>NC_135740.1:32775949-35245949 GCF_041903045.1 Epinephelus lanceolatus
TTAGACACAGGAATAAACAACAATCATTACCCTATATTAGCCTGCCACCGAGATTTAGGATGAGTGGTGAGGCAATGAAACAGTCGTTATTACACCAACAGTCTTAAACATCAGCCCGACAGATGGTGCGCTGGAGAGATAGCACCACGTGAAGGGGGGATAACTTGACAAAAAGCAGCCAAGCATCTTGTAAAAAGTGTGTGAAGGAGCATCTACACCGTTTTCCCATCGGGGGGCTTTGTAAAGCGTAATGAATGGCTGCGGTTTTGTGACGGAGAGTTGAGGATGAAACCGTGTTTTCCAAAGTGTTGTCCATGAGCATAGATCACTGAGGACTTTCTCCTTTTCTTCTTAACACGGACTGTAACATACCACGCCGACCTTAACAGTCTGGAAACTCTTTTTTTCCCTGAAAGTAGACAGGAGCAGTTGTGAAAGGAGAAACACAAGGCTCCTTTTATATTCTTTTCTTGAAGGTTTCTTTCACAACAAGCACCAGTTCATTACAACTTTACTCATTACCAAACAGAGACAGGCTGTAGCTGCATTGGCTATTACAAACAATCAATTGTCATCCACAGAGAGCTGACATTTGTACCACCAGTGGTCAGAAGTCACAGTGTAAAACAAGAAATGCATTGCCCGTCAACACAGCGAGACAACTTTGCAATAAAACCATCAAAATATATCCACAGAAACAAGATTCAAGTCTGTACATGACAGCTATATCACCATAACTTCATCTGTTGTCTTTTAATGTTATATGAAACACCATCATCTGCAGTGGTCAGCTGTCAGAGCAAGACATAGCAGGATTTAGCGCAACTTCATAAGCCAAACATTATGACTACATTCAGTGCTAACTGTAGTGACAGCTGTGGAACTGCAGTAAGGGACATCTGGGGACATCCTTTCGTGGGAAAGCATTGACAAAAGCATTGTGCACTTTGACATGAGTGCACAAAGGTCTAAATGTGGCAAGTCATCTCTTCAGTAGTGATGTAAACACTAACATAAGGGACTCAGCTTGTCACCAATCTCATGAGGTTTCACAACCCACAAGCAGCATTTCTTAACTGAGGAAAAACATGTCCCAGACTGTACTGGACAAATATGAATATCAGATGAACTGATCATCTCGAAGGGTAATTCTGTATCGTTACGTATTTGGGAAAAACAAAAATGATCTATTGAGATGTCTTAAAAAGAAGTGACAAATAAAAGCAAAAGTAAGCTAGAAATGTAATTCTTTGAGTCAATTTGAATGCAGCGAGAAACTGCTTGAACACAGGGGGAAAGACTCGTTCCAGCCTACACCCAATTTACAGAAACACACAGGTGTTGTTGTTAAAAACGAGTTGTGGAGTGTAACAGTCTACAGAAATCACAGTTCGGTTCCTACCCCGGATTAGAAGTCACAGTTTGGTGCCAGTTCAGCACAGCGAAAATAAAAAAAACAATGCAAGGAACCATTTCTTTTCATTTACTTTTAACAGATACTGCAAGTATCAAAGACAGACAAAATCCTCCCTCTGGGAACTGAGGTATCATTTTGCCCACTGGCAACTTTGGTGAAGTGTTCTCATTATAAAAATAAGGAACATTTCAAACACTTCTGTATTACATTGTAACACTTAAACACTTTCCCAAAAGGCAGCAGGTCACAATAAACTGTAAAACTGAAAAGACTCTCTGTGCTGAGAAATGGAAAATGTTAAAGCAATAAAAAATAAACTTAGGAGTGTTTCAGTTATTTCCAACTTGGCTATATTTCAACATTCAGCACCCATACAACAATCACCCCAGTGATCGGCACATCTGGGTGATGCTGTCGAATGTGTGTTATCATGTTGGATGTATTTCCATTTAAGAACCCTACAACAGTGGAGCAACGCCGACACACCGTCAATGTCTTATCCACAACTCTCTGTGTTGCTATTGTAGCTGACCGGGAACCCACAGACGGGTGCTCCAGCAACTACGCAGTTTCATTTGCACTCGCCATGGTGTGACTGACTCACACGCCAATCCATTTGTTGTTCGTACTTCAGCACATGCAGCTGACATTGTACGTTCATCATTTCCAGGTGGAACTTGCATGCAGGGATATCCAATATGTCAATCTATAACAGCTTATTTGGCTGATAACCAATACCAGCATCAATATATCGACTTTTCCTCACCTAATTTTAGTCATTACGTTTCTTCTATCGGCCGATACAGATAATGTGCCGATATTATTGTGCATCCCTACTTGCATGTTTGAGCTTTGGTTCCACATTAAGTGCATCAGTCTGCACACTGTGACCTTCATCCTGTGACGGTTTGGTACGGATACATGAATCTTGACAGCCCTAGTTACTAGACTTGAACAATGAATGAACATTAATACTGTACTGTACCCTATTCTTACTCTAGTGCTGATATAAGCTACTGATAAAACAGGATTCTCCCAACAGTGGATGAAACAGAGGCTATTCCATCGCTTGTTTCTCTTTTGTCTTATCAATGGTGCTAGTATGAACTCTACCACCCTGACCACCTTGGTTTAACAGACACCGACCAACATGCTGCTGAAGCCTTACATGTGGCATTTGCATTTTCGAGTTTATACGCAAAAACTTGCCTCGTCAGTGAACTAAAGAGCCTCCTACCTGTCTGTGGGCTCAGCTCTGAGCAGTCAGGTGAATACAGATGAGCAAGCTGAGTCAGTGAATAGCTCTGGGAGTTTGTAACAAGGGTGGATGAAACAGAAGCAAAGAGCGTTATCTTTTAAGGTGAAGTGCTTGCGATTGTCACTGTAACAATAAGACGGATAAATTAGCGGGCCTGCATTCACACGGCACATTATTTAGTCCTGGAGAACTTCAACTCTATTTAAATAATCACTGCTGGTGAGCGGACACGTATTACTTTCATCCTTGAGAATGATGCTCACTTCTAAATTAATAGGCACCACATTATTATGCAAATTTTGTCCGGAAGGTTTACAGTCACAATGCAGCGTTTGACAAGGCAGCAATTTATGCTTTTTTAAGTCTTAAGACAAGCTGTGAGTATCCTGTTTGGGGCTTTATTCATTTACAGTGTCCAGTAATAATGGATTCCCCCATTTCCAAATCTAAGAGTCTCTGAAAGAAATTTCCACTTAGGCTCATTAAGGGAAGCGGTTTTACCAAATCTAATATCTGCGGGTCATCTATGACTCATATTTTGTCTCGTTTTTTTTTTTTTGTTTTGTTTTGTTCTTTTGAATTTGTCACTTTAGTTTTTTCTTCGACAGCTACTGCATTGAGAATCCCACTTAGTAACCACAAATTGTCACGCACCAACCAATTAAAATTTGAGAGTTTCCAAAGCTGCCAAATCTCCTGGTATGGTAGTGTAGTCCGCTCTGTACTCAGTCTTAATTTGTTCTGCAGCACTATCATCCTATGCCAAAGAGAGCTGAAATATTTAAGATCCTTCTCGAGCACTCTATGTAAACCTTTAAATCTCTCCTCTCTGACAGATCTAAGCAAAGTGCCTCCACCCCCCCACCCCCTCCCCTTGCACCATTAAAGGCAATCTAAAGATGCTCTGCCGATTGATCAGAGAGGACGAGTGCAGTGTGGAGGTAAATGGCTGTCACAAGGCCTGATGGACCTTTTCTCCCCCAGTGGTCATAGGGAGGCACTCGCCCCCACTCACTCAATTTGATTCAAAGCATGTTTGTGCCTCTGGAAGGGGAGGAAATAGAGGAGAAGGGAACTGATCCGTTCCGTCTGCGCAAGATAAACAACAGTGTAACAGAGAAAACAAAAACCTTCAAAATCAGAGAGGGACAAGGAGCACATTGTCATCCTCAGGACAAAAGGCACAATGTCATATTTGTCCTAAACTACATGTTTTATCAGACCACGTGCTGTAATTCGAGCTCTGAACTATTAATCATGCACTGTGAAATTATTCTAATTACCGCACTGAACAACTTTTAGCTTAACAAAAAGCTTAATTACAAAATTAATTACTTTGTTAAGACAGCTGCACGGCTTCTACATGCGAGAGAGTACATAAAAAATATGTTTTTCCCCCCATCATATGAGGCAGGGAGGGGATAAGAAAATAAACTGGTAGCAGCTTTTATAGCCAGTCGGTGACAAACAGCAAATTAATACCATGAGACTAATCTTTGACAAGTCATTGCTTTTATGAGCTCAAGGAAAGTAGCAATTAGGCTATGAACACATAAACAACAGAAAAGCTGTGGGACATCAGAGGTAAATTTACCATGACTATAAACAGAGGAAGCTGGTGAGCAGAGTGCCAGAATAAAGCAGAATAAGCAGGTTAATGTGCGAGTTCAAACAGCATCCAAGCTTAATTAGATCCTGTGAGCCCAGAGAAAATGTCCCATTTAAAATCCAGCTATTTATGCGTGGTGGCGATTCGGGAATAAACGACACGGAAATCCCAGCAGTTGGACGCCAAGCTGCAGAGAAACCAAACGACTTGCATTCCCCACTTAATGACTTAATCTTATCAATACAACAAATAACAACTCGCAAGCCCATGCATGTTAGGCCTATATCCACTACAATTTGACTCACCCAGCTCCAATCATGCAGCCCGGACAAAATAGAAACAGCATTGAATAGCATGTGGGAAAATATGCATTTCAATGGCAGTAATCCGGCGTCAGCGTGGATGAAATCCATTCTGGAAAACTTCATCCATAAACAGCTGCAATAGGCGTGTGTCAGTCAAGATAATAGGCGCCCGCTCGCGTCTATTGTGCTGATAAGCAAGTGTAGAAATGCGTACAGGAAATTATTGTTGATCGTTTATCATCATAAAGCACACCATTATACATCAAGTGCTGAGGAATACGGAATAGCAGCCCTGGCACAGTGGAGAGCAGCAGCACGGCTCTTCTTATGCGGTCTCAACAGCTGGTATACGACCGACAATTACGCACTAAACACGGCGTGAAAACCTCTGAGGCTGCCGGTGGAACTTGTATCAAACAACATAAAGGTGAGGCATAAATATGGAGCAGATAACTGATCATACACAGCAGCCTGCAGCAACACAAGTACGGACAGTCGGTGTGTGTGGGGAGAATCACATCTTCGCTGTCAACATAAAGACCGTATGAAGAAAGAGGATCAAACTTGAAGCATGTACCTGTGTACTGCAAGAGAAACATTGTCCACCACAAGGCGAGGTGCGTGTCTGGTCGGTCGTCTTGCTGTAGGACGAAGTGTACGAAGTAAAAAAATCCTTGAATGGAGACGGTGCCTGTCCCTCAGTCAGTCCGCTCCGCTCGGCAGACTGGACTGCAATGAGAGCAGCCAGTCGAAGCGGGACCTTTTAGCTACGGCAGGCGAGCCCGCCCTCACGACGTGCCCGGTTCGCGGCTGAAGCAGAATACCAGTTCGCTTACGATACGCGCAGCGCGCAGGCGAACTGCTCGGGCTGTGTCGCTGCACGGTCACTGACAAAACTCCTGCTCTCTTCCTCTTTTTATATATCAGCCTGCTTTGAGGGGCGAGCTCAAGCTCTGGTGAACTGTCAGGAGAGGATGTCGTTTTCATAGAGCTGCAGCCGCGCTACCCCCCTACGGCAAGTCACTGAGAGCGAACAAGAGGAATCAGTCAGTCAACACGCTACCTACCCACTCCTGAGCTGAATGCCAAATAAACAACACATTTTACATTTTTATCCCCCTGACTTTGCATTAAGATTTTTGACATCCTCTGGTGTGCAGCCAAGCAATGCATGCCCCCCAAAAAAGCGGGGTAATCTGTCCAAAACTTTTGACAGCTGTGCTTCTAAGAAGGTGTCATTCTGTGGCTTGCCAGTTGGAGGAGGAGAAGCAAAGACATTATCAGTTCAATACCAGTGCTCAGCAATGCAGGCTGTGATGAGAGGCATTCCTGTCTTCCCCGAGGCTCAACAGACTCTCTGTGTTTTAAAATAAATACAGTAGGAGAGCACTTGTCCAGGCTGTTTGACATGATTGAGGTATTTATCAAAAATAACTGGGATTCAACTCATTTGGTTTAAGATGTAGTCTGCTCAGCAGAAGCAACTGTACCCAAAAAACTTCAGTTAAATCAGTCCACAGCCTCAAACCATGGATTACCAGATCCATCCTGGATGCTGTAAACACACGCTCTGCAGCCTACGACTTGGGGCTGCAGTCTGGAAACATGAATTTTAAACAGTGCTGGGAGAGCTATTTGAAACATATTCCACTACAAATGACAAATTCCTATCAGATTACTCAAACTACGTAACGTATTCTACTTTGGATGACTTATGGGATGTTGTCTTGCTGAGTTCTTTTGTCTGGGTCTTATATATTTATGCCAAAAACACGAGTTTACACCGTGTCCTTACAGCAAGCATCACTCTGTCCACACTGAATCTATTAAATATGCACTTCTCTTTCATCTGGGGTGTCTACAGGTATCAGACAGTTAAATTTCATGCTTTTGAAGACCCGTTCAAGACACCTTTAACCAAATTTAGGACAGATTTTTAGACAAATCATGTTTTACATACATACAGAGGTAAGTGTTATGTAGGAATATGGTTATTAGAGTGAGTTAAGTCAGTCTACATTTTGCCAACAGGTAAGTGCAAGTATGAAGTAAAATGACTGTATTAAAGCTTTTTTAAAGATTTGAAACATTAGAAATGTGGACTTTTACATAGAAAGGTTTCATTTTCAGAAAAGGAAATTAAAAAATGGATAAATGAAAATAGATAAATTGTTTGTAGTAGTTAAGACCTCACAAATTCAAATTTAAGACTATTGAATGACTTTTAAGACTTTTTAAGGACCTGTAGACACCCTGACATCATGCAAACAAACCACGTAGGCTACTTATAAGCTGTGTGCTCGACTGTAAATGTAGCCACTTAAAAGATGGGCAAGTACCATCTTTCTATGTTTATAAAAACAAAACACATTTTAAATTGTGATACTTACTGGAAATGACATACACTATAGCAAACAGCAAGTAGGTTATTAAAGTTATTTACTACACATTTGCAGCTACAGCGATCTCCCTCCAGCCAGCTGCCACCTTATTAAGGTTTTTGTAGTGATATGAGGAGGTGTTGGGGAGATAGCACCTCATTTCAACCTCACAAATCACCGGCTCTTTGTCAACCGTGAAGCTTTCGAACCCCTGTTAAAGGTTTTTTTTTTTTTTTCTCCTTGGTGGGGTTTTTATGGGGAGTTTTTCCTTATCAGCTGTGATAAAGGGATGTCATATGCTGTGAAGCCCTCTGAGGCAAACTGTGATTTGTGATATTGGGCTTTATAAATAAAATTGAAAGGAATTGAAATTGAATAAATGGAAACACAGCATCTGGCAAAAGTGAAGCTCAGAACGTCAGCACTGCATCGATCGCCACCAGTTAGGACATTCCAATAGAACACAATGCAGGCAAACTGATGCTAATTTGCATCACATTCAGTTAGGCAAATGAAACAAAAACAATTACGGAATTCCTTAAAGTAATCTATTTTAAAGATAGTTACTGTATTCAGAATACCACCAATTTAAACAGTAGCTGAAGCAAAATATAGTTACTCATATGTATGTTAAATATATAATGCCATTACTGGCGGCACGGTGGTGGTGCAGTGGTTAGCAATGTCGCCTCACAGCAAGAGGGTTCGAACTCTAGGGTGGGGGTACTCCGGCTTCCTCCCACAGTCCAAAGACATGCAGGTTAACTGGTGACTCTAAATTGTCCGTAGGTGTGAATGTGAGCGTGAACAGTTGTCTGTCTCTATGTGTCAGCCCTGTGATAGTCTGCTGACCTGTCCAGGGTGTACCCTGCCTCTCGCCCAATGTCAGCTGGGATAGACTCCAGCTCCGCTGCAACCCCTAACAGGATAAGCGGTTCGGAAATAAATGTATGAATGAATGAATAAATGCTATTACTTGTATTCCAGCAGCAGCTTTCAATGTAAGAAGAAGATTACAGGAGGCAAAAAGTTAAGGGAGTTCTACCTTTTATGATTTCATGTCACAGATTGACTGACTGACTGAAGACTGTGTGACATCTAATGACCAGTGTTTTGTTTGCCCACTTGAAAACAGAACCTGTATTCTTCCAGGTTTCTACACCGGCTCACAGTGTATCCATTCAAACAAATATACTGTCCGGACACATTCAACCCAAATATTTGTGTAATCTTTGGCTCACACCGTCAACAATAAATATGTTTAAAAATGACTGAGGCTTCTCAGGGTGTGAATACAGTCTTGGTTTGATCAACACACAGCCGGAAGATTAATTACACAAGGAAAACAGCAGAGCAAACACTATTATGCTTCCATAATTAGACACAAGCTGTGTACACACACACAGTCATGAAAAAAAAATGTGCATGAGAATGTTATCTACTGTATCGCTGCAGTGGTCAGCTGAGTCATTCCTGATCTCATAAACTCTCTTCAGGCTGGTTCAGACTGGCTTCTGGAGGAGAAACTGACATCACCTGTTCGATGTTAATATTCAGTCCAACGTCTAATGGTAACAGCATGTCAGACAGGTTTACCATTTATTTAAGTTGATATAAGCAGTGCGCTCTCTGTGGGAACATTTCAAGTTTTTTTCCATGAGAATAAGAAAACTTTTTCCTGAGTAATTTTTCCTTGTATTAGGAGCATGAATAGGTCAGCATATAGATTAGTTGCCAGTGTATTAGATAAACCTGACTACAACTATAAGAGTCAAATGCAATATCCCTCCAATTAATCCCACATTCATGAATAATATAACGCTCTGTTTTTGTTAGAAATGTTTTAAAGAGGTTTTGATTGAGGTGAGATGTGTTTCTAACATTAATTCTACTCTGACTCATATAAATGTGGTGAACTAAATAAGAGAAACAACTCTCAGTGTGGCACAATACAATTCAATGGTCTCCAAAATGACCCTGAAGTGAGTGTTTGGAGCTGTTCATGTTCACGCTCTCCATAATTGCAAGGACATGCAGGACTTCTCATCCATTGAGCAACCTTTAATCTGCTGATGATGTCCATGTAATGCGCTTGAGAGCGACAGAACAGCCACTAAATGGACCTGGAAGTGAGATTAGCCAGGTGTCCGTCCAAATGTAGCGCAGATTTGAACAGAATTTCCAGATAATTGACTGGAAAATGTGAATTAATGTGCATTTCTGTCCACTCGTGTCATGCAAGTATTAGGAGCATTGTGATAAACAACTGATGGTGCTTATTCTCAAGTAGGGTGCCATTAAAGCAGGCGCCGCTCTAATGTCCAACAGTGGAAAACAATGTGGAACACATAAAGGAAATATGGCGTTTATGTTTGTTTCATGTTTGAATGTAAGTAACGCTACAGTCTCATCATCACCCCACACAGATCGGATGCTTGACCGCATTTACCTTATAAAATAGCCACTGACTCCATGTGGTTTCAAAGGCGAGAGCTGCATCCAAACATGCACATACACACAATCACGCATCCGTATATACAAGCTTAAATTGAGGTTGCATAGTTCAGGTCAAAAGGCCTTGGACACGTTTAGAAAATATCTTCAGGATCAAATAATTTTCTCCTCTCTGCCCCACCAATAAGTCTGTTTCCACTGCCACTATAAAATAATTTCAAAGGTAAATAAAAGTATTTACCAAAGGCCAGAGTGTCATCCCCTTTTTCCAACACTCGAAATTGCTCTCAATTTCCAATCTGCAGTGAAGTCAGGAGAACGCCATTCTACAAACAAGGTGTTGGGCTGATTTAAAGTGCAGTTATGACAGTAACTTACTACACTGTGTGTTTCATCTACTGTCAGTAAATATCTACAGTGACTCTCTGAACAGCTTTGGCTGATTTAGAGAAGTAAACCAGGTTTGTTCTTTAGAAAACAAGTGTGTTTGCTCAATGTGCACTGTTATTTCCTGTACATAAAAAATGCATGTTTACCGCCACTGTTGAGGGATGATTAGGATACACATACAATGATCGTACTATTCAACTCAAATATAAAAAGTAGACTCAAAAGATTATACCACCTGACAGCTTGTTCCGGCAGGTACAACTGAAAAAGGATCTGAACAGCCAGGCAGCTGGAAAACAACTGTAGAGGAGCATCTTCTCTTCTGACTGAATAATAATTATACACAGACTCATTGTTTCAGTTTAGTTAGGGCTGACACCTTGTGATCAGTTGGTTGATTGGTTGGGTACCATGCTCTCATCCAACACAATATATTGGTTGGACAATCACTGGTGTTACTTTCATAAGACCATTTGTCCATTAAAGTGTTTTCCCAGCTGAAACTGCCAGGCACTTTTCTGAAAACAGTCAGCTGGGAGTGCTAAAGCGCCTTAAAGGCGAAGCATTTTTTCAGCTGAGACGCTTTGGTTACATCAGGTTACTATGATACAGAATAACTGAAGAAGTAAAAATGTTGGCACATTGTAGAGTACTTTCTCTGGATAAAAGTAAAGCTCAAGCACAGAGGGAGAGAAAATTGACCCGCTGGTCTATGTGGCTAGCAGTATTCATTTCTCCTCCACTGTTGTTGTTTAGCACTTGTTCATGCAGGATGTGACAGTTGGTCTTTGTGGTATTTGTCCAGCCCCCCCACAACTGTGATTTAACAACTGGGAAAAAAAATTACATTGCCCAAACCAATGGCACTGATCCAAAGTTGAACATTTTTCATCTCTTAATGGCCACAAAAGGCGTCTCGTCACAATGCTGGCGTTGGTAGCATAGTGTAAATATCAGGCACTCTCACTGCAAAGAATCCAAAAGACATACTGGCCTCTGGGAAAAAAAACACTGTAGCTGATTGTATTTAGAGACAACATGCAGATTTTTTTGCCCCCATCGAAATGGCAACCTGGCTGAAAAATGAAGCCGACACTGAGGTGCCCAAAACTGCAGTTGACCAGAAAACTGCAAAATCAATCCCCATAAACCCCGATGTTAAAATGCCTGAGTTTGTAGCAGAAATAACCTCCTGAGACAAGAACTTTTGTTTGGTGTGCATTTTTAATTTCTCCTAGCTATTTGGGATCAATAGGACCTGATAGGTATAAAAAACTAAACACTGTCAATGATTAGTGAAAGTCCCAATGTCCCTAAACGAATCCTTCCTAATTAACAGTGTCTTATCTTGTGATTGTTGCTAAAATTGGTTAAATTTTGTTGCCATATCAAACTACAAACATTATCAATAATAAATAAACAAGTTTCAACCATAAAATGTGATCAGGTTTTGGACCTAGTTCACTTTTGTGTCACTGCAGACTGACTTGGCCGAGATGGCCGCCATCTTGTTTTAACATGGATTTGTGTATTGTGGTTTTACTACCACTAGATGGCACAAAAAAAAGTGTCTACGAACGAGGACAACAGGTCTGAGTTGAATAGAATGAAGTGTAAGGTCAAGTTAACCCAAAATGTGATGTCCTCATATGAGGACACAGGGTCTCAGGAGGATATACATGTTTACAGCCTGGTACAAAAAACTGTTTTGGTCTCTTTATCCAATTTCATCATTCATGACAACTGTACATGATGTTTTTGTATAATTCACCCCTTGAAATGTCATGAAGGCTTAAAGTTACACATAGTTAGGGGCGTGGCATTCTCGGAACCCATCGGCTGTATTCGGCGTCTGACTTCCGGCAGACGGTGATACAACCTCTGGGGGCATTTCGGTTTGATTTGGGCGGAGGAGGCGAATTTTTGTTTCCGACTTCCATTTATATATAAGTAAATATGCTGAACCATTGCAATGGATTCAGAGTTTGCAGGGACGCCAATTATGTTCCACCTCGTTAGTTCACCGCACGGACTGTTTAACCTGGCAACAACTGCAGCCGGCTCAAACGTGATTGGTCAATATCACGCGGACGACAAACAGCCTACAACCGGAAACCAGGGCTCTTCCGCTCTTCTTCTGGAGGCAAGATCTCCGGGGTTTGCCTACAGACTCTACATTCACTGAATGTAGAGTCTGAATATAGAGACTAGGGGCGTGGCTGCTTTGAATGACAGGCTGTCTGTGAGATCCAGCCTTTGCTTATCCACAGCTCCACCTTCTTGTCGATGGCAACAATTGAAATGCCCAATTAAGGCTTCAAAACAGCAAAAATCAATGGGTGGCATCACTCTAGCTACATCTATTATTTTATACAGTCAATGCTCACAACACTGCTTTGTAGCATACTGCATACACGGCGCTCCCACTGCAAAGAATTATAAAGGTATGCTGGCCTCAGGAAAAATAAACGCCTTGGTGGACACACAATGCTACCAGGTGGAGTGCACTCAGCACACAGTGTCTGCTCTGGTTAATCTAGAGATGATGTGTGACCAATCGATTGGTTCAAGAGCAGGTAGAATTTCAGTCAACAAAGATTTTCTTTGGTTGACTAAAGCCCTAGTTATAGGAGCTAACCTAATACCTGAACATGTATTATTCAGGCTATGCTAAAATGGGAATACTTGGAAAGACTTCAGAAACATGACACAATAATGTAGGGACCTGTCTTCTTCAACATTTGGACTGCAGCCTAGCCTTTGAAAAATATTGGATGGACAAGCCTATTATTCACTGCTTCACATGCTCTGTGAATTGGGTTGGTAAAAAAAAGAAATACAGCACATACACACACATCAAGGTCAAATTTAAGAGCTGACACTAACACAGTATTATCAGCCTTATCTATCATCTGCATTTACTGATATATATAAAAAGTGACCAACTGATAGCTGGCTTTTTGCCAGAAAGGACTTGTCATAAATAAACAGATTTTTTTTTCAAGGCAGAATTCAATTACCCCTGTCAGCCAGTAGTAATGAGTAACAGCCAGTGCATGCTCTCATTCAATTTCAGTGTCCCTTGGGAATGATGTTTGTCTGACGTCTTGATTTTATTTTTATTTTTTCAACAATGATGTTCTTTTTGTGGCCTGCTTAGTGTAGCAAAACATTCAAATCAAACACTAATTTGACTCCGTGCCTCAGCAGATGAAAGCAGCCTTGGTTTGCTTTTATGGCTTCATGTGAGAACGTGTGTGTTTGGTGACATTACAGCCCTCTTTAGTCAAATAAACTGCATGACTTAAAAGCGAGGTGAAATAAGTAATTCTGGCTGAAAGATTTCACCATTTCTTTAGCACAAAAAAAAGCATGTGAGAGGACTTCACTGAGGCGGATGCGATCCATAAATCATAAGCCCATGCCGTCCAGCTCATCTGAGTTTCATACATTAAAACAGAATTGTTTAGAATGCTCGACCTAGTTAGATCTATCTCCTGTTGGATGCATTTGTTTATTTAACAAGGAAATTCCTCATATAATTAATTATTCAAATTCAATTACTGCATATTAAATGGGAGCTGGGCCTCATCGACAACCATCGTAGTAAAATTTTAACAAGGGCTCTGAGAGGCATAGGCCGTCTTCGCAACCAACGCTCGTTTCAGTCAATATTTCCCTTTTCACTAAACATTTGTGACTATTTGTCCTGTGAGATGTTGGCACCGTTTGTCTGCCTCTATTGAGCAATTTGCCAAATCACACAGTCCTGTTTTCACTTGGTAAGAGTGCACCACGCTGTATCAATATGCCCTTTCCAATCAAACAAAAGGGTTCAGGTAGCTGCTCCTCGAGGCCTTCAGAGAGGGAGAGGGGGTGATATTTAAAAAGGTTCTGCTCAGCGGAAAGCCTGTCAGTTTAAAGTGACTGCCGTGGTATTTGGTGACTTCCATTTTGGGATCAATGAATGGTGTGTTTGAAGCACAGGCACGAGTGAAAAATGTCATTAACTCCACTGCCCTCTATGGCGGAGGAGTGCCAGCACAGAAATGTGTCCTGAGGACGAGGAACATCTATGTCTTTTGGGTTCTTGCTAGTTATCTTTGACCTCTATCTTCCTTAATCCTTCCCTTTCTAATTACCCATCCCTTCTTCTCCTCCTTACCTCACATCCCTGCCCCCTGACTGATGGTTAGCAGATGATCATCTGGACAGGAAAGGTTGAGGTGACTCCCCCGCTTAAGTCACACCTCATTAGGTGAGCTTCACAGTGTCCCAGTTCACGTACTGGTGCATTCCTACTCGGATGAATTTAATGAGTTGCGGAGGAGTGACAAGATGCCATAAAAAGTAACCGGAGCCAATATGTTTTGAGATGCAGAACCATGTTTGCCGTAGATTTCATGTAAGAAGAGGGAGTTACTGTCGGTGCCTCTGTGACGGCAACATCTGTTCTGGAAACTGGATTAGGCTAAATCCAAAAAGAGGCCAGGCCCATACCTGGAGAATTTTCCCTCAGCATGAATATTGATGGAAAGGGGTCTCAAACAGAGTGCAAAACAACTGTTAACCCCCCTGCACTGCTGAAATGTTGTGAACAGCACTCGCTGCCCCGCCATAATTCACAGCCAGAGAATCACTTGACTCAAACACCACTCGTGCATCGCCACCGTTACCACACTGCATTAAAACGCTGCAACTCCTGTGATACAAGCAAAAGCAGTTTATGAGAGTGAGTGGGCACCGTGCCGCATTTTGGCAGCTGTGTTGCGCAGCAAGCTGGTTGTGATTCCTGGCACCGAGCGTGCCATCACTCTTACACAGGCATCAAACTTTGCTGCCCCCGAGTTGACACAAAGACAGTCTTGTAGCCACACTTTCAGCTCCCACCAAGAGGCCGGCAAAATAACATAAAAAAGCTGAAGAATGTGGGATTATGAGACTTTGGAAATTTGATTCCCCCTGAGAAAAAACTCTCACACATGCTCCACGAGAACAGACCATTTATTTTTCCACACACCTATCCATTCATCTTCTAAATTACATGCTGACCTATACCTGCACATATAAAAACAGCTGTAAATCCTAAGAGGAAGACAGCCCTGCACGGAAACTTGTAAATGTCAAATAAGTTTTGTTTTCCTCCAAAGTATTAGTCATAGCATTGGTCATCTTTCTTCTGATGACTGTAATAGTGAAATATGTAGTCATTTTGAATACCAGATGAAAAGTTTTTAAATGTGGGTCAAAGAAGATGCCAAAATAGTCACTGTGGAATATTCTATTGTCTTCTGAGACAGCAGATTTTTTTGTTGTTTCTGGAAACCAGAGAAGCCTCCATCAAACAATTTGCCCCATTTGTCACACAACAGTCATGTGCAAATCCCCACATACTGGAAAATAACTCTATTTATGCACAAAAAAGCTTCGTCATGACTTCCTGTTGACGAGCCGCTGACATTTTCTTCAGATTATCATCTGTAAAAACATGGAAGCAAATTTGATATTCATGTTTTTACGGATAAAAGCTTAAATTCTCTCCAGTCAAGTAGTGTTTTTCAATCATATGTGATCAAAAGACTCTTTGTACATACTGCCACTGTCCGTCTCTTAACATGACAGAAACCATTATGTAGTTTTGATGGACTGTCATCAGCTATTCGATGCTACATATAGCAAAAATGTTTCATTCTTAACATTAGAGGGGGAAAAAACAGTTTACTAGAAATGTCACCATATCAAACCTTGAACCCAGCTCCACGTTTTTTAGCAAAACGTTGGCTGAATGCATTATCACATCCCTTCTTGTTGCAGGCGGTTGTGCAGTGGGGGTTGGTGTGCACAGAATTTGATTAGTTCATCCAATCTTGTGTGCACTGTGGAGACTAAAGCAAATGATCTTTCAGCAAAGGTGTCCTTATTTGTGTTCATGCAAACCTGACAAAATTAGGTTTCAAAGTGAATAGACTTTGGCCTTAAGTTGGTGTTTAATTAATGGAGACAGAGACGGAAAACTTGGCATCTTGATTGTCTTACAAAGGCACACTCACTCACCCTTTAACTGCCCAACATTACTGAACGGAGGAGAGAGGAGATTGCTAGATAATTAAACCCACTAGAGGCAAATACACTACATATTGTAGAAAACGCTGCAGTGTAAAAGGGTGAAGGAAGAGAGGAGATACAACAGAGAGAGCAGACCAGACAAGCAGGAGGGAGGGAGAAAGTGCAAGTATCAGACAGAGCATTCATTATCACCTGACTGACCTGCATATTGCGCTGTGTGAGAGTAATGGGAAAGGACACACTCATCGGCCAAAGCCCAGCAAGAGAGGCGCTTTTCATTCCCCTTCTCTTTCCTCTCTCTTAAGCAATCTGTCAGTTTCTTACTCGGTTCAATTTCTATTCTCGAACAATGTACTGTAGGATCCCATTGTTTTTGAAAATACAATAACAGCTCTCAGAGACACATTAATGTCATGCCCAATGTAATGAATATTGAATAACCTATGTATTGCAGTTTCTCTGAACATGATTATGTAACAGCTAATTATCTGTTTAATGAGTACTATTATCCCATTTTTCAGTATTGTGCACTTATCGTGTTAGTTACATGCAGTGGCGGTAAAAAGGCAAAATGAGGCAAAATAACAGTCCAACTGCAGATATGATGACAAGAGGAAAGCTGGGCATACACTGTATGATTCAGGCCCATTTTATATATGTTGTTGTTTAATTACAACTCCTATTATATAAGTAAATTGCCTGTGATGCAAAGCCAAAGCCCACTATGTATGTGCTCTGAGGCAGGAAGATGTTTGTTTGCTTGCAAAGATCTGTAACGGTACACCAGTACAGTTCACAAATAATGCGTGATTGTCAATGTTTCCCACGTTCATATTGGTCATCGGATAAACGATAGGATAAATATCAAAGAGACACGTATCGTAAATGGTAAAATGGACTGTACTTGTATAGTGCCTTTCTTGTCTTACAACCATTCAAACACTTTTACACTACACGTCGCATTCACCTATTCACACACTGGTGGCCGAGGCTACCACACAAGGTGCCACCTACTACTCAGCGACCATTCACACGCTCTCACACACACTCACCCTCTGATGGAACAGCCACCGGGAGCCATTTGGGGTTCAGTATCTTGCCCAAGGATACTTCCGACATGTGGAGTGGAGGAGCCGGGGATCAAACTGCCGATCTTCCAATTAGTGGACGGCCCGCTCTACCTCTGAGCCACAGCTGCCCAACAGTGTGCTGTGGGCACAGCTCAACAAACCATACCTCCCTATTACTGGTCCACATGATGTGTGTTGTCGTCATGACACTTTTAGACACTCTATTTGCCATGACCAAGATTTCAGACATGTCAAAAATTCATTGAAACGTCTGTCAGCCAGTCGGGAGCAGTTGATCATTCCTTGCTCCCCCCTGAACACCGCATGGCAAACAACGCACAATGAAACTGAAATTTACTATGAAATGAGTTACAGCTACAGACATGCTAGCTGCTTTTAAATAGCACTGCTTAAAGCCACATGCTAACACTGCTATGCTAACGTGCTCATGCTAAGCACAAATAACACACATTACTGTGTTACCATACTAATGAGCTTATTAGCACAAAACATGAAGCACACCTGGGGCTGATGGGAATGTCAACAGTTTTGCAGGTATTTGATCATAAACTAAAGTAGTGGACAAATAACATTTTGGATTTGGTGACTGTACTGGTTCGGTAATTATGGCAATCTATCTGACAGTCAAGACATTCCATTTAAAACCATTTCAACCTGCTTGACCTGTATCAACCTCATAGTGGCTAAAGGAGCAATCATGCAATCACCAAAGTCAGAGGAATTTATTATGTGGGTACTATGCATGTCAGCACAAAGCTTCATGCAAATCCATCCAGTAGTTCTTGAGATATGTCAGTCTGGACCAAAGTGGTGGACCCACTGACTGACCTCGAACCGACCGACGCTGCCTTCATTAGAGCAGTGCCGTGTGCATAGCCAGTATAATAGCAGTATATATGTTATCTAAAAAAAAAAAAAAACAGGAATCAATTGCCAGAGATGCAAAACACCTTAAACATTTGTTTCTGTGTTGCAAAAGGAAAGAAAATAAGCTCAATGAATGAATGCACAATCATGTGAGTGATTTGGTTTCCTGACCCATGATTTGCATCCATTAATTACACAGGACATACTGGTTTATGACACCTCTCTGGTTTCCATGGCTTGTATACAGAAAATGCACTAGTTAGACTGAGCCACAGAACCACTGCCAATAATCATGGTGTCAGTCATGCTGCTTGGCACAAGAATTTGGGATGAATAAAGTTTTATCTCATGTTATCGTAAGCAAACATAAGTCTAAGTAGGCTAAATACCTCCTGCTGTTCAAAGGGAGTTTTTCATTTTTTCACTAAATAAAAAAGTATTTGGGGCATTAAAACTATCTCTGGCTGCCTGGCTTTTTTTGGACAGCCATCAGACTGCGCAGTACCTTCAGTATTAAATGGCATAACAAGACTAAAGCATCTAGTTGGTGCACTCAGTGGCCAAAAACTACACAGCACATGTGTTTTCTCACAATTTCACACAGGTGCTAATGAGATCCGCTGTGCCAGAATCCCACTTAAAGTGCCGTCTGCTCAGGTGTGGCTTCCCCGATGTGGGTGTGTAGTGAATAACAGTGCAAGTTCACAAATCTTGACTGGAGCTCCCCGCTCACATGAGCACCCCCACTGTCTTTTGGATAAAAACATCTTTGAAATGACATTTGCACAAACAAGAAACAGCCTTTATGTGATTTGTGTGTCGCCACTCGCTATGTCAGAGTCCTGTATGAATCATATGTGTGAGCCTGAATGAGATTAACGATTTGAATCAGAAGCCTTGACACTGTAATGACTGAGAGGATGCGGCAGAGTTTGATGTCTGCACAAAAAGAAACCAAAGTGAACACGGCAAAAATAAACATGAATAAAGGAGAACAATTCAGACTAGGGAAGAGGGAGGCAGGTTCAGAGGTGACGGCAACTAAAAAGACAAAGATCCTTTGAGGCAGATACAAAATAAGACCTTTAGAAGGTGAAGTCAGGCCTCTTACCAGTGACTCGGCTTGATCTGTAGTCTTTGTACATGCTAGAGATGCAGCGTCGTCATGTGTGATCTCAGCTTCTCTGGTCTTGTAGCGAATCTGTTTTGGAAAACAAACCCAAGGATAACAAAGGTCTGATCAGTCGCTGTTTGTTCAGTTACATTACAATGCCATACAGTCTCTTACACCACAACTCTGCGAAGCGACTTTTTCATTATGTAGTCGTTCAAGGACGCTGACTGAGAGCGGTGAAGAAGGGCCGAAATAAAAGGGCTTTGTCTTGAATAGAGAGAAGACAAACAGAGGAGAATGTAATTCATCCGCTTCTCCGAGAGGCACGACCTCCCTGCTTTGTGGAGCAGAAGCTCATCCGAGCCAAAGAGGGCTCTGAGGCGCGGGAGTGTCCCATTGACTGCGCTATTAACACTCAAACTGGGTGGATCAGCATAGAGGAAATACAAAACGCTGCCAGAAGGATGCACAGAGAATTCTGTAATGCATTTCATTCCACTGAGAAGGGCCCTGAGGGTGCCGTGATGACCAGAGTAATTGGCTTTCTCCAGCTATGATAATCTGCATCAGTCATGCCATGCCAACACACTCTCAGGCCACTGAGAAGGTCACAGTGATCCCCGAAACTCACTCCTCTCTGCTGACTGCAGCTCCTGAATTCCTACTGAGAGAGCGCACGAGCAGGACTTTTATTCTGCATTCTTGGGGTTTTACCTTTGCATCAGGGGCTTGACTAAGTGTGCTTTTTAGTCGAATATTAATACTTTTGCTTCTGACTTGGACTTTTAATTCACTTTTACTAACAACAGACAACACATATATATCATGCAATATGCTATGTGTCTACAGGGGCCTCTTTGGATGCGTTGGGTGGTGCCGCTTCCAAGAATTGGACGCTTGATGGGCCACCAGGCAGGACTGCGATAGATGGTTGACAGGTGCTCTCCTTCTGTGAAACAGGAAACCAATACACACTGGAACATTTTCCCGGCTTTATATCAAGAATTGGAGGGATAGTAGCAGTGTTTAAATACAGGATCCTACTGTTGTCTGCCATGGTCAGAATTAGAAAGCGGATCTTTATTATTGCACTGCAAACACTTTTGCTCATGGGCCCTCTGCTTGGTCTCTTCACGGATTTTAAACAAGACCAACATGGGTGCCTCGTTTGGAAACTTTCTCATATGTTACGAACAGTTTACCGAAATCTATTTCTGAAAACATTTAGGCAAGACATAAGCCATGCAGTTGCTGAATCCATCTTCATTTTAGATCGACAACTGTTAGTTCAGGAGTTTTGGGAGTTTCCAGACATTGTACGTTGCGCTGGATGCCCCTGATTTGAGTTATTGAGGTTAAGTAGCATAGTTTCAAGTTCATGTGAATAAGGAGCCACCAACGTGATGCCCCATCTTTCGAAATGCAACCCAAAGCTACCAGAATGCATTGCACGCCTGCTTACAAAGACGATGAAAGGGAAGTGTGGAGATAACAGATCTTGTGGACCTGTACCAAGAGCTGAAACAACCAGCTCACAAATAGATAACTAACAAAAAGTAGGAAAATTGCTTGAGGGCAATTTTGATCATTGTTTATGTCATATATCAAGGAAAAATACCACATATTCTGTAGCTTCGGCCTCTCAGTAGTGAGGTTATCTATGGTGTATATCGTTGTACATGTAATATTCTGGGGGTCTGAACTGCTGTCTGCACAAACGAGCAACTGGAACACATCACCTCGGGCCCTGGGGAATGGTGAGGAAATGATTTCATCATTTTCTGAAACTATATGTCCTGGATAATGAAATAAATACAGCCCCAATACATTACATATCCCATAACACACTCACACACACTCACACTGTACATGTCACATAAAGTAGAACCCATCGACCGACATATCTCACATCTCAGCTTTAGTGCATCAGTTCTGTTATTTTCTTCCTTACATGTCAAGCAGTGATAAGAGTCTTATCACCTATCACTGCCTGACGGCCCTAGGTACATTTATGCTGACACAGACTGTGTATGACAGGCACAATAAGGTCTTGGCACACACAATAACATCTTGATGGCATCTTTGAGAGCAACTATGCATGTATACGTCTCTACAACCTGCTCCTTTAAAACCTACACAATGGCAGCTTGCAGCGTACAGTAAGACCTCGAACAGCCAGACCTTGGACAGCTATGGACATGTACTGTATTGTATAAACTTCTTTAATTGATGACTAAGATATTCAGGGAAGATTTTACAGATGCATTCAGCAGATGGATATGCCACTATGCTGATAAAAACACAATCTGGGTGGTATTCTGTTTTCTCCAGAAAGGACTTATGTAATATATGAACATAACTGATTAGAAACAGAGCGTTTATATCTATTGTGTTTTATCCATTTGCCAATTCTCATTTTAAGTTTTAAAATACAGCAGTCACAGTGATAAACTCAGCAGTTTGAGCCTCTATCAGCATCAGATTAGCATACTTCTGCGACATAACTCAGGTTCAAAGACACACCACTTTCTTGGCCCACTGAGCCACAGCAACCCTGGGTTCTGCTGCAACACAACAACAAAACTGTTTATTACAGTTACTGCGTCTGATGAGGTGAATATAGACAACAGAACAAAACAGAAGCGGTGATGCCAAAGTCCAAACTTTCTACAGGCTGTAATGCTGATTCTCTTTCACCTGTATTTGTCTGTAACATAATCAAATCCATTACAAAGTCATCACCAACACTGCTGACCTCAAATGACCTCCTAATATGACTCAGTAGAGAAAATCCAATAACATTAGAATAACCCCGGGAACACAGGATACAGGGAGGCGATGTTTATAAATGAATTGCACCATTGTTTCCCCTTTTTTCCCACATGGTTTCAATATAGAAAACAATGCAGACTGGAATTAAATAAATGCTCAGAGAATGGGAACAAGAGAAACATGAGTTAAACACTGGTTTGTGTTCAGATAGGGGCTAAATCATGTGGAGTTTCAAAGAATGACTACACAAAATGTAAAAAGAAACATCCCTGTTCCCATGACTAGACCGCCCTGTTCACACATCTGATCCTATTTTAAATATTAAAAGGCCTGCGTCTATTGTTTTCCAAATGATGTATAAATCCAAAACAGCTATGAAAGCAATGACACTTATTCTGTAATTTAATGAAAGAAATTGCTGGTATTTAAAGGAATACTTCAGCACCCAAATGACCATTTATATATCAATGAATTACCCTGTGTTACATTGAATATATGAAGAAAACCCAGTGTCCAAAAACACACAAAAATTTTTGATAAATTGAAGCAATGGGGTCCACATTTAACAGCCGCAAAGATATTTAAACATCTGTTGGCAAACTCTCACACAACTCGTTCAGTATAATCTAAGTCTCATTTATCCAGTTCAGTGCTCAGTACCTCCCAAACAGACAGAGCTTTCTGACAGAGAACTGGCCGGAAAGCAAAATGCTCTCTTTAAAACCAGACTCCATTGACAATAACAATTTAACCTCGCTGAACTTGGGAGATGCTGGTCTACCACTACTTCAATCACTTAGTTAGTTTGTGTTTTCATGTGCCTTTGGTGTTTTAAAGGGTGAGTGTCGACAACAACTCAAAAATTCCAACTCTGGGGTGTCAAACATACAGCCCGGGGGCTATAACTGGCCCGACAAAGGGTCCAAGCCGGCCCATTGGATGATCTTACACTTCTTTAGGGATGCACTTGTGAAGGCTAAGAGGTGCCAGGTTTCAGGAGCAAGTTAAACACTGAGTAGCTTCAGAGGCTTTTCCACCCCGACCAGAATACAGTTCTTTTCTTTCACCTTAGTTTAGTGTGATGATGTCAGGATTACCACACAGGAGTGGAAATGTATGGAAAAATGCACATGTACTGACAGTGAGTAGTCGACTGAGAAATACTGCTTAAGTTGCATTTATTCCTCTGAAGACATCACAAGCTATTTGTAATCCGGTTTGTGAATGGTTTAGCATTCTTAAAATATACTTCTTTAAACAAAAAAGGGAAAAATTGGGAGGTGTTTGTTATTTATAGGATATTGTGCAATGGTTTAACTGGTCCCGCCCACCAGCAATTGAATCGGACTGTACATTTCCCGAGAACTGATCTAACTGATGGAGGCAGTGGTCGACCAGCAGTTTCAGTGTTCAGCAAGGTAAAATTACTTGTTTTTGTCAATGGAGTCTGGCTTTGAAGAGAGTGTAGGAACATTGGACACAATGGAAAAGACTGTCTATTGGGGAAGTATCTATCTATCTATATACTATTATCTATAGTATATATAGTATATTATCTATTATCTATAAACACAACTTAAATGTTTAGTATGTAAGAAAAGACCTAGAAGCATACGATACAGGACAACACAGTACTGTGTTAGCTTAAAGATGAGATGATGTATGGCAGCCAGCCAAAATGGTAAAACAATCAGACCTACTGTATTGTCTTTAGATATCACTGTACAGGAGTGCACTTGTAAACAGAAGATCAGAATGACTGATTTAAAGTGTGCCCTTGCAGTGATGGACATTTGGACTTATAGGTGCTGTTATACTAAGCGCCAGTGAAGCTGCTGAAAATGTGAGCACGGTAATGACGACCACAAAGCAAAATCAAGCCCAATGAGAAAATCCCCACACTCCTGCTGTGAGGGAGGAAAAAAATAGGCTACTTATTCACCATCAGAAGGGCATTACCGTAAATTTCAGAAGAATAATGACAGTTATTTTAATTTGGGAAAATAAAATGATGAGGGGAGATGTGGAGAAAATCCGTTTTTTTTTTTTTAAGCCTTTTGTGGGCACACCAACACAAACAAATGGCATTCATCACTCTTAAGGCACCCACATTCCCTATCATATTTATTATTACCAACATTTTTCATTTCCACACACTTAGCTCTAAAGCACTTTTCTATAGCGGGGAAAAAGCCTGAGTTGCTAAGTTGAGGAAATGTGTACACTAATGATTATGAATGAAGCAGAGAAGCCGGTAAGAGAGAAGTTCCACATTGGTCTTTGAAATCAGTCTGAAATTGTGATTTAGATCCAGCATGCTTAGCAATATGAAGGCGTCAGAGTAAAATCAAAAGTTGGGGAGACAGTATTCTAAACACTCTTTTGCAGACGCACTTGCTGAGACCAGAGACGCCATTAAAAGAAAACAATTGATTTTCTTTGTAGCAGAAATGAAACTTGAATTGTTTGTCAAAATGAGGACGAAGGTACAAGCTATCAGCGAGGTAGCTTTTACAGCACAATTTGCTTAAAATGATGTACGGGCTGATGGCTGTCTGGCCTAATTTCCTATCAGTCAAAACAAACATCACAGCAGCATTGTATGCATGATTGTTATTGACTGCTCGTGTTTAACGGGTAAATCAATACAGCAAATGGACAACAATGTCAGCTTTACTGCTTCAAAATGCCATTAGTTGTCTCCTGTGCATCCCCTCCCGCAGATATTCATCATTCAGACAATGTCACATGTGTTTAGCCTTGCGTAAGTATGTGTTTACTTTCATATGTATTTTCGCACACAGGTCTGAACATTAGTCATCTTGACGAATGCACAAGGCCAGACACCTGTGTCGAGCATGGATTAGAGGATCCCCTTAGTGAGGAGAGGATTATCAGAGTCAACTGGGCCCTATAGTGATGGAGAAGGGAGATACCCCATAATAGCCCCGATAGGTCCATTCATCTTTTGTCTCCACAGCAGGGAAACAGCAGCCTGGGAAGGCACCAAATCGCCCTCTGCAACAATTCGCAGTGTTGGATTAATCATACGAACTTCACAAGAACCGATCGGTACTTCACAAGCAGCTCTCGTGTACCTTTTCTTTCCTGTAGCTGTCCCTCAGCCTGCGTGCTTATCTCTGTGATAAAGCACCTCATCTCCCACACAGGGGCAAGAAAAAGAAGGCTTGCAGGCTTTTACATTTGTCTGGAAATCATAAAAATATGTCCACAACATGAAGAAGGGTAAAAGAAAAAGCACACCTAAACAACCACTGCCACTGCAATGTTTTGCTCTTTCACGATGGCAATCAGCACTGAATACTAATAACATTTCTGCCAACAAATAATAATCATCTGGATTGTTGACATCAGGTCGTGAGGTACCCATTTAACTTGTCATTTCAACTTCAGATTTTATTATTTAAGGCTACTGTTGAAAATACCTTGGTTTCTTGGGAACGACAATGTAAGCTGGTGTGAGCACTGTTAAGTATTCCATTGCTTGTCGACGGGAATGCATGATACACGCTGTGTTTTTTTCAGTAATGACTATCGTTAAAGGGCCAGTGTGTAATATTTGGCATGGTTTATTGTCAATCTGAATCTGAACCTGAATATTCTACCCATTAATATGTTTATACAAGTTTATAATCGCTATAAAATAAAATTCGTTTGGTTTTCGTAGCCTTATAGTTATGCTTTTATATATATATATATATATATATATATATATATATATATATATATAGCAAGGGCCTTGCTTTAGAGAGGTCGCCATCTTGCGCTGCCATGTATGTACGGCAGACTGAGCGAACAATCCAGCCAGCCAGAGAACGCGTTTCGCGTGTATAAATGAACCAACGAAGACAGCGGAAGGAAGGAAGAAGGTGGAGGAAACAGCAGAGAGTGTTAGTAGTTCGTCAATAGAGAGTAGTGAAAAGTTTTTTTAGTTATAAAGTTTGCGAATGGACCACACTTACCACGCAACAGGAGAGAATGAACCCGAACCATCATCTGCGAGGAAAAGAAGACGCAACTTCACTCCTTGTGATGCACTCTCTGCGGCGCTTTTCCTCCTGATGATATATCTCCCCAACGATGGTAGCAGTAGCACCGAATCCCATTCTGTGCATTCAGCTTCTCTTCTCGCCCGCTCAGTATCAAACACATGGAGTTCCTCATCTGTGTGCTCCGGCTCAAACAGGTATGGCTCTGGGTCTGTGTCCACTACAAGAAACTCTTCAAAATCGCGTTCAAAGTCGTCCATTGCAGCGACTATAGTCCGGAGATATTGCTAGGCTAAATAAACAGCTGAGCTCTGTTTGCCGGCCACGCTGTCAGTCAGTGTGCGGGCTGGAGATTGAGCAGAGAGGGGAGGGGGGTCCCCACTCGGTATAGTAAAAAAGTGTGTGTGTAAAGTTATGAAGTGTGTCTGTTACGCTAGAAGAGTCAGAGTTTGGGACGGAGTCTTTTACCCCCTGGAGTGTTACCGGAGTTTCTGGAGTGCTCAAATAAACTGGCCTTTTTCCCGAACGCTCCTCTGGTCTCCTGCTCATGAGGGATTCATTACAATATCGTAACATGGTTTAGATTTCTAAATAAACATACAACTCGTCGCTAGATAGACCTACTCCTGAAAAACTCATGCGCAAGGCTTTTTGTCCCTACGAGGCCGCCGTCATTTACCCGACGGGAGGGGTGAGCGAGTGAGCCCTGCAATCTAGAATTTGGCCACTGATGTCACTGTTTTCAATCCATTTTACACACTGGCCCTTTAAAGGGGCTCTATGTTAAATTCAGAGTGGGAGTTGTCTGCACATGGTTTTCAATATGAAGGCAGCTAGTCCTGTGGCTAGCAGCTAATGGCTCAGCTCACATCCCAGCTACATCAGCTGATCTCAAACAGCCCAATCAACTGATGGAGCAGCTGATAGATCACATGATTCCTTTCTATGCAACCAATTGGCAAATCTCATCCAGGGCGCCCTATTTAAACTGCTCTGGCCTGCCTACTGTTGCTGCTTCCTCTGCAAGCTGCTTTGCAACCCACCTCCACCCCAGCTCCTCCTTTTCATGCTGTGTCTGACTTATCAATGTCATTTCTGTTACCGGGGGTCTTTGCTGCTGCTCTCCCTTCCTTAGGCTTACCATGTAGGCACATGGAAGGGCAGGGAGGTGTGCTCTCTCTGCCTGAGGCTTTCCTCATTTGCACATGGAAGGGCAGATAATGTGCTCTCTCCACTTTAGGCTTTCTACGTAGGCACGTGGAAGGGCAGAGAATGTGCTCTCTCCACCTTAGGCTTTCTACGTAGGCACGTGGAAGGGCAGAGAATGTGCTCTCTCAACCTTAGGCTTTCTACGTAGGCACATGGAAGGGGCTTTCTGCAAAGGGCTGAGGAAAGGCAGAGAGGCCCCTGAACAGAGCCATAATGCCAAATACAATACTGCAAATGTAAGCAAAACTTTCTTAAACTGAAGTGTTCCTGACTGAAATGAGGTAAACGTATGCAAAAGTAATCCCTAACAGCAGATGCCTCTGGCTTCAGACCATTCTGAATACTTTGTTTCCAGCATTTTTCCTACTTTGGCTGCAAGCTGACGCCAGTTGATGACAGATTTCTTTATATGAACATCTGCTCCAGGCACTACTGCAAGCGTTGACATTACGTAGCCTACATGGCTACGTGTAGCTACATGCTAACGTCAAGAAAACCTGTGATCTTAGCAGTCAATGTTGTTATTTCTCCCAGATTTTGGATCATATTGCTGCTGGAACATGTCCCGTTGTGTTTCAACGCATATATTGGTGGTTGTTTATGGTAGAAAGTGCTGCTATACTCCATTACAGTCATTCCCCCTGGCTGCAATGACGGTGCAGAGACCAAGAGGTACAAAAGATCCGAGGACACCGACCAAGAGAGAAACCCAAAATACAAGTATGAAGCTGAAAATGAGCGTATTAGGTCCTCTTTAAGATACTGAGCTCACAGCTCATTTTGCTGTGGCAAGCAGAGGGCTGCTGCATTAATGGTAAAACACTGTTCAGTAGTTATATACTTCTGTTGTGTATAACTCAGAGGAAAAGAAAGAAAGGTTACTAATAAAATAAATGATTGCATCTGCTCCCTGCTATGTATCATAATTCTGCAGTGTAGCCGATTTAATGTAATGTCTCTTAAAGTATGCCTGGGAATATGGCTGAAACTCTGCTGCAGCACATGTGCATTAATTGTTTACTTAACTAAAGCTTTATCTTCTGAGAGAAACTGCACACGGCTCTCCAGTCTATATAAAAATGTACTCACTCGTGGTTGCTTTATCATATTCAAGGATACAAACAGAAATGTAAAACTATAAAACTATTATTATGCTGGTAATCTGGAGGCAAAGCTTTTTAAAATGATTTGTGTTTGTTTTTTTACACCGAGAGGTAATAAACTCGCTGCAACAAAGAGCACAAAAGATATTTGTGTGAAACACAGGTCAAGGTACCGTTATGATATATTGTATTAATTTAAATGTTTTGGTCACAAAGTTAGTGGAAAAAATACTCGATCATAAACCTTTTGTAATTACATTAACAGATAAGGAAGTAAAGGTCATAAAATCTGTCCATGGATTTATGGTGTGCTACATACAATGCCTTTATATAAGCAGGGAAAATGTATGTAAATAATCGGTCTGAGCTGGTGAGGACAGGAAGTTCAAGTCTAATTTTCCCACAGTTCCTTGGCATCACAAAAAAAACTCTAGAGGGCAATTTGATCTTTCTGATATCTACAGTTGTCAAAGGCAAGATATAAAAGAAGAAGATGAGAGCAAAGTATATGTAGATACATGCATGTTCGACATGTTTTAACATTCAGCTGTCACTTACTATGGATTTATACAGTTTTACTTAGTACTATGGTTTCATACCGTTGGTAGGACTCATATACGAGTAATGACAAGAAAAGCATCTGCAGTTGTCAGATGTCACATGTGGGTTGTGGGAATGAAAACGCCTCACTGGATAGAAGCACTGTCATGTTTGTACTGATGTGGTTATTTCTGTCATCCTTCCGACAATCACAATTTGCAAATCTGTGTGTACTCTACAAAGAAAATAATTCACTTTTTAACTGTGTATAGTACACATTGTATACGCTGAAAATACAGCCCCAACTGTTCCCACGCCACCACAAGCACACAATCATGTGGTACAGTATTTGTTTGTTAATGAGCCCCCGCTGACATGCTGAAGAGATGAAAGTCTGTCAAGCCTTCCTACACAAAGGGAAACATGTTGGAGAGATGGCAGCACCACTATGCTGCAATATGTGAAGCCACGATGTAAAAACAGTTATAAATAAATCTAAAAAAACTCCCACAAATACACTGAAACACTAAAGCAGTCATCTGTGCCCTGTGGGTGCATTTCTTCAAGATATGGTTGTAGATCTTTTTTGTCATAAATGTTCAAATCATTTCATTCAGAAAGTGAACTGATCCAGAAACAGTTTGTATAAACAATTTAAAAAGCTACTGACATTCACTCCATTCAACTGTGAGTCATAATAGCCGTGCAACAGAAGAAGTATGTGTGCTATAAATCATCCGTAATGCATTTCTCCCGACTGATGAGTTGCTCTTGTGGTTGTGTTGATGTTACGATATAGGTTTAGCTCCGCACACATCACAAAAAATGTGAAAATGTTTTTTAAAAAGAGGGCAGACAGAGGACAGAGAGAGCAGAGCAGGCGTGTCCACTGTTCTCAACCGCACAACGATCAAAGAAGAAGAAACTGGGTACAAGTGCTTCTTCCATCGTTTAGACGTGGCTCGGGCTGAAAACTCTGATGTTGACCAAGAAAACAATTTTCCACAATGTTAACAGACATAGCCGGAGGACCAACACAGTACTACTTTCACCCAGAGACAGGAAACAAGCCTCTAACTGTGAGGAGAGCAATAAAATGTGTGCATTCTCAAATAACATATGAAATTGCATGTTAGGTTTATAGAGATGTTTACATAAGACCTACAGCAAGAGTTACACAATGCAAAGTGAACAAACTTCACTGTGTATACAAGCTACTAAAGCCATTTGGAAACCCTTGGCGAATAAGAGGCCGTCCCAGAGTACTTGTTATCCTCAAGTATGTTCCATTTAAGCACACAAAAAATACAGATACAATTAGGGATGCTACTGACAATTATTTTCATTCTCGATTTATTGTATGGTCCAAGGGGATGTCGTCTAATGTCTTGATTAATCTGTCCAACGGTCCAAAACCTAAAGAGAATACATTTACTGCAATGTAAGATCAGGAAAAGCAGCAAATTCTCATATTTGAGAAGCTGAAACCATCAAATGCTTGGTATGTTTGCTTAAAAACGGCTTCAATGACTGATTATCAAAATAGCTGCTGATTATTTTTCTGTTTATTAGAGCTGTAATTCTTAACTTTTATAAAAAAATAACTTTCTGTCATATTTGTTCTGTCACTTTTTCCTTCAGAGCCACTAAAGTCCTGAAAGGTAATATTTTTTATTGTGTTCGCACAACAAGTTATAATTATCTTGTCCCCACAAGATAATAACTTGGGCACACAGGATAAAAACAAAAATATCACCTTTTGAGACTTCAAGGGCTCCATAATATCCAGACAATATCACGAGACAGGCAATATGTGAAAAAAGAATCATCTTCTTCCTCCTTGTAGTGCTTCTAATGGCATTTGTTTAGAATCTACCTCGGCTTAACAAAGACAACCAATCAGAGACGAGGAGTGTCTAAAGCAGCTGTCAATCACTGCTCATTAACTGCAGTAAAAGTAGGACTGCCCCGACTAAGAATTTTCCTGGTTGATCAACAGTCGTCATTTAGGGCCATTAGTCAACTAGTCACCTGCATGTTTACAATGTTAATTTAATTATTAAGTTATATAATTTGGGCGGGGCAACACAATGGTTTGAGTTGAAGGTGTGAGAAAGAATAGTATCAGTAACATTGTTAACACTGTGCTACATTACAGAGAAATACAAAACCGTACTAATGAACCTTCATTAATATAGGCATATATTTTATCTACAAGTGCACGTCACACACTGAGCGAGCCGCCTGTTAATGACGCTGTCGGCAAAGCAGTAATGATTGTGCTAAGTGGCTAATAGGCATGTAGCTACCTCCATGTTTCAGATGATACGTCATGTTTGTAGTCGACCAATGAAGATGAGTTTACATATCACCTTGGGTTCGTCCTTCACCTTCTCAAAATGATCCCAGACTTTGGATTTCCTGCCCGACATGTTATTAACTAGCCTATGGAATAACCGCAGGTACCAGCCCTGGAAATTAGGGACCATACGCATGCTATGTTTTTAACCGCCATAAAAAGGCGAGGTCAGGCGCTGGGTGCTACACTTGTGCCTTCTTTGTGCCAGCTTTCAAGAGCGCATCGTATAGCCTGTTTACCTGAAATCCTGAGTGCAGAGCTGATCTTCTTCCAGGCGCTGTTTATAAGTGTGTAGGTCTATCGTCTGTGGGACAGATGTAGAGCTGGGTAGCCCTGCACTAACATGATCAACCTTTCCGTATTTATCAGAATGAATATTTACAGAAGAAGGAAAAGATATCTGTCCTTTCAAATTAAATTCCCACATGGTCCAGTCATATAGGTTTTGATTTATCTTGACAAGGCGCAGCTCCTAACAGAGTTTCACGTTTGTTTGTTTGTTTGTTTGTTTGTTTTTTGTTTTTTTCTACAACTAAGCGACCAGTGAAATCTTGCGGACTAATGACCTTTCTGGTCGATGAACGTTTGGTCGACCATTAGAGGGCAGCCCTAAGTAAAACTGTCTAACTAGGTAGCGCTGATCAAATGTGAATCAAGAGTTTGTCCATGCATTGCCTATTTCTCACCTCAAATGTTTTCATAGACATGTTTCAGTGTACTGTTTAGCTGTTAAATGAAAACATTTTGCTTCAGCGGCGCTTCGTTTTGGCTCGACTATTTTCAACATGGCGGTAGGGTCACAAACATTCTAATTTCACAGCTAAACAGTGCACTAAAATATATTTCTGAAAACATTTGAGGCAAGAATTAGGTAATGCAGTAACAGAATCCTGATTCATGTTTGATCAGCGCTGCCCAGTGTGACCACGAGCAGTGATTGACAGAATTGACAGCTGTGGTAGAGACTCCCCGGCTCTGATTGGTTGTTTACGCTCAGCCGCAGTGGATTCTAGCAAATGCCATTAGAAGCACTATGAGGAGGCAGAGGGACAGGATTTTTTTCCCACAGATTATCTGTCTTATGTACCATTGTGTCAACACAGTGAAAGTTTCAGCAAATCTGACAAAAAGTTATTCTTATAAAAGTTGCAGACTGTAGCTTTAGCTTATCAGTGAATAAACAAACTGCTGCAGCTCTAAATACTACAATCTGTTAAAACACCAACACTGAGCCATTAGTATCCTGATGCCTAAATAGCACTGTGGTCTGAGATACCCCCTGAAGTCTCCCAGACAAGCGTACAGTGAGGAAAACCATTCTACAAAATACAGACAATAAAGAAACTAATGACCCTAGCCAAGCCACTTTTTATAATTTGTAAACACAGTCCTGGTCTCTGAGCCACAAAACTGTGTTAACTGACAGCCGCAGTGCTGGTTATGGGAAACAACCTCACTGACTGAACTGTTTCACTGAAGGCAGTCCTGGGAGAGGCTTTCGCTCCGTAATTTACGAGTGGGCCCGGAGCCAGTGTGTGTTGTTTAACAGCCGTAGACACGTGCTGTCTTTGCATTCATGGCCAATGAGGAGGTCGGGGAAATTATTTTCTCCCTGTTGCTCACAGAAACGGTGAGCTCCAGCCCAGGATATCATACTGTGGTGCCAAAAAAGCAAACCAACAAAAAAAGAATCACTCAAAAATAGCAGCACTAAACAGGATTTATTGTCGGCTGGAGAAGACAAGGCAGAGTTTTTTGGTGGCTGAAGTATTACTGTGCAGATTAGCTTCCCCTCTGAGAAAATGTTTTTATAAAAAGCCCGAGTGCATGCCATTACTTTATTATGTTAATTAGGCAAAGTATGACAAAGAGGGAACTTAATGAGAATATTAAGAGTAAATGACTGATTACTAGACATGGCAATAAAGAAGAACAATGTTGTGCTGAGGGTCCCTAATTATCTTCAGTCCCATCCAGTAAAAGTCTAGGCTTTTATAATGTATCCTTAAAACTGCGGCCTTTAATGGAGGCAATATCCTTATAAGTTTGATTACAGTGTACAATAGCCTTTATTAAAATACATCACACATTCCCAGTTTAAATATATGCAACTGAGTGAATGTGTAGCTGGAAAAGAGCAGAGGTGTTGAACCAACCAACCCTTGGTAAATATAGGTTTAAAAAAGCAGTCTTGCATGTGAAAGGGTAGATGGGGCTCAGCTCTCCCTGTCACAAGCACTTAAATCAGGGAAGGACGGTAGGAGGGCAGGCTAAAGGATGTGTGTAGAGGGGGAAGGATGAGACAGGGAGGCCAATACTGCTACTACAGGCACACACCCCGGTCTTTAACTCTGATGTGTCAGTTAGACCTACGACAAAGGTACTTAAATATTTAACTCACATCAAGTAGGAAAAACTCATGATGAGGAGTCAGCAGAGAAATTCAATGATAGCTCATCTGGAGAGAATGCTAAGGCTGATTTATACTGTGGGTGTGTGTAGGCTCTGCATAGATGCCATTGTGAGCATTCATACTTGTGTGGTGGTGTGTCTGCGTCACTCTGCAATTACCTCCAAAGCGTTAGGTGGCAGTGGGGTTTCTGTGAAGTGCAGTCAAGTCTCCAGCTCCATTATAACTGGCAAGGTTCACAGACATGACACTTTGTGCTGGACACATTTCCCCTGCAAATACAACAGGCTAATGTTATTAGCATAAGCTTATTACATACCATAAGTTTAGCCTAGTGGCTAGCAGAGTTTTCCTTGAGACATATGAAGCCAGGAACAACAGCAACACTGAATAAAGCTAACATTACAAAATTCGTCTCCATTACAATGTTAATCGACAAAACAACTGACCATTCGCTAAGTTTCGTCCCCGGACGCAGACTGGCCAATCATAACGTAGCATCAGGCCAGCTCAGACCAGGGTCCGACACAAACACAGCTGGGCCCCATTGACTCTAATGCAATCGTTTCAGATTTCCTTCATTTTCAGGCTAGATTTGTGGATTTGGAGCTAAATGTTGTGCCTGGGGCACGTCGTGTATTAATGATACTCGTTACCTGGAGAGGTTGGAAACAGATAGACGTTTCTTCCCTGTTCCAAAACCAAATTCAAACCCTGAAAAGTGTAGGGTTAACTAGCTACACAGAGCCACACAGCTGGTTAAATATCATCAAAGTTTCCCTTTATATTCATTGTCTTGTGTGGCGATCAGCAGTGATGTGGTGGTTCACTTTTACACTGTGATCTGTAGCCTGTAGTTCGGCTTTAGCTTCTAACTATCTTTGTCTTTTTAACCTGTTGTTGCTGCTGAGTCAGTTTGACATCCTGGATATATCCTTCAAACACAGACTGTAGACCCCTCTGTCTGCTTCTCTCTGGAATTGCTTTTTTGTTTTTCCAAAGATGTGATAATATCAGGGAATGCAGACAGTTACAGTGTGGTCACCATGCTAGCTCTGACAGCTTGTAGGACCATCATGAAGGGGCAGGGCTTAGAGAGGGGTCAATTGTCTTATACACGTTTTCCGCACATGTACAATATGCTAACATTACTAGCATAAGCTCATGACATTTTACATTACATAAATTAGCCTGGCAGCTAGTGGAGTTTTACTTTACTTATATGAAGGCAGGATGAATGACAAAAAAGTCTTCGCTATTTGTTGTTTCCTATCAGTGAAATAACTGTAAATAAAAGCTTTGTTTCAACTGACAGAACTGATTTTCAGTTTATAAAAATAAACAGCAGGTCTGCAACGCCACGATGTGTAGTTACATTTCTGGCAAGGTGCACGTCAGGCTAGGGTGTAGCCCATAGTGTGGGGTGCATATATATGGGAAGCCTATGCCGTAGGTACAGCATTGATTTAACACAGAAGTATAAACTCCACTCTATTCAAAACAGTCAGACAACCCTTTCCAAATTATGATAGGAAACTGAGATGATCTCAGAAACTGGAAACCTTTGATAATTCCAAACAAGCTGGCGCTTTGTAGTGAAGGATGCTGAATGGTTGTAAGCAACCAAAAGACTCATTGACTTGAGGAGAGTGTTGTCGTCTTGTATTACAACAAATGCTGTGTGTGTGTGGGATATTGTGAATCAATGACCACAGGCAGCAGAATTCACTCTGAACTGTACAAAACATATCATGGTACTGAACCTTTCTACAATTTTCCCATTCTGTTAGCTCTGCCACATTCTGCTTAATTAACATTTAAGTAAGCTAAAATAGGTATAATCGTCTGTGTCCTAAATTACTTGTCACGCAATTAAAGCTGAGTGTGCAGCTGTCTCACTTTTAACAGCTTCTGTTTCTGCCTGTGCCAGCACATGGACCGGGTGTGCACTGTTCCACATCTTTTTATTCTGTGCATAAAAACATAAAGAGTGAAATAAGAGATGAAAGAAGATTCAAAGTCCTTTGTTGATTGGTGCTTAGGTGTATTTTATGTTTCAAGGATCCACAGTTAAAAAGATTATAAATTTGGCTGCCACTCATAGTGATAATGAAATCATACTATCCGTCCGCCCGGTACAAGATATGGAGAGGCATCTTTAGCCAGCTGATCCATTGTGCTTTCTCCAGGCCCTGACCAGAGTGCACAGCCTGTGATTGAAAAACAGATGAGTCTGTTCTGCTCCTCAATGCATGCTCCTCTCTTAACTGCTAATTGCATTGTCTCAACAGCAGAGCTGCCTATGATAAGAGGTATGGGCTGCTCAGAAGTAAAGAGAAACTGTGCAGCATACTGGCACAATTAAGTCCAGACACAGTTAGGCTTTTAGGATGCAGGACAATCTGGACGGCTTTTTAAAGAAGGCTGCATGCCATTACACGAAATTCACTGCGGCTGCAGTTTATAGTTTCAGTGGAAACCTTTTAATAGTGATTATGGGGAAAAATTGATGACCATAAGCAGATAATTATTGTTACACATATTTCTCATGCAGTTTACCATCTAATTGACATTTGTATATTTATTACATTAATATAAAGTAATGAAACGGACAGCTTTGCTACCAATGTCAGTCCACTTGACTAGGATGGCTTCAACCACAGGTGCTTTCCCATGCACATTTGTCTTCATCACTAGTAGCAATGACAGTTTCTTGTTGTTTAAGCAGACTACAGACAGTCTGAGGAACACCAAGTTTTGATGGTGCATTATGGCAGTTTGTCATAAGCTTCAAGGAGACTATAGGGCCGCACACATGTGTTTTTTGTGCCCTCTGATAGATTTCAATGCAGATGCATGGCAGACATACAGAGTGATGCACATGTGTTCCTCAGCCCGTTTTTCAGGCCCTGAGATAAACTGAGTTCAACTGTTCGAGCACAGCAGCATACCCCGCACGTCATGTGACGAGGAGCAACTGATCACAACTGACAGATATCTTTCCCTTCTTCCGTTAAATATCAGTTTGTGGTAAACATGGAGAAGAAGTTGATCATTTAAGTGCAGAGCTGCCAGAGCTTTACATCTGCCCCATGGACAACAGGCCCATACACAAACAGCACCTGAAAGAAGATCAGCTCCACACTTTGGATAGGAGCTTTTAAGTAAGCGGTTGATCACTGTAATCAAGATCATTGCGAGCAGTTTCCACTTAATCTACATTCATCTCCTGATTATTGTTTTGATTATTCGATTAATCATTAAGTCTATAAAATCTCACAATATAGTGGAAAACACCACCAAACCCAACAACAATACATCTACAGTATCAAACACAGACAACAGCAGCAAGTCCAAACATTTTAAGAACTAGAACTTGTAAATAATTGAAAATCACGAGGATCACAGCAGGCATCAATAATAATTACACTTCATTTAAATAAAATTAGATATTAACACAGGTTTTAACCTTCATTTCACATTTTCAATACCAGGCATAACATTTGCAACACATAAAAATGGTCAAGTTATTCCAGTAGGCGCCACATACTTTGCATCTACTGAATCTTTAATACTCAGCCCTCAATATTACTGCTTACATAAACATATTGCAAATGATTACAATGTAGTCTGACACCTGAATTCTGATGAGATCAGTCACAATGAGAATAAATGAGAACAGAAGCGACACACAACCAGGCCGCTAAATTGCGAGATGATTCGCTTAAAGCTGCTGCCATGGCAATAAAAGTCGAGTCCCGTTCTCCACCATTTACTCTGCTGCACTCTCTCCACCAAATCTACCGCTATCTACCTTGAAGCAAAGTATAAATAATTAATCGTGGGACACACTGAATACCAATTCCCTCATATTGCCAAGCACCATCACCACGGCTGATTAAGCTACCTAAGGTCATTTACTTCATTGGTGGCAATGTGCCCGCAATCCTAACCAGTCAGATCAGAGTGCTGACACTGAGGTTAGCTGGGTGCCTTGTAGACTGACAAGCAATCCTTACAGACTGACACAATGAGCCAGGTTGTCTGCCCTCCTGTCCACAAGATGACAAGATGGAGGAAATTACATACGTATGAGGTTGGATTTTTAATTATAGATGGTTAAACTTGTTTCAACTAAAATTTCCTCATTTACTAAAGCCATCGTTTACTGGGAGTCATGTTCAGAGCTGAGGTACCACATGTGCCTACAGATTTATTCAGAGAGGTGTCCTCACCTGGCACTGCTTGTACTGTAAGGTCTGGAAATAAGCTTTGGAAACTGGCAGCTCATCATTAAATCAGTGCCCAAAGTGGGATGCAGACATACAAAGCCACTCCACAGATTTAGCACTGCACTGCACCCCATTGTCAGACTCACAAAAGGATCAAAATCAATGAACCAGAGAGATATCGTCTTTTTGATTCCACTTATTTGTCATCCTTGTCAAACTTGGGCACCTGCGTTACCTACAGTACACCTCTACCTCGGACAGTTCAGCTCGAGATTCGGGTGTGTTATGCTAGTAGTGGCTAATGTCATCTCAAGCAGGAGCCCTGTCACCAGAATAAAATGATGGCACTGCACTCTTAAGTACTATGTCATAGGCAACTGGACTTGCTTGAGTTTCTTGAAGACGTTTCACTTCTCATTCAAGAGGCTTCTCCAGTTCTAACGAACGTGTGCAAAGTCAAAGGTGAATCATTTTGACATGTGACCTTAAAGACCCTGAAACCCAGAGGTCACATGTGACCTCAACGACTCAGTAAGGGTTCACACCCACACAAGGTTTAAAGCCTGCGACTCTGCACCAGTCCGTTAGAGCTGAAGAAGCCTCTTGAATGGGAGGTGAAACGTCTTAAAGAAACTCAAGTACCTCGAACTGCCTACGTTATAGCATTTAAGATTACCATAATCTGGATGACTAAGAATCTTCACCAACAAGATGGCATTGTACATTTCTGCAAACCATGGATACGTTACATTTGTACATTTTATAGGTAACACTATTTCTAAAGTGATATAGTTCTGATTACGTGTGTATAAGCTGACACTGTCATTGGGGCGTAGCGGGGATAGTGGATGGCGTGACACCTTCCAATCGACAGACCACTGTAAACCGCTGTTCAAGACCAACAAACAATAGCTGTTGTTTTTAAGCAAGCCATCACTGCATTTCCAACGAAAATTGTGCAACCAAATGCAGGTTTTGTCCTGGAGATGTTCCAAGCGCATATTACAAACTACTGCATTGTGAAAAACTGACAAAGTTATGGCTAAATGTAGTTTCTATCAGGTTTCTATCCATCTGTACAGAAATGCACTACCTTGCGTTGAACACTAGAGGCATCATCTATAAATTTATGGATCTACAGACACCAGTCACATACAGAAGTGGAAACGAGGTGTGCGTGTTACATATCAGTAGTATGCAGAAATGTACAATGCCAACATTTTTTCTAGTGATTAGATTGCAAGTAGAGATGAGGGGCGGGCTACAGGTCTGGTAAGCTCTACACTGCAGATTTCTTTCATGTTTTAACTTGAAGTCCTCAGCTCCAATTGACGCTGACTCAAGTGACATTTCTTTTTCATGCAGCTTCTTCTGGAGCCATGAACACCTCTATACTAGAGTTGGGCGGTATCCAAAGTTTGTTACCGTTAAACCTTCCCCACATTTTCCCGGGTTATACGGTATTACCGTCACTAATTAAAAATCACTTTATAGGGCTCTGAGGGAGTCGCCAAAATGTCGATGCGGCTGTCCGATGGTTGTTTTTTAGAATCTATCACCATAAATCCAATACATTAAAAGCACAGCTCTACAGCATCCAGTACCAGGGCTTATCAAATAAGAAAAACAGAACAATAAATAACAAGGCATGACTGAAAATGGGGATATATAATCCCTGAGAAGCAACAGGAAATACTGTTTGTTGGTTTATTTTTAGAGCCTACCTTTAGTTTGAAAAGTTCACCCTCTCCAAGTCCGAACTTTTCTGTCCGTCAGAACGGGCTACTCCTCAATGAAAATGACATAAAAACAAAGTATAATGATAACTATAGCAGCATCCTATGCTTCAAAACTATTCAAGGTTTTTTGCCAGAAACACCAGCATGTTTACTTTTTCCAACTGGAGCAGGGCACGTAGTGGATTGACAACTTTGGCTGTGGTGCTGAATATGCGCTCTGATGAAGAGCTCGTGGCACAAACGCACAGGTACTTTCAGGCAGCCCTTGACATCAGAGGAAAATGCCTGGCTCCATCACATTTTCACCTGAGAAGGAGGTCTTCGTCTCCCTGAATAACAGGCTCACGACAACAGGCAGTTATCTCTGCTCCTGCTCGCTCCTGTATGGTGCCAACCGGACCTGCCACCGCATCGGCTTTTCTTTGAAGGAGAGTGCCCACAGTCATCTGTTTTTTGGTGGTTCGGGTTGCGCTTCTCCCTCCTCCACTCTGATGGAAACTGGACCTGCTGCTGCTGCTGCTTGCAGAAGTTGTGAAGTTGTGGGGTTTTGGGGACCAACTCGCTTGATGCACAGCTTGCCATCTTTTCTTCTCTTTCTCACGTCTGAGCTGTCACGTGATGACGTCACATCCAAAAACATTATCAAATGTCATCTCCCGACAACAGTTATGAGAAACATTATAGCCTATTATTAGTTTTAAATTGTAACAGTATTGAACTGAAAACTCAACCACCCATACATAAGTGCTGGACAAGCAGTCATTATTTAGACATTAAATAAATTATATTTAATATTATATCAGGCCACTGTAGGCCTATATGGGCGGCAGATTTTTTTAATGACAGTAATGAAACTGATACCGTTGCTATTTTTAGATACTGCAGGATACCTTATTACCGTATTATCGCCCAACCCTACTCTATACAACCTTTTTCACATACGCAGTAGTACTCCCCTTATTTTCAAAGTCAAAGTTAGGAAAACAAAGGTGTAATGATGTAACAACACACATGTGAATGTAACACAGGTCACTGTGCTGTACTTTGGATGTATGAGCATTACTGTTTTGCTGGAGAGGAAAATCATACAAACAAGCACAACAGGTTGTTTGTCAGTACAGTTTTTTTTTTTTTAACTCCAAACAAATGCCCAGTGCTGTCATGTCTCTGGTATCTAAAAGTAAAGACTCTGAATCACACCCCTGAACAGATTTGCTCTTCTCCAGAGAGACTTGAGACCTAAATGTAATACTTTCCATAGAAGCAGCGAGTGATTCAGACATGCTAACGAACTGCTAAGACAAATTAACATCTAGAGTATACAGCGCTCTGATTAGTCTTCAAGCCACTGAACTCATCATGGCTGTAACAGAACCTGTGGCTAAAGCTGACAAACTGAACAAAAACACACTGAAGTACGAACATCACAGCTCTGTGTGGTGTCAGAGATGCCTCACTGGCTGTGTTATACCATGGCACACTACACAGAATTAAGCAGCCTATTGTCATTCCCGACACACCTGTTTGTGATGCCCAAAGCAATGCCGGATCAAATCATTATGGGCTGATATTGTGGAGTTTGACAAAGCCATTAGATCTATATGACTCAAGCCCATGATGGGAGTAGCCCTATTGTCCTGCTACCTGTTTCCTCCCATACTAAGCACACTGACAAGACTGCTCATCTCTGTCTGGCCCAATTGACTGATGGATTTCCAAACTCTGCATCAGCCAAAGCTATTAAGTGGTCTGCTGGAGCGAAATGACTTTACTGTTCCCTGAGTGCAACATCAGGCTCAGCAATTCCTGCCTGCTATTGTCTAGGGCCACTGTGACAAAGTTAATTTCTTGCCAGACAAGCACAAACACTTATGCCGACACACACAATAAATAACAAAAAAACAGAATCATCCGAATGACTCTATTTTCTCTGTTTGCTTTTAGCAAAGATTTCGGTCATATGAGGTGACCCATACCAAATGAGCTTCCTTCAAGGAATCCAAGTGAATGCCTTTCTCTTCTCATGCTTAGGCACTGGCGAAGTAATAGACCAATATGATGTTCGAAGCCACTGTGTAATGCAATAACTACCTATAATGGATTACCCATTCACTATCACAGAGAAAGGACTTAATACACGGTTTGCACTATTCAGGAAAGTCTAACCCAGTCCAGAAAACAGTCTGCGTGATAAACATCTTTTGCTCATGGCCAAATACATAAACTGAAGCATTACTTGTCATCTATAAACCATGAAAACAGGACAAGCTTTGTGGTGAAAAGCAGCATTTTTTTGCATGAAAATGCGGAAAAGGAATAAAACGATGCAGACCCTACGCTGCCCTGTAATACTCTTGGTCATACTGGAGTGTTAGGAGATAAATCCACTCTTTATATTCCTGGAGACGGACTGGATGGCTCAGGCTTCTCGTGGCACAGTCTGATTCAAGTTTGCCTGCCATGGTTTGCCAAACAAAAAGCTGATTTCCAAGTACTGAGCCCTGGCTGTGGCTTTATCCCACAAGGTCTTGTGAAGGTGCAGTGCACACACAATGTGGCTTAAGGACAGAGGGAAAGGGAAGGCAGTGACTAATATAAGCGCCTTGCAAATGTGGAGCAAATATCTGTGCCTTAACTGTTGATATAATTGCTTGTATCCAAGCATTCAGTAGCTACTACTAAGAGTAGAGAGGAGTTCATAGAGTTCATTTTGTACATAGCATGCATTGCACACTTGAATATTCTTTCGTCTGTACACCATCTTTAGTCATCCCACACACAGGCAACACACTTGGGCATTTCCCTATTTTTTGTGGTATATCCACAAGATTTTAAATGCAGCACGGTTCACTGTCAGACTGCCATAACGGTTTCTCTTGACACAGATGAAAGGACTCTGAAACAGCACAAATGAAATTTGACAGAACCGGTAACCTGAGTCTCACTGTATATATCTAATGCATGGGTTTTTATTTATAGGTCAGTGTTGAATTTCAGCCGTTAATATTAACAGCGCAACACTAGATGGATGTATTGTACACGACCAGGCTGTACTGTGCTTTAATTATATTCCCCACAGTTAAAGTGTTTACAAACTTTCCCTTAATGATGCACAGTGACGGTGGGAAGGTTCACCTTGCCTCATTACTAAATGAGACTATTCAGATCACCAGAAAATTTGCATTGCTTCATTCACTGTGATAGAGAGTGACAATCATGACAGAACGAAGGACTTCAGTCATGGCTTTAATCTAACGAATTTCAAATTAATGTAATTCTAAATTTGTGTTACAGAACAGGTGAAGACTACTGAGCCTTTCTTCAGCTTCCTTCCTTAGGGTTCCTACACGTAAGGCAAGTTAGATGTAAGGCTTTTTCAGACCTTGTTAATGCCACTCAGTGAAATTCAAGACAAATTTTACAACATCAAAATTTAATTTTTCAAAAAATGAACCAGCGTCAACGCAACTGGCGAGTTTTCTTGGTGATTTTGTTTCTCACTCTACATGGTGGATTCCACTGCCTTAAGTCCAATTATGCCATGTTTGGAAAAACTTCATAAAATTTACCGAGCCTTGTACACATCGCCTTGTACTGGTTTCAGCCATGCCACAAAATCTTGGTTTAATAGCCCGTTTTCTTTGAATTTGCACTTCCCCATATCGTCCAGGGTATAATGACAGTTAGCTCACAGACAGTGGATACTCTGATCTGAGCATCCTGGCCAGAAACAAAAATCAATGTTGCAGTTTCCACGAGCCTGATTTCCGTGATGTTAATGCAAAATTGAATTTGAAATTATTCTAATAAAGGATGTTACCAATTATTTCAAGAGCCATAAAATCCTGACAGTCATAAAATCCTATTTCCCAGGTCGCAGCATTGTCAAGACTTCTGAAGGGTTGATTTTAGACATTTTAATACCAATTAAGGCTTTATTTTTAGATAAATTAATTCAATTCCTTTAAAGACTTTTTAAGGATTTGCAGGAACCCTGTCCATGTTATTTTCACTCTCAACAATCTCTATTAGCAACAGAAACTTGTAGAGGAAGATGCAAGCAGCCAATCTCAGTTCCTATGGTCCCCACATGCTCCTACATCCCCATAGCCACCATAACCATTAAAACAGAACAATACATCCATCTTAATAAACCAGCTCCACATGAAGTTGTTCCTGAAGGTGATAGTGGGAAAACACAAACATAAAAAAACTATGAGTGACCCGCTTATTTTGAGGCATGATCTGTAGCCATGTTGAATGTGCACAATGATGTGACCATTAATCAGCTGTCAGAGTGAAACACAAGTGTAATTAGGAAATTTACATAATTGTATAAATGGCAAATGCCAAAAAAAAAACCCGCTAATCAGGCAGTTAATAAGTGGTGATTATGTGCACAGCCTTTTTGACCTTGATGCCAATGTAAGCTCAGTCATTTCCTACACATGCTTAATGAAAAGATTACTATATGTTCTGCACAGTGGTCTGTGCATGTTCAGCTAACTGGTCCTTGGAAATGAGGTCTGACTCATTTCCCTACAGCTGGATTCTTGAACGAACTTTTGTTTTATTCAATGACTACCTTTAGCGGTAACTTAAACTAGCAACTACTAACTCAGAGGCTAAAAGTTAAGTATTTAACTGGAGCCAACTGTCAAGGGTTATTAGTCACATATCGTGTCGCCCCCCCTCCATTGTAGTGAGTGGGGTCTAGCTGCAGTGCGTCTTTGTCTGGGGGCCTTATCTGGCTGTGAAGCGCCGGGCTCTGTGCTGCTGTCTCTATTGGCATGGTGACGGAGGCAAGGCCTGCCATCCCAGATAAACCTCCCTCTGTTCTCCCAGCAGCCCAGCAGGCTTCATGTTTGCTGCAGGTGTCAGAGAAAATGTTCCCATGGCTATTAGACTTTAGCGCTGCTGCTGACATGTTGGCACCTCTGATGGGAAATGACTGAAGATGGGGGAAAGTGATGACGGGGGAGATGGACACGACAACATAGAGAGAACGAAGGGGAAAAGTTGGGTAGGGATGGCCGACAAAAACAAAATTAGTTGCAATGGGAAAATAATGACAGACGGTATTATATTTCTCACTAATGCGCTGTTAAAACACAGATAATAGAAATTATCCTCCACAGCGTTATTAGCTCAATCAGCAGCTCTGTGCGTGTCAAACAACTCAGCATGTTTAAACCACACTCTGAAAAAAGCACACCGCTAAGTGAGAAATAAATGCTAACATAAGCTCCATAAAAACTGCAGAGAGGAAGTCAAGCCTGAAAATATTGCATGTAATGATTACTGTACACCATGAAGAAGAAAAAAAATCCCAAAATGAGAAACCGTGGCAGACAGGTTGTACAGTAGTAACCACACAGTAATGATGCTTGTTGCTGCTGCTGCTCCAAAACTGTCACCAGGGGGAAAACCTTGTTATGCTGAATATTCAACAGCCACACTATTTCCAGGTGGCAAGAGATTGGATACAAGGAGACGTAATTGAATGCACGGACAATTTCTCTACTTAAAAAATAATTTACAGCAGCACAATAAACATTACACATGGGTAGAAAACAGTTACATTCTACTTTTCATCTTATTTGACATGAATGATAAGCAGGATTTGCCTTTTGTGAAAACGGGAATGACAATAAAAGTGGTCTTAAAGGACCAGTGTATGTTACACCAGTCATACAAATGTGTAGCCCACCTATAGAGCTTTATATAGCAAAACTGAAACAACATAAGGTAAAATATATTTTAAAAAATCGATTAAAAAGATTAAATAAAGTGTTGTATGACTAAATTACAACAATAAAACAATGCCATGAACCAAAAAAATAATAATAAATACAATTCAGTGGAATAAAATTTAATTAAATAAACATCAATGATAAAAATCATGTAAAAACCCATATTTAAAACTCAAAAACTGAGGCTATAATATTACTACAAATTAAAAGATCGATTACACTGGTGGCTTAGTGGTAGAGCAGGCGCCCCATATACAAGGCTGTTGCCACAGCGGCCCGGGTTCGACTCCAGCCTGTGGCCCTTTGCTGCATGTCACTCCCTCTCTCTCTCCCCCTTCACGCTTGTCTGTCCTATTTAATTAAAGGCTAATTAAAGGCTGAAATGCCCCAAAAAATATCTTTAAAAAAAAAAAAAATAGCAAGAGGTGGCGAGGCTGCAGATTGCATCCAAGCAGCACCCTTTGAGGCTGAAAAATTAGCCAACATTTACGTGCCAATGAAAATGTAGTTCCTAAAATGGCCACTAGGGACTGGCTCCAGAAACAAGTCAATTCCTATAGACCCCCATGTTAAAATGCCCAAACTTTACAGCATAAATAAACATGTTTACAGCCTGGTAAAAAACAGTCTTGGTCTCTATAGCTAATTTCACACTTCATGACGACTATATGGGGGAGAATTTTTATATAACTCACCCATTTACATTTTATCAAGCCTTCAAGTTATGCATATTTTAGGCTGAGTGCTGCATTGAGTGACAGATGGTCGCGAGGCATCACCACAATCTATCAATTAGTCAGATCCACCTCCTGCTACTGCACAGCTCCACCCTCTCATCTAAATATGGTCATTTCCGGCACCAAAAATCCAAAATAGCGACAGCCAAAATGCCAAACTTGAGGCTTCAAAACAGGAGTTTGTAACGTCATGGTGGCTTCATCCATAATTTTTATACAGTCTATGAAATAAACCAACTAAATACCCCAGAACATGAAAGGCCCTATCCAGAACCAGTGTTTGGTTTTTCCTCTCTGGGCTATTGTAGAAACATGGCGGTGCAACATGTCGACGTCTATAAGAGGACCCACCCCCTATGTAGATATAAAAGGTTCATTTCAAGATAAGAAAAACACAGCTATTTTCAGGTGATTTTACACTGCTTATTATCATATTCTATTTCTGCCAATAGATCACCCTACAGTAAATCCAACAAACAGCTCCTTTACAAAACAAGTCATGTAATTATTTTGGCTGCAAGTAATAATTATGGTCATAATCGCTTAATGTGCCAAATATTTTCCCAAATAATCCTCTAAAATTTAAATGTCCTGTTTTGTCCGACCAACAGTCCAAAGCCCAAAAATATCCAGTTTCCTATGATGCTAAGTCATGGAAATACAATGCATTTTTGTATTTGAGGAGCTGAGACAATTAAATATTTGCTCGAAAAATGATTTCAATCAATCAATGTGCTGGCAAGGTGGACGCTGGCTTCCAACACTGGGTAAAGAAAGGGATAATTAAAATCTCTGATCTATATAGAGAAGAAGTTTTAATGAGCTTTGAAGAAACCCCCAATTAATGAGCTTTACTTTCTCAATATAAAATAGTCATTGACAATTCCTTCACTTTCATCTTTGAAGGAAATCATTATTCAAGACTGTCACAGCAGTGGTATAATTTCATTAATATACAGCTGGCTTACATCTGGTTCTAAAGAGACCTCAACATCTAAACTGCATGCATGGAGGGCCGGTCTAGAAGTGGACATTTCAGGTAATGAGTGGAACATAGCCTGTGAGGAGGCCCAAACAACAACATCAGGGAACATTCAAACACTGTCTGATTGGAATCAATCAATTTATGTAATTAAAATCGCTAATATTCTATCTATAAGCTAAATTAATTCAGCTTTACAGCTTTAGTTTTTGGTCCACAAACTTTCAGACGTGAAGACCTGGGTGAACACAAATGATTTTCGGTATATTTGATAATATGCCTTCCAATTATTAAAAGATCAGGTGTCTCTTATGTATTAAAGATTAAAAAAGTATCTGTGAGGCCACCTTTTCATCAATATACAAGGACCGGCCCATCTGTGGTCACTGAGGCCAATGTTAATGTGGGGGACAAACACCCACCACGCCACCTTGCCAGGCAGGAAGCAGGACACTGAACTGGCAGATTAGACCACCTGGCCCTGCCAGACTGTCAGCCTATTTATACCCAGACAATAATTTCCACCAGTGGCAGAGTAACGGAGACCCAGGGTGAGGCAGCTCTGTGTGACGCTCCCCTGGTGAAGAAGAAGAGAGAAAAGAAAAAAAAAAAGAGCCACTGACTTCTTTTTCCCTGCAAGGCTTTCCCAGAGGAGTGAACTAATGACAATGTCCTCCTCTGCCGCTGTGTGCTCCTACAGCCAGCACGAACACTCCTCACTGTGTAAAGCTAACACACAGAAACTACTGTGTAACATGACCTAGACTGTGTGTTTGCTGTAACTTTTTAAGGTTGTGCAAATGATTTTAAATCAACTGATTACATGACACTTGTGAGACGAATTTCATGATGAAAACCTGACATAAAAAACAATATCCCTCCCAGCTGACAATAACACTGTGGCCTATATACAGTAGACGCTGCACATGACTGCAGTACAGCCTTTGATTACGCTCAGGTCAGAGTTTGATTTGTCACGCTGTCAAAGTTGGTGTCAGACATCACAAAAATGCAAGGAGCAACTTCACAAGATGAACCCAAATCTACAAAAGAACAAGCAGCAGCATACGTTGGCTTGCGAGCAAACGTGGGCATGAACTGAAACACGCTCTGTGTCATACCTGCTCTGCAAACTCTAAATTCTTAAAGTAGTAATCTCAGGATTTCGCAGTAAACTACACGGCAATTAAAGCAGGCAACGAGTTATTTAAACTCCAAACCCCCCCAAAAAAGCTCTATTTTTTTGCTCCTGCCGCAGCTGACATTTTCCCATTAGTGGCACGGGCTCGTAATTTGGTGGCACCAATATTTCATTTCAGAGAGCGTTTCACACAGTAATGAACATGTCACCAAGTGAAATTAATGTGTCACTGTGTTTAACAGATCCAATAAAAGTAAAGGAATTTGAATCATTCAGAAATTACATACCAAGCCCATTATCGCAGTTCATACAATCGCAGTGACAGTTTATGTTGCTGTTACTCAACTTGGAGATGTACTTATATCTAACATCATGAACTTTGCAATCTCACTTCAAACATTAACACATACTTCACGCTCACCCAAATTAAAAAGCTCAGACTGGCAGACGTGACTGTGATATTTAGAGAGGGAAAGCACTATCAGCAGATGAAGTACACGAGTGGGAAATGCTGAATATTTTATAATTGTGCTGTTCTGCTGCACGACTGGCAAAAAAAAACCTTTAATGGGAAAAACTGCCAAAACATTTGCATGATACAATTAAACGTGCACACTCTTGGGATTCTGGATCTGCGTGCTAAACACAACCTTGGGGTGTTACTGGTCTTAATTTGTACATAAAGCTGATTGGGTGTCTCCATCAAGAAATAATAGTAATTCTTGGAGATGAATTATTACCAAAGGCTGCTGCTATGCACCCTGGTATTTTTACTCTCAGGTGTCCCTGTTGTGCGACCCAGAGAAGTTGAGAAAAAATCAACTTTATGCACATTTCCTCTGACTTGTGGGAGCGTCGACCCCGAGACAACCAACCGCACTTGTTTTGATTCCCTGGGGAAACGGAAGCACAGCTGTTAGCTCCGATTCAGCTATGTAAGAGCACCTTAAATAAATGTGGGAAAAGGTGATCATCGCTGTAAACAGCCTCCCCATCCAATGTGACTGAATTTTAACAAGGTGCCAGGACTTAGAAGTGATGGGAACACATTGCTCAGGAAATAAACTACTTTGGTGTGCACCAGCTCAGTGGCATGGGAGAAAAATAACTGTCCAATTAGAGCCAAGTATGAAAATTATGTGTACACCTAAACATAACATACGACAAGCCTCAGGCTTGGGAGAGGGAAGAGAGAGCGTGCTTTCTTTATGTATGAACAGTGGCTGTTATATTTGTCTGTTAAATGAAGATACAGACAGCAGCTGGTTAGCTTAGCATAGCAAAAAGACTGGAAACAGCTGGTCTGGCACTGTCCAGAGGTTTGAAAAAAATACTACCAGCAGTTATTAGGTGATATTTAGTTTAAACTAAACAAAAACCAAAGATTAGAAATGATAAGTAGTGCGTGTGAGTAGTTTTTTTTTTTTTTTAACAAATTGGGATATAATGTCATTAGTGATTTCGATAGACAAAGCTAGCTCTTTCCCTCTGCCTCTTGTCTTTACACTAAGCTGAGCTAACCATCTCCTTACTGTGCGTACTCTTGGCAAGAATTCAAATAAGCCTTTTTCCCAAAATGTATTTCTTTAAGTTTTAATCTAAAAGTGGCGTTTGTCTTCAGTATGTAATTTCTCTTAAACATGCTGAAATCAACTTGTTAGGAGTCAAGATTTCTTTCTTCTTTCTTTGAAGAATATTCAGCAATTTAGGAAACTCTGGTCCGTCCAAATACTCACACTCCTCCTCAAAACTGGCCCTAGCCCTTGTTTTTGCATGTTCCCGCCAAAGGGCTAGGGTGTTCCAAACTTTAGGGAAGTGCTTTTCAGCCCTTAAAATCCCCACTTAATTTGAAGGGCCATGCGATGCACACTTACGAACCCATCTCAACTGAGGGGAAGATTGCATTTCCCAGGATGCATTGCGAAACTATCCAGCCAGGCGAGTTTTCCAAAAAGATGGCAGCCTCCATGAGAAAGCCATTGCACAATGTAAGTACTATTTTCCCAAATAAGTATGCAAAAATTCCAAAATATCTTGGAATGTGTTATGTTTCTGCATATGCATTGTTATCTGTAAGCGTTGAGTTAGAATATGAAGGCTTTAAAATCTCTAATTCACGATGTAGCCGACATGAATATCTACAGAGTTCTCCGTGCAAGAAGCCTACGTCAATGATATGTGTGACGTAGGTGAACAGTCTGTTATGCTAATTTGCATGAAGTGGCGTCCCAATTCGTAGGTAAAATTCCCTACACCTCAACACTACCCCTTCATCATTGAGGGGAATCTATCTGGCGAGTGCATTTAAAACCAAGGGGTAAGGTTAAGGGAAGAGAATTGGGATTCGCCCTTAATCAACTCAACAGTGTGTCGGTTAGGACAGATAGGCACATGCAGGAGGTTCCATCTCACTCTTTTCCTTACGGAGGATTGAGCAGGTTCGAGCTGTTTTTATTTTGATGTACTCAGTTCAAACAATCTGAAGGAAAGATGAGGCCGGTCCATGTACTCTGTTGTTCTCCAGAGGAAAAAGACTGCCACCTGGGAGCTGTGGCTACATACAGACTCTAGGCTCCGCCCATTCAGGAAGAGGGAGGCAGGTAGGAGTGGCTGGGGATTTTCCACAAAGTTATAAAGACTTTCAAATGCTTTTCAATGCCACTCGCAATGAGTTTAAGACCACTCTTACTATAACCAATATTAAAAAACAAAAACAAATGATGAACTGACATTGATTACCTAAGGTTAGGCACATTTTCCCCAAACATTTATTGTAACATAAAACATGACATGACAAGAAATGAACAGAAAAGGGCACCTGGTGTTTACTGACATTTCTTCTTGGCAATTTTGTGAATCTGTCTCTGCATGTGGGATCCACTGCCTTGATTCCCAGGGTGCCGAGTTTAAAAAACTTTTTGCCTAAAATACACCAAACCTAATGTGCATTGCCTTGAACAGGTGTCAGCCATGCCAAAATCTGTGCTAAATAGCGACTTTTTGTTGAGCTTGCACTTCCTCATGTAGTCTAGGGCAGTGGTTCCCAACTGGTCCAGCCATGGGTCCAGATTTCTCCTTAGGTCCACTTGCGTTTGGCCATGTCATACAGCTAGTTTGCGGTCTCTGTCAAGTAACTGACGGTTATTCACTCACTCTACAGCAAGAAACAGCACTTAAACATAGAAGCTCTGTGCCAGAAATTCACTGTACTTCAAAATAAAGTGTCTTTTTTATAAAGTTGACATGTTGGCAAGTCACTTGCAGTCCATTCAGACTAAACTTGCAACCCACTTTTGGGAACCACTGGTCTAGGGTACAGTTACAGCTAACCAGTAGACAGTAGATCCTTTGCTCTGAGCATCTCGGCCACAGACCAGGTATGATTGTTGTTAGTTCTGCTTCCCTGGTTCACGTATTTGCATTTTCAAGACTTTTGAATGATGGGTTTAAGGGGAGGGGAGCCTGTCCTTAAGTTCCTGACGAATTCACAGTTCTCAAGCAAACTCTCCCTTGATGAGACCACAAAATCTTAAATCCTAACTTTGTTTGAGTTTTGCTGATTGTTACAAATACTGAGCAACACACTTAGAATCAAATATGTGCATTATATGTGTTGGTGTTGAAGAGAGAGCTGGAGTGTGTGTGTGTAGGTGCCTCAACAGCCGTTTCAGCCTACTAGATATCCAAACTCCAGCCTTCTTTTTCAAAATGAAAAAAGGCTGGAGGCAGAGATGAGTTGAAGATATTGTAATTAGCTACCGCCATCACAAAACTGCTGCTGTGGAAAACGCAAGAGAAAAAGACATTAGAGATTGCCATGATGTGTTCACTGAACCGAGTGGTGACTGTGCTACTTTTTCAACTGTGTGCCCACAAGCTTGTCATATTCTGCAGTTATGATTTGGTCAAACAAGATAGAGATTGGCACTGGGAAGGCAGCAGGCTCTAATGATAGTAATAATTTTAAGTTAAATATGAGAATTAAAGGTTGAACACCAATATTTATTAAAGCTTATATTAAACGGAGACTGCACATGAGTTTAATTTACTTGGCTTATTGAGAGACTGTCGTAAAAGTTGGGCTGTTTCAGCTGATGTGAGTATTCTGGCAATCACATCTGTTCTGCTCTTGAAAGCAAGTTTAGTACTGAGCCTTGGAAACAGGTGGAGCTAAGTAGAGCTAATTTACTGACTGTGTGTGTGTGTGTGTGTGTGTGTGTGTGTGTGCATCACAAGAAAGTCTGTGAGAAAGACAGAGTGAGACAGACTGACGCACGGAGCAAAGGTGAGTGCTAATATTAGTCTGTTGCTGTGAATGGCATGTCGGTTTGGGCAAGAGGTTAACAATATGAGCCGCAATCCCAAAAAAAATTCCCTTCTCTGTCTGTGCATCTTTGCTCAAAATGAAATCAGTGGCAGTTATAGCAGCTGCACGTGTACCAAGTTCACACTTTTCTCAGATGTCTCTTAAACATTTCACCTAGTTAGTCATGAAAAACTACTTTAATATTTACATAAATAGTGATGTTAGAGAAGGAGGAACCTGTGAATGTTTGTCATGACTGTTTGAATGTCCAACCGATGATATAATTAAAGGTAAATACACTTTTATTTTAAAGAAATATTCACATATATTAAAGTAAACGTACAAAGCTCAAGCTCCTTTAATGTAGGCCTGTCCTGAATACAATACTCTGCGCTCTGGAGCTTTTGGTAGTAAACAAATAATCGAAGTGTCAGCCATAAGGGGAGCTGAGGTGCTGAGCATAAATCCTCATGATAATAGGCTCTGAATCCAAGACAACACCTGACAAAGCTGAGATACAGAGGCTCAGGAGCACAGAAACAGCAACTAGCTCCGCAAGTTTAAGATTTGAGCTTCAGATTCAGTGTTTCTGTTACACAGGTTAGACACGGCACTGATGACCATCTTGAGAGCCGCTCTCCTCCAGTCAAATGGTCAGTTCAAAGTCTGCATGGTCAGCACGAGCTAAACCAGCAGCAGCGGCTAATATCCAACACCCAGCTGTTCCAACAGTCCCATCAAACTCACAGACACCAAAATGGCTTGACACTGTTGGTAAACCTACTAATAACCACTAGGTAACGTTAGCCATGTGATGCTAACAGTTAGCTCTGTCACTGTGTGTGTGCAGACTAGGGTTGGTCGGTATGAGAAAAAAAAGAAGACGGTCCGGTTTTTGTGAAAAACCGCATCAAGTCGGTAATACCAGATTTTCGCCACTTGGGGGCGCAATTGACTCATTTAAAATGAAAAACGACCATAGGACAACAGAGTGACAATAACACTTTCTTTTATTCTTTTATTTTCTTTTATTCTTTCTTTTATTCCACCCCCTAGCTCAGTCCCCACCCCACCCCCACCCCCCTCTCTCTCATGCTCGTTGTGCGCTTGGTGAAGATGCAGACACAAGGTGCTCACAGACTCGGGCGTACTATAAGCGGAGTGGACTTGGCAAGGAATGTCCGTAGTCATTCGGGCTTCCATAGTCGAGCACACTTCCGCGTTGTAGTTTCCTGTAAAAATGTCCGTGAAAAATGCCCGCAATGTGAAAAATACATGCCGAGCAGTCTTTTGTGTGACACTGGTGCGCGGAGCGGAGTCCGCGCTGTCGTAAAATCTGAGCTTTGCGCACACAGGGCTTGCCGATGTCCGCTTTTAGTCTGGGCGGACCTCCGCGGAGTCTGCTCCGCGTACGTTCCGCCCGAGTATGTTTGGGCCTACAGGCTGTCGCAAATGAATCAATGTATGGGAAGCACTGAGATTTATATTTCTTTATAATTTCTTATCATAATATCTTTAAAAATAGAAAAAAAGAATATCTGATTTCCAAAATTGCACACCAAACTGTTATTTGACTAGCCAAATATTCTGGTCCTCCATCCATCCATCCACCCATTTTCAACTGCTTATCCAAAGCCAGGTTGCGGGGGCAGCTGGCTGAGCAAAGTATTCCAGACGTCCCTCTCCCCAGCAACGTTTTCCAGCTCCTCCTGGGGGACCCCAGGGTGTTCTCAGGCCAGATGAGATATGTAATCCCTCCAGCATGTTCTGGGTCTGCCTTGGGGCCTCCCACCAGTTGGACAAGCCTGAAACACATCCTGATCAGGTGCCCAAAACGCCTAAACTGACCCCTTTCAACACGAAGGAGCAGCAGCTCTACTCCGAGCTCCCTCCAGATGTCTGAACTCCTTACCCTGTCTCTAAGGCTGAGCCCAGCCACCCTTCTGAGGAAACTGATTTTGGCCACTTGTATCCGCAACCTCATTCTTTTAGTCATTATCCAAGCTTGTGAGGGTTGGGATGTAGATGGACCAGTAAATTGAAAGCTTTGCCTTCTGTCTCAGCTCCCTCTTCATAGCGACGGTCTGGCACAGCACCCGCACCAAACTGCCAATCCATCTCACAGTCCATTCTGTCCCCACTCGTGAACAAGATCCCGAGAGGCCACCACTGTATTCTGATCGTGCCCTACATTAATGCAATGCCAATACAATCTTTCAATTACAGAATGTTTTTACAAAATAAAGTGTATTGACAAAGTCCAATATTTATATGTATGTGGAAAAAATACATGATGAATCAACTTAAATAAATGAGAATTAAAATAATATTGTTTATCAAAAGCTAATAGTAAAAAAACAACTGAACCAATCTCATTTTTTAAAAAATTTAGAATAATCAAGAGGCATTTTTGATTGTCCTAAGCAAGTAGAAGTAATTTGACAAAGATGATGTGTCTGTCATAAATTCCCAATGAGAGCCAAAGGCATTGATGAGCCTCCAAATTCAAGACAAAAACAAGGGAAGCTTTTTGTCCCTTCGCTTTGAATAAGAGGTGTTATTTGTTACAGCTTTACTGAAAGAGAGCACAGAGCAGTGGACCTCGGCGATTACTCCCCTTACACACCTCAACGCATGCTTTCACCCTCTCACAGTGGAGTATTAACGTGTAAACCCTCGCAAAACAGACAGGAGATGGAATATAGCAGAAGCAAAATGTGCATGGCACTTGACAGAAATTGGCTCCATCAGAATGTTAAATTAGAAATTGACAGCGATTTGTCCTGGTCTGTAAAATGTCTGCACGAGTAACTGAATAACAGGTAATATCCTCTCCATTTCACACAGACAGTAGTATCTGGGTTGCTCTCAAATGTCATATAGCTGTTCTCAGTAATAACCAGTAAGAGGCTGACGAACATTCCTCTGGCAAGTATCTCTGCTGCTGTGTGTCTGTGTGTGTGTGTGTGTGTGTGTGTGTGTGGTCAAGCTGCTGAGTCGAGCAAGCTGCTCTCAGCAAAAATCTAAGACAACAGCATCTGTATTTTGAATATGATTTAGATGAAAGCGAACAGAAAAAGCTCTTATCACATCTTACAGCCGGCTCTAGTGGGTGTTTTTAGAGAGAGAAACTCAAAAATATCTTGCAGTGACAAAAGGATTCTTGCTGTGATGCAAAACTCTGTACGAGCAGCGTGAATAAAGTCCTTGCTGTAATCCTATCTTTCACCTTGAAAGTTTCTCGTTCCCAAAAGCTGCAGTGACGGACATTCTTGTGTGACCGGTTAAAAAGGACAGCTTTGACCCATTTGCATCCACGTCGGGTGTTAAACTAGGACATTATACTCTCCACTGAGTATCACATGGAAGTCTAGCATGTGTAAAATTAGACTGAGGATTTAATCAGCGACCAGCTAATACTGGAGTTCGGGGTCCTGATTTCTTTACATTCGGCAACATAAATCACTCACAAGTTGTGGCAAAGACAGACTGAGATATAGTGAAAATAATTGAGCTACAGAAACTTTAAAAGATCTTTTGTCTGTCTGAACTCAGAAGTCATGACTGACACACTGATCAAGAGACAGACGAACTAGAGTTTATGCTGCTGTTTGATGGTCTTTTCACATTACACCTTGTTTGCATATAGCTATGTGTACATAAACGAGTCAACCAGGAGTCCATCCTTTCCCATGAGAACCTACGTGATCTCCAATTTTTTCGGTGTTGAATTTGCTTGGAGTAAAATCAAACTTCTGCCGCAGATTTCAGACAGACCGTACACACTAACATGTACAAAAATGTAGTATACTGTGTGCACTATGTACTTATTGGCGTATTGCGCGAATTTTGACAGGGTAGTGTTGTCTCAAACCAAACACAGCCGTTGTGCACTCACCGGAAATGACGACCGCAAATTAGCTAGTTAGCAAACTAGCATTAGCATTCGCGTTATCGTTTGCAGTACCAAATCATTACAGACTGCTAAATCAGTCAATTGATAATAAACATACTGCTGGCTTATATCCGACAACAGTATCGTGGTGCTTAGTGCAAAAAACACATGTATAACTTACATTTGTACAATGCAGCATAAGTACAGAAGTATGCGATTTGAGACACAGCTAGCTAACACTGGTAGTATGCTAGCTGTGTAACACAGAGTACATGCATAGTGGATTATACATGTTTAAACAAACTATTTCATAAAGCTGGCTAAACACCTGACAGGCTAACCTCTGCACTGATTTGGTGCCATGCATTATTGCTCCTGTTTTTGTCTCTGTGCTGCTCCATGTGCATATTCGAGGGCTGTGCCTGACAGTCGAATCAGATTCGGCCATTCATTTTAAATATTCACCGATTTGTTTTTTCTTTACATACAGTACAGGCCAAAAGTTTGGACACACCTTCTCATTCAATGCGTTTTCTTTATTTTCATGACTATTTACATTGTAGATTCTCACTGAAAGCATCAAAACTATGAATGAACACATGTGGAGTTATGTACTTAACAAAAAAAGGTGAAATAACTGAAAACATGTTTTATATTCTAGTTTCTTCAAAATAGCCACCCTTTGCTCTGATTACTGCTTTGTACACTCTTGGCATTCTCTCCATGAGCTTCAAGAGGTAGTCACCTGAAATGGTTTCCACTTCACAGGTGTGCCTTATCAGGGTTAATTAGTGGAATTTCTTGCTTTATCAAAGGGGTTGGGACCATCAGTTGTGTTGTGCACAAGTCAGGTTAATACACAGCCGACAGCCCTATTGGACAACTGTTAAAATTCATATTATGGCAAGAACCAATCAGCTAACTAAAGAAAAATGAGTGGCCATCATTACTTACTTAAGAAATGAAGGTCAGTCAGTCCGGAAAATTGCAAAAACTTTAAATGTGTCCCCAAGTGGAGTCGCAAAAACCATCAAGCGCTACAACGAAACTGGCACACATGAGGACCGACCCAGGAAAGGAAGACCAAGAGTCACCTCTGCTTCTGAGGATAAGTTCATCCGAGTCACCAGCCTCAGAAATGGCAAGTTAACAGCAGCTCAGATCAGAGACCAGATGAATGCCACACAGAGTTCTAGCAGCAGACCCATCTCTAGAACAACTGTTAAGAGGAGACTGCGCCAATCAGGCCTTCATGGTCAAATAGCTGCTAGGAAACCACTGCTAAGGAGAGGCAACAAGCAGAAGAGATTTGTTTGGGCCAAGAAACACAAGGAATGGACATTAGACCAGTGGAAATCTGTGCTTTGGTCTGATGAGTCCAAATTTGAGATCTTTGGTTCCAACCGTCGTGTCTTTGTGAGACGCAGAAAGGGTGAACGGATGGATTCCACATGCCTGGTTCCCACTGTGAAGCATGGAGGAGGAGGTGTGATGGTGTGGGGGTGTTTTGCTGGTGACACTGTTGGGGATTTATTCAAAATTGAAGGCACACTGAACCAGCATGGCTACCACAGCATCCTGCAGTGACATGCCATCCCATCCGGTTTGCGTTTAGTTGGACCATCATTTATTTTTCAACAGGACAATGACCCCAAACACACCTCCAGGCTGTGTAAGGGCTATTTGACCAAGAAGGAGAGTGATGGAGTGCTGCGGCAGATGACCTGGCCTCCACAGTCACCGGACCTGAACCCAATCGAGATGGTTTGGGGTGAGCTGGACCGCAGAGTGAAGGCAAAGGGGCCAACAAGTGCTAAACACCTCTGGGAACTCCTTCAAGACTGTTGGAAAACCATTTCAGGTGACTACCTCTTGAAGCTCATGGAGAGAATGCCAAGAGTGTGCAAAGCAGTAATCAGAGCAAAGGGTGGCTATTTTGAAGAAACTAGAATATAAAACATGTTTTCAGTTATTTCACCTTTTTTTGTTAAGTACATAACTCCACATGTGTTCATTCATAGTTTTGATGCCTTCAGTGAGAATCTACAATGTAAATAGTCATGAAAATAAAGAAAACGCATTGAATGAGAAGGTGTGTCCAAACTTTTGGCCTGTACTGTATAAAGTTGTAAAGTTTAATGGAGCTCAGCGGAATGTTCAGTGTGACAGCGGCATTCATGTACTATGGTACACAAGCTAACAGCGCTAACGATGGATCAGAAATGTGCAACAGTTTTTGCCGACACTAGATATCAAAGAAAAGCCAGAGACTGTGTCGTATATGAAGTATCTGTGAACTGTAAATTCACCACTTGTAAGCAGAAGAGAGAAGATAATGTTATCTCAAAGCCTGCCGACAACTGCTTGACTTGAAGCAATCTCAGTGGATTGAGGGGTCTCCGACAGACGATTCAAATCTTTGACTTTCAAAGGGCAGCCCTAGCATATTCCACAAGACTGGACAGCGATAAACACTCATTAACTAACTATCACATTCACTATCCTGCCATTTCTGCTGTGGTGTTTTTATTGAACCTGAAAAGAGCATTTGCGTTTAACACTAGGTGCGCACTCTGTATACTATAGAGAAATACAGACACAAAACAAAACTGTGTGGAAACAAGGCGTTAGGGACAGGCCCCTAGGAACGGTGCTCAGCCTTGCTTCCAATTTTTTCCAGAGGCTCCTCACTATAAAAATCCCCTGCAGCCCAAAATCATTTTCCCCATAAGCCGTCATTGTAAAAGAGACATCTGTAAAACTGACAAGTTTCATTGAAACTCTTTCTATGGTGAATTTTTGATCCATGGAGGTTTTATATTTGAAAAACATTCGTGGAGCCAAGAAAAGAGATTTTAAAATATGTGACATCATCATAATGTAAAGACTATGAGTTGAGCATGGACTCATGGATGGAGCCAGCAGGAGAAACACTACTGCGCATATTCATTGGGCTGCATACCGCATAAGCTGATCCAGAATCTAGAGTCTTTTTTCGTGCATACACAAGGCGAACAACATCGGACTGATAGGCGCCATCTTGGGTTCTGATATCTAGTTTTTATTACAGGCTTTCCCACACAATTATTTATTTGTGGCAGTCTGCCATGATATACATATTGATTTTGTACTTTTGGGAGATGCACCATGCAGTAAGAGTGCGGCTGGAACATATATACTGTACTGTTCAGTTATTCAGGGAGCACAGAGTGTACTCTGGGCAGAGACAAAGCAGCAAAAAGTGAAATTTAACCATTGATTAATTCATATAGAAAGCGATTTATTTCTTAGAACAACGGTGCTCTCATTTTAGTGTTTTCTATCACATTTCCAACCTACTATAGATGGAACATGCTGCATTCCCCTGGAAACTGTGCAACCTACAGCCCAGTGCTGGGTCTCAAAGTTCACTTTTGCTCGCCTTTGCAGCGATTGCTGATCCAATCCATCGATCTGATCTGGTCAACTCTGACTCATCTGACTAGAAGCTGGTCGACTCATTGATTCTCTAACTCAGGAGAGGTAGGAGAAAAAAAAATCATGACGACTTTCACCAGTGCCCCCCCAAATGCACCCAAATCAGGGGCTATGACTCACCATGTCAAGATATTTCCAGTATTACATGTTGTGGTTATGGAGTGGAGTGAATTTATATTTTCAGATAATTTATTCAGGACATACTACAAGCCACCAAGACACATTCACACTGCAGCCAAGTACAATTGTCTCTCTCCATTTTAGTGCTTAATCCCATCAAGTTCCCACTCGGCACAATTATGAATGAGAGTAACAACTCATATTAATGAGTCCTGCCTGAAACAGGTAGCAACAAGCATCGTTGACTCTAACTCCTCTGCAAATGAGCTTGATTGTGTATTTTGGACGAGGACAGGAGTTTAGAATTGGCATTGGATGCGCGGTCATTAACTGTACAATGCTGCCAAAATGTTTGTTTTTCCCTTCAAAACTCTGGTTGGTTTGGTAGATAATTGTCAGACAGACACACAGACAAACAGACACACAGACATCTTTTTAACTTCACAGGGAGATAAATTTGAAGCAATTAAGGGAAAGTTTTACAAGGTTTAAAAGCCAAATGCAGAAAAACAAGCAGAAGATTCAGCTACATTTTCTGTCCAAATGTCGTATCGTCTGCATTTTAACTGTAACAATATCGTCTTTTACAGTCCACATGCAAATACAATCCATATGAACTCCACTACATCACAACTGCAATGCAAACCACATGGGCTCAGATGGCTGGGAGAAAACTGAGCTGTATTATGAAAATGCAAATATGATGAGATAATAAAGCAGCATTGCCACTCAGTTAAAACTTAATTGAAACGGTCATTTAAATGCCAAATTGGAGTCTGTCTGCTTAGTGTGGATTGTTGTTCAGCAATCCTGACCATGCATTTTTTAATTAGGTTATAATTTCAAGAGATATTATGGTGATATGCCTTTAATTCCTAAATTAAAAAAGAGGTTAGGTAATTATGCCACGGACAGAAAAATACACTGCAGTATATTCAAATGAGCAGGGCTCTAATTTGTGCATGTGCCCAAACGCTGGCACAGAATCCAGTTGGGGGAAACTATTTGACATGCAGCCCACATCTCCAGTAGTTAGTAGTTCTTAGGCAACAGGCAATTAGAGGAGATACCGCCGCTGTTATCTGCTGCTGAATCTGAAGGCAGATTCCAGTATTAATAGCCTGAGAGGCAGGCAGCACCTGAGCCTCTGGGACGACAAAGAACAGTAGATATCCTGCAAGCAAAATACTTTAGCACTGTTTTACCCCCCTTGTACTACTCTGTAGAGAAGGACTTATATTGAACCACTTGTACAAAACATAGAGACGTCAAACCATAACGACATGACAGCTGTTTGTGTACGCACTCTCGGCTAACATCAATTGAAAAGTACAAGTGTCACAAGTATTTAGTAGTAACTTAATAGTTTTGCTAGCAGAATGACACTCAAGATAAAATAAAAGGACTGAAATAATTTGAAATGATCATTCAGCCCACGTAGGATTTGGGTTGTGTGTTTTTTTTCTCCACAACTGATTTCCTGCTAAAGTTATAAGGCTAATTAACAGTGTGCTTCAGAAAGCTGTTAAATCTGGAAATAATTATTGGAAATAGTCGACATTAGAGAAGGGCAAGATTAGAAAAAAATACTGAAAAGGCAGGATTGTTAATTGTGAATTGCTAAATTTCACTAAACTGAACATTTTTAATTAATGACAAGAATATCTCCTTTGAGACATGCTGATAAAACCTAAAAAAGGAAAAATACACTACATAAGGCAGTGGTGGATCACTGTCTTATTCACACTTGAACGTGGAGATCATAGAAATAGAATTAGAGTAGAACTGACATTCAAATAAACGTAGCAGGATGGTCAGATATAGGGCTGCCACGATTAGTCGACTAATCGATGACTAATCGACTATTAAAATAATCGGTGACTATTTTAGTAGTCGACTAATCGGTTTGAGTCATTTTTCATAGAAAAGTACTATAAAAGTACCCCAAAATACTCTTACTGCAGCTTTTTACGTTCACATATTGGCAGCTTTACACACTCTCCCGTGACAGTGAACTAAAACCCTTTGGCATGAGTACAAAACAAGACATTAGATTACGTAATTTTGGGGTTTGGGTGAGACAGACCGACATTTTTCAACATTTTAACGCATTTTTCGATGACTAATCGAAGAAATAATCGACAGATTAGTCGACAATGAAAATAATCGTTATTCCTTGTTATTCGATACTATAGAAAGGAGGTTAGACGTGAGCTATGTTTGCCAATCAGTGTGCTCACAATCAGTGAGCTGCTTGTGATTGGTCGGACAGGTGTTTAGGCAAGAACTCAATACAGCAGAGATTTCTACTGTGCAGACTCTGGCTCCAAATGGCGTCACCGGCGCACGATGGCAGCAGCCGTATCTGGGATATTTTGACTCTGGTTTTGTACAGGAGGAGGAAGTGGATACTTGTTGTTTATCTTAACATACAGTCTGTGTTTCAACCAAACCAGAGTGTCCTGAAACATTGGACTGACCAGATGACTAACTAAAGCCCTGTTTCCACCAAACACTTTCAGTATGGTACCTTTGGAACCAAAAGTAACCCTTCAGACATGGGACCTAGACCCTAGCGTTTCCACCACAAACACCAGTACTCTTTCATGTGGGCGGGGTCCGTTCAGCAGCAAAACATCCTTTAATATTATAGTTACAGTTTACTAATATGGGCTCTAGTTTCCCGGCGCAGCGCAGGGTGGCGTAGGGTAGCGAACCCCGCGCAGAGCTAGTTTCGAGCAGCGCAACCCGAGGCGCGCTCAGTTTGGTAGTTTGGCAGACCGAGGTGCGCTGAGATGGGTGTGGCGGCGCAGCAGGGGGAGGTGTCAACAGATCCAGCTTGGCGCAGTGACAGTTTTGTGCCAAAAGGCTTCGCCGAAGGTGCACTAAAAGCTCGCCAGCTGAAACCAGGTCTACTGTCAGCGCAGGGGGAGCGCAGCCAGTGTAAGCTGAAGTTTGGCTGACCGGCGGACAGTGCGCACACGTCACCAAAACCTCACAGGCAGGTTTCCAGAATGTCAGGCACATTAACGATGCAATAAATACCCAAAAAACACTATTCAATGCAACTATCTGCAATCAGCACATAAATGTATCTCTATATCGACTGTCCCGTCACATCTGATGTCAGATCAAAGGGGATTGGCACCGTTTGGCACGCGTAATGGAAACCCAACCTGATTTGATTAACACAGCTGCAAACTGAATTCACATCCCTCTCAGCCAACCACAAACAGCCACAGCATCAGATAGGGAGTATATATTCAGCATCTGTCATCTTAGAAAAGTCAAAAGAAAAGAAACAGAGTGAGACTGCGAGAGAGAAAGAGAGCGCGCGCACACGAGAGAAACGCAACATTGATTTACAATTGTGGTGACCTCCTCCCAGGCCACCTTTGCATCATCAGCCCGTGGAGGTCTGCTCGCAGTTCCGTATATTTGGACATTGCGAGCTTGGACCTCCCGGACCAAAACATCAGTTTCCTCCTGGGAGAATTTTGGCCGTCTGACGCTGCTGCTCTCTTCTGCCATGGCGAATTGAGTAAAGTCTCATTACGCCTTCGCGCGGCGCATTTTAGGGCGAGGAGAGGGGCTCATTTGATTGGTGTGATGTGTGTAAAACCCACTCCACGCCTTCTCTCCTCCCTCTTTCCGACTTGTGCAGGTAGGAGGGACGGAGGTGGGAAAGAGGAGTAGCTGTGCCAGGCGCACGGTGTGCCAAACTTGCAAAATCCGCCTGGCCACACCCAGTTGGCAAAGCGCAGGTGCGCTGCGCCCCCGCCTCGCCTGGTCTGCGAAACTAGAGCCCTATATGTAAAACTCTCCACGGTATAAGCAGTGGTTACATGAGCTTCAAAACCAGCCACAGTGCAGTGTTCACAGCTCCACCTTTTAGGACCAGATCTGTGTGCTAGGTACCCCAACAGAGGGGGGACCAAAAATGGGGACCGTAAGGAACGGTTCCATTGGTACCATCCACAACTTTTCACAGTGGAGACGGAAAAAGCGTACCAAACTGAACTGTAGCGTACTGTACTGCTCGGTGGAAACGGCACTTAAGACGACTTTGGTGAGCTTTATTTTGTTTCTGTTGAGTTTAAATTAAGTGTGCTTTATGATAAGTTAACAAGGCAATCAAGCTAACATTAGTCTTAGTTTGGTAAAAGAGAGAAACATTCTGTTTAATGAGAAAAACTAGTGTAAGAACAGTTCTCAAACTAGTGAGTGTGACAAACTTTAAAGCTACTCTGACAACAACTAACAACAATCACCATTTTCTTTCATACCAGTCAAATGACCACAGTAGAGTTTGATGTACTTTCTACTTATTTGGTTTATATCATGGAAATTGTACCTGTTTCATTGACGTCACGGAGCAGAATCTCTGAAGTACCAGTCCACTTCACTCTGGCAGGAAGGATGTCGCAGTAGTTAAGCTTCACCTTTGATCCTGCAGAACACAAATGTAGAAAATGAAGCCCACACTGCTTAAAAAAGTACGTCATGGTTCTCAGTCAGCTTTAGAGATATGGAACTAAAGCACTCACCACCATTAAGTCCGTTTTGATATAGTACATTTCAGTTTTGGATGCTAAAGCACAGCCTTAGGCAGCTTTCATACTAACAGCACTGCTGCAAAAGCTCGAGATTCGTCACTCATTTCAATGAGACCACTGCTTCGGCTGAGCAGGGGATCCTATCGCAGAGGGATCAGGCAAAACATTTGGTTCTGGCCCTTTTTAATCCCACAACAAAATGTTGGATCATTAAACAAAACACTGTGTTTTCCAATCAAATACAAGCAATTACAAAAAGGAGGTAAATATCTTGTAGCATGGATCTCGCAGCATTGTACTAATTTGCTTTCTACCTGGCCAGCATTGAGACCGAGGAGCAAGTTATTACTGCTGTGATTAACTTTCCAGAGCTGTACAATCAAAGCTCAGAGGAGTACAAGGACATAAACCACTGTCTTTGCATTTTAAACCTTCATTCTGGGCTCATTCGTTTGTATTTCATCTTCTTTACCTGCACCCTGTGGCAAAATGCTCACACTCGCACAACCCCTCTTGCTGTTTTTCCACGGTGCAACTGTTGGTGTGAAAGTCTCTAATGCAGCACTGAATGCTGAAATGATGAGCAGACAATGTTCCTGTAATCCCAGAACATTTGAGTGAGGAAGAAAACCCTCACAGGCAGCCGACCACAGCAGAGTACTGTATAAAGAATTGTCCTAAAATAAGCAAAATAAGAATCACATAACCCCAAAGAAACATTACAACCCAGGCTCCTCGCTAATTAGAGCCAAAGAATGAATATAACACTCAGCTCTACAGGCCACCAAAATAGGTAGAGCTACTTCCCACAACACAAGAGAGGGAGAGCATCATCATCACAAGCTGCTGCAGACCCGGCAGGAAGTGGATCATTTCAGGGCATTAAAAACAATGCGATGTCTTTTTCATCTTCCTCCTTCTTGCTCTATTACAATGGGTACATCTCCAAAGGCTAGAGTTTATATGGTTTTTATGCACAAATATAAAAGCTGCTTCTTTGGATGTGGATTAAAACAGCTGTTCGGAATTTACTTTGTGTTGATGAAGGACACCCTGGAGTAAATCTGAGGAATTCAGTAGGCAAAGACAATAACAGGCGGGTAAATAGGTGTGCTTGTTTTGTTGTGAGAAACCAAACTTATGTGGTTTTATTTTTTGGTGTGATAATCAGACTGAATTACCACTTCTGTTCACTTCAGCCTGACAGTGTTCCTGTTTGCTGATTCCTTGTTTTCTTTCACGCAAACCAATCAGTAGCAGCTCTAAAGAGGTTGCTAAGAACGGTTAATGTCGCAATTTTTCATGTTGATCAAATAAATATGTTGATTTAAGAGCTATTATTTTTGTATTTGGAGTGAAAACAAGAAATGCAGCTGTAATGATCTCATCAACGTTTGCCGCCTTTTGTCAGTCACTATTTTTCTTCTTCTTCTAACTGGCTGAAACAGCCGTCAACGGGCAGATTACCAGACATATTCCAAAAGCTGAAAAAAAAAAACAAAAAAAAAACATGGGCTGCAAATCAGAGATCTGGAGCAAGTCTTAAAAAGATTACTGCAAAATTCACTCTGTGATTTCACATTTTCCTGCTTCCTGTGGAGTTTAGAGGTTCTTATGATCAGCAAAATGATGATTTTTTTTTACACGCTGTATTACAGGAATCGGTCAACACGCTGAAATTTGACACTGTCTGAGCCATTCTGCTCACCAGGGTCATAATATGATGACTCTGCCCCAAATCTCTGACTACACCCATGCCCACCCACATCCTCCTCAACATCCGGCTCACACTTGCAAAGAAACCATTAACAGTAATGAGAATCGATGGGGGCGTTAAAAGTATTGGCAGTCCAGCCCAGGAGCTGCTCTCTGTGCTGTCTTTATTAGTCTGGAAAAGGAGTGCTGGTCCCTAGTCTGCCAGCTCTAAATAGGAGTGCATTGATCAGAAGTTCAGGCTGGGCTGAATCTCGCCCTTTAATTGCCTGTGTCACTCCTCATTCTTATTCCAACAGCTGTCAGTCGTCTCCCGGGTAAACCAAGGCCACGGTCACTCGTGGTGCTTCACGCCGAGGCAGAGGTTAAGGCTCGGACAGAATACAGCTTCTTCAATAGGGCTGTGCTTTGGCAATAATCTGGCGATACGATACATATCACGATACAGGGGGTATAATTCAATATATTACTATACTGTAAGCAAAGAGATACATTGATTTGACAGTTAGTAATTTTTGGAGCCAGCTGTGTGCCCTTTATGACTCTGCCTTTTTCACAGGCCTTTGTGCCTCTGCTAGCAATGTGTTGTTATGCTAAAGTGGAAAAGTTAAATGGCTGAATAGGGGTGTGCTATATCATCTCGTTCACGATAATACTGGTATATTTTTTAATATCATATAAAAAATTCATATCATGATATTCACAATATTTCGACTTGTTGACATATTGACGCCATGTTACCCACGGCAACAACAAGCATGGCTGAAAGCGACATAATTAGCGACTCCACGGTGGCTCCAAAAAGAGGAGCAGCTTCAGTAGTGTGGAATAAACTGTGGCGTCCTGAATGTTTTATCAACCCTCCTGGACTTTTCACTCTTTTAGTGACTTACCGCTCAGAGGGAACTCATTCAGCAGCTCCCCTGGCAGCAGCAAAGCATCTCTCCCTCTCCTCTCTCGCTGTGAGCACACGGGAGTTGGTGTCGTCATGCTATTTTGTCACAAACCTTTTGTAATGTAAACCTACGTGACGCTCACGGCTCAACAAAAAACTATATATATGTGAACGTGTGATAGTTCTGTTATCTTTTTCTTTTTTTTTACTATATATGTCATATTGTCAAGAATATCGTTGTTGCAAGAATACCCTGCAAAATCATGATATTATTTGAGGGTCATATCGTCCACCCCTGTGGCTGAAGATAGATTACAACACTGTCATCTAGCGGTTGGGAGTTTAAACACAACACAAGATGAACCACTGTCATGAATCTCTGTGTGTAAATTTAAGAAATTATTGGTGTTTTTGAGAATCAATACAGTATCACAAAACATAATATGACAGTACTCGAGTGTAACGACATTTTCTCACACCCCTATTATGCAAGGCATTCAAGTCAGAGTGAATTTTGCATCACATTCACCTTCATCAGCTGAGAGTAAGAAAGAAAACCACACACTTATGGTTTCTCTCAGCAGATTATGTAATCCCATTAATCCGCTCATTATATCTGCCTTCTGAATTTCTCATATTTGGCTGCCACTGGCTGAGGATGTCCCTTCCTCAGCCCAATACAGATTCCTTACATCCTTAATACCTTCTTACTGACCACAATATTAAGCACTTCTCCCAAATGGTGCCTTTAGTCTACTGTCTGAATCCTATTTATCGGTACTTAAGAAACATTAAACTATTTAGTTTGCCAATTAACATTAGCTACTGAGCCTCACATAAACATATATTAAATAAAACATACTGCATATTAAAGCGGTGATTAAATGTAATTTACAGCATCTTTTAAATGCTGGAGAAAACATTCCCCTAATATCATTTATATGTTTAGCTCTCCAGAGTATACACAGTAGAAAACCAGTGTACAAGCAGAGAGATGCTACTGTATGACACAGAGAAAGTCTTACACAGGGAGGAGGTGGATGTTGTAGACCAGTATAACTATCTTGTTGCCATCTTTGATAACACCTTGAAGTTTGAGCAAACCACAGAAGCTATAATTAAGAAAGCAAACAACGCCAGTACTTTCTCTGATAACTGAATGCATTCAGTGTCCAAAAACCCATCCCTCCAAACCTTCCATAGCTTTTTTATTGAGAATACTCTGTGTTTCTCCTTCATTTCCCATCCGTCACTGTCAAAAACAGAGAGTGTCTCCAAACCACTGTGAACACCTGTTCCGAAATCACTGGAGCGCCGCTCTGAAGCTTAGCCTTATTCAATGAGCAGCAGGTCAGGGCAAAGGCCCATGACAGCATGTGGCACAATACCCGTGTCCTCCACCCCCAACTCCAGATGCTCCCTCTTGGGCAGTGCCTGTGCCTCCCCAGGTGCTCCACCAACCAGCACAGTGCATCATTCATCCCAGAAGCCATCCACCTGGTGAGCAAGGAACTGAGGAACAATTCTTTGCTCTGTCTGGAGCTTGGCACATGAAAAACAGGAAATACTTAAATGCCTATCTGCCATGTGGACTATTTCTTTGTTCATATATTTTTATCATGAGCATTTATTTTAGTTGTATTATCATTTTATCCTTTACTTGCTGATATCTGTCTGTGCATATGCCTGCTTCTTGTCTGTTTTGTTTGGCCAAAATCAAATTGCCTCTGTGGATTAACAAAGTTGTTTTGTATTGAATCAAAGTAAATTGAATAAATGGTCAGAACAAACAGATAAGAATTCAAGATTTTGCCAAAAGGGATTATGTGTGAGTGCCCTACCCCACTCAAGAAACTTTCAAGCCTCAACTTAGGGTGCTTTCACACCTGCCCTGTTTGGTTCGGTTCAATCAAACTCAAGTTTGTTTGCCCCCTAAGTGCGATTCGTTTGGGCAGGTGTGAACACAGCACTTGCACTCACACCGAAAGAACCGGACCGAGACCTTCTTGAAGAGGTGGTCTTAGTCCGGTTACAAATGAACTCTGGTGCGGTTCATTTGTGATGAGAATGTGTTCCGACCTTGATCTGACCCAACTGCAGTCACATGACACATTGTTTGGGTTAAACATGAGCATGTTACAGTCCTGGAGGATTATTAGTGTGCACCTCCTCCTGTACTGCCTTAATATGCACATTCAGCACATCCAATGCATCAAAGCATTGTTTTCTAGTTGGAGCCGCGCCTCGTTTTCAAACTGTATGGTTTGACTAAAATGAACAATGACAGCAATATAGTCCACGATGAGCAGCGCTAAAATCAACCTGCGTAGTTGTCCCTCCATTGTGACATTAGAAAGTGTCACATTTATCTTGCAAGTATACTCTTCTTCAACATTTTCTTTACTTCTTGGATTTTTTTCTGCATGGAAATTCTGACCAATCAAGAGCAGCTTTATCACACAAGGCATTTTATCTTGTCCGCTTGTAAATACTGCCGTGAGAACATGAACCACCTCTAGGCAGTTATACAACTTTGTAACAAATTTAGTCCCTGATTCGGACCAAAGCAAGACAACTCTAGGTCTGAAAGCATCCTAAAAGTCAAAGTAAAGCAAAATCAGTGATTTCTTTCAAAAGATATATACATGTCAGAAAATAAAACATGTATACAGACACGTGGCCCTGTGTGTAAGCACTGAGTTTGCTACGTTCCACGAGCTCTCGTAGCTCTTTCAGTCTTATAAATACATGATTAACATCTTATTAGATGCCAAAGTTTTATAAACACAAACTAAATAGCCGTTCAGTCTTTCAGCTATCCATCCTGCAAACATTACTGCTCACTGCTGTGGGTGTTTGCTTTGTGCGAACGTTAGCAACCGTTAGTTGCTGAACGAGAGGCTGTCGGCACACAGCAGCTGGTTCTTCGGCTCAGGGGGTTGTCTATATTACTGTGCTGCTAAGTAGAGTCTATAGCTGGGTGGCAGGTCATTTTTTTGGCTCAGGGGGTATGTGTGTTTTGTGCCCCTGCATTAGTTGCTGACGAAAGTTTGTCGCGGCAGACCATTCCCTGCTTCTCAGAGCAGAGAACACTGCTAATTTTTTCACAATTTGGAAGCCTAATTATATAGTTGTAGTATATCTTTTTAATAATTCAAATTTGCCTGGGTGGTTAATAATGCATTTTTCTGTGGTTTGATGAACTCAATACGCTTTATCCCGACTTTAAAGTCCCACCTTGAAATGCCTTTGTGCCTTTACTGAACAGCCAATGTCACAGTTAACACACAAGCATGAAAGGCACAGTACAAGTCACATGTATGATTTGGTCCTGTGGAGGCATTTCTGATCAATGTCAAAGCCTGTCCCTTTGAGAGGGCTCATAAAGAAGGCATGATAGCAATGATGTTTAAATACTAAAAAATGATGAAAAGGTTTTTAATAATGTTGAAAAGCTGAAGGAAAGATGGACATTTCCTTTAAATGAGAGCCAACAGCACACGGCCTTCATGTATAGTGTGCTGGCGGAGCAGATAAATGCAATCCCTCATTAGGTCTAATTACTGTAATACGGAATACTGACTTGCCAGCCCTCATGAATTATAGTTTTCCCCCATACGTCTACTGAAACCATTTTTAAAATTTACTCACACAGGTAACAGAGCTTAATTTTGTGGCAGAATTATATAACTAACATTTACACAAATAATTCTCCTGTGTATTTTGAAGTTTCAGTATTATACTGTTTGATAAATAAATAACAATTATGAAAATCTGGTTGTTTTCATTTCCATTCATTAGGCAGATAAATATATTCATGGAAGAAGTAAAACTTTGACTGAGTTACCTGCTGAAACCAAAGAATAAAAATGCCTAAAGACCCATCCATCTCTGATTTCAGCACTGCAGCACTCCGAGGGAGGAAAACCAGTCAAATCCTTTCACACATTAATCCAGATGTCTGGCTGCTTCAGACACAGAGCTCTGTCAGAATTGTATCCTGGCTTTAGAGCTGAAGTCATTTCAAATGTCTTGGCAGCTAATCAGCCGCTATCTTTCATCAAAAAGTCACAGTGACAAGGCCAAGCCTATCTTTACAAAATCTACCAGGGTAACATTGTGTTTCAGCTGTACAGTCATTCGAAGCTTTAGTGTTTGATAGGCTTGAGAGGAACTGTATAAAGGAATCCAGTGTGTGGCGTACGTCTGGCTGCAAGCCTGCTACAGATTTTTTTAAGGATGTAACACCAACAAATAAAAGCACATTCAAATGAAGCCCAGGAAGGTAAGACAGACAGATGACAACTAATCTACGAAATGACTGTATCTAATTCCAGTTCCCATTAGCTTGAAATATGCAGATGTCATTTCATACAGGACATGATAGCCAAGGGTAAAGTATGCAATGATGTTGTGACCACTTTTTAGCTATAATCAAAGTCCTCACAGCTCATCACTACAACTGAAGATTCGGTTCAATCACCAAAATTATGACCCAACATCAGCACTGCCTGATTAAAAATGTGGCTTTCATTCTTATGAAAAAGTAAAAAGGGTTTAAGCACCGAGGTCAGCGTCAGATGCTCAGGTAATCAGTGCAAAACAAAGCCTAAAAGGTAGCCGGCATTGTTGTTCTGCTTGTGCATTTGAAAAGTTGTGAATGTTTGAAATCTGATTATGTCTAACCGTGATGAATGCTGCATTTTTCCCTGCGCTGGATTAAACTGAAAGCACATCCACCTCCCTACTTGTCAATGTCACTGCAGCTTCCAGACCTACCGGGGTATGAAATTAATTTACTTCACACCTTTTGGAGACTTCGCATAAGATCAGCGTCCATTGAGATCCGGTGAGGAAATTTACCCTAAAGCTGAAAGCTACATAGCCTAAATGACTGACCACAGGGAGTGATAAAGAATATTGCATTGAGGCGGTTGGACCAATTGCAACAGCAATTCAGTTTGCCTGAGGACAAAATAGGCTTTGTATAGCAGGTGAGAGTTAAGGACTAAATGGAACCTGTTATCAAGCACTGGGCGATGCCCTGAAAGCAAAACCAATGCAATGCAACACTCCTGCATTTATCCTGGGTGTTACTGCAAGGTCAGTATGAAAATTTCATTCATCACGTTTCATACATACAGCAGACCTACAGCATATCCCATGTGGTACTCATAGTACAAGTGAGTCCAAGCACTCTATTTTTTAAGCCTCCTGGGAGGAGTACAGCGTATGCTCCCATACTGTCATTTAAGCTAGTTTATTTTTATACCAGAAAGGTAGGTGATGTTTAAAGTTGTGAAATAGATTTATTTTTAACAGCCATTTGAGTGAAGTGGAACAGAAGGTAACATTAGACCTCTACAAGGAGGGTGACTATAATTAAGTTACTATGCCAACTAAATGTCTTCTTCTGCACATTAACTTTGCCCTCGGTTTAACCTCTGCAGTGCACATAAAGTTGACAAGAGAGAAAAAATCTTGAGCGTGAGTACAGTTGGAGTGATGTTGCAGCAGGAAATCATTCAATTAACATAGCTTTGAAATGAGAAATAACATCATACTTTTTATCAGTATATTGCGCTGTTTCAATAATGACAACTCCCAGCAGCATGTTAGCGACACACAGTTGTACAGTGCCTGTTGGCTGTAACCTGCATCTGAACTTTTCAAACATTTACAGTTACACTTCTTTTTCAAAGAATATACAAAACACAAAGACCTCTGACACCATACTGTCTATTATTAGCATCAGTTGAATAAAAGCTGTACTGCTATGTTTTCTTATTGCAATTTTCAGCGAGCAATCAAACAGGTCTAAAGTGCTTTACTAATTCAAATCAAGGTCCCCTTATGGCTAAGTGTGCACTTTGCATCTCTGTTAAGTCAGAAATAATAAATATTAAGTTGAACCCAGCAATGTGCGGTACTCAACAGTAAAGGGCTCAATTAAATATAATCAAATACAACCACCACAATTAAGTCCCCCAACATACTGGTTAAACGCACATGAGACATGATGTGTTGGCCGGTTTTCATGATGGCAACGCGGGGATTAACCATGTTTCTTTAGTTTAGTGGTCGTTATAAAACAGATGGGAAAATGTTGTAATTTTTTAGGAAAGTTTAAAGAACAACTATACAGTTAAAGAAATCAGCATTAAAAAGTCTAAAAACTACTAGACTATTCATGCATTCATCTTCTGTAACCGCTTATCATGTTAGGGGCTGCGGGCGTCAATCTCAGCTGACTTTGGGCAAGAGGCGGGGTACACCCTGGACAGGTCGCCAGACTATCACAGGGCTGACACATAGAGTCAGACATTCACTCTCTCATTGACCATTCATTCTCACATTCACCCCTACTGGCAATTCAGACTCACCAATTAATCTAACCTGCATGTCTTTGGACTGTGGAAGGAAGCCGGAGTACCCAGGGAGGACATACAAACCCCCCACCCTCAGTTCGAACCATGAACCCTCTTACTGTGAAGCAATAATGCTAACCACTGCATCACCATGCCACCCATGACTAAACCAATGTTATATATTTTGTTGAGCTGTGTACTTACATTATCTGAAATGTTTTCAACAATGTTTAAACCCAGATACATCTGTTATCTTAATCAAGGACACAGTTCATGTCATGTGGTTGCCATTGCCTGTCAGTGGTGTCATATCCCCTTTGCACATCCATCAGTGATCAGCTAATGGGGATCCTAATAAAAAAATAAATAAATAAGAGTTGTGGTTGTCTGCCAAAAGATGTCATAAATTGACTTTTTGTCCAGTTTTAAGCCACATTTTTATGATACACTTTTTAGATCTTGGTCATTTTAACTATGTTTTTTAACTGAATGATGGACTTTAGTCAGCGGATGTCCGGATCTTCAGTTATCAGAGAAACAAGCTGAGCAATCATTAGCAGCAGCTCGGCTTCAGCCCCTGCCGTACCGAAAACTGTAGGAGAAACACTGATTTTTAACTTGGAACTGCTTTATTCAGCATTTTCACCGCTTTACATCACGGGGTGCATTTGTTTTGGAGGTGAGGAGATCTCTGCAGATGAATCGCCTCCCACTATAAACCTTTTGTACGTCTGAATCCTAAGTTACCATAGAAAAAAGATGAGCACATATTAGCAGTAGCTGGGCTGGCAGGCCCTCTGCAACAGCCAAAGTGCACCTGAGAGACAGAGATTTTATCTTTGGGAGGAAGGGCCTCTGCAAATAATTCAGCTCCCTTCAAAAACCTCCTGAACAATGAACAGAGGGGAATCCTCACCAGGAGAAACTGACTGCATTGCTTCGTCTTTTGTTATTGTTCTGTATTGACTGAGATACCTCTGTGGCAGAAAATTATATATTGTACATTCAGGTAACAAAACATGTAAGGATGACATTAACTGTCACAGTTTAGTTTATAATATTGTGTTGGAAACAAATTACTCATATAGTTTTGCAATGTACTAATTCATAGATACTATCTGCTAACAACCCTTCACATTACTCTACTAATCCACTCACTTGTTGTTTTGCGGTGGGGAGCTCCTGTATGCATAAACCCAAAATACACACAGGCTTATTGATTCGCTCAGATGGCACCCTCCCACCGCCTGCCTCTTCTTATCCAGCTCCCAAATTCCCTTGAGGGTCAATAAAACCTCTCATAATGAGAAATGTCACCTTTCCTCATCCGAAGTGGGACAAAAACAATTTGGTTCGGAACATGGGGAATGTTCCCAACATGGTGCCATCTACCAGGCTAAGTTTAGCAAGATGGCCTCGGGGAGGAGAGTCTAGTCAGACAGATTTAGCGATTGAAATCAAAATGGTGCTGGGGCACTTTTACACAGTAAGGACACGATATCGAATTTATAACAAACAAATAAGACTGAAACCAAAAACACCGCACTAATATTAAGAAGTGAAAGGTCAGCGGTGGGCTGTAATAGACTGACAAGTGTTTACAGTCACATTAATGACAGGATTAGTGGGCGTTATCATCTTGAGGCAGCACTATTTAAATAACATGCACGGACATCAGAATGAGATCTGCTGAAATCCAACTCATATATGAGGGGAAGAAGGTTTTAAGCTTCTGCTTTGGCTTTTAAACAATAATTGGAGCAGGAAACAACAGCTAATAAATACCAGGTGTGCCTGATGATTACTCAGTCGCATTAATTAGCCAGATGATGTCACAGACCTACACCGCTCGTAGCGTAAGTGCTTGTTTACCAAATTAAATACTGGGACATCCTACTTATTAATGAAGCATTTGTCAACAGCAGATAAACCTTCCTTGAACACTGGTCTAAAAGCTTCTGAGAAAGAGGAGTTGTTTACATGATATTACAAGAGAGCAGTGGGCGCTGACATGTTGATGTTCTATCCTTTAGACTCGTGACATCAACCTAATTAACGCAACTGAATAATTGGTTTGCACATGCGGTGTTTATGAGCTGCTATAATTAAAGTTTTGAAGTCAGAAGCTTAAAACTGCAACAATGCCTCTGTCCTTGTTTGGAGAAACTCTACTCTTTTTTCTGGCCCCTACTACTTATCTAAAGTTGTTTAAAAAATGCGCTATCCCTGATCCAACATTTATATTTCCTAAATAATACATAGTGCGCCCACAGCAGCTCTTTTTTAATATAGATTATTCTTATTTTTCATTCTAAAGCCAGAGGAGATAGCTTCAAATTGCTTGTTTTGTCCCCACTGACAGTCCAAAACCCATAAATATGCAGTTTATTATCACATAAAACACACGGGAGAAGTTGGAAATCGACAGTGTTTGTCATTTCGTCATTTTTGCCTGACTAATTACCAACCTAAATTAATGTTTTGTCAATCATCTAACTGATTAATGATTAATCATGCCAGCTCTAAAAACATTTCAATGTAGATACTGATATGTTTGACAGCTTAATAGCTTTACATTAAGTGAAAAGAACTTGCGTTACAGCTTTCCATTAACCGTCTCCTCCAGTCTTTTGTACTGTGTCTGCGAAGAGCAGCGTATTGGTCTGGGACTGCTGTAGCAGGAAGGTTTGGACAGGATTTTGACAGCTTCCCCTTCAGCACGAACAAAATATTGAAGTTCAATTGCAGTTTTTACAATAGCAGCACTCTGTGGAACACCAGCAAAATGTCTGTCTCGTTCGTGATTGACATGCGCTATAAAAAACAAAGTGGTTTTATGCTGCACAGCAGAATTGCATGTTTTTTAATTATGCGGCACTCTCGATCCAGCCTATGTGCATGTAAACCTGTATGCCTCATTAATATTCCTAAACAAGCTTTCAGCTACTCTTACGCTGCACACTGATTATCAAGGACATGACACACACTTTATATGTGGGCTCTGAAAAGCAGAGGGACTGCCCACCACTCGCAGCAATTTCAAGTAATAAAAATATTGACCATATGGTGGAAAGTGGGTGTGCTGTTATGGTAATGCATTTTAATAAACTGAATTAAGATTGCAGAAGGAAGCAAAACAGCCCATTTCTCCTTGTGTTCACAAAGATGGGTTCATGTAGAGAGGAAGGGTTATTTTACATCAGCCATCAATAACTCCGCCTCGTGGCCCTTAGGGGCATGAAGATAAATGTATCCTCTCCATCACAATATAAATGAGGTAGTGACCAGTGAATATGCACGTCCACGCACATATTGCACACAATTGTATGGGCAGTGTCATTGTAATCCTGCCGAATCCTTAACTCAGCATCTCAATTATTTTCCTTCATGAAGTGTTTTCCAATTAAAAAACACACAGAGCCATCACTGATTTTGAAAGGGAGCAGCTATTAATCACAAAACACCGACGTGACAGGAATGATTTCTGCGCTCATGTAAGTCCGACGTACACGGAAGCACAGCACAAAACGCCGGCCACCATTGTTAATCTCTTTTGACAGCACAGGTTGGTATTATGAAAGGGCTATCTTCATTACAAAGTGAAAAAGTATCCTAGATTTGTATGCAGCTCAGCTTTTGACTTCAAATGTAAGGCTATTGTATTTTTATTGAAACTTAGTTCTGTTTCCAACAGCCAGGGTCACCTTACCTAACATAGAAAGTTAACTGAACTGACAGATCAGAACTTTAGTGCAGACAAATTCACTTTTAATAAAAACCATGGGTGCTAGAGCTGTTTAGTACAATCGAGTGTTGTGACAAAAACTTAAATTCTTTCTTACATGGATGTTGAAGGCCTTTATAACAAAGAGAGAGAGATTCATGATGTAAATTTTCATAAAAGTAAAAGTTAAGTTAAATGTTAAAGAAACAGGCTGGTGTGCTATTAACAAATTCTAGTAATGGTGTATGCTACTTACTGTGTTCTAAGACAACAAAGCAATCATAAGCTGTCATCATCAGTCACATATCGAGGTTGATGGGCTGCAAGGTAGGCTGTCTGTGCTTTGTTTACATGGTTACAGATGATTAAAGGGATAGTTTGGATCTTTTGAAGTGAGGTTGTGTGAGGTACTTATCCATATTCAGTATATTACATACAGTAGTTGTCAGCTGGGAGATGCAGGCTGGAGTTGGAAGCTAAGCAGTGTACTGCTGTGGAGGGGCCAGCAACAAAACATATTTTAGCCACCTTAAAAAAAGCCCCACCTCAAAAAAATGAAAATCAGTTCAAGTGTACACTATAATTGGAATATTTTCACAGCTTTATCTTGTCGGCAGGCGGTGATTTCAGACGGGAAACTGAAATCATTATATATACTGTATGTAATACACTAGGGCTGCCCCCAAACGTCAGTCGACCAGAAAGGTCATTCGTCGGCAAGATTTCATTGGTCGCTTAGTCACCAAACAAAAAAAAAAGTTAAACTCTATTCAAAACTGCATCTTCTCAAAATAAATCAAAACCTATATGACTGGACCATGTGGGAATTTAATTTGAAAGGACAGACACAGGTTAAAGATGCGGCATGTGTACAACCTCTAATTTCCAGGGCTGGTACCTGCGGTTATTCCACAGGCTAGTTAATAACATGTCGGGCAGGAAATCCAAAGTGTGGGATCATTTTGAGAAGGTGAAGGATGAACAGAATAAAAGAAATATATAATTCAATATCATAAAGATGCAGGCTACTAGTCAACTAATGACCCTAAGTGACAACTATTAGTCGACTAGGAAAATTCTTAGTCAGGGGCAGCCCTATAATACACTGAGTACCCATACAGCCCCTCTTAAAAATATCATAACGATTTCTTTAAGGTTAAAAGGCCTGTTTGAAATTAATTTTATTTTGGTATGTGCCTTGATATGGTTACGCCTAAGTTAAAGATTAAAAATGGCTATCTTAACTTAAAAATATCCCAGAAATGTTATGTTTGGAACAGCCTCTATATACAGACTCTACATTCAGTGAATGCAGAGTCTGTAGGCAAACCCCGGAGATCTTCTTGGAAGAAGAGCGGAAGAGCCCTGGTTTCTGGTGCTAGGCTGTTTGTAGTCCGCGTGATATTGATCAATCACTAACGAGGCAGAACATAATTGGCATCACTGCAAACTCTGAATCCATTGCAATGTTTCAGCATATTTACTTATATATATATATGAATGGAAGTCGGAAACGGAAATTCGCCTCCTCTGCCCAAATCAAACCGGAATGCCAAAAAATCGGGGGTCTGCCCCCAGAGGCTGTATCACCGTCTGCCAGAAGTCAGACGCCGAATACAGCCGATGGGTTCCAAGAATGTGTTTAGTATGACTTTTAGAGATGGTCTAATGTGTCTTACTCTCCCCCAACATCTGATACCTCAGTACTCATTAATGAAACAAAATTATGCCTCTGTGATGCAGTGGCAATAAAAATGGAATTAGCGGCAGTGACTGAATGAATGACTTGTGAGGACTTCCTTCATTTGTTGGTCTTAGGTAATGAAAAATCTTTTGGCTCTTGACTATGTGGTAGACAAAACAAGCAGTTCAATGGCCTCACCTTGAGCATCAGAAAACTCTGCTGGTCATTTTCAATATTTTCTGCCATTTTACAGACCAAATAACTACTCAATTAATCAAGACGAGGGCTGGGTGCTATGAAGAAAATCAAATATGATGATATTTTTGACCAAATACTTTGATATCAGTTATACAGCATTACTGTAGGGCTGACTATTGGTGCTGTCACATAATATCTATATGATTAGATTTTTGATAAATAATCACCAGAAAGGTGGATATAATGAATCAGTGGGTAAAGGCAAATAACAGAACAGCTAGGAAAGTCTGGTAAGTTCAGAAAATTACGTCACTTTACTGTAATGCAGCCTTTAAAGCCAGGAAAAGACAACACTTAAAGTATTATGATGCCCAAAATGTAATTTAATATCATGATATCAATATAATATCACTATATTGCCAGGCCCTAATCTCCTCATCATATCTCTAACTCTCATAATTACAGCTGACCATTGTCCTCAGCTGGTCTGACCTAAACAATGCCACAGAGCACAATGACATCATAACTAAACAATAGGCCTTGCACCCTGTTACACATGTAGAATCACCTCAGCACTCACAGCTGCGGTGTCCATATGTCTCTGTCCTGTGCCTCCAATAAGCCAAGCACAAATCCATCAACAAAGCAGTAGATCAGGTAACACTGGCATGGCTGCAGTTCTTATTTGTGAAAAGCAAGGTCATGGAACCACATGGATGCTGGATCAATCAGACAGATTAATGAAGCACAACCTGCTGACATGAGGAATATTGACACCCCTATTACATCTTGGTCCTGCAGTCCTCAACGCTGCTTAAATAAATCAGGCCCAAGTAGAAGGAGGCAGGTAAACTTCTGAACCTAATCCTTCACATGACAAACTGAATAAAAGCGGAGCTCAGCTGTAATGAAACGGGGCTCTTCCTGGAAATATTGAACTCTGGAAATGCCACAGAATTAAATATCAATTTGGTAACTGTGGCTGCAATCGATTTCATCTGCGCTCAGAAGTTTTTGCTTAGTATTCATTACATGATAAAGCTGAGATAATCTGCTTATCAGAATCTCATATACAGCATATAGCTTCCAGAGCCAAAACATATTTATCTTACATACAGTAATATAGAACAGAGAAAAGCAGCAAATCCTCATATTTGAGAAGATGGAAGCAGCTAATTAGAGCTGCAGTGATTAGTTGATTAATTTTCTGTTGATTGATTAATCAACAATTATTTCTCTTGAATGTGACCATTTCTAATACACATTCATCTGCCACTTTATTAGGTACACCTGTTTAACTGCTCATTAACGCAAATAGCTAATTATCAGTGTTGAACGTGGCATGGTTGTTGGTGCCAGACGGGCTGGTCTGAGTATTTCAGAAACTGCTGATCCGATGGTCCGACAAAGAGAAACTATCCATGAGAGAAGGTTCTCTGGGTGAAAATGCCTTGTTGATGCCAGAGGTCAGAGGAGAATGGCCAGACTGGTTCAAGATGATAGAAAGGCAACAGGAAGTCAAATAACCGCTGGTTACAACCAAGGTCTGCAGAAGACCATCTCTGAACCAACAACACGTCCAACCTTGAAGCAGATGGGCTACAGCAGCAGAAGACCACACCAGGTGCCACTCCTGTCAGCTAACAACAGGAAACTGAGGCTACAATTCACAAGGCTCACCAAAACTGGACAATAGAAGATTGGAAAAACGTTGCCTGGTCTGATGAGTCTGGATTTCTGCTGCCACATTCAGATGGTAGGGTCAGAATTTGGTGTAAACAACATGTAAGCATGGATCCATCCTGCCTTGTATCAACGGTTCAAGCTGCTGCTGGTGGTGTAATGGTGTGGGGGAGATTTCCTTGGCACACTTTGGGCCCCTTAGTACCAACTGAGCATGGTTTAAACACCACAGCCTACCTGAGTATTGTTGCTGACCGCGTCCATCCCTTTATGACCACAGTGTACCCATCTTCTGATGGCTACTTCCAGCAGGATAACGCACCATGTCACAAAGCTCAAATCATCTCAAACTGGTTTCTTGAACATGACAATGAGTTCACTGTACTCCAATGGCCTCCACAGTCACAAGATCTCAATCCAATAGAGCACCTTTGGGATGTGGTGGAACGGGAGATTCACATCATGGATGTGCAGCTGACAAATCTGCAGCAACTGTGTGATGCTATCATGTCAATATGGACCAGAATCTCTGAGGAATGTTTCCAGCACCTTGTTGAATCTGTGCCACCAAGAATTAAAAAGGGCGTCCAAACTAGTAGCACTAACTAGCAAGGTGTACCTGATAAAGTGGCCGGTGAGTGTATGACAACTGACTGAATATTGTAAGGTTTTAGTCTTTTAGTTTGACAAAACAAAATGAACTGAAAACATCACCACAGCCTCTAAGAAACTCTAAATGCCATTCATTCACTATTCCTTGATATTTCATAGACTTCAGATTTATCAAGAAAATAACTGGCAGACTAATCAATAAAGAAAATAACTGCTACTTGCAGCCCTGCAGCAAATGTTTGGCAATTTTGCTTGAAAAATAACTGATAACCAAAACTGTTGCTGATTAATCTCCTGACAATCAATACATCATTTCATCTCCTAATCATTTCAGCACACAGGGCATAGGCAGGGTCTTTTGATTAAACCTAGGACTGCACGCATAGTTGCATATTTCATTCTGATTAAGAATGAACTAGTTACACATCTACTGCACAGTCCTTTAACGAATCACCACGTTGCTCTTAGAAAATTTCCACAGAAAATACATTAAATTACTAAAACCCAAATGAAACATCATGTATATTGGCTCACAGCTCTGCAGCAGACAGAAATACCTACGCAGTTGCTTCCCCTTGAATAAGCTGGTTCACTTAAAGCGACTCAAACATCATCTCTCCTGCCCAGATTCTGGTTGTATTTCCGACAACAGGGACTCAGAGTGGGCCAGAACAAATGGCATCCTCCATTTTTAATCAATAGGTGGATTAACCTTTGCTATCAACAGCACCTCTCACAGCAAAATATGGAGTCAAGATTTAGGATTATACCTCGGAAGACATGCTTTAGCTCATTATTGGACTTAGATCTTCAGACCTGTATGACACCCCATATATCATTGGCATTAGGTTACCATTAATGACTCAGTAATCCTTCAAATCTCACCACAGAAATGCACCTCATCATGAGCCCTTCTGGAAATGAATGTATTTGCAGAGGTGTCTCCGGTAATGATCCTCCATATTTTTAGAGGCGAGCTCTCCACTTTCGTGCCCTCATCAAAGGCTGGTCGTCTGAACATTTAGATAAGTACCACAATGGTGATTCTTATTATTTCCATATCACTCACACAGCGCTCATAAAACTGTCTTGCTGCACAGAGCGGAGCCGCGTTCCTCAGATTTTTTAACAGCCAACGATTTACTACTTGACCCCAGTGCTGAAACATTAGTTGGCTGATGAATTAGTTTTTCAGCTTAATTGAAAACAAGTTTGATAATCAACTAGGCCTAATAATTTAACTCTGCTTTATTCATAAGGCACTTTAAACACAACACTTATGATCCAAAGTGCTTTACAGTGCAGAGAGAAATAACAAAAACAAGGAAAATGGAACGAAGAAATGATCAAAATGTTGGGGTGAAAGGTCCAGCAGCAAACATGCCAAACCTCATTCTCAATTACCAATTTGTTTAGTCTACAAACTTTGAAAATAGTGGAAAATGCCTAGTATGTTTCTTGTCTTCAGATGACTTGTTTTGTTTCTCAAACAATCAAAAACCCAATGAAATACTAGGGATGTGTGAGTTTAAGTAATTTTGCTTTCGACATCCCGACACCCATTAACTGGCAACTTACAGCTTAAAAAAAACATAATGACCTGAACAACAAGAGATGCCATGACTAAACATTAAATAACCCTGACTGGAACAAGTAAACTCTGCGTTCACAAGTGGAAGCAATTGTCTGTAATGTAACATTATCTGAAAACAACTGCATACTGTATCGCTGAAGCTAATCTTTCCCAGCTGAGCTATGTGCATGAGTCTGTCTCACCACCAAGCATTGCGCAGGAGTGATGGGGAAAATAAGACATACAGGACACTATAACTGGGGGAAGTTTGTGAGGAATGGTGCGGCAGGGCAGCCACCAGATATACTTGCCACTGCCCCTGGGAGCGCCATGATGCAACTTCTTGGAGGAAACTACCACAATCTGGCACATCCCAGCCACTTGCCCTCTATTTGCCTGAGAGCAACAGACACACAGAGTCAGACACATAGCCCCTGATTGGTTGACAAGTTAGGAACACAGCCTCTGATTGGTCCACAGACTAAACCCAAGGCACCATGGATGGCTGGTGGGGATGGTTAATAACTAACAGTTTTCAACACGGTAAAATGGATAAATAATTAGAAGACATTCAGTGTCGGATTTATCAGTTTAAGGCTTGATTACAAAGCTTGTGAAAATGATATAATTGCACCAGAGCCATTGTTGGATTAGCACAACCGATAGCATTAGCTTCTGGGCAAAAAAAAAGGAGGACACGCACATGCCCTTGCCTGAATACAGAGTTTACTTGCCCCAGGCATGTGTCAATGTCAAGCCCTGGCACCTCTTGTATTTTACATCACTTTGCTTCTCAAAAATAACCGGTTAGCTGCAGGTTAATGAGTGTTGGGCTGTCGAAAAGGTAAATTAACCCAAATTGACATTCTTTGTCTGTTTGGACTGTTGGATGAACGAAACAAGCAAGTTGAACACATCACCTTGGGCTCTAGAAGTACAGTACAGGCCAAAAGTTTGGACACACCTTCTCATTCAATGCGTTTTCTTTATTTTCATGACTATTTACATTGTAGATTCTCACTGAAGGCATCAAAACTATGAATGAACACATGTGGAGTTATGTACTTAACAAAAAAAGGTGAAATAACTGAAAACATGTTTTATATTCTAGTTTCTTCAAAATAGCCACCCTTTGCTCTGATTACTGCTTTGCACACTCTTGGCATTCTCTCCATGAGCTTCAAGAGGTAGTCACCTGAAATGGTTTTCCAACAGTCTTGAAGGAGTTCCCAGAGGTGTTTAGCACTTGTTGGCCCCTTTGCCTTCACTCTGCGGTCTAGCTCACCCCAAACCATCTCGATTGGGTTCAGGTCCGGTGACTGTGGAGGCCAGGTCATCTGCCGCAGCACTCCATCACTCTCCTTCTTGGTCAAATAGCCCTTACACAGCCTGGAGGTGTGTTTGGGGTCATTGTCCTGTTGAAAAATAAATGATCGTCCAACTAAACGCAAACCGGATGGGATGGCATGTCGCTGCAGGATGCTGTGGTAGCCATGCTGGTTCAGTGTGCCTTCAATTTTGAATAAATCCCCAACAGTGTCACCAGCAAAACACCCCCACACCATCACACCTCCTCCTCCATGCTTCACAGTGGGAACCAGGCATGTGGAATCCATCCGTTCACCTTTTCTGCGTCTCACAAAGACACAGCGGTTGGAACCAAAGATCTCAAATTTGGACTCATCAGACCAAAGCACAGATTTCCACTGGTCTAATGTCCATTCCTTGTGTTTCTTGGCCCAAACAAATCTCTTCTGCTTGTTGCCTCTCCTTAGCAGTGGTTTCCTAGCAGCTATTTGACCATGAAGGCCTGATTCGCGCAGTCTCCTCTTAACAGTTGTTCTAGAGATGGGTCTGCTGCTAGAACTCTGTGTGGCATTCATCTGGTCTCTGATCTGAGCTGCTGTTAACTTGCCATTTCTGAGGCTGGTGACTCGGATGAACTTATCCTCAGAAGCAGAGGTGACTCTTGGTCTTCCTTTCCTGAGTCAGTCCTCATGTGTGCCAGTTTCGTTGTAGCGCTTGATGGTTTTTGCGACTCCACTTGGGGACACATTTAAACTTTTTGCAATTTTCCGGACTGACTGACCTTCATTTCTTAAAGTAATGATGGCCACTCGTTTTTCTTTAGTTAGCTGATTGGTTCTTGCCATAATATGAATTTTAACAGTTGTCCAATAGGGCTGTCGGCTGTGTATTAACCTGACTTCTGCACAACACAACTGATGGTCCCAACCCCATTGATAAAGCAAGAAATTCCACTAATTAACCCTGATAAGGCACACCTGTGAAGTGGAAACCATTTCAGGTGACTACCTCTTGAAGCTCATGGAGAGAATGCCAAGAGTGTGCAAAGCAGTAATCAGAGCAAAGGGTGGCTATTTTGAAGAAACTAGAATATAAAACATGTTTTCAGTTATTTCACCTTTTAACACTACATAACTCCACATGTGTTCATTCATAGTTTTGATGCCTTCAGTGAGAATCTACAATGTAAATAGTCATGAAAATAAAGAAAACGCATTGAATGAGAAGGTGTGTCCAAACTTTTGGCCTGTACTGTATGTTTGTCGACTAAACAATCAATTGTTAAATCTGAGAGATAATCAAAAATTTGATCTGTACTGAAAATATTCATTAGGTCTAACATGATCCCATGACTATTAGTATCTATTTGGGGCGGCAGTAGCTCAGTCCATAGGGACTTGGGTTGGGAACTGGAGGGTCGCCTGTTCAAGTCTCCGTCCGGTGCAAAATATGGAGCATGGACTGATAGCTGGAGAGGTGCCAGTTCACCTCCTGGGCACTGCCGAGGTGCCCCTGAGCAAGGCACCGAACCCCCCAACCGCTCTGAGCGCCTGTCATGGGCAGCCCACTCTGACATCTCTCCACTTAGTGCATGTATAGGTCCAGTTTGTGCATGTGTGTGTTCGGACCTGTGTGTAATTGAATTTCCCCTCGGGATTAATAAAGTATATAAAATTAAAAAAAAATATTTATGGCAACTGTATCACACTGGTTAGTAAGCATCATAGTCGAGTACTAAACTGGTGCAATTTAACTACTTTTTTATTTGGAAGATAAGGCCAACACAGCAAAGCCACTTTACTTTCACTCAACCCCCATAAAACCAGAAATGACAGCCCACTGGTGGTCCAGATCAGGACCTGGTTGCCAGAGCAGGACCATTTACAGGTCGTGATACACTGCCTTATCACAGCTGATTGCATTATAGCCCTAAATTGGTCCTCTGTATGTGCCAGACAAAGGTCAGCGCTGTAACCAGATGTCAACCTTAAGTAAATCTCAACAAAGCGACATCTCTCACACTCTCTGTACTTTTGCCAAGATTAAAGTTTTCTCACCAATGGTGGGCTTTTACAAACATGTTTTTGGTTATAATAGCCTGTGTAGCCTTATATTGTTTGAAAATGATAGCTTTAATCTGCCAAAAATAAGGTACAAAACATGATAGAGTCTATATAATAATTCTGGGTCTCCCACCTGGAGGCATCTCAAACATTAAAATCTCTAAATCCAGCCACTATGACTGCCATGATTGGCGTAATCAACTGTCATCTGTGCTCAAAATACTTTCCTGAACGCTGCTCTACATCACAGTTTTGACCATAAAAGGAACAGTGGTCCAATGCACCAATGCTACAGTCTAGAAATACTTAATTAGTAATCTAAGTCTGCAAAGTAACTACTGACAGAAACTGTCAAATAAATGCCATGTTAGTAGAGTACAAAGTACAAAATCAACTTCTAAAATGTGTGTTAAAGGTGAGAGACAGTAGTTCCCAATAGTGACCATTACAGGACCAGTCATGAAAGAAGTAGTCAGACATACTTTTACATACTTTTTTTTAGTAAAAGTTGCAATACTACAATCTTGAAATCTTGAAATCCTCAGTTAGAGGTAAATAAGTATTGGCATCGAAATACATTGTAATATATTGTGAATACTGCAACTAGGCAACTAACTAAAACTGTCAAATAAATCTAACATTAGTAGAGTAAAAAGTGCAATATTTGCCTCTGAAATTTAGTGGAATAGAAGTAAACATGGAGAAGAAGTAGTATAGAATGGAAATACTAAAGTAAAGCACTTAATTAACTTAATTTCACTTGATGTGGAGAGAAGCATTTTAACTGCACAAACCTCCAGCTCAGGAGGACTAACCCGCTGTAAGACTGATTAATGGACGTTAAAGGTGAAAGAGAATATCTCAGAAAAAGGTTTTGACCATTACAAGACCAGTCATGGGGGAAGTGGTCAGATATACTTTCAGTAAAAGTTGCAACACTACAGTCTTGCCATATTCAGTCAGAAGTAAATAAGTATCACCATCAAAATATGTTTTAAGTAACAACAGTAAAAGTAGTACTCATTATGCAAAACGGCCTACTTTAGAGTCACACAGATTACTTAATTATAACATTAATGCATGTTGCAGCTGGTACAGATGAAGCTATTTCTACTACTTTGCTGCTGGGGAGCTTCATCCACAACAATGCATCTTAATTTATTAATTGATTAATATATTGTATTAATAATCTATATGTGCAAAGCAACAAAGCTACAAACAAAAACTGTCAACTTAATTTTACGTTAGGAGACTACAAAGTACAAAAAGTATAAAGTAGAATAGAATGGAAATAATTGAGTGAGGCACAGTACCTAAAACTTGTACTTGAGTACAGTACTTGAGTAAATGTAATTTGTCTTAGAGACAAAGAGAAGTGGAGAGAAACATTTTAACTGCACAAACCTCCAGCTGAGGACTAACCTGCAGTATGACTCATTTCTGTATTCAGTTGAAAGAGAAAAATTTGCTTAACGGAGGGGTTTTCACTGCAGCTGCTTCGAACAAAATCCTACTCTGCAACACTGAGAGAATATCAAAGCAAATAGTTGGGACGATTACAGTACCAGTTGTGGAGGAAGTAGTCAGCTATACTTTCAGTACAAGCTGTGATACTACAACTGTCAGAAGTAAATAAGTATTGAAATGAAAATGGATGGATGGACCAGTTGTGGAGAAATTAGTTAGACATTGCCTTGGTAAAAGTTGCAATACTACAGTCTTAATAAAGTACTGTGTTAGAAGTAAATAAGTACTGACATTAAAATAAATTTGAAGTCACAACAGTAAAAGTATTCATTATGCAGAGTCATACATGTTACTTAGTTATAACATTAAAGCATGTTGCAGCTGCTGAAGATGAACAACAATGCATCTTCATTTATTAGCTGATTTATTTTTGGTATGAATAATCAAAAGCTGCAAAGCAACTTTGCTACTAACTAAAACCGTCGAATAAATGTAACGTTAGTAGAGAACTAAAAGCAATGTGTGCCTTTGAAATTTAGAGGAGCAAGTACAAGGAGTGCAGAGTGGAAATACTCAAGTAAAGTACTAGTTTCACATGTCGTGGAGAGCACTTTAACTGCACAAACCTACAGCCCAGGACTAACCTGCAGTATGACTCATTTTGCATTAAACTTAAAGACAAAACTGTGCTTACTTGAGGTGTTTTCACTGCAGCTGCATTAAACGCAACGCTCCTCTGTCACACTCCTCATTCATATAAACAGCAGTTAGATAAGTCGGCTGACATAACGTTACGTATCCTGACAAAAGCCCGCTAACTTGACTAGATTCATGGCTACATGGCGCTTCAGATGACACTAAACATAGCGCTTCGTGTGTGGCACAAACTCAACTCAACTTTTACGACACTGAGCCTCACTATAAACTTCCAGCTGCTACATTACTGAGAGAGAAGCTAACGCTAACTACAGCTGTCGGAAGTTAGCACCTCAGAAGTGAAACAGGAAGTTGTGAAAAGTACCTGGCTGTGCTGTCTGTCTTCTCCCATGCTCTCTGTGCTGCTGAAAGACGCCCTGCAGATATCCACATGACACTTGGAAGTTTCTCTCAGCTGTTTCTTGTTGAGTGGGGTAACCAGGAAAGCCTCTGGTTAGCAACGAGACCTGGCTGTCAAACAATGGCGGAGCCAAGTACGGCAAGCGAGAGGCTGACACGTGCTGTTTGTTGACGATTTTCTTGCGGCCCCCTGTGGGCGAAATATTTGGGATGGTTTCGTTTTGGTGCTGCTTGTTAGACTGAGGTACTGTCAAAATACACGTACCAAACATAATAAAGGTGGTAAAAATACACAATAAGTACTAATTTGATACATTTCTACAATATTATAACAGTGTTGGAAGAAGCATTCAGATCATTTTGGGGACTGTTCTTTACTTATCGGATGAGAGGGTGGCTGGGGTGTGACTTCTTTTTTTTCTTTTAGAAATATTTTTCTTTAGCCTCCCTGAGAGACTGAAGGATAGTGCATGAGCTCCCTTCCACCATAAACCAGTTGTTAGAGTTTAAATATGTACCCTTTGATAGGCTATTTACAATGTCAGAGATGAAATTCAGAAGTTGAAAAAAAGCTGTGGTTTTTCACTCTTGTGGAAACAAAATGCAAAACTTTAAATGAGACATGTAGAGTAAAATGATATTGACAAACTATCACTATTTTAAGCTTAGATTTAGTTGTGTGTTTTACTGACAGAGACATTTGTCCCACAATCTGTTCAAGGACAGTTGGAAATTTGACAATCCAGCAACTGTATTTCTTGTTTCTACAGTTTCTGGCTATGATAAATTGTGTACTTTTGGTTGGGGGGGGGTTAGGTTTTAAAACTCTAAAGGAAATTTCGGTTTATTTCAACATGTCTCCTATCATCCTAAATTTGTTTCAAGTGACTAGTGACATAAAAATAATAGTTAGCATGTTAGCCGTTAGCCTAGATACAGCCAGGGCGCATAGTAGCGTCAGACCTGTTAAAACGTAAGTGAACGGGCATACTTCAAGTGCAAAGTTAGTCCACTAAACAAGCTTTTTTTTCCACAAAGACCGCCTCATATCGTTAGGATAAATGTCAGAGAACATATAGAAAAAGACATGTAAACGTGTTGTCTTACCTTACCGGTGTGCTGCCGTGTTTGTTTACCATCTAGCTCTGCTTTCCAAAGTGCGGCAGAAATATTGCGAGAACAAGCCGTGATCTCATACCGTGCCTGAAATCTCGCAAGAACAAGCAGCAACAGCTGGAAGGCAGAACCGGACAGGAGCCTGAAAAGTTCATTCATTTATTTTATGAAAGATTTATAGAATAATGGCTGAATTTTTGCCAGACTTCTACTTTGTGGAGGAGGAATTTGATTTTGCAGAGTTTGGTGGCCGCCCTTATTTATTTGAGCCAGAATACACTGACAAAGAGCTTCGTGAAATTGAAGAACGGAGGAAGAGAGAGAGAGAGAGGCGCAACAGGTAGAGGACGAGAGGGGAGGAATGGCTGCTGCAAGGCTGCGTAGCTCTGGAGATTGGTGGTGTACTTGTGAATGCTGTGCGCCAGTGCCCACAGAAGAGGAATGCCTCTGTTGCAAGGAATGGGACCGGTTGCAGCCTTATTTTCAAGGTCTGGATGTGACCGAGGACGAGACACCTCCACCTGGAGTAGTATCCAGCTGGGCTTTATCTAGAGCTGGCGAGATATATTTCGGCTGCGCTTTGGAAAGCAGAGCTAGATGGTAAACAAACATGGCACCACACCAGTAAGGTAAGACAACACATTTACATGTCGTTTTCTATATGTTCTCTGACATTTATCCTAACGATATGAGGCGGTCTTTGTGGAAAAAAAAAACTTGTTTAGTGGACTAACTTTGCACTTGAAGTATGCCCGTTCACTTATGTTTTAACAGGTCTGACGCTACTATGCGCCCCGGCTGTATCTAGGCTAACGGCTAACATGCTAACTATTATTTTTATGTCACTAGTCACTTGAAACAAATTTAGGACGATAGGAGACAGGTTGAAATAAACCGAAATTTCCTTTTAAAGTTGTAAGGTAAGGTAAGGTAAACTTTAATGTCCCCAAGGGGCAGACTGAAATACAGACAGTTGTCATGAGTACAACAAATCAGACCATACAACACAAACATGAAGAATCCAGAATCACACCCTGTCAGGGGTAAATCATGGACCATTAGTGGTCACTGCTGGTTAAGATAAGCAATAGAACACAGGACAAAGGACGATCTTTAACACACTAACGCTACATTAAGAGAGGCAAAACCTCCTCATAAGTCTCTCCCCAGTGCTTATTAAATTATTTGACATCCATCCATCCAGGCTGGGTCATGGGGGCAGCAGGCAAAGCCAAGCACCCCAGACATCCATCTTCCCAGCTCTTCCTGGGGGACCCCAAGGTGTTCCCAGGCCAGATAAGATATGAATCCCTCCAGCATGTTCTGGGGTCTACTCCGGGGCCTCCTACCAGTGGGATGTGTCCAGAACACCTCCAACACAAGGCGCCCAGGGGGCATCCTAATCAGGTGCCTGACCTTTTCAACTTGGCATACTTGGACACTGATGGTGCATTTGTTTTGTACTCGGAGGTTGGAAGTCGGAAGTGGGAATGACATCACCTCCGAGTTGACAACAGTTTTTGCATTCTAGTTGACAACGGTGGACAAGTCTGAAAAAAACATGGACGCCCGCAAGAAAGCCTTTGTTGCCCTTGCACTTTCAGAGTATAGACAGCTTCAAAACCATCGTGCACTCCAACTGATGAATGCTGCAGATGAGGCTGACCTAATGTAAAACAAATAAGATAAAATTGCTATAAACAGTACTTTAGCAGAGTGTTTACTCACCATGTATGTGACCGGCAGCCATCTTGAATTTGGAAGTCGGGGTTGGTTGCTCAGAGTTCCCGAGTTGGAAATCTCATCTCAGGGTGCATTCGATTTTAAACTTCTGACTGGGAACTGGGAATTTCCAACCTCCGAGTAGCAGGTGCTGATCCCTGGCATTGCAGACTGCTCTGGGGATGTGGAAATTATTTGACATGCCTTCCCATTTTTGCACTGCCCCCTCCCCTCTCACAAGTAAAGAACAGTCCCTTACTTCAGAGCTTTTCATCACGTCTTTGGTAATGGCTGTTAAGAGTTTCCAGGGTTTAACGACATAAAAAGGAGTTTGCATATAAAATAGTCCACATACCACTTTCTTCTTATTTAGTATTCTCTACCAGAATTACACCAGTGTATAGAAAACTTTAAAAACAACATTTAGACCATGATATAGGAGGTTCAAATATTTTAGTTTTTCATGAGATTTAGATTGTTTGGCTTGAGGCTAATTTTCTCTAAGTTGCAGATTCTACTCGGTGAGTTTGAACTCATGACCTCCTTTCAACAGCCCTGTTCAGTAGGGATACCACAAAACCACAATGTAAGAAATGTTTCATTACAAATAAAAGTCCCGACTTCAAAGTGAATATACATATGTATCAAGAGCAAAACTTATTCAGAATATCAGTGGTTATGAATGTTGAGCTCTGGGCTATTAGTGCATGAATTTATAGGTCAGAAAGTGCCCGAGAAACTCCAGATAAGACCTGGATGGATACGCTCAGTTTTTATTTCTCTTCTTATTTCACAGAAAAGACATTGGATGGCTCTCTTTTATTAATTATACAAAAATATACAACCTTAATGTCCTGGCTTTGGCAGCTCAGATCTCAGATCAAGTTTTTAAAGACCCAGAGGACTAATTTCTGTCCATCTGCTGCATTCATCAGAAGTCGTTATCCTCTTTTACAGCTGTCATTATTCTTGTGCAGTTATTTAATGGATTCCCTTCAAATTCCAATTCAAATTAATACAAGACTATTATGTAGATGGGTTTGATAAAATTTAAAGTTGCATGAGTTGTCTTACAGGAGGAAGTTATTCACTGAAATTCCAAAAAGAAAAATTCAGTGTACTTTGTCTCGTATATTTTACTCTTCATAAGCACCCATACAAGTCTGCATTTGCTCATAGTGACACCAATTACAGGCTACAGTAGTGAAGGTGGTGGAGAGTAACTAATTACATTTACACAACTGCTGCACTTAAGTACAACTGTGAGATTCCTTACTTGAGTATTTCCATCCATTCATTTTCAACTGCTGAAAATCTGAAATCTGAAACCGGGTTGTGGGGGCAGCAGGCCAAGCAAAGCACCCCAGACGTCCTTCTCCCCAGAGACATTTTCCAGCTCCTCCTGGGGAACCCCAAGGTGTTCCCAGGCCAGATGAGATATGTAATCCCTCCAGCGTTTTCTGGGTCTGCCTTGTGGCCTCCCACCAGTTGGACATGCCCAGATCCTATTCAGAAGCCTAAACCACCTCAACTGACCCCTCTGGACGCAAAGGAGCAGCGGCTCTACTCTGAGCTCCCTCCGGATGTCCACACTCCTCACCCTATCTCTAAGGCTGAGCCCAGCCACCCTTCGAACGAAACTCATTTTAGGCGCTTGTATCCATGACCTCATTCTTTCGGTTACTACCCATAGATTACGACCATAGGTGAGGGTTGGGACGTAGAAGGACCAGTAAAGCAAATGCTTTGCCTTCTGGCTCAGCTCCCTCTTCACCGCATCACTGCAGAAGCCGTGCCATACCACCAAACTTGAGTATTTCCATTATACTTCTATTCTGCTACTATAAGGACAATATTGTACTACAACAAATGGTAGTTATAAGTTACTATCTATCAATCAATCAATCAGTCAATTTTATTTATAAAGCCCAATATCACAAATCACAATTTGCCTCACAGGGCTTTACAGCATACGACATCCCTCTGTCCTTATGACCCTCACAGCTGATCAGGAAAAACTCCCCAAAAAAACCCCTTTAACGGGGGAAAAAAAAAACGGTAGAAACCTCAGGAAGAGCAACTGAGGAGGGATCCCTCTTCCAGGACGGACAGACGTGCAATAGATGTCTTACAGAACAGATCAGCATAATAAATTAACAGTAATCCGTATGACACAATGAGACAGAGAGAGAGAGAGAGAGAGAGAGAGAGAGAGAGAGAGAGAGAGAGAGAGAGAGATGCAGGTAATGACAGTAGCTTACAACAACATTATTGAAAGTAATAATATTATAGTTATAGTTCTGGCTACTGTGGTACAATATGTTGAAAGTATGTATTAATATCTGGCAGTATACATGTGTGACAATAGTCATATGTGTATAATAACAGTAGAAGTATGACTAATGACTAATGATGGCAGCAGCAGCAGGAGGCATCTGGCAGGACCACGGCAGCAGCACAACCACACACGTCACGCTGTCCAGGCACCGCTGCGATATGAGTTAATCTGAGAGACAGTGGAGCACAAAGGCTCCGGAGAAGAAGCCGAGTTAGTGACATCCAGAATGGCCGAGTTAGCAAGATGCAGTAATAGGATGAGAGTGAGAGAGAGAGAGAGAGAGAGAGAGGGAGCCCGGTGTATTATAGGGGGGTCCTCCGGCAGACTAGGCCTAAGTCAGCCTAACTAGGGGCTGGTACAGGGCAAGCCTGAGCCAGCCCTAACTATAAGCTTTATCAAAGAGGAAAGTCTTAAGTCTAGTCTTAAATGTGGAGACGGTGTCTGCCTCCCGGACCGTAACAGGAAGATGATTCCACAGGAGAGGAGCCTGATAGCTGAAGGCTCTGGCTCCTGATCTACTTTTGGAGACTTTAGGGACCACGAGTAACCCAGCGTTCTCAGAGCGCAGTGTTCTGGTGGGATAATATGGCACTATGAGCTCTCTAAGATATGACAGAGCTTGACCATTTAGAGCTTTATAAGTTAACAGTAGGATTTTAAATTCAATTCTGGATTTTACAGGGAGCCAGTGCAGAGAAGCTAAAACAGGAGAAATATGATCTCATTTCTTAGTTCCTGTTAGTACACGTGCTGCTGCATTCTGAATTAGCTGGAGAGTTTTTAAGGACTTACTAGAGCTACCTGATAATAGAGAGTTACAGTAATCCAGCCTAGAGGTAACAAAAGCGTGGACCAATTTTTCTGCATCTTTTCGGATCAGGATAGGCCTAATTTTCGCAATATTACGCAGATGAAAAAATGCAGTCCGTGAGGTTTGTTTTAAATGAGAATTAAAAGACAAATCTTGATCAAATATTACTCCATATTATCTATGAGTTGTTAGATCCACCAAAAAGTGATATCCCCTCCAAATTTCTCAGCTGGTTTAACTAACAAAATATTTTTGGTGCAGAAGCAAAGTTTTGCATAAGATTAGGAAGAAAAAGTAAAAAAAAAATGTAGTACAACTTTGTGTAGAGCCACCCTGCTTTAATTCTTTCCAACTCCACTAAAAGGTAAGTTTGAGATTTTCCAACCTGGACTCTAATTTTCAGTGTTTTTGTGTCTAAGTGACTAATGAGAACAACCACCTGTCTAGACAACAACTGGTCCAGTATTGAGAAAGCTGCTGCAGCCGGTAGCGACAAAACAGGCTGCAGTGTGACCACTCTGGACAGGTTCGCACAGTTAATTTACATCTATTAAAAGTGCTTGTTTTTGCCACTGACAGGTTCAGATTATTATTGAAAGTGTCTGACAACATTATGGAGAGGATCCCTACAGAGACAGACTTTTTGTTAAAAAGGAAGATCCCTTTTGTTAAACCACTGTTTCTGGTTAAACAATAAGGAAACCCTCAAAATCTCTATTGCCAAACCCACCAGAGTCCATTCAAATAAACACCAATTTATGCATGCATAAAGCCAGCACATTTTGATACCTAATTGGGTGAATTAAGGGTTTATTTTAACCAAACCAGATTTTGTGGTTGTTGGAACAGTGGAAAGACAAACCAAGTGGGCTTTGTGAGTTTTATTTTGTTTCTGTCAACTTTGAATTACTGTTTAATTAAATGGAGTCCGGTGGGTTTGGCGAGAGTGATTTTGGCACTGTTTCTGGTTGAACAAAAAGGATCTTACTCTTTAACAAAAAGGTCTACCTCTGTAGGGACCCTTTCCAAGATGTTGTCAGACACTTAGAATAACAATGTGAACCTGTCAGTGACAAAAACAAGCACCTTTAGTGGATGTAAATTGACAAACATGCTCCAATTGTTGACATCGCAGCCTGTTTCGCCCTGTTTTTTTGGCTACTATTGCTCAATACTGGACCAATTTAAAATAAATGTTGTTCCAATTTGTCACCAAGACACAAAAACATGGGAAAAACAAAATGGCTCAAATTAATTATCTCGTGACCCCTGAAAGGAGCCCGACCCCTAGATTGGGAACCATAGTCGTAAACTGCATGGCTGTATATAAAGCAGTTTAAAATGGCTCAGCCACAGGCAGGCCCGCCTTCGGGGATGATCCCAACCCAAGGCTAAGGACAGGCCCATGGAAAGGTCTGTGGCTGACTTTTAAATGGGATCAGCACAATCTGTATGTATTTACATGATGAATAAATGTATTTTTTTATCATTAAAACACATTTCAAAATGCCATTTGATACTCCCAACCCCTGCGGGTACCACTGAAATGGTGCAGTCCATTTCAATACTTTCAATACTTTTGATCTACATTTTGCTGATGTACTACTTTCCATTATGTAGGATTTTGAATGCAGGACCTTTAATGTGTAGTGGAGTATTTTTTACATATACTTATTGGTACTTTTACCTTTTCAATATTTTTCCCACCACTGAGCTGTGATGACAACTTTTCTCTCTAAGCCTCCGTGAATTAGATCTGAGATGAAAAGCCGCACTCTAAACATCCAGGTTTTGTGACATGTTTATCCATGTGCCTCATTCTTCATTTTGTTCCACGCTGCACCTTGGGCCTGGGATTTGCGAGGCTTAGTTTGTCTGCATCCTAATCTTTAACAACTAAAATAGCTCAGAGCTGATTATTCTCACTCTCTCACCACTTAAAGCACACCCTCGTCGAGAGATGACAGTGTTAACCACCACAGTGTCTTGATTTAATCATCCAAAAGCAGAGAAATAATGGACATGTCATTTTTTAAAGCCTCTAATAACACTTTTTTCCCTCCCTCTTATTAAGCAAATGATTTCATTTTGTGTGTAATTTCACTTTTCTCTCACCATCTCTGACTCTCCGGCTTATTGTTACTGTTCTGGTGGCTAAGCTCTCTCAGAGATGCTGGGGCATGAACAAAGCCAGTGATATCTAGTGAATTCTCATTACAAGGGGATTATCATATGTGCCAGCATGCATTCCACTCCCACATCATTAAGTGTTTTGGACCATTTACAGCCAATTACACCATTCCTAATGCTTTTTTTGCGCCCACCCTTCCCCCCAGGCCCATGATGATATTTTACATGTTTTGACAACTCAGCACGGATTTTATCTTCCTTGGTTTGTTTGCGTTTGATTGGACTACCTGGTAATCACTATTTGCACTGCGGCAGGCAGACGTCTGTTTCTTCTGTGTGACTAAACATCTGTACCTATTACAACTCTCTACATCACGTACGCTCCAGCTAGAAGGGAGAAACTGGTACAGTGTAAATACTGATCTGAGAGATCTATTAATGTTTAATGAGCCATTAATATTCCCGAATGAACCCTAATCCCAGTTAACATGTCTCTCCCAGCTGGAAGATGTATCGTTACCTGGTTCACAGCAGGTTGCTTCAATTAGACGCCTACTGCACAGACTCAGCAGCATAGCTCTGAGTTCTATAATGTGGATATGCTGTACAGAGCACGTACGGTTCACTCACAGTACAGGGAGCTGCCCACCACCCAGATTTTGTTTACTGCTTTCTCCTGTGACATCTGGGGCTTTGTTTGTCTGGTGCTTGGTAAGTCTAAATTTGAAACTTTATCTACATGGTTCACTTCACATTCAGGGAGTATCATACACAAGTTTGTTTTGGAGGCAGATTCTTAGTCCTTTGTCACTTTTTGTGAAAGAATTTGCAGTTATGATTAATGGCTATGGCTATGGTGTGATAGTTTGTCCATGTTTTTTAAGGAATAGTTTGAAATCATGAGACAAACCCTTTGCTTTCTTGCTGAGTGTTAGATGAGAAGATCAATACCACTCTCATTTCTGTACCATAAATAACAGTAACAGGCTGTTCTCACAAATTTTTCACATGTTTTTCTATGAAAAGCAGTACATCCAAAAACCTTCTGCTCACCTTCAAAGCCCTCCACAACCCAGCCCCCACTTACCTCTCTGACCTCCTCCATGGGTACACCCCCTCCTGCTCCAGCTGTGTTCACATGACCAATGCACTGGCGGCAGTAAACAAGGAAGCCGTCTCGAGCGCTTGTGAGGAGGCAGGTTGGGTAGGTCAGTGGGTCACAAAAAAACAGACTGTCACCGGGGACTTTCCCCTGGAGTTGTGTGTTTGGATGTGTGTGAGGGGGGAGAGACACACAGCAAAGGGCCACAAGCTGGAATCGGACAAGGACAAAGCCTCTGTACATGGGGCACCTGATAACCACTAAGCCACCGACGCCCCTATTCATGTGAACTTTGACCAAACTTTGAGTCATTTAAAGGTACATCCTTATCATGTGTCTCTTCCTAAACCTAAACTCAGTAACTTTACTTGCCCAAACCACATTACCAAACTGTACTTTAAGAACTTAACATCGTTCGTGGGGTGCAAATTTGTAAGATGTCATACAAACTGTTCTATGAGAATATGTTGAGCAGCCAGTTAGCTTAGCTTAGCATAAAGACTGGAAACCGGGGAAACAGCTAGCCTGGCTTCGTATTAAAGTAACAGAAGCCACCTACCAGCACCTCTAAAGTTTGCTAATCAACACATTATAGTGTGATGCAGGTTTTTTTTGTACACCAGCTTGGAAGTTAGCGTCACCCTGGTCCCTTCAATAAAAGCCAATGAAGCCAGTGAATTTGTGATTATCATTATTTTTTAAAGATATTTTTTGCCTTTAATCGAAAGGACAGTTTATTGGGATGAAAGGGGGATTGAAAGGGGATGACATGCAGGAAAGGGCCATGGGTTGGAATCGAATCTAAGGCCACTGTGGCAAGGACAAAGCCTTTGTACACAGGCACCGGCTCTACCAGGTGAATGAGTGGGCGCTCCAGGATTTGGGATTATTGCAGAAAATGAAGTCCACAGAAAACAAAATGTTATGATACTAACATGTTCGGCAAGATAATCTTTGCAAATTAACACAACTTGTATGATTTTTTAAGGTTAAATATCACCAGAGTTAAAGAGCTAATGTTAGGCCATTAACTAACTACACCATGTTTGCATTACTTCAACGTCACCACCACTAAGCTTGTTGTTCAGTGTGATGACATTTAATGTCCTTGATAGCCCCTGTAGTCTCATTTAGCCACTTCTTAGTGACCACCTTTTTTAAGACATGTAAACTTGTGTTAACCACAGACCTTATTTCAGGCATCAAACCAAAAATCCGTTCAAAAAACCCACTGACTTTGAGACAAAAAGGGAACTGGAATGCAGAGATGCTAACTCATTTCTGGGATTCAGGACTCATTCCCACAGCTGTATCTTATTTGTTTAGTCCCATCATGAACTGGCTGATGAAGTGTACTAACAATGGAGGGAGAACAGGAACAGGGTGGAGGAAAAAAAAGAAGACATTTTTTAAAATAATGTTATTTACAAAGAATAAATTGATGAGCTGTGAGCAATCAGTACCATCAGTGGTGTGTGCGAGTGCCAGGGTGAGTGGAAAACAGTGTATGAAGAAGTTACACAGCTTAAAGAAAGGATAAAACAAAGTGCCCAAACCAGGAGGCCATGTGGGAGCTGAGAGAGCTGCGAGAGACTGAAGCAGATTGAAGTGGGCAGCTTTGTAGGCTTACACGCTCATCAGCCCAGGTGAGCTCACTAACAACATTCACTGCCTGCCCACTACCTGCAAGGGGAGAACACATGAGCAGACCAGGCAGAGCAGAGACACAGGAGAGGTGCTCACAATATATACAAAAACAAAAGTGTGGAAAATCAATTTTTGATTTTGTGGGGGGTTATCTGCTGGATTGTGTTTTTTCAGCGACTTCTGGGGTGAATATTTCAACTTTTTGGCTGAAAGAGAATGAAGGACTGGCTGGCTCAGTTTGTTGAAGCTGTGTACAGCCCATCAGCCTGTCTTTTGGCTTATTTATGTTTCATGGTCTCTTTTAGTCTTGGAAAATAAAACTTATATATCTCCCCTTTGTCCAAACTTTGGGAGGGTTGTAACTACGCACAGTAAACCACTGCCAGCTTGATGTGAATAGTAATATGTTTCTCTCAACATTGAGGAAATGAAAGTGAAGAAAAAATCTGTTTACTCAAACTGTAGGAATATTTTAAGGATGCTGATTTAGGCTAATGATGGACAGCGTGCTTTCAAACGTTTGTTAAAGAGCTTTTTCTGTCAGCCACAGGGCTTTGATGGTAAAACATCCCAGCAGAGACATGAAAAAAGAGATTACCTCCACAATATAAGTTGCTGTTGACCAGAGAAAACATGTCGTTTCTCATCAACAGTGTATGTGAGAGCATTCAATATCAGCCCTCCTGCAGGCATCCAATCTCCTTCCAAGCTGCTGTCTGTGGTCCCTCCACCAGTCTGTTCAACTTTTCTCATTAGATTTCCCACTCTTATGCATCCCAAGTATTTTTCAAGTGCATAGTGTGTGGAATGATGCAACGCATTCAAGTGTCAAGCCTGCACAAATCTCATCATGTCCAGGGTGATTCACATATGGAAAGTTTGGTATCCTAGCAACAGCCAATAAAAGACGTTTTTTATTGGCTACTGCCCGTGGCCATCATAACTAAAGAGTCAACAGGGCTGCCTCTCTATGAAGTGATGAGAAAGTGTTTACAAGCAATCAAGGGTCGTTTTAATCGCTCGCACCGGCTAGTGGCAAATCGGGGAAATAATAGGTTCTCTTGTCTTGAACGAGAGCAGAAGTGCGTGTAATCCCTCCTCACCAAACAGTTGATTTTTACATGAGCGCAGACAAAATGGGCCCAATCAGGTATTCGAGCTGGGTGGTGATTGCTGAATGATCTGACTGTCTTTTAGCTGGAGGGTCACATTCACAGATTCATCACATGTCACCGCATCTGATTGTGCCTTGATTACCAGTGTTGAGCCTGGAATGATTTCATGGCAAAATGTGAGTCCTTTGTTGGATTTATCACACTCTCTAGGCTCGTTGTGACACTGGAGTAAGTGAACCCTGAAGGAGCTGAATTCATATTTTACCACTTTAGCGTCCCATTTGAATCGTGTTTACACATATGACACCTTATTTATACTGAGACATTAACTTTTATAGGAAAAAGCCATAAAGAAGCTGGTGCCAGCGAGACATGCAGCCTGCCACAGCGAGAGAAAGCAAACATAACTTGGTGCAACCCATTCCACTGAATAAATGTTGGCATTGTATGTTCCTGAAAACCACGGATACATTAGATTTGTAAATTTTAAATTTAGTCGATATGTTGAAACTTGACATGTCTTTATGTTTGTGTTTCAATTTTCATTTTTATGTTGCAACAATGCTGTAGTTAATATGTGGTTAGGTTTAGGCACCAAAAACCACTTGGTTAGGGTTAAGAAAACATGTTTTGGGAGGTTTCGGCTCAAAATACCCTGTCTGGTCACTGCAAACAAAGCTGGAAATGTCAGAAACTCTAGCTGCAAAATACGCTCACTGGCCACTTTATTAGGTACACCTTGCTAGTACCAGGTTGGAACCCTTTTATCTGCAGAACTGCCTTAATTCTTTGTGGCATAGATTCAACAAGGTGCTGGAAACATTCCTCAAAGATTTTGGTCCATATTGACATGATAGCATCACACAGTTGCTGCAGATTTGTCAGCTGCACATCCATGATGAGACTCTCCCGTTCCACCACATCCCAAAGGTGCTCTATTGGACTGAGATCTGGTGACTGTGGAGGCCATTGGAGTACAGTGAACTCATTGTCATGTTCAAGAAACCAGTTTAAGATGATTTGAGCTTTGTGACATGGTGCGTTATCCTGCTGGAAGTAGCCATCAGAAGATGGGTACATTGTGGTCATAAAGGGACGGACACGGTCAGCAACAATACTCAGGTAGGCTGTGGTGTTTAAACCATGCTCAGTTGGTACTAAGGGGCCCAAAGTGTCCCAAGAAAACTTCCCCCACACCATTACACCACCAGCAGCAGCTTGAACCGTTGATACAAGGCAGGATGGATCCATGCTTTCATGTTGTTTATACCAAATTCTGACCCTACCATGTGAATGTGGCAGCAGAAATCCAGACTCATCAGACCAGGCAACATTTTCCAATCTTCTATTGTCCAGTTTTGGTGAGCCTGTGTGAATTGTAGCCTCAGTTTCCTGTTGTTAGCTGACAGAAGTGGCACCTGGTGTGGTCTTCTGCTGCTGTAGCCCATCTGCTTCAAGGTTGGACGTGTTGTTGGTTCAGAGATGGTCTTCTGCAGACCTTGGTTGTAACCAGTGGTTATTTGACTTCCTGTTGCCTTTCTATCATCTTGAACCAGTCTGGCAATTCTCCTCTGACCTCTGGCATCAACAAGGCATTTTCACCCAGAGAACCTTCTCTCATGGATAGTTTCTCTTTGTCGGACCATCGGATCAGCAGTTTCTGAAATACTCAGACCAGCCCGTCTGGCACCAACAAACATGCCACGTTCAAAGTCACTTAAATCACCTTTCTTCCCTATATTCTGATGCTCGGTTTGAACTTCAGCAGGACGTCCTCACCATGTCTACATGCCTTAATGTATTGAGTTGCTGCTATGAGATTGGCTGATTAGCTATTTGCGTTAATGAGAAGTTGAACAGGTGTACCTAATAAAGTGGCCGGTGAGTGTGTTCACTTTTGTTACTTCAAATATGGTTGGATAAGTCTCACTGTCTTTTTGGGGAAAAAAATCACCTTTGTCGCAACAAACAAGTCTGGAAATGTCATGAACTCATCTTAAAAAATACTTTCTTTTGATGGAACAGTGGTCTGCTGCTGTCTGCTGCTTGGCAACCATCTTGTCTAGGTGTTATATCTTTCACCATCCCCTCGTCCATCAGATAAAAAACTCAGCTCATATACATGTAATCTGAACTACATCATGTTAATGAAACATACAGATGTAACATATTCATGGTCTGCAGAAACATATACAATGTTGATGTTTTGTCCTGCAACTGGGCTGTTTGGTGACACATTCAAGGCGGCTCTGAACTGTCTGCAGTTTTTTTCTTAAAGCTGCACTAGGAGAGGTATTTTTTAAATACAAAATTAAACTTTTCATTTCAGCTTAACTCATGAAGTGTTATTTCGAGAGAGAAGACTGTCCCATGGCGTCTAACTTAACACACTCGAGGCTCATGGTGTTTACCCAAATTAACTTCTAGTGTTAGGCATGGACACGAAGTAGCCACTCCAGAATTAAAAGTTGAATTCATGCTCACTCCTAAAAAGCAGAAATTGAGCAACCATGAAAAAGTTTGACTTGCCAATTAAATCTTTTCCACCTCTTGTCCCTGAGGTATTCTCTGGTAAAAAGCCATCACAGACCAGCTGGCTTGGTAAACATGTGCTTTGTGGATTTCACACTAAACTGAATTTCAACCTTTTTAAAAGTTGCTCCTCGCTGTGCGGTGGTAATGCCAGTGTACAAAGTTATCCAGTGAATGTTAATAAAGTCTGGAAAAGACGTGAGGTCTCCACCATCATACAGCCTCTGGAGCTTTGTTACCTCTTCTGCCAAGGCCTTTTCGTACTCCTGCATCGACCATACTTTACTTTATGACCTCTACATGTGTTTGTCTTTTATTTACTCCATTAATGTATCAAATCATATATTATATTTTATTCAAAAAATGTTTTTATATTAAATTATTCAATATGTTATCAGCACTCCTGCATCTTATGTTGTGTACCTATTGGGTACCTGACATGCTTTGTATTTTTACTGGTGTACATCTATGTTCCCAGAGTCTGATATTCCCCATCAATATTCTGTTAACACACATAAACCTTACTGTTGTTTTACTGTCAGTTTCTTATCTCTCTCTGTCCCTGAAAAGCTTTGGTTTATTGTGCATATCAATACATAAGACATATCACACGAAGAGCAATAAATGGATTAAAATGTAAGATTATAATTGAAGAGTAAGATTGTGTGTGAAGGCTTCAGAGCTGCTTTTCCATGTCGTTTCCTCACCTTAACCAGTTTAGGGATAGGAATAATTAGTAGTTATGGATATTCAATTCAGTTCAATTCAATTTTATTTATAAAGCCCAATATCACAAATCACAATTCTCCTCAGAGTGCTTTACAGCATACAGCATCTGTCTGTCCTTGGACCCTCACAGCGGATAAGGAACCCCTCGAGAGAACCTGCGAGACAGTGGAGCACAAAGGCTCCAGAGAAGAAGCCGAGTTGGTGACATGCAGTAACAGGACATGAATGTTAGCAAATGAAGAAGAACCAACTTTGTAGAATCTGAGAGCGAGAGGGAGAGGGAGAGGGAGAGGGAGAGAAGGGACTCCTCCGGCAGACTAGGCCTAATCAGCCTGACTAGGGGCTGGTCCAAGACAGGCCTGAGCCAGCCCTAACTATAAGCTTTATCAAAAAGTAAAGTCTTTAGGCTTAAATGTGGAGATGGTGTCTGCCTCCCAGATTGAAACAGGAAGATGGCTCCACAGAATAAGAGCCTGACCTTAGACGTCTTTCCTAACCTTAACCTGCCTAGAAATGGAAATTAAACCTGGCCATAAACCTATTTTCTGACCTTTAAGCCCCATTTTTCAGTCCTTATTTGGTTAGTTGCCATTGACAATTACTTTAATTTAACAAGTTTAATTGTTGATTTATAGTTATAGAATAAGCATATTATTTTGTTATAGATGCTCCTGACAGTTTTATAAAAAAGGAAAATAAAATAAACATGACAAAGATGGGTTTGCCTATTTCAAGGGCATATATAGTGAAGGCACTTATTTTTTATTGAATGAGAGTTCTTCTTTGAACAGGTGACAGTCCTGGGCCCATTCTCTACCCAACACACTGTTAGAGGGTCCACTCTCTCTATGGGCCCCCACCTCACGGGCCCCAGTGCAACCCCACTACCCACTCTGTCTATATTTACGCCCCTGAGTATGAGTATAAACTGCTGCCTCTTTTAGCTTCTACCCTCCTTCTTTTAGAGTAACTTTACTCATGCTGTAAATATCAGCAGATATGTATACACAGAGACACAGAAGCTGAAAAAGATGCAGAGTGAGCATATGCGTCAAGTGTTTTGGTTATTTTGTGTTTATCAGAAAATCATTTCCCATCACATATTTGTTTGAAGGTCAGATCACTTCAAAGGCAAAAACACTAGAAATTCATCACAGTCAGAAACGGGGTACCGTAAAAACACATGACTCCTCTAACTGCATTACAGTGTAAGCAGCTTACTTTCTTTCAGTTTACATTTGAATCAGTACTTTGAAGAACAAAAGAAAACACGAGGCTGTGTAAAGACCTAAGCCAGTTTGTTATGCTCTGTCTCTATCAAAGGGAATTATTTAAGACTATAACATGAAAGTTCACACTTGTCTTTTTTACATTTTCAGATATTCGGCTCTCAATGGATCGCACAGCCGTCTCTGCTCTACAGATGTGACACAGTGGGAAGAAGAAGAAGAAGAAGAAGAAGAAGAAGAAGAAGGACTCCTGTTCCGGTGGGCAATCTGAAACCACATAGCAGTAATTTGCCACCTTGGATGAAATAATTTTCAAGTGACCAAACACATCATTAGCATCACTTTTAATTCAGCTGATTGTATAATTGGGCAATTACACAGTATATCAAGACAGATAAACATTTCTCTTTGCATTTGTTATGCATGAAGTGCATTTAATTTTCGCCAAGTAATCCATATAATTGGAGATCAGAAAGGTTGAATGCTATTACCGACTAATTTGTTTGGTTCATTTGTTGGTTAAAAATAATTATATATAATGATTTATGTAACAAAAGGGCACATCATCTTAAATAAAATTCAGTGTATCATTTCAAAAGTTACTAAATAGGTCATATCAGTGATGCAACAGCAGACAGATATTTCTAAACTCCTCTCTATCTTGCAGAGAGAATAAAATTTGGTTCTGACATTGCTTATGTTACAATCAATTGCACTTATTGTAGGCTGCATTTCACGTGCTACAAATACTTGTATGTGTAAATTTACAGCCAACATGGTAGTTTTTTCCTCAGATGATTACCACTCCAGATAAATAGCAAATGTAAATTGCTGTAATTATTTACCACTGCATACACCTAACACCTGTGCCATAACTATAAATGGCTTTAATATACTGTCTGATGCTGAGAAGGCAATAAAAAGAGTGCATTAGCAGTGCCATATACAGTATGTATCATGCAAAATGCAAATGATACAGACAGATACAGCGATATAGTCAAATTAGAGATAAGAAAGACTCTGTTGCATAAAAGTCCCCCGAACATAGAATTATAAATCCGACTTGCTCCTTAAGCAGTGTGACAAATTGTGGATAATGTGCTGATGCTAAGCATGGGAATATAAGAATCTGAGAGCAGAGAGCTTTTGGAGATGGAACTTCCTCAAATGCCTGGAAGATAAGTCTTTGATGAGGACACCAAAGCCGAGTGCTCGCACCTAGACAAAAACATGACAGATCATTACCTATGCAGCCTCCGCATTTATCTTGCAAGTGGGCTCATGATGAGGTGAATTCCTCCTCTCTTTGAAGAGATTTGTGGTAACACCAGTTTATTACGGCTTAAGTTGGTGAAATATTGGATGTCGTGTAAATCTGTAAAACTGAATCCCAGGCTGTGGCAACATGCTTTCTCAGGTTTGATACTAAATGTTGACAATCAATTTTGTTATTATAGAGGATGGTGGGACTAAGCCAGGACAGCAGCTGTTGTGAAACGTATGGGAGCAACTGAAATATTGATAGTTCAGGAAAGATGAAACATTATTCACTGAAGGGGAACATCTTGAAAAATGTTTCTACGGCAGGAGGTGGAAGAAGTACTCAGATCCTTCAGTAAAGTAAAAGTACCAATAACAGTGGAAAAATACTGTATTCAACACCATAATTACAGGGACAGCTCATCCCCAAATCAAAAACACATATTTTTCCTCTTATCGGTAGTGCTATTCATCAGTCTAGATTGTTTTGGTGTGAGTTTCTGAGTGTTGGAGGCACCGGCTGTAGAGATGTCTGCCGTCTCTCCAGTATAATGGAACTAGATGGCACTCAGCTTGTGGTGCACAGAGCACCAAAAAATACATCTGAAAAAGTCAACATCAGTTTTTTTTTCTAGGAATCATGACCCAAATACTGAAGATATTCCACAGACCTTGTTGTGAGCAGTTTCATGCAGGAACTATTTTCTTTCTACCAAATTACACCCATCAACTGTATCACCGCTTAGAACAAAGCGCTAATTGACTAGTGAATAGGAGCCTTGTGTTTGTGACAGCATGAGATGTAAACATTAAAAAAACGTTGCTTCCTGTTTTTTAGTTTTCATTATTTCTCAAACAGATAATATGGGGGTGTAATCCATGTCCATGGCAAACAGATTGCTGTTCTGGCAATAGCATATATATTAACATGGCTAGCATTTGTATTCGCTCTAACATCAGATATGAGGTGGAAGATATTTCTTTAAACACCATTGATCTGCACACACTTCAGTGACACAGAGCTGGTTGAAAATCAGCAACGTTTTAGTTGTATGGGTGAAAAAAGTTTTGAAGCACTGTACTGGGTCCAAAAACTGAAGAAATGATCCCGTACTATTCCAAAACAAAAGCTTTCCGTCTTGTTTCAACCTGCCTCCTCGAGACAGCTTGGAGGATGTCAAATGACCTGCAGCTTCTACCATAGTCGTACTTCATCTTCCTGATTTTACAACAACCTTCTTCTTCGTGAGCAAACGTGGTCCTCCGAGGTTGAAAAATGAAGCCAGTGTGGAAGTGCCAAAAACTGCAGTTCATCGTATGACCACTAGGGGTTGGCTCCAAAACAGAGTAAATCCCCAAAGACCCCCATGTTAAAATGCCCAACTTTACAACAAAAATACAGTCTGGTACAAAAAACAGTTTTGGTGTCTATTTCTATTTTTTTGGCTAATTTCATGACAACTGTACAGGGGGTGAATTGTTATATAACTCAACCATTGACATTATATTACGTCTCAAAGTTACGCATATTTAAAGGCATCTTGCATTCAAGTCTGCAAGGCATCACCACAGTTTGTGAGTCAGATTCCCCCCTCACTCCTCCACAGCTCCAACCTCTCATCCAAATATAATCACTTCTGGCTCCCAAAACCACGATAGGCTCCAAAACAGGAGTCCACAAACTAGTGGTTGACGTCATGGTAGCTATGTCCATTATTCATACAGTCTGTGGTTGTGAGATTATTAATGGAGCAGGAAAAAGAAAAAAAAATAAGTTTCTCTGCACATATTTATATGAATTTCTTGAACTATTGTCTTTTACATCTTAAAAATTTAAACATTTATTTAAACATGACTAGCAGCCCTAAATGAATGCTGTTTTTAAGGGGTCATAAGTCAAAATGTTAGGGAATGCCTGGTTTTATCTGTAAAATGTATAAGCTTATTATGCATTTTTAATGTAGAATTATCCTCCGAAAAGTCACTAGTGTAGTGGCATAAAAAGGACAATTTCTCCCTCTAAAAGTAGAGTAGAAGTATGAAGCACCATGAAATGGAGACACTCTAATATACTTACTTTCCACCGATGCCTCCTGGCGATATGTTTTCAAATTAACTATAAAATGAGACAAACAAAATGTCAAGGAGATTAAAGGACTTGTAAAACTTTTCACTGTCACCAAAACCTTTTGTTTCTAAGCTCTTATTTATCTCCACTCTGTCTGTGTAAAGTTCTGCAGCAGCACCTGATAACTCGACTGACACACACAACAAAGGTGTTAATTTATCTCAGACAGTGTAAAATTCCTCACTGTGCCACAGTTTCCATAATTACACACCCATCACACTTCATTTGTAACACTGTCAGATAGTTTTGAACCGCCCCAGGGCCACATCTGCTCCGTGAGTGAACAAACAACAATCCAACAGCAAATAATTGTCACTGAAAAATCAACCACTGGGAGGATTTTCTATACTGGATGTTGCTGCAATTGAGCCGTTCCTCTCACAAATCAAGATGAGAAATGTGTTCATTCCTGACAGACGGGACAAATCAGATTATAGCTTGCTATATCATACTCTCTATTGGATGTCTGTGTAGAACAAATGATATTGGTAAACTCATTTTCTGGGGCTATACTTGTTTTATAGTATGGCACCCTCAGCACACAAACATTTTCATCTTTCATAGCACAGTGCTCTGTGTTCAACCCCGTCGCCTGGAAACTGCATTCATATATTACTAATTTGCGACAGCAAACACATTCAGACAAAAATGTAATAGCGCCCCAAATTAAGACTTTATCAACACTATGAGGGCACATTTTTAATGAAGGAATCTGTCAAGCCACAGGAGCTATGATCAGGCACAAATATGATTTTTTTTTTTCATTTGCAACTCAGATCTGTGTTTTCTGTGTGAGCAGCACAAGTCACATCACTCAATCAATCAAACTTTATTTGTTTAGCACCTTTCATCCAGGTAAGTGCAGTTGAAAGTGCTTCATAGATGACTGACAGCCTGACCGGAAGAACAACAAGACAATAACATTTTAACAATTTAAAAATTTGAGACTCATGCATGCAACTAAATAAAAAGGATAAAAATGTAATAAAATAGATGCTATAATAACACTAACAGTAACAAAGGATAATGAAATAAAAACTAGATTAAGGAACTAGATAAATAAAAATAGATTTAATAAAAATACTTAAATAAAAGCTAGATAGTAATTTACAAGGACATAAAAATTAATTAAAAAATGAAAAGGACAAAACAAAACAAAGAAAATAAAATCAATAAGATAATAGAACAACAGAAAATAAGACAGAATAAAGTTTCACAACATATATTTTGTAAAATAAGTAAATAAAATAATGTTTGTTACGGCTGTGTATGTGCCCTGTGCTGCTGTCCCTTTTCCCTCCATTGCAGCTCTGCCCAGGTGTGCTGCATTACTTAAAGAGGTGCACTGCACCTGGCACGGCGGAGGTGTTTAAGAGCTCTTGTGCCAGCAGCAAAGGGGACAGGCTCTGGTGTGGGGAATGCTGGTCCTGCTGCCTCTCACCGAGGGATTTGACCCAGGTGCGCTGCACCTCGTTAACTAATGCAGCACACCTGGGCAGATCTGCCAGGGAGGGAAAAGGAACAACAGCACAGAACACATACATCCGTGACATGTTAATAACTAGTTTTTAATCAAAAGCCTGGTTTATCAGGTAGGTTTTGAGTTTATGTTTACAAGTTTTGTGGAATCTAATTTTTTCAAATCTGATTTGTGCCACTTTCATGTGTGGTCCTACATCAGATACAGGCCTGACTTTTTTTGCAATGCGACATCAGTCGGAACACTTATAGCGGAATTTATGTGATTTTTACGTCACTCTATGTGCTGTTACAAGTCCCTGTTGCCAGCCAGTACAACCCAAGGGAGATCAGTCGCCTGAACTGAGTTTCATGTTGTTTCAAAATGTTCAAAAACTAGCTTTGTAAATGTTTTACAATGAAGAAAATGCATTCAGCAAGTATACACACAATGGATTTTGGGGAGAAACACTGAATGTAAACCTAGATTTTTTTTGTTTAAAAAAACTCCCATCACATCCTCAAACAACTGTTCATATGGCCTACGTAACATAAAGTTACGTAGGTTAGGTCTCGACATTTAAAGGTCTGTAGGTTAGGTCTCGACATTTAAAGGGCTGTCGGTTAGGTTTGGGAAAATAAAAGTAACTCGAAGTTTCCTTGGTTTCACACAGTTGTGAACTCAGCCTCCTGGGGAAAGTCCTGTGATTTGTGACCCATCCACCACCCCAACCTGTCTCTTTCTTTACTCCTGTCATGTGACTGCAGTCTTTCAATTACATTGGATATACAAGAATTAGTGACTCATGATAACGTGGATTATATTCACATTGTGGTGCAATACTTTTTGTAGGCAAAGGTACGAACACTACATGAAAACAGCCTACAACACCACAGGGCCCCCTTTTCTAGGGAAAGATCATTGTCTTGGTTTATTATCCAAAAAGCCAACATTGACTTGAACTTTGATGCAGTATGTGTTTAATTTGATAACATTTTTAACCCAAATCTTTTCCAAACTTTTTATTAGGCTTTGGTTGCCTTAACCTAACCACAGACAAGACTCAGGCAGGGGTTTGAACCTCTGTTTTGGGTTTCAAAGTACTTTGTATACCTGTCATCCACCCTGAAGTAAATGTTTTCCACAAAACTCAATATAATTTCCAGTACACTGCTGTGTTTGAACTTTGTATCACTGAAGAACAGAATTCTTTTAGTTGGAAATCGTAAAAAAAAAAAATGTAGTTTTTGACGGGAAATACTGAAGGCATCTGTGGAACTCTCTGCAACTCTCAGATAAAAATGTAATCTTGCCAACACACCTTAAAAAGTTACAGACCAGAGTGGGTTGTTTAGTTGCTGAAACATTTATCTTTACTTTAAACATTTGGACTCGTGTAAGGTCGGTGACCACAGGACGTTGATGCAGTTGTGGTGTCCAAATCTGTGATGTCAGCAGGCTGTGCTTCATTAATCTGTCTGATTGATCCTGCATATGTGGTTACATGACCTTGCATTGCACCATGAGACCTGCATCCCTGTCATTGTCACCTGATCTGCTGTTTTTTGTTTTTTTACTGACAACAATCAAGATGGATCATCAGGAAATCTGTGTTTGTGTTGACTTTAAGAGCAAAGGCCTTGAAATGTTTGTTCAAACTATTAAACAATGACTATGAATAATAATCATTCCAAAAAATGGGTTTGTTTATGAGTTTCACTTTATTGCGTCTGTCCCAGGATGTAAAAACTTACTCGAGTCGGTTAAAAAGATTTTATCCACCTGGGTAAATTGGTTTACAGTTTAGTCAGCTCAGTCATATTTAATATGAGTTTCATTCATCCTCTGTTTCACCTCTCCTCTGAACAGCTTGGCATGTGTTTAAATTGGTCCTATTGGCAGAAATAATGTGCTGTTGCTTAGCTTTTCATTTAACTGATGAGAGAAGAAAAACTCCAGTACAGCTGATAACTCATCTATTTCCCCCCAAATTCCTTTCAAAGCAATTACAAAAATCACTTCTGCTGCAAAACTGGAATATAAGCCAACACTGTAAAACTGAATAAACAATCTTATCTTACAATCATTGCCTCTGGATTACAGATAAACCCCTCTCTCATTTATTAAGCCCTGTGATCACATACTGATACTATACCAATAAAATGGGGAGCGGGTGAATTCAGCAACATGATAACTTTATTATTCTGTCTTACCAAGCAAGTTTCTATGGAGATATTAAAGAAGGAAAATCAGATACAGTCGAGGCCTTGACATGACCATGTTGTACTTCTTGTATAACTTCTTCTACATATAAATTTAGCTGCTGTGCTTTGCATTTTTCTGATGCTCAGCACATGGAGTACATTGAGTCCGTGAGGAGAGGATCAGCATAGTCGAATGTTGTCCACGGCGCAGCTCCCGTGAGAAATCAATGCTGGTTACTTATGTGTGATGGAGAGGCTTTTAAGCATCCACGGCAGAGTTGTTTGTGCAGTCCTGTAGAACTGAGTGTATTAGCAGAAGTGATGCATGAGAGTCAACTGTACATCTTATTTCTGAAATATAGTAGATACAGTTTAGATGGAGAAATGATACAGCAAACATCATCTTCACATCCCATCAGTTACATCTGTGGCATTGAATTTAACTAATAGATTAGCATTGTAGGACATACACGTTATTGCTGAGAGTTAGATACAGTTTAAAACCACTCTCATGTCTGTATTATGAAGATGACATAGGGCTGATAAATATATCGATATTATGTTGATATCGTGATATAAGAGTCAGTATTGTTTAAGATTGTAAGTTCTGTCTTTTCCTTGTTTTTTTGTTACAGTAAAGTGATGTCATTTTCTGAACTCACCAGACTGTTCTAGCCATCCCTTCAAGGACCATCACTGAGACCAACAAGCTGATTCACAGTACAGCAACAGTAACCCTGGAGATGCTTGGATACTGGTGGAGAGATACACCAAAGAAGTAGACAAAGAAAGGCAAGATGATCAGAACTGAGGGAGCTGACCTACCAGAGGGCAACATAGGAGATATCCAGGACTGTTACAAGTACCTTGGGATCACACAGGCTCATGGAAATCATGAGGAGGCGGCAAGGAAGTCGACCACAACCAAATACCTCCAGAGAGTAAGGCAAGTCCTGAGAAGTCAGCTGAATGCTCAGAACCATTCAACATGTACGCACTGCCAGTCATCAGATACCCAGCTGGGATCATAAGCTGGCCAAAGGAAGAGATAGAAGTCACAGATATCAAGACAAGAAAAATAATAAAGTAATTTTTAAAATGGTTCAGACCTCTATTTCACTTCTATTAAAATGTCCTCTTCTTTAACAAAACTCTCAAATACATGTTGTAGTCCTTAATGTTTTTCTCTCTGATGCTGCAGAACTTTTAGTCCAGGAATTCGCTATCATTTCCTGTGGAACATCTCTCACTGATGATGTTGTTGATAACGCCTTATCGACATGCTGGGTGTGATAGCTTGGCAGGCTTGACTACAGTAACCAATGGAGCAGGACTTAACAAAGGTCAGTTGCTGAGCCGTGTGTTATATGTGTAAGCCTGAACACAAGGTAATAATGTGGGCTCTGCACAGCACCATCAGAGGCATTTTGGAGCTGCATGTGCTCTGAACATAACAAGCTGTGGATCTGAGTTAGCTCAGACACCTGGTTAGGATGCCCCTTCCCCTTGGATGCGTTTCAAGCACAAATTAATGGGGAGAGACCGGCCAAGTAGGAGTCCTGGGGCAGAACAGGACATGCTGGAGGGGTTACATCTCCATTTGAGGCCCCCCGGGGAGACGTGGAGGGAGCTTGGTGGGGCAAAGGAGGCCTGATCTCCTGTGCTCGCCCTGTTGCAACTGCTACCCTGACAAGGATAATAAGTACCTAGAAGGCGGATTGATAGATGGGGGATTGTTCAGCCGGTGTTGCTGTGTATTGGCTTTCTGTTACAGTTCCTTCAAAGTGTAGGTGAGTGGGGTTTATGGGGTAAATATTACAAGCAAAATGATGGGTACTTCTCACAATATAACACAAACTATTCGCTCAACAATAAAAAAACATTACATTACATTGCAACAAAGTGAAAATATTAAAGGCTTAAAGGCTGAGACTGGCAATACTTTATATTTTTGTCAACAATTCCATGAAAAGAGCAAAACCAACAGTATATTAGCCCGTCAATACTTCTCATCTTCCCTACTCTGTCTGTGGCACTCAGCCCCCCAAGCCCATTCATTCTCACTGAATATATAAATCTTTAAAATGGGTCATGAATAGGTAGTTTTATTTTTAAAGCATGACATTATTCAAACTGAAGTAATGCATTTGTTGGGGACTATTTTCAGATGCAGATAAAACCTGAACTTTAACCACACACTGAGAATTTACGGCAGCACAACAGTGTATGTGTGATAGACTCAAAATAAACTACAATGCGTGTGGGTTCATGGTAATGTTGGATCATGTCACCCTGTGCAATGTGGTGTGGCTCACTCATGTGTCTTTATTACTTGTTGGACACACGCTCTTAGAAATAAAGGTGCTGAGTGGAACCATACGAGGTTCTTCGTCTTTTCTGCATAGGAAAACCCTCTCTGATTCCTGATCCCAGGTACAGTATAGCCGCTGCCAACTTGCGTTGCTGATGACATTTGGAGCCGGAGTCTGTGCAGTGGTGTTCTCTGCAGTATCGAGCTCCCACTCATACACCCATCAGACCAATTGGAAGCACGCCTATTGACACAGATAGCCCTTTTAAAGCTTCCAATAACCAATTTAAACCAAATGTATCAGAAAAAGAAACATGTACATACATCGGTGTGGTAAGAACTACCCCATCTTTGGGGAAAATGTATTCATCATGTACTTTCAGTTTTAGTTTGGCACATGTCCCATCCACTACCATGAAGGGGACAGGGTTTATGACCTGTACTGCAGCCAGCCACCACGGGGCTTTCAAGATGTTCTGGCTTCACTTTTGAGGAGCTGTGCATTTTGTTCATCTTTATTATACAGGCCATGGGTTCTACCTAGAGCTCAACATAAAGGGTAATACCCAGAACCATCTGTGAGAGGTTCTTCAGAGAGCACTTCTATGGTGCAATTGTTCCACCCAGAACTCTCTCTGGGGATTCTATCTACACCTTTTACTTTATTCTTCATGTGCTAACAAGATCTCACCCAGGAATTTCAATCAAGAATCCTTTCATATTCCAAGTGTTTCATCTAAAACCCTCCAAGGGGGCTCTGGTGAGAACCATTTTGTATTCCACTGATCTTAGTTTCAGTTCAACAGGTTATTCTGCAACCAAGGGAACCACGTCCAGCAGCCTTGAGCTTTATGAGGCTCATAAAGGGCTGTGCATGATGTGTTTCAGTGCAACCACACTCGTGGTTCACAATCACGTTTTCAGCGGGCAGAGATTTCATGAAATTACTACTACAGCAGCCTTTACAATTTCAGTGGTGCAACTGATCTCAACTCTGCTCTCTTGCAGAGTGGACAGTATCTCCACCAGTTAACAGAGTGTCTGTTCAATACAGATGCAATTAACTAGTGAATGGCATGAAATGGCGGTTAAGATATCCAAACTTGCAGAACAAGTAAATTTAATTGATTCCAGATACATGTTCATTTAAATATACCATTTGAAACATGGGTATTGGGTATTAGAACATAAAGCTCGTCACCTGTCTCTACAGTCAATCGGCTTTGTAGTCTGCTGGTGAAGTCAAAGCGACCGCAGATGGCGTGTTAGCTTGCTGCGACAGCTCTGTCCCCGCCGAGCCCTCTGTTTCGGTCATCACGGTTTGCCAATGTCGGATGGTGGGTTGCTGCTGCCGCTCTCTGTATGTGCTTAAAACCTACAGGTTGTTAGAACGTTGCAGAACAGCTCATTGCGAGCAGTTGCCTGTCTCAACTTGTCTCGTCGCAAATCTGTGGTCTGAACTGGGCATTAAAGAACCTTTCTTTAAAAAGGGTTCTTCAGAAACAAAGTGTCCTGGGTAGAACTTCAGCCCTTCACAAAGATCCCTTTTGGAACCCTTATTTCTAAGAGTGTACATGAAGTCTATGGTAAAGAAGAATGAGCTTTATCAGGCTTTATTTGTTGGAAAGATCAATTTACTTTTGGTTTTGGTCTTTTCATGGGGTTTGTTCTCAACTGAAAAAAGAAATACAGGATATTATTGGGCAATTTTCTCAAGAGCGGTTATTTCAATTCATGGCTACTGTACTGGTTTGTCCTTCTGCGAACAAGGAGATACATTCACCGTAGGAATATAGCCTTTTATTACCTTCATTTTGTTTATTGTGTCTCAAGGGTTGCTGCTAATAAAACCTACCATTATGTAATCTCTTTGGTTTGGCAGTGATGTTCATAACGCTTTCTATGGAGATCTATTCAACACCTCTTTGGACAAAAAGCACACAATGTAATGGTGCAGTTTGTTATTTTTGAAGGTGTATGTGTATGTCCATGTCTTAGTCAATGTTATTGATATAGGTTATTTTCATAGTGCCTATTTCTATATTTGCTGCCCGCTGTTTCGTTTTTCCTCCAGGTTTATACCAGCCTGGGTTCAGAGATTTGTCAAAGCTGACCTCAGAAGAGCAACATTTCCACCGCCCTAGGCTGTATACACAAAACTCAGCCCTGCAGAAAGCATCTGAACGGCAAAGACATTAGTCTCATTTATTACCCATCCTGGCCAAAATTGTTTTTGTCCTTCACAGTGAGGGTTCGGCAGCATTTCCAATTACCAAAGACACTGTGTTGACCCTCAAGGGCATTGGCTAGATGAGAAAAGATGTAGATGTGAGGAGGTTCCGTTCTGTTCAATCAATATGCTTTTTATAGGCCGTGCTTGTCTGTCAGAGGAACAGCAGTATCTTTACCCTCTGCAAAACATCACTGGCACAGGCTGAATCATGGCATGATATCTGTGGATCAGAGCAGAGGCACTTGTTTCATCGCTGGGATATATACGCAGATTCATGGCACAGGTTTCCATTTCTGTAACTTCAAAATCCTGTTTGATTTTCTAGCCTTCGACCTATTTCAGTTTGAAAGTGTAATATACTGGTCTGTGACAGCCACTCAGCCCTATTAATGTACCGCAGTATAGGAGGGTGAAACCTGGCGTAGGAGATATGACACCTCACTCTAATTGGTATCCCACTGGTTATTATGGATGCCTTTTGATTGCGTGATGGAGCGTTGACTGACTAATTGCCCGGAAGGTAGAGCGCTGGACCTGGTGAGCCAGACAAAGGACCCAAGTGAATCCAGGTTAATGCTTATGCGCTAGGATGACAGCTAGAAGATTTGTGGCAGCAGGAATATCAAAGTTTTACAGACAGAATTGAGAGAACTGTACCTCACCCACCAAAACCATATGAATACAGTTTTTTGTTTGTATGTAAACATGTTTTCAACACAAATATCACATGAACCATGATGAGCAATAATTTATATATAAAATACTGCAGCATAAAAACTTAGAGTAATGAATTTTCACTTCAAATATCATACAGTGTCTTTCTTCTTTTTGGGAGTTACTTTTAAGTTACTAAGGCTAGCAAGTCTGTAACTTGGTGCCTCTCCCTACATGTTGCATTAGTTCCCTGGGTGAGTGTGAGTCTCGGGGGTGGATGACTCACCACCAGGCCACTGTTTGTGCTCCTTGTGACCAGCTTAAACCGGGTGACTCTGCTGGACATCCCTCGGGTGCCGCTTTGTCAGACCAGTTGACCAGCTTGCTCTTCTTCATGGTTGTAATGGTGTATTTCCATGGATTAATTTGTGGTGGCATGTCACACTTTCTTAGTTTATTTTGTCTTTAGAATGTCTTGCCTCCGGCGTCTTCCTCGTTGCGTGCCCATTCAGCTCAAAGGCCTCTCCAGCTCTCCCTCCAGGCTAATAGCGACTAACAAGTCAATACCACCAATGCCTAAGTGTGACATCAGTGCTGACCCTACCTCCTACCACCATTCTAAACCACACCCACATCTACAAGACATTCATTAAACTACCAATAAAACTATCATTACACTAGTTTTGAAACAAGCATTTTCATAATTTGGCAGCTTTGGGAGACCTAAGCAAAAAGTACGTTGTCATGAAGTCAGGAAGTTAGCTAGTTAGCTGTAGGCTACCACTTACTATGCCTCCATGTCAGCGATAGCCATAGCCAAAGGCATTATGTTTTTGGGTTGTCTATCCGGGAACTGCCCATTGTTTCGACCATATTAAACCCATTGTTCCGAAGTCCGTTCCGAAATCATCATGATGCCCTGTTGTTAAGGTCTGGTTAGGTTTAGGCACAAAAACCACTTGGTTAGGGTCAGGAAAAGATCATGGTGTGGGTTAAAATGAAAAAGAAAGTGACAAACACATAAGCTGGGAGCTTGCTTTGCCTCAAGCCTTTCCCAGCTGACCCAGAGCCGGTCGTGGCGCACCGTCAAGGTAGAAATACGCCTGCCGGGAGCCGTCCAGCACCTCAGACTGTCGGACTAATGGGATGTTGGACCAATGGGCTGTCGGACCAATGACATGGACCCGTCTATCCATCCATCTGTCCGTCCTGTTCTCGTGAACATGATATTTCAGAAACTACTTCAGGGTATTTCTTCAAATCTGGCAAAAACTTGCCCTTGGACTCAACAATGATTTACTCATTCAACTGGAGCCTATCCCAGCTGACATTGGGCGAAAGGCGGGGTACACCCTGGACAGGTCGCCAGAATATTGCAGCTCTAACACGTAGAGACAGACAATGATTCGTGCACACATTCACACCTATGGGCAGTTTAGAGTCACCAATTAACCTACATGTCTTTGGACTGTGGGAGGAAGCTGGAGTATCTGGAGAAAACCCACGCTGACACGGGGAGAACATGCAGACTCCTCACAGAAGGGCTCCCCCACCCTGGGTTTGAACCAGGAACCCTCTTGCTGTGAGGTGACAATGCTAACCACTGCACCACCCTGCAGTGACTTTTGTTTCCTCGAGATCATGGGATAATTATGCAGAGCTCAAAATTGAGTGTTGATCAGACTTTAAGCCTTCAAGATTACTGTCATTCTGTCGGGGAGGATTCAAAACTAAACGACAATGCAAATGCGTAGTTTCGTTTGCTTGATTTCACATTTTCACATTAAATCAGTTGCAACAGTTGTCAAGATGCCATGCATGCTGGCATGGCATTCCTGACAAGTGATAATGCTACAAGTTACAAGAGGATATTACCTTTTGTTTTTTCTTGTGATGATGATGTGTTGATTATCTAAAGATGAAGCTTGTTTTCTTGATATAATGAAACAACTTGTAATCTTAAGATATCAGTATTAAAAAATAATTGCAATCACAGCCGCTCTTGGCTTCCATACAGATATGATTATGACCCTGAAGGAGTGTGGCAGTCGGGTGTGAAGGGTTTTAAAGTACTTTAATTCCGTAAGTTGTCACAGCAAATGATACTGCTGCTGTTCATGCATGGGCTTAACTAATTCAACCAACTTCCCCTGAAGTACAGTATATATACAGTATAGTACTTCTTTTTTTATTTAAAGCTAAGATGGTAGATTAAGTGTTTGGCATAGTACAGAAGGTAAAAAGTACATAATCCAACATCATCTCAAGAAAGTGTGACAGCATAATCAGCTCGCTGCAGTGGATGGTATCATCAGCTTATTATGACCCAGCTTTTTTACCCAACATGATGAAAACATCTTGACATATTCAACACTGTAACATGATATTTTAATATAGTTATAGTTAATATACTAGTTAATATATTAACTCATCTCACCCACCTGTTCTTTGCATTATAACCAGGTTTTGCTTCACTGATGACATGTGAACAAGCCAATAGTTCGTGTCACAGAGAGGCACCATAATGACAACATGTCACGTTCACATTATGCACCATGTAATTATGAGCAGCTGAGAGGGGAAACCATTCACCTCAGTTATTCCGAGATGAAGATACCGTGAGATTCTGACAAGTACAATACTTTCCATTTGGTAAGAACTACAGTGTCCAAACATGTGGTGCAAAAACAATGCTGGCAGTTAACTTCCATCTAAATAAAAAAGAAGCTATAATAAGCTTGTATGTCAATGTTATTGTCATTAAATAAGACAATACAGGTAAAAATAGACATCATAAGGAGACAAAAGAACTCAGACAAATGCTATGAAACATGGGCTGAAATGTCCCATTAAAAGCAAGTCCATGAATATAGTGGAAGGGATTTTAAAAGATTAAGTAGATTGCCGAGAGTCCTCATTTAAAAACCTACTAGCCCTGATTGAAAAAAAACCTGGTCAACGCTAGAATGGACCAGAAAGACCCTGCCTGAGGCGAAACCATTGTGCACTGTCTCATAAGGGATTAACATGTCTGCAACAGAGCCTGCAGACACCCTTAAACTTGCATTAAAGGTGATATCATCAATTCAGAAAGCAACAGATAACAAATCACATTACATAAGCCACAGAGGGAACCTAAACCCCAGCAAAGCCGGTAAATAACACCTCTGGTAGAGGGGAAAAGAGCTGCTTTAATAGTCCTTCAAATAAGATGTGTGCTGAATTAGAGAACCCATTACTAATGCTTTATGAGCTGGGATGAAAGCTATTAAATATTTTCAGATTATGACCCATAACGAGTAAATTCAGCCCATACTGAGTCTGTTTTTCATAGGCAGGTTTCTACATTTGGTGATGCCAAAAAGTGAAATGATTTAGAAAAAGTAGTAAAAACTGACGCCAAGGCTTTATCATATACTATACTATGTAGCATACTGGGATATTAAAACATTTTAATACATCATTGACTCTAATGTCAGCAGCTAAATCCTCATCTCTTACATTTTTTGCATCTGCCTTTACATCATCTGATAAATTTCTTGCTGTGTTGCATCTCAGTGGTTCCATTTTAGACAGGAGAAGTGCCTAAATTAAGGACACTCAAAGAAATCAGTATGCCTTTTAATTTTTTTTTGCTTCTTTATATTTGCTGTTGGTTGACACGACAGTTCCACAATGCACTGTACCAAATGAAAGAGAGGAGCTGCTCACAGCTGGGGAATATGAAAACAAAATGCAGATGGTGTTTTTTGTCAGCAAGCGTTCCAAGGTCCTGCTTAGATCAACGTCTGTCAGCGCGTGTCTTATATAATTTCTGCTTAAATGCTAACATACATTGATGTGTTGTGTAATAGGCCTTATTGAAAAAACATTATGCAAGTAGGACATTTTGCACTTTAATGCCAGCTGATGCAGCTTATATCCTGTTTTACCTGACCAGCTCGGTCTCCTAGACATTATGTTTGTATGCAACAAATTATGTTTTCTATTAAAGACATTTTGTTCATTAGTGTATTTGGCAAGTCACAAAAATACTGAATGCTGCTGATGTTGAACCTACCAGTAAAATATTCACTGACAATGTATTTAATTTGTTCTCCATCAGATATAACAATCTTGCGCAACAATATCCACTTGTATGATCAGCATTAATACAGCAGCAAACCACCATGTGCTATGTAAAGATGTAGGGGAGTAATGGAGTCAAGAGCAGAGGATGAAGTCATGCTTTTTCTGTGTGTGTTGTAATCCGAGTTTATATGTACATGTGCATGTTCATGCGTGTGTGTATCCCACTGGCTAGCTTAATGCCGCCTCTTTGCACTGCGTTCCTACAGCAGTTACTGCTGAAATCTGGACAGCGTTGTCGCTAAAGTGTAGCGCCCACCCTACGGTTCCCCCCAGTTAACACAGTTAGCTCTGCCAGTACTGTCGTCATTGGTAAAGGCTGTTTAAGAAGTTAGCACTGTTAGGGCCTGTACACATGCTGCATCTTAATGTGAGGTTGGGCGATGGGCGCTGCTTTTGTGCCTACTCTATGCCAGCTTTCAAGAGCGTGGCGATAGGTTGCATCTGAGGTAGCTTGGCAACCTTTACAAATACTGTATTGTAGCCGTTTTACCTGAAATCCTGAGTGCAGAGCTGATCTTTTTCCAGGCACTATTTTTAAAAATTATTTTTTCGGGCTTTTTTGCCTTTAATATATAGGACAGAGTGATATGGGGTGAAAGAGATAGTGGGGGGGTGACATGCAGTAAATGGTTGCAAGCCGGACTCAAACCTGCGACCACTGCGTCAAGGCATTGCCTCTGTACATGGGGCGCCGGCACTATCCACTATGCTACCGACGCCCTGTTCCAGGCACTGTTTTTAAATGTGTGGGACACATAAAAAGCTCTGGGCAGCCCTGCACTAACAAGATCAACTTCTCTGTATTTATCACAGACTAATATTAACTGAAAAAGGAAAAGCTATCTGTGATTGGTTGTTTCTCACAACATGACATGTGGTGCACACTGTTGTGTTCCAAAAGTTGAACTTATCTCAGGGCAGCCATTGCGCCTGAAAAAATTAGGGCTGTGGTGAATGCGTACGTGCTGTGACGGTGTTGCTCTGGCGTTTGAGTGCACCTGCTGTGCATCCTCATTGAAAACAATGAATTTGAATGTGTGCTGCATGTGTACGGCCCCTCAGCTGCTAGCTGATGGCTCAGCCACCTCCATATTGAGAAGCAACAACTCATACTGTAGAGATTTAGTACAAAACTGGGACTCAGTTTAAAAGAAAAACACAAAATATTAGGAGCAGTTTATCAAATCCACATCTTTATTTGGGAGGTCAGGGGTCAAACATGTGAAGGCAGAAAAATGTGACCACAGTGACAATCACACACTGGGCTTTAAATACACAAGCACTGATTACTAACTACACACAGGTGAAACACATGAGGTAATCAACAACATCAACATCTTTAGCAAGTAAAAGAAACACTAAACACAGTGAGAATACATTTTGAAATAAAACCGGAACTGGACACAAACACATGAACATAAACTTGACAGAATATCATACATACACTGAATTTCATATCGAGCCCCTTTAAGCCATTTTATGGTCATGTTTAGACACTTACAGCATGTGCTTAAGGTAAAGATTGTGATCTGGTTCAAATACTAAGAAAGAAACATTTAACTGAAACCAAGGTTTTCTCTCCAACTTAAACCAAAGTGCTTCTGCTGCCTAAATCACAGACATGTGTCTGGAGGCAAACCTCAGTCTCTGATGTCAAAGTCCTGCACTTTGTCGCCCACCATCCAACTGGCTGCTTTGTATTTGGGGTAGGTCACCATGGCAACCTATATTTCAGGATTAACCTGCTTCAGACCACAGAGCAGAGAGTATAAGGAAAATGTGCTACTAATCAACTCTCTCTGTCATTTTTCTGACATAAATTCTGCATTAATGACTATATTAATATTTATTACAGTTCAACGACAGTAAAACAAACAAAAAGCAACATATATTTACTGATGAGGTGAAACACAGAAAGCAAAGTGATTCACCTCATCAGTAAATATATGTTGCTTTTTGTTTGTTTTACTGTCTGTCTGTATTTCTGTCCTTTGATTCTCTCGACCAGTGCTCATCTGATTGACTTTGGACTTGGTGGGCGTATTGCTGACAATCCAAGGAAGTACAGCATTGAGTGCAAGCTATTGAGTTTTATAGGGACACATTTATTATCTCTGCCGGGTGTCAGCTTGGAGGGGATTATGCCTTTGGTTGTGTGTATGCGTGCCTGTATATCTGTCTGTCCTTCTGTCTGCAACTAATCTTGCAAACTGCTGGACCAATCAGCCTAATATTTTGTGGATCACATTTATGACTGTATGCTCAAGGACCTCTTGTAATTGTGGTGATTCACAATTGTTGAAAAACCTGTTTTATTGTCTCTTTACACTGCCATTGACCGCTGACTCCTCTTTACTGGGAAGTAAGGGCCACAAGCTTTCCGGTAGCTAAAAACAACAAGCCTTATTGTCTGTTGCAGGCTAATTTTGGCCTTTGTTGTGGCTTAAAAACTGACATCCATAGAAATGTTTGTTCTGACTTTGAACTGGAGCATCTGCAGATTAATTCCATACCTGATATGTTATAATCCACCACAATTAGGATCACAACATATCAATTATTTGTTACCTTCACTTGCTTCTTGACTGTAAAGGAGCCAGGACAGACAGTTTAAGCTGCACAGCTTCCACATGGTTTCACCTACACAATGTCATACAAGACCAGAACGCGGCTGCTTGGTGGAGATCTGCTCTCTACTGAGCGCACTTCTGTAGTTAGCAGTGAGTTATGTGCACACTAGTGTAATGAGAAGAAACCCCTATTAACTGCTAATCTGCCAAATGGCATGCTGGGTACAGCTCACACTCCCGCTTTCTATGGTACATTCAAGAACACTTCAATCAGGAGAGACTAGTTTTTATAGTAAAAGTCTTTGGCGATTAGACCCCATGGAGATGGTATGGTTTCAGGAGGGTGATGAATCCATAGCTGAAGAGGAAACCCCTCTGGAGTCTAGATGCTGATGGTGGTGGAGGTGGTGAAGATGAGATGAGAAGAAGATGAAGGAGCGCTGATGATCTGGATGAGAGGAGGAATTAGCCTTTGTTGAGCTTGTCCTGGACTCTGGATTCGATGGCTGGAGGTGAACAGGGTGGAGAAGGGCGCAATGATTCTACCTAAAATGACAGCTGACAGCAGCAGGGGAGAGAGCAGATTTAGAGCTCAGAGAGATTGAGGTGAAGTTTGATTGGATAACTAGAAGAGTGGACACTCATAGTCAGCTGATAAGAGGAAGAAGTGGGAGTGGGAGGAGAGAAGTGTAAAGAATGAGCACAAAGAAAGTCGTCCTGATTGAACTTATGCTGAGCTTCATATAAAGAAAGAGACTGAAAAGACAAACATTTCAGATATTCGTGATGTAACATTTGGAATAAACACTTTGGTTCACCTGCTCCTAAATAACTGGCTGTAAACAAATGACGCATATACTAGGGGACGCACCTATGTCATGGCAGGTGTAAAGCGTAGGACCAAAGAAAACGTTGAGTGCCAATCCAAAGTTAGCTTACAAGCTTAGTTCCTGTCAGATAAAATGTGGCCTAGAATTAAAAAAAATGGCATGAAATTAAGTTTATTACAGAAAGAAACAGAAAAGCAACAACACAGATTAAATAGCAAAATGCATTCTTTGTCAATGGCCCTTTGGAGGACACATGATTGTCCTCTGATCTGATGCTGCTGTCAGCAGTACGACATCATTTGTCAGTGCCTACGCCCAATTTTTTGAAATCAATGTCACAAAAATAAAAGTATTTTTGATTTAATGCTGCTATGTTTTAGGTAAACATCATGGAAACATTTTGGGAACCTATCATCTATCACGATTTAAATGTTAACTACATTGGGGAATGATTAAAAGTGTAACAACTGCTGAACTAGGTGACTCATATGCATGACTCTGGAGACAGTTCAGGTAAAACACCACAGTCTTTACTGGTCAAAAGGTTCAGTACACAGAAGGACAATCAGTGAAGGCAAACAAATCCAATAGGGATGAGGCAGAGGCAGAGTCAATCAACAGACTCAATCCAAAATAACAAGACAAGGACACACAGAAACAAAAGACTGAAATCCTAGACACAAAGGGAACTCAGATGAACTGGCACTCTGGTGACGGGAAGGATAACGAGACACAGGTGAGGCTAATCAGGGCGGGACCAACAATCAGACACAGGTGAAGTCATCACAAGGGAGGGAAAACACACAGGGGCAGGAAGTGAAGTGATCTGAAACAAGAGATGTGAGTTTCAAAGTAAAACAGGAAACAACATGAATGAATTAAATAACAAACAAAACACAAGCATACAGCAAACTCCCATTTTAAATTCAAATGTTTTGTTGACCCAACTATCCGCCCTGGCTCCAGAGGTTAATTAAATATAAGTGTCATCATTAGGCTTTGCTGAAACGACCGGTGCTTTTGGGTTTATTATATTGCACAGGACAATACAATTGTGCCTGTTTCTGAGCACACAGGCAGAGAAAGCTATACTGAGATACAAAAAAACAAACAAAAAACTAAGCAGATACATAAATATATAATTGAATGTCTTTCTGTGCAAAAACATTTTGGCATGACACGTCTCTGACAAGAATAAAGCCAGAGTTTGTTTTGATCCTCGGCTCCCTGCTGCTGCTGGCATCAGCACAACATGCACACACACATTCACACTAGTAGCATTATACATCTCTATTCCAAAGATGACACAGTAGACACATCTGATTCCACTAACCTTACATTACATCTAGTTCTGCCAATATTTCCTTCTGGAGTGCGAAGTTCTCTGCTGAATTTGCTGCAGGCGGCCACATGCCATAAGCCCTCCCATCAGAGCTGAATGGCCACTGATTTAAGATGAAGTCTGAGAAGAGGTGTGAAGTAAATGAATTTCATACACCAGTAAGCCTGAGAACTCAGTTCTGACTGAGCAGTCACTCTGATTGAGGTTGACATGTGGGTAACAGTGCTATGCTAATCCTGCACAGCAAAAAGGCGTGTCGCAGTGTTACGCACATCCATACGTTTGATTTCACTGAGCAGAGATGTTCATATGTTCAGGCATTGTGCCTTTTTCCCCGTTACCGATCATCGGTGGTTGACCTAAATGCTGTGAGCTATTTAACTCAGTTACTCCTCACTGTAACCCTGGAACTTACTGGCCTCACTCTAGTAAACGCCATATTTTTCACACAGACAGCTGGTCAGTGTTGGCGCTGATTGTATTTTTGCTGCTGGAATTGAGCCATCAGTGGCAGTGGTGATGAAGCATGAGCTGTTTGATATAAACTAGTGAAAGTGACAAGGAGATCATTGCTGGTTCTTACCTTGGTCGATCTTACCGGTCATAAATAATCTGAAGGGCATCCTTTCAGCTCGAGCTAATGGGAGTTACTGTGGATGAGACTGCCTGCCACATCGAGAGGGATCTGCCACAATCTTTAACCATGATTACAGTGTCACTTTTGGTGCAGTGGAGTGATTGTTTCTGAGCTGACACTATCTTGTTTTTTTTTTTTGTATCATCACATGATAAGACCTGCAGGTCTCTGGGGCTGTAATCCCCATGTAGGTGGGTGGTGCAGATGGTGCCCATCCACCCCCATTGGTTCAACACCTGGTTTTCTCGACTGGTTTTTAATTACTAAATTCTGCAAACTCATCAGCCGAGTAAAGGTTTTGACCTCCGTATGGTCCAGTGGTGTGAGGAACTTACTATGGGCCCTAGTGCACTCTATGTATGGATGTATTAGGAGACCTGGATACAGCACTGGCCGTGGGCCCCGTTTATTTCTATGAAAGTTGCTCAGTGGCGCATGAGGCAAAAAAGGTCTGTTTCCCTGGTATGAAATTACCTGGATGATTGGCGCTGCTTCTGCATTATTGGGCAGGTGTTCTCAAGACTTAAGGTCTCCGAGCATGCCTGAGTGGCTGGCTTCCGGTCTAGCGCTCTGTTAACTTGAATGGGGATAAAACAAATGTAACCTTGTGGCCCCTTTTAGACTTTCCAAATGTTATCGGACCGAATGGATTAAATCTTGATAGTGGAATGAGTCATTCCACGGGGGATGTGACGCTCAAAAAAATTAGCCACTGATTTACATAAGTCTCCTTCCAAATTTAAGTCTATGGGAAAAAGTCTCTTTGGGCCTACTGGCATCACTGACGAATCCCAGAAATTGCCCAGTATAGTTTCTATGGTGCATGTATCATCTCATGACATGGTCAAAAAGAGACCTGACATTAGACAACATCAACATACATATTACCCAGCAATCATCATTGTATATCCAACAAAATATCGGAGAAAGGAAGAAACTAATTGTTGACAGTGCTTTTAAATTCGATAAACAAATTAGATCAGTAATACAAACCAGCTTTTATCAACTCAGGCTTTTAGCTAAAGTTAAGGGCTATCTTTTCCCCCCAAAATCTAGAGAGGGTAATCCATGCTTTTATAACCTCACGTCTGGACTACTGTAACTCGCTTTATGTCGGTATTGACCAGTCACTGCTACACCGTCTACAGCTTGTCCAGAACGCAGCAGCCCGCCTCCTCACTGGAAAGCGTAAATGCGAACACATCACACCAATCTTGGCCTCGCTCCACTGGCTTCCAGTGCGTTTTAGAATTGATTTTAAGATTTTATTGATTGTTTTTAAAGCCCTAAATGGGCTGGCACCCCCTTATTTAACTGAACTCCTGCACTTTCATGCTCCCTCCAGAGCCTTGAGATCAGCCAGTCAGCTATTACTGGCTACTCCTAGGACTAGGCTGAAGACCAGAGGTGACAGAGCCTTTGGGGCGGCTGCCCCTAGATTCTTGAATGGCCTGCCCCTGCACATTAGGACTGCCCATAAAATACTCTTGTATTTTCTTTTATTGTATTGTATTTTATGTATCTTATGGTTGTTATTGTGGTGTACTATTGGGTGCCTCATTGTATTTGCTTGTTTATTTCTATTGACCTGTTCAGCACTTTGGTCAACCTTGGTTGTTTTAAATGTGCTTTATAAATAAAGTTTGAGTTGAGTTGAATTGAGTTTAATTTTTGAGGACGTGTGTAATTAACGGCTTGGTTTTTAATTTACTCATGTTCCTTTTTATCTGTCCTCTTTGAACACAGGTAAATTCCTGTGGTTGCAATCTGAATCACTTGCAAGGGCCCTCCTGCCTTACAGGTCCCAGTCAAGCGGCAGCCTCCAAGGCTGAAAAATGAAGCCAATGCGCAAGTGCCAAAGACTGCAGTTCCTCTAATGGCCACTTGAGGCTGGCTCCGAAACAGAGTAAATGCCCATAGACCTCCATGTTAAAATGCCCAACTTTACAACAGAAATAAACATGTTTACAGTTTACATGTTTACATATATATATATATATAACTCCCCTGATTGCATTTTATTAGACTTAAAGTTGCTACTACTTCAGTAACAGGCTGTCTGCAAGGTGTCACCACAGTCTAAGTCACATCCAGACTGCCAAAATGCCAAACTGTCTGTATTTGTTCCCCTGATATGGTCTAATGTGCACACAATTCAGTGTAACATCTTTAATTTACTGGTAAAAAGAGGTAATAATAAGGTACACAAACTCCAGTAAAGCTACCAAGCAAGAAGTAAAGAGCAAACACAGAACAAGAAATTGCTGAGAATTGAGGGTTGAGGACAAACTAATTTGTTAATAACTGTTTCTTGGATATCTGTGAATATATGTTCTGGATTTTGTGGGATTTTGCTTCTATAACATGTCAGACTAGTGGAAAAATAATCCCATCCATTAAACACATTTAGGTGTTAATTTTTAGTCCAATTTTCTGTTCTGGAAATGTGTGCAAAAGGCGCATATTTAGTTAGAGAATCTCAAATGTGCATATTTAAACATACAATTTCAAATAACTTGTGATACAAAAAAATTAGCTGGGGAAGTTTCATAGTGATATCTCTTATTACATTAGTTTTTACCATCATCATCTCTATAGTGTGTTATCTTTTGTCTTTAAAGGTCATTTTCTCAAAATGATTTTTTCTCATACTCTGAAGCAGAAATCTCAGTAGCACTTAAATACACCAGACTTACTAGTTTTATTCCTATTGACATTCTGAAGGTTTTTACAGAGGGGTTTCTTCATGTATCATTCATAGCCTTAAATATATATAACATGTTATTCATTGAATTGATTTTTTATAGCTGTTGACAGTATTTTCTGATCTATGGAGCGATAAAAAGAGATGTCCAGAATTCCCTCTGTAACAACCTTTGACTCCTTCAGTGTCAGTTTGCTTATCCAAGAGTAGATATCTGTTCAGGAAATGTATGCAAATTAGTACATATTTAATGAGATAACACCTCATTTGCACATTTTAAGACATTAAAATAATTAGTAATCACCTGGGGAGGTTTCATGGTGATATGTATTAGCTAAAAGTTAGACCTTATTCACCTGTAGTGTCTCCACACTCCACATGTGAAGACCCCGCACACTCACACAGGTGTTTTCAATCACTCTGGCTAATTTCACCTCAGGTTACATCTGGAAGGAGCTACACTTGGTGTTACTTGATGTCTCAACACTCTATGGACCAACAGGAATCGTAACCTCATCCTAGCAGAGGCAGCAAAATCAGCAGAAGTGTAAAGGAGATGCCAATCAAGCCCAGATTGTACGCACTCACACGGCCCAAGCAGAGGTCTAATGAGGCAGCGTAAAAAACACCGGTGTGGGTGTGTCAGGGCTTTAAAACCACACATTGCTTTTGGTTATATAGTCCTGAATTCAGGGTTATTCAAGAACTTCCTGTTAGCCATTCATTAACTGGAAGTCACTTCTTAATTAGTTCTTTACTCCATTAAAAGTATTTTAGCAGGATTGTGTCTGCATTATAAAACTTTATTACAGCCAACATTTTGACATAATAACAGAAAAAGCCAGTGCAATTAACAAGATTAATAGTGGCTAAATTCCATTTTAATTGGCCAGTTTGAGGCGGTATCTAAAATCAGTCCCCATTTACTCTATCCTGCTCTTTAGTTTACACTTAATTAGTCTGTCTGAATTCTGAGCATAACATACTGTATAATGGCCTCAATGTCACTTATAAAGTCAGTGGTCAATAAGGGGGGACATAGCGCTCGTGTTAATAATACCTTTTTAGAGAGGACATTTTGACGCACTGCAGAAGCAAAAGCACAGGAGTACATGATGAAATTAAGGAAGGCTGAATTCCATTTTTTAGCTATTGTTTAAGTTATTAGTAACTCCTGAGATCTTCCTGCTATGACAAGTCAAAGACCCTGTTTACAACTGGTGGTAGCATATGTTTTAGTGATCTGAACACAAGTGGACAGCTGAGACACATCGCCGTTCACACCTGGGTCTGTCATACATCTCCAGGTGACGACTTGTGCTCAGGTTTCATTACTGTCTATGTCGCTTCCACTAGAAAGTCAAAGGGCCCGGCACACAGTTCTTTCATCCACACTCTCTCCAGTCGGTACAACTGGAGATATCACTGTCAGCAGAATCCAGCACATCAACTTCACAGGGCAAAACGATGAACAGTCACGCAACACTTTGTCCAACTCATCGCAGGTTTTAGGGGTACTATACTGAATATGTTTGGTGGGAATGTGGCTTTACTTGGCTGAACAGATAGAAACACAGATAATTATGTACTCGCTCATCCCTAAACAACCACCATGTTCTGCATTGGTGATGTAGTCCTTGTCGGGGACGCACCAGGATGTTTGTATGTACACTACAAAAGATATGTGGTCAAATGTGTCCCAGATCACTTTGGCAAGTGGTTTCAGTGATCAAATCACAATGGGCTCTTGGTGGTTGTTAACACCTGTATTTAGCGCTGTCCACTTATCAGGGCCGCTGCTTGCCATTTAGGTGCCCTAAGCACAAGTCACAGGCATCTTTTAGCAGTTGCAGGAGGCTCCACACGTCTGCATAACCTGGCAGCAAGGTGGTTAATTAGGTATCATATGACAGCTTCTAAGCCAGTTCTGTACTGATGATGTTGATGACAGCAAGACCACGTCGACGTTCCTGTCACATTGTTGAACGTAGGTATTCTTTAATGAGCATGAGTTTGAAAAAAACAAACAAAAAAAACTGAGGTAACTGGCTGTATTAAGAACTTGTAAAGACGTGAGCTCATGCTGCTGCTGCGCTGCATTCACTGAAACAGTAGCAGTGTCTGAGATGGCCTTAACTGAGAGAGCTAATGCAGTACCTATGATTATGATTGATGATGATCATATTGGGGTGTTTTGGTTCCTATAGTGGCGACGTTGCCACTTGTGATCCGATTGCCTTAGAGACATTTCAAAACCATGTGCAAACAGGGTCAAAATACATGCTGTGAAGAAGTCCCCAGCCAACATTTGTACGTGGGACCCATGTGGAAAGTAAATGGGCTGAAAATGGGTCTATACTGGATTGTCCACGTGTTCCAAAATGGCCCCATGGGTAGGTTTGCCCAAGTGGGCCCCACATAAGTCATGCTGGGGCTACCTGAGTACAAAGTTGGTATGGGTCTGAAATAGGTATCTTGTCCGGGGCCCACTTGGGTAAACCTTCTCGTGTGGGCAAATATCATAGGGCCAATATGGAACCCATGGACAGTCCCATGTAGGGCTCATTTTTCAGCCCATTTACAGCCCAACTGGGGCCAACATACAAACGTTGGCTGGGACCTATTGTTAGCTGTGAGCCCCTTTTGGCAGCATGTTAGAAATGAGAAATAATAATAATCCAGAGACCTGGACTTGGCTGGAAAACATTTAAACATCTTCCTCTCTGCCACACAGGGCACGACTAACTGATCCATACCATATTTCTTTAGGTGATGTATTCTTTCAGGTGACTCAACCATCATGTCTTGCAGACAGTATGTTCAATGCACAGCTCCAGGGTTTATTTGCCAGCTGAACATTTGAAAAGGCAGCAGATCAGAGGTCGGGCACAGCTAGCTTCAGCCATGAACTCCAGTACATAGACTCACAGGCTGTAATACAGTTGGTTCCTGACTTATAAAATTAAAGATCCAGTCGACTTTCTCGCTACATTTCAAAAGAGATATTGCTGAAATATGTAATAGGTCTTAAGTAGCCCACCTCAACCGGCATCTATTAGGCTAGTAATGACTTCAAAATATCAATGTTAAATTATGCAGAGCTCATGTTGGCTAATGTGTTGGTTTATACTCCTCATTTGTTCATGTTTCACACACTGTCTCAGCTTTCAAAGACAATCATTACAGAGAAGTTATCCCCCCTTGTATCTAGAGACAGAGTTTCGGCCTGATCATCCAGTGAGGCATCTGAATTCCATATTGCTCCGTCCAATCCTCATTTCAGTCGGCATGACTCAGATAAGCAAAGACTCAGAGGGGGGCTTGTGAAATGTCAGAGAATGACAATGAGGCTTTTGAAATTGCAGCCAGCCATCTGGATTAATGTGCAGAAGGATTCGACCTGTTTTCCTCCCCTCCCCGACGGAGGAATGTTGAGACTGTAGCAGAGAGATTGACACATCACTGACTGTCATCTGCCTCTCATCCGCTGTGAAAAGGAGGAGCACGTGTGGCTGTCATGACCGGACAGGGCACTCTCGATGTTCACCTCCGTCTGTGTAAACACTGTGTCACCAGATGCAAGCTGGGAGCACATTAGACACAGCTGAATGTCCCTTAGGCCGGTGGCCCAGCATGCCAACAGCCCCCCTGCAGAGGAGGGGAAACACAAGACAGAAACACTGGAACAAGAACAGAGGATCAATGGGACACCAAATGTCTAGGTTATGTATGCATGAACAGTGTTCAAGTTGACAGCGTCATTACTGATGCTGTAATTGCTCTGTTTGAGCAATGTAAGAGTAGTTTTTTCTCCACTGAAGGTTTTTGACAGGAGTTTTTCCTTATCTGCAGCAAGGGTCTGAGGACAGAGGGTGTCGTGTGCTGTACAGATTGTAAAGCCTCTTGAGGAAAATTTGGGATTCATAATGTTGGGATGTATAAATAAAACTGACCTGACTAATGTGTCCTCTGTGAATCTGGTCATGGAATTAACCGTTCATTAAGCCCTGATCCGCGGCAGTTGCCGTTGCTACACTGCTACACGAAATCTCACACAGCACAAATGTAGTTGACAATGATAACCATGGCAGATTTACCACTTAAAATTCTCGGTCCTTATTTAAGCACTATGTACTTGACTTAGACAGATGTACAAGAGAGCAGGGCTCTTATTTCTAGCCAGCAACCATCGATTTTGTCGGCTGAAATGACAACTGACACTGGCAGATTAGATTGGAGGTGTATCTATGGTCCTCTGTTACTCAGTGTAATATCCGCTTAATGACTCATTAAGGAGAACTTTCAAAGGGTTTAACGCTTATTTATTTATTAATTTGGATCCCCATTAGTCACTGCCAAGGTAGCAAAGTTCTTCCAGGGGTCTACACAAGTAATCATAGTGTAAGACAAATATATAATTGGAACACTACAAAACAATCAACTAAACAAACAAAACAAAATAAAAACATAGAAAACCAATTGTTTAACCACAATAAAACTACTAATTACAGCAACAATTCTCACTGTATTGAGATTGTCAAACATTCAGTGTACAGTATGTTTCCCTGTGTCAATATGTTTAAATCATCCAACAACAGCTACTGATGGTCGATTCCTTCAAGTTTATTTTACTTTAGACATTGATATCTGCACAGTGGCTAGACAGGTATTTACCGTTCAAACTGTATTTGAAAACACCCATATCCCTTTATTCTTTAGCAATTTGAACTGTGAAGTTAGCCCCTACCAATCTCTTACAATCTTGGTTCATATCAAGAGACGTAGGACCCTCGGAACTTAGGGATGACCCCAATTTGATCAGCTGCAGCTAGCTAGCTAATTAAGCTGACGTTAGTTTTATGAGGCTGTCTCTGACTAACTCATTCTCACTCCAAACTCGTCAAATACCAGCCCTTGGTCAGTGGCCCCACATGTCAAACTATGATCCTATGGTACCCCTCCAGCCTCAGTTTTGGACACTCAGGGTCTGCGTGTCAGTTCACACTCATCATATGCATTGCTTCTTTTCAAAATAAACTCAGAACATAAGTTTACTTCCTTAGATTCAGGCAACAATGGTTATACTGAAATTAAAAAAATCATAGTTTGGCTTAAAATAAGGACGTTTGTTACTAATGTGATGTAACATATGTGACATACATCTTTGGCCTAGTATACTACACATACTAGCACACTTTATTTTTATTAAAATAACTTGTTGGCTTATATGGGACACAAACAGTAGGTCCTCAGGTGAAAGTCCAGCATTTATTTGACTCACCCAGCTACATCCTTGCCTGCCCTATGCATAATTTCTCACTCTTTATACTATCGGAGTTGCTTGGAGTGTCAAAAATTGCTGCCACCCGGTAAGTCTCATACCACAGGTGAAGGGTGCCTCTGATGCTGATGGCCACCGACCAAGCGTCAATATTGGACAACTGAGTGAAACCAGTTTATTTTTTCAGGACAGGAAACAGGGAGAGAGAAGGGAATGACTTGTAACAAAGGCTGCAATCAAACCTGTGATGTTGCTATGTGGCATGTGCTGTAACCACTCTGCTATTAAATGTTTCCCACTGACTCATTTTCACCTGTGACATGGGTCTTAAATATGCACTTGATAAATACATTTGGTGCTGAAAGACTGAGGCTAAAGCTGCATGCCCTAAGCAAAAAGCCTGATAATAACCCCGCTGTTTAAAAAGTTACAAAGAATTTTGATTTCAGATTTCACTGTAAACTCCATAAATGCAGCAGTGCGAGAATGGAAATCTTTACTTGTGTTTAATGGATTTGTTTGCCTCCCTTCAAAGCATTTTTCTATCTTTTACCTGCCATGAATAGCAGTGCTTTCCATGTCTGCTCATTTCCTGCAGCCTCCTTAAACTATATCCCAAACTTTAGCTCAGCTATGAACTGCCATGATTGCTCCTGACCTCTGTTACCAGCAGCATAATTGACAGCTGTAGGAGTGAGAACGTGGAGTGACACTCTGAATTAGACAGTTGAATCCAATCTGGTCTGACCTTCTGATCAATGCACTGCCATTTGGAGCGGGCAGAGTGAAGACCTGTGCTCCGTTCACAGGCTCAAAAAGGTAACACAGGGAGGCGCTTCTGAAGTGGACTATCAATGCCTTTTGCAAAAACATCAATTCTCCTCACTCCCAGTGGTTTTAAGTGTTCAGTTTAACCTGCTGCTTCGGTGCAGCGGGGGTACAAACTGAGATTCAGACAGGGGCCTCATGCAGAGAGCCGCACTGTTAAAAGCAGGCTGTCTCTTGGCTTTTGCGTAATAATGTAATACTTAATAATGCAACAGGCCACGCTCCCGGAGTCTACCTACCTAACAGGGCCTCCACACAAAAAGCCAAGTATGTGCCAGAGGTTATCATGCTCAGAATAATAAGGAAGCAGCGTGGATTTGCATATTTGTAGGATTATCCAAACAAATCCCTCTCCATCCTCCTCAGAGATGTTACCAATATGATATGCTAACTAAAAGGAAAATGAAAGTGAACAGCACCCTCTTTTTAATCCACTGAAAGTATTCCCCCCTGCAGTGATGTGTAATATGCTGTTGTTCTCTTTCTCATAGTGTAATAAATAAATATTTCCCTGGGCTGTGGAACTGAGTGTTACATTCCCCCCTTTGGCTGTAATTAGTGAGTGGTTGAGAGTGGTACACAGTTACTTTGGGAGTGCGTTGTTCTTCTCTTGAGTGCAGGGAGGATAATTCACAGACGCCTGTGTAGTTGCCAGGCCTCGCTACTTTGTGTCACTGTCCTGGGATCACAGCTCCATCTCTAATTCATGGTCAAGGCTCCAGTGGGGGCACAGCTGTACTGTACTGATGAGTGACGTGCTTGCTGAAAGGATCTGGTTGATTGATGGTCGCCGTGCTGTTCTTTGTTTTGTAACGGGATCATGACGTGTGCAGGGAGGAAATAGCTTTTCAAAGCAGCAGATCCCTCTGTTGTCATGTTTGTCTACGTGCTGCCTCAGTCTGGACGGGTGCCTGTCAGTCTTTGAGTCGTGTCTCCTAAATAAATGTGTTTACATACAAATTTGCTGTCATGACATAAACTGCATTCACTTGATTTTAGGCAAGTCAAGTAACGTTTTGAAGGTTAAGGAATAATTGTTGTCTTATGGTACTGAGGCCTACAGATGGCTCATGTTCAACGTTGGGCTATTGGTTAGTTTCAGTCACTCTTGTTTTGATGGTGTGTTCCACAGTGTTGACACTAGTCAGCCCTTGTTGCCCTTTTTTTCCTTTCTAAATCAGCATGTTGAATTGGCGTTTGGGCTGGCAGAGCCCATCTTACATCTAAAGTCAAGAGTGCGTAAGATTGAGACAAACTTGTAAATGCTAAATGGACCATACTTGTACAGCAATTTTCTAGTCTTCTGACCACTCAAAGCACTTTAAAACTACATGTCACATTCACCCATTGATGCACACATTCACACGCTGGTGCCACCTGCTACTCAGTAACCATTCACTGGCACTGACACATCAATGGAACAGCTATTGGGAGCAGTTTGGGGTTAAGTGCCCTGCACAAAGATGCTTCGACGTGCCGACTAGAGGAGGTGGGGATTGAACTGGTGATCTTGCAATTACTGGATGACCCACTCTACCTCTGAGGCCCTACATTACATCAGGGTGTTACATTAGGTAAGATTTCATTTGTAGCCATTGAGCTCTTTAGCAGAAACGGTTTGTAATTGTTTGTATTATTGCTCACTAGCACAACGCACATCCTTTGTTCCCAACATTGGGTTGTGTTGTTAACGTGCTAACTGGTTAACCAGCATCTTGAATCCATTTTGTTTGCTCTTCTTTCATTGCTGCCTGCTGGTGTGGTGAGTTATTTCCTTCGACGCAGGTGCAGAACGTACGTGCTAGTTGGCTGTTGGCTGTAATCTTTGAGGTCTGTTCAACTGCAACTTTTTGGCAAGACACAAGCTAATAAGACAGCGCAACAGCCGGCCTTTGTTGTTTAGTTGTTTAGTTCTTTTATGTTGGTTTAAATTTTCGATGGGCCGAAAATTCACGAACCGACCCTTTAAGCTCGAACCCGGTATGTCCAAGATCATCACATAACATACTAAACCCGAGCCCAACCAAGCCAACCTCCCCTAAAAGCACTAGTCACCAGCTGTGAGGCGGCCAAGCCACCAGCGTCTCCAGTGGAAAATGGACCAGCTCGGTGGATCACCAACTCTCCACACTGTATTTCCCTGCTCCCTGCTACAGCTGGGAGGAAGGACAGAGAGCCTGGCACAAAGCCTGGCTGCTCCTTCTCTCCCTGCCTACTGCAGGGCAAGAAGGAGAGGGAGCTGCTTGCAGAATGCTCACTTTTTAAAATATATACAGTACAGGCCAAAAGTTTGGACACACCTTCTCATTCAATGCGTTTTCTTTATTTTCATGACTATTTACATTGTAGATTCTCACTGAAGGCATCAAAACTATGAATGAACACATGTGGAGTTATGTACTTAACAAAAAAAGGTGAAATAACTGAAAACATGTTTTATATTCTAGTTTCTTCAAAATAGCCACCCTTTGCTCTGATTACTGCTTTGCACACTCTTGGCATTCTCTCCATGAGCTTCAAGAGGTAGTCACCTGAAATGGTTTTCCAACAGTCTTGAAGGAGTTCCCAGAGGTGTTTAGCACTTGTTGGCCCCTTTGCCTTCACTCTGCGGTCCATCTCACCCCAAACCATCTCGATTGGGTTCAGGTCCAGTGACTGTGGAGGCCAGGTCATCTGCCGCAGCACTCCATCACTCTCCTTCTTGGTCAAATAGCCCTTACACAGCCTGGAGGTGTGTTTGGGGTCATTGTCCTGTTGAAAAATAAATGATCGTCCAACTAAACGCAAACCGGATGGGATGGCATGTCGCTGCAGGATGCTGTGGTAGCCATGCTGGTTCAGTGTGCCTTCAATTTTGAATAAATCCCCAACAGTGTCACCAGCAAAACACCCCCACACCATCACACCTCCTCCTCCATGCTTCACAGTGGGAACCAGGCATGTGGAATCCATCCGTTCACCTTTTCTGCGTCTCACAAAGACACGGCGGTTGGAACCAAAGATCTCAAATTTGGACTCATCAGACCAAAGCACAGATTTCCACTGGTCTAATGTCCATTCCTTGTGTTTCTTGGCCCAAACAAATCTCTTCTGCTTGTTGCCTCTCCTTAGCAGTGGTTTCCTAGCAGCTATTTGACCATGAAGGCCTGATTTGCGCAGTCTCTTCTTAACAGTTGTTCTAGAGATGGGTCTGCTGCTAGAACTCTGTGTGGCATTCATCTGGTCTCTGATCTGAGCTGCTGTTAACTTGCCATTTCTGAGGCTGGTGACTCGGATGAACTTATCCTCAGAAGCAGAGGTGACTCTTGGTCTTCCTTTCCTGGGTCGGTCCTCATGTGTGCCAGTTTCGTTGTAGCGCTTGATGGTTTTTGCGACTCCACTTGGGGACACATTTAAAGTTTTTGCAATTTTCCGGACTGACTGACCTTCATTTCTTAAAGTAATGATGGCCACTCGTTTTTCTTTAGTTAGCTGATTGGTTCTTGCCATAATATGAATTTTAACAGTTGTCCAATAGGGCTGTCGGCTGTGTATTAACCTGACTTCTGCACAACACAACTGATGGTCCCAACCCCATTGATAAAGCAAGAAATTCCACTAATTAACCCTGATAAGGCACACCTGTGAAGTGGAAACCATTTCAGGTGACTACCTCTTGAAGCTCATGGAGAGAATGCCAAGAGTGTGCAAAGCAGTAATCAGAGCAAAGGGTGGCTATTTTGAAGAAACTAGAATATAAAACATGTTTTCAGTTATTTCACCTTTTTTTGTTAAGTACATAACTCCACATGTGTTCATTCATAGTTTTGATGCCTTCAGTGAGAATCTACAATGTAAATAGTCATGAAAATAAAGAAAACGCATTGAATGAGAAGGTGTGTCCAAACTTTTGGCCTGTACTGTATATATATTTATATATAAATATATAAAATATTTTTTTTTTTTTTCACAGGCCGAGCCCAATCTTGAGAACTTGAGAACAGATTGAGAACTCTAATGTTTGTTTGGTGTGTCTGGGCTTAGTCAACACTGACAGGAGACAGGGCATTTCAAAATTTAAAGGGGCATTTTACACATGAAGTTCAGTCTACTTGTCACTGGTGGTACATCGTACGTCTCTGTAGGGAGCTGTCTAAACTCTGACAATACAACCTGATGATGACATCAAGGTTATCTCAGCAGACCGCAAGTATTTAGCAAAATATGTTACAAACTGGAGAGTTGGGGTAAGTCTAACAAAAGATGGTGTTGAGCTGTGGGAGATGTGTGATCCAGTGTATCTGGAGCTGGACCCATAGGGACTAGAAGTCGGGGCATCTCTGTCTCTGCTGCATTGATTCGACCATTCTCTTTTTTTAATGTGTCTCTTACAAGCTCCCCAACTTTGTGGAAGTGCAGTATTAAATCTCTGGAGTTCTCGCTCAGCTAATATCAAATTCTCTTGCTAAGCTTAACTAAACTATAATCTTTTCCTATCCAAGGTTTTATTGAGGGCTAAAACCAATCAATGGTTTGCCCTGTAAAGGTCTGTACTTTGCATGCCTACGACCTCCTTACAATTTCTGTGTGATACAAGAAGGTAACATTTAATGGAAACAACATTGCCAGTGTACAAATGAATCACGTGAGGCGAATAGGTTTCAAAACGTTAATATGAAATCATAACACTACAATACGCCTCCATTGACAATCAATACAAGTACCTGAACTATCCCCTTGTCCTATAGCATATATATACACAGGAAAATATTTTGCCTTACATATTGTAGATTTTTTCATGTGTACATAGAAATTACAGAATGTTCAGTGAGGAAGGCTGGTATAAACCATGGAAGTCAACCGGTCATACCATGTGTATGAACCTTGTAGAGTATGAATGCAATTGTTAAGAAGGCACAAATGGTTGGTTGGCCTTGCCTCTCTTGAATCACGAAAAAGTCTGCTGTGTTAGACTCTTAAAGCTTCACCCTGTAACATGCTTTATTTTATTTTTTTCAATTTTTATGCCTCCGTGCTGCCAACAGCCTTGGAGGAACTTTCTTTAATCCACTTGGACGCAAAGATGAACTGATTAGATTTTGGTGGTAAAAGGTCAAGGTCACTGTGACCTCACAAAAAACATGGTAATATGAAAAATGAAACAAAATTTCACACAAATGTCTAATGGGATAAAATGATGAAGTGATGACATTTAATATCCACTGTAATATCAACTTTCCTGACCGTTACTCAGCACCATAACTCAGGAGCAGAGGCAGAGACAATAGACAAGACACTAATCCTGGGTACAGAGTTGAAGATGTGTGTGAAGCATCCATGCTGTAGATTGTAGCTCCTTTGCAGCAGCATCCATATTTAAAGCATTATCAACTGTCATCAGTTCAACTTTGTGTTCTATCCTGATCCTCTGGTAGTCCACCGCAAGCTCATTGGTTTTGCTGATATTGAGCTTCATGTGATTGTTGTTGCATCATGTGACGAAGCGCTCCATCAGGGACGGTTTTCTGACCAGTACCTCCAGCTCCCGCAGTGTGTGTGTTTTACTCCTGTCCACTCCTGCAGTTGTTGGGCCTGCTTTTGCCCACAGGGCAGGAGGGACACTTTTGGTGTCACTCCAGAGATGGTTACTGTGACTTCCTTTATCATCTTCAGTCCTCTTCTCTGTACGCCTCTGTAAGACTCTCAGAGTAAAGACATATGTGTTCATGGGCGTGTTATAAGACAGTGGGCCCCTGGGCACAGATATGCAAAAGGACCCACCACCTCTGTTACATAGGAGAAAGACACACAGACTTTGTGGTGGTTTTGCCTCTTTTTTGTTGTTGTTTGGCGTCTTTTTTCAGTTTTTATGCATCTCTTTGTGGTAATTTTGTGTCTGTTTGCAGTTGCTTTGCATCTCTTTGTGGTCTTTTTGTGTCTCTTTGTGGTTGTTTTGCCACTATTGTAGTTATTTTGTGTCTGTTTGCAGTTGCTTTGCATCTCTTTGTGGTCTTTTCATGTCTCTTTGTGGTAATTTTGTCTCCCTTTGTGGTAATTTTGTGTCTCTTTGCAGTTGCTTTGCATCTCTTTGTGGTCTTTTTGTGTCTGTTTGTGGTTGTTTTGCCACTATTGTAGTTATTTTGTGTCTCTTTGCAGTTGCTTTGCATCTCTTTGTGGTCTTTTTGTCTCCCTTGTGGTCTTTTTGTGTCTCTTTGCAGTTGCTTTGCATCTCTTTGTGGTCTTTTTGTGTCTCTTTGTGGTCTTTTTGTGTCTCTTTGTGGTCTTTTTGTGTCTCTTTGCAGTTGCTTTGCTACTATTGTAGTTACTTTGTGTGTCTTTGCAGTTGCTTTGCATCTCTTTGTGGTCTTTTTGTGTCTGTTTGTGGTTGTTTTGCCACTATTGTAGTTATTTTGTGTCTCTTTGCAGTTGCTTTGCATCTCTTTGTGGTCTTTTTGTGTCTCTTTGTGGTCTTTTTGTGTCTCTTTGCAGTTGCTTTGCTACTATTGTAGTTACTTCGTGTGTCTTTGCAGTTGCTTTGCATCTCTTTGTGGTCTTTTTGTGTCTTTTTGCAGTTGCTTTGCATCTCTTTGTGGTCTTTTTGTGTCTCTTTGTGGTCTTTTCATGTCTCTTTGCAGTTGCTTTGCATCTCTTTGTGGAATTTTTTGTGTCTCTTTGCAGTTGCTTTGCTACTATTGTAGTTACTTTGTGTCTCTTTGCAGTTGCTTTGCATCTCTTTGTGGTCTTTTTGTGTCTCTTTGTGGTCTTTTCGTGTCTCTTTGCAGTTCCTTTGCATCTCTTCGTGGTCTTTTTGTGTCTCTTTGCAGTTGCTTTGCTACTATTGTAGTTACTTTGTGTCTCTTTGCAGTTGCTTTGCATCTATGTGTGGTCTTTTTGTGTCTCTTTGCAGTTGCTTTGCATCTCTTTGTGGTCTTTTCATGTCTCTTTGTGGTCTTTTTGTGTCTCTGTGGTCTTTTCGTGCCTCTTTGTGGTCTTTTTGTGTCTCTTTGCAGTTGCTTTGCTACTATTGTAGTTACTTCGTGTGTCTTTGCAGTTGCTTTGCATCTCTTTGTGGTCTTTTTGTGTCTGTTTGTGGTTGTTTTGCCACTATTGTAGTTATTTTGTGTCTCTTTGCAGTTGCTTTGCATCTCTTTGTGGTCTTTTTGTGTCTCTTTGTGGTCTTTTTGTGTCTCTTTGCAGTTGCTTTGCTACTATTGTAGTTACTTCGTGTGTCTTTGCAGTTGCTTTGCATCTCTTTGTGGTCTTTTTGTGTCTTTTTGCAGTTGCTTTGCATCTCTTTGTGGTCTTTTTGTGTCTCTTTGTGGTCTTTTCATGTCTCTTTGCAGTTGCTTTGCATCTCTTTGTGGAATTTTTTGTGTCTCTTTGCAGTTGCTTTGCTACTATTGTAGTTACTTTGTGTCTCTTTGCAGTTGCTTTGCATCTCTTTGTGGTCTTTTTGTGTCTCTTTGTGGTCTTTTCGTGTCTCTTTGCAGTTCCTTTGCATCTCTTCGTGGTCTTTTTGTGTCTCTTTGCAGTTGCTTTGCTACTATTGTAGTTACTTTGTGTCTCTTTGCAGTTGCTTTGCATCTATGTGTGGTCTTTTTGTGTCTCTTTGCAGTTGCTTTGCATCTCTTTGTGGTCTTTTCATGTCTCTTTGTGGTCTTTTTGTGTCTCTGTGGTCTTTTCGTGCCTCTTTGTGGTCTTTTTGTGTCTCTTTGCAGTTGCTTTGCTACTATTGTAGTTACTTTGTGTATCTTTGCAGTTGTTTTGCATCTCTTTGAGGTCTTTTTGTGTCTCTTTATGGTAATTTTGTGTGTGTTTGTGGTTGATACATGTTCATTTGAGTGACATTTTGCAGCTAAAACCCAGGTGACCCCCTGACTCTTTGGGCCCCTGGGCCTTTGTCTGGCCTAGTAGGCCTGTTCAGTAATCCAACCATGATGTCAGTATAGTGATAACCTCCATGTTGCCCACAAATGCCCTTAACACCCCTTATTAAATTCCTTCAAAGTCATCACTACAGGTCTGACTGCTTGGTGGAGTCATACACCCATACGGAGGTATTTCTAGTTACATATTTCTTAAGGTTTGAGTGATACTGTTTAAGAAGATTTGGCACAAAAAGACCTTTCTGACAAACCAAAACATTTCTGAAACAGAGGAACAACAAAGCAGGCAGTTATGTACAGTACAGATGAGTGCCATTATTACTGTGGTTACATTCGAGGCTTGCTGAGTGTTTCGCCACAGTACATCTAGGCAAAGATTTCCTCCACTGGCAACATTTCAGATGCAACCGCTGCCACCCTCGCAGGATATCATCAAGTACATGAGTTGATGCGATTGCCTCTCAGGCTGCTGTAACTGGAATGCATTTTCACTGCGATGCGAGTGAAACTCTGGCAGCACTATCTCCACTAATTTCCCCTGTGCCTGTGAACCACACTGCGAATGATGCCAGCCATGCCAAACAGTGTCCTTAAACTCTGCATTACCTTTCATCCTTTCCATAAAGACCCTCTTATATATTTATTTTTTCCCATCTTCCCATTGTTAATAGATTTTATGCTAACTGTATTCCTGTTGCAATTTGCATTTCATCATCCAACAGATTGGATCTTTTTTCTTAATTCCCTTTCATATTACCTCCCTGTCGTCGTGTCGCTGTTATTAGCTGCACATGTTGGGTACTCAGTCTTCCACAATGACCTGTGCTCATTACACCGATCCCACATCAATAAGCTAATAATTCAACCTGTGTCCTGATGGGTGCTGATGTATGTACTAATCACCTTTGTCCTGATGTGGAACCTATTGGAAATCAGTAATGTATTCATTAACTTAATTGTACACAGAGTGCGACGTGCACAACCTTGAGTGTGATCAATTATCGCTCAGATCTACTCTCAGCTCGACTCTCATGTTAGATATTTTATTGAACAGCTGCACGTTCTATCAGAGTCACTTGACCCTACACTTTAAACTCTGCAAACTTTTAGCCCAAAGTTTGTACTGAAACAGTGATATTCTGTCAATGTTCATGTGTTTGTGTCCATTTCCTGTTTTATTTTAAAATGTGTTCTCATTGTGTTTAGTGTTTTTTTTTACTTCCTGAGTTCTCCCACCTTTGTTGATTACCTCACCAATGTCTTGTTCCACTCACCTGTGTGTAGTTGGTAATCAGCCTTTGTGTATTTAAAGCCCAGTGTTTCCTTGATTCAGCTGCCAGATTGTCATTTCACCCCAGTGTTTGTGCTCTCCAGCCTTTTCCTTGTGTTTGATTCCTGTGTTTTGACTCTGTTTGGATTTATGGACTTACTTTTTTTCCTGTGATTTCCCTGAACAGACTTTTCTGCTTTCGCTAACTGCCTTCACATATTTGACCCCTGACCTCCTAATGTAAAGATCTGGATTTGATGAACTGTTCTTGGTGTTTTGTGTTTTTCTCTGCAACTTGAGTTTTGTACTGGATCATTGCAGAAACACGTAGAAACATCTATTTATTCATGTTTCAGGGTCAGCTCTCTCGCTAAACACAATGTTGATGGGTGATTTTGCAAACCTTGGAATACGTTTTTTTGATTTTCAACGGCAACGTGTTCAAAATTCTTTATTTCTACAGTCAGAAAAAAAAGGAGCACTGTAAGATATATAAAGACAGTTGGCTTTTTGTGTGGGTTTTAACTGTGAGCTAAACCTTTGCTCCATTCATATTCTTAACTTTCTCTGTGTTGTCCAACAGTCCTCTACAGCAGTGGCCTAAAACTCAATATGGCTCGGGGCCACTGCTGGTATTTTCTCTTATAGGAGAGTTTTATTGGCATATAGGTTTTACATACAGTAGTTTTCAAGTTAGTGCATTTTTTCCATTATTTATCTGAACTTATTGAAACCTTGCACTGAACTATGGAATGCAATCACTGGATACTTTTTTACTCTATTCTATTTATCGGCAGGCACTTGGCAGCACTTCTGCTCACACAGCTGAGCCACATTTGTCGTGATGGAAGTCACAGTTGAAGCTTCAAGATAAGTATCACTTAGCATGGACCTGTACACACATGCAGTCCCCAGAAGAAAATGTTGGCATTGTACGTTGCTGCAAAACATTTGTATCAGTGGTGTATGGTAGTTAGGACAGACCCCAGTGCATGTTATCATGATGAGCCTTCGTGCAAGATTTTGCATCTTAATTAGCTACGACTTGACAGTGGACAACAACAAGAACCAAAATTAAGGTGGCAAAAGTAGCAAGTAGGATGGGTGGTGGTGGTGGTGGATGGGTCCAACAAACACTGACTTTCACCAGGGAGAGCAGTGTTTGCATCCTGTAACATTCTAAAGCCAAACCACGTGTTTTTGTGTCCTTAACCCAACCATGTGCATTAGTTGTTGGAGGGGGAAAAAAAAGTCAATTCGCATTGTTGTACTGACGTAGTGCATTTATTTTGAAAGAGACTGTATGTAAACGGTAAATTTCCTGTGAAAACTGAAGTGTATTTTGAAATAAGACAATGCACGTAACAGGCAGAACTTGACACGACATCCCAGAACGTCAGCAACCAATGCACCCACCACGTTGGATCTGGAGCTGGAGAGTCCATGACCAAACGTCGATATGTGACAAATTCGGAGTGAGAATGTGTTGGATATGAGGTTTCATGAGGATGTGTTGTATATCAAAGTCTCCAAAGTGACGTAGCTTTGATTACAGTACATATATATGAGCTGACTTTGTCACAGGGGGTTGTGGTGGTTACACCTTGGCAAGATGGCTGCCAAGCTGCAGACCACTGTTGGAGACCAACAAACAACAACACTGGTTTTTATATTGAGCCATTGCTGTGTTTCCAGCAGGGACTGTGCCACCAAACCCAGACGATTTAAGCCAAAACATGATCTTTTTTCTAACCATAACCAAGTGGTTTTTGTGCCTAAACATAACCACACATCAACCAGAGAGTTTCAACATATCTGCTACAAAATAACGTACAAATGTTACGTTTCCGTGGTGGGTTGCAAAAATGTACAATGCCAGCTTTTATTCTGGTGATTGGGTTGACTCTACATTTATTGATGTTCCTCGTTGAGAAAAGTTTTCACACAGAGACTGTAGTTGCTTCCAAAAAGCCATGTCACCGACTGAACACTTTAGACAGCTCTGGGAGGGATGGAGGTAATTCCCTCATATAATGTCCAGTCATGTCTGCCTTTTCTGTGCCTCTCCGAATTGAGTCTCCAGCACACTATTGCACTGCAAGTCAATATGTTCCATTTGCAACAAATTCGGGACCCTCCCCACATCAGCTGAGAAGAGGTCTGCAAACTCCTGGAAAGTGTCACGACGTGCCTTGAAGTCAGCAAAACACTGATCAAATTCCACCAGGAGGTTTTCAATAGCAGTGGCATACTGCATTCATCACCCCTGAATGCTGTGCCCTCCTCCACAAGAGATCTGCATGCTGTGAAATGACTGAAGCAGAAAGCTTGTGGAGAAGGCTTTCACACTCTCATAAGCCGCTTTGACGAGCTGACCAGGGCCCTGGAGCTTAAGGTTAAGGATTTTCAGCTCCAGTGTTACGTCCACTAAGAAATGCAAAGTCCATGACCCAATTTGGTCATCATATTCAAGAGCATCCATTCTGCCATCTACCATGAATCTCTTCACCTCTGCTCTTCACTCAAAACATCTCCTCAGGACATTTCCCCTGCTGAGCTGGCATACCTCAGTGAAGCACATCACCATATAGGTATGTGTCTCCTGAAAAGGCCCGACATTGGTGGTGCTGTAAAGTCCTGGACCTGATGTAAGATACCTCTCAGGACAACAGATATGACATGTTATTATGTTGCACAGTAGCTGTTGGTGTATACAGCAGTGCAGAACAACTGCTTTTTTTGTCTGTTTTTCTGGGGACAGGGCTGCATCAGTGGTAATTTCATGCCAAACCAGCCCACTCAGTCGAGTCACACAGCTTCTGAAATCTATTCCCGGCTGTGGTACAGCGGTGCACTGGACACAAACTCTTCAAACTGGTCATTAGTATCCCTGATGAAAATGGTTAGCTGAGCATTGTCGGTTTTGTTTGTGCGTTCCTCACGTGCTGCAGAGTATGCAGTGAAAACTTAAGCTTTATCGCCCTCTCTGTCGCTGTGTGTTCGTTGTTTTCCTCTCGTCTCCCTGGTACTTCTCATCCCGTTCTTCGTGTTTGGTTGAATGATAATGCTTGAGATTTGAGCTCTTAAAAATGGCAACTTTCCTCATGTATCAGGCAGTTAGCATTTCCACTGAACTTCACAAAAAATACTGCAGTGTCCAACTTTCTTAAAACTATCTGTGCTCATTATCCACTTTCCTTTTTGCTTTTGAAAGAGACTTTTTTGTTTTTCACAGCCAAACAAATAAAGCCCTGAAACCTGCTCTCTTCTCATCAAATACTGCCTGGGTGTTTGAGAACCTTTGCCCTTTGCCATTATTTCATGCCAAACAAAATATTTTTGTTTTAATCTTATATGAAGAGGTATATTAAATTAGCATGAAAAACTAAAATAAAAATAATAATTTTGCAGAAAAGATTATATGGGCCAGCAGTTTGTCCCCGCTCTACAGGTTTCAACTCTTCACTGGTTACATACAAGAGCGTTTAATATTAATACTAAATGCAGTCTCGGAGATCTTCAGCCTCTGGGGGCCAATGGCCAATGTTTTAGGGGTTCCAATGTTGCCAGTGGATATTGGGGTCAAGACCTCCTTTTCCATGCGGCGGCCATTTTAGCCAGTCACTAAAAATGGATATCTGCACGTGAAGGCAGATATATTTTTTAAAAAAAGCCAAATTGTCATCAGACAATAGCCGATGGACTCCGAGTTTACATTTGGCTGATAAGTTTCACCTCTTTTACTCTCCACATGGACTGTTAACTTGCCGCTCAAACATGACTGGTCTTTACTACTTCGACTATAAATAGATTACAAATGGAGACCATGCACCTATGTCTCTCATAGCAACTCACAGGCTACACCACTAAAAAGTAATGTGACAAGTGGTTCATGTTGTAAAATGGTCACAATTAAGTTTAAAAAAGAGATCATGTTTCAATAATTATTTGTGGTTTCACACCTGTGCAAACTGTGGTCTCCTGGATGAAAGTCAGGTTTTGTTTGACACATCCACCTACCACCCACTGCACGCAGACTTTCTTGCTCTTAATACAATGTCAGTTGCTCTCAGCTACAAATATTGACAGCCAACTCTCATTGCAAAGTCATCGAATATCACTGTGATTTTGGCATCAGACACCTGACGCAATAAGCCACCTTTGGCGGTGGTATGATTTGCAACCAGGCGACATCAGTATGTAACGTGGCTGGACGTAACCTTTCGCAGTGTTATGATACACCACCAGTCGGCCGTCGGCCAGATGGCACCTGTCGTGGCAGTGTGATACGCTGGTGGACGGTGTCAGGTTGAAATGCTGCCAGTAACAACTCAATATAGGACCTGGGAAGTCCCTGTAGGTTGGGTCGGAGGGGTGGTGGATGGGCTCAACAAACCATACACTTTCACCTGGGAGCCTGTTGTTCACTTCCTGTATGAATGCAGAGCCAAGCCATGATGCGTTTGTTGACGTACCAGCATTTGTAGCGGAGTCTTGGAATGTCAGCGTCAGTCGCAGAAGGATATCTAGTGCATAATATGTAGACGTCAAAGGCTACTGACAAAGCAGCGATATGTGACGACTTGGGATGAGAACGTTTTGGTATTGACCCTGATGGGATTATATTGGAGTTAGTTGGAAGCCTGGTGCATTTCATAAAGATGCTAAACCTTGCTTCCAATATCAATATCACATACTGATGAGGGCAAGACAAAAAGACAAAGCGGTATGCCCTGGGAATGAGAATTGGCTAATGTATGTGGTGGGCCTGTGTGTGTGCGCGCTTGTGTGTGTAGCCTTAATGTTCAGTGTTTTTACACTTTGATAGTGATCTTACTTGGTTGGTGCTGTCGTTTGGTTATCTGTCCATATTTTGTGATGACTGACTTAATATGTCATGGTCATGTGGTTTAATATAATATTTTCTTCATGACCTTTGACATCCCTACAGATACTTCATTTAATAATATCATGTATCCTGACTTAACCATAAATTCCTTAAAATTTACATAATGACGTTTTTGTTGTTAATTACTGCAAAAAAACAAGGAAAAATAAAAAATAAGGAGAAGAGAAATTCAGCTAATTACAGGAGGCACAAAGACCACTTAATTGCGACTATAAAAAACACACACAAAGAATGTAAGAAAGGTCTGAGTCAGCAATTAGTGTGATCAGGGTGTTGTGGGACTGTTCCTGAAAGCCCCCCTGCCGCCTTTTCATCCACTCATCCCCCGTCCCCGCTCACTGATGCTGCTGCCGAGGTGACAAAGGAGGCCTCTCTGTGATGAGAGTGGCACAGAGAAGCCGGTTGCAACCTCAGCAGGGTGCACAAGTGCATGACGCGTTGCCATTACTGCCCCAACAGACATGCTGTGATCATTTGGAAGTCAATCCCCGAGCGGGCAGCGGGGCTGAGTCATTCCTCTGTGTTTGGTCAATACGACTTGTCAGTCACAACAAACCAATTTAGAGATGACAAGTGTGCTCCGACATCAGATATCCACAACCAGAAAATTGAAAGTGACACCTAGTCCTACAAAATAATTGATCGCACAAAATCAATTAAAGGAACACTTAATATAACGAGAATTTAAAGTGCTTTGTAATAAAAAAACAAGTCCTAGCACTGATATAGTTTAGTTCCTCCTATTAATTTAAAAAGAGACAAAATATGCACGCTCGATAACACATCCATGTTTAGGTGGAAATCAACTTTTTTAAGATTGTCATTGGTGAAAGTGACATTGACTTGATATTATAGGCCCTTTGGTCTTCAGTCTGGACTCTGGGACAAGCAGAAGACCTTTGCCCGAGGATCTCAAACTACGCAGAAGTTCATAAGGGACTAACAGGTCTGAAATATTAGCAGGATCCAGGCCATGAAGAGCCTTGAAAGTAATCAATAAGATTTTAAAGTTACCCCTAAAACAGACGGGCAGCCAATGAACAGAGGCTTAGAGTGGTGTGATGTGGTCATGGTCATGGTTTTGGAGTTCTGAACTATCTGAGGTTGCAAGGTTTTTGAGAACTGTGTTTGTATACTCAGCACAAAGTCAAACAAATTATCAGAGGATGTTGACCTCTACCAGGGTTGTCCCTTGTCACCAGTTGTGTTTGTGATATTCAAGGACAGGATCTCAAGGTGCATCCAGAGGGAGGAAAGTGTCGGGTTTGGGGACCCTCAGAATTGCATCTCTATTCTTTGCAGATGATGTGGTTCTGTTGGCTTCATGAGACTGTGACCGCCAGTGTGAAGCTATCATGATAAAGATCAGTGTGGTGGATTGCAAGTGGATTGGAAGTGAGTTACTGCCCCAAACAAGTACTCAGGGTCTTGTTCATGAGTAAAGGAAAAGGGAGCGCTAGACAAGCAGGGAGTTTGTCTCAGCATCAGCAGTGATGCAGGCATTACACCAGACAGTCAAGGTACAGAAGGAGCTGAGCTGGAAGGTAGAGCTTTCAATTTATTGGTCCATCTACATTCATACCCCCATTTATGATCATGAACTTTGGGTAGATATCAAAAGAATGAGATTGTGGATAAAAGGGGCTGAAATTAGTTTTTAGTTTCTGCTGAGCTAACTGGCTGTAGCCTATTATTTACTAGAGTGGTGTTTATCCTCTCATCTAATATATAAGTGAATCTCCCAAAAAGTGGAACTATTCTTTTAACAATAAAAGAAATTGACTGAATGTTACACCAAGTACATTAAGATGGACATTTTTGCAGGGTGACTGTCTAGGATGGCTTCACCTTGAATGGCTTAGTGAATCCTTGAGCAGCCGATCATCCGTCGATGTTAAAGAAAAGAGGAAAGCGGGGGATTGTCTTTTTGAATGTCATTTGGGAACACAAGTCCTTCGTCAGATCTCTAGAGCCCATGCTGGAACGTAACACTCACATAATATATGTCACTTACAGGAGCAGACTCCTTGTAATAACCTTGTGTCACATCAGTTAAGGAATGATTAACTGAGCTGCGAACCTATGTTTTTTAGATGAGGGCTCAATGAAATTGAAACGACCTTGATATTCAATGAGGAATTATCACCATCTGATAGTATGGTTCCACTGCTTTATTATGACAGTTTTAAATACACTAATTGTTATACATGAGATGTGCACGGTTTCAGCAGTCATGCTCCAGAGAATACACTTCCCTGATGGACAAGAAAAGGGTTGAAAAATAAAGCACATGTGGATTAAAAATGGATGGGACCAGAGTTCATTACTTGCATTTTTTAGTAATAATATGCTCTTGAGTGAAAGCTACCATCTCTGTGTTTCTCTGTGGGCAAACACTGACCTGTGTCTCCAGTGAGAGTGGGCTGGCTGGAGCTTCTTGATGAATCACACAAGCAGCAGTTAAAGAAACAGAGTCAGGGTCTTGCTTGGCTGATTGCAACGTGGAAAGTCAAATTCAAATGATTCCCAAAGGCTATTTGTTTATATCGTGGTGTATTCTTTGGTGAACTGTAAACAAGCATTTTGCTTTTTGAATTTGGTATCAGCTTTTTGTGATTAACGAAGAGGATGAAATCGCTGAGAGTTGTTATTGTAATTTTTTAAGACTGCTTCTGTACCCTCGGGTGATATCCTCACCACAACATGCAAACTGTACAGCAAATTAATTAAAAAAATAGTTGATTTAAAGTCAGAAAACTGGCAAACTTGTTTATAACTGAATGACTGTCATTCAAGCACATCCAAGACACAAATGTCACATTACAGCTGCAGAGCAGGGAAACAGGATTTAGGCAGGAAAAAAAATATTTTAGATTAAAAACAGTAGAGCATAAATCAAGATTTACACAGTAATGAAAAACAGGATTATGGATTCGTTCAAAAGCTTTTGCATGTCACACAAGTAAGCAGCAGTACAGTCTGTATCTGGTGAAACAGAGTGCAAATACTTAATGCACGCCATCAGTGGATGTTGTTTCAATAGGCATGTTTGTTCAATAAGTGCATGTTTGTAGCCCTTTTTGTTACAGGTTGAAAACAATAGGGTGTCTTCGGGTATCAAACACTTAAATGTAATGTTATTTAAGACCTTTTCAAGATGCTGCTTTGACCAAATTTAAGACTGATGTTTGGACGGATCATCTTTTTCTAATTCAAGCATTTCAGGTTGGTATAAAGTTGGGTATTTTACATGTGGTCCCATGCTGAGGTAGATTTTATGTAGGGATATGGTTATAAGCTGAGTAAGGTTATTCTACATTTTGCCAACTGGTAAGTGCAAGTATAAGGTAAAACAATGTATCCTCAAACATTGGTTTGCATGATATCTAATGAACTAGTCCAAAGCCCCATTAGTCGTAACAATGTCCCACTGGACCAAAAGCCAGTTTCTGTGGCAGCCCGTTATCCTAAAATCAAACGCCTGTTGCTACAGAAGTCCTGTTTCTTCAAAAATACACACTCCCTGCAGTTAGACAAACCAATCACAAAATAAAATGTTTGCATTGTACGTTTCTGTAAACTACATTATGTTATATGTGTCAACAATGCTGTGGTGAAGGTGTGGTTAGGTTCAGGCACAAAAACCACTTGGCTGAAAACATTCAGTGGCACAAAAGCTGCTGGAAAAGCAGAGTCAGGTCAGTAAAAAACACCCCAATTTGGAGGCTCAAATGCAGCTGGAAGACACCACAAAGTTGGTGAAAACTGTCACAGCTTTATTGTCACAGCTCAGCAGGTAAAGAGCAGGGCAAGTTAACAGCACACAATATAGGTCAACACTCCAGCAAGGTCTCTCCACAAGGTCCTTGGCAGCCTTTGGCAGGTAGGACTAGGCCAAGAGGCAGGGGAGGGAACATTGGAGGTAGCCCAACAACAAACACAGTTCAGTTCAACAGCAGGCAATGGTACCATGGAGAAGCAGGCAGGGAACTTAGTTGAGGAAGCAGGTAGGTAAACAGTCCAAACAGACAAACCAGAAGGGAGCAGAGAGAAGGCAGGTCGAGACCAGGTGGAGGGTCGAGAAGCCAGCAGGTAAGTACTCACAGGACATAGACACAATGGCGAGTGTGGCAACATGGTGAAAATTGACTGCAGGAAACCACAGGTGAGCAGACTGGAAGACTCACGCTGCAGTGTAGTCGTCGAATGGTAATGCAAAGCATCCACAGGCAAATGGGAAACAAGGAAGCGGAAGCAGGTCTCCTGGTCAGAAAGCTGCGTTTACCAGGAATCAGACAAAGCAGGTGGGTCAGAAGGAGGCAGGGTTGGCAATGGGAAATCAGTCTGGAATAAAGTGCTGGAGAGTCTTGCATGAATGGTGAAGAACAATCTGGCAACGAGTGACTGAGAGGCTGGGGTATATATATGTACTGGCTGATAGTAATGAGGAACAGGTGAACTGAATTGGCTTGATGAGGTGAATGCGGTGGACAGGCAGGAGCGGGTAAAGTAGACAGGTGATTGGTTGGCAGGTAGGATTGGCAGAGAGGTGGGATGAGTGGTAACTTACTGATCGAGGGCTGAGTGACTGTGCATGCAGAGAAGAGCAGGTGATGAGGAATGCAAAGCTGTGACAAGTGTATGAGAGTAGCTTGAGGGTGCTTTTACACCTGCCCTGTTTGGTTCAAATGAACTCAAGTTTGTTCGACCCCGAAGTGTGGTTTGTTTGGGCAGGTGTGAACACAGCAATCACACTTGGGTGCGCAGCGAAACAACCAGAAGACAAATGAACTCTGGTGCGGTTCGTTTGTGGTGAGAACGTGTTCCGACTGCGACTCTGAACCAACTGCAGTCACATGACACATTGTTTGGGTTAAACATGAGCATGTCACAGTCCTGGAGGATTATTAATGTGCACCTCCTCCTGTACTGCCTTAATATGCACATTCAGCACATCCAATGCATCAAAACATTGTTTTCTAGTTGGAAAAAATCAACCTGCGTAGTTGTCCCTCCATTGTGACATTAGAAAGTGTCACATTTATCTTGCAAGTGTATTCTTCTTCAGTGTTTTGTTTACTTCCTGGATTTTCCCGCATGGAAATTCTGAACAATCAATTGCAGCTTTCTCGGCAAGGCGTTTGACCTGGTCCGCTTGTAAATGCTGCCGTGAGAACATGAACCAACTCTAGGCAATTATGCAGCTTTGTAACACAATTAGTCCCTGATTCAGACCAAAGCAAGACAACTCTAGGTCTGAGAGCACCCTGGGTAAAAAGACAGTTTTATGTACACTGGTAGGTTCAAAGATCTGTAACATCAGAAATGTGGACCTTCATGCAGAAGAGCTAGACTTATTTTGACCGAAAGAAGACTTTTAAGGCTTACTATTTATTTTAAGACTGTTTAAAGACCTGCAGACTTCCTGACAATGTTTTTTCCTTAGCTTTTAGGTTTTCCGACGGAGCAACTGATTCTCCAAGATCCTGCTTTCAGACTTCGTCCACTGAAACATCTACCTCTCGTCAGCTTCATATCTGCTCCCTTCCACCCCAACCTCCTCCTCAAGTGCTAATATTTAGGAGTTGTTGATTCAACTGCGATATAATGTTAATGCATGCTTATTAAAAAGAGATCATTAGTCTTCAGCTTCGAGAGCTCCTCCAAAGAGCGGAGCTTTTTCCGCCAAATCTAACTGTATAAACATATAATTAAACAGTCAGTTTTTTGACATAAGTGCCTCTGACTGAACCAGTGTAGTGTATCACTGGTGTTACTATATGCCTAGAAAGGGGTGCAATCATCTTGAATAATGCATGAATGCTCTCAAGTCTGAATGACAGGAGGTTTTTCCTGTTCTTACAATTTTGCCGACATCACGTGAATGCAACAATAACATCCACATAGATGGAAAACCGAACAGTGTGATATCAAGATATGCTTAAAAAACACAGTAATAAAGCATGGTAGTGTGTGAAATATGCTGACAGTGTGAGTGCAAGCTTGAAGTGCTTATTATATAAGATGAGTCTGGAGCAGAGTGCGATCACTACAGGTCCACTGCTCCCTCGGTCTCTATCAGTGGCTGAGGAGAGATAGAGGAGAGCTCATCATTCAAGACCCAGTCATCCATCTTTCCCTCCCTCTATCTCTATCTGATTCCGTCTATATCTGCCTCTTTCTGATTCCCCTTCCCTCTATCTCTTTCTCTCCGCATTGCCAGGCCCTGCTGAGCTCAGAGACAGTCATGTGGATTTGGGGGCTTTGAGCCAAGCGGCCTCCCAGGGAAATTACCTCGAGCTTGCTGGGCATTTAATGAGGTTCACAATGATTTATGTTGCCTTATGTAAAGAAAATAGAATCAGGGACCCGCATATTGGTTTGTTACTGATTAATTCCACAGTCTAATTTCACCCTGGATACATTTCAATATTATATTGACAACGCTGTGATGTCCCGTATTTATTGCCTTACAAGGAGGGAAATTAAAGTTCTACCAAATTAAGCACATGGATCCCTGTCTGAGAGTTGTTTTGCAGTGGTTTACTCAGTTTTCTCTTTTGTTTGGGAGAATTTCAAGGTGAAAAGGTCTTGTGCTAAATGAACTGGAGTCCCATCTGTGCCAAGCTCAGCTGGACTCTCTCTCTCTGCCTCTTTTTCTCATATATCAGCTCAGTCGCCAGAGGAAAGTGTTGGCATTGTAAGTTTCTGCAAACCACAGTTAGTAACACTTGCACATTTCATATGTATCATATCAATGTTTCTTAAGGGATGTAGCTTCTGAGCTGATTTTTTCACCAGGGGGTAGAAGGGATGGTGAATGCGAGACACCTAAGCTGCAGACCACTGTCTGAGACCAACAAACAACGAAACTGGTTGTGTTTAAGCAAACAGTCATTGCTCTTTTTCCAGCAGCACCAAACATGCTGCTTTTTTAGCCCCAAAACGTAGCTATTTTTGGTACCTGTTGCTGTTTCCTGTGTCTTTTCACCTGCAAAACATTGGGGGTTTTTAGCGAATGATCACTGAAGCTTCTTGTGGAATTTTAGCCACAAACATGGTTTCTTCTGTGTCTCATTGTCTCCCTTGTCTTAGTATATTAAAGCCCCTGTCTTCCCCTTGTTTGTTGCTAGGTTGTCTTCACCTTTGAGTGAGAGTTCCAGTGTTCCCTACTGGCCCTTGCGAGTGTGTTTTTGACCCTTTTTGCCTATTGAATTGGATACTTTTGCCTGTGAGACTGACTACCCATGTACTGGCCTGAGCCTGATTAAAGACCCAGAACTTTTATCTGAGTCTGTGAGTCTGCTCTGTATGTCCTTCACCCGTTTGTGACTGACAAAATCAGCATGCTGAGTCTGCGCTGGCGACGGCAGAGCCTGTTGATGAATGGAATCACTCTGATTGGCATTTCAGCTCAGCAAATGAGAATGGAAACAGAAGTGAGGAAAGTAAACAAAGAGTTAAAGTCAAGAGGGAGTGAGGCCAAAACAGACGTTATATACGGTAAAATTATTTTTCTTTTACCATTGAGCTCTCAAGCAGAAATGTTTCATGATGGTTTGTGTAACTGTTCACTGACACACGGTAAACATGCTCTGTTCTTTCATCAATGGATTGTGTTGTTAATGTGCTAACTGGCTAGCTAGCGTCAAGATGGTCTTCCAGTTTCCCTTTTTGAATGACAATAACAGACTACCGCCATTTGATGGTACAAAGAGTTATTTTCCTCTTAAGCAAGCACAGAACATATGTGCGTATGCGCAACAGTTGTTGGCCATGACACGGTGACGTTAGGTGACGCAACAGGGGGCCTTTGTCACAACTTCTTTTCTGGAGTTGGTGTGGTGTGTCCGGTCCTTAAACCAAACCATGTGTTTTAATGTTTCCACTACATTATAAGGGCAGCATGGCGAGAGGGTTCCTGGTTCGAATCCCGGGTTGGGGAGCCCTCTGGGTCCTCTGGTTTCTTCCCACAGTCCAAAGACATGCAGGTTAGGTTAACTGGTGACTCTAAACTGCCTGTAGGTGTGAATGGTTGTCTGTCTCTATGTGTCAGACCTGTGATACTCTGGCGACCTGTCCAGGGTGTACCGTCTCGCCCAATGTCAACTGGGATAGGCTCCAGCACACCCGCAACCCCTAACAGGATAAGCAATTACAAAAACTGAATGAATGAACTACAAAATAATGTGCAAACTTAATGTATCCGTGGTTTGCAGAAAAGTACAATGCCAACATTTTTCTGGCAGTTGGTTGCATGTATCTTCCCAAGTCGATACAATCTCTCAAACAGTGCTTTGACCACATCCACACACATATGCAAGCTCACACACAGCAGTAAGATATTTATCTCATTTGACATTGGGAAAGGAGACACAGACTCCTGTCTAACTGAGCAGATATTTACTGTCAAGTTACCACTGGGCATTTATTCCTCAGGACCCTGCATGAGTTGCTGTCAATTTGTAATTTATCAAAGCTGTCAAGTTATTAGTGTCAAATACTTTGAGCTGTCTCTGGGAGCATTTTTCCACTTTTATTTCCACCTGCTATCTAGTTCTGCCGGGTGATACCAGGCCTGCTGGCTATATTTTAGCTGCAGATGAAGCCAAGCAGGCAGTCTTGTGTCCAGGGGGAACAATGGATTATCTAGCATCAAGTCCGCTCTTTCCCTCTCAATTTAAAAGCCAACAAGTCTATCTACAGATCAGTTAATAACATGGTACTTCTCCTGCGGCCAGATCTTTTGGTCTGTTTCAATTAGAGTTCCTCTTATTGACCTGAGATTTGAAAAGGACCCTCTCTTGCGGCAAGTCCAAGCCAACGTGTCTTTCATAGGAGGCGAGGGAGTGTTGACCAAGATTAGCTGTAACCTCTGCTCTGTCACTGGCTGAAATGAAAGCGTCAAGTCACAAGGTTAGAGGAGTTTTCTTTTTTTTTTCAAGAGGAAAAGTTTTATTATGTCCAAATCAGAACACTTGTCTTCAGAGTGGCTCTCTAAAGAAAATTATGTCTTCACTTCATCAGGATTTTGTCCCTGTCCCCATATCCCTTTCTTCAAATCCCAAAAATAAACACACACACATCTCAGTGTGGTCTCACAAGCTATTGTCAGCAAAATGTTTGAGGTGGATTCTTTTTTAAGCTCATACCAACAGTATGAGTATTGTTACCACCAGCTAATAAAAAGAAAATCTACTGTAATGTATCCAATGGCTCAGCTTTAATGCAGGATTTTGGACCAGTCGGTCCTTAAGCCCAACAGCAGTGAGACAGACAGTGGTGATGATGTCATTTACAGTGAAACCACAGACAGTGAGTAATGGAGCGACTGCTGGGATACTGTAACATTGCCTCATTCACATAATAATATTTCAGCCCTGTACTTGGATTAATAAAGCTGAGGTTAATGTTGTAACTGAAAGATAGAGCTTTCTAATGTATTATTCAGGGTTTATAAACTGTAACTTTGCTGATGATGATTAATATATAATTTACCAATACTTCATAGATCAGTTTTAAGTAGGGCTGGGTATTGGTATCTTTGAGCAAAATAATCTAGTACTGACAAGTATTGAAACCTCTCCATTTAAATTATACCTGAATTTGATCTTTTTGTACCCAGATCTTGAACAAAATGACTATTTCTATGGTTTTGCTTGCAGTTATTCGTCACAAGCATTCTTTAATTTCATGCGACATGTGATTCATCCACTACCGCAGCAGCTTAAACCCCCACAGTCTGTGGTGTGGTACAGTCGAGCCGATTAAGCTCTAGCAAAAGTTCAATCAGGAAGACAATACTTGTTCATGCTTAGGCTGTCACTTTCTTCCTCACCCTGCTATTCACTCCTTGCACGCATGCTCACACTCTACCTCTGGCTGTCAGTGTTTGGGGCTGTCAATGGAGTCATCAGCCGTTCCACAGCTGATCTACAATCAGCCAATAGCACAGCGACACACTTTCTCCCTCAGCCTGATATCTCACTGCTTCTCATTTTAAATATGGTTCTTTTCTGCCCGCAGTCCTTCCATGCTGCTCCACCTCCCTATCACCACTTAGCCCTCTCCGATGCAGCCTGTATTTGCCTCAGCAGTCATCAACCAAAGTCATCAGCCACCACCAGCTCCACCAGCGTCTGGACTTCATGGTGGGATTTATCCTGCTGCCGCTCAGATGTCCCACGATCAAAAATAATCTCCCTCTGGTGTCTAAGCACCAAAGACTTTATCAGCACAAATCTTCTGTCAATCTGTCAAACTTATATGTTGTGTTAAACTTCATCTTTATTTCATTCTTCTGTCTCATCTGGTGGCATTTTACACAGCTGAATGCTTCCATTCACCTGATATAATCAAATGAAGTAGAAAAAAAAGGCATCAAATTAAGTGCTCTATTGGTATCACTATCACCTCACACTCATAGACTGTAAAGATAATTGACGTAGCTACCGTGACGTCACCCATTGTTTGTGAACTCCTGTTTTGAGGGCTCAAGTTTGACACTTCACCCGTCACCATCTTGGTATTTTGGAGTCAGCAGTGACCATATTTGGGCGAGAGGCTGGTGCTGTGAGGAGTGAGGGGTGGATCTGACTGAGGAGCCGAGGCCACTCAAAGTAGACTAATTATGCGTAACTTTAAGCCTTGATAAAATGTAAATGAGTGAGTTATATAAAAATTCACCCCCCATACAGTGGTCACGAATGTTATTATTAGCTATAGATTCCAAATCTGTTTTTTGTACCAGGCTGTAAACATGTTTATTTTTGCTGTAAAGTTTGGCATTTAAACATAGGAGTCTATGGGAACTGACCTGCTTCTGGAGCCAGCCTCAAGTGACCTTGTTGGCTTCATTTTTCAGCCCTGCAGGCTGCCGTCTGGCTATACTGTGCAGGACCGTCGAGTACTGCTGTAAACACACTTGCCAGCAGAAGTGGATATAAGAGCCGACCCCAAGTTGACTCTCGTTTGGCATATAACCCTGCTATATTTGCATTTTTTTCAATGCTGAGTCTCTTGGGCCCCTGTTGCTTATGGTCAAGCACTGGTTGCTTCCTTTTTATAAAACCCTGACCTCACCTGAGCGCTGTGGGGGAACCCACTCATAAACCTTCCGAATACAGAAAATAAGAAGAAAATAAGAAAATACAAACAGAGAGCAGAAGCCCTGCAGAGAAATACACCATCGCTCACTGAGAGTAGGTCATCGTTGTGGCGTAATCTTTTACCCAATACCCAGCCCTAGTTATAAGCCATTCATGAGAACAACGTTTGGGTTGTTAATCCTCCTCCCAAATTACATTTTTACTTTTTTTATTTTGTATTTTTACCTCCTTAATTCATCAAGACGAAAACTCCAACTCCACCAGTGACTGTGTGGACAAAAGCTGAGGAGCGTCTGGAGCAACATTTATAACCGCAGACTTGGTAGCTTATTAGGAAATGAGACCCATGACCTTTTAATAATGACATGCTAACATCTGTAGGCATCATAACTACCTAAGATCTGTACTAAATTATGTATTGTTACGACTCATGAATGCTTTATAAACAGTGTCATATTAGACAGTAGTACCATGGTGGAGATTGTCTTCAGTAGACAAATGAGAGCGCTGGTGGTTTGTATGAAGAAAACTAAAGGACATTTGACTTTGACAGTGCAGACAGCTGTTTGCATGCTGTGTGAAAGATCAGATGCTGTTTGACCATCCAACAAACACTTTGGTTGAAGTATACTGACAGCTTAACGGTTTGATGTTTTGATTTATTTCACAGAGAGACAGGTGTCCAGATTTGTAGATGCTGAGTTTACTGTCCAAATCACTAACACAGTCAATAAGTTCTTCAACAAGTTGTTTGTCCATGCACACAGAAGGGTTTCTCTGATCTAACATCCCCCCCATTGGTAGGACAACATCATTTCTCTCGCCTTTCAAAACTGTCACAAATCACTGCTGAAAAATAAATCAGTTTTGTGATGTGAGAATGATCCAGTTAATTTTTGGTTAGGCTGAGGTAGTAAAACAACTTTGTTAGGTTTAAAGGTGCAATGTGTAACGCCTGGCCACATGCTCCAAAGACATGGGGGGCAGCATTTCAATGGTCTGCTGCGAGGTCTATACAATCAAATTCACGGTCATCAGTTATTAAAGAAAACAGTCAATTACTAACTAACAGCAGGACAAGAGTATGCAAAATTCAAGAAAAACATACATTATAACTTGCCTAGGTCAGTTTTAGTAAGGCCATAGTAGCAAGAAAATAGCCACATCAATCCACACCATCTGAATTGTTTTTCAGTTCAGTTATATTGTCATTAGTTTTGTTAAGAACTCGTTTTACTAAATAACCAACTTTAGATCAAATCTCGCCAATGCTGACTCTTATTTTGCTTCTATTTCTATCACGTGGTTTCTCATCTTGAGCAGTTACGTGACCCGCCCACCATAACCTACACAATCAGCCTCCTTCCCTCCTTGGTCCGGAAACAGAAGCCCTCAAGAAAATGCTAGCTAGCTGTGAAGTGTTAAGTGACAAGAGAGGCATTAAGTTTAGGGTCAGGGCTTCATCTTGTTTTTTATAGTGTGAATCACATCTTCGTGTATGATGAATAAAGTACAAGAATACAAAGGATTGTTGCTACGTTTGGCCTCATATATAACCAAGTAACTACAACTTCAAGGAGTAGCAGGGTTCAAAAACCCGCTGCATTGGTGGGTTTGTCTTGTTCTAATCTCTCAACACAGATTCTGCAATTTACATTGTAGAATCTGTCGGCAGCCCTGTGTGAAAGACGACTACAGAGGGTGGGAGGGCGGGGCTTTGAGTTTGAACGATGCTGCGCTTTAGCCAATCACAATGGAGGGGGCGTGGCCGAGACGTGCAGGTGTCCCCAGGAAATGTGCACAGGTACAGAAACAGCAAGCTCCGCGTCCATAGTGACCGCTCCACCCAAAACGCCGTCTCATCAACGTGAATTTTTTTTTTTTCCAGCGGATGTCTTAGTTACAACATGATTGAGCAAACTGGAGTAGTTTCATGTCGTATCCGACAACGGGAGGCTTTTAACAGATGACGTCCTGATGTTAGCTTTGCTAGCTGTCCCTGTCAGCTGCAGCCACTGATGCTTTCTAGACATCGTGATTTCCCATAACCGAATAAATACCACACATAGCAACACAAAACTACTTTGCTGGCTCAATCATGTTGTAACTAAGATATTTGCTGGAAAAAATATTTTGTTCACGGACCGTTTATTGAGTTATTACCTTATTTTTATACAGTCCATGGTTATTACAGACACCGCTAATGGCTAACGTTAACAGCTAACGGTTAGCCCAGCTAATCTACGATAACCATGCTAATTACAAAACATGCACACAGAAATAGTAACGTTTGTTCAATCATTGTGTTTATAGACTTAACAAATATCAGAGTAGTCTACACAGTGATATAGTGACATGAAAAATGTGATATATAGCTAAACTCTGCTGGTTTTCTACCCGAAGTATTTGTAAACAACACGGCGATTCCCTGGGGGCACCGCCGGAAGTGAAGGGCATGAGGCCCCTGCACCTCCGTTAGTCGAAAAACTGCGGGCTGTGCCTCCAGAGGTAAAGGACGAAAATTATTTTATTTTTTTTTTATTTATTTATTTTTTTTTTTTTTACTGATGGATTTCCAGATTGGTCTTGTACTGATGGTGGGCGCAGTTGATAGGGGCGTGTCACATATGCTTCAAATGGAATGTGGCTGCAGCTATACATGTCTTGGTTGTTATGGTGATAAAAGTTGCTTGCCAAGAGCGATAGCCATCTTTGTGTTTTAAAAATGTATGTGTTTGGAAATCAAAACACATGAATGGATGTAGCATTTCCTGTTTACTGTGCCACTAACTGGGGGCTCGGGGCAGCTCTACATTTACTTCCTCTTTTGTTGGACTGAGGACAGACTGGACGCTACAGTGACTCAGTACTGGCTCTCGAAACAGAAGTGGTAATACTGTTAACAGCTGGTGAACCAGGTGAAAGTGGACTCAAATGCATGACCCTGGAAACAGTTCAGGTAAGATAATACAGTCTTTACTGGTCAAAATGTAGGTTTGGTACACAGAAGGACAATCAGTGGAGGCAAACAAATCCAATAGGGATGAGGCAAAGGCAGAGGCAGAGGCAGTCAATCAGCAGGTTAAACCCAATAAAAAAAAAAAAAAAACAAGAAAAGGACACACGGAAAGAAAAGGCTGGAACTCTAGACACACAAGGAACTAAGATGAATTGGCACTGACAGAAAACAAGACACATTAAATACTCTGGTGGGAGGAAGGATAACGAGACACAGGTGAGGTTAATCAGGGCGGGACACACACTGGTGAAGTCATCACTAGGGAGGGAAAACACACCGGGGCAGGAAGTGAAGTGATCTGAAACAAGAGAGAGTTTCAAAGTAAAACAGGAAACAACATGAATGAATGGCCTTAAAAAAAAAAAAAAAAAAACGCAACCTGTGAAACTTGAGCTGTGACAAATACGAGACAGAATAGGCTGGGGCGACCTGGCTAGCATGCTAAGTTCAGCAGATATCTTTGCAACACAGATATCTATTACTATTATGTCAGTTTCTTTTATACTTTCTGTTTATAATGTTAGTTCATTTTTCATGCACTGTTTGTACAGATACGTATGACTACTAATGCAGCACAATTCGTATATAACCTACATAATAGGGGAGGCTGGGAACATGTGACCAATGTGCTGATGGGGACAAAGACGGAATAAGTTTAAAGACCAAAACTCTGTGTAAGGAGGCAGGTTGGGGTTGGTGGGTGGGTTAGACTCACAATTCAGTCTTTAGACGCTTTGCTTAACTAAAGACTGATGACTTTCTCCCTGATTTTGTGTTTAGATGGGCGGATACAATTTCAGAGTTTAAAAAAACTCCCTACGTTGCAGAACCAATAGTAAATCTGCAGGGCGGTCCTTTGGTGGCTCGCTGAACTCTTGTGCTTGTAAACATAGTCCCACTAGAAACACGTGTAGCGGTACAAAATGGCTCAGCCGTGCTCGCAGAAAACGCTGTCAAAGTTAGTGGATGTTTGTCGCATTTGCAGCGACACATTCTCGCCAACTAAAAGAAACAAACATAATCTTTTACAAGGCCATGACTCATCCGTCCGGCTGGACTATAGAGGGAATCGCCTTGTCCGGGCAGAAAACCAGCAGAGCTTTTAGCTATATATATATAACCTATATAATCACATTTTTCACATCACTGTATCACCGTTTAGACTAATCCGATGTTTGTAAAGTCTAGAAACACAATGATTGAACAAACATTACTATTTCTGTGTGCACGTTAAGCTGGGCTAACCGTTAGCTGTTAGCCCTGTTAGCCGTTAGCAGTGTCTGTAATAGGTAATAACTCCTTAAACGGTCCGTGAAAAAAATATCTTTTCCAGCGGATATCTTAGTTACAACATGATTGAGCTAGCAAAGCAGTTTTGTGTTGCTATGTGTGGTATTTATTCAGTTTTAGGAAATCACAATGTCTAGAAAGCATCAGTGGCTGCAGCTGACAGGGACAGCTAACACTAGCAGCAAAGCTAACATCAGGACGTCATCTGTTAAAAGCCTCCTGTTGTCGGATAGGACATGAAACTACTCCAGTTAGCTCAATAATGTTGTAACTAAGACATCCGCTGGAAAAAATATTTTCTTCATGGATGAGCACACGTTTGATAAAAGTTAAAAGAGTTAAATCTCTTGGCATCCATTTTCAAGCTCTCTGTGTGTTTGTTTCCTTGCGGACGAGAAAAGGAGGAGCGCACATTTCCGAGAAGGCGTGTCCTTTTCAAAAATGCAAGAGGCGTTGCTTTGTTGCTGGCCGTTTGCGCCGGTGTGTTAAACACACTTTTGAAAAAAGTGTCCCCAGACTATCAGAAGGCGGAGATCTCAGATTGTCTGGTGGCGAGACTAGTGGTTGGGTCAAACAACACAACACTTTTCCCAAAGAGACCGGTGTTCGGGAGCATGTAAAGCTGAGTGAAGTTTGAGTTATTTTAGGGCACACCTTCACCATGTTTCTTTTCCTAAACATAGCAAGCATAGTGCGTAGACTGTGCATGCTCAAATCTCTTGTTCCACACTCCAGTCCAGTCCAAAACACTGTTGCCAAGCTACTTACAGCTGCTGCACCACAATAAAGTTGGTCTTAAGTTGGAAATTCGACAACTATTCACTGCGGACAAAGCAACATCTTCCTAGCTTCAATTTCGCTCAACGTTGGCATCGGGAGGACAATGACCTCACCTTCCGACCCTCGTGTTTACTGCTGGGGGCAGATGCAAAGCTTTAATTGTACTATAAATAGAATCGTTTGCACATTGGTGTGACCTCAGCTCTCCATGGTCTTCTCATATGGAAAGTATGTCCGAGCCTTAAGTATGTAACTTAATGTTAGATACGTAACGTCATTCATGGGGTGCAAATTTGTTAGATACTATACAACCCGCTGTGGGGCCTATGTGTATTTTCCTAAGACATCTATCTAAGATATATTTTTTAAATGTGTTAAACTAAATTTTGACCATATCTTACACATTTAACCTTTTAAAGAAAGATCAGGGTTTGCATGAAAATGACTACTTTGCTAATGTTAGGATAGCTTTGTTGTCATGGTTACAGTTAAGTTAATGTTAGACAACCATCATTGTCGTGTTTTGAAAAAATGAAAATAAATTATGTTGACTGTCAGTTGGAAACAGGAAACAAACACTGGTCCACCATGAAATATGTAGTATAATGTAAATCCAGATTTAGGGTCATCCAGAATGAGACGTTGTCTAAAAATACGAGCTGTCACAGGACCTACTGCAGCTACATCCCAAAACCTCCTCACTGCTCTGCGGGCCTGTGCTGTCCCTCCCTGTGATCACTGCCCAGCACTGAGCCAAAGGGGAAACAGTAACCGAACAAGTGTCCAAGCATCAGACATTAGACACATCCACTCTGCCAGTGCTGCATATTTCTCTCCTTTGCACTTGTGCACCTCTGGGACCCGCGGACAAACGCATCCCCATGCACGAACACACACAGCCTAAATGCATATTTTTATATGTTGCACCTGTGCACACGTGCGCGTGCATACAGGAATACAAGACTCCCACCTGTTCTCAGCGCTCAACAACACTGCGCTCCCTCTTCTCTCCTTCTCTCTCTGCATAACAAACGTTGCTGCCAAAATGTTCCCATAGCCACATTGCTGCTCCACTCTGGTGCAACATCACTGGTATTTCGATTAGTTTAGCTGAACATATGTTGCCCTTTTACCGGATTCATGCTCATTAGCCTCCACTCTTTGTACCCTTGTGACGAACTTTGAACTTATAACTTGGCAGGCGTCACGACTTGTAGACATTTTGGAGTTATTGCGTCTATTGTTTGTGAGGGCTGTGAAATAGAAAGGTCTCTTTACAGCCGCAGAAACCTATTGATTTATTATCACAAAGGTATGAGGTTTCATTGATCTTAAGGTTAAGCTCTGTTTTCCCCATTTGGACTTGAGAATGTTGTTGATAGACAGCCAAAGCCAGACAGCCTGACACTATCTAAAACTGCCATGGGTGTCTTGAGAGGTGACAGAAAGCAAATAGACTAATGTCACCCGCCCAGTGAATCTCTCATGTTACACTGGCTGACATTGTCCACTGCAGCAGCCACCTACCCCACTCAATAACTAATTACAATGTCTTTAGCCTCCTCTGCCTTGCCTCCCTACCTCCTGCCTTTCCTCTTTTCAAAGGAGAGCCAAAGGACAGGATGTCTATTAATTAAAAAGGCTGACTAATAGTAGCTCCAGCAAATACTCCCCTTTTCCCTCTCTCTCTGTGACATGATAAGTAACTGTCTGTGGTTTTTGCTTGGATTTCAAATGAACCCAAGCACCAAATCTATGCAGATACATGTTCATGCAGAATGCAGCACTAACACTATTAAACAGTTGATGGTTTAAAATCCTTTTTGTAGATTTTTGCTGAGATTTAAACACACTTCACTGGAACATAATGTTTCTATCCTTCTTTGTGCGTTAATATTTCATTCTAATGCCACATACAGTATTATACACCCAATTTGAACATTTAATTTGGTGGGCAATGTAGTGGGTAATAGGAAAAGAGTGTCGCTATCAGAAAAAACGACAGCAGTGGTCTAATATGAATTTTGCTGACAAATGACCTCTTGTGGCTGTGCAGTTATTGTCTCTTACAAGCAGAGAGGGGAAGTAGTGCCTCAAAACCTTGTCAGGAGAAGGTCAGGTTGTGAAGTTGTGTACAAATAATCTAACTTTGACATGGGAGACCGCTGTTTGCAAGACAATAACAATATTTTTCTAACCTAGAACCAACTCGTTTTTGTTCCTGAATTTAACCAAACCTCTACAGTACCAGATCAGACAAACATCCTGCATGTATAAATCATTTTTGTGACAATAACATGCATTTTTAACGGCACTGACAAACAACACTGAGGGGCATCTGATCTGAAAACCCTCATTTATATTTAGTAATTTATGGGATTTCTTGAATGGAAATTTGTCTCTTAGTGAGACATCCTTTTCTGATTTTTAACATTTTGTCTTAATTAGCAGACATAATGCAAAAGTAGCAGCACTCATTACGCAAAAGTGCCCCTTGTCAGTGTTATCTTTACTATATAATGATGAAAACTCTGTCTGTGGGTGTCTCTGTTCCACGTTTTTCTCCTCACTGACTTGGTCAATCCATGTGAAATTTGGCACAGTGGTAGAGGGTCATGGGAGGATGCAAATGAAGCAATATAACATCAATTGGCCAAAGGGGGGCGCTATAGCAACCGAATTGAAATTGCAAACTTTGAATGGACATATCTCATGCCCCGTATGTCGTAGAGACATGAAACTTTGCACAGAGATGCCTCTCCTCACGAGGAACAAATCTGCCTCAAGAACCCATAACTTCCGGTTATATAGATTTTCTGCCATTTTGAATTTTTTGAAAAACACTTAAAATTGATCTCTCCTAGGAAGTTTGACCGATCTGCATGAAACTTGGTGAACATAATCTAGGGACCAATATCTAAAGTTCCCTCTTGGCAAAAGTTGGAAAACTTACTAAAACTGAGCTTCTATAAGGCAATGAATATTGTGGAGGGCGTGGCTCATCACATAAAGGTGTATAACATCTCAAGGGTTTCACCGATCACCACGCAACTTTGTAGGCATATGACCACACATAATCTGAGGGGACCCCTCCATTATTGACCCCAACAAACAAACAAAACAAAATGGGGGCGCTAGAGAGCTAATTTCTTATCTAGGCCTAACTGCCACATCGATTTTTACTAAACTTGGTAGATATGTAGAACAGGACGCCTCAAGGTGACTGGAGAAATTTAACTCTAATTGGCAACTGGGTGGCGCTATAACAACAGAAAAATGCTTAAAAATGGCTAAAATGCGTCCGATCGCTGTGGCTCCCCCTGTGGCCCAATGTTGTTGTTTTTTTCTGACTCTTGGTATGACTAAGTCATGGTATGGTATGTTGTACATAATCACGGAAACTGTCAGTGTGTCATTCTGTCAGTTAGTCATTGTGTCTCTCCCACGTTTTTCTACTCACTGACGTGGTCAATCTATGTGAAACTGCACATAGGCATTGAGGATTGGCATAGGTAGAAGGTGACAAAGCTACCAATGGGTATGGACTAGTATAATTATATTACTGGATCATTATTACTGATGCCTTAACATACAGTAGTTCTTTGATGTTGTAAGCTAATCTTAAAGGTATACTATGCAGGAAATGTCAACTGTTTGTAAACACAACATTCAAACTCCTTCTCACTACACTACTTGTAAGTAAACTGAAAGCTGCTATTGTAGGAATGTTACATTTGTTGTAATGGAAAAAACAGGACTTTAGCTTTAGCTAGATGAGCTAACCATTTGTCCAACAGAAAATGTCACTCTGCATTTCCATCCTCTCCATTAGTGTTCGCCAACTTAAATGGAAACTTGCCACAGATTCACTCTTCTTTTAGAACAAGCTTTGTCCGCTTGCCATTTTACCTCTTTATATTTGCATTTTTTCAGCACTGTGTCCACAGTTTTTGTGGTCTTCTTGGATGGATGCTGCTTATGATCCGGCACCCAGTCGTTACCTTTTCATGAAGCCCTGACCTTACCTGCGTTCTCTTATTGGCTTCAGGCTACACGCTCCTAAACGTCTTGAACACAGCAAAATAAGAAGCATATAACAAAATACATGCAGAGGGCATATTCTCTGCAAATAAATACACCGCCACACACTTCTAGTAGGTCATAAGTAATGATTCAATTCAATTCAATTCAATTTTATTTATAAAGCCCAATATCACAAATCACAATTTGCCTCACAGGGCTTTACAGCATACGACATCCCTCTGTCCTTAAGACCCTCACAGCGGATAAGGAAAAACTCCCCAAAAAAAAACCCTTTAACGGGGAAAAAAAAAACGGTAGAAACCTCAGGAAGAGCAACTGAGGAGGGATCCCTCTTCCAGGACGGACAGACGAGCAATAGATGTCGTACAGAACAGATCAGCATAATAAATTAACAGTAATCCATATGACACAATGAGACAGAGAGAGAGAGAGAGAGAGAGAGAGAGAGAGATGCAGGTAATGACAGTAGCTTACAACAACATTAATGAAAGTAATAATATTATAGTTATAGTTCTGGCTACTGTGGTACAATATGTTGAAAGTATGTATTAGTATCAGACAGTATACTTGTGTGACAATAGTCATATGTGTATAATAACAGTAGAAGTATGACTAATGACTAATGATGGCAGCAGCAGCAGGAGGCATCTGGCAGGACCACGGCAGCAGCACAACCACACACGTCACACTGTCCAGGCACCGCTGCTGATTGAAAGGGACTACTTCTGTATGAGTGTATACTTTTTTTTTTCTTTGAGGAACATCCTGCATAGTATATCTTCAACTGCATCATATTCTGTCATGGGGTTTAGTCTGTTAAATTGTAACATACTTAATAAACTGGTCACGATGTTTGAAAATTATATTTATTGCAATTGCATGAATCTGAAAAGTAACTATAATGGTTCAATACATGTAATAAACGTAGTGGAGCAGAAGTTTAAAATTAGCAAAAAAATGTTCATCAACAACCTTTATTACCATGACTAATAATACTATGACAATATGCATGTTTTGTTTTTCCTTGACGAGACAAGACCAGACTAAAATGTTAGTGGTGGGCTATCGGACATTCACAATGCCTGATATTTCCCCCCATTTGTGTGCCTGGCTTATCTGTCAAAATATAAGCAATGTCATTGATTAAATGTATTGAGGGATATGTGCAGAATTACGGAATCCTAGCCACACAGAGGATGATGTCTCAAACCAACGGGGAGTTTGATTGGAAAAAAAGAATCAATTTATGGACACACTTTATTTAAAACACAATGCCCTCTAGTAACGAGAAATGGAATGAATACAACCAACCTGAATAGACACTTAAAGCCACACTACCTAACTATCAATGCCACGGTAAGTGAGCTAACTGTAACAAAATTTCAACAAATTTCAACTGGATACAACCTGTCACCTTGATTCCAATTTTAGATACTTGTATCAGCCTAATTGCATTAAAGCGAAAAAGCATTCTGACTATAATGATTAATATAATTGATTAATATGTAATGACTTTACAACTGACCCAAACTGGGCTAAAATGTTTTGAGATGTGTCAGCTAAAAGAAGATTAAAACTATAAAGGACTAAAATGTGGCTTAAACTAATAAGCACTTTCGCCTAAGACTACGACCAAATCAAAAGGGCTGCCAAAATGAATACTGATACTCAAATAAAGTACCTTTAAAGGTTAATATATGTAATGACTTTTGACCTGTTAATAAGAACGTTAAACATGAGGACAGACAAAAATAGAATAACACTGAGAGTAGAGTGACACTCAACAGATGGTGTTATTGGATGCCATTGTTACATGTTACAGTATGTCATGGTCACGTGGACCATTATGCCATTAAAACAAGTATGAGACACACATGTAATCACAGAAATGCCCCTCTATCTTTTCACTTTTGGACCAATGTGAGTAACGTGCCAGCCATGGTTCCTGTGCATGTTTGTTTTAAATGGATTTCTATCGAAGATTGCATTCAAACATCATTAACGTATCCCTGGTGGCTCCGGTAAGACAGTGACAGCAGGCAGAGGAGAAAACACTGTGACTGGTTTACTCCTTTGGGAAGGACTCACAGGAAAAAAGACAGCAGAAGGTCATGTGAATCTATATTAGATCACTTTTTCTCACTCTGGTAACTTCGTACAGTCTCCCCCTCCTCTGGATCTCCTTGTCAATGGCACTGAGCGGTGCTGGTGCAAATTATTGTCCTGGGTATAAATAGGCTGACAGCCTGGCAGGGCCAGGTGGTCTGATCTGCCAGTTCGGTGTCCTCCTCGCTGCCTGGCGCAGCGCTGTGGCACTGAAGTGGATGTTTTCTCCACATTCACAGTGACCTCAGATTGTCCACAGATGGCACGGTTCCCTGGCAAACTGTAAAGATGCAGCTCTTTTGATGAATGGATGACATCTGAAATAATTCATTCCCTCTCAAAAATGTTTGTTTTGTAACATGGGGAAATAATCATGAAGGCATCAAATGTAATAGCTGGATGTGAAACTTGATGTCAGAGTTAGTGCATAATTTAAATTCTGTTTATGCATTGGTTTTTGCTGCACTATTTTTTAATTAACTCATTTGAAATAGCATATTTGTGATGTGGCTTAGCTTCAGTAATTTTATGCAGCAACTCTGTGGAGCTCTTTTATCTCAAAGATTGTTGTTCATCTTGGCCTTTTAATTGATGAACCTGTTGGCTATGACTGTACCTGTCAGATATTTCTAATCCAAAAAGGTCATGATTTTGTTTAAAGTACCTTCAGTGTCTGTTTTTGTGCAAAGGTAGTATGTGGGGGGGGGGATATAAATTGAGTTGACAGTTTACAGGTACACGTAATAACCTATTCAAAAAGATTAATACATGTTTGTCTGAGGCCATGGTTCATTGCCAAAAAACAGAGGATTGCCCCCTTCATCTACAGTCAGGTCCATAATTATTTGGACAATGATACAGTTGTCGTCATTTTGGCTCTGTACACCACCACAATGGGTTTTAAATGAAACAATGAATACCTGCTTAAAGTGCAGACTCTCAGCTTTCATTTAAGGCTTTTTTCAAAAATGTAGTATGAACCTTGTAGGAATTACAACCATTTCTTCACACAGTCCCCCGACTTTAAGGGCTCATAAGTATTTGGACAAACTAACATAATCATCAGTTAAACAGTCAGTTTTAATACTTGGTTGCAAATCCTTTACAGTCAATGACTGCCTGAAGTGTTGGACACATAGGCATCATCAGATGCTGGGTTTCTTCCCTGGTGATGCTCTGCCAGCCCTTTACTGCAGCCGTCTGCACTTCCTGCTTGTGTTTTGGGTGTTTTGCCCTCAGTTTTGGCTTCAGCAAGAGAAACGCATGCTCAGTTGGATTCAGGTCAGATGATATGACTTGGCCATTGCAGAACATTCCACTTCTTTGCCTTAAAAATGTCTTTGGTTGCTTTTGCAGTATGCTTCAGGTCAATGTCCAACTGCACTGTGAAGCATCGTCCAATGAGTTTTGAAGCATTTAGTTGAATCTGAGCAGATAATGGTGCCCCAAACACTTCAGCTTTCATCCTGCTGCTCTTGTCAGCAGTCACATCATCAATAAATACAAGAGAACCAGTTCCACTGGCAGCCATACATGGCCATGACATAACAGTACCTCCACCATGCTTCACTGATGAGGTGGTGTGCTTTGGATCATGAGCAGTTCCTTCCCTTCTTCCTTCTCTTGTCTTCCCATCATTCTGGTAGTTGATCTTTGTTTTATCTGTCCATAGTATGCTGTTCCACAACTGTACAGGCTTTTTTGATGGTTTTTGACAAACTCTAATCTGGCCTTCCATTTTTAAGGCTAACCAATGGTTTGCATCTTGTGATAAACCCTCTGTATTTATTCTAGTGAAGTCTTGTCTTGCTTACAAGAGCAGCAGGATGAAAGCTGAAGTGTTTGGGGCACCATTACCTGCTCAGATTCAACCAAATGCTTCAAAACTCATTGGACGATGCTTCACAGTGCAGATGGACATTGACCTGAAGCATATTGCAAAAGCAACCAAAGACATTTTTAAGGCAAAGAAGTGGAATGTTCTGCAACGGCCAAGTCATATTATCTGACCTGAATCCAACTGAGCATGCGTTTCTCTTGCTGAAGCCAAAACTGAGGGCAAAACACCCAAAACACAAGCAGGAAGTGCAGACAGCTACAGTAAAGGGCTGGCAGAGCATCACCAGGGAAGAAACCCAGCATCTGATGATGCCTATGTGTCCAACATTTCAGGCAGTCATTGACTGTAAAGGATTTGCAACCAAGTATTAAAACTGACTGTTTAATTGATGATTATGTTAGTTTGTCCAAATACTTATGAGCCCTTAAAGTCGGGGGACTGTGTGAAGAAATGGTTGTCATTCCTACACGGTTCATACTACATTTTTGAAAAAAGCCTTAAATGAAAGCTGAGAGTCTGCACTTTAAGCAGGTATTCATTGTTTCATTTAAAACCCATTGTGGTGGTGTACAGAGCCAAAATGACGACAACTGTATCATTGTCCAAATAATTATGGACCTGACTGTATGTCCCGACCCTCACTTACAGTCATGAGCTTTGGGTAGTGACCGAAAGAATGAGATTGCAGATACAAGCAGCTGAAATGAGTTTCTGTAGGAGGGTAGCTGGGGTCAGCTTTAGATATAGGGTGAGGAGCTAAGACATCTGGAGGTAGCTTGGATCAAAAGGGGCCAGTTGAGGTGGTTCAGGCATCTGATCAGGATGCCTCCTGGGTGCCTCCCAATAGAGGTTTTCTGGGTATGTCAAAGTGGTAGAAGGCTCTGGGGTAGACCCAGAACACTCTGAAGGGATTATATGTTGCATCTGGCCTGGGAAGGACTCAGGATCCCCCAGGAGGAGCTGGAAAGTGTTGCTCAATCTGCTACTCCTGCGCCCCAGCCCCGGGTAAGTGGCTAAAAATGGATGGATGGATGGATGGACTGATGGATGGATGGATGTTTGTAGTCCATGTGTTTCACTCAAAAGTGACATACATTTTTAACCAAATTTGATTTTTTGGATCAATGTGTTGTTCAAAGATACTCATCAAGTGAACTAAAGAACCATCAACCCCCATGTAATGCAACAAAATCTGCCATCAAGATCTTGCTATGTTTGTTTCCATGGTCACTGATGGTGAGATACTATAACTGGCGTAGAACTTAAAGCACTCATTTGTCTGATTTGTACAACCAACAGAAGTGATGTGTTAGACTTGCATCATTTGTGTTAAGACGGATCTAATAAACTGACTGCTTGGTGTGTTGTTTCAGGGACGATACATTCAAAATGAGTCTCATGAAAGAAGTTGATAAGGATTCCCCCCTCTGTCCCTCCCTCCATCCTGAACTCTTGGGGTTCCCTCCATCGTCCTTCTCTTCTCTATCTCACCTCAGTTGATTTTTCCTCATTACATCATAGACAGTTATCTGTTATAACACGCTGTCAATTGGTATTGAGTCTTAAGATATTGTTTCCAGCCCTAACTCAATTCTATCACTCAAAGGGGATAAATACAATCACACCACACATATTATTTCCACATAGGGACACGGTGAAAGCTGCAGGTAACACAACTGAAGAGAGCAGTCAGTTTAACTACAGTTTCTTATTTTAGAACAAGTGATAAACTCTTCAAAGGAGTAAGTGATACAGGATATCACTTTTTATTGGTGATTTGCAGCAATTTTAAGCACTGAAAGCAATTCATTGATGAAGGATAACTTGGAAGTGATACAACTTGGAATCTCTAGTGTGGAAACCTTAAATTTAACCAAACCTATGCTTTTAAGGATCTGTATAGCCAGAACTCAGTGGACTTTCATGTCTATGTATAACGCACTATGTATCCCCGTGCATCTGTTGTTGTTCCAGACTAAACTTCAGCGTGGGTATAACACCTAGCATTTATGTTATTTCCTTGTGCAACAAAAGCCAATTATTGGCTTCAGAAAAAAAACATCATGCTTTGGGCTCAACATTCACATGAGAGGCAAACAACTGCCTCCTGGGTGAGCAGTCAGGGTTTGTTGGATCCATACCCCAGCAGGGGTGTGTCATACTGCTGCGAAAGGTGCCTTTTTGTTGGAGTCTGACTTCAAAATTACAGACAAAGCGACAGTATTTGACAAGTTCAGAATAAGAACTTGCTGGACAAACTGAAGATCCAGCTCTGGCAACTCTGGAGAGTCTTTTAGTACAACCAAACACTGGAAAATACTTTTTTTGGCATCCAAAACATTACATTTAACTTTTATTGACTCAAAACACTGAAATAGCAACAGTTACTGCCATGCCTTTACTACTGTAAATATGGGGTTACGCCACCTTGTCAGTGTGTTGGCACCCAATTGCCACTTAAATGACCACGCCCTTAATTATGCATAATTTTGAGCCTTAATAATATTTAAACAGGTGAGTTATATAAAAATGACCCCCCATAAAGTTGTTATGAATGGGTAAATTAGCTGTATAGTAGATACTGGAATTGTTTTTAGTACCAGGCTTATTTCTGCTCTAATGTGGGGGATTTGGGGGTCTTTGGGAATTTACTTGCTCCTCGAGCCAGCCTCAAGTGACCATTCAAGGAACTGCACATCTGCGCTAGCTTAATTTTTCAGCCCCAGGGGTTGCCGCTTGGTCACACAGTAAAAGAAAAAGACAACAGAGAGTGTGTTAGTCAGGTAAAGGGCAACCAAATATGTCAAAGCAGCTTCAAGTCTCCAGACTCCTACTGGAGGGATGAAAACCATACAGGCTCATTTACTCATTCCTTTTTATTGATATTTAATTTGTCACTCATCTGTAACTCCTTGATTTCAGTTGGTGCACATCTGCACTAAATAAATGCATTTTAATAACATAAGGTAAGTGAAGGCAGCTTTGAAGCAACTTTATTTTTTTTAACCACTTAGAAGCTGTAGAGTTGTGTTTCTGGCCCTCTTATGAATGTTAGTCAAATATTTACACTCCTTTTAGCTCTATTTTGGTCCCCACCAACTGCTGGGGGAAATATCTGGTTCAATAAATATGGTCTTAAATAATCTGACATTACATATTTCTGGAATACACAGTCACAGTAACAATCACATGGCTGCCAACAATGCCAAATGTGCAGAAGTTTTGTTGAGAAAGTTTTGGGGTTGACCACAAATTGACTCCTGGTAGCTGCTGGTCAAAACTAATAGGATTTTCAGACTCAACACTAAACTAAATTACTTGGTTAAATGCATTTTTTTTTTTCATTACGCCTCCATCAACTCCTAATTCCCTTGTCCTCACTTCCCCCTCTTCTCTGCCATATATGTAGAACTGTTTACCTGCTACTTTCCATCTCTCCTCCCACCCCATCCTTTATCTTCTCCAGTCATGGAGGCCAACTTGTCACCAGCAGACGTGTTGATGTCTTATGGTTGTGGGAGCATTTTCTACAACGCCTGCAGCAAACAGGAAGCCTGGCGAGCTGCAGGGAGAACAGAGGGAGGGTTTATCTCGGAAGGCAGGCCTTCCCTCTATCACTATGCCAATAGAGACAGCAGCACAGAGCCCGGCGCTCCACAGCCTGATAAGGCCCCCAGACAGAGCAGCTCTGCAGCTAGACCCCACTCACTACAATGGACGGGACAGAGGAGACAGAGTACGTGACCAACAACTCTGACAGTTGTGCCTAGATCTCGCCCTCTGTGCATTCATACAGCTCCCGCTAAATCTGTCTTAGTTTCCTAAAGACCAGAGCTATTTGACAGTGGTGAGATATTCATTAATATTGGATTAAGCTGAGGTGGAAAAAACATATCGATTAGGTTTCTCAATATGGATTCTTGTGTCCTTTTGTGAACTTTCTTATGTACTAACCACAGAGGTTGAATAAAGTGCTCAGTAACTTTAGTCCCCTCTATGAAAAACTTATGAGTAAAGTTTTGCCTGAAATATTTCTGTCTATTTAGCACATAATATACAAGAGAGGAAGGACACTCAACTTCATGAGAATTGTATTTTAAGTTATAACTGTTGGATCCTCAGTGGCTTTAATTAATGCGATATTAATAAGAGCAAGCATATATATTTAAGTTGCACCAATCAATGCTCTTTATACTAACATTTGGTAAAATACTAATTTGAAAGGGGTTGCTGGTGGTGACAAACCCAGAGATAATTAACCGCAGATTCCCTCAGCTTTGTGAAGTGTTTTAGCGTCCTTCTGTCACAATTTTTTTTTTGTAGTCTTATCTCTAGGATTTTGTTTGTGTGTGTTTCTAGCCATGTTTCCATCAGGCTGTTTACAGTAGAAGTGCATCTAGAAGTATCACATTGGAAAATTATGATGGAAACGCCCAAATTCGAATTGAAATCCCCTGATTCGCACAAACTAAAATACGCTCGCTTTAGCCGGGTTTTGGTTGATTCGAAAAATGTTGATTTGCAAAACGGGAGATGAAAACAATTATGTTTGAATTAAGTCTGACGTAGCGCACCTCTCTCCATGGTGATATCCACACTTCAGGTCGGGAAGGCGGTAATGCATTTACAAGCTGGTTGCCAACAAGAAAACGTAGAAGAAGAATGCGAGACTTGTTTTGTTTCCGGTTCTGCGGAAAACACGCGCGAGTTCATAGTTTTCACCAAAGTCCGTACATTAATGGAAACACACAGGATTCGTGTTTCTTTTAATGCGCATTTCCCAATGATTCGAATCACTTTTGGATGGAAACATAGCTTCTGTTTGTGTTTTTCCTTGTTTCATGTTCATCATGTTCAAGCTGTTTTATTTTGTCATGTATATTCATTCCTTATGTGTTATGTGTGGTTTTATTTACTGGGTGTTTCTCAAAGTCAAGCAAGGATCCTCAAAAGACAGAATTTCAAGGAGGCTATGTCGTCGAACCCCGTGGAAAGACTGTTCCAATGTCAAGGATCCTTCCAAATTTCACCTTCTTTCAGAGATATTCCAAGGATGCATGTGTGTATCCTCAGTGTGCAAAAAAATACCCACAATGCTTTGCACACAATTTGCTGGAAGTGAAGGTGGGGCCTCTTCAGTGAAACCTGTGCCGTGGAGCTCAGCAGGATTTAGATAATTGTCATTTATCTGGATTTATATGAAAAAAAATATTGACAGAAACCTCATAATTTACACTTTCCAATGCGTCCACTGACAAAAAAAAGATATTTTTTGAAATAACGTGACTGAGATAAAACATAAAAGTTTTTAGAATAATCAGTCACAGCAGAGATGGAGAGCTAAGTGTCGTACATACAGTCAATCATAATTTAGAACTTTTTTCAGCTGTTGTCTTTACTTCATTACTCACTCTTAAATATGATCCAGAAATTCTCCCTAAAAGTCACATGATTCTGAGAATACTGCTGACATTAGTTTAAAATTATACAACAACATTAGAGAGTGCCAAAATCATCACAGTACCCTGAAACCCCCTCAGTCTGCTGGGGGTTAATGACGTACACCGGGGTACCCTTGTTAGCCTGTTCCAATGTGTGTTCATTGAATGCCAGGAAGGACTTTTACCTTGCCTGTGCAGTCAAGGATCCTTCCTTGGGAGAACCCCTCCCTCCATGGAAGGATCCTTGACTTTTAAAAAAACACTCTTTGTCAGCCTTGGCCTTATTAGTTTCACTCACCTGTTCTTACTCCCCCAATAAGTGTCTTTCCCTCATTTAGCCAGATACACACCTGCCTTGTGTTAGCCTCGTTAGTCCATCCCTGCTCCTCAGTTTTCCCAGACAATCAGCTCCCTGCCTGTTCTTCTGCCTTTTCACCTTATCTTCAACCCTCATCCCCTCACCTGAGCTCCTCTGCCCTTTCTCTCCACCTGCACTTCATTCCCTCATCAGACTAGTTTGTATTTAAGTCCTGGTTTTCAGTTTTTATTGGATCCTTGATTTGGTTGTGTGATATTCAATTGTCGTTCTCCTGGAATAAAGAGTGATCTTTTGGCGCTCCTATGGTCAGCTGCCTCCTGCATTTGGGTTCACCTGCTCCACATCACGTAACACCTTCAGCTTATTGTTTTGGTTTTACAGCCGTAAGCTATTTGGGTTCACGCCGTTCTTATGAGCCATGCTTTCAGACCTCGCAGGCAGCTGTTCTTAATGAATCCTGCAGTGTGGTGTATCCTATAAAATATATTTATTACAAATTTGCCTCGCTAAATATGATACTTTGCACTGGTAAGGTTTTTTTTTTTTTTCAGTCCAGAAAGTGTGAAACACCAAAGTGTGAGTCCTGTGTTCCATAAGTTACTAGGTTTACTGTAATAAACAAAAGGTTAATCTTGAGGGCAGCGATAGCTGCATGCACATAACACTCACAAATTGTCACCTCATATAGTTAATAAGGCTAACGTGTTAGCAAACAGTGGCTTATTAACACATCCAGCAGAAATGGGTAATGTAACTACATGTTCACTCTATTTTTAGATTTGTTTTGGTCTCCTCCAACTTGTGAAAGAAATATGTAGCTCTTTATATATGTCTTACACAAGAGATTTGCTCTTGTTTTAATTTTTCCAGCTCTCTGCAACAGCTTGCGTCTCAGCTGTGTCTCACAAGCATAACATCAACCTGAAGTGTTTATTTACGCCTCGAGTCTATTTATTGACAATACCTGCGTGAATCTGAAGTTAGTTTCTCAATTAAAAGGCGCTAAATAAATCTCTTTATCTACATTTTGCAACTTAGGCATAGCAGAGTTTGCAATCTCTAGACAAGCCAGAGAACGGCACAGTCTTCCGATACTTTTGTCCGGCAGCTGACAAGCACAGGAACCTCTTTTTGGGACTGAGGGGCTGCAGTATTCATTCATGGACAAACTGAAATGTATACTGTACATATACTGCCTCTACTGCACACTGCACAGAAAGTTTAACCCACTACAGACAGTCGCTGGTATAGACAATCAGCTTAGGGTCACAACAGTGTTCACACAAGCGTGACACTAACATTATGTTTGTGGTCTAGATATAGACTACAAAGGCAACAACAAGGCTAAGATCCTGCAGCACTCGGGTTTCAGGCTGACAAGCAGCTGCTAGCCAGCCAACCAACCAGACATAGTGGTGGCTGACAAGGAGCAGAACAGGGCAAATTTGTGGTAGATGTGGCGATCTCAGCTGACAGGAACATCAGGAAGAAAGAGCATGAAAAGACTGAGAAGTAGGGGCTGAAGGGACAACTGGAACAGATGTGGAAGGTTAGGTCCAAAGTGGTCCCAGTAGTAATCGAAGCACTCGTGGCTGTGACCCACAAACTGGGAGAGTTACTCCAGCAGATTCCAGGTATGACATCTGAGTCTTTGTCCAGAAGAGTGCAGTCCTAGGAACAGCTAAGATACAGCACAGAACCCTCAAACTTCTAGGCCTCACAATGCATGGAGGGTTTCACCCCGAGTCCAGCATCCTGAGACTATTAACTTAGGACTGGTGAGCGTCAGAGCCACTGTCCAGGATGAAACAAATTCGGGTACAACATCTGAGATCTCTGTCCAGAAGAGTGCAGTCCTAGCTAGCTAACTAAGATACTGCGCAGAACCTTCAACTCCCATTGCTCTGGTAGAGGACCCGAGCTTGAGGAAGACACACCACGCCCATGGGGGATGGTTTATATACAGTATATCTTCCAATCCTTTAAATGTCACTCATTTCTAAAGCTCATTATCGAACATACTGTACCTCAAAGAAGAAACAAAAGTTGTATTTTCTTCACTGGTTTTTCTTCCGTCTCGCATTGTAGCTGCGGGTCCCCTGTGTGTATACAAGGTCTTATGGGAAATAACTGCATGCAGTGTGTTCTGTAGTGGGAAATCCAGTTCTGTGTTCGGCCAACCATGTCAGGCACTTAAACCACAGAGGGCCTGAATTCCTCGGGGCCAATCCAGCCTGTCACCATGAATGTAAAGATGGGCTTTATCTCCTAAGACTTAAACATGACCATGAATAATGGAGAAGCAGGTAGAGCAAGTATAAGAGGGATCAAAGGAGCATTACATTCTCCACACACTCTTTGATTGTAAGTCATTGCTATGATTTCACTGTATCATCAAATTGGATTTACTGCTATCATCTCAAAGTGGAATACAGGAATCAGGAATCAGTGAACAAAAACATAATGAGCTGGGAGATTTTAAACACATGACGGATGAAGACTGTAGCGGATTCATAATATAAAGGAAGCCATTACAGCATAAGACATGCAGCTGGAGACAGAGAGGCTTTTCATTCGGTTTGGGTCACCTCTTCTGTCTTTTCTGCGCTGATAATGAAGGGGAACAAAAGATGTTGTTAGAAATGGGATTCACTGTATTTCGTGCTTGTTATTTGTTGTGTGTGTCAGCATATACGTGTCTGTGCTTGTCTGGCAAGAAATTAACTTAGTCACAGAGGTCTGAGACAATAGCAGAGCAGGAATTGCTGAGCCAATTGCAGCACCTCGGCAACGGTAAAGCCATTTCGCTCCAGCAGACCACTTAATAGCTTTGGCTGATGCAGAGTTTGGAAATCCATCAGTCAACCAGGCCAGACTGAGATGAGCAGCCCGCTCAGATACTCAAGCAGTGGGTGAGGAAACAATGGACCAGTGCTCATCATGAGTTCAGGCCGTTCAGTGTCGAGACCTCTCAGGCTAGATTTGATGTCTGAAATTGCAATATGGAAACAGGATGCAGTCTTTACACTTTACACACAAATGAGCAGCAGCTCTGAAATTCAAAATTCACAGTGGAATATGTGATAATAGCAAATAGTCACATGCTTACATGCAGGCAGACACATTCTGTGAGTTAACACTGATGCAGTTTGTACTTTAGGAACAACATAGACCTTTAAAAATCCTCTTACAGCAAGTAAGTATTGCATTTCCTTTGAAGGTGAATTTAGTATACTTCTAACTGGGCCCTATTTTCCCATGTTTTTGTGCCCGAGTGACTAATGGGAACAACAATTTTTGAAACTGGTCGAGTATTTATCGAGGAAGGTTGCAGTGGCGAAACAAGCTGCAATGTAATAACTTGAGGCACATTCCCGCCCTCAATTTACGTCTACTTAAAGTGCTTGTTTTTGCCACTGACAGGCTCAAATTATTATTTTAAGTGTCAACATTATAAAAAGGATCCCTACAGAGACAGACCTTTTGTCTAAAGTAAGAGTAAGTAAGTAAGTAAGTAAGTAAGTAAGAGCAAGATCCTTTTTGTTAAACCAGAAACAGCTTCAAAATCACCGCCCACCAGACTTTATTTAATAAGGAGTAGTTTTATTAACGTAAAACATACTTCAGGTATTAAATGGAGAAACAACATTGTTCTAGCACTTAATACCACAGCAGACACAAGAGAATGGTGTGGATGTATTTTTGTTTATTTACTTGTGGGTGTAGATTTTTTTTTTTTTTTTTTTTTTTTTTTACTATTTTAACTTTTGATGCAGAACAACCACTGCTCCCCCAGCTTGGTCTTGGCAAGGTGCTGGAAACATCAATAAGTCAAGACTGGTAGGAAAGTCTATTCTACCAGACTGGACTATTTCAACTTTTAAAATGCCTCCTGTGGACAGGTGTTGTAAATTAGTGTTTTGCTACAAATACTAAACACAGTGCATCTGCTTCTTTTATGTAAATTTAGAATTCTTATGCTATTCTGATGTCTATATTAGGGCTGTAGTCAACCAAAGAAATTCTTGGTCGACTACAGTCCCACATAATCTTTGACTAATCGATTAGTCATGGGAAAAAAATAATCTGCACGTTATTTTTACTTCTGCGGTGGTGTGTCTGTCACTCTGCAGTTACACCTCCAAAACACTAGTTGGCGGTGGAGGACTTTGTTAAGTGCTGTAAAGTTTAGTTGATTCAAAACACACATTAAATATGGTGTAATAGAGACGATTTCAAACACAAGTACAGAAACTGGCTTCACTGTAAATCGCAGAACTGACAGACAAACACTTGTCTTTACCTGGACTCATTTCCCTCACCAATACAACATGCTAAAGTTATTAACACAAGTCTATGGCGTTTTACATTGTATAAATTAGCCTAGCATCTAGCAATCTTTCCCTCGTCTCATATAAAACCAGGGACAACAGCAACACATAACAAAGATAACATTGCATAATTTGGCTCCATAACAACTCACAACATTCACCAACAAAACAACTGTCTTCTACTAAACACGTTTTCCAAGCAAATACAACATGCTAACGTTATTAGCGCCAGCCTATGGCATTTTACATTGTATAAATTAGCACAAGACTTAAAATGCTACTTTAGTGGAGGCTTTACTGTCTTCACAGTTTATTGTTTCTCATCTGTGAAATACACGTAATTACAAGCTTTGCTCCACAACTTAGCCTGTCCCTCCCGCCGCAGGAAATAATGGATTAATCCTGGAAAGCTGTTGATGTAGCACTTTTCTCCTTATGAGAGTAACACAGCGATTATTCGACCAATGAATTTGGTCGGACGTGAGCATATCGACCAAATAATCGACTAGTCGACCAAGAGACTACAGCCCTAGTCTATATCAAATAAAGTAAACTAAAGTAAACTAAACTAAAGTAATTCATCTAGTTAGATATGAAAATATGCTGGCTCTATATGCGCTAGAATGTTTATTTAAATGAAGTCTGGTTGGTTTGGCGATGGTGATTTCAGGGCTGTTTCACGAAACAAAAGATTCTTATTCTTTAACAAAAAGGGCTGTCTCTGTAGGGATCATGTCCATAAGTTGTCAGACATTTAAAGTAATAATCTGAACCTGCCAGAGGCAAAAACAAGAACTTTTAATGGACATAAAGACAGTGTGTACCTGCCCCAAGTGGTTACAAAATACTACACCAGTTTCCAAAGGTTGTTGTCTCCATTAGCAACTTAGATACAAAAAAAGAAAAAAGAAATAGGGTCCGGGGTAAAATGCCAAAGTTACCCTTTAAAGTTTGGGTCAAGCTTCATATTTGTCTGATACTACACCTCCCCTAATGCAGGTTAACCGATTTAATCATCACACAGTATTCAAGCAGTGTCGGCAGAACTGAAACAGTGCTGTTATTCCCACTGCAGGTCTTGTAGAAGCATCATTTAAACAGCCTAAATTGCTTCCACTTACTGAAAGCAATTTGTTAACAACAACAACAGATATAAACAAACTTTAAATTAGCCGAATGATTTCAGATTTTATTTGGCTGTAACTGTCAATGATGATGGCTTTGTTGAAACTTCTGTGCTTCTTTTTCACCATGTTGAAGAAGTTCCTACCATCTGAGTCTGGCTGCTTGAAATTACGGCCTTTACGGTGTGACATGAGGACCACCACCGCCTGGTGAACGCCCACATCTTTCACCCAAAGACTCCTTTTGTTTTATGGCTGCACTTTTCCATCAAGTGAGAATTTTCAAGATTTGCATTCTCTGGACCATTTGAGATCTCCACTAGAATTTAAATTGAATTTCTGTAGGTCTCAACAAAGTGTTGCTACGGCTATTTGTAACAGAGAGGTTTTAACAGGCTAAAGGATGTGTGAAGTCATTTCTTTTTATGAAAGTCGTAACAGTCAGTTGACCTTTTGACCTGCCGCATGACCTCGTTCTGCTCCAGGACTTCTGTTGTGCCGGGACGTGGACACCTGTTGTCTGTTTTGCTGACAGAGCAACTGCCTGAGGGTGTTTTTTTTTTTTCGTGCATGTGTGTGTCTCCGTCTGTGTGTTAGCTTTTTGTGCTGATGCAGGAAGAAATTCATATTGCACCGGGGACAGAGGATCTGTGTTATTGTATCCTGCTGGTATAATGTCTGAGTAGTATATCATGTCAACATGCTGCAAATATAGGTTATTATCTTGTCAGGATATAGACACCACCGACCTGCAGGATGATAAAATATAAACAAAATGCTTTGGGAATATGAAGTCATGCTAGTGTGTGAACTTTATGTTTAAATCCAAGTGACAAATTACTTTCTTCGCTTCCATTCGCAACATGTTAAGAGTTTGTTGTACAACTAAAGATGGTCGTAACTCTGATATTAGAGTTATGTTGTCAAATCATGAATCTTGATCATTTTGTTGAGTAAAATGGAAATATCAGAGGAAATTAGTCCTTTCCGCACTTAGTCCTACAAAGAGGACGATCAATATAATCAGCACAATCAGTAAATCACATGGAAATTACATTAAAAAGGGGAAGTTCTGCAATATAATTCTGCTTGGATGCATATTTCAGCGCTATCATCAGCACAATCAAATTATGAAACCACTCATTTCACCAAGTAACAAGAAACCAGTCTCGGTCCCAGTCAGAATAAGTTTCAGATGTGCAGCAGTTAACATCCAGCTTTGCCTCTCTCAGTTGGCATGCATCAGTTATTACTCATGCTTTGTCTTGTAAACTGGCAATTTACTTGCATGCGTTTTGAGGTTTTTCAAATTTATTGTGAGGTTACTGGAGGGGAACTTCAAAGTCTTTGTGAATAAAAGACTGTATATGTCACTCTGCGTAGTCCAAGTCGTGGATCTTTTATTCTTTGGCCCAGTCTTCAATTAAATTTATGAAAAGAATGTGAGAAGAAAGTGTTGCCTTTGCTTTAAGAGCTGTCAGAAATTCTTTGGGTTGGATTTCTGGACGGAGACGTCTGTCTGTAGATGAAATTCTGTGAAATGACCCTGCTTAGTTTGTAGCATGAGTGATGCCACAGATTGTATGCAGGCTTCAGTTCTGATATTCAGAGAATTGAAGAGTCATCTGAGAGTCAGATATCAAGGGAGATGCTGACCAAGTGAAGATGATATGGTCTTTCGATGGTAAGCAGAGTGAAAAGTGTCAGAGGAAATGCATGTCCGCAAATGATACTCTGCACTCTAAATTACTGCGTGCAAAAAAACCAAGACCAAATCTATACTGAAAGTGATTTCTGCAGCACATATCTTATTGTTCCAACTGTTATGACACAGCTTTGTTTTATCACGTTTACCTGCACACCAGAAGAACATCCAACTAAGGCAGAATATTACAGGTCAGCAGCATTAACCTCTCCTGCAGGTATAACTATGGCAAGAATGATAAAACAAAGATCAACAGATTATTTAAAGACTAAAGGTCATATACTGCGAAGCATTTCAGGAGAGCAGCTCATCCTGTTTATTCTGCACTGTGTTCAGAGGATGAAAACAGGAGGTTAACAAAGAAAAAGACTGTGGAGGAAAGTATTAAAGGAATGCTTTGACATTTGGGGAAATGTCCTTTGTCATTTTCTTTGCAGGAGTTAGATGATTGGATCGATACACTCTCGTGTCTGTACAATAAATACGTAGCTGGAGCTTGCAGCTGGACTGGATAAAGATTGGAAACACTGGCTCTGTCTGAGGAAACAAAATCCACCTCCAGCAGCTCGCTTATTAACACAATATAATATATTCTTTGTTCAACTTCTATAAAAAACAAACTGTAAAAACAAGAATTCTCAATTTTACGGGGGGTTATACGCTGGACTGTTTCTGAGCTGGGAGCAGTAACTCCTTAGAGTCTGGCTTACTTCCAATCAGCCTGTGATTAAAATGGTGCATTTAGCGGCTAAAGAGCCAGATATTTCCCTCAGGAGGCGGTGGAGACCAAAACAGAGCTCAAAGGAGAGAGAATATTAGACGTTTGGTGGCCAACAACTATTGCAAACACATTCTGCATGTCAATTATATAAGGCCATAATAGCTCAAGATTTAAAGGGACACTTCACCCCAAAATAAAAAATACATAGTTTTTCCTCTTACCTGTACAGCTATTTATTAGTCTAGATACTTTGGTGTAAGTCGCAAAAGTGTGGGAGATACCAGCCTCAGAGATGTCTGCCACAATGAACACTTTTTACCTGCCATACATGCCATCCTCTCAACTCTCTCTGTAGTTTTCTATTCAGCCCGCCTCATCACCACACCTACCTGCCAGCCTATCACCTGCCCACACATCTCCTGCTCCCACTGGTCCACCACAACCACCTCATCAAGCCAACTGCTCTCACCTGTAGATCACTACCCTCTGCTAGTATAAAGACTTCTGCTTCATAGACTCTCCTTGCCAGATTGTTCTTCGTCATATCACAAAAGACTTTCTGGTGTTTATTCCCGGACTGCTACTGTACCTTGTTGCTGATCACACCTGTCTCCGACTTTCCTGCTTTGTCTGCTTCCCAGTAAACCACTCTGTCTTCTGTCCCCAACTAAGAGCTCTTCGCCTGTTCTCCGTGGCTGTTTGAAGAAATTGTCACTCAGCTCTCCAAAGTGAGATACTGGTTCATCCATTTGTGGACTTCTGGAACGCTGCACATTCTGCCTTTGTGTTTGTGCTTCAGATTCCACTTATCATCGTTGCTGTCAAGACCCTCGCTGCCTACAGTCGGCCCTGCACAGGTGTGTCGGCTTCTCCTGTGTGTACTCCTCCTAGTCATACACTGCATTCTGCCTTCTCCCTCAAGGTACCATTGCACACATTTGAACTGTTTGCCATTTGTGTGCATCCAGTGCATGCCACTGACTCACCAGCTCTCAACTTTAGTACTGAACCTGTGTCTTGGAAGGTTCAGAGCCAACAAATTCACTCCCATTGTTTTTTTCATCTGCCTGCTCACTCTGTGTTTAAGTTGGTTTCATTAAAGACTTTTATACATTGTCCTTCCGTCTTTGGTGCTGCTATTGGATTCAGACCACACCGGTGACAGAGTGCACACAGCGCCAAAAAAATACACTCCAAAAACTCAACAGCAATGTCTCTTTTCAGAAATCATGACCCAAATACTGAACATAATCAACGGACCTTGTTGTGAGCAGTTTCATGTAGGAACTATTTTCTTTCTACCAAACTACACCTGTCAACCATATCAACATGCAGAAGGCAGGGTGCATCTACTGCTAGCTTACCTACATGTAGCACCACTAAGCTAGCTAACGTTACAGCTAAACTAAGGAGAACACCGTTAATGTTTACATCTCATGCTGTCCTAAGGATGAGCCTCTCTTCCATGAGTAGATGCACACTTCCTTCTGCGAGGTGATACAAATGAGTGGTAGATGAAGTTTCCTAGAAGGAAAAAAGCTCCTACATGAAACTGCTCACAACAAGGTCTGTGGATTATCTTGAGTAACCAGGTTATGATTTCTGGAAAGAGACATTGCTGTTGAGTTTTTCAAAATTACTTTTTTCAGCGCTTTGAGCAACACAAGCCGAGTGCAATCTAATTTCATTATACTGGAGAGAAGGTAGACATCTCTGTGGCTGATATCTCCAACATCACTCCAAATCAATCTAAAGTTACAAACAGCACTACAGGTAAGAGGAAAAATATGTATTTGTGAGTTTGGGTTGAACCCTCCCTTTAAGAGTCACTATACTGCTTGTTTATCAACAGTTCTGACCCAGACTTCAGGATGGATGGTGTCAGTCATGGACCTAAAACCTAAACCTAAAGCTGAACAACAAAACTTTTTGTAAAGCTGTTTCCATTGGCTGTGTGGATGAGGGGTTGTTCCCTGGTGTAAACTGTGAGAAGAGTTTACCACAGAGAAATACGATTCCAGACTGCCCCCCGCTGTCACAAGGTTTTTATAAGAGTTTAATCTGTCTTTGCTTCATAGTTAATCACTTTCCAAGGACTGACTAACAGTTAACAGCACGGACGAGCTGGGCCTGTGAGATCAGATGTTAACAACAGGTGCTCGCCGCTGTTCCAGGCAGAGTTGATTTAAAAAGAGTTTCTTTATTTACAAATCCAGCAGCCAATGTAAATCATGTCCACACATGCCCAGGTGCCCTGAAGTTCCCTTACACCACCTGCTAATGTTCAAACCAAAAGTCTGTTAATAAAGTCTCCAGTAGCAGCGAGCGGCTCAGGGCATGTGGCTGTCCTCACACAATACCAAGTCTATTTTTAAGCTTGTTCCAATGGTTGATGCCAATCTAGTCACTGATCTCAAATTCACTTCTGGCTGCAGTCTGCAGTTTAAAAAAATAAAAGTAACCATCAGCAAATATTACATTACTATTTTAATTTGTCTGGCATGCAGGCAGATGGATAAAATGGCTCTACCATGATAGCTTCATCATGGCACTCCTCATCATAGACTAAAACCAGTGTGTTTCCAGTGTGTGATCTCTGGCTTACCTGGTGTCAACAGTCCAAACTGAATGTTTGATATTGCAGACATACTGTCACCAATAACACTAATGACTGCAGGTTGGGCAATCATCCTTGATGATAGTGCTGGGCAATATGAGAGAATTGGTATTCATTGTGTCTGTTTCAAACAATGAATTATTTATGGTTTGCTTGAAGCCACTGCTGGGCTGCTGTGGAGAGGAATGACTGCAGCAGCGTAAAGTGGTGAGAGGAGAGACACAAGAATGTTGAAGGCGAAAGAAAGCCTTATCTCTTATTCTCATGGCAGCAGTGTCGAACAAATAATGGAACAACTCGGCCGTCGTTAATGGCTACGGGTCATATCTATTAGCATTCTGACTAAATGATGTCGGCCAGATCAGTTAAGACTTTACTCTCCATTGTCTTAAGATTTTCATAAAAACGATATATTAAAAGAAGTTTCCCTTTTTTAAATGTATCTGTATTTTTCAGGTTTTTAAACCTTTTCACTCACAGAGTGTTTTCAGACCACATGCAGATATTTATTTTATTAAGTGAGATAAATGGTGCCTTACTTAGGGACACAGTTGCAATTTAATATGCATTTGCCAATCTCCGTACCCACCACATTAAAACTCAGCAACAGCAAGACTATAAGGCTCTCTGGGCCCTCATCAGGCGGCTTGCACCACAGGTTAGAAGCCCTGGTAAATGCAGTGATTTCCCTCAGGCCACAGGTTTTTATTTTAAACATTGCAACACATCACGAGGGACTGCACGACGGTGAGTATGTAAGTAGGCAGGATTACACACAGTGATACACTTAAAAATATTCAGATAATATTAATCAATGAGAATGCAGCATCTAGAAAGCTGAGGTTTAAAAAATGGTGATGTGTACTTGTTAGTAAGACTGCACTAACCTGAATGTTTGTTTTCTCTAAATTAAAGACATTTATCCACAGCAGCAGATGTTGCCTTTGTAAGGAGGCTATGCACTGGACTGAGCCTGATACCTATGAGAGTGTTGTTTTATAGATTGTTTGGAGCTTTTATGTTGCCAGGCTCCCGTGTTTCTACCAGTCTGGATATCTGTTAGTGTCACTCACTCATTCTTACATGATTTATCAGCTGGCTCATGTTTCATGTTTTGCTGCCATGTAGAAATTAATCCTCATAATCCAGTAACAGCATATCACACCACAGACTGGATGCTACACTCTCAACTCCACTTGAGTGAAAAGAGCCTCGTAAATGTTCTGTGTACAACTCTCAGATCACTAAAATGGCAGCAAACCACTATTTCCTGTGTAAAGATATTACAGAGTAATGGCGTCCTGAGCAGAAAACAAAGTCATGCTCCCTTTGTGTGTGTTGTAATCTTATCTGTGTAATTTCTCTGTGGTTTGTTCTGGTAAGTCAGTCTGGCCACATGTGCATGTGAGTGCATGTGTGTGTCCCATTGGCTAGCTCATCACTGCTGCTTTGCAATGCACTTATACAGCAGTTACCGCTGATATTGGGATGACGGTGTCAAACAAGCGTAGCGCCAACGCTCTGGTTTCCCCCTGGTTAACACTGTTAGCTCTGTCAGCACTGTTGCCATTGTTTAGCACTGTTCATGAAGTTAGCACCACTAGCTGCTAGCCAGCCCAGTCACCTCCATGTTGAGAACTGTGTACAGACAACTCATTGTACCCCTTTAACTGCAGAATTAGCCAGAACAGTCATGTCTGAAGAGCACAGCCCCACTACGAAGTCGTCAAAGTCCAGCACTTGAGTTGTGACTTGCGACATTAGAATCCAAAAAAAGGTGTCCTCTAATGTTGGCACGATAGGCGGGCAGTATAGTTTAACCTGCCCGGTGGTGTCAGGGGGAGACACAGTGGAAGAAAGACAGAAGTTAAGGCCGAGTGGGGTGGGCAGGAGGGGTGGTGGATGGGTCCAACAGACATCCACTTTCACCTGAGAGAGCGGTGTTTGCGTCCTGTAAGATTATAACGTCAAACCCTTTTCTTTTCAATTTGCAGTGTTGTACCGACATAATGCATTTATTTTGAAAGAGACTGTATGTAAAGGTTAAATTTCCTGTGAAAATGGAAGTGTATTTTGAAAGAAGAATGCATGTAACAGGCAGAACTTGACACAGTGTCCCAGAACGTCAACAACCAACGCACCCAGGGAACCTCGCATGTCATATGTGGACGTGGAAAGTCCATGACCAGACGTCAATATGTGACGAGTTTGGAGTGAGCATGTGTTGATTCTGAATAGTTGAGCCCAGAAAAACAGTCTTGATCTTTGGTCACATCATCAACTGCTTTTGATAACTTGGCAGAAAAGAATGACTGTGACTCAAACTCAAGATGAAGGAATGCAGCCCAGTCAACAGAATAAAATGTTGGCCTTGTACATTTCTACAAACCACGGTACATTTGTACACTTCATAGTGATGACGTTGTTGAGATTACATGGATATGAATGGAGGACAGCATGGTGGATGGAGTGTACATCTAGGCAAAATGGTTGCCAAACAGCAGACAGCGACAGACCACTGTTTGAGATGAACAAAAATGGGGTCCGGACATTTCCAGCTGTGTTTGTAGTGATATAGTGGGTATTGTTTAATAAAAGTTTAAGACACTTCCAGATGGTTTGTAGAGACCAAACTAGATATTTTAAGATGGCTGCCAAGCAGTAGACAGCAGCAGATGACTGTTCAGAACCAACATAATGACAGATTGGGACATTCCCAGCTGTGTTTGTAGAGACCAAACATATTGTAAGCCAAAACATGATGATTTTCCAACCCTTACCAAGTGTTTGTGCATTAACCCAACTATACATTAACCACAGCTTTGTCAGAAACGTACAATGTCAACATTTATTTTGGTGATCACTTTGAGGAAAGCCACACAAAGGTAAAACTGATATCAAACATGTTTATCTTCAAGGCAGTTTCAAGGTTTAAGACTAACTGATGAGTTTAGCGACTGTATTTGAGAAAAAAAATCCACGACTTCAGTGTAGAGAAGGGGCAAAGCAGCTAGCTGAAACGCCCTGAGCATAGTGTTAGTCCCAAGTGATAATTCTCTTCGAATCCACATTAACTTTTTCTCCTCAAAAGGGATATTAAATAATAACTGTATAATATAGCAAATCTGCCAAACTTGTTTTTCAATTAACATATTAATTGTGTATTTACCCAAAAGCAGGTACATGAAAAGAAAGTGGGGCAGGGGGTTGTTTCTTATTAATGGTGTCTTTTATTTTTGGAGCTAATATGATGAGTACGAGCTTGGTCAGTGGCACCTTTGACAAAGAAATGCGCTCAATTTAGCTGACGAATATTGAGTCAATTGACATGAGGTCCCCAAAAAAACATCATGTAATGGGCTTGATGTTTTTATTTTCCAAAACGGAAACCATTAAACCTCTCAAACTATAACCTCCACTGAACACGTGCTCCTAACAAGCCTCCCTTTGGGTTTTCTCCATCAATTTTTGGGATAGAGGAAACTGCTGCGTGTCTTTTAGATAATCCTCTAGTGTGTTCCCAGACTTAGTTTTGAGCCTTGACTGTAGAATAACTACAGCTTTGTCTGAGATTCTCAAGAGAGCTGAAATAAGCACTGTTTGCTGAAAAACCGAACTTCACTTCCCTCTCACCTCACAATACTATCTTTCTGTGGAGCTCCACTGTATGTGACAACAGAGGTGTATATTAAATGTGAAAATGGGTCTGTTGTTGTTGTCATTGACAGCTTGATACTGTTTTATGTTTTATAATTTTTGCATACACCTGGATCTAATAATTTTCTGCATTTCCCAAGATATCTTTAGACAGCAGGTGTGAGCTGAAAGTTTAACAAGAAGTTTAAGAGTGCAATAGCAACAACCAGAGATGAGAATCAGTCTATAAAAGTAAAGAAATCTTACTTTTTAATGGTGTATTTCTCTCTGTGTGCTTGTTAGTGGAAAGTGGTTTGATTCAGAGGGACACACACTGAAAGTTTTTAACATTTATTGATCTTCTGAAAAGCTTCCTTTGCAATCCAATGCCATTATTGTGCTGGAAATAACTTGATGTAAGAGGATATCTTCATTTTCACTAATGAGGAAAATAAATCACAACAAAATGCATCTAGAAAATCAATCTACATGCATCCACGGCTGTTTTTAAGCTTTATTTTGCCTCCCTTTCTCGTCATTCCTTCTCTACATTGTCACTCTTTTGTTGTTTAGGTCTGTGTTTTGTCACTGCCAGAGTCGTGGCATAATTGGCAGGCACAGGTGTGAGCAGTTAACGTGATTCAGTATCAACAGCCGTCTGCTCGCAGCTCTCTGCCATCCACTGCCCAAAGTGGCATCTATTGTGGTGGAACCCCTACGAACAATCGCTCACTTGGTTGTGTTGATTCATCAAAGTAGTAGCAGCACCTCCTTGCAACAATATTATTGGCTTAGATGGGAAGTGGGTTTCTGTGTTTAATGATTCATTGTTAAGAACAGTCAATGACAGAAAAGGCTAATTGCTTATCAAGCTAATGTCATTATTCTGGTAGGAGTCCTGAATAAAAGAACACGTTCAGAGCTGGCTAAAGGAACATTTCACTGAGGATGTGAAGCCAGTTTTCTCTTAACATGGATGTCAAGACAGAGAGGTCTTTCAGTTATGTGTAAATTGTGTTGGCATGACACCACCTAAGCTGTACATGAAGGATTAAGGACCCTATCGTACACCCAGTGCAAAGCAGCAAACAGCATTAGCTAAGTGAGCGACATTAGATAAGTATACGGACATGGACTAAACCTGCTTTAAACGGGTTCTCTTCATATTTATCCAACAGATCCTTCTGTGTTTCGATCTGCAACTCATTTTCTTCCTCCATTCCCATCTCCTGTGGTGTACCTCAAGGTTCCATACTTGGTCCAGTCCTCTTCTCCATTTCTTTACTTCCATTAGGCCACATAATTCAAAAACATATCTTTTCACTGTTATGCAGATGACATGCAGATCTACCTCCCCTTAAAGCCAAACTAAGGGGTTGGTTGTTGTTGGACCCATCCACCACCTCTCCCACCTACCCTAGTCAGACTTTTGCTGCCTTTCGTTCTTGTCATGCCACATTTCTCATCATGCTGACATTAAAGGATAGCTTTTTTGTCAGTGACACTGACACACACAGGGACACACAGATGGGTAGGGAGTGGATGAAACAATACATCATTAATGAGGAAGATATAATCAACATTCTCTGATGTGAACGTAGCAGAGAGCAGAGCAGAGCTGCTGAGATGCTGTGCAAGAGGAGCAGCTTAGCGTTACTGATTATTTCAGAAGCTAAAAGTTAAATTTTGTTTAGTCTGTCAAGTTTATAAGTACAGTTTTTAGTTTTGCTGCTTATATGTCCCATGATATTTGCATTAAAAACTGCTCACTTCTCCAATTTGACAAATCCACCATGACACTCTGATTGGTTGAATTCATGTCACGCCCAAAACACATCTAATTACAGGACTAAATACAATCCCTCTGCCCCTTACGCCTTACTTTGCATCCAGATTATGCACCATTTAACTGACAAAGTGTAACTGGACACTACCTAAATGCACTTGTATCATGCCTTTCAGACCAGGGGTGTCCAGACTTTCAAGATGGCGGCCAGATTATCTGGGGGCCAGCTGTTTCTCACATCATATGGGTTACGAAAAAAAATGTCTAAAAATAATCACACAGTAATTAGATGGACACAACAGTCTCAACTTTCAGTGAAAAAGTGTTCAATGTTCCACCACTTCTGAAAGCGGCAGCCCTTGCTGTCGACTTTATACTTCTTTTCTCTGGCTGTGTCTGATGCAGAGCAGGAAATGTCTGCTGCTGCTTGTATAGCATTTAGGACAAGACATTGAGTCCGCCTGAGTAGTTTCTACTTGGTGCATGTCTATGGACTGTATGATATTGCATCGTCAGGTGAACGGAAAAAATGCAAAGTGATCCTGCTTGATTAACTGGGCGCACCACATGTAGTATATTTTGAAAGGCAAGCCACGGGCCATTTAAAATCAGTCCGCCAGCCACAATTAGCCCCCGGGCTGGATTTTGGACATGCCTGCTTCAGACCATGTGCTACAGATCGTTTAAATAGGGCCCTAAGAGTTAACTTTTTATTGTTTCTGAGCAATCAGACTGCACCATGGATACTAAAGCTGTCAAGCACTGCTTCATTTTCTATCTCCCCTCTTCTGCTCCTCTCTCCTTCCTCCTTGTTACTTCATCGCTGACTGTCAGGAATGATTTAAACTTTTTCACCAGTTTCCTTTTCTTCTTAAGTTGGTGACATTTATTTATTTCTCCGTCTTTTTTGTGAGAGAAATTCAGGCAGTCGCTGCCAAATTGCATCCTTTTCCGCAACGCTCTGTGATGTATGTTTATGTGAAAATGAGAAAAAGGGCTTGGAATGATTTCCTCGTCTTACCTACTGGAAATGGATGCAAAGAGAACATGTGGCTATAGGCTGTTAAACAAGGTGCACTGGCTCCGAGCACTCTCATAAATAACAGGAGTGGAGCTCTTTTCCAAGCCTGACTTCAGGGGAGCTGTGTGGATGAGGACACCGAGTTCTGCAGCCAAGGCAAAGACTGCCAACTGTTTCTGTGGGACAAAATATTAACTCCATCTTGAAAAGTTACCACAAGGATTTGGTTGTTTTGATCACATATTCAACATCATAATTTTTTATATGCCTGAATAAGGATTTCTGACCTGATCTTAAGAGGATTATGTGATTTACAACATGTAACCTGAGCTGACTAGAATTATTTGTGTCATTAATGCCAGTGTAAATGCCTCACAATGGTGGTTTGCACTTCACAATGAATACCTGTTTTGAATAAAATCAAGCATGAGTTGTTTGTGAATGAAACCACTTACAGATGGACATGACATGTTCAGTTGAGCTCTTTCCAAAGGGCGCAGCTTTGGCACTGTTCAAGTATTTTTATGAATCTTGATCCCAAATCTTGATGACACTTTTAACTTGGGATTAATTATTGCTGCAAACTTAGCCAGCACTTTACACAATTCTCATGGGACTCTTGGGTTCTTCCTTTTTGTGTTACACAACATGTAAATGAGGAGTTAGTTTTCACTTTGGACTGATTTTCTGCTCATAAACAATCAGACTTCTACCCATTAAACACTGGAGTTACTTGAATTGTTGTCAAAGCCTGATTTTATTCCTCAAACCGTCTCAGTCTTTGTTATTCTGTTTTTTTGATGGGATCCATTTGTTATGTCTGGGCATCTGCTTTGCAGCGTGGAGCCTCTGCCAGCTTTCAAGCAGACGTCTGCTTCTGGCACTGGGTTGTTGGTTCCTTGAGCGAATGAAAGCATGACAGTGCCTGTCATGTCTTAAATGTGTCAGCGGGGACTCATTAACTAAACAAATCTGTGCCATCGCCCCGCAGTCCAACAAGAGTTCCAGCCTCAGTGAGTGAGAGGAATTGTAAACAAAGGACCAACTGGTTTCACCAACAGCCCCTCTCTAAAGATAGATTAAAAATCGCCTCCTTCACCTTCTTATCTCAGTTAAGTGTGAGGTGATCACAATCCAGATCCGAGATAAAACGTGAGTGTCCGCTGAGGACAACAGGGTGCTTTTACACCTTATGGTACATGTCCACAGGGGTGTTTCTGGACACAAGGGGTGATGCTGCTTCCTAGCATTGGACGCTTGTCGGGCCTGCTACTAGCTGATGTCACAACAGATAATTGACAGGCGCGCTCCATCCGTGGAACAGAAAAAATGTGCAAACATCTCCTGGCTGCCCCTGAGGGAACAACACTTTGACCTGTGGGCTGTCTGCGCCTTGATTTCAAACTGGACCAACTCTGCTCTGCACTTACCTGATAACGTTTGTGTTGATGCTTGGAGGATATTTATGTATTGTGCTGTTGGGTGATGGTGATGATGGTGGGTTAAGATGCCAAAATGTTTGGTTCATTACTGGTTAATGTGTCTGAATAATCCCACAAGGGATGGGTCATGTCATTGTCACGAAAACATGAAACATGAAAATAAAATTCATTTATTCTTGCATGGGAAAAAATATCCAACAAAATGTGTTTCTGAAAACATACCCAGATGGCACACATACATCTGGCCGACGTCAGCCTGAGGACGACACATCGGCCTTGAATTTATAACGTCTGACAAGCGTCGGCTGCATTGGCGGATATCTTTAAATTTAATACTCTTTTGTCCCAGCTCATCAAACGTCTCTGTTACATCAGCTTTGGATCAGCCCCGTGCTGTAGAATGTCTGCCCACATACGGAAGTTGCCACAGAAGGCGGAATTTCATCTCCGTGATCTTTGTTTGTAACTGAGCTTGCAGGACACAGCATCTCATCAGTTGGTTTCAGGTAAGCTAATTGGAATAAACTGGCAGAAAATAGCTACGTTGTTTATTCTGTGACCATTAAAAGAGGTTCCTGGTGAGTGGCGAGGCACTACTGGGTGAGCACATGTCCCCACCAGCTAATGTTATCTTTCGTTCGCTGATAGCTAGTTTAGCTCATGTTAGCTAACAGGCTACAACTGTGGTGTTTTCATTTTATTTTCCCTAGCTGACGTTATCTGCTCATCTCGTTATCGTGAGCACTCGTTTTGGGTTAAAGTGGAAGTGCCCGGAGCTGCCACCCATGGTCCCGGGCAGGGCTCGAGACTTGGGATCCACTCACCTATGATCCCGCCCGGCCTGACGTCCGCGGCCTGGACGGATGCTCAAGTGTGGGTGAGAGGAGCGGAGAGGAGCGCGGAGGTCAGGCCGGGCGGGCCGACACTGTGTATCCCATAACGGGTGCTCAACTGTAGGTGAGAGGAGCGAAGAGGAGCGCGGAGGTCAAATAGTGAAGTTTAAGGATGCATTCGGTATGTTGTTAATGTGATTTCATGGGCAATTTATCAGTTGAAGTTTCCTCCTCTGCAAAGCAAACTGACCCAGTGGCTACAGGTAATAGCGCAGTTTTGAAACCGCTGTTGTTCGACATTAAGGACTGATTGTTGAGCTGCTGTTAACAGTTAACGCCGGATCCCGTTATTTAACCGTTTCAACACTAAATTAAGCAGAGTGACGGACCCAAAGCCTTCAATCTGGCTAAAAGACAGCTGAAATGCTTAAAAAAAAACAGTGGTGAAGTTGGGATTTGTTTCTTGTGTTATGTGCTCATCGTCTTTTCTGTCTCTTGCAGGCTGCCAGGAGAAGCAGACTGGCCATCAGATATTGTTTGTGGAAATTTGAAAATAAAGTTTGTCAGATTGACTTTTGTCAGAGATGGGACCAAGTCACACATGTGCAAGTCTCAAGTGAGTCTCAAATCTTAACCTTCAAGTCTCAAGTAAGTCCCATTTTTTCTTAAGCAAGTCAAGTCAAGTCACAGGTTATGTCAAGTCAAGTCAAGTCCTGTAATAGGTCAAGTCAAGTCCAAGTCAAGTCACCTTATTATTGTAATTTTACCTGCAGAATCTGATCTTAATAAAGTGAAAAGACAAGATATAAGTAACTGTCAGTAAACATCACTGGCCAGTGTGTCCAACAAAAACGTGACAATAATTTGGATTTGCATTGTAATTACTGATATTCAGTAAAATACCTCATGGAATCAAACAAAACAGTATTTATTGATGGCTTTCAATCTAAACAAGATCACTTCTGCCTCACTTCTGCCAACAGTGTTTGAAATATTTTAGTTGCCAAGAAAAAAAAGGCAAACATATAAAAATCTAAAGGATAAACCTATTATAGAGCATCAGAAACATCTGTATGTGTTTCAGACTTCATCGCTGCAATGTTTACTTTGCAGGGACGACCCCCATGCGCGCGCGCACACACAAACACACACACTAACCAAGGCAGCGGCCAAAATCACCCATTTAGCTCATTTAACCCTGTGTTGCTCGTTCATAAAACGTACAGCCAGTCTTGTGATGAACCGGTCGGAATGTTCACTCACGTTTTTTGCGGTTAATGTTAGCAAATGAATTAAAAAACAAGTTCCACCAAACCGACCCTCACCCCACCCCCGTATCGCATCAAGCTAACGTTAGCTAACTACCAACTAACCAGATAATATTAGCTAATTGACAAGCACTTACTGGGCAGAATGGCTCTTCAACTGATGAACAAAGTTTGAAGTTGTCGTCTGGCTGTCCGAAATGTTTATGCCGCATGTCTTGCGCTGTGCTGTTCGTCTTTTGCCGTAATAATGGTAATTCCGAAAGCCGAAGACGATGACTCTCGGTACGCCTCCCGCTGACATATTGATGCCTATCTAATATAAGAGGGCCTGTTTCTCCAATAAACGCGTAAGGTACGTAGAGAGGGCATGACTGATTGACAGGGTAGTGATCCAAACATGAGAACGCCATTCTCAGCCTGCGCTCCTACCGGGTAATCAACATTATTTTTTAAATTAATTTATTAATTTTATATTCAAACTGAAAACATGATGTGAATAACACTCATTCAAGTCATCGTGTCTCAAGTCAAGTCCCGAGTCTTTAACTTCCAAGTCCGAGTCAAGTCTCAAGTCTTTTATTTTTTGTCAAGTCAAGTCACAATGACTTGAGTCCCCATCTCTGACTTTTGTCTCTTCATTATGCACACTTACACACGAAATAGGGTAACAGTCAGCTATTTTTGAATGTTAGTATTGATTTCTCACATTGAATGGTGAAATATTTGTAGTTTGAAAGGTCGGACCTAAATGAATAAAGGTTGTAGTTAACGAAGCATATGAATATTAATGAAGGAGCGCCCACTGAGCGCAGCTTCTTTTATTGATGGTTTGAACGTCGCATGGTGGTCAGTTTTGATTAAACGCCGACGTCTCAGCGACGTATTGGCAATAAGCAAACGCTCTCCCTGCTACATCTTAACAATCTAAACTTGATACATCAGGCTGACGTCTGCCAGATGTATGTGTGCTATCTGGGTATGAGTTGCTCAATCTGTCTTCATTTTATACAAACCACAATAGGTTTGAACGTTTTTTCGGGAGTTTCCGAATGTGACAAGTCACACTAAATGCCCCTGATTTCCCTAAATTAGCTCAACTCTCAACTTCATGCAAATGAAGAGTGGCCAACATGATGCCCCGTCTCTGGAAACACTATGCTACCAGAATGCATTGCATGTCTGCTTACATAAACAATCTCTGTGTTCCAATACCCATACTACCATACTATATAGTATGCAAGAAAATATTTAGTATGTCCCAATACATAGTATGTGAAATGCAGTAAAAAAAACAACAAAAAAACAGCATTTGGTCCGATTTTGCAGTATACAAGCCAGCATGCTTTTCTGGCTATTCTTACCCACAATCCTCTGCACAGTGGACGATCCGTCATATCAACTATCAGAAGCCCCAGTGATGGACGACAGCGCATTCAGGTGACTGATGACCAGTTTAGAAGTAATAATTGGAATATTATTTGTTCAATTGAATAAATTAATCATGAATATAACCAACAACAAAAGGGCATAAGTATTAAATAACAACGACAGAGAAATGTATAGCCTCTGTAAGGTTACTATCATGAACAAAATATGTTCGACTCCTCAATGTATGCATTTATAATTTATTGCAAAATAAAACATCAGAGCTCTCCAGGTTGACCTCTGTCTCTCTGGCTCGGTGAATGGCATCTTGTTTTTTCTCCATGGTAACGAATATATGAGTAAGAGGGTCAGAGTTCAGGGCATGATGTTATGAAGAAAAAGTGTGTGCAGACTGTGTGTATACTGCATGCAACACTGCAAACTCAAGTGCGTTTCCACTTTCTGGTTTGGTTCCTTTAGGCTGGTATCATTCAAACTGCCCTATGTGTGATCTTGTGATGTGTGTAACCAGAAAATATATGTATGCAATATCATTTGGTAACCATGGTGATACATATGCATATCAGCTTGTAAGTGCAGGGATTTTCCTGATCAATATGAAAGCCCTGAAGGGCATCTCACACATGCAGAAGGCTAATCAGAGTTTTATGGTGATGTTGTATCAGTAACGTTAGTGCAAAAAAAAAAAACAACCCCTGAATCAACCTCTCTTTCACTCGCTGGCTGACAAGACTGCGTTGTAACCTAGATTTTGCGGATGGGCGCTTCTTGCCAGTGCCATTGCACAGTTCCATTATGTTTTACAGTGGACATTAGTAGTAAGTTAACTGAGAAGGTAAAACCTTTTGCTTACGCTGCATTCGGCTGAACATTCAATGCTCTTTGTATTGAGCATGAAGCACTTCATTCTGCATGGCCTTCTGTCTCTCAAAACAAAATTAAGCCTAAAGGTTTATGGAGACTGCATCCCATACAGAGAAGATAATATCTTGTACACAGGAGACAATATCTTAGATAAAACCTTTGTTTTTTAAGCTTCTGTAGATCATGAAAGAGAAAGGAGTTTGAAATCAATTTGCACTGTGTCAAATCTGTCCCTCACTCTTCAGCACTATGAGGTGGAGTTGTATCCTCAGCTAACAATGTTCATAATAAGTTGTTTCACTGTGAGATTTTTGTGACATCAGAGAAGATAAATAAACACTCAAGGAGCAATAAAGTGCTGCATGTATTGCTGCTTTGACCTTCCCAACATTGCAGGGTGACATTACCAAAACTGTCCAATGAATAATTAACCTGTCAGCCCAAATGACTTAAAGCCCTTTCACACAGTCAGTCTATCCCTGAAATGTTCAGAAACTTTTCCTGTGTGGAGTCCTGTATGAATGGAACCAATATTAAGGGAAATCTAACCCACCAATTTCCCACCTCAAGACCTTGTAACGTGTAAGGGAAAATGCAGGTGCAGCTGTGTTGTGAATGAAAGAAGTGCATCACAGGGAGGAGCATGTAATGGGTTACGTCCTTTCACTTTGGCATGGAACAAGTAAAGAAATCACAAGACTGCTGATGACATATTTGAATCTGCAACTGGCAAAATGCTAAACCGTAAGGTTTAGCATTTTGCCAGTGCTTGATTTGATAACAGCTCTTTACCACTATATTCCTGGAAATAATAGATGTCTTCTGTCGATTCTGTCTTCTTTTTCTGGAGAGTTTTATGGTTGTTGACATCTATAAATATTGCTTTACCACCATCTGCTGGACCGTCCCTTGCCCCAACTATTCCAGCATTATGGCATGTGTGAAAGAGACCAAAGAAATTGTTCTCAGCATCTTTGTTCACTTTGCAGAATGAAGGATCATTTGTGTCAGTACAAAGCTGCACAATTGAGACACTTTGAATACTTGTCTAGTGTAAGATCAATTTTTTTTTTTTTTTACCAAGGCCTCGGTGAGATTAACCTCCTCTAATCAGTGGTGGAAAGTAAACTACTGTACTTGAGTACAGCTGTGAGGTACTTATACTTTACTTGAGTAATTCAGAGGGAAATGCTACAGTTTTTCCTCAGTTATATTTTTTGACACACTGAGCATAGCATTAGTTCAGACAGGACACTATGTTGAGCTCAGCTCACATCCCAGCTTCATCAGCTGATCTCAAACAGCCCAATCAACTGATGGAGCAGCTGGTTGATGAAGGGAGTCAGCTGATAGATCACATGATTCCTTTCTACGCAACCAAGTGGTAAATCTCATCCAGGGTGCCCTATTTAAACTGCTCTGGCCTGCCTCCTGTTGCTGCTTCCTCTGTAAGCCACTTTGCAACCCGCCTCCACCCCAGCTCCTCCTTTTCATGCTGTGTCTGACTTATCAGTGTCATTTCTGTTTGTCATCGATGCTGCTCTGATCTGTTGCTCGGGGTTCTTTGCTGCTGCTCTGTCCGCCTTAGGCTTTCCAAGTAGGCGCATGGAAGGGCAGGGAGGTGTGTTCTCTCTGCCTCAGGCCTTCCTCGTTTGCACGTGGAAGGGCAGAGAGGTGTGCTCTCTCTGCCTTAGGCTTTCAACGTAGGCACGCAGAAGGGCGGAGAGGTGTGCTATCTGCCTTAAGGCTTTCCACGTAAGCGTGTGGAAGGGCAGAGAGGTGTGCTCTTTCCACCTTAGGCTTTCCACATAGGCGCCTGCAAGAGGCTTTTTGCATAGGCCTGAGGAAGGCAGAGAGGCCCCAGAACAGAGCCATACCACCAAATATAATACTGCAAATGGAAATAAAGTTTTCTTTGACTAAAGTGCTCCTGACTGAGCTGTAGTTCCTTTTAGAACAAGATTTTACATTAGAAACAAATGATCAGTAAAATACAATAAAAACATTGTTAAAGGTGGAACAGTTATGACTTGTGTCTTCTTTAAAAACCTCAGTATGTAGTTTCTGATGTCTTTGATTTGTTAGCCGTTACACCAGAGAGACATTTACCCTCTAAACTTCTACCAATAATTTAAGTAACTGTTTGTGTTATCCAGTATCTCACAAAAACATACATAAATTATAGAAAAGATTTTTTTTGTCCCATAACTTTGCCTTCTTCCTTTTACATATATTCCAATCGTGATGAAAAACTACTTTCTAAAAAAATCTGGTAAGGAGAGAAGACAATCAGAAATGATTGAAATGATGAGTCATTTTCTCCAAACATGCTTTTCCACCACCTCTGCGCTCACTAGGAAGTAAATAAGAAGTTCCTTCTCGCTTCCCAGTGAAAGGGATGAGGTACTTCATCACACAGATAAGAGTGCAGACTGAGGCACCGCTACAGGAAAGAAAAGGAACCAGAGTTTTGCTTGTGAAGTATGGATTAGTTCTGCTAAAGTTAGTATGATTTATCCAATGCTGGGGAGCCGGCGCGGAGCTGGTGCGGAGTCAGTTGCTTTGCGCCTCGCTGGGCTGCTGTTTTCCTGCTGTGCACCCAGGCAAGATGAATGGACTCAGATGTGTCGTGGCATTGTGTCTCCCACCTCCATTACAGTGTGAGCATGTTGAGTTTATCTGGTTGTTTTGGGTTCGTGGAGGGGGGTCTTCTGATCAGTGCTTGTAACAGGTTTCTGGCTTCGGTGATTTATTATTCAGGACTCGTTTGTGATTCATCTGTTTGATTAGATGAAAAGATGAGAGAGCCACTCTGTTAAAAAAAAAAGAAAGGGACAAAGAAACAAAAATCCTGCAGCTTTTCTTCACATTGTTTGACTTTCTGCGTGTTCAAAATAAATACATAAAATGTAATATGTTTAATCCTAGGTGCATTTTTTAGTATTGCTCACATCCCGCCCTGTAGAGAGCTCAAACCTAAGAACATACATGGTGTCTATTTGCATATCCTGCAGTTCTGTGATAGGGTTTCATTTTCAAAGCACCGTAAATGTAATAACTTTACATTTCAAGAAGAAACTTATATCCTCTTCTCATGGTTAATTTCCACGTTTAATGGAATATATGCTCTTGGAAAGACTGTTTAAGGATTCTCACTGGAGCTACGTATTTGCCCCACTTTCATGTATCAGCTTAAATATGAACATGGACTCTATAGCCAGAGACAGATTACAGACACAACACTGCCGGATTTTCCTTCTTCTCTTCTTCTTCTCTCAATGCCATTAATAATCATTACACATTTTTTACTTTAGGCTTATGTTAGTGGTCCTTTAAAGGAATGCTCGTATGTAATAAGGAATGAAAAATCTCAGGGTCATCTATATATATATGAAGAAAATTGGTGTTTTGGCTGTGATGAATGGATGCTGCTGATGTTGTTTTGTGTGGGCTTCTCTCCTCCTGCACTGCCTTTAGAAAAGGGCCTTCGCATTTGCCAATTTTACAAGGACCACTGTGATTTTCAAAAGGTGTTCTTTGGCCATGTGGCACATTGTAGGGCTCTCTTCTCGTCTTCCATATAATAGAAGAAGCCGTGAGCAGGTGTGTCCAAGGATAATGTGCCTTGAAAAGAAGCCTTTGTGCTTTCTTAAAGCATCGCATGTCTTTTTTTTATAGAACATTAAAGATGCCAAGGCTATGTGCAGCAGATCAGCATATGTATATCAGACATGTCAACATAAATAGAGGTATCTGCAAACAAAAAAGACTGAAGCACAATGAAGAATGCCACAGTAAAGATAATGTTATGTGACAGACTTGTGCATTTTAATACCAAGAACAAATGTTTATGCACTCTACAACAATGGTTTCACACATAAAAGTGAACCTGGAACCATTCGTAGTCACTCTGTGTCGTTGTCCTTTATGCTCAGGAGAAAGAGGATGAGTATGTGGGTCTGTATGACTGTAAAAAAGAAGTGGACGTACCCACCATGACAGAGGCCCTCAGGAAGGCACCAGGCATTGAAGCCAGTTTTCGTAGTGGCCAAACAGTGGGTTTACAACTTCTGGATCAGACATGTCATGCTTTGTGGCCCAAAAATACTTGCCCACAGACTTACATGGCGAAAGAGACATCTATAAATGGGTGGATACATTTTTCTGAGTGTCACAAGAGCCACGAAATGTCTTGTTTCATAAGGATTTAATTCATCTGGTCCGATAACATTTGGAAAATCTAGAAGAGCCGTTCGCTTTAATCATTTTATCCCCATTTAAGTTAACAGGGGGCTTAACCAGAGGTAGCTGGCTTAGCTGGTGCAAGGCTCCAGAGCGCCTGCTCTATGGGCCGCACAATGTGGAAGAAGTGTCAATCATTCAGGCAGTTTTATACACAGCAGTTGAACTATTTTGACTTCATGCACCACTGAGCAACTTTCACAGGAATGAACAGGATCCCACTGCCAATGCTGTGTTCAGTCTTAACATCCATGCCGTGCAACACGTGTTGGTAAATGGACTGCCATTGTGAAACCCCCCCAAGTTCAGCATTTTGGCTGTCACCGTCTTATTTTTTGGGACCAGAAGTGACCATACTTACAAGAGAGGGTGGAGCTGTGGATGTGGATCTGACTAAGAACTCAAGGACAAAACCGTGGTAGCAAATTGACCTATGGCTAAGCCACACCCCCCTCCACTCACTCAGACAAACTATCAACATTCAGTGACGGGCGCTATGGCAGGTGTCACAGTACATGACATTTCGCAGGGGGCAATTGATGATTTTTGGGGACATAACGATCAGATGTCATTGAGAAATAACCAAAAGGGCCTAAACTACGCATTGGAGGGATGTATTCATCATTTTATTGTTGAGAAGGTCGATGTAAAGCTTAAATTACAAGCCAAAAATTACAGGTCACAGTGTACGTTGCCATCGTCAAAGACAACAAGTTAAAGTGCCACTGAAGTTAAGGTTTTTGGCCCAGAATAAGAGAAAAGGATAACGGCCTTTTTACCATCTTTACCAAGAGTGTCTCTCCGTTAGTTTGGTGCTGCAGTATTTACATTGAATCATTCAGCATAACATTTGCCAACCTTTGTTATCTCTGCGATTACAGATAAGTTAATGAAGCTAAGCTCCAGAAGTTAACGTTAGCTTAACTAGAGCCCTTTGGACAACAGCTAACAATGATGTACGATCACCAAAGTACAAAACTAGAACAAAATAGGCTAATGAACTCCCAGCAAACAAGGTGACATGATGAACAACGCAGCTAGGAGCTAATGTTAGGCTAACGTTAGGCTAACTTTAGCTAACTTTAGCTTGAGATGTTAAAGATAACTTTATATTTCTTTCCAGCAAAGTGACAATATGTTGCCTCAAACACGATGTTGACTTACCTTAAAACAGATGTAGACATCATTGTTAATCTTATTCACGTTGAGTTGATGTTGTGGTCTACCGCACAACTTTATCCAAAGGAGACACTTTTTTTCAGCTGAGATGTGGTTTAGGAAAGGGTAAAAAATACATCTCGTCGCCCCCAGCCTCTCAGGATACCTTGTGTCGGAGTTGCATGTACCCCATGCACACCGTTTGACCATTTTTAAACTTCGACCATTTAAAATCTCCGAAAAAGCTCATAAAACCGAACAAAACTGACTTTCTGTAATGCATTTCAATGGACATCCAGGCAGAGAATGTCCGAGTGTATGGGAATGGCTATACGTACTGTGGTTGGCTCATCGCGTTTGAGGGCGGGACTTAGCCATAGGTCAATTGTCAATCACACGATAGCCACACCCTTTAGTATATCCTGTTCAATGGTCTGTTTTGCTCTAAAGCCCTGATCAGACAGAATGCAGTTTAGCAGCTGGGGGCAGCTTTTTGTAACTGATTTCAGTGAGAATGAAGCGTTTTACTTGCTGCTTCTGTGATGCTGAGTGCCTCACATATTTCCACTATATGTGCCTTGGGTGAGGAGCACCCTGAATACCACAATCAACATCGCCCTTCTAGGCCAGCTCCAAGACAGATCTGAACAAATTGTAGTCTCAACTACTTTCTGATGTTTTGCTAGCAGTAATTTGACCAGACAATTCACGGCAGATTGCCAACTCTAAGTCTTGAAGCAACCATCATCTAGGCAAAGCTCCTGGACCAGCTGGTGGTATTCCTCCCTATGATTCCTCCTGATCTCTTGGGGTTTATCCACACGGATATCTGTTTCCCTGTGACCAGTGTATTTTTTGGGTACAGCCACTCATCCTCAATCAGAGCCAGAACAAGTGCCTTCCACCTGTTCATTTTTATGCAAATTTTAAGGTACAGATCTGTGAATTAACTTTACAGCAAAATAGCGGTCAAGCTAAGGACAGGTGATTCGGTGGTTGCCCAGTAACGATTTTAAAAAATTGCTCAGTCTAATCGGGGCCTAAACAGGACCATAATTTAAAAAATGAACATCATGCTGTGGGAAAATGTTTACTGAGGCAATAAATCAAGTGAGAAGTCAGGCTGTTTTCTCGTAGACTTCTGTATAATCTGACTTCTTTTCGCATTCAATAGAGTCAATAGAGTAACTGCTGGCCATTGGAAAGAATACACGTTTAAAGCACTTCAGCATTGGCTTCACTTTCCAGACCAGGAGATAACCCCCTCACCTCATGCAGACGATGTAGAAGTTGCCAAACTAGTAAAGAGAAAGCAAAACATTTTGGATGGGGCGAGGCTTCCCAGATGCTGCATTGATTTTCTTCCACTACGATGCACATCACAGGATAAAATGTCATGACAGATGCTCATCCTTCTTCCAAAACCGCACGTCTGTTGGGCTGATATTAAGTACTGTAATCTGAGCATTTGTGAGCCTAGTTTCTACTCTGCTCTGCCCAGTTTGGATTTGTTTCTTTGGCAAACACTGCCTCCTAAACACTAATTGAAAACAATACTGTCCTGAAGGGCAAGCAAGGGTGCATGTTACAGGTCCTAACAGATGGCTATTAGTGCATAAAATTACAGAAGCAGTGGAGATTCTAAACAACAGGCAACAAACAGGAAGTAAGACTTTTATGTTTGTAATACCCAATTGTGCAGCTGCCTAAAAAACAAACCCCCCCTCCTAAAAGAAAATCCTGTATCCCACTATAAATGTTTTCTGCTATTGAGAGAAGAGGTTTTCAATTTTTTCTATTATAATTAAAGGCTCCTGGGTCCTCCTCTTAACTGAGACAAAAGCTTTAAAGTCCTCTCTTCTCCCATGATGATCTCATTTTTGCAGTTTCCTCTCATTAAAATAAATGGGCTCTGGCGCAATGTGAACTGCTATCAATGCTATAACAACAACAATTAAATGCTTTAACATTGCCACATAACATCTCACTGGTATCTTATATGATTTAATGTGACAAATAAATAGATTGATTCAATTGATTAATATGGCTAACCATAAAAAATAAGTGTGGGAAGATGCTGTCAGTCTCACAGCTTGTACTTCTGACTGGATAATCACACAAAGGAAACTTGTTCGGAGTCAGGACTTTGACAGCACTGCTTGTGTTCCCGTCCTGTTGAACCATTATTCACCGTGACAACTTAGCTACATGTAATGAACAACTTTGGCCTTGTGTTGCAGCTGTGGCTGGGCCTGTCCTAATTTGAGATAAAGATAGGTTATTGATCAGTGGTCCTAATCCATTAGCTCTCTGCCTGGATTTCTGGTATGCAACAAAGCAATGTGCAGGATGCTGAGGCTGCAAGAGGAAAGGCCGGACGGTGTGGATAAATTGGACAGGTCTGCTGGTCTGCACAAGTGAGAAGTTAATTATTTTCACACATTAAACATTGTTGTGCTTTACAAAGCAACATTACAAAGGGGATCAAGGGGCAGTAAATAGAAACAAGATTACGAGTCTCAGTTAGCCCCTCTCACGTATTAGCATTACATCGGAGTCACAGAGGTAAGCATTTGTTTCGCTGAAAGATAATTACCGGGTAATGTTTGAATAACCTGGAGAGTCCTTATTGCTGTATGTTGCTGTTCTGAAGGTTCCTCCACCATCCTCAGAGACTCTTATAACCATCACAACTGAGGAACAGGTTGGAAATCTTTGTTATTGTGCTATTGTACCTTCTAGGTTTTTCAAACATTGCCACATAATTATCTCTCGGAGGATAAGATGCTTTCTTCTTCTTTCTTGTTGTATTAAAAATGAGAAGAAAAAAAAATGTTAAAAAATAATGTAGTGCCTGTACACTGTGGTGTCTGTGGCTGATACTCTATTATCAACAGCTAATGATACAGTGAAGACAACAAGTTAACATGCATAAACACCAGAGGTAACTTGGTGTTCCTGATGGGAGTCTCCATGAATATATAAAGAGAACTACATACGGTGCTGGAGGCTGTGAAGGTTACTAAGTGGTGCATGAAGCCAAAAAAGCTCAATTTCCTGAGTATATAATTATCTGGCTCTTCAGCATTGTTAGACCAATAGATACATTGCCGTCTGACAACTAACTTCTGCCATAAGTTGTAGTTACAGTTTGCCTACTTGTCATATTGGCTTCAAAGCAGGCAGCCAGGAAGTGCGCCAGGTCTTGAAGCCAATTTTCATCATAGCCAGTGAAATTATATCCGTCATTTGATGCCATTGGGCCCAGAAAGACTTCCCTATAGACTTACATGGTGAAAGAGACGCCTGTAAATCTGTGGATACATTTTTTTGAGCTTCACAGCTCCTGCAAAAAGATTCATTTCACTATCAGAATTTGATTTATTCAGTTGGAAATCATTTCAAAAGTCAGGAAGAGCCACATGATTGAATCATTTTATCCCCATTCAAGATAGCAGAGCGCTAAACCAGAAGTAGCCTGCTCGGCCAGCGGTAATCTCTAGTGTGCTTGCTCTGTGTGCCAGATGATGCACAAGCAGTGCCAATCATTCTGGTGATTTTACACATAGCAGGTAAACTTTTTTGGCTTCATGCACCACTGAGCAACTTTCATAGGAATGAATCATATTAGTTCATCATGTAAGCATACTAACGTGCTGATCAGCACCAAACAAATAGAACAGCTAAGGCTCATGGAAATTCCATTCGTATTTGGCCATAAACCTGTTGAACAAATTCAGTTTATGACCTAAGGATGATTGATGCTTCAGGTGAAGTCTGGAATTGTTTAAGTCATTAGGTGATGTCATCTAGGAACTAGGGCTGCCCCTGCCTAAGAATTTTCCTAGTCGACTAATAGTCGTCATCAAGAGCCATTAGTCGACTATTCGCCTGCATGTTTACAATATTAATTTAATTATTAAATGATATATTTTGGGCGGGGCAACACAATGGTTTGAGTTGAAGGTGTGAGAAAGAATAGTATCAGTAACATTGTTAACACTGTGCTACATTACAGAGAAATACAAAACCGTACTAATGAACCTTCATTAATATAGGCCTATATTTTATCTACAAGTGCACGTCACACACTGAGCGAGCCGCCTGTTAATGACGCTGTCGGCAAAGCAGTAATGATTGTGCTAAGTGGCTAATGGGCATGTAGCTACTTCCATGTTTCACATGATACGTCATGTTTGTAGTCGACCAATGAAGATGAGTTTACATATCACCTTGGGTTTAGTCTCGCCACCAGACAATCAGAGATCTCCGCCTTCTGATAGTCTGGGGACACTCCTTTCTAAAGTGTGTTTAACACACCGGCGAAAATGGCCAGCAACAAAGCAACGCCTCTTGCATTTTTGAAAAGGACACGCCTTCTCGGAAACGTGCGCTCCTCCTTTTCTTGTCTGCAAGGAAACAAACACACAGAGAGCTTGAAAATGGATGCCGAGAGATTAAACTCCGTTTTATCAAACGTGTGCTCATCCATGAAGAAAATATTTTTTCCAGCAGATGTCTTCGTTACAACATGATTGAGCTAACTGGAGTAGTTTCATGTTGTATCCGACAACGGGAGGTTTCTAACAGATGACATCCTGATGTTAGCTTCGTGACATCGTGATTTCCCAAAACTGAATAAATACCACACATAGCAACACAAAACTGCTTTGCTAGCTCAATCATGTTGTAACTAAGATATCCGCTGGAAAATTTTTTTTTTTTTTTCACGGACCATTTAATGAGTTATTACCCATTACAGACACAGCTAACGGCTAAGAAATAGTAATGTTTGTTCAATCATTGTGTTTATAGACTTTACAAACATCAGATTAGTCTAAACGGTGATACAGTGATGTGAAAAATGTGATATATATATATATATATATATATATATATATATATATGTATATATAGCTAAAAGCTCCGGACGGACGGATGAGTCATGGCCTTGTAAAAGATTGTTTGTTTCTTTTAGTTGGCGAGAATGTGTCGCCGCAAACGCGACAAACATCCACTGAACTTTGACGGCGTTTTCTGTGAGCGCAGCTGAGCCATTTTGTGTTTCTAGTGGGACTATGTTTATGAGCACAAGAGTTCAGCGAGCCACCGAAGGATCGCCCTGCAGATTTACTATTGGTTCTGCAACGTAGGGAGTTTTTTTAAACTCTGAAATTGTATTCGCCCATCTAAACACAAAATCAGGGAGAAAGTCATCAGTCTTTAGTTAAGCAAAGTGTCTAAAGACTGACTTGTGAGTCTACCTTGGGTTCGTCCTTCACCTTCTCAAAATGATCCCACACTTTGGATTTCCTGCCCGACGTATTATTAACTAGCTTGTGGAATAACCACAGGTACCAGCCCTGGAAATTAACCTGACTCCTGTCTGACTGCTGAGTGTGCCCACTTCCTGTGTCTGTCCTTTCAAATTAAATTCCCACATGGTCCAGTCATATAGGTTTTGATTTAGTTTGACAAGGAGCAACTCCTTATAAAGTTTCATGTTTGTTGTCTTTCAGCAACCAATGAAATCTTGCCGACGAATGACCTTTCTGGTCAACTAACATTTGGTCGACTCTTAAGGAACAGCCCTACTTGGAACCATGAATGCGAGTACAACATTTTATAGCAATCCATCTAATAGTTGTCAAGATATTTCACTACACAAAAATGGCTTACTGAAAGAAGAACTCCCAGTCATTTTCAACACTTGATTCACATTTGTCAAAAAACCAATCTGGAATTTACCAGGTAGAAAACAAAAACTTGAATGCTATTCATCAATCAGATTGCATTGCTCTCTTACTGTGAGGTCACGTTTGATTGACATCTCTCAACATCTCTCTGCACACTAAACTCAATAGTTTTACAGAGAACAAAAAAGCACCTTTAATGAGACGTCAGTCTTTTTGAGCTGCTGTGGAACCTGCAGAGACCGCTTCAACTCGTGCACAAAAAGAAAAAGATTTTTAAAGTGTAATTTTCAAAGAAGGATGTGATTTCTCTTATGAGGATAGTGGAGGAAGCTTCTTAGAACTTGTGACCTTTCCTTGTGTGCCTGAATATGTTAACAGCGAATTAATGGTGCAAATTATAATAACTGTGGAAATCCAATCATTTTGGTCATCATAGGACGCCGTGGGCTCTTTTTGCCCATCGTCCTGTCCTTTCAAATCTGCCTCTGGTAGCTTTTTGCATTTCTTCCAAGTCTTTTTTCCGGTTTGAGCGCTAATTATAAAGTCACAGAGTCTCTCCCAGGCCTGTGGCTCACATGAGCTTCTGCAACACTCAGCAAGAAGGTTGAATTTGGTGGTGCAGCAGATGAAATAAAAAAAAAAACTTTTGTTTTTCTTGTCTGTGGTTAAGACAAAACAGTGACCCTTATTAACCACTTGTCTCAGCGTCCTTGAACTGGTGTCAGTGTAGATAAATTGAACTTCCAGGGTTCACATATTTTATAGATGGGTTCAAGAGAAAGTGCGTGTCCTTGGATATGAGTGTGTGTCTGTGTTTGTATTCAATGCTCAGGAGGTTAGGTTCCACCTCACCAGAGGCAGGTTCTCCAACGACAGGTGGATTGTCCAGATTTTACAGTACAAAGAGGATTTTGCTGGCAACATTTCTGCTTCACACCTGATAACGGTGTCATTATCCCCTGTGAGGAGGTCTTTCCTTAGATCTGAGAAGAGCTCCTTCTCATCTGTGTTAACCCCTCGAGCTCCATCTCTCCATCCCATTCCTCTGCGCTGCCTCGACACTATCTCAGAGGGCTTTAATCTGCTTCTTTTTTTTATTGTTTTTTCATGCAGACATCAGGACCTGCAGTTGTGCCATTTTTTGTTTGTTTGTTTCTGTTTGTGTGTCTATCTAAAAAAAGCTGCTGATGTGGGTTCATCAAAAAGTACCAGCACTGCACCTTTCCTCTGTGACTCACATCACATAAAAGTGAGAGCCCTTTTCATTTTGGTAAAGACAGCTTTGCAAATACATGCAATCTGCTCTTTTTGTTTGAAGGCCAGCGGTCCAGAGATCAAAAACTGAGCGCACAAGCTGGGATTGTCTTTATTTTATTGCTTCACAACTGCAGCCTTGCAAAAGTGAGTGAAAATTACATGGGGTTAAGAGCGTTAATATTTCACAAGTTTCCACAAAAATCTGTGTATAAATGTGGGTTTTTTTAATGAAGGACATCCAATAAAAACTGGTGATAGACTCCTTTCCCTTTGCCAGTAGATGAGTATGCCTCTCTGTTTTTTTCTGGTGTGTCACAACAGAACAATAGGAAGCAGTATAAAATTGCATGGCATTGAAATTGTTATGGCTTTTACGGGGGGTGGAGCATGTTTTATTTTTTCTCAAAAAGCCCTGAATCGCTGCTATTCTCTAAAGAAATCTAATATTATTGAGTCAATGTTCTTCTGTCGGCCTCATATCCAATTTAGAGCATTGAAGCAGGCTGTATTTTGCATTGCTCGTACGTATACCTACAAAAAATAATGTACCACATTCATATATATCTATCATGAGCCATAATGTGACCAATCTATTGATAGGGGTGAAGAAGAAAGTAGTATAGAGGCCCAAAGATTTTGTAAGGATGCAGGTTTGGGTGATGGATGGGTCAAATAATGTGGGACCTTCCCTCAGGAGACTGTGTTTGGAACATCATCACCATATTTCTCTTCCTAAACCTAACCAAAATAACCCAAATTGAAACTGTAAATTTACGCTAATTATGTTGCATCATTTGTGGGCCGCTATTTGTTGGATATCATACAAACTGTTGTATGTGCATTCTTACAAGATATTATACGAACCAATGTATGAGGATACATTGATTGAGACCACATTTACTTGTCATTGCTGGGGATCATTGATTTGCATAAGACGAGCCCAGATTCTCATGGCATGGAGTCAGCTAAACAATCATTTTGTGAACTCTAGTCCAGTATTGTCAAAAAAATGGGTAGTAATGCTTTTTACGCAACACTTACTGTATGTAACTTAAAAATAGTAACATCAGACAAGTTTTGCCTCTTTGTATGAGTGAAGAGTAGTCATCGTCAACATTGGAGAACAGTTGAAGAACAAATAGGCGGGATTTATACTTCTGCATTGAATCATTGCCGCACCTACGCCATTTACTGACGTGCACCTTCCCAGAAATGTAGCAACACGTCGTGGTGACGCAGACCACCTGTCTATTATTGTAAGCTGAAACCATTTCCCTCAGTGGAAACTTTTCACAAATAAGAAACAATAAATTTTGAAGACAGAGGAAATCTCCGCTCATCGCTAGGCTAATTTATACAATGTAACATGCCATAGTCTTGTGCTAATAAAGTTAGCATGTTATATTTGTTTGGAAAACGTCTTTAGAATAAGACAGTTGTTTTGTTGGTGAACCTTGTGAGTTGTAATGGAGCTGAATTTTGTAACGTTACCTTTGTTAAATGTTATTGACTTCATATGAGTGGAGGAAAAGTCCGCTAGCCGCTAGGCTAATTTATACAATGTAAAATGCCATAGGCTTGTGCCAAATACATTAGCATGTTGTATATGTGGGCAAAAGACAAGTGCTTTGTCTGTGAATGCTGCAAGTTATAGTGAAGCTGATTTGTGTACTTCTGTGCAGGTGTAACTGCAGAGCGATACAGACACACCACCGCACAACTTTAAATGCAACATGCATTGGCTGCGTGCATAAATCCGTTTAGATACAAAATAGGATGTAGGCTTTACAGGATTATTTTTTTTCCTTGCAGCATGACCCCGGATCCCCCGCCCCCAAGTTTGGGTTGAGCTCTGAATGTGTACAATGTTTCACTCCACCCTGGCGGTTCCTTCTTTTTCCTCATCTGTTACTTATTCAGTTTCTCTCTCAAACTTGGTGCCGATTTGGAGTTATATTAAGAGTTCTGTTTGAACTGAATTTGTAGCTGAGATGACAAAGAGTCACAGAAGTCACCATTGGTCATGAGAGACAAGGGGTGAAAATTAGCTTGTCTACCAGGGAGTCATGTTTCTATCACTACTGACCGGAGCTGGAGCCGATAACCATCCATGACTACTGCTGAGTCATTTGTCCTGGGGATGAATGTTGACTGTAAACTTTCACACTAAAGACAAAAGTCAGATGTTTGTGGGTGTGTGGGGTTTTTTTTGTCCAGTGGGAAAGAGGCTACTGGCTGAGAAACATATGACATGCTCCAGAACGATAACACGCTCACATGCGTGGGCACAGCAGAGATTAAGGGAGATTGTAAGAGAGGGAAAGATGGTGGGAGACAAAAAGGCAGAGAGGGATGGGGGGGATAAGACTTAGTTTGAGAGAGAAGGGGGTGGCAATAAAGATCAAACATGAAGTGGTGATAAAAACAGGGCAGATAAAGGAAGGATCAAATGAGAAGTTCCTTGAGCGTGATTAGAGCACATACTAACTGATGATGATGATGATTTATTTTAGTTACATATAGCCTGATATCTGTCATCTCCTTTTCATCAGCTCTGATGCCTCCCATCTGTCACCCCTCTCCCCCTTATCCCTTGCCCTTCTTTAGATGATCTTTTTCATTCACCACTGAACTGCTGAACTGTCCCTTTGGCTCTCTCTGATGGATTCAGGCATGTGTGCACCTGACGTCATCGCCGGGCCTCTGCCTGTGTCGACTAATTGGACCCTGTCCTCTCCGTGGCCTTCAGGGACTCAGACATAATTAAAGCAGAGAGACGGGAAGTGTCAAGTTCAGGGCCACACCCTCTTAATTGGTGAGAGTGAGAGGTAGAGGGCAGGGCAGAGGGTTGCAGGATTGGTCGGATTTGGATGCCTCGGTGGTTTCCTCTATCAGGTGTGACTGGCACTTGAATGTTGCATGTGGAGGAAAGTGATGGTAATGAACCTGGAGTGTGTCTGATGCATAATTACCAGAGAATGAGCATGCACAGCCACAAGCAAAGAGATGATGTGGGTTTAAATAAGCTCATGTTCAGGATGGTTATATTTGTGCACATATAAAGGATAATTCCGGTTTATTAAAACTTCTTATAGTCGTAGTTTTTATCAGTTTCGATAACATATTTTCTCAATCAGCTTTTTATTACAAGCAATAGTGTACTCCAACATTTTTCTGCCAAAGTGCTATATCAGTATAGATTGTTTTGGTGTGAGCTGATGAGTGTTGGAGATATAGAGATGTCTGCTTTCTCTCCAATATAATGAAACTAGATGGCACTCAGCTTGTGGTGCTTAAAGTGCCAGAAATCATTTGAAAAACTCAAGAGCAATGTCTCTTTCCAGAAATAATGACCTGGTACTCAAGATAATCCACAGACCTTGTTGGGAGCCTTTCCATGTAGGAACTATTTTCTTTCTACAAAACTACACCCACCAACTGTATCACCGCACAGAAGGAAGCGTGCAAGTACTCAAAGACAAGAGGGACTTTCGTGCTGGATGTAAACATTGATGCTGTTCAGTTTAGTTGTGCTAGGCGAGCTAGCAGTAGATGCACGCTTTCCTCTGTGCTATGATACGAGAGGGGTGTAGTAAACAGGAAGGCCATGGGTCATGATTCCTGGAAAGAGACATTGCTGTTGAGTTTTTCAAATGTATTTTTTGGAGCTTTGAGCACCACAAGCTGAGTGTCATCTAGTTCCATTATATTCGAGAGATTGCAGAGATGTCTATTTGTTATCTTGAAAGCCCAGTTCAGACAAATGATTAGCGACGAGATGAAACCATTTAGAATATTGCAAACAAAAGTTGCAGTGGTGTGAACTGGCCGGTCTGAGCTTGACTCAAGCTGGCTGATGGTGTCACCTGCAACTCAGCTGGTCAAACTGCTGGCGACTGATTTTAGAACGTAAAGCATGTCACCTGTTTCCGTCCTCACTTTGTGCCTGTGTCAGATGGTGAGTTGCTGCTGCTGTATATGCTTTTGCCCCCTCCCCTACACACATTGTCAATGACCGATCAATGGTGCAGCTTTCTTATATTATTGTGGCGTATTTATTATGAATACAGTCCAACTGATGCTTGCTTTGTTTATGTTCTTCACCGTTTCATCCTTGCTACAAATGCAACTGTAGCCAGTATCTCACTATCACTATCCTCATTCATATTTTAGAAGCTACAAATTATATTCAGCCACAAAATAAGCCTGAAAAGCTGCAAACAGAGCGGAGGCACAGATAGTTGTTGCATAGAGATGATACACCATCTCATCTAGTTGCATTGGTGTGAACCAGCAGGTTTTTAGAATGTTGCAGAACTGCCCATTGCAGCTAGTTGCATGTTTCAACTTGTCTCGTCGCAACTCTTTGGTCTGAGCTGAGCTTCATGCTCTGCAACTCACACCACAACAATCTAGATTAATAAATAAAGCTTCCGGTAAGAGGAAAAATATGTATTTTTGATTTTGGGGTCAACTATCCCTTTAAATCTGATCAAACCACACCACTCTGCTGCTAAAGTTTTTGAGTGTTAAAGTCCTTTTGAATCATAACTAATGATGTTTTTCCTTCAAATTTAAAGCCGCCCTACAATCAGACAGGTTGTAAGCAAGATGGCTGATTAGCCAGATGGCTAAAACCACTTTATTTGGAGAATGAAACTAAAGAAAGAGCACCTGAAGTGTCGCTTATAACCTTTCATTGCAATGGAAACAAAAGAAGTAAATGTTCAAAGATAGTTCAGAGAGTCAAGTTAAGTTAATTTAACTTGTACAGCCCCAAATCCTTCAAATCCCAAATTAGCCTCAGAGGGCTTTCCAATCTGTACAACACCCACATGGAGTGCTCACGTCGCTGCAAGATAGATTCATTGCTGCATTTCTTTCTCCCTTTTTCGGGGGAGGGATATTTTCGTTACTGCAGATAATGACGGTGGGGAGATGAAAGACACCGAGGGGAAAAAAGAGAGAAATGGGGAATGGCATGCTACAAAAGGTCCCCGGCCAGGCAGGAGACGGAGATGCTGTGTCTCACGGTCAGTACCTCGACCCTTAAGCCACCTGGACGACCTGCAATGATGCCTCTTCATTAAGGTGGTGCGCTTTAGCCGTCAGTACTCCATTCGCCTTTGTTGCATGCACTACTACACCTGAAAGCTGTGCCGTCACTTGCTGCGACTGCTGCTGCTGCTGCTGCTGCTGCTGTTCATTTCAAAAGCCTCTTCTCCACCCCAGCATCCACCTCTAGCCTCTGGTGCTACAAGTCGTCTCGTCACTTCCAACTCCCCACTGTGCTGAACTCCTGTGTTTCCTAGTGGGGGGTGATGAAGTCAGTCTAGATGCCAAATATCAACGTTTACATAACCTACATTTATATAACAACACCATCAAAGTTACACCAAACAATAGAAAGTTCAGAATGCTGTGGTTAACTTGTGTTTATGTTTCGGAAAAGATCATGTTGTAGCTTTAAATACTCAGTTTTGGTGCCACAATGGCATGATATCCTCATGCAACAGTTTGTACAAATTAGCGCCCTACAAATGGCATCTTCACATTACATTCTTAATGTAAAGTTACATTCTTAAAGGGAAACTACACCCATTTTCAAAATTCAAGCATGTTATTCCTATGGTCTAAGGCTGTCCAATAATAATAGTAATAAACATAAACAACTCTCTCCCAAATCCAGTAGCTAGGCTGCTAAAATTGAAATTTGTGATGTCATCTGGTATAAACTCTGGAGCTGCTTCATAAACAATGAATGTTAGAAAGATGCTAGATGACACTAAGAGTACTCAGGGGACTGTTCTGAGTATATGGGTACATTTTCTCTTTCATAACTGAGAAAACTACAATAGAATTTGGGTATAAAAAATAAAACAAACATCCTGTGCATCCACAAAATCAGGCTCCCATTCACTGACTTAAATACTTGATGACATCACAAGTTTGAAACTTACTTCTCTGGTTTCTGGTTTTGAGAAAGAGCAGCTCGTGTTCACAAATATTGATTAAACTTTCCTAGGCCGTGGAAATAACATAGTGTGTTTCCCTTTAACGTAAAGTTACATAGGTTTCTGAAAAGAAACATGATGACAAGTAACACGGAACACGAAAACCACTCTCCTAGGGGAGAGTCATGCTTGTTTGACCAAACCTGCCTCCTTATGCAGACTTTTGCTCTTTATACTTCTTCCTATTTCACTCCCATCAGTGCACTGTTGATGTAATTGCAGCCTTCGCGATTACATGGGTTATAAACATACTACTGGCTCATGATTATGTGTGTTTAATACACAAAATTGTGGTGCGTTACTTTTCCGTAGGTATTTCGATCAGGAGTGACCCTTTTTTTTATATTAAAACAGATATTTATTAGAATGTGCACGTAAGAATGAAAAATGTGAAAAGTCTTTGGCGATTAGACCCTATCGAGATGGTATGATTTAAGGAGGGTGATGAATCCAAAGTCGAATAGGGAACCCCCTCGGGGTCTAGACTCTGGTGGTAGTGGAGGTGGTGAACATGCGATGAGAAGAAGATGACGATGATCTGGATGAGTAGAGGAATGAGCCTTTGTTGAGCTTGTCCAAGACTCTGGATACAATGGCTGGAGCTGAAGGGGGTGGAGGAGGGTGCGAAGATTCTGCCTAAAATGACGGCTGACAGCAGCAGAGCAGAGAACAGATTTTAATTTTGCAGTGGCATCCTGACTGGCTGAAAGAGATCGTGGCAAATTTCATTGGACAAAACAATGAACACCCACAGTCGGTATACAAACAGTGCTGTGCATGAGAACAGAATGCCACTGGAAATGCAGCAATGTATGTACTGCAACAGTGGTCTGCAGCTCAGCAGCCGTTCCACCTAGGATGCCATCTACCATCCCCTCCTCCAGCTGATGACAAAGTCAGCCCATATACATGTAATCAGAACTACGTGTCATTAAAAACATTTGATATGTATGAAATGTTTGCAGAAACATACGATGCCAACATTAAAGCCACAGTGTGTAGGAATTTCTCCCATCTAACGTTGAAATCATATATTGCATTCAAACAGATGGCGCACTCTAGCGCCTCACTGTTTCAAACACGTATTGCAACAACTGTAGCCGCTGTGTACCAAAAAGCTATGATAACACTGATGAAACCATGTCATCCGATACTACATGGAGTATTCATTCAGGCTCCTACACAGACACGCGACATGAGTTGACAAACCCCCTCCTCACCATGCTGGCTGTGTTTACAACGTAGGACTGTTGGGGCGGATGTAAATTGAAACAAACCAATCACGTCTTGTCCTTTGACAACTGACAAGTGGCTCAACCTCACACACCTCATCCCTCTCCTCGCATTACTGCGCTGCTAACAGCTGTTAGTGGCCAGCGGCACTACTGCCGCATAACAAAGTCCCACTCTTTGAGCATAATGCAGGATCATGTATTATGCAGCATCACGGGAGACAGAATCCTCGTCGCCAAGAAAGTGCAAAAGGGAATCAAAAAGGCAGCGTGACCGGCGAATTAAAAAAACAAGGGTCAGCATTGGAATTGCCTTTCCCAGGTGGAGAGAGCTGCTGAAGGAGAAAGGTAATACAATCACAGGCCAGCGCTAACAGCGGCTAACAGCTAACAGCGGCGCAGTGATGCGAGGAGAGGGATGAGGCTGTTAGCGACTGGCCGCTAACAGCGGCTAATAGCCAACAGTGGCGCTGGCCTGTGATTGCATTACCATTCTCCCTCAGCAGCTCTCTCTACCTGGGAAAGGCTACCCTGATGTGGGCCTTCGTTTTTTTAATTCGCCGGTCACGCTGCCTTTTCTATTCCCTTTTGCGCTTTCTTGGCGACAAGGATTCCGTCTCCCGTGATGCTGCATATGCATGATCCTGCATTATGCTCAAAGAGTGGGACTTTGTTTCAAATTTGCCAGGGTAGTAGCGAAGCGCCTCTTGCTCCTCTCCCTCAGCTCCTCAGTCACGCAGCGCTGGCCTGGCTCTCAAAAAAAAACGCAGAAGGCAGCGCTGTATGTCCCTTGCTGGTGGGTGTATTCTCAAGATGGCGAAACGTAATGGAACCCCACAGACGACTTACCCGCACAATGTACAAACAAATCCGAAATTCTCCTTTTGCAAGAATAAGTCAGATTATTGGTGGAGATAATAGTACACCAGTGATGACATATTTATGAATGCAGACATCAATTTTTGCCAATAAACAACTGAAAATGTTACACAATGTCCCTTTAACTTAACTGCGACTGGGCTGTGTTCCTTGTGTTCTCGTCAAAATAAGTTCAGCTAACCTTGCTGTTTCGTTTCAAACCTGTCTGATCTTCCCACAGTTATTGTTTCTTCCCCTCTCTGACTTCTTTTTAGTGTAGGTGCAGATCTCAGCAATAGAAGTGGAGAGCGTAATGTCACTGCCAAATTGGCAAAAGTAAGACCCTAAGTTGTAATGAACAGGAATTACCCTTTAAACATAAGTACCCTCGCCTGATCTCTTTAGCTAACACGGCCTTTTGTTTTTTTCCCAGCCTTATCCTTAGCACAGTAAACACTGGATCTGTCAGCCTTGTGTTAATGTTGTCTAAGGGCCAATGTATGTGATGCTTATCTGCACAGATGGTGCATTCAGTGCCAGATATCATGACCAGCTAGCTGCACAACACAGCTGCCAAAATGCATTAGAGTGCCCATTCACTGTCACGGACCTGTTGTGTTGTGGAACAGGATCCTTGTGGCATTTTAATGGGAATTTGGGCACCCTTGTGATGAAAACAAATAATTGAGCCTGCCCTCGTTGCTATATTGATGATGTTTTACGTCCAAGTGACCTCCACACTCTGAGTGATCGTTTGAGGCCCTTGCCGCTGACAGGGATTTGACGATAGAGAGAGGTTAAGAGCTGTTATTATGTGCCCTGCATGAAATCCTTGCATCAATATTCATGCTGTGGGGAAACCCTCTAGAGAGCGGCTGGCCTCCGTGTGGATTTAATCCAATTTACCGAATGCTGCCACTGACAAAACGCCAATCTCCTTCTTCCCCCTGCAAGAAAATAAGTGACCTTAAGACAAGGTTCCTGGAACATAAAACACCTCAGCCATACTTTCTCTTTCTTGTTATCACTTCTTTCACTACTCCTCCAGTACATTGCATCCCTCAAACTGGTAAATTGGCCGACCCGTTCACTGGGACAATGTGGTGCTCGGTTAATGAGGTGTGGCTCTGACGGGCTGGAGAATCGCCTCAACCTTCCCCGTCCAAATGATCACTCGCTAATCACTAATGAACAGGAAGGTACGGAGAGGAGTCAGAGAACAGATGATGGGAAATAATGAGAATTAATGATGATATGGCATGAAGGGCAGACAGCACAAAGAGACAAAAAACACAGACAGTGGGCGATAAAAAGGGAAAGGGTGAACAAGAGGACCACACAGGAACCCTATAAATATAAAAAACCTTCAGTGGGCCAGATTCTTTAAAACCTCTCATGTGATCAGAAAGAGCATAACAGTACATCACAGTACATTATTTACTTTGCAAGGCGCTATGTGTGCCATCATACATTTCCTGCTAAAAGCAGAAGCACAGAACGTACAACAGAAGACAAATCCCGAGTGTATTTTCCACTCAAAAAAGGATGTGAAGAGGATGTGAAGACCCTGCGAAGAGAGTGGAACCCAACTGTGATTTAAGGCTCACACTGTCTGTGGAAGTACAATAAATGTCTTTATTTGATTGACACAGCATTGAAAGAGAATATCCACACATACAAGATCTTTAACTATTTTATTATATATTTCCATTTTCAAAATCAGGGCATTCTTTATGATGAAATGGTTGGCACAATGGCGAGAGCACACCAGGAGTGCCTGATAAAGAAAGCTGTTTAAAGGAACAGTGTGTAGGATTTAGTGGCATCTAGTGGTGAGGACTGCACATTGCAACCAGCTGAAATTTCTCCCCATAGGATTCCTTCAGTGCTCATTGTTCAGGAGGTTTTTACCAGGAGCTGAATCATCTGCAGAGATCTCTTCCGCTGAAGTGAAATGTCCGCATTTTACCGCACTTCCAGACTCTCAGACTTTGCATGCGTGTTCCCAGGAAGTCTGGAAGTGCTGTCCAAATCCACAATTCATCCAGTCCAACAAGGGACCTCAAGCAGACTTTCTGCAGACTTCCGCTTGGAGTGCAGACTTCACTGATCTAATAACCAACAATTCATTGCAATACAGATGTGACGTTGTGTTTTTTTCAATCGCCAAAAAAAAAAACACGTATGAACTTGTAAAACATTATAAATAGTTAGGGCTATTGAAATGCTTCTTGAATTGGGCAGGCCAGAAATAATATTCAACCACATCATGATATAGAAAAATGTGTGAGTTTAGGCTGTAGAGGGACTGAAAATGCATTTAATTATTGTGTGGCCTTTCAGGCTGTGCAGTGGAACAGGCTAAAATTTGGCCGAAAAACACAAAAGAATGTCTTTTAATGTCAGTAATACCCAATTTATTGGGTTATAGTCCTGTCCTATTTACAAACATTTCTGTTTTTGAACATGTGTAGCCTATTGTATAGAGATGTATTAATACATTTTTGTTTAGTCACAAAAAAGGCTATACAAGGGATTTAGATCTTGTTATCTGCAGGAACAGATGAGTCGGCACTATTCATCATCTCATATGACATATATATGAATATGACAGCGGTGATAGTTGAATGTTTCCATGGCAACAAGTAACTAGAGCTGTCTATAAGCTGCTTGCAGTCTTTACCCTCGCAGACTTTTGTCACACTATATACAACTGAAATCCACAATGACTCAGTCTGCAGGTCCAGAGGGTGGACATTTGGATTCAGCCTTCCTCTCCAAAACAAACTGACCAGGGTATTTAAACTGGTTAAAACACTGAATAAATAAGTTTCACGTTACAAATCAGTGTTTCTCCAATGTTGCTGGGCTCGTCACAGATGGACCGCCAGCCCAGCACCTGCTAATGTGTGCTCACCTTTTTTCTCTAATAACTTAACTAACATCAACTAACCCATGGCGACAACCCAATCCACAGCACAACCAGCCATAATAGATCAAGCTGGAGAAAAAAAAGAGATTATGATGGGGAAAAACAGAAAAAAATAAAAGAAGAAAAAATAGTAATTGTAATAAAAATAACAATAAAAATGATAATAAAATAAAATAATAAACATAAAGGGTCTATGACCCAGTGGGTGTGCACATAAGATCTTTCACTTTGGCAGTAAAGAAAACTCAGGCACAGATGGTTCATTGTTTGGCATTATGCGTTCTTGCGACTGAAATCTCCATATACAGTATATTATATCCAATAAGGACTGTAGCCAGTGATTCTGGGAAAGAGAATGAGGAGGCTGCCAGTGGAGTGCTAACACTGTTTTTGCTGCTGTCAGGCCAACAACAAGTGCAAGCTCCTGATAAAATAAAGGATCTAAAGAGGAGGTATCATTTAGTGGGAGCAGCTTTGGACAACATGGTTAATATTAAGTAAATCGGTTAAGGTTGCAGATAGCATTTTCAAAAAATATATTACCCCCTGGGCAATTCCAGTACATGTGCAGAAAAGACCTTGGATCATAATTAGGACAGAGCTTGCAAATAGGGGAGGATATGAGCTTCATTAGAGCTGTGTTTTCTGACCCTGCTCATCACGGAGGGGCTGCTTACCACTGTGGCCAAAGTGAAAATGCCAAAATGTGAAAACACGAATGGCCCTATCTACAGCCAGTGTTTTGTTAGTCTGTTCTAAGGTCTAACATCGACGGCTCCACTGTGCTCTTGTCCCCCCATGTCCATAACCTTGGTGGCATCTTCAATCAAACTCTCTCTTTCTTTCACCTCAGGAACATCGCCCACCTTCGTCCATCCCTCTCCTCTCTCATTCATGCATTCATCACTTCCACACTGGACTACTGCAACAGTCTGCTGTACGGTTTGTCAGCCAAAACACATTTAATAAAACTACAGTATATCCAGAGCTCAGCTGCTCGTGTTCTCTCACACTCCCGCACCCATGACCACATCACCCCTGTCCTTCATAACCTCCACTGGCTCCCATCCCCAGCGCATTTACTTCAAACTCCTCATCAGCACTTACAAAGCTCTCCACAACCTTTTTTTTTTGATTGCTGTTGTTATTCTCTGTAAAGCATCTTTGAGTATCCTGAAAAGCACTATATAAATCCTATGTATTATTAGTATTATTATATTTCTGCCACTATATCCTCCTAAATCCTACACACTGGACCGTTAACAGTGTAGCTATGGGTTAGATGTCTGTGGATTGCTCCTGCGTAACATAATAAGTAACCTTTAATAATCAATGTTCCCTTAATTAAAAATTTAGATTTGATTTCAGGAATCTGTAAATTGTGCCCTCAGGTTGGAGAGCGGGGTCAAACTTATGCCTCTCAGATTGAAGAAATGGCCACTGTGACGTTTTCTGTGATGGTAAAGATTTTTCCTCATTTCTGAGGGAAGTGGAAATGTTCTGGCGGGAATTACTTTGATTTATTACTCCCCCCACTTTAAAGCCAACCGCTTCACTTTGCCGTGAAGGACCGTGGTGTTGTTAACGCACAGTGCTATCTATAAAAGCCACATAGGGTCTCCTGCATCTGTTAGGTATTATGTCAAATTAGCATTTGATTAAATGAATTTTCTGACTAAGCAAGCCATGGAGAGCAAACCATAGTCTGGAAATTGAAGAAATGCAAACATCATCCCCCAAGGAGATGCAAATAGAATAAGAAAGCACACACTGGCTTTTATTCATTTCTATTGGGTGACAGAGGTAATTGAATTCAGTCTAGAACCCATTAAGATTATTTATGACTGCCTTTCTTCAGAGAAAACACGAGCGGTGAAAGAGAGCCCTGTTTGGCTGTACATTTCTGCATGACCACTAAAGGCCAAAGCAGCCAACGCATGAAGCACATCTTGCTCACCCAGTGGAGGATTTTAAATCTTTTCCTTCTTGTTTAGTATAAAAATAGATTGTCTTCAAAGCACCATACAGAAAAAAACAAGGCTCTGATCTGCTTTGAGCCTGCATTCAACTATGCGTTCCTGTCAAGCCAGCCAAATCCCACCTGGCCTTGCTCAGTGACATCAGCATCGAATGATCAATACCGCTGTTTAAATTTGGCACATTTAACACTTTTGCAGCACACTGGGACCTAATTGAGCTCTTGCTAACATCACAGCACAGAGTATTCTTAGCTTCATTTGAATATTCCACAAAGTCATGCAAACAATAAAACTGACAGTGGTGAAAAAGTAGTATGTATTTGTTACCGAAATGCTGAAGTTAACCACAAATTTGAGGTTCCTTTTCATGTGACTTTATATTCAACTCATCTATAGTTCAGAGGTAAATGTCATAGTCTTTCCTCTAATACATCTATATAACAGTTACATTTACAACCTACATTAAAAATTAAAATTAATCTAACATACAATATTTATGATGTACTTAAAATATATGATGCACCATTATATACTTAACTACCCAAAAGTGTATAAAATACTCAAATGTAGCTTCACCTCTGCAAATTAAATCAGTAAAATGACATATCACATGATTTCATTAGTAATATAATAATCCAATATAATGCATAACAGGTTGTGCACTGTTTGTACGTACAGTATACCTTAGAGAAGTAAAGCACCACGTTTGTGTAAATCTGACTGAAGTGCTGATAGGACTAAAGAAGGAAGTGGACTATATGTATATATATGGACTATAATGACCAAAAGTCTGTGTAAGAGGGAGGGTTGAGGTGGTGGATGTGTCACAGGACTTTCCCCCAGGAGACTTTAAGTTATTTTAAGGCACAGCGTCACCATGTTGCTTTTCCTGAACCACAACTACTTAACTTTTCGTGAAGCAGATAGCAATAAATATGTAATGTAATTTGAGGGACACAAATGTGTTAGAGATAATTAACTTGTGTGCACAAAGTAACTTGTTCCCACAAGACAATAATTTGTTTCCACAGGACAATAATTTGTTCCCACAAGATAAATAACTTGTGTGCACAGGGTAACTTGTTCCCTCAAGACAAAAATGTGTTCCTACAGGTTAACTAACTTGTGTGCACAAAATTAACTTATTCCCACATGATAACAATTTGTTCCCACAAGTAAATTAACTTGTGTGCATAAGATAACTTGTTCCCACAAGACAATAATTTGTTTCCACAGGACAAAAATTTGTTCCCTCAAGACAATAATTTGTTCCCACAAGATAATTAATTTGTTCCCACAAGACAAAAATGTGTTCCTACAGGTTAATTAACTTTTGTGCATAAAATGTACTTGTTCCCACATGATAACAATTTGTTCCCATAAGTAAATTAACTTGTGTGCATAAGATAACCTATTCCCACAAGACAATAATTTGTTTCCACAGCAAAAAGTTGTTCCCTCAAGACAATAATTTGTTCCCACAGGACAATAATTTGTTCCCACAAGACAATAATTTGTTCCCACAGGACAATAATTTGTTCCCACAAGATAATTAACTTGTGTACACAGGATAACTTGTTCCCACAAGACAAAAATTTGTTCTCACAAGTTGATTAACATGTGCACACAAGATAACTTGTTCCCACAAAATAAAAATCTTTTCCCACAAGTTCATTAATGTGTGCGCACAAGATTACTTGTTCACACAAGACAATGATTTGTTTCCACAGTACAATAATTTGTTTCCGCAACAAACTTAACTTAACAGTAAATGTTCCCACATTACAATAATTTGTTCTCATAAGTTAATTACCTTGTGTGCAAGATAACTAGTTCCCACAAGATAATAATCTGTTCCCACAAGTTAAAGCCGCTACAAGGAACTTTTAACTGGATATGCAAAAGTCTCTTGTTTCTTCTGATGTCTGTGTGTGACCTACAACAGCAAGTGAGACCATCGGTGTGAAGATAAGCTATTTCTATATAGTGTATATCCATACCTTTAGGAAACTGCGTCCGGGTCCGTCCCAGGTCGCTTCCAGGATGAAACGATTTACGGCACTCAGACGGCACACGTCATCTTACCTAGCTGCTTACATTTATAGTGACTCACATAAATAGTAGCTATTCCTCCTCCTCGACCCGACGTCTGCGGGGAGTTAAAATAGCAGCAGTCATCAGGTAAAAGATTTGTGAAAGCACTGGACTCACCAACAGTCAGCCACGTCTCAGTCACACAGAGAAAATCCAATCCTCGGGAAGTCAGAAAATCCTTCAGGATAAACGTTTTGTTCGCTAGCAATCTAGCATTTACCAGCCCAATCCTGGCAGGAGCCGGCGGGTCCACGGCTTTAGCTGTCCGGGGAGCCACACACAGAGGCCGCAGGTTACGCAGATTCACCACGCGCCAGGGGGACGAGGAGAGCAGGGGCCACGGGGCTGGAACACCTCATCCGGGCCTACGACAGGTACCAGCCAGGTGTCGACAGGGTCCAGTGAGTGCCGAGAAATAAAGAGGCAAGGCACCGCTCCATACTCAGTCCAAGAAGCCGTGGAAGTGCTCGCCAAACAGGCCTTCAGCCTTACCAGCCGACCGCTGCGTTTACCCCGGCGGCGGTGGAGCTTACGCCGGAGAGGTGGAGCTGGGGCACGGCAGAGGTGAGCTGGGATCCCCGATAGGAGCAGGGGCAAAGTTTTCCTGTCTTGTTGTTTCATTCATCCCCAAAACAAACACATGCGTGAGCCAGATAAGCGTCTTTACGACAATACGCGCTAGAGCTCATGGGAAATGTAGGCTTCATTCTGGCAAAACACTATCGCTTTTGTCCACAGGGTCGCCAAAATCAACTCAAAATTAAAGTTCCTTGTAGGGGCTTTAATTAACTTGTGCTCACAAAATAATAATTAGTTCCCACATAATAATAAGTTGTTTCCAGTTGTTTGGATGACTAGTTGTGCACACAAAATAAAAATATCACTTTTCAGGACTTTAGGGCCCCCAAAGGTTTTAAATCTTTAATATTTTCTCCATACATTAAAAATTCAGGAATAAATAAGAAGAAAACATTTTTAGTTATTTAACAGTCATAAACTCAGCTATTCTGCTTCATCCCATTACTCACAGTGAGAAAATTTATAAAACATAAACTAAATTACCTCTGCCTTGGGGTTTCCTTGGAAGAGCTGACGGAAGTGGCTGGGGAGAGGTCTATCTGGGTTTCTTTGCTGAGGCTGCTGCCCCCGCGACCCTGACCCGGATAAGCGGAGGAAGGCGAACGAATCGAATCGAACCTCTGTGTAGATTTCTAAATAAATGCCCTTACCTTTAATATGCATATGTAATTTCTTGCTAATTTCAAGTGCTCTTAAAGCTACAGGAGATTCTGAGCCAACAAGGTCTGCTAGCTGATGTACACATTACAAATTTATAAGTATGAAAGGTCAAACAAGTTATAACACCATGTAGAAAAATACCAGTTGAGCTCAAAACCACTATTCTTATTTTATTTTCCCCTTTGTGCACTACATATGGCAAAAAAAACTATTTTAAGCTACACTGTCCCCAGGCATATGATAAATTACTTGTTGTTTACATAATATACTAAGTTAGAGCACTCTTCGACTTTTAATGTATTCATACAGCAGTGTTTTTACTTTAATATATTTCATTTGCAGCATTGCTGTGACATATAATCAGACTAGCTCTAAACATGTCATTTCCATATCCAGAAAATGGAAGTGCAGATTGAGAAATCAGTATTAATGCTCTGTGAACAGCCTATGCCTCATTTATTTCTGCAATTATGTCAAAGTTGTTTTAAAATCAATGCTGAGAACACTTTGCCGGGCATGATGAATGCACCGTGTGCCTAATCCTTCTACACTTTAGGATATGTCTGGTGTTATGTTTATCTCTAACCTTTTTTTCTAGTTCCAGGGTGAAGGGACAGTAATTCAAAATCGTTTTTCAAGGAGACAATGATGTCAGCTGCTAAATGCAGAATATCACCTTGGAACAAAACACCATTTCAGACAGGGTAAAAAGAAAACAGTGGGTCATCTGTTGCCCAAGCATTTATCTAACTTTCCACTTTGAAAGGCTTTCAAATGATTTCACCCACCCTGCAGGGCTGTAAATGGTGTGTAATTTGGCACAGTATCAACCAATGCAACCACTCCACTGCCGTCAGACATACAACAATCACCCCCGCCAAAAGATCTTTGATAGGAGAATAGTTGTCAAACTAAATTGCTGTTCCTTTCTTGCTGCTGTTTTGGTGATGGAAGAATCCACAAAAGCTCCTCCTGTGACAAAACTGAAGGCGCAGAATGGCCACAAGCAAACATACAGTACACGAAATGGGCCGCTGAGGGCAGATGATGTTAAGCCGACTTGGAAGGAGATAACACACTTGGTTAACATGTGTTGCTCAGGTGCTTGGAGAACAGTTTCCCAGTGCAGCAAACGGCTCAGTGATATTAGGCAAAGAGCCAACCAGACGTTGGTGGTAGAGCACAGGGACAGTTTGGGTGCAGGAGGAGCACTTCCACCAGCCAGAATCTGACTTCAGTGGGGGATGTAACCACCTTCACAGTGCACATGTTAATCGTGTAAAAGGAAAATGTGGTTCGCTCGTGTTCTGCTCTGTTCCTGCATGAATTTCTCCTCAACTAAGCTAAGAATCTAAAAAATAAGATGCCGAAATACCACATGGACACAAGAAGGGAGCATGTATGAATAAACACAATTCACCTGAGGACTGCTGTTATTATGACCCCCATTCTACATGCACAGTCACAAAAATAGATGCCTGCATCTCCTCCAATTTTGGTCTGAACTAGGTTAAGGAGTGCTAATGAGGACACAGAAAAACAACTGTGACACATTCCATAATGTCCTCAGACACATATAACAAATAATTTGATTTTTCATAAAACTAAGCAACTGATGTATTTTGTCCTATATTTATATCAGATTTTTAAGGCATTCTGTGATGTCATTTTATTCTATCTTTATTTTTTGATGACTTAGGTAGATGTGAAGTAGGCCCTCTTCTTAAGTTTTAGGGAGTATGATTTATTTATTGGTTGGGATATATTCATAACTATGTTCTTGTTAGTGTATAAAGACATGAAACTAAGGATCATTGTGTTTTCATTACCTTACAGTGAGACATTTATACCTAAATATGGAGCAGGATCACTTCCATGGAGACCGCCATGCCACCATAGTTCACCTACACACTTGGCACTCAGGCAAAGTTTCAGCTGGTTGCAATCTGCAGCCTCACCACTAGATGTCACTAAATCTCACACAATGGACCTTTAAAGATACAGTGTGTGAGATTTATGGGGATTTAGTGATATCTAGCAGTGAAGATTGCAGTTTACAACCAACTAAAACATGTCCTAGTTAGATTTCCTTCAGTGTTCATTGTTCAGGAGGATTTTTTCAGAGGCCATATTATCCTCAGAGGTCTCCTCCTCTTCAGAACAAATGGACCCAGTAATTTAAACAGGTAAACACACTAAATAAAGCAGGTTCACATTACAAATCATTTTTTCAACTCATCAGTTTTGACTGCTATCCCAGCACCAGATAATGTGTGCTAACCTTTTTTCTATGATAACTTAATGTGTATTCACCCTATTTCTGATCCAGACATTCAGCAGGTTTTTACCAGGAGCCAAATTAAACGCAGAGGTTTCCTCCTCTCAAAAACAAAAAGATTTAGTGATTTAAAATGGTCAAAACACTAGTGAAGCAGTTTCATCTTAAAAAAATCAGTGTTTTTCCGACAGTGCTCATTGTGGAGGGACAGTTAAATCTGGTGTCTGATGCATAAATGTTTGGTTTGTCCCTTTGGGGCTACGAAACATGACAATGCGACGTGGTAATCTCAAAGAACAAGGATTGTAGGTATAAACGGTTCATTTTAAGGCAACCAAAACACAGCTCTTCTTATTTTCAGGCTACTACACACAAGAGAAAACATACTTATTATATTATATTCCATTTCTGCCAATGTATCTCCTTCTATCCTACACACTGTATCTTTAAGGGATACTCTATTGTAAATAGCCATGGTGTCAAAATTGTAACGCAAATCCTCTTATAAGCTTTTTCAGAAGCTTTCAAGCACATTCTCTGTGACAACCGAGCATGCTCAATCATGAGGGAGACTGTTAAGTGTGTCTGAAAGCTCTGGAAAAATCCATTAAGTGGTCCTTGAGCTGAAACTTATATTGTCAAACTACCTTGTCCAAGATCACGAATGAACTATGCTCATACACACTGATACCTGCTGAAGATGCTGTGTGAACAATAATGAAGAATTTGGATTTGTATATTGTTTTCATAAGTGTGATTTTAGCCTTAAGCACAGCCAGGTCCATGTCCCATATGTAAGGGACATTTAAAATTTTGGCCTTACAATATCAGTGTCAAATTCTGTTAATTATGTGTTTTTTTCACTGCTGCTGTGACCAGTTTTGGTCTGGTGTTCACAGGCAGGTGATGCTGCCCGTTTTCCGGCGGTTCCATCAATCCCTCTCTTCAACTTTAGTCACTGTATTCATAAAAGCCTATCATGTGTGAAGAACTGCACTCTGCAAGTCACTTCACTCCATGGTACATTGCACCCATGGGGGTATGACATTTACACCTACTACAGTGTGTAACACGGGTAAGTGAAGTGCACGTGCCTTCAAATTAAAAGCACAGTCTCTTAAAGAGGAAGAAAAGTCAGCAAATATTCGAGCAAACTTCACATGCAAGCACCTTTTCAAGAATAATGTTTATTGTAATTATCAGCAGATATTTTCTGTCATTTGACGCGTAAAAATCAAATTTAATGTGTCGCAGTCTGAAAAAACAGAGCACACAGGCGTCGCCGTTGGATTTATTTTGAAAATCACAACCGGAAATACTACTAACGGTTCTGCTAGCTTGATTAGCATAGCGCGTGCTGGCTGTGAGGCAGGTGGTAATCGTTCACCGTTGGCTGGCAGACAAACGGTACCGACTAGGAGCACCGTCTTTTCTCTTCTACCGCAGCGTAACGGCCGAGAAACTCCACGACTTCACGGATTAATACCGGACTGAGAGACTTTGTCCTCGGTGGGACTGTTACATCTCCCTATCTGCGACAGAGGACAATGTTTCTCCTGCAGTACACCGGTAGGCTGCTCTAACTAACCTCACAGCATCACACACTAATTATATTAACGGAAGGTGTGTTAAAAGTGTGTCAGCACCCGGTAAATACACACTTTATACAGACTAAGTCATATTTAATGGTATTATTCTAACGTATTGATGTTTATTTGTTCATGGGGAACCCAACAGTTTATTTTGGAAAGGTTGTATTTCAGCTAACGTCTATATTTTGTATTTCTTGACATTTATTGTTGTCAAAATGGGCATTATCAGTTGGTGCACTGTTTGCTCAAGTTAGCTCAGTTTTGGTACTTTGCCTTATGTTTCTTTCGGTAAAAGATATCTTATTCTTGCCTTATTTACAATATATGTGGGTTTTTCTCCAGTGAAGGCTATGTTTAAACATTCTCAATGAATTGTAAAAGTTTCCTTCCTTCTAAAACTTTATTACAGGATTAGTTTACTCTCACCGCAACATAATTCATCTTGCTCATTTGACTTTATAATGTGCTTTATCCCTTTTCACATCCTGAGAACGATGGAGCAACTTTGGGGAAAGTGTGAACTAAGTGTTGAGAAGTCATTTGATTTGGTTTGGATAGGGATAAACTTTATCACACTCTCCAGCCACAAATCTGATAGGCGTGCATATAGCTGAGGGAGCCCAGACTTTCCCCTGTTTTCTGTTTTGGACAGTACCAAACTGATTTTCTGTAACTTGGTAATAATGGGTGCTGAGAAAATGTTTCTGTCTGGGGAGGAAAACTGTTGTTCCCCAGAGCAGGCTTTGGAAACCACTGGGCCCCGTTCTTCATGCATGGATAATAGAGTTATCCGGATGAGAGTGTTGGTGATTTGATACGAGTCAGGATTTTTTGATCCTTCAAAGATGTCTTAATTTATGTTTCTCAACTGTCGTCATAGCAACAATTCATTCAGACCAAACCTGCAAAAGCTTCTTGACAGTTAGCTGGGTCATGACCCAGACGGTTTGCTGTTAACCACATACATGAAGGTAACTTTGAAATGCTTATGGCTCGCTTTCTGAGAATCATAATGAATAGTGTTGATTATCACAATTGACTTTTCACTAGGCCCCGCCCTTTTGTGATGGTCCAACAAGCTGTCGGAGTAAGAATGGAGCCCACACTGTTACTAACTGCACTCGCTGAAGAAATATTATCATATTATTTTAAAGATGAAACAGTGATTCCAGAGAAAAGCAGACAGAGGGGTGTACAGTCTGTGTTTGAAGGATATCCAGGATGTCAAACTGACTCAGCAGCAACAACAGGTTAAAAAGACAAAGATAGTTAGAAGCTAAAGCCGAACTATAGGCTACAGATCACAGTGTAAAAGTGAACCACCACATCATTGACCAGTCTGCGTCCAGGGGTGGGACTTAGCGAAGGGCCAGTTACATTATCATAATGAAAACTTCACCATATAATAGAATAAAATAATAATTAATAAAAAACAAATTAGCTCAAAGTTTGTAAACAAAAAAAGAACCAAACCAAACCAAATTTAGTTTGAGGAACTGCAAGCAAAAAGCCATGAACTAAACTAAAAGATTCCAACTTAAAAAAAAGGCCAAAGGAACTAGAATGTATGGCATTTAACTGGACATTAAAATAGGGATTTTGCATATGTACACCAGGATTTTTTTCACTTGCTGAGTTGGCCAAGTGGGTCACTGCTCGCCCTCAGTCAGTTTTTACTTGCCCCTGTACAAAAAGTTTTATTTAGCAGCAGTTGCTCTCAAACTTGCGGCAAACTGTGAATTACATAGTTGGGTTTCACCCGTATCCTCTAATGCCACCCAACTGAACTTCTGCTTCCAGGATAATTAAATATATTAAATAATTGTGCTTTAGCCTATAAACTTTGCCTATAGCTGCCTCCATTTTCGGGCAGCAGTATCTCAGTCCATAGGGACTTGGCCTGGGAACTGGAGGGCTGCTGGTTCAAGTCTCCATACGGACCAAGTATGGAGCATGGACTGGTAGCTTGAGAGGTGCTAGTTTGCCTTCTAGGCACAGCTGAGGTGCCATTGATCAAGGCACTGAACCCTCAATTGCTCAGGGTGCTCTGTCTAAGGCAGCCCCTTGCTCTGACAACTCTAGTTAATGCAAGTATAGGTCCTGTTTATTTGTGATCTGTGTGTATATGACAACAGGGTGAAAAACATAGAATTTCCCCTCAGGGATTTATATAGTATATCTTCTTCATCTGCTTCTGCTTCTTCTTCTTCACGAATGCTGATCGGTACTGTGCATGTGCCACTCTCAACAGACATGAGAGTAAAGCAAGACTGCTTACCCATTCTCTAATTCCATCATCAGCTCCAGGAAAACAATGTGTTTAATTTACCAACCCAACATGGCATTTTACCTGCCCCGGGCAATTGGGCAATCCTTATTGTTTTGCCCTGAACACTAAAATATTTTAAATGGTTAATTGCAAAAGTCACTTTCTTGGAAACTGTTTATGCAATTAGAGCTGCTTTTGTGATGTTAGTAAGGTTTCATTGTCATAACAGGCTTATGATTTCTACTTAAAAGTGCTTTGCTAGTCCATGGGAAGAACCTCACCAATCATTTACCAAAATCACTCATAGACTAAAACAGTAGAAACATTATGGAGCACAATGACACCAGGAAGCGTGTATGAACATACATAAAATGAGATTATGAATTAATCGAATGCCTCAGTGCATGCTGGGATGGTTCTGAGCACACATACCTCATGTAATGGCATGCACTCATGATTTTGCCTTCACTGTATTTCAAAATAAGAGCGCACTGTTACCAAAGATGACAGCATTTACAATTGATTTACAAAATCAATGCTAAAACTGCTTTCAAAGAACCAATTTAGTTGCATGAGAATAAACAGGATTAGTTTAGCTAACAGCACAAGCACATTAGCCTGATTTAGTTAAGCTACATTTAAAGAACAGGACCCTCAACTCAGCCTTTATATGCCTGCTGGATTAAAGCCATTTAGGGTTTTACTGCCGCTGACTTTATATTTTCCCTGCATTTATTTCCTAATTTCATTGAATTAAGGGAAGTAAAACAGTTTACTGAGTCACTGAGCAATTGGGGATCATACAATCCAAAAACCTCCCACCAACAGGCTTACAGTGCTCAGCTTTATTCAAACACTTTGTTCACCATTTTAGCTGCCGCCAGTTTATATTGCTGTGATTTATTTACTCCGGGACTCTTACAGCCAGTCTAATGATGGATAAGTGCTCATAATTTGATGATTATTTCCCCCAGTAACTAGCCACCCAAGTGTTGAGAATATGAAAGCAAACCCAAACCTTTTTTGAGGGAGAAGCTATGTACACACAGCTGTGCAGTTTAGTCACTCATAGTGCTGACCTGTTGTAAACACTTAACGTCCGTGGGCTCAATACTGTATTTAGCAGACAAATGTTTCATTATGACTAGGAGTTCTGCTCAGTCTGTGAAAGCATAGTGTCTGTTGTGGCTACAGGGAAGCTTTGTCAAGTCAGGGATGTCTCACCTTTGCCTTGGAGACGTCAAGTTTTATTAGAAAGGAGCGTGTAACAAAAATATGGTAATGTATGATCCACTGTCAGTACTAGGGACTAAAAGTCAGGATGTCTCTGCTTCTGCTGCATTGATTTGGAGCATTATTTTTTTATGTGTCACTCACAAGTCATCCGACTTTTTAGAGGCGCAACACTACATTGGTGCAATACCTGTTCAGTTGTTTAGAAAAAGGAAAGATGCCCAACACAAGTTCAAAAAGCCCAAGTTAACACCCTGTGTTGTCCCACAAGATATTCACTATAATATCAAATAAAAGGAACAAGTGTACAGGTCTGAGAAGCAGTGATTTACTTGGGCATCTTTCAAAACTTGTTGTCTATTAATTTTCTGTAGATTGACTACAAAATTAAATTAGCTTAATTTAAAATTTTACATAAATGCAGAATACATCAACGCTATGTTGCTATTAATTTCCACCCAGGCATCAGGTCACATCAGGAAAAAGCAGTTATGTGATAACTGATGTATTATGTTAATGTTTCCTGACTCCTCTAGCGATATAACAAAGTCTTCCCCATTCTCAAGAATGTGATGGGCGACATCCTTGCATCCATCACTATAAGTGGAGGCTGAGTGGCCTCAGGAGCAACCATGGTTGAGTTAAGGTCTATCATTCCCTGTGACAGCCATTTACCTCCACCCTGCACCGATCCTCTCACTGATCAATGAGCAGGACATTGTTGGATTGCCTTCAGGAGGGAGGGGCTGTCAGAAGAGGGTTGACAGAAATACACAGAAATAGAAGAGCGAGAGATTGAAAGAGAGGGAGAAACTAGTGGATATCTGCTTTGTTTTGCTTTTGTAGTGGCCCCGGGATAATGGTGCTAGTATAGCTAAATTAAAGCAAAACTGAATGTGGAGTGAGATATTGTAGAGTGTGAAGAGATTTGTCAGCTTTGGAAAAATCTCCCTTTTAAATGAGGAAACGTAAGCTCAGTTTTGCTAACAATTCAGCAGTAAGTGTGCGTCTAGTAAAAAATGGCTATGGGGAAAAGAGGCAGCATAATGAAATGTGAAAATATGAGTCAGAGATAAAGGAAGCTCCCGTTCTGTGAGTACCGCTGGCAATATCACTGTTTGGGAATGGAGGATTCAGGAGGGTATGTTGCTGAAAGGCAGAGATGCTCAGCTCTAGTAAACTGGTTATGGATCATTCAGCAGCGCCTGGAAGGCCCAGAAAGACAAACGCTGCGCTCTGAATCGCATACTTTTTCTTTTACTTTCAGTATGTACAGCAGCTGCTCTTACAGAGTATGTATTGTTGCATTGAGTATGCATACAATGTGGACATACTACTTTGTGATAACATTGCACCTTGTACTGTGACCCGCTTGCAGTCTGTAGCGCGAGCTGCACCTATGTGGGACTCAGTCAGTGTGACATGTCTTCTACTGCAAAGAGCATTGTGGGTTGGAATGGCCAGAAAAGCATGCAGGCTTGCATTAAGCAAAATGCAACTGGATGCAGTAGGATGTTCTAGTATTTTTGGCATACTACATTTGAGATGATATGTACTGGGACATACTATCTTCTTCTGGCATACTAAATAGTGTTGTAGTATGGGTTTTGGAACGCACCTATGGAGTCTCCTGGCTGTTTAAAGGGGACCTGTTATGCTCATTCTCAGGTTTATTCTTGTATTTTTGATTTCTGCTAAAACACGTTATTTTAATATTTAAAAACGTAACACTTTATTTTTCTTATGCTTTAAGAGCTGGTACAGCTTTATCTCTGTCTGAAATGCTAATTGTAGTGGAGTATAGCAGCACTTTCTATTGTGAAAAATGACATGTTCAAGCAGGAATATGATCCAAAATCGGGGAGAAATGAAAAACATTAGCAACCAACATTGAAGGTTTCCCTAATGTTAGCATGTAGCTACATGTAGCAATGTACTTGCAGCCAGGGAATAACTGTTATGGAGTATCGATAGGGGCTTTTTCTACTGTGATAAAAGCTTTTGAATCCAAATCTTCACAGCCAGACATGTTCCAGCAAGAAAATGATATGAAATCAGGGAGAAATGAACAATGGCCACCAGGTTTACATGTTTCCCAGATGTTAGATTGTAGCAGTGTATGTAAGCACTAGCAGTTGCGTGCCTGGAGTAGATGACCATATTAAGAAATCCATCACAAGCTGATGTCATCTGGTCTCAAAAGTAGAAAAAAGTCCCCAAAGACGTTGGAAACAGAGGATTCAGAATAGTCTGAAGCCTGAGGTTTTGCTCACAGTGATTATTTTTTGCATACATTTACCTCATTATTTGAAATTTTAGCCACGTTTAATACGAACATCTGACATTGTAACATTATAAATATGACAGGACGTAAGGAAAAGCATAATAGGGCGGCTTTAACTCCTCAGCTGGGTTTCTCTAGCTTTGGTCTTGATGTCTTTCTCTGGTCCAGTCTTTGAGGAGTTTGCCAGCGCTGTTATCAAGAGCCAGAGGGTGAAGCTAAATAAATTATGCTTTCAAATTGTGTGCTTTGGACCGTATGACTTTCTCGTCTCCAATGAGTTTCTTTAACACACAGATAAGCCACGCCTTGGTATAGCTGTCGCTATCTGTATATGAATATTGCAGCAGAACTGTGCTCTGAGCCATTTTTTTAGCTTCAACATAGCAGAGCTGGCATAAAGATGTGTACCCAAGAGAAACTTAGTGGTAGTCATTTTTTTGAATGGCTAAAAGTGCTGGTGACTGAAGATTCCTCAGTGTAAACAGAGGTCAAAGAAACGCTCACGCTCTCAGTCCTCACACAATCTGAGTCAACTGAATTTCAGCTGACCAAAAGAACTGAAATCAGGCAGAAAGCTGTCAGTTCTGTAGGCCGTTACTCAAGATATCTGCATGTTCTCTGTCTAATATCACAGTTCTCTCCTTTCATAGTCACGGTCATGGTGAAATAGAATGAGAAAATGACTGCTTTTATTGAGTCCTCACACCTTACTTCACACATGATGGGACTGTTCAAATCTCTGCCCTGATTTTCCGTGAAATGAATTATTTGAATGTCTGCTATATGGTCAGTATACGGCTATTGCTTTTCTGTTCATTTCCAGCACTTTAAGTGTGATAGAAAGTAACTCACTTCAACTTTCTTTTACTGTGTTGGCGTGAACTCTTAGTGGGTTTCGCCCTCAAGGCAGAGGGTAATTATTTAAAGCAGAATCCGAGGAATATCTCAGAACTAAAAAGACTTATGAAGAGGGCAGAGCCTTCATCAAATTATGTTCTCGGGGATACATTTTCATAATGCATTTCATACATGTGAAGGCAGCATTGATAAATGCAGTTTGAACCCTTTTTGTACCTAATTAAAGACATCTCTTTTGAGCAGGCAACCTGACAAGGAGCTTAAGTGAATCCCTAAACAGCTCCTCTTGTCTTGTTAAATCTTAGTTTCGGAAAAGGCAACGACAGAAACCTTATTGTGACATTGTCCTCATTTAAATGTGCCTTCCTGCAAAAGCAGGTGAAAGAAAAACATGTTTATTATCGTTGAGGCAGCAAGGCATGTTCATGGCTTGTTTGGCACTAAATGAGTTTGTAATTTTCACTCTGCCACTCTTGTATTTGAGCACTTCATGCACATCTGATGCACTGTTGTGTTACACCCACAAAAGCAATTGTTTGGAAAATTGTTTTTCTTTTTCCTGCTCTTTTTTTTAAAAAAAAAAAAAAAAAAAAAAATTATCAGGGCGGTGTAAAAAATGTCCTTGTTACAGTGAGAGAGACACTTTTACATCAGAATTTTGGTGTATAATGGTGCTTTTCCACAATTACTGCCACTGCAGTGGACAGCTGTGCTATTGAGCACTGTCATTGTGCATTCACACTGCTGGCAACTTTGTTGATGGGTTGCTCTTTCCTGGCTGACTGTGGGCGGTTTGAGAGGCTTTGATTGCATCTATGTAGTGGTCTCATGTTGCTACAAAGTTTCTAACAAGTACTGTACATCATATAGTTTCCTTCAGTTTCATTTTACCCTCCTTGGTACATTGGGGGTGATATAGATAATTGTGCTAATTAGATTGGAAACAAACTGAAATGCTCAATTATTGATGGAGGCAAGTTGGCAACTGTTCCCTAGTCATTGTTTTTAACACCTGTATTCTTGCAGTCTAGAAATAACAGGCTAGCAGAAAGCTTTGAAGGGCTGTAATCAACTTCATAAAAAAAATCACCACAGAAGGGAAGCAAGGAAGCACAGACATCTGCTGATTGCAGCTATGTGCAAAAAGGTTAGCTGTGGATAAGATTTCTGGGCTAACATGCTGAGTTTGGCCAGCTTTCTGAGCTCAGTCTACCCATAGAAAGGAAATGCAACTACCACCATTACAAAGTCTCGATGTTGAGCTAATTATAATCAATGAATGGAGCTTTTCTACTTTGTTTGTAACTAGTTCAGCAGGTGGAAGCCTTGTTTTCTTTCCTTTCTGAAGCCTTTTTAAGGATGGCAATGAAAAAGAATAACACTTTTATACTTCACCAATTGTCACACTCTCCCAGCGAAAATTAGATGCAAATATGGAGACACTAAAGTTAATGGAGGTAATATATTATGCTGCGGCAATTGCTGTTGTGAAGTGTGATTTGACAGTCCTTTGGAGCATCAGTAAATGGTAGAATAGTCTCTGTTTGTACAAGCTGGGAATTCTTCAGCTCCCAAGAATTTTGAAACGCCCTATTTTATAGACTGGTTAAGTTATTCATCAAACGACTGAATAAGTAAGGGTAAATAATGAAAGCAATAATGAAAAGTGAAATATTCAGATGAATTGCTCTGAGGGGCAACAAAATATAACAACAGTTGTTGCTATCCCAGTTCATTATATCTTATATAATTAGAGAAACACTACATGGATGGAATTGTAAATCTTAAATTTAATTCCCTCTGTTGATTTTAATGCTTTCCTGTACTTTCTGATTACATTAAGCAGCCAGTAAAATACAACCCCCTCTACAGTACATTGTAATGCAAGTAACAACAGCCTTGTAATAAATCCTAATAAATGCTTCCTTTGTAAAACATAGTCATTTTTAATTGATGTCCACCGTGTTTCTCAGAGATGTTGGGTCTTATATCTCTATGTACAGGCATTTTAATGCCGTACCACACTGCATCATGCTAAAAGGTGCATACAGTATTTCATACACTTCTTTTACATATACGGCAGAGAATATATATTATAAAGCTATTATATGATGCAGTTTAGCACAGTATTTTATCATCAAGAACTTTTCAGCTCTTCTTAATCCATAAACACAGAGCCGATACAGAGAATTTGATGAAATTACAAAGTTTCAAGGAAAAATTGCAAATCTCCATCTGTTAACTTGATTTTTTTGATGGTTACAACATCCTTCCGAGATCCAAACTTTTGCAGTATGCATTTTTAATTTATCTTGCTATTTGGGATCAGTAGGATAATAAGTTGATAAGTATAAAAAATTAAACATTGTCAATGATAATAAAGTCCCAGTGTCTTCAAAGGAGACGACAATAAAGTCCCAATGTCCTCACGTAAGATTTCCTTGTTGTTTCACCATTCTTCTTGCCTAGTTTCATAATACCTAGTCACTGTCCACATCTTTCCTTCAAATAATTTAAAATTGGGACATCATCTTCCTCTATAAAACAAAACAAAAAAAACTACATCTATGAAAATGGCAGAAGAAATATTTGCACAAAAACAACAATGAAGGCTGGATTAGATTGACACAGCTGCATAGGTTGTAAAGTTACATTATGGAAAGCAAATGACAAATGTGAACTGCTTTTTGTAACTGCCACTGCGGCTTCTGTGTCGACTCAAAGTGATATTGTCAGGGAGTCACTCATGACTGATTGGTTAAGGCAAAACAAAACAACACCCTCTTCCCAAACAGAAATTGCCAAACATGAGCACCATATCAGTCAGAGTAATGGAGTGAAACAAAATGGCAATTCGGCCTGAAGCCCCGTTTCACCAAATCTGCAACATGCGAGCTGTGATTTGCAACATGAGATCATTTTGTTCCCTCTCACTTTGACACATCTCACTCGTCAAAACAAACACCATACTTGCAACACATGCATTACCATGCGAGATCTCTGTAGGACTCACAAATGTAGCTGCAACTTGTGAGTAACAATCGCTTGTGGAACGTGTCACTTCCACCATTTGGGATCTGTGAGCAGGCTGTGCTCGTAAATTGCTTTTGTGATACCAGCTCCTGGTTATTATGCTGCAAGTCTCGCTTAATTTTTCAGTGAATGAATGTTGTGGTTGCTTTATTTTTCTCCCATGTCTGTGTTTGAATATCCTTTTGTGTCTGTCAGATTGTTCCTGTTGGCTGGCCTTGTCTTCCAGGTGAGACATTCAGCACATAAGTGGGATTTTTAGCAGTACCAGAATCGGTTCAGTTGAAGAGCAGTGTGAAAGGATTGTGTGGTTGTAAGTGTCAGCAGAATCAGCAAAAACTTGGCAGCCTAGAGGTGTTTTTGGATCAGCTCTGGTGCTCTACGGGGCTCCACCACCTGATTGATGGAGCTGTTTGTTCCTAATCACTTCAGAGATAGAGTACCATGCAAGGAACGTTGAAATTGGAACTAAGGACTCTGCAGCAGCAGGTGCAGGAGCTACACCAGAGTTTGGGCAATAACTTCACATTGTCTCATTGCTTCCCCACTCATGCTGTTTCTCCCCGTGGCTTGCTTTTATTAGGTAATGGCTGTTGTTTTAGCCTGCCAGTAATGTTCAGATGTCTGTGTTTGCCAGAAACTTCATGTGGGACCGTCTGATTGTTCAGCTTTGTGATCTTTTGGAGGTTCCCAAAGCTGAACAATCAGTATTATGTGGGGACTTATCTAATTCAGCAGACAAGTCAGTTTTAGTGAGGCTGGTATCAGTGCAGTTGCAGAGTTTGTGTGGTGACTCAACATATGGAAGCTTTGCCCATCCAGAATCGTTGTGTATGCAAACAGTCCCTATTAAGTTTGAAAGGGTCAGACTCAAAACAGTGAGAGAAGACAGAATACAAAGGGCTAATTTATGATAAGAAAAAAGAAAGGAAATGATCATGAGATAAGGGAAAGGTGGAAATAGAAAAATGAGAAGCAGGGACAGGAGTAGGTGGAAGAAGCTGGATTACACTGTTCACCAGGGAGCAGCGTGATTACACCTCTGTAGATTTTTCATCCCTGTTCTCACATATCACCCTGAGAGAGAAGTTCCTACTCTGCTACATCAATATCAGGATTCACCACAGCCTGTCAGTATAAGCCTCTGTGTGGTAGAAGGACAGACCGAGCCAGAGATGGACCGATAGAACTAAACGCCAGGCCTCCTGTTGACTCTGCTGTTTTTAAAAATGCAAGAAGCTGAACTGAAAGAGAGTTTTAGATGCAGGACATCCCCTCACTCCCCCGGTTTCTCCATCTTGTTAAATTGAGGAGGTGCGGTGAAAACTGTTGCGGTCACAGTGGAGCACCAAGACTATAAGAAATATTACCGTGACCATCGCCTTCACTGCACAGTGGCCTCTTTCAAGGGACAAAGTGATGCTGAGATTTTGCTGTGATTCTGGCATTTTTCTCCTTCCAGCAATGCCAGGATAAACAATTGGAAATAACACAACACAGGCTATGATGGATTACTGTAAGGATGAAGCACACTGTGTCAGATAGTGCCTGTGTCCACTGCTGCTGTACAGTGGATGGAGTCCACTGTGTATGTGGGGCCATATGGGAAATAGCAGTTCTTTAAACTGTGAATTCAAGTTGCTCAAATTTTCTTGGCACTATTGTTGAGTATAGCTGAACAAATACTGGATTTTTGAGGTTGATACTGACTTAGATATTCAAGACAACAATATTTTGGACTTTTTTTTTTTTAAATATATGCATAGAATAACAAACACTTTGACAAAGATCCTTGTCAGTACTCTACAAACCAAAGAATGACAACACTATTTCTAAAGTACCTCAAACATATCTTCTGTATTTCTGTTCTGCAATTTCAACACATAATAATATTTCTGTGTTAAGCTAATATTGAGCTGATTTATGCATCGTACTTTGGTGTTAATTTATTTTTTCAAACCCAAAAGACACTTTAGTTTGGTAAGGTCGGTTTGTTCGTAGAGATGGGCGCTCTGGCCCTAAAACAATATCACGATATCTCAGGGTATTTTTGCGACAACGATATTCTTGACAATATGACAAATGAGTAAACAACCTGCCTTTGCCTTCAAATATTCAGTAAAAACTAAACAAATATTATGTCTCATTTCTTAAGTTTGTGAACAACAACAGTAACTCAGAGTGAGATTCAGATTCTGAATACAATATTAACAGTACAGCAAAATATAATCTACCACAAATTACACATTTGAACAGCTTCCAAAAACAAAGAAATGTACCCTGGGATCTACATAAATCAACAGGTGATTTCCTTCTTTTAGCAAAATCCTAAATGATTGAGTTGTTTTTTTCCCCACCTGGACCTTTATGCGCTGCCATTTCTCCTCTAATCATCACGCTGTAACCTGTAACAGGCTGTTATGATACAATAACTATCGCACATTCACATATGTGTAGCATTTTGTTGATCCACGAGCGTCACGTAGGTTTACATTAACAAAGGTTTATGACAAAATCACTTGACGACACGCACAGCAAGAGAGGAGAGGGAGAGATGCTGTGCTGCTGCCAGAGGAGCCGCTGAATGAGTTCCCTCTGAGCGGTTAGTCGCTAAAAGAGTCTGAGAAGTCCGGGGCTGTTTATAAAACATTCAGGACGCCACAGTTTATTCCACACTACTGAAGCTGCTTCTCTTTTTGGAACCACCGTAGAGTCGGTAATAATTTTGCTTTCAGCCATGCTTGTTGCCGTGGGTAACAGTCAGGACGTTGACATGCAGCTTGAGAGAATCGAATTATTGGCTTAGTCTGACAGAAACCGGACTTTTAAATGCATGTAAACAGCTCAGTCCGACTGAAATTGGACTATCCGTAGCTCGAATAACACACCTAGATAATTGTTGCTGCATGTATCCACTTAGTCCGACTGGAATTCGGTGTTCTGCGCATGCACTACTTTTTCTTTCGCGGGAAGAAGGAGATGATATAGCGATGCAGTGACAAACATTAAAACAAACAAACAAACAAACAAACACCATGGCGACCGAGAAACAGAAGACGCACTTCTGGGCGGACGAAGAAACTACATCCATCTCCGCCATCTCATCTTCATTCGTCGTTAGCTTCCTCTTTGGGTCAGCCATAACTAGTCCAATATGCACTATATTAAAAGGGACACAGTGCTGCCTATTGAGGCGGAGTCAGCCGTACTTGGTCAGAAATTCAATTTTCTCTTCTGCGTGTATACTCAGACAAGACGAGAAGTCCGACTTGACTGATTAGCAGAGCTATGAGCTTTGCTCGACTACTGCGTGCATGTAAACGTACTGAGTGTGACATCAATATGTCCGCTAGTCAAAATCACGAGTATTAGGATATGAAATTTTCATATCATATTAAAAATTATACTGGTATTATCATGAACAAGGTGATATGGCACACCCCTATTTTTTGGCATCCTGTTCTCTCAGCACCTTGTCTGGAACAGAGGTTGGATTTGGTGAAAATCAACGTGGGCTTCATTTCTGTTAGTGTGCATTGCTGTCTTCCACAGTGTTGTTTTGGTGCTACTACTGGGGGTTACTAGGGTTGGGTACCGAAACTCGGTACTCTTTGTATTTGGTACCGATTCACGTAGGTACTACCGAGTACCGATTCACTTAAAATGAATCGGTGCCAAATTTCGGTACCTGAGGTGGAGGCGGAGTGAGAGCGCATGACTCGCACCTCAGACTCAGCAACAATGGCGACAAAAAAAAATATGCAGACAAAAGTTAACGTGCAGCACTGTTCCTAAATGTTCTCAATAAAATGTTGAAACTGAGAAGTTTAGACTTTAAAAAAAGTACCAAAATAAGATACCGTTTGGTACCGGTACCGAATTCCAGATACAGGTACCAGTACCGTATCGGTTCAATTATGAACAGTACCCAACCCTAGGGGATACCAGTCAGAAATTTTCAGTTCTTATTCATAAGGCCCCTCATCTTTTGTATTCATTCTTTTAATCTGAAAATACTTTTTTAGTAGATTTTTCTATTATGTTACTTACATATTACACAAGATGTTTGTTTTAGACTAATGAAGGTTTATGGAACAGAATGTAGTGATGCAATATTTCCAAATACCCATATGTGTATGAAAAAATATTGTTTACCAGTAAGTTGACTAAAAATCAATCCGCTCCTCTGTCATTCTGTTTGATAGATTTACAGATGATGTTGTTTGTACAACATGTCTTTTTCTGAAGACATTGATGTGTTGAAGATGTTCCCTGTAGAGACAATGGTGGAACACTGAGGCTGTGGTTCAGTGGTTTGGCCCAGGAAAAAGCAGCTTCCACTGAGATTGCTTGTCTGAAAAGCAGCCATGTCTCCAACATAATAGACATAGGATGCCTTGAGGGGTGTTGATGGCAGCTTGAGGATGAACAGGGATATGAACACTTGCATAACACAAAAAATAGCTCGAACATTGAAAAACAAACCGTAATGCCGAAGGAGAGCACAGACTTTTGAACCAAACATGTTATCAATGGTGTGGCTAAAGCCCTCTGGGTGCTGGGTGATTCTTGTCCTTGGAGGCAGTCTGGCATTGATTGAAGAACATCCTTGTACGCTTCGCAGAATGAGAGTGGAATTCTTATTTTCCTCCTGGAAGTCAAATAACCATGGAAGGCTTGTTTGTGAAATCAAAGCTACGCCAGATTGATTTATTCTAAAATGACTGAAAGATGAAGGAACCTCACGGCGGTTTGGTAATTTTCCATTTACCTGTGGGGACTTTTCTGGGAATCATTTATTGGAATTTTCGCTCTGTTTGCTGTAAACATCCTCGCTCAAACAGACCCCAACTATGCAGACCCTTTCATAAACACAGGAGAAGCATTATCTAATATGTCATATAGAGCCGGGATGAAGGATACACTGTGTGAGCTCAAAAGAAGCCCTGTACCTGAGTGTTTACCGCACTGAGTTTGGCCGGAGTCAGTCTCCTGCTGTTTGGATAACTTTGTGGATTACTGTGCGTTTCAGCACATCTTACTGACCAAAATTTGTTCTGTTACTTTTTTTAAAGTTGTCTTGTGGAATGGATTGTGGTCAGCATTTACAAGGAAGTGATACATCACTGGTGTAACATTTCAAGAGTAAAGCAAAACAGCTTTCATTGGAGTTGTTAATGCATTGCTCTGTCTATTTCTGACCAGTTAAATGCACCTGTAAGTCAGCAGTATACATCAGTCACTCGGGTGTTTTCTTTCATGACAATATTCCTCTTCTCCGTGTGACTATTTTCACTTTTTGTTATTTCTAATGTGCTTGCTCTCCTGGTAAATCATCACAGAATTAGTTGTTTTTCAACTGTTTGCTCATGTGGCGGCGTTTATTTGTACTTAAGTATTTGCTCCCGTCTGTATCTCTGTTTATGATCATTCTTTCGCACAGATTTTGTTGTATCAAGGATATCACAAAGTACACACAAAACCTATTATTTCTAAGTGCGGTTTGGTACGCATGTTGCAGTCTGTTACCCTCAAGTCTCTACTACTCAGACAGGGTTTCCCCCAGGAAATTGGTTGCGGCTGTTAGTGGTGACAGCCACTGATGATACATCATCCCTTAAACTGTCTTCCACTCCATGCAGACTCAGTTGGAGAAAACACATATCTGATCTGTGATTATAAAACTAAGGTCAGTGTTGTGTCTGACCTGCAGTGCAGTGGTGAGCTTTTTTCCTCATGTATCAGCACCTTGAGACTTTTTGAAACATATTTTGCTACTCTTTCGATTTATTTTTTTAAATTTTTTTATTTGTTCCACATACCTAAATGAAGGAACGTGTACAGGCTTTAGGGTTGTCAAAAGTATCAATACTCTGAAAAGTATCGAACAATACTAATTTACAAAAGTATCGATACTAACAGTGCACGCCACCTCAGCGCCTGTTGGGTGCGCGCGACGGGTCCGATGCACACGCGCTGTGCAGGCAGTGTCTGGCAGGCACAGAGCCCTTGCTGCAACCCGGCTTGTTGTCGTCGCTGTGCATGCATGCACACATTTCTGTTGCTGTAATATGGCCAGCGCAGCTGTAGGAGGATCAGAGCAGCCAGTTTTGGTCAAAAATGATAAAGGAAAAAGTGCTCTTTGGAAATATTTAGTGAAGTGAACACAGCACGCTGCAGACGGCAGGTACAGCCCCTCCCCTCACTAGCAGCTGAGCAGCTGGTGTCGCCAGCATCAAACTACAATATAACTTCTAACGTTAATGTGGGAGCTAAGCAGAAAACTTTATCAGTCATGCCCGTCTGTAACATTAATAGACACTGTTAGTTTAACAGGACAACACAATTATGTGTGTCTGAAAAGTTATGTTAACTGTAAAGTTTCAAGTTTCAAGTTAGTCACAGATTGAAGCTGAAAAAATGTTTGGTTTCTCCCATAACCCCTGGTTCTCTGATCACATAGTGAGGTAGAAACAGGAGCATCCTGAGTCTAAACTATCAAGTCTATTTGATCAGCAACGAAAATATGGTGCCAATTCACCAGAAGCACAGAAAATAAACAGGGCTGTAGATAAATACATTTGTATGGACAGATCTTGTTTCTGGTTGTTATTTATTTATTTATTTATCATTGATGTTACTGTTCTGATCTTTATTTAAAAAATGACATGCCTCTTAATTTTTTGCTGCTGTATCAAAAACGGTATCGAGTATTGAATATTTTCCTGGGTATCGATATCGAGTTTGAAATTTTAGTATCATGACAACCCTAACAGGCTTACATGAAAACCATATCCAGAAGGCACAGAAGTGGTAACAGTCAAATTTGTCAATACATTTTAAATACTAGAATTAAGAAAAATTTCACCATGTAAGTATACAGTTAAAATGTAAAGATAAGGTAATTGTTTATACTGAGAGCATGAACAACAGTTCCTTATAGTGATCACTGTTTTTGCAAATCAACTTATTTTGACAGCAGAGCATTTCACAGTCTTTTTTCTGGTTCAGACACATTGACACAGGAGAATTCAATAAATAAACATTTTTATCCCATAAAAACTCCAGAAAATGACCATATACACCTATACAATTTCTTTAGTTTACTGCACTGCACACCACCCCCACTCTGGTGAGAGCTCACTAGCCTTAGCGGCGCCATTGCCACTTGTAATGCAGTCGTGACTCACAGCGTTGCTGTGGAAACATTGCGCCCACCCTTCGGTATTCCCCCCCCAGCCCGCCCTGGTGAGTAAGCTGCTCAATTTAGAGACGTAATGTTGATAATGTTATCACGGTAAGCTCTGTTACCACCGTTAGTAGTGTCAGCAGGGCTAGTGGTGCCAACATTGTAAATAATACTGAAGGTGTTCTGCAGCTCAAAACAAAGCGGTTTACTCATCAGGGCAACTTGGGGGGAGACTGGAAGGTGGGTACAGTGTTTCTGCAGCAATGTGTTTCGCCACAGGAACTGCATTAACTGCTGTAATGGCAGAATAAGCAGCACCACTAGCAGAGCGGCCAAGAAACTAGCGGAGATGGAGTTTTGGCAGTGGGCATATTTCCACATGTTAATACAGCTGGCTAGCTGTCAGCAAAGCCAACAGATAATAAAATGAAAGGCAAGACAGTTATAGTCTAATTGGGTAATGCTTTGATATGCAGCGCTAAACCATGTTGTGTCAAAGGGGTGCCACACTAAATGGAAAGGCCTTTTATATTTTAGGTCGTTTTTGTTTCTTCTTAAAAACTGACATAAAAATTGAAATTACCAGCACTAACATCCCTAATTATAATGTAAATTTATTTAGTACATCTTTTGCAGTTTATTTGTCTTTATTCTTTAATGTAATTATTAGGTGGATGGAGAAATATTTGCTGTTTTGAGTTTTTAGCTGGCAATTATTTTCTGGGAGCTTATTTTGGAGTATCATCAAAAATTGTAACGTCAAACATTTCCTTCCCTGTACCTCCAAAAGTGTTTCTCTTTGATACTATTTTTAAAAGTCTGCCAAATGAAATAATAACATAAAGGTTGAAGCAACAACAATCCAGTGAAAGACATCAGCTCCTATGGTTCCTGTCAGGGCTCATTTATTTACCTCTCATGCTTATGTGAGTCCTTGCAGCCTTCTCGCCATGTGAATTCTCATCTACATTCACATCCCTCCTCTGCCTGTGGCTCTGCATCCAAACACCTTCCCGGTGGGGTTTGCTGTCTGCGTTTCACTGCACCCCTCATTGATTTAGCCTCGTCTGTGAGCTGAGGAGACCTCCACCTGGGTCAGCCCAATCTGAAACCCTCTTTAGGCTGCAGGCTGCAGGTCTCAAACAGTTCAGATGCCCCCTCTGATTATTTTCTGAGCCTGAGGAAATAAAAACAGTGTGATAAAATAAAATTACTCTTCTACTGTATGTGGAGAAACTGTCAATATTTTCCTCAGTGCACTTGGCCTTTTGGCAAGACCTTCACAAGCACAGCTGGAAGTAAGATGGAGAAAACAGCAACATTGAAGCCCTGACGTCATTTGGCCTTGTTACTAAAAAGACACACTGCTCCTTATATGAGACCAGGATTTAATTAGATGAATGATAACTGATTGAAATAGAGCTAAAAATAAGCTATTCAACATTTTCCAGAGGCAGGAAAAGAGCTAACAGACAATGACACACACACACACACAGTAGGATCCTGTCCTTTCCTTCCTTCTGTCCCACCTCCCCTCCCTCCTACACTCAGTCCCCTTTTTCTGTTTATTTCACCACACTGAGCATTTTACATCAAACTGGCCTGACCATGGCCTCCTGCAGGTGACAGATGCCCATGGGATCTGAGTCATCATCGCTGCATTCCTGCATATTATTTCACCAGCCCCTTTGATGGGTGTGCTCTCCACCTCTCAGTGTCTTTTAGTGAGACAATGTGTGCTAAGTTACTAGAATACCAGAATACACTTTGCTCCTTAATTTTCACTGTATCTGTGAAAGTCTCTCCAAACAGACCTTGGAGTCCTTGCTCCCTAAGGAGCATCACAGCTGTGGTGGACAGCTCCCACTGTGCTGCAGCTCCGGTGGAGATAATCTCCCTGTCAGCAGCCTGTCTCTTTCCCAGATGTCAACTGATGCCAACTGTTGTGTACCTTCGGTTTGCACTCCCACAGTGCTGTCAGCAAATGCTCATCTAACCATTTTCTGTGCCACTGATTTTAGTAAACTATCACATACCAAACTCCTCTGCATACATTTCTGCACCTCAGTGTTAGAGCCATGAATGCATGAAGCTGTGAAAGTGTTTAATGACCTCATAATATAGGTCCCATGTGCTGCAGTTTTAACATGTATAAATTCCCACATTCATTTTTAAAAAAATGTATAATTAAAGAGAAGAGTCCATAAATGAAAAGATGAGCACCTCTGCACTTTCTACAGCCATGCTTGAGGCTCTGCGAGGCTGTCCTGAGGCACAGTGGTGTTTGGGGCTAAACGTCGGCATGCTAACATACTCACAATGATAATGCTAACATGCTGATGCAGAGACTGATAAGTACCAAGCACAAACTACAGCTAATATTTGGCTGATGGGAATGTTTTTAGTTTAGCAGGTATGTAGTCACAAACCTAATGATGGTGCCGAGTGGAAAGTCCGAGGATCTCCATAGTATGTTAGCGTCATGGTGGCACAAGAAGAAAGGACAAGGGATCTCCAATGTCATTAGCCTCCATTAGGGCTGGGGTGACTCACTGACGTCATCAACTATGGAAAAATGTTGATTTGCAAAACGTGCATTGGCACATGGCAGTGTAGTAAGTTGTACCTGATCAAAGCATGAATTCATCCTGAGAGCAAGTTGTCGCCACAGGCTTCTGCACCACCACTATCGTTACACTGTATTAGGGATGCGCTGAAATTAAAATTTGTGGCCAAAGCCGAAGCTGAATAATATTAAACGCTTGGCCGAATACCGAGTACTGAATACCGAATATTGTTGTTTAGTTTTTCATTAGTTTTTGCAGATGAACCCCCTCCAGATTAGTGTTGTCACGGTACCAAAATTGGATTCCACTGTACGATACCAATGAAAATATCATGGTTCTGAGTAGTATCACGATACCACAGCGAAAATGAGGCAGATGTGCCTTTTGTCATTTATGAAAAGTTAAATCACTTTTCTATTATAGGCTACATCAGTGATATTTCAATGGAATTAAATTACTTATTGACTTATTCATACTTCAAAAACAGCATCAATGAGTGATGAACATAGGGGGGATCAAAATAAAATGAATAAATAAAATAAGAATCAACCAGCCACCCTCCTCCCCTTCATAAGTAAAGAACAGTCCCTAAAGTGCGGTGAGGTTTGTGGGCCGTGAACGGCTCGTTTCTCCTCTGACACGTCACATACCTGTGTTCGGCTGGCTCGGCTGTTCAGGTACTTCTGGGCAGTCCACACACCAAGAAGAGGATATTATTGGAGCCGACTTATCCGTCACCGGTAAGCTGATGGCCGCCGTATTTGACAGAAATACATTAGCCTACTGTCTGTGTCTGTGACCCCCGTTCAACCCACAATCGGTGGGATTCGCCTTTCGTTTCTGCTGCTGGTTGAAATCTGTAGGCTGCTCGCACAGCGTGCTGAATGATTTGCTAAACCTTAATTTCTGGCTGTTTAATATTTTCTGTTTACTTTAGCAGCCATGCACAAGTAAGAAAATGGTTTAATTGAACATTATGGATGTTCTCTGAATCATTTCATTTATTTTCCTTGCGCCACACTGATACAAAAATACATTTGCCAGTGATTATCTTAACTGCATATTACTCTAGTGGTGACATTAATCCATGTCATGACCATTTTAACCTTTAAGTCAAGCACTTCAGAGAAGATAGCCCACTGATTATTCAGTTCAGGGAAAGGGCTGCTATTATATACGGTGTTTAAATTAATTTAGATGTCACAGCAGTCCTTTTGAGTTTGAGGGCCAGTATTTTTCTGATCAGGCATCTGATATTAATGTATATTAATTATATATTAATATCATAACACAGCAGTGATGTGAAAATTAAACTATTTTTAAAATATGCCCCTATTATGATTGTTTTAGGAGATGATTCAATGACATTATTTCAGTGTTAATGAGACAGAATTTTAGTATTTATTTGTGGGTAAATTAATCATTAGATTAATCAAGGAAAAAAGCTGATAGGTGCAGCCCTAGGAGCCATCCTCTGGGGACCATGAGTGTGTCTGCAAATTTTGTGCCAATCCATCAAGTCACTGTTGAGCTATTTCACAGGATAACTAAGCTTTCACCTGCTGGTGGCGCTGCAGTAAAATTCAGGAGATCACCAAAGCCAGTGGGGTTCAGCCTCTGGGCACCTTGAATGTCTTTACAAAATTTCATAGCATTCAGTTTCACAGCATTCATTATGTCTGGATAACTGTACTGCTAACATGGCAAGTAATGGGTACAAAGTGGTTTGTTCTAATCGAATGCCGTTAAATGTTACTGAACAATAGCTTCTATATTTCCTGGTTGTCATATCAGAATGGCAATTGATGGAGTAATGGGCTTTACCTTAAAGGTGATGATGCTTTTAAGTCATTTACTTTGACTGTTCCGGATGCTGTGAATGCTGCATCTTTGTTGACAGATGCCAGCAGCAACTGACTTACATCATGGCACTGAACACACCCATTACAGGGAAGAAGCTAATTGGGTTCACAAATCATCTGACAGCTCCAGGTTTATAGTGGCATTGGGCTTTATGGGTAATATTTCAGGGACTGTTGGGCAGTTTATCAGAGGTAGTTTTGCAGGTAGTGAGGAACTGGCACAGGAGAGAGCACCAGGGGAGCATCGGCATTTCTTTCTTTCTTTTGTGTAGCTTTCACTGAGCAAAAACCACTGGTGAGCAATGAGTCACTGTGATACCACTCAGCCCTGCATCATTGACTGGAGTGATACATGCTTTTGAAGGCAATTAAACCTTTGACTTATTGTCTGAAATGAAGACCAGGCTAAGTAAGTTCTGATGAGTTTTTACCAAATCCTCTTGAAGTAAAGTACATTCAAAAACTGCATTAATTCATTTATTTGTTTAGATCAAATTACAAATATGCCACACAGTCTCATAGGTCATTTTCCCTCTTCTCGTTGTACTGCAACAGCAAGCTCTAGCCACTGACAAGGACTGAGCTGGGAGGATGAAAGACCTCAAGAGGAATGTCATCCACAGAGTTTTTGTACTTCATAAAAGCTGAGGCCATCTGAAGTGAATGGAGAGGTCAGAGCAAATGGCCTGGCACAGTATGAGATGACCCCTTTCTCACTCCATCTTTGTCTTGTGCTCCTTATAATGGCAGAGTGAGCGGGCTTCTCTTGCTGCCAGAGAGACACTGGTATTGCATCTCCTGGTTCACAGAAGAAGAAAATGTGAGAAGTAGCCAGAGTCCAGCTGCCTCTTTTCAGATTTTGCCCCTTTTGCTTATGTCTTCCTGTGCTGCTGACATCGCTGCAAACAAGATCTACCAAGGTGGGGATGAATGAGGATTAATTGTTTTCTGTAGGTACAGAGGGTAATACCAGCAGTATGCTTTATCTGGCTCTGAATTAGATTCCATATGCTGGGAGAAATCTGAGCCTTTTCTCCTGTTGAGTTGGCTGTTCATCTGCGCTCTGGACTGAAAAGAGCATCTTAACCCAGATCTCACGCCATCCAATTTGCTCAATAAAATCTGCAAACATCCAAATGAAGTATCAGATAGATGGTGCCTCAGTCTGCCAAGGTGTCAGTCTGACCTATCGTTCAAGAACATCTTTTGCTATCTAAAGAGTCTTGTTATGCAGCTAGGTTAAATGAAAACGTATAGCAGTTTCAGCTCAAGATATCTGTGTGCTTGAATGTGGCGAGGCCTTGAGGACACTGCTTTGCTTACTTGGTCAACTTTTCTACTGTGTTTTCCCTTTTTCAATTTCTGCTTGTCCTTGCGGTGAAGATTGGTTTGTGACAGTTCCAAGATAAATGGCTTATGCCCCCTGGAACATATTTTATTTTGCTATGTCCAGTATATCATGCCAATAAATCAACAGTATGTGTGTAACCTCCCCGACGGTTGCCAGCACAGCTTGAGGTGTGCCAGATTTGGTCAACAGCTGAATGATGAATTCCCTTTCTGAAGGCCAGAGGAATATGTGGGTGTTGCCGGGCTGATTTATTAAAGGCAAAACAGATTGTGAGTGGAGGAGTTTCGATACTGATGGGGACGAGAATGATATCTGCTGTTGCCACTGGCAGATATGGAGGGGGTGATGTCACTGTAGGTGTGCATGGGATTGTCTGATTGGGTGAACTGTCGAAGCCGATGCAAATACAGCAGGATCCAAACGGCAACCAAATCGCTCCCCGCAGAGGGATTTACACTGCCAGCAAAAGCATTTCGCCTCCATAAACAGAGTCAAACAATCTCCTCATCCATACTAATCTCCACATACTTAGTTCTCTTTATCAGTTTTATAACAGCATTGAACACAAGCTTAAATCCCATTTCCCAGTGATGACTATTTATGTATCCTTGCCAACAGTAATTCAGTTCCTCATGTTAAAATCAGAGCAGAGGATTCATATACTTAATTGCATATAAACTTAATATATAGTACAAACATAATTGGATGATTTGGACGCTCTGCTGTGGCCCTGACACATTTTTGCTCGGTCAATAAAATATTTAAAGCTGCAGATTGTTTCAGTTCAGCTTGATCATGTAGCGCTGTCCCTTGCATTCACATCAAAGCACTCATTAGTGAAACTCTACTTTTATCTCTGCACGACATCTGCTACATGGGAATATCTTTAGGGCTCCCACATATACAAGGTACAGCAAAGACATCCATCTGCACTCATAGTTCTATAGTATGGCTGTGACTAGAGAACCCACAACAGATTGTTGCAATGCTTGGCAGCACCGACGCTTGAATGTGTATGGTTTTATTCTATAAATGTGAAAAAAACAAAACAATGTTGCGCAAGCTCTGCAAAGTTTGTTTTTCTGAGATAAATGGACCTAAATGAAATTTGTTTGCAAATTTTCACAAAGTGTTGGATGATAATGTGAAAACAAAGAGCCCCTTTTTCTGTGTGTGACAGAGAAAGAAAGAGGGAGGGAAAGACGGAGAATGTGAACGATCAAGCCTAATTGTCAGTGGGAGAAGACGCAGCCCTGCTCACCAATTCACACACATTTTCACTCTCAACTTAATATCGCAGCTTTGGATTGAAGCCTCACATCTGTTACTCCCTATGGTACATCAGTATTCATACAGCTACTTACATTCAATAAGCTTAGTGTTCACATACACAGACACAGACACACGTCCACCGTCCTGCAGATGACCTTCAGCTTGCCATATGCTTGTGTGTACACTGTAATGGCTGTATTGGAAAGCATACTGCTGAGATTGTGACAGCTTCACATCAATCAACTACAGTAGGAATTCATGTTTGTGTTTTCTTGTTTTGATAACTTGAATGTAGTGGACCCTCTCTTCATCTTTTGGCCTGCTTAATGCAGTGAGGAGGAAGAGGAAGAAAGAGGAGGTGGAGGATGAGTAAAGGATGTAGCATATTTGGTAGGAGTGGGGGTAATAATCGATTTTTAGATGCGTCACAATACGGATGTGGGCGATTCGGCATCGATTCACAAATGTCAATTATTGATTATCTACATTTTTATTAATAATGTGATGTTGAAGGAATGAGAGAGGCGGAACTCAACTGTGAGGGCAGTGCAGCACCCAGACAGTCTACAGTTTTATCATTGAATGGTAGTGCACTGAATTGTAATCAAATCAAATTGTTAGGTGCCTGGAGATTCCCACTCGTAGTACTTGGTTGTGAACTCCACCGTATGCTCACACACTGACTGTAAACTCCCACATAGCAATCTGGCCAATTGCTGGCAGTGTCAGAGAGCTTCTGGTTGTCCTTGCTTGTCCTGTGGGTGCTTTTTTGTTTTTATTGTCAAGAGTTAGGTGAGAAGACAGACAGACAGATAGAGGCTAGCTGTTTACACCTAGTTATAGTCTTTGTGCTAAGATAAGCTAACTTACTTACTTACTGATGGTGGTAGCTTTATATTGTACAGAGAGAAGACTGATGTCATCCAACTCAAAGAAAGTGAAGAAGTGTATTTTCCAAAATGTCAAACAGCAGATTGTACCAAGTGGCAACCTCGAGACTAAGAAAATTAATCCAGTGCAGAAGTGCCAAAAACTGCAGTTCTTTGAACAGACGATTGTATCGGCCCCAAAACAATAAATCTCCATAGACCTGCATGTTAAAATGCCCAACTTTACAGCAGAAGTAAACATGTGTACACCCTGGTACAAAAAAGGTTTTGGTCTATCTACCGTATTTTAGCATTCATGACAACTTTATGGGGGGTGATTTTTTTTTTATCACCCACCTGTTTACATTTTATTAAGGTTCAAAGTTACGCATATTTAAGAATGGGGTCGCTGGAGTGACAGGCTGTCTGCTGATAGTGCCCTCGGCTTCTCGGTCAGATCCACCCCTCACTCCTCCACAGCTCCACCCTCTGGCCCAAATATAGTCACTTCTGGCTCCAAAAAAAACAAGATAGCGATGGCCAAAATGCTGAAGTCCAGTCTTCAAAACAGCAGTCCACAAACCAATGGGTAACGTCACTGAAGCTAAGTCCATTATTGTTGCAGTCTATGGATTCTACACATGCCATTAGATTTCAGGAGCTTTTTTCCATGACCAAGTCATTAGTGGTTTTTTTTGTAACTTTTAATGAATAAGAAACACAGGTGAGTTTTCAGAAGCTAGAAAATGGGATTTATGAGTTAAAACTCAGGTCATTTGAACCTAATACATGTTACTTTTAAGCCACCCAATCTAAGCATGTAACATCTTGTCCACTTTGTTCATTTATCAACCCCATCCATTCATCTGTCCATCCGTCCGTCCGTCCATCCATCCGTCCATTTTCATCCCACTATCTGGAATCAAGTCATGGGGGCAGCAGGCTGAGCATAGTATTCTACACGCCCCTCTCCCCAGCGACTTTTTCCAGCTCCCCTCCAGGTGTCCTGAGGCATTCCTAGTCCAGATGAGACATAAAATCCCTCCAGCGTGTCTTGGTCTACCCTGGGGCTTCCTACCAGTTGGACATGCCCTTAAAACCTCTAAAGGGAGGCACCTAAAGGCATCCTGATCACATCCCCAAACCACCTCAACTTTCAGTGCAAAGGGGCAGTGGCTCTACTCTGAGCTCCCTCCAGATGTCTGAGCCCAGCCACTCTACGAAGGAAACTGATTGCAGCCACTTGTATTTGTGATCTGTTGACCATAGGTGAGAGTCATAGCATAAATGGACCTGTAAATCAAAAGCTTTGCCTTTAACCTTTATGGCAAAAGAATATTTATAGTATATAAACCTGATCTATACATAACTTTGCATGGAAAAAATGAAACCAGAAAGGTACAGAGCTCTAAAAGGTGGGAACTATTGAACCAGTACATAATAAGGAGGACTGCCTCCAGAGAAGCAGTGTTTAGAGACCAGCAGAACCACAGTGATTTATTACATCACTGATTTAAAAAAAATGCTTGCTGTGTTTCCAGGTCATTTGCCCACTTCGGCTGTAAAAGAGGTGCCTTTAACAAATAGCACGTTGCTTACATTGATTGTAGGTATCAATAATGGAGAATATTTACCGTTTCTTTTTAAATGCGCTGGAATTATTTCATAGAATTTCTGACAGAGATTGATGCAATACACTGTTTTGCACCCGCATTACCTTTCTCGCTGCCCCGAGGAGTGACGAGATGACTTTGAAGATCTTTTCACAGCCTCAATGTGATGACACACCATCATATCAATAGAAAGGAGCCTACTGTGCCTTAATGCTGTGGCAATGTGCCTTAAAGGCAGCAATAACCCTTTTCATTTACACTTGTGTACACTATCTAGAGACTTCTCTCTGCAGTCCGGTTTAGCATGGCTGCATACTTACTGTGTTTTATTAATATGTATTAATAACTATGTGCTTTTTCTCGACAGAGGAACGTGAATGTGAGTCATTGACTAAGGCTGCATAGTTTTGCCAAATTGGAAACCAGCCATCATATTTTGGATGCCAGAGTTGAGTGAATTGTTTACAGCTATATCAGTTGTAAATATCTGAAATTGTGGTATTTCAATAATTCAAGTGATTAAGAATGGTTTATGCAGGCATAACACAGATTTTTTTTCTCCCAACCATGTCCACACACATAAACAATTCATACAACATCACATTGAGTATAAACAGATGGCTCTACTTTGCTAGCTTTGCAAATGTCAGCAGGTAAAGCACTAAGAGTAATCCTAAATTTGCTGATTTTTAAGACTTTAAATTTACCTTTGGATTATAAAGTCACTGATGGTTTCTTTGGCTCTGGGTGATCCACCAGGTTTATTGTTTGCAGCAGTCTCCAGAGCAGTCACACCTCTCAGGTTATGTGGTTTTCAAGTTAGCTCTTGCTTTACAGCAGGCACACCCACTGTCTAGACTTCAGATCCGTTCAGACAGCTTCTCTGGGGGGAATCCTTTTTTTCGTTTCGGCACTTTGGTCAACAAAGTGTTGGCTTAACTTGTCAGAATAATATTTAAAAAAAAGGCTGTGCTCAGTTGTATTAACTGCAGTTAACTCCTCAAACTGGTAGATTTTGGACATGTTTCGACAACAACAATAATTAAATATAGGAATAAACGACTGAAGAAGTTTGGCCATGTTGGAGCTTCTTGAGGAATGCCTATCTAATTAAAAAGTCAGACCTCCAGGCGGTAGATTCTGGCACATGGCTTGTTGTTTTCTCTCATCTTATCTCTCTGTAAGACCAGATAATTAATGGTGGTGTGGCAGGGGAGCCCACAGCCATTAATAGAATGGATTCAGCTTGTTTACCCAACTTACTCCTTGTCCTGTACTTTCTTAATGAGGATGTGGGCAAGGGCAAGCCATCACTGTAGTCATCAGACATTTGGGGCTGTGGCACCCGTCAGGAGCTCCTTGTAGACAATCACAGCTCTCTAGGGAGGAGTAATGATCATGAACTAAATATGATGGCATGCAAGAAGTATCTCTGTGGGCCAGAAGCTTTGGAATAATGACAGAAATATTCTCCATTAGGATTAGCTTTGATACGGTACTATAATTACATTCTTTTTATTGTTTTGTTTCAGCCACAGTTAAATGAAAAATAATGCATCAAGGAAAAATAGTATCATTTAAAAATATTTGTATCATTGTAGAGAAGCACACAAAGATTTGACAGTGTTTTCCATCAAATTAAAACATCAGGGTGTCATCGGTTTACTCAGTCAGATTGATGTATCTATTCATTCAGTGCTCATTTGTTGACAAGTGGCGAGTTTGTTTCCAGACTGCCATCGACTCCTCCAGTCGGACATGTAGCCTGAAGGTAAACAGACCAGTGCTGAAGCAAGAGATGTGCCCAGGGCAGACTTGCTCCTGTGGGGAGTTAGCTGTTCAAATCCCTCCGCAGAGCAACTAGCTGACAAAAGCCTTTGTAGAGATGAGCTGTCAGACGCTTAGACTGTCTTACATTAACCCTACACACCTATGAAAGACAGGAGACTGCACAGACCTTTGAAACTAAACAGTATGAGGAAGAGAATGGGGGCATTGTTTTACTTTTAGATGTGGTGTATAAACCACTGTTTGCTCATTACAAGTGAATTACAGCTATATCAGAGCATAATAAGTGGGTGGTTATAGCCTCAATGTTGGGGAGGTGGGCTTTCTGTCTGAATCTGTGACCAACTGGGAAAATATATGTGGAGAAAAAATCATCCCTCCTTCCCACCTCAGTGGTCACCACTAAGATAGCCTAGGGGAAGGTGATTTTGCCTGTTTCTCTGGTGGAGTTGCTCATTTTGCAGCAATAGCAGAGAGTAATTGCTCTGGGCAAATCCCAGGTGTGAATGCCTATTATTACACTTTAGAGCTATAACTAACCTCAGGTGCGAACCAACGAGTTTGTGAAAAAGTAGCTTTAAAACATTAAAAATGTAAAAACACAAGCTGCTTTTTGCATTTAGGGCTTAATTATCTCCTAATGATTCTTCCATTCACATACTCATAAATACAGCTCCATGATAAGTAATGTCCTCAATGCATTTCCAAAGAATGGCTTTTGAAGGTCAACCCCATTAAGAATTTAATTATTTTAAATGTTCCATCGTTGTAAAAAAAAAATATATATATATATATATGTGTATATATATATATATATATATATATATATATATATATATATATATGCCCTTCAATTTTTACAACAGTGGTTTAATTAGTTCACAAGGTTTTCAGTTTTGAGATGTGGCAAACCACAGCATTTAAACTCTCAACACCTTTGGCTCATTGATCCAACGCACTATGAAATGTGTTGACATGGACAAGAGTATCCTGATTTTGTGTATGAGCATGTAAACATTATATTCTGAATTAGGGTTGGCACAGTATCGAATGTTGTATGCGAATTAGGGATAGACCGATATGGATTTTTTTAGGGCCGATGCCGATACCGATTTTTTTCCATCACCCTTAGCCGATGACCGATTATGGACTGCCGATTTTCTTGAGCCGATATTTGGGGCCGATACTGCTTTTGCTCCCTCAATTTACATCAAAAAAATGACACAATGATAACAAATATTACAGGTCTCAAGTTTAAAATAAGAAACATTTATTGAACAGTAAAAAATACTAAAACAAGATGGAAAGTTGAGGTAGAACAGGTAGAATATTATTATTATTATTATACATTCAAATAAAAAAGTTCAGTTCAGTGCTCTTAAATCTTCCAGTAATGTCTTTATAAAATAAACAAATATTTAAGCTGAAGCATAAATAAAACAACAACTACTGTACACAGTAGGATTCGCTGCATGTGCGCTGCAGGGTCTTCCGGCAACACAGAGCTGCCCGTGGATGCCTGTCTGCAAATCATGCCAGGGAAAAATAAATCTGCGAACCCACACGCGTATTGGCCGATGCCGATACAAGTAAAAAACTCAAATATCGGCCCGATATATCGGCCGGCCGATGTATCGGTCTATCCTTAATGCGAATCATCAGACAGAGACCCCTCAGTCTACTGAGATTCTTTTTTTTCCAAATGTTGTCAGTCAGTATGCAAAGCACTTCTGGAGACATTTCGGCCTCTTCACTTTGACTCTGCTCTCTGGCACAGGCAGCTGCAGACCCAGGGTGAGTCTGAGTGAGACTGAGGTAGCTGCCCAGAGGAAGGGAGGCTTTGACCAGTCAGGCTCTGTGATAACATTATCTTCTGCCCTCTGTTTAGAAGTGTTGAATTTACAGCTCACAGCAACAGTCTCGGGCTTTTGTTTGATATCTAGTGTTGGCAGAAAGTTTTGTAGTACAATTCCGATCAGCTGTTAGCGCGCAGTAGCTCAGGGTAGGGTTGGGCAATGAATCGGAAATTAATCGAAACCGACATTCAGAACCTCTAACCGACGTAATCTTGCCCATTTCTGTGATTTTGTTTTTTTTTACATTCTGTTAATACCTTCCCCAATGTGTGTGTTCATGTACTGTCCCCTTAACAACGTAATGCTGCATGTGTAGTCACGTGACTCCGCCCCGTCCAGTCTACGACCTGGAAGCAGCATGGAGAATTCAAACACAGAGTCAACTGAGCAACTTGAGCAGCTGGTACAAAGAGAAATTCTGTGTCCGACGTCTAGACAAACTTGGCTCGTGTGAAGATGATACCGAACAAAAAGAAATCAAATGTGAACACTGTGGAAAAATTGTTTCAGCGACCAGTCTATTTCAGCACTCGGAGCACAATCACGTTACTGAATATGAACAGTGCACGGCTTAAGAAAAGGAAGAGACTGACAAGCAAAAAAATATTCAATAGTTGAGCATAACTACAGTACAAACCTTGTCAGTAAACTATGAGGGCAACAAACAAAACAACGGTTCAGGAATTATAATAGAGGTAAAATGTTCAAATTGATTTTGATGTTGATTTGAGGTCATATCCCCAAGCCCTAGCTCAGGGGGCTAAATTGACTTGTTTACTACAGTCTATTACGTGAATGTCACTGTCACCCTGAATGTCCCGCTGAGCCCCGTTCAAATTCTAAAAGGAACAAAAGTCAAATATCCATAGTGAATAGTCAAATTTTATTCACCTTACATTTAAGTCTTAGTTGGGAACAGCCCTAAACAATGTTAACTTGAAAATTCAAATTCATCTTTTAACTTCGTTTTGCATTTTGTCTCTGTCTTTGGCAAATGAACTACACTCAAAATACGAGTGTAGGGAGGTGGAGACACAGTCTGTAACCATAACTGTACAGTAGTGTACAAAAAGAGCAATCACACTTAATGGATAGGGAAAAGGAAACCAGATGGTGTTGGGAGATGGAGACAAAGAGAAAACAGAAAGAAACAGGAATTATTTCAGAGGGGCTGGATTATTTTTTACAGTATAATCACATGTATTAATAACATGATATCAGTGTTTTATTTTTGAGTCTAATCTTTATATTCAGTATTGGTATATAGAGACACCCCATGAATGTGACCGCAGCTGGAATAGCATGTCCATGTACCTTTCTATCAGGCTCAGCTAGAAGCAAATACTGAGCTTCCAGGATGTAGACAGTTTTCTGGCTTAGCAGGCTAAATCAGATGGTGACTGTAGAAGAGATTGTTGAAGAAAAACCTAATTTTGTCAATTAGTACTTTGTGTATTTGGCAGCTTAGCCTCTGTAAACATTAAACCATACAAAATTGACCTAACATCCAGAATATTTCATAACTTTTCTGCTGTTTCATCTGATTTTCTGTGTCTTGGGGACATAAAGAGCCAGCAATGCAGCCTAAACTGCTCCTTCTGAATCTGAATATTTTTGAAGGAAAATCTGTAACAACCAAAAATGAGAGGAACCTTTAAGTAATGGACACCCTGGGTCTCAGCAGCAGGATATTCTGAGCTGTGCATAGTCAGGTGGTGTTCAGATCTTAAGCTAACTGGCACAAATATAGAGTCAGACTCTTTATCCCTGCTTTGTTGTAGCCTGTGCCTAGCAGCAGATTCTTATTAGTCCTGTCTTTAATTGGCTGAGACATTTGCCTCTTTTTCACCCATTCTAAATGTGTTATGTTGGCGCTGGTCAGAGGACCTCGTACTAAGCTGCCTCTGGCGTTGGCTTGATTTGACTGGCTCATCAAGGGAGGAGCGGGGTTGGAGAGAAGAAGAGTCTGTAAGGCAAGTGGGCTCAAACCTGACAAGCCTTCATGCAATCTCCTTATTTAGATGGCTTTTTGTCACTGTTAATTATCTTGCTTTCTTGCTGCAGTGCTACTGCAAAATAAAGAAGCAGGGGTTTGATGCCAACTGCTGCTCTATTCTTTGCTCACGACAGCCTGAAGGGCCCAGAGCACTTTTTTCCCCAACTGTAGTCACTCAAATGAACAGTTTCAGAGAAAACCAGGTCAATGTACTATGACTGCCTCTAAGGAGCTGAAACAACAAGATGCTATTTTTCCTCTCAGCCCAGTGTTAAGAAAACACATCTAAGGATTTTACAAATTTAGACATATGAAACATTTTGCTTTTGCTTTATGCAGTAACAGTACAATAAACTTCACAACCCTTGCTGTGTCACTATGGGGAGCGTTGCATATGGGCTCCTTTGCTTCTGTGTTCAGTGTTTCCTTTCACGTTGACGATATTAACTAGATGAAAATGAATAGTCAAGCTGGTGAAAACCACTGGTTCATTAGCCCATGCCATGAATCATTTAGCTCCCAGTGTCTTCATTTCATTTGTTTTAAATTGTTTTTTTCTCCTACTGTTAACAAATTTGTTATGCCACCCACGTCACATTATGGTGGTGGAGTACTAGCATTGCACCAGAACAAGAAAAACACATTGTAACACCATTCAGTTGAACAATCCTGACACGAGATAAGACTATAAATACACTATATCACAGAGGACATGTTGTTGTCCTCCACATAGGAGTGTGAAAAGTGGGGATCAGGTGGCAGGTGTCACAGGAACAGTGAATACTTTTGAATTTAAGATTGGAAGATGAATCTCAGACTGTTTGGATTGTCCCCTCTGCTGTTTTTTTACCGCCTCAATTTTTTGTTCTCTTTGGTGTTTCTTGAGTCCACATCTGGTTCTGTCTCATGAGGCATGCAGCTCTAAGGTGGATGGAGGCTGTGGTTTATAACAGCCATAAAATGGCACAGAGGGCACCAGTGGAGGGCTTTCCCATGAATCACTGCTACATTAATTTGCATTGACCATCATAACTCTTACAGAGCCATTTCGGAGCTTTGCTACAGGGAATGAGCTGGAAGGTACTTTATATTACAGTTCAGAAGATCAATTCCCCGTTGATGTTCTCCAAAGAACTCTCCACAAATACAAATCTGTGACTCTGGCTTTTCCCTGGAATTCACATATATATATATTTTCTTTTCAAGGGTGTTGTCATTTTTTTTTCTTTTATCAATATATTCATACAGTTATTTCAGTCCTTTTCAAATAATCATCTTGCATGATTCACGTGTCCCTGGGTGATCTTTTCTGACTGAAAAGAGGTTAAGCTGCTTAAGCTCTCTTTTTATATCAACACTCTTCTATTATTATAGTTTGGATAAGATGAGAAATAGGCCTCAAGTAATCTCGGGAATAATTAAAACTCTACAGCTCAGATTTCCTGGATTGAAGCAGTGTGACTTTCAAGATGCCAAGTGAAGGATATATTCATTAACATATTACTGTAAATTATGTCTTAATGGCACATTTTATTGTTGGGAAGAAATGCCTCTGTCTCTGTTGTGATGATTGGATCCAAAGACTGGTGGTTTTCATTTAGTTCAGTGTAAAAGTTCCTCCCCTTGCTCAGGACAATGTCACTGAAAATCCCCTCTTGTAAATCAGAAGGGTTTTATCCAGAAAACAATTGTTATGTGTTGTAGAAGTTAGGATTAATCATGAGACAAATAGAAATGCGGTGATCCGATTTGCTGGATTGATACAGGTGCCGATACTGACCTGGTTAAAGGAAACTGCACTAGTTTTTACAGATCTGTTTACAGGGAGCTGCATGTGAGAAGAAAAAGTTGTACAAAGCCTTCTGTGGCTTGTTGGTTGAGAGGGAAGTCTGAAAATGAATATATCTTGGGTTGTGGAGTGATAAAGTAATCTTACAAGACTTCTGTACCCTGCTCCTCATCTCTGCTTGAGGCTAAAGGCTACATTAGCCACTACGAGCATATCACACCTAAATCTCTGACTGAACTGTTGCCAGATTAATTGTATTGTGGGTCATTGTGTGTTTCCACTGCATCAATTTTGATCCCTTTAAAAAAAAAAAAAAAAAAGTCCATTACAAGTCTGATAATATGATAGTAGTGCACACCACACTAGATGCAGTTTGTTTTTGGTCATTTTCATAATCTTCCATATTTTCAGTATCACTTGCATTAATTAAGGATGGCTGCATTCATCGTCTGTTTTCAGAGCTTGCAGTAGGGCAAGCATATCTTGGTATTTTCAGGCTGAATGGCAATACACGATATATATCTCAGTATTTTCTATGAAATGGGCCACATGTTCAGCTGCAAGTCAAAGCCACATTTGAGACGTCACAAGCAGTTTTATAAAAATAGTCTGTAATCAAAATAATATTCAAAGACAGGGATTTTTTCCCCTGCTGCACAACATGTAAATAAAAAATGATATAAAATAAATAGCATGGCTGTACATAACTTTTTCACACAGCACTGGAGCTACAGAGGTTTAAAGGGGCAATAAGCGAAATTGATCATTTCTAGATTGAAGGAATTAAAAAATTGCTATGTGAAGAACTAGAGGTGTAATTTCATCTGGAGTATAGCACGACCCCACACACCCTCTCTCTGTGTTGATCTCCAGCCCATTGTTTACAAGCCAGTCCGGCTGCGCGTTCATGTATGCTCACGGTGAAGAGTTGGAACGTTAGCATAGCAGCCGACTAGTGCTAAGGCTAACGTCCCCACGCCAGAGCTCGCCGGAGCCGAGAAGCAGGTTCCCGGAACGTTAGTATAGCAGCCGACTAGTGCAGGCTAACGTCCCCACGCCAGAGCTCGCCGGAGCCGAGAAGCAGGCTCCCGGAACATTAGCATAGCAGCCGGCTAACGATAACGTCCCCACGCTTCTCGGCTCCGATTCACTGAGCCTGGCGGAGAGCGTGAGCCCGGCACCCGGCTCAGTTGGAGCATTAGCGTGGCAGCTGAGTAAGTGCTAATGCTAACAGGAAAGCAGGGAAATAGCTAAACACAGCAGAGACCGAGAGTGAGTGAAAGACATCGCTAACTGCTCAACTAAGTCGGCTGTTTAGGTTTTATTTCCTCGCCCCTGTGGTGAGTGAATCTGCCTACAGTGAAAGCGGGGGCTAACCGGTCCTTCCTCCTCGGGTGGGGGGGGGGGGTTGTTGGAGAGCAGAGGCAGAGGGAGAAGTGGCTCATGACACACTTTGTTTTGCTCTACAGGCAGTGCACAACAGCGAACCTAGCGGTGAAACGATTTCGCTTATTGCCCCTTTAAAGGTTTGCAGTATAGGACACAAAACTATTACATGAGTATAAAAGTACTAAGACAGCCTAAATCCATTGTAGTTTGAAACAAGAAAATGTTTTGTGAGGGCGGCTAAAAAGTTATTTCCCATGGCCTTTCAAATGAATTTATTACTGGAAAATGATGATTTATCTTATTTATGCATTTACAGCATCAACAGAGAGGCCGAGAGAAGGAAGGAGCCAGAGACACTTTGTCTGTGTTATATACGTCTTGTATATGAAGTGTCTGCGTTGTTGCTCCTTTTTTTTAACATATCTGTGGCCTGCATCTAAGGGTTGTCTCACTGTCACACAATAGACTACAGCTACCAAGAAGAACGGCGACATGCTATGATCCACCTCAAACACAGACTAGCTAACAAATGCTTACCTGACACAGTCAAGCAGCTCTATCTCCCACACATACAGCGCAGCGCTGTCATTCATCTCACAGACTGATTTAGCGTAGCATGTGCAACATATAGACCAATGATGCACTGAAGACTAATTAACAGACAGATTAAACAGAGTAAAAGCTTTGAGCCTCTCTTAGTGTTGCCAGAGAACTTGTGAGTAAGTGAGCGGGGTGGAGCTGTGTGGAGAGAGATACACACTGCCATGGCTTTTTGGAACAGCAACATTATTTAACGCATCTTGACCCTATATCAATATAAACAGTATTGTCTAAATCTATATCTTGCTTGAAAATATATTGATACATCGTACATTGATGTTATATCGCTAGTTGAAAATCATTGAAAAAGGTGCTGATGACATCACTATCGCTCCTTTACTGTTTATCCCAATCAGTGTCTCAGTCAGAAACAAAGACAGAAAAGGCCATTTGTGGGAGCAGATTGGCTGGATAAGCCGATGTGTTGTGCTGTGTTTGTTAGCTGTGTCGTCAACTTAGCTACCTAGCAAACGTTAATGTAAAAAAAGGTTGTCATAGAAACAAAACCCACACTCAGCCTTCTTCAAAAAAGCACTCAGTGCAGGGATGAAGCGCTCCCCAGTGCACTGCTAGCACTGTCCTGCCAGAGAGAAATACTACATGAACACACATACCCTCATCCAGTCATGGCTGCTAACTCCCTGAGCCCCTTGCCTCATGTTATCTTACATTAAAATAATTGGCTGATGTCAGAACCAATATCAGAAGAGAAAAAGAGGAATGGGTGCATCTCTATTTATGAATAACTTAGTTATGATGTGAAACAGATATACAAATGTTTTTCCTCATGAACACCTCAATAGTTTTCAGTCTAATTTGAATCTATCTAGATGTGTTCATCCCTTGCTTAATATACAGACTAAATATAATGTGTACCTCATGAAGCCTTTAAAAATCCTGCTTAAATGTTTGTTTACATTAATTTGTCACTGCAAGTCTGCAAACACCATCACATTCACTCATTATATACAATCTCTCTTATTTTAGATAAAAGTAGAGTCAAATTTAATTTTTCCATACAGTGCAGTACTTGTGTTTGAGTTGCTATCATGTTTTTTTTGTAGTTTGTAAAGTTGCCAAATGTTTCATATTTAGTATTTGAGGCCTGAATGTCACTGCATGTCTCTGGGGAAACACATACATCTGTTGTCTGTGATTTTTCCATTACCCTCTGCAGTTTTAGTGTCAAGAGGTCAAATCAACTATATAGGAGGTGTGCCAGTATTGTAGACAGCATGAAGGGTCTTCTTTGGGTCAGCACACAAAAATAGCCCGTTATTTTCCAGCTGCTGTCGGACAGGTGGGTTTCAAAGACGGCTGTGAGGTATTTAGAAGGCTGAACATGTCTGCATGTCAGCGGGGTCAGCCCCTCCATAATAAAAAGTCCTTGCTAATCTCTTTGCAATGTCTCCGCAAATCAGTAGTGTTGCACTGATGTACATTATCCCAGTTCCACAGCATGTAAGCCTTTGAAACCTTGTTTAATGTGGACCTGTTGGGCTGCTTTCTGCATTATTGAATAGAATCTAATAGATTTCTGCAAGGTTTTTTGCCACTGTCTACAATTTATACAAACTATATCCTTGAGCTAAAATATTAAACTGAATATCACTTGAGTGAAATAACCCAGTTCAGCCTGTTTGAAGCACTCTGTTGTGTCTAAAGAATCGAATTATGCAGGTGTGAAATGTCAGACTAGCCTTGATGACAGCTATTATCATTTCAGTCACTTCAATCACAGGGTGTGAACCCCATAGTGGAGTTTGGAGATACGGAAGGTGCAAAATATTGGTGTTGCGAGGTCCTTTGTAATGTTAGCTAAATTAGCTCTGACTGGCTTGGTTGCCTTTTCCTCAGCCGTTAAATTGTAATCTATGGACAGGCTGATTATCCCTCTCCTTTACTGCAGTAATGGTGTCTCTGACCGGGTCATTTCCTGTCTTGAAAGGTTGATTCTTTTCTTGCCATCCTGCGAATGTGGCCATCAATTCAAATGCCATTTGTCTGGCTTGTGCTGAAATTGTAATAGATTTCCACGGTGAGGTCTCTTTTAAGCTTTTGCCCTTGTTATCCATCTTTATCCTCTTTCCTAAAAGCAAGAAGTAGTGCAAACAGCCAAGAATTCAAGCTTTAGTGAGCTACCATACTGCATCCGAGCCATACATTTCTGTTGGCGGGTCAAAATGACAACAGGGGGAAATGGGGGATAGCGGAGAAAGCACCCACTTCACTGTGGAGTAGAAGATTGGGAACTGGTGAAGCCAAAAGGTGTTGAGAATCCAAATTCATCATCTGTTTGTTTGCGAGAAGTGTTCAGTGGAGCGACACAGGCAGCCTGTGTTGGTTTTTGGACCCCATTTAAGGCCAAAAAGTAGACTGAGGATTACTTCTGCCTGTTGTCAGAGCAAGCACTCTGAGACTGATTGATGCAGTGTGTCGTCTGTCCCCATAACTGTGGCCTCCACTGCCCAACTGACATACTGTAGGTCCTTTGTGATAAGTGTTTGCAGTGTTAAGAATCGATCCTAGAAAATCTGAGTACAAAGTGGACGACTTATTCAGCAAGGAGGCAATGTGTTTGTCCTGCAGCAGTTCTGATTCACTGTCCAGCACGCCACTTGGTTTACTTCTCTTTGTTACAAAGCTACTTTAAAAATGATTCAGCGCACCTTCTGTTCTTGCTGTCATGAAGTGACTCACTGCTTTGCTTCAGCATGTATTCTTGAAAACTCAGGACATCTGAATAAATCAAATAAATGATTGTTCTTAGTCTGTCCGCACGTGACAAGTGGACCAAGCTGCACTCACAGCATGTTTGGTTACATCATCATATAACTTCTAAACAACTTCAGACATCTAAATTTGTCCCATCAACAGTTCAACAATCCAAGATATTTAATTAACAATCATATAAAAGGGAGAAAAGCAGAAAATCCTTACACTTGAGAAACTGTAACTGTAAATGTGTTTTAATCAATTATTTTTTCTGATTTAAATAACGATTTTCTTGCTCCAAATGTAATTCACAATTGATTTGTTTTCTTTTATTGTACTTTTTTTCTAAGTCATAAAACAATAAGTTGTTATCAGAATGTAATGTCAAGTGGTGGTGTAAAATAATAACACCCCTGAATTTGAAATGTCATAGCGTCCCTGTTTGCCGAACGGAAAGCTCATGGACTCATAGAGAATGACAAGCAGCCATCTGGCTATCCTTCTCCCCAAGCTTATTCACTAACTGCATACTGGAATAGCTTTAAAGGAGAAAGGCTCTCCTTTTGAAAGAAGGCTTTTGGCACTAAAACTCTCCCTTGTGTAATCGCTCAGAGGTTATAATTCATTTGGATTCAGATTTCATCATACGTAATCATCACACTCGTATGGAAAAAAAAAAAAAAGAAGTTAAGCTTATTGTGCTTCCTGACTGATTGAAGAGAAATGCCATAAAGGGTCCAGAGAGGGAGAGATGCTAAAGAGGGGGATTAGGACTCAGTTAAAGGAAAACTCAGACAACAACAGCAAATGTGCTGGTGGCATGCTACAGGGTGGGCCAGTCAAGCTCACAGGAATGGTGCTGGACTGTGACAGTGTTGGCAAAGCAGCTGCTGTCCAAATTTAAAGTCATGTTATGCGTTCTGGCCCAGGAAGACTTTTTGTCATACAAAAGCATTCTGAAAAAAAGGCTGCTGTAAAACAAACAACAGCATCACACATTATTACAGACACAATGGTGTATTAGGGCCATTGTAGGTAGAGAAACTGTGGAGCCGGGGAAGGGGGAAGAAAAAGCTCTATTTATAAGAAAAAAAAAACTTGAATATTCTGTAAGATTAAAGGGTTAAATTTACAAGAAAAAACTCACATATTTTCTACCAGAAAGTCAGGTGACATAGTATGAAGAGTGACACAGTCCCAGACCTGGGTGAAGCCCAGGTGAGTCAATGTTGGCTTAATGTTTTTGGATGTACTATTTGTCATTTTTAGGATGTTTAAAGCTGCTGAATGTGCACGGTGTACATAAACTTTAGCATGATAGCTGAATATCATAGGCTCATATGTGTTAACACCATATTTCAACGTTCCAACATCCAGTCAATGGCCAGGTGACGTCATGAACGGCAGCACAACTTTCATTCTGGGACTATTTTCGAACCACACAGGATGTCCTGATTGGACATTTAAACAGAAGTCCTGTGTTTTACCCAGTTTATGCACACATTGTACATTCAGTCCCTTTACATGGTAGAAAAACTGAAAATAAGTCAACTAAGTCTATAAATAATAATCAAACATTGACTCACACGGGACATAAACACTGGTCTCTCTGGTGAAAGTCCTATGCTTGACGCATTCATCCACCACAACCTCCCTCGTTTCGACTTGGTCACTCTTTATACTATGTCACCTGACTTTCTGACAGCAAATCTGTGAGTTTTTCCCTTTTGTATCAATACTTTATGATTTTAATCTCAGAAATTCTTAGGGATGCACCGAAATGAAAATTTGTGGCCGAAGCCGAAGCTGAATAATATTAAACGCTTGGCCGAATACTGAGTACCGAATACCGAATATCATTGTTTAGTTTTTCATTAGTTTTTGCGGATGAACCCGCTCCAGATTAGTGTTGTCACGGTACCAAAATTGGGACCCAATGTACGATACCAGTGAAAATATCATGGTTCTGAGTAGTATCACGATACCACAGCGAAAATGAGGAAGATGTGCCTTTTGTCATTTATAAAAAGATAAATCACTTTTCTATAATACATCAATGATATTTCAATGGAATAAATTACTTATTGACTTATTCATACTTCAAAAACAGCATCAATAATTGATTAACATGGGGGATCAAAATAAAATGAATAAATAAAATAAGAATCAACCAGCCACCCTTCTCCCCTGACGGTCCCTTCATAAATAAAGAACAGTCCCTAAAGTGCGGTGAGGTTTGTGGGCCGTGAACGGCTCATTTCTCCTCTGACACATCACATACCTGTGTTCGGCTGGCTCGGCTGTTCAGGTACTTCTGGGCAGTCACGACGCCAAGAAGAGGATATTATTGGAGCCGACTTCTCCGTCGCCGGTAAGCCAATGGCTGCCGTATTTGACAGGAATATATTACTGTCTGTGTCTGTGACCCCCGTTCAACCCACAATCGGTGAGATTCGCTGCTCGCACAGCGTGCTGAATGTTTTAAGCCTATTTTGCTCGCTCAAAACTATTTTTAGTCACAAATGCGAGTGCTGTGACGGACGGATCGCCACACTGCTGACATTTTACTTCGCGCGTCATGGCACGCTGTTTGATTGCATTATCAAAACACGCAGCTATTATTCGGCCTTGCTTTAAACTTATTCCACCATATACTGAATGTGTGTTTTTTTGCAATATTCGGCCGAATATATTCAGTTACCGAATATTCAGTGCATCCCTAGAAATTCTGATTGTTTTCTCAGAATCTTACCACCTTACCCTGGTTTCATATTTCTTTCTTTTTTTTTTTCTTATCTATAATGGCCCTAATATTTCTTTTGTTGAGTTATTCCAAACTGACTCATTAGGTCTAATACCAATAATAAATAGTCAGTAATAGGGCTGATTTAACATATACAATGGCTTATCACAGATATATCAGTAATGGTGTGTATGTCAGACATTTCAGGACACACATGCCAAAGATAAACTGCAGTTACATGACTTGTTCACCAGAGAGTTCTTACAGATTTATTTTTCAATTGTAAAATGTCCCAGTTATTGCATATCTTGGTCACAAATCGTTGTTTATCAATCACTTGTTGTGAGAGACACATTACATTAAATTTGTGACGAATTGTTTGTTTTTCATGCATGTCCCCACAAATGTGAATGAGGAATTTAAAAACCAGAGAAAATTCTTGATGAATTGGAATCAATGGGCACCACATTAAACAGCCAAACTATATCAAACCTTCCATTTACAAATTCTCACACAACTCATGCAGTGTAAACCAAGTCTCAATTATCCAGTTGTATGCTCAGTACTTCCTGAACTTCCTGAATTCACTCTGAAACCCTAGTATTTAAAACCTCTGCAAAATAGTCTCAAGCATGGACGAATAGCCGCCCAGGCAACCACTCACCACTACTTATATTCAGAAGTTTTTATAAGTAAGGTCTTAGTAATAATGCTTGTGTTATGAAAGTACTGATCATATGACTGCATAAATTAGACATGGAGTTGTGTTAGACTTTGTAAATGGATGTTTTGTTAACATTTTACTGTTGGTAAACGCTTCCCCCCTTTAACTTGCAACTTATCAGAAATCTTTGTTGTTTTTGGATTCTCCGTTCACTGTGGAGCATGTGTGAAAAACAAAGTTCTCTTCTTGCATTCAACTTAACATGGGCTGAGTAATTAATATGCAAATCATTTTGTGGGTGTAGTATTCTTTAAATAACTAAATAAGGGGACATTTAGCTAAAGTGTTTTTTATATATTAAAGGTTTATTAGAGCTGAAACAATTGAACGAGTAATCAGCCCATTGACAGAAAATTAATCTGAGCAATTCTGATAATGAATTCATTATGTAAGTAGTTTTGTTACTAAAAATGTTTAAGTTTAATTCTTCTTAACTGGATATTTTTGGGTTTTGACAAAACAAGAAATTCAATGTTAGCTTGAGCTAATCAGCAGATGAATCTAATGAAATTGAGCTTAAGTTGCAGCCCTAGTGTTCATGTTAAAAAAATATACAGTATCTGCCAATTTATAGTAATTACATAGTTTAAAATCTCAAATGTCAGTATCTGTATTGGCCTCAAAAATTTAGCCCCACTCAAGCTGTAGTGCTCAGAGTGCTTTCTAAAATGATTGCTCTATTCCAGTATTAAGATATTGGACCTTGATTGACGTGAAAGTCTTATGAGGCGAACAGAAAAATACGAATGATGTCAATCAAGTAAGATTTAAACATCAGCCCAGTCAGCCCTGAGAAGAGACTTAATCAGTCCAAACACCTGTGTCAGTGTGTTGTAGGTGTGGAGAGACTCTACAGTAATATAAAGGGATTTCTTTGGTTCTATTGCTAGTGTATTTAAAATGATGGATATCTTAGTGGCACTGAATGGAAATACTTTTCCACTGCTGAAGTGACTGAGAAATTGTCAGCCCAGGAATTTGTATTACATTGATATTGATGTCTTTTAGATGTTGGAAATGGCATAGATGCTAAGTGGCTGATGTGACAGAAATGGATGCAGCAGAAAACAGTGGACACAGCAAAAGAGGAAGGAAAAAAGGAAAACGCAGAGCTTGTGTTACATGTATGGTGGGTAATATGACACGCATGGTAATTCTAGCATTTTGTGCTAGCTAAGTGGATATTTGACATCTTTGGTTGACATTTTTTGCTTTGCTGAATGCTGAATTAGAGACTATTTTGAGTGAGGCCAGCATTTTAAAAAGCTTGGAGCATATTTTGAAAGCACTGGCTTTTAAAAAGAAGAGACAGACTGCGTGCTTCACTCAGAAATAGACTTTCCACTCTAATGTGTTTTTCTATGCTAAACTGCCAGGACACCTGTTGTTCAATTAAGCCTGAGTCAATAGGAGTCTGGCAGCTTTCCATCATAAAGTCCATCATGACTTCTGTCTCTGTCTGTTCTCTGCTGGCACTGTTGTTATTTGTTGGATAGAGACTGAAAAGATTGAGTGTCCCAAAGCAAACAGTGAAGAAGCATTATTCCAGCAGCAGTGTTTTCCCCCAGAGAGCATCCAATGAAGATAAATCTGATTAGAAATTTGAATATTCACACATTAACTTCTTGATTAGGAATCCTATTAAAATGAATATCTTAGAATTACAAATTAACCCCATTACTGTCAATTATCACACTCATGTATTACTCATTTGAAGTAGAAAAAAGTCCATTCAAATCATTCACCAGGCAGTGCTTTAATACATTTCTATTAATTTTCTGAATTTGACAGTGGTATTAAAAGAGACTGGACATCTCTCCTTTGAGAAGAAGAGTAAAAATTATTTAATACTCTGTATGAATAAGTCAAAGGACAAGAAACCACTTTGAAGAAGAAAACTGAAGGGTTACAGAACAGGGATCTAGCAGAGTAAATTTAAAATGAATGAAGAAAATTTAAGTCACATTTGAGTAAAACTTGGATACAAATATTTAAAAATGGCAACAAATTTGGAAAGATTGTGTCAGTGTCCCAGCAGTCCTTTAAATGTCTTAAAGGACTACTATAAATAGAGACCTTTTTAAAATTTCTACATTTACTAATATTCAATAGAACACTACATTAAGGGCTAATTGTTAATTATTGTGTATGGGAAATTTCATGACCATACCTCATGACTTTATCTAAATCATTCTGTAAGTCCTCTTCAACAAGCCACCTTACTTAGGGTGGTTTCACGCCTGCCCTGTTTGGTTCAGTTCAATCAAACTCAAATTTGTTTGCCCCCTAAGTGCGTTTTTTTTTTTTTTTTTTTGGGCAGGTGTGAACACAGCAATCGCACTCGGGTGCGCACCAAAACAACCGGACCGGTTGCAAACGAACTCTGGTGCGGTTCATTTGTGGTGAGAATGTATTCTGACCTTGATCCGAACCAACTGCAGTCGCATTCGGCGCATCCAATGCATCAAAACATTGTTTTCTAGTTGGAGCCGTGCCTCGTTTTCAAACTGTATGGTTTGACTAAAATGAACAATGACAGCAATATAGTCCACGATGAGCAGCGCTAAAATCAACCTGCGTAGTTGTCCCTCCATTGTGACATTAGAAAGTGTCACATTTATCTTGCAAGTATACTCTTCTTCAACATTTTCTTTACTTCTTGGATTTTTTTCTGCATGGAAATTCTGACCAATCAAGAGCAGCTTTATCACACAAGGCATTTTATCTTGTCCGCTTGTAAATACTGCCGTGAGAACATGAACCACCTCTAGGCAATTATGCAACTTTGTAACAAAATTAGTCCCTGATTCAGACCAAAGCAAGACAACTCTAAGTCTGAAAGCATCCTTACTTATTAGAGGTCGACCGATATGGCCTTTAGGCCGATTATGCCGACATTGAGAGAGAGCAGGGCGGCCGATGGCCGATATCACTTTTTTCTCCCCCATCTGATAAAATACAATATTTTGTCGTTATGGGGCTCCTGTCCCTCGCCTCAAGCCCAGGCTTCACCTGCTCTCTGCCTCCTGAATTGTACTTTTGGATCTAGGACTGAATATGATAACACATGACACAATACTGTTTAACCTAAATGTTAACATTTATTGAATGTTATTGTAATTGACTAAATGAAAGAAACAGTGTTTTAGTGCACTTATTAACAGCAGCATCACTGAGAAAACAGTTACAGAAATTACTGTATAAACTTGGTTAAAAAAAAAAACTCACCCTCTTTCTCTCTCCTCTCTCTCTCCCACCCTCTCTCTCTCCCCATCTCCCTCCCACCCTCTCTCTCTCCCTCTCTCTCTCCCCCTCTCCCTCCCACCTTCTCTCTCTCCCCCTCTCTCCCTCCTACCCTCTTTCTCTCCCCCTCTCCCTCCCACTCTCTTTCTCTCCCCCTCTCTCCCTCCCACCCTCTCTCTCTCCCCCTCTCTCCCTCCCACCCTCTTTCTCTCCCCCTCTCCCTCCCACCCTCTCTCTCCCCCTCTCTCCCTCCCACCCTCTTTCTCTCCCCCTCTCCCTCCCACCCTCTCTCTCCCCTCTCCCTCTCACCCTCTCTCCCCCTCTCCCTCTCACCCTCTCTCTCCCCCTCTCTCCCCCACCCTCTCTCTCTCCCCCTCTCCCTCTCACCCTCTCTCCCCCTCTCTCTCCCACCCTCTCTCTCTCCCCCATCTCCCTCCCACTCTATTTCTCTCCCCCCCCTCCCTCCCACTCTCTTTCTCTCCCCCTCTCTCCCTCCCACTCTCTTTCTCTCCCCCTCTCTCCCTCCCACCCTCTCTCTCTCTCCCCCTCTCTCCCTCCCACCCTCTTTCTCTCCCCCTCTCTCCCTCTCTCTCTCCCCCTCTCTCCCTCCCACCCTCTCTCTCTCCCCTTCTCTCCCTTCCACCCTTTCTCTCCCCCTCCTATGACGTCAGTGTTAAGGGCACGTTCAAGAACACCAACACTGTGCAACAGTTTTAGACTGTTTTAAGGTTTCTCTTCTGGTCATCGGCCTCGTGAGCCCAGGGATCGGCCTTAGCCGATTACCTCAAAATGGCGTTAGATCGGCCTGATTAATCGGTCGACCTCTATTACTTTTACTAGGATCGGACTGCATGACCCCATTTACACTTACACTAAGTAAATTCATGTATCCTTGGAGAATCAGGTATCATAAAGCCTAAATGTAAATGCATTCAAGCTTGCCAGATGTTGTAATTCAGGGTGTAATCTAGCCAGATGTTGAAAATGTGAAGATACACCCATCTTTCATTTTTACCCCTCCCAAGTGTCATTAAGCTGTATATGAAAATAGTCCCTCACAGGGTCTGTTTGGTTATAATGGCAGCTGAAGTTACACTTAATTGAGTCGTACTGAGCTCACATGTAGCACTCAACTTTGTCTTTGTCAGAAGCGTTCTCACCCATTGGAAATACTCTGTTTGGTTTAGGCAGGGTGGTGTCTGGGTAAGGCATGCAGGAGGTGGGACATGATGGGGATTACTCGCAGTCATGTGGCTGTTTCATAATTTATAACAACAAAGTCTCTTGCCGTTACTTGACTTTGTGTGATAATTTTGACTTCTACCCTTACTGAAGGAAGTTCCCAAATCTCGTCATCTCTCCAGCTGGACATTTCCATTGCTGTCTTTGTGTAAAAGACCCTTCTTTTTCAACCTTGGATGTTTGTTTTCTTCAGCTGTCGTGCGTCCCCTATGTTAGAAATGTCATCAACATGCCCAATCACTTGCTGTGAATGCTCCAGATAATTACCTGCTCTATTCACACATGGGCTTAATCGCACATTGCATTGGCTTTGCACCGGGGAGCTGGCAGGGTAAAGTCCACTTAATGTCCAGTCCAAATGATTCAGACATTTGCATTCTCACATACAGCTCCTCTGGGTAATGTCAGTGTTGCAGTCAGTTTTGGGATCTAGCTAACATGATATATGTATATGTACTGAGCTAACTGTAAACAAAAGTGACTTAAATTGCACCTGGAATTTATCTTTACAGTCCATGTCTGCTAGGTCAGGACATTACTGGGCTGAATATAGTCTGAATTTTGTGTTACATGTGCACATTCACATGCCTCAGACTGACCCCCCTGTCCTTTGGAGCCAGTCTTCTGGTCATAACTCCTCTGTTCCTCCAATCCTCTCATTAACAAACCCTCTTGAACACAAAAACCACATTGACTTCAATGAGACGTCCCCTCCAACAGACTGCAAACGGCTTCACCCGCTATTAAACCAACAGCTGAGCTTTTTAACGGCCATTATCATAACAGCATCTGTGTAACGCTGACATGACATGCTGTAATAATGATACAGTGCTTGTCCATATAGCCAAGGTCCCCTTGTACCTCAGACTAATCGACACTATCATGGCCAGAGAGGTATGACCATATTCTTTATTATAGGATAAAAACAGGAGAGAGGGAAGGGGGTGAAATTCTGTTTCAGACCACAGGCTTAGACTTTACGGGACCTTTGGGACACTCAGAGCTGCACATGGCTCTGAGAGGGTTCAGCCTTTGATTTTATTACCCCCTACCACAAGCTGCACTTACATTAATTAAACCAGGCTTTTTGGCCACATTCAAAGGGCAGATGTCTGCGCACAGTTCCACACATCTACAGCCTCACACACATTTCATGACATCTACTGATTTTAACATGACCTTATCTGCTGCCGTGTTATCTTTGAGGACACATCCACAAGCATGCGTGCAAAATGCAGCTGAGTGTTGGGCGTTTGACAGTAGGAAACAGATTACATGGCAAACCAAAGATTTATTAGTATAGTTTAATGGAAAAGAGATGAGTGGATGGCGGATTTAAATAAATTAACCTTCAGTGGATTCCCAGAGGCCCAGGGGAATGACAGAAGGGGCTGAGAAGGAATTTTCTCCTTGTCACTGATGTAATGAATACTGATGACATGATTCGGGCCTGAATGCACTCTGTTCCTGTTCAACCTTAAAGTAAACATGAGCTTGTGTGAATGGACAGACTACAAATAAAATGAACTTTGATATTTTCAGGATGGTATCAGGCACGTTGAACCGCATCATCCACATTTGTGTCATTTGTGTGTGTGAGTCTGTGTATACATACATCATTTTCTGTGATAAAAGCAGAGCATGGGGCAAAGTTGTTCACAGTGAGGTGTTATCGGAGTGGACTCATTGTGAATTCACAACAAAAGCTGGTTAAAATAGGCACAGCGTGTCCGGAGCATAAGAATGAAGTAAGACATTTGAAAACCTGCATGCGGTAATGTAAAATATCAAACAGAAAGTGACCTTATAAATGTAAAATGTCAGTGGGGATGTGGTGCCCCTCGTGTGAGTAGCCAGAAATATTTTTTTATCCGGGTAACACTGAAAGTTGAAATTATACACTTTGAATAGGACACACAGTGATGTGTTGTAAAAGAGGCCTCATTTTTTAATATTGTTCTCTCAGCTGGGATTACATCGAGCCAAGTTCTAAAACTTTTCATTAGCAGTCCTCAACTTTTCATTAGCAGTCCTCATTTTTATTTAAGGTATACTATGTAGGAATTGTTGGTTACTGTATGTCCTCTCCTCCCCCCACTGCTTATAAGCTACTACTGTATAAATGTTACATTTGTTGTACTGAAAAAGCCAATGCTTATCAAGTTAACTAAGCAAACTGACAGCACCTACCTGTCCAGCAGAAAACAGTCTCTACACTCTACATCGCCTTCCATCATCCAGCAAAAGTGAAAGTGGAAGCAAACCCCAGAGTCACTCTTGTTTGGAAACAACCTTTGCCTGCTTGATGTTTTGGCTCACCACATTTTTGTTTTTTCAGTGCTGTGCTTGCAGTTTTTGTAGCTTCCTTTTGGATGTGTACAGTTTACAGGCACCTGGTTGTTACCTTTTTATAAGATCCCGTCCTCACCTGCACAATGTAATTGGCTTGGGCAGCAAACTAACAACATAAGGGTGCTTATAGTTCGCTTCCTTTAGTCCAGACCAAGGTAAAAAATTATGCATTTTTGCATTTAGTTCTGGTTTGGATTTTTTTAAAAATGGACCAAGAAAGGCAAACATTAAGTTATACAGACTGACAGGAAACTCAATGATTGGACATTTTGGTGATTGCCATCCTGCATCATCAGGACCAATGTGAGGAAATCAAATTCTGGTGACTAACAGAAGTTTATGCAGCTCCTTTATGCCTCTTTTATTCTGGTGTCAGAAATCTCATGAACAAATAACTGATAATAAGCATTTCAGTCAGTAGAGACTCATTTTTATGGTTAAAAGAATATTTATTAGTTATGGTATGCTTTAAGGAGGGTGATGAATCCGTCGTCGAATAGGGAATCCCCCAGGGGTCTAGACGCTGGTGGTGGTAGAGGTGGTGAAGACGAGATGAAAAGAAGATTTGGAGAAGACTGATGATAAGTGCTGATGATCTGGATGAGGTTGGAGGTGGTGGAGGAGGGCGCGATGATTCTGCCTAAAATGCCGGCTGACAGCAGCAGAGGAGCGATCAGATTTAAAATTTTGCGATAGCATCCTGATTGGCTGATAGAGATTGTGTCATAGTTGGATTGGATAACTAGAAGAGTGAACACCCATAGTCAGCTGATTAGAGGAAGCAGTGGGAGTGGGAGGCAGAGAATTGTAAATGGATGAGCACAAAGAAAGTCTTCCTGATTGAACTTACGCTGAGCTTCATTATTGGTAATATTAGACTGCAAATAAACCGAATGTTATTAAGGCTCATTACTATGGGATTCCTGCCATACACGTACAGATGGATTCAATAGTGGTTTAGCTTTTGAAATCTTGCTCAAATGACAATCATAAAATCCTGTGGTTGGTTCTTTGCTTTCATGCCACAAAAAAACCCAAACAGAGTGCGCTTTTAAGTGGTTTGTTAGTCCCCAAGATTTGATTGATAGCTTTTATGCCATCCCAGATGAACCAGACACTTGACTAAACTCTCCAGGGTTCAGTTAAAATGGATCACACAGCTCAGGTGTGAAATCACCCAAGAAAAAATAGGCAGAGGGCAGGGTCTCTGCAGATAAACCGTCACACACTTCTAGTGGGTCATTAGTGATGCTTGAGAAGGAGTACTGTTGTATGGGTCAATACATTTTTTAAAAAAAAATCCTCCATACTCAACCTTTAACCTTCCATAGTTGTTTATGAAAGATTTATTAGAATTTGCTTGCAGTGCTAGATTGAACCATAAGGCATCTATCTCCAGTATTTACATCTTTTGGTTGGAAAGATAATGCCTCCTTCCTGTCCGTTTTGTGTTCAATATCTCCACAGCACAGAACATTGAGTAGGCTCTGTGTTATATTATCAATAAAAACAGTAGCCTTTCGGCATTTTCTAGATCTCCCTCCCCTCTTTACTTCTGCTAAAGCTGTACAAATGAGGCAGTTTCACACCAGCAATCTCATTCACACAGCATCCGGCCTCTTTGTACAAGAATGTTAACAAACAGTCTGCACAAAGTGCAGTTTATAGAAGAGCTGGCCGAGTGGTTTCACTGTTTCCTTTAAGCCTATTTTCACAGAAAGGTGTCGATTTGATAAGTCGTCACTACTGGCACAGAAGATGTGCGGCTGTTTCACTGTTGCATGCAGAAGTAAATGTGGCTGAGTGTGATACAGACGCCACAAAGAGAGCGTGTAGGCGTGTGTTTGTGTTTATGTATGCCCGTGTGCACATGTGTGGCTGAGTTTGCTTGGTTGCATTCTCAAGTGTGTGTATGTCCTTGTGCACGAGAGTGAATGTGTGTGTAATGTCTCCCGCAGCCTCACTGTGTGTGTGTGTGTGTGTGTGTGTGTGTGTGTGTGTGTATAACATAGAGCTGACAGCTGGCGCAGCTGAGATCTTCAGTTTTTCTGCATTCAGATCTCTGTGGAAAGAGTCACACTGAACAACAGCAGCTGGTACAATTGCCAACAGATACCTGTCACCACGGGTTACGGTGTCACCATGGATACCCTGTTCTGCATAGTTGATTCTTCAAGCTTTAATGCACCGTGCACACTTTTCAGCATGGTATTGTATTCAGCAAACCGTAATGATTATTGGAAAAATTTGTCAATAGAAATTTTCCTATAAAACGGATTAAATCATGCTTCAGCTGAAAACCTTTAAGGGCCAGTTGAGTCATGATGGTGTCCTGGGGTTTAGCATGCTGGCCATGCGGTGGCAACATCCCAGTTTGGGTTTGGCCAGGGACCTTTGTCGCCTGACAACCCTCTATTTTACTTTACATTTGATTTTCACCTCTATAATGTCCTCAGTTTTTTTTTTTTTTTTTTAAAGATATTTTTTGGGGCATTTTTTAGCCTTTAATTGATAGGACAGACAAGTGTGAGAGGGGGAGAGAGAGAGAGGGAGTGACATGCAGCAAAGGGCCACAAGCTGGAGTCAAACCCGGGCTGCTGCGGCAACAGCCTTGTACACGGGGCGCCTGCTCTACCACTAAGCCACCGAGGCCCCCGTGTCCTCAGTTTAATAAAGGTGTGCGAGTGTAAATAACTGACACTGAAAATGCTTCTTTCAGCTCTCACTTGATAACTTTTGACAAAAAGTTTGCAAATAGGTGCCGTGGAAATTTAAAGCTGCATGAATTTAATTTTTGGGGGGTGTTGGTGGCTTAGTGGATAGAGCAGGCGCCCCATGTACAAGGCTGTTGCCGCAATGACCTGGGTTCGACACCAGCCTGTGGCCCTTTGCTGCATGTCACTCCCCCTCTCTCTCCCCCCTTCACACTTGACTGTCCTATCAATTAAAGGCAAAAATGCCCTAAAAATTATCTTTAAAATAAATAAAAAAAAAAATTAATTTTTGGGCCACTTGGGGGCAGCATAAATAAGCTTTAAACATAATACTGATATACTATCACCTTTCGAAGTCCCCCTGAAATGTGTAATATATATTTTCCCAGGTTTAAGTCTGTGTCTCTGTCTTAAATGATCATTTATCTCTTGATATACACCAAATTTATGTCAAATATTAGTATCAGAGAATATTTAATCTAAATCCCTGTCTTTTCTCTTTGTGCAAAATCAGATAAAACAACCTCAAATGTTTGATGACTCGTTCTGCACCCAGTGACGTTTACAAAAGTTCATCCAAACAAATGAGATTGGGCAACTAGCTAGCCAACCTGGTCATGTAGAGCCTTTTAGGGCCGATGTCACAATGACATCATTTGTATAGCTGGAGGCAAAACACGACTCTCCACCACAGTGCTGTAGGTAACATAGAAGTCTTAAAATGTTGTCTTGTTGTGTGATTGGGAGCCAGAATAGAAGGAGTCATGGCTCAAAACTTTTATCAATGGGTAAAACCTTGTTTCCATTTTGTTTCATCTCCAAAATGATGGGAAATTCCTCCTGAATAACAGGAATGGAGGTGTGTGTGGAGCCCACAGTGCACACACACAGACTAAAGATGCTCTAACTTCCATATCACTGGGACTTTAGGAAGTTATGGGTAACATATTAGCAGCTGCTTATTGACAACATTGCCATTTATTTGGAGTTTCAAGTTTCTGTCAATTTGATGGATATTAAGAATACAATACATACACCACAATACAGTATTCACTCTGCTATAAGCTCTGACTCCTGTGGGGAATATCTGGTTCTTTGGTTGCTAAATGCTCCACTGTGTTCGCCAGATAGTCCCTTACTTTATCTGCCAGCTGCTTGGTGGTGGGCAGGGAGTGTACAGTGGGTTTTATCAGACTTTTTTGCTGTAGCTGTCTGTTACTGCTGGAATCGCTGCTGATGAGCATAGTGACAGTAAGATAGTAGACCATAAACCTGACAGAAGAGTTTGATTATTGATGATAGTGTGTCGGTTTGTCACTACATCAACCCTTTCACATTAAACATAGGCACTGAGTCCAATTCTAATGTAAAATTATTGATTGTAGCAGCTTTAAGTTTTAAAACAAGTTTCACTTTGACTGCTGTGGCCTGAGTAGGTTTCAGAAGAACTCTTTTTGCCTTTTCCCTGACTAACAGGGAGCAGTATGTTTAAATTAGTTGAGTATGTCGAGCCAATGGGTTATTGGCACAGTCTATATAAGCAGCAGTGTTGAAGGTCAGAAATTGCCTGAAAAGCTAAAAAGTACTAATCAAGTCAGCTCATTCCACCAGATCATAAATGCTACTTTCTTTTCCATAGTTCTGGGTATAAATCTCTCCTTCAAGTAAGGAAAAGAAAAACATTAGGCAGATTTATCATAAGTACTTTTTAACTTTTACACTTTTCACTGTACTTAGCTGTAACTCAAGTTTCCTTCCTGTTTATTTGTGGGTATTTATGTCTATGTTTGGTAAACATACATGACTTCATATCTTCACCAGAGGCAGATGTTGTGTGGGACGAGTGAGAAACTACTGATAAATATTCTTTCACATGTCCTCATTGTTCGTGGCAAGCAGTAAGTAGCTGGCTGTGCTGCGATCGAACGGATGAAGGCTGTCCATCTGCTTGTGATCTTACATCTGGAGCTGAAACGTCTGATAGATTCATCCGAGGTGTTTTTTTTAGACGTCGCACCTTGGCTGTCTGAGGGTCTGTGAGAACATAAACTCATGAGGCAATAAAGAAACTCTTTTCTTTTCTCCAAGAGCTGCCACATCATTGCAAATGTGCAGTTCCTTTTGTGTCAGGTGGTTTCTGTGTTTTTAAAGGTGAGGGACAATCTCTAGGAAGAGGTGAGAGGTAATAACAAGGTGTTTGTTTTTGTTTACTCCTTGCCACTGTATAAATTTGCTACCTTATTGTTTCTGCTGCTAAAAATACTTAGGCACCAAGTGAAAAGCCAGGCTAATATCCTTGTGGGGATGTTCCACATGCTCAGTATGCCAAACCTGCTTTTGCTAAGCCGAATCAGTCAGGCACCTTGTTTATTCATCTGTTGGGGTCATCTGTCACTCAGCAGAGGCAGCCAGGCATCTGCGACCTTCTCGTCGAGCTGGACAGCCCAGGCTATGAATAGAGCTGTGACACGTTCCAGTGTTTGACTTATCTATCGTTGCTCTTCTCACCTACAGACTCTCAGAGGTCTTGTGACTGAGATTCATGGACAAACTCCCAGATATGGGAACATGGCTGCTGCTGGCGGCAGGAAGCTAATCTTAGAGCTATCACAACTGGTGATGCAACCAGAAATGTGTCACTTGAACATGACCAATAGCAGCCAACCTGGAAATGGGTTATCAACCAGTAGATTAATGTAAGTGGTTGCATTGCACCACGGACGCTCCGCTGTGACCGAGTGTGACTTACGGCCTCTGTGACAGATATAATTTTTGTAAAAAGCTTGACTGTCATTGGCTCTGTCACACTCCGCAGTGAATGTCTTTCTTCAGTGGGCAGGAAGCAGCTAATTCAAGTGATGACAGAAAGGTCATGGATGGTTGAGTTTCCTCTCTGCCCCTCCATAAAAAGGTTATGACCCCTCAAAGGAACTTATTGCAAATAGTAGCCTTTGGATAATTTAGCGATTAAAGGTGACCTGAAAGGTGTTAATTTATTGCCCTTTTTCTAATACAGGGCAGCACTCAAATATTATGTCCCAGTGGTTAAGAGGGTCTAAAGGGTATATTCTATTATATCACTTTGTGAAATGCAAATTTGCACCTCTATCTCTAAAGATGTGTAAAGAAAAAAAATCCCCAGTGCGATTTTTAAATGATATCATTATTTAAAGGAACAGTGTATAAGATTTAGGAGGATTTAGTTTCATCTAGCACTGTATATACCAGATTTCAACCAGCTAAAACTTCACAGGTTAGAATTCTTTCAGCGTTCATTTTTCAGAAGGTTTTTATTGGGAGGCGAATTATCCAAGGAAGTTTCCACTCTGAAATGGAATGGACCAGGTGATTAAAACCGCTAAAAACACTGTATGCAGCAGCTTAATGATACAAATTAGTGTTTTCTCTACACTGTTTGGCACATCACAGATGGGCCGCTAAACCAGCACCTGCTAATGTTTGCTCAGCTTTATTCTCTGATAACTTGAGATCCAGACAAGTGGGAGGTTTTTACCGGAATTACCCTCAAAGGTCTCTTCCTCTCCAAAACAATCTGCCCCATTGATTTAAACTGATACAACTATTGAATAAAACAGTTAAAAAGTGAAAAAATGTTGTGTTTTCACGACACTCTTGTCTCAAAGGGGCTGCGAACTATGGTGGCTGACATGAAAACGGGAATGGCCCTATCTAGAGCTGTTTGGTTTGTGCGTTCTGGGTTGCTGTAGAAGCATGGAACTCTATAGGTAACGACCCGCTTCGTTTGTAGTTAAATGGCTCATTTTAAGGTAATGAAAAAAAAATTCTTATTTTAAGTCAATTATACACCAAAGAAAAAACACTTAATATTGTATTCCACTGCTGCCAATGTACCTCCTAAACAGTGGACCTTTTAGTGTTGAAAATATGTTGTATCTGCACCGGCAACTCTATTGTTTCCATCAAAGCACTTGAGAAGAAGAAGCACTAAGAGTCCTCCTTGTGTAGCATGAAGAGACTACAACTGCAACCCTGTGTTACGGAATGACAGAAGATGAACCTTGAACCTTGAACCACTACTTCAATGTCAGCAAGTTGACTGGAGTCAGTAATGGGTTCTGTTTCAAAGTACTTTTCATAATAGTGAAACATAAGTACAGGCTGGTGGATAATAGGCAAGGACATGGTGCCTGCATTCAGTTTGGCAACAATAGAAATCACTTACTGGAATATAAAGGCCAAATACAAGCCATAACCTTATAAACACAAATTACCCTGTTGAGAATAAAAGTATTTGAAGAAAGCTCACTTGATTTAGCCACTGACAGAATGTGCCTACTACTGAGCATTATTCAATATTTTCTTCACATAAATGGCGTAAAGTGAAGGTTTGAAGCTTTGAAGCAAATATGTATTGACAGCTCTTTTCCTTTCCCTGCACCCCCCCTGATATGTGCTTGTATGGGTAAACATATAATTATCTTTGGGCCTATATTACCATCAGAATGTATGTAGTGATTGAATGGGGTTCGAGTGGCTTCATGATGTATATTTATGAGGATTGGGGCTGCATAAAGCATGTTCGCTCTCATATTTTCTAACACCAGTGCAGAGTTCATGCATTCATTTAAATTCTTCCACTGTCCTTGATATTTTTCATTGTCACAGCAGTCAAATCCTTTGAGCTGCATGGGCAAATAAGCACAGAGTTTCTATGTGAAGTTATGTAGAAAAACAAATCAAATTCACTCAATGACGTAAATATTTTATGTCTTTGAATGGACCTTTATCTGCCTCAGATGAATGAACACACGGTAATCTACGTGTGTTTTTTCATGGCTGGCTGGTCTTCATCTCACCACCATCCCTCTCTCCCCTTCTCTCTTGGACACAGTCTTCCAGATGCACGAGTTCACCTGCTAATGTGTGCCAATTTTCTGCTGTTAAACTCGCTCATATGTTCATAACAAGATTCAACAATCTATGTACTTAAACAGATAATTTACTTCAAAAGAAAACAGACAAATGATGCAGCAGAGAACATGTCGCAGTGTAGAATTATAAATCATTTTAACAAGAAGAGAAGACAGAAAACCTGGTGTAGTAGTGTAATGAACTGACATGGCTTTCTTCAACATGTTCCAGAAATGACTTGATTTGTTGTTTCCTCAACAAACAACATTCAGTTGCCAGTTTGGGGAAAACTACAGAGTGGAACAAACCACTCCAAACATGCTCACAGAGAATGGACCCTGAAATGATTGTTGAGTCCCAAATTAGTCATTAAAGTGATAAAATATTCATGTTTTGGTTTGTTGATTTTTCTGTGATGTGATCACAATCCTTCAATTCTAAAGGTTTTGTGGTGGAAATGTAGTCCATACGTGATTAATTTCATAATTTTGTTTATTAAGTGTTGAAAAATAGTGAAATATAGGGCTCTAGTGGATTTTGCAAATTTGGCCCACCGTGCACCTGGCACAGCTACACCTCTTTCCCACCTCCGTCCCTCCTACCTGCGCAAGTCAGAAAGAGGGAGGAGAGAAGGCGTGGAGTGGGTTTTACACACATCACACCAATCAAATGAGCCCCTCTCCTTGCCCTTAAATGTGCGCGCGAAGGTGTAATGAGAGTTTACTCAATTCACCATGGCAGAAGAGAGCAGCAGCGTCAGACGGCCAAACTTCTCCCAGGAGGAAACTGATGTTTTGGTCCGTGAGGTGTCTCTCGTGCGCGCGCGCTCTCTCTCTCTCTTTCTCTCTCGCAGTCTCACTCTGTTTCTTTTCTTTTGACTTTTCTAAGATGACAGATGCTGAATATATACTCCCTATCTGATGCTGTGGCTGTTTGTGGTTGGCTGAGAGGGATGTGAACTCATTAGTTTGCAGCTGTGTTAATCAAATCATGTTGGGTTTCCATTACGCGTGCCAAATGCCAAACATGCAAAACGGTCCCAAATGGTGCCAATCCCCTTTGATCTGACATCAGATGTGACGGGACATATATACAGTACAGGCCAAAAGTTTGGACACACCTTCTCATTCAATGCATTTTCTTTATTTTCATGACTATTTACATTGTAGATTCTCACTGAAGGCATCAAAACTATGAATGAACACATGTGGAGTTATGTACTTAACAAAAAAAGGTGAAATAACTGAAAACATGTTTTATATTCTAGTTTCTTCAAAATAGCCACCCTTTGCTCTGATTACTGCTTTGCACACTCTTGGCATTCTCTCCATGAGCTTCAAGAGGTAGTCACCTGAAATGGTTTCCACTTCACAGGTGTGCCTTATCAGGGTTAATTAGTGGAATTTCTTGCTTTATCAATGGGGTTGGGACCATCAGTTGTGTTGTGCAGAAGTCAGGTTAATACACAGCCGACAGCCCTATTGGACAACTGTTAAAATTCATATTATGGCAAGAACCAATCAGCTAACTAAAGAAAAACGAGTGGCCATCATTACTTTAAGAAATGAAGGTCAGTCAGTCCGGAAAATTGCAAAAACTTTAAATGTGTCCCCAAGTGGAGTCGCAAAAACCATCAAGCGCTACAACGAAACTGGCACACATGAGGACCGACCCAGGAAAGGAAGACCAAGAGTCACCTCTGCTTCTGAGGATAAGTTCATCCGAGTCACCAGCCTCAGAAATCGCAGGTTAACAGCAGCTCAGATCAGAGACCAGATGAATGCCACACAGAGTTCTAGCAGCAGACCCATCTCTAGAACAACTGTTAAGAGGAGACTGCGCAAATCAGGCCTTCATGGTCAAATAGCTGCTAGGAAACCACTGCTAAGGAGAGGCAACAAGCAGAAGAGATTTGTTTGGGCCAAGAAACACAAGGAATGGACATTAGACCAGTGGAAATCTGTGCTTTGGTCTGATGAGTCCAAATTTGAGATCTTTGGTTCCAACCGCCGTGTCTTTGTGAGACGCGGAAAAGGTGAACGGATGGATTCCACATGCCTGGTTCCCACTGTGAAGCATGGAGGAGGAGGTGTGATGGTGTGGGGGTGTTTTGCTGGTGACACTGTTGGGGATTTATTCAAAATTGAAGGCACACTGAACCAGCATGGCTACCACAGCATCCTGCAGCGACATGCCATCCCATCCGGTTTGCGTTTAGTTGGATGATCATTTATTTTTCAACAGGACAATGACCCCAAACACACCTCCAGGCTGTGTAAGGGCTATTTGACCAAGAAGGAGAGTGATGGAGTGCTGCGGCAGATGACCTGGCCTCCACAGTCAGTGTTTTTTTTGGGGTATTTATTTTATTGTTAATGTGCCTGCCATTCTGGAAACCTGCCTGTGAGGTTTTGGTGACGTGTGCGCGCTGTCCGCCGGTCAGCCAAACTTCAGCTTACACCGGCTGCGCTCCCCCTGCGCTGACAGTAGACATGGTTTCAGCTGGCGAGCTTTTAGTGCACCTTCGGCGAAGCCTTTTGGCACGAAACTGTCACTGCGCCAAGCTGGATCTGTCGACACCTCCCCCTGCTGCGCCGCCACACCCATCTCAACACACCTCGGTCTGCCAAACTACCAAACTGAGCGCGCCTCGGGTTGCGCTGCTCAAAACTAGCTCTGCGCGGGGTTCGCCACCCTGCGCTGTGCCGGGAAACTAGAGCCCATAGCCTTGATAATTCCCCATAGCTTGAAGGGACATATTCAAATTGTTTATTTTGCCAGCAGTGCAAAGGCGACCCACATTTTTTCAATTGTAAATTGAGAACAGCAGTTTATACTCACAGTTAAGAACCTGGTAGGAGTAAATGTTTTGCATGTTGTGTGTAGCAGTGAGAGGCGGTTGGCATTAGAGGCAGCACCTCCAAGCTGGTAGCCATGGTACTCTGCCACGAAATACTCTGCCACGAAACCCTGGACTGGTTGCTTCAGGTCTGGAGTGAGTTGCTGCCCTGCATGAAGGAGTTTCTTGGAGTCTTGTTCATGAGTGAGAGTAAGATGTGCAAGATGAACAAGACTATTCAGGACTGACATGGTCTAAAGATCCAGATGTACAGGTCTATCTACGTTCCAACTTCCTCTAATTGTCAACTGATTGAAGTTCTTGCCGGTAGAACTACCCCATCCTTTATCTCATCACATTGTTTTCCTCCCACCCCACCTCCGTGCATCCCTGAACACACTCATTCAATTGTTCAATTACTGTGTGGTGTAGAAACAAAATTAGACACACTCAACATCTTGCAAATGATTCATATAAAATGGTGAAAGTCTCACAGAATGTTGTCAAAACTGTCAAAATCAAAACCATAATATTTTGTCTTGTTGTTTAAATTAGAATTAAATTTTAACTGAGTTCATGGACAACAGTTTAACAGCGTACAAGTCTCTGTGTTTGAATTGTCAAAACATTGGGCACATAAAAAAACAAAAACAATTTTCTAAGAGTGAAGTTGTTGAGTATTTGGGCACGCTACACTGTGTAAGAGTGAATTTATTGGATGTGTTTTCCAGTGGAAATTGCCCTAAATTATGCAAAAGCACATTTTTCCAAATTAAAGACTGTAGTATAACCAACAGGACACCATGATGTGTGAAGTGATTTTGGGAACACTGTACTGTCTAAGAGTGTGAGAGATATTTTTGTAGTATCTCTTTTTGGTGTTGCACTTTGCAGATGGTTTCCGCACACTCATCTCACAGCTGGCTGTTGTGTAGTGCTGTACAGAACAATGTTATTGTCCAGCTTGGAGGACGCGTCATACCGATGAACATCAGGTTGTAGCTAGTTGTCTGCCCTATCATGGCTGGAAAGGGGCATTGCTTGTGTTTTAGTAATGTTTTGCTTATCAGTTGTTGATCCAGGAAGTTCAACTTCATGAATATCTTTCCAACGATACCGAACTGATTTAGGCAGGTAGCTGCTGTCTCTTCCTTCTGGTACATCTATGTGCATTCAGTCTTTAGTGGTATGGAGTATCAGACCATACCATCCTACTTTGACCCCTGGTAGTGACCCAAGAAACAATATTGTGGATACAGATGACCAAAATGAGTTTCCCTGGAGGGGTGGCTTGGCTTTCCCTTTCACCATGTCATCACAGCAAGCAAGCGTCTGACTTTCGTGCCACATAGCATAACATCACAGACTCTCTTAAACCATTAAAAATGGAACTCTGTCACATCATGTAAACAAACTATCTAGCAGCTGTTGTCTTAGAGTGACAACTGAAAAGATGGGTGAGTAAGTATTTCGTTACTATTCATATTCACAACAGTACTATCAGGGGTAACTTACAGATATCATTGTTGTAGCTGCAGTACTCCCTGTCAATCTTCATCCAGCCAGATAGGGCCTTATTTAGAATTTTGTAGTGAAGGAGGTATCATATATATCATATATCAGACAACTCCTCATAACCTCTTGAAACATCCATTCCTTGTCCATTGCAGCGCTTTTAACACAAGCAATAGGAATAAATAGAAACCGGACATCTGACAATAGTTTTACTCAAAATGATGTTCTACACCATGCTCCGTCGCACTGTGCCAGTTAGGACAGTCCAATAGAAAACAATACACTCAAACTGACTTAGCTGCTGATGCTCCCTTGCATCACACCCAGTTAAGACATGGTGTTAGAGATTTTGCTTTAAAGCTCAGACATTGGACAGAAGTTTATTTCGATGCTTCCTCACATTGACAAAAGTTGGGGTGGATTGGGCATCTGATAAGGATTCCTCCTGGATACCTCCCTTTAGAGGTTTTCCAGACACGTCCAACTGGGCAGAGGCCCCAGGCCAGACCCAGAGCATGCTGGAGGGATAACATATCCCATCTGGTCTTGGAATGCCTTGGGGTCCCCCAGGAGAGGCTGGGTAGAGAGAAAGATGTCTGGGCTACCCTTCTGATCTCACCATGACCCTGACCTCTATGAGTTCTCAAAATTAAATGGATGCTAACTCAAATGGTTATCAAAATAGTTGCTGAATAATGTTCCATAGATAAACGAATTGATAAATCAACTACATGTTTCAGTTTTAGTCCTAATGGTTATATCATATTCCATTAGAAACATTCTAGGTGTATATAAATTCACAGCCTTTACTAAAATCCACAGAGAGGTAGTCAAAGGGGACGTAGGGATTTTACCATGCATTTTACTCTGCCAGTGTTATTAACATTTATTTGGTTTATTTAACTATTTACAAAGATCAGAGCCACTGAAAGGTAAACACATTGCCAAATGTATTTAAGCTCTATCTCCTCAAACATGTTTTACCTCCCCTGCTGTTTTTTCGCCACATTAGCATAGTAGCTCTACAGATGGAAGTGTCGTTTGGTCTGCCGCTTTGGTTCAGATTGAAATATCTTAGACTCACAAGTCAGTCTTTAGATGCTTTGCTTAACTAAAGACTGATGACTTTCTCCCTGATTTTGTGTTTAGATGGGCGGATACAATTTCAGAGTTTAAAAAAACTCCCTACGTTGCAGAACCAATAGTAAATCCACAGGGCGGTCCTTTGGTGGCTCGCTGAACTCTTGTGCTCATAAACATACTCTGACTAGAAACACGTGTAGCAGTACAAAATGGCTCAAGTCGCTGTAAGTCCTTCATTTCCACAATCTTGTGGACTGAGCACACGTTTGATAAAACGGAGTTAAATCTCTCGGCATCCATTTTCAAGCTCTCTGTGTGTTTGTGTCCTTGCGGACAAGAAAAGGGGGAGCGCACATTTCCAGGAGGGCGTGTCCTTTTCAAAAATGCAAGAGGTGTTGCTTTGTTGCCGGCCGTTTTCGCCGGTGTGTTAAACACACTTTAGAAAGGTGTGTCCCCAGACTATCAGAAGCTGGAGATCTCTGATTGTCTGGTGGCGAGACTAAGAAATATCTTAACAACTTTGAGATGGATTGCAATTTGTGCAATATACATTCGTGGTCCCTAGAAGATGAACCCTAATGACTTTTGATGATCCCCTTTAGCACCACCTTGAGGTTCGCACTTGTGCTTTTGAGTGAAATGCCTCAACAACTATTGGATGGGTTGCCATTAAATATGAGACATGATTGATCCATGTCCCAATCAGGATGAACTGTAACAACTTTGGCGATTCACAGATGTTCTATCTAGGGGCATCATCAGGTCAAATTCATAATTTAATTTGACAAAGACAAGGTACAGCTGCTGATGTACTCCATATGTTTTAAATTGATTTTTTAAATTGCATACTGTTGTTTGTAGTCTGGCATTGACACATCTTGCTGATAAAAGGGGGGGTATCATATTCAGCAGACATTATCCTGTGTTGTCCATGGATCTCCTCCCATTAGCCAGTTTAGATCTGTTACTGTTATGAGGCGATTTTTTTAATGATTGGTGGTTCAAGTGGTTTTCTTTCCTGGTCCTCTCTCTCTCTCTCTCTCTCTCTCTCTCTCTCTCTCTCTCTCTGTATTGAGTTCTGTGTGCCTCCCTCCTGTAAATGCTTGTCTGCTGCTGCTGCTTGCATGCAGAAATATAGTGCAGATAGAGTTGGAGCAAGGATTTCAGTGTCAAGATGTACAAAGCTGATATGGACTCATGGATGTAATTTCTTGCTGAATATATTCCATTCAGTCTTGTCAGAGTCGTGTTTCATATTTTCAGGTTTTATTCAGTATGCTGAAATGTTCATTACATATTCTCAGACTTTCATTTAATATTGATTTTTTTCCTGTATATTATAATTTTTCTCTCAAATTTCCATAATGCACTACAACCACCACTCCACCCAGCTAAGTTTTGGCAAGGTGCTGGAAACATCAGTAAGTCCAAACTGGTAGAAAAAAATTCCACACTCTTGCAGAGCTGAAAATGAGCCAGTTTCTACTGTTTTCCTACAATTTTACATTAAACATTCCATTTTATTAAAAAAAATCATTATGAGCATCCTAGTATGCTACTGGTCTAAGGTACATACTATATTGTCACTAGTTTTTAATCCTGTCCACAGGAACCTTTGATACACGTAATTTTGCTCTCAGCCTTGGTTTTTTGCCACTCTAGAAAAGTTGGTAATTATATTAGATTTCTATTTTTATTTGAATTTAGTAACTTTAGAGTAAAGTGGTTTATCTAATCTGCATTAACAGTGAGTGGCAGTGAACCAAAATAGTAAAATTGCAGGCTGGAAAGTTGATTCTTAAGTCGATTTACAATTCTCTGTGGGTTTGGAACTGTCAGCATCCTCCTTCAAATGATATTACATTTCAGATTTCATCTTTTGTTATTACAAAAGTATTAATTAGAGCAGCTCTAAAGCTGGAGTGGGCAGAAATCTAGGAAAGGCAGAGCCCCTCCCAGCAGACAATACAGGCATACACACACACGTTTCATACAGTTGCCCAGTGTTTCACATACATTGATTTATTTAATCTTATTTTATTGTAGAGATGAGCGCTGCACATTTGCTCAGCCCCTACTTACCATGCTCCATGCTCTCATTTCCTGGTTGTTAGACCACAAATGAGACAAGAAGTAGCTAGCAAGCCACCCCACAGTTTCTCTGCCTTGCTCCTTGCCACTGTGGACTGCCTCATAGGGAGGATAGCAGACAGCAGCAGCTCCGAGACGGACCTTTCGTCTGTGGCTCTAGCAGCTCAGATTCAGCCATCTCAAACTCCCTAATGCAAGGTGTCATGGCAAGCTGGTGGACTGCGGAGCATGTGTAATGGCAGCAACAAAAAGTTTGTTAATCTGGCAAGAAGTCTGAGCTGTTCTGGTCCCTAGAGCTGGGTTGGCGCTGGCTAGATTATTGCTGCTGCGGCCACTGGCTGGAGGTCCTTCTCCAGGGCTGCTGCCTGCTCTTTGCTAGGTGAAGTGGTCTTTAGCAGCAGGCATTGAGGTGAAACACAAGCTTTGATTCGAGCCTCTAGCTAACGTTAGCTACATGAAAGTGAACTTGAAGCTGCAACTGTATGCCTTCGTGCCCGTTTGCAGAAGGCTAAACTATTAGCAATATGTTCTCTCCACCTCTGAAAAGCTTTATTGATATGGATAAATGTTTTTATGCCTTTATGCTGTGATAGCCATGGCCGGAGCATTATGTTTTCAGGTTGTCCATCCATCCGAGCGTATGTATGTACATTCGTCTCATTGTCATGAATGTGATATCTCAAGAACACCACCAGGCAAGTTTTTTTTAAAAATGGCACAAACGTTCATCTGGACTTGATAATGAACTGATTAGATTTTGTTGGTCAAAGGTCACTGTGACCTTGCATCCGTCTCATTCTTGTAAACGCAGTATCTTAAGAACACCGAGAGGGAATTTCTACAAATATGTTGCAAATGTCCACATGGATTCAAAAATTAACTCATTAAAATTTGGTGGTTGAACGTCAAGGTCACTGTGACCTATCGAAACATGTTTTTGGCCATAACGTAGCTTAACTTAGCAACTTAGAATGAAATAATAAAGTAATGACATTTTATATCCAGAAAGTTAAAAGTCAGTACCACAGTGACATCATAATATTCTGCAAAAACACTTTTCTGGCCATCACTCATCATGACTCAGGAGCAGAAGGGGACATTTGGTCACATACTGATTTAGTGACACTAATATTGGGTGCCAACTTTGAGAGTATTGAGAGTACTCTGAAAATAGAGCTTCTGTGTTGGTGGGGAGAGGATGTGTGTGAAGCGTCCATGTTTAGCTTGACAGGTTTGTGGAGGCATACGAAGGCAAGGCGGTAATTCAGCTTTTGTGTTTATTGTCAGACTCTCTTGTAGACTTTCTTTTTGGTAAATCTGTCATAATTTCTCAGGTTGCTATGCATTGTGGGCAGTTTTTTCACAACTTTCTCTGCAGGAGTCTCCAACATTAGAACAGCTTTTTGCCGAAATGACCTGTGATTTCTCTTGTCACAGGCTAGATTTTCTAAAGCCCAAGAACAGAGCCAAGAGGAGGTGCAGAAGTCTAGTAATCTCTCTGTCCTCTTGGATTACAATATACTCAAGGTTTATTATGGGATTTTATTTTTTTTAATGCATTGACACCAAAATAAAACTGCCCTCCCCAGCTTCACAGGCACATCTCACATGCGAAAAATAAAATGTGCATGAGGTATGTTTCCATTATCGGAGGTGGAGGCTTTCTGAATGTAAAATGTGTGAGAGCTATATCAGAGGGTACATTAAAGAAAATGGAATGAGTCTTTACACTGCTGCATAAATTATTCATCAAATGTGCTATTTCACAATTTTCAACACAGAATCAGGAACTCCATACTGTTTATGGGGCAGTGAGGAATTTCACTCAGGACTTGTAGTCGGCAGTATGATTTCATGCATCGCACTGTATGTGGTATAAAAATAAATAGTGGACAGAACCACTACTACTGAAAATTGCTAATAGCTGGAGATACTTATGCATAAATGCATCCGTCGGGTCTGGCTATACACCACCTTAACCTCATCTTGCCCCCTTTTAGAGTGTTTGTGCTTCCTTCCAGAATATGTCTGCCCACCTCCAGTGATAGTGGCACTGCCTTGCAGTGTAGGCAATTCAGGTTAAGGCCTTTGGAGGAAAAAATGCACATATCCATCTGCCTGGACACAGATGGAGAGAGGAGATACAGATTATAGCTCAATAAAAACACATCCACACAATGCACCAAAATCTGCACAAACATGGACTACATCTAAAAAACAACACATTTCCAGAGGTTGTTTAGAGTGGCGAGGGGTTGCTTTTTGATGTAAGACACGTCAGGGTGGGGCTACATGTTTCCAGGCCCAGAAATTTTAGCAGCACCCCCATGTGCATACCTACTCTCTCTTCCTCTGTCTGAATCATAAACTCGGATCTTTTGGCCCTCATGTTCCTTTATTTATGCCTTTGAATGTCTGGGATAAAATGCTGACAAAGATCAGTTTGTAGACTGACAGCGGTAATATCAAATCAGCAACAGAAGATTAACTGACACTTTGCTCGGTCTGTCATGTGGCACCAGAGAGAAAGAGAGAAGTCCCAGACAGATGGATGTTGATGGGCTGCAGACATCTCAGGAAAGAGAGACTGATGCAGTCAGTGAAAGGGTGTGCGTAGGTGTGTTTGATGTAACCCCAGACAGTTGCGTTACACAGACAGCAGAGAGGTGGAGGACTTTTTGGGGAGAAATACCGGCGCAGGCTCAACCAGGCGTGAATACCTGCATTAGTATTCACATGTACTGTCAGAGGAAGGTTTTGATAAGGATTCTGTTTTCCAAAAAGGAAAGCAACAGAGTTAATTTGAGGAACTGTGTTTACAAAGGGGACTGAGGGTAAACAGACTCCAGATACAGCACCGCTGCTCTCAGGTGATGGTTGCAACAGAAATACCTGCAAAGATGATTTCATTGTACTTTGATTTGTTCATTTTCTAATGATCACTGTCATCATACGCTAAATGTGAAGTCAAGTGACGCAGCTGTGATGATGTTTATGCGAATCAGGTGGCACGCTGCAATTTTGGTAATCATATTGGCATGAAATTGCGCCTGTGTTTCTGTCTGCTGAGATTACGTCTTATCTCAAAGGCAAAAAAGTGTTTTTTTTTGTTTTTTTCATGGCTGTAATTAGAGGAGGCGCAAACATGGATGTGTTCAATTCACTCAGATCCCTTTTCTTGATTATTTTTCTTATCTTACCTTGATAGAAGTCACTTAAAGTCTATCAACAGAAAAATAATCAGCAGCAACATAGAATATCAATTACAGGGGAACCACCAATTTTACACAAGTCAGTTTACAGGTGTTGAGGAGTGCTACTGCATATGTAAAAAAGATGTCTAAAGGCTTTCCAGAGTGAGCTGCATGAAATCTGATTGATTGATTGGTTGATTGATTGATCGGGTCTGGAGACTACAAGTTTGAAAATGAGAAAACCCTGGGTCTGTTGACAAAGAGAAAAAGTAGTGAGGTTATCAGAAGTCTGTAACCCGCTCCTTATCTCTGCTTGAGGCTCAAGGCTACATTATCGTCGACTTGCACATCATACCTAAATCTCTAATTGAACTGTCAGTGATTGAGTTGTATTGTCGGTAATGTAGGCATCCAGTTTTGACATTGAAGAAAAATGCATGGAATAAAAAACATGATATCTCTGGTTGGATAATTCTGGATAATTCTATGGGTATTAATATAAAACCAACATGCATGTAAATACACCCAACATGGGTAACTGAATGTAACCCTTTTAATCACTTTAGTATAGAAAAAGAACAACGACTACAAACATGAAACAGTAAAACCACATTTTCATAAAGCTACGAAGTTGTTGCCCATACGCAACTACATTATGGTCTTCTAAAATAACAGAATTTTTACATAAACTTTACCATTATATGCAGAAAACTTGGGGACCCTACTCCCAGACACAGACGTGAACACTTTCTCTTAGGAGAAGCCGGGCTGGACTCAGCATTTAGCCCATTAAGAAACTGTCTGTTGCTTTTAAAAGTGGACGAGCAGAGCTGAGTGGCCAGTATTGAACCTTGCTCCCACTCCACCTGGAATACTAAACTATTCATCTCACTAAAAGTGTATACATTTCCAGACTTCTTTCTTGATAACCCTGCACTATAACAACAATGTGTTCGTGCCTTTTAATCGCCTACATTGCAAAATAAATGTGTAGCTGTTGTCTTTTTGCTCCCCCGCTGAAAAATATGACTTCACTGTAACTATTAGCTCTAACAGGCAAACATATTGTTGTTGACTAATGCTTCTAATATCAGAGTTTGAACTCTTGGTCCTTTAAGTTGCTGTAATTCCAATACATTTGAGGTATTCCCCGTTTGTTAATGCCTTTGTGCTATACAGGTATAAAGAAAAGTTTTATGACTGTTTCTGAAACCATTAAATAGATAGATAGATAGATAGATATGGACTTGCATAAAAACGTACCATATATGCACAGAGACGGAGGAAAAGCCCACAGAAACGCAGCGAAACACAGAGACAAACAGTCCTTGTCTTACAGTGAATGGGGAAGAGGCTCAGCTGAATGAAGGCAGCTATTAAAATCCCTTGTAAACACATTATGGGCCTGGTCTTGTCAATATACAGAATGAGACATAACAGTGATATAGAGGGTGAGGCGCATCCATAAATGCATGAAGCCAATCTCATGTCAGCATCTGCTGGCATCTTTCCGTGAATTCTGATGTGCAGTAGTTACACTGAAGAAAACGGGAAGGAGAGGACTGAACAAAGCACAAGTAAACTTATTAAATACAAAGAAAAAAAGATGCCTCAGGCTAATTGTCAGAACAAAAGAAATATCAAAGTTTGAACAGTGTACATTAGCAGAGCATTTTTGTTCATAATTGGACGAATACAAACGCATACAATATGAGTTGATGATGAACTGTAATCTAAATTACAGGGAAAATGTTGCCACATTTGCAGCAAATGTGGCTCATCACTATTCTTACCAGGGACTACAAAAGAGGAAGTATTTAAACTTCTGCACAGGAAACGAAGAGGAAACTCAAAGATTTACTAATTAAATACAATGAAATGAAGGTACATGTAGTCTATGGTCTTAAAGTGTGGGAAGGAAAAAAAAAATCAAATTTCACCATGTATGTTAGAGACATAGATAAAACTGAGCTGTATCAATTCTAGTTAGTATCCCAATATATTTTCACAATTTCTACCAAAATAAAACATTTTTTAAAACAATTTTCAATTGGATTTTGTGTCCAGATGCCTTCAAGTGTTTTGTTTTCTGCTGCAAGATGATACGGGCACTGGATACCAGATGAAGCTCTCAATATGCCTTTGTATAAAATTACCCTCCAGACCCGTTTTGAAGCTTTTAAAAATACTGTGCTATGATAAACATTTTGTTTTACATGGTTCTCCCAAATGAAAAGTAAAAAATAAACCTAAACACAGCTACTGTTTTCCCACTGAGAAATTCTAAATCTGACCTCTGCCCGGCACACCACTGCTGCCCTTTTGCTTTCTGTTTGTGCAACACTGGCACAGTGCTAAAATGAAGTGTGGACAAAGGTTTGGTTATGGGAGATAAGTGCTAGTATCAGTGAAAGAGCAGTGTGACTGTGCATCAAGATGGTTAGTGTTAGCATTAGACGAAACATTGGAGAGATTGAGCCATCCATGTTTGTGCCTCAGTCAGACCCAGACTCAGATGAGGAGTCTGTTGTGCACCAAAAACGATGACTAGCAAAGGTATCAGAATGGTAAGTGTAGTTAGCATCTTTAATTTTTCATGCTTTTTTCAGATTTTTATATTACCTCTACTCAGAGGTAGAGCTGGTCGTCCACCAATCGGAAGATCGGCAGTATCCTTGGGCAAGATACTGAACCCCAAATTGCTCCCGATGGCTGTTCCAACGGTGTGTGAACGGCTACTGAGAAGCAGGTGGCACCATGTATGGTAGCCTCAACCACCAGTCAGATTGTTTGTGGGTGAATGTGACGTAGTAGAAAAATGCTTTTAGTGTTCGGAAGACTAGAAAGGTGCTATGCAAGTAGAGTCCATTTACCACTTTACCATATAAGTCCACTCTGTGCTGGAGATTTCAGGTTTCTTTGTGTGGTGTCCAAGTCTGCCGCCCTGTCTGTGTGTTTCCTTCTTTTCAATGTTTATTAGACAGTGATTGGCTTTTGAATTTGTGACGTACCCTCTCCAGCTTGCCTGGTGTATGTTTACATCTCTTCAAACCTTGCACAGACACAAGTCAGTGTAGTGAAATTTAGACATTTTAGGGAACATAAACATAACAAAACAAATTTTGAAACAAAGGGATCTTTAAAGAAAGTGAAGAGAAAATCGGTAAGGAAACAGTCTTCTGATCATTTGATAGAGTCGCTCTAATCACGTAACTTAAAAAATAAAAGGTCAATGAAACATTAACGCTCCCCATATGTACTTTTCAAACAAGATTTTCCCATGGGATTGATGTCAGCGTCAAAAGGAAGCTCAGAGATCAAATTTGAATGTGTAATTTTGACCCTACACTGCAGCTCCACCATCACATCAGTTATGCTAATTACTTGATGAAAAATGCAAATAAACATCATCCGTCAAATAATTTGTCATATCATTATGTCTGTGATCTGTGAGGGACAAAAATGATATCAGTCTCTCTCTAACACAAGCACAAAGTTAACTGCAAAGGACAACAAACTCACAAACAACAAAAAAGTATGTTTGGAGGTAAACAGGACAGTGTCTGTGTTTGATACCTTAAATTGCACCTCATTCCCTTTGTGAGCGATCAATAAAGCTGACAGAGAGATGAGGATTCACTCGCCATCATCCAGGGCTGTTTTATTCCATTTAAAAACAGAGACATGCACAAACAGGTGTCATTTAGGAGCTGATATGTATTTCACATTAGTATGGACCTGGTGTCTTCCAGCCCTCCTCAGAATAACCGTATAAACAGGCATACATGCACGTATAATTTTCTTATTAGAGGAACAATAGCTGATGTTTTAGACTGCGTTGCTTGTCATTCCACGGCGTTTGGAAATAACTTCTCCATTGTTGTTGTAACCATTACTCAAGGATGACTTATTTCTCTATCCTGTGTCAGACTATTGAGTCTGTTAAAGGAACAGAATAATAAGAAAATGAGCAGGTGAAAATTAAAGTATTTATAGAAGAGAATATGGGCTCAAAACCATTAGGCAGATTTGGTTGATTTGCATTAAAGCCCAGGCTCTTTTATATTTTGATGAGTCATATTATGTGCCTGTCTGTGTGTGTGTGTGTGTGTGTGTGTGTCTGTGTGTGTGTCTGTGTGTGTCTGTGTCTGCCCACATTAATAACACATTTGAGGTAAGATCTAGAAAGTCAGGCCAGCATCTCAGCATAGATATTTTATTAGGATTCACAGCCACTTCTTTTTTTCTCATTATATTCTGTCTGTCTGTCATGTTTTTAAGAACTTTTGTTTTTGACATTACTGCTAGAGAAATGTCAATGCTGTCTAATAACTTGGGCTTTTAATCAGATATCTTCACACAGTATTTCAGACGTTAACTGTCCTCATTTTTAATTTTGTAACATCATTTTAAAAGATAATGGGGAGCAAAGGTCGCCATGAAAAATGTGTTTTGTAATGTGTGTTGCGTAGACATCCAGCATACCATTGCAAAAATACTTCAGAGTTCTGTGGTTCAGCTAAGAGTCTTGAAAAGTGTGTCATGGTAGTTTTTTCATGAGACAGTCAATGGTATCTTGCATGGGTGGGACAAAGTTGTTGTTTTGCAAATTACAAGTATGTCATAAGTTGCTGTGGAGACCCACATCAAGAATGACAAGTTCCAAGTCAAGTCTCAAGTCTTAAATTTGAGTTTTGAGTCCTAAACAAGTCATAATGCACTCTTCACCAAATCTAATGATATTTTAACAACAGAGTAAAAATATATCAATTTTTTTAAACAAGTGTGTTCATTGGCTTTTTAATATACTACAAATTTTACATCAAAAACAACAACAGAAAACAAATAGGGTATAAAATAGAACATTACCCGTAAGGCATCAACTGCTATGACAGGGCAACACAGTGAGTACTTTTGCAAGGTTCAAAATAGATAATCAAAAATGCTGCCTATACAAGTATTGACAGTCTAAAGGAAAGAAAGGGGAAAAATAAATGCACATAACTATGGTGCATTCAAGAGATTAAGACAGGTAGACTTCTGAAACCTTCTCCCCCTCTAGAAACGTCATAAAACGTCCCTGTATCTTATCAAATGTAGAATATTTACCATTAATTGTAAAAGTAAGTTTTTCTAGGGCAACAGAGTGTGACTTTCCAGTAAGCCAGGTTTGTAAACTTGGTCTCATAGTGGATTTCCAGAATCTGGCTATGGCGTGTTTGGCTTGTAGAATAATATGTTAACACGGATGCTTTTTAAAATATGCACTTACTTGTTGAAACAAGTTTGTTGGAAATCGTTGCGTCTCTGTCTGTGATTTTCGACCTGCAAGTTTTCCATACTGCGTTTTATTTTTTACTATATATAAAGATGAACGACGCATCTCCGCATACCCCACTGCAGAGAAGTGAATCTAAAATATCCCCAACAAGGCCGCTACCATTTTGCTCTGGTGACTTCATTTGGAGCTAGAGTCTGCTCAGTAGTGATCTCCACGGTATCATCTTTCCTGCCCATACACCTATCCAAACAGTCACAAGCAGCACCACTAAATGCTAACCCACTGATTGGCTCACACAGTTGTCAGTCATGTTGTAAAATCCATTTTTTACAGCATTAAATTACTAAATAAGACTAAACTTATTTTAAAAACGAACAGTTGAACATACAGCAGCATGATCTTTGGAGACAATTTATTTGATGTGTACTTTGAGTTTTTGTTTGGTCCACGACCCATCCATTAACATAAAGAGGGTGGCTTTATGACCTATACACTCAACATCTATTGCACGTCTTTCCATACTGGAAGAGGGATCCCTCCTTAGTTGCTCTTCCTGAGGTCTCTCCCACCCCCCAGTTCGGGGTTCAGTATCTTGCCCAAGGATACTTCAATATGCGGATTGGAGGAGCCGGTCAAACCGCCGATCTCCCGACTGGTGGATGACCCGCTCTACCTCCTGAGACACAGCCGCCCGCAAGCTATTGGGCTTTATAAATAAAACTGAACTGACTACTACAACCAGCCACCAGCGGCTGATCAAGATGTTTCGGCTTCAGTTTTGGGGAGCTGTCATGATGTTCATTTTTATTTACAGTGTATGATTTTTTTGTAGACCACCGCATAGTTTTTGCACACGGATGAAATTATCTTTGCTAACATTTTTCCAACTGGCGCTTCGTAACCTCATATTCCCTCATAGTTCTCTCCTGTAGCTTGACTATATGCTGTTGGATTGGTTTCAAACAAAGCTGATTTGGGGAAATAAGTGTCGAATTGCTGGGAATAAATTGCGTTAATGTAGGTGATTCAGGAAATAAAGGTAAATTAATTGATTTGTGGCACATATATTAAATAACATACTTTTTAATCTTTGGGCTTGGGGTAAGGTATCAAGCCAAGTCATTGGTTTTAAAGTCCAAGTTGAGTTGAAAGTCTCATTTGATTTTGTCAAGAACAGTCTAAAGTCATCAAATCTGTGACAGTCCAAGTCATGTGACTTGAGTCTAAACCTCCATTACATTCAATCTAGTAACATGGTTTCATAGCCTGTTTCAGTAAAACGAACAATCAGCATGTCAGAAGGTCAGATGTTGAAAGGCAAAAATTGCAGCATACGGAACATTTCATGACTCAGTGACATTGATTAGAAAGCTCTGTCAGATCCCTGCAGATATGCTCAAATAATGGTTATTTTCTACTACTAGGAAGCAAAATCTTTTCACCTTTAACATGCCTTTAAGATACAGATCACTGTGTTTGACAACAGCTGATTGTACACTGCTGTGTCATCTCATCTAATGTGTTTTCTGTTGTCATGTTTTAGGGCTCAACGCTCTGCCCTTTGACCCAACATCCAACAACGACCCTCTCCACTTCAACAGCTCCAATGGGCCGCTCATGTCAGAGTGTCCTTCTCTGGAAAACACTGCTGAAAACAGCAAGAAAAGGAAAAGGACCAGCCTGCCTCCAGGTACTGACAGTGCTACCTCTCTATAGTAACATCATGACACAAAAGAATAAAGAAACCTGTCCTTTCTGGCTTTTCAGTAATGCCCCAATAGTATTATGTGTTGTGCTACACAGACCCTACCTGGAATTACACTGTCCCACTTTGTCTGGTTGTGTGTTTCCTGATGGAATGTAATTTAAATGCTACCAGCATCAAATAACTGCTGGTGAGAGATAAACTTTAATCCTGTTATTTTGAGACAGTCTGAAAGAGGTAGCCTTGTTTGGTCTTTGCTGTTTTTGATTAGTTCGTTGTAGCCTGCGGTGCTGCTTGTCTGGACCGTTTGGAGGTCACCCGGCTAAAACCAGGAAGCTGCACTTCGGAGATTTCACGTCCGCCTGCCTCTCACCATGCCAACAGACCCGCCAATCAAAACCTCACATGCCCCCAGCTCTCACACATATACTGACCTGCTATGCCCAAAATACTGTGGCAATGTCTTTATGTGTGCATGCATGCACTGTAATCTCTGCCTGTGTGTGTGTGCAAAAGCTCACCCAATGAGCCTAATTTTAATCAGGGCTAGTGTGTTGTCTAATTAAAGGAGGGCTTTCTAATTAATTGCATTATGAGCAGTAGAAAGAAGAGGGCCCTTAAGACAGAGAGGTGTTGCTCCATGTTTTCATCTGTCGGGGTGACACTAATTGGTCTGGATTTACAATCTGGCAGAGATACACAGGGGCTCCAAATTAACTAATATCAGCACTTGCAGGGCACAGCTTACTCACTGGTGGTGCTCATCGTCAAACATGGCCCGTGGAACCTCGCACTAGCCGGCTAAATGGCTCATTTTTCTCCTGCCAAATACAGTCGCCAACAATTCCATCAAAGATCTGTGTGTGCTTTGTGCTGTTATAGATTTAATTCCCAGAGGTAGTGATAAGGTAGTCCACCTGGAAAGAATCTGCACACGACCCATCTTTCTTTAAGTCTCCCCGCTGGCTAGTGTTACCAATTATATAAGGTAAATAATATTTCTCCCCTGTCAACAACGGGACTGACCCTCCGAGGGCCATTCCTTTAAAGCTTGAACAAACAAAGGTTTAGGCAGCTGAGATTGCCTTTCAGTGCAAAATTATACCTTGTCTCTCCATAATGATGGAGATAGAAAAGAGCTGATGAATATATCTATTATATTGCTGAACATGTCCAGGGTGTGTCCAGGGTGTACCGTGCCTCTCACCAAGTGCATGCTGGGATTTGCCTTCTTGCACACACAAGCAGTAAGCAACTTTAAAACAAAGATGATGGATAAACATTAAAGACAGTTTTCACATTACTTAAGATTGGTTAATATGGATAAATCCTGTATAATATCATAATATTGATTTATATATGTGTGGTGTGGATACATTGTTAATGGATATAATAACCAAAGGGAAATATCTGTTTCTGGCTAATCCAGAAATTTAGTTACTTAACATGCTAAGTCAAGTACATTGTACTTATATAGTGTAGCCCAATATCACAGGTTGCAAAATTAACCCTGCTGGCTTCATAGTCTGTATAGCATACAACACCCTCTTCAGTGTTCTTCAGGCCAAGGACTCCTTAGCTCAAAGAGAGACGGAGCAGGGACCCCCTTCTACATATATTGTATAAAACTGAGGTGCACTTGAGATAATTCTCTGAATATTTTCCAGTCTTCTTTTGATTGCAGTTTGCCTTAGTTGCTAAGCAGATGTAGCGAGGCTAGGTGTGTTAGCTTTACGCTGTCCACTCTGGCAGGGGGTTTCTGAGGCGGACGGTGTGTCAAGAGTCTCTTGCTTGAAAAGTTACAAAATTATCCATAGTGGCTCACAAAAATGTCCGTACATTTGGAATAATAATGCAGTTAATTGACCAGTATATTTCAACCAAACTAGTTCCTTCCCATTATGAATAGGTGCCACGGAGTGAAGAAAAAAAAAGTGAAGCATGGTGATTTAGCATTAGCTAGCCGATTGCATTAGGTGGGTAACAGATAGCTTGTTATTAATGTTGTATACTGTAAATTAAATAGGTTTTATGAATAGGTCAGTTTTTCGTCATTAATAATATGTTGGATTAATGTCAATGTGTATTTTCAGACACCTTTTAATGAAATTTGGTGACCCCCTGCAGTAATTCAGAGGCACCATTAGGGGCCCACCCTTTAAGAAACAGGCCTCAGGCCCTTGCTTTAGGGCTGTCATATTCTACAGGTTAGAAAGAGAGGATGGAGAAGGCAACAATGGAGAAGTTGTGAGAAACTGGAGGGAAAACAAAAGTGCAGTAGTCTTATAAATTATTAGGTGGTCTATACTTAATTAATAAAAAATTTAAAAAGTATCTGTAAAAACAGAACACAAGCTTGCAGGTAGTCGATGTAATATGTGATTTTGCTACGTTTTTCTTCCATTATGTGTTGTGCAACATCCTTTGTCGATGACACATCCTTGATTACGGTGGTTCTGTGCAAAACTGGTGGAAATTCAAGCTGGTTTTCTGAAAAGCCCTGAGGTTCCAGGAATCCTGAATGGAATTCAAGAATTGAGGTTAAATGGAAATATGTCAGTGTTTGTGTCTTTTTGTTGCAAGCTAATTTAGTCATTGGGTTGAATCAGCTGAATCTATAAGAGTCTGAGGAGGGCTCATCTAAAGCAGAAGAGTTGTGTTATTGTGCTGCTGCAGTGGAAAGTCAAACATGGTAAAATGCAGAGGATTTTGCAAACAACAGACAGGTTTTCACACAGATATGTGAACAGTGTTACAGAGGGCAGATTTGGAGTCATGGGTTCCATCTAGGGCTGCGTGACATGAGAAGTGTCCTCAGCTCTGCCTTTCTGCTGCTTTCAGTATCGTGTGAAAATACAACAACGTGCTTGATGAATATTAAGAGTAAAGGAAATTATTTCCAACATTCTTCTATTGAACAAAGTGAACATTAAACTGAACACAAAAGGCATTTTTTTAAGGTATTTTAAAGTGCAGTGTTCATAAAAAAAAAGGATATACTGTGCAGCCCTAGTTCCATCAATATGATTGGAATCATCAGTGGGGTTTTGGCAGGTTCCCAGGAAGGGCAGGGCATGTCTGGGAGAACCTGGCAGTGCATTCTGGAGTTGTGTTTTTAGAACAAAGCAGTGAACATATGCGCAAAGCACAAAGCAAACATGACAATCACATGTACTTGAATGACATTTCCCTCCACGCCTGGATAAGTTGCACCAGGTAGTTTGAATAACTCCTATCAACTAGTCTCTTTTTAATCTAATTTTGTGACCTGTAAATCTACACCTGCTGCAGAGGTGTACAAACTTTGGCATCCCTCAGTCAAACGTGGCCGTTCTGCAGCTCCTGTTTGTCTTTTACCACTTTTTGTGTAGGACTCAAAATCATGTTTTTCAGATGCGAGGCTACTATCTTCCATCCAGGTGCTGCTGTTGTCATTTTGTCACACTCTGATAATACAACCAATGGTGCCTTAACATGAGTAAACTCAGCTTCTTCTCAGTTTTTATCATTTTTGTCTTCTTGTTTCAATGTCCTCTCCTTTCCACATCCTGTCCCTGCTTTGTTCAGGAAACTGAATTTGGAGGAGACGTACACCTGCCGCAACGAACCCAGTGAAAATAAATAAAAGAAAAGGTGCAGCAGGCATGTTCAGAAAAGCGACCTTTGTGACAACAGCCTCAATGGGCATAAAAAGCAGAGTCCCAGAGTTACAGTACGGCATGACTCATCAAAATTTGTGTATAGAGGAAAACAGATGAGCTTAGCATGGTTTTCACATTTATTTATTTTTTCCTTTTTTATAGACACCATCTTGTTATTCATCAACTACAGTGTCCTCTGGAAGACTTCACTAAAGCACTGTCACTGTACTGACTTTCCTCAAAACCACAAACAGACAGCTGGATATAAATGAAGTCCATTTTGTATATAGTGTGGCTTCAATGAAAAGATGTGTGTGTGTGTGTGTGTGTGTGTGTGTGTGTGTGTGTGTGTGTGTGTGTGTGTGTGTGTGTGTGTGGTCTGCTCAGATTAAAGCCTGTCAGAAAGCCTTAAGATCAAAGCCTTTGTGGAGCTCAAATCTGATCTGTCACTGGAAAAGCCACCCAGCTTTTTTCCCCTTCCATCTTAGAGATAGAGAGCAAAGTCACTTATCCATTATTTTTCTCTCTGTCAGTTCGTCAAGTTATGAACAATGTTATAATACACTATTATAATGAAGGTGCCATTAAAGCAGGATAAGTGCACAACTATCATGATCACTCCTCTCGCTGCAGTTCCTCGCAGCTTCTAGGAAAACCAACAGGAAACCTTACAGGGAAATGGATTTCATGTCCATTTAATGTAAAGCACTTACAGTTGACCTATATTAGAGTGTGCTATATATATTCAAGACTGTCTTGCCTCCAAAAATGGAAAATAAGGATGATTACCAAACAAAACAACCCTCCTACCACACACATTGATTTTCAGTAATTGTGCAATCATGCTTTACTCTTCAAGCCTGCGTTCATAGCAAAGCTGCTGGTTGACTTGGATGCACAATTGTACATTTCTTAAACATCTAATGTTAATTTTTTATACAGTATGTCAAAATCTAGATTTTAAATGTGTGAGGGTAGACTCGAGCGTGAGATGGGTCAGCGGTTTGGTGCAGCATCTGCAGTGATGAGGGCTTTGAGCCAGAAGGCAAAGCTTTCGATTTACTGGTCCATCTACGTCCCAACCCTCACCTATGGTCATGAGCTCTGGGTAGTGACCGAAAGAATGAGGTTGTGGATACAAGCGGCCGAAATGAATTTCCTCTGTGGGGTGGCTGGGCTCAGCCTTAGAGATAGGGTAAGGAGCTCAGACATCTGGAGAGAGCTCGGAGTAGAGCTGCTGCTCCTTTGCGTCAGAAGGGGTCAGTTGAGGTGGTTTGGGCATCTGATCAGGATGCCTCCTGGGCGCTTCCAGTTAGAGGTGTTACGGGCACATCCAATTGGTGGAAGGCATGGGGGAAGACCCAGAACACACTGGCCTGGGAGCACCTTGAGGTCCCCCAGGAGGAGCTGGAAAGCGTTGCTGGGGAGAGGGACGTCTGGGGTGCTTGACTCGGCCTGTTGCCCCAACGATTTGGCTTTGGATAAACAGTTGAAAATGGATGGATGTTACAAATCTGCAACTATCACTATATTTACTTCAATAACACTGATGACTCTAAGGATGGCAGCTAGATCTGGTTGGTTGGATCCACCACTTGACTGACATTACTTATATTGTACAGACATAAATGGTTCCCAGAGGATGCGTCCTAATGACTTTTGCAATCCTTTGACTTTTCCTAGAGCGCCACGTTAGTGACACATCTAAATTTATGACTGAATACCTTCATAACAAATGACAATCCTAGCAGCCTTAACTGTGCTAAACTATGTGTAGTGCTTATTAGCAAATGTTAGCATGTTAACACACTAGACTAAGATGGTGAACATGGATATACCTGGTAAACATCAACCTGTATTGTCATTGTGAGCATGTTAGCAAACTGAGTTTACTGTGCCTAATGATAGCCTCACAGAACTGCTAGCATGGTTGTAGACTCTTGTTTAGAAAGCCAGAATGAATATGAGAATATCAAGTCAGCCAGATCTCAGTTGGCATATTTATAACTGCATATTAATAAAAGTGATAAAAACAGAATCTACAAGGATGTGGCATGAGCTATGTTAATGTGGTGACACCTATGAGTGTTGTTTCAGTGGCATATAAATCTGTTTGGATGCCACTGCAGTTCTTCTTCTTATCCACTGCATGACACCCCTACTGCTCTTACAAATACCACCAAGCACTGGCAGGTGTCTCTTAAAACTGGTATAGCACTGGTGGATGCCGGTCCTTGTAGGCAAACTAGCCATATGTTGCTGCACTAGCCCTTAGCTAGTGCTGCCATGCAGCTGCAGGGTCACTACAGCAGCTTTCAAATTGAAATGCTCCCAGAAGTTTAATGGTTTCTGGTGTTTTTACTGGCAAATTCTGCCTTTCTAGCTTCTTCCTTTTTCTTTGCTCCATTTTCTACTTGGAAGGTCAATACACAGCATCAGGTCTTAGTGTGACAGTGATGAATGTACATGGCCTTGTTTGCTATATAATACTTCCATGAGTGAAATAAGGCTCTGAAGCAAAGAATTTAAATTAAGGATTTTTATTATTTGAATAACTTCACTTTCTTGAGTATTTCAGACCTGAACTGTTACCATGACCACATGCTGTTGCACAGCATGTAGTGCCTGTGTAGAAAACATGTGTTTAAAGCTAATGATAGCCCAGTAACAAGTAAATTCTATAGAGCAATGTTGCATCAGGCTAATGACTATGGCCCAGTCATGGCAGATCAATGATTACAGATGATTAGTGTTTCCCTGCGCCGGCTATGAGTCCACTCTCTATCTGTTGTAGCTGCTCGCTAACTTGAAGTCACTCCCTGAAGGACTGGCAGCTAAATGATGGAGGTCTGCAACAGCTGGAGCCGTGGATTTACTGGCTTAGAGGGTGTGATTCTGTCTGGCTCCGGGTCGTCTCCAGCTTCAGTCAGGTCCTCTAGCCCCCTGAGGACGACTGATGGAGCACCGACTCATTAGCAGCCATGTGGATTTAGTCTCGTTAAGGGACTCTAATGGATAGATTTATCTCGTTACATTTGGCACTTCATTAGATACACATAGTGAAGGACAAAGGCATGTGGTCCTGTCGAAACACACACACACACACACACACACACACACCACATGATATTCTTGTATTTTTCTCATACTGTTATTCATTAAGGCGGTGTAATTACCCAGACCGGTGTACTCAGAGACTGTATTTATGATCTAACACATTGACAAAAAACAAACATCCTGTTGAAAAATAATACAGCTCTGCAGTTTATCCATATTCTCCATCCTGAGATGTTCCAGAATTCTCCGCTCCTCCACACCACTGGGTGTTAAGTTGTCATTTGATATAAATGCTGTTTTGCAGGTATTGTTTCTACCATGATCACCATATTTCTTATCATTTTAGCACCAATGTTTGCTAATTAGCACCAACAACAAAGCATATTGTCATTAGTTTTGTAGGTATTTCGTCATAAACCAGGACAAATGGAAACTTCTGAGGGGACCATTAATGTCTGTCTCCAATTTTATGCCCTTTCCAGTCGATAGCTGTAAAGACATCGAACTCAAAAGCCCAAATGTTAACCTCGTGGTCACACAAGATAAAAGGTCAGATGATCACCAAAGTCACCATGATATACCCTCTGGGAACCAAAGATATCTGCACCAAACTTCATGACAGTCCATCTGAAAGTTGTTTCAGTGTTTTAGTTTTGACCAAGTGGTGGATTGATCAACTGTCACTGATATTCATAGAGCCAGCTATTATTGAGTTATTATTATTGAGTTAACCTGTCTGCATATGTAAGGGATTAATTTTAAGGCTGAAAAAATCAAACCTATTGGTGGTGATTAACAGACTGTTGTAAAGACCACCGTAATGAGATCACGAGTCCCACCCTCCTTAGTTCCCAAGTTGGACAAGCTTGACAAAAAGAAAGCTGCTGTTATCAGGTAGTTTCTTGGCATCAGGCAGTATAGCTTCAAGAGGCAAACCCAAGGACTATGTGATGGAAGGATGTTATGAACAAGGTAAAAAGACACATATTGAATCTTCCGACCGACCGAGGATGATAAGACTCTCAGTCAACATTGCTCAGATCATGAAAGTAGTTTGTATTTATTCTGACTCCAGACCATGGTGCTGACCTAACGTTGGTCCCTTTTTATGCAGCCTTATAGAGGTAATATAAACAGAGAAACGTTAGCCTGGATCTGGCTCATAATAAGTCATGTCATGTCAAAAATATAACAGCAACCTATCTGTCCTTCTCCAGATAACGTTACCACAGAACTAAGGAGGAAGCAAACCTGGCTGACTTTGGTGATCTCGCTTCAGGCGAACTTCTCTTGATGCAGCTATCTGTTAGCTACCTAGTTTGCTAGCATTTTGCTAACACTAGCTAACTTGTGACTATATACAATATAATGTGTACAGAAAGTTTGTGACAGTACCCGGCCACATCTTTTAACCATCTTCAAATTTTGGTTTTCTTTTACAACACAGACAAGCTTGGCTCATAGCATATCTATGTTTAACTGGAAAAGGGACAGTTGACCAAAGTCCTGCTCTGTTCCAACCTTGTGCAACTCTTATTGGAGTACAGAGCGAAAAGGTGCAGGACTTAGGAAGGGTCAGTAGGTTGATATCCCAACCATGTAACACCAATTGTTATTAAATTTATAGTACTGAGTAAGAAAATATTTTTCAAATGTGTAATGAAGGTAGTGTAACACATTATCATCTTTTCAGTCTCAAATTCCATAGATGGTTCATCTATAGAGAAGTTAGATACAACACTTTCCATTATTCACTCTTGCACTTTTCCCTCTTTTCACAGTGCATAACAAAGACTGCCTCAGGGTCCCTGTACAAACTGCTTGAATTATCCATTTTTTCATTGGTATCAGCATTTCACAGCAGTCCACGATGGTCTTCTCTTTGCAGTTCTGTTGTGATTTAACAAAAGAAAGTGAGCGGTTACACAGCTGCTGGTGTGTTGGAGGAGCATGAGTTCACCCATTGACTGGATCAATAGCAGTTACATGCGATGTGCTCTTGGTTAGCTTCGCAAATCAACACCTGTCTTATTGCACCAGAAGCAATACAGTGCACTCTCCAGGACTGTGCTTTTAATTTGAAACTCTTGCTTGACAGAAGCCTCAGACTGCTGTCTTTGTTGAGAAGCCTCTTTTATAATGAGCCTGTTTCTATGACAGTGTTCGACTGGAGCACATTTGAAATACAGTAGAGCTACTATGTTGAAACCACAACTGAGGCTGTTACTGCAGATAATTCAGCCTGGGATGATTAAGCAGCAAAATTATACTTTCAGACATGTGTTCTAAAGAAGAAAAAATGTTAAAAAAAGTGTGTTTCTAGCATTAGCCTTTCTAAGAGCCACCATAATAACGATTTTGAGGAAGGCTGAGTGAACTGTAAATAAAGGTAGGTGTCTTTATAGCTGCTTGGTCACTGGTCAACAATATTAAGGTAAAGTAAACATGGATTATTGCTGGAAGAACAACTTCTGGTCTGACTGATTTATTAGTGGTGAAAGTTAACTCCTGTAAGTATTTACTCAAGAAGTGTTGCAGTTACAATTGTCCAGTTTTATGGTACTTATACTTGAGTTTTTCAATCTAATGCTACTTGATACTTTAACACCACACCACCACAGTGTTCCTATGAAATATGGAAAAGTTTAGCATTTGATTTTAATAGCTTCCAGGTCTGGTTAAATATGAAAAAAGTAAATATGAAATAGTATTTGTGTCTCCAGACTATTACCCCTACTTTTCTAAAAAATAAATTGATCATACAAGCAGCCTATTTTTCATACTGTAGCATTTGGAACAGACAGCCAGCACAGCTAAAATGTTTACCACTGTGTGAGACTGTGTAACAGATAAGCTTGATGTTGTTGAATATAAGGCAAGAAGTATGGTGTGTGACTGAACCAAGCAGCATCCTCCGAGCCTGAAAAATGGAGCTAACACGGAAGTGATGCATCACTAAGGGCGAGCCACTTTGAGTGTCAGGCTGTCTGCCGATAGTGTCTTTGGCTTCTCAGTCAGATCCACCCCTCACTCCTCTACAGCGCCAGCCTCTCGCCCAAATACGGTCACTTCTGGCTCCAAAAACCAAGATGGTAATGGCCAATATGGCAAACTCAAGAGTCCAAAACGGGAGTACACAAACCAATGGGTGATATCACGGTAGCCACATTAATTATTTATCCAGTTTATGGACTAGACGCAAACTCCTACTGAACATTTGTAGGCCTAAGCTATGCGGTGATGTAGTTATTAGAAAAGTACTGACTAATTTCTCTAGATTAAGAAACCTTTTATGGCTGCGTTCATCATTGTTTCCATGGACACAGTGAATAGACAAGGCTGTGCAGATGCTGTGAAAGTTAAATTAACTTTTTGAAATTGATTTTTTGGTTATCATTTATAAAACAGACTAAAAAATATGGAGAGAACAACAATAATAGTATACTATTTATGCAATATATGATTATGTAAAATAATATGAGTACAGGTAGCATCAGTTCGTCGTCGGTTTGAGATATTTGACAGTGGAACGTTTCTGCGTAGAAGTGGGGACTGAGCCGCCACAGTGGGTAAATGCAAGTTTTCCGAGCCTGGCTATTTGTAATCAGATATCAAATATGGTCAAAAAAAATATACTGACAAGTCTGAAAATTTGAGTCTGGAAAAGTTTGGAAATTTGAAATGGAAACAGTGTAGGACCCCTACAGATGGATTATTGTGTGAACAGCCTTTTTAGGGTGTAGCTGGTGGAGATGAAATTACTATCAACTACACTGTACTTTATACTCTGAGATGATCCATTTCTGCCTGAGTTCGTTTAGTACTGTAAATATACTTCTGTAAATTGTGGATGCTCTTTTTTTTTACATTTTCACATGGTAGTATTTCTACTTTTAATAAAGTAAAAGGTCAAAACAACTTTTCCATCACTGACCATTAACAGCAACACAAAGCTGCCGTACATGACGTAAACACAAACCGTCTATTCATAAACACCCGCCATATTCTATTCCCATTCTGCAGATAGCCTGTTTTTACCTGAGATATGTTTTGCACTTATAAGCTTCAAATCATTAAAAGCTCATTCCCCTGTTTGTGAAAAGGCAGAATTAACATTATTTTTCAAACCACGCTGGGGAGGAAACATAATGGACTATTTTGTGAGTGGTGGCTACAAAATTGCTAAGTGTATGTTATGGGAATCTCAGGCTGTCAAGAGAGTCTGTAATTTGTGTTTATGTTCCTCAAAGTGACAGATGCACTTTAATTGCATATTGAAGTAATTCAGCATTCAGTGTCTTTTTCTATTGGCAGGATTTGTTAGATTGTTGTGGATGTTTATCAAGTGTGCGGTCCAGATGAATAAATCAAGGAGATTACTGTTTGTCACTTCCTAAATAAGCTTTATTATTTTTACTGTCACTGCATTTCAGTCAAAAATCACATAGTAAACACCAGATATTTTCAAGTAAATCCAACACAGTTACCATACAGGATACAGACCAGGGCTGCATTTTCAAATCAAATAATGTGGTGAATGATTTGTACGTATTCAAAAGACCAGACAATCAAAGTGACATCTTCACAAATCACTTGTTCAACCAACAGTCCAAAAGTCAAATATATAGAACTCCCATTGATATATGAAAGAGAACAGCAGCAAAACGTTAGTGCGGAGATGGAACCCCTACTTTTGGCCGTTTTCCTTACATGACGTCAACAACCTTAAACTCTATTTTTTGTGAACCCCCAACCAGATTACATGGTCCGCTTTGATTTGACATTGTTATTTACCTCCCTTACTTATTACTAAATGCACAATCATTGAAGGGAAACTGGTGTTTGTTGTTTTTAGACATTATTGAGATGCAATACCAGGTTTTTATCCAAGAACTCCACACACTCATTTTCCCAGTGTGGGGTCTCTCAGCTCTGGCATCCTAATAGTGCAACATTCAGCGGGCCAATCTGACCGCCTCTAATCTGCCCCCGAAAGCTCTTCAGCTACTTTATGTGTAGATGAGATTATAACAACCTCATTTAAGAGACACATGCTCAAGAGACTAGCATCATGACAAAAATAAAAGCAAAACAAAACAGAAAAACAAGACTTGCACATAAAATGACATTGTGTCCTCTATCGGGACATCGTAATTCGTCTGTGAAAATCAAAACCGTGGTGACTTCACACATACGACAAATCATACACACACAAGTGACTCTGAAACTATTACAGATCAGTGTTAAATTAAGGTTTAGTAAGGTTTAGGCCCAAAATAACTTGGCAAAGCTTGGTTAGGAGACCTTAGTTGTCTTGGTTATAGTAATAAACACATGATTAAAGAGTAACTTAACCCCCAAATCACTTTTTCAGCTGAAAACCAATGTATAAGGGTAACAATACAAGGGTGTAACAATACACACATTTGTATCGAACCATTGGGTACGAGGCTTTGGTTCGGTACACATTACAAACCGAACAACTCCCTAAACTATCCTATTACATTTGGAAAATAAAATAAACATCTTAAATTGTGTGAAACATATTCTCAGTGTAGCTGCGCTCACTGCAGGAAGTTGTGACTGGTTGTGTCTTAGCCCCCACGGTTTAGAGACATTTATACAATTTCCAGGGTAGAGGCATTTCAACCAAAACTGAACCAAAACCTGAGTTTTAGTTACTCTTTAAGGTGTATGAACAATCATAGTTAAATTGCTTTGGCACTGCGGAGGCACTTGCTGACACAACTGGTGCTGTCGTTCTCATACACACAACTCTAAAAACAGAAACAGAATTAAATGCTACCCACTGACAAACAAACAGACTTTAACTGGCTTTGCTCAATAAACAGTTGGTTAAAGCTCTCATAATCACACTGATTTGCTGCATTTGAACTTGGAAAGCAGGTCTGGCTGATTTTAATTAGAGGACATGGCATTATGTACCAGTCAGGCTCCAGTGTTGTGACGGATCCATTCAATAACTACACATTTAACTCAATAACATTAATTGGCGCAGAAAAGTAATTGTCATCTAGAGCCACATTAAAAGAACGGATTAATAGGAGTCCTTGATTTCTTTTAATATTTTCTGAATGGTTTTAATAGGAAAGAGAAAGTGCTGATTTATTTTCCATTGCTGGTGTTGTAGTGGGGGTCACCTTGGGATATGCTGTCTGTATCCCATAAAGGTCTATTTTTTTTAAACACAATGATAATTCAACCAGTTAAAGGTACCATTCATCATATCATAAGTAAACAGTCTTTATGTGTGGCACTCCAAGCAGCGCTAAACAAGTGCAATAAAATATTTGTAAATGTCACCCATCTTTGGTATGTTGGCAGGCAGGAGCAGCTTTGGAGTATCAAAATTAATGGCCAAGTCATAAAGATTTCTTTTTGTAACCCAGGGAGATGTATGACTGTGTCACTCTGTGCATGTGTGTGTGAGTGTGTGTGTGGTGAATGTCCTGATGGCTGTACGTGGATTCAGTTGGAGATCTACAGCCGTCTGTGTGACAGGCGACACAGAGTGACACACGGCGCTGACACTGATGGATGGGAGTAACAGAATGACACGCTGGAGTTTCACAGATAAACACCTTTCAGTGCTCCACCATTGTGATCTCTCTCCAAGTCCCTCGCCCTCGCCCTGTCTCCTTTTCTTTGAGAGACACAGAAAAACAAAACAGGAACTCAGCTGTTGTGTTTGACAGGAGTGACGATCAAGGGGGCTGAATTTTTGCCGCCGTCGTTGGCACAGGGGCTGAAGAACGGAAAGACCTTCTCGGTGAAGGTGCATCCAGTGAAGGAGAAGATGCAAGCCCTGGTGTCCACGTCATAGAAGGACACTTGACCTGCCTCATAATCAACAAACACCCCGATCTTTTGAGGCATCTCCCGCACATAGAGGTTAATGGCAGGGCCGGCATTGGCTGTAAGCTCATTTCCTTTTCTCAGCCAAATAGTCCAGTATCCATTCTTGGGGCTCAGTCTTATATCGCCCTTTCTGTTGATGGACTGGTTTGCGACTCCCAAATCCCAGCTTGTTTTGTCTTTAACCTGGACCTCATAGTAGAACTTTCCACAGGAGAAACCCTCCTTCGCGAGGACGTTAAGGACATTTTCAAACCTCTCAGGCGTGTTTGGGGGATTCCTCTTCCTGTCCTCGTGCGTGACTTGTTTCCCATCCGGAGAAACACTGAGCTGAGGGTTTGCTGTGTCAGGATCCAGAGTCACATCCACTGCATGTTGCTGCATTTCTTTCAAGTCAGGATCACACAGCGACCTTATTTCTTTCCGCACTGTTGTCTCCAATGTGGCCAAAGCTTCCTGCACAGTGAACTCGTCACTGTTAAAGGTCACATTAGACCAGTCCTTAACCTGGGGCGGAGTGATTGTCAGAGCCAGGAAACTCTCGAGGAACGTGAAGGCATCGTTGCTGAGTGACACCTGATTAAGCTGCGCTCTTTTCTGTTTTATTTGCACAATTTCTCCCTCCAGTTCTTCAACAAAGCCTTTTGTGTCTCTCTCAATTTTTTTTTGCTTCATCTCAATCACCTCTGTGAGCTCAGCTTGGCTTCTCCTGATGTAGTCCACCACAGCAGTCATCACATGCGCGTTGTACAACTGCACCGTTGCTGCATTCTTTCTGCTGGCCTCCACTGAGAGTTGAATGTCATGAATTTTCTGCTGACGCACCTGGATCATCTCATCTGTGCGTTTCTTCTCCATTCCCAGCTGGGTCTTCCTCAATTGAGCCTCCTCATCCAAACTCACCGTTTTATGGCTTTTATGTTCACGTCTTTCACAGGACTCGCATAGAAGCATTTGATCCACCCTGCAAAATGACTCAAAAGACTCGTGATGCTTCTCGCACATCCTGCTCTCCAGGTTGTCAGCCGGGTGGATGAGCTTGTGTTTCGTCATGGCTGGAATTCTCCGATGACGCTCCAGGTGTGCATCACAATAAGAGGAGAAACACACTAAGCAGGACTTGACGGCTGGGAGTTTGGCCCCTGTGCACATGTCACAGAGCACCTCTCCATTTCCTTCTTCCTCGGGGGTACCGCAAGATTTGTCTTGAACAGCTGCCTTGAACTTTGCAGCAATCTCAGCAATGAAAGTGTTAACCCGAAGCATAGGCCTACTGAGGAAATTCTCGTTACATATTGGACACCGAAATACAGTGGCGTTATTGCCCCAGTGTTCTGTGATGCAGTCCAGACAGAAGTTGTGCCCACAGGGAATTGAAGCCGGTTTATTGAACACATCCAGACAGATGGAACACAGAAAATTCTCCTCAGCCATTAGACTACAAGCAGCAGCAGCAGCCATGTCTGGAAAATATCATGTGAAATAATGACAGAATTAAAGCATTTAAGTTACTGCTGTCTGCTTTTTATATCACTGAAATAAACTAGTTAACAATAGAAACTGCAATCATGAGAAATGACAACTTTACCTGGTGTGTGCAGGTTTTTCTAACTCTTTCAGATCTGTAACGGGAGTAAAAGCATGCGTCTCTTGCTCCTTTTAGTTTCTCTTTCAGCAGTGACATCACAGTGCCCTCCCATTTCCTCATCTAACTGGAGAGGAAGTTAACCCATTACAGGCTGCAGCTCACTCATGACCCAGTGTTTTTTTTTGTCTTCCTGACCCACTAAAGCTTGGTAAGAGATATGAAATGTGTCCCCAAACTTGACTTCAAAGGCTCTCATACGTCCATATGTACAGTGATATCTTCCTTTCTTTCAGGTGTGCATTATTTATATATTTCTTTGCACTCAGTTACTTGCTTGTTGATGTATTCACAATGTTGGTGCTTCAGAAATCCCTTTGATGTGCAGTATTACGCACAAATGAAATGAAAGCTCCAAGACAGCACAACATGCTAAATTCTAAATGGGTTTGCGAGCACGCATGTGTGTGTGCATTTGCATTACATGAGAGTGCTTAGCGATGGCATCTGCATAATAAACTGTAAATACCCTCGTCCTGTGCACTCTCCTCCGAGGAAACAAGGCTTTGAGCACAATAGCTTCCCTGCACCCTTGAAGGGCTTTGTCGCTGTATAATCCATGTAGGTTTGCGGAGAGGTTTCCGTGCATTAGCAACATTCACGTATGATTGAATGTATCTCCATCGCTGCATATGGGTTTATCCACACACTGCGCTTTGCAAGGATGTAGGCGTGAGCATATGAAAATGACGGTTATGGTTGATAAAATTAAAAAAAGATGTGAGTGATACATTACACTTAACCTTTCAGTGACACAAATTAATTAGCCCCCATGCAGTTTGGTTTGTCAGTTACACTGGATATGTGTCTGTTCAAATATGTGTACGGGGGCGTATGCTGTATGCATCATATCTCAGCTCCATTATTCAACAGTCTTGTATTTGCTGGAGTCTTTACTGTGTAAATGTGTAGAGCTGCTGCAGCCTCACCAGCTGCTAATGAATTCACTGACTGACAATATCAAGACATAATGTAAAGGGAAAGGGACTTTGAAAATCCAATCTTTCCACACTAAGATATATATTTGCTCAGTATTTTGAATTATATATGTATACAATTCATGCACTCAGGAAAAAAAGAACGAAGCTCCTCAGTGTAACGTTCTCGTCTGAAAATGACAGGCCACCTCTGATCAGAGCTCTCTTGAGCCATATCTTATCCGCGCCTCACCTCAATGTCTTGGCTACCATAAAACATTCAAACGACATTTGGATCAGATGGGGATTCCCTTTGATCCTGGTCTGTGTGGAGCTCCAGGACCAGAGCCTTTCTTCTCCTCCGCAGGATCCACTGATAGGTTCATGGAGGGATGAGAGGGATGTCGGGGCTTTTCCCCTCCCATCTCGTTTTTTCTTCTCTCCTCTCCCGTCTTTCAACCAGAGCTTTCTCCCCCCTCTTCATCTCTGTTCTGTGACCCATTCGGCTCTCACTTGTAGCCGCTCCTCTCTCCTCTCACCTTGAATACATGAATAAGAGATTAAAGGAGCTCAAAGTGCTAGAGGACACAGACCTCCCTCTATTAGAATTGAATGCCTCCTGCTAGGTGTCTGCTCGGTTTTAAACTGAGTGTAATGCTGCAGTAAAGCCTGGTGTTTATAGCACATCCTGTAGCCCATGAGACACACTGTGGTGGTACTTTGTCACAAAATAACATCGTCCACAAAACAAAATCATTGTTATTAATATCATTATTATAAACTACATTGCCAAAAGTATGTGGACACCTTGTCTTTATACTGAAGTTCTCCTTGACTAATGGTGCCCTGTGCAGTTTTATAGTAAACAAACAAAAGTTGTGTTCACATTAAGTGTGAATCACTAAAAATCACTGAGGTCTATCAAACATGTGGAGTGCTTTTTCTTCCTCATTAAATATTTGTAGTTTGATTTTTAATGTATTTTAAAGGGACAGTTGGGGTCTTTCGAAGTCTGGTTCTATGAGGTACTTATCCAGAGATAGTGTATTACTGTACAGTACAGTACAGTAATACACTATCTCTGGTTCTATGAGGTACTTATCCGGAGATAGTGTATTACTGTACTGTACTGTACAGTACAGTAATACACTATCTCTGGTTCTATGAGGTACTTATCCAGAGATAGTGTATTACTGTACTGTACCCAATCTCCCACCATTTGGAGAAGCAGACAGGGGCACAGCCACGGAAGCTGACCGATGTACCGCTGCGGAGGGGTCAGCAACAAAACAGTTTCTGGCGAACTTCCACTCAGCAACATTTCCAGACTCCACCCATCACCGTCCCAGTCCAGCAGTGAGGTATTGTTCCACACATGCAGTACTCTCCGGCCTCCCACCAAAACTCATTAACAGACTCTGCTGCCCAGATCATCACCCGCACCAGATCATCTCACCACATCACCCCCATTCTCATCCAACTATACTGGCTCCCTGTTCAGTACCAGATTGATTACAGAGCCCTCCACAACCTAGCCCCCACCTATCTCTCTGACCTCCTCCAGGAGTACACCCCCTCCTGCTCCCTCCACTCTTCCTCTGCTGGTCTCTTAACCATTCACATCTCACATCTCAGCATGATGGGTGCCAGGGCTTTCAGCTGCACTGCCCCCAGGCTCCGGAAATCCCTACATCCACACATTGGACAGTCCAACAGCATAACATCCTTCAAATCCCGTCTCAAAACCCACCTCTGCAACCCCCCTCAAAACCACCAAACTCCATTGACAAAAGCCGTAATTTCTGGTCTACTGCTGCCTTGATCGGTTAGTCTGATTGTGTTATTGTGTGACTTTGGTGAATCTGAACTAACCCTTTCAAACGCCAAAGTTACACAATAACACAAACTAACTAACTGATGGAAGCAGCAGTAGACCAGCAGCTCCTGTGTTCAGTGAGCTAAAATTACTGTTTTTTCAATGTAGTCTGGTTTTGAAGAGAACAATGTAACAGCTTTGGTTCGCTGTTGGAAATCGCTGTCTGACAGTAAGAAAAAACAGTGGATATATTTTAGGTGGCTAAAATACATTTTGCTGCTGCCCCACCTCCACAGCAGTACATTGCTTAGCTTATTTGGCGATACCCCTGTCTTCATCTTCAAACTGGAAGCCTGCTGACCAACATCTACAGTATGTAATACACCGACTATGGGTAAGTACCTCATAGCCTACATCCACACTTCAAAGGATCTGAGCTGTCCCTGAAAATCCACTATTGTTTACATTCATGTTTACTTGCCAGTTGATTTCTTTTTCTTTACCTTTGCTGGCACATTGCTACATATCTTTGCGTGTTACTACAAACTGTTAATCTGTGGAATGGAATGAAACCAGCGATAGGACCGTGCATTGCGTCATCTGTGTGCATGCATGAGCACCCTCATGCATGAGCATCCTCATGTATGTGCATGAGATAAACAAAGCAAGGACCCACTCATAAAAAACAGCTGCGCAGGTTTTAATACTCCACAGGGAACCTTTAAGGAAAATTGACCTCAAGTATATTTTGATACAAGACTCACATGCCGTATGTTCATTCAAAAGATTAATTGATTCCTTTCCATTCTGCTTTTGAAAGCGATAATTTTGAAGAGGGTCTCTGCTGTATTAGGTCCTTATCCTATGCAAAATTGCAATCAGAAATTTTGTTGAAGCTGGTACTCAGCAGTCAGCAAAGTTGTGTAGGTATCTCTACATACAGGAAATCATGTGTCCGATAATTGTCAGTGTTTTCTTGCATTCAACTGCCAGGCATATCCTTCCACCATAGATCAGCAAGGAAACGCTGTTGGTGGAAACACAAGGTGGGGACTTTGCACTTAATGTCTTTAACTTTAGAAAATGTCTAAATTCACAGTGGCGTTTTGCATGACAGAAGAAAGACTGTAGATTTTTGTCTTCCATCTCTTACAGTGCAGTTGGGCATCAAAAGTATAGCCACACAGCCAGTAGGACAGCAGGAATGATTAAAGCAATCAATAACTCTTTCAAAGCACATGCAGCTAGTCTTGTATCATGACATTCAGCCTAAAACATTCCAAAAACCAAAGGTATTCAGTTTACTGCTGTGTAAGTTAAGGAGAAACAGAAAATTCTCACATTTAAGAAGCAGGAACCAGAGAGTTTGACAGTTTGCTTGAAAAATGACTTCAACCGTATATTAATAATTAAAATGGTTCCAGATTATTTTTTGTCTATCGACTGGTGGATTTATAGTTAAAGCTGGGGTACAGGACTTTTACATATAAATGAACATTGATTATATCAAAGACCTTTCCAGATGAGTTCACACAGTGCTGAATAAGCCTATCACCCCCAGGTAAAGCTCTCTGTATTTTACAGTATACCAGAATTGTGGTGTCTGTGCCAACTTTTTCTGTGCTGGTGCACCAGGAGTGATGAGTTTTACTTCAACAAGCCAGAGCTGAGGGCAGCAGGAAGTGGGGAGAGGCCACGTGTCAGAGCAGCAGCAAAGAGTATACGTAGTTGAAGCAACTCTTCAAATACCGATGCTTGCCCCGATCACACAGAAAGCGTTTTAGCAGCTGGAGGTGGCTTTTTATAATTGTTTTTTTATGAGAATGAAGCTTTTTGCTTGCATTTTTTGTGTTGTGATGCACCTCGCGTTTCTGCAGTCGAAGTGCCTGCCGTTTTTGCCGGAGTGCTCTGAACTCGAGTTGAAAAAACTTAAACTAAGAGCGGAAAAGTACGCCGCATCATCTAAGCTTTTTTCCCCATTGTTCAATTGGATGATTTGAGAGGTGGGCCTTCAGTGGTGGTCATGACAACAAGTTTACAGTTGATATACAATGGAAGACAATGATAGACAGCAGGTTGTCAAACTGCTCCCGGGTCATCCTAAAGTATGCCTAGAAATGACCATAATGGAGGCAAAGCTCCTGGACCAACTGGTGGTACTCCCTGTAATCCACCCTCTTTTTTTAGGGTCTCATGTACCCACACAGATCTCCGTTTCCCTGTGCCCAGTAAACTATTTTCTGACAGTCTGAGTGGATCAAACATACTCTGGACTTTCACTCAGAGACTGCTGTTCATTGTACCGTGTAAAATCAAAAGTCAGTGGAATTGATTTAATACAGTGCAGTGTGCTGGTAGCCTGTGTACGCTTATGACTTATGACACGTGACCTAAGTGACTTATGTCACGTGGCATCACAATATGTTTGTAAGAAACGCACTTGTTTAACCTAACCACATACTTTTTTTGCCTAAACCGAAGGAAGTTTTTACCCCACGTTCTCAGTTTATTTTGAAAAGAGACTGCAAGCATTTAACGAGTGAAAACTGTACATTTCCTGTGAAAACAGAGGTTTATTTTGAAAAGACATGATGCATGTAATGAGTGTGAATTGTGTCCAAAAATGACGCTGGAAGGGTACCTGAAGCATCATAGTTTGACATGTAGATCAATTGACCAAGCCGCAGTATTTGTATTGAATTACTCTCACTGCCAGAGGGAGGAAATGATTCCAGTTTTAAGACTTGACGTGCTTTCAACCTTATGGCAACAGTTTTCAGCAGACCCTTTACTGTTTCAACATAACAACACCCTCTGTCCACAAGGTGACGTGCATTAAGAACTGGTTTTCCCAGTTTGTTCTGAAAGAACTTGACTACCCTCCACAGAAATTACGTTTTATAATTTGTTGTGGTTATACTTCAGTTTTTTACCAGCTGCTCATAAAAAGTATCAGTTAATATTTAACTATTAGCAATACAGCTGTCATGTGTGGAAGCATTTCATCAGCAGAGATGGAAAAATCGTGCATTTCAACGGATTATGTGTTAGTTCTTAAATTTTTGAGTGACAGACCTAATTAGCAACAGTGATGCCCAATCCAAGAGCAGTAGATCTCACACATTAAAATTCATCATCAGAATAACATCACTCTTCATCTGACAGAAGTTATTTAAAAATGCACACAACCAGGAGGGTAGAAATATAACCTGCCAGATTTTGTCTGTGGGCTGTATGTATGGCAGCCATGCTCTACAGCGTTGTGAGGGAGAAAGAGGAGACTCACTCACCTCCATCATTCTAGTTTGTTTACTACTTGGTCAGAGCAGAGGGTTGTGTTATTGCCAACCCCCAGACACAACAGTTCTGGAGGGAAGATAAATAATTAGTCATGAGATGAGTTTCTCTCTTCATCCATCAGCCTGAGGAACATGGCTGCCATAGGAGAACTGAAGCCAAATGAGAGTCCTCTCCCTCCAGTGTTTTTGTTCCCCAGACACACAGCTTTAGATTTCCCTCCTTGATAGGGCGACTTTGAAACGCTCAAAAGCTTGCGAGGACGACTCCATCTTTGTCAGGGTTTTTGCGGATTAAAAGCAGTCTCTTTTTGTGCGGCTCTTGTTAAAAGCAGAGCTTTTAGCATCGGCAAGAGGGAGCAGAGACACTACTTCACCTTTTTATTGGAAATTGCCTCGCAAAGTAGAAACACTGAACCTGAGTTGCAAGTCAATTCAAAGTACATCTTGTTTGAGGCAATTCATACCATTAAAATTTCCAACTGTAACACTACATCTTTTCTCCACCCAGATCGTTTCTCATCTTCTTCTCCAGTAATTTGGCAGAGTGGGAAGGATTTTTAGGCTTTATAAAGTCTTATGAGGAGGAATGGATTAATGTGGGACACCAGCAGTTGAGAAGTTATTTGAAGTTCATTAAGTGACACATTGAAACCAAAATAGAAAATGAATACTGAATTCCTGAGTGACACCTCAGGAAAAAAGTCGGTAGAGGAATATATTTGGAGTCTGGGGAATGTTTTTAATATGTCAAAGTGTGAGGAAACGCTTTGAGAGCTGAATGTTTTGTGAATTGTATCAGTGCTGCTCTCCTGCATAGAAATCAAACCGGACATTTTCTTGAACCTTGAGTGGTGCCTGGAGATTTAAAGAATCAGAAAGCTTATTTCCGAATGTAAAGGCTGTTGAGCTATTTTATCTACGTTCTTATTCATTAAGCGTGTGGCGACTGTTGGATTTATACCACTATCTGAGATGGCCTCCAAACACCAGAGGAGTTAGTTTCTCTGATAGGCTGCTTCAACTCTTGAATTATTCATTTGTGCTATTTGCCAGACTCAGTGTCCGTGACTGAAAATTCGACGAGGATTGAATGATTGAAGACTCAATGAGGTAAAATATTTTTTGATGTTTCAGAGGTCAACAACTCCTGTGAGTTTGCTGGTTCTGGAGCATTAAAAGGTACAAAAAGAAAAGATTTTTGCTTCCATCATTTTAGTTAAATGGCTGAACATTTTAGCACAAGCATAAACTCTGAAATCTTTTCTATACAATGCATGTAATGTGAATGTTGCTTTCTGTGATGGGAGCACCTGTTTGACTCCTCCAGAGGACATTGCGGTATAAGAAACTATAAACTATTCATGAAACCAAACCCAGTTTTTGATACTTTCAATCCTCACAGGCTTGACAAGCAGCATCAGTTTTCTTATATGCCTCTGTGCTGGCCAAATCCTTGGCCGGAGGCATTATGTTTTCAGGTTGTTTGTCCGTCCTCCCATCCTGGTGAACACGATATCTAAAGAATGCCTCAAGGGAATTTCTTCAAATCCATATTTGAAGAAATTCCCTTGAGGCATTCTTTAGGTATGTCCACTTCGACTCAACGCTCAACTGATTACTTTGGTGGTGATAGGTCAAAGGTCAGGGTCACTGAGACCTTGTCTGTCTCATTCTCATTAACGCAATATCTCAAGAATGCCTTGAAGAGTTTGGCACAAAGATCGACTTGGACTCAAGGATGTACTGTTCAAATTTTGGTGGTCAAGGGCCAAAGGTCAAGGTCAGTGTGTCCATGTCAGTTTTATTTTTTTGAATGCAATATCTCAGAAATACCTTAAGGGAATGTCTTCAAATTTGACCTGATTACTTGGTCAAAGGTCAGGGTCACTGTGACCTTGTTGGTCTTTTTCTTGTGAACATGATAGCTCAAGAACACCTTTAGGGAATTTTGAGTTTGGCACAGAGATTAGATTGGACTTGGGGATGTACTGTTCAGATTTTGGTGGTCAAAGGTCAAGGTCACTGTGACATCGTCTGTCTCATTCTTGTGAACGTGATATCTCAAGAACGCCTTCAAGGAATTTATTTGAATTTGGCACAAAGATTGACTTGGACTCCAGGATGTACTAATCAGAGTTTGGTGGTCAAAGGTCAAGGTCACTGTGACCTTGTCTGTCTCATTTTCTGAATACAAAATCTCAAAAACATCTTGAGGAATGTTTCAGATTTGGTACAAATGTTCACTTGGACTCAATGACTCAATTTTGGTGGTCATAGGCCAAGGGTCAGGGCCACTGTGACCTTGCTTGTCTTATTCTTGTGAATGCGATATCTAAAGAGTGCCTTGAGGGAATTTTTTTTTAGTTTGGCACAAAGATTGAATTGGACTCAGGAGTGTACTGTTCAGATTCAATAACAGACTGATTGGATTTCAGTGGTAAGGGGTCAAGGTCAGTGTGACCTTGCAGCTCTCTCATTCTCTTTAATGCAGTATTTCAATAACACCTTAAAAGAATTTCTTTAAATTTGACACCATCGTCCATTTGGACTGAAGAATAAACTGATTCAGATTTGGTGGTTAAGGGTCAAAGGTCAAGGTCAGTGTGACGTCACACACAAACACACCTGTTTTTCGCCATAACTCAAAAATTCATATACTAATTATGACAAAACTTCACACAAATATCTAGTAGGATAAAAAGGTCAAGATCATTGTGACATCATAATATTCTGCAAAAACACACTTCTGGTCATTATTTAAGGTCATATCTCAGGAACAGAAAGGAAAATATGGTCAGATTGGATTTTTCCCTTTAAAAATGATGGTTGAAATAGAAAGTACTAGTTTTTGCTTTTCTGTCTCATTCTCGTCATTTCTCATGTTTTTACCTTAGCTGGCTTCTACTTCATTTCCCATTTCAAACCATTGCTCCTCTCCTCATTTTGTCGCACTCACCTCTGAAACCCTCTCGTCCTCTCCTTTTTTGAGTCACTCACCCCAACCTCAGCCACATTTAATGACTCGGAGCTGCAGCCTTTCCTTGGCTGTCACTGAGGGGCTTTTAACAAGGTCCTGCACTCCTTTGCTCTTTCCTCCTCATTCTACCATGCTGACACCACTTTCCCCTCTTTCCCCCTGTAATTTTGCCGTTCTCTGAGGGTAAAGAGTGCAGGTGCTGGACTAAAGTAGGAGTAGAAATGGGAAGTGGTTAGTGCCTTTTTGCCTGTTATTAAATAGGAGCCTGCATGTTTCTCAGCCACCATAAGGCCTTGGTTAAAGCAGATTTTTCTGGATTGTATTTGTCTTAAGAAACAGACATGTATTGAATGAGAGTGTAATACATTAGTTAATGCCTTAGTCTCTCAAATACCATGTGCGTGATTCACAACTAGTTGATTAACAATTAAGTTCTTTGGCAGAAAATTCATCTGCATCAATATTAATAACCAATTAATTGTTTGAGTCATTCTTTAAGCAAAGGTAACAAAAATTAAAAGGTCCCAGCATCTTAAATGTTTTCTTTTGTAGATTTTTTTTAATTACATTTCTTCTTTATTTTCATAGTGAGCGATAGAAAGCACGGGTAGGAAAGATATGGGGGATGGCATGTGGCAAAAGGCCTGGGCCCGACTCAGTTCGGGGGCTGCTGCAGTAAGAACTGGACCTCAATGGTACACATTTTACATGGTCATCTACCGTGGCACCCCGAAAATATTTGTTGATTTTCCTTGATAGTGCCTTAAATGTCTTTGGGTTTTCAACCATTTCAAATGTTTCTGTACATTTGAACATGTTGCCTTACATTCTCAAAAACTAAAACAGGTATTTTTAGCTGCGCCCGGCTGCTCTGTAGGCCCAGACACACCAACATCACAGACACAGACATCAAAGAACAAGGGGAGACCAAGGCCGACTGTTGCATCGCGTCACGTTGAGTCTGTCTCTGCCAAGAAGTTGCACATGAACACACCACAAAGACTACAGCGGACAGCCAATGAGCATATATGTTCTGCGCCTGCAGGAGAGGAAATAACCCTCCACACCAGCAGGTGGTGGCACCCTGTATTTGTCTTTTATTCATCTCTCTGACCGACAGGCAAGGAGGGTAAAAAGAAGGAAAGTCATGGCATCATATTGCATCATATCAGTGGGGTGCAACACATGCACGGTGAACTCTGGTCTGCAGTTGCCAAAAAGCTCAGTAGTTGGATGATTGATTCATTTCACTGAGGTGTCCACAGTTGGGCATGGGTTTAAGTATTTTTTCATGAAAAATAAATATATGGGTGGTTAATACGATTCTGCAATTATTGAAAAAAAAGTCCGTTTTTTGGTCAACAAGATTGGGTTTTTGGTTGGTCAATCGACAAAGATTTCCTCACCCTTTGGAGGCCACATTTTTAGCCCTAGGAGGCTGAAATTTAATACGACAGTTGCAGCTATTGTGACTTTTTAAGAAATATTTTGTTACATTTTATAAATTAAACAATTAATCTAGTAATTGAGATAATGAGCAGCAGATTTATCGTGAGTGAAAATAATCAGTTGCAGCAGTAGTGTGCTTTATGGGTTGAATGTATATGACTGAGGTATTTCGCAGTTAACACAGGCAGGAATGAGTGCATGTGTTTGTGTGTGTTTATAGATGAAGGGAGATCTGATGTCCTTGGGCTTATATTTGTATTCATAATGAACAAGGAAATTAAAGCCAACTAAATCACCTCAGGCTCCGTGCATTTCAATTATAGACAGTATAAAAGAGTTATTGATCCATAGCAGAGGAGACACACAGAGAGGCAGAGAGATTTTTAAATACTCATCAGTCGTCACACTCCTATAAGGTTTGGTAAATCTGTTCTTTAATAGATTTTTTTAGGAGGAGGCAAAGCCAGCGAGCGTCTGCAGACAAGTTAAACAGTTCAAAGTATTGGTGTGTTAGTCTGAAATACATTCCTCTGTGCATTCCTCTGTGCAGTTGCTCTAGTAATCTATATCGTCCTACAGTGTTCTCCTGGAAAGCCCCAGTGGTTTCTGGCTTTCCATCATTTTTAAGCTGCAGTAAAGAGCAGGGGGGTGGCTGCTCAGATTCATTCAATGTTCCGCCTGATCATGATTAATGTGAAAAAGGCCCAGTTCACACCCTAAACCACAGAGCTTCCCCATATCACTCCTTCCCACCACCTTTAGCTGTACTCTCAAATGGTTTAGCAGTGGGATCTGATGTGTTCAGCCAGCCATGTGGCGCAGAAGCTCCAGAGGTCAACCAGCCATCTCCCAGATGTCCTATATGACCCTCTAGTTTCATGGATATATCACCCAACGGGCCTACCAAGCACAGGCTCAGGGGCCAAAAGGGTCAGGGGCTAGGTCCTCAGTTTGAAATGACTGTGAAAACAATATTTCTTGTTCACAATTAACAACTACGAAGAGACACCAAAGAACTAGAGACACAACTACAAAGAGATGCAACACGTCTACAAAGAAATGCGAAATGACTAGAGAGACTCTAAAGCTCCGTTTCCACCGAGCAGTACAATACGGTTCAGTTTGGTACGCTTTTTTCCGTTTCCACTGTGAAAAGTTGTAGATGGTACCAATGTAACCGTCTTTACAGTCCCCATTTTTGATCCCCCTTCTGTCAGGGTACCTAGCACACAGATCTGGTACTAAAAGGTGGAGCTGTGAACATTGCAGTCCGTTGATTGGTCAATGGAGGACGGTCACTCTGCTCAGAGCTGAGTTGTGGCTGGTTTTGAAGCTCATGTAACTACTGTTCATACTGTGGAGAATTTATTAGTAAACTGTAACTATAAAATGAAAGGATGTTTTGCTGCCTCTTGCAGCAGCTGAAGTCAGAGAATAAAATCTAACTCAGTGGGCCAACTGCTGGCAACTTTTAAGGTCAACACACTTTAAATTTCACTGCGACAACTTTGACCATTCCATTAGCTTTTATATGACTTACACTTTTTGTAAAGAGTGGATCTTCAAGTGGTTATATATGACCAGATTATGTAAACTGCATGTATCCCAATCCTCATTCAGAGGGAAAAAAGCATCATGGAGCATAGTTCCTGTGGGCTGCAGCAACACTAAACCCCCGAGCTTGCCTGAGAAGGACTGAATGCACAAACTCGCTATTTTTAAATATCCCATGGAGAGAGACTCTCACTGCAGCCTGTTTTATTTTGTTCTGAAAATATCGGCGTGCAGCAAACGAGGTGCAGACTGATAAAGGAGGAAATACAGTGAGTGCCGCACACAACAGTGAGTGATGACAACCCCGCTCCAAGTACTGTTTGCGGTGGAAACACTAGGGTCTAGGTGCCATGTCTAAAGGGCTACTTTTGGTTCAAAAGATACCATACCGAAAGTGTTTGATGGAAACAGGGCTTAAATGACCACAAAATGATGCAGAATGGCTACAGAGACTCAACACGCCTACAATGAATTGCAGAACAACCAAACATATGCAACACAACTACAAAGACAAACAAAAGAACTACAAAAAGACACTAAATAACCACAGACACAAAATGGCTGCGGAGAGACTGAAAACAACCAGATGCTACGGAACTCTATCGAGCAAAAAGCAATTCCTGTCACTACAGAGCCATTTATGAAGCCATGGCCAAGCAGATGGTGGAGAACGCCTTCAACTGTTCTTTTTTTAAGATGGACAGAGATAAGATAGATATTAATACCAGACATACATGTAATGAGGTTAAATCATATCTAAATTCTGGATATGAGACCCACTTGAAAGCAAGGTGTAAAAGAGGTCAAAGAGGCAAAAATAACCAGGAAGACTCAAACCAATGACAGTGAGGCACAAAACAACCACAAAGAGACACAGAATGACTGAAATGAGAAACAGAAAACACAGCTGCAGCTGTTTGTAGTCATTTTGTGTCTCTTTCAATCTGGATGTCTTGCTCTTATACAGAAGGGGTGGGGGGGTCTTTTACATGTCTGTGCCCAAGGGCCCATTGTCTCATAATCCATCCATGTCTAGTTCCTTCTTTTATTGTTTCTTTCTCAGTTTCTTTGTGTCCCTCTCTTTTTTCTTTCTATATACTATCTTGCCTCTGTGCCATCTGTCTCCCCGCTGTGTCTCCTGTAACGCCACAGACAGTCTTTGTGAAAAATGGGGGAGATCACAGAGGATTTCTATCTATCTGACCCCAGCGTGCCCTTCATCTTCCTCTCACAGCTTGATCTATCACACACAAGTGCTTTTTATTGTTGTTTGGCAGCCAGCTCTTGGCCCATGGCTGCACTTGTCTCTCTCCGCCCCTCTCATTATTACTGTGAGCCTTACTCTGTTGGGGAAAAGCCAACATATTTGCATTTCCTCTACGCTGTTTTTTGTCGTCTGTGAAATCACGCTCTACCTCAAAGCCTGTATTCTTTCTGACATTGTGATAAGGCAGCTCTGTGATCAGGTAAAGGTTATTCATAAAGAAAATGTCATGAAAGATACTGTTCAAGACACTGCACTCTTCTACCTACTCTCTTAAAATATTTATTGTCAGCTTTTAAATGGCCTCCACCAAACAAAATTGCAATACCTTACAGAGGCAACATTTCAATGCTGGTGGATTTAATTTAAAGACACTCCGCCTATTCGTTGATGCTTATTTTGTCTCTTTCCATCACCATCTCTCCTTGACCCCTGACAACAACAGATATCCACTGTGCTGAGAAAATGTAATCATCTGCTTGACAAACTTCTCAATGTGACAGGATTAAATTCCTGCAAAACAAAAAGTGCAGCACCTCCTTCCTTTCACTCTGTGATGCTCTCTGATATTTTGCCAAACAAAACACAACTTTAATGTTTCTTTTTGACTGCTCCGTCATCCATACTGAACATAGCCCTGTCTATACCTTGTATCAACATGCTTGTTGGGTGATCCAATAGCAAATGCTAATAAATACAAGTGTAAACAACCACCAAGGTGAATTGTGATCTGATCCCTCAAACTACTTGAGGAGGTGGTCTGGGACGCATTTGACCACACATCTTTTGGAGTGTAAACACTAATGCTTTCTGACAAGGACTAATACTGGTTCACACAGGCTACAAGTCAATTTCAATAGAAGCCAGTGACATGAAGCTACAAACTGACACCTGAGACTTATTGCTGCGGATGGGCATGACGAGCTACAAATCAAAGTTCAGCTGGTTCAACCTTTTTCAGCACTCCAGTTATGTGGTGAAGCGTCAAGCAATCTTATGTGTTTTTTTTGTAGTTATAGTATTGAGTTATTTAGGATACTTAGCTGATGCTATGCTGGCTTTCTGCACAGTGTGGTGCACATGAGGATGACATGAGGCGGCAAAATGTGATGTTAAAATGGGGCACAGACATGATCAAAAGCACAGATATTTGCCCACATTAAATGACAACTTTAGATGACGTTCGGTCGAGTTGTTTTGCGGCAAGTACTGTAGCAGACACATTTAGCCTATGATGATGTAACTACATTTACTAACGCTTAACCCTCGTAAACCCCAAATATATAAAGAAGTGAGCACGTTTTTTTGTCAACTTTCAGGGGTTGTTGTAGGTTTCTGATGCAGAAATAAAAGTTGTTTTTTTTTTGTTTTTTTTTACGTTTTACCCCAGTTTTTCCAAGTTTTTAGGAACATGTTGTAAAAATGCAATGTTGGGCCTAGTTAAGAGCAAAATTTCTGTATTTGTATTCACATTGTCTGAACAATATACAGAACAACTAAAGTTTAATTTGCAGTGTTGAGCGCTTTTTTAGCACCGTAACACCATATATCATAATGGATATGGTTGGAATATGGATATCGCATATCATTTCCTCTTTGTCCCAGTGTTAATTTTCAGTGTCCCAAAGACAGTGTTTTCTTCTTTGAAAAGCAAAGATGAACATTACACTTGTTGAAATCCTCCAGTGATGTTTGGGGAAATGGCATCAGTGGTGATATCCGGACGTGGAAAGTCTGTATTGGACCAATAGAATTCTTTTCAGCAAGCAATACCTGTCATGGGGTACAGTGTGTGTGTGTTTAGTTGGAGCTAAATATCCACATAATCACAAGCTGTCAGTGGGTTGGATGTTTTCTTTGTCCATTTTACTGCCATCTTCATCTGCCTCTTCACCAGTGTCATCTGACTCCATCTCAAAATCACTCTCTCCATTTTGGATGGCATCATTAACATCCTGCACACTGTGTAGAAGACTTTGCAGGTGGAATGGAAACGTAAAAATAATAATAACAATATATAATACAAATGAGTATTATATTGTAGTAGATAACCTGAAGAAATAGATAGGGTGGTAGGCCAAGTGGTAAGGGTGGAGAGCTAAGTATTTTCCAGGCTAAATAATTTTAATGCAAATTAATCCTAATCCTATTTACACATATCACTGAATGCACACAGTACTGTCTGACTAGCCCATGATGCTTTCTACTTATCATACAAGGAGGAACACATGCATCCCCCCACAACACTTCCCGCCTCACATTCAGGAACACTTCTCACCTTTCCCTGAACAATGCAACAAGCATCCCCCAAATCATTCAGAATCTGTTTGTACCTAATGCAAGACGCTCTTTGGGCAAACAAACAAAGCCGAGGAAAAACCCAGGATCAGTTAGATATATTTGTTTAAGTGATGAGAATCAGATACAGTTTCTAATGCTATTACTGATAAAGGTTCAACAAGTACAATCAGAAATCATGTATTAATGTATTAATGTCTGATCTACACTTAAAATTTTAACAGAGAAATACATGTAGAACTCAGAGTGAATCATTTTTCCATATGTGAACATGTGAGAAGTGCAATAAACACATGTAATGTGTAAAGTGCACATGCAATTTTGACTACCACCCTGACCCAGTGTTTAAAATTGCAACACAGACATAACAAGCTGGAAATCAAATTTGATAAATATTTTCACAGTAACTTAATATCAACATGATCTAGACATTGGAATAATTACACACACAAATTTTTTTAAATATTTTACTTACTTGAATCTCGACAAATCCAGCCCAATAAAACAAAAAGACGAGCTTTAACAAAAGTTGGCAGATTGTCTGAGTCCATGGCCACGTGATCGGACCTATAAACGCATTTACTATCCAACTGCACTGCCGGGATAAACAGTAGTTCCTTCTGACTATGTAAATGTGTTTTTCATTTTGAAACCTTCATAGATTTTTTTAGGGTAATTAAAAGTGATGTTGTTATTTTGCAACAGTGGGCCTTACAGGGTTGAGCAACACCTCAACAGCAAATCGGTGATAATGTGGTTTGTCACGCTTAGTATTGTAGCTTGTAGTTTGAATACAGCATAAGTTATCAATGCAGGAGGTCGCAGTTGATAATGCTCTAAATCTTGTGCAGTTTATGGCGAGTTGGATAAAGTGTTGCTTGACCATCCATCGTTTTGCCTTTTGGAAGGACATGTTGAATTCGGCTGACAAGGTTATCTCCAACTGCTAATGTGACAAGCAAGAATGCTAGCAAGCAGCTAGCACGAGTATAGTTGTAATAGCCCTGCACAGGGCCGTTTGACCCTCTAGTGTCAGTGACATGGGCAGTAACGAAATCTGAACACAAGTGTGTGTGTGTGTTCAGCTCTCCACTTGTGTTCGAATCACTTAAGTACATAATACCAGGTCTTAACAGGTCCATAATGTAACAAAACTGTTCTCTCATAAGTATATTTGCACCTTTAAATAACTACATGTCACTTTTTTTTCAGGACTTTGTTTGTTTTGGAGACAAACCAAAATAATCTTAATTGCAGTAGATCACACGGATAAAAGCCAGTGATGTTATCTCAGTTAGCACCTAAAGTATCTGCTAAATCTGACTTCATTCACTTAGTAAAATTTAATCTTAGAGGAGAACAACGAGAGATTTTTAATTTGGCCTTGAAACCCTCAGTAGTGAGCATACTAATTACAGTCAGCTGCTGCACATTGTCCTGCATACAGCAGACAGAAAATGGTCAAAGTGTACAGTAGCTAATATCTCGGGCAACTTGGCAATGACAACGAGTCTTGTCTCTTTGAAGTGTCAGTTCATATATATTATGAGGGCCGCAGGGTATTGTAGCGTCGCGATGTTTGTATCAACACAGCAGTCACTTTGTTAACAGCCTTTTAACATTCCCTTGCTACAGCTTATGGGTTTCCTTTCCCCTCAGGTCTTTGTATAATAAGGAAGGGTTGTTCATTTAATTTGAACTCACTACAGCAAATGATTAGACAGTTAACTCTTGAAGGCAGGTGCGCTGGTTCAGTATTGATTGGGGCTGAACAGGCTATCATCAGAAAGGCAGACGACTTTCTATTTTAAGTATATCACATGGAGAGCTGAGGTGAACATGTTGTGGCTTGATGACCAACCCTATCATTTAGAAATCAAAGATGTATACTAGTAATTTGACACAGAAAGTACAATATTAACATAATGAGAAAACATAAATTTACCTACTCCTTGTTGACATTTCATTTGCTTTCCTATGGTGTCCAATAAACAGGGTGTCTGCAGGTCTTTAAAAGTCTTAAAATGTCCTAAAAGTCTATAAATAGAGGGCCTTAAAAGTAATTAAATCCTCTTAATTTTGAACTTGTGAGGTCTTAATTGCCACAAATATTTTATATAATTTCAGTAATCCATCTATTAATGTCTTTTCGTCAAAATGAGTCGAGCTTTTCTGCATAAAAGTCCACATTTCTGATGTTATCAATCTTTAAACCTACCACTGAACATACTGTCTTTTACTCAGGATGTTCTCATACACTGTTCATATGTATACCTACGAAAAGAAATGCATCAGAATTCGTATAACCCACGTTATCAGGAGCCAGTTCATTTGTTCAGAACCCACATAATCAGGAAGGTTGCGATCATGTGACAAATGGGCTGACAGGAAAAAATGAAAGGTGTATTATAAGGAGCAAAAGTCTGTGTAAGGACGTGGGTTGGGGAGGTGGATGGGTCAAACAACACATGACTTTTCCTAGGAGACCGGTGTTGGTCCTCAAGAGACCAGCGTTCATGTCCCATGTAAAACCAAGTGAACTCTGAGCTATTTAAGCTGTGCTATGACCATGTTTCTTTTCCTAAACCTAACCTACATAACTTTACTTGCCTGAACCAAACATACGTTACTTTATTTGCCTAAATGTAACCTACATAACTTTATGTTAAGTTGTTAAGTACAAAATGTGACACTGTGATTGTTGTTGTGGGGGGTGCTTTACTGTTGTTTTCACTGCCCAAAGTTCTAAAGCCCCCTAAGTCAGAAAAATGTCCCCTTGGTCCAAAAGGCCATTTCTCTGACAGCCCTTTATCCCCAAAACAAATGCCCATTCCTCCAAAGTCCCGTTTTTCTGAGGAAAATACACACTCCCTGCAGTTAGCTACAGTCTCTTGGCGACATTTGATCCTGTGTGTTTTTACCAACCCTTCACAGTATTTCCCAGTGCCGATTAAGCAACCAAACCCAGTTGTTTTTACCGACCTTTTGCGGCATTTGAGCCACAAAATCTGGGTGTTTTTCACAGGCTCATCCCTGCTTTTCCTCCGACTTTTGTGCTACCAAACATGTTTCAAGCCAAAACCAAGTGGTTCTTGTGCCTAAAGCTAACAGCACCTTCCCCACAGTGTTGTTGACACATGTAACAAATCTATATTTTACAGAAACATGAAAACAGTTTGTTCTTTCGATCAGGTTGTCTAACTGCAGGTAGTGTGTATTTTTCAAGAAACAGGACTTTTGGGCAGTAGGTGTTTGTTTTCAGAATAAGGGACTATTGCAGAAGTTAATTAGATATCATACAAACTGTTGTATGAGAATTAGTTGTTTTACTTCATACTTGCACTTACCTGTTGGCAAAATGGAGATTAATCTTTCTCACCCTAGTAACCATATTCCTGCATAAAGCCTACCTCTGCACAGGCTCAACATGTAAAATACTTACCTTTATACAATGCTTGAATAAAAAAAAAAGTTTTTTCCAAACATCAGTGTTGAATCTGCTCAAAACAGCATCTTAACAAGATCTTAAAAAGCATTAACTTTTTATGGATATGTGTGGTTACCCTCAGCACTCGATCAATTGAACAGTGACATGAGGAACAAAACAGTACACTTGTAGTTTTTTAACAGTCAACCAAAACCATGATCTTTCTCTTTTGTTCTCTAAAGCCACCCACACAGGAGTCAGGATGTGAACCCCAGCTGTAATGAGGCACTCTCAAAGTGTAGCAGGCAAAACAAATTAGTGGTGTGTAAACATAATTTCTAGGAGACTGGTTGAGAGTACAGTGATGCAGAAAATGTACAGATTAAGCCCAAAATTTCCTCCAGATTGGCTGTTCACTCAGTTTTAGGGGGCGTCACAACGCCTGATTAATTACCCAGACAATCAACAATCTGGCTGTTGGATGATAAGACGGATCCCTGGCATGTTAGAAACAGTGGCTGGTTGTTTTACAGTTTGGGCAGGTTCATGGTCCAGTTTGCCACATGGCTGCTTGTTTTAATATTAGAGTAGATTTTTACATGTTGCAGCTGCTGCAGTCTTGACTGAGACTGTGATACAGAGAAACTGACAGATCTCAGCTGTCTGTGGCTCCATGCTTGCTGTTTCTTTCTTTCTTTACACTGTAGAATTGCACAAAATAATACAGCCTCTCTCTTTTTGTCAACATGTTAGGACACAGTCATCTTGTATTGAATTGGTCAACGGACAAATCTGCTGTGTTTTTAATTTGCAGAAAGGATTATTGAAATGTGCAGCTTTGATTTGACTTGACTGATTGTAATTTTGAGTATGTACAACAAAACAACAATAAATGAATCAAGAAACGAATTTAATGAATACATTCTTATACACAAGAAAAATTATGAGAGCAATAAAGATTAATAAAGATGTACGGTAGTGACACATGGGTGGACCCACCGCCCGTTCGTCCAATGGGTCAGGCAGGTAAGCTTGTTAGGAAATATCACGGACATCAGTATGTCCATTGTGAGACCTTGTCCTGGCATAGGTGGAGTGTTATTACATTCATAATGTCACTCCCCCCGGTTGCTTTTCCTCGAGCAAATGCAGCTTCAAGTAATGTCTGACCCTTTGATTTCACCATTCTACTGGCACTACTGCTGGCCTTGAATTCGACCATCATAATCGTGTATTTCAACATATGTTTTCTGCTGAGCTGATGTGTTACCATCACTGGCAATAACAGCCAGTGATGACCTGACAAACCAACGTTATGTCGGATTTTTTAAAAGCCAAAAAAACTTAGAAACAGCAGACACAGCTCTCTCGTTCACAGGTTCTTTCGGTGCATCTACATGCTCTCCGTCCTTATCACTTTTCTGTTCTTGTTTTTGCCCCCTCTTAAACTGTGGTTGTTAGCTGTTAACAGACTGTTGTGCTAACTGGCTAGCTGGCAAGCTAAGGGCTACGCAGCATGCCTTCGCAATTTAATTCTTTAAATGTACAGTTAGGCCTGTTGAAGAGAGTTAGTGTGGGTTATTGTTCATTTTCCTCTTAAGTTATAACTATAAGTAATCAGGGTTATGCAGCTGATAGGGCTCCCCTCTCCCATTCGACACAGTGTCTTACTGCCGCAGCGCTTTTCACTACTTACTATAGCAACTGTTTCAACTAAGCGGCGGTATGACTGTATATGAAAGATTCATATCACATGGAAAATGAATACAGGTGTACTGGATGAGCTGGTATAGCGCCCAGCACCACAAAGCAGCATTCTGAGTACATTATTAATAACGCACAGAAACATTGTGCAATAGTCCACCTTCCACCTTCGCTTCCCATCTCTCCGTCTCTCTCTCAAACACACACAGCAAGCAGCTTTATCATCAGCACTGCTGCCCTCAGGGTTCCCTCATTCAGTTTTTGACCATGACAATCTGTGTGAATCTGACATATTTATATCTCTCTAGTCATAATGTCTGCTAAAAATATTTCCCTCTGAGAATATTAGGCCTAATATATCCTTACAGAAAGCAAGCGTCTCTCTGTCCATATTGAATCCATTAAATATGCACTTCTGTTACACCATGTAAACAAACCACTGTACCTATCACCTGTGTGCCCATTTAAATAAATAGGATATCTGCTGTGCACTCAAGCTCATACTTAAGATGTAACCACTTGAAAGATGGATGAGTGCTTGCTTTCTTCCTACCCTTGTACTCTTTTTAAAGTCTAAAAAACTGTGACCTGCGCTTCACTAACGTACAGTATCTGTCCATCTTAATGGAAACTTAGGGATATTTTTTCTGTCTCGTTTTACTCACTGTTCCTGTAAGTCAGGGTTCAGCAGTTAGGTTGAACCATGAGATAGTTTTTTCAATATGTTTTCAATCTATTTTGCTAATTCCTTCATATTCACTTTGATAACATTTATCTATAAAAATGTAAAAATGGCAAAAAATAACTCATAAACATTGTAAAGGAGTGTTTGATCATCGAGAAATGTTTGACTCTGTGTCTCAGAAGAAGGTTTAATTTGTGCGTTGACATGTAGTCGACCTGAGAGGCATCAGTGCCCTTCACACACAGTATGTTTTATGATGAGAGGCTCCTGCCTGTCTGGAAGATAAGAGGTCGACCTTGTTGATGCTCCTGAGTAACACACACACTTTGTCTAACTTGTCGGGACGTGATGATACAAGGAGTTGAATGACGGGGGACAGACATGCTGAAATGATTGTTAAGTAATTTAAGTTTTTGGTGTGTTTCTGTCCATGTTTTTCGTCATCAGACATGAACATACTGTATGTTCTGTTTCCTATGGTGAGACTATGAGACTGCTTCACATATGGAATGAAAAAACAGGCAATGTAAACCTCTAAAGGCAAGACTTCAGCTTTCCTCAGGGGTCCTAATGGTTTGGTCAGAGGGCCAGATTTGGCCCACGGGCCGCTGTTTACCTCTCACTGCTTTGAGTCTGACTGTGATATTCTTGTCTTTAATCTTCTGACATCTTTCCATCAACGTCTTCCCTCTCTTGTCTCTGCCACACTGCTTTCAGAGCTCCAGTCAATGCACCAGAAGAAGAAAGGTCAGCCATCAAAACAATAACAATGACCTTGATTCTGATGGGTTTAATGGATAAAGCATCTGACCATAGCTACACACCTCATGACTCTTACTTCTGCTCGTCCATGGTATACCGCGCTGTGTTGACTGATGATAATTGACTGGAAAGATGGATGGACTGGTATTCTCTGATGGGCCAGCTTAAGGTTAAGCTCACGTTGTATTTAATGTTTTTTTCATCTCGTAGAAGCTTCTGTGTGCAGGTCAGGTTGTCGAGTTTCTCCATCATGTTTGATGACACATGACAGTCCGTGACATGCCTGTCTCTGCTGATGAACACTTATGTGTGACCATGTGTGCTACTGTTGCCTTCGGGGACCATAAAGTGCCACTCACTTTTTCTGTCCAACCTTGGTTTGGCAATGTAGCGTGCAAGAGAAATTGGCACCTTGGACAGCTGCTTTAAAATGATCTTAGAGTTTTAAAGTGAAGACAGAAATTAGCAATCCTCTGCCTTTTAAAAAGTAAAATTAGAGCAACCCAGAAGTAATCACTCACAATGCTGGGCATAGCTGCAATGGGAGTTTGAGTTCAAATGGCAGCACCACAGGGATTTAAAGGGTGTTGGTCTTGTGCTTGAAAGGGGGTAATCCAGGGGACAGCACTGCTTGGAATTCTTTTTTAGGAAATCTTGTCAGCAACCAGAAAAACACTAAGTCCAGCTGAAATCACATTTAGTTTTCCCTTTTTGCGGTCAAAAATAATGTCATGTCTTTTTAAAATGTGTTGGTAATATTTTTTATGATTTAAAAGAAGTTCAAAAGGTCTTTGGGAAATTGCTACTTTTTGTCTCAACCTGCCAAAAGGGTGTGTTGGTGTCTGTGGTTGATTGACAGGAGCTGGCAGGCTGAGCTGCGGCACTGGCGGCAGCAAAGTGAGAGACAAAATAAACAAAGTTGCTCTGTTGCTACGAGCCATTGCATTGGTTATTACCAGTGGTTTTGAAGAGTAAGGACCACACCGGAATTTAAAAGGACTGACAGGATGAGCACAACGTTCGAGAAGTGCTTGACCTTTGAGGGGTAGAAAATCAAGTAGCAGAATACCTTAGAAAATAGTCCCTTAAAAAGACCATGAAATTCCACTGAACCAAATAACTGTCTTATATTTTGACCAAGGTTTTCTTCATCAAGTCATTATAATGTAATTGCTCAGAATCAGATATTGCTTAGCTTTTTCTTTCGTCTTGTCATGTGTCACTGTCACCATTATGGAGAAACTTGTTCGCTTCTTCGTCCACATTGGATATAGAATGTAGATCAAAACAGGAATTTTTAGAGTTTGAGACCATCAACATCTCTATGGCTGTTACACAAGATGTGTAACAGCGCCCCCTATCTTATGATAGTAAAAACATAGATTGACGGAATATCTTGTCAATGGCAGGGTAGCGTTGTGTCATAAATGACGGCATATGTATGCATGGCTTAACATAACTTCACTTAACTTAACGGCTGTGGCTCAGAGGCGGTTCGATTCCCGGCTCCTCCAGCCTACATGTCGATGTGAGCTAGATACTGAACCCCATATTGCACCTGATGGCTGTTCCATCGGTGTGTGAGTGTGAAATCTGAGCAGCAGGTGTAACCTTGTATGGTAACCTTGGCCACCAATGTATGAATGTGTGTGAGAACGGGTGAATGTGACTCGTAGTGCAAACATGCTTTGAGTGGTCGGATGTCTAGAAAGGTGCTATACAAGTACAGGTCCATTTACCATTTACCATTTCAGTTGGGCAGCGTTTCACCGTGATTGGTTTTGGTCTCTCTCACTGGCATCGTTTCCTTGAGCTACTTTCAGATGGTTGTGGGTGAAGGTAGAGTGGGTCATCCACCAATTGTAAGATCGGCGGTCCGATCTCTGGCTCCTCCATTCCGCATGTCTAAGTATCTTTGGTCAAGATACTGAACCCCCCAAAAAAACTTAGTAGCAGGTGTTACCTTGTATAGTAGTGTGTGAACAGGTGAATGTGACTCTGTAGTTTAAAAGCACTATAAGTGGCTGGAGACTAGCAAGGCTTAACAAGTGCAATTTAATTCACCATTTTTTGTTTTAAAGATAATTTTTATAATGTGTACCACCATAGCTCTGATTACTTTCAAATGTTCTGTTGAGGATTTTACACAGTAATGCCTAAAAAGAGTGTGATGTAATTGATGAACACAGTTCAGTACAGTAAACCTTTAATCACATCATTTGTTTACGCTTAATAAATATGTATTCGAAAATGGATTATTTACTTCGAGTAAAGTCCTTGAAAATGAAAAGCAAAAATAGAGTGTCAAAACAAACTGCACATACATCACTCTGCAGAGTGAAGCTCAAACATCCAGTTAATTAACAATGAGAAAAACACATTTTTGACTGCAGATAAACAAGAACATTCAGTCAAGATAAGCTGTCAAAATAAAAATAAATCGATAAAGTAAGTTTAAAGGTTCATTCATTTAATTCTACATCAAAAGTAAGCTCATTCCTTTGTTAGCTCGGCTTTAGATGAGTGCGTCAGAACCAACAGCAGCATCAGGAGAGGGGAGAGGGAGATGGATGATTGGTTCTTGTCAGATAACATCTTTTGTGGCCTGGTAGACCACACTTTGTGGACTGTTGACCATTGCTGTAGCAGACAACAACAAATGATACTTAATTTCAGTTGGACTTCAAACCAAATCTTTTTTGAAGGAGCACATCATATTATTTTGTAAGTTTTCTTCACACACACTCTCACACACAAAACAACAGCTATAATTGAACATTGTTAAAATGTGAGGTTTTATGCTGATTCTCCAGTCTCTTTATCTCTGTTTATATTTCTCTTTCGCACATATAATTATAGACACAGCTGCTAACTATCAAACTTGGATAATGAGTAAATCTTGTGCTTCCTTTAATTATCAAGTCTCATGAAGGTTCAGTAATATTCACAGCTTTTTTTCTAGGTTTATTTAAACAGATTTTCACTTTTGAAGGCGTCTCCATCTCCAATCTCTCGAGTCACAACATCACATCATCTGCCATTACTGTGACAATAGATTTAGAGTTGTTTGGATGGAGGGGCGTGGCTATCTAAGAGCTCTGGGTGTTTCAGTTTCAGCTGTTGACATTTTCTCGCAGTAATTGGGTGCTGATTGCTGAAGCAATGATCACACCAAACTGAAACAGACAAAATTAGAGCCTCTAAATGTTTTTATTTTTTAATTTTTATTTATTTAATGCCTCCGTGCCAGTGACAGGCTGGAGGCATTATGTTATTTGGGCTTTTGTCCAATTGTCCCATTCTTGTAAACGCGATATCTAAAGAACTCCACAAGGTAATTTTTTCGTCCACTTGGACTCAACATTGAACTGATTTGATTTGGTGGTCAAAGATCAAGGTCACTGTGACCATGAGTCTGTCTCATTCTCATGAACACAGTATCTCAAGAAGACCTTGAGGGAGTTTACTCAAATTTGGCACAAACGTCCACTTGAACTCAAGAATGACCTGATTAAACTAGTGGTGATCAAAGGTCATTATGACCTCACAAAACATATTTTTGGTCATAACTCAAGAGTACATATGTAATTGTGACAAAATGTTACACAAATGTCTGACAGTATATAACAATGAAGTGATGACATTTTATATTCAAAAGGTCAAAGGTCAACTTCACTGTGGTATCATTATGTTCTGCAAAGCACTTTTCTGGCCATTACTCAGTGTCATATTTTAGGAAGAGGAGGAGAGACATTTGATGAGATACTGAGCCTATACTTTAGACTGCGCACATGGCCTACGCCGTTGTGAGCATTTATATTTGTGCGATAGTGTGTCTGCTGCAGTTACATCTCTAAAACACTAGTTGGCTATGGGGTTTCTGTGAAGTGCTGTAAAGTTTACCTGATTCAAAACACATATAAAACACACATTAAACATGGCTTAATAGTGACAGTTTCAAACCCAAGTACACAAATCAGCTTCACTATAACTCACAGCATTCACAGACATATTTTCCCCACACATACAACATGCTAATGTTTCTAGCACAAGCCTATGGCATTTTACATTGTATAAATTAGCCTAGTGGCTAGCGGAATTTTCCTCTAGTCATTTGAAGCCAGGGACAACAGCAACATTTAACAAAGGTAATGTTACAAAATTCGGCTCTATTACAACTCACAAGGTTCACAGACAAAACAGCTGTCTTATACTAAACACATTTTCCAAACAAATATAACATGCTAACATTATTAGCACAAGCCTGTGGCATTTTACATTCTATAAATTAGCCTTGCAGCAAGTGGAGATTTCCTCTGCTCCTATGCATCGAGAATAAATCACACACTTAGACTTAAAATGCTATTTTGTGGAGGCTTTATTGTCTTCACAATTTATTGTTTCTTATCTGTGAAATTAAAGTAAATAAAAGCTTCGTTGTCACTGAGGGAAATGGTTTCAGTTTACAAGAGTAGACAAGAGGTCAGCATTGCCGTGACGTGTAGTTACATTTCTGGAGAACTGCATGTCAGGCTGTGGTGTAGGGTACGTTGACGCAGAGCCTACGCAGTAGGTACAGCATTGATTCGACGCAGAAGTATAAATCCAGCATTAGGTGTCCACTTTGAAACTGTGCTGATTGTGTAGACATACTGTGCTGCCGGGGGGGAGATGTGTGTGAAGCATCTACAGTATGTTTTAATGTAACTGCCACTTAACTGGTGTGCGGGGGTATGTTTCTTTTTTGTTTGTTTTTTTCCAAAGCATTTGGGGTATAAATTATGAAAAAGTCTCATAATAGAAAGAGACTGTATCTGTCTCTGTTTCATTATGTTATGATATATTTTGGCCCTTGGTGCACTGGGCTGTTTCCCAGGGAATCACCCCTTCACCATGAGCTATTTGGGTTCCCTCCGTCTTGCTGCTTACTGTGTTTCAGTGATGAATTTAAAGATTTGAAAGATATTTTCACTGACAAAACAGCTCTAAATTTCATGTGTTTTGTCTAAAACCTCTGCAAAGGTTTTTGTTTCTTTCATAATAACACAGTTTCTGTCTCTATTATCTGTCTCGCTGTAATCTCCTCTGCTACACAAAGGAACTTTGCACTGAGGCAGACTTTGTGAAATCTCATTGGTTGCGGGAGGTGACCCGATAATGAGTTAATTGGTCCTGTGAAAGGGCTACAATTTCTTTTATTGGTAAATGGATCGCAGCAGAGCCATTAGGTGGGAGACAGATCCATTACATGGCTACACCCTCTGCAGTCCACGGTGCCAAACTGATGGAGGTGTCAGTAAAATGCATAGATCTTTGTTTTTCATGCTTCATGTGACCGGTGGGAGATGAAGTTCTATGACTACTGATTTTACTCCCCACCCACTGCGTATTAACACATATGTAGGAGCCCCTGGAACGCCAGCTCCTCTATGGGGCTCCAGTGGACTCTAATGTTGTGGTGAATCAATATCTCAGGCAGGATCCCATTTCTCTTCTCTGTTTTTTGTCTCTCCCTGCGAACTCCTGGGAACTGGAAAACCCGGAGATAGACACCACATCTGTGGTGAATGGATCAAATAGACATTCAGGCTGTAGCGTTGCCATGTTTCCTTGTAAAGTTGCACAGTGAAACATGATGAACACCAAAGTCAAAGTAACTTCTCCCAAGGTCTTGCACATGCTTTCGACATCAATCAGCATTGTTACCTTCAAGTCTGACATTAAAAGATGGGGAATACTCCAGCTGATTTCACTTCTCCAAGGTATCTTACCTCCACTGACAACTGATAAAAGATGATTTATATTGCTCTCACCTTTGATGAAGCAATATCACACCAAATTGATTGAGGCTTTTCACAAGGCGTTTTTTGACTTTGACTATGCAGAGTGTGACATTGTGGCTATCCCAGCTCTAATGAGAAGGATCTCTTTGGGGGGGTTCATGTGTTGTGCTTACAGTTAAAGTGTTATGATGTCCAAACTGAAAAAATGTTCGAGCCAGTCAGTAATATAGTCCTGTCCTCACCTTGATCATGTTATACATTGTGAGCCCAATGATAAAACTTACTGAGTTCACTTTCCTAACTTTATAGAGGTGGTAGATTCATTGTATTTCCTCATGAACACTGAGGCAGAATTGCTGTTTGCTGACACCGTGTCTTGAACCTTGTTCTTCCATCTGTAGGACAGTGTTTCTACTCGCTAAGCCACCCTGCTGACAAAGGGTTAGAGTTACAAGAATAGAAGAGTGAATCACCGCACAAAAACAAAAATTGCTGGTTCTACAGAAGTTTAATTGAACATGTCTGAACTTTTGTTTTCTAGCCTGCCTTAACTTGTCAGCTCGGTCCGCTCTTTCAGTTTGTCTGCAGGAGAACTAAGAGACACAAGGTCTTCCTCGCCACATTTAGACTCGCGCAAGAGCATATCAGCAACCACTGAACCATAAATGTGCATGCTCATTCATATCAGGTTTCTCACCCTTGAAGGGAAAGTTTCTGGCCTTTCTGCACCGTGGTGTCTAAGCTTTGTAGCATCTGTGTGTTTCTTGTCGGCTGATATTAGCTGTGTGCTGTCATCTGTGTTTATTTTTATGTTCATACTTTATTGCCATACATCACTCAGCAAACACTGCAGGCCAGATGCCCTAATGTCAAGCATATGTGCAAAGGAAGAAGTGATGGATAACTGCTTGAAAATCAGACAATTAGTGTTTTGACATTCGCTCATAAAAAAACTTTATGGGTGTGTGTGCAGTGGAGGATTGAGAGGCCACAACTGTGAGTGTGAATTTAAACATTCTGTGGTGTCATTAAGTGAAATGATTTTATTAGTTTTTCTACATGAGCTGCTGTAAAGTGTCATTTAGATTTGGTAATACACATACTGTAGGTTTTTAACATACAATTATTATGTATATAAAATAATGGCAAGTGACTCTAAATATTTGCATCTACTGTACATTAAAAAACCTGTATTAGACACCCTGCCAGATATTACCTATCTGTGCGGTTTTTGTTCTGTTTATGTTGTTTGACTTTCACATTTAGTCTTAAAGGCAACATTTCTGTGTTTAAGGACTCTAAGTGTTTGTCCGTGTTGCACCCAATTACAAATTGCATATACTATACTCAAGCACTTTGGATTCTAAGTGAAACAGCGACTGAGGTTAAAGTGCCAACTCTCAGCTTTAATTCAATCAGGAGAGACTCATTCTGACTTAAATATTTATTAGCATGTACATAGAAGTATGAGAAATTTGAGTAGTCTTCGGCCATTAGAGCCCAGCATGATGCCATACAATTTAAGGGGGTTGATGAAGCCGTTGTAGAACAGCAAACCCCCCTATAGATCTGAGACCAGTGGTTTCCAAGTGGTGGGTTGCGGTCCAGAAGTGGATTCGGGTCCATTCTAAATGGACCTCAAGTGACTCACAAACATGTCAAGTTTGTGAAAAACACACTTATTTTTAAGTACAGTGAATTTACGGTACATAGTTTATATTTTAAAGTGCCATTGCCTGCTATAGATAGAATGAATAAGGAACAGCTACTTGACAGAGAAAGTAAAGTAGCTTGACGACATGGCCGACTTCTACTGACCAGCTGGGTACCAGTGATATAGACAATGGTGGTGGTCAGAGTGTGGATACCCGGTCCGAGCTGTCGGGTTCCAACGGTCAGACCAGTTTTGGATAACAAATCAGAAATTTTGCTCGGGTTTGGTTGGGGTTCGGCCCACTTGACATGCTGCTGTGTTGTGCTATGGCCTATTCAAGTACTGGAATTTGTTGTTTACGTGACAAGGCCTGAATGCAACACGATCTTCTTGCAAGTCTTGCTCGTTACATGCATCGTCTCTTTTCAAAATACATTCTGCTTTCAGAGGAAATGCAGTTTCTGTTCGTTAAATGCATGCAGTCTTTTTCAAAATAAGTGTACAATATTGGCAAATAACTTAGTAAAGGATAAGGGAATAGAAGGGGTTAAAGAAGTCCTTTGTCTAGACTCTGTTTTTTTTTAAGTTTAAGGTTTTTTTTAAGTTTAAGTTTAATTTCCCCTTATTTACTTTACTTTATAATTTGGTTCAATAAAAAACACTTAAAAAAAAAAACAACTTAATTTTTAGGTCTGCTTCCTAGGGTTTAAGTAACAAAAGGACATAGCTAGGTTTAAAGAAAAACATCATGGTTTGGCTTAAAATAAGGACACGTGTTATTAACGTAATGTAACGTAGGTGACATATGTCATGAAACACATATCACTAGCATAGTATGCTACACATACTAGCACACTATGTCGTTAATAAAACAACTCAATTGACTTTTGGTTAGCCCTGTGATAGTCTGGTGACCTGTCCAGGGTGTACCCTGCCTCTCGTCCAGTGTCAGTTGGGATAGGCTCCAGCCCCCCGCAACCCCCAAGAGGATAAGCAGTTATGGAAAAAGAATGAATGAATGACTTTTGGTGTCACAGTGGACACAAACAGCTGGATCCTGGGTGAAAGTCCGAAGGTTGTTTGACCTGTCAACCTCCATACCCACCCACCAAGTGTGGACTTTCTTGCTGTTTATACTATGCTAGTTGCCCAGAGTGTCAACAAATGTTGCGCTAAAGTCCGCCAAAGTGTGCCTCTGTGTCTAACGCTGCAAGCCACTGACAAAGCGTTGGTGATTGACAAGTTAGGAGTGAGAACAGGTTGTGGAGGAGGGCGCAATGATACAGCTAAATTGTCAGCTGACAGCTGCAGAAAGGGGAAAAAGGTTTCAAGTTTTACAGCAGCAACATCATTGGCTGATAGAGACTGAAGAGCTAACACCCATAATCAGCTGATTGTAAGAAGCGGGGGGAGTGAGATAGGAAGAGTGAATTGTGAATGAATGAAGCATAAAGATCTTCCTGATTGAATGTACGTTGAGCTTCTTTAAAAGATAGTTGTCATGCACATCCTCTCCAACTTAAGGGTGCCAGTGGTAACTGCATGATTGGAATGTTCAACTATTCCTTGGGCTGAGAGTATTTGCTTTTTGCTTTGTGCAAAAGAAAATAGCAGAAGAGTTGAATTGGGTGTGACATTTGCTTTTCTTGGCTCTAAACATGAATAAAGGAACGTTAAAGCAAGATAATCTTACTTGGCTAACACACTAGGTGTCTAAAAGTCAACTCTTTTATAAAATAGGATAGTAAAGAAAACCCCCTTTACAAATGTCTAGAAGATCATCCTCTCAATGATGTCAAAGACTACCATCAGGAGAGGAATAGTCCAGCATAACCTTAGAGTTTCCCCCACTGGTTTACAAAACAAGTACTGCATGAAGTGTGGAGGACTGGAACAAAGTTTTACAGACAGATGAGACACATATCAACCTGTACCAGAGTGATGCAAACACAAAAGTGCAGAAACAAAAGGAAGTGATCCACGAAAAAACAAGGCAGGCACCTGCACCTGTTAGGAGGAGGTGGTGATTTGGTATGGCTGTGTGTGACTTGTTTTCAGTTGCTGAAGACCAGACTAAAAAGCAAGAAGCCCCCACCACCAGCAAAATCTGTTGTGTAGACATTTACATACACTTCTCTAGGTTAAAACTGCACTGTTTTTACCCAATATGGGTGCAAACATCCTGAAATTGAAACTAAAAATAGGCACTAAACCATCAGCAACACAACCAAAACAATTACCACTGTCCTAATATATTCCGACTGCGCTGTATTTTATATTATGTTGACCATTTTCCAAGCCGCCTTTTTTTACATTGATGGATGAAGTTTTTATGCAGCCATTGGTTTCAGTTCAAAGTTAAACTGCAGAGACTTGAAACTACTTCAGATATGTAATTCATCACAGTCAAAGTTCTATTATTGGGTGGTGGTAATGCATTTCACAACATTTATAGTATTATCTCAGTTGTTGTGTGGGAGGCTCCATGGATCCATGATTCGAATCAGCTGCTAAAGGCCACGTGACTTATGTTGAAAAATATTACCTGGAAGATGAAAATGAAAAAGCAGCAATGTCAAAGTCAAACTTGGTCACTTCTTAACTTCTCACATTCAAAAGATTGATGTTTTGCAGCCAACTCTCACATTTTAAATGTCAGAGCTTCCCAGCTGCACCTGAACACACCAACCCCAAAGACAAATCATGATTAACTTCAACTCCATCCAGCAATAAAGCAGTTTTAACCAGTGGTAGAAAGGAACAAAGTGTATTCACATGAGTTCTGTAATTAAGATTTGTCAGCTTCACAGCCATGATGAGAATCTCCCGTTCCACCACATCCCAAAGGTGCTCTATTGGACTGAGATCTGGTGACTGTGGAGGCCATTGGAGTACAGTGAACTCATTGTCATGTTCAAGAAACCAGTTTGAGATGATCTGAGCTTTGTGACATGGTGTGTTATCCTGCTGGAAGTAGCCATCAGAAGATGGGGACACTGTGGCCATAAAGGGATGGACGCGGTCAGCAACAATACTCAGTTTGGCTGTGGTGTTTAAACCATGCTCAGTTGGTACTAAGGGGCCCAAAGTGTGCCAAGAAAATATCCCCCACACCATTACACCACCAGCAGCAGCCTGAACCGTTGATACAAGGCAGGATGGATCCATGCTTTCATGTTGTTTCCACCACATTCTGACCCTACCATCTGAATGTGGCAGCAGAAATCCAGACTCATCAGACCAGGCAATGTTTTTCCGTTTCTTTACACAAATCTATCCTTTATATCACATGTCAAATCATTTATTTAATTTAGTGCACCCCTTTTGAGTGTTACCACTTGACTGAATGACCATTATCAGTGGTGGTCAGCCTCATAGGCACAGGTTAGAGGGGGAGTGTTCCACCTATTAACTGATTCCGAAGGGTGTTGTGAGCCAATGCTGTAAAACCGTTGCAGTTTCGTTAGAACTACATGGTTAGATTTAGGAAAGCATCATGGTTTAAGAAATGTGACACAACCTGATTTCACCTGATGTAATGTAACCTAACTTCATCTGACTTCCTCCTTTGCTCCACTAAAGGTCACCGCCAACCAAGAAAAGGGCCATACTACCTCAAATCTATGACCCCGATTACAACTGATAACAACCAGTTAATAGGCTGATAATGGCCTTCTGAACCTACTAGTAGCAGGCCCCTTTTAACCTTTATCTATGAGGCTGATGATCACACAATCACAGCCGGCCACTTAAACTACAAGACAATGGAAGGTCTTGGTCTCTGTGCATATCTGCACAGCGCTTTAACAGAAATGATAATATATATCTTGAGAATTGATTCTACATTTCTGATGACTGTTAACACAGTGAATTCAGCCACACTGTGTACAGAAATTACTTTTTATTTGCTCAGTCTTGTGTGTGATTAAACTGTTGAATGCTTTTTTTTTTTTTTTTTTTTTTTAAAAAAGTATGTTTTATTAAGGAAGAATTACAAATCGTTGAATGGATTTAATGAAACTGGCTCCCTTTCTTTTGCAAGGCAAATGTTCTTAAAAGGCATCCACATGGAAATCATTCAGTGAAAACATCAGTGATGAAGAAATTAACGTATGTTCATAGGTCTAACAGATTCTAAGGATATCCTTAATCATGCAGCCTATATGTGACATGAGTCACTGATGAGCTGCATGTCATTTTGACACGTCATTTGTGACATGTGTCAAAGATGTTTCCAAATGATAACTTTGCTTATGTGTGATCTATATGTGTGTATGAAGATATTTGGGTGCTTTTTTCTTCTCTCACTTTCTCTCTCTGTGGTCATAGGTCCTGTATTGCCCAATTAAAATCTGTGATATTTAGAGAATTACATTTGGGGCAGTTTCAAAGCTGTCAGAAGTTAAGAGGCTGTCGAAATTATCTGCCCATTTACGTTCTTCAGACATTTATCCAGTAATTGCTTTGGGGGAAAAAAAAAAATCCTGATGCAGTATCTAAAATACCAACAAGTTTTCAAATAGTTTTCACAGATGCCTAATAAGCCTTGAGAGTCTTGCACCTAAACTGCACCACTTCGGCTAGTTAAGCTTGGCATGATTATAAGGCTGCAGATGTCTGGAAAGATATGAGAAGTTATTTCAAAAGGACGTGTCAATAAAGGCCTCTCCTTAGTTTGCCTTGGAAAATCTCCTCAATCTCCAACTGGTCCAGAGCTCTGTAATCAGTATTTTAACAAAAACTTAAAGTAGATCACACATTACACCAGACTGATTTTACAGTTTCACTCCTGTTATACAAGGCATTACATCATCAGGCACCTCTCTGTTTAAATGAACTGTGTCGTCAAGGCTGAGTCGGTGTAAACATTTTCTAACTGGTTTGATATGAAGCCAAACATCGGACGTGACCGGTAAACTGAATTTCACCAGTTGTCACACTTGAGTGTGACTCAGAGTGGAACACAGTGATACCATGTCCAAACAGCAAAACAAGCATCTGACTATCACACCACGTTGTGTAAACATCAGAACTCTCTGTCCACATTGAAATGATTAAACGCACACTTCTGTTACATCATGTTAACGAAGCACGTAAATGTCAACTTGAGATCAGACTGGAGACGTAACCACTTTAGAGATGGAAGAGTACTTGCTGTCTACTTACATTTGTACTGTTTAAACAGAAAACACAGGCAGGTTATTAGTGATGGTCTCTCTGGTGGTCTCCCTACACCCAGCTGCCACCTTTTTTAGCATGTAAATCAGTGGTTCCAAACTGATGGGTCATGGTCCAGCATTGGGTTGCGGTTCCATTCTGAATGGACCTTAAGTAACTTGCAAATGTGTCTTTATTTTGAAGTACAGTGAATTTCCGCAACAGAGCTTTTATTTAGTGCCATTTCTTGCTGTAGAGTGAGTGACTAAAGGACAGCTACTTGACAGAGACAGTGAACTAGCTTGACAACATAGCAAAACTCAAGAATGACTAAGGAGAAATCTGGACCCCCTGGCTGGACCAGTTGGGAACCAGTGATATAGATAACTCATTTTTTGTGAATCAGTCATTTCTCATCTGTTGCTGTGCTGTCAAAGGGAGCAACGGGAATAAATAGAAAATAGAAACAGGGCATCTGACAAAAGTTCAGCCCAAAATGGAGCACCAAGTCGCTCACAGCCAGTTTGGACACCTCTTTCCTCAGCTTCAAATACAAAATGTTGTCATATTGGTGAAGTTTTGGTTTTCTTAAAAGACTAACTTTGCCATGTCTCCTCTTCTCACCCCAAAAAACACATAAACTGTCTAGCAGCTGTCTAGTAAACACATCGTGCGCCACTTGTACCGCCTCCCACCTCTACTGAAGTTTTATTTCCTGTTGCTGGCTTCAGCTGGCAGTAAACTGAGCACAGGCATAATCATGTTGTCATGTTGCTTACTACTACTGCTCTTCCTGAGTTTTCTACCATTTTTTCCCTGTTAAAAGAGTTTTTGGTGGAGTTTTTCCTTATCTGTGTGAGGGTCTAATGACACAGGGATGTCATGTGCTGTAACACCCTCTGAGGCAAATTGTGATTTGTGATATTGGGCTTTATAACTAATAGAAATTGGATTCAGTGTGGTGATGCTGTCAGAACAGGTTGCAGGCTACTTTTTAATTTGGCAAAACGTGTGGCCAGGTTCACACTACATGATATCAGCCTGCTTATTAGTGTTGTATGGTGTCGGCTCGGATCATGAACGACAATGAGTGTTGTATGCGATAATCCATCATTTTATTTTGTGTAGTGTGTCATAGTAGACAACAACTGACACCACGTCTAGGATGCCTCATGACACTCTAACTTAAAGTCTAACATGTTTGATTTTCTTTTTGTTGTTCACGACTTCTCACCACAGTTACTTTGATCAATAGAAACACAGTGATTTGCTGCCATGGACGACTGTATGTCAACAAACCCCAGCCTTTTTGATATTTCCTCTAGGGATTACCACACAGAGTAAAAAGGGAAAAATTATGGTGTGAAACAGCAGAGGCACTTAAGCAATCCGGTGAGTACTGCCGTTAGCATCAAGCTAGCAAAGAATGTTATTTCTTCATAATGGAGGATATAAAGGAATAAAATTTAAAAATAGTGGCTTTTACTCACCACAACTGCAGAGGCTACCAGCTTCATTTGAAACAGACTACATTTAAAACGGGCAGCTATTTATTATTCCCTCTGTATTTTTATATTTCTACTTTTGATCTGCTCTTGTTTGCTTTCTTAAAGTTGATACATTGCGCCGTCATGCAAACTCAACACTTCCTGTGCCCGTTTCAAATTAAAAGCCCCTTATAATTTCGGCTGAGAAAATCCCTTCATTTTCTAAAAAGGCTTTTATTGTGAAACATTTGCAGGCACTAGTTGTGGAGAATTCAGTGACTTGCATGTTTGCGTAAGGTACTTCAAATGTAGCTGCTGCCACCTGGTGGCACTATTTATGTTACTACAATAACATTTCGGCTGGGGCATGAACAGACACAGTGAAGTAATAGTAAAAGTAATAAAAATAGAACAAGAATAACCACATGACATCACACACGTCATAAAAGATGACCAGGGATGATTGGTGTGGACCATCGTGTGACTCCACAATCGCCTAATCTGACATAGTGGCTGTCGGAATGGACAAAAATGTTGTGTAGTGTGAACCCGGCATTATGAATGAATCACTGGTTTGCATACGAGTAAACTGGTTCAATCTCATACACCAGACTGGACCAGTAAAACCAGAAATCAACCCAGCTGTAGTCCTCACTGTAATTTTGCTGCTGTTGCTCCTCAACTTTAAAACAGCCTCATATAAAGCAAACCAAATCAGTGCACAGATTTAAATTGCATTTGATTTTGTAACTTTATGGGTTGTACACTTATTCCTCCTTGTTTTTAACATGGTTTTCTCTGGCTCATCAATTTCCCATTTCACCTCCTCTCATTTCTGTAAAGCTGTTTTTGTGTTTTGAAAAGTGCTCAACAAATGAAGTTTGCTTGCTCAGTTCAGTGATTAAAGTATTCTAGTAAAGCTGTGTTGTTTAATTAAAGGTAATTTTGAGGAGGGAGTGCGGAGAGAGAGAGTAAATGCTGCTCAGTCCCTGTATCACCATTTGTTCTGGAATGAACTATTAACAGTCATTCATCTTAATGACAGCTGGGAGTTGGTATTTAGTGATGAAGTAGTCTCACCGATAGACAGATGGATGGAGGGAAGAGCATTAATGTTAAATCTGGCCCTGATCTTATGGCACATTTGGCTCTCCCTGCAGCGGCGTGCTGTAGGTTTACAGCTGAAGACGGTGCATCAATTATCCATGGACCTAACGGGGTAAAAAATCATCTTGCAAGCAATAATAACATGCACTTCAGAAAGCACTAATGATGCAGAACTTGGAGGTGCACTGCCAAATCAACGCCACTGCGTGTGCGTAGCGTGTGCGTAGCGTGTGCGTAGCGTGTGATTTTGCTACATGCCGAACATGTATGTAACGCACCGTGTACTCACACACATATTTATTTTCTCCTCAGAGACTTCCTGCTGTTTATTTTCAGACACGAGAGTGAGGGTGCCGTAATTGCTAGTCCTTAAAAGCACTGGCCTTTTCTGAATCAAAATAACATATGACTTTGAAGAGAAGTCTTCAAAGGGAAGCTGGGGAGTGTGTGAGAGTGTGAGACAGTGAGGGGGGGGAAACAAAGACAGAGGGTATAGATAAATATCTCTGCCCATATGCCTACATCTCAGCCACTGCTGCTCTCCCCAGACACCCACTTAGAAAGAGGAGAGGGCCTTTACCAGTCAATGTGGAGCCTTTTGATTAATTTAAGGCCATTGTGTGGCACATCAAAGTTCAGACATATTTTAAAATGAGGTGTAAGCAGCTGGAGTATCCCAATTGACTCTTCCATTAAATAGCTCTAAACTAGGCTGAAGAGACATTTGAAATAATGTCTGCCTCCTTCTTTGGAACATGGAAATCAATGTGAATCCATTGATCTGACGGAGGTAATGAGGTAATGCTTCTCTGCTCATATCTCACACATACAGTTTTCCCGCGTCGCATTAAATCCTTTTGAGTCTCGGAAGACACATCACTGGAGCCTTAAAAAGTTTGGGAATACTCTCCTTTCAGTTCTTATTTCTTAAGGATTGTTTGAAACACGAAAGCGCTGAAACATAAGTGAGACTCGTCCTCGGAGGAAAATGTGTTCACGTTTTAACTTCTTTTCATTGTAAAATCCAGAATGTGTCACAAAAGGGGCTTTGACCATTCTTCCTACCTGTTCTGCTGTTATGTTATGTCTCCCACGTAACCCAGAATCAACAGCCTATTCAGTCTTTTTGCCTTTTTGTTTTCCCCTCTGAAGAATTGTATTTGTCTAAGCGACAAGGCGGCGGCGCAGTATTTTCCTCTGTTGCTCGTCTCTGGGGCATTGTTTTGACTGACAGCCCTCTATGGCAGATTTTTTTGACAGCTGTTGTTCTTTTGACTTTATCTTTATTGTGCCTGTTAGAAGTTTGTTTTGCCCCTTTCGCGCTTTTTTTTCCTGCCATAAGGGGTTTTCTTTGTCTGCTCGCATCCATTTGGTCTTCATGACTGACTGGCTGTTGAGCAAGGAGGGCTGAATGTCATCGTCCGGCGCGCATCACACCGCTCTGATGAATCCTCAAGTCATATTCTGACTCACTGTATTATAGATGAGCCTGATGAATCGCATTAGGGGAAACTTTAAGCTGCCGTCTTTAATTAACTTATAACTTCTCCGCACAGTTTGAGATTTGGGGCGCACGTGGTTAAACTTACATGATTTAATGTGTATTTTGTTTTATTAATCTCAAATATGAGCCACGCTTCCTGCTGCCATTTGGCTTCTGAATATTTCAGCCTGATTATGAAAGCACAACAGGAACTTTTTCCAATTACTTTTTCTAGAGGAGGCCTTTCTAGTCAATGCTATAGTAATTACCTGTGTGCCTATCATTGTTCATCCAATATCCTCTCATACTGAGCTGTGACATATTTAATAGGTATAGTAAAACCAATTTTTATTGCTCTCTTGCAGGATTAGATTAGTATTTGATGTACCGTATGCTTGGAGTCCGTTCTCGAGAGATGAAGGAGTCTTTTATTGACTGTAAATAAATCCATTTTCTCTTGTCCATCATCTTTACATTGGGAAAATGAAAGGAAAACAAAGGGAGAGCCCACCCAGGGGGTTCGAGTCAAGTCAGACAAACTAAGTCAGGTATAAAATAAGGATGTGTGTGTGTGTTGGCGTGCCTATGGATGCCTGATTTAATGATAGAGTCTATGGAGAAAAGACGGTGTACTACTGTATATTGAGGTGATTTGTAACCAGTAACACCAGTTTGTTGCTCACAGAAACACACACAATCAGTGCTAGAGACTGACCGAGCCACCAAGGCTAGTCAGCAGGAACAGCTCATAATCCAAGTTGGTCTAAGGGGAGCAGGAGGACACGAGGGGAAATGAGGGCTTGAGCGACAGGAGCAGGAAGCGGTTTCCTTGGCTAACCAGCTTCCTCCTCCTGTTCCTGCGGCTGCTGTTGCTGCTGGGTGTCGTGCTTCTGTCAGGATGGATGCTGACCAGCTCCGGGACCTCAGAGCTCCTCCACTTAATTACCAAACACCTCTGTGACCCGATAATCACGTACAAGCTTGTGAATACACCGCTGTGTGCAGACGTGTACTTGACTGCCTCTGCTGCACTCAGCGGCGATAATGAGAGTATTTAAAGCGTTTACTGGTCAGCTGTGATTCAGCCAATGAAGACACCCCTGGAAGGCAGCCGAGGTACAAACCTGATGGACAGGTGTGCGGAGTAAATTGCTCTGCGTTATCAGTGCATGCATAATATAAAAAATGAAATAAATTATAAGCACTCCATCTGCTATTAACTTCTCCCCACTGTGTAATTGCACCCTGTTGTGCTCAACCCATGTCTTGATTGTGAAGAGGGCTAAGCACCTCTCTTAACACCCTCACCTCAGTCTCCCCTCCATGATTCAAATAGATTTAATTCGTGGAATTATGAAGGGTTTACAGCCGCACACCTGCATTCACCTGCTCAGCTGGTTTCAAATAAGAACTTAAATGTTCGTCCGCTCAGCTGTGAAATCTATTGAAATATAAGTGTAGTCTTGCCACTGCAACCACAGCTGACAGTTTCACAATAGTTTAAAGCCCAGTTCAGACCAAAGATTGACGCAGAGACAAAACTGTCTCGCAACGTTGGCCGTCTGAGCTTGACTCAAGCTGGCTGATGGTGTCAACTGCAACTCAGCTGGTCAAGTCTGTTTCTACAGCCAGTCAGCTTGAAGTGAAGTCCGCTGGTCAAGTCAAAATGACCACAGATGGTGCAGTCGCCTGCTGCGGCAGGTGCTCTGTCCCCAGTCGAGCCCTCTGTTTCCATCCTCACAGTGTGCCGTTGTCAGACTGCTGCTGTTGCTGTATGTGCGTATGCTCCGCCCACGCACACACACATTCCTCATTGACTAACTAATTGGCAGTGCTAACTTGTATTATTAAGGCGTATTTAGTAAGAATACAGTCCATCTGATGCTCGTTTTGTTTCTGTTCTTTACCGTTGCATCGCTCCTACAAGTGCACCTGTAGCTAGTATCTCACTATCACTATCCTCATTCATATGTTAAGAAGCTACAAATAATATTCAGCCACAAAATACGCCTGAAAAGCTAAAAATCAGAACAGAAGTACAGAGAGTTGTTGCATAGAGATGATACAACGTCTCATCGAGTTGCATTGGTGTGAACCGACAAGGTTGTAGAACCTTGCAGAACGCTGCATTGCAAGTAGTTGCCTGTTTTAGGTTTTTTTGTTGCAAACCATCTTCTGGTTGTAGATGATTACGATAAAATTCTGGTTTACAGGCTGAGCGTCCTCTCTGACTGACAGATGATAAAGAGTTGCTCACTGGCAGAATACATGGTCAGTAATGTGTCAGCTTTGGAGGTTGTTCGGATCAGCGGACCCATCTGTCTCGTCGCCAATCTTTGGTCTGAACTGGGCTTTACGGACCATGTTAATGTCTTCTATTCTGTCAGATTGGTGATCAAGCAAAACACAACATTCTAAGTAACTGTTGGGCTAACTGTTGTGGAGCTCAGACCAAAGATTAATGACGTGACAAAACAGTTTTAGAACGTTGCAGAGAAACGTTGCAGGAGTGTGAACCGACCAGTGTCAGCTTGACGCAAGCTGGCTGACGGTCTTGCCTGCAACTCAGCTTGTCAAGTCGCCAGCGGCTAGTTTTACAATATAGGCAGATTATCTGTTTCAACTGCCAATCAGCTTGTATAAAAGTCATCTGGAAAAGTCAGTTACATACAGTAGATGGCGTGTTCGCCTGCTGTGGCATTCTCATTTACATTCCTGCTGCTGTTGACATGTACAGTATGTTGTCCTCACAGTGTGACGATGGTGGATGGTGGGTCACTACTATGTGTGCATCACACACACATACACAGGAAAAAGACGTACTCATACAGTTGTTACTCACTCCCATTAAAGCTGTGAGTTAGAACAGAAGTACAGACACCGTCTTGTGTAGTAGCATTAGTGTTAACTGGCAAGTTTTTAGAATGTTGCTAACCAGCACATTGCAAGTAGCAGCAAGTTTCAGCTTGTCTCGTCGCAAGCCCTCGGTCTCAACTTTTACTTATGTGGACTTTAATCTTAACTTTAATTGTAAATCTTTTACTGTGTGTAATAGAGTAATCATCATGCCGTTCTTCCTGTGAGGATTTGATGTTGATCTTTCACCACTGATAATTTCTTCCCGACATGAAGCACAATGTAACTAATCTGACAGCTAACTAATCTATACTATACTGTACAAATTCATTTTTTCAATACCTTTTGATCAAACTCTTGTTCATCTCATCTCTCTCTTATTTGTCATCACTATGATTGAGTTTGTTTTTCATTACTGTTTTCACAAAGTCAGAGTTGCTTGTATGCAGTGGTGGAATGTAACCAAGAACATTTACCAAAGCATTGTACTTAATTACATCTTGCAGTACTTGAAATTTACTTGAGTATTTCCATTTTATACTGCTTTACTTCTGCTCCACTATATCTCAAAGCTAAATACTGTACTTTTTATTGTGCTACATCTATCTGACACCTTTAGTTGCTATAAATTTGTAGATCTAAATTAATAATTTTTAAAAACATTTTAAATCAACTAATATAGTGTGGTTTTTATGAGAGGTTAATAATAATAATAATAATAATAGTAAGCTAGCACTATATTTAAAAATTTTCAATAAAAGAAAACATCAAATTTCTCAACAAATTCTGGATATTGACATGAAACGCACAATTGCAGACTCCAGATTTTCATAAGGAATTGTCAAACTCCATTGCAAAGATTCAGTCAGATGAAGGAGATATGATGTTGATAGATTTATTTGAGTAATTAATACAATTATTTGATTCTGGTTCTGGTAGCTTCCCTCCTCTACCTTATTGTGTCTTGTAACCAGTAATCCTATAGATGGGTGGGCAGGGTGGTCGGGATGGAATCAGGGTTTCTGATTTCAAGTTGTCAATATATGTGATGAATGATATATGTGGTGTTTTTTATAGACAGGGGTGGTGGTTTAATGAAAATTAAATATACATGTTTTGCATCTTTGTTGTGGGATAAAGACATTAAAAAAATCAATAAAGCTTTTTTAAAAAAAAAAAAAAAAAAAAGGCTCCACCATTGGTAGCTGTAACATTAAGGTGAAGATCACATTAATGCATCACTAATTATAATCCTTATATATAATTAAAAAACTGGCCAGTCTGCACAGTGAGTACAGATTGATGCTACTACAGCATCCGTCTAGAGAAGCACAAGATAACAGTGGTTTGTTTTTACTTACTTTAATTATTTAATTCAACCAGGAAAGTTTGCCTGGACGTACCCACACTTTATTACTTCACGTTCCTGCTGCACACTTTCACACTGAGCAGCCAAGTCTTACACTTCTGGTCCCAAAGCAGCTCCACTGCAGCAGCTGCTGATAAAGTTCCTTCACTAAAGCCTAATCGATGGTATTTGAGGGAGGTGAGAGTGCTCGTCGTTTGGTCTGTCCTCCCACACTTTTCTCCATCGACTTGAAAATTCAAAGAAGTGGCTTTCAGTCACAAGTCCACTTCTCTAATCTTTCGGCTCCTGCTGCTTCAGACATGCTTTATGTCAGCCGTAACAAATTCTCCATGTAGCATGTTATCCCCCTCGCTGCAGCACTGTCCACACGCAGCCCTGTGTGTTCCTGCGAGTCACAGAGCAGGCTGTGTTGTCTGAGTGGACACTGACTCAAGCTGGCGTCCTGGAACACAACAAATTACTTCTGACAGTGAAAAATATGGAAAACGAAACACTAAATAACCTGAAAATATTCCCAGAACACATCTGCTTACAGGTTCCTGAATTACTCTTTTATAAGTTTTCTTCTTATTTACTTTGTTTGTTAAAACAAAAGACATCTATGTCTGCGGCGTATTCACAATTTAAGGCAGTCGTAGGTGGTGTCTCCAGACTCTTCGTTTCTCTTGCTTAATTCCTGGCGGTATTAAAAAACTTAGTGAGATGCTACTGTACTTGCCTGAGTGGTATAACTCATCAAAGACAAAACAGAGATGGAATATAGCAGACTTACCTGTTCCCCAGTGTTCATGTTGCCTGAAGTTGTGTTTTGCCTTATCTAAGCTGGTGAGGAAGTAAAGTGAAAATAAACCCCGTAAGCCATGGCAATTGTATTCTCACAAGGCGGTGTCTGTTATCATCCTCTTCTCTGTTTTTAATAATAGTGTGTTGATTCTGCAGGAAATTCAGAGGTGGAAAGTGAGTCACCGCTGCCGTTTAGCTACATGTGATATATCTGTATGTGTGTACTGTATGTTGGGAGATCCAGTGTGGTATTTCTGCTGCTTATGAGTACTTTTGCAAACCATCCTCTGGTTGTAGATGATTAAGATAAAATTCTGGTTTACAGGCTGAGCGTCCACCTTGACTGACAGGAAGCTGATAAGGAGTTGCTCACTGGCAGAATACATGGTCAGTAATGTGTCAGCTGTGGAGGTTGTTCAGATCAGCGGACCCATCTGTATTTCCCTGCTTTTGATTATTCATCAGTAAACATTCTGCCCCTGCCTGTCGATGCCACTGCCTCGGTAATGGATGCTTTTATTAAGGTTGATTAGATTAATTGTAGAGGATGAAGACACATTTGCTGGCAGCAGACCCTCAAGGGTAGAAGGAGAAATGATCAATCAATCGTGTCCATCTCAAACCTCATAATGCACTGCTGATTGTTTGAAGTGCAGAGCTGGAGGAGATTTATATTGATGTAAGAGAGCTCAGGCTTTTCTCTCCCTGGCTCTATTATCTATCTCTCTCTCTCTCACACACACAGGCACTCACACACACACAAACATCCAGGGAATCTAAGTATCTGCGCCCTCTCTGCCTCCTCAGGCCAATGAAAAAGTCCTGCTTCAGTGTCTGAACGAATGCTGCTCCCTGACAACACAAAACAAGAAGAGATTTGTGTTCCGCTCATCTAAAAATGACCTCTGATATAAAAAAAGGTTGTTTACAACCACAAAAGTGTACGCCTTAGGAAGTTTTTAACAATACACTGCAAAAACAGAATACTCTCCCTTTGTATGTCTGACTTTAATAACCCTCATTCAGATAGACATACATTGTAATAAAGTGGAACAAGAACCAGGACTTGCATAAGACAGCAGACAGCAGTGTTTTAGTTTAAATATTTTTCTCTTCTTTCGACATTTTGAATTTGTAAGACATCACGCAACTGTTGTGATACCAGATGCAATCCCTGTTTCATATATGTGCAAGTCCGGTGATACCTGCACTCCACATTGCAACGACACCACTAGTTATCCATCTTCATTTACAGGTAGAAAATAGTTGGGCTGAGTGGGTTTTTTGGCTCCAAGATCCTGAGATAGCTTCTATGAAAATCGCTGTCTTCATGCTCTTTGGCTGCTTCTTTTGCTCGTGTTTATTTTCTCGTGCTTATGCAGAGCCAAGCTCTTTATATAAAGATAAATAACACAAGCAACACTAATCATTTGACCCCCGCTGGTTTCATTGTGCTGTAAGTAACAGATCAAAGCAGAGGAGGAGGGAAGTTATAAAATATTAACAATGTTGTGTCTGTGTTTGTGCAGTTGTGCACCGGGGAAAAGGCTGAGTGTTTGATTGACAAGCACATGGAATGATGTGTAAAAGCAGCTGTGCGTGAAAGTGTGTGTGTCTTTGTTCATTAAATGTTCTATGCATCTGTTTAATCATAGTGGACTACGTTTGAGGAAAATTTAAAGGGACAGTTCACCACAAAATCAAAATTCATATTCTCACTCCGACCTCGTCACACATCGCTGCCTGGTCATTGACTTTCCACGTCAATATGTGACATGCAAGGTAGCCTGGGTGCATCGGTTGTTGATGTCCTTTGGACGTTATGTCAGCTTCATCCTGTTCCAGTAATGAGTAGTGTAACTAATTACTAATGAAATTTCAGTAATAATATCAGAGTTACTCCAAAACCAAACATCTTGTTACAACGTTACTTTTGTTATCACAACATTACTGACTTGAAATACAATAAACACATCAGCGGACTCATTTGAGTCATCGTCCACTGCACAGGCACGTCATAAAGCAGCAGGCTAGTTGGAAACACTTACCTTAGTGGCTGGAAATATTCCGATAACTTTGGTTTTGTCGTGAGGAAAGATGGCAAGAACACTGCTGCTGCAGGTAGTCTTACTAAAACTCTTTCCACTGTGAAAAACACGTCTTCAAACCTCCAGTCTGAGACACCTTGACTACTATGACCAACAGCACAACAACATGAAGCTCCAGGAAATACACCTCACCAAAGATGAGCCCTCCTCAACCACAGAGATCGGCTGTAGCTCTGCACCTGCTAAAGAACCAAAACTGGATTTTAACAAATAACTGTTGGCAGGGAGTAATAAGTAAAGTAATATTACTTTTGAGAAGACTAACGAGTAATGAGTAATATATTACATTTTGAGTGTAAGGAGCCCAACACCATGCCTGTTACATGCCTTGTGTCTTTTCAAAATACGCTTCTGTTTCACAGGAAATGTGCAGTTTGCATACAGTCTCTTTCAAAATACAGGTACTACGTTGGTACAACACCATGAGTCCTTCCTTTAACACCAAACCCACATGGTTACGTTTAGCCAAAAAAAAAGCACGTGGTTAGGTTTAGAGACGAAGTACAGGGTTTGGCTTCACATTCATACAGAGAGTGAACACTGGCCTCCCAGGTGAAAGTCGGTGGTTGTTGAACCCATCCACCACATACTCAGACTTTTTGCCCCCTTAACTTACGTTGTTGTCTGGGCCGCATTTCCCCTTGACACTGTCAGGCACTGTTACACACTGAAGCACTGGTATGCAATGACTTTGGATTGAGACCGAGTAGAATATACATATGTTTCCTCTCACCTATAGTGCTATTTATCAGTCTAGATTGTTGTGTGAGTTGTCGAGTGTTGGAGATATCTGCTGTAGAGATGTCTGCCTTCTCTCCAATATAATTGAACTAGATGACACTCGGCTTGTGGTGCTCAAAGCGCCCCCAAAAAAAATACATTTGAAAAGACTGAACAGCAATGTTTCCCCGAGGATTTTTTCCAGCAGTGGTGCTGAAGTGCATGACTTTTATTTTGCACTGCCTGAGGATATCTAGCGCGTCCACTGACACAAGAAGGGCTTTAGACACATATTTGTACACAGCTGTGGATGATGACTTACATTTAATAAAATGCTTCCCATGCTGTTACAATCCACCCTGTGTGTGGGGGCAGATGTAACATTTGAAATCTGGTGTTTCAATCAATATTCTGACTCTAATATTGCTTGTAAAAACAATTCACGACTGTAAATAAGTAGAGCACAGATACAAGTTATTTATATGAAAATTTTGTCCAGATAGTTCAAGAGGTTTGTAAGTAATAAAATCAAAACAAAAAATTGTTATGACTACACCCTCCCCCACTAATCAGCCCTGTCACAGAGACAAATCAACTCAAGTCCAGAGAGATGCAGATGAGAAAGAGCTGGTAAACATGAAGACATTGCAGGTGAGCTGAACAACAGGTTATCAGTAAATCAGGGATGTTACAGTGAATGTTCAGTGTGAACTACAGTTCGTCACAACTACCAGACCAGTGAAGCTATTTCAAGGCCCAGTCACATCAAGCCGACGTCAGAGAACTAGCAGTGACTAAGGCCCCCTGCTGTGTCAAGTGACGTCACTCTGTGTCTCAGCCAAATATGTTGCACATGAGCAAACTACAGAGGCACGTACGTTCTGGGCCTGCTTGAGAGGAAAGAACTCTCCACATAGGCAGACGGCGGTAGTTTCTAATCCTCATTCAAAAAGGGGAACTAGAAGACCGTCTTGACGCTAGTTAGCACATTAACAACACAATCCAATGTTGAAAGAACAGAGCATACTGTTACCTCTCTCGGTGCTAGGTACTGGCTCCCAACCATAGTTGGGAACATGCAACTTATCATGAAATTAGCTTGGCTCATTATTAGTGGGTAACTGGCTTCTAGCAGTCCAGACCATTCTGCAGAAAATAAGGATGGCGAGGCATTCAGGTGCCATTCACCCCTTCTCTTGAGGTTTAACAGTAGCCCTGAGCTTATCTAGACACTTAAATCTACTGCTGTCATCACTCTTTGCTGCATGCGCCTTCACCATGACACCCTGAGAGAACTGCTTCCCTCTACATACACACTGAAACACATGTCACACCCTCACAGGTTACCCACAAGACCACCGCCCTTAAAATGGAAAAAGGGTGGACTGGTAACAACACTTAACATGCGCCAGTGAACAATAACACAAACCATCATGAAACATTACTGTAATCTTACCTTATGTAACAGGTTTGTTTTGGTCTCACTCCCTCTTGACTTCAGCTCTTTGTTTACGTTCCTCACTTTTGTTTCCCTTCTTGTGTGCTGAGCTGAACTGCCAATCGGAGTGATTTCATGCACCGATGGACTCCACTGGTGCCAACAGTGGAAAAAAAAGTATACACAGAAAAAAAGGTGGACGAGGGGCAACGTTGCTGGACACACCACACTGACAAGGTCGGCAGGCGCTCACCAGTGGCCCAACTTTGACCAACAATTGACTTTTTATGTCTTCTGATCAGCTCTTCTGATCGGCCTCTATACTATTCAAAAAGACTATCAGCCGATATGCATGTGTTCTGTTTATAATCTTTGCTCATCCCCGATTTAGCTGCTTAAAGTAGAGATAGTGCGGTAACTGTGTACGGGGAAATTTTCTTAGCAGCAGCGCTAATGCTAAATGCACAAAGGGGAAACAGTGCAACAGCAATGTCTCCAGAAATCATGACCTGATTACACAAGATAATCCACAGACCTTATTGTGAGCAGTTTCATGAGCTAACTTTTTTCTTTCTACCAAACTAAACCTGCCAACCATATCGCTTTGCAGAGGGAAGTGTGCATCTACTGCTAGCTCATGTAGCACCTCAGCGGTCATCCAAAGAGGACACTGTTAAGATTTACATCTTGCACTGTGGATAGAAAGAAGATAGTTCCAATGCGAAACGGCTTACAACAAGGTCGTTGGATTATTCTGAGTGACCAGGTCATGATTTCTGAAAAAAGAGACATTGCTGTCGAGTTTTTCAAAATAATCTTTTTGGAGTTTTAAGCTCCCCAAGCCAAGTGCCATCTAGTTCCATTATATCCAAGAGAAGGCAGACATCTCCATGGCCGATATCTCACTATATATAGTGAGATATCGGTATAATCGATATCAACAACAACAACAATCTAGACTGATAAATAGCACTACAGGTAAGAGGAAAAATATGGATTTTTGAATTTTGGGTGAACTGCCCATCACAAAATGTTTATTTTCACATTTTATGATAAATGTCCCGGCCTGTGTTACAAAACGGTTTCATGAGATAATACATGTTCCCTCTTTTACTACAGTCTTTTTTTTTTCCACGCGGACACACTCTGGCTCCAGTTAAATTTATGATAGATTGCTCTCGGTTGGGATGATCCAAGTTTTGTGCTGATGTAGTTTCACTCGCCTGGTTGTGCTGATGTTGTCTGTAGGTGAGGAGGATGTGTAGAGACACACACACAAACACACACACACATGCACACACGCTCAATAAGGTCAAAAAGCCATCCACTACTAGAAGGCAGTTTTGCAATCCATGCATTTTATTGTGCCTGCTGCGTGTTTTCATGATTAAGGATGCAGTTGTGCGAAGAGCCCATGAGGTTTCTCTTTCCATGTAAATGATCAGACGTCACCTTACATACATCATACCTCAACTGGCTAATGCTACATTAAGTGCTAACCCCCCTCAACCCCCCTAAATTGTGCAGCTTTTCCCTCCCAAATCATAATGGATATGGGCTGTTTATTTTCTGCATTTTCTTTATTTAATGAGCTTATTCAGGGGATAATGCAGTTTTTTGTGTAAATTCAAAGAGATAGCCATGACAGATATTGCCTGTTATTTTGTATTTGTTATACCTCTGTCATCAGCTTCCTCTTTTCTTTCTCTCTTCCTATCTCAGTCCAACTTCGCCTTCTTTTCCGCCTCCCGCTTTTACGATAGTGGTTTGCTATTGAAAGCTTGCTTATTGTGAACGAAATGGTCCCCGGCTTCTCTCTCGGCTGGGAGGTTTACAGCCAAGAGGCCTTAAAATGGCTTCATTTCCCATCAGCCCGCCCCCCCCCCCCCCCCGAGGGAGCGTTTAGTGCAGCTAAAGGCCAATCAGGAGAGTCCAGGAGATCAGTAAAGCCTCGGACTGAAATCAATCCTCAGAGTTCACGAGCTCATGACTCTGGGGCACACGGGGAATCAACTTCCCATCGACAAATTCATTTCAACCAGACAGAGTCCCTTCAGTAGGACCAAAAGCCTGTCAGTATCAATCGTTAAAAAATAAGATGCATGACATAATAATCTTGTTGACACCTTCTTGAAGCTGTGATCCTGCTTTCATTTACACATGCCAATCACAAGAGAAGCTGACAGATTTTTAACTGCTGAATTGTGAGTTCTCTCAGCTGTGAGCATGCAGATGTAAGATAAAATGAAAAAAGGAATACTGTTTCTGAAGGTTCCCACCTGTTGCTTAAACTATATGTTAAATAATTAATGTACCATCCACTGGCTGCTGGCTACTACAGTGCAAAGAAAAATGTCAGTGGATTGAAAGCAGCTGGCTGCGGGGTTCAGACCAAATTGACAGAAAGTACTGTATAACAGAGGGTACACTCTAAAATGGAAATTAAATTTTATGATCAGAGGCAGAGAAATCAAATGTAATATACTGCGGGAAATTCCTTTACCACCTCGGGCAAACCACAAATTGACTTATTAGACACCAGAAAACAGTGTGAAGAGAATCATTTGTATTTCTCAGTGAATTTATGCACTTATTTTATTAGCAAACCAATATTTACTGTGTAATGTTGACAGTAGGCTGAAATAGTGCTGACTCAGAACACAGGCGACTAGACTCAGCTCATGAGTTGACATTTTACAATATCTGACAAAGCAGGAAATGTAAGTCATCAAAAAGCACAAAGAAAATGACAAGCGCTGAAGAATTTGTCTCTGCCTAATTAAATTTGCAGTGTAATTTGGCACTACAGGCACAAGGATAGCTCCTCATTCATCATTAGATAGGTGATAATATGCTCCGAGTACAGTATGTCTATATTAATGTGTAATTGTAGAGATGAACTATTGTGTCACAGAAAAGAAAACGTTCCTCAGGCAGGAAAAGGAAGGAAACAAGTTTTATTGAAAGCCCTCACTGAGTCGGGTATGTTGGGTTAAAAGGTCGACTGGTTTCGACCTTGCACTGTCTTCATCAGGGTGGAATGAAAGACTGACTGAACATTTGGCCTCTAGAGTTTTGGGAGCTTAAAGTTTGTTTTGCAGGTTTTTTCTCCCCAGGCTTTTGATACTTAAGGAAAAAGTAAAGCATGGCGTCAGTTACATTTGAGACTCTCGGCAAATCCTTGTCTAACTCCACTGATTTAGCATCGCACCTCGACAACAACAACATCAGACTCAGGCTTGACAGTTTAAAAATATCAAAAAAAGTATCAAGATTGATTCAGCAGAACTGGAGATATTGTCTTTTTTTATTCCACACATTTGTCTTACTTGTCAAAACCCAGTGCTGAGATTACCCGCAGTACAAGTCGACCTCCAACTGTTGGCTCAGAGAGTCAGGTGTGTTCTTCTAGTAGCCATGAACGGCTAGCCTCCAGCAGAGTTAAGGATCTGTCTACAGAGATCTGGTAATGTGGCGTGGCCCAGCAATTAAAGTGCTGCGTGCTTTAAAATTAATTGGTCCCATTCAGCAACTACTTCTGTCGATGTCCTCCCATTCGGCATCACACCAACTTTGGCCTTGCATAACCTCCTTGCCGAACCCAAAGTGCTACAACCATTCGATCTGCAGAACAGTAGAGACACCTGACGAGTACTGTGTTCCCCCCAGAGGACCGCTTCGCTCTCAGCTGCTTGGTTTAGCGTCTGCTGCATGCTCTCTTCCTGCTTTGCCTTGCCTCAATAAAAGTCAGCCCAATTGGTTCCCCCCACACCTGTCGCTCATCAGGTAGTCTCGCTCACCAGACCTTTCTCAAGAAAAGAAAGGTCTGGCTGGGCCGACTATCACTTGGAGACTGGAGAAAGAAACGCCCCGGCTGCTTGTACTTCTTTCATCCAATCACAATCGTTCTGGGCGGTGCCACAGCAACGGTGCGCTTGGAAAAATATTGCCGGGGGGAAACAGGTTTTGGTGTAATACGCCCACAAAAATATCACCTACAGGACGCGAACCATGGCAGAAAAATGGCTACATCCCCGCAAGATCAAACACTGCAAAAGTTAGTAAAGGACGTGTTGAAAACCGTTGAAAACTTCTACACAACCGGAGGTGGTAGGGCGGGACTTCAGCGGGTGGCTCGTTCCGCCCAATGAGAGGCTGATCTCTGCAGCAAACTTCCGCCCACTCAGACTACTCATCAGGTAATTAGGTCATATGCCTCGGGCTGTGGGTGCGTCTTTGAGGGTCATGACAGTTACTCAAGTTACTACTCCGCTCCAAACTGGAAGTCTTCCATCCTAACCAGCGCCGCCTCAAGTGACCAAGTGATCAACACCACTCTCATGTCTATATGGTAAGTACAAAGCTACAGCCAGCAGATGATTAGCCTAGCCAGGCATAAAAGAGCAAGAACAGTGGAGACAAATTCACCCACCAGCACTTGTAAATGTTATCAATTAACACATTATATCATATTTTCACATAAGGAACTGACGCAGTGACAGATGAGACGGAGCTCGACAGGTAACCAGCAGACACAGATTGGCAGTTTTAGTAATTAATGAATGCAGGGTTAATCAGTCGGTTATTATGTCTCTTGACAAGGAAGCGTTTTTTTCTGAAAACCTCAGACTGCCTCTGTAACTGTAAATGATCCAGTGATGCTGTCGTTGCCATGATCAGATTTTATAGGAAAAACAAGCAGATGTTGATGATAGACATGTTGCATACGTGTGCAGTATTAACCGATCTGGAAAGAAATTTGGCTGAAATGACATTTTGCAGATTTTTTTCTACATGATTGTTTTGTTGATATGTTTATTGTATGTTGATTGATTTGTGTTTATTCCAAAATATTTAACCTATAGAAAAGCATGGCATATAAGTAGCTGGACAAACATTCATGAATGGAAGTCAAAAGATGCCTGTTAAGCGCTACGCAAGTGTTACTGGCTTGAACTTGTTACCTTATACCTTATCTGTCAGCCTGGTCAGTATCTTGTCCTTTGAGGCCCACATCAATAATGCATACTTTCATCTAGGAAATATTAATCGTCTTCACCCATCACTTACACCTCAGAGTCGCTGCTATCCTCATTCACTCTTTGGTTACAACCAATATTGATTATTGCAGTTCTGTCCTCTTTGGTCTTCCTCTCACGTGTCTTCATAAACTCCAGTTGGTCCAGAATCCAGCCGCCCGTATCATTACTAGAACCCCCTCCTCTCACTATTTTCCAGCAGCTTCACTGGCTTCCTGTTAAATATGGCATTGATTTCAAGATCCTGCTCCTCACCTTTGAGGCCGTTCATAATCAAGCCCCTTCCTACCTGTCTGACCTCCTTCATATCTACACACCCTCCTGTAGGCTTAGATCCTCCTCTGCAATCCAACTCACATCAACATCTGCCTGCTTGACTACCATAGGTTTTAGAGCCGTCAGCCGTCTTTTTTAACTGTGGTGTGCTTGAGTGCTGTGAAAGGTGCCTATAAATAAGATGCATTGTTAGTATTATTATTATTATTGTTATCATTATTATTATTATTATTATTATTATTATCCTTACCTTTGTTGGTTGGATTGGTTAAGTTTAGTCAAAAGGAGTAAGACTGGTTAGGGGTAAAGGGTAAAGCCAATCAAAAGAAGAGTTTGGCAGAGTAGGGTGGGTCATGCCTTTGCTATCCTAGGACACACATGCATAGGACAGGGGAGCAGTGGATGAAGATACACAGCCTCTTTCATTACCTAATTCAAAACCAATTAGTGTTTTATTCATGTACAAGGCTGCTTAACTGTCATGCAGCCGCCCACCACTAGTAGGTGCTACAAAGCCGTCAGACAGCAGTCCTTCTCCCCACGGTAATGCTCGAGTAGACTCGAGTTTTAAAACAGCATGGTGGGAAACTGGAAAGATGTCCTCTCGCAAAACCAGCACGGTTTGGCAGTAGAGCTTAGACCGAGCCCAAAAAATCCAGCCCGACCCCACCCGAGCCCGTGCATGTTCTGTCTGAGCCTGGCCCAGCCCGTCCCTTTAACTGTAATTACGAGCCCGAGCCCAGTTTAAACCTGACATTTTTTTAAGGATAGGAACGTGGACATTAAAGGCTGACTTACGTCTTTCTTTCCATGGCAAGTCTTCGTCATGTGCCGCTTGAGTGTCGAGGTCCCCGTCTTTTTGCTGTCATGTACCAGCATCGCGCTGCACTTGGTTCACTCGACGAAGCCGACACACACGTTGTCACCGTCGACAACTCACATGTGACTGTAAAACAACATGTAAGCTTCTGTAAAAGTAACATTTTAAAAATTCAACACATATTGTATGCATTTAAACAGTGCAAATTCTTATGTCAATACAGAACATTTCTCCTTACTGCAATGCCATTAGTGCATTGGATGACACGTCTGATGACATTTCAAATGACATCGCATGTGCGACGACTTCCGGTCGGCTGGAAAATGCAGAAAAACGCAAAAAAATCGCCCCCGCAAATATTGCGGACTTTCATTGAATTTGCGTTAATTATTGCGTTTGCGATTTTCTGGAGGGACTGATTAGTTGGTTCCATAACCTAGGTCTGTTATGAGGAACCCAACCCGTCCGAGCCCGAGGATAGTGGCGGGAAACTACAGCGGGCTTGGGCAGAGAATCTAAACTCTATTTGGCAGTACTTTGATCTAGAAAATTAATTCAGCAGCAATTAATCTTTTTTGAGATGTTATATTATTTGTTAACTTTAAGTGAGTTGTTGTCAGATAATGTGCAGGGTTTACATTCAAACTGCACGATGCAACATGCCTTTCATTTCAGCTGAAATTTGATTATAATTTAGATGTTGTTTTATTAACTTTAAAGTGAATTGCTAACATTTCTGTCAGTGCAAGGTTCAAGTGCCCCGCATTTCAGAGGCAATTCATTTATTTTAGATGTTATTTTAGTGGTTAACGTTTGACTGAGTTGCTGTCATTATGCAAAGTGTTTTGTACTTCAGAGGCATTTAAAATCTGACACGGTTGTTGAAGATTGTGATGAAAGGCTTCAAAGGGCTCCTACTACACACAATATTTTTGCAACAGTGTTTCAAATACTAATATAAATTTTGACTGTTTTCTGAGTGTTTCCCTTTTTTAGACTAGTTGACAAGTCTTTCAAATTTTCGTTTAGTCAACAAGGAAATTAGTCGCCAGGAACATCCCTAGTTCTAGGGCCTCTCTGCCTTACCTGGGACCTATTCAGAAAGCCTCTTCCACGCGCCTACGTGGAAAGCCTAAGGCGGAGAGAGCACACCTCTCTGCCCTTCCATGCGCCTTCATGGAAAGCCTAAGGCAGAGAGAGCAGCAGCAAAGACCCCCCGGGAACAGAACATCAATGACAAACAGAAATGACATTGATAAGTCAGACACATGAACAGGATACTCCAAACCCAATCATACACGGGCTCATTCATGTTCACGTCAATGCACTCAGTGACTTCTTCAGTGTCTGAAAATTCATTGTGTTGAACAGCATGGTGCCACATGTTGAAATAGCCTTTGGACAAACCAAAGTCAACCAGTGGCGACCAGCTGAGACTGATCAGATGAGAGCGGTCCCAGATGCCTCTCATTAATGCATTTTGACTCATTATCAAACTTTGCCTTAACCTTGACCCAATCTCCTCTTGAATCACCAGCTTAAAAGTACGGGGCTTTCAACTGTGACTCTGTTAATGAGACACACAGCTTCATCGAGCCAAGGTGTCTCTTTGGGGTGAATTGGTTTTGCACATTACTGGGACTATCAATTGCTTCCGACAGATGATGTGAGCGGGATATGAACATGATGAAATGAAAAGCAAATATCTGACAGTTCAAATAACATCAGATAGATGCAGATAAAGTGTTTTAGAGATGACTCTGCTGGTTTTATATTAAATTGTTTGCAGTATCATAAAGTTTAGATGCGGGTTTGTTGTCTCTGCTTGATTTTGTTTTATTGAGCTGCACATGCTTCTGGTGCAGTGTGTGAAATTGTATCTGCTTTGTTGTTTTATAGATACAAAACCGCTGCTGTTCTTCATCAATAGTTGGCTGATCAGCTAAGGAATCTCATGAAAACACAGTAATTGCACCAAAAAAAATACAGTCCCCAAATCTTAAGACAACCAGACATTAATCCACTTAGTTTGAATGTGAGAAGGATTATAAACTTTTTATAGAAAAATAAGTGTGTGTCAGCGGTATCGACATCATGTTTGAGTCAAACAAATGACTCATCAATGAGGTCAATTTGAACATGATGAAATTAGGAAATTATAGTGCCAACATGCGAGGAAGGATTGCACACAGATGGAGAGAGTGGACCACATTTCATTTAGGAAGGAGAGCTTCTAATTTTCTGAGAGCGCACACACAACGGTAAATGTACTTGTGTTGATTTGTTGTTGATTTGTACATCAGGGTGCAGAGATGATCGACATGACGCTGGTGTAAATACACTTAGTAAATAACTAACCACAAGTTTGGCAAATGATCATAAATTGAGCTGCAAAAATAACAGGGGACTTTACCATGGATCAGCACTCTGCTTTTAAACATCATCACTCAAGACAAGCCATCATCAGTTTAAGACACACCTTCAAGGAGATAGCCCTGTTGTAATGGAAATGCAAATCCCTGCTGTGCTGGGCTGACGGCCCAAACCAAACCAAGCCAAGCCAAGCCAAGCCAGCCCATGACTGTTAAAAAGGGGTACAAGAGTGGGCCCATGCCATAGCTAACACAGTCATCCTCAGCCTCCAGCAGTTAAATGGCAAACTAATCATCAGTTGGATCATAATGAGCAGTTAGATGTCCTGAGAAATAAAGGAATTATTCACATTGTTAGACCTGGCCTTTAGAAATCTAGATCTCGGTCTGGAGGGTAGGAATTAAATTCTCCCTGCAGAGGTTGAAGCTACTGTTTCCTCGGTCAAGAATAAACTTTCACACTTGACCAAGGACAAATCTGTTTGTACAAAGATGTCAAAAACATGGCATTGTATATGATTTATATAACTACTATTGTGTTTTGTATCCAGTAGCTCAATATGAAGAATTAAATGAGGGATAAACAGTCAAATAGTTCAGATTATATACTGTGGCGTTGCCAGTGAAGTTCTGCAGCTAATTGCTTGTTTGATTGCTACTACAAACCAAAAGTGCACAGTCATCTTGCTAAGACATTATTCATGACTTCAGATTGCTGTCAACTAGTTACTTTACAATCACTCAGCCTTACTGTCGTGCAATTAAAACAAATGTTGTTACTGGCAACATTTGTTAAGCATTTGTTGCCATTATTGGCATGTGTACGTGACGGCTCATCCAGCTCTGAGCACCTTTTTGCTGACAAATGGTACAAACCTCGTAAAGATTGATTCATCAGTTTTCATCTAATGGGTAACTGATGCTTTTCCTTACTTTGTATTCCAAAGTAGCAGCCCCCACAAACACACACCACACTACGCTCTGACTAACTCTGAGCTGGCACGCAATCTCGTTTGTTAAAAAAGATGTAAAAAAAGTGGAGAGTTTGCCGATGGCAGAGGGAAGATAACAGCGTCACGGGGTGAGAAATAGTAGTCAGGAAGCTATTTCTGGGCACATTCCCAACTGGGCCAATATCTGACCTCTTTTCCAATCCAAAATCAGCGTTTCACTGCCAGCAGGACAGCAGGCAGTCTGTTGTTATACCCTGCATTAGTTTCATATAGACTCTTATCACTCCTTGTGTTGCAAACCTGCGTTTCAACAACCATGGATGTGTAGTAAACCTTTATGTTTCACCACTTCACTCCTCCAACTGTATTATCCCCTCTCTGAGTGTGCCGCCACCCAGGCAGCAGGACAGCTAATAGGGTTGTAAGCAGTTAACAGGCCTGTGAAGCTCCTGTCGGGAACATTAACATAGCAACACCTCAACAATGAGTGTGTTATCAGGCCTCGCCATGGCAACATACTGACAACTTTTAATTCGTGGGTCTGAGCGGGGACGCTGTTGTTGGGTTAGTGGAATTTTTAGACGGATATTAATTAGCAGAATGAAAGGCAATGTAAAATACATATGACGAGCACATTGCAGATGGTTTCCTCTTTGTCAAAGTCGCTTTACGAAACGCAAAGCTACCAGCCTTAAACGTTAATTAAAAGATAAATGGTTATGGTTGAAATGTCAAAATGGCATCATATTTACTTTCATGTGGAAACATCTTGCTGTTTGTAAACATCTCGCCGGCATATTTTTAGAGAAGCAGCACAAGAAGCGTCTCTGTGTTCTGCCAGCACAGGACTGAAATTGCTTACCCGAATGAGTTGGTATAACAACCGCAGACATGAACAAGCGAGGGACCGCACACATACACACACACTGAGAGTACAAGTGAAGCAGGCGTTGGGGAAAAACTTTTCTTGAGGTGTAAAATCCCAGTGCTGTTCAGTGCTGGTTTGTTTTCCTACAGTTAAACTAAGTGGCAGGGAAGAGGAGGACAGGCTTGTGGCTCAGCCAGCAGCGGCACGCCACTCTGTAATTTACAGGTCTGCCAGCAAGAGCTCAACCAGCAAGAATTGTAAGAGTACTTAAAGCTGTGAAATGAACTCCAGATCGGGAGAATGAGCCGCCGGTGGATGTACGATGTGTTCCTGTTGACTTTACTGCAGGGTCTTTATCTATGGGGATCTGAATGTGTTTGCTTTTCTATGCAAGACTTAGGGCTTGGCAGAGAACCACCAGCCTGAGGTTTTGTGTGGCAGATGATACTGTATGTGCGTTTGTACTGGTAGGTTTGAGAGTTGTCAGTGTTTGTATGCCGCAGAAATAATGTGTGCATTTGCACTTTGCTCTGAGGCGATGTTATATGTATACTGTCTTTGTGTTTTGTGCATCAAGTTGAACTTTGGTCAGGTCTTGTATTTATTACATTTCTAAGATTTGCACTGCTGTGAAGGTTCAACTCAGGAATGGATAATGTTGAGTGTGAGGAATGAAACACATTTATCAATCTGAAGTGAAGTGTCTGACAAGTGAGCAGCATTTTTGTGTTATCAAAGTTGAAGTTGGAGTTTGTCACACCAAAGAAAGATATGTTATTAATAACCTAGCCAAATCTGAATGATTAAAAAATTAAATTGCCAAGAATATAAAATTGTGAGCAGCAGTGTTCTCTGCTCTGAAATGCTGGAAGCCTGTCTGCTGAAGGCCAGACTTTCTTAGTCCATGCTGACATATCGCAGCAACAGGGCAAAGCAGTCGACAGAGCGTCAGTGTGTGACAAAGTAGCGTTTTTGTTTTTTCTTTTTCCTGGTGTCTGGACTTTTATTTAAGCTTGCACTTTTGTAAAATGTTTAAAGATGTAAAATGTTGTTTAAAAACCTCAGCACACTCCAAGAAATTATTCACAGGGTAAGTGGATAACTCTTAAAATAAGTTTTTCAGCATGAAAAATTAAGTTTGTCACATAAACATGTTTTAGTCAGTTGACAATTTATTTTAAGAAGCTGGACAAAATCAAAAATATTTTTGACATTTTTGAGTAGGTTGGAATTCATATAGATAAGTTGGAATATCTTGAATAAAATAATTTAGCCACTAAATGTTAGCACAACTTTTGGATACATATTAGGTTGGTTCAACTTAATCAAACTTTTTGAGCTCAAAGAAAATCATGTTGCTTATACTAAACTAATTGATCAGATTATAAAAGACTCATAGGACTGACTCAATAATGCAAGAATTAGAATTTACTTTAAAAAAAATGCATTCAAGTAGTACCTTATTTTTTTAAGTTGATTAAGTGGGTTATGTTTTTTAGAGTGCATTAACGGATTTCATTTTTTCTTTAAACAATATTTATTTAAAAAAAAAAACACTTAGGAAAACATTTGCTGTTTGCCCAAAACGTTCTGTAGCTGTCACATAAAAATAATGGGAAAAAAACAAGTCTGCATAGCTTCTGCAAACAGTCGATTGTAATCTGGTCAAATGCATGTTGCAAGCTTGTGACGATTGTCAAGTCAAAACTTAATTGCTCAGATGTTTGATGTTTCATCTTGTTGACAAACACAGACGATGGTAAAAGATGGTAGGTGCCAGTGGGTAGGTTGGTACTTACTCAGCTGGGATGTTTTCTCTGCAGATGGGTCATCTCCTGTCTTGGCCTCCTTGGTTTCTTGGCTGGGTTTGCCAAGTCAAGTTATGGCGGTAGCGTCTCAAGTGGGGCTGTTGGTTCTGACCACCTTTGCCACCCTGAGTATCAAATATTTAATTTAAAATAAGCTGGAAGGTAAAGCTTTCAATTTACTGGTCCATCTACATCCAAAGTCGTAGGGTGGCTGGGCTCAGCCTTAGAGATAGGGTAAGGAGTTCAGACTTCCGGAGGGAGCTCAGAGTAGAGCTGCTGCTCCTTTGTGTGGTTCGGGCAGCTGATCAGGATGCCTCCTGGGTGCCTCCTGTTAGAGGTGTTTCGGGCACGTCCAATTGGTAGGAAGCCCCGGGGTAGACCCAGAACACACCGGAGGGATTACATATCTCGTCTAGCCTGGAAATGCCTTGGGGTCCCCCAGGAGGAGCTGGAACTAGTGCCACCTTTATTCATAATATTGGCACCCCTGGTAAATGCAAAAAAGAAGAGGAAAAAGTGGTGTGACATCCAATCAAATGTTCAAATTGAATGCAAATACTCAAAACTACCCTGTTTGGAGTTATACATATTGTATCAGCTAACGTGTTTATTCACCACGGGCAAGTATATTTTAACTCCAAGACATGTCACATCAGACAATATTTAGGATCTACTCTTAACCAGCTCAAATTTAACAGTGTTTCTAAGTTACAGGTTGTATTCTTAAGTATATGAGTAGGAGTGAAAGTTAAGAGTTTTTACTTTAACTTTAATTTAGTCCAACATTTCACTTTTAGGTAATTACTTGCTCTGTTTTTCAGTTGCAGTAGCTGGATGCTGTTCTGAACACTTCATAAACTGAATATAGAACAGCACAGGGTGTCTGTGTGCTCGTCTTTGTGTCTGTACATGTGTGCAAAAGCATTTTCATTCAGCTGGAACATTTTGAACAGAGGTCATAGGTCGCTGAAACAGGAAGCGCCAAGAGGCCAGGCTGTTGAACCTCTGTGCGGTAGTTTCAAACAACTTCATGAAGAGGAATATATTGTACATGACAGTGTTGTAAAAGTCAATATAGAGTCAGACTGAAAGCTGGGTCACTGTGGCCTCTCGTCTCCTCTCTCCTGTGACAGAATTGAAATAAGGGGGGAGATCACAAAGCACTCATGTCAATAAGGTATAAGATTTTGTCATAAAAGAAAGCCAAAGATCTGACACCTTAAATGTAATCCCCGTTTTGACCCTGGACTTTCCCTCAACCCGTCTAAATCAGTGCACATCTTTCTTCTTCTTTTCTTTTTTTTTGAATCATTTGAAAAGGGAATTTTAAATCTCACTCTCTCATTCCTCTTGTGTGTGTTTCTCTCCAGATGCAAACCATAACCTCACCATGGCTTCTAACTCCATGACGATGCCCATGTCAGACCCCAGCGCCTGGGCAACAGCCATGAGCAACCTGGGGATGCCTCCGATAAGCATGACTGGACAACAGCTCTTGCCAGGTACCACAGAAACAGGTCACAGTGAATATATTGATGGGGGAATTTCTGTCCCACAGCTCATAAAAAATGAATTTGTTAGATTTGTGTTGACACTTTTTGTGGTTAGGAGATAAACTGTAAGTAAGGTATAGCTGCATACAGAGGTGGGAGAAACAGCCGCCTAAAAGTTACCTTTTTTGGTTGCTGCCTTGAATCACAGACAGGCTGGGAAGAATGTGTGTAGGAGGACATATGAGTAACAATGTTTCCTCCCCCTCCGCTGCCCTCAAAGTGCCCTTGAGCAAGTCAGTGAGCATTAGCACCGGAGCAGTTGTACTCATCGCACTGGGCAGCTCCCCATGCGTCAGTGTTTGAATGTCTGGAGTTTCCCCTCCTCTGCATCTACTCCCCCAGGCAGTAATAATTAAGGATGTGCTGTTAGCTCATTTTCCTGCTTAAGTAAAGGTTTTAAAATGCCAAATGTGTCTGGAGGATGACGACGTGTGTGTTTTTATACCTGTGTGGGGCGGTAAGTCATCCTTGTCTGACTGTACAAAGTCCAGCTGGAGCTCAGGATGTTTACAGTACTTGTGGTAACACCTTTAAGGAGTTCCCTTGCTGATCAAGCTCTCGGAGGAGTTAGTAATCCTTACCCAGCCCCCATGGGGTTGACTCGGTTCATCCTGTTTGGCTGAGCAAGGAAGTTTTAGTGTAGGTGAAGGATTGTTTTGCATTTTTATGCCTCCGCTCTGGCAACAGCCATGACCGGAGGTATTGTGTTTTTGGGTTCTCCATCCATCTGTCTGTAAAAACTTCCGTCCATCTCATTCTTGTGAATACAGTATCAGGAGCGCCTTGGATTTGGCACAATGTCCGCTGGGACACAAGGATGGATTGATTCGTAATTGTTGGTCAAAGGTCACTGTGACGTCACAAAACATGGTTTGACATAACTGAAGAATTCATACACTTATTACGAGAAAAAAAAAAACATACCAACCAGCCTCAATCGTGTGAAAATTGGAAGACATTGTTCTGAAGCTCAAAGAGGTCGGGAGTTGGAGTAGGGGCACATATGTTCAGCAATGTACTGGGGTTGATGAAATTTTATATCTTAACACTTTCACCGCCAGAGTATTATTTTTAAGTTGCCAGCCACTGCCAGCATTTGTGAACACATTCACTCATCTGTCAGGACCTACAGAATAATTTGTTCAATGAATATGTGAACAGTATATACATGAAACTAAAGAGGAGGCCCTCTATTTTTAAACACAAAGAAACATTTTATTCATTCTTATTCCAACCCTTTTATTGTCAACACTTGAATTTGTGCATTTTCATAAAAATCAAAGAAAAAAAAACATTTCAGACAAAAAAAATATATTTTTGTCAAAGAATGCCATTTTCAAAAACAAAATGCATTTCACATTTACATTTTTTTTTCTCATTTCCTTTTGTCAATTTGAATTGTATAAATGAAAATAATAATAATAGTAATTATGAAAATAATATTCTCTTTGATAGCGTAACAGGTTGCCACGTTCAGTGTCAGTACTGTTGTCTCCCACTCCTCTGTCATCGTCTTGTCCATGTGTTGCTGACACCGTCATGGAGATCCTGTTTCGTCCCACCAAACTCGTTTGCTTCTTCGTCCAAATCAGATTCAGAATGTTGATCAAAACAGGAATTATCGGAGTCTGAGTCCATCAACACGCTTGCGCAACCGTAAACTTTTCAGTCAGTGCCAGCATTTTCATGCGGTTTACAAGCTGCAACATCTTCTTCCGGATTCCAGCAGATCTTCTTCTTCTTTTGTTTTTGGACACGGCAGTGCTGTTTTATTTCACAAGATGTGTAACAGCGCCCCCTATCTTATAACAGTGAGAACATGGATTGCCGGAATATCTTGTCAACGGTAGGGAAGCGTTTTGTCATAAATGACGGGAAATCTTGTCAAAGGCGGGGATAGTATATAAGGTCAAAGGTCAACTTCACTGTGACATCATATATGTTCTGCAAGAATTTTTTTTTTTTTTTGCCGTTATTCAACGCTATAACTCTGGAACAGATTGGAAGACATTTGGTCGGATACTGAATTGGTGACACTAATCTTGGTTGACACTGTGATGATTGTATAGATCTTCATGCTGCTGGGTTGAAGATGTGTGTCAAGCATTAGAGTTTTAGAATTTAGAGGCATTATCTACTGTCATGGCAGCAAATGTCTCCGGACAGACATGGATGTTAATTGCAACTTAACTGGTTGGCAGAGGGAAACAGCTGCAAGGAGGTAATTCTAGTTGGAAATTATTTGATTTCTTGCCCAGCATGTGACGAGAAGGTCGACACTACTCCCATGTCTGTACAAATGAAGCTCCTGCTTCAGTGGCTGGTTAGACACTGACAAGACTTATTCATCTAACCAAAGAAATAATCTTGGGCATAAAACCACAAATTGTCTTTTTACTCTTTGGTTTTTCATTAGATTAAACAAAGGAATAAAAACATGTTGCGTGGCTAGCATTGGAGGCACTTGTAGGCAGATTTTGTTACCTTGGTCAGAGCCAGGCTAGCTGTTTCCTTCTGTTTCCAGTCTTAATGTTAAGCTAAGCTAACCAGCTGCTGGCTGGAGCTTCATATTTTTCAGAAAGATAGGAGAGTGGTATCAATCTTCCAATCTAACCTAATGCAAGAAAGAAAATATTGATACTTCCCAACATGTCAGACCGCTCCAATAAAAGAGACGTCAGCCTGTGTGCATAGAAATGAGAGTTAAGATGTCCAACTACTGCCGGCTTTGGTCAGACCACACGGGGTCAGCCGCTAAAAAGGTGCCAGCGTGTGTGTGTGTGTGTGTGTGCCGGGATATCAAACGCGCCAAGTTTACAACAGAGGGGTTTAGGAGAAGATAATGTTTCTGCATGCTGATCCCTTCTTTATAACCTAGCTCACTTTAAGTCAAGATATATAAACACGTCAACATCCCTATAATCCCTCTAAGGCCTGGTTTCCTTAAACTACAGTTCACGCCCCCATCTGAGGCATGAGCACACTCCTTTTCTTGTAAAGTGTGACTCAGTGGATACAGCTGTGCCCTGAAAACACAAATACACAGTTAAAGTGTAATAATAAAAACTCAATCAACAATAAAGAAGTTATTTGTACAAATACCATAAAGTTCAGTACACAAGATGGTGGTTTATGTTCTTCTCTATAGACTGTATCTCTAGGAAGAGGCGAGCATAAACAGCTCACTTTATTGAAATAAGAATACAGTTCCCCAGTTTAATAACATGCTGCAGTGTTGTGCCTGCTATTAAAAAATTATCAGCCTCATCTCCAAAGTGATCTGTGTTTTAAAGGCAGTTTCAGACTAACAGCAGGCAATACATACAAGTGAAGCGGGTGTTGATTGGTACACCACATTAAAAAAGCGCTGAATTCCCTCTAATGAGGCGTTTGCACAGCATTTAATTTAGTGGAGCTGGTATTTTCTGTCAGTCAGGAATAGTATTTCATGAGAAAAATACTTGTGTGAGCAGTTTCTCTCTCAAATGGCTTTCATAAATACACTTTTAACTCATCTACATTGATTTGCAAAGTGTCACAAGGAGGGTTGCATTTATTCTGAACTATATTTAAAAGTAATAATTTAAAAGGAAAATCATTAAATCGGAATAATAAGAGACTCTGAATTCACTAAAAGATCAACACTCCTCATTACAAGGTCTCATTACTATACTGTAATAACTTTACACAGTACGTCATGTACCAGGAGTCAATAGTTGCCACAGGACAAGAGCAGCAGCCCTCAGAGCTCACCCTGGAGGAAAGAGCTTTGAACCCCAGACTAAAGTGCTAATTATTCATTTCACGTAGCTGTGAGGATCTGTGAGAGTTCGCAAGATGTAAATTGAGTCATCCGTTCAGATAATGCAGACATTTGTGCATCAGGGCTGACCTGGGCGCTGCATACCAACTCAGTGGTGAGAAAAGCAAGGCAGAGACGAAAACCCTGGCTGTTTAAGGCCGAAATTTCGCGTCATGATTCTACCTTGCCGTCTTTATAAGGAGGTACAAACAGCACCAAATCTCATCTGTGTGAAAGACAGCCAGCAGGGCAGGACCATGGACGGGACAGGCATGACGTTTTGACGACAAGTTATGTGTGTGACCCACAGCCGGGAGATTTAAAAAGCAGTTAGCAGCCTTAGCAGCTGACTTAAAGAAGAGGCACAGCAGCCAAAAATGTCTTCAAACTGGGGACACAATGAGGTATGGGAACTCCTTACCCTCCAAGCAGTGGACGAAATCAACCATTAAACAGCTGAACACTGAGTTATTGTTATTTCCATGTAATGCCATTGTTATTGTTTATATAGCGCTGGTGCTTTGTATGTAGACCTATTGTGCGTGGGACAGATGTGAAGCTCTGGCATCCCTGCACTAAAATGATCAACTTCTCCTCCATATTTCTCACAGTCTGATACTTACAGAAGAAGGGAAAGATATCGGTCGGCTGTGATTGATTGATTGTAATGCACCTGCTGCGTTCCAAAGATGAACTCAGTTTATCTCAGGGCACAGCTGTAGCACCCTGGAAAATGAGCACTTGTGAATGTGTGCGTGAATTTGAGGGTTCAAAAAACGGGCGTGTGCACAGCCACTGATTCTGCCATTGTTTGGCCTTGTATAAAACTAGCAAAGGTGGTGTAATAAAGGGACTTTGTAGTGGCCCTTTCACGTAACCTCTGCGTAAAAAGGGCTTTAGACGCCTGAGGAAATTCCAGGTATCCCCTCAAATACGGAGGAATTTCTACTCCTGCACCATAGAGAGCTTCCTGACAGGGAACCTTATGGCCTGGTGCAAAAACACCACTAACGACAGGACCACAAGGCCCTGCAAAGAGTGGTTCATTCAGCTGAACATACTCTATCCTGCCTGATGGATGTTTACACCAAGTGCTGCACGAATAAGGCCAAGGGAATTATTAAAGATCCCAACCAGCCGGATAACTGCCTCTTCTTCCTGCTGAGGTCGGGAAGAGGGTACCAGTTAGACCAGACCAGCACTGAGAGGCTCAGGATGTGGTTCTACCCTCAGGCAACAAGGAAGACCCGGCCTCAGACCCCCCCTGACAGTACTGACAGGATGACATTTCACTGAGATTGTATTTACATGATTGCATGTGACAAATGAACAAATTGATTTTTAAGTCTACCTGCAGCCATGAAATTGATCAACTCACCATCTGTGTGTGAGAGAACTTCCGATTGTGTGGACACCAGGTGAACAGAATCACGTCCACTGCCAGTGTCTGCAGCCGTGTTCGTCTTGGATTATACTGGGTTGTCAGACGCTTTAAGAACACCCACACTGAAGGCTTTTCTGTAAACATACATTATATTGTTGTTAATCATCATGCTAATACAGTCAGTTCCATAATTATTTGGACAATGATACAGTTGTCGTCATTTTGGCTCTGTACACCACCACAATGGGTTTTAAATGAAACAATGAATACCTGCTTAAAGTGCAGACTCTCAGCTTTCATTTAAGGCTTTTTTCAAAAATGTAGTATGAACCGTGTAGGAATGACAACCATTTCTTCACACAGTCCCCCGACTTTAAGGGCTCATAAGTATTTGGACAAACTAACATAATCATCAGTTAAACAGTCAGTTTTAATACTTGGTTGCAAATCCTTTACAGTCAATGACTGCCTGAAGTGTTGGACACATAGGCATCATCAGATGCTGGGTTTCTTCCCTGGTGATGCTCTGCCAGCCCTTTACTGCAGCCGTCTGCACTTCCTGCTTGTGTTTTGGATGTTTTGCCCTCAGTTTTGGCTTCAGCAAGAGAAACGCATGCTCAATTGGATTCAGGTCAGATGATATGACTTGGCCATTGCAGAACATTCCACTTCTTTGCCTTAAAAATGTCTTTGGTTGCTTTTGCAGTATGCTTCAGGTCATTGTCCATCTGCACTGTGAAGCATCGTCCAATGAGTTTTGAAGCATTTGGTTGAATCTGAGCAGATAATGTAGCCCCAAACACTTCAGCTTTCATCCTGCTGATCAGAGCCAAAATGACGACAACTGTATCATTGTCCAAATAATTATGGACCTGACTGTATTTGGCCCTTTTCCTGACACACTGGCTTCATCTATCTCTCGAGGTAATGGCGTCAGACAAAAGGTGACTTTTACATTAATGCTCCTCACCACTTCATTCAGACGTGACAGCAAATTTGCAGAAAGAGATAATGCTTGCGTGATATTTGGAACCTGCTGTGTGAGAGGAAGGGAGAGCAGTAGTGAGTTAAAGATGTTACAGTGGCGAGGAAGCAGGCTGTGTCTTGCTCTCTCGCGGGCAGCATCACTAATGGATTTTAAAACTTATTTTGCCATTGAAGCTTTAATAAATTAACATCCTGAGCACAGGGGACGCTCGCCCCCTGCTTCGTGTAATGAATCCACTGATACATTTCTGTATCAGCTCCATCATTTAACTTTGTTAAAGACCGAATTCTGCTGCCTCTTTTATAATATCTGACAGTACACAGGCATTGAGTGACGGGACATGAGTGGGGATTCTTGTTTAATTCCTGTTAGCTGACATGCTGTATGTAAAGTGTTTAGCGTGATAGGCTTTTCATTTATTCTATCATGATTGTGGAAGAAGAGAAGAATCTCCTCAACACTCTTTCACTGCAGTTTATTAAATTGTTTTTGGGCATAACAGATCAAGACTGAGATTTTGGTAGTTGGTATTATGTAAAGTGTTGAGTGTTGATGATAGAAACTATATCCCAGCACAGGTGTTATGGTGGTTTGTGTTGGCCGGTGGGATTGATCCAATTAAAATGGAAACATGGAGCTGACTCTGGGAGATGTAGTTACATATGACACCATGACAATGTAAGCAATACTCACATGCACACCATAGACCAGTGGTTCCCAACTGGTGGGTCACAGGTTCATTTTTAATGGACTGCGAGTGACTTGCAAACGTGTCAAGTTTGTACAGTGAATTTTTAGCACAGAGCTTTTATTTTGAAGTGCTGTTTCTTGCTGGTGGGTGAGTGACTAACAGTGGTGGTCTCGTTGCTCTAAAAATGTAATATATTACTCATTATTCGTTACTCTTTTCAAAAGTAATAATATTACTTAACTTACTGCTCCCTGCCAAAAGTGATTTGTTACACTGCTGGTTATGTGTGCCTCTGTGTGAATGTCTGGGTAATCGCCGTTGAGTGTAGCTAAGGCTAGATTGCTTCTATTTACCTGGGGACTTCCTGTTGCCTGTGACCGGTTCACAAGGCTCTGATCGAAAGATGGAGAGTCACTCATGGAGCAACATTTCATCCACTACTTATCCACCCACAAGCTTCATCATTTCTTTGTCGCCTGTAGCTGTCCACGATGGCATCCTTTTAGTAACACCTGGGGCTTCAAGCAGCAAACATGATGAGTAGGGATGAGTTAATATTGGCAGAAAAGTGTAGCAGCAGTATCGAGGTCCCACCCATAGACCTGTCTGACCCACTCGCAAGCACCCTGACTGACTGACACACAACATACCATTTTTGGTAAGAATTTATTTGACGTGTATTTTGACTTTTTAATTTTGGCCCTTGTTCCATCCACTAACATGGCGAGGGCGGGGTTTGTAACCATGGGAAGGCGATCAGTATGGTTTGGCTTCACTTTTGGGGGGCTGTCATGTCGTCCATCTTTATTAGACAGTCATTGATGCACACAGACAAACATGTACAGAACAGTGGCTCTGTCCAAAAGGTTGACTAGAGACAACTTCCTGTTTGGGTCAAAAGCTCTGACTTCATATAACGATGATACATTACATGCGAAATTGCCAAATAACCAACTCTCAAACCTCTCTGCAAATATTTCCAGCTGAAATTATAGTCCTGTATGATTCATGTTCACAGATTCCTTTCAGAGTTAGACAGATTCTGCCTCCATGTTGCAGATAATGAGGGGAAAGGTTACGAGAGAACGCTACTCAAAGAGATTTTAACTCGTGGATTCAGTGTAGAAGCTGCCTCCCTGCTGCGACATGTCTTTTTTCCATTATAAACAAATGTAACCAATTGGAGAGCTGTGTCATTGATATGTCCTTAAGAGCGCACACACACCATCTTATTCAAATAAATTGGGCTCAGCCAACACACAGACTTATAACACTTCATTAACATTACTTTCAGAACACTGGATAAATATTTTAGAGCCGAGAGCTTTAAGATTAATGAAGCATTGACGCGTGTGCCCATCTGTTGATTATTTTCCAATGTCGTTACAACCTCGAATAGCACTTCATTTTTAAGTAGTCTGAGTTGAGAACATTATATTCAGTCTTAGCAATTCTGCTTTCCATTTATAACATGAGTATAGGCTCCACTGTTTCACCCTCCATCTGTGAGTAGTCGTTTCTCTCTACTTCATTGAGTTTATTTTTGCCTTTTTTGTGGTACTTGTCACCTGCTTTTCAGTCACATATGTGTATATGATTGACTATATTTAAGGTAAATAGGTGAGGAAGTTGCCACCCTTTACTATTTCACTATTTCATTTGTGGTATTTACCGCTCTCACACTCACAACAGCCTCCGCCAGCTCTCCTTTCAAGAGCATCATAAACATTACCGTCAGAGTGGGGAGCTGCCCGTGATGGAGATGGAGGGAAACACTCTTGCCCACGCGTCGAGAGGGAGAGGTGTGTGGAGGCATTCGATCTGTGCGGCAAACAGTGGATAAGGCCTAAGTCGTGGTAATATATCTTCATTAAAGTCCTTTTGCTGAAGCAGTTTCTGAAGGGTGGCGTAGAGAGGACTGAAGGGAGGAGAAAGAGATGGAGAGGGAGGAGGGTCGGGTGAAGAGGACAGCTGTGGCTCCCCTCATGGATCATCTGGAAAAGCAGCTGGTGCTTCCCTACCTTTGCCTCCTCCTTCCTGCTCTCTCCTTCCCTTTTCCACCTCCCTCTCTCCCTCGCCGGCCCAAATTACCCAACATCTTCATTAATGTCTCATTACAGCTGAGTCAGCCGCTGTAACCCACAGCCACATTAGAGCACACGCTACTCATGCAGGTTTTGAGAGAGCTGAGAGCTTTCACAGCTTTGGCCTTCGCTCAGTCGCACTGAAAACCTCAAACAGCACATGCAATAAACTGGGTTGTGCTGCACACGGAGTACAATCAATTCAAGGAATTAACAAAATGGCACTACAGTACCTCAAGTTTAATCCTCACATTCAGATCACTTATATTAAGGACATGAATTAAGCTCTTCTTTAAACACCTTCAGTTGAAACAGAAGCATCATCTTTTGTGCTATCACTCATTTTGCGAGAGCATTTTTAGATGATACACATCTCCGTTCAGGACAAAACCCATTATATAATCTCCATGCTCATAAGGAAATCAGCGAGGTACTTCTGTCTCAGAGGAGCGCAGTGTTATCCATCTGCAGACAGACGCACGGACACTTTGTCAGACAGGATGAAATCATTCTGTTTGAAGTACTCCTACCACTTCTTTTTCTTTTTACTCCCCTCCTACCATCTCTGTCTCTTTCCCTTTAACCATTTATGAAGCGGAAATCTCAGGTCAATCAAAGTCGACTGCTAAGTGCAGTCTGAGTTATGACTGTGCGTCCACAATGCCTGCTCTGCCTGCACTTAAACAGGCAGCTGAAAGGAGGCCTCCGAGCAGTAAACCTGACCTCTGCCCAGCTCTATCTATAATCCATAGGTCCAGCAGACTTCTGCGGGAGATGCACGGTCATATTTCCAGTCTGTTAGCTCTGAACCTCCTGAACCTTTTGAGCCACTCTGAACAGACTCCGCACACGCAAATGCTTGCCCCTGAGCCTCCACCACACACACACACACACACACACACACACCCCCACACACACAAGACAGAGAGCATAACTTGATGCAGGATATAAAAGATCCACACACTGAGTCCCACGTTGTGTTTCATGGTCTTAGAACTAATCCTGATGGACTGACCATCGACTCCCCATCATGACTGAAAGAATCCTGCTCTGTGTTTAAACTAGAGGAAGGTCGCCAGGTCTCCGTCACTTTCCAGCTGAACAGTATGTGTGATTTATGTGAAGGTTGTTCATGATGTACAAACATTTGGCAAAAATAGGCCTGTTTGCTGTCATATTTGGATTTAGGTGAGAAGATGAATATCAGCCTCATGTCTGGGTGCTCAGTGCAGAGAGATGTTCCAGGACAAGTTTAGCTCAGCTTTGCTTGCAGACTTGAAGCCAAACAAGTTACAAGGGGAAAAGTACAGCTCCAGAATTATCTTGTCGACATGTTGTCTCTTGTTAGCTAGTGAGCTAGCCATCATTACACCAGAGATACAAGTCCTCAGGCACCCATCTAACCGCAGACTGGATATACAGATAAACAACATGACAGCTCCCCCAAAGTGAAGCCAAAACATTTTGATCGCCCACTGGTGGCTGGCTGCAGGACAGATCATAAACCCAGACCCCTCCATGTTAGCGAATAGGACATGGACAAAAACATGAGATGAAGCTGCTTGACCCTGTGAATGGAACGTTTCCATTTAAAAAACGCCCAGATGGAGCTGTTGATAGAGCACGGTCCTCTGCAATTTCTGCAGTAAGGAATTTTTGTACCATCAGAGTACTTCAAGCCTGACATATCACCTCAAAGCACAGCCTTTAGCAGTGAGCCTGGAGGTCCGAGCTAGCACAGCCTCTGATGCTAATGTTAGCAGCCAGACTTGTCAAGCCACACCCAACCAGGTGCTGAGATGCAAACTAAGTCTACCTGTGACCGACAAATTAAGTCTCTTGCCAAAATGGACTACAGACCAGTTTTGGTGGTAGAGGACAGGGGGGACAATTGTGTCCAAAATCCAGCAGCTTTACTACGACACATCTGGCGAAAGTCACTTGAATTGAAATTTTTTAAATACTGTCACAGCAAAAGTTGATGGAATGAATCACAGCTCAATATCAATGGCGCTGCTTATGATTGGTTGGATGGGTACAGTATATAGGCGGGAAGTCTATACTGGCAGAGATTGCTATTGTGCAGACTCTGGCTCCAAATGATGTCACCAGCGCAAGATGGCAGTGGCCGTATCCAAGATATTTTTGCTTCATTTTTGTACAGTGAGGGACACGTTGTGCATCTTTATATACAGTCTATGATCTGAACCTGAAGTGCTTAAAAAACCTGATCCGAAAGAGAATCAACATCAGAGACCTGGGCCCAGATCCTAGTACACATGACCATTAGTTTGAACACTGTGCACCGTACCCATTTACCATATGCAAATATGTGCCGGAGTCCACTTTGGAAGGTGGTCTTGAATATGGTTTATCAACATCAGCTGAAGCAAAACACTGAGGTGAACCGCTATAGAGTGGACTGGAGTTTTTGACCAGTTATTAAATGCTCTCAATTTAATAATGATGCCTCTATGTAAGACGGCAGTGCAGCCCACTGAGGACAGACCTAGATCTGGCTTCGCTGCCACCTTCAACTTGCAGTCAGAGCTCCGGCGGGCTTACGTGCCATCTGTGGCACCCTTTTCTACACTAAAGCTCAACAAAAATGTCACTCAGATAATGACGCAAGTATAATCAGAAACTAAACAGTGGTGGGGGAGGGCAACCGTCCTTGGGGAAGGTATGAATCAATCGTACCTAAGTGACAAACTGAATAGCCCAGACCCAAAGTGTGGGCGACCTGAACGGACTAAAGCAGAAAGAGGAGACCAACACTGGCAATAGTGTGATGCTTCACCAATTCTATTCAACAGCCACTGTTGAAAAGAGCAGGAATACATCCTCTGATGAGTGTGACGCTGCACATTCACACAAAGACCACAGATCCATGGCAATACAGCAGAATTGTTCCTGACCCACTTAGACTAAATATAATTTCGACAAGGCCCGACTCAGACACATGGTTGGGTCTTGGTTTCTAGGAACCAAATGGGGCCGTAAATACCTTCAGTCGACAATAGTCCTCCGAGGAGACAGATCAGCCAATACTGGCTTATTGCAGATATATCTGTATTTAGTGATGCGCGTCACTAATGTCCGACTGTAAGGAATGCCTTCACATTCATATATTGTCTGGACTGGCTCCCTCAGATGTTACTGCTGCTGCTAGAAAGCACGAGTTTATTTTGTGCATGGGCATATGACCGTGGTTAGTGTGCAACACAGTTATCTTTTCCAAGCTGCAGTTTATAAACACTGTTGCTGTTAGCGTTTATTAAACTCAATAAATAGTTCATTTCACTCTCACTTTTGTCAGACATGAAGAGACTGGCAAACACAGACAGACAGTAAGAGATGCACTACTGAGCGAGCACATCAACTTAATGTTACTGTTTTTCTCCGACATTAAACTTGGAGAGGAGAGGACACAAGTTTACCTGATTACTGTTCTCGCAAGTTTTTCTTTTTTGTTCTCTTTGTCACCAGAAAGATCTGCTTCATTCTGTCACTGTTGTAAACACTGACACCTGCTTTGACACAAAGGGGAGGTGGGGCCCTTGTATAGTGAATGTAAAGGGCAGCTGGACTCTGCCTGGTTATTCGCAGCTCAACAAAAATCATGTCACCAGTGAACCATCAGACCCCAATCCTAACCCTTCAAATTGACATTAAAAAAAAAAAAAAACGACATTAGCCGAAAAGCAAGTTGTTTCATCCCTGTTATCAAAAAATTTAAAGGCCCTGAACATGCACGGAGGTGTTTTCTCTGAAGCCCTGTTTCCCCTTAGCAGTTCGGTACGCTACAGTTCAGTTCGGTACACTTTTTTCCGTTTCCACTGTGAAAAGTTGTGTATGGTACCAAAGGAACCGTTCCGCACTGTCCCCATTTTTGGGTCCCCCCTCTGTTGGGGTACCTAACACACAGATCTAGTACTAAAAGGTAGAGCTGTGAACACTGCAGTCTGTTGATTGGTCAATAGTGGAAGGTCACTCTGCTCAGGGCTGAGTTGTGGCTGGTTTTGAGGCTCATGTAACCACTGTTCATACTGTGGAGAGTTTTATTATTAGACTGTAACTATAAAATGAAAGGATGTTTTGCTGCCTCTCACAGCAGCTGTAGTCGGAGTAAAAAATAACTTACTTCACTGGGCCGACAGCCTAGCCTGGTTCCAGACCATAGACCCCGCCCACTCAACTGAGTAGGCTTGCATTACTGGTCTGGCATACTTCAATGAATTTGCAGTTTATCTGGTCCAAACGATGGACGTACCAGTGAACGCCGGGGGCCTAGCGATTAGCCAATCAGCGCCACGCTGATGTCAAGCTGTACGCCGGTGGGTAACTGGTGAGGATAGCAACAATGGCGACCGCTACAGATCCTACAGACCACATTAACGATGCTATCGAGGTATTTCGCCAGTACTCGCGTTAATGGAGGACCAAATTAAGGAAGCTGCTAAACTGGATTTAACGGCGATGCAGCTGGGGGTGCACGACAACGGAGACATTTTAAACGGGCAATGCTCGCTTGTTTTCGGCACCCCCGAGGCATGGATACTAATGACGTCAGATTCTGGGTGAGTCATTGATCTCTACTGATTGGTTAGGGAAAAATCAAATTCCCTCCCCCTTGTAAATCGCCTTCAATGGAAGCCATGTCAGACTGAAGGTTCTGGGAGCTTCAGTCTGACACTCAGGCTACTGACAGCCAGCAACATTTAAGGTGGAACGTTAACTTGTAATGTCACTCAATGCATGAGGTGATGACGTGAATCCATCAACACACCTTAAATTTCACTTTAACAACTTTGACCATCACTTTAGTTTTTATATGACATACACTTTTAGTAGTGAGTGAATCTTCAAACGTTTACAGTACAGGCCAAAAGTTTGGACACACCTTCTCATTCAATGCGTTTTCTTTATTTTCATGACTATTTACATTGTAGATTCTCACTGAAGGCATCAAAACTATGAATGAACACATGTGGAGTTATGTACTTAACAAAAAAAGGTGAAATAACTGAAAACATGTTTTATATTCTAGTTTCTTCAAAATAGCCACCCTTTGCTCTGATTACTGCTTTGCACACTCTTGGCATTCTCTCCATGAGCTTCAAGAGGTAGTCACCTGAAATGGTTTTCCAACGGTCTTGAAGGAGTTCCCAGAGGTGTTTAGCACTTGTTGGCCCCTTTGCCTTCACTCTGCGGTCCAGCTCACCCCAAACCATCTGGATTGGGTTCAGGTCCGGTGACTGTGGAGGCCAGGTCATCTGCCGCAGCACTCCATCACTCTCCTTCTTGGTCAAATAGCTCTTACACAGCCTGGAGGTGTGTTTGGGGTCATTGTCCTGTTGAAAAATAAATGATCGTCCAACTAAACGCAAACCTGATGGGATGGCATGTCGCTGCAGGATGCTGTGGTAGCCATGCTGGTTCAGTGTGCCTTCAATTTTGAATAAATCCCCAACAGTGTCACCAGCAAAACACCCCCACACCATCACACCTCCTCCTCCATGCTTCACAGTGGGAACCAGGCATGTGGAATCCATCCGTTCACCTTTTCTGCGTCTCACAAAGACACGGCGGTTGGAACCAAAGATCTCAAATTTGGACTCATCAGACCAAAGCAGAGATTTCCACTGGTCTAATGTCCATTCCTTGTGTTTCTTGGCCCAAACAAATCTCTTCTGCTTGTTGCCTCTCCTTAGCAGTGGTTTCCTAGCAGCTATTTGACCATGAAGGCCTGATTGGCGCAGTCTCCTCTTAACAGTTGTTCTAGAGATGGGTCTGCTGCTAGAACTCTGTGTGGCATTCATCTGGTCTCTGATCTGAGCTGCTGTTAACTTGCCATTTCTGAGGCTGGTGACTCGGATGAACTTATCCTCAGAAGCAGAGGTGACTCTTGGTCTTCCTTTCCTGGGTCGGTCCTCATGTGTGCCAGTTTCGTTGTAGCGCTTGATGGTTTTTGCGACTCCACTTGGGGACACATTTAAAGTTTTTGCAATTTTCCGGACTGACTGACCTTCATTTCTTAAAGTAATGATGGCCACTCGTTTTTCTTTAGTTAGCTGATTGGTTCTTGCCATAATATGAATTTTAACAGTTGTCCAATAGGGCTGTCGGCTGTGTATTACCCTGACTTGTGCACAACACAACTGATGGTCCCAACCCCATTGATAAAGCAAGAAATTCCACTAATTAACCCTGATAAGGCACACCTGTGAAGTGGAAACCATTTCAGGTGACTACCTCTTGAAGCTCATCGAGAGAATGCCAAAAGTGTGCAAAGCAGTAATCAGAGCAAAGGGTGGCTATTTTGAAGAAACTAGAATATAAAACATGTTTTCAGTTATTTCACCTTTTTTTGTTAAGTACATAACTCCACATGTGTTCATTCATAGTTTTGATGCCTTCAGTGAGAATCTACAATGTAAATAGTCATGAAAATAAAGAAAATGCATTGAATGAGAAGGTGTGTCCAAACTTTTGGCCTGTACTGTATATATATTAATTTCAGCCAGGTTATGTGAACTGCATATATTCTAATCCTCACTTGGAGAAAAAAAAAAAGCATGGCGGATCGTTGTTCCTGTGGGCTACGGCAACACAAAACCTTAGAGCTTGCCATTGAAGGACAAAATACACAAACCTGCTATTTTTAAATATCCCATGGAGAGAGACTTATTTTGTTCTGAAGATGTCTGTGTGCAAGCCCATTATGTGGACGAAAGAAAAGGTGCAGACTGCTATCTGTGTTACCGGTATGGAAAGAAATATAGTGAGTGTTAGACGGAGCAGTGAGTGACAACAACCCCGCCCACATGAAAGGGTGCTAGGATCTAGGTACCATGTCTAAAGTGTTACTTTTGGTTCCAAATGTACCATACCCAAAGTGTTTGGTGGCAACGGGGCTTTGTTCTGGCTGGTCAGACCTCTGCACAGAAGAGTTGTGCTGGAATTATGTCAAGTCACCTGGCTCCATTTCGTCCCACTGTGGCAGGTACTAGAAAGCTTACATTACAGCGAGGGAGGCACCAATCAAGCAAAGTCTGTACACGCCCACACAGTCCTGAGAAAACCTCTAATCAGGCACAATAATTAACATCTGTGTGGGTGTACCATGGCTGTGCAGGGCTTTTATACCCAGCAGCACTGACAGGACTTTCAGTAAGCTGCAAGCTGTGCAATATGTCTCCTCTGTTTTTATATATGTTCATTAGCCAATGTGCATATGACAGCTTTTTAGTTGTTGAAAGCCTGGCCAGACTAAACAAATATTGGACTTACCGTATCTATACTAAACGGTCAGAGATGATATTGATATTGATTAGTTGATAAGAAAACAAACGAGTATTTCCCAAAATGTCACAGTTCTCCCTTGATTTAAGAGTCCCTGCATTTTGTCCTCTATGATTTAATCAGAGCTGTCCAGACAGCTGCACCAACAGACTGTGAAGCACTTTGTCAATTCTGCTTTTAGATAAGTGCTATATAAATATAGCCGATTATTGTTATTAAAGTATCACTGGTGTGGACAGATACAGTAATATGACAGACTGAATAAAGAGTGCCTTCTGCAAAAGTGTCATGACTTTGTCAGCATGGAAAAGTGCCGTAATTTGATTTAATTCTATGTTATCTGCCATTTTGTATGAGTCATTTGTCATTGTGTAACATAGCCATCTTATTTTTGGAATTAAACTGTTTTCCTTTCAACGTGGCAGCAGGAGGCAGGTCTGGGATCAGTCTGTGTCAGTTTGATTGTTTGTTTGTTTGTCTGTTACGCCAGTCATCTGTATTTGATCAAAACTTTTTGTCAGGGGCATAACAACTAAAGGTCGAAACAAGGCAATATATTTCTCATTGGCGCAGAAAAACAAAAGGCAAACTGCAATTTTACCTGTTGTGCCAGTTAGGCAAAATTCTCCAAAAGTACCTGAGCAGCTGTCATTGTGTGAGACCATTACACACAGCTGATATATCATTAATTTCTCACATATACCTGTAAACTACCTTTGGCAGTGACATCTCAGTTTATCACTACTAAATGTGAGAAAGATAATCAGGGCTTAAATCATAGCGAACTTTACAAAGTGCTACATATTTAATAGTAATATAAAGCAAAACATTAACATGGGAGAATAAAAGGACACCTACAATGAAAGATCACACAATATAATTCAAATAAATCAGGTTCATGTGTATGTAATGGCATACACAGTGTTTGTACACCTTTAGAAAGCTGAGATAGTTAAAGGGAACCAATCAGTTCCTACTAACCAGTTGAATATTGCAATAATAGGCTAATGTGTGGTTATCACGAAATCCCACGGCACACCTGGATTAGTATCACAGACGTGGCACACCATTTGAGAGACACTGGTCTACTGTCACAGCTACAACTTTGTGTTCAGTCCTGTGCCTCTGGTAGTCCACCAAAAGCGCATATGTTTTGCTGATATTTCACTTTAGGTGATAATCATTTCATCATATAACAGCTCTCCACCAGTCCTCTGTAAAAATAGTCTCCAAGTGATGACAGCATTTTTCTCACTGGAAATTATTCACTGGAATCATACACGTCAGTATAGTGATAACTTTTATTTCACCAGAAAATACACTTGATACCTTTTATTAAAGTCTTCACTACATATATACAATCAATTAAATTATCATTATCATTATTATTATTATTATTATTATTATTTTTAATACTTTATTTATAGTTTTTCAAGTTTAAACCACATACAAAACACACAGATGAAAATAAACAAAACAAACAAAACAAGCTGCCAGCCCACAGAAATGTATACAAAAATACAAATATGCATGTCTGTTTACATACTGATTCAAGAGTCCTGAAGTGGATTATACAGTCCGAGACAGAGTCCAGAGAACCGAGACCAAGTGAGGTCAAGGAGACTAGTAGCTTGACTGTTCAAAGCACGGTGCAGTCAATACAGTACAAAGTAATACAGTCCAGTATAGTTAGTTCTGAGGATGCTGCCTATCCCTTCGAATATACTCAATAAAGGGACCCCAAACATCAAGGAACTTGTGATGAGTGTCTGACAGAGTATATCGAATTTCTTCCAAATATATACAAGAAACCATATCATTCAACCATTTTTTGAAACAAGGAGAGGAAACTGATTTCCACTCTCTCAGAATAACCCATTTTGCTACAACCATACCAAACATGAGGGCTTGTGGAAGTGATAAGGGAAGAGTGAGAGAGAAGTTGGAGCAGCCCAGTATTATCAATTAAATTATTTAATCACGATTAATCACACGATTGTCCATAGTTAACTTGGAATTAATCACAATTTAATCGCAACCACTTTTTATTTTTTATCTGTTCTAAATGTACCTTAAAGGGATATTTGTCAAGCTTTTGATACTCTTATCAACATGGGAGGGCACATCATTGCTGACTATATGCAAATGTATGTTTATTAATATTGCAACAATACAAAACAATGATAAATACTGTCCTGAATATTCTCCAGAATAACCTCAAGGGTACTGCATCCATCCATTTTCGTAACCGCTTATCCTCTTGGGGGTCGCGGGGGGCTGGAGCCTATCCCAGCTGACATTAGCAGGGGTTAAAGTTCTCCAGCACAGCGGGCGCGGGCTGAAGTGCTCTGCAGTGCCAGCATTTCACTCGCATTTGCCCCTAAAAATATATATATGTGCAAACCGGGAAAATGATTTAGGCGCACAGTGTGCGAGTAAACACAACCTACTAGGGCATTAACGACTTTGATTTTTTTCAGGTCGAATTATCTGTCAATAAAGTCGAAGTTCAGTTGACAAGTCATTTGATGACGTCATCACATTGACACGGCGGAGGAAAGTGAAATATCTTCACACATGTGATGTGTGTCTGTCAAGGCCCGAACATACTCGAGCGGAACGTACGCGGAACGGACTCTGCGGAGGTCCACGCGGACTCAAAGCGGATGTCTGCAAGCCCTGTGCGCGCAAAGCTCAGATTTTAGTGACTGCTCGGCATGTATTTTTCACATCGCGGGGATTTTTCACGGACATTTTTACAGGAAACTACAACACGGAAGCGCACCCGACTCTGAAAACCCGAATGACTGCGGACATTCCTCGCGGAGTGTGCTCCGCGTATAGTCAAGAATAAACTATCAGCGTAAGCCAATCAGAGGCAGCGATTGCATTCCATACACAAGCACACAGAGAGAGAGAGAGAGAGAGGGAAAAAACACACGACTTGTCGACTCCTCCCGGGGAGTGTCGAGCTGGAGTACCCAGAGAAAACCCACACTGACACAGGGAGGACATGCAAACTCGGCACAGAAAGACTCCCTCCTGGGATTGAACCAGGAACCCTCTTGCTCTGAGGCGACAGTGCTAACCACTGCACCACCGTGATAAGTAATGTAACATTACTTGTAAATGCGAATAACTTTGGTCTTGTTGAGAGAATCCTGTGACAGAGCTTCGAAAATGAACTTACCATTCAGAAGACGCTTTACTTCATTCATTTGTGCTCACGGAGGTTCGTTTCTGCTTTCCATCCTTAACATTACTGCTGCATCATTTCCTGATTTCCCAAACTACAGGGTGGGCCAAGGGTCATAATTACAAAAGGTAAGTGCATTACTGGCGCATCAAGAAAACTAGTGCCATTAAAAGGAATTTGCGTTAACTAACAGCCTCACATATACAATGAAAGTCTGGACAGACATGGATGTAAACTTCAGCTTGACTCGTTGGCAGAGGCATACAAACATGAGACGGTATTTTAAGTTTTGCTTGGATTATAGTTTATTCAATTATTAGATTATAGTTTATTCGTGTTGATTGGCACATTTAGTTTCAACTTAATCCCTTCCTCATTTTATGTTTATAAAATTATAGAATTACAGCTGAAAAAAACAGTAAGCCAGCAAACTTTTTACTACAGTTACCATATTAGATTTATACAATGACTACCATTCTTTCCTGTCTTGTTAAAAACATATATAAAGAAGTTTTAGGTTATGTGAGACAACCCAGGCAACCCAGTCCAGGCACTGTTTTGTCAGCACAGATGAATGTTATTGAATTCAGTCAGGTAAACTTGTATTCAATTTGAGTTGTGTTGACCATAAAGATGAGAAGTCTATTGATCTCTATATGATAGATACTTATGGTCAAGGCTGGTGAATGGAGGTTGTGTATGTTAGCGTGGTGTTATTATTGGGATATTGAATGGAGGTTGTTATTTCACTGAGTCATGCACCCACACTGTGATGACAGCAGAGTGCCGTGGAATAGCCAGAAAAATGGTTCTCCTCCATCTCTCCCTTCTCTGTCAAATATGATTACGTCTGTCTCTCTGTTTCGGTGTGTGTGTGTCTCTCCCTCTCTCTGTCTTCCTATCTCTCTCTTCCTCTCTGACCTTACAACCTTACAAGCTACCACTTATTATCACAAACACACAGACACTCTCATCTCTAAATCTGGCAGGATTTATTCACTCTGGCAGCCATGTCTAAGACACTTTATCTCAGGGATATAATTTAGCTTTTTTCAAGAGTTTTCAAGAGACTTAAGGACTCATAACTCATATTGTCCTCTGAAGAAAGATTAAGGCAGTTTTTTGTGCTGATTACAACCATGTATTCCTCTGTCCTCTGGTCAACCTTGCCAACAATTTATAGTCTTAGCCATCGACGAGGCAGAGTACATACCACAAATATGACTTCTCAAGTTAAGTTGTCTGAAAGATTTATTTCTTGTTTGCTTAATATTGACAACTACTTTTTAGATTTGTGTCAGTGCTTCAAAAGGCCGAGCTAAAGTCTGCTAATGTTGAACTTCTGCAGTGAAATATTATTGCTCTCATGCTCAGTTCCTCTTTGTTCTTCTGTTTAAATGATTATGTGATGATAAGGTGGTCCTAATTTTGCTTATTGGAGGCTCGTTGTTTTTCTCTACAATAGTTTTTGATCAACCTGCTGGTGGCGCTGGATTTAAAGTCAGCACTAAAGTCAGCAGCAGTTCCTGTAATTTGAATCCTGAGTCACTTCCTTGTACTTTAAAGTTCCCCTTTAGACACGTTTTATGATTAATTTTTTGTTGCATGAAGATGGCTAGCGTTAGCATTAGAGGAAACATCAGAGAGATTCAGCCATACATGTTTGAGCTTCAGGCTGTGTCCAAAATTATTCACTCATTCAATAATCCGGAGTCCTATGTAGAGCATCATATAGTGATCTCATCTGCAACATGAACAAACAGCTAACAGCAGGCAGAGTACCATTGCTATGACATGGAGGACCCTCCACGGATATGCCTTTCCAGACCATCACTGACCTCCTCCCAAAGCGGTCATGCTGGATGATGTTACAGGCAGCATAACATTCACCACGGCGTCTCCAGACTCTTTCCCGCCTGTCACGTGTTAAGTGTGAACCTGCTCTTTCCTGTGAAGAGAACGGAGCGCCAGTGGCAAACCTGCCAATTCTGGTTTTCTCTGGCGAATGCCAATCGAGCTCCACTCTGGTCCTGCTTGAGGACGTCAGGCCCTCATGCCAACCTCGTGGAGGCTGTTTCTGACAGTGTGGTCAGAAACATGCACACTAGTAACCTTCTGGAGGTCATTTTGTAGGGCTCTGGCAGTGCTCCTCCTGTTCCTCCTCACACAAAGGAGCAGATACCGGTCCTGCTGCTGGGTTGTTGCCCTCCTACGGCCCTGTCCAGCTCTCCTCGTGTAACAGATGGTCTCCTTGTATCTCCTCTGTGCTTTTGAATCTGTGCTGGGAGACACAGCAAGCCTTCTTGCAACCACACATATGGATGTGCCATCCTGGAGGAGCTGGACTACCTGTACAGTCTGATTGGGCTGCAGGTACCGCCTCATGCTACCAGTAGTGACAAGGACACTAGCAGAACACAAAACTAGAGGACAATCAATCAGGAACGATAAGGAGAGAGCAACTGTCTGTGGACACCACATGTAAAACCATTACCTTATGGGGGGTTGTCTTGCTTTTGCCTCTCCATTGCACCTGTTGTCACTTTGATTTGCACCAAAGTAGGTGTTGTCTTAATTTTTTTAATAGTGTAGTTACATGACTGAAGCTATATCATGTAACTCTGTGATGAAAGAAAAAAATTATAGCCGTGAGGAGAGCAAGAGCATGTAAAAGCTCACGCAACGGGTTACAGACGTGTAATTTGATGATGGTTAAAATGTCCAGAACAGTGAGGAGCACAAATTACAGAGGAGCACAGTGAATATTTCATCCTTCTTCCTGTAACGTTAATTTAATGTTAAACTGAAACTGCTGGAGCTGGAGCTCTGCCAGCAGGGGTTGCTAGTAGCAACAGAATGTTGAACTGAAACTAAGTGCCGCTGGCACGACAGTGTAATGTGAATGAATTAAACTGTCAGCTAATTAGTGATTATTTACCCTGGATGTATATTTTTATTTTTTAACAAGGGAGTGTGTTAAACAATATGCTTGCTGCCAGCTTTAAACCTAAACCATATTTGATTTCATGCCTCATAACACTTATTTTCTTGGTGCCTTTTGTTTTCTTATGCAGCCCCATTCATAGGTATCACAGCTGTAATTAGTTATGCTCTATCAGTAATAATCCAGTGTTCCAGCCTTCTTTATTTTTTTTTAACTTTTAACTCTTTTAACTTAAATTCTACAGAACATCAAAAAGGCCTTGACATTTTTTGTGTGGCTTTCTGAAGACTGTAGCTACACTTTTATGTCGTGCTTTTCACAATAACCCTGTTAACTCATAGGGCCAAGCACTGTCACTTTACACAAAAGTACAAGATGTATTGACCAGAGGTGTGGACTTGAGTCACATAACTTGGACTTCAATTCAATTAAATTTAATAGAACTGTATTTATCCTGAGGGAAATTCTTGTGCTTCAAATTGCAGTAACAGTAAGTACAGTAACCACAATTTAATGTTCACAACAAGTAACAACCAGAACAAGTGGGTTTCCCGCATCAGGGTCATTTGCTTGGCCCAGTTTTAGAAACAACAGAGTAAATATCTGGCAAAATATACAAATAGACAAGATAGAAGTGTATTCAATGAGCAAAAGCATAAGAGGCAATAGGAGTAAGATAAGTTCGAGAGGTACTAAAAGTGAACTAAAATGGTGGAAAAAAACAGATTGCACCTTTGAGACTTGAAGTACAAAGTTATGACTTCAGACTCGAGCACCAATGACTCGTGACTTCACTTGGACTTGAGCCTTTTGATTTGGAAATACTTGATACCTTGCCCGAAGCATACTTATAAAAGTATTATTAGTTAAAAGTATTATTAGTTAAAAAGTGTGCCACAAATCAATTAATTTCTTGAATCAGCTAACATTAGTGCTTTTCATTCCCAGCGAGTCGACACTAAAGGTGCTTTCAGACCTAGAGTTGTCTTGCTTTGGTCTGAATCAGGGACTAATTTTGTTACAAAGTTGCATAATTGCCTAGAGTTGGTTCGTGTTCTCTCGGCAGCATTTACAAGTGGAGCAGATCAAATGCCTTGCACGAGAAAGCTGCTCTTGATTGGTCAAGTGCACTTGCAAGATAAATGAAACACTTTCTAATGTCACAATGGAGGGACAACTACGCAGGTTGATTTTAGCGCTGCTCATCGTGGACTATATTGCTGTCATTGTTCATTTTAGTCAAACCATACAGTTTGAAAACGAGGCGCGGCTCCAACTAGAAAACAATGTTTTGATGCATTGGATGTGCTGAATGTGCATATTAAGGCAGTACGGGAGGAGGTGCACATTAATAATCCTCCAGGACTGTAACATGCTCATGTTTAACCCAAACAATGGGTAATGAAGTTGGTTCGGATTGAGGTCACCATAAACGAACCACACCAGAGTTTGTTTGTAACCGGACCGAGACCACCTCTTCAAGAAGGTCTAGGTCCAGTTGTTTTGGTGCACACCTAAATGCGATTTCTGTGTTCACACCTGCCCAAACGAACAGTACTTAGGGGGCAAATTAACTCGAGTTGGACTAAACCAAACCAAAAAGGGCAGACGTGAAAGCACCCTTAAATACCCCAGATCCATTTTGTTCAAACCAATCCGACAGTTTCCAATCAAGTTGCAGGGGAAAACCATAAAGAAGGGACAAAATGATACCAAAAATAATTTTGTTTGCGTACAAACACTATGCAGTGGTCAATTAAATACGGATCGCAGTATACAAAACGAAAATAACCGACGGAAATTCAACAACTTCCAACAAACTAGTTTTAACAAATAAATACAACATTTAAGAAGTATTCATGATTTTTCTAAGTTTGATTTAATTTGTTGATAAGATTGCATTACATTTGGTAAACAGCATTACGACTTGTTTAGGATTCAATACTCAAGGTTAAGGACTTGGGACATGATTCAGGGCTTGCCTCTTGACTTTGGACATCAGTGCAAAGACTTGAGACTTGCTTAAGACCTGCAAAACAATGACTCAGTACTGCCTCTGGTACTGACTCTAGATCTGAAATGCAGTGCTTACTTGCCTTATTACACTGGGAGTCAGCTGGAGGAGATGTGCTTTTCATACTTACATATCTGATGCTGCAAGTCTGTAACCACCAGCCGCCTCTTAGTAAATAGTAATGAATAGTCAATGTATCTCCGCATTAGTATTCACTATGAAATGGCAATTCAGTTAACTTCCAGCACTCCAGGACAAGAACAAGGGCATTTATGATAGGCTCTGCTCATAGGAATAGATATTTCTATTACAAGAAATTGATTGGCTGGCTTGGACTGATTAGAAGTGTTATTGAATAGAGGCCACAAGATAGCTGCTAATGAGACTATAAGGAGAATATGTGGATGAATTTACTCTCCTACAGTTTCACACACAAACACACACTCATACACACTGCCATCACACAGAGCATTTTTACTCACAAACACACACGACTCAGATCGACAACTCACTTGACACTGAGTTTTTAGCCTCTTTGAATGAACAAAAGGGCTCACAGGAGGAGGCGAGTGTCCCGCAGTTGTCTCTGCTGCGTTCCCTTGACACACACCAGTTATTCATGACCATATACACACAGAAGCACACATTTTCTGTGATTTGATCTACTGAAGCAATCAGCAAGAGACGGCTTAAACTGGCGATTAATATCCTACACGGTAGAGTCAGGGGAAAAATGAACAGTGCAAAAAATTAATGATGGAAATTGTGGTTCATAAAAATTTCACAGAGTTTAACAGGTGCAGTCTATGCAGATCACATGAAGAATTCCTTGTGGTTAATAGAAATTGATGGGTTTTCACGAGATATCAGGCAGAGATTAGGAAGGAAATTGAGATGCAGATGGGGGGACAGTTGGCAGGGTGAGTAAAAGGCCAAGTTCCAGGAGGCTCAGGCTTGTCTCTTCATCAGAAAATATTACCCATATTACCCAGCATGCCTCACAGCGGCTGTCCGTGTCCCCCCGACCGCCACCTATCGCTGACTCTGCTGAGAGGGGAACATTTACTGTGGAAATCACAGTTTGAGGAGGAGGAAAGAGGAGGGGAGGTTGTGTCAAGGCGGAAAAGAGAGTACAGCAGTGATAGCCAGGAGCTTATTGTAGTCAAATTTATATATTTTTTAATTTATTCTCATGTCTGTGCCTCTCCCACACAGGCAGACTGAAATGCATTTACATTTATGCAAACCACCAGGAAAGATTTTACATTCGAAACAAAGCGCTGAGATCAGGTTGTACTGTACTGTAAATGCTTTAGAGCAGCAGCATGTACAGTAATGAAGGAGCACAGAGAAATGGATTAAAAAAAAAAATCCAGAGTCAAACAGTGAGCGAGAGAAAAAGAGATCAGAGATAAACAGACACAGAGACTGGCGGCCTTGTGTGGGCGGTCGGTGAACTAGAAGGTTTCTCTTGATGTTTTTGTTTAAGGGTTCTTTCATGATCTCTGGGTCTTGGAGGAGTTTCTCACTACAGACCCCCTTTTGCACTGAAACCACTCAAACACTGGGTCATCGCACCGTTAGTGATGAAACATAAAACATGGCTTCCGGGCTGAAGCGCCATTGTTGCCATAGCGATGTGAGAGCAGCAGCAGCAGCTGAAAATCCCCTGGAAGAAGAGACAGTAAATAACATCTCATCACGCGCGTCTGTGCTGCTGCTCCCTGCACGTACACATGCTCTTACAGGACTTCTAAGCACACGCTGATGGTGTGCTTGTGTGTGGAATGATGGATGTAGAGAAACAGGACTGTTGTGTCAGGTGAGTGTTGTAAAATGGACTCAATCACCATGGTAATGATGACAAAGTGAGAGTACTTACACTTGTCATTAAGGAGTGATCACTTATTGAAAAGTCATGTGATTGTTTTTCCAAAGTGGACGGTTGCTCAGGCTGTGTCTGGTGGGTAAATCATTAGTTGTGCATGTGTTTGGTGATAAACCGAAGCACTGGAGAGATTAAAATTTTTACCTAATGATGGCACTAGATGTAAAGTTAATGGATTACCAAAGGCCTGACATCCTGAGGGGACATGACTGTTTGTTGAGACGGTTTACTTAAAGGAATAGTTCACCCTTAAAATGACCATTTGTATATTAATTACTCACCCCATGTTTCATTGAATTCATAACAAAATGTTTTTCACACGTGCCTCCAGGGTGAATGAAGAATCCAAAAACAGAGAAAATTCTCGTTGAATTGAAATAAAAAAGGGTCCACGTTTAACAACTGCAAAACTATATGAAAATATGTAATCTATGTTTACAAACTCTCGTGCAGATGTTATGGGTAGCACTCTTTGGTATTAAAGGTTCTGATCTTATGTTAACCAGCTCCCAACATAATGTGATATTATTTGTAAGCCTAATAGCACATAGATTGACATTATAAAATTGGAAGCAAACACAGGCTCCTGCCCATTCTACCCTCATGACAGATGTGATGCACCTCCTGCATTTGGAAAAGACTGAATTCTCATTAAGAGGGTGTGAAGACAAATTCTACCAAATCTGGCAACCCTTTATAGACCACTTCAAGAAAGATGCACTAAGTCTTTCCCCTAACTAGCCCAGTTTAAATGACACAAAACATGGCCAATCTGACATTTTTCTGAATAAATTTATGTAAAAAAAAAAAAAAAAAAAAAAAAATCTGTAAAAATTATATTTTGTTTTGTTTATAACTTCTTTGCCATACTTCTGTCTTTTTCTGTACATGTGTGACAACTCATGTATGTCTTTCTCTCATATACTACTGCCACCGTTTGTTTAACTTTGAAAACCCCAAGTTGGGAAAAACAAAAATGTGCAGCACAATTGAAGTCTCATTTCTCTAGTCATATGTTCAGTGCTTTTAGCATATGCATTTTGGCCCAAGAGTTCTGCTGTCATTTTCCCACGCTTGTTGCTTTTTGGCCAGTGAACAAGCTTGGATTTCAATTGAATGCATGAGCAGAGTTCACACACACGCGTTTGCCCAGGCATGCTACTTGTCCCTGCCAGAGGCTTTTTATGCCAAAGTGTTATAAATTTTAGATGCAAGTTTTCCCTCACAAACTCAAGGTAATACAGGTTGAGTAATTGATATATAAATGATCATTTTGGGGGTGAAATATTCCTATGAAACCACAAAAATTTCAACCTCATGGTGCTATGTGAAGAGTGAGGGGATTACCAAAGTCATTAGACTTCATCATCTGGGAACCATAAAAGTCTGCACAGTCTGCAAGTCACATAGTTGTTGAGATATTTCAGTGGTGGACCAACCACCACTGACATCCCGAGAGCTACCTCTAGCATAGCTAGAAAAACAGATGCTGCTTTAATTTCTTGAAAATGTGGCAAAGTAGTCACAAACTTTTACCACTTTGGTGCTCCTTTGAATCAAGAAACTCACAGTGTGTGGGTTCCTGGTTCAAACCCAGGGTGGAAGGTTGGAGCCCCGAGGTGGGAGAGCCCCTCTGTGCGGAGTTTGCATGTTCTCCCTGTGTCAGCGTGGGTTTTCTCCGGGTACTCCAGTTTCCTCCCACAGTCCAAAGACATGCAGGCCAGGTTTATTTGTGATTTTAAATAGTCCGTAGTTGTGAATGTTGGATGAATGGTTGTCTGTCTCTATATGTCAGCCCTGAGATACTCTAGTGACCTGTCCAGGGTGTACCGAGCCTCTCGCCCAATGTCAGCTGGGATAGGCTCCAGCCCCCTGCGACCGCTAGCAGGATAAGTGGTTATGGAAAATAAATGAAAAAATGAAGAGTTGCGTTACAGTTTATTTTGCATTGTTTTGCAGTTGGTTGGTTTGTAACCCTGGGTTATAGCAGCAGTCAGATTGCGAGATTTGGATCATGAAATTCAGCCTCAGAAATTTGACTCAAATTTGGTTGCCCAAAGCTCTAAATTAGCATCAGTGGATATGTCTCACAATCTCACTTTTCAACGTTGGACAGCAAAATCACACAGTATAAAGGTTCCTCAAGAAAGTGAGACATTTTCTATTTGTGGGAAAAATTGAGAGTCAATCCTGAAACGTCTCAGGGCTGAAAAACTACTGCGCATGGAGAAATGTGTATTCCTTTATCTCCCATTATGGACTTTGATTGTATGATTTGACAGCGTGATTGCTGAGTGTTGGTGCAAAAGAAAGAACCTCCTTCGATCTTTGATTTTGATGGACTTAGACTAAAACATGACGTTTAGCTTGATGATCGGTATTGCTCCATCTTTTTTTCTGTCTGTTGAACTCCACAGCTACTCTGCTGGAATTGTGTGTGAGATGTGTAACAAGAAGTCCCTGTGTTTTATTTTGTCTTCAGAAACAAGAAAAATAACACCAACTACCAAAATATGCCCAGAAATCCAATCTGCTTCACCACCACTTGTAATTTAACGCTTTTAGATTGAATTCAGGCACATTTTTCCTGATAATACTTGTACTGAGTCTTATTTCAGTTCTGTTTATAATTATCACTGACACATCGGTGAACTTTTGTAATTTTGTTTTGGATCAGGGGTTAAACAAATATGTGATGTTCTTCAAGATATGCCCAAACAAATATTCACCACAAACACACACTGGCTTCATTTGAGGTGAGTCGGCCATGCTGCTAATCAGATTAGTTCTTAATCTAAATACAAACTTAATTTGTCCTCAATCAACATTTAAGATGTGAATGCAACAGGACAAATAAACAGCCTTTCCTGCTGGATTTTTTTTCTTGTGTACAGGAATATCAGCTCGGAGTCTGATAGGATTACGGTGGCAAAGCAAGTGGAGCAAAACAGATAAACAAAGTAACAATACAGAAATGTGCAGGCGTAGAAGGAAAGCACATCCACACAGAGTAACTCAGCCCTGAGCAGTCAGATCGTGTCTGTTGAAAGTAGTGAGCTGACCTGAGTTCAGAGTGCTAGAAGCAGGTGAAGCCAGGATGTAACCCCGGAGACGACTTTTTGACTGATCTCTATGTTTTCCTGGGTCAGATGGAGCCTTATTTAATCCTTTGTACAGAAAGTACAAAAAGTAAGAGGAAACCACACACACTGACACAGACAGGATCACATTCTGACAGAAAAATATAGAAATGATAATCATTTATATGAAGATCTTACATACATAGACACAGCACGCAGGTGAATAAGTGCATACACACGACAGGTGTTCATGCTCAGTTTATAAATGCTGCTCATATCTCACATTTTCAGAAGACTGGTCATATCCATTCAGGATGTAAGCCGTGTCCCTCACCAGTATGAACTGTCAGTGATGGTGAAAAGTCATGCGTGTACAGAGTAACAATAGCGTCCATTTTCTCTCCCACTCTTCTCCCACTTGGTTCCAACATGTTTTGAGACAAAAGGTGCCTTTGACTTTTGACTGAATGGATGCTTTTCTTTAACTTTTTTTCTGTTGCTGTGTCCTCAGTGCCAAACTGCAAATATTAACAATTAATACAACAGTGTCAGTTTGATGACATAAGATTGACTCCTTGTCATGGTAGTCAGATCTGAGTGAGCAGACAGGTCTGATTTTAACACTTCAGGAGCCAGATTGGAACTAAAAAGGAGGCCATGCAACAGAAATCTATTTGGCTGTTTGTACTGATTAGAAATCATCAAATCACAGTCCATCCATCCATCCATCCGTCCGTCTGTCCGTCCGTCCATCCATCCATCCATTTCCATCTGCTTATCCAGGGCAGGGTCCTGGGGGCAGCAGGCTAAGCAAAGCGCCCCAGACATCCCTCTCCCCAGCAATGCTTTCCAGCTCCTCATGGGGTACCTCAAGGCATTCCCAGGCCAGTGTGTTCTGGGTCTGCCCTGGGGCCTCCTACTTGTGGCACGTGCCCAGAACATCTCCAACGGGAGGGGCCCTGGAGGCATCCTGATCAGATGCCCGAACCACCTCAACTGACCCCTTGCAGTGCGAAGAAGCAGCGGCTCTACTCCAAGCTCCCTCCGGATGCCCAACATTCCTTACCCTATCGCTAAGGATGAGCTATGACACCCCATGGAGGAAACTCATTTCAGCCGTTTGTATCCGCGATCTCATTATTTCGGTCACTACCCAGAGCTCATGACTATAGCTGAGGGTTGGGACGTAGATGGACCAGTAAATCCAAAGCTTCACCTTCCGGCTCAGCTCCCTCTTCACCACGATGGTCCAGCACAGCGTCCGCATCACTACAGACGCTGCGCCAAACTGCCGATCCATCTCACACTCCATTCTATCCTCTTTCGTTATGATACTTGAACTGCCTTGCTTGAGGCAGTAACTCACTCCCTTCCCAACCCGGAAGGGGCAATCCACCGGTTTCCGTCATAGAACCATGGCCTCAGATTTCAAGGGGCTGAATCTTATTCTGATAGTTTCACACTCGGCTGAAACTGCCCCAGTGCATGCTGGACATCACGGTGTGATGAAGCCAACAGAACCACATCATCTGCAAAAAGCAGAGATTCAATTCTGAGATCGACAAACCGGACCTCTTCCTCCCCCAGCTGCACCTCAAGATCCTGTCCATGAATATAACAAACAGGATCAGTAACAAGGGACAACCCTGGCAGAGGCCAACTCCCACCGAGAACATGTTTGACCTTACGCCGAGTATGCAGACGCAGCTCTCACGTTGGTCATACAGGGACCGGATGGCTTGTAGCAGCGAGTGTGAAAGATAATCCGTCAGAGAAAAATTTCAACCTGTGTGTGAATTGAGGAGGCGCAGATGAAGTTTCCCTTAATATACAGAACATGTGCATTTGCCCCCCACCAGTACGGAAGACATGAAAGAAGCAGAGCACTTTGATTTTGGCAAATAAAAAGACATATACACCATAAATTGATGCAGAAAAGGCACAAATTTGTGCATAAAATTCACCAGAATGCAGAAAACTGTTTGATGCTGAAAACTTTCTGGTAAAGACCGCCAGACCTCACAAGTGTGTTGTCCCCCTTCCATGTTCAAATAAAACCTACTCCCTTGCAAACACCACTATAAACTCTCACAATCCCAGTCTTAACCTCATTTTAATTAGAATAGAGAAGGGTAATGGAAAAGATGTGGAGAGTGCCGCAGAGCATCACTGAGGGCAGAGGAGTGTGATGCATGCAGCCTTGTTTCTGCTCGCTCCTCAGATGCTCTCAGCTCCGGTGCCAAATGTTAGCAAAGTCGGCTAAACAGATGCTGGCACCGCTTCCTCTATTGACATCCAGTGTGTTTGCCACTTCGGCTCACAGAGATTTCAGTAGCCACGCGGAGGAGGCTGAACTGTGATCAGGACACATGCTCTCTATCTCTGATATTTTCACTTCATGGCTGATGGTCAACAGACCTTATAACCATGAGACGTGGAAAGCCATCCAGGTATTTCAGACTGTAGTGTAATAAGAATAAGTAATATAGTACTTTTCCAAATCCTTGGTAAGGGCAACATATGAAACATGTCTCTGAGTCTAAACGCAGTAGAGATATAATGAGGATATTTTTACAGCATTTCATTTAGGTTTTCTTAGTCAAAGAAAGCATCTGCTAAGCCTGCCTGCATGGCCCTGATGTTAGTGCAACAATATTAATGTTAACATAACATACCATGAGGGCTGCCCCCGACTAAGAATATTCCTAGTTGACCTATAGTCATCATTTAGGGCCATTAGTTTACGATAGTAGTTTAACTATTAAATCATATATTTTAGGCGGGGCAACACAATGGTTTGAGTTTAAGGTGTGAGAAAGAATAGTATCAGTAACATTGTTAACACTGTGCTACATTACAGAGAAATACAAAACCGTACTAATGAACCTTCATTAATATAGGCCTATATTTTATCTACAAGTGCACGTCACACACTGAGCGAGCCGCCTGTTAATGACGCTGTGGGCTAATGGGCATGTAGCTACTGACATGTTTCAGATGATACGTCATGTTTGTAGTCGACCAATGAAGATGAGTTTACATATCACCTTGGGTTCGTCCTTCACCTTCTCAAAATGATCCCACACTTTGGATTTCCTGCCCGACATGTTATTAACTAGCCTGTGTGATAACCGCAGCTACCAGCCCTGGAAATTAGGGGCCGTACACATGCTGCATCTTTAACCACCTGGAAGATGCAAATGCGTGTGTAGGCCTATCGTCTGTGGGACAGATGTAAAGCTCTGGGTAGCCCTGCACTAACATGATCAATTTAATGTATTTATCAGACTGAATATTTACAGAAGGGAAAGATATCTGTCAGCTGTGATTGGTTTGTAATGTGACTCCTGACTGACTGCTGAGTGTGGCCACTTTCTGTGTCTGTCCTTTCAAATTAAATTCCCACATGGTCCAGTCATATAGGTTTTGATTTACTTTGACAAGGCGCAGCACCTAATAGAGTTTCACTTTTTTTTTCTGTGACTAAGCGACCAATGAAATCTTGCCAACTCATGACCTTTCTAGACAACTAACATTTGGTCAACTATCAGGAGGCAGCCCCAATTTTAACTTCCCCAGTAATAAGCTGGTGTCTTAGAGCCAACTCATTTTGATGGGGTACAGCGCTGCCATTCGTGTTCATCAATGCTGGACATTTTCCAACCATGCCGCAGTGTGTACATTATTGAATTTTGTCCGCTTCAAGGCAACCATTAGTTTTTTTTTCATTTCAGTATCGTTTTGTAAATCAGCTTTATTGAGCTTTAAATGATCTATTAGAGTAAAGTGCAGTACATTAAATACATCATGTTTTCTTTCTTCCTCAGTTACCTCACTGTTACTGCAGTGTAACATGCAGACTGTGGAAAAGTTTAACTCATGTTTATCCTTGTACTGATTAAACACTGAGAGGCAGCTGCCAAACAAATCAAACTCCGAAAACAGACAACAACAAAACATATTGTGTTATTGTGAAAAGGATACATTTCATAACAATGCTGCCATACCTCAGCAAGCTATTGTTTTGTTTCTCAACAAATACAGAATACAATTAGCGACATCCGTGACCGCCCTAGACGGATACAGAGATACTGTTTTAATGGAAAACACTACATCCTGGTTCACCGTAATAATAATTGGATCAGATTTTATGGCTCTGTTTCTCTTTTACTGCTTCACTTATCTCTCTCCCTCCACATTATCCATCTTCCTCCATCCTCCACTTTACCAGAAGAAGTCATTCATCGCTCTGCCAACCAAACAGTGTTTTCATTATCACCTGCCTCCTCTCCCTCTGTCACCTGGCTAAAGACGGATGTCGCGGTCATCAACAGGAGACAGAGAAAGCCAGCCGAGTGTCGTCGCTCTTCATCTTTTGGTGTTTAGTTCAGCAGCATCATGTCGCTGATAACTTTTTCCACCCCTCCCACTCCTCTGCTGCATAATCGAACTAGATCTCTCTTTCTCTGTTGACTCCTCCCGGAAAAGTAAACCTCCTTCGCCTCCTCTTCAGCGAACATTGCATCAGTGTTTTGTTGTTCTTTCATTTCGGTTTTGTCTCAGTCAAGTTTTTTGTCACTCATGGGGATGGAGACTTGGCATGCACAGCATTGCAAACGCACACATGCACACAATGGAAATTTTTCTGCTGCTGTCTGCTGCAGGTGCGGTGGAGACTCAAGGGAGAGGGCAATGTATTTCCATATCAAAAAAAAAGGCAGGATGTGTGTGTTTGTGTGTGGCCAGGTGCAGTCTAAATCAGTACCTGTGAATAAAGTGTTTTTTTCCCTGAAATTTCTTTGTGATGTTACAGGTCATCATTCAAAAACTAAAGAGGAGGAGATAGGGAGCAAGCGAGAATATAATAGTTTATGATTATGTGTGTGTGTGTATGTGTGTGTGTGTGTGTGTGTGTGTGTGTGTGTGTGTGAAAGTTGGATAGTGAGAGATTTCAAGAGAGGAAGTACAGACACCAGCAGAGAGAACGCCAAAAAGACAAGAGACTAAGTAAAAATAGTTTATATATTCATGTTCCGTGTCAGATGATTAATTCATGAGTGCCTGATATATTCAGTTATTTATAAACTGCTTGTGTGTCACCACTGTTGACAGAAGTGTTGCTCTGTGTTCATGGAGGAAGTACACAATGTAAAATAGAACATGAAACAGCCAGCATGTGCTCAAATGATGTCACTGTAAAGGTTAGCAGTGACTGACGAGCAGTTCACACACAAAAGCTAATTTCTTAATATGTGTGTCACTGCTTCCCCGAACAGCTGCTCCTCTTTTACTTGTTATGTATTCTCATCCATGTTTCTCTCCCGAATCCAGATTTTGACCCCGGTCTCGGGCTGATGACTGGCATTACCCCCATAAATCCCATGATGCCCAGCCTGGGCCTGGCACCCCCGCCCCTCTCCCAGGATGCACCAGTTGTCAAGGAGATCATCCACTGCAAGAGCTGCACACTGTTTCCTCCCAACCCCAGTAAGTCTCACACTACAGTAAGTCATCGCAGCTGTTGTAACGGGTATAACAGTCTGTCCTTAATAAATCTTAAATTGTCTTCAGTTAGATATGTCATTCCTATGGTCCAAGACAGTCCAGCATTGTAAGTAAACGTTCAAAGCTCCAGACTTTGAACGCTATGACAGGGCTGTTCATTTACAAATTCAACAGGGCCGGATTTTAAAACCAGAAAATGTCGACATGACATTTTCAACAGCAAGCGACCTATTGAAAACTTTTTTTTAGCTTTTGAAATGAAAAAAGATCTTTTTAATCAAATATCGGACTGAGGAGAATCACAATGAAGAAACAGAATAAACAACACAAGCTACGAGTCACCACTCAAACACAGGTAAGTATTCGAGTAACACACACACAGCCTCTCTGCTGCTGTATCGCCTGCTGGTTCCGACTGTTCCAACCAGTCGTCACGGCAAGGAGGGGGAGGGCAGAACCTATCATGAGACACAAAGGGAAAAAGCAAGAAACAACAGAAAAGAAGGGGAAGCCCACCCTTCACCCTTAAATGCAAATGGCCCTATCAAGTGCAAGTGTTTAGGTTTGTCCATTCCAGGCTGTTGTAGAAACATGGCAGTACAACATGGCGATCTCCGTAGACGAGGACCTGTTATATGTAGATATAAACGACTCACTCTAAGGTAATGAAAACACAATTCTTGTTTTCAGGTGATTTATTATCAATCATACTAATTGTACTAATAATTATACACTAAATAAAGTATACTTATTACATTATGTTCCACTCCATGATTGAAATTTAACAGACGTCTTTGGCACTTGGACACCAGAGGGAGATGTTTTGTGACCGAGGGACATCTGAGCAGCAGCAGGATAAATCCCCCATAGAGTCCAGACACTGATGTTGGCGGCTGCTGACTCTGTGGCTGCTGAGGCAGATGAGCCTGATGATTTGGTAAAGACTAGATGGTGATGGGGAGCAGTAGGGTGATAGGCTGACAGAGAAGGTGTGTCACCGTGCTATTGGTTGATTGTGAATCAGCTGATAACTCAATTGACCTACCCAGACAATAACACCCAGTGAGCATACGTGCAAGGAGTGAATGGCAGGGTGAGACAGAAACTCATAGTCTAAGCATGACAAGTGTTGTCTTCCTGACTGAACTTTTGCTAGAGCTTCATCTGTTGGCAAAATGTAGAATAACCTCACTCTAATAATCATATTCCTACATAAAAGCTACCTCTGCACAGGGTCACATATATACTAACCTTCAGACCTACCTGCAATGCTTGCATAAGAAAAAGATGATTTGTCCAAAAGTCGGTCTTAAAGTCGGTTAAAATGATCTTCAAAGGTCTTAAAAAGCTTAAATTTTAGTGTCTGGACCCTGTTTAAGGTTGGCAGACACACTGTGAGCTGACCCGTCATCAGTGAGCCTGCGTATGTTTTATTTATCGATGCAGCAGTGTGCATTATCCATGACTTATCTCTGTCCCTGCAGTCTGGCACCTATGCACCAGCCAGATATTATGTGACAACGCAGAGGCAGCGAGTCTTCCTCCTTAACGTCACCTTTAATACCTCTTAGCACCTCTAGCCAGCAGAGCGTAGCTGATTTGCATTCACGTTTCATCAGGAAGGGTGGGAAGAGGGGGAGGTGGGGATTAAAGTAGGTGTAAAGGTGTGTGTATGCATGCGGGTGTGCACTTGTGTGATGTCTGTGAATGTATAATTGGAGGAGTGACCTCTGTGAGCACATAACACAGTGCTGCTGTCTTCAATATGCCAGGCCAAAGAGGTGATGGACTCTGTCCTCCTCTCAGCTCAACTCACCCTTATCGCTGTATCTCGTCTTAATCTCTCTTCACCTGCTCACTCTACTGTACCATATATACATATGTAGCCCGCTGCCTCGCTATCATACACTGCATCTCCTCTCCTCCCACCACGCAGTTAAGGGGTCAAATCTACTTAATTACCTGATCACCTCTGAGTCTTCCAACTACTACTTCCAGTTCAAAAGGTCTCTGTCAGGCTCTGACTGTTACATATGTATATATACCAACACACATGCTCCTCTGCACACACACGCCTGGACAAGTACACATTTGGACTTTTTATACTACAAAGTGTTAGTACATCAGGAGCTGAAAAATGAATCCTTGATCCGTGACAAAATGGGGTATGAAAATAAGGACAAAGGGGCAAAAAGTCTCTGCTCTCATAATTAAATTGTTAAATTGTCATCATTACTTATAGCTACAGTACTATCCCCTGTGGGCCATTATAGGTGATTCATGGTAATTGGCTTAATCTTTCTGTGGTGTGCTGAAGGAATAAAAGGAGAATTTTTCTTTCTCTACCAGGAGAAAATGTTGGCAGCACGTGTTGACCATACGAAACGGCAGGTCAACTGAAGTTAAACGGCCAATATTACATAAAACTGAGCAACAGAGGAGTGGAATAGGGAGTGAACACCATTCCTGTTCTCAGTGGTGGTTCTGGGATGGCTCCCAAAGGGGCCATTGCCTTTGTGACAACAAGTCCAGTCCCCCCTTATAGCCTTTCATAAAATGCCCCTGCGATTTATGCCAAGATGCAGCACAAATGTATTATTTCATATTTCAGTAGCAAAGCATCTGAATAGGATTAGATGATATAACAATATATGCTGTTAGATGATTTCCCTATACCATTTTATACTGAGGTTCTATTGCCTTTAATACCTCTGGTTTTATGGGGCCATTGAGGGTAATGTTACAAAAGCATTTTCAGGACAGCTTGATGACAACATGGGGGTTATAGGATTTTGCATTAATGTGATGGAGTCCCTTGATTTGTCAAGTATCTCATTTACATTCCCATCTGGTTATTATCTATCTGGAAACTTGATACGATATGATTTTTTTCTCTCCAAATAGTTACCTTTATGTTTAAATTCAATGAGAGAACCCTTCTTAACAGTTTCAGGTCAGAGTCACTCCTCCCAACTCTCACTCATTTCTGTAAACCAAGGATGTTTTACATTTGTATGTTGCATGTGTAGCAGATATTTTGAGACTCTAGGTTTCTATACCCTTCAGTTTTCAATTTGTTGATGTGACAGTGCTGTGGTTGGTTAAAGGCAAAAAAAGCCACCTGGTTAGGGTTGGAAAAACATGTTTTGGCTTAAAATACCACATTTAGTCACAAAAAAAAGTTTGGGAATGTTCCAACATGTTGCCAAAGAATACCTGGTTTTGTTGCTACACGGCTGCACATGTCCCAAACTCTCATTAAAAATAACTGTTTTTGTTGTTATAAAATACCAGCTCTTCTCACTTAAAAATACCCACTTTGGTTGCTACAAACACGACTGGAAATTTCCCGACTTGTTAAATAATAACATCTTTTGTTACTACAAACATGGCTGAACATGTCCCAGCAACTGATTTAGTAGCTACAAACAAGGCTGGAAATGTTTTGACATGTCAACAAATCCCCACTTTTATCGCTACAAACATGGCTGGACATGTCCCAAACTCTTGTTAAAAAATACCTATTTTTGTTGCCACAAACACAGCTGGAAATGTTCCGACGTGTTGTCAACAAATACCCACTTTTGTCAGTACAAACACGGCTGAATATGTCCCGAACTCCTATTAAAAAATACACACTTTTCTCATTTAGAAGTACCCGCTTTTGTCGCTAATAACTAGGAACATGGAAATGTTCCAACAATTTATTAAAAAAATACCTGCTTTAGGAGGTCTCAATCAATGGCCTGCTGCTGTCTGCTGCTTGGCAACCATCTGCCGAGGTGTCATGTCATCCACCATCCCCTCCTCCTCTTGATGAGAAACTCAGCTCAAACATGTAATATGAACTACGTCATACGAATGAGAAGAACAGTTGTAACATATCCATGGTTTTCAGAAACATAAAGCCAACATTTTCATGATTTGATTTAAGAGCCACAGCTGGAACTTTCTTTCTCATTTGGCTGAAATTACATTCTCCCTAAGTCCCACAGAGCATAGTTTAAAATGACATTAATTTCTGGTTTAAATTCTTGTTTTTTATTTGTTGTATTATTTAATAATTTTGGTTATTTGTATGCCATCTGTTTGATATTAACCTGGGCGAATAAACAAAACTAAATTGTTTCTCAATGAATATTAAGTTGCCATATCAAGATATGTTATTGCTGCAGAATAAACAGCAAAATAAAACATTTCTTTCACACTTGCATTCTGCACATAATTAAACGTGATCCCAGTGTTTATTTCCTGCAGGAGGAACTTTCTCTCTGTCTGGAGGCTTTTTCAAGGCTGTCTCTCACGTCAGATGGAGAACACACCAATTTCAACCTAGACTATCAGCGAGAGCGTCTTTCTACAACCAGCTCGGGAGTCTGCCTTTGATACCAAGTGTGTTTGAGTTCAGTGTTCACCCTGAGTATAAAGCATCACTCTCATGTTTTAATGCAGACAGAAAAATTTATCACACGCGGTAAATTAATTAATGAATACTTTCTCTGCACCTTTAGGCCTTTACCCAAGCTTTGTGAGCAGAGATGAGCACATGGATGAAAAACAGTGTACCTCAGACAGAGTTCATTCTGCTCCTGAGGCTGAACAAGGAGTCTGACTGTAAACCGCTCGGCATTACAACACAAAAACCTGCCATAAACACTCACTGTATGACCCAAGGTTACATTCTTCGCTGTGTGAGCACTTTAACATTTTCTTTCCCTTTTGTCTTCACCCAGGCACAAAATCGAAGTCCTTAAGAGCCGTGTTAGTCAAAGATATTCTTTAATTCAAGCCTTTACTTCACCCTCCGAGTCGTTTTATTGTGTGTATGACAAAAGACGTACAATAAACAGCCAAGAGGCTAAAGAGAGATTAAAAAAAAAGAAGAGTCTTTAAGAGGGATTCATATGCAGCTCAGCGGGTACAGATGGCACGTACACTGCTAAGGTTAAGGACTCAATCTCCTATGGGCCCTCTCTCACACAAAATTTAAGCACTCATGTTACTTGTAAAGCACTTTGGATAAAAGCATCCACCCAATGGCGTGTTACGACGTAAAGTGGGGTACGCATTAAGCTTCTTGAACGAAATCTCTCACTTTAACCCTTCCTTCCATCTTCCCCACAGCATCATCGTCGTATATCTCTGCAATATTTCCTGCCAGATTTATTCTCTGTCACCTTTCTGTCTCCCTCTATTCATCCCCTTCCCTTTATGTCACCTTTGAGGGATGAAGAGTGCCACAGACGAGAGTGGGTCGAAAAGTTAGTCTTCAGAGGAAGCCAATTTACTCCCAACATGAAAGAGAAGCACTTTCCTCCCCTCTTTGAAAGACGCCGCTGTTGCCTTCCACAATAGACCAAGAGGGTGTCAAAACTGTCCTTTGAAACCAATAAGAAGACATTCCTCAGTCGCAGACATTTTTGTAAAGAGAAAGAAGAGAATGTGTCATCTAAATAACAGCATTTCGGGGTAGGAATTTTAACACAGCAATTTATTTGAACAGATGGGGAGACGTTCACCCAGAGCTGAGTGGAGCCATTGAGGAGATTTCTCTGCTCGCTGGTAGGTTTCCGGCTGTAATTGAAGCCTCTGGGGTTCTTCTGAGGGGGTCACAGCATGATAAAGCTCCACCACGGGGCACGACGCAGGGGGTCACAATAGATAGCTGACATGCGCCTTTCTTTAAATTTATTTTTTAAAAGAAGTATCAGAGGGTGTTTGTATTCGGTGTGTGTGTGGAGAGCGAAAAAATATGGAGGGAATGGAAAACATGGGCAGAAATGTTGCTTTGGACAGTGTTCTTTTTCTCTCTGCGTGCCGTGTGTGAAGTTAGAGGATGATTGTGAGTCAGTGCTCTATTTCCCAAGGTATTTGTTATGTGTCCAGCAGGCGATAGCAGTGAGTGTGTGTGTGTGTGTGTGTGTGTGTGTGTGTGTGTGTGTGTGTGTGTGTGTGTGTGTGTGTGTGTGATGGGGATAGAGGGCAGCAGGTTGCATATGGTGGCTATCACAGGAAGCAGGACCCCCCAGCTACTCCACTTTGGACACTACATGCAGCTTCCTCCTCATTGACCTTTAACTGAACAGCACTGTTCCTCTGCCTCTCTGTATCGAGCTTTAGTCATATCTGCATCTTTGTCTTTATGTTTCTGCTGCATTTTTAACTTAGATATTCATGACTACTTTTGTCTTTTATCTTGTTTAATTTGTAATTATCTGCTTTTATAATGCGGGTGCATCAATCTTAAGATTCTTCTATGTTTGTATCTTTTTAAAATTAGTTACTAAATTATTCTGAAAATGAGAAATTGTAATGAAAATTTCAAATTTTGTTAAATTCTTATTTTCCTCTTTGCTTTTATAATAAGCCTTGTAAAGAATTATGCAAATTAAGAGCTAAATTCACCATTATTGAAGAGTTGGCGATAGAGTTGGGTACCAAATTCTGTACTTTTACGGCTACAGACAGAATTCCGTTCATACTACCAAGTAGGGCCAGGAGATATAATGACGATGTACGATATACCAATAGCCCACCCACACTCAAGCGGGAAGCAGTGGCATCTTGTCTATCGCAGCAAACCCCCGACAACCCTGCCCCCCGAAACAAGTGTGTATGTTGTGAGACTCTCCTCACCTCTGTCTGCAGGAGACCAGAGAGAAAGGTGTTTTTAAAAGAGTCTTTGTGTTCAGCTCTCAGTACTTTTGTAGCTTCTAACTGAATCTCTGTGGTTTGGAGTTTAGTTTCTCTTCTGCATCCCGATTTTACTTTAGATATCTGATTTATTTTACTGTTTCATGTTCGCCATCAGCTGTATTAGAACTTGTGTGAAGTTGCTGCTCGAAAACTCAACATTTCCTTATTTTGCTGCTTCACAATAAGAGTTTTTACATAACAAAATAACGGGGGACTTTTATTGTGAAGAATCTATAGGAAATGAAATGTGTTTATCACTGAATTAGCAGCACTTCAGTCTAATGATACAGCAGGGAGGAAGAGTAAAAGCAGAATCAGCCACAGTGAGATGTTTATTGTTTATTATAGATCCCCATTAGTCACTGCCTCCACCTCTGCAAACAGCTCACCTCCAACAGGTAAACCTCTTTTACCTGCCCTGCTGTGGAAAAACACATGCAGCAAAAATAACAGGGGACTTTAGCCCTGGATTAGCTTTCAACTTGCTACCAAACATGTAGCCCACTTAGCAGAAAATGCTGATATATCGGCATATATATATCTGATGGATGTACAGGAACAACGACAGCATTGCTTTCATTATCTTAATGTTTGCCCTTTGCTTTGCTCGGTCTGTCAGGTTCAAATGTACTGATGCTTTGTTGGCATGTTGGTGTCATCACTGTCATTAACACATTGTGATCACACTTTGCGCCTTTAAGTGCCATTGTGCCGATTTCACACATCAGCGTCTGTTTACAGGTCTTCATTACTGCATGTGAACAAAGTTACATAAAGACTTGACAGTAAAGACTGTTTGTAAGTATAATTGTAAAGAGCACATTCCCTCAATAACCAGCTTCTCCAGTAGGCCTAGTTTATGTTTTCATACAGGGTTAAGACCTTTTCTTATCACAGACAAAGACAAACAAAGACAAAGATTTGATCAAACTTTGTCTTCTTCATGACTCCCGTACAAACAGACACAAACCCATTTTTGTCTCTGGCCCTTTAATGCTGAAGACCTAAATTTCATTCACTGCTACAGGGAATTACTCTGTGAGTGTCTTTAATGGTCATCAGTTCCTCCGGCTCTTCTTTTTCCAACACTTTTTCATCGATGTCAGGCTTGTCTGTCTGTAATTACCCTCAAGTAAAAGACCAAAGATGCCCTTCAGAACCCTCCTGTCTACGTGCCTACATTTCTAAAAAGTCCCCAGTATGGATTTCATCCTCCTTTCAAAGCCAAACATTTGGTAATGCAGTCACATCTCTAGTGTGTCTGGAAAAAAAGTGTTGATTTTGAAGGGAGGCTTTTATGAAGCAAGGATGTCAGCTAAATGTCAGATTGTTACCTTGTTGTCCTTTTGTATTGTCCTCCTCGCAAATTGTAATTTAATGCTGAATTGTGCAATGAAGCGCAGCATGTTTTAGCTGAGGAGGGAAACTATCACCTTGGTGCTGTCCTATAGTTGATACACACACACTGTGTGTGTGTGTGTGTGTGTGTGTTTTCTAGCTTTAAGTGTGTAAGTGAGGGAGCAGCCGTGAGTATGTGCATGTTCCAGTTTTAATGCCATCATCATCGCCAAGGTCAGGGGACGAAGGCATTTGGGCCATGTGCCAGAGCAAGCTGTGACATGAGGAGGACAAAGCCATAAAGTACCTTTGATGTGTTTTACCATAACTTTGCTACAGGCTCTCCAGCACTAAAGCTACAGGACTGGATAACGGCTCCTCTTGGGCCCATAATTTAAAATTTCATGTCCAACCGTTTGAGTACTGAATGAAAAATACACTGTATTTTTTTCCTAATTTAGGAGATGATTGATGGGAAGTCGTATGATTTTAGGCCACAGCTTTATAGCCATGGGAAAGTGGTTTCAGTCGCTCAAAGTGTACATGAATGAGTCCTACATTTCAGCTCTGCTTGAGGTACTTTTCACATAACTGCTGAGTCCAATTTGTTCTGTGTGTCAGTCAGCAAATGTCACTAAACTTTTATGACGGCTGCTGTAAGAATAGGATATTATTTTGGGTGTTATATTTTGAGAACGACATACTCTGTATTTGAACATTTACATAAGGAACATTTTTAGCTTTAACTTTCACAGCTGTAGTTCAGTTCACGTAGCCAGACTGTAATACTAAAACCTTTTCAAAATATGTATTATATTTTAAGCTCACATTACATTAATAGCTCTAGTATCTATTTCTTACCCAGAATATGGCTGGGTGACATGGCAAAAAAATTTCATATTTGTTGATATCTATAATTATCAGGATAACTGTCAAATCATTATGTCTTTCAAGTTTAAAGGCTGAGTTTTGCTTCTACACACACACACACACACACACACACACACACACACACACATTAAAATCTGATGTACATTTAAAGCAAATATGGTCAAAATAATGTCAATAAATGTCAAATATAAATAGACAAAGACATCGTACTTCTGGTCAGCAGCATGTCAAACCGCTTTGTAGAGACGGTTCACAGTAAAACATTTTCTAGGTGTTTTAGCTGCCAGTAAACAAAAAAAAAAATAGACAAAAGAATAATGTTAAAGGTCTAGTGTGAAGGAGTTAGGGGGATGAATTGGCAGACATGGAATAGAATATAAGAAGTATGTTTTCTTTAGTGTATAATCATCTACATAGGTAGCAGGTCCTCATCTATGGAAATCCCCATTTTGCACCGCCATGTTTGTACAGTAGCCGAAAGCGGACAAACGAAACACTGGCTTTAGACAGGGCCCACACGTTTTTGCGTTGACTGCAGTAGTTAGCAGCCCCTCCGCAACTAGTACTTTGTTCAGTGTTAAGACCTCTGGGATTTACTGGGCTCCCTATAAAAACCTCCTGAACATCTGTATCCTAAGTTAGCAGCGATAAAAGGTGAGCACATATTAACAGGTGCTTGGCTAGTGGCCTGTCTCCAACATGCTAAACAGTATCGGAGAGAGGAGAGGCTCCCGGTAAGAACTTCCATGACACCAACTGAAAAAATTCTAACTGGGAGTTTTAGCTCGTTGCAATCTACAATCTTCACCACTAGATGCCGCTAAATCCCCCTAAATCCTACCCACTGTTCCTTTAACTGCAGTCAGTATTTTCTATACAAATTTTAAACAGATATTATTTAATTTCTGCAGTTTTTCGGTCACAACAATAACAAAAGGTCAACTCAAATGATGTCGTAAAGTAACGTTAGCGTAGGATCATTCATTGTCAAGTCATTCTGCTGTGACTCGGACAAAAATTATGTTCAAAAATGAGGAGATGTATTAATGCTTTATTCACATTTCGTTTAGTCGCATTATGTCATATCACTCTAACAAAATAGCAGTGAGTCGGTCATGTTAACTCGCTAACTTACCGTTAGCATTAGACTAGCAGACTACCCCAACAGCGGTTATGTGACAGATTCAATCGCTGGGCAGCCCAGCGCTGTTATCCATCCATGACCATGTTGAGTTATTGTAACGTTACAACCTTTATTCAACGCCTTACCTTAGTGGCTGGTCTCCTCGTTCTCTACTACTACTTCTTTTTTCCTTCTTCTTCTTCTTCTGGTTCATGGCAGGTGACAGGTGTATGGGTGGTTTAATTATATTGAAAGATTCTTATTATATTTCTATCGAGAAAAATTATATCGAGGTCATTATCATGCCACATGCTAACCCAGAAATGCGCTCTGTTGACAGTTTTCTTTATGTACACCTAGCTGACACTAACACAGCCTAATACAACAACCCTGCAATCATTTCAATTTTCAGGAAGATTATGATTGACTTTGTTGATGGTTGATTCAACTTTGTGATCATTTCTCAGGTTGTAGTTTCTGCTGCTGTTGAATTGTACTGTGTCACATACTGAGTGGTGTAAGTAATATTCTGTCCATCATATTTATATCAGTGAGGGCACACTCAATATGCCAACCGTAGTGACACCAAACTTGAGTTATGCTCTATACCATCTCTTCTAGGTTAGATGAGAGTGCTAACATTAAAGCCCAGATGGCTTAGCATCAATCAGTTTCCCAGTTTCCCTTGTGCAGACTTAACCAGTCACTCATATCATCCATGGAAAGCCTCATCTTTCTGAGATTAGATCAGTCAACATTTATCTTTGTTCAGTGTGTAATGTCCTTCATGCTTCAAACAATCGACACAAAAGGATCAACCTCTCTGCGGACAGAAGGATTTGATTTTCATGCTAGGGATGGCATGACATGATTATCTCTGTAATGTTACAGTGATTCAAGCATATTGTTTCATGTTATTGCTTTCCATCATGGTATGGCTATAGAGAAATCTTTCCCCAGCTGTACATCTCATTATAACCGTTTGAGAGGTAGGCTTCACTCAACACACACATCACTAAACCCCCAATTGGTGATAATAGTGAGCAGGGATTTGGCTGTGTTGATAATATGACTTCTTCTCTGGGGCGGCCCTGACCTGCTGACCTGCTTCACCCTACTGGAAAAGGCGCAGCTATATTACCTAGGAATTTGGACAGGTGTTCATGTCAAGTTGTACATTACAGATTTAGCACCAGCAGGGTGCAGGTGATTAGGGAGCTTGCCAGGTTTATAGTTAGTGCAGATTTGGAGTCCACTTGCTCAGTTAATATGTTCAGCTAGGGAAATCTTAACATCATCATCGGACTGATAGCCTAGTTTACAACATTAGGGCTGTTTCCCTCCCCTGCCAACCTACTCACAAGTTGTCTCTACCTCAATATGTGAATTACAAAAATCTTCCACTGGCGGGTATAAAGTGTCTCACAAAGCACCTGAAATGACTGAGGCAATTGTAATTTAATCTCCCCACCATCGTATGATGAGGTCAACAAAATGTTCTACTAGTAATGTTCTTGACCCTCTGCTTGTCTCTCTTTTTATTTCCCCTGTTGGCCAAATTACTTGCAGTCATGGAATAATTATCACTGCAACACTGATGACACTTAGCCATTCCCAAGTTACTAGATTAGAGTCCTGCTTGTCTGCTGTGAAAGACTGGATGTCACGTAATGTCCTGCTGATAAATTCTGATAAAACTAAGAAGCCCAGAATCTTGATGTTACATTTGATTTAGTCCGACTCACAGGATGTAGCCTGTGGCTGTAAACCAGCCACTGACTGACTATACTAGACTGGTATTCTCCATCCTTTTTGCTATCTGAGTGTCACCGTTTCCGAAACCCCTTCACACACTGAAAATGGCAAGTTGTGACAAAGTTTTGGATCATGCTGTAAGGCATGCCTGCGTTGTTCTTTTGGTGAATTGTTGTAATGATCTACATCAGTGGTTCCCAATTGGTGGGTCGCGGTCCAAAAGTGGGTTGGGGGTCCATTCTGAATGGGCCGCAAGTGACTCGAAAGTGTGTCAAGTTTGTAAAAAACACACTTTATTTTCAAGTACAGTGAATTTCCAGCACAGAGCTTGTATTTTTAAGTACTGTTTGCGGCTGTGGAGTGAGTGACAGCTAACTGTAGAGACAGCAAACTAGCTCGATGACATGGGCAAACGCAAGTATAACGCTGAATATATTGAAAAGCCCAGATTCCATCTCGCAGGACTCCCATGCCCGATGTTGTTCTGTTTTCTGACACGACCAGTCAGAGTTTATTTGCCACATCTTTTTTCCAAGGCAGGGGCATACAACAGTGACACTGGCTTTACCAATTTACCAACTTTTTCTGACTTCATACAAGCTTCAGTGGTATCGTTGTAATAGTGTTCTGCAAGGGCCACACACAGCCAGTAAATCGTCTGGGGTTTTAACAGATCCATTGAGCTCCTCCAGAGCTAAAATATAGTCAGGGTTCACCTCTAGGGCATCGATTATCAAATTATGTTTGTCTTTTCTTAACAGTAAAGGTTGAAACACACACTTGACACATTTGTGACATCAATGTTTTCTTTTCTTTTGTATTGCTGTCAGGCCTGCCAGCTGCTGGTACTAAAAGTCTTCAGATCGTTAAGAACGCTTCAGCTAGAACTTGAGCTAAAACTAGAAAATTTGACCGCATTATGCCACTTTTACCTCCTCTTTATTGGTTCACTGTGCCCGTGTCAGATCAGACTCTAAGATGTTTCTGATGACTTACAAAATTCCTAGGAAAAAAGGTTGTGTGACTGTTTTGTGTTTGTCAGCACTTGGAAGTTGCTTGACGAATCCACATCCTTCATATATCTTTTGATCAATAACTAATATTGTTGTCCAAACTGTAATTTTACTATTTCAATTTATTCTGTACAGTCATCATCTAGTGTTTCTTCCTGGTTTCTTCCACTTTTTTCCTCCTTAAGAGGATTCATTGGGTTGAGTTTTTTTTCCTCATCTGAATGGAGATCTAAGGACAGAGTGTGTTGTATCCTGCACAGACTGTAAAGCCCCTTGCGGCAAATGTGCGATTTGTGATATTGGGCTATGTAAATAAAATTGACTTGACTTTCTCCGGTAACCTTTCAGTATGATTTTATAGGTTTCTCACAGCAGATTTCTCTGCCTCAAAGCATGTCATTATAAGGTGGGAAAAGATGTGGAACTAAATAAGCACTACAAATGTCAAGAAGAAACACTTTCAGGGGAAGAATTTTCATCATCCAGTTTTCATTTGTATAATGTGGCTTAAATATAGTCATTTTAAAGCACTCAGTTTGATGGCATGTTACAGTGTTATATGCATATGATGGACTTGACTGAGGGAGAGGAGATGTATCCATGATTACCTTTCCCTCATATAAAAACCTTTTATATGTTTCATTAGACTTGCGTCACTCTTGAATACAGCTATACAGCGTTTATATTGAACTTGAAAAGGCAACATAAATCTAAAAATTCATGAGCGCTTGCTGCAAAATTTTTGCCACTGAAGCCTTTTAAATTTCAGATGAGTGCAAGTACTGACAGCAGCTAGAGTAAACTGTGTATGAACAATGGACGTTGTGGGAATTAGAGCTCTATTTGTTGGTAACCTGAAATGATTAAAAGTGTCGACATGGCCAGTGCTGGGTAAGTTTCTTTCAGAACATGTTACATATTGCTACTTACTTTTATTTGAAAGTTGTAATTTAGATTACAATATTACTGTGTGTGGAGTTATGCATTACTGATTACATTTCTTTTGCGTTAACTTTCATCAAAATAACCTCAGAAATACGATTAGGCATTATGAAATGGAAGAGAGTTGTGTTGGTTTATAGCGGGTAATCAAAGCACAGAAGCTCAAGTTTATTACAGTTCATTATACAGCCTAATGAAGGCTCTCCTCCGATATGCAGATCTGGCCCATTCATGCATTCAAATGCAGTGGTTGCCACTTTGCATTAAAATCCCCCCCTTATACTAACAATAGTGTGTTGATATCAAACAATTAATAGATTTTATGAGATAGGGATGAAGATTTGTAGGTATGAAACACAATAGACAAATGCTGAGGTTAGCACAACAAGCAGGTTTGCATGCGAGTTCATCACTATGACAAACGCAAATGAAACACTAGAGCTGGAAGACCCAACTGCAGGTTGTCAGTCAGCTAACAGCAGCAGAGAAAGAGTTGTATGACAAGGACAGTGTGTCTGTGTTTCCCCATCGCGAAAAAAAACCTACTATGCTTTCTACGGCATCACCCAGATGTGCCTATCACCAGGACGGGGACAAACCAAACCAGAACCCAACTCTTTATCTCCTCTAATGTCAAGCAGACTTCAATGCAATTGCAGAACAGGATACGCTGTACATGTGGTAGATATGTGGGTCCAAACCCATATTCGGCGGTATCACCCAGATGCACCCTTCTGTAATGTAGCCTATAATGACACGACAAGACACGATTTTTTTTTTTTTTTTTGGTGGCACACTGGCAGAGGTGGTGCAATTTGGATGGATGAAGAATGAAAACTATAAACACTTAAGTTCAAGTGGTACCATGTTACTTTACATAGTAATTATATCACCCAAAATCCTACTAGTAACATGTTATATAACTTTGTCACTGTTAATAGTAATATGTTTCTGTTTTGAGGTAATGCATTACCCTGAACACTGGGTATGGACTACTGTGACAACAGGACAACAATACTGTTGATCTGTTTAACAGCATTTTTTTTACTTCAAATCATGGAAATCAGGATGCTACCTCTCTTTTCTCTTTCTGTTGAGTGCATTGAAAATGCCAAACTGACCAAGATTGTATTTGAATGAATTCATGAAGAGCATGTCTCAACCTACAGCAGATTTATGAGGGCAGATTGTCGACCTCAGAAAATGAATGACTTTTTGGAAAGCAATGCAAAGCAAACCCAGCCAACTCTGCTGGACTGAAGTTGGAAAGTGGTCTGAATCCGTATGGCTTTACTCAAAATAACCCTGAAATATTCTGATATCATTCATGATTAAAACTTTTCGTAAAACTGAGTGACAATCAACTAACTTTAATCTGGATTTTCGGGGGATTTCCTGGAGCTGAATTTTTCCTGCACAGCTTTGGGACTTACAGCTGTGCCTTCAATTGAAATAATTTTGTCTCTCTTCTTTCCTTCTCCATGTTTGACAGACCTTCCGCCTCCGGCCACAAGGGAACGCCCTCCAGGGTGTAAGACGGTATTTGTCGGGGGTCTGCCTGAGAATGCCACTGAGCAGCTCATCGTGGAGGTCTTTGGACAGTGTGGGGATATTGCCGCCATCAGAAAGAGCAAGAAAAACTTCTGCCACATCCGATTTGCAGAGGAGTTCACTGTGGACAAGGCTCTCCTTCTCTCTGGTAAGATACCTTACTTTTTTTAAGTACTCATGTAAAATATTCCATCCTGTGTGATGTCTTTTTATTTGAGAAGGAACGCTTTATGTTCAGCAAACCTTCTGTTACATACAGTACAGGCCAAAAGTTTGGACACACCTTCTCATTCAATGCGTTTTCTTTATTTTCATGACTATTTACATTGTAGATTCTCACTGAAGGCATCAAAACTATGAATGAACACATGTGGAGTTATGTACTTAACAAAAAAAGGTGAAATAACTGAAAACATGTTTGATATTCTAGTTTCTTCAAAATAGCCACCCTTTGCTCTGATTACTGCTTTGCACACTCTTGGCATTCTCTCGATGAGCTTCAAGAGGTAGTCACCTGAAATGGTTTTCCAACAGTCTTGAAGGAGTTCCCAGAGGTGTTTAGCACTTGTTGGCCCCTTTGCCTTCACTCTGCGGTCCAGCTCACCCCAAACCATCTGGATTGGGTTCAGGTCCGGTGACTGTGGAGGCCAGGTCATCTGCCGCAGCACTCCATCACTCTCCTTCTTGGTCAAATAGCCCTTACACAGCCTGGAGGTGTGTTTGGGGTCATTGTCCTGTTGAAAAATAAATGATCGTCCAACTAAACGCAAACCGGATGGGATGGCATGTCGCTGCAGGATGCTGTGGTAGCCATGCTGGTTCAGCGTGCCTTCAATTTTGAATAAATCCCCAACAGTGTCACCAGCAAAACACCCCCACACCATCACACCTCCTCCTCCATGCTTCACAGTGGGAACCAGGCATGTGGAATCCATCCGTTCACCTTTTCTGCGTCTCACAAAGACACGGTGGTTGGAACCAAAGATCTCAAATTTGGACTCATCAGACCAAAGCACAGATTTCCACTGGTCTAATGTCCATTCCTTGTGTTTCTTGGCCCAAACAAATCTCTTCTGCTTGTTGCCTCTCCTTAGCAGTGGTTTCCTAGCAGCTATTTGACCATGAAGGCCTGATTGGCGCAGTCTCCTCTTAACAGTTGTTCTAGAGATGGGTCTGCTGCTAGAACTCTATGTGGCATTCATCTGGTCTCTGATCTGAGCTGCTGTTAACTTGCAATTTCTGAGGCTGGTGACTCAGATGAACTTATCCTCAGAAGCAGAGGTGACTCTTGGTCTTCCTTTCCTGGGTCAGTCCTCATGTGTGCCAGTTTCGTTGTAGCGCTTGATGGTTTTTGCGACTCCACTTGGGGACACATTTAAAGTTTTTGCAATTTTCCAGACTGACTGACCTTCATTTCTTAAAGTAATGATGGCCACTCGTTTTTCTTTAGTTAGCTGATTGGTTCTTGCCATAATATGAATTTTAACAGTTGTCCAATAGGGCTGTCGGCTGTGTATTAACCTGACTTCTGCACAACACATCTGATGGTCCCAACCCCATTGATAAAGCAAGAAATTCCACTAATTAACCCTGATAAGGCACACCTGTGAAGTGGAAACCATTTCAGGTGACTACCTCTTGAAGCTCATGGAGAGAATGCCAAGAGTGTGCAAAGCAGTAATCAGAGCAAAGGGTGGCTATTTTGAAGAAACTAGAATATAAAACGTGTTTTCAGTTATTTCACCTTTTTTTGTTAAGTACATAACTCCACATGTGTTCATTCATAGTTTTGATGCCTTCAGTGAGAATCTACAATGTAAATAGTCATGAAAATAAAGAAAACGCATTGAATGAGAAGGTGTGTCCAAACTTTTGGCCTGTACTGTATACAGTTTGTTATTTTATGTCACAGCCTCACTGCTGTGCAACAGAAACTCCAGCAAACCTCAACCTTGTTTTTAGGTATTGGTTTACGTTAGGCTTAAAGGTCAGAGGATAACAGCTTTCTTTCGTACTGGCCTGGACAATATTGAATCTGTAGAGACTGCTTGTATTGTCAGTCCACTGCTATCATTGCCGCAGCACTGCTTCACCTCAGGTGGAGGAAGAATGATGAGCTGTTAACCTTTACTCTGATGGAAATGAAAGGGCTGATATCCATCATTCAGCACTACAATTCTCCAGCCTCACACATGCACCCGGTACCATCTGACAGATGGATAAATAGATGGAGGGGATGGATGGACAGGTAGATGGAAAGTTTGCCGCATTCCATACAAATAGTTTGGAAGTGAACAGTGGATATGAAGGAACAAGAGTGTCGTGCGGGTTTGGAAGCCAGATTAAGACGAAATTAATGGACTCCTGCTACTTTATCAGTTGCAGTCCTTTGTGAATATTCACACATTTATTATTGGTGCTTCTCTAACTTAGCTGTATTTCCTACATCTGTGTATAGCTTGTATAATTTTTTGAATATACAGCTGCAGTTTTGTCTTCCTCTTTTGTTCAGTGTTACCTCGTGTGTTTTATGGTCCTTACACGTCCTGCACTTGGTGCGTAAATCCGTCATTGTGTAAATGGAGTAAATTAGCTGCAATTTAACAGGTCAAAAATTCTCCTGCACCCTTTATCACAAAAGTAAAAGACCATGGCGGATTAATGAAGACTTGTGAACAGATGTACACTTGATTTTGGGAAACTAAAAAAGAAGGAAGGGTCATTATGTCATTATCTGACAACATTACAATTGTGTATTTGTACCAGATTTTGGTGCCACTTCTATAGAAGTAAATGGGGCAGACGTGGCAAGTCTCACTATTACTCACTGAAACATGCTTCCACAAATAAAAGAGCACACATTACGTGATGTTTGCTGATGTCTCGATCTAAATGTGCATGTTTGTTTTCCTAGTTATTGGTCTCCAAACAGATTCATGGCTCTGTCCTGCGGCTGCATGTAGCGCAACTCACGTCATGATACATGACCAAACAGGGCCTGTCATATTGTGACTGACTGGACTGCATTTATAACCACATCAATTTATTAATGACTCTGATTATATCATACCAGACTCAATATGGCCTGTCAAAGTTAGGTAAACATTCTTAAGTGAAACTAGTATTTCAAGAACTTCGTAAGGGAAACAAAACATATTTTTGGCTGAAGAATCATTACAGTAATTATGACAAAACTTTTACACAAATGTCTAACAGGATAAAATTATTAAGTGCTGACCTTTTATAACCAAAGGTCAAAGGTCAACTTCACTGTGACATCATAATATTCTGCAAAAATACTTTCTTGCCATTATTCAACATCATTTCTCAGTACCAGAAGAGGAGACATTTAGCCAGATACTGAATGGGTGACACTAATCTTGAAACTGTGCTGCTTGTAAAGATCATCTGTGCTGCTGTATGGAAGATGTGTATGAGGCATCCATGTTTTCACAGACCTTTGCCTTGGCCAGTGAGTCAAAAGGTAATTTGGGACACTGATAAAGACTGGTGATGGGTTACAGTGAGACTTGTCAAGTTCGCCCCATTAACTTCAACAGAAGTGGCACCAAAGTCCGTCATCAGTGCAAAATTCGAATGCTGTCATTGATGTAATGACCTTTCCTGTTTTTTTAGTTTTCTTGGCTCAAGTAGGGAACATCTGGGAGGGTAAAATTGAAAAGAAGTGCAGGGTTTATAGTTAATGTTAGGTGTTAATGGCCAAACCTGCTGTAGACTGTTGGATTAAACCCGTCGTTACCATCCCTGCAGCACCCCCTCGATGAATCATACGTGATCAGGCTTTATTACGCTTTAATATTCCCCACAGTAACTGTTTTCTTCCATTTACTTTGTGATGCAGAGCAATGGCATGCTACGCACATACTTATAGAACTTGAGTTACATCACGGTAACCTCTAATTCACCTTGTCTCATTACAGAACAGGAAACTCTTTTTGTGTTGTCGCTATGTTTACATTCTTTTATTTCCTGTGATGGGGAGTGGGGTTTGCGATGAGCAGAAGGGTTCACAGTGGAGATGCCTTTGCTAGATGTGTGTTACTGAGAAGGAGCCCTTTTTTCAACTTACTGAAAGGTGTTTTTACTGTAAACAATCCACCGGCATCAGAAACTTAAAAGTGGCATTTGTGTGACAGCTCACAAAGAGCCGTTCTGTCACTCAACTTTTTTCCACCTGTCTATATAATTAGAGTCACAACAGTCACCCTCTACCTGGAGGGAACCCATTTACCAACAAAACTTTGGAGGATAGAGGTATTACACCTCTTCAAGATAATTCAATAAACTACCTTTTGTTCTACTTCAGAGTGAGGTCAGCTTGTAAACTGTGACGGGGCAATAAACAGGGATTCAGTTTGGTACTTTGAGAAATCCAAATCATCCATCCATCTATCCATTTTCATCCGCTTATCCGGGACCAGCAGGCTAAGCAAAGCACCCCAGATGTCCCTCTTCCCAGCAACATTTTCCAACTCCTCCTGGGGGACCCCAAGACATTCCCAGGCCAGACGAGTTATGTAATCCCTCCAGCTTGTTCTGGGTCTTCCCCGGGCCTCCTACCAGTGGGACGTGCCTCGAAACACCTCCGATGGGAGGCGTCCAGGAGGCATCCTGATCAGATGCCCAAACCACCTCAACGGACCCCTTTCGACGCGAAGGAGCAGCAGCTCGACACCCCACGGAGGAAACTCATTTCGGCCGCTTGTATCCACAATCTCATTCTTTTGGTCACTACTCAGAGCTCCTGACCATCCAAATCATCAGTATATACATTTCAGTACAACAGTGGACCCTGCTGCACATTTCCTAAATGTTTATTACCACCTTTCCATTACAGACAAAACATTAGTCTGTAAGTCTGGCTGGCAGGCCTGACTGCAGCTATCAGTATCATAGTCCTGCATTGGAAACTCCCTTATGATATCTCAAGTATTCATTGGCTTCGGAGCTTTTTGGACATTTCTTACCTGGAAGTAGCAAGACGCAGTGATGCATGACGAAACACTTTTTTCATGTGACACACTTGATATCTTACTTAAAGGATCTTCTGTCTAAATAAGGATGCTCTGTGTTATTGCTTCACATCATGTTGGTTAGTGAAAGAGACAGAAGAGGGCCATCGACAATCTGTTGTAAAGTCTTTGTTTATGTTGCAATAAAATACATGCGATAAAAAAGTACTAAGAGCCATAAAAGCTTGGGATAAGCACACATTTGCTCAAGCTGAGACTTGCTTAGATGTGTATTCAGCTCAGTTTGCCAGACCGATTTCTACACCTTATACAATTTGCTCTATTTCAATCTGAATACACCATTATACTTAACAATCATTGTTTCTTTGCTACAGATGGAGGCCATGACATGAGGCCATGACATTGTTATATGTCAATATGTCATAAGTATGTCAATATTTATGTAACTTGGCCAAGGTTATCGTGAGACAGTATCTTTACCACCAGGAAGTCTATCTCGGTTTCTCAGTTACTGCTTGAGCTCTATGCTCCCTGACTCATAGTATCACCTGCTCTCATCGTCACCCTTATGGGGTAACACCACCGGACAAATTAATTTGTTCACATTTAAGACCCCTCAACCTTCGAGGTGCTGCTTTCACTGCTCCTTGAGAAGAGGAGGTGTCTCTGTTCATCATGTGACACAGGCTTATGATTTTTTTTTTTTTTTTTTTTTATCTCCTTCCAGCAGCTTCTCCTGCACAGACGCCTTAAATCTCTCGATGTGAATGGCTGGCCGTATATTCCCTCCTCACAAAGCTCATTTAAAAGACCAGCCACTGCAATAATACCCTCTGCATTATTTAATGTGCGTGTGAGTCTGTGTGTGATTTCATCTACCTCTTCCCTACAGTAAGACTGGAGCTATAAGTCCATATATTAGCCAGATGACAGACCTGTGTAGCTTTCTCATAAATACTACTTTCAGTAACACTCGGGCCTCTTCTCCCAAAACACAGTCACACACACACACACATGCACATTGCTACAGCAGCCTTGGCACACTGAAGTCTCCCTTTATGAAAGATTGAAGCAACCCGAGAGCCTTCAGCAGGGAGAGCAGACTTGAGAAACAACTCAAAACTCACACTCATATCTCTCTACTGCTCGCACCGACGCCCAACTTTATCTCCACTTTTCTCCGATGAGAGTGTGGGTTCATGTGTAGTCGGAGGAAAGGCTGGCCCAGGGCTTTCTAAGGCTACATCCACAATAAAAGGTTTTCATTTTAAAACAGTGTTTCAAAACAAAATCATATTAGTGTGGATGTTGCTTTAGGCTGATGACAAAAGATGTCGCCTTGGGGCCCTAACGCACCAAACCAAATGTCAGCTGTCAATATCGGGCTGTCCGTTAGCATCTGTCTCCATAGTTTGGGCAGTGTGTCCCACACCATTGCCACAAGTTGGCCCATGTCTGTTCTTTTTTGGCCAATGCAGCATGTGGACTCGATGCTGGAGACAGCAGGGCTCCGTTCAGCTTCCTGCACGAGAAGAGAAATGGAAGAGAGGAAAGAAAACAAATGACCAAAGTTGAGAGGGTGTGTTAAGGGGTAGCTTTTTGGTCGAGACACAAGCGACGCAGCAGTCTGCTGTCATTGTCACTAGTTCTTTGACATCAATGTTGTGTGTCTGGGCCATTAGGCTACATCCACACTAATACGTTTTTGTTTTAAAACACATAACTATGCTATAGCCAGCATTTTGAAACTCCTAAAACGCAAACCTTTGAAAACACTGATGACTCTTTTAAGCTTGAAAACTCCAGGGTTGCATTTTAGTCTGGACGGGATGAGACTTTGAAAACAATGATGTAGACATCTATGTCCACTTCCTGATTGGATCTTATCATGTCGAGACAAAACATTGTAGCTAGGTTTTTAATGATGTATTCTTCATGTGTGCGTACTCCTTTTCCATGGCCATAGCTCCCTCCTGTCATAGATAATGCACCTGGTGGCACAGTTAGCACTGTCACCTCACAGCAAGAGGGTTCCTGGTTTGATCCTGTGTGTGGGAGACATGCAGGTTAATTGGTGACTCTAAATTGTCCGTAGGTGTGAATGTGAGTGTGAATGGTTGTCTGTCTCTATGTGTCAGCCCTGCGATAGTCTGGTGACCTGTCCAGGGTGTACCCTGCCTCTCGCCCAATGTCAGCTGGGATAGGCTCCAGCCCCCCCGCGACCCTCAAGAGGATAAGCGGTTAGAAAATGGATGGATGGACGGTTACGCTGTGGCATGGCAACTTAAAGTAGATGCAATTAAGGCATCTTAGCTGAAAAAACAGTACCATCAGCTCCCAGCTTGGTGTTTCTTGAGGAGCGCTTGGCATCTTCAGCTGGGGAAAAAAAAATGCTGTGGTGGACATGTAGCCTTAGTATGGATGGCGATTATTTCTGAAATGGTGCTAAAACACTTGTGTGTAGGGAGATTGTTTTCATTTTAAAACACTGTTTTAAAGTGAAAACGTGTTAGTGTGGATGTGGCCCTGAGCTTGTTTCCCAGTTTGTCAGTTCACACTGTTCTGTAAACGGCCCAGTCTCTCACAGATCATTCAGACCAATCAATTAACAAAATGAGTGTGATTGCTCTCCATGCCCACACACAGGCACTGGAATGAGCTTTGAGTGTCAGGTGGATGGCAGTGGGGCAATCCTGGGCTACTGCTGTACTTAGTGTCTCACGCTTGTGTACATACAGAATTAAAAGCTCAAGTGACTTGCTCGGCTTTTTGGCTTTTGTCTGTCTAGTACACACAGACACACAGTGAGAACAAAGAGGATGTGTAGATCACCTTGTTCCTTCGTATCTGAAAGAAAATGAGGACAACCTGATCAATTTAGCCTTGTCAGATACCTGTGTGAGTGTGCATGTTTGTGTGTCCCTTTTGTCTTCCTATGTGTTTATATCTGCCTATTTGTGCTTGTTATTCTGCTTGTGCTTATCTCTGTCTTTTTACTGTACATCAGAATCAGAGTAGGTGTTTATAGAAATGGATATTTCACCCTGTTGCGACTCTCACCCAATCAAAAAAATGCCTCAGTTATCTTTCATTTCCTGTGTTTTCTCTCTGTCTCTACAGGTTACCGTATTCGTTTGGGCTCCAGCACAGACAAAAAAGACTCCGGTCGGCTCCACGTGGACTTCGCTCAGGCCAGAGACGACCTCTATGAGTGGGAGTGTCGGCAGCGCATGTTGGCCAGAGAGGAGAGGCACCGGCGCAAGATGGAGGCGGATCGCCTCCGGCCGCCCTCCCCTCCTCCCATCGTCCACTACTCAGAGCACGAGTGCAGTGAGCTTGGAGATAAGATCAAAGGTTTGTAGACAAACATTAAACCTGCAGACAACCTGAGTGCACTCAGAGTATGCCGCCACAGTGTATGCAGCCAGTAAGAGTTTGCAGCTTCAGTGGCCAACTGAACAGAAACATGGAACAGCTCTAACCATTTCACATTAGGCCTAAGACTAACAAGCCTAAATTTGCCATTGTCATTAGCCATGCTAGCGCCATGCCTTTAAGATGGCAATGTCAGTCGGTTGGTCCATAAACCCTCCTCCTGCAGCTCTCTCTTATGTGCTCAAAGCCACACTCACCAGATGACCACAGGCGTATGCACACAGTAACCTGGTGTTTCCAAGAAATTGATTTATTTAACCCTGTTTCATTGTAGAGTTGCCCTGCTCTCATTTTCTGTTTATTAGACCATAAATGAGACAAGAATTAGCAATCTAGCCACACTCGGGAGAAACACCTTCAGTCAGCGGCTGTGGCAGCTCAAATTTAGCCAGCACCCCCCCCACCCCCCCACTTCCAGAGCTGCTGCCAGTTCTCCCGTGATGAGGTGGTCTGCAGCAGCGGGGAGTGAGGTGAAGGACACACCTCTGCTGCATAAAAAGCGACAGCTAAAGGCTAAACTATTAGCAACATTTTTTTCTTCACATCTGAAACACTTCTGCAATATTGACAAGTGTATTATTGCATTTATTCTCTGGCTCTATTTTTGATTTTTTCTTGTATGGGTTGCTTTGTTGAACAGCCAATAGGAATGCCCTCTATCTGAAATGACCTGTGATTGGCCAAAGTTACCCGACATGGGCTACATTTTCTACAGACAAAAACAGAGACAAGAGGAGGTGCAGAAGTCCATTTTTCTCTCAGTCCACTTCAATTACAACATGCTCAACATTTATTATGTGATTTGTGCCCAATGACGCCACAATAAAACTGCCTACCCCAGCCTTAACATGTCAAACATCACATGTGCTTGACATTAGCACATTAGCATGCAAATATTAGCATTTAGCATTAACATTCCAGCAGTTTCTGATTCTGATTCTAAACACAACCCATCTCTTTTCTGTGTGTCGATACAGCATTGTGTGTTGGGCTCAGAGCGCTGCTACAACATGAATAACCTGCACTCAATACTGTGCCTGATGAACACACCCTGTGTAGACAGAACATGCTGCTTTTACTGCGCCTCCTGCGTAGAAACAGTGTTTATCTTGTTGCTTGATGACTTAAACGATCAAGGGATTATCAAAATTGTTGCTGATTAACTTTCTGTTGATTCACTTACCAAATAATCACCTAAACCTTTCAGCTAAAATTAAAATAACACGTTCAAAATGTAACCTGACTCAGAGCATTCAAATGTGGACGACCATGCAGGGACGAAAATATGTTTAAATTGAATCTAAATTTATTTAGAGCCAGCAGCGACTGTAATCTAAACACACTTGACATTTCATTAAGTGTTCCTCAGTGTCTGCAGACTTTTTCTCATTTGAGTGTCGTATACTTCTGCTTCCTACCGAGAATTTAAAGTGACTCGATACTTGTTAATCATATTCCTTGACTGTGAGGAGTTGTGCTATAATTTGAAATATTTAAATGCTCTGTGTGGTTGAGTATAGTTCCCATCAGTGTTCAGAGCACATATAAGAAGAGGGTGGGCTGAAGGGGCCTCTGGGATGTGAGAAAATCTTGTTGAGCCATTTAAATTCTTAATGTAATCAAACCTCCATGGCAAGAGATTCCTTGTTGATCCCCAGTGACATTCTTGTCCTTTCTCTCTTTACTGTAACATTAAAGCAAGGAAGGCGCTCACTCTGAAATAGCTGAAGAGATCCACTAGATCTGGAGTGGAAGGTAGATGCCTTCAATTTTTATTCATGTCCTCTAACTGGCTACTTAACAACCACCATTGTCAGAACTGTGGAGGAAAGGTCAATGTTTTTCATTTTCTAGTGATTACACTGACTTTGATTTGATTGCTCAATTCACACATATTTTGGAGTCAGTTTGAATAAAGAAATGAAAGCATGGCAGAACAAAATTAATTGGGAAAAGTTAGTGGATGAGTTCCCAGGAAAATAATATTTTTGCAACACCATTTACTGTGATGTTTTACAGATTTAGATTTTTTTTTCTTGCAGCTGTTCACAGGGATTCTTTTGGTTGTTTACTCAATGACACTCTGCAGTATAGTATCTCTTTGTCTGGTAGAATTGTTATGGTCGGGATAGTTGTCTGCAAATTCAAAGTTACTATCCCATCTGTTCTTTGTCAGAATAGCTTTGACTTATGGATGGATAGAAAAACACAGCCAAACAAAGAGGCCAGAAGTTTTCTAATGGGGTATTTATTTCTGATAAACCAAGTAATAAATTCTTGTATTTCAATTTGTGTATTTATGCTTGGGTAATGCCTCAGCTGAAGACCCATTAAATGAGAATCTGAATCCATCTGGCCTCTGGCCATTGTCAGTGATCGAATACCACTAATATTCCTCCAGATTGTCTATTAATAATGCCGCTGCAGGGAGCCATGTATTATGAGACCCGTGTCTGCCTATAAACAAACAGGAACACCTCAGGGATTCATGAGATAACACCTTGATTCAATATCTGTTGCTGTGATAGATCATCATTCATGCAAGCAGTGTGATGGACCCCACTGTGTGCCTGTGTGTGTGTGTGTGTGTGTGTGTGTGTGTGTGTGTGTGCCTTTGAGAGAGACAGAGAGAAATTGAGAGCATCTGCAGAACACAGCTTAAATAAATATAAACCTCCCCAGCTGCTCGATCTGTAAAGATGCTAAGTAATGTTTATGTGTGTGTGTGCATGATGCATGTGTTTTGCACACTGACGTCTACATGTGGGAGCGTGTTCCCTCCTGTGCTCCTCCGACTCGTAAGCAGCCCAACGAGGCCATAGAGGACAGGACAACCACGGTGGAATAATAACAAAAGAAATCAATAAAGTCTCCTGACATCATCTGATTATTCACCAGACAAAGCAGGAGTACTGTTAAACAACCCGAGCTTTGTAAACAGTAGCTATATAACACCATACTCACCTTTTCTGTAGACACTTGGCGAGGGTTGTTTACCGGAGATATTTATAGGAAAGACAGGAGTTGATTGATTTTACCCTGACACTGTTCTTCTTATTTAACCTCCTGCTCTTTTATGCTCAGCGTATAGATATGATAATTTGTCTCCTCGATCATTTATGTAATCCATTCGCTTCCTTTCATGGCAATAAGTTCTTGAAGTTATTTTCATCTCATAATCTTCATGTCCTCATTCTTTCTCCGGAGCCACTTGTGTGTGTACGACCTGGAGACAAACCAGCAAACAACTCCAATAGATGTTGCTATGACAGCTACGACAAACATTAAAGTAATGTACACACATTAATTACATTGAACTTCAGCCATTGAGATGATTTTTGTCACTTGTCCTCCTTTGTGAAACACTTTTCTTGTGCGTACGTTGTGAAATATTTTCCTTATTTTAGCTGATGTTGAACTTGTTGCCTCCTGCATGTTGCTGATCATCAAATGGTTCCAGAGTAAATCTGCAGAGGCAGCTTTTCTTTGCTCCTGATGACCCAAACTCTTTCCTTCTGTCACCTTTTTGGCCAGGCAAAACTTTAGTTGGCAGAGGCTGCTCTGTTATTGTACTGCTGTGTTATCGATTTTGGCCACATTTCTTTTTCTCCTTTCCTCCTCCCCCTTTTATTTAACTTTCTACGTTCCTCCTATCTTGTGCAAGTGTCTGAGAGTAACCTTACTTGACCCTCTGTCATTTAATGTAAAGTCCCATGCCAAAAAAATCTTGGTGTAATCTTTGATTCTGGTGTAAAATTTAATAAACAAAAACTCAGTTGTCAGCACTAGCTTCTGCCATCTTAGGTTACTTGCAAAATTAAATTTGTTCCTGCCAGTGAGAGATTTGAAGACCTGGGGCACCCACTAGCTCATCTGGTAGCGCAGGTGCCCCTTGTTCAAAGGCTGTGTCTTTGCCGCAGTGGCCACAGGCTCTAACCCATGGCCCTTTGCTGCATGTCATCTCTCCCCTGTTCACACTATAGCTGTTCCACTGAATAAAGACTAGAATATACTATACCCCAAAAAATATTTTAAAAAAGATTGGGGAAACTTAAAGGGATAGTGCACCCAAAAATGAAAATTCAGCCATTATCTACTCACCCATATGCCGAGGGAGGCCCTGGTGAAGTTTTAGATCAATTATGTGTTTTTTTTTTGTGGACGTTTTAATCTGGGGCGCCGTCAGCCTGCATTAGGTGGAGTTGTGCTGCTACCCACTCTCCCCTGGGATCTCCACAAGTGTTGTGAGGACTCTAAAACTTCACCTGAGCCTCCCTCGGCATATGGGTGGGTAGATAATGGCTGAATTATCATTTTTGGGTGCACTATCCCTTTAAGTCCACGCTTTTATTCCCCCTACCCTCGATTATTGAAATTCCCTCTATGTAGGAATCAGTCGGTCAGCCCTATCTGACCTGCAGCTTGTTCAGCATGCAGCAACACTTCTCACTGCTACCAGGAAGAGAGAACATATCTCCCTTTACTGGTCTCTCTTGACTGGTTACCAGTGAAGTACAGATTAAGGTAGAAATTCTTTTGCTTGCCCTTAAAATACTGCATGGACTAGCACCAGGTTACATCTCTTAACCACTCGTCCCCCTTCCACCTCCTGACCCCACAGATCTGGTGACCAATAACTACGCTCCATTCCATGCACTCAGATAAAAAACAATGGTGTTGGAGCCACAATAACATTCTTTGTATTTGTTTTGGTTCATGTTTAACTAATAGTGACTACATGTAAATAGATGCAGTTTTGTTGTTTGTACACGGGGTGGTGCATGTTGTTTATGAAATAGCGATGATGTGAAGGTGATGAAGGAGACTCCGCTGACACCGTCTTGCTTGTATATAGAAAGGTTTATTACAAGAAGTCCAGCATCAAATAGAGCACCTAGGATTACCTGAGAGAGGGTCGAAGCCAATATGAACTGCTCTGAATAACAGCTCCAACTACCCTGCATATATAGGTTGGTTGTTTTTGTGAAATGTGAGACAAAATGAAACAGATGACAGAGAGACACCCTAGATGGACTTCACCAATCCTTGACCTGGGCCATAAATACCCTCTTGACCTGGGCCATAAATACCTTCTTGACCCTGGGCCCCTAACTGGGCCCCTAACTGATCATCAGACCCAGGACGTCACGTACCATGTAGAACTTCAGATACTACATGCACTAGAGCAGGAAAACAGAGGTAATGTAGGTAAGGTGCAGGTGATGAGCAGCAGGTGTGTCACGGCCGGGGTAAGCAGTTTTTTGACCATGTGAAGTGTGGCTGCATGAAGAAACTGGAATTGATGAATAGAAACTTGGACACTTAACTGTTGAATGGACACTAACCTGTGACTGACTCTGAAACTGTTGAGTGGAAACCTACCTGAGATGAATTACGCAGTGTTTCCCATTAATTAACGAAACTATGGCGGCCCGCCATAGTTTAATTTGACCCGCCATAGTTTCTAAATAAAAGATTTAGGCTGCCGAAAGTATTGACTTCTCATGATATAAATAATATCTTGAACGCCATAGCGTTTTGTGCCGATGTGCTCAGGCTGTCAGATCCAGTGCTCGACAGTGCGAGCGTTTCACTCGACTAAAAATACGTGTGTGCGAACTGTAAAAAATATTTAGGGGCACATGTGCGCATAAAAAAAAATCAGCTAAAGCAGCCTATATTTTTGTCAATAAAAATATATGATAATCTAACCGCAAATGTTGGAGGAACTCCAGCCGCCTTCCCTCTTCCCTCTTCCCCGTGTGACACGGTTATGGGCGGTTTTCCAAGCCACTGTCGGCACAATGAATATAAGTCCCTGGGACTTATATTCATCCTGGGCTGGGTGGAAATAAGTCAAAGGGCTCTAGTTTCCCGGCGCAGCGCAGGGTGGCGAACCCCACGCAGAGCTAGTTTCGAGCAGCGCAACCCGAGGCGCGCTCAGTTTGGTAGTTTGGCAGACCGAGGTGCGCTGAGATGGGTGTGGCGGCGCAGCAGGGGGAGGTGTCGACAGATCCAGCTTGGCACAGTGACAGTTTCGTGCCAAAAGGCTTCACTGAAGGTGCGCTAAAAGCTCACCATCTGAAACCAGGTCTACTGTCAGCACAGGGGGAGCGCAGCCGGTGTAAGCCGAAGTTTGGCTGACCGGCGGACAGTGCGCACACGTCACCAAAACCTCACAGGCAGGTTTCCAGAATATCAGGCACATTAACGATGCAATAAATACCCAAAAAAACACTATTCAATGCAACTATCTGCAATCAGCACATAAATGTATCTCTATATCGACTGTCCCGTCACATCTGATGTCAGATCAAAGGGGATTGGCACCGTTTGGCACACGTAATGGAAACCCAACCTGATTTGATTAAACAGCTGCAAACTAATGAGTTCACATCCCTCTCAGCCAACCACAAACAGCCACAGCATCAGATAGGGAGTATATATTCAGCATCTGTCATCTTAGAAAAGTCAAAAGAAAAGAAACAGAGTGAGACTGTGAGAGAGAAAGAGAGAGCGCGCGCACACGAGAGAAACGCAACATTGATTTACAATTGTGGTGACCTCCTCCCAGGCTACCTTTGCATCATCAGCCCGTGGAGGTCTGCTCGCAGTTCTGTATATTCCGACACTGCGAGCTTGGACCTCCCGGACCAAAACATCAGGTTCCTCCTGGGAGAAGTTTGGCCGTCTGACGCTGCTGCTCTCTTCTGCAATGGCGAATTGAGTAAACTCTCATTACACCTTCGTGCGGCGCATTTAAGGGCGAGGAGAGGGGCTCATTTGATTGGTGTGATGTGTGTAAAACCCACTCCACGCCTTCTCTCCTCCCTCTTTCTGACTTGTGCAGGTAGGAGGGACGGAGGTGGGACAGACGAGTAGCTGCGCCAGGCGCACGGTGTGCCAAACTTGCTAAATCCGCCTGGCCACACCCAGTTGGCTAAGCGCAGGTGCGCTGCGCCCCCGCCTCGCCCGGTCTGCGAAACTAGAGCCCAAAGTGTGGAGAAGAGGGACCGGGAAAAGCGGCGGACCTTCGGGGAGGCCTGCCCCGTTCTCTGAGCATGTGAAAATAAATGGGTCACTGCACTCAAAGAAACCTGATAAATTGGATGTTGGTTTATAGTTGTTGTCCAGAACACACGTCAGAAAAGTTCTCCCCATTTACCCCTCAGAACCTTGTAATGTTCTTTGCTGAAAGATGAAAGATGAACACAAAGGTGTTCAGGCATTTTCAGTTGTCGGCCCTAAAATGTGTATAGAACAAAATAATGAAGCGATGACATTTTAATATTCAAAAGGTTAAAGGTCAGCTTCACTGTGACATCATAATGTTCTATTAACAACATTTTTCTAGGGGCTATTAGGCCATCACTCAACGTCATATCAGGAACAGGAAGTGAGACATTTGGTCAGATACTGAAATGGTGACACTAATCTTGGGTGTGCTGATCATATAGATTTCCTGTGCTGCAGGGGGGAAGATGTGTGTGAAGCACCCATATTTTTATGAATATGGATGAATACTATAAGTGCAGGTTGACTGGTTCGTAGAGTTAGACAACCATGAGGCCATAATTCTAGTTTTAAAATGTGCTCTTTAAATAAACCTGACTTGCCTTGACTTTCTTATGTAGTCTCCTTTCTCCTTGACTTCTGCCCAGACTTTTTATTTATTTATTTTTATATAACCTTTTTTAACCAGAAGTAAAAGACTTACTGAGATTAGAAAGCTCTTTCCAAGAGTGTCCTGACAAGACAGGCAGCATCACAAGTAACACAGTTGCAGACATATAACAAACGTATAACAATTTAAAAAGAAAACAATGAATAAATTACAGACTTACAAGACATCAAAAAAAATTCTTCAAACATAAAAACATCTACAGACAGGTGTGTCCTCGTCCAAGTCATTCAGAATAATTTACAATGAGTCCAATGAGACCAGCTCCCAAATATTAATATTCTGTAGCAACTGTTTAAGGTATAGGTGGACAAGTCACACCATCTAACCCGTACATGCAGAGAGCAGTGTATGCTGCTGATAGTAAATATACTGAGGCACATTTTCTCTTTATCTCACCACGCTCATATTGACCCAGACTTCATCTCCTCCCTTCTCCTTAGATGACAACAGGTTTCCCGAGGCGGTGCATGTGCTGTTGACCTGGCTGGAAAGAGGTGAAGTCAACCGCAGGAACGCCAACAACTTCTACTCCATGATCCAGTCGTCCAACAGCCACATCCGCCGGCTGCTGAGCGAGAAGAGTCAGCACGAGAAGGAGGTGGAAGAGGCCAAAGACAAGTTCAAGACGGCGATGGTTACCATACTCGCTCAGTGTGAGTCCTCTCAGCACAGTCACACAGGGCATGTATATGTAGTTTAAGATGTCACTGGGTCAGTAGCTTCATGTGAGTTTACCGTACAACTCACCTACCATAGAGCATGTATTAGTTTGCCTTTTTTAAAAACATTTTTTTAAATGCAGTTTACATGCAAAGGGCAATGCGACCCATAATCACATTTCCTTCAGCCCCTCCCATGCACATTTACCAGCAAGCGATTCATGTCACATCACCAGCAGCAACATTTACTAACAACACACAAGTCACATCAGTGAAAGTGTCTTTGCAAAAAGCATCATCTTTTAGTTTACAAAGCATAGCATCACAACTTTTTAAATTTGGTTGGTTAACAGCTTCACAGCTGTATTTAATGATCAGCAAGAAACCAGTCATCTGACTGACCCATGACTACAGGCAGTTCCAATAATCATGCTGTGATTAAAATTTTAAAAAGCAAATACTTTTCCACTATTTGAAGGTCATCGGATCACAGAAAGACCCTCATTTGTTTGCCTCGACAAAAGATGCAATTATTGCCACACTGTAGCACCACCACACTAACAAAACAGATCAAAATAAAAAAGATCACACTGAAATTACTGGTGACACACTTTACATTCATGAGCAAGCCTTTGAAATTTTATTTGAGCAGGCCGAGCCATTTGGGGACCAAATAAAAGGATCTTTGATTTTAACTAATGAAGCTTTTATGTCTCGCTTCACAGTTCATGCTTGTGTAAAAGGGGAAACTCAGGACAAGTGTCATAAAAGCTTTGACCACCATGTGTGATAAACTGTAACTCTAGTACACTTAACAGTTATCACACTGAATGTCTGTACAATCTCCTGTCAGATATCACAGAATTACATTATAGTCAGGGGGGACATATTCACCAACAACTGTTCAAGGTTTTCATTAATGTTAGACTTTACTGCATCTCCAGTGAACAACACTTGGTGGCTATGAACACCATTTAACGTTTGTGCTCTGTATTCAGAGATGTTTTGTTCCTATTTGCCTCATGATGAAGGACAAATTATGTCTTCACATGGAAAATTGGCCACCAGTCACAGAAACAGGATATTACCCAGGAGCTCACAGGTTAAGGAGCGTGCAGGCTCTTTGAGTGCGTCCCTCTCAATCACACATACATGAACTCGGTAAACAATTTCTCGTATGTCACAGCCCCCCGGAGAATAGCGCACCATCCAGAAGAATTTACCATTCGGTTATTGCTATACTTGGGTAACAGGTGCAATCGACCACGCTGCGCTGCAGTAATTCCCATGACACTCTGCAGTCTGACGTTTTATCACAGGTCACCGCTCTGTACACGGCATATCAAATGCTCAAATACCCAGAGAGAAATACCTCTAACCCACACATTTTCACACATACACTTACCAACATACTCTCTTTCACTCAGTCTCTCTCACACACACACACACACACACACACACACACACACAGAAAGCGAGCAGTACTTTGCATTAATGATAAACACAGCATAAAAACATGTATAAATTGTGGTTAAATTGTTTCAGGTTAAATTGTGCTAGTAAAGACTGACTAAGACAAAAATAAACTTGAGGCAGATGATGTCTTCTGATGGCAGATGTAAAATTAAGCACACAAGAGTGGGCTGTAATGACTTAAGCCACACTTTCATTACTGCTATGTCTGCTGCTGCTGTCTCCAGCCAAAGCAAAGGTGTACTGGCTGTTTATGACCAAAACACATAGACATAAGAAGAAACTAGAGACGTGCACTCAGTAGAGTTCAGATCTACGCCAGATGGCTGCTCGAGCTGATCGCGGCCACTCCAGATAATTCTTGTAATTTCAGCAGGCTCGCCGGAGCGCATTTCAGAAGCATCCCAGAATCTGATAAAATACATGCCTCATCTTTTTTTGATGGAGCCGCCGCGTGTTGCACAGAGCAGATGGAGTTTTCCCGCTAATAGGCACTGTATTTGAAATATAGATACAATATAATTATGGGGATGGATGTATTTTTAATGACTGAGACACAGCCAGAAATCTTTGATTCATGTTGTTCATGGCTGGACTTTTGATGGTATTAACTTTGTCTGCAGGATACAGCACAACAGAGTCGGAAATAACAATAAACACAATTAAAACAGACAAAAGAAAGAAAATATTCAGATACATACACTACTTACTTATTATAGAAGTGGAAATATCAAAGAAAAATGACCAAAGTAACACAATCTCCCAGTCTACAGCATTGAGCCGACAAAATAATCCACCTCCCCTTAGTCAAGATGGCGACAAGGATAACAAAACGAGGAGGTAATTCATCTTGTATTGCAGCGTATTGCGCCGAACTTTATTGGATTATAACATATGGGGTATGGAATTATTCTGCAGATGCTCAGGTTCAAAATTAGGCCAAACTTTTCTATGGATGTCAGTTTGTGAGTCATGACGAAGGCCAAGGCCATTTGGCCTGCAACAGACGGCAAGGCTTGTTGTTTTTGAGCTGAGCAGATTTCTGGAAAGCCTGCTGCCCCTACGGGCCTCTTAAGAGAAGTGAGGAGTCACCAGTCATTCAGTTTACAGGGATAAGATAATCTGGTGTTTCCTCTTATTCTGAAAAGTACAATATTTCTTCTTAGCCTTGTACATGACTATGAAAACGAATATTCCACTAATATTCCCGTTTACATGCAGCTGTGCATTCTCAGATCAAGGTGCCATAACATGTCCTTTATCATGTCAAAATATAAATGAAGAACAGCTGGAGCCGCTTGTCCGTTTGCCTCTTTGCATCAAAATAGGCTTTTTTCAAAACTACCTACCGGTGGCGGACTTGTTCGACCAAACACAGTCTCCCTCTTTCATTCCGTCAGCCACCTTCTTGTAAAGGTTGGTGTTGCAATATTTGGGCATATCCAAAAACCTGTTGATATCCAAGTCTTTCATAATGTTTAACAGTAGGTGTGTTTCTCTATCAGACCAGAAATGTGCACTTTTCTTTTAGGCCTGCATCTCTGCCCCAGCCTTGCAAACATTTGGCGAGTTGGTTTGTGTACAATCCATTCATGACAACACACAGAGCCCTGGTAAACAGGCAAGAGGCAGTGTGAGATGCATATTCTGAATGCACTGTATACATGTCCACATAATGGTATTAAAAGCCGATAATATTTGCATGTCCTACATGTCTTCCTTGGAAAATGCTAAATTTGGAGAAAGGCCTATTTCAGAAATATACTTTACACATGACCGTATCAAATTCAGAATCTTAAGCAATGATGGTATAAACCAGTCAATAGAACAGGTTTTCCAACATTTGTGAATCACCACAATGACGAGAGGTCCTAGAGCATACAGTCATCTAAGGTAGTGGTTCCCATCTGGTCCAGCCACAGGGTCCAGATTTCTCCTTAGTCATTGGTTCAAGGTCCACACAGTTTGATACATTAAGCATCATGCTTGTGTTTGGCCATCTAGTTTGCTGTCTCTGTCAAGTAGCTGTCGGTTAGTCACTCACTCTACAGCAGAAAACAGCACCTCATAATATCAAATTGGATGGAACTAACTGTTGTAGAATATAGGTATAAAGCATTCATTTTTATTCAATGAGATACAGTTTATGATAAATTACTGTGTTACGTATATTGTATGGACAGATCTTTGGGGATATATGGTTCGGTCTTCTACCTTTTATCTCTTGCATTCATTCAGATTTTTTTATTTTACGCAGCCCTTCTGAACACTCAACGCTATGTTCCCTTTTTCCATTTTGTCTGATGCATTACAATATCTTCAACATGTGTTACATGACAAAAGGCACAATAAACTATGAATGGTGAGCTGAACAGCAGAAAACAACAACAGAGAGGATCTGTCCTCTGAGATCCTTGATGCATATTTATTAGCTGGCTTGTACTGCATACATTGTGCTGGTTTCAAAAGGGCAGATTGAAGTTGGTAACAACCTCCCAGGACTTTCTCTTTCTTTGCTTCTGTCTCATTGCATGTCTCTATTTCTCTCTGTCAGTCACCTTCACTCTCTTCCTTTCTGTGTTCCTCCCTCATTAAAGGCCATCCACATCCAACACAATAATCCATACAAACACTTATTTATATTCATGAGTTTGTCTTTCGCTCGCCGTAGTTCCCACCCATACAAATGCCAACACCGAGATTGGTCCCCCATGAGGCGGTTTTATACCCCACACCTGTGAAGAAAAGACACATCCGTATTTACCGGGCTCTGCTTTTGTCAGAGGTGGCTATTGAAGGATATGATATTATAGACATTCTCAATGCTGTCACCTTGAAGAGAATTACCTTTATTGAAAAGCTCTTGACATTGTTGAGCCTGTTTTGATTGTTTTAAGTAGTCTGTTTACTGAATGCTGTAGCAACAAAACATGTGATCCAATGTCATTTTTCATCTGCTACCAAAATGTGACATAGGTGGGACAAGAGATCATTCAAAGACAAAAAAAACAGAGTCCACACACTAGACGAAGCTCCCATAAAGAACGGAATTACCACAGAGGTGGCATTTCCAATTTCATGCTCTTCATCGGAAAGACATTGTCTCATCATTGTCAACTCGGTGGTAATTTAATTAAGTATTTATGGAAGCCCCGTTTCCACCAAACACTTTCGGTATGGTACCTTTGGAACCAAAAGTAACCCTTCAGACATGGTACTTAGACCCTAGTGTTTCCACTGCAAACAGTACTCTTAAATGTGGGCGGGGTTGTTGTCACTCACTGCTCCGACCAGCACTTACTGTATTTCCTCATTACCGATGACACAGATGGAAGTCTGCACCTCACAGCTCCACCTTTAGTACCAGATCCGGTGCTAGGTACCCTGACAGAGGACTAACACTACACAATGTTTCCATTGGTACCATACACATCTTTTCACAGTGGAAACGGAAAAAATGCATACCAAACTGAACCATACCGCACTGCTCAGTGAAAACGGGGCTTTAGTCTAGAGTGCAGACTCTATTTTCTGTCTAAGTTGGATTTCCACCATAATTTGGTTAGCTGACAACATTTCCTGCCCCAAAACAGAACAAGCAAGCATTATTCATCAAAGGAGTCCTGTGTATTGGCACCACCATTAGGCTGTCCAGAACCTGCCACTGCCTTGAAGGCACTCCCCCATTTGACAAAGTGCTGATTTCCTATTCCCCACCTGTTTCTGCTAACTGGTCAGGGAATACGAGACCTCATGGCTGTGTCCCTGTTAGCAGGGAAAATGAAAAACCTGACCAGGAGTATTGCTACTACCACAGTCTGTGTCGTGGCCCTAACCACAGCTAGTTTCTGACATTTCTTGCTAGGCTCGACTGCCTTCCATCAAAAACATAGGGGAGGTCTCCTGGGTGCTTCTCTCTCACCAGAGGGATTGTTTCACCACTCAGTGCTTCAGGAGAGGAAGAGGAAAAAGCCCGGTTAAAGCATCCTCTTCTTCTGTTGTCTGAGCTTTACACCCATCCCTCTGCCATGGAAGACAGGTTGTTCTGCTTTGGATTTGACCTGTATGCCCTCTTTCTGACTGCAGCCAAGGCAGAACTCACCAGTGGGGTTGGGCACTACTTCTGTATAAACAGTTGGGTAATCTGCAATTTGTTCATTTTGTTGCAGTTGGATTTTTGTTTTTTCTGCCAATGTTTTGGACACTTAAAGTTCTAAAAGGAAATCATTTTAATTGATGTCTCCTCCAGCCGACATGTTTTCTGTCCTCTTACAACTAGCCAAGAGTCATACTGAAGTAGTTTTGTCAATTCTGAGTCATAAAATGAACCATTTTCCCTCCCTGTGTGTCTCTTCACATCCAGGCTTCTTCTAGGCAGTGTACACAACAACAAAGATTAAAATCTAACTTGCCAACTGATTGATCTGCCCTTCTTTATAAAAAATATCTTCAAAAAAATCCATTTTAAATTTATTTACTTTATTTAACCCATAGTTAACCAGGTCCTGTTGAGGCCAATGATCTCTTTTACAAGGGAGACCTGGCCTAGACAGCAGCACACAAAACCTTACGGCCAAACAACCACACAATAGAAAACATAGAAGATATACAGTAGCATGTAGAAATATTAGAACACCTACGCACAATGACAAGACCCAACAGACTCATTCATCCTTGTACTTATGGCAGTTTTAAAGCCAGGAAGAGGGACCAGTTCACCTAGTTTCAAATCCTTTTGAAGGTTATTCCAAGTGAATTAAAGGTCCAGAGTGTAGTCCACAGTGTCCGCCATGTTGCACCACCATTTTTGTACAGTAACCCAGAACAGATACACCAAACACGAGCCCTTTTTAGATAGGAATTGTGCAAATTTGCAGGAAAGCCCAATCAGTCTTTTTTCAGCATTGGCAGTATAAAAACAAAATCGGTGAGTGCGGCAAAATGCCGCCTACCTACTTTTGTTTATACAGAGTGCGCCTTTTTCGGGGCAATGGGGGGCGTGAGCAAGTAACACAACCTGTAGCTCAGCGTGTGATGTAAACAGTGACGTGGGAGGGAAGCTGCGGCTAGTCAGGTGGCGATTCTCTCGTAAATCGGCCCGTTCTTCACTGTCCCCGTCATCTGACGGTTAATGGCTTCTTCGTTTGCGAGGGCAAGGAAGGCGCGCAATTCCTTGTCTCCCCAGTTGCCCATCTTTACAGTGTCTGTCAGGTTAGTGTTTCCCTCTTGCTACTATCTGCTCGCTAATTCCTGCTATCAGCTGTTTCCTGTTTATCCACCGCCAGTGGCTTGCACGTGTGGCGTCATCAACAGCTCCTCCCGTTGCGGAAGGCCGCCTCGGTCTGTTTAAACTAAAAGGGTTCCGCCCATATGACGACCCTACGAGGCGGAAAATTGGGCGCCTCAGATCAACTCGCCACTCCGCCTCAGTGTGTATAAACGCTCGCAGCTGGCCGGCAAAACGGCACAACATTTGCGGAAAATCTGGCAGTGTAAAAGGGGCTACTGGCTCTAGATGGGGCCATTTGCGCTTTCACATCAGCCACCGTAGTAAGCAGCTTCCTCCGGTATGAGCTGAACAGTGATAGAAAAACATAGATCTTTGACATTAAACTGATTTTTTCAGTGTTTTTACCAGTTTAAATCACCTGGCGCGTTGATTCTGGAGAGAAAGAGGCCTCTGTGGCTAATTTGGCTCCCACTAAAAACTTTCTGAATGTCTAAGTCTTAAGTTATGAGAGAAAGCTGAGCACACATTATCAGGTACTGGGCTAGCGAAATAGCGTTGGAGAAACACTGATTTATAACATGAAACTGCTTTATACAGTGTTTTTACTATGTAATCACCAGGTCCATTTGTTTCTGAGAGTTAGAGACTTCTAAGGATAATTCAGCTCCTGGTAAAAACCTCCTGAACAATGAACACTGGAGGAATCCTAACCAGGAGTTCACATGGCCACCACAAAGTTTTAGCTGGTTGCAATCTGCAATCCTCACAGCTAGATGCACCTAAATCCTACACACTGCTCCTTTAAAGTATATAAGACTTTATTTCGGTCAGACCTCAATTTATATTGTGTTCACTAGCTTGTTTGATTAATAATACACATTTTTAATTATGAAGCACATTTAAACACACAGAACATTCATACTGCCAGTGATTGACAAAGACACAAAGCAGTAGGTTGCTCTTGTCCACCATTCCCCAAGAAGTTGCCTCCTGATCTGCTGTATGGAGGGTTACTACTCCTGTTTTTAGTCTGTTGAGAGGTGAAGCTTCAATCATGTGTCCCATTGTTTGCTCCTCTCCACAAACACACAGTGGGTTTGTGCTGCTCCCCTATCTGTGATCACTGGCCAAGCAGGGGCTGTGGCTGTTCCTGAATCTGCTGAGGGTTGATTTTGTCTTGCTGGGAGGTTGTTGCCAGGGACCTGTTGAATGCGGTCTGACACCAGATGGTTGTTTAAGGTGTCCTCAGACTGCCATTCCTTTTCCCAGGCAGATTGGGTGGAAAAGTCGACTTGTGGGGTCTATCGACCAATGAAACTAAAGTAATCTGAAAATAAATGTAATATTAGTACTAACACCTAATACACACACACACACTTAGATACACACATTTTCCAAGGTTTTACTGTAGTGTCTTATATAACAGCCTCTATATTCGCTCATAATATAACCATGTTCACCTTGGAGGGAAATGACAATGTCAATACACCATAATGTAGCCCTGAGCTGATGCAGTCTTAACCCTGAACATATTAATAGTAGGCAGGATGTATGATGTAATGGTGGTAAGATGAGTGGAGTTCTACAGCAAGCTTGTAGTTTCATAATGTTATTGCATTGAGTGATGGAGGGATTCGTTTTAGATGACATGCTGACTTCACCGTCCTCAGCTGTAGTGGAAGACTATCAAATCATTTTCATGTTTTCATGTTCTGTAACTCATGGGTGGATTATGAAACAATGGGCCCCTGGGCACAGATATACAAAAGGCCCCACTACCTTTGCTACAGAGGAGCAAGACACAAAGATGTTGTTGTTTTGCGTCTCTGTTGCTGTGATGCAACTTCTTGTAGTTTTGTGTCTCTGTGGTCATTTTTTTGTCTCTTTGCAGTTCCTTTGCATCTCTATGTGGTCTTTTTGTGTCTCTTTTGATCTTTTTCTGTCTCTTTGCAGCTCCTGTGCATCTCTGTGTGGTCTTTTTGTCTCTCTTTGCGGTCACTTTATGTCTCTCTTTTGATCATTTTCTGTCTCTGCATCTCTGTGTGGTCTTTTTGTCTCTCTTTGCGGTCACTTTATGTCTTTTTGCGGTCATTTTGTGTCTCTTTGCAGTTCCTTTGCATCTCTGTGTGGTCTTTTTGTGTCTCTTTGTTGTCATTTTATGTCTCTTGTGGCCGTTTTGTGTCTCTTTGCAGTTGCTTTGCATCTCTGTGTGTTTTTTTGTGTCTCTTTGTTGTTATTTAATGTCTCTTTTAATCATTTTGTGTCTGTTTGCAGTTTCTTTGCATGTCTGTGTATTCTTTTTGTGTCTTTTTGTTGTCATTTTATGTCTCTTTTAATCATTTTGTGTCTCTTTGCATCTTGTTGTGGTCTTTTTGTGTGTCTTTGCGGTCACTTTGTGTCTCTTTTATTCGTTTTCTGTCTCTTTGCAGTTCCTTTGCATCTCTTTGTGGTCTTTTTGTGTCTCTTTGTGTTAATTTTATGTCTCTCCCTGGTCGGTGCATGATAATTTGGGTGAGATTGTACAGGTGAAGGTTAGGGTGGGCCTGACACTTTGGGTCTGTGCCTGGTAGGCCCATTCAGTAGTCCATCAATGCTGTAACTTGATGACACCATAAGTGAAAACATTAGCAGCATCTATCGGCCCCTAAACAGCATTTTACATTTTGCATCAGTGTAAATTTGCAGACTTAAATATAGCCTCCAAAATACTACGATGGAAGGGAGGCAGCCAGTCAGCAAAAAACGTTTAAAAAAAGAGAGAGACAGAGTTTATCTTGGCATCTCATGAATGCTGAAGTATTTATGATTCTAAATTAATGCCTGCTGGCCTGGACTGAAATCCCAAAAGTCATTTACTACAGGTGAGTAGATTAAAGATTGATGACAGAGTGACTCGACATCAGTTCGCTGCCAAATAGCAGAATATTTACAAAAAGAAAATATCTTTTTTTTCCATCTGCTCTTATTGCTTTGTTGGTTGGGTTTCTTTAAAAAGGTTTTTAGGCTGAAAACACTGTTTGCATCGAAGATATGAGGATAATTTGCATAATTGCAATAGATCTGTGAAATAACTGCTGTGACTGAAATAATAAGAAAGGAACTCACTGTATATATGTAGCTATTTTTTTTGATTTGCTTTTGTCTGCTGCAGGTCTCACTAGATAATCAGGCACCAGACATGAGATAAACTTTCAAAGACTTTCATTATTCATATATATTTTTGTCTTAAATGTCATCACTATTTTTGTCAGTCTAATCTGAGCTGCATGTTTTCTTGTCACTCCTCTGTAAACTTCATTATAATGAAGCACATTCAACAAAGTGCATCTGAGCAAACAACAATCGATGTAAGCTGTGTGTTGCCTTATTGTATGACAAACAAAACCAGTCACAAACACTCAAAGGCACATCTGCCTCTGAGAGTATTGTTACAGAACAAGATGACAGAGACTTCATTTTAACGTTTGGCTGGTAAACATTTTGAGCATTATGTCCTATATCTCAAATGACTCCCAAAATTAGACCCAGATTTCCTATAAACTCTTTTGCTTTGTGTCACACTGAGGACGTTGCTGCTTTGGCTAAAAGTTTTCTTCTTCGCCTCGGGGAAGACAATAAACATGATGGAAGTGTTTTGTTGTTTTTTCATTTGCTTTTGAGTCAACCTACCATCTGCTAGTGCCAAAAACTCTGTAAGCTTTCATGCAATTTGCACACAAAGAACAACATCCTATTTCCAATTTTAGTCCCTCCTCACGCCATAGAACTGCAAATTTAGATGGATTTAAAGTGTAAACCGCAGTTCAGGGGCCAGTAGATGCTGCTAATGCTTTCATTGATGCTTCATCAAGTTACAGTACATAATATTTAGAAATTAACCTGAAAATGCAACACTTAGCGTTTAAAACAACAAATACCAGGCAGCGGTTTATTATCCAAAACATTCTCTTCCAATAAAATAGTTTCATTTTCAAGTAGCCAGTTTTTGCTCTCAGTATTTTTTTCCTAAGAAATGAGGGATCTCTCATGGGCCCTACTATTACAACCAGCCTCATGAGAAAACAACCATTTCTGTGTCTGCGATAATTGCACCATTTTAAGATAAGTGCTGTGTAGAATTCTGTTGGACAGAGTATTAATTATTGGTGTGCGCAGGCTAGAAGGTAAAGAGTATTAGAAATCTTTATGTCAGTAGATGGTACAGGGCATAGGATCACAACACAGTGAAACATGTTGTTTGCTTCTCCTCTTCTTGCATTAATACCTCACTCTGCTATAAATTATATAATATCATTAAACTTTAAAGAAACCACAGAATCCCGCACATGGTTTCTTCACAGTCAAGACTTTTTGATCCTACGCATCTGTCAAGAAGACTTCTTACGGTATGCGAACCATGCTGAAATAATATCATCAAAAGCACATACACCTGACCTGATCAAGACAAGATGAGGAAAAATATATATAGTGTAGGACTGAAAGAGTTTACGACACTTTTTATGATGCTTCAAATCAGTTTAAAATGCACTGAAATGAGTTCCAGTGGGACTCTGTGTCATGCTGTGTGTCTTTATATGTGTTAACAATGACAAGCACATTTGACACAGGTTTGAAACATATAATACTATAGACATGATTCTTTTCCCCAGCTGACTTCATTGTTTCACTCCTGCCATTTTCCCTCTTTGTTCCTCCTTCTTTTGTCCTTCCCTACATCTACACATTTCTTCCTCATTCCAGTTGAACAGATTGTGTCTGTATTCCACGCTGCTTCCAAACAAAAGGCATGGGACCATTTCTCCAAAGCTCAGCGGAAGAACCTGGATGTATGGCGCACGCAGGCTGAGGTTGGTACTTCAATAGTCCTTCATTTTTTATTGCTGCGTCTAAAAGCACATATGGCATAGTGGTGCAGTGGTTAGTATTTGCGCCTCGCAGCAAGCGGGTTTGAACTCTTGAGTGGGCAAACCCTTCTGTGTGGAGTTTGCATGTTCTCCCTGTGTCAGCGAGGGTTTTCTTCAAGGTACTCTGGCTTCTTCCCACAGTCCGAAGACATGCATGTTAAATGGTGCCTCTAATAGGCCTCATATGGCATGGGAATAGGGAATATGCATGTTAACGACTGTGAAAATTAAACCACATCTAACTGCAGCAGAGTCGAGATAATATAATGAATAATCAGTGTGAATGGAAAGGCCCATGATCAGATGTAAATATCCAGATAAAATATCTGAATACAGATCAGGGGCGTAAATGGGTTTCTAACGTCACAGGCTTCTGAATGAGGTTTTGGTCTTGTTGTTTTGATGCCTTTCTGCTGCTCTAAACTGTGTCACCAGTCTCGCTGCCTGCTGTCATTTATGGACCGACAGGAAAATAACTGCATTTTTGCATGTTTTGTTTGGGCCGGAAATTGAGGTGATCCATCTCATCATTTTTTCAGAAACTGACAGGGCTTTGCTTTTTTCATTATTATTTGATGTCAGACAAATGCCACATTAATTATGGTGAAGACTTGTGTTTAATGGAGTCTGTGTTGTTTTTAATAGAGAGTGCCGCATTAGGCGTAGATCTAATTGGTGAAGTTTTGATCTGCTGAGAGTCTCTTAATGCCTGGGTGTAGAAAGTGTTGGGTTAGGGCTGTAGTCAACACACACAGACACACACAGTTTCGTGCACTCACAGAAACACTGCGTACAAAGTGTTACATCCGCGCACGGAAAACACACGTCATTGCAAATCAAGCTTTGTCACAGCATGTTGCTGAAACATTTTCTCTGCTGAATGTCAATGAGGCCTTATTCTTTGTGAATATTCATGTACAGTATCAAAAGAGAATAGCGTTGATTCTGCTCCATCCCCTGCAGAACTATGAAAATGCTAATACGTTTCCAGAAATAGATCTATGACATTAACAAGCATTCAGAACCACTGCTGGGAGCTGTCCATATTAGAGTGTTGATACATTAATCACACTTTACACTTTAACCCACGAATATTGATTTGCTGTTAGGCGGAGCACCGTGCCTCTACACACTGTTGTCAACTCCCCAGTGTAATGACAGTAGCCTTTGCATCAGAGGTTTTAGCGTGCAGGGTGAGTGTATGTTCAGATCCCAGTGTTTGCCACCGCTGCTGTTGAAAAGCCTCCCGTGTTCAACATGAGTATAAATCAGGTCCTGAATTATTCTAGGTGCCTCAGTCAGGCTGGGTGTTGTTTCCATCACTGTATCTGTAATAAGACAAACTGCCTCACCATCTGTACGCCACACAGACTGCAGCAAGTGTAAAGCTATAACTCCATCACAGCACGATTTATACTTAATGGTTTTGTTTCCTAAATGAAGCAAATCAAAATCCAATAAGCCACTGTTTATTTCTCCTCTTTACTTCCCTTGCTCTATCTTCGTAAACATATCCATCCTTTAAAGCATGCTGTTTTCTTTTAATCAAAAAGTACCTCTACTGAGATAACTGCTTTTATTCTCTATATCAAACATCTATGCTTTTAGAGGCAAATTGAGTTTCTGAATAAAGTACATTTAAAGTTTTTGTAAGGCACTGTTGTGATTATCATTAACACTTTCCAAAGATTAAGAAAAAATGTAAAAGAGTATCCATTATAACTTCAACTTTAGCAAAACAGTAATTTGGGTCATTTTTGTCCATCTTTGATGTCACCATTTTGATCCTGACTGAAATATCTCAACTACTGGATCAATTTCCATGAAACTTTGTACACACATTCATGATCCCTTTACTTTTTGTCTATAATACTAGTCTGACTCACCGGATGTAGACTGTGACTCTAAGCCTGCCATTGGGCGGCTGATTTAGGTCGGCATTCTCCCTCCCCTCTGCTATCTGTGTGTTACCATTTCCAAATCTCCTTCACTAAGGGAAAACAACAACCTCTGAGCTAACAACTTACATGCTGAAAATTGACTAAAATTCGGCTCAAGCAATAAAACACGCCTTGTTGTTTCGGTGAATGGCTTTGAATGTCTCAATTAATAAAACAAGTTGTGAGCGCACCCATGAAAAGCCCAGACTCCATATCTGTCACAGTGTGCACTTCCGATATGCCATACATGCCATTCTCTCAGTTAACCCAGTAAATTTCCATTAACCCCGCCTCTCCACACAGCTACCTGCCAGCCTATCACCTGTCCACACATCTCCCACTCCTGCCACTCTACCACACCCACCTCATCAAGCCAGCTCCACTCACGTGTGGCTCATTATTCCCTGCCCCTATATAGACTCCAGCTTCACAAGCTCTTGTTGCCATATTGATCCTGTGCAAGACTGTCCAGCATTTATTCCTGGACTGCTTTCTTGTTGCCAACCTCGCCTTCCTCTGACTCATCTGCTTCGCCTGCTCCCCAGTAAACAACTCAGCCTTCTGTCCTTGACCAAGAGCTCTGCTTCCACATTCCTGGTTTCTGTTCGCCTGTTCCACATGGCTGTGTGGAGAGACTAACAGTTAGCTTCCCTTTGTGAGTTTACCTGTTCTGTTGTCTGTGATTACGTGCTTGTGCTTTTAATCAATCACATATCGCCACCCTATTGCATCCCTGTATGCACCACAATGCACAGAAAGCAGGAATAGAGTCAGCTAACTGTGCTAAATAACACAGTACAACAGCTAGAAACAAAAGCAAATGATTGGTCGATGCTTTACCATATTATTTGAGTGCTGAAAGAAGTTGAGGTCAGGTTAACTTTGATTTGCAGTGCGTTGCGACCATCCACAGCGACAAGTGTCAGCAGTCAATTTCTAATGTCATGTCACCAGTGTTGCACTGCTGTGCTATACCTGGCTCATGAAACCTCATCAACTAAGGTTAGCAGGCCCCTAACTTAGTACCTCTCCCTACGTGTTACATTAGACTTGAGAAATGTGCCTGGACTTCCCTAGGTGAGTGTGACCTGGAGGGGGGGGGGGGGGGGTTTGTGTGGTTGACTCACCACAAGGGCCACTGCTCTTGCGCCTCACGACCAGCTTGCTCGGACTGGACAAGTCTGCTGGACACCCCTCGGGTGCCATTCTGTTGGGCTCACCATTCTTCATGGTTGTTCAGAGTGAATATGTATTTACATGGATTATTCATGGTGGCATGTCAAACGGTTTCTCAGTGTCTTTCGTCTACAGAATGTCTTGCCTTCGGTGTCTCCCTTGTGGCGTGCTCGCTTAGCTTAAAGGCCTCCCCAGCTCTCCCTCCAGACTAACGGCGGCAAATGAGTCATTACCACCAACCCAGAAGTGTTACGTCAGTGCTGACCCTGACTCCTTCCACCTACCTAAACCACACCCACAAGACATTCATCAAACTACCATGACTTGTAGCCTGTTGCTGAGTTGCTCATGTGAAGACAGCATAAGTGAGACCATCCTCCCAATAAAAAACAGCACCAGCCAGCAGATCCCCAGAAACAACATGCGTTAAAGTTAAAGTTCAGTTTCAAATGACATCGCTCTCTAATGGTTGGAGGAACTATGACTCTTTTCCATCTGAAGCAAAGGAGTAAGTAGTGTAACGTTGTGATGGGCCACAGATGGAGGAGGTCAGTGTGGATGGTCGGCACAGCCAAATGTCGGATTTTAAAAGTGGCAGATCGCTGTTTGTTTCTTTTTTCTTACCAGCAGTAAATGTTGGCTTCTCATGGCGGTTATAGTCTTATTTGAAAGCTTATTATTGTAACCATGACAACAAAGCCCCCCCCCTTTTTGTCAACCAAAAGAGTAAATCTGTCTCTAAAGGTTTTGTTACAAATATTTGCCTTGTTTTAAATGTCACAGTCACTTTTTAGAGTATGTATCAGTTTTTAAAATGAATGATCTTATTTTGAAAACAACATCTGTGACTTTAGTGAGAGGCCTGATGTATTGAAAACCACAGAGAATCAGTCTTAGTATTATATTAGGACACAGGCTTTTGCTGCGGAGAATCATCTGCACAGACACAATGTCACGTCCATGTTTGCTCTCACAAAGGTGAAGCCTGTTGTGTCACTTAAGGGACACCGTTTTTTTTTTTTGTCCCCATTGACATGTCACAGGAAATTGAAGTGGAGTGGACAAATTGAAAAGAGGATGGTTGAGGGAAACAGATGTAGAGAGGTAACCACCGTTGCAGTTATGTTGTGTTTTTTGTGTTGTTATTCTGCCCTTGAGTTTGATGAGAAAATGTCTGAATGTAAGGTTTTTTTCAGCAGTCGCACGTAACAAAAGGTTGTTTTTTTAATCATGTTTCATCCACGACTGCTTTGAAACATTCAAGGATGGCATTTTAGGGGGTTCTTGGCATTAACAGCAAGACGTCAGATTCATGAGGGATTACAGTGCTCTTTGATCTTTAGTTCTTTAACATGCTCAATAGCCTGTTTTAATCCTGTCTTTTATCTGTTCTATACTTTCACACTGCATTAACCAGGGAAGAGAGGCCATGTGCCCTCCCATGTGATAATAGAACAGATGCATGCTCATTGTGCGTGTGTGTGCTTACTAGGTAATAATAGTAAGGTAGGAGGTTGACAGGACAATATAATCTCTCTGCAGGTCAAGCTGTACCAAGCTAACCGTGTCCAAAGTGAAGGTCAAACTATTTTCACATTATTCCAAATTATTTTATCATGATCATCCGAGTGAACACCGCAGGTGCTCATATTTTTCACTCCTCAGGAGCTCAAATGTGAGTTTCAGGGGTGACATGTTACCCTGTCACCACCTCCCACCTCTGACAAATACAGCATCTGCTTGTACGGGTGTTGCGTGGTGTCATTCTCTCCAGACAGCCCAGATGTGTGTCTATATTTAAAGGCTACATGTTTGAATGTCTGGGCCCTGTTAACCTTGAGCTGAAACCCTGAAGACACTGAACAGATGGCTCTCTGTGTGTGTTTTTGCATTGGTTTGCACATTTTATGTGGTCTGACATTGTTTTAGAGAAAGTATGCAGTCGATCCAAAATGCAGATATTTACCTGCTTCTGTTTTTGTGTTTTGCAGAACATTAGAAGTATGCACAATGAGCAGCTGATGGGCATCAGAGGAGAAGAGGAGATGGAGATGTCTGACGAAGACATAGAGGACTCCTCCGCTACCAACAGCAAAGACTCTGAGGACTCAGGTAAAAATATCTGGGCTGAATGAGGTGCGCACAAAGGATACTGACAAATATTATCCTACCATACTGTACATGCCCATCAGTGTTTTGTATGTAAATTTCCAATTTGATACTCAAAGTTGCTGCAGAAACACCACTTTCAGTGTAATATCTTTTTACACAGCATGTTGTGTTAGCAAATATCGAACACTGCCCTGGTGGATATCCAGCATAATGTTAATTTGGGACACTACTCCTCATTTTTAAATGTTATAACATCACAAATAAAAAGCTGAGCTGGGACCACACCCCTCGTCAGAAAGGGAAGAAGTACTCAGATCTTGTACTTTTACTAAGAGTAGCAATGCCACATTGTGGGAGTACTCTGTTACAGTTAAAAGTCCTGCATTCAAAATGTTAAATAAGTAAAAGCACAAAAGTATTAGCATCAAAATATACTTAAATAACCAAAAAGTTAAAGTACTCATTACACAGAATATCCCATTTCAGAATAATTATATTACATGATTAGATTATTATGATTATTAATATTGAGGCAACATCAGAGGGGGCCAAGTACATCAAGTACAGGATTGCATCCCAGCCGCAGCAATCCAAGGGCTCGCCTTCTTTATCCAAAACCACCGAGTGGCTCTCTCTGCGGCTTCAGTAATGGTTCGAATGGCCCTCCTCATTGCAGCTGTGGCTACTCCTAGCCCTGCTAGCACTTTACAGATTGAGCGCCCAGCAAATCCCCAGCAACCCACTTCAGTTGGCTCACTGAGAGCCCGCCAGCCTCGGCTTCTGCAGTGCTCCAGCAGCTCTTGGTATTAAGCAAGTAAATAAAGCTGTCCAATAAATGTAGTGTAGTAAAAAAAGTAGAATATTTCCCTCTGAATTGTGGTGGAATAGATGTATAAAGCAGCAGAAAATGGTACAAGTACCTCAAACTTAATTGTACTTAGGTGCTCTCCACCACTGTTCACCATTATCCCACATTGTCAGTAGCTCCTTCATTTATTTGATTGTGCATTGAGTTGTGTGACAGTGGAGGCCATTAAACTCACACTCGAAAATCCAGCACTTCAAGTTTGCATGATTTTAATGTGTGAAAGTATAAACGTAAAACCAAATTGCAATCAGTATATTCTCATTGGTTTGGAAACAGCTTGTGTTTTTCATAAACTGCCTCTTGTCAGTTTAGTGATGATAAAATTAATGGTTATAACACAGAATGCATTTGGCCACTGTTGGATACATTGTCCAAACATTAAATCAACCTCAGCTGCTTTTCAAGTTTAAACGTTGGGTAAATTTAAAAGCAAGGGCTGTTGTGGGCAGAAATGATGTCACGGCCTTGCTGGAGCACAGTATTGATCTCCTGCACTTTTTCATTATATCCATGAAAGGAATTCATGGAAATGTACAGTATGAAATCCCTAAGTACAGTCATTATAAACAAGGTGGGGTCAATCAAATTGGTTACACAAAAATTGCATTTCAACTATTTGTCACAAAGGAGCCCCTTAAAACCACAAAAAAAAGTCATTGAACCTTGAATCACACACAAACACAGAGCACATCTGTGCCTGCATCACCTCTGAAAAGACCCTGTAATCTGATATTAGAAACAGGCAGCACAATAAGAGATAAATAAGCTGTGCAGAACAGGAAATAGAGCTAATCTCCTGAAATCTCTCCTCTGAAGTAAAGTTGCGCCCTTTAGGCTTCATATTGGGAGATGCTTTGTTATTATTACTGTGGTGAATATGAAGAAATGCACTGATAAATCTGATATGCAACCAAAAAACAAACCTGTGATATTACACAGGGAATAACACTAGCATTGCTGAAGCTTCCAACACATCGTATTAGGGACATACTTTGTGGAATCTGATAAATTGTGTAGCTGGGTACACAATGTGCACATAGACACATAGATGCTGAGAAAGAAACCCTAATATATAGCTGAGGGTTCTCTGTCACTGCACACAGATTAATAAGAGAATAAACTGTTGATCTTCTCCCAGCGTGGTGCATATGTGTGCGTGCATGCCTACAGGCACATATGTTAGTGTTCATAACATTCAGAGCAAACACAGGGGATGTTGGACAGAATCTGGTCAAACTCTTGGCTCTCATTGGGCAGCAAGTTCATACAACTTGATAATCAATATTCCCCTCACCCTTTCTCTGCCTCACTGAGTCCTGCTGGGAGAAAACACACATTAGCACACAAGCTGGGGTTTCCATGTCCATCTGAATATTAGCATGTGTTGTTAATTTAATCATGTTTCCATACACAGCTTGAGAGGAATAAAAACAGATTCCTTTCACAGTATTTCTCGACACACGAAACATACATACAATGTGTGTTAATCACACAGGTGAAATTGAACACAATGGGATATACCATCTTATCTATATCATTATTTCAGCGCTGTTCTGAATGAAATATTAGACATCTGATTATTGGGTGTCCTTTAGATTTGGCTGACAGTCAGTGCATTGGGCTCACACTGAAAATAATTTGATTAACACTTTAACTTACACTCACACTTATTAAGAAAAACAGCAATGGAAATGTATTTCTTTGCATTTTTTATTTCCTCGTGGCTATAACAACAAAAATCAATGTTTATTTTTTTAACAGATCCAGTTGTTTTTGAATATAGGCCTCTACCAAACAGTTGAGATGGCCCGTAATGGTAATGATAAAATGAAAATTAAAAATCATGTTCAGTTATAATGCTTGTAATAAGTTAGCATACCAACACATATCAACTTGTGACCATGGAATCAGTAGTATTACCAGTACTAGTTATATTTCCAGTGGTTAATATTATAGATATTTACCATTACAATGGTTTGAAAACATCTCAAAATAAAAAAAATCAAACTAATATGTTTTATAACATTAAATTTATTGTATGAACAACAGTAAATATTCATCCTTTTTTTTATTTCATAAAAATTGTGAATTTATTATTTTAGCATCACTACCTTTATTATAAAAGTTCAATTCAGCTGTTTGATATAGTAAAACAAACAGTAAAAACCATACTTTTTCAATATTTTTTTCACCATATATACAATGTTTAACATTAAATGTGTCATTTAACAACAATAAATGATTGGAAGATTTCTTTTTTTCCTGGCAAATATTCAGTTTAAATTAATAATTAATAATAATAATTAGCTTAGCTTCACTTCACTACCTTTACCATAAAAAGACAAATCAATTAGTAGAGCATGTTTTTAAAAAATAATTTGTCCCTTATTAGACTTTTACCTTTTATATAAACTTACATAAATCTGTTCGATAATATGTCAAATTAACATGCCTACCATTGAAAACCCCACCACACAGAGTTCTTATGTCTGGAGGGCCTTATTTTTGTTACTAACTTCGTGGAGGAGGTGAACTGAAAAGGCTTACTATTTTAAGACACAGCGACATCTAGAGGATTTTTTTTAGCATGACATACCTAAACCGAATGGTAGAGATAGCTCAATCAGATTCAATTAAATTCAACACAATTTTCACAGGGACTGTGAATCATGCTCTTACATCCCTCTGTATATAATTTGAAGGAATGAGCTGCAGTATGGACCTGTTGTAGATTTTACAGTTTAGATTATTGCAATGCTGGAAAGAAAGAGCCTCATTTACACAACCTTAGACAACAATATTTTCGTATCACTTTTGTTCAGGTGGAAATTGCCCTCAAAATAAAATGATGATGAAGTTCATGAAACAGTCATTTATCTGTTAATTAATAAGTAACTGCACATCTTTTGATGAATTTTGATTTACACCCTGGCAAACCCACAAGTGTTCTGCTGATGTAAGAGTTGTGTGAAAACAGAAACTGAGAGGAGGTGGAAAACCCTTACCATAAAACAAAGCATGTTAAAGACATTACTGATACTGCCCAAGAGAAAAACATACTGTACTGTGGGAGAGCAAACAGGCAGTTTGACTTAAGTAAGGTAAAAAAAACAGAGGATTGAACTAAGTGTATTTTGTGTGCTACAGATGCTACAGTTGGACATCAGGGCACCGTCAAGCTCTCGAGCTACCTGATATGGATAACTAGATTATGGGAAGGACTGTGTTATCACAAGGCAGTTAATTTGATTTAAGCAGCAGATGGAAAGCTCAGACTGTAACTGATGTAATAGTGGTGTTTCTGTAACTGTAGCTCTGGACAAAAGCTTTGAACAGCAGTACACTCCATCAGAACTCAAGGAAACTATAAAAGAAGGAAAGGTCATGATGTCAGTGTCAGCGTTTGAATATTGCATTGGAGCCGGACTTTGGTGTCAGTTCTATTGAAGTCAGCGAGGTGGGCATGGCAAATCATATCTTTGTTGTTTCACCTTTGACTGAAAAATCCTTCAACCAGATTCAAAAAACACATGTTACGTGATGCTAACTGATGTTTCTTATCTAACTCATTTCCCTTGGTATTGGTCACCAAACAGATCATGGTTCTTTCCAGCAGCTCTATCTCAAGCCTCTGTTGGATCCAAGATAGATAAATGCTACCTACTGTTAGTGGGTACATGTATTTGGTTTTCAGTAACTAACCAAACTTTAAATTGTTAATGATATGTAATAATATTTAGCAGGTCTTATGTTAGATAATCTTTCCTGTTATCACCAGGTGGAGCTAATTGCCAAAATCTTGTAAATCTGGACCATCATCACTCACTGGTACTTGTTACTTTGTTTGCTAATGAACTAAGTTAGCATTTGCACTTTATTTAGCTAACGTCAGCTGGCATATATCTCTGTTGAGTCACCCTACATGCCCTATGCATTTTTAATTTTTCCCCGCTATTTGGGATCAGTAGGACCCGATAAGTATAAAAATGAAACATTATTGACGATAATAAAGTCCCAATGTCTCCCAACGAGTGCTTCCTAATTAACAGCGTCTTAGCATGTTACTGTTGCTGACATTGGTCATTTTTTTGTCATATCAAGCTACAAACATTATTAATCATAAATAAGTTTTAATCATAAAATGTGATCAGGTTTTGAACCTTGTCCACTTTTGTCTCAGGATGCCATCTTGTTTTTACATGAATTAGTGTATTGTGCTCTTACTACCACTAGATGGCACACAAAAGTGTCCACAAATGAGGACAATAGGGCTGAGCTAACTTGAGTGAAGTATAAGGTCAAGTAAATGTGATGTCCTCAGGGTCTCAGGAGGATATATAGATTCCTTGTCAGAACTGCTTTGTTGGCGGTCAAACAGCTTCAGAAAGGCACATTATCCCCATACTTAAATAATATCACATGTCCCAACTGTCTTTGACAGCTGGATTTTTACCCTGCCTACAACTGTGGTCATTCAAGTGGGGTATAAACCAAGCAGTAAGCTCCGGAGCTAAAAAACTGAGCACAAGTGACAAAAACTGCAGTTCCTCAGATGGCCACTTCTTCCACACAAAACCAAGTCGATCCCCATATACCGCCATGTTCATATGCCCAGTGTTCACAGCCAGATCCAAAACACATTTTGGTCTCTTTAGCTAATGCCAACATTAATGACAACTGTAAGGGTGGGTGAATTTTTATACAACTCGGCCAATTACATTTTATTAAGGCTTAAATTATGCGTAATTAAGGGCGGGTCAGCTATAAGTGACAGGCTGTTTGCAAGGTGTCGCTACAGTCTGTGAGTCAGATCCACCTCTCGCTCCTCCACAGCTCCTCCCTCTTGTCTAAATGTGGTCACTTATGGCTCCAAAAAACCAAGATGGTGACGGCCAAAATACCAAACTCAAGGCTTCAGAACGGGAGTTCACAAACCAGTGGGTGACATCAGGGTGACTACTTCCATTGTTTTACATAGTCTTTGATATAAACCCTTCGAACATTGTTGGACAACACATCAAACACAAACCTCCTTCTGAGCATATCCCAGACCTAATATGCACAATTTCTATGTGTTTCCACCAGCACACAGATGCATGATGGTCAGTCTGTTTGCTCCTGAGGGCTCCAAGGCTTCATCAGGAGTGTTATAACTCCAGAGCTATGAGACAATAGTTATTTAATCTCCATTCAGTCAGTGGGAAAGGTCACCAGTGCAACATGCATCTTGAAATAGATATTACAAGATTGCCTGAAGCAGGCATGATCATTAATGATTTTGTAGCTGTAAATCATTGAGAGTACATTCTTCCGATTTAACAGTGACTGTTAGATACAGCATCTCAACCATGACATTAATTAAATGTCATGTACACATTGTATGAGCCGACCCTTTGCCTATTGTGGGATACTATTTCAGAGTTGGCAACAAATTAGACTTTCAAGCCTCTATTTGTGAGTGTATCGAAAAATCTACGTTTGTGCATTTATTAATACATTAGCAGTGGATTTCAGATCAAAATCAATTAATCAGCTTTGTTCTACTTTCAGTCACCGAGGTCATCAGGAATTAAATTTCTTCAGGAAAGTTAATGGGAGAAAAAAAAAGAACAGGAAAAAGGAGAATCCTATTGAAGTCAAAAGCCTATTTAGAGATAAAAGGCACTTTTTGCCATTTTTCAAAAGGGATTGTATTTTAGTGCTGCATGGGAACATAATTTCTAAAACGCTCTCATAGTCTGCATTTGGTTCACAAATGCAAAAGAAGGAGAATGATTCTTTGTCTAAGTCTCTGGGGGGGTTCTCTGCACTTTTCCTGTTATTGAGATTAAACAGAATTAATATTGCGGCTGCGTTTTGAAAAATTTCATGGTATTTTCAATGCTTCTGTACGAGGTAAAGGAAAAAAGGCTTAGAATGTTATTTACAGTTTAGAGTCAGTGGATATGTGTGTGCACTGTATAAGGCTGAGAGGTGCTTTAATTTGGGTGTTACCAGTGGACTACTTGTGAAAAAAATCTTACATTTGACAGAAGTCAAGTATGTTCTTCACTAAAGGTTACTGACATTCATGGATATGTTACTAGAGGTTGTAATTTCAAGAATCGGTTACAGAATCAACAGAAATATGTTTGTGTTTCTTGTTGACACCTGAAATGGAAACCTTCAAATAGAGAACAATAGAGTTTGACATTAGACAGAAACTAGACCAATTAAATTCTTTCCTAGACAGTCTAATAATATGTCATTATGTATGTTTGTGTACTTTATGAATCTGTAGGTGTTTCCCAAGCAGAAGCCTTAAAGGAGGAGAACGACTCCCTGCGCTGTCAGCTGGACGCCTATAGGAACGAGGTGGAGCTCCTCAAACAAGAACAGGGCAAGAACCAACCAATCAGCAGTGAGGAGGACAGCACACACTCTCAGCAGCTCAGCTTCCTGCAGCAGGCTCTGCAAGGCATGCAGAAGGTAATGTGTAGCACAAAAACTAGAGGTACACCAATTGATCAACGGTGACCAGAACCGGGAAATTCCAGTCGGCCAGTTAGTCTTAAATATAGTCGATCCTGTGCCGATCAAATTTACTGTGTGCACCGCCCAGTGGTTCACGTCGCAAATAGCAGCACAGGGGTGGCAATAGCTCAGTCCACAGGGACTTGGGTCCGGAGGGTCGCTGGCTCAAGCCCCTGTCCAGACCAAATATGGAGTGTGGATTGGTAGCTGGAGAGATGCCAGCTTGCCTCCTGGGCACTGCCGAGGTGCCCTTGAGCAAGGCATGGCACCTGTCCACGGGCATTCCCCTTGCTCTGACATTTCTCCATTTAATGCATGTATAGGTCCTGTTTGTGCGTTGTTCTTTAAAGTTGTAATTCATTCCCATGCATGCTACACATGGTTTGAAATCTACTGTGTTACCATAACTAACAGACTGGGGTATACCACCCAAATCTGTGTTAATCACAAAGTTGTTAGGTAACACAGAAGTGTAGCATAGCAAAGCTATTGCTAACTGTTTCATTTAACTAGATGGACGATACTAAAACAATTTGCTTTTTAGTCCTGGAGGTATAACTCAATAAAAACACAAATATGAGTGGCCTACCCTACTCTGCAGGTTAGCTGATTAATTAAGATAACTAGCAGACTACTGGGAGAGTTGATAATGAGCTCCAAACGTTCACATAGAAAAGCTAATGCTAAGTGTTTCATGTAATTGAATGGAAAATGCTAAAAAGATAACGCCATATTACGGGAGGTAGAGTTGGAGTTGCTTGGTCTAACCTAGTTTGCTAGTTAACCAGATTTTTGTGGATGCTTAATGAGACACTCATTGTTGATATCATATATGCATTTATAACTATTCCTAGTCAAGTGCCTAGTGGCTTTATATCAGTGGTTCCCAACTGGTCCATCCACGGGGTCAGATATGTCCTTTGTCATTAATTCAAGGTCCCCACAGTTTGATATATTCAGTGTCATACTTGTCATTGGCTATGTCTTTAAGTAGCTGTCCATGAGTCACTCACTCTACAACAGGAAACACTCCAAAATTCACTGTACTTAACAAATTAAGTGTTTTTTACAAAGTTGACATGCTTGCGAGTCACTTGCGGTCCATTCAGAATGGACCCAGGACCCAGTTTTGGACCACGACTAACCAGTTGGGAACCTGCTTTAAAGAATAGTTCCAAATATTCTTTAAAGCAGGTTCCCAACTGGTTAGTCGTGGTCCAAAGAATAGTTCCAAATATGTTTGTCAGTGTTGTCAATTATAGTTATTAGAAAGAAAGAAAGAAAGAAAATAAAAAATTTGGCAGGTCAGACTTTGAAAAAATAGGAAATTGGAATGGCCAAGAAAATTGCAATCGGTGCATCACTAATAGAAACACACTAAAGACGCCTCGTACATCAGGAAGGAAGTTCATTAAATACAACAAGTCCAGCTTTGTCAGCTTCTACCTATGCCAATCCTCAATGCCTATGTGCAGTTTCACATAGATTGACCACGTCAGTGAGTAGAAAAACGTTGGACAGACAGAATGACTGACTGACAGAATGACACACTGACAGTTTCCGTGATTATGTACAGCATACCATACCATGACTTAGTCATACCAAAAATTAGAAAAAAAAAAACAACCAAACATTGGTCCACAGGGGGAGCCACAGTGATCGGACGCATTTTAGCCATTTTTAAGCATTTTTCTGTTGTTATAGCGCCACCCAGTTGCCAATTAGAGTTAAATTTCTCCAGTCACCTTGAGGCGTCCTGTTCTACATATCTACCAAGTTTAGTAAAAATCAATGTGGCGGTTAGGCCTAGATAAGACATTAGCTCTCTAGCGCCCCCCATTTTGTTTGATGGGGTCAATAATGGAGGGGTCCCCTCAGATTATGTGTGGTCATATGCCTACAAAGTTGCGTGGTGATTGGTGAAACCCTTGACATGTTATACACCTTTATGTGATGAGCCACGCCCTCCGCAATATTCATTGCCTTATAGAAGCTCAGTTTTAGTAAGTTTTGCCAAGAGGGAACTTTAGATATTGGTCCCTAGATTATGTTCACCGAGTTTCATGTAGATCGGTCAAACTTCCTAGGAGAGATCAATTTTTTTTTTTTTTTAAAGATATGTTTTTGGGCATTTTTGCCTTTAATGGATAGGACATCCAAGTGTGGAGGGGGGAGAGAGAGAGAGAGAGAGAGAGAGAGAGAGAGAGGGGATAACATGCAGCAAAGGGCCACAGGCTGGACTCGAACCCGGGCCACTGCGACAACAGCCTTGTACATGGGGTGCCTGCTCTATTCACCAAGCCATCGACGCCCCAGAAGAGATTGATTTTAAGTGTTTTTCAAAAAATTCAAAATGGCAGAAAATCTATATAACTGGAAGTTATGGGTTTTTGAGGCAGATGTGTTCCTCATGAGGAGAGGCATCTCTGTGCAAAGTTTCATGTCTCTACGACATACGGGGCATGAGATATGCCCATTCAAAGTTTGTCATTTCAATTGGTTGCTATAGCGCCCCCCTTTGGCCAATTGATGTAATATTGCTTCATTCGCATTCTCCCATGACCCTCTACCACTGTGCCAAATTTCACATGGATTGACCAAGTCAGTGAGGAGAAAAACATGGAACAGACACACAGACACACCCACAGACAGAGTTTTCATCATTATATAGTAAGATAAAGAATGCAAAGGACATAGAGATTGTTCAACAGTAAAAGATTTCAGTCTGCTGTGATAAAACTGCACTTTTCTGAAGATGGACTGGATTGGAAAAGGAAACAGATTTTCTGTCTATTTATCACATTACATCATCTCAGCAGATGTTTCCTGTGATTCAGGTTCAGACCATAAACAGATGACTTCAGTCGCTTGTTTTGACACATGCAATAAGTTTAAAAATAAGCAGTATATTGTTGAGTAATAACAAACCAAATATAATAAATATCAGCATCTAAAACAAAATCAATGCATTCATAACCTCTCCGCTGCAAAAAATATCCCCCTGAACAAGACATTTAATATTGTGTTTGAGTCTCTTTTCCTCTAAAGAAAGCAGTAAATGCCACTCGTTCCCTGTGTAGCCTTTCCTGTTTTGAGACTTTTCTCTCTGCTAGAATAATAAGAGATCACTCGACTGTCACACTTGATTGTAAAGCACTCTTGAAACAAGCGGCTTTGCATGGAAAACAGGTGAAATTGTCCTGCCTCAATCATTCGCGGAAATTATTCACTTATCCAGAGAAGAAGAAGCAAAACAAAAGCCCAATTTCAGTCACACAGGAGGTACCTTGACAGGGTTTGACAACAGAACTCAGACATTTTCTGTGACGCTCCAACCAGCTTGAGTGAAATGTTTATTGCTGTTGAAGGAGCTTCAGTCTGGGCATTCCTCTTTAGCATACTGCAAAGTCATAGAAAGTGCAGGGACTTTTTTTAGTGTTCATTTTGGCTTATTATAGCTGATAGTGATCAGTGATTGAATCAAGGATCAGATCAGAGTGTACTTCACGGCTCAGAGACATTACAGGTTATCTTCAGGGCTATGACGCTGTAAAATGACGTGAATGTACAGAAACAAGTTGAGACAATTGTTTTCGGAGAAATCACTGTTTATCAGCGCAATGTTGTAATCGTCACTGCACTGTAAACCTAAAATTAAAGTGGTTCACATTGAGAATAAATGACCTCTTGAAGCTGTCTGTTGAGCAGTGGGAGGGATAAACAGTATTTGTTCTGGAAAAGTCTTTTTTTTTTTTCAAAGTTTATATCAGATTAATCTAAAAAAAATTCAAGATGAGACAGAAAATATTACCTTTGCAGGCAGTTCTATGTGGAAATCCCTTTAAGTCAATATTGAATAACAAAATATGTGTAAGAAATAAACCCCAAACCTTCATCTCTGGCGAGCTTGGTGAACTTATTTTGTTTTATCTCCATGGTAGCGGATATATGAGTGAGAGGGTCAAGGTTCAGGGCGTAACGTTGTGAGGAAGTAGTATGTCCCGATTTTGTGCAACAGTTTGTACTTTTTAAGGACAGCTTCAGTACCTACTAAAAGTAAAAAGAAAAAGTATGTGATTCAGAATGCACCCTTTGTGTTTTTGCAAGGAGCCTCTCAGGCAGGTGGAGCGAGTCGTTTGCACCTGATGTGGCTGTGTCCAGGTGTATTTTTAGGTACTGCACACTCACACAGGTGTTTCACTTATTCTGATTAGATCTCTGCACAGGTTGATGTAGGGCTGAGGTATGCTGGGAAATATGTGAGCGTACTAAACTCCATGTACCAATTAAAATGATAAATACGTTAATTGTCGACGCCCTAACAGATGCAACAAACTAATAAGAGAGACAACAGTCTGTACACGCCCACACAGGCCTGAGAAGCTCAGCTCTGATCAGGTGGATGAAGTGAAAACACTTGTGTGGGTAGACGGTGGTTTTGTAGGAGCTTTATAGCTGGCCGTGTTGTAATTCTGACAGTTTAGGATTTAAGATGAGTTCAAACCCACGTTGTCTAAAACGTGTCATGCAGGCTCTGAAACATGATTGCTTGAATGCCAGTGACGAGTTGCTGCTTTTCTTCATTTTATATTAACTGATAGAATCGTAACCTTGCAAACTGTTTGTCTTCTTTTTCGTCAAGTATGTAGTGTATTGATTTTTTTTTGAGACTGTTAATGAGTATTTTTCACTCATGCATGTGGAGACAAAATGATTAATTGATTAACTGAGAAAATAATAATCATTAGCTGCGACCCAAGCGTTGATGCATGCTTCTGTAGGTGCTTTTTCTTTAAATGTATAATATAAAATAAATTATATATATTATGTCTTGCAACATTTCATACACTAGCTCCCACAACACTAACATACACACCCTTTGCTTTATATTTACATTTAATTGTATTTATTTTCTTTAGTATAAGACACGATAATGCTTAATAAATATGTAAATAAATGTTTAATGTACTTAATTAATACAGTTAATTGTTATATTAATCTTTACAGTGCAGTTTGATGAATCACATTTTGCTACACTTTATCAGTAAATCATCATATTTACATTCACACATCACGTCACCTGATTTTTCAATTATATTTTGAGTTTTCTTACTGCAGTTGATTTAAGGAAAAGTACATATGGCACCTTTAAAGGGTGAGTTCTGTATTTTTCAACATGGACCCTTTTCCCCATGTTTTTGTGTCTAAGTGACTAAAGGGAAAACAGTTTTTGAAAATGGTCCAGCTGTTAGTGAGACCGCTGCAGACAGCAGCCACAAACAGGCTGCAATCTAACGACTTGTAGCACATTTGCACCGTCATTTTATGTCCACAAAAAGTGCTTGATTTTGCCTCTGACAGGCTCAGAACTTTATTCTAGGTGCCCGACAGTTTATGGAAAGGATCCCTACAGAGATAGACCTTTTCTTAAAGAGTAAGATCCTTTTTGTTTAAGGTGAAATCACTATCACAAACCCCACCAGATTTCATTTAAATGAACAGAAATTTTAGCGTGTAGAGAGCCAGCATGTTTTCACATTCAACTGGGTGAATTAAGGGTGCTTTCACACCTTGAACTCAAGTTAATTTGCCCCCTGTGTGTGGTTTATTTACGCAGGTGTGAACACAGCAATCGCACTCGGTGCGCACCAAAACAACTGGACCGAGACCTTCTTGAAGAGGTGGTCTCTGTTGAACTCTGGTGCGGTTCGTTTGTGGTGAGAACGTGTTCCGACCTGGATCTGAACCAACTGCAGTCAGATGACACATTGTTTGGGTTAAACATGAACATGTTACAGTCCTGGAGGATTATTAATGTGCACCTCCTCCTGTACTGCCTTAATATGCACATTCAGCACATCCAATGCATCAAAACATTGTTTTCTAGTTGGAGCCGCGCCTCGTTTTCAAACTGTATGGTTTGACTCAAATGAACAATGACAGCAATATAGTCCACGATGAGCAGCGCTAAAATCAACCTGCGTAGTTGTCCCTCCATTGTGACATTAGAAAGTGTCACATTTATCTTGCAAGTGTACTCTTCTTCAACGTCTTGTTTACTTCCTGGATTTTTCCCACATGGAATTTCTGACCAATCAAGAGCAGCTTTCTCACACAAGGCATTTGACCTGGTCCGCTTGTAAATGCTGCCGTGAGAACACGAACCATCACTGGGCAATTATGCAACTTTATAACAAAGTTAGTCCCTGATTCAGACTAAAGCAAGACAACTCTAGGTCTGAAAACACCGTAGGAGTTTATTTCAACCAAACCAAGTTGGTGATTGTCGCAACAGTGGAAGAACAAACCAAAATGATTTCTGGGAGTTTTAATTTGTTTCTATCGATTTTGAATGAAGTGTATTTTATGATTATATAAGCACTATTTATTTATAAGGAATCTGGTGGCTTTAGTGATAGCTGTTTCGGGGCACTTGACGGTGCGAACGTGCCCTGATAGTTACAATACAGCCTGATTTGCCGCTGTTGTCTGCAGTGGTCTCGCTTAATACTAGATCAGTTTCAAAAAGTGCTGTACCCATCAGTCAGTTAGACACAAAAGCATGGTAAAAAAAAAAGGGTCCAGGTTGAAAAAAAACTCACCCACCCAGTTTTTACAGTAATGCTTATTTTACAGACACATCTAATCTGATCCAGTGTGTGCTAGCTGCAGGCTTGTGTGTGTGAAGGGGTCAAGATGTGAGGTGTTGTTGCTTGATTGAACAATAGAGTTTGGCATTTAGACAGAAATTGCACCCTTTAAATGGCTAAAATGAAGGGGAAAAAACACTAAGTCTTTGTGTTCTTAGGACCAGCATTTAGAATCACAGCTTTAGGCTATATTTAACAGAATATTACCCTCAGGAACATTTAGTAATCCACTTGAAAAAAGAAAACACTTCCTCAGGCGGCAATCCACTTTTACTGATCACCTGCTGTGTTGTCAAATAGCCCCAGCCTGCAGTTACTCTTCCTTAAACGAAGAGGTGTCATGGAAAATATTGTTTTCAAGACCGAGGAGCTTTTCTCCACTTCCATTTCATTTGACAAAGTGCATTGTAATCACCTTTATGAAATGTGTCTCCAGCACGTATATGAAAACATCAGTAGATAATTTGAACACTTTGCTTTTTTCCCCTCCGGTCTGAAATTTGGTTGTTTTCTCTGGCCTTCAACTATCTATTATCAGGAGATATGTTTACCCTGTAGGAGAGAATTGATGTTCGCCTTGAAGCTTAGAATACATTTTTATTGTCTGCTGGAGCCTTTATTACACATGACAAAATATACACATCAGTGATGTTTACTGCTGTGTAATGACGAGCTGAGGAAGGCTTACACCCAAAACATACTCCTGTGATGAAAAGCATTTCTCTCTTAACCCCTTAAGCTGCAAAATATCAGCATTAACCACATTTTTCCTCCATCTAAATGATGCCCAAAGTTGAAATGTAAGCATTTTCTTGGATTATTTTTCCCTATGAAAGGCTGACTGTTATTTTTTCAGTGCTGCACATTCCCACATCCACGTTCATACACATCAGGGAGCTGCACTGTGCAACCACAATCTCTTGTTTATCATGTGGAGATTTGCCTCTGGTGCTTGCCAATAGTCTATTCAGCACCAAGACTAAATTATAACAAATTATGCACCAGTTCTGCAGTCAGTGTCTGGAGTCAAGCCTCTAAATTAATGTTCTGCTTTTGGGCGTACATCTAATCATGTGTTAAGTAAATAGCCTCTTCTGACCAGGTTTACACCACGCTTCAATTGACGCTTTTTTAAATTCACTCTGTGTCTCATCTGTGTTAGAGAAATGTTAATGTAAACACAATACAATGTTTGTTTGTTCTGACCTCACTCAGACGCAGTCAGGTGTTACTGCAATGTACACAGAGGATTGACCTTCTCCACATTTAAGACTAGACTTAAGACTTTCCTCTAAATAAAGCTTATTAGTTAGGGCTGGCTCAGGCTTGCCCTGTACCAGCCCCTAGTTAGGCTGACTTAGGCCTAGTCTGCCGGAGGACCCCCCTATAATACACCGGGCACCTTCTCTCCTTCTCTCTCTCTCTCTCGTATTCTATTACTGCATCTTGCTAACTCGGCCATTCTGGATGTCACTAACTCGGCTTCTTCTCCGGAGCCTCTGTGCTCCACTGTCTCTCAGATTAACTCATACCGCAGCGGTGCCTGGACAGCGTGACGTGTGTGGTTGTGCTGCTGCCGTGGTCCTGCCAGATGCCTCCTGCTGCTGCTGCCATCATTAGTCATTAGTCATACTTCTACTGTTATTATACACATATGACTATTGTCACACATGTATACTATCAGATATTAATACATACTTTCAACATATTGTACCACAGTAGCCAGAACTATAACTATAATATTATTACTTTCAATAATGTTGTTGTAAGCTACTGTCATTACCTGCATCTCTCTCTCTCTCTCTCTCTCTCTCTCTCTCTCTCTCTCTCTCTCTCTCTCTCTCTGTCTCATTGTGTCATACAGATTACTGTTAATTTATTATGCTGATCTGTTCTGTACGACATCTATTGCACGTCTGTCCGTCCTGGAAGAGGGATCCCTCCTCAGTTGCTCTTCCTGAGGTTTCTACCGTTTTTTTTTTCCCGTTAAAGGGTTTTTTTTGGGGAGTTTTTCCTTATCCGCTGCGAGGGTCATAAGGACAGAGGGATGTCGTATGCTGTAAAGCCCTGTGAGGCAAATTGTGATTTGTGATATTGGGCTTTATAAATAAAATTGATTGATTGACCTTATAGAGAGAATATCCTCCTGTAAGATATAAGGTCTCATTTACATCTGATGCCAAAGAAACAATCTGTTTAAATCTCAATATGTCATGTGGATTATGGCCTTATATTTACATCATGTTTACATAACTGTTAGGTGTTACCTGCCCTCTGTTTGCATCATGGTAGGAGATTTCATAAGTAGTTGGCGTCAACAACATCAGATGTCGGCTCCTGTTTTCAGCTCATAATACCTTCTGCACAGATTACATTTACACCTGTCTGAGATTCAGGCAACGCTATTATTATGTTCTAATTACAACACGTGCTGTTACATTAACATGCAAAATTTAATATGTTCCTCAGATGTTAATACCAGGCTTCAAATTGTTTCCATGTGGTTAATTTTATATTTCAGGTGTCTGCTTGTTAGCAGTTGTAACAAGCTGTTAACACAGCATCTTATCATGTACAGCAATTTTGTCAGTATATGTTAGTCATATGAAATTGTTGGTTCTGATAATATGAGAAATTCCTTTGACGCAGAAAGGACTTTTTTTTAAAAAATACAGGTGCTTTGTCACAACCCTCAGCATCTGACAGCAGCTCACCCGGGCACCCTGTAGTGTATCTATCTGACACACAGCTGAAACATGAGTGGTTAATGTTGTGAAACTGTCATGGTTAGGTTCATGCAACAAAACGAAATGAAAAAAAGATAACGTTTAGGATTAAAACAGGCACATAATGTGACGTAAATATGTAACATAGGTAATGTCAGTGCACGATGACCATACGTAAATTACACAATGCTACGTTTAACCAACTGCAGTCTCCTCAGTGAAAGCCTGGTTTTGTTTGACCTATCCACCTCCTGCTTCTCGCCCTACACAGACTTTCTCACTATGATTACGAGATTTGTGCTATTTTCCAGCGACCTCTTTACTTACACTCACCAGCCACTTTATTAGGTACACCTTGCTAGTACCAGGTTGGACCCCTTTTGCCTTCAGAACTGCCTTAATTGTCATTCCGTTACACCACATTCCAAAGGTGCTCTATTGGATTGAGATCTGGTGACTGTGGAGGCCATTGGAGTACAGTGAACTCATCGTCATGTTCAAGAAACCGATGCAAGGCAGGATGGATCCATGCTTTCATGATGTTGACACCAAATTCTGACCCTACCATGTGAATGTCACAGCAGAAATCCAGACTCATCAGACCAGGCAACGTTTTCCAATCTTCTATTGTCCAGTTTTGGTGAGCCTGTGTGAATTGCAGCCTCAGTTTCCTGTTGTTAGCTGACAGGAGTGGCACCTGGTGTGGTCTTCTGCTGCTGTAGCCCATCTGCTTCAAGGTTGGACGTGTTGTTGGTTCAGAGATGGTCTTATGCAGACCTTGGTTGTAACCAGCGGTTATTTGACTTCCTGTTGTCTTTCTATCATCTTGAACCAGTCTGGCCATTCTCCTCTGACCTCTGGCATCAACAAGGTATTTTCACCCAGAGAACTGCTGCTCACTGGATATTTTCTCTTTGTCGGACCATCCTCTGTAAACCCTAGAGATGGTTGTGTGTGAAAATCCCAGTACATCAGCAGTTTCTAAAATACTCTCCAGCTTCACTTCAGCAGGTCGTCTTGACCATGTCTAAATGCTTAAATGCATTGAGTTGCTGCCACATGATTGGCTAATTAGCGATGTATACTGCAATGGGAGACTTTACAAAGAATGGATTGTGGCCATGAATCACGTGTGACTTGCAACTGCCATTTGCCCCGTCTCAAGGTCCGATTCACAATAGATACTACGCTAATGATATTACAGCGCAAACACATCAGTTTTTGCAACTCCAATTTGCCTGTTTTTTCATCTGAGTGCAATTGTTGGGGCATAATGGGGGCATATGGGGCATAAATGTTGCCTTTGCGGCCAGAGCACAGTAGGTAGTACAAAGGCAGAGAAAGAAAGAACTGACTTTCAGAGCAGGAGCTACAGGTCCTGACCGTCAAGATGAAGAGGTATTCCTTAAAACTTCAGGCAAAGAATTTAAACCTGACAAAGAGAAACCTTGTGTGGGTCAGTGCTGTGTGTGACAGCCCTCATAAATGTGCTTCAGTTACCACCAACTCTGTTAAGACACTAATATTTAACTGTTACTGTGTTGCTATCACTGCTGATCTCTGTGAATCATACTGATTTTGCAGTGAGACTCATTTGCATAGAAAATTTTGCGCCAAATGTCAGCATATTACCTTATTTAAATACATGCAGATAGCACTGGAGCACCGAGATGAGTTTTACTCAGCAGCTCAGTTAGGGGTGTATTTCACTCAATCTCTGCGGGAGCTTTGAGAATTACACAATTTCCTTTTGTCTTATTTGTGCAGGTTTGGCGGCCACAAAAGCTGCACGGTTGTTTTATGAATTCACCCACAAAAGTGTGCACCAAAACTAAAACACAATGCGGGCAGAAAACAGACCATAATAATGCATAATGTAAAAAATATTACGGCGTAATTGGGTCATTCATTATCCAGACAGCATATGCAGACAACAGATTTTGAATGCTCTGTATGAATGAGGTCCCAGATATGCAGAGGAGCTCATTATGTGCAGGTCTCTCCCTTTCTCGAGACCAGTGCTCAGTTTTCACCTCACTTGACACACACGCTGCACAGCACCACCGTAACTGATGAATTGTTCAGCATCACATTAAAAGAAGAAGCTGATGAGGGAGTCCTTATTTTGAATTTCTCCCAATAGGATTTTTGTCTTTTGATTCTCCCAAGTTAAGGTTGGGACCCTGCATCAGATAATCTCAGAGTCTGGAAAGAAGATCAGCACTGGTTAAAAATGGCTAACATGAACACTGATGCTAACCACTCTTCTTCTTCTTCTTCTTCTGTATGTTTAGCAACTGCTGAGAATGAGGGACGAGTTGAAAGAGCGAGAAGCAGAGCTCGAGAAGAGTATAGAAGACAAACAGCAGCTGAAGAACCAAATCCATGACCTCAAGTCGGGGCTGCACAACCTGCAGATATCAAACACGTCACAGGTCAGAAGAAAACACACAAACATATACTAGATCAACTGTTGTGTTCATGTGTGTCTGTAAATGGTAATATTAAATCTTAAAAGAAACAGGTCTCATTTGTGGTCTAGTTAGAAAGAAATTACTTCATAATGAGTTTCAGTGCATGACGAATATTGCATATTGGGAAAATTATTTATCACACCACTGGCTTCATTTTACTGAAGATTGTTGTGCATTTTAAGTGGTGTCTAATGATTTGTCCCAGAACAGTGGATGAAAGATGGAAGTTTCCCCTAAAGGCACAGATAAGCAGAAGTAATCAACATCTTTGGTATTAACCATGACTGCAAATAGAAAATAGAAAAAGGCAGATCATCTGAAGAATTTTGAAAGACCAGGTCACTATAATTTAACCAATAATTTAAGATTAAGGCCTGAAAATAAGAGAGCCATGCCTCAGGGTTCATATATATGCACATGTGAAGTAACCAGGTTACTTCACATGTGCATATATATGAACATGTGAAGTAACCAGGTTGCTACAGTGCGTATAGTAAGCTGCTCTCTGTGAGGCCTTTTTTTCAAACTTTATTCAAGAGCGTAGTTTTTCGATTTAAGGGCATAACTCATTGATTTCATGTGAAGATTTTGTAATGCTTTCCCTTAAAACCCTGCCCCTGCACTCAGATAGCCTCTGCTTGCACATAGATTTGCTCTGCTTCAGCTCACACTAAATGCTTTTCATTCATATACCTTGTTGCTTGCACAGATTTCCTGTGCTCCAGCTTCCACCCTTCTCCTCGTACTCACGTAACTACTGTGCAATTGTGGAACGTCTGCTCTCAGATTTTTTGTGCAATAACCCTGTCACAATTTGCCAACCAAGAGAATGCTGCTTGCTTAATAGGCTTAACTGGGTTCACCAGGTTAATTGCGACACCTGATATTCTGTTGGTTTGGGGGATTTTGACAGGATTATCATACAAAAATCTGAAACCCGATGTTTTAAAAGTGCACAGAAGCAGTGTGAGTGTGCGGAAAAGGTCCAAAGCTGGAGCGCAGAAAATCAAATAGCAATATTTTTAAATGAAAGCTTACCGTTTGAGCAGAGGCAGAGCAAATCTAAGGGCATGCAAGGGCTATTTAAGTGCGAGAGCAGGGTTTCAGTGGAAAACATTACAAAATCTGAATCTGAAATCAAGAAGTTGTGCTCTTAAATTGAAAGACCAAACCCTTGAATTAAGGGTGCTTTCACACCTGCCCTGTTTGGTTTGGTTCAATCATACTCAAATTCGTTTGCCCCTTAAGTGCAGTTTGTTTGGGCGGATGTGAACACAGCAATCGCACTCAGGTACACACCAAAACAACCGGACCGAGACCACCTCTTCAAGAAGGTCTTGGTCCAGTGCGGTTCATTTGTGGTGAGAACGTGTTCTGACCGCAATCCAAACCCTCTGCAGTCGCATTATGCATTGGGTTATACAAGCACATCCAATGCATCAAAACATTGTTTTCTAGTTGGAGCCGCGCCTCGTTTTCAAACTGTGTGGTTTGACTAAAATGAACAATGACAGCAATATAGTCCACGATGAGCAGCGCTAAAATCAACCTGCGTAGTTGTCCCTCCATTGTGACATTAGAAAGTGTCACATTTATCTAACAAGTGTACTCTTCTTCAATGTTTTGTTTACTTCCTGGATTTTTCCCGCATGGAAATTCTGACCAATCAAGAGCAGCTTTCTCGCACAAGGCATTTGACCTGGACCGCTTGTAAACGCTGCCATAAGAACACAAACCATCTCTGGGCAATTATGCAGCTTTGTAACAAAATTAGTCCCGGATTCAGACCAAAGGAGACAACTCTAGGTCTGAAAGCATCCTAAAATAGACAAAAGTCCCATAGTTCTGAAACCTGGTTACTTAAGTGCATGTAAACACAATACATGAGATATATTAGATAAAATTACAAAGAGTGACTCATGATTACATGCTGCATCACTTCTTGTGAATCCCTTGTGTATGTGAAGGCAATTTAAATCTTTGTTTGGAATGGCGGACCCCGCCACTAACAATGAAAACTAGCACAGACCGTTTCAAATTTGACAACATAAAGGTTCCGAAGGGGTCCGAGTGTATGTCCTGTTGGAATGTGTAAATGACAGGAAGTAAACAGGACCCAAAGCAGTTGCCATAGCAACAGGATACCAATGAAACGCTCTCTAGAGAGGTAATTTTAGAATTTAAATACATTGAGTTGCTATTAATGGAAAAATGCAGATTGAATTAGTTACAAAATGGGGTTTCATTTCATGTATATCTTAAGGGTTATAAATTAACATGCCTGAAATATTAAACGGGAATTACACTCAATTTAAAAAGTCTTAATGTTTAAAGATAAATTTCCACTGGTTATATTTTGCACTTTGAGATTACTCTCCCAGTTTCTCAGACTCAAATCAAGATACAGCCTGTGACTGTTCCCCGTGTGGCAGCAGGGGTTTGAGGGCACATGAAATCCTTGAATGAACTTTTACACCCAAATGAGATTTATTTACAGTATGTAGCTCTGAAGCAGAAAATGTTTGCATATCTTTGGAAAATTACCCCGGGTGCATTCATTTCCATCACTGCCATGTCTTCCATTTCATTCTTGTGACACTGAATGTTGATGTTACATCATAAAATAGAAGATTGATTTTTTTACAGAGCAGCAGGTAACTGAATGGGGAAATAAAGAGTGTGTCATCTCCTTTGTTCACCATCAAGGTGCCCTTGAGTAGGGGACAGAAGTGATGAACACTTGTAATGAGGCTGTTTCTAGGCTGACAGGAGAAGTCTCTGATAATACAGAGCGACTCAACTGTACTGTTTGTAAGCCTGGGAAGCACTTTGTTGCTGTGTACGAACTGTCCTTGAAATTTAGCACAGACTGAGGCTGTAAAGGGACCAAACTGTCCTGAACAGTACAGTAAAAAAAAAAAAAAAAACTAAAATTCTCTTCTTTTCTAGCCCACATTTTTCAAAACACTACAGAGATGTTTTATTGTAGATCACCTGTTGACATACAACAAAGATCTTATTGGAGTGCAGGTGTGCTCCACCGCCTCTTATGTCTTTATTTCTGGCTGGCCTATTTCGGCTCAGCATGGTTACAGGAAAGAAGGCGAACATGAGATTGAGCTTCAAGTTTAATCAGCTATGTAACTGGATAATGATAATGCTGAAATGGTACTGTCAAGTGGTGCCTGATGGCTTTCTGTCTGCTCTCCGGTCGACTTTTTGATCCACAGAGCTGCTCAAGTTTGTTTTCTGTGAGCTGATGGAAGGTCACTCAGTTACAAATATTCAAACTATGTGAATTAGCTTTACTCTTCTCTACATGCCCTGCCCTCTCAGGCTTCACTTAGACAGGTGTATATACAATAAGGTGCTGTAATACCCAATAAAGGATCAAGGAACCTGCCACTTGGCTCTCCAGTGACCAAAATGTTCCTCTAGAGGAGCAGAGTCTCTAAACTGGGAGGGACAGGTTCATGGCTTTTTACATTCCACTGAATCTTAACCAGGTGGAGCAGGGGTAAGCACTGTCGCCGCAAAGCAAGAAGTTTTGGAGTTCAAACCCACTGGCTAACTTGGGCCCTTGCATGTTCTCCTAGTGTAGCCCTCTGGGTTCCATGGCGTCGTCCAACAGTCCAAAAACATGCAGATTAGGTTAACTGGGGTCTCGAAATTACTGCAGATTCGCATGTGAGCATTAATTGTTTTCTGTCTCAATGTTTCAGCCTTGTTACAATATGGTGACCTGTTCATGGCCCTTTGTAACCCTGTAAAGGATAAACAATTATAGATAATTGATGGATGAGTGTTTGCCAGGTTGAGAGGGATTAATCTGTCATTATCGTAGATAAACAAGCGCTTCCTATCCACTACTGTATTTCCCCTTTTTATGCCTCAGCGCCGGTGATAGCTGTAGCCGGAGGCATTATGTTTTACGGATTGTCCGTCCATCTGTCCCATTCTTCTGAACGTGGTATCTCAAGAACGCCTCGAGTGAATTTCTTCATGCTTGACACAAACATCCACTTGGACTCAAGAATAAACTGATTAGAATTTGGTGATCAAAGTCCAAGGTCACTGTGACCTTACAAAACATATTTTTTGCCAAGTATTCCCACGCTAATTATGACAAAACTTCACACAAATGTCACACAATAACAAGATAAAATGATGAAGTGATGACATTTTATATCCAAAAGGTCAAAGGCCAGCTTCACCTGACATCATAATGTTCTGCATGAAACACTTTACTAGCCATTACTCTGCATCATATCTCAAGAACAGAGGGAGAGACATTTGGTCAGATACTGAATTGGTGGCACTAATCTTGAAACTGTGCTGGCTGTAAAGATCTTCTGTGCTGCTGGGGGAAGATGTTTGACATGTGTGAAGCATTCATGTTGTCACAGACATGGATATAAACTGTTAGAGAAACGTGACTGGTGCACGGAAGCATACAGCCAGGGGCTGGTAATTCTAGTTTTCATTATTTAAGCAATATTTCAGTGATGCATTGTTGCCTCACAGCAAGAGGATTCCTGGTTCGATCTCCAGGGTGCAGAGTTTGCATATTCTCCCTGTGTCAGCGTGGGTTTTCTCTGGATACTCTGGCTTCCTCCCACAGTCCAAAGACATGCAGGTTAGCTTAATTGGTGACCCTAAATTGACCTTAGGTGTGAGTGTGAATGGTTGTCTGCCTCTATGTGCGATAGTCTGTTGATTTGTCCAGGGTGTACCCTGCCTGTCAGCAGCCCCCCAGCAACCCCTAACAAAATAAGTTGTTACAGAAAATGATTGAATGAATTTTTGTAATGCTTTAATTCACCAATCCATAATTTTCTAATATTTTGTTTTTGAAAAGAACTATTCTTTTGATGCTAAAAACGTCAGCTGAACATTCAAGATTATGAAATTTGTCTGTTCAACATGCTGCATATTAACAAACTTCCCACTATCAAATTGATAATAAATGGATGGTTACTTAGGTTATTATGTTTTTCTTTTTTTTTAAAGGATTATTTTCCCAATTAGCACCATACACCATAGCATGACAGTCCTCTAGCTGGTAGTGCAGCTGATAGCGGGGGTCAGAGTCCATCCATCTGCCACCCCCTGCTATAAATCCCCACCCTCCCTCAGTCAGAGAAGAGCTCTTCTCTCCTGCTCTTACTTATCCAAACACAAACCCTAACTACTGACTGTAAGGAGCTAAACTTTATTGAAATAAATACATTGTTTATTTGTTTCTGAGCTGCATCTCTTCCTCCATTGTCATCGCTTTAGAACCAGGTCATGAGGACAGTTATTTCCAGGAAACTTCCAGGACATCATTCAGAAGCCGTAGCAGTATTTTTATTACTTGTCAGGGTATGTATATGTTTCCATGTAGGTTTGACTGCTGATGGGTAATAGAGGAGGAGAGGTGACCAGGTCTCTCTGCAGGGACAATATAGTTTTGGTTTAGCTTCTCGAGTTCTTCCACGGCTCTGCTGGTGAGAATTTATTTCCACTTCCTGTACATGCATCTCTTCCTGTTCTCTGGAGGATTATCTCTGTGTATAAGCTGAGCTATATAGTAGCAGAAACACTTCATCATCTGAACCACAGTGAGAACATTGTCCTCAGGTGACGTTAAGAAAATGGCCTCATGTTCGACTCTTTCTGGAGTATCACATTTAGACAATAGTACACCAACACCACTGCCCTCCCTCTGGACTTAAGCTGCGCTCACATTATTGCAAACAACAGCATTTGCGTGCAGCATTGTTCTGTGTGTGGTGTGTTTTATTTTTTCCTGATACCCTGTGGTGATACGCAGCAAGCTGGGTGCCAAACACTGCACCAAAAGTTCATATTCATTAAAGTGTTTACCCATGTTTGACTGACCTTTGTGAGCAGCTGTGAAAAAATTGACAAAAAGTCAGTTCAGCAGAAGGAAGAGGATGTTAGGTTATGAAAGTTGTATGTAGCTGGCAACAGAGTTAATGCACCATATTTTAAGCTACAGATGATTTACTCTAACTGACCTCCAACATTAATGCAGACATCTTCATACACTCTGATTTTATTTTATTTTTGTTCCCATTCTTGTGTATTGAAGAGAAGTACAGACGGAGGTAGAAAACCCTGAGAGAGGGAGGTGCATATAGGAGATGTGAAAGAGTCTCAGCTGGCAGAGACAGCAAGGTTTGGGGAAAACCAGCAGTGTTTCAACTTTCCAAGAGCCCTTTTCAGTGCGAGACTGACAAGTAGCAACATGAGCAGTGTCGGTCAGCAGAGACGAGAAGAACATGTTGTGCTTCATCTGGAGCTTGTCGAGTCGCAGCTTCATCACGCTCCCCTACCTCTCGTTTCCCAGCAAGAAAAGGAACCTTGACTACACGTGTAGAGCGCACACACACTCACTCCTTCACCATACAGCATCGCCTCCACCATAACATCCACACCTGGATCAGTCCCTAAACATAGCACAAGCCATGTATGGCCACAGAAAACGCTCCTATTTTCCCCTTAGATGTGTATCTGAGAGCACAGAAGTGTTTGCATCGTCCTGATCTGTGTAAGCCATACCAGGGATGATGATTTGAAAGAAGTGTTTGCTCTTAGTATGACTCCAACAATTGTCTTTCCTGACATGTGCAGATTTATTCACAGAAACCTCTTGCTCATGTAACTCAATCATGTGGTGGAGAATAATTTTATTCAACACTCCCTTTTCTTGGTTTGAATGCCCTGAGAGGCGAGTGAGAGAAAAAAATCTGGTGATTCATTTTCTAAGTCTGATCCAAAATTTTCCTCTCCTGTGTTTTTTATTTTCAGAACAGGTGGAAAAAAAGAGTTTTGCCAAGATAATCTTTCTTAGTTACTTCAAAAAAAATCAACTGTGAAATGGGAGGGGGAAGAAAACTTACGGCAGGTGAACATTTTTATTCATTTAAGGGGTCAGTTGAGGTGGTTTGGGCATCTGATCAGGATGCCTCCTGGGCGCCTCCTGTTAGAGGTGTTCCGGGCACGTCCGACTGGTAGGAGGCCCTGGGACAGACCCAGAACACACTGGTGGAACTATATCTCCTCTGTTCTGGGAATGCCTTGGGGTTCTTCAGGAGGAGCTGGAAAGCTTTGCTGGGATCAGGGAGGTCTAGGGTGCTTTGCTTGGCCTGCTGCCCCCGTGACCCGAGTGTAATGCTGCATAACTTGCCAACACTCAGTATATAACCCTTGTGTTTAGAGTGTATTGAGAAATAAAAACTCGCCTGAAAGAAAACATGAATGCTTTTAGTCCTATTAAGGTCATGGGGTTGTTCTACACTTCAGCCTCTTGTGGCCGAAATGAGTATTACAACCACAAAAGAATTTACCTGCCAAAAAATTTGTTTAACCTGTTTTCACAGAATAAATAAAATTAAGGGACTTAGAAACATTATCCTGGCAGATCTTTTTTTTTACCTGTTCTTAAAGGGATACTAGCGGATTTTCAACCAGCTTTGTGTCATAACAACTTACTCGTCTTCATCCCCTATGGGGCAGTGAGCACTTTCCATTGCATTCGGTTCTTAGCAGTATGTTGCGCCTCTCGCCATGACAGGTTCCGGGTTGTCTGTTGCCTGGTGGTGTCCATCTTAAGGCGACTCTTGTGATCCGGCCCTGTTCCATTCTTAGCACGTGGCCATCTCAAAAGTCTGTGTGTGATTTATTTGGTGATACTGTAGCTACTTGTTTTCTTGTACAGTTGAAGGTTCGAGATTTTGTTTGGCCTTCTTCCTGTACTTCTCCCTGTGCTGTTACCTTTGTTGTGGTGGAGAGGCTTACGCGATTCTAAGACCCTGAGAGCTACGCTGGGGGCGGGGTCCACAGCCCCTGGTAGGTTCAACCTTACCAGGTTGATCTCAGGAGAGGAGCCAGATGAAAGTCAGCACACAGGCCCTCCCGGCCTGGAGGTTGGGAGTGGCGCTAACAACGCCACCCCATCAAAAACACAGTTATAGAAACCACAATGATAACAATGTTGATAGTGTGTGTAAATGACCTGTGGTAAACTTCCCTCCATCTTACCAGCTCTCCCTCCCCATCTCTTAACTCAAATTTTTAGATTTTCGCTGGCTCTATGCTCTTGGATTCTGTCATGACATTTTCTATTTCTCACCTAAAATGTCTTCAGAAGCATATTTTCTTGCACTGTTTGGCTATGATATGAGAATCTGTGAATGAGAATCTTTCTACCTATTGAGCAAAAGTGAACACCACAGCCCTTTTACTGTTTTTTTTCTGGTCATGAGGTACCAGTTTTGAAAGTTTAGTGTTCTTCTACTGCATAGACAGTCTAACTTTGTCTGTGCAAAATTTAGGCTGCCTTGACAAAAGTTTTCCAGCAGTGAAATACTACTTTAAGTCATAAACACAGGAGAGAAAATTAATTTCAATCAGACGTAGAAAATGGATCACAAGATTTTTTTTCTTACTTGCCTCTTAGGGCTTCTATATATAGGCATACAGTAGCTGGAGAAATACATTAACATACACTCACTAAGGCATACTGTACATTGTACCAGCACATTTTACGGGGGCATCAGCTCATCTCACACAGTCTGACAGTTCAGTTCAGTGTTTACATTGAATGGCAGATTACATATTCATTCACCATGTGCATTCACACTGGATCATAGCTGTCAGCGCCGCTTTATTTCCCTAATACTGTGTATCTGCTTAATAATGCAGTTGCCATATCTGTCCTATAGTCTCCTGAATCCGCTCTCAAGATGTCAGCTTTCATCATACACCTGTCAGCACTGTTGTCATGTTATCACCGCCTTCAGCCATGAAAGAGAAGCTGCTTTAATCATTTTAAACAGTGTGTCATCTGAGAGAGCGTGTTTCTATTCAAATGTATTTAGAAGGTATTCTTACCTTTGATTAAATACATCAGGGACTTTACAGGCAGCACAACAGAGCAAGCAACCAGTAATTTAGTTGCTATAACTGGACGTGCAGCCGTATACTCTTATGGACTATTTGACCTTTTTTTTCTTGTTGACTTTGTCTCTGAAATTTGAAGAGAAAAGGTCCCTGTGAAAGTAGGCTTTATTCATGCTGCTGATGCCGCTCATGTTTATGTGAATGTGTCAGCGCGTGTGAGAGGGGATGGAGAGTGAGGTTCGGTGTGTCTGATTGCATTAGTGGGTGACTTGTTTCTCATTGACGTTTCCTCTCATTTTTCTAATTGACTCTAGCTGGAGACGTTAAAGCAAGATGACAGAGGGAGCGAACAGAGTGCTAATCAAGTCAGTGAAAGTGGGAAGAAAAATCCGAGCTCTCAGTGCTCCACTCAAAATATTTGTCTTCTCCTCTTATTTTTATTTATTTCACCTCCTCCCCTCCCCGTTCACTCCTCCACCGACAGGATACATCAATACAGGCCAGTCTTCACAAGGACCGTATTTGTCACTGACTAAATCACCTAGACGCAACTGGGTTAGAGAATGAAGGACCAGCACACAGAGCACATACAGAGTAAATGTGCACACACAAACACATACTTGCACTCTCACATTAGACAGGAACTTGAAGACAAGCCGTCCTGATTAGGCTAGACTCTGGAGAGGAAGCCACCTTCCGTTGCCACGATCCTTATTTTAGAAGCTTCAATCATGCGAGTCTTTTTCTGACACACACACACACACACACACACACACACACACACACACTTAAATTTTCTCCTCTACCCTCACTTCTGTGTATCTGGCTCACAGTAAACAACAGCTTGATCATTAGCATCGTTAGCACTTTCTCTCTTGTGTTGTTTTGGCCCCTTTGTCAGAACTTGGGCTGCTGGCTTCATTCTTCTGCTCCTTCATCTTGTGCTCATTGTCTTGTCCTTCTTTTTTTATGTAGATTATTTTGTGTTTATTTTCTATTTTTGCATTTCCCTTACAGTGCAAAACTCTTTGTGAGCTTATTAAAATACTTTCTGTGCCATTTTCTTTGCCAAGTAAATTGATGTATACCCTCAAATGTGAGGCTGTTGCTGCCCGGAGCCCTGTGTAGATTTTTTCAGTGGCGTCAGTGTTTAATTGAAGTGCTGTGTTGGTCTTTTAACAGTGTTGTGTGATCTCTGTATGTCCTCAGGATGTAACAGCATCATCAGTGGTGTCCTGCAGCCAGGACAAGGAAGGTCTCCCAGAGAAGAATCGTGCCAGTCCTGTTCAATCTGAGAGGGATGCACTGCTAGTCGGTAAGCTGTCTAACTGTCCATCTCCATGGCAACACTACATTTACAATACAGCGATTCAATTTTCTCATGGTAGTTAAAATGTTAAACCCTGCATGGACATTTATCTTAAAGGGACAATTCACCCTAAAGTCAAAAATACAAGTTTTTCCTCATACCTGTAGTGCTATTTATCAATTTGGGTGTGAGTTGCTGAGTGTTGGAGATATCGACCATAGAGATGTCAGCCTTCTCTCTAATGTAATGGAACTAGATGGCACTCGGCTTGTGGTGCTCAAAGCGCCAGAAAGTACATTTGAAAACTCATTCAATAAATAGTTAACAATATAAAGGTTATCTGCTGATCATCAACATGTTCATGTTTTCATTTCAAGCATGTTAGCATGCTGAGGTTAGCATTTAGCTCAAAGCACCACAATATTAAAACAGTACAGTGTCATAAGCCCTTTTTACACAGACCCAAACAACAGCAGCATAATGCCGCTTCAGTGTGTGATTATACACTGTATCGCAGCTTTGCGGAATCAAAAGAGGCTTGATGGGCATGACATGTAACACAACAGCATCTGCCTCTAGTGTGACATAAAACATACATGTCAGCAGCCCCTTCTAAACAACAATGGCATTAACGGATCAATAACAATCATTTACCGTCCATGTTATTTTGTGGCTGATTTTGTCCTCTGCTCGGAGAGTAAGGAGCTCACAAATCTTGTCTTCCCAATTTGCTGACATTTACAGCTGCTGTTCTTCTTTGAATAAACCGCTAAGTGCTATTAGCTTCTTTTTATATCTCCCGGTGGTGGGTCGCATGCATGACATGTCGTCAAAACATCATATCCATGCTGCCCATGATCCCATCTTGCATATTGTTGTCCTGTTTATACAGAGACTGTTTCAGTGCTGGTACTACCTCCCATGGTAGCTTGAAGGCGAGTCCACTCTTTCCCCCCATTCTGCAATTGTACCTTGGGTACAGAACAAGATGGCGGCATGATAGCGTGATATTCCTGCCTTAAACAAGCAGTGTAAGAGGGGCAAAAGAGCTGCAAACCTGACCTACAAGATGTGTGTGACAGTATATTAGGTCTTATGTTTCATCTTCTTGAATTCATCTTTGGGTATTTTATTGTTTCCTGTATGATGATGGCATTCTGACATTATTAATTGTTCTTTAATACTTGAATTAGCGTTAAATTGAGCTAAAAAACAATGGGAACATCTTCTAATATAAAGAGTTCCAACCCCATTGCCAACAATTACGGCCTCAGAAATGATGCTCTCAGCAGAAACTTAACATTATTAGTTTCACAAAGGGAGTACAGACTACATAGCTGTTCAAACATGTTTTTTCTCTTTTCCTATTGTCCATCAGTTGTACAACATAACCACAACATGCAGTGCCAATGCCACCTCTACAGCAGATGGGTTTCTCTGATTTGCTTCAGTCGCTTTGACGTAATAACTATGCATAATTACACAGCCATTAGAGCGAGAGCGGAGGAAGATATGAAGAGAGAAAAAGACCACTTTACTCATTAGATTACATAACACAATGTGACTTCATGATAATGCGAACTATGGCCAACATCTATCTCCCTCATGTGTAATAAACTACATTATTTATAGAAGTAAACAAAGCCTCGTCCTATTTTGCTGCTTGTTTTCCGGCATGCTGAGTTTTCACATGTTAATTGTCAAGGACATCCGTTGGCTCAAAGCATGAAAGATGAAACTTGCTGCGTCTTGTTAGGGAGTGAAAAGAAAATGCAATTGTGCTTGAGTTTACCAAATAATAGCACTCTCTGTATCAGTCTGTTTGGTTCTACTGTTCCTCTGGCGCCAGGAATACCTGCTCTACTGTCTCATAGCAGCTAGTTAGGCAGTCAGTGGTGCTTGTCCTCTGCTCATGCCCACTCTGGCTGTTTGCTGAGGCAGAGTTTGGCCATAGTTAAAGAACCTGGCACCTTCTTATGTCAGAATCACTCCTCTTGACGTCTTGTTTGATGCTGAGTTGAAGTGAACACCGGCGGGTAAAAAAAGGGACACTCAGCTCCTAAAGGAAAATGTTTCCTCAGGAAACAAAGGGTTGAATCTCTTTGCCTTTTCTCTCCCTCCACACAGTGAATGTAGATGAACATGGTTGTGTAATCTTTGAACTATTCCCTTCCTGGAAAATGGGAAGCAGAACTATAAAGATAAAAGTATTTTTGTTTATTGTTGAGCTGTAAAGGCCTTTCTAGAGTGGGTTGTGTTTTTCCATAAGAAAGAAGCACTTAGTGTGCTTCTGAAAACGCCATTAAAACTGTCTGTCAAAGAATAATTCTGCTTTATCACAACTCGGGTTTTACTGTTTTGTAGGTCATCATTTTTGCATAATTACATCATTTTTCCCACCAAGTTAAGGGTCAAAGCTTGGATTTAAGAAATACTGAGGTCAGAAGCCCAAATTCTCCCAGCTGAACCCCAACCTGAGAACCAAACCCAACCAAATGCTATAAAATGTTCTTAGTATTAAAAGAAAATACAAAATATGACAATTTATTTATTTGTTTAACTGTTCAGTTACATTTGATTTCCCTACTTCATAGTTTAAACACTCCTTTAAAGGCTCTGAAGTCTTTTGTACTCTGCCAGGTAGTGAGGAAATATCCCTTTCATTTCAATTTATCTAGTTTTTGGCAGAAAACATTAAAAATTTAAAGCCCGCCTCTACTCAGAAGTGTGTTTTTCCTCTATTTTCTGTCCCCTAAAATGTCTGACCTTCACTACACTGAACTGTATCCGTGTAAAGTTTGTTACTAGAGAGGTATTTCACATGTCTTTGCTGCAGGAGGTGATGTCCGTGCACTTCCCTATAAACTGAGATTGAAACGTGCACTGGGCAGCTAGAATGGGAATGTAACTAATGCGAAAGCCAATCAGGTCATGAGGAAAATGATTTGATTCGGCTAAAAGCTGAATAATGATGATATAACTTTGTAAGATATTGTAAGCTATTTTTGTCTGTGCTGCCATTTTACTCATCACTCCCTGTCAAAGCCCCAGTGACATATGATTTTTGACTTAAGAACATCATCAGTGCGCAAGATAACCACTTCAGATGTACCTTTTTTGGCATTCAGCAGTACTGGTAATTCGTGTGTTATTTAGTCAGTTACCACAATAAAACAAAGAGCATAAAAAAGTTTTTTCTTTATTACTCTGTCTTAGTCATTTTCTAAATCATATCAAGGGTTATTTTTGTGTTTATAAGACAGAGATACTTGAACCAAAACATACATGATTTGTTCATAGATCTCGTCAGTTATGTACTATGTTAGCCAAAACTGCAGCAGTAAGACACAAGTTGTAATAAATCAGGAACTATCCCTCAAGTTTGTCTTGTTATTCCTTATAGAAAGTCTAGCTCTCCTATAGCACACATGTGCCTGTGGAGCAGATGCTCACACATATTGTGTCCTTAAACACATGGAGTGGTACTAGAGAAAGATGTAGAGAAACCTACACGCTGCTCACCTTCAATCCTCTGTATTGAGTCACATTTTAAACAATGCAAACAAAGCCCATACATTCCTGCAAACAGTGTCAGCCAACTGAATGTCAGGATCAGAGTTATCACGACTAAATTATCTTTTGAACTTCTAAATGATTAGGTTATCTTTTTTAAAACCATTTCTAAATGATGTAAAATCTACTACAACATGAAATCTTACTTATGAATATATATTTTACCCTTTTAACTCACCTGATACAGAAACAGATTGTTGACAGTGATAGAATAAACACTTGTATACACCTACAAATGCAACAGTGCCTTGCTTATAAATCTTAACAATGACGGTGAACAGTCTGACCCAACAGTGGGACCATGAGGTCTCAGGCAGGTAGCTTTAATACAGACAGGATTAGCCAGAAACTTTCAACCATACACACACAAAATGCTAACAACATAAAGTATTTCAAATTACTAACAACATGTGTTTACATGTTTACCGAGCTTTGTGGATGATAACTACCTTAAACAGGGCGAATAGGATGGGAAAGAGTTGAAGAGAAACCCATACGTTGTTCTCGCCGTCACTAATCTGTATTGAGTGAGGAAGAAGAGTGCGATACCCCTACTGGAGCTCAAAGCTCTAATGAACCTACACAGACAAAGATCTTCACCACCTATCTGTCTTCCTTTCTTTGTGTCACTGGCTGCATATCCCTAACAGTGACCGAAAATGAAATCATATGTCCTGAATAAAATACTGTAATAACTGAGGCGAGAAAGAAATTAGCTTTTCTCCAAATTAAATATTTCTGTTTGAAAATGAGTGTTTCTCGTCTGTCATACACACATTGAGGTCAGATCATCTGGAGGCCCACCACCCGAATCTCAGCTGGTGTCTTCTATCGGCCTCATGGCGCTCTAACGATGAGCTGAGGTGCGGGATTATCTCTCTCCTGGCCCTATCAGAGAGCGGAGAGCAGATGGTTTGGTTCGAGTTTGTGGAGAGTTTCAGTAGCACGCGGCTTTGATGAGAGATAACGGCATCAAAGCCGTCATCAAACACTCCCTCTAATCTGGAGCCACAATATACAAGAGGCTCTTAACAGTACTGGGAGTCTGACAAAAGCCACTCGATGCATCCTCGCTTGTTTATCAGTCAGGCTAGAGGAGGGAGAATAATGCAAACTGATTTCTTGAGTATCCTACCATGATTTAAAGTTATGTTTGAGAGGCGACACAAACTGAAAGGCTGGAGCTTTGTGACAGGTTATGTGTCACCATTTTGACATTTTAATTAACATGTCTGCGTGACCTATTTGTTCTACCTCAGGGATCATTTCGACGTTCCTGCATGTCCACCCGTTTGGAGCCAGCATTGAGTACATCTGTTCCTACCTGCAGCGTTTGGACACCAAGGTAACACACACACACACACACACACACACACACATACATACTGTATCCTAGACATAGTGACACAGATTAAATTTCCCTGCAGGGCTGACATATGGGTCTGCTGTATGCCAGGGTCCTGCTGTGCCATTTTAGTCTCCTGGCACGCAAACAAGCCTGAAGTGCCGGCGAGAGCCATCAGTTACTCTGAGATTTTTTAACCGTTTATGTATCTCAGCAAAGAGGCACAGGCACATCACTTTACAGCTGCACTGCTTCACACTCATGCACCTGTCCCTACCAGTGTGTAAACAAATAGGCTACTGGCTAAAAACACAGAGGTGTACTTAGGTTTAAATTGAATACTCACAAGTTTAACGAAGCTTCCCCTTTCATCATTTTTCACCATGTCAGTCATGGAGTGTGTAATAAATCTTGACTGATGTTCCACAGGTGTTATTTTTACCTCATGATGTGAGACTGAGGTGCTGACATTTGGGACCATATCAAAAAGACATACAAATGGCTAAAGTGGCTTTTTGTTAATAGCTTTCTCATTTCTAAAATAAATTTCAAACATTTTTATTTATTTTTTTTTAATCTAGACTTCCTCACACTGCAGGCACAATCTCCTTTTTTAAAAACCCAGTCACCAGAAAAAAATGTTGGCATTGTAAGTTGCACATGTAGCAAGTATGTTGAAACTTTCTGTTTTAACAATGCTGTGGTTAATGTACGATTAGGTTCAGGCACTAAAACTACTTGGTTATGGTTAGGAAAAGATCATGATTTGGCTTCAAATTCTCGGATTCAGGGGCTCAGCCCCACTAGAAGAGCAGCAATGTTTCCGTAAAAATCAATCTCTTTTTGTGACACTATCTCTGCTGATAAAACAGCAACAGGTCTCCCCAAAAACACCCACATTTGGAGCCTAAAAAGCTGCTGGGAACATGGCAATGACTGGTTAAATCACAGCTTGTTTGTTTGTTGGTCTTAAACCTTGGTCTGCAGCTTGGCTGGTGATACAGTATCCCCAACTCATGATGATAAAGTCAGCTAAAATACAACATTACTTTAAAAATGTAGATATATTCCATTTCAAATGTTCAAAGGTAACATATTCATGGTTTATAGTAGTGGTTCATGGTGCAAAAGTGGGTCGCGGGCTCATTCTTAATGGGCCGCAAGTTACTTGCAATTGTGTCAAGTTTATGAAAAACACACTTTATTTTAAGGACAATGAATTTATGGCACAGAGCTTTTATTTTATAGTGCTGTTTCCTGCTGTAGAGTGAGTGACTAACGGACAGCTACTTGACAGAGATGTCAGATTAGCTGGACAACATGTCCAAATGCAAGTATGATGCTGAATGTATTAAACTGTGTGGACCTTGAACTAATGACTAAGGAGAAATCTGAACCCCAGGGTTGGACCAGTTGGGAACCACTGGTTTACAGAAACATGCAATGCCAACATTTCCTTCTAGTGACTGAGCTGTTTTTAAATACGTGACACTAAAGGGCTCTGTGAGTTTTTATGGCCTGTTTTTTGTCAATAGTGTTTTTTTCTATGGACTCTTCAGACCAACATTCATCTGAACCCATTCGGCCTTGAGCTTGTCAAGGAAATTATGCAAAATGCTGCAATTCTGACTGTATTCTGTGTTTTTTCACTAAACACCTGTTTTATTTGCTCTACTGATTTCCACCCAAAACATTAATAGTTACACTGTTTCTCAGTTTAGACTCTTCTTCTTTTTTGAAGGTAAAATCGAAATACAAATGATGTATCATTCTGAGATTAATTTATTTACATGGTTAAAATATTATGTTTGTTGGCAGCTGAACTTACTGACATATGTATGGGGCAGTAGAAAACAGTAGAATAGACAATTTCTAATATCAGGTGTAAACACACTAACCTGATCTCGTTCCCAGGGCGTCAAATACAGCAGTTTGGTCAGAGGCTGTTGACTTCCAATTCTGACTCACAAGGCACCCTTTGGCGTCTGTATGAGACATACCAGGCTTTCCAACAAACTTAAATGGCAATGACGTAGTATCAAGAATAAGAAAGTCTGAGTACTGTGGGAGGAAGGGGTGTGGGATGAGTAATACAAACACAGGACTTTCACCTAGGAGACCACAGTGACTTTTGTGACAATTGAGTTGAGTTGAGTTGCACATAGACTTACTCATTAACTTACTTACATAAGAGGAGTTAGTAACAAACGTAGTTATCTAAGTTTTGGTGATGCGACCTACATTCCTATGAACATGGAATTTTATTTTGAGAAGACACTATGCATATGATGAGTGGAAATTGTTATGCCGTTTCTGAGTGTCCAAAATTGATGCTAAGGAGGTACCAAGGGTGTCATAGTTTGAAGCGTTGGGGCCGCTGACCGTGCTGCTGTATTTGATGAGTTGGAAATGAGAATGTCTTTACCACATTCACTGCAGGTGTAATCAGAATACAGTTACAAACACAGGTATTTTTGTGATATGAACAGATAGAAGCTTTGTGTTAGTTACACAGTCACAGCAGGAGCTGCCTGAAGTGGGCAGCTGAGTAAACCCACAGCTGTTGATGCAGCAGGTTTATCCCACCACGGTTTTTCTCCTGATGCAGGACGAAGCACCGCTGACCTTCCCGATGGTCAAAATCTTGTTTGTCTCAACCTTTTAGGCCTCAGCTGCTCCTGCCTTATTAAAAGCAAGAACCTCAATATATAGAATTTTTTGTCTTTGCTCCGTTAGAGCCTCTCTGTTTCTGTCTGTTGCCGTTATCACTTTCTAATTTTATCACACATCCCCACTTGCACAACTTATTGATGAATATATTCATGTTCTGCGTCCGTCTGCTGCTGCCTGCCGCTGCCAGTTTAGGCTGTTAGTCAGCCTGATTTCTGTGAACAAGTCGACACGTTTGAGCTGATTCCTGGTTTATAACCGAGCTGAGCTTCGTCGTCACCATCCTTCCAAGACTGTTCTTGATTTCCAAATGTGCTCTCATTATCTCCTGCCGTTCAACTCGCTGCATCTGACTGGCACCTTTATGACGAGAGCATCCAGTTGATATAATGTTAAAGTGTTTTTGTTTCTCTTGATTTAACACTAATAAAGGTTATTGGTTTCTCACCAGGCGCTCATCCAACAACGCGTAATATTAAAAACAGTCAGTGTCATTCTGTTGGATCTGATTGCTCTCCTGCCATCTTATAGCTTTCACAAACAAATTAAAGGAATGTAAAATACAAGGACTGGTAAAGGCTTGCTCAGTCTATAATAGAGTGTAGTGGTCTGTCTGTTATTTAACTGATTAACAGATGAACTGATTAAAATGTAGTCTTCACAATGTCAGAATATAGTGGAGAATGCCCATGGCTATTTCTCAGAGCCCAAGGAAATGTTTTCATGTTGCTTATTTTGTTCAAACAGCAGTCCACAACTCTATTATATTTTATTTACAATCATATAAAACAGAGAAAACCAGAAAATCCTCACATTGAAACATCTGTAAACAACAAGTGTTTGTTATTTTTGTTTGATAACTGCATTCACGGCAGGTGAAAATCTTGTTTGAGGCTGAATTTCTCACCATCCTGCAGTTGAGAGGTGTACTTCAGGGTGTGTCAGTACACTATGACATCACTGTTGGGTGTGGTTACAGGTGCAACACGCTTAAAACTTAAAAACAATCAAACACTCAAATTCAGCCTGGTGTTAAATTACTTTTTCGGACGACCATCTCAACACTTCAGTTTGGAAAATTAGCATATATCTTAAAAATGTTGGGGAGAAGAACATGTCAGTCTTCATTAATGGTTTAACAATTTGGGGAATATGCTTATTAAAGAGAGTTAGATGAGAAAATCGATGCTGATGGGCGCCCCGTGAAACTGCTTTGAATATCACCCTTGCCAAACGCATTAAAGAACTCTACACCCTCTGTTCCTCTCCTTAGAGGCAGGACATTGGATTTTGATGCTCCTCTACCTCCTTCATGTATCTTTAGCCTGCTCCACTGGACAAAAACCCCACCAAAACCAACAAATTTCTGTCTTTTGTATTTAATGGGAAAGGTTACAATTGGCATTCACTCCCAGGACAAATGATTCTGCAGTAGTCACGAGAGTTTAACGGCTCCAGCTCTGATCGGCTTCGATTAGCAGTGATTGAAATTCAATAACCAGGTAGACCCACTAATTTTAGCTTCTTAGCCAGTGCAGTGAATTGACCGGCTGCCACTAAACAATGTCCGTCTCCACCCAAGCAGCACTCGAACATCATTCAAAACTTAGTCTTAACCAAGTTTGAAAGAAAGAGATTAAAAAAAGAAGTAACCACCGTAACATTCTCACTAGCCTTCATGCTGCTGTTCACTAACCTGTTTTGTGGCCCATCTGTTCAAATAAACACAAGAAGTTTGTGCTCTAGATAAAGGATCAGTGCTCAGTGAATAACCTCCTAAGCGCTGTGATAAGCTATTATGGCAAGGCTTAATTATACAGACCATTGAGCAGTGATAACTAACATGTCTTTGGGGTCATCAGGTGGGAACCTCCTTTCACCAGTGTTTCGTCTAGTTGGTCCCATGACACCTCCAGGAGGCTAGACAGTGATCTCTGGCGTCCCAGAGACACTCCCCTAATGCCAGGTCTCACTGCTCCCCGCACCAACCCAACAACCTCCTTTACCTTACTTACACATGGCGTTCTCAGCCCACACAGCACTGCCACCTTCAACGAACCCAGGCTCTGTTTATGCGAGCTCCAGGTAGCGACAGTGCTGATACTACCTTTCCTAGCACACCTTACATTACGCATGACTTTCTCAGCCCAAACAGCACTGCCACCTTCAACAAACCCAAGCTCCGTACATGCTAGCTCCAGGTAGCGACAGTGCTGACACTACCTTTCCTAGCGCATTCACCATACCCTATTTCACATGCTACATATTAACTCCAATATAAGCTAAAGGTTTTTTTTTAAAGTTTTTTTGATTTTTAACTAGCTCTGTCATCACAGTGTGTGCAGATAAATGGTGTTTGGCTTCCCCTGTGCTGCCAGGCCTGCAGCTCCCTGCTTATCCTCTAGTGTAAGTCTGCCAAATTTCTTGGCAAATGAACAGGAAGCTCAGAGTGTTTGGCTGCAAGAGGTGGAGGGACAGCAGGGTATATAGTTATTGGGTACATCCATGGGTGCTTAAGCTAGCTTGCAGCAGTCTCTCTTAATGGGACTGGCTAGCAATACCCTGGCAACCACTCATTAGCCTGCCATCCTCATCTTGAAGTGGGCGTGGTTTCATATAAAGTGGGTTGGAAAAATGCAGCCAGGCTAGCACTTTCCCCCTGTTATTGATCTTCACATTTTTCTCACAGGCATGAGTGATATCGATCCTCTGAAGTGTATCTCCCAACATGTCACACTGTTGCTTTAAGTGTGTGTATGAGTTGTATGTCAGTTTTGTATGTGTTTTGCATGCTTTGTACATGATTGTGTTGCGTGTTGGAGATTTTGTTGAAGCCTGTTTGCCTGTGTATCTGTTGTTTCAACACTAACTCTGCACATCAAGCAGTCCACAGAGTTTTGTCAATACCACTGACTAGACTCTCCAACAACATGCCCAATCCTCTCTGCTTATCTACCGGCTCCACACGCACACAGCTCCATTGTCTGTAATGATACACCAGTGCTATCTCCATGATGGACCTTAATGCATCCTGGCATCAACACAGAGCTCCACCAACCTAGTTATTAATGCAAGACACTATGGGTCGTCCACAGGAGCTCATACAGTGGATTTCTGTCTCTCACCTCAACCTGTCTCAGCCTGCCTGGATGGTGTGAGCCAACGTGAATCCTGTCATGTATCTCATACTGTCTTCATGCTTGGCCTATTTATCTGGTTCAAGAGAAGGTGTGAGAAATGAGTGTGAGCATGATGAAAATTAAGAGCAGAGGTGTGAATAGTGGAGGTGTGAGGATGTGTGAGATTGTCTGTGCTCATTCGTGTGGAAAAAGTAGTATTGTGTGACATCTTACTCTTCCCATTATGTGTTTCCACAGATCAACACCAGTGAGGTGGAAGCTCTTCTCTCTCGGCTGCCCTGCACCTTCAGACAGGAGCTGACCGGCGTCGGAGCCAGTCTGGAGAAACGCTGGAACTTCTGCGGCTTCCAGGGCATCAAGAGCACTTAGACTCTGCTGGTGACGCTTCTGAGACGCACAAGAGACGACAGGTAGCCAAGGCAACACAGGTACACGGAGGACACGCACAGCTGACGGAGGCACTGGACTCCATTTGCGAAGACAAGAGTGCAAATTCACCACAAATCTCAGATCAGGAAGGGGAGTTCTGTGTAGGCAGCAGAGAGATAAATATACAGGTTTTTTTTGTGATGGCAAATTAATTGGCAGCATCTCTATGGTGACCAAGAGGTGGATGTATTTCTATGGTGACAGTCTCATCATCTCTCACTCTCTCTGGGTTTTTTTGGGATTCAACTAAACGTCCAAATCTCAGCAGAGTCATGGCATTAGTTGTATTTTTATACTCGAGCCCACATTTGGCTTAGCGTACTGTCAGACCTGGACTAAAAGGGCTACACAGGAAGGTCATCAGGGTCGACTTTCAACCTCAGAAACCCTCTGGCTTCCTTTTTTTGCCTCTTCTCAATTTTGTACAATGATGTGAAATAAATTCTTATAGTTCCTTCTTCTATTAAAGGTGCACAGAGGATGCATTTTTAGTCATTTACACATCTCAGTGTTGAATTATGCTCCTACTTGATGCCACATGAGTCAGTTCTGAAATGGACAATGAACATTAGAGTGTAATCAGGCCCCGAATGGGACCCTAAAATGCTGCAAATGTTATAATGAAGAGCGCAGACATGTTCTGATCACACCAGTGATCTTCTTATCATTATAAATGGAGACAAGGATACATGTTGGCTATTCACACGGTGCCTTCCAGGTCTGGTTAATTTTACAAAGACAGACTGTTTTCTTTGCGCAATTTAATTCCAAATTATTGAATGTGAATGAGAGCACGCTCTTCTCTTTGGCTGCATCCACAATTACAGTTCCAGCCACGGATGATAATTGTGTTCACTGCTTCGTTGTAGAATAATGTGAAAAGGAGCTTCCTTTTGTTTGTCGGAGGGCTCAAACAAACAATTGGGTGTTTTTTTTCCCCCTGCAGGCACTCAGCGCAGACGATTAGCACATGCCTGGGAAACATTCATGATGAAACAGTTGATGCATTAATGGTGGAATAACAATTTTGAGCACATCAAAGGCGGTAAGATGCATTAGAAATGACAGCGACAGGTGGTTTGTTGGCTTCAAGGAGCGGCTTTACAGGAAGAAACAGATGAAACATACTAATGGCAAAACATAGATGTAGATTTCAGGGATGGAGGCAGTGGACACGTCTCCTAGAACATGTGCATTTGTCCCTCCAATTACAAGCTTTTACAAAACCCAAAACCAGTGAAGTTGGCACGTTGTGTAAACCGTAAATGAAAACAGATAAAACAGAATACAATGATTTGCAAATCCTTTTCAACCTATATTCAATTGAATACACTGCAAAGACAAGTTACTTAATGTTCGAACAGGTAAACTTTGTAATTTTTTGCAAATATTAGCTCATTTGGAATTTGATGCCTGCAACATGTTTCAAAAAAGCTGGCACAAGTGGCAAAAAAGACTGAGAAAGTTGAGGAATGCTCATCAAACACTTATTTGGAACATCCCACAGATGAACGGGCTAATTGGGAACAGGTGGGTGCCATGATTGGGTATAAAAGCAGCTTCCCTGAAATGCTCAGTCATTCACAAACAAGGATGGGGCGAGGGTCACCACTTAGTGAACAAATGCGTGAGCTGATTGTCGAACAGTTTAAGAACAACATTCCTCAACGAGCTATTGCAAGAAATTTAGGGATTTCATCATCTACGGTCCGTAATATCGTCAAAAGGTTCAGAGAATCTGGAGAAATCACTGCACGTAAGCGACAAGGCCGAAAACCAACATTGAATGCCCGTGACCTTCGATCCCTCAGGCGGTACTGCATCAAAAACCGACATCAGTGTGTAAAGGACATCACCACATGGGCTCAGGAACACTTCAGAAAACCACTGTCAGTAACTACAGTTCGTCTCTACATCTGCAAGTGCAAGTTAAAACTCTACAATGCAAAGCGAAAGCCATTCATCAACAGCACCCAGAAACGCCGCCGGCTTCGCTGGGCCCGAGCTCATCTAAGATGGACTGATGCAAAGTGGAAAAGTGTTCTGTGGTCTGACGAGTCCACATTTCAAATTGTTTTTGGAAACTGTGGATGTCGTGTCCTCCGGACCAAAGAGGAAAAAAACCATCTGGACTGTTATAGGCGCAAAGTTCAAAAGCCAGCATCTGTGATGGTATGGGGGTGTATTAGTGCCCAAGGCATGGGCAACTTACACATATGTGAAGGCACCATTAATGCTGAAAGGTACATACAGGTTTTGGAGCAACATATGTTGCCATCCAAGCAACGTCTTTTTCATGGACGCCCCTGCTTATTTCAGCAAGACAATGCCAAGCCACATTCTGCACGTGTTACAACAGCATGGCTCCATAGTAAAAGAGTGCGGGTACTAGACTGGCCTGCCTGTAGTCCAGACCTGTCTCCCATTGAAAATGTGTGGTGTATTATGAAGCGTAAAATACGACAACGGAGACCCCGGACTGTTGAACAACTTAAGCTGTACATCAAGCAAGAATGGGAAAGAGTTCCACCTGAAAAGCTTCAAAAATTGGTCTCCTCAGTTCCCAAACGTTTACTGAGTGTCGTTAAAAGGAAAGGCGATGTAACACAGTGGTAAAAAGGCCCCTGTGCCAACTTTTTTGCAATGTGTTGCTGCCTTTAAATTCTAAGTTAATGATTATTTGCAAAAAAAAAATAAAGTTTCTCAGTTTGAACATTAAACATCTTGTCTTTGCAGTGTATTCAATTGAATATAAGTTGAAAAGGATTTGCAAATCATTGTATTCTGTTTTTATCTACGATTTACATAACGTGCCAACTTCACTGGTTTTGGGTTTTGTATTTTGACAAAATTAAATACACTTACACCATACATTGATGCATTAAGGGCACAAATTGGTGCATAAAAATCACCAGAATGCAATAAATCAAGTGTTTAATGCTCAAAATTTTCTGGCAGAGGACCCCAAACTCCCCGTTTCATATGTCCCCCCTTAATGTTGAAACAAAACCTACGTCACTACAGCAAAACATCTAAATGTGGTATGTTTTGAGATCTCTACCCACGTCATTACCCCAGTTTCTTACACTAGTTGATATTAATCTGCCTCATTTTTTCTGCAATGTACTGGTGAGTTCACATCTATCATCCACCATCCTGAAGATGAGCTTCTACTGCCATCTTTTGGAGGAACTTAACAGTGAGAGCGTTGCAACTGTCAGTCTCCCTCGGCTCAATAAAGGATGCTGATGCTGTGTGTGATGGTATTTGAGAAGCTGCTCTCCTGTTACCTACTGTATCAGTGACTGGTGGTGCATGTTAAGTGTGTCTGCCTTCAATATTGAGGCGGTGCAGCATGATGAAAAATGTCAGTTCACTTCTTTTACAGGGCTTTATTATTTGTGTAACAACAGTTTGATTAAATACAAACATTACATTGCACAGATAAAATTAGCTTTATACTAACATACATCATCTTATGCGTCTCCTCACAAATAAAAATAGCCGTTTTTAACATCTAAACAACCGGAACACGTATCTTGAGATAACTCGCTTCAGTGTGGCTGATTAAAACTTTATTGGTGTGAGGTGACACTTCGCTCTGCGTGTTTTCACCAGTGAGAAATCCTGTCTCACTTTGTGAAATGATCATGGAGAACACTGAAATCCCCTCTGTCACATCACATTTATACACAAATAGACCAAGCAGCTCTTTATTAAACAACATGACGCCTAAATTAAAGGAAATTATTACGTTGTTTTTTTTTATAATACAATAACGTCTGACTCCATCAGTTACCAGCTCAGTGCGGATGTGTGTGTTAGTGGGAAAATACAACAGTAGAAAGATGCAGGAATGTTAGATATTAAACTCTCAGCTACTCTGATGGTAAATGTGTGATGAACAATGAGAGTGAGGGGTGTAAATCGTCGTCCAGTCGCCAGCCCAAGTGCTCGCATCCAAATCCTGCAGTCCAAATGCATTTAGTTATCAACACAATCATCAAGTTCTCAGTCTCTTTCCCTTCCAGCTGGAGAAAGTGAATCCTGTCATAGCATCTGCTCTGTTGCTCTACATGTGCTGGGAGTCCATGATGTCCAGATACTTGGCGTCGATCATTCGGGGAAGCAGGCTGATCCTGAGAGAAAACACAGAGATATTGTACAGTAAATGTATACATCCCTCACACACAAACATTAAGTCTGACATTTTTTTGCACTACAAAAGTCTTCAAACTCCACACCCCCCCAGGTTCTAAAGCTAAAAATGTGCAAGCTGATGACATCACTTTTCCTTCCTCCACAGAATGATGACTAGTAAACTGATCTTCCTGTGTTAAATCAGTGGCATTCTCCTGTAAAACAGCTCAGCATGAATCTTAATGTTGACTGTGCAGACGTTGTAGCACTGTGTTGGTTTCCATGGTCCCACTCTGCCCCCTGTTGGCCTGGGTCGACTCACCTGACAGGCACCAGCAGGATCATCAGAAGGGGGAAGACCATCTTCATGTAGGGCAGAGGATACATCCCAAACGCACACAGGATGATCAGCTGGATCATCTGCACCGCTGTGAAGTAGTGGACCTTCCTCTGAGGCACGCGGCGGATGTAGTGTGTGGGAGGATAAGAGGTCTAGACAGAGAGAGAATCATGTGGGTAAAATGCTGTTTTAAATCACATTTCACTGCATATTTTGTTGTGCTAAAGTAAAAGTGGAGCAACTCATACACATTACAGTTGAAAGGGCAACATTTGCAGCTGTTGTTGCAGCATTAATGACAAATTTAGTGGAAAACAGTTTGCCAAATTTCCTCTGTGTGCATGTTCAAGGCGTACTATGCAGGATTGTTAGTGGCTGTTTCAAAGGTAAAACCCAGTGACAGACCCACTCTTGTTTGGTATGTCACCTTGCAATATTTGTGTATTTTTAGAGCAGTGTCTTTTCTATGCCTGCTGCTTACAGTCTGGCAACTTTTTATAAAGCCCCGACCTTACCTGAACACTGTGAGGCTACACACCCATAAACGTCCCGAACACAGAAAACAAAAAGATAAAGGCAGAGGGCAGAGTCTCTGCAGAAAAATACACAGTCACAAACTTCTATTGCAGGGATAGGCAACCTGCAGCCATTTTAGATCCTCTCCATTGTCTCCCTGTGGCTTTGACATGAAATTATATGGAAAGGTTTTCATTTCGTTTCGTTCAGGTTTTCATTTGTCATTGTTGTAGGCCTAAAGTGATTATTGCATTCTCTAACTGTAAAAATATGTAGCCTATACATTAGATTAATAAATGTTTGAACATTTCATGAGCTAAAACGTGCGTCATACGTCTACGACCTGCTGCCTTTTCCTCTAAGATTTGTTGAAGTTCAGTAGCTGTGGTTAGCCTGGAGCCTCTCCAGCTCGTCTAGCTATGAATTCAAAATCCAAAGAAGGAAAAATCTTGAAGGGAAACAGAGGATTTAATAGTATGTGGACAGATTTGTTTGCCTTCACCACCAATGCCACAAAGTTAAAGTACTAAATAATTCTAACTAGCCAGCTGCAGAGTGGCCACCTTGTAGTAAATCATATTAATGAATGCTCAGAAAGACCTGTTCCTTATGTTGACAGGTTTATGTCAACTTAATAGGCTGTTACCTTTATTAAAATATGTTTTATGGCTCCAGAAACTTCATTTTGGCCAATAGTGGTTCTTTAAATAGTAAAGGTTGCTGACCCCTGTTCTAGTGGGTCATAAGTGATGATTGAGAGGCATTACTTCTGTATGAGGAAAATCCTGCATAGTATATCTTTCATCTTGCTTTTTGCTTAAATTAATTCTGTTCTGTACGGCAGCATATTGCTGCTATGTTATTATGACATTTTCTCAATATTACAATATATACATGTCAAATTATTCTTGTGTTTATGACACATTTTTCTTTTTATAACAGCTTCTTATATTATGAAGCTTTCTAGTTACTTCACAAACTACGCATGTCTCTTTAAAACAAGAGATATTGTTTTGTCATAGCAACGCACAGACTCAGAGCATGATAAGTTGGTATGTTGAGTATTAAATTATCATGTGGACGTGTCTTGTTATAGTAACATAGCCTCCTATTTCTGCTCCTCCACTTTCTTGTTTAAACAAGAAACTGAGCAGCAAAGTTGCCGTAACTTCAACCCCAAACTTCCTCTGCCCACTGACTATCTGGATAAAGCAGTTTGAACCACCTCCCCCTGGGTGCCATTCAAGGCTGCCACTGTGTGAAGTATAATGAATAAACAGGAAAAAACAAACAGATCAACCAATCAACCCACAGCATCCTTCCTGCTCACCTGTTCCTTCAGCAGCAGGCACATGCGGTCCACCATCTGGTTCCCATCAAGCGAAGTGGCTGCGATGTAGAGGAAGAGGCCATAGAGGACGGGCTTGGGGATCCACTGCAGAGGGATGGGCAGCATGAAAGCTGACAGGCCGATCAGGATGTTGGCTGCTAGTGAGGTCAGACGTGTCTCCTTCACACTGACAATACTGATTGACACAAGGGCACAGAAAAGCACTTTAGATATCCCGAAATACACCTCTTATCTGACATATGGACGTGTGCACGTATTTATCTTAATTAACAGCTGTGTGTGACCCCTTATCACGTAGTATGGCCTTTGTGTGGACACAGGTGTCAACCAAACTGTTTTAAGGGGCCCCACACAGGTGATAGTATCCAGTATTTCACAAGAAATGAACAAAAATTAAATTTTGTGAAAGAGAAGGGAATGTTTTCAGGGTTACTGCACAGAGAAAAATTTCGTCCTGCCTCTCAACACAATTCTTTTGAGTGTCAAAATGGCAAACACTATTTTCTAACAAGCGTTGCAGTTTAGAGGATTTCTATGATTTGTAACTGTGATTTCATCATTACACCGATGTGGTGTCACTGTATATTTATCAACACAGTGCACCAGGAAACACACTGCCAAAACTGCCAAAGAGAATAAAAAGAGCTGTCTGTTTTGGACTCAGGAGCCAGCCTGGTGCGCCACAGGGTTCCTGCTGGTAACGTCTTTGCCACCACAACAACAAAAAAATCACTAAAGAAAACAAAACTCCATCTCCCTGCCAATCGTCGATAGATTCATGTCGTCATTTGGAGTTTATAAATGCTGTGGCAAATGGTTGTCAGACTCATCTTTTCACTTTGTGAATGCTGCTACACGCCTCTATATGTGTCTTAACGCTGTCTTGTACTGAGACCACAATATTTACACTGGTGAAATGTAAGGAAATAAAGAAGTAGTAGTTCAATCAACTTTCTTCCCACTTGCCACATCCCACTTTTCTCCCTCTCAGCATTTAATATCCAGGATAATGGTTGTAATTCTTGTAACCATATATTTGTAAGAAGCTTGTAAAGTGTTTCCTTGAATCAGCTGAAGGCACGACACATAATCAACGTGTGTGCAAATCGTCAGGATAATAAAGCCCCTTTGCTAACACCCACTAACATCTGTCTTTTTAATGTAATGGGAGAGGTTACAACCAGCATTCACACCCGGTCAAATGACTCTGCCGTAGTCACAGGTTGTTATCGGCTCCGGCTCTGATTGGCATCGATGGAAACATAACACCCAGGTGAAAGCACTTAGTTTAGCTCCTTTACCAGCGAGATGCAATGATGCGCTACCACAAAATACCGTTCGTCTCCGCCTAAGCAGCACTCAAACATTACTCCAAATTAGTCTGCACTGACTTTGAAAGAGAGACTGAGATACAAGAGATATTTAAAAATAAATTACCACAGTAACATTTTCACAGGCCTCTATGCTGCTGCTGTTAACTGACCTGTTCTCCAACGCAGTGACGTCGAACATGACACACCAAAAGCAAAAAGAACCCACATATACAGAAAGATATACTCCTCTGCTGCAGAGCTGTGTACACAGCTCTGGTCTACTGGCAATGATAAAGGAGTCTATCGCCTCTTTTCAGCAGGTTTCCCATGTGTACAAATCTGCGTACATGCACTAATTTGGGTGGAAAAGCAGCATACGACTGACCTATTTTAATCCCCCCTTTAATCATGTTATTACCCATTCTTCAGTTGTATCTTTGGTCCCTTTGAGGGTCCCTTACCCTCAGGTTGGGAGCCACTGCCATCTAGGATGTATTGACCAGCTTTTTATTCAGCTAAAATCACCTCAGATACCTCAGATGTCTTAATGGAAAATTCAAATATTAGAATAACAAGGTCATTTCCAATCTACTTGCAGTATATGAGCATAAACAGTGATTGTTGAATTTGATCAGAGGGTCAAGTTTATTTATTTATTTTTAAATTAAATTCCTGTATTTTTTGTTGACAATAATTTTAGTCCTACTGTATTAAAATACTAAAATGAACTTTTATTATTTTTAGTTAATTTAATATTTCTTTTTGACCAAATCACTTGAAGGTCCACTTCAGTATTTAACAGTTAGCATCATGAACTATTCAAACAGACATTGAAAGGGTTCAGAGCAGCTGGTGTTTCAGTCTGGATGTCTTTCAAAGCACAGCTTGGTTTTTGTCCTTGTTTTAACTTCACTCACGTCGTGTAGAGGTGTCCATTCTCTACGTGCTGTTCCACTTTGGCCAGCTGACGGGCGTGCAGGGAGGAATGTGGGAAGGCTGCGTGCATCCATGGCAACCCCAGACAGGACATGAGGATGTTGATGAAGCCAGTCAGCATTAAGTCCCAGTGGAACGCTGTGCCTTTTAGCAACCTGGTACAGACGTTCACACACACACAAGTGTCAAGTGGTTTGTCAATGACAGACTGCAGCACTACAATATAACCTACATATATATATATGACAGAAAATACAATATAACCTCTGTGAGATGTTAGATTTCTTGTCACGGCTCAGGAATTAAACACAAAATCAGGGTCTTACTTGTGTTCTGGTACATGTGTGAGTGAGATGACGATGTTCTGGTCGATGAAGATGAGCAACGCGAGGAGGAACCCCAGCCCAACCGCGCTCAGTGTGTTCATTCCTGACAGCTTATCAAACGGAGGGAAGTTGAAGATGGGGCCATCGTGGACACTGAACATAGGAACTAATAGGAGCATAAGTTGAATGTCTCAAGCAGATTTGCATAGTAAAAATGACGACACTGATAATGAAAGAGAAGCTTTGGTGAACTTCTCTGCTAGGCTTTATAAGTAGCGTTCAACCCAGCGTCTTTGACCCCCATCGATTCAGAAGGCACGCTGGGTTAAAAGCTGCCTGAAAGCAAATATTTTCCTTTTTATCTCCTCCAATGTTGGATTTATGAACAGTGAAAGGTGTTCTGTGCCAAGGTTGTGACTTAAAGTCTCCAGGGTACTCTTCTATCACTTCTTTTATTTGAGAGATCTGTACTCACGCTCTATGTCGAGGAAGAGGTAGGAGCCAATGAAGGAGAATATCACCACAGAGATCGGCAGAGCGCAGTCAGACACAACCTCTCTGATTTTGTCATTCAGGTACGGGCTGCGGGGTAAAAGGAGCAACGTGAATTTAACATTGTGCAACTCTGATGTGATAAATTCTGTAAGGTTTACGACTGTATTTACAGTAGTTTCACTCATAGCTTGAAAAATTATCTGTGTCAAGTGGTGAAAGTTTGAGAAAGGAAAGAGCAATGCCATCCCAGGAGTCAGACATGGAAATACACACATTTATCTGCCACATATATTTCACTTTAATACCTAACGGGTGAAAATTATTGCTGATGATTTGTAACGTTCTGCTCTACTCTTGGGATGTAAACCTTTTTTCAGGTCCTCCCAACTTCATACTGCCAGCCACTACAGAAACTAATTTACTCAACTGATATAATAAGTACAGGTTTAATAATGATCCATGAATGCCACTCCATATTTAAAGTAGCCAGATCCTTTATCAAGTGAAAGTAGCAATTCAACGATGTAAAATGTACCCTTGCACATATTTTAGTCCTGCATTCAAAATTGTATTTTAATTATAGAGTTATATTGATGAATGTTATGCAATTGGATTATTATGATCCATCAACATATAAGCAGCATTCAATGTTAGGTAGTTTACTTCACTGTATTACAATGTGCAAATGATCAATTATATAGGTGTGAGTATTAAGTAGCAGAAAAGTATCTCAGAACTGTATTGAAAAGGCAAGTTCAGTATTTTTGAACCTGAATCCTTTTGTCTCATGTTTTTGTGTCTAAGTGACTGATGGGAACAACAATTTCTTAAGCGCATTTTAAGAGCACTGCAGACACCACTTATTAAAACAGGCTGCAATGTAACCATTGGTGGCATGTCTGCACTGTCAATTTACGTCCATTAAAAGTGTTTGTTTTTACCACTGACAGGCTCAGATTGTTGTTTCAAGTGTCTGACAACATTATGGAAAAGATCCCTACAGAGGTAGACCTTTTTGTTTAACCAGAAACAACCACGAAATCAAGCCTGGTCTTACTCAGAAGTCGACGGAAGCCGGCGCTTGGGCAGTGACTTGCGGTGTCGGAAACCAACAAAATAAAAAGGCGTCCTTTAACGTCAGCATCATACGCAGCCAGTTGCTGTTATAGTTTAACACTGACTTTCACCCCAGAGAGCAGTGTTCGCGTCCCATAAGGTTACAAAGATAAACTGTTCCTTTTTTCTAAACCTAACCTGTGCTTTTGTTGCCTAAACCCAACCGTGTGTGTTTGTTGTTGAAGGAAAAGATCAATTAACGGTGTTGTTCTGATGTAGTATGTTTATTTTGAAAGAAACTGTATGTAAACATTAAATTTCCTGTGACAACAGAAGTTTTTCCTGAAAGAAGACAATGCATTTAACAGGAAGAACTTGACACGTGTCCTAGAACGTCAACAACCGACACACCCAGTGTACCTTGCATGTTGTATGTGGACGTGGAAAGTCCATGACCAAACGTCAATATGTGACGAATGAGAATGTGTTGCGAAATCACCATCACCAGACCCACCAAACAGTCATTTTAGCATGCGTACAGTCAGCTTATTTTCACATCTAACTGGGTCAATTAAGGGTAAATTTCAACCAAACCAGAGTTGGTGATTGATGGAACAATGGCGAGACGAACAGAGACAATTTTTGTGGGTTTAATTTGTTTCTGTCGACTTTAAATGAGGTATGTTCTACAGTGATAAAATTACTGTTTATTTAGATGGAGTCTGGTAGGTTTGGTGATCTGGGGGGGGGGGGGGTATCTCTGTAGGGATCCTTTCCATAATGTTATCAGACGATCTGAGCCTTTCAGTGGCAAAAACAAACCCTTATAGTGGACGTAAATTGATGATGCGAACATACCCTTATGTGTTTACATTTCAACCCTCAGTTTCAGTGTCGCAGTTGCCGTCTGCAGCCCTCCTGCCCAATACTGAACTAGCTTCAAAAATTGTTCCAATTAGTCACGTAATGCAGAAACACAGGACAAATACTGGCTGAAAAATACTGAACATACCCTATAAGTACAGTACTTAAGTAAATGTACTTTCTTACTGATTACACTACAAATGGAAATACTGTGCTTTAAGTCCACTACATTCATCTGACAGCTACAGTCTACATTTAAATCCAGGATTTTCACTTGAAACAGCTTAATTTTACATTGTTGTATTGCAGGGTGTAATTCAAAGTATGAAAGTGTCACTACTTCCTGATATTATTTGTATGTAATTTAACTAAATAGGGCAGTGAGTGAACGTACCTCCTCTTGATGAGGTAGAGGGCGTAGCCAAGCCACAGAGTCCCCAACATGAGCAGCAGACAAAGGATGGGCCTCTCTCTCGTGGTCACCACCAGAGACTCAGGCAGGAAGACTGACACGTGTCCCTCCGCGTGCTCCATCAGCGACATGGTCTCATTTTGATGCCTGAGCATGTTTCCCGTCTGGTTGTTTGCTTTCTCTAGAAGCTCAGCAATCTGCTGAAGCACCACCGTGCTGTTTGTGGTCGCCAGTATGGGCCCGTGGTAGAAGTATTGAAAAACTAGGAAGTGTGGGGGAAAGGAGAAGGGAAAAAAGGAAGTTTCTTGTTAAAGTGAGAGATTTTTCGCATTTTCACCAGACCTTTTTCACACATTTGCAATACTTTTATGTACAAATACACCTGTTGTTGCAGCATAAATGATGAACCATAGACTAAAAATAATGGATGTAGCTACTGTGATGTCACCCATTGTTTTGTGGAGTCTCATTTTGAATCCCAGCATTTCAGTCATCACCATATTGGTTTTGTGGAGATGTGATTTGTGTGAGAGTCTAGCACCGTGGAGGAACATGGGGGGGATCTGACTGAAAAGCCGAGGACGCTATCAGCAGACAGCCTGTCACTCAGAGCGACCTGCCCCTAATTATGCATGACTTAAAATGTAAACAGTTATGTTAAAATTTACCACACATAAGGTTGTCATTAAAGGGGAAATAGGCTATAGAGACCAAAACCTTTTTTGTACCAGGCTGTAAACATGTTTATTTCAGCTGTAAAGTTGGAAATTTTAACATTGCAGTCTATGGGGATTGACTGGCTCCTGGTGCTAGCCTCAAGCAGCCATTCAAAGAACTGCAACTTCCACGTCGGCTTCATGTTTTAGACCCGGAGGTTGCAGCTGGTGACAAACTCAGTGGGGTAAAGAGTGCCTATTTCACCTTTCTGCATGTTAATATTACTGTTTGCTATGTTTAATCCTGGCTTGTAGAAAGCACAGTGTAACTGTTACCATGCTCTTGTTTTTACCATATCTCTTCCATGTTGTCCTTAACAATAAGTTATTTGTATATCATGAAATGAGGATCCATTTTTTGTCACATGTCAAGGTAAGTGGATACACTGTTATAACAAGAATGGGGATGTCAGTTTAGGTTAATTTTGCGTTCGATAACCTGACACCCATTAACAGATAACGAATCAGTTAATTTAAAAAAAAAAAAAAAAGCAAAATGATTGTAATAAAAGAGGCACTTTCCTTATGATCCAGTGCTCCACTGACCTAGTTAGCTTTAGCGTAGCATTTCAAAGCGCTATGCATTTAGAGGTGAAGAAATTTTAATGTTTTATGATGTAAATGTCTTGCCTTTTATTTTATTTTATTGACATTATTTGACAGACAGCCAACTAGCCACACTATGATTTGGAAACATAATACCCACTGCCCAACTGCTGGTCTTCACTGAAAAGCTAATGTTAGCCTTGGCCACTGAACGTTAGCTAGCTAGTGGTGGCCCTCATTAAAGCTGGTAACGCCATTCCAGCAACCGAACGGCGTTGCTGCAAAAACATCATGGCCACCATTCTGCCTCCCCCATATAGCCCAGTGAGTAAGCAGCTTCATTTTAAGCCACAAACCCCCTTTATATTTAGTGTTGTTAACTCCTGTATGTTAGCACCACTAGCTGTGTTGACACTGCTAACTGCGCTAACAGAGCTAACAGTGATAACATAAAGGGGGTTTGCAGTTCAAACTTGCACAGCTTACTCACCAGAGTGACCCAGGGAGAGACCGGCAAGTGGGTAAAATGTTTCCACAGCAATGCTGTTCAGATGGGACAGCATCACTAGCAGTAATGACAGAATAAGCGGTGCAGCTAGCTAACATTGGCTACCATCAGACTTGGGTGGTAAGCAGTGCAGTAAACTGAAGCTTAGCAAGTTAACCTCTAGACCGACATATGTAACTATCAAAATATTCTCAGCAGTTAACCTTTGACATCCCCAAACAAAAAACCTTTTTGTAAATACCTGGTTTATTATAACATGGGAGGGTTTTGTATGAAAATAGTACTTGTTAGCCTAAAATTAAACACTGAGAAAATATTGTTCCGACATGCTGCCATACAAACTAGAAGACACACTCAACAAGACAAGTCCTATATTCATTCTTAGATACACATTTAACATTTTTTGTCATGTCCTAAAATAGTCTGTTATGAATCTCAGCAACAACATAAAAATAGAATAAGTATAAGAAATAAAATACGTCTATTTCACACTACACTTAGAATCTTTGTTCATACATGTTGCACAGTCTTATTGATATAATCCCCCTTTCATGTAGGAATCATCAGAATATTTCCAGACATTCAGGCATAATCAAGCAGTGCGCTGTATTCAAGCTGTTTTTATGTAGTTTAGTAGAAACTACCCTGAGGCTTGAAGATGAGAGAAGAAAGCTCTAAAGAATCCATCATATGCTCATCCATTTATTTCCTGTCTTGTGACAAACCCTTGTGAAAAAGATAAACAGACGCTGCATGAAAGAATACATTATATTTATATTATGGGTTTGTTTCTCCACAGCACACAGGGGGCCCATTTGATTTCATGCTTGCTTTTCCTCTAAAGACTCCATGATGAATATGTATATTTGCTGGGCTACATTACCTACAACAAACGATATGAGGGATGTTTAAACATCCCCTGCAGTGTGCAGAGATAGCTCTGCTGCAGAGACATTTTAAAACATGTTTAGGGTAGTCTGACCTTGGCTCGACTTACTTTTGACGGTGCCTTTCACTGCATCCCCGACAAATGCTATGGAGATGAACAAAGCAATGACTTCTTCTGTTGAGCTGGGAGATGAAACATGGGGAAAAAAAGCATGGTGTGATCATTCATGTTGTTTCCAAATAGTATTTTTATACACAGACACAGTCATAACAGTCTGTTCAAGGCAGAATGTTTGCCCGGATAGTGAGCGTGCACGTTAAACAAAATTAATAATTATGGCTGAAAACAGGAAGTCAAAACAGATCCTCTCTTATCAGTGACCTCACCTCAGTGCATGGCCACACCGTTAGTCACATATATTACACGTACAGGGCTTCTGTCTGTGGTATGTCAGAGTAACAAATGTGGTGTTTTGTATTCACCGTTTGAAGAGCTTCATAAACAGGCTGACGTTGAATAGGCCTCCGAGGATGAGGAACAGACTGTTCCATAAACCGATGCAGGCGTAGAAAGCATCAAAGTCCAGGTCGTAGTCGTCACAGATTCCCCTGATTACTAAAACACACACATAAAGACACAAACATACATTTTATTGCATTATTATAAACATTTTCTCTTCTTTTTTAACAGATTTTGTAAAGGCACTCTGCAGTCACAAACCATATTATTTAAAGGGACAGGTCATCCAAAAATCAAAAGTACTCATTTTCCCTCTTACCTGTAGTACTGTTTATCAATCTAGATTGTTTTGGTGTGAGTAGCTGAGTGTTGCAGATATCGGCAGTAGAGATGTCTGCCTTCTCTCCAATATAATGGAATTAGATGGCACTCGGCTTGTGGTGCTCAAAGCACCAGAAAAATACATCTGAAGACTAAACATCATGTCGCTTTACAGTAACCATGACCCAGTGACCCCAGATAATCCACAGACCTTGTTGTGAGCCGCTTCATGTAGGAACTGGGTTTGTTTTTTTTCCAAACTTGTTCTCATGCACTGTGTATGTATACCTACAAAAAGTAATGCACCTATGTAACCCTCCTAATCCTGGCCCAGTAACCCACATAATAGTGAGGGCTGTAATCATGTGACAAATGGGCTGAGTAAAGAAGGAAGTAGCAGAAAAAGAGCAAAAGTCTGCATACGGAGGCAGGCTGGGGTGGTGAATGGGTCAAACAAACACACAGTTTTTCCCCAGGAGACTGGTGTTTGTGTCCTGTGTGAAAAAAGGTGAACATTACGTTTCTTTAAGGTACGTTGTCACGGTATGTTAAGTACGTAATGTCACGACACCCAACCATGTTTCTTTTTCTGAACCTAACCTACATAACTTTAGGTTAAGTACACAACTTTAAGCAAGATGTAACAACACCCAACTACGATTCCTTTCCTTAACCTTACGTAACCTAACCAGTAGGGGCATTAAATCATGGGGTGCTATTTCGTTAGATATCACATTAACCATTATATGAGGATATGATGCAGAACTACACTTGTCAACTGTATCACCACACAGAAAGAAGTGTGCATCTACAAATGGACGAGAGGCTCATGCTCATGACAGCGCAATATGTGAACATTAATGGTGTCCTCCTTGGCTGAGCTGTAACGTTAGCTAGCTCAGTGGTGATAGGTAGAAGGTGACACGGGAGTGGATTTTCAGTCCCAATAATATGAGCTAGCAGTAGATGCACTCTTCCTTCTGCGCTTCCAACTTTAGTGTGGTAAATGTGGTTCAGTATAAAAAACATAGTTCCTACATGAAACTGCTCACAAAAGGTCTGTGGATTATCTTGAGTAACCGGGTCATGATTTTTTGAAAGAGACATTGTTTTTTTAACCACAAATTAGTGCCATCTAGTCCTATTCCATTCAAGAAAAGACAGGCATCTCTACAGCCGATGTCTCTCACACTTACACCAAAACAATCCAGACTGATAAACAGCTCTACAGGTAAGAGGGAAAATATGTATCTTTGATTTCTGGGTGAACTGTCCTGTGTCAGTTCTCAGTTCTGTCTCCTGTAAACAGTCAGTTATCCATTTCCAAGTAGTGGGAAAGGGAGTTTCCCAAGCTGATCTTAAAGATCCCATAAACGTTGAAAGATGAGTATTTAGCATGAGACAATCCAAAGAGTTCAACTGTAGAAGTATAAGAACAGAGGTCATGTCTGGTAACGGCTGCTGGCTTAGTTGATTGAAGCTGAAGCTCAGCATCAAGCTTGTTATGCGTTACCTGCATGTAGTATACTTTTGAAGTGCTCTACAGATCAATTCACCTCCTAGCAAAGTACAAAAATGTGGTTTCTAATCTCCTTGTTTAAACAATACACACCGCTTATGAAGATGGCCAGAGGTGCAGTGGTCAGTGGAATGACAAGAGGTGAGCCAGCAAACAAAGAATAGATCACTCCTCCGATGCTCTGACCGACAATGGTCTTCTGAACATCTGCCAAAAAAGAAAAACAGTATTTTTTTAGTGCTTCAGATTAAATACATCATTGGATGTTGCAGATCAAGACAACAATGTTCAAAGTTTGTACCTATCTCTCCTCGTGTGCTTTCATCATTCAGTGAGCCGAAGGCGATGGCGGGCAACAGAATGGCAATGTAGAGGAAAATAGCAGTAGTAGTGTACTTCAGCAGACAGCGGTCCTTCCCAGTTATACCTAAAGGATTATTGAAAGGGTGATAAAACAGCTAAATCCTTGCATTCCTTGAGAATCTTTTATGAAATAATGGTTCATGATTTACAACAGTAGCAATTAAAAGGTCTGGATGAAACATTCAGGGCATTAATATGGCAGCAAACCACTACTGGTTGTGTAAAGAGATAGTGGAGTAATGGCGTCCTGAGCTGAGAATGAAGACACACCCCCTGTATGTGGTATAGTTTGAGCTTCTCTGTAGTTTTTTGTGGTAAACCAGTCCTGCTGCATGTGCATGTGTATGTCTGCTAGCCACTGGCTCAGCTACCTCAATGTTAACAACTCATATGCCCTGAATTTTGCATATTGGCCCTTTAAGTTGTATAGATACTATGTTCCCACTTAGGAAACAGTTTAATACAGAAATGTAAATACCATCTGTGAAGTCTGAGGGGTAGAGAGGGAGTCTGCGACGGAGGTCATCGTAAACACCTTTACCGACCTTGAAGAAGTCTTTGCACTGTGAAGAAAAAGACAGAATTTGGTCACTTAGACTGGACACGTCAGTCAACTATAGTTAATGCAGGAAACAGTTATTAGTCACATGCTGTAACTGTTTACTAGTCAGAGAGCCATCTAATGGGACCACAGGATAAAAGACTGCGCACTGAAAGATAAAAGGGCTGCTTTTGCTGGGGCGTGCTGCTTCGGGTACAGGTGAGAACATAAAATAAGTTTAACACCAATTACTTTGAGGACTTAATAGATGCAAAAACACAGCACAGTGGTTTATAATACTGTGAAGAAGGATTTCATAACTCTGTAAAGTTATAAGTCAGCATCAAGTTATCCTTGTAAACAGTAAAAAAAAAACACCAAGTAATCTACCAGGAATGTCAGTGGTGGAAAGTAACTAAGCACATTTACTCAAGTACTGTTCTTATGCATAAGTTTGAGGTAATTTCTTTTCATGACACTTTATACTTATACTCCATTATATTTCACAGGAAAATGTACTTTTTACCCCACTACATTTTCTGACAGCTATATTTAAAAGTTTCTTTACAGATTTGTGCCCAAAAACATGAAAATGTACAAATGCAGCTGAAACTGTTGATGGACAGAAAAGTAATTATCAACTGTTTGGTAATATATAAAAGTATAACAGTCACACTGGGCATTTTTCTACATTTAATACTGGATACATTTTCCTGATAATAGTTGCAAACTCTCGAGGTGCCACTGTGGGGAGAAAGGGATCCGGTTTGAAGACCTCAGAATTGCAATTCTAGTTTTTGCAGATGATGTGGTTCTGTTGGCTTCATCACACCGTGACCTCCAGCATGCACTGGGGAGGTTTGTAGCAGAGTGTGAAGTGGTCAGGATGAGAGTTGGCACCTCCAAATCTGAGGCCATGGTTCTCTGCCAGGAAACGGTGGATTGTCCCCTCCGGGTTGGGAGAGAGAGTTACTGCCTCAAGTGAGGGAGTTCAAGTATCTTGGGGTCTTGTTCTCGAGTGAGGGTAGAATGGAGCATTGGATGGATCGGCGGTTTGGTGCGGCTTCTGCAGTGATGTGCACGCTGCATGGTGAAGAGGGAGCTGAGCTGGAAGGCAAAGCTTTCGAATTACTGGTCCATTTACGTCCCAACCCTCACCTGTGGTCATGAGCTGTGGGTAGTAAAAGAATGGACTGCGGATACAAGTGGCCAAAATGAGTTTCCTCCGTGGGGTGGCTGGGCTCGGCATTAGAGATAGGGTAAGGAGCTTGGACATCGGGCGGGAGCTTGGAGTAGAGCCGCTGCTCCTTCACCTTGAAAGGGGTCAGTTGAGGTGGTCCAGGCATCTGATCAGGATGCCTCCTGAGCGCCTCCTATTGTAGGTGTTTCAGACATGTCAAACTGGTAGGAGGCCAGGGGGCAGACCCAGAACACACTGGAGGGATTACATATCTCGTCTGGCGTGGGAACGCCTTGGGGTCCCCCAGGAGGAGCTGGAAAGCGTTGCTGGCATACTGTGCTCGACCTGCTGCCCCATGATCTGGCTCTGGATAAGCGGATGAAAATGAATGGATGGATGGGTGGGATAGTTGCAAACCTTAACGTATGCAACATTTTCAACGCAGGACTTTTTTACAGTGTGATATTAGTACTTTACTTATGTAAAGGATTTGAATACTTTCTCCACCACTGAGGAATGTGCGCTTGCATGTGTATGTTTGGCCAGCAGAGTGTTGAGGGAGCTACTACCCTTACTGTGCTGACGCATTCGTCCCTTTGAAATAATTGGATGACCTCTCCACCACCCATGATGCTAATGGTGGTCTGAATATGACCTTACATCGAATTTTACCTCTGACTGACTTTTGCGAGGGAAAGAAGATGGTCAAATATTTCATAAACACAGGACATTTATTTGTAAATACCTTAACTTTCATACATTTGCTAGCTGGATGATCGGTCCTTTGAATGAGTGTGAAAAATAGATTTTTAGAAACCTTTGTAGGAACGTAGCTGACGTCCAGTATAAAATTGAACATACTGACACACCTGAGTGTCTGTCACTGTTTGTTTTATATAATAGAACTTTGTTAACACAGAACGGGTGGAAAGTTTGTTTAGCAGCAGTGAACCTTCATTTAAATGCTGTTTTGAAAGCGTTGAGGACATCAGGTGCAGACACAACCTGTTGTTAACTTCAGTCTTTTACAACACAACTGCATGCTTTCTCTCTAGGCAGCGTTTGGGTGTTCCCTCTTCTCCGCCCTCCTGCTGGGTGCACACATGTCCTCTTAATTTAAACACTGGACATAATGAAGTACTTTATCATTACATGGAGCAGCACACATTCTGCTGCCAGACCCATGGCAGACTTGGCAGCTTTCTGGGTTTGTTGCCCAGCTGCTTCTCGTTCCTCGGGCCTGGCTGATAGAGTGTGGAAACAGGATAATCACATAATCTGGCTCAACTACTTTACTTTACTGCATCACATCTTTATATGCCCGGATGGAGCGGGAAAACACGAGGGTGGTCTCCACATGTGGAGAGACCAAACAGTCGGTAGAGAATATAAATGTTGGTTTTACAACAACTCCTTGTTAGAGTTATGTTTCCATATATTCACTTTTAAGGTTTGTGCTTTTTGTTGTTCTGGAGTTATACTTAATTCATATTGGTCACATGGCCACTTCTTTTTGTTTTAATTATTTCTCTGTGCACTGAGTACAGAGTCAGTGTGTTTGCTCTTCTTTCACACCTTAAGTGCTTTCCCTTTACGTGGATCTGAGTCCTCCACTTCCTCCACGACCGGCTTCTCAGTGACGATGGAGAGCTGCTGTCGCTGGTAGACCAGCTCCTGTTTGAACTCCTCCTGGGTCTTGGCCTCCAGAAGCTTCTGTCTGAAGGAAATGTCAGAGAACATCGTGGCAAATGTTCTACCGAGCTCAATGGCCGTCTTGGTGCTTTTCTGAAACGGATGATGAGAAAGTTAAACAGAACATAGCCTAGAGAGACTGACAAACTATATCACTGTTTGTTTTCTGGTGACCTTTCTCAGCGTTTCCACTGAACCTTGTTGTATTTTTTAATGAAACTGGGAGTATTCATCGACACATCCCTGCATTTCCCAGCAGCGTTTGAGCAACTGAATCTAACCCTAACCCATCACTGATTTTCCAGCTGCTTTTTTTGTGTTTTAAGCCAAACATGATCCATAACCAGGTGTTTTTTTGGGGTGGAAACCAGCATACATTCACATTTAAGTCACTAAGAGTGGTGAATTTCTGGCAATTTGTCCATAATATAAGTATATAATATAGTTTCAGTTGAGGAACTGAGACATGGTCTTTACCGTTCGAGGGGGGGCCAGGATGAGGATGACATAACGAGCCTCGCAGCAGTTGACGCCCCAGTTCTGTGGCCTCTCCAGGCGAGCGATGCAAATGTGACGTCGCTGCAGGCTCCTCACACTGGAGCTGAATTGATAGAAAAATATTTTTGGATCAGTGGTGTTTAGATGACTGATCGTGCAGCTGTCTGTATTGGCAGGTGTACATTAGATTGCCCTATGAAAGGCAAAACAAACTGACTTCCAGTGGAAGGATATTTTTGTTGTTGTCCCTGCACGGTTGAATGAACTCAACAACTATCCACAACATAGTGAGCTGGAGGCTGGAGGAATTAGTCAAAATAGCACCTGTTCACGTAAATATTATTGTAGATGAACTCACAGAATACAGAGCCAGGACTGCTGGTAACGAATGCCAGTGGAAGTAGCAGTGACACCCTGGATGGTCTCTGACAGAAGGTGAACTGTGGGAGCAGAAAACATTGCACTGAGCAGCCAAACAAAAGCTTTATCCTTGAAAAGTCAAGCAGCAAACACTTCAACTCAGAGTGCTTCTAATGTGTTTTGCTCACCATTAAACTCCTTCCCGCCAGCGTCAGTGAACAGCGAGTTCATGACCTCGTTCACATCGCAGTTCTCGTGGCCCTCGTCCACCACGTTAGTTAACATTCGCTTCAGGACCTCGTCCAGAGTGGCAGCTTTCTCATCCAAAAGGATGCTCGCCTGGGCCAGGAAGCTGTCCAGGTCTCTGTGGGCGCGCACTTCCTCCTGGAAGTTCATTGGCTTCACATACTATTGTGAGCCAAGAACAAGGGAAATTCAATTGATAGAGTAATAATGTCACAGTGAAAACAAGTGAAAGGTTTATTGTCTGATTTTGCTGACTGCATATTGCCTGACAGACAATAGATCCACACAGTTCCTGCCAGCTTTCACACTGCTCTCAGATATAGCTCAGTTCTCAGTTTAAAACAGCTCAGTCATCAGAATACAGTGTTGGCATTGCACATTCCTACAAACCATGTACATGTTACATTTGTACATTTCATACCGTACATATCATATCAACAGTTCTAAAGTGACGTAGTTCAGATTACATGTATAGGAGCTCAGTTTCTCCTAATGAGGAGGAGGTGATAGTGGAGACCTGGGAGAGACCGTTGCCTTGCAGCAGACCACTGTTCATGACAAGTGATGTTTCCAGTCGCGTTTCTGGCTACCATACCATGAATTTTCAGCCAAAACACCATGTTTCCTAACCCTAACCATGTGTTTTTTGTGCTTCAACCAAACAGCAACCTGGAGGGCTGACAAGTGAAACCAATGTAAATGTGCAGAAACCTGCAGTTCATCGACTGGCCACTTGGGGCCCATAGATTCCCATGTGAAAATACCCAACTCCCCAGCTTAACAGACCATTTCTGAAAGCTAACCACATGTTAACCAGTGTTGTCACAACATAAAACTGAAAATGAAAAGTAAAGTTCCAACATTTAATGTACATAAGAAACATACAAATTTAATTTACGAAAAGAACAAATGTTACACATCGGTGGTTTGCAGGAATGTACAGTTCCAACATTTATTCTGGGAATTGGGTTGTTGAAAACATCAAGCGTGAGCTGGGTAGAGATTTGGGAATTTTACCTTTAAAATAGGACAGTTGGAGAAAAAAACTGGGCTGTGTGTTCAGAGGTAAATGTGTGTAAAAGAAACTGTAAAATGCTGCCCTCTTGTAACTATTTGGCAGCAATGATTATAACAGAGAAAGCCAAGAAACAAATCTTACTTTTCTTGTCGTGTTCAGAAGCCCAAACCCAGGACATTCAGGATCTGCAAATAAAAGCCACAGAGAAATTTAAACGTGAACACACTGTCTCAACCTCCGAGCCCTTATCTCTGCTCTGATCCCCACTGCCCACTGGAAATGCCTAAAACATCTCCCTAGTATTAATAGTTAAAGGAATATTTCACCCCCATAAAGACCATTTGTATATCAGTTACTCACCCATGTTACGTGGAATGACTGAAGAACACTTTGTTTTACTCACCTGCCTCCATGGTGAACAAAAAACTGAGAAGATTCTTGATGAATTGAAGTCATAGGAAACCATATTTAACAACCGCAATACTATAACACAACACCTGTTCACACAACTCATGCAGTATAATCCAAATTTCATTTCTCCAACTGTATGCTCAGTACTTTCCTGTGCTATTTTAAACACTTCTCCATATGAGTAATGTGCCTGGGCAAGCGCCTGGTGTGCACTCTGCTTGTGCATTTCATTATATACAGCTCAAAAAGCACACACTTGCCCAGCCAGTCACTCATCTGTGCTTGACACTGTTTATGTGGAAATATTTTGAATAGTAAGGTTTTAGTGAAAATGCATGTATTTGAAGAGTGCTGAGCATATGACTGGATAAATGAGACTTGGAATATACTGCATGAGTTGTATGGAAGTTTGTAAACTGATGTTTCGTTATAGTTTTACCATTGTTAAACATGGACCCCTAGGAAGAATCTTTTAAGTTTTTGGATTCTTCGTTCACCGTGGAGGCATTCACAAATTTATCATAACACAAGGTGAGTAACTGATATATAAATGATGATTTTGTGGGTGAAGTATTCCTTTAATAGGAAGCACTGGCTGCCAGTTTCTTGTCCATGAACTTCGTTTCAGTTATTATGACTCGGGGAATCCGAGCTGGCACATATGATTTCTAATTGCAGAGGCTGAAAATTATTCTCAGGCAATGAAAGTCACAGGAGGAGGATACAGCGTAACGGCACAGTGCTGAAATGAGCTATTAACCTGTCTTGTTGAGTAATGAAGGCATTTGTTTTCCCTCTTATTTATATTCTTAGAACAAATAACAACACAGAGTAAACATGCAGCTTTTTATACACACACACACACACCTGGAACACTGATCTGGATCTCATTGTCGTAGATGTGATTCTTGACGGGTGAGTCTTGCCCACAGTCCTGTTCCCCATCCTGCAGCTCTGAGGATAAAACAGAAGAGGTCACAGTCGAGTAACAACCAAGTTATTTCTATACTATAACTGTTTTTGCTGCAGCACTTTGTTCATATTCACTTCACAGTTCAGTAACAATAAAGGCCATTTCATAGATGAATGTAATATTGAGATAAAACTGTTCTTTGTATCAAGGTTAAGATGCAGTGCCAGCCACATGACAGTGTCTCCAGTGAGGGACAATTTATTTTTCCCTCCCACCATCTCTGCCATCTGTTGACAAGCACACACCAAGATGGAGAGAGAGAGAGACCCAATAAAAACTCCCCCTTAAACCAGACATGCAGCAATATAACAATAGCAGCCCCTCGTAAATTCCCTAATTGTATAGATGATAAATATGGCATCTCGATCGCAACTTTTTATGAGGGGAGGAAGAAACAGCCGCAGAATTAGAGAATTAACCTTAACCCTTCACGAGCAGAGCTTTGAGATATGATTATTCCCGCTTCCCGTCATTGACTCAGAGATCATCTGCCTCGTTATTTACCCATTAATTAACCTCTCAACACACCAGCGAAGGGACTGGCTGTGCTCACCAGCATGTGAAATGGGTCATCAGTCAGCAGCGAGAGGCATTGGCATTAGCATAAATGTTGAAATAAATTTACATGTGAAAATTTGTATTTTCCCTCATATCTGTGCTTGCAAAGCAGATCATATCATAAAAGAGTAGAACCCATGCTGTGAAAAACAATCAGAGTATGTATTACTGCAGCTACTCACCCATTTCCTGGAAAACATATCCATTCTTGGACCTCCCGGTGGATGGAGCGTCTGCAGGAGAAACAAAAATGTTATTAACACCAGTGCTTCCCAACCTTTTTCCTTTAGGGACCCCTTTTCTATCACTGAGTAAACTGACAACCCACTGATGAACTGACAGTGAAAGTGAATGAACGTGGACACAATAACTGCAGGAAGTTTGTGTAAAATGTGATATTTAGATTAGTTTTGAGCAGATTATTTCCTGTGCATATTAAATCAGAGATCAGTTTTCCTGATATTTTTAGGGAACTTTTTATATGTTTTTTTTTTCTATAAGATGACTTATAAGATGCAGGACAAGTCTGTTTAGCAGAGAGTGAAGGCTCTGTGAGTGTAGCATGTGTTCAGGTCTTTAGGTCCCCTTATCCTGTGAGATTTTTAACATAAAGTTTATATCTTTAATAATAATCTAACCTTTACAGCATAGCTAACAATTTTATCTGGATTTAATTTTTCTCCACAGAAGCGAATGAAATGGTGAGATATGATATTGTCTGGTGACCCCCTGTGAAGCTTTGGCGATCCCAACAGGGGGTCCGCACCCCCAGGTTGGGAACCAGTGATTTGCACTAGTGGTTCTCAAACTTTTTGAAGTAGTTCCTGCTGACTAGTGCAAAATATTTTTGGCAGAAACACACAGTGAACAAACCTGAACCTGACTGTGTTTGGTCGGTGACAGTGAACCAAAGCTGAAAGACGTTAAAAGCTCCAAAGGGCTGGGTGATGATATCTGTGGGTTCATCGCTATGAGCTATTGTAAAAAAACATGGCGGCATGGTGGTGCAGTGGTTAGCATTGTCCCCTTACAGCAAGAGGATTTCTGATTCGAATCTGTGGGGGAGCCCCTCTGTGCGGATTTTGCATGTTCTCCCCGTCAGTGTGTTTTCTCTGGGTACTCCAGCTTCCTCCCACAGTCCAAAGACATGCAGGTTAATTGGTGACTCTAAATTGGCCGTAGGTGTGAATGTGAGTGTGAATGGTTGTTTGTCTCTATGTGTCAGTGACCAACTATTTAAAGTGGGTAAAATCTAATTTTATTGCAGAGCTGTGCCCAACGGCAGTATTGACAGAGTCGAGCCGTTTTGTGTCGGTGTGAGATTGTTGGATTATTGGGAGTGGAACTGTTTAGTGGGTCAGTGTTGGACGTTAGCTGCTGCTGTATTAGCTTGTGTTGCAGCTGATCGCTGATGATCCCCCCCAGCGCAACCCAGTCTCACTCCGAAGTCGTTGAAATCCGACGCTTGGGCAGTGACTTGCAGTGGTAGACACTGAAGAAAAAAAGCCGTCCTTTAACATCGGCATGATACGCGGCCGGTCGCCGGCATTCAACACAGCTGGACAAGAACAAAAGTTAAGGTGGCGAAAGTCCAAGTATGGTGGATGGGAGGGGTGGTAGATGGGTCCAACAAACACCGACTATCACCTGGGAGAGCAGTGTTCGCATCCTGTAACAATATAAAGCCAAACCCTGTTCTTTTTTCCTAAACCCAACCATGTGCATTAGTTGTTGGAGGAAATAAAAAAATGTCAATTTGCGCTGTTGTACTGACATAGTGTGTTTCTTGTGTCTGACCTGTGTGCAACAGCAGCTGTCACTTCACAAGTGACAAGAACAGTGTGCGTTCGCCAGCAGACGTCAACCTTTTCATCTGCTCCCATCGCACACACAACAGAGAAATTAAAATATCTAAGCTTGTTGAATCATTATTGCCTGCGTGACTCACGGCTGGTCCGACCTCGAAGACCTTTGAAATAGCGTGACACATTACATGATACAACACTAAGGAGACAGAAAGTGGATGTCAGTTTTGGAGATGTTAAAGAGGGCAGTGAAAATCAGCACATGCTGAGAAACTGAAAAGATACCTGTTCGCTCTCAGAAAAAATCTGACACCAGCTGTGTCTGATGTTTGTATAGGCGATCATGTATCTGCAGACACTGCTGTAGCTGTACAGATGAGCTTTTCTTTGCTTGAGGCAGAGATTGGCTCCGGGGGGCTCCTGAGCAAGGCTATATCTCAAAGCAGATTAGACAGAACATTCCCAGGCCTCCTCCACTTCACAGGAGTCTGCGCAGACAACAGGGTGCCTAACAGCTTATGCAACGAGCTGTTTGTAGCAGAGGATGATTTAGTCTGCCTGATTGAGACCTTTACTGTCTCGTCTCATAAAGATAAAGGTCAAGTTTACTGTAAATGCTCTCAACTGTATCTTATCAGCATGATCAGCAGAACACACTGAATGTTAACAGTAACTTTCTCATCAGACATAAATGACATTTGTGCTTCAGACTGTCAGGTCAGCCAGTGTGGGAGATTTCGCCAGTTTGTTTTCTCTATCAGTCACTGTTTGATCAGTACAGACTGCTTCAGTGAAAGTTTATCAGAGAAGGTATTTTGCAATGTTCTGCAGGCCTGTGGGTTTCCTGTGCAGTGTGGTGACAACACTGACACATGTAAGTCATGCCGCTAAGAAAGGACCGCAGAGGAGATACACACACACCAATATAACTAGGCTAGAAAGCCACAAAAAGGTTCACAGGCTGAGATTAATACAAAATAAAGTCTATTTCTTTTAGACATCTGTGCACAAAAAGAGGCTCACAGGGCACCTTAGCAACAAGCATACCTATTTTAAGCCAAATTTAGTCCTTGACTCATCAGGACTGAAATATTTGCTGCTGCTGTTACTCACTCTTTATCATTTTTTGTACTTTGAGAACTTTTTTGCACAGATCTCAGCCTGTGAACCTTTTCTGTGGCTTTGTAGCCCAGTTACAATGGTGCATATATCTCCTTTGCCGTCCTTTCTTGTTTGTCTATTGTACTGATGCAACCAATCCACCTTTTTTTGTTGCGCCAAGTAGGAGGAGTTTCACAGCAGCCCTAAGTCAAGCCTTTGACATTGACACCCCACCCAAAAGTAGTCTGCTGACCTTGTTTGTGAACTGCTGCACACTATTGTTTAGGTGTTTTTGCAAAAAAATATATTTATTTTATGCTGTATCACATATATAAAGGAAGAACATTTTCCAAGGTCTAATCTTGTGTTCCTGTGTTTATCGATATCTCCTGGTATATATTTCTAAAAGCTACGCTTGTACGCTTCCTCCAACCAGTCAAGTCTCAGTTTAAACTCATAATATTTGGTGAAAACTTTGAAAGAATCTAATAAAGAGTATTCAGTGTATTTTTAGGCAGAATGGAAGTTATCACTGTCTTGACATGTATGATTCAAGTGAATGATTTCCAGTGAGAAACATGCTGTCTTCACTCAGAGACCATGTTTACAGAGGACTGATAGAGAGTCAACTGAGGCTCAATGTCAATGAGCTTGTGGAGGACCACCAGAAAAACAGGAAGTTGTAGCGATGACAATTGGCAGTGCTTCAGATGTTGATGTTGCTGCAAAGGAGCAACAAATTCTGAAAGTTGTACAGACTGTACTGTAGCCAGGTTGAAGATTAGTGTCATCAGTTCAGTATCCAGCCAAATGTCTCCCCTTCTGTTATGATTTTTACTGATGGCCAGAAAAACATAATGATGTCACAGTAAAGTAAATCTTCGACCTTTTAGTTACACAATCATCACTTCATTTTTATCCTATCAGACATTCTTGTGAAATTTTGTCATAATTTGCAAATGAGTCCTTGAGTCACAGCCAAAAACATGTTTTGTGAGGTCACACTGATCTTGACCTTTGACCATGGACATCTAATCAAGACTGTCCTCCAAAATATGACCACACAGGTCAGTTTTAAGTCTCATTTGTCACATCTACAGACTTGGATGGAGCCTTCTGTCCATACTCTGCGTTCATTTCATCAGTATTTGTGCACATTTTCTGAAAGCTTACAAATATGGGCAAAGCAAGTAAGCAGTTCAAGCAAGACAAGACTTTCCGGCACGACCAAGACATTTCAAAAAGGGCGGAACAGAAAGAATCTGTCTACAGTGCTGCCTCTGTTAGAAAGTACATTATTACAACCTCCTCCACTGTCGCCAAGTTGGTTGTTGGCACAAAGTGGCTTTTAGGTTTGAAATGAACGCATCTATTTTCGTACATTAAGAGAATGTAAATGAGCTGCTTATAAGCAGAAATGGTCATCAATATTTACACGACAACCTCTAGTGGCCGTACTAATTATTACAGGAGCAAAGCAGGAAGTCAAGTGATGTATTATAAAGAGCGACAAAGTCTGTTCAGGGTGAGAGGGAGGGGAAGTGGACAGGTCAAACAAGCAGGACTTTGATTAACGAGACCAGTGTTCATGTCCTGTGTGAAACCAAAAGTCAGCATTGTGTGATCGTGACACCACCCATAGGTTTGTGAACTCCCATTCTGAAGCCTAGAGTTTGGCATTTTGTGCGTCTCCATCTTGTTTTTCGGAGCCAAAAGTAAGCATATTTGGATGAGAGAATAGAGTTGTGGAGGAGTGAGGGGTAGATCCGACTGACTGAGTGTAGCTACACCTCACAGACCGTCTGTCACTCAAGTAGCCCCACCCTAAATGGGTGAGTTATGTAAGAATTCACCCTCCGTACAGTTATCATGAATGTTGAAATTAGCTATAAAGACCAACACCATGTTTTGTACCGGGCTGTAAACATGTTTATTTGTCCTATGAAGGCATTCGGGGTCTGTGGGGATTGATTTGTTTCTGGGCCATTCGAAGAGCTGCAGTTTTGACACTTCAGCATTGGCTTCATTTTTCAGCCCTGGAGGCTGCCACATGATTCTGTCGTCCACTGGTGGGTGTGCTAAATTAGGAATGCTCCCATGGGTCCTATTAGGGGGTAGGAACATATGATCTATGTGGCTGTATGGGCTGGAGGACTTGTTGATCTATTCTGAACCTCTTTCTCTTCTTTCTCAAGGGATTTCTTTTCCATCATTTATTGAGCAGATTGACAGCCCCTGACTAAGTGACATTTTATGGATATTTTATATTTTGTTGAAAGCATAACAATAACAGAAGAGAGCAACTGATAAACTGTACAATAAACCCAAACAGTGAACACAATAACAGCAAGAAGTTTGTGTAAAACGACAGATCTGGATGAGTTTTGAGCAGAGTATTGCACCGGTGATGAGTTTCCTGATATTTTTTAGGGACTTTTTATATGATTGCCAGTATCACATATATTTTAATTTCTATTCTTAACAGTCTTACACACTATATAGGCTTCTTTTTTTGACGAATGAAGTGTTTTCTGACACTTGGCCAATGTTCTTTGGCTCTTTGGTTTCTTCAACAGATGGAGAGGCTGTTTAGCAGAGAGTGAAGGCTCTGTGAATATAGTTTGTGTTCAGGTCGTCACTGTGACTTGATCCTGTGAGAATTTTATAGTTTATACCTTGAGTAATAATATAAACTTAACAAAATAACTACCTCATTCAGTTTGCATTCAGTGCTTTTAAGTTTTTTTACACCCCTCAAAACAACACATTCTCACTCCGACCTCACCACATATTGATGTTTGGTCATTGCCTTTCTACGACCAGATACAATGTAAAAGGTACCCTGGATGTGTTGGTTGGTAACGTTCTCGGACACCGTGTTGAGTTCTGCCTGTTGCATTGTCTTCTTTCAAAATACACTTCCATTTTCACAGGAAATTTACTGTTTACATACAGTCCCTTTCAAAATACCTCTTACGGCAAAATTTCCACCAGATGCGTGTTGGTTGCGTCTCCGCTCCGGCACGGCAGCGGAGCCGATAGGATTCCATTCTAGTCAATGTGTGTGTTTCCACCAGCTGCGGCTGTGCTGCGTTCCGGCTCCGTCTCAGCTCCGGCACTCCGGAGCCCTCCGCAACAGATACGCAGGACTTCTATTTTTGCCGGACGCCGGAGCACAACGCAGCACTTCAGCACAGAGCAGATCGTGCGGGGCAGGAAGTCGTGCACAGAAACACAATAAAACATCCGGTTAATTTTCAAAATAAAATACATAGTGTTCACAGCGGATCATATTTCCCTGCACTACACCTTAAAAACTACATAATGGGCAGAGGCAGGCCTGAAGTCAACAGATCAGAGGTTTTCAGACATCATTTCACCCCCTGAACACCATGGACGAGGAGATATTAATCATGGCAGTGCACCGAGATGTCTTCCGGCGGAGCTGCACCGCACCGCACAGCAAACGCAGCCAGTGGGTATTGACAGACGGCGGAGCACGCAGCGGATAACCAGCGCTGCCGTTCCACAATGGACACGCATCCAGTGGAAATCCGGCGTAATACACCCTATGCCAGTAAAACACAGCAAAAAGCACGTGGTTAGGTTTAGGAAAAAATAACAGGGTTTGGCTTTAGAAACTTACAGGACACAACCACCGCTCTCCTGGGTTAAAGTCCGTGTTTGTTTGACCCATTTACCACCCCTTCTGCCCACCCTTCTCACGCCAGATTTCGACGCCTTTGGAATGAGACCGGGTTGCTTTAAGTCAGCAACCCTCCCTTGAAGCTTTGGCGTCACCTACTGGGGGTCAAGACCCACAGGTTGGCAACCAGTGATCAAATCAGTCCCTCCTTGAGTCCAAGTGTTTGTGCCAGATGTAATGAAATTCCCTGCAGGTGTCTCACAGTACTTAAACTGTGACAAACTAAACCACCACTCTGTTACTGTTGGTGATTCAGTGTCTGTAATTCCTCTATCTCACTGGACAAACAAGGCTGACTTAAAGCCTAAGGCGTATGTTATTAATCCCTGCCACGCTGCTATCTGTGTGCAGAGGATGTCCTTGAGCAATAGGAAACAGAAGAATCCTTGTTGGGTCTCTGGAAACAAGAGCTGAGAGTTTTGTGGTGAACTGTGCAAGGTCAAACCATCAAAGCAGACGCGACACATGTTTGTAAGTCAGCAGCGCCACTGCAGCTTTGATTGTTAAATAAGACGTGTTTCAATTCTGTGCTTTGTGTTAAATATAGTTTCCTGTGCTGTGTTAGGAAATGTGTAAATTTCTACTGTTTACGCTTAATCAGCTTTATCAGCGCTGGGTTTGACCACAGTTGGTGCAGGCAGCTGTACCATAAAGACTGTGTACACTGTAGGTCACAATGTACACATTCATATATTGAACTAAAGTAAATAACAGGAAGGAGGAACTAGAGCTCATTCCACTTCAACACCTCAAAGTCTGACGATAAGGACTACCTGATGTTTGGTTATCCAGCACAGTGGATATGACCACCGGACCAACAGTAATCAGTCACACAAGTTGTATTTCACTTCAGCTAAAGTACACATCTGAAGCTTTTCCCTTCGCACTTAAACATCAGAGACGTTTGTGTGACATGCGGCATTAATCCTCTGCCAGACTTTGGTGTTAAATATAGCCAGTTTTTCTAATGACACTCAGTTTTTGGTGGATGACATTAAACCTGCGTAACGACTGTAAGCCTGAAGATAATAGTAACAGAGGACTGGGATGCTGCAGGTTTGATACAACCTCGGTAATAATCCTAATTGTGTCTTATTATCATCAGCTTCAACCAGAGAATGCTTCAAATAAGAGTGGAGAGGCCAGGTTAGAATATTAGACATTTTTCTGCAAGATAATCTCCTTAATCCTCAACCTAAGAAAGTTCAAGTAGGACTTTTTAACCCATTAATGGCACTGAAGAGAAAACACATTCACATTTTTTCCTGGTAATTATTTAATTTAATTTAATTTAAATTTTTATTTTTTATTTATTTAGTTTTTTTTTATTTTTGTATTACTTTATTTATTTATTTATGTTAATTCATTTTATTTTATTTAAGTGTGCAAGTAAGGGTTGAATAGCTTCTTCCTGTCTGTTCTATACATAGGTGTACATTTTGGGGGGGGATATAGGGCACACCCCCGCCTTCAGTATTTACAACATGTGCATTTATCCCCCTAATTTAAACGTGAAAATAACACAGCACTTTTGTTTTGCCAAAATTAAAGACCTACACACCATAAATTGGTGCAGTAAAGGCACAAACTGGTACCAAAATTCATCAGAAAGCAGGAAATTAAGTGTTTGACGCCCCAAAACCCTCCGTTTAAAACATCCCCGTAAAGAAACTTGAACTTGAGCTTGTGGAGCCGCAATGACTTCTCTTAATTATTGATTAATCTGCAAATTATCTTCTCAATTAATTGGTTAATAACTATATAAAGTGTCATAAAATATAGAAAATTCCTATCTAGTTTTGTCCAATGAACAGCCCCTAACCAAAACATTACAATTTTGCAATCATGTAAGACAAAGAAAAGCAGCAAATCATCACACTGGAGACGCTTGATGCATCAGTGTTCAAGAATAACATAATACTCATAAGCCATAATCATGCCAAATTATTGTCTCTAAGCTCCAGTGTGTTGAACAGCCAGTGTTACAGCTGTATTTTGCAAGTGTTTTGATAAAAGAAGAAGTGCAGTGTGGTAATCGTGATCATAGAGTACATGACACCACAACAGTGTAACGTTATAGACTCTCACACTCAAAACAACACCAGAAAGTTTGACCATATGCATATTTTTCAATCAATTTGATGCACTTTTCTGGAACGATTCCCCTCACAGATGGGAGTGCAGCAAGAGATGCTAAAAATATTTGCAGGTCTGCTGTAAAAACCTTCCATGACAGACAAGTGTGCCTTTTATTGCCATATTGTAAATATTGACTCACATCCTTTTGACTTTCTGCCTCTCCTGGCAATAAAAGCATCTTACTCATATTCTGCGGTTTTAATATCAAGACTATGAAGACATAAAAAAAAGAATTAAATAGCAGGCAGAGAAGCAGGCAAATAAAAGATAATAGAAGTGTTATGACATTATTAAACTTGTAAAGATGAAACTCTGCGCTGTAGATGCTGTCAGAACTTTTTAAACACTGTTTACCAGATGCTATCAGCACACATGCACACACATACTGTAGAGAGGGTTTCTCCACGTGTCTGACACACTTGGCTCAGGTTGCACCATGAGAGACCTTCTCACCCCACTCCACCCCTTTAAAACTTACCAGATGGCACAAAATGGAGGACCTTTCTAGCTTCCATGTTCTCCAGGGTTTTTTTTGTTTTATTTGTAGGTGAGCTGCTTTCCAAAGGTCAACCCATCATCCTCCTCTCTGCTCCCCAAACACCCTGCGCTCACTGGTGATCTCCTCTCAATATCTTTCACACACACACATACACACACACATGCTGAGGTGAAGCCTCCTCCCTGCCCCTCCTCCAGCAGCACATGGGTTTGAGAGAGGAAGTGGGAGGGCAGGAAGAGAGAGCAGGAAGGGTGAGAAGCGTGCTGGGGGTTTTTTTCTGCTGGGTCCTTGTGCCTATGACCTGTAGTGTAGATAGCTTAAAATAAATAAATAAGTATATAGAGTTTAATGTTTTGATATTTAAGATATTCATCTCTTATTCTCTTATAACCCTCCTGTTGTATGTCAAATATACTGTTAACAACTAGAATCACTGCATCGTGGTGTATTCCTTCGCCCGCCAGTCAGGTTGCACACGTTACACATGTGCTCAGTGTATTTTTCTGGCCAAATGGAAGTCATCATGTGTGATTCCAGTTAGCTATTTCCTGTCTTCACTCAGAGACTACTTTTGCAGAAGAGGACAGAGGACTGATAGAGAGCTTCGTCACATGTCGCAGCAACAATCACCTATGATTAATATCAGCAAAAACACTGAGCTCATGTTTGACTCGCAGAGAAACAGGAAGTTGTAGCAATGAAAGTACACAGTGTTTCAAATATAGATGATGCTGCAGAGAAGCTACAAACACATGCTTCACACACATCTTCAACCCAGTGGCACAGTCAGTTGTGGTCGACCTATCCCTGGTTTGAAGAGGCAGGCAGGAGTACTAACACAGATCTAAGTAAAGTATTGCTGTGGGCGGGGGCAGCAGCAAAACAGGTTTTAGCCAGCTAGCAAAAGTCCAACCTAAAAAAGTCAATATGAGTTTGTGTAGATTATATTAAGAACATTTTCACTGCTTTACCTGAACATCAGAAATCAGTTTCCAATGGGAACTGTAGCCGTTACATCGCTCTCTTTAAAGCAACAATAACATTTAGCATTGCTAAACAGAGGGGGTTGCTGGTTTATCTCTTCTATGATCTGTTCGCTCTGCCACTTTTTTTCTCCAAGTGAAGAAACAAATTATTTGCAGTTTACATAATCTGGTCAAAATTCATATATTTAACACTTGAAGATCCAGTCATCACTAAAGTGTATGTCATTCAAGAGAGACAGTTAAAAATGGAATGGTCAGAGTGTCATATTGAAATTTAAGGTGTTTTGATAGACATCATCTTATGCAACATGCAAGAAAAGAAAATGAAAACGTTCCACCTTAAAAGTTACCAGCAGTCGACACAGTGAATTAAATTGTGTTTTCTCTGTCTGTAGCCCCTTTTACACTGCCAGATTTTCGGCAAATGTTGGGCCGTTTTGCAGGTAAGCTACGAGTGTTTAGACACACAGAGCCGGATTGGCGAGTTGATCCAAGGTGCCCAATTTTCATATTGCAGTCATAGTCATATTGGTGGAACCTTTTTGGTTTTAAAGGGGAGGGGCTGTTGATGACTTGTGGGAGGAGCTGTTGATGATGCCTCATGTGCGACCCATTGGTGGTGGATAAACAGGAAACAGCTGATAGCAGGAATTAGCAAGCAGCTATAGTAGCAAGAAGGAAACGCAAATCTGACAGACACTGTAAAGATGAGCAACTGGGGAGACAAGGAATTGTGCGCCCTCCTTGCCCTCGCAAACGAAGAGGCCATTAACTGTCAGATGACGGGGATGGTGAAGAACGGGCCGATTTACAAGAGAATCGCCTCAGGACTGACCAGCTGCGGCTTCCCTCCCACATCACTGTTTACGTCACATGCTGAGCTACACGTTTTGTTACTTGCTCACGCCCCCCATTGCCCCGCAAAAAGGCACATTCTGTATAAACAAAAGTAGGTAGCCGCACTCCCCGATTTTGTTTTTATACTGCCAATGCTGAAAAAAGACTGATTGGGCTTTCCTGCAAATTTGCACAATTCCTATCTAAAAAGGGCTTGTGTGTGCTGTAAGAGGCAGAAAATCATCCTTTTGTTTTATAGGTATAGTTCACCAATGTATAAAAAACTTGCGAAGGTATGAACAGGGGTCCCATAACCTTCAAAACCAGCCACAACTCACTACTGAACAAGAGTGACGGTTCTCTGTTGACCAGTCAACAGACTGCAGTGTTCACAGCTCCACTTTTAAGTATCAGATCAGTGTGCTGGGTATCCCAACAGAGGGGTGAAGAAAATTGGTAACACCAGGATGATAGAAGGCTTAATATGTAGAATTACTGGCACTGTGTGCTCGACGCAACTAAATAAGAGTTTGTTCTTTTTACACGAGGGCAAAATAAACAGTAATATGCACATAATAAAGAATTAATAATCAGTTAAATGATCAGGTCAGTTACTATGTGCTCTCTATGATTCATTAAGTAAGAGGTCAGTACACAGGTTTAAAGACATCTTCGAAAAGTATTTTCCCTACCATAATATGAAGCAGTCTGTTCATCAGTATCTTATAATTATCCACCATATAATTCTTGATTCAGAGTTACTCAGGAACTACGTAGCCATTCATTAACTGACTGTTACTTCCTGATTTGCTCTTGATTTATTCATTCAAATCTAGTGTGGAAACTTTTTAAGTGTTTCCCTAATTATAGTTTTGTCCCCGAAGTAATTTTCAAGTCAAATATTTTGAAATATTTTCCCAGCTGAGTGCAATCAAATACAGTGGCCGGACAATGGGAACACACATAAAGAATAACATGATACATAAGGGAATCATATTATTTATTTTAGACAACAGGAGTGACAAACAGCAGGTTGAGCATCTGTCTTGAGAAGTCTTTTAGGACTAGATCTGACTGAGTAAAGCTGAACTGACGGAGGCCACGTGACATAAAGATCACTTGTTTACGCAGACTGTGATGTTGTTTTTTGGATGGAGAGGAATGTTCAGCTCAGCCTGAAGGAACAAACTCCACTTTGACCGAGGCACATGCACCAGGAATAGTAATGCTGTGGTTTTATCTGACAATTTGGGAGACAAATTTAGTCGCCACATTTGAATGTTAATATGAGCGACGGAATAGAAAACAAAATGACCTCCACAGGAGTTAGAGACTGTCTGCATTCAAAACAAATGCTCCTTGTATAAGCTGGTGACTTTCTCCTTGTGGATTCTTTCCATTGAATTCCTAATTGCATGATGTAATTACTCTCATTATACCTGCTTGTTATTTTTCTACAAGTTACAAGCCTTGTAAAAGTTTACAGGCTCCTTTTAATTGACATCAAAGGCAGTTACAGAGCACACCTTAGGTGCTCTGTAAATTTAATTCATACAGGGCAGCTTGGATTTTGATGGGTGGATGCAGAAAGAATAAACGACATCTCCACATAGGAAAAGTTCTGACATGCTGATTATAGGGGGGACAGATTTGGGTCACGGCGTCAGCTGGCATCTTACAAGACAATCACTATTTGGCCTCAGGCAGCAAAAGGCAAACAAACAAATACAAGTGCAGGTGTGACTTTCCCTGTGATTGCCATGAGATGGCAGCAAAGCCTATTGTTCAAAAACAGCCTGAACCGCCAGAATCTGACTCTGCTGAGGATTTAACAAGAACAGTGTATTTTCTATGTTCACTTTAAAGGTCACACACCTCCAAGCTCGGCTTTTCTTGCTGAAGGAGGCAAATTAAAGGCTTGACAGTGAAACTCGACATAACTGAAATAGTTCTCACTCTTAAGGGCACCTGGTTCATCACAGTGTTGCTTTTCTATTTTATCTCCTGCGTGGATGAGTGCAGATGCTTAAGAGCTGATGGAGACATAGAGTCATGGAAATTATTGCTCATTTTAGATGAAAAAATCAGGGTCATAGCAGACACTGAGACACACTGAGACACAGAGGACATGAGATCATGTCCTCTGTGTCCTTCAAATTTTGGTGGAACTGGCATATTAAAGGAATACTTCAACTGCAACATGACCATTTGTACATTGGCTACTCACCAGGTGTTGCTTTGAATTGAGAAAACTTTGTTTTTCTCAACCTGGTCTCACCCCCAAGCCTCGAAATTCAACCCTTTAGCAGTGAAAAAAGCTGTACTTTAATGTCAGCATGATATGTAGCCGGTCGCTGTTATAGTTCAACAGCGCTTGGCACCGTCAGGGGGAAACATGGTGGGACAAGAACGAATAGTAAGGTGGCAAAAGTCTGAGTAGGGTGGGTGGACAGGTCCAACAAACACCGACCTTCACCCAGGAGAGCAGTATTCGCGTCCTGTAAGATTATAAAGCCAAACCCTCTTCTTTTTTCCTAAACCCGACCACGAGCGTTAGTTTTAAAAGGACAACAAATGTCAAATCACGTCGTTGTGCTGTTGTTCCGCATTTATTTGAAAGAGACGAGGTCCGAGTGAGAATGTGTTGTTTTTCACAGTGAACAAAGAATCCAAAAGAGAGGAACACTTTTCATGAACTGAAGCCACAGGGGACCACACTTAACAACAGCAAAACTATATTTAAACAGCCATTTACCATCTCCTACACAACTCGTGCAGTATGATCCAAGTCTCATTTATCCAGTTGTATGCTCAGTAATTCCCACACACATACATTTTGTCTAAAACCGTACTATTTAAAACACTTTTTGTCTATGAGTAGCTTGCCCGAGCATGAACAGTGGTGACATTCGGTGCAGTGGGCACGTCTTTCTCATGAAAAACATTAAAAAAATAAGCAAATAGCCTTTTTACTATATATGATACATCATAATTTCCTCTCATATCTATTTTATAGTGCTGTGAAAACATCAACACATTTCTCCTTCAAACTGCTGGATTTATTCAAGTTTACTCACAAAAACCTACATTTTACAGGATTGCATTGAACACATCATGAGAATGTTATAATATACCTTCTCTCAGTACTCATTTTTACTGAATAGAGCTTGATTATTTCACAGTGTAAGTAAATGCAACCTAATGATAACCAGCTCTCCTCCTGCTGATTTCCAAACATGGATTTGTTGGCCTTTTTCTTGTTCTTTTTCTCCACAGACACTCCTCTCAGTGGTGTAGCATTAGTTGAACGGGCACCAAAGAGCTTTTGTTGTTTTGACACAATAACGATACAGCGTGTTTCGGGGTTCACGTTCACGGACCCTGTTTACTTAAATTCATAAAAAATGTTTGCATTTTTTGGATTCTCTGTTCATTATGTCGTCTGAGTCGTCTGCATACATTATCCTCAGACAGCTGATCCTCAGCTCCCCCCTCTCAAACATAAAAACATGTACACACAGTATGTATTGTGGACTTTCATCACTGCTGTAACTACGAGTCAAACAGTGACCACAACATCACTAACAAAGAGGCCGGAAATGTAATGAAATGCTGCATTAATAAACTAATGTTTTGCGGTCAAGGGGTTCATTTCAAGTGCGCAGCGAGTCTGGCTCCATCTACAGTGAAACATTAATCAAACTCCAGGAACACCTGAGGAGCAACACATACACACACACACACACACACACACACACACACACACACACAAGAACACCTGAGGGGCATCATCAGAGAAACATAAACCACAAGCATGATGTTATATCCTTGGATATAAATGCTAAAAAAGAAAAGCATATGCCTGAGCAAATACTCAATTTAAATGTGTAGAAAGGTCTGTGATGAAAACAGGCTTCATAATTCAGTAATGAGCGCCATATAAGAGCTACTGAATGATAATGTTTTACTGGCTGAGACCTATAAATGTGTAACTGGGAAAGCTTACAGTGATCATTTCTGCAGTCAAACATTAAATATTTTCACATGTGCAGAGAGACTGAGCAGAGAGATTATTATTCATACTGGAGCCAGGAGAAATTCACCATCAACCCAGTCCGTCATAACTATTTGAATTCATCCTGTCTTCAGTAAAACATTAGATGCAGCCTCAAATCTGAATCAGTAACTGTGGAAATATTGTTATGATCGCTCAGTTTGACTCAACTCACCTCTGTTTGCATTTCTCTGACAGATAGTGATTGTATCTTAAAAAATGGATAAAAAGATTAAATACACAACACAGAAGTGATGCAACAGTTAGACTTTAAGTCCAGCGTGAACACTTTTCTGTGCAGATTCTGTTCATGACTGAATTTAAATCGATCTGCTGCTCATCACGTTCACACTGCGACCTTTGTGCATGAAGGTCATCGCATTTAAAACCAACAGCGTTCACTGCATATCATCCTAATCGAGTGTAATGACAAATGCATGCAGATAAATACACATTTTATATAACAAACACATTATTTCATCATGCATGTCTAATATGTTATTTACCAGTAATTATACTTGGATCAAATAATATTCTGTAAATAAATTCATAAGATTTAAAAGTGGCATAAGATCAAAGACCAGTGCACAAGACAAGGCAGTAAGTAATAGCTGCTATATCTGCAGTTACTTTTAATCCGTTATTTTCTCGACTAATGGATTAGTTGTTAAGTTTATAAAATGTCAGAAAATGGTCAAAAATGTGTCGATCAGTGTTTTCCAAGCCCAAGATGACATCCTCAAATTTCTAGTTTTGTCCACGACCCAAAGATTTTCAGTTTAATGTTATAGAGGAGTAAAAAACACAGAAAATATTCACATTTAAAAGCTAAAATCAGAAAATTTTAAATTATTTTTATCCTTATAAAAATACTTAAACCAATTAATCGATTATCAAATTAGTTGGTGTTTAATATAATAGTTGACAACTGATGAATAAATCAGTAAATAGTTGCAGTTTTGTAGAGTGTATATCCTCTGTACATTTGGTGAATAAAATGAATCTAAGTTTATTTGTGAAAACTTTTCTTGTAATTGCACAAAAGAACAAACACTAACAGTCTCAGACATTGTTTTGACCCAGGTCTGACTATGGTTCAGTTTCATGATCCTTACCTTCAGAAAAACGATTCACACTGACTCCCGACATCTCCTCTGCCTCCTTTTTGCTCTTCATCAATCTTGGATTCTTACAGTGCAGCCAAATATCTGTGATGCTTTGAATATGGCGATGAAAACTCTATACAGAGCTGTGACTGGAAAATGTGTTTCCTGTGCGAGAGTTGCGGCATGAGTGACTGTGCAGGCAGGCCCTCAGGTAGATGGGAATAGGTCACGACCAATGAATAACACCTTAATGTCCTCCCTGCCAATCACAGCCAAGCTAACTTTATGTGCAAAAGGTAATGTGGAGGGTGAAGGTGGGCTTTGAGGACAAAGCGAGAAGGGGGAGGACAACAGATGGGGGAGGAAGGTGTGAGGAAGCTACTTTTAACCCCTGCTGGGACTCTTTGATATTTAATGCAAGTGTCCTGCCAGACCTTTATCACTTTACTGTTATGCTAAACCTTGAATGCATCCATTGTGTTTACCCGTACGATTCATGGCAGTATTCATGCTGTTTTAACGGCTCAATCTAAAGAGGCATGTAGTAGCTCTACTGAAAGGCACTGAATTGTGGTGTTTCACATGAGCAGTATGTGTACACTCATAAAGAATACTGTTGTGCCACATGTTGCACAAGCTGTCCACGTGAAGTCATTCATGCAGGAGAAGAATGTGTTGTGCTGCAAAGAACTAGTTTCTATGACGTGTTGTCTAACTTCAATAGGAAGTCAAAAGTGTTTGTAGCTGTTCAGACTGGCTGCACTCACGGCTGTCACAGAATGGGACAAGACTCACATGATTTAAAAGTGCTGTATGCAACTCTGGAGAAAGACAGTGGGTGGTGAAGTCTCATTTCCAAGTCCTCCATTGACAGTTTGCCTCGGTGATTCAGTCTGACGACCAATCCAAACTCCAACCAGCTATCTTTCTCCAGAGATACATACAGCACCTTTACATGTGAGCATAAATGTGTACATTTTCAGACGGTACCTCCTGGATGACTGTCATAGTGTTGCACTGAATTGTCACATCAAAGGTGACAGAGATAGCTGTGAAAGTAATGAAACAAAGAGATCTTCAGGGAGAAGTTCAGTCCCTGCTAATTTTCTCACTTCCGTACATCTGCTTGATCACAAGTTTCTGAAAGTTGCAGAAACTGTCAGGTTTTATTCAAATGTGGGGAAAGTGTAAAAAGAGGAGGTTTAGGACAACACTTGTTATTTAATGTGCAGCACAGAGCAACAAATGATATTATGTTTTCACAGGTTGATAGAAGTCTTCGTTTTGATTTAATTCAGTGGTTCTCAAACTTTTTTTTTTTAATATTTTCTCAGCTAATTAACCTGCAAAGACATTTTTGATAGGAAAACATGGCTGTATAAAGAGTTAGCATACAGAACTGTCCCATTGAATCATTTTTTTTTGTCATCATGCAGCAACACTAAGGCCCTGTTTAGACGACAGCGATTTCTCTAAAAACGGAAAAGTCTGTCCTTTGTGTTATAAAAACTTCTGCGTTTATATGTCGACGTTATTGAAACGATCCCCGTTCACATGGAGCTGCAAAATCTACTGGAAACGCTGTAGTATGCACGCCAGGCCAATGGGTGGCAGTGTAAAATTTGCAAAGCAACACCAAGGCATGATGCCATGCGCCTGCGCTGAAGCACCTTCCTCTACAACGCAGTGGTTACAAACCAAAACAAAGAAGACACAATGGCGAAAGCACGCACAGATAACTTTGTCTGGATGGACGACAAGGTGGAGTTGCTACAGTAACAGATCAACACTTTACTTCAAATCAACAGGGTGAGCAGCACAAACAGAGCTCGGCATTGTTGTTGTGACGGTCGGCATGCCTAGTGACTGGAACCATAATGCGCATGTGCGAAAAGTCTCCGTTTTCAGAGGAACTGCATATAGCAAGTTTACATGACAATGGAGACGCTGCCATTTCCAAAAAATTGCACTCTGGAACCCGTTTTCAAATTGTTATGTTTTCAAGCACCCAAAACGCCGCTGTCGTGTAAACGATCGGCCAAAACACAACTAAAGTTTACCGTTTTCAGTTGAAATCGTTGTCGCATAAACGGGGCCTAAGGTGGTACTGTAGTGTAAATGAACTCAAACAGTGGCCAAAACCTGCTGTTCTTTGAACGGCCGCTTGAGGCTGGCTCCAGAAGCCACTCAATCCCCACAGACCCCCATGTTAAAATGCCTGGGACAGGAATGATTTTGGTCTCTATAGCTAATTTCTCCCTTCATACAGGGTGTGAATTTTCATATAAATCACCTGTTTACATTTTAATAAGGCATAAAGTTACGCATAATCAAGGACAGGATGCTTTGAGTCTGCTGATAGTGTCCTCAGCTTCTCAGTCAGATCCACCCCTCGCTCCTCCACAGCTCCACCCTCTCACCCAAATATGGTCACTTCTGAACCCTGAAAAGTCAGATGGCTACGGCCAATGTGCCAAACTCAAGGCTTCAAAATGTGAGTCCACAAACCAATGAGTGACGTCCATTTTTTTAGTCTATGATTGAACAGTCTTTTTGATATTGATAATTACTTTAGGAATTATGCATGGCATTCAAACTGACATTAAAGGTCCAGTTTGTACAATTTAGGGGGATATACTGGCAGAAATGGAATGTAATATATAAATCTAAAAGTATGTTTTCTTTAGTGTATAATCACCTGCAAATAAGATTAATTGTGTTTTCATTATCTTATAAGGAGCCATTTATATCTGCAAAGGGAGAGGGTCCTTGTCGAAGGAGTCCGTCATGTTACACCAGCATGTTTCTACAGTAGCCTAGAATGTACAAACCAAACACTGGCTCTAGATAGGCCCATTTGAGTTTTTGTCATCTTTAACAGCCCCTTCACGATGAGCAACCTTGAAAAAACACATTTTATGAGTCTGCTTTAATCAGTTTTTCAGTTCAAGACCTCTGTAGATAATTTGTTCCAGATGAAAAACTTTTTGAAGTTATCAGAGAAAAAGATGAACATACATTAGCAGGTGCTGGGCTAATGGTCCATCTGCGATGAGCCGAACAGCATAGGAAAAACACTGTACATGAAACTACTTTATTCAGTGTTTCTACTGGTTTTAATCACCTGATCCGTTTGTTTTGGAGAGCAAGACAGCTCTGCGGATCATGCAGCTCACAGTAAAAACCTCCTGAACAATGAACACTGAAGGAAATCTGTCCTGGAGAAGTTTCAGCTGGTTGCAGTCTGCAGTCCTCGCCACTAGATGCCACTAAATCCCCCTTAATCTTACACACTGCTCCAAATCTCACTTATCCTCTGTAGTACTCTACACTTACTGCCAATTAAGAAACACTGGGTTCATCCCAATATCCCTCCTCGACTCCTCTATCCTCTTTCCTCGATCACTTGACCCGGAAATTGAAGGACGTCTCAGTTCGTTCATTGCACTCGGAGTGGTCAAGGAGTCGAGGAGAGAGGAGGCTTTCAGAGGAGAGGAAAGCGAGGATACACACAAACTCCATTAAAAGTTTCTATAGCTGTTAATAAAGCCTCCTGATAGTTGATCCACCTATAATCAGCTGCTGCTTTCATCACAAACTGAAACCTTTCAGAAGAAAAGACGTCTCATTTCTCTAAAGACATGTTTTCTCATTTCTTCTCTCCTGGCATTTCATCCTTGCATCTCAACTCTGTGTCTTAGGAGCTAAGATGTGAAGGAGAGACACGAGTGAGGGAAACATGGATGCGAGATCAGGTATTGGGATGAACCCACTGACTTAACAGAGCTTCCTATGTAAATTTGGTGGAGTGCCCCTTTAAGCCATCTTTTAACTCATCTTGAATTAAAAGTTTTTGTCTCAATGAATGTGTTCACATGGACACAAATAACCAGTTTATGATCATGTTTTTGGAGTATCTTGTTTATGTGTTTGAGCATTTACACAACATATTTTGTTCACGAGAACCCCAAATATACTATCTGGAGTACTTCAAAAGAAACCAAGATGTATACAGGGAATATGAATGACCCGATTTCTCTGTGCTCATGTAAACACCATAACCTGAATATGATTATAACAGAGATAAGCCTCATAAACAGGTCATTCATGTCCATGTAATTGCGCACTATCAGCTGTTTTGTTGTGTTGTTATGTCTGTGATTCTGCTCAGCTGAGAGGTACCACTGGAGGTGAGTCGTGACTGACAGACACAGCAGAAGCTTATATGATAAAGAAGAACTCTGTACGTTTGTCACGTGTGTCACATTTTACTGTACATAAATAGTTGAAACATAGTCATGCGTCTTCTAGCGGAGGTTGATTTTGAAATAAAGATGTCACAGTCTTTAGAGGGCTCATATGATACAACCTCAGTAACAAGAACATGGGAAACATTTTAAAACGAGACTTGTGTACGTAATGGTTGAGAAATGTGTTAGACGATGCAAACAGAAGTCCATTCATTCCTATGGGAATCTCTGTGATATCCAATGTGGCAGCGGAAATCCTCCCCTCTGTAATATTTTGGTCCAGGATTTGCCTTGAGTACGCTGAAGAAATTGAACTTTTGCGGTGGATTTCAGAGAGACCATATGACAGTGTGCTAGCTTAGGTAACAGGCTGCTAACTAGCTAACAGGCTATTTTCTTCAATTCAGTTGCCTGTGTTGATTTTCAGGTGAGTTTGTTTGAAAATAACTTTTTTATCTTGTTTCAACACACTGTGAATCTGAGTAATGTTATTCTACTAAAATATGGTTATATATTATATACAGGCAGATCGTCATTATGACTCATTCAGCCGTTCATATGTGTTAATGTTCCAAGTGAATATTCCAAACTACTGGATGGTGAAAAACTGACAAAATTAACCTCTCTCCGGGGCCTCGGTGGCTTAGTGGTAGAGCAGGCGCCCCATGTACAAGGCTGTTGCCACAGCGGCCAGGGTTCAATTCCAGTCTGTGGCCCTTTGCTGCACGTCACTCCCTCTCTCTCTCTCTCTCCCTCCTTCACACTTCACTTTCCTATCAATTAAAGGCAAAAAATGCAAAAAAAAACATAGCCTCTCTCCCATGGCTACAGGTAGTTTCTGTCAGGTTTAGTGTTGTGTCGTTCACCAACAAATCGTTCAAAAGAACGAATCTGTTGAGTGAACGTACTGAACTGAATCACTTCCGGAACTGATTCGTTCATTTCTCAGTTCAGTTGAGCTCAGCACCCAGCGTGCAGGTCGGGAGTGGAACTGCCGATTCGGTCCGTACAAACAATGAATCACTCGTGAGTCATGAGGCAGCCATGTTGCAGGGAGGGACTGCTTAATCACTCAGTGAACAACCTAACCCTGATCCCTGAGTGGCTCAAATAATTTCTTCTCAGCAATACACTGTCATAGGGACCGTTTTCTCCAAGCTAACGGCTAATGTAGCCAGTAGTCAAGCCACATGAACACAATCACACGTAAAGTGAAGAGCCTGGTTTCTATTCACTCTGAATTTTGTCTGGATTCTGGTTCCGGTCTAGAGAGCGGATCCGGAGCTTTTATTGCTTTTATTTTGACGGAAAGGTGCATCCATTGAATTCCGGATCCTGTCTCACTCACCCTGGTTCTGGTTCCTTACCAAAACGGCCACTAACGGCCCCAGACTACATCTCCCCATTGTTTTAACAAACTTAGTTTCCAGATAAACAAACTTAAAACGTTAGGCTGGCCAGTAATGAGACTCACCAATGCAGGGCAGATGCAGCAGTAGCTCAGCCATGTATCAGTTCAGTGAGACTACGCAGTACACAGTCAGGGCTCCTTCCGCCAAGCACTAAACGATTCGGTGAACAAATCTTTTGAACAAATCTTTTTTAATGAACTGATTCTAGTGATTCAGTAACATCTAAAGAACTGCTTTGCCCATCACTAATCAGGTTTCTATCCATCTGTAAAGAAATGCACTTCCTTGCATTGGACACTAGAGGCATCATCCGCATATATATGGATCTACAGACACCAGTCACGTACGGAAGTGGAAACAAGGCATTACACAGTAGGTGACACAATGAAAGATCACTTTCTTTACATTTCACTTATGAATGTGTACACAAGATAGAATATAATTAGCTCAACTTAAACACCACTTTTCTGTCCATTGAGGTAACATCTGTACCTGTGTATAACAAAGCGGCAGTAGATGAGATAATCACATCACACAGATGTTTTCTCCATATGCAGTGTTCTCAGGGATTTACAGCAATCATCTACCTTCACATGTAATCTGTCACTTATTGTGTCGGTTTCCTCAGTTAGTTTCATCAGAGTGTATTCCCATTGCACAATACTTCTTTTCCACTCAGCCTAAAACCCTCTGCCAAAGGGGGACATGTGTAAGAAGTATTTTCAGATGCAAATTTGTTCCAATCATCACCTTTTTTTTTTTTTTCTTTTTTTTTGTTTTACCTGATTCTCATATTCATCGCCAAAGAGTTTTCCTTTCTCTCACCTCGCAGTGTGGGAACACAGGTTTCTTTGAGCGCCAACAGAATAAACTAACACTTAAAATTAAAAATCTTTTTAGTGATTGCTTGAAGTTATTAATTTAAACAAAAAAGGGTCAACACTATTCAAACAGCACCTGGAGAAATCTGTCTCACCAAGTTAGCTAATTGCTCTCCTGCTGTTCATATCCCAGTGCATATAAGTAATTATTAAAATTGTTTTGAATGCAAACAGCAACAATAACAACAACACTGATAAAGTGACGAGATGTTCTTCTTGGCTGAGCACCCCCGGGTGTAAGTGAAAACAAAAAACACCTCTCAAACAGACGCCACACAGACTCTTTTTCAGAAAGCATTTACACTAACCACACCAGAGTTAGACTTTCCACACATCGGCTAATATGTAGAGGGAATCAAAGAGCCTGGCTCAGCTGAGTGTTAGATTGAAACCTTAGAATGATGCAGAATAAAAGGCTGTTTCAATCAACTTAACCAAGAAGTGGCAGGGTGGGAATATAAATTGGGTCAGTATGGCAAATACTGAAGTGCCTGACATTGTCACAGACAAGTAAAACGAATGTGTCCTATGCCACTGAAAAGACCTTTAGCAAACTCGACAGCCTTTGAATAACATGATTAACAGCCTACAGCCATACATGCAGCTCTGGAAGGCTGTACTTAGGCACAGTAGTGCTTTGAGCTAAACGCTAACGCCAGCATGCTGACATGCTCACAATGACAATGCTAACACTTGCTATAGAGTCATTCATTCATGCTCCATAACCACTGGAGCCTATCCCAGCTGACATCGGGTAAGAGGTGGGGTACATTCTGCGTGGGTCACCAGACTAACACAGGGCTGACACATAGACACAGACAACCATTCACATTCACATTCACACCTAAGGCCAATTTAGAGTCACCGATTAACCTGCATGTCTTTGGACTGTGGGAGAAAGCTGGAGTACCCAAACAAAAGGAGAACATGCAAACTCCACACAGAAGGGCCCCAGCCTGGCCGGTGATTTTGAACCCAGAACTGGAAGGTGAGGATGCTAACCACTGAAGCAACATGCCGCCCCATGCTGGTGATAGGCAGTTGTACTGTTTCCCATCTTTACCATCTTAGTTTAACATGTTAACACTTGCTAATTAGCACTAGACACAAAGTACAGCCGAGGATCATGGGATTGTCATTGGTTGCAGGTAAACGAAAGTGTTGGACACATTAGAGATTTCACCTGATAATGGTGCTAAACTTAAGTTATTTCAAGTCATCCTGAGGGACACGTGAATGTCCACCCAACTTTATGACATCAAATCCTGGATAGCTGCAAACTTTCTTCGGCTCAATGAGAGTAAAACTGAAGTTATTTTATTTGGACCACAAATTAAGTTTCATGCAGCTGCGCATCATTCTCCAAACTCAGATCAATTCTCTGTATGTCTGACCTGGAGAAAGTCATCCACGACTTCATTTCCTCCTGCCTCGACTACTGCAATTCATTATATTGTGGTATTACTCAGTCTTGTTTATCCCGTCTTCAATGAGTCCAAAATGAAGCAGCAAGAGTTTTAACAAGGTCAAAAAGGAGGGAGCACATCACACCCATTCTTGCCTCCCTACACTGGCTGCCTGTTAGCTAAAGAATACATTTTAAGATTCTGATCTTTGTCTACAAAGTGTTAAAAAGCCTCGCCCCCTCTTACATTAGAGGTCCTCTCCCCAAATTGCACTGTGAGAGAAGTGAGATCATCTGATCAAAGACTTCTGTCTCTCCCAAGATCTAGGAGTAAGTGTTACAGGGACAGGGCTTACTCTATCGCTGCCCTGAAACTCTGGAATTCTCTTCCTCCCACCATCTGATTCTCCCCCAAGAATGGTCGTGTAACACACTTTTGTTCTGTCACCTTTAATTGCGCGCAGTGTGACTGTCTTTGTTGGTGTGACTGTCATACTGTGACGACAGAATAAAAAACACTATACTATGGGTGCGATAATAGCAGAAGTGATATGTCATCAATTATCACTCAGATTTTTGTGTTTCTCTCTTGTCGTTTGCTTCTGTTCTTTTTCTCTGTGTGTGCTGTAAGAGCACATTGGATCACCTTTATTTGTGTTTAAAGTGCTATATAAATAAAGTTGACTTGTTGTCAAGACATTTCTCTCAAAAGAACAACTGTGAACCTCATGGTGGCCCTAGAGGAAAAGTGAGGGAATCACCAAAGTCAGTGCGATTCATCCTCTGAGGATCATGAATCTACCTGTGCACCATTGATGAGCCATAACTCTAGTTTGGCCAGAACAGCGGAGGGGACAAAAAGCAGAAAGGTGCATATCACATGATGCATGATTACAATATACATACATGCAGTTACACACTTGTAACATAACTATTTTATTAAGCTCCTGCACTCTGACCTCATCACTTTGGTCACTGTCATTTTATATTGTATTGTCACTTTACTTTTTATGTATTCAATTTCAATTCAATTTTATTTATAAAGCCCAATATCACAAATTACAATTTGCCTCAGAGCGTTTTACAGCATACAACATCCCTCTGTCTTTGGACCCTTACAACAGATAAGTAAAAACACCGCCCAAAATATATACTAAACAGTTTACACCTCTGTATATACACATTTATTTATACTTTGTGTCATGCATATCAGTTTTACCACATCCCTTTATACATTCTGTTTCTACATTGCAACTACTGCTTACTAAATTTTTATGTCACTCCTCCCCTGTCACCGGACGTCACTGTGATGTCAGAAAGAGGGTGGACTCTTACGTTGGACAGACCTAAAATTTTTGTTGACATGAAAATTGGGTTGACATTATTTCAAATCTATAATGATGTTAGAATTTCATGTTGTGTAGATTTGAACATCATTACATGTTGCAGACGTCTCCTTACCTTACAACTAAATGTTGTTTTCCTGCATCAAGATAGCATTGGCATTAGACACTTGGATTTTGCTTACTGAACAACACAACCTAAAACAGGGTGACTCTAAATTGTTCGTAGGTGTGAATGTGAGTGTAAATGGTTGTCTTTGATAGTCTACTGACCTGTCCAGGGTGTACCCCACCTCTCATCCAGTGTCAGCTGTGATGGGCTCCAGCCCTCCTGCCACCCCCAACAGGGTAATCGATTCCAGAAAATGAATGAACAACTTAAAACCAACAAAGTATCAGTCATCTGTTGTCAGTGTTCTACCGTTAAATTGACATTGGCATAGATGTTGTCCTGACATTGAATTTTGGTCATCTGGGGTCACAACCTAAATTCAACCAAATAACATCGTCTGACAACATTAGTGACCAGCTGGGTTTATTTTATATTCTGTTTATCTTACATCTTAACCATATGTTTTGACTTGCATTGCTTTATGTCTTAAAGTCTCTTTTTGTTTCTACTTGTGTGATTTTCTTTTTTATACATATGTAATTGCATTGTTGGAGGGAGCCTGAGTCAAAAGATTTTCAGTGGCCCGACTGCTCCTGTAACTAAATGACTGCTCTTGTAAACTCTGAACTTTGATTTATTGTCCTATAACATAAAAGAAAGGCTGAGAACACTGTCTATACATTGTCAATCAATCATTTATTTTTCACATGAAGTCAGAGAAGGTAAAACTCCAGTGAAATGCAGTCATGTCAGTTCCTTCAACTTTTGCACTGTAATTTTGCCTCTTCTTATATTGTAGGCTGCTGCTTCATATTTGTCCATGGCTCCAGATGAGCTGTAGTGCATGTGCCGATAGCATCCTGGGATGGTTCTGGTAATTATCGCTGGTTGTCTGAGTAATTCTGAAAATGTGCTTCCTGATAGTTACCTCCGTTCACTTCGTTACTTCATTATATTTCAGTCAGGAGAGACAGATGAATGAATTAAAGATAATGTTTAACACAGAATATGAGTGTGCAGATTAACTAATCATTCATGTTGATTAAAATTTAACAGAAGTCTTTGGCGCTTGGAAACCAGAGGCAGATTTTTTGGTGATTGTGGGACATTTGAGCGGCAGCAAGATAAATCCCCCCATGGAGGTCTGGACATTGATGCAGGTGGTGGTGGCTGATGACTCTGGGGCTGATGGCTGATGAGCAGACCCAAACAGAATCTGCAAATTTTGTAGTTGTTTTCAGCGGTGATCCAAAATGAAAATCTGCGGAATTCTGCAGTTGTTGTGTTTTTTGCTCGCAACGTGATAGAAAATATTCATTTATCTTAACAATTGTTTTTGAACAAAAATAACCTCACACAATATATCAAAACCTAAAATTACCTCAAGCTGGCTAAAATAACTACTGCATAAATTAAAGTAGAAACTTTGAATCAGAAATTTGATTTAATCATGAATACTACAAGAAATAATTTAAACATTTGTTGGAAAAGTTAATCAGAAGGCTCAATATGGAGCAGAGAGAACAAAAGTAATTTGCCAGTCTATATATAGTAGATCTTATTCTTGACATTTCTTCTCACTACACCACTAACTTTGATTTTAATGCTAACTAAATACAACACACCATTGTCACACATGCACAAGGTGGTTGAGGAGACAGTGGTAACATTATGAGTTTTACAAGCAGCCTCTATATCCCTAAAATCTGCTGATGACGCCGATGAGGCTGATGAATCCAAGAAGACTAGGTGGTGGGTGTGCATTGCTGCATCATGAAAGAACTACAGGCAGTAAAACAACCATATTTAGAACGATAAGCAGTAAGATGATAGGCTAATGGAGAAAGTGTGCCACTCTGCTATCGGCTGATCGTGAATCAGCCGATGACTCAATTGATAGCCCTTGACAATGACAGTTAGAGACAGAGAGTGAGCATGCATGCAAGGAGTGAATGTCAGGGTGAGTAAGAGAAATTACAGCCTGAGCATGAAAAGTCTTCCTGACTGAACTTTCGCCAGAGCTTCATTTGTCTAATGTGTGGAGAGCAGATTAGGGTGTGTTGATGCCTGTGAATGCATGAAATACAGGCATGGAATATGCATTAATAGTAGACAACCTGTGTAATGGATTGTAACATACTGTAGCAGTTGATATATAATGTATGTTGACATGACAGTTACATCACATACTTTTAAGAAATTAAAATGACCATACAATGTCATAAGGGAATTTTAAAAGGACTGTACAACAGTTTTAGCACTAACAAAGACCATTTTGTGCAGATTCCATGCCTCCTGCAGCCTCATACAGTCAGGTCTGGACATTTCATGACTCATTCTGAACATACAGTAGAGGCCAAAAGTTTGGACACACCTTCTCATTCAATGCGTTTTCTTTATTTTCATGACTATTTACATTGTAGATTCTCACTGAAGGCATCAAAACTATGAATGAACACATGTGGAGTTATGTACTTAACAAAAAAAGGTGAAATAACTGAAAACATGTTTTATATTCTAGTTTCTTCAAAATAGCCACCCTTTGCTCTGATTACTGCTTTGCACACTCTTGGCATTCTCTCCATGAGCTTCAAGAGGTAGTCACCTGAAATGGTTTCCACTTCACAGGTGTGCCTTATCAGGGTTAATTAGTGGAATTTCTTGCTTTATCAATGGGGTTGGGACCATCAGTTGTGTTGTGCAGAAGTCAGGTTAATACACAGCCGACAGCCCTATTGGACAACTGTTAAAATTCATATTATGGCAAGAACCAATCAGCTAACTAAAGAAAAACGAGTGGCCATCATTACTTTAAGAAATGAAGGTCAGTCAGTCCGGAAAATTGCAAAAACTTTAAATGTGTCCCCAAGTGGAGTCGCAAAAACCATCAAGCGCTACAACCAAACTGGCACACATGAGGACCGACCCAGGAAAGGAAGACCAAGAGTCACCTCTGCTTCTGAGGATAAGTTCATCCGAGTCACCAGCCTCAGAAATCGCAAGTTAACAGCAGCTCAGATCAGAGACCAGATGAATGCCACACAGAGTTCTAGCAGCAGACCCATCTCTAGAACAACTGTTAAGAGGAGACTGCGCCAATCAGGCCTTCATGGTCAAATAGCTGCTAGGAAACCACTGCTAAGGAGAGGCAACAAGCAGAAGAGATTTGTTTGGGCCAAGAAACACAAGGAATGGACATTAGACCAGTGGAAATCTGTGCTTTGGTCTGATGAGTCCAAATTTGAGATCTTTGGTTCCAACCGCCGTGTCTTTGTGAGACGCAGAAAAGGTGAACGGATGGATTCCACATGCCTGGTTCCCACTGTGAAGCATGGAGGAGGAGGTGTGATGGTGTGGGGGTGTTTTGCTGGTGACACTGTTGGGGATTTATTCAAAATTGAAGGCACACTGAACCAGCATGGCTACCACAGCATCCTGCAGCGACATGCCATCCCATCCGGTTTGCGTTTAGTTGGACGATCATTTATTTTTCAACAGGACAATGACCCCAAACACACCTCCAGGCTGTGTAAGGGCTATTTGACCAAGAAGGAGAGTGATGGAGTGCTGCGGCAGATGACCTGGCCTCCACAGTCACCGGACCTGAACCCAATCGAGATGGTTTGGGGTGAGCTGGACCGCAGAGTGAAGGCAAAGGGGCCAACAAGTGCTAAACACCTCTGGGAACTCCTTCAAGACTGTTGGAAAACCATTTCAGGTGACTACCTCTTGAAGCTCATGGAGAGAATGCCAAAAGTGTGCAAAGCAGTAATCAGAGCAAAGGGTGGCTATTTTGAAGAAACTAGAATATAAAACATGTTTTCAGTTATTTCACCTTTTTTTGTTAAGTACATAACTCCACATGTGTTCATTCATAGTTTTGATGCCTTCAGTGAGAATCTACAATGTAAATAGTCATGAAAATAAAGAAAACGCATTGAATGAGAAGGTGTGTCCAAACTTTTGGCCTGTACTGTACGTGTCAAGCCAATCTCCTCCCATGTTGTCAGAGCATGTCTCCTCTCCTGATCTATGTGCAGGAATCTAACCAGACAGCCGTACCTGATGAGATACTCAGTGGGACAGATATTCATTCAGTCTATCTGTGGGGACTGACATGACCTGACATCGTACGATTTGGTCTGTCACATGATAACAAGTGCATTTTTAAGTCATAACAGTTCACTTTGAGTTCACTTGTGCAGTGCCACCTATTTAATTAGCAGTGATACAGATTTGAGGTTTCACACAATGTTCCAAAAACACACAGTTGCTTAATGTTTTAGTGAAAACACTAGGAATTGCCAGAAAGGATTTTATCTGAGTGGTTTTGTTACAGTACCAAGATCCTCCAACATTTGTATGTGGGGCCCATGTGGGTAGTAAATGGGCTGAAAAATGGACCCTTTATTGGATTGTCCACGTGCTCCATATTGGCCCCATGCCAACTGCCCATATGGGTGGGTTTGCCCAAGTGGGCCCCACATGGGTCATGCTTGGGCTACCTGGGTACAGAGTGGATATGGGTCCAGAATAGGCATCTTATCTGGGGCCCGCTTGGGTAAACCCACCCATGTGGACAAATGTCATGGAGCCAACAAGTAACCTGTAAACACATGGGCCCCACATACAAATGTTGGCTGGGTATTTATTTCTTTATAGGCGAGACCAAAGATATCACCAGATCCTCCCATATGTGGAATTCTGCATATTTAGGAGGCCATTGATACCAGTGGTGTAGTGGTAGTTGATGAGGTGGGTGTAGGTAGATGGGTAGGTTACCAAGAAGGAAGTGGGTATACTCTCTCATATATTCCAGTTGCTTTTTGGCTGATAGGTAGGTGTGCTATAAATGGCCAGAAGAAGAGATGGTTATGCCCCATATACCTGCATACATTCTGGGTGTACTTTGGGTCGCTGTAAGATTAGATTTAGACAGCAAACCCTTAAAAAATGATAAACTCTTGTTAAATCAACACTGCAGTACTGTATTGAATCACTTCAGTGTTTTAATTCAGCCCTTGACATAAAAACAAAAAATAGATAAGATAAAATCTGACTCCATGGATGTTACTACTCTGCATATTCAATTCTAGACATTGTGCCTTAGAAATATTTACAGGAAGGAAAAAACTGGGGATAGGAGGATGGGTGGGGGCTGGGAGTGAAGGGCTGTTGTATCATATAAGGTATTACTGTAATCGCCTCAGGGTCATGTCTACTTTTGTTTGTTTTGCACACTAATGTTTTGTGGCGCTGTTTTTTTTTTTCCTTTTTAAAACCTTAATAAAAATATCTTGCAATACAAAAAAACAATTTATTTGTGTTTCAGTATTTCACAGCATTTAAAAGAATGTCTTTCCATAGAATAGTAAGTCTGTATCTGATTGTTCTAGGACATACAGTGAGTTATTTGTGTATGCTACAAACTGTCTCTCTGTCCCCTAATGTTTGTTGTACACCAGCAATATATGACATAAAACAATAAAGGCAGTGTATTTCTCAATGGTCTTGTTATTATTTATGCCAAACTTCTTTTATTTCATGGTTCCCAATGATGGCAGTGTCAGCAGCCAGAGTCAGGCCAGCTGATTTGGGCCAATTCTGGGACGTCATTTATGCCAAATCTCAGCCGAGTTGGGCAAGTGGACGTGGCCCGTCTAATTTCATCCGGCATGACAAATTTGGGCTGATGCTGGGCCAGGTCATCTTTTATAACGGCCCAGTGGTGACAGTGTCAGCAGCCGGAATCAGGCCAGCTGATTTGACCCGATTCTGGGGCAACATTCATGCCGAATCTAAGCTGAGTTGGGCAACTGGTTGCGGCCCAGCTAATTTCATCCAACATGCTGAGTTCAGGCTGATTCTGGACCAGGTTATTCTGGCTACCTGGGTTTGGAGGTTGTGTGATTCTTACTGCATGAATGCATTGGATTTTAATAGACAATGTATTGTCAATTAAAATTTTCAATAATTTCCACTTAGAGCATATTTTCAACTTCAAAGCAGCAGAAATCGTAATTTTCCATTCAGAACTAAGGACATTGATATCAATATGTGACCTTTAATTATTAATCAAGCTTCAAAATTGGAATTAATTTCAGTTCTCAAATTATATCGAAAATATTCTTAATATTAATTACAGTAATTATCAGTTATTTAATACCAAAATAATTTTCGTTGCTCTGTTAATAAATTGTCCAGTACATTAGCAGATAATGTTGTTGGTGTATATCTTCCGGTCACTGGGTGGCAGCACTGAGGTCAATCAGACCACTACGTGAGAAACGAGTGAGAAAGGAAGCAATTACCAGTAACGTTATTCGCCATCTTGGATTTTTGACAGGTTGTATTGAGTTTAATGAGTTTTACCTGCACACAACAGGAATAAGCCATGTTTTTGTCACTTTACAGACGACTGACATCGGCGTGAATTATTTAAACTGTTATCCTCAGGCGGTTCCGTAGGCCTATTATTCAACATTGGTCCTGCAGGCAACTTTTATTAGCACCAACTTTGTGTTTTGGGTGCTTTATTCGGATATTAATCAGGGTCGTGATGTTAGTATGATGCTCAAATATTCCGGATAGATGGACTTCAAATTGTGCGGCATAATGTTTATTTTTTCAGCCGTTAAAATGCTCGGTCAAGTTTAACTGCTGTTCAGAAGCTAGCAGCAGTTAGCTAACAAGCTACTGTCATCGTTAGCGCTGCTGCTAACACAGGTGGAAGATGATTAATCTCTGACAGCTGGAGGAAATGAGCCGTGATGACTCCATGCAGACAGACAGAAGTTGCAGGACATTGAAGGGAAACTACAATCAACTACTTTCAGGCCAGCAACGAAATTATTCACCAGGATGGATGTTGCCGCTGCCGTTGACTGTAAACTGTTGTCATGGCAACATGGAGATTTCACATTAGTGACAGTTTCAACAAGAACTCTATTTGGCCCCAAATACTGGCCTGGACACTGATGGACTTCAAGGACATGATTGCTCAGTTTGCAGACAAAGTCCAGAAGATGCTTTCCTCAAAGTAAGACCCATATTTTATTAAATATCTGCAGTGTGATGTGGTTGTTTGCTCTTTGTGGCGCAGTTTTTGTTTGACCTGTTGCAGGGCACCTGTTGCTTATTGCTCTCATATTTCTGTCCTGCAGTCACCTCTCATAACAGTCACTGCCATGCTTTGCTGTTCACTGGTTTCTGTGACTGCTGTCTGACAGTATGTTGATTTGTTTGAGTGCTACCCAGAGGAAAAAAAAAATGCTTGCCTCATCAGAAATAAATCAGTTTTTTATTTGGAGATTACTAAATTCTGATCTGTTTCTCCTAAGCCTCCGAGAAATAAGGAGCAAAATGATAAATTAGGAGGGGTTATTTTGCTGTGCTTATAGGCTTCTCAGAGGTTTTCTTAACTCTGAACACTGATAAAATACTCAGAGTTAGGACTTGAATTTGATCACTGAGACAATTTCTGATATTGTGCAGGCTAATTTATAAGCCAGTCAAGTTTTCTTACTGTTATCCCCAGAGCTAATTATTTCAGACAAATAAAGATTACTGCAGTGAGAGAGGAAAAAGAGCATTTTAAGATCTTAAATGAGGATCAGGCTGAGACAAGCTAAATTGAAGAAGCATGAGAAAACGGACAAAATCTGATGTTGTACTGAGCTCAGTTATGTCTTAGAGAAACAGGCTTGACAAAGAAGAAATCTTATTTTGATTGTACCTTTCCTCTGTGTATGAGTGGAGTTGCTGAGGTAGCTAATGTTGGCTCCAGTGGTACAGCAACGTGATACAAATATATACATACATACATGTATACATTTGTATTGTTAGCTATTTGAGTGAGTTTAAACCCAGTACTTACATTTAAAAGTGTAATCTTCTGCCGCCACTGCTGCCAGTAGTGTGTCAGACGCCGGCGCGCAATGTATTTTGGGATAGGCTGAACCACGAAGGATTCATCCGTTGCATCCTCCAAATGGGAAAAGAAGGCTGCATTTCTCATTTGAAGGAGCCTTCGAAATGGGACAGCCTTGGTTGTGCCAATGTGATGCAGTCGGTCTTCAAATGCAGCCTTCGAAGGCTGTAGCCCCTGGATAGAGACACAACTATAGACTGGCTTAGATCACCTTCATTATACAGTTTAGCATGGCCTGACTTTTTCCACAGCTGACATTTTGACTTGTCAGAAGTAGAAAAAGTACAGGTGAAATTGATAACGTAAATGCTCAGTTCCAGTAAGTGTTCATTCATCAGAAGAATGCAGCCATCATTAATGTCATTAAATACACCTATTATGACATGTCAAAAAATGTCTGCTATGTAAAAGGATTTTTGTTAACACAGGTTTTTCTGCAGTGGTTTGACTAATACCATACACTGGCTTTTGTTCACTAAATCTAAAAAACATACAGTAGTGCTTCAGTAGTACATTAAGTAAGTCTCAGTGTGGGTAACTGTAATATATATTTTCTATAACTGGAATTAAATCAATGGCAAATATTATGGTAAATCATTATGTACAGTGAACATTAGAATCCATGGTGCCCAGGGGGTTGAAGAGAACTAATAATGGTAGTCAGGGCAGTTGCACCTGACTGACCTGAATGCGATCGTCATGTTCACAGCAGCTAAATGGCATGCTGAGACCTTTAGGGCATGTACACTTTTCTGTTGAAGCTCCTCACTGACAAGGGAGATTAAGTGGCTGGTAATGTGTCTTTATTAGAGGAGACACATGGATGTCCACCAGAGTTAGCAGTGCCAGGAGCAGGAGACAAAGATGGATAATTATAAACTGTAGATAACTGTAACTAATTGATTTAATGATATACATTAGAGTGTGTTTTTACTGTTACTGCACACTATATATCATCTGTTTTTGCAACAAAGTTATTTTAATTAAAGAGGGTGTATTATTTAAATATGTCCACCAAACCCTCTCTGATAAAACAGCCAACATTTCATACAGTGAAGCAGCCAGGCCTATTACTGTGCCCACCACTGGCCACACGCCTGTGAGGCACAGCTGTGGGTGCCACAGTGGACAGATTGAGTACAAACTGTGCTCATTGCAGCTAAACATAACATGATCTTTGGACTTTTTGGGTTGATTTGTGCCCTTAAAGTAACTTGCAGCTCTTGAAAGTAGCTTTCTGAAATGTGACCACTGTATAGTATGGAGTTAATGAAAGTGCAATGTTTATGTGGAGAGTCACTGTAATAGCTTCCTCTGAAGGAGGAAACACAGTTGTTACAGGATGGCCTTATTTTCCCTTTTCTAAACCACAGCTGAAGTGTTCGTTGTGAAGATCAAATCACACCTCAGTGAAAAACTAAATCCATGTCCCAGAATGAATCCGGAGGCAGCTCTTGCATCAAGCTGATCTTTTGTTTGTTTTGTCCCGTGACAATGTGATATCACAAACAGTTTATACTCTTGGCAACAACTGTCAGCTCTGATCCAAAGTTGTGCGGATATGTTTGATAGTGTCAGTCTGCGGAGACTCTGTAATAGCAACACCGAGGGGAAAAAAACAAAGAGGACAGGTAGTCAGGACTCAGGAGGAGTAGCCGGAGCTGTGGAGACTAAACATAGTCAGTTTATTGTCTGTCATTAAAGCTGGGGAAGGCAGAGATCTAGAGAAGGCAAAAAATATGGCAGATTTCGAAAACATATCCTCCTCCTGCAGCTCTACCTGCTCTGTCCTAAGCCCCTCCCACCAGACAACCACAGGCATATGCACGTGCTTTACACAGTAACCTGATATTTCAAATACATTGATTTATTTAATCTTATTTTATTGTAGAGCTGAGTGCAACACATTCGCTCAGCCCCTTCTTGCCCCACTGTCTTTCTCTCAGACCAAAAATGAGACAAGAATTAGCTAGCTAGCCACCCCATGGTCCCTCCGCTTCACTCCCCTCCACTGTGGACTGCTTCACAGTTGGCGGCTGTTTGAATTTTGCTATCACAAACCTCCCAGTGCTGGGTGTCACAGCAGGCTGGTTGTCAGCAGTCGCACTGGGTCTAACCTGTAATGGCAGCAACAGAAAGTTTGCTGACCCAGTGGGAAGTCGGGACTGTTCAGTCCCCTGTAGCTGGGGTTCGCACTGGCTAGTCTGTCTGCTTTCCTCCCAGCTAGGTGGTCTGTGGCGGTGGGGAGTGAGGTGAAGGACACACTGTGATTGAAGGCACTAGATAATGTTACATAGCCGCAGCCTTGAGCCTTAGGGCACGTCTTGAGCCGCCTGGATAACGCAAGGTCGTGCACTGGGCACTACTCTTGTGCTTACTCTGTGCCAACTTTCAAGGGCACAGAGGCAGGTTGCGTCTGAGGTTGCTAAGCAACCATAACCAGCACCATATCATAGCCTGATATCATACCAGAAATCCTGAGTGCAGAGCTGATCTTCCAGGCACTGTTTTGTAAGAGTGTATTGTCAGTGGGACAGATATAAAGCTCTGGGCAGCCCTGTACCAAAATAATCAGTGTCCCTCGTCACATGACGTGGTGTGAGCTGCTGTTTACCGAAAGTTGAACTTGGTTTATCTTAGGGTGCTGCCATTGCACCCTGAAAAATAGGTTCTCAGGAAGGCGTGCGCACTGCAAAAGCGTTGCTCTGGCGTTTGAGCACACCTGCTGTATGTCTACATTGAAAACAATGAATTTGAGGGTGCGAAAAACGCAGGAGGTTGACGGCCCCTTAGGCTAGCAGGTTAGCAGGTGGCTAAACTATTAGCAACATTTTCTCTCCATCTCTGAAATGCTTCTCTGATATTGACAAGAGCCAGTAGGTGGTGCAGAGGTCTAGCTTTCTTTCAGACCACTTGAATTACAATATGCCCAGTTATGAATATGAAAATTATCTCTGTATGTTTCTGATCTATTCCCTGTTTGTTGGTCTGTTTTCATAAGAATATTATAACATTTTAAACTTTTTAAACTCACATTTTATCACTGTGTATGGTATTGGCTTTTATTACTTCTTTTCTTCACCTGAATGCTTGTAAAAGTGCATTCTCACATATATTTCATGACACCATATTTCACTTTTTCTTATCCATGTGCCAGTGCCTTTCTCATAACCATAAAGGACAGTTCACTGGTAGAGTCTCATTGTGCCCCGTCCATGTGTGTTTGTGGTTATATTTAGATCAATGGGTATCTGATTGTGATGCCGACCCACTTGCACTGGGAGTCCTGCTGGTTAGTTGTTAGAATGCTGTGCTCATGATCTTCACATCAATAAGATTAGTTAATTAAATACAAACATGTTTCCAAGAGCTGAAACTGGGATCTAAGAGAAGCGAGCATGTATTGTTTTATTCTATATTATTTTGGCATAAGCTTGTACATAATAATGACTAATTAAAGCTGATCACATGGAGCATCAGCAGGGGTTTGAAATGTGTCGCCTCAGCATTTCAGTTTAAAGGCAAAATGCATTTTGTTTGCTGTTTGGTTCATGTTGGATTTGGGCTTTCTGATAAGGAAGGGTGTTATGAAGAGGTCACTGGTGCTTTGGGAGTTAATGAGCAACAATTAGGTAATCAGTGACCCTGGATTCAGTTGACCTTGCCAGAGATGTTGGCGTGCTGTCTCCAGCAGTCTAGTTTCAACAGGATAATAGACCACAGCAAGACTGAGACATGATCTGTTAGCTTCACAAAAATGGGAACATAATGACACAGATAGGTGACATATTTTCTGGTTGAGCAGGCCTGAGGCAGCAAGGCATCACTAATAAGGTGACAGGGAGAACTTGGATCAAGGTAGTTTGGCTGTGCGACTGACTATACTGTGGCACAGAAAGGTGGAGGAAAAAGTTCCTGCCAGCTTTGTAACGTGGGAGTCTTTAGTCTACAGTGTACAAAGGAAAATACATCAGCTGCTCTCTTTTTGTTTTTTTGTCAATAGCTTCACATTTAGGACTTATTTTCCCAGCTGAATTATTTTGCAGTAAAAGACAAAGCTTGTAAGGAAACTAAGACTACTGAATTATGTGAAAGCAAGTCAATAAGTTTAACTGAATCTTACTTATTGTTATTAAATTAATTCTGTTTGCTTAATTATTTAGTCTATAAAACTTTACTGATTACTGAGAAATACCACAATGCAAAAATCCAAGGTACTATCATCAAATTGATTTATAATTTCTCTCACAATACCTTTTTTTTGTTTGTTTTTTTTTTTGATGAAATATTGTCCCACAAATAATTGCGATAAACAGTATTATTGTCATCAGATTTTTTTGCCCCTGATATAATGATAATAGAGCAGGATAATAATGCAGGCGTACCCTTTCAAAGAGCAATGAACTTTTAATTCGACCAGAGGTGACAGTAAAATGTGTCTCAGCATCGTTTTCTTTTGGTAGGGGTGGGTGATATGGCCCTAAAATAATATTACAATATTTCAGGATATTTTTGCAATAACAATATTCTTGACAATATGACAAATTATTAATTTTTTTAAATATATTTTCTTATTAATTTAAGAAAATAGAATTGCAACAAAATTGTGATATAGTTAGTTTTACAGTTTGCCTTCAAATATCCAGTAAAAACTAACCGCTGTAACCTGTGACAGGCTGTTATGCTGTAACCACGATAACCATCGCACATTCACATAGATGTAGTTTTTTGTCAAGCTGCAAGCGTCACCTAGGTTTACATTACCAAAGGTTTATGACAAAATCACTTGACGACACCGACTGCCGTGTGCGCACGACAAGAGAGGAGAGGAAGAGACACTGTGCTGCTGCCAGAGGAGCCGCTGAATGAGTTCCCTCTGAGCGGTTAGTTGCTAAAAGAGTCTGAGAAGTCCGGGGCTGTTTATAAAACATTCAGGACGCCACAGTTTATTCCACACTACTGAAGCTGCGCCTCTCTTTGGGAACCACAGCGGAGTCAGTAACAATTTCGCTTTGTTGTTGCCATGGGTAACGGTATGACGTCAATATGTTAACAAGTCGAAATATCACGAGTATCACAATATGAATTTTTCACATCATATTAAAAATTATACTGGTATTATTGTGAAAGAGATGATATGGCAGACCCCTAGTAGGGTCAACCCTGCTGTAATTCTGGCATCATGTTGGCTTTAATGTTGGTGACATTCTTGTGTAAACAAACATGTAAACACAAGAGGTGGTATTGTAAGATATATGGACATGATTTCCATCATTTCTGCTGACCTTTAAATCAATAAAGTAATTATCCATGACAGGCCTAATTTACCTACACTTGTGTGTTTATAAATGCAGTTAAAACAGTTTACATTCCCACAGTATCAAGTTTAAAATAGATATAATCAAAAAATGTGTCAAGAAAACAATATTTTCTCCTCACCTCTCATTGCATAATTGCCATGTGTTACACAATGCGGCATGTCACCCTGATGCCACTGAGCTGTTGCCCTCTCCAACTCTTCTTTACATATTTTCATCTTTAAAAAGAGCCCTCATCTCCCTCCTTTGCCTTTTAGGTGTTCATTTCATTCTGTTTGCAGTCTGACAAATGCTAAAGGATGTATTAGGATAAATGACATTTGCATTTGCCATTTTCTAATGGCATTCGTCCTCGGTCTGTATGAAACTTGACATTTCTTTATAAGTATGTTTGAGCACCTGTGTAGACTCTCAGTATGTGTCCCTTGGGGTTGCCATGACTGCAGAGAGCCTCAGTTTCCGCAGCTCTGAATATCAGACTTATCATGTCAGTGCAAAATACACATTGGATCACTCTCAGTGCACTAAGAGTAACAGTCAGTGATGGCAACACTGGTTTAGCTGTATTGTCAGCAGCAATTGTAAAGTATGAGCAAGTCTTTGTGTTTCAAAATCTGGAGAAATGCTGCACTGCTCATCCAGAGCATTAGGGGGCAGTATAACCCCAGTTCAAAGTCTCTCAAACTGCCTGTGTCTCAGAAGAGCCATACAACCCCTTTATGTTTTTTCTCTTCACTTTTCATGATGGCAAAAATGAGTGCAAATGAGGTTGTAGCCTTCATACTGTTAAATGGTTGTGGCCAGAAGTGGTGAAGGTTTTGCTAAGGACATAATGACTAGTAAGTGTGTTTGATTGTGTCAGGTCCTCCCCTGCTTGCCATACATTGTATTTTGATTGCTAATTGCTCCCCTCACATTGGTTTTCATTTCTCACATACCTCCAACTGAAGGTGCTTTTGCTATGGTTACTTTTAAAAAAGAAAAAATACCATGCTGCTTCTCATATGGACAGAGTTGTGCTTTTCCTTTATCGCTTTTCTTCATCATATTTTAAAAAATTAACTGAACATTTCCTGAAAGAAATTAACTACACCTTTACTTAGACTGAAAAATAAGGATTAATTAAATGAATCATTAGTTTCAACCCTGATATTGATATGCCAGCATATGTGCTTTGTTTTTCACGTTTTGAATCTTAAACTACGTAAGTAATGGGGCTGCCCCCTAATAGTCGACCAAACATTAGACAACCAGAAAGGTCATTAGTTGGCAAGATTTCATTGGCTGCTTAGTTGCAGAAAAAAAATCTCAGCCAACAGATATCTTTCCCTTCTTCTGTAAATATTCAGTCTGATAAATACAGAAAAGTTGATCATGTTAGTGCAGGGCTACCCAGAGCTTTACATCTGTCCCACAGACGATAGACCTACACACTTATAAACAGCACCCGGAAGAAGATCAGCTCTGCACTCAGGATTTCAGGTAAACAGGTTATACGATGCTTGTTAAGATTGCATAGCAACCTCAGACGCAACCTGCCACCGCACTCTTTAAAGCTGGCACAAAAAAGGTACAAGAGGAGCTCCCAGCACCTGACCTTGCGTTTTCCAGGTGGTCAAAGATCCGGCATGAGTACAGTCCCTAATTTCCAGGGCTGGTACCTGTGGTTATTCCACAGGCTAGTTAATAACATGTCGGGCAGGAAATCCAAAGTGTGGGATCATTTTGATAAGGTGAAGGACGAACCCAAGGTGATATGTAAACTCATCTTTATTCGTTGACAAGAAACATGACGTATCATCCGCAACATGGAAGTAGCTACATGCCCATTAGCCACTTAGCACAATCATTACTGCTTTGCCGACAGCGTCATTAACAGGCGGCTCGCTTAGTGTGTGACGTGCACTTGTGTACAGTGCAGCACAGTGTTAACAATGTTACTGATACTATTCTTTCTCACACCTTCAACTCAAACCATTGTGTTGCCCCGCACAAAATATATAATTCAATAATTAAATTAATGTCGTAAAGATGTGGGCGACTAGCTGACTAATGGCCCTAAGTGACAACTGTTGGTCGACTAGGAAAATTCCTAGTCGGGGGCAGCCCTAGTGAGGAAAAAACTTAAAAATGAATGTAACAGCATCTCAAAAGTTTTGTACATGAAAGCCTGTAATGACATTCAGTCTTTGTGTTGTTTTGGGCAAAGACGAAGAACGCAAAGGTGGTTTTATTAAGGCTGACTGGATAAGGTGATATGCCACCAATAGGCAGGTGTTGGCTCGACTTACATCTGGAACTAAAACTGTGGAAAAGTTGTTCAGCAGTTGGTGGATGTCTGCAGGAAAGGGAGAGACAGAAAGAGAACATGCCAACCTCTAGCCCATATCTTTGCCCATGCAGAGACTTCTCTTCAGGGCAAATTGCTGCTTGTTCTACACTGAACGGCTTTACTACAATGATAGTGACTGAGTGAGGGCATGGCTGCTATCAGAGGTGGATATGAACTGACATCCCCATACACTCAACCCACCAGCCTGTTGCCTTCAGAATGTCTTATTTAGCAGTAGAGCAGAAACCAGACAGAAATGCTCCGAAAGATTACTGTCAGCAAATCTGTGCAAGGTCAGAATTTGAATCATCAGGAATGTGGGTTTTTTTGTTGGTACATTTGAATCCTGTGTGTGTGCAGCTGTAGACTTATGCATAATCATGTGGCAGCATGGTGTTTCAACAAGTGTGGCTCTGTGACGTCTAACAATCTGCCGGATGATTAATCACATCCCAGACCCTTTTGTACAAACTTTGAAAGAGCTTTAATTGATGTTAGCCTGGGACCTAGCTTTGAGAGCAATTTGCCTTATTGTCCTGTTTTTTTTTTTTTTTTTTGTATTGTCTTTTACCACCAGGTCATCCAGTTAATTGCACCAGAGTCTCTGCTTCTGTTGCCTCTGCTTTCTTTCAAACTGAAAACACAGTACCCTCCAATTAAACCCCACAGGGATAGAAATAACCATGGGTGAAGAGTTTCATTCAATTATTGCACTTCAACTTCTAATTATAGGACCTTCTACATTTTCTCCATTGCAGTTTCAAGCAGAGAAAATGTGAACGCACCTGCCAAATGTGCATGGGCGCTATTCGTGAATATATTAAGCTCGAACAAGAAGCAGTCAGAAGAACCACAACAGTGTTACCTGTTGTGGTTTTCTTTGCCTTAGCTGCAAGGTTAATATCAACCAGTCCACTACCAATCATGGAGTGGTAGACAGGTTATTTCACCAAGAAGAGCAAGGTTAAAGCTGTGATTCCCAGCAGATTAAATACTATTAAGGGATACTTTGATGATTTTTAACCAGCTTTGTATCAAAACAGTGTGGGTAGTATGTGTATATAAACTATGGTAAACTTTGCTCCATCTTGCCACCACCCAGATCTCCCTGCTCATCCCAGCTCAGATCCGCCGTATGGCATCTGTTGGATCTTGCCCCATTTGGCAGATTTTCACTGGCTCTAGAGCTTTTACTCTAACCACAGTTTGTACCTTTGGATTAGGACACAAGGAGTATAGAAGGAGATCGAGTAAGTGACGCCTCCTCTGTCTTTCAAATGCATACCAAAGTCATCTGACTGATCAGTTATGAACTAAAATTCTGTGACTGTATTGTCCGTCTCTCACCTCAGATGTTTTCAGGAACACATTTAGCCCACTGTTTGGCTGTATGCACAAAGGTTTGTGAACAGGAACTGGTTGCATACTGTACTTACACCTTTTTCCCTATCAAACACTGAAAGACTGAAATACAACTGCGCACCTTCTGAATTCAAGTTTTTGTCTTTTATCAAACTAAACTAGCTCAACTGCCTTGTTAACCAATCATAGACACTTTATTCAAACCAGACAGGAACAAAATAAAACTCACCATCTTAGTTAATCTCGTTAGTCATCTAGTTAGTTAGTCCACTGTCCCAACAATCACCAACTCTGGTTTGGTCGAAATAAACCCTTAAATCACCGAGCTGTGAAAATGTGCTTTTTTTCCTCTGCTGTCTCTCTGTCATTGTGTGCCCACTGTTTATAGTCCTGTAATGTTATCCCCTAAACTGGTAAGACCATCCTGATGACATAAGCTCAACATTATGTTACGCTGTCTATATCAGTGTGGACTTGACTTAAAACACTTTTGAGAAATTAAAATCCAATCGGCGAAATGAGGATGTGCACCATAGTACCGTAAGCAGCCAGTCAGGGACTGCGTTGTAAGTCATTGCCGAAGAATAATGGCAGTTCCTGAAGCAACAAGCACTTGCTCTAATGTTAGGAGAGTAAACACAGCAATGAGTGAAGTTATAGCAGAAATAGAGTCAATAACAACAGTTTACCAAAAACAAGAGTATGCACTCATGAAGTTTTTCGGAGGAAAGACGTTTTTGCTGTCCTTCTGACTGGTTATGGTAAAAGCTTGATTTATGAACTGGCTCTGTTGGTGATGAAGATGTTCCCTGGTGTTTTGTTAAGCTGACTGACTGAAGTAGTTTGTCTGTCATGGCGAGTACTGCTGCCCACTGACAGTGTTTGGGGTGGCACCGAATGTGTAGCTCATGTCACCAGGCTAATTATTCCCACCGGTTACAACGAGCTGCTGTATGTCGGCTCAGCTGCCCGCTCCACTCAGGCCCCCAAGAAGTATGCTGGGCTTTGAAGCCAGTTTCGTAGTGGCCAATTGCACTGTCACGTGATGCCTTGTGGCCCAAAAAGACTTTTCCCCCATTGACTTACATGGCAAAAGAGTTGTCTGTTAATCAGCGGATTTTTTTTTTTTTTTTGAGCATCACAACCTCTGAGAAATGACCTTCAGGATTTGATTCATTCAGTCCAATAACAGTAGTTGCATGATTGTGTCATTTTATCCCCATTCGAGTTAACGGAGCACTAAACTGGAAGTTGCCGCCTCAGCAGGCAAAAGTCTCCTGTGCGCCTGCTCTATGGGTCGCACAGTGTGTAGGCAGTGCTGATCATCCCCGGATCATCTATTTTATACACAGCAGTTGAATCATTTTGGCTTCATGCGCCACTGAGCAACTCTCATAGGTATGAATGAGGGCCCACCCCTACACTGTATCCAGGTTATCGTTATACATTCATGCTTTCACCAGTGCAGACTGACCTCTGGTGGCACGAAATGTGAACTGCACATATATATATTTATCCTCAATACAGCTTCTCAGTGTGAGTTTAAAGGATAACTTTGGTATTTTTCAGCCTGGGCCCTATTTTCCCATGTATCTGGGCTGTGTGTGACGTCACCTCACGAGAGCTTTGCTTGTTGCCAGAAGAAAACAGAGGAGCCATGCTGTGCGCCGCTCAGAGTGGCGCTGGTTGTCCTGGAGCAGTGCTCATTTCTCCCAAGATGACTACTGCCAGCCAAAGAAGAGAAGACATCCAATCCCGAAACACCTCTTCCTCAAGAAAACGGCTGTCCCACGAGTAGAGAGAGCTACAGACACAGTGGACGTAATGTTATATAAACAATGTTCGAAACGCTTAGTATGCTATTTACATAAATAGCACTGGCGATCTGAACTAGTCAGTGGCGAAAAAAAGCACTTTTAATGCGCAAACTTATACAGGATGCATTTGCCCCCGTTACCGTTTTAGCTCGTTTCGCGGCTGCCGGCTGCATCCGCCTCCCTCAATACTGAACTAATTTTAAAATGAGTTGTACCTATGAATCATACGCACACATACACATGGGGAAATAGGGCCCAGGTTGAAAAATACCAAGGTTATCCTTTAATAGAGAGATGAGCATCTGGATTTCTAAGTAAACTGGTATGCCTGGTAAGCCTAGTGCTGATCAAATATGAACCAAGATCCTGTTACATTGTTGCCTATTTCTCATTATAACTGTTTCCAGAAACATATATTAGCTTCCCGTTTAACTGTTATACAAAATTGTTCGTTACCAGCAGGCTGCCATATCGTTGCGGATCGGACATTCGCATTATGTCACTCACAAGTGGGAGAGTTTATTGGTCCAGTGTGGCGCAATGCATTCTCTTAGTTGTAGGTTTTCTGCCTCTTGAACAAAAGTGAATGCCATAGCCCTTTCTGTCTGTTTTCTCTGGTCATGTAGCACCAGTTTCAAAAGTATTTATGCCTGTCTGCTGAATAGACGGCCTAGTTTTATGAAAAGACCACCTTTCCTGCGGTAAAATAGTTTTATTAGTCCACTTAAATCACAAAGGGAAAGATAGACATGAAGTAGAACACATGTAAAAAGAAAAAATACCTTTTCTCAGTATAATTGAGGCATGGGATGAGTATTGTGTGCTGTAACTTAACAGAAGGTCGATGAGTTTCTGATCTTTTGTACGCTGAATTTCTGTACTTGAGGTCAGCAGCTGCACACTGTGCAACACTGACTCACTGTCAGCCATGTGGGAGAAGGCAGAAGCCGCTTAATGACTAAGATGTAAAATATAAACCTCAAAGTTTCCACTCACCACAGTGTACCTTAATTTGTATTGCATATATGAATCAGTGATTCTTTTGGGGTTTATTTACTTATGTCTTTTAGTTATCTGAAGATTGTTAACATGCACAGGAGTAATTCACTTTACTTCCTTAATGCAGAGTGAAGTGGCTATACATTCAGTCTTTACACATTTGAAAATGTAGTTCTTACATAATAATTCCCTTTTGTAAAACAGCTGTCCTGTAGAGATTATAGGGCGGCAGTGACTTCATGGTGGTGGGACATGATTTAAGCCAAGGGATGATTGGGGACGGCATTTTTGAAATGTCAAAAGGGGTGAGAAGAGCAAAACTGCCAGCTGGCTTATCTGTAGTTTGTCCTTGTATTGTGGTATCACACTATCGGGGGTATAGATTTCATTTCATGAGGGAGATGGGGGGTAGGGTACTTCCCACTGCTGCTTTGGGGGAAACAATAGAGAAAATCATAGATGCAGTGCGCCTTTTGTTTGAGCTGTAACTGCACATTCGGATAAAAGTGGAACTATATTTTATTCAGTGTACAGCAGAATAAGTGAGGAGGCTTTACTGGAGGTGAGGTGAGGTCAGTGTAAATCCAAACACCACTTGATATTTTGAGATGTTTGTCTACAGTACAGGTATACGCCTGCAGCATATATGTTATTATGTTCCGTCAAAATATTATTGACAACCTGCCGTTCTCCTCATGTTAGTTTCAGGCTGTTATCAAGAAGTACAAAATCTCAAATCTTCCCATCCTTGAAGAAAGGAACTGACTTTGGATACTTTATTTTGTAAGTATTTTAGGACAATCACATTGTCAATAGACACTTCTGTAAGACCTTGAATTATGTTCAGTGATGGTGTTTTTTAGCGTCAATGCCAACTTTAAAAAAATATATGTATATTTCTGCAATATCTGCAAATGGCAACTATGGCATGATTTAAAGCTGCTCTAATCAGTATTTTCTATATTAACAATTAGGGCTTGGTAATATATCGATATTAAATTAATATTGTGATATGACACAAGATACCCTCTTAGATTTTGGATATTGTAATATCATCAAGTGTTGCCTTTTTCTGGTTTTAAAGGCTGCATTACATTAAAGTGATAACACATTCAGAACATGCCTTACTGTTGTAGTTGTTCTATTGTTTTCCTTTACCAGGTTGATCATTATATCCTGATTACGATGATTATTTATTAAAAATCTTATTGTGTGAATATTTTATGAAAGCATCAATAATTAACCCTACATTATTGTTGCAATATCAATATTGAGGTATTTGGTCCAAAATATTGTGATATATGAGTTTCCCTTTTAACAATAGATCAAATTATTGTTTGTAATGTGAAAGGTGAGCTCTCCCAGGGTATGATCGCCCAACTCTGCCATTTCCCTCAGCTCTACGCAGCATTTTAGTGTCTTTCAAACCCATGGTTTGGTTTTACGGCCTGCAGCTTTACCGCTTTGGTTCATTCTCACCCTGCTCAAACTTATTTTCAGCAAAATAGCTCTGATAAACCCTCTGGATGTTGCCTCAGCACCAGACAAAAAAACAGACAAAGTCACCAACCTGCTGGTGAACTGGAGGAGCTAAAGGCCGAGATATGTTCCTCATCAGTGAGTGGAGACCAAAACAGAGCTAGAAGTAGAGAGAAAGGTGGACATAAAATCCTTTGGTGGTCAGAAACAGGACTTGAGTCATGGCACTGTATACAAAGAGCCTGTTTACACCTGGTAACATGCGTTGTGGTGATCTGTACACAAGTGAATGGCCAAGAGACTTTGATGTTCTCACTTGTGTCTATCCTGTGTCTCCAGATCACTACATGTTCACTGTTACTACTGCGTATGTCACTTGTGCTCAAGAGTCAAAGGGCCCGGTGGACAGTCGTTATCTCTACACTTTTGCTAGCTGCTTGCTAGTCACATTAGCAGTTGTCTAGGTACAGCTGGAGATACTGCTGCCATCAGAATTCAGCATGTCTCCTTCCATAGGACAAAATGATGAACACTTTTTCCAACTTGTCATAAAATGGGCAAGTTATAGAGCGCTGTCACCAAACCAACCACCACATCCTGCATTGATGATATAGTCTTTGTTCGGGATGTGTTAGTGTTGACACTACAAAAGTTAGGCCTCATTTATACCGCAAGCGATGTTTACTGTTTACTCGCGTTTTCATTTCAGCGAGCATGTTAACAGGTTAGAGCATTCACACCGCGTACGTTCTGTGTGCTGCTCGAGTCGCGCTGCTTTTGCGAGCAAGCTCGAAAATAGAAGAGACGCAAAGCAAATGGTAGCTGTATTCAACAAAAAATCGACATCTACGGTGGCCGAGAGAGGTTACAACACACGCAAACTCGTGTTAAGTAGTAATACAAAGCAGACAAAGACTACTTAACCATTTGTATTGCTAAATATTAATTCTCCAAGCGTTGGAATAATCACTGGCACGTGAACCTGTCCAACCTGGGCTTTTGGTCCAAACTCACTTCTTCTTCTTTGGGGTTTATTGGAGATTTGCAAACACGGTGCACTACCGCCACCAACTGTTCAGGTGTAGTTTGTATTTTGACATGACAGAAGCAGCCGCTGCGTGACGCGTCTGTTCGGTTTTGGTGTGAATACACTTGTGCTGCCGCTACGCTTGTGGACCACTTCGTACAACACATCACTTGCGGTGTAAATGAGGCCTTATGTGGTCAAATGCGTCCCAGATCATGGTGTGCTTGCAAGTGGTTTGAGTGATTGGATCAGAATGCATCTTGATGGTCATTTACATGTGTCACCTGAGACGCAAGTTAATACCAGGTGTAAACAGGCTCAATATTTGAATGAGCTCAGTACTGTGGCAGTAATTGTGGAAGTGCCTCTGGGGGAGGGGAATTTGCCCCAAAAATGGCTCCCACAGGGAGAATTCAAGCACCGAGTGATCTAGTGAGCTCCCATGAGGCCTCAGTTGGGGTCCACGGAGTGCAAAGGCCAGTGAAGGATTTGTGAAATAGTGGGGAGTCATTACTGTCCAGCTGCTCCACTGCTGATGCTGTCCTGCTCAGGGACATTAAGGCGTTTTCTACAGTGCAGCTGCTGGCAACTGTAACAAGAATTCATACACCATTAGACTTCTGTCTAGGTGCTCACATGCATTTGTACACCCGTAAACACAAAACACATGCACATCTGTATGTTACTGTAGGTACACTGAGTCTTCCTCCTGTCTGAAAACAAACAGCACAATGAGAGACAAAAAAAACCCCCACCTTTACAAGACAAATTTGTGCCTGTGCGTTCATGCAAACACACACAAAGACACAGATATGCATGGACACACACAGATTACAGACACAAAAACAGATGTCTGCAGACATACGCCTACATGCTTCACACACATACGCATGAACACACAGACTTGCTTACAAACACAGATGTGAGCAGACAAACATGAACGTACTCGTACATCTGGAGGAGTGTGTCTGCAACAAAACTCTGTTTTCAACTCATGGAGACACTTGTCAGAGATTGAAAGGCACACCGTTTGGCTCTACATTATGTGCCTCAGCATTGTACAAATAGAGGAATCCATTTATGGAGCAGAAGGAAGACGGCGAGGAGTTTTATGATTATATCAAACAAGACAGAATCTCCAGACATAATTAAACATCACCCCAAGAGAAGTTTATGTAAAACACACAAACCTCTCAGTTTAAATCAAGATATCAGTTTTTAGTTGGAAGGATTATAAATGTCAGACTGTAGTATAATAATGACTTAGTTTGCATTAGATTTGTCTCACTGTGAGGACTGGACAGCAGCAGGATCTGACTCGTGCAGAGAAACCACAGTGATGCCCTTCAGACAGATTATTAATACTGGGTTACACTGATTAAAAACCATACTGAGTAAACAAGCCCCTTTCTGGGGATTACAGCCTCCAAGACACAGGCATAATATGCAGATGCAATTTTGAGTCATTTCACACATGTTTTTTCTTCCAACAGTTATAATCTGCTGCATGTTTCTTTTGTTATTCAAATTAATTTTGTTCTCTTTGCCAAGGTCTAAATAGGCTGAAGCTAATTCCAGCTGTCATTGGCACCATTGTTTATGTGTATGCTGAAGCAGATATGGTTCTAAAAACATAATTCAGTCATGCTGTGTTTTCATTTTTATAGGGAATGTCACAATCCTCTACATGACAAATATTAAAATTGACACTCTAATGAGAGGTCTTGCAACAGCATCAATTTGTTTTGCTTCAGCAGAACACTTGGAGTGAACAGTTCAAACCCTCCTGTCGCTCTGCCATTTAATAATCATCATTAGTCATTTCCCGAGTACATCTTTGATTTACAGCTCATACAGTATTCTTAGAGTGAGCGTCGAATGGGTTTTGTTTGTGATTGCAGTGAGTTTTAATCACGCTTTTCATTGGGAGTGAAATCCCGACGCAGCTACTAACAAGTCATTATGTTGGAGAGGAAAGCAGTGAGACAATCAAGTTGACATATGTCACGAGCCCTGCCCGCACTGTGTTGCAGTGTTTACAGCAATTAGTGAGAGGAATCAATTTCAGCTCTTCATTGCAAATACAGGAGATGGCAAAAACACAGGAACCGCAAGGCGTCTGAAGATACGAGTGGTTTAAAGTTTGTTGATATGTTGCAGGTGAAATGATCCAGTGGTAAATGGCAAAAGGGTTTCAACACCCTTGAGCAACATTTGATTGTTGCTATTGATCGGTGTTGGATACAGAGCCATCATTGGGTAGAAACTGCCGTGAATGGCAGGGCAAGGGCGACGGGGGTGAATGCATCCAAGCGACAGTCTCTCACACGTGAAAGTTATATTAGAAGGGAATGAAGCAAAGAAAAATATGTGAACAGCATAATATTTCTTCTTTTTTGTGTGCGTCAGGATATTTTACCTGCCCAATTCATAAGCCAGTCCCTCCATCCAGTGCTGATAACCTAAATTAGCAGGGAGCCGTCTGTGCTTCAAAGCTACATCAGTTGTTTTACCTCAGACAAGGTCATGGACAAACCTAAACACTAAACCATATGAATCTGAAACAGAGTCCTGGAAATCCCATGATAAATATTTGAAATCCTACACCTTGTAATATCAGTTCATACCAGCATCATACCATGAAATACCCAGTGAGTGGTGGAGTTAACAAATATTAACCCAGTGGATTAAAACATGCTTAAACACACTTAAACTGGTATTTATAAAGGAAGAGTGTGCGATGAGAATGTCACATCACACATGTCAGACCAGGCATGCACATGGTGTTATCTGAGATAGCTGTGAAATGATGAGGAGGAGATTGAATATAAGTTGAGTGACGGGTAACATTGTTTTTGATGGTTTCAATGATTGTGTTATTTTTGCAGCATTTCACAAGATGTCAATCAGAGGTGTGTTTATAAATGTTTTTAAAATTATTTATGAATGATGAATTTCATCATTCTTTTTATTTACCTTTGAGCTGTCATCTCCATGTTAATGATCATTTCATTTTAGTCTGAATTGTGGCGCAGTTTGTAAAATTGGTTATTAACATGAGGTCCATGAATGAATCATTGATTACCCTTCTAACGTTTAGGGGTGGGAATTGATAAGATTTCATTAATACCAATGTCATTATTGAGTCTGCTTATCTGTCCACTTTCTCACTTTGTCTTTGTCAAAGAAAAAGTGCTAAGCCTGCCTGCTTGTATATGTCATTATAACAGGATATTTAGCCTCAGAAACAGACGTGCTGCTCAGTTGGGGAGCAGTGGCTCATGCATAGAGACTCAAATACATGACATTCCTGGAATTCAAGCCCAAGTTGTGTGTTTTCATCTGTACTTGAAATTATGATTACACAGACAATGCAAGCAGAACTGTTATTAAGGAAATGAAGCCATGCTTTGGACCCTTTCCTCCTCTTTCCAGCAGCGTAGATGGATGAGTTTTGATGTCATTGTTTTGCAATCCACAACTGTCAGAAAAATGTGACGGCACTGATAAAAGGAATTGATAACCTCAGGGGCATACTGGATGGACTAGATAATTTGGAACCGGCTCTCAACTGAAGACGATTACAATCCCTACTGACATTTAATAATAATGATGATTGAAATTTTTACTGTGACTGTCACTGACAGGTCTAATGAGGGGTGACGTGGGCACAAGTGTCAACATGCAAACGGCTCTTTCAGGGCATTTCTATATTCATGTGTGGCTACCTGTGGGAGTGGAACTGAAGCCTGTGCATGTGCGATAGGTGCCACAGTGATTGAGATTTATGAACCCTGTATTTGTGTCAGGAGTACCAAACTGTCACTCTTCATTAACATTCTCATCAATTTAAAAGCTTAAATTGTTTTCTTTTCATTCATACTTCCTCATTTGACTCATTCATATTTTTACTCTATTTTCATTTAGTGACCTTTCAGATATAAATTAATAAAACTCAAATAGAACCGGTTTGTGATTTAGGGTGTAATCATGTGTAATCATCACCAACAAGCTGTATGTACATAGGAGGGCATTGTTAGCACAGATGAGATGTGACAAATACAGGACAACTGGACATCATGTTATGCAATGAATGAGGTTGTGAATTTGACATTCATCAAACATGAATGTTAAACCATATTCCTTCTTGTGCATATTTTACGAGCTCCGTGAAGTTTTCTTTGGGGGATTTTTTTAATCTTGGTGTGTACTGTGGTTATAATTGGAGTGACAAGATCTGAGGGGAGTGGAGCTCCAGTTTGACAAATTGTTTCATGGGTCATCAGAGATAAGAGATGATACTCAACTATGTTTGTTTTTTCCAGAACGCTGCACACTGAAAATGAAAATGCATCACTCATGGAGTGATGAGCTGGGGATAAATCAGCTGAGCAGATCATATTCTGAGCATCCAGATTCATCACAGCAATCTGTTTCTCATCTGCACTTGTAGGATAATGAGCAGAGTTCCTCCCCGCGGTGCTCTTGTTTTGGAAGTCACTGCTCCGACTGATTTCAGTGTCAGTGCCCTTGGAGTAATACCACCAGGATGGAAACAAAGTGTTGCATTCTTGACTTACTTTTGATTGAGAGCTTTGTCGACCCATTCCCCACCTTTCCCCACATGCTGAGTAAGGGCTTTCTCCTGGAGTCATAACTCTGAGCCTCAGACATCTTGGATTCACCTGGCTAATTTTTCTCCTTGAGCAGATCTGGATAACTTTTACATCACAGTCTTCTCCTGAGTTTCATTATCTGCTTTCATTGAAAAGTGCTGTGACCTCTAAAATGACATCGGTACTCCTACGCATACATTAAAAGAAAAAATGTGTTGACAAATGTACATTAACATGGAGAGGCATGGACACTTTGATGTAAATTACTTGTTCAGCATCAAACACTGCTACAAAATGACTTTAAAGCAGATGCAATTAGTTGATTAGTAAACTGACACAAATTTATTTTTGTAAGAGTTTTGAATATTGATGAATCATTTCAATGGTTTAACCAAAACAAAAAGGCAGCTATCTGTTTCCAGTAACTTAATAGCTGCTTTTCTGTGTTTTATATAGTTTTAAATTGAGTATTTTGGGATTTTAAGCTGTTGTTTGGATAAAACAGGGGTCAGCAACCTCCACTTAAAAAAAAATTGACAAAAAATAATTTCAAAAAATCTGACTGGAGCAGCAAATCATAGTTAACCTTGATAATCAAGCAACAACCTCCGGGGTTGAGAAATGAAGCCAACGTGTCAAAGTGCCAAAAACTGCAGTTCCTCTAATGGTCACTTGAGGGTGGCTCCAGGAGTGAGTTAGTCCTCATCCCCATTTCAAAATGCCAAACTTTACAGCAGAAATAAACATGCTTACGGCCTGGTACAAAGATCCATTTCAGTCTTAATAGCAAATAACAACATTCATGACAACTGTACAGAGGTAAATTTTTATTTAACTCACCGGTTGACATTTTACAATGGCTTAAAGATGCGCATATCTAAGGGCGGGGCTGCTTGAGTGACAGGCTGTCTGTGAGGCATCGCTACAGTCAAATCCATCCCTTGTTCCTCCACAGCTCCACACTGTCATCCAAATATGGTCACATCTGGCTCCAAAAATCAAAGATGGCGACAACCAAAATGCCGAACTTGAAGGTAACACAACCTATTGAGTCTGAATTGTCCTATCAACATTAGTAATAGATCTAAATGAGCATTAATGATTTGTTTTATTACAAGGTGGCTGCTCTGCAGTTGGCTGTTCATGATTATTTGGTTCTTTGCCGCATTGTCAGTGAATTCAAAGAAATCTTTCTATGTGCTATTAAATTCTCTATTTTTCTTCAAGATCTTTACTTTTTTGGATTTGGAATCCATAGCTAGCCTTGCCAGGGAAACTCAAGACGAGCCACCACTATTGAAGTTTGGTAAAATTTAAAGGGAAAGGTGCCAGGTCGAAGAAGTTCATTTTAGTTGATGAAATGTTAAAATATTTGTTTTATTCGGTGTGTAGCCTACACATTTTTAGAATTGGAGAATGTAAGAATTTATTAAGGCCTACAACAATAATAAATGAAAATTAAAATTATTCATTTCCATATAATTTTTTGTCACAGCCACAGGGAGCCACTGGAGAGGGGCTGAAGTGCTGCATGTGGCTCTGGAGCTGCAGGTTGCCTGCCCCTGGGATAAAGCAAGACATTTTAAAATGTCACCCAGGTTTCTCACAACTTGTAATGGGCATTTGTTAACCATCAAGTCAAGTCATTTTTATTTATATAGTACCAAATGACAACAAAAGTTACCTCAGGCAACTAACATTTGGACTTTTCATACACTAAATGATTATTTAATTAAGCAATAATGAAAAAAATGAGTAGTTGCAACTCTTGCTGTTGTAAAAACAGAACATGGCAATCAGCACATTGATTTAAGTTTTCACATAATGCAACAAAATAGGGAATTGTGTGAACCCAAACTGCAGGACTATCAGTTAAATAGCTGAAAAATGATTAAATGCGCCAGAGAGACGCACAACATGCCAAAAACAGATCAACTACTCTACATCACTTCTCACACACTGAAAAAAACCAACAAGCTCATGTCAAGCATGTACAGTTTGATTAAAGCTGTAATAATTGGTGTGTAATATGTCCAACCTTTGTAGCAATGTTTGCAGAGGTTTTATTTTTTAGTCTCATTAGCAGCGTAGTAATAAATGTAATGTAGTTACGGCTTAGAATAGAATTTAAGTTGCCATTGTTGATATTTTCCATTGGTTCACCTGCAGTGGTTTTTCCTCCTCTCACCTGACACACGGTCATGAATCGATCCTTCACAGCACAGTTAATTTCCACCTCACGTTAAACAACACTAACAAGAAGATAATTAGATCATCCTGTGTTACAATCAGGGTTTAATTACGCGCACTGTTGTGACTGGAGTACTGTTGATTGTCTGTTTCCAGCAAACTAAAGGCAAAACGTAAGCAATGAAACAGTGGAGGGTTACAGTTGATCGTCAGCAGAAATCAGCTACTTGAAGTCATCACTTTAGCTTCTAAGTATACACGGACAGTTCTTACTTGCACACTCATGGTGCTTCTTCTGGCCTCTGATTCTTATATTCCCCTGCTTAAGACTTTGGCAGCGAGCTACCGCTGCCTGTCTGTATGTGCTTCAGAATAAAGCAGTGCCAAAAATAGTTCAAGTTTTCAGATAAGGGATGCATTGAAAATTGAGTATGCTTGAAAGCTGTAAGGTTTGAAATTTGTTGCTGTCGGACAGAGAGGACTTTATATGAGTTCCAGAAAAGCAAGATATAAGTTCAGTAGCTCTGGAGTGAAGCAGCTCATGAGTTTTCAGTGAGACAGATCAGTTTGAGAGAAGATGTTGTATCACAAGTGGATGGATTATACTGTAAATCCTGTGTTATCCTCACTTCAAATAATACACTCCGGAGTGCTTGTGGATGTCATGAGTTAGTTTAGGTAAACACGTATCAGTGTGTTGCCTCCGTCTCCCCAGACAAGTTACTTCGACACCAAATGAACCATTTGTAATAAAAAGAAAAAAACAGCTGAATGATGCAGTTGTGTAAACATAATGATTTGAGAACTTTTATTTGCAGCACCTCTGGTCCTGTTCAGAATTCACTGGCACGTTCCCAGAACACAAAATACTGAATCATTCATAACTGTCTGATCTAAAACAGGCTCTGCACTGGCGTTGGCGACGCTCAGTAAGTCAAACCATTCACTTCCCTCTCTGGCACAAACACTCAGAGCCCCTGTATAGCGATGTTCACGGACACAATGAGAAATAAAAGGCTCACAAACACAAAGTACAGCAGCTACAGGTAAAGAGTTACTGCCCTTCGGATTATTTCCTTTCAAGTCCAAGACCTTGTCTTTGCTGATAGAGACGTAGGACTGTTTCTATGAGCAGCTTTTGTAGCTTTCTGTGTGAGATAGTTTGATAAAGGGCAAAAGTCTTTACGGAGAAGACGATTATTACATCAAGGTTTATCTTCTGTTGTCTTGTCTGCCACATGTTTTCTGGATAGTGCTGCTGGACATGTAAGAATCATGGCTGGATGTCTGAGCAAAATAGAGCCCAGTTGTCTCTTTGTCTCTCCACTATTCCAGTATTGATCAGAAATAATGGCTCTCTTTCAGTCACTTGAGGAGAGTGGTATGAAAGCCCCATATACCCCAGCAGCTTTCCAATCACTTTGTGTGCTGAGAACAGAGCAGACACAAAGTTTATTGGTTTACTCCAACCATTTTCCCCTACGATATTTCAAATACAAGCTTCTGTTGATAATACAAATCTTCACAGGTACTGACATACGTCATGTCTTTGTATTATACATATCTGCAATATATTTTCATAATAACTCTTGAAAATGAATACAGTTGGATAGCTGAGAGCTGCGTTGGTCCACAAAAGCGATACTCTGACTTCATTTCGGCTTGATTTGATCGCAACAACAATGTACAAATGTACAGACTGGCTTCGGTCTGCAGAGGTCTCCCACAGTCTGAGTGAGAACACCGGCAGGTGGAAGTGGACCACTTAGACACAAAAATAGAAAAACACAATCGCTGTACATATTTAGAGGGAGGAGTAACGCCACACGGTCCATTTTCCTCTGAACTACCCATCTGCTTGGTACTAGGAGGGTCCTCGGCACGCTCCTCTGCAGTCTTTAGTGTCCATTGTTGAGCAGATGAAGGAGCAGCAACAGAAGGCTGAAGGCAGCTTGAAGCATTAAGCTGGGAGGTGAAGCGGAGTTTGGGAGGCTGTTGGATGGCAGGGTGGCCTGGCCCACCAGTAGTTCATTTCCCAGGGCCTGAGAAGAGACAGAGACATCAGTTTATGGCCACCCTTTTTTTTTTTTTGGACAGTGCAATTGTGATGATCTGTAAATGTAACAGTGTGTTACAAACAGCCCTTTGATTTTTAGGTGTTCATCCTTACTAATTGTGAAAAGCAGATGGGTAATAATTAGGGCTGCCCCCTAAGAGTCGACCAAAGGTTAGTTGACCAGAAAGGTCATTACTCGGCAAGATTCCAAAGCAAAACAAATCAAAAACAACAAACGTGAAATAAATCGAAATAAATCAAAAACCTATATGACTGGACCATGTGGGAATTTAATTTGAAAGGACAAAGTGTGGGATCATTTTGAGAAGCCAACCACATTGGACCCTGAAGAATCATTGCTTTCTATTTTTCCCACCATGGAAGATGCACATAGGTGATCTTTAAAGTGCCTTGGATAAACCTCACTGTTCCCACTAATATTTACCTATGTAATTATATTTTTATGAATAAAAGTGAACCACAGGGACCATTCATTGTCACTTGGCAACGAAGCTGGGCCCTCTGTTTTACCTTCCCAGTCTGTATAAAGAGGGTGTGTGGATACACAGCATACATATGTGCACAGAGGATAATGTTGCACCCACAGGCATGAATAATTCAGAATAATACTCCTGACCTCAGGGTTAGAGATTTCCTGAAAGGGAATATAACATAATTCTTCATTTTTTCCCCCATGTTACAGTTGTGTGGGGAAAATGCCATTCGATGCAATGGGCCAACATCATGGAACAGGTAATGGGAGCTGTCAAACTAGATGAGAGAGGGCAAAAAACTTGGAGGTGCTAATCTTTCTGTTAGGACATTGTGAGGCATCCCCATTCAATTCTCTTTTTGTTCCAGACTTTGCATGTTGGGTTGGGTTATTAACTGGCTGAGAAGTAATGTAGCATGATCTCAGGATAGCTTATATTACTGTGGTCCTGCCAAACACTGCATATGAATTTTCATAGTTAGCCTGAAAAACACCATCATCAGCTTGCCATTATTTTACCTCCTTTGTATCCTGCAGTTAGGGTTGGGTTGGTGGACGATGCTATCACCCTTCGCCAGTGGCAGTCGGTCATTGAGCACTTAGCCCAACATTGGCATTTAAAAGTGCCCCCACCCCCTCGTCCCTCTGTGTTTCCATACCAACACCAGGATGTGGATTTGCGGTGGTGCTAATAGCACTTATTGCATGCTTAAATAGTAACAATTCTAATTTGGCTGCCAGATGGGCAAAGTCTGTTGCTGCCACAGTGAAGATTTTCCACCATCAGCGTCTCTGATCAATGTCTGCTCACATCTGCTGGGCTGACTGACTTTTTTTTAATAAGTCACTGCTATGTGTTTGGGCAGATGTGTCAAAACGTGACAAAGCAGCATCCTGAGTAAGTTATTGATAACTTCACAGAAACATAAGGGTGCCCAGTAGCTCAGTGGGTACAGAGGCTATGTCCATGCCACAGCGGCCATGGATTCAATTCTAGCCCATGGCCCTTTGCTGCATGTCATCCCCTCTCTCTCTCTCTCTCTCCGCCTTTCACACTTCAGCTGTCCCAAATAAAGGCGAAAAAGCCTCAAAAATAAAATAAATAAATAAAATAATGAACATTGCATGCAATAGTTCACCATCTCCTCCCATTTTGTCTGTCATTCTCTCTCTCAAATGCACACACATGCTTTGGCGCTCAGTCCTTGTGTTTCTGTCCTTGTCTCAGTCGGAGATACTGGATAAAGGAGATACCCCACCGTAGGCTTATCCAATGTTAAGAAAACGGTTACTCTTCCTGTCTCCTAAGTGGGCGTGGTTAGCTCTCCCTCCAATCAGAGCCTGTTCTCCCTCAACCCCCCCCCCCCCCCCATTTTTTATTTATTACTAGTGGTAAATAACTGTTTGTAAGCTAACTGCGATTTTACCGCCTGTCTATCAAGATCACGAGATCTCGCGAGAACTTGTTTTCTGAGACGGACAGGACTCAAACAAAGTTAACTTTCTCTTGATCTGTACGGATGAAAAATGCAGCTTTAGTGTCAGAATGTTGGTAAGATGTGTGGCTTGTGGAAAATGAACCCAGTATTTACTTTAGTGACTATAGGGCAAAAGAATTGACCATAAATTGTGATCACGTTCATTTTCCTCATTGATGACAATACATTCAGAGCTGCCGCAAGTCTCCTACGGGGGCGTGGCGCTGACGTCACTGAATCAGGAAGTGAGCTGAGTGGGGTATCTCGCTTTATCCAATATCTCTGTCTCAGTCCTCAGTCTTGACATTTGACCCTTTGCTAAGCCCCGCCCCTAAGAATGGTGTTTGGCTTCCCCCAGTGCCACCGCCAGCGGTCGTACCTCCGCCGCCGGACTGTTGGGGAGCTCCGGGGAAAGTCAAACACCGTTCTTCTGTGCACACTGCAATATCAGCAAAGTTTCCCTGCTTCCCTTCACTGGTTCCTGTACAGCAGGGTCAGGCTTTGTTTCACTGTTATAATCATTAAAAAGCAAAAGCAGCATGTGTATACATTCAGTAGGCTATATCTTCAGTAGCTAGCTAGCTAACCCTACACTTCTCAGGGTTTGAAAAGGTAACAAGTGTCATTAATTCACATACCCAAGGCACAATGTTTAGCTTGAAATCAACAACCGATTGTATTAGAGTCAGTGGAGCACAGCTGTTTTGTTGTTGGACCCTGGTCTGAGCTGGCCCAATGCTACAATATGATTAATCAGCCTGCGTCCGGGGGCGGGACTTAGCGAAGGGTCAATTGCCCAACTATGACCCATAAAGCTGGCTAACACCCCCAACCCCACCACCACCACCACCACCACCACCATTACCATCCCCCAAAAAATTATGTCACTGTCCATTGAGATGTTTCACTGTGTATAGAGTGTGCCAGTAAACCCGGAACTCTGTTAGCGCTTTTAGCACTTTAGGTTCTCTCGTCTAAAAGTCAATACGTTTTTTAAATGGGATTTCGGTAAAATGCCTCAAATAAGGTCTGTGGTTAACAAAAGATTAAGTGAGTTTCAGGTTTTGTTCTACGACATAAAACACGTCAGTAAATGCCCTACTTGTGAATTTTGAAGCTTTTACGTGTCGTAAAAAAAGGCGGTTGCTAACAAGTTGCTCAATAAGACTACAAACCCTGTCGGGGACATTAAACGTCATCACCCCCGAACAGGCGAGAGTGCTGGCAGTCCGCCATTACAGCTTCTTATTTAGCTTAAACAGTCCGATTTCCCCATTATACAATGTTTTAAAATAAAGCGGCCGAAATCAGTTGAAAGCTTAGTGGCGGTGACGTCAAGAGTCATGCGACTGTGGAGTAGTCATGTAGTCCGTTAAAGCCTAACGTTAGCTTTTTACTTCTGGCGATCGCATTTAAGCTTCAAATGCGGTATGAAAGGTGTTCATATGTGAAGATTATCTCACTGAACAAAACCTGTAAGTATCATAAACTTGTGTTAGCCACAGAGCTTATTTTCTGACATAATCGAAAACGCAATGCAAAAATCACATTCACTTTCTCTTCTGGGAACCAGCGCGATGCTAAACTTCCGGGTTTTGATGTCAGCCCTGGCACACTCTATATCATTATGTCAGTTTGGAAAAGGAGAGTAATTAAATCTATTAGTGTATCATTAAAAAGTCCACACAGTAGCTTTGATATTTAAAATGAATTGAAACATCACACCTGTGTTGGTATTATTGTATCCAGAATGTTCCTCATAGTTTCAATAGTTTCTGGTGGAGAAGCAGTGCTCCTGTTTTCACTGCTGCTGTGGCTGGGACTAGGTGTACTGGACTGGCTGACAGTTGGCTGCTGGTCTGATTCACTTCCAAACATCACAAGCGCATTCCCTGAAATGGTAGACATAGCAGTTAAAAAAAGAAAACAGTTATCAGGCTTCAGCAGCAGCAGCATTGTCTCGATATGGTCGAGTTTCACTCATGTCTTATTCAATCACGTCAGATGCCTGCGGTTCTGAATCGTAACTTCTTCATGAGAGGGTTTGCTGGGCCAGAGCTAGTTTGGCTTTGGTCAGCAGAGGCAAGGGAGAGAGAGAAAAAAGAAAACACAAAATGCTCAGTATTCTCTTCAAGTATCCAAACTGCACCTGCCTCTCCACATCGACCTCATTAACTCATAGACCGTTTGCTCCGGCCAAACAACTCTGAGACCTCTCTCTGTATCTTTTCTCGGCCGGGGGCCCGAAGAAAGACTGGCCAAAGATTCACCTCACCGCACACACCAAGCAAAGATACTCACTGTGTGTACAAGTTCAATGATAGATAGATAGATAGATAGATAGATAGATATTCACAGAGGTCAATAATAAGGACCATTAATTATTCACACTCCGGAGCAGAGATCACAAGACAAATGAGAAGAAGGTGTTAGGATGAGAATTAGCATTAGGAAACATGACAGAAGAAAAGAAGACAAAATACATTACAAGACACCCATGTAGGCTGCCTGGATTAAGGCTGATGTAGCATGAAATGATCTCATGTGCTGACCTCTATACAATATAATGGACTTACATGTGCTTTTTCTACTGTTCCTAAATTTTCCAGCTCACCATCATCAATCTGCATTTATGATCCATACAACCTGACACACAGTGCTGCTTTAATTTTTCTATATGGTCCTCTTTGATACATATGTTGATTTCAGTTGTGTAAAATTATCCACCATCTCATCCTTGCAGCTGTCGCCATCATTCAGGTGTCAGAACATTTCCTTCGTGGCTGTAACAGCTGAAAAATTGGGTGTTTGATACATTAAACCTTGAATGCATAGAACTGGGAACATAGTACACCCTATTTAAAACTAAGGCTGTCACGGTGAAGGAGTTTCCCCTGCCGTGATTAATGGTCACTCAACAGTAGAGAATATGAAGTTGACATCACACTATGTTAATTGTATTGAACGGGGACGCCATCTTAATAGGGCGTGCTGTGTTACCTGTGGGGGGGTCAAGAAAAGGTATTTGGACAAACTAACCATGAGAAACAACAGATCCATTTGACTTGGCAGCACAGGCTTGATTACCCTGACGCAACCCTGATGCACTTCCTCAACTCACAAACACAGACATTGTAAACCTATCTTATTTTTGGACTTGAGTGCATACACTTTGGTGATGGAGATAACAGAGTGCCTCTCTTAAAAATGGCGCCCCCATCCCAGACAGCACCTTTGCATTCTCACCGCCATTTTTTTTGTTGCTTTTGCAAATTACTGCATTTATCATGACTTATAAGCTGTATGCTATCATTAGGTATATTGTTGCTTTAAATTACAGAGATGACACTGTTTTAAAACAGATTAATTGATTTGTCTATTGCTAAATACAGAACACAGTAGGCCAGGGAAGTGCAGTAAGGGGCCGTATACATGCTGCGTTTTCTGCGCCTTCAGATTCATTGTTTACAATGAGGACGTGTGCCAGGTGCGTTCAAACGCCACAGCAACATCGTTGCGGCACACACATGTTCCTGAGCATGTGTTTTTAAGGGTGTGACGGCTGCACCCTGAGACAGTTCAACTTTTAGAACGCAGCAGCGCACTGCATGTCATGTGACAAGGGGCAACCAATCACAGCCGTCAGATATCTTTCCCTTCCATAAATTTCAGTCTGTGGTAAATATGGAGGAGAAGTTAGTCACCATGGACCATGGGCAATATCTTTGGCTTTTTACGAAGATCAACTCTACACTCATGATTTCTGCTAAGTAGGCTATGATCAAGTGCTGGTTATGATTGCTTAGCAAACTGAGAAGCAACCTGCCTCTGCGCTCTTGAAAGTTGGCACAGAGTACGCATAAGAGAAGTGCCCAGTGCCTGACCTCATGTTTTCCAGGCAGCAAAGATGTGGTATGTATACGTCCCCTAATGGGTGCTGTGTTTTGTTAGCTTAGGTGCTTTGGTTGCATCTGGTTGCTGTGATACAGAATATCTGCAGAATTAAAATTGACAGCAAAAGGTAGAGTATTTGCTCTCGATGGATGGAAGGCTGAAGCATTGTTGTTCAGCAATGTGATGGTTGATCTTTGCAGTATTAGTCCTGCCCCTCCTCCACTATAATTGGATGGCTGGGTAAAAAGTGACAGTGACAAGCACAACGCTCTACCCAAAGCTGAGTACTTTTCAACCTTCGGCAACTGGGTAAAAAAACCTCAGCGTAGAATAGAAGCTCGCCTCATCATGCTGCTGGTAATTGTAGCATGAGTAAATACGGGACGCTCCCATGAAAAGTTGCTGGCCATCCCTTGCAGCTGGTTTGTCAATAGTGTGGTATTGCATTACATGTATTATGATAGCCCAATTTAAAGCACTCATGGTATTTGATTCAAAGTAATCGCTAGAGATGTACCGATACCACTTTTTCCTTCCCGACACCGGCACCGATTCCGATCCCTGAACCTTAAGTATCTGCCGATACCAAGTACCGATCCGATACCAGCGCGTAAAATAACAATGGATGGGCTATGAATTGTTGTATGTCTCAACTCCTAAAACTCTATGTAAAATATTAAGAAATAAATACATAATGAATGAGTGAATGCCATAAAACTTTTTTATTATTATTATTATCCAGTGTTGACACAGATCAATAGACAGGTTAAATTGCAGCCACACAATTTGGTAAAAAAAGGCATTTTAAAGGCTACAGTAGAATGTAGGGCTTGTATCAACAAATACAAAAATTTTCACCAGATGACGTAAAGTAAGAAAATTAACAAATAGTGGCAGGGCTTTTACTCACCACAACTGCAGAGGCTACCAGCTTCATTTGAAACAGACTACATTATAAAAGGGCTGTTATTTATTAATCCCTCTGTGTCTTTATATTTTTACTTTTTAGCCGCTCCTGTTGCCTTGATAAAGTTAATGCATTGTGCCGTCATTTCAAACTCAACACTTCCTGAACTTGTTTCAAATTAAAAGCCCCTTATAATCTCAGCTGAGAGAATCCCTCCATTTTCTAAATAGGCTTTTATTGTGAAACATTTGTAGTAACTTGTGGAGAAATCAGCGACTTTTGTGTTTACGTACGGTACTTCAAATGTAGCTCGTGCCATCTGCTGGCGCTTTTTAGGTGACTACAACAACATTTCGGCTGGCACGTGAACAGACACAGTGACTCAAATAATAGTAAAAGTAATAAAAATTGGACAAGAATAACCTGATGACATCACACACGTCGTGAAAGACGACCTGGGATAATTGGTGTGGACCATTGTGTGGTGTGTCATGTCTGTCGCCAATTCACGGCGCGATTATATGACCGCCAATTCACGGCACGATTTTATGACCGCCAATTCACGGCACGATTTTATGATCCCACAATCGTGTAATGTGACATAGTGACTTTCAGAACAGGCAGAAAAGTCGTGTGCTGTGTACCAGGCATAAATCCTCCTTTACCGTCTCTCCCTCTTGCATGTCGCTCATTTTCAGTGTGTGGCTGCAGCGTGTGCATGAGAGGGGGAGGGGCTGCTTAGGACAGAGAGAGAGAGGCGAGCGGAGCAACGAGTGGAGCTTCAGAGCTGCTTTTCTGAAGCAAAACAAAAGTTTACATGTTCTAAAAAAAGAGAATACATCGGATGTCTTGCGATGTGACTATCGCACATGCGCACATCGTGATGGCAATGTTAAAACACTAGCGTGCGTATGCGTAATGACGTGAGGCATTACGTGGTATCGGACTGGTCATAGGCTGTACTCGCTGATGCCCAATGCCACATTTTAGACAGTATCGGAGGCATTTCCAATACTGGTATCGGTATCGGTACTACTCTAGTAATAAACAGTTTCCTGAAGAAAGTTTTTCATTAGTTCTCTAACTTTTTCCATCAATTGTGAAACAAAAAGAAAGTACATCAGCTGTTTGGAGGAGATTCAATAAATATACGATTACCTAACAATCACAGGGACAGCTTATTTATAATTCACTAAGAAGTGACTGTCTGAACACCCAGGTGGAATTACCAAGGAAACAGCATGAAGGGGATGATTAATAACAAGAGAAGATGAAGTGAGTGAGGAAATGGGAGAGAAATAGAGAGACGCACTGAGAGACTGAGAGAGTGATAGAGGGAGCATACTCTTAAATCTACGAAAAGCACAGGATCTGTGATATAAATACATCTCACTCGGCTGCTGTTTGAGCATGCTGGGAAACATCTGTCTCACTGAATCCCAGCGGCTCTGTCCTGTCGCCGTCTTCCATCTCAGAACTTATTTACTTTGCTTTTCATAACAAGTCTGTTTTTACGTCCCTTGTTGCAGGTTATCAGTGCAAATTGTTTTGATTACGGAACGCCGTTTTTATTTCATATCATCGTGAAATTACTGAAACTCTACCAGCAGTGAAGTGATATGCAACCATAGAAATACAAATAAGCATGAGAGGTATTTGTGGAACAGTGATTGTATCAGCTCTACAGTGACTTTTCTTTATATACCTGTTTTTTATAGTCCATCATCCTGCTATATTCACACTGAGACTGAATGTGTCCATATGCTTACTTTTTCATCTCATGTGATAAAGATCTGAGTCTTCCTATGCAGCAGAAATCAAAAAAGCTGCTTGAAGTCTAATTTTTCCAACCTGGATGACTATAAATGGTGCAAAATTGGGCTTAAATGAACACTTTTTACAATTTGTGGCAGGAAATGGTCACATAACCCCCTGTAAAACTGCAACTTATCCTATATTACACTTTGGTTTTATATTGGTTGAACATATGAGACATATCCTGTTACAATCCAACTGCAGAAAAAGTATTAGCACTGTACGTTTCTGAAAACCACAGATACATTACATTATTTTGTAGAATATCGAAATTTTGTTTCTCAACAATGCTGTGGTGAAGATGTGGTTAATTTTCAGCACAAAAATCACTTGCTTATGGTTGGTAAAGGATCATGTTTTGGCTTGAAACACCCTCGTGTGGTGGCACAAAAACAGTTGGAAAAGCAGGGATTGGTTGGTGAGGACGTTGGTGAAACGTGGTGGCAGATGTTTTAATCATGGCAGGCTGCCACAAATATGAATTTGTGGAAAACCCTGGCAGTGGTCTGCAGCTTGGCAGGTGTCTCACACAATCGACCGCCCCTTTTGCGATCGTACTTTGTGCCCTCTCTGCATTCTGAGGCTTTTACGGGTCTGTGAACGCTTCTCAGCAGCTGTTTGTTGAGTTGCTGAGTCACGGGATGGAGAAATGAGAAACAAACTAATCATCACGCTCAAGACTTCCTCTTGATCAGTTAGTGGTTGGATCGATCGGAGCTGACCAGATTGATGGATTTGAAGAGCAGCTGCAGCAGAGGCGAGTGAAAGCAAACTTGTGCCGGTCGGACCCTGCGCTGGTCCCAGGGGTGTGCGGTTTTCATGGGAACGAAACCAGTTTAATCTGAAATAGACAGTATTACAACTATATGAATTAATGAACAGTTGGGTTTTGCTTTTAGTGCACTTAGCACTCTGCTGCTCCGTTATTGCCCAGTGTACAAACATAGCACCCCTGTAGCTAGCCTGGCGTTGCCAGAACCAATTCACAAAACGCGAATTGGTCTGGACACGGAGTGTACATTTCCTCTATTCCCGAGGGGCAGTATCAACGGCTGTCACTCAAAGTGTCCCTTCACACAATTGGAAAGACAGAAAACCAATCAGAGTAAACGAAACATGCGACATAGGCTAGCACAACGCCACTGTAAACAGACCAGCAAGCTGCAGCGGAGATGAGCTGTGATGATGTCTGGGAAAGAGTGTTGCCGTCTTTGCGGATTTCCTCCTCACTATGGACTCCGAGTTGCATGGCTGTGATTTCCAGTTTGGTCGCTTCCCTGACCTGCTCCTCCATGAGAGCAACTAGCGGAGAAACAACAATAGCTACTGGGTTTTCACTGAGTCCCATCTTTTTCCCACTCAGCGGAGCCAGTTGGTAAATTAAACTTTTTTCAAACCCCGTTGGAACGACGGCAAACACATCCTTTTTTTCGCAACAGTAACCTGGCATTCTTGACCATAAACACCAGGAGGACCAAAGATCTGGACGCAGATAAAATCATTGATGCCTTTGCCAGCAATCACAATAACAGATGCATCGTTCTTCTGTAAAGACGTCTAGTGGTGAGTAACAATATATTAGCCTGCCACAGGCGCAGTACAGGGATTATTTTTTATTATACTCTGGCATAGTCGATAGTGTTGTTGTGTTACGTTAGTGTGGGCTGTTTCAGGGCCAAGGACAGTGTCCGTGATCAGCCACACCTTGGCCCTGAAACGGCTTACGGTTGTCTGTTTAGGACAGTGAGCTGTCGTTCTTTTGTATTGCTCAGTGTGTGTGTATTATGGCCTGTGAAAATATGCTCTCTCTCTCTCTCTCTCTCTCTCTCTCTCTCTCTCTCTCTCTCTCTCAGGTGCTGCTATATCCAGGGTTGCCTCGATGACTGTGGAGCCCCAGCAGAATTAAAATAAAGACGTGTTGTTCAAAGATGGTTGTTGTTGGTTGTCCCTCTAATTCCACAACGTGCATGATTTTTTGTTGATTTGGATATCCACAACTCCTTAGCACCTCCAATTAATAGTCAAGCTCCCCCCCAGCACCTCAGTAAAAATTGGCTGCCGCCGCCGCTGTTTAAAAATAAATGCATGTATGGTAAACCCTGGTATTAAATGTGCAAATGTAACACATTTGTGGTTTGCAGACACGTACAATGCCAACAATTTCTTCTGACAACTGGGATGCGTGGTAAATAGTGAGCTTAAGGAGTGCTGGTAGGTCCATTTTGTTACTTTTGGACAGAGCCAGGTTTGCTGTTTACTCGTTTCTAGTCTTCGTGCTAAGCTAACTGGATGCTGGCTGTAACGTTAATTGGAATCAGTCTTCTCTGACTATCAACAAGAAAGCAAATAGGCATATTTTGTGTTGCTTTAAGCGTTTAACACACATATGCAACATGCACATGCAGGTTGTATTTGAATTGAAACTGGAAAGAATAACTGTTGGTGTGACAGACAGTTATGGTCTGAGAAAGCTGTCAAATAATAAATTAGTGCAATTCTGATGTTAGACACACTGTTCATGGTTGCTGTCTGATGATGCAGCTTGTGTCCTTGGGGCTGTATAGAAACTGTATTTTACAGTACACTCTGAAACATTTGGTATCTCACTGCTGTTGTTGGCCTAGTTTTCCTGTCAAGAGACTTGGTTGTTTTGAATTGTCAGTGACTGAGTCTTAACCAGAAACAGAACTAAATCTATCTTTAAAAAAAAAAAACCATGAAGATGCCTGGAAGAAAAACACAGCAGCTCTCTTCCTGAAACTGCACAGCACCAGTTAAACAGGACACTAAAATAGCACTATGCTTTTACCCCCCATATACCTCTATACAAACATAACCCCTACCCCAAAAACCTGTGTTGGTACATTCCAATACATTGTGGATAGAGTGACACTCACGGAGACAGATGTTGTCAGTGAAGTATTCCAGGAAACGATCACAGTCTTCTCTCCGGCTCCCACTGGCTGAGCAGGAGCACCATGGAGCCACGCTGGATGTGGAGTTGTCGACATAGTTGGGAGTTATTGTGCTTCCTGCAGAGAGACAACACCAGGGCTCAATCAGTATTAAATATTCATTCACCTTTTGAGTTGTTACACTGTATTCATAGTGCTTCATTATCTGAAACATTAATGGACGCTACATTTTCCATACCCTGACCTGATGCAGTGGGCTGATAATACTCTAGTATTGTTGTTTAGACTGGCTGTGCACTGGCTCGTATGATATAATAGAGAGATTCTGACGGATACTCCAATTTTCTCTTTTTTAGGTCATAGAAGTCTCCGGCATTGAGATTTCTTTTTTGTGCCTGTGTTTTTTTTCCCTTCAACATAGTGGAGGTGCGATTTCAAGTGCTTTAATAAATACAAGACAGGAATGAAAATACCAAGTGTGTGTTTGTGCTGAGGGGCACCATTTGAGGTTCTTGAAATGCATTAGGTTAGGTCCTCTCTCCAATGTACGTTGAAAAGAAGAGGCTGTTCTTTTTTTATTTTACGGACTGTTATAAAACAAATTAAACACACCTTGCTTTGTGTGAAGAGCCTCTGTTTTTCAGTAATGAGAGATTTATATGCCTCGGCTTCTTAAAAACGTGTTGAACTTTTGTCTTTTGGTTCAGAATCAGAAGTTTAATTTTATTCTCCCACTCACTCTTAACCTGTTTGGTATTTATTAAATATCCCTGCAGCTAGCTTTGGCTCATTCTTGCCTCTTTGCTGCTGCACATTTTCCCCTTTTCTTCTCAAACAGCATATGGTATATATCTCCCTTCACATCTCTTTCCTCCTCCACCTGTTCATTTCATTTTTCTCTTTCCTTTATGTGTTTCGTCTCTGTGTGTATTACCGCTCAGGTGCGCACCTACCTATGAGCCCTGTGTAGGCGAGGAGACAGGCTCCGTAGTTCCCTTGCTTGCAGCCACTGGCAGACATTTCAGAGGGTTCGCAATCATACTGGAACTGTGCCAGGCGAGACCTAGAAAAACAGCCGGCACTGGTCAGCAAGAATATGATAGCACCCTGTGTTGTTTTATGTAAAAAGAAGTTTGCTGATTCTTTTTTTAATACATTCTTTCTACTATAACTTTCATTTAATTAAGAGTTTCCCCTGTGACATAAAGAAATATTGTTGAAAGTGGTGAAGACTGAAAGCATTGGACTGTAATGTGAAAGTGATAGAAAGAGTAATATATTTCATCCCCCAGACCTGGGATCATTAGTAAAGCCCTCTGAGTGTAATGGGGCTGTGAAAAATAATGGCCATGACCAGAGATAGCAATGAGCGATAACTCTGATCCATCTGGCTCTTTATCTGTGCTAAATATTTAATGTGTTATTCCAACGGGCTCTCTGGGGTGTTCTAACCAATGGTGGTAGAAAGCTTTAGGGTAAAACAGCAGGCCATTTTGTTGATTGAATGGCTGTTTATTTGGTTTCAAAGACCCATGATACTGTGCAGCACAGGCCCAAATATGTATGGTGAGTACGTCTAAAATCTATATCCAAGGAGTGCTTGAATAAACAGGGAATGATGAAACATTGGCTCCGCTGATTTTGGATACCTTGAGAAAAGAGTTAGATTATTAAGCGAAACAAAACTGGGGATTATGATCATATTATAGCAATATCTTATGGTATCCATATGAGACCACGGCTAAGTGAGATACAGCTTTAATATCTGCTATAGACACGAGACTGACATTGAAATAAATGGGAGCCAATTAAAGCCTCCATTTAGCTCTAACCTGCACACATAGTCAGCATTGCAGATCCTCATCTGTGTGATGCAGTTGGGTTTTTCCACGCTTTCATAAGAGCAGCTGGGTACAATGGTCTGCCTTCGACGCTCTGCACACGCTGTGTCCGTACAGGGGCAGAAGAGCAGTTCGTGTGTGTAGTCGGCGGGGACGCGGTCAAAGAACCTGCGCAGAGCCTTATTGCATTTAGGCCGATTGCACAGGCCCGACTTGGCCGTGGGTTTGATGCAAGCTGAGACATATTCCGTGCGGAGCTTCTGGCACAAGTCGTCCACGTTGCAAGCCTTGGCCGCATCCAGGCAGCGATTTACAGTTGTCATGCCAACATCTGAGTCTGTGGATAGAAGTAAGGTCAAAGAGAAGATTTCAGTGGGAAAATAATACCAGCAGAGCAAAAAGGTTTTGTGTTTATATGAACAAGAGCATATGTGACCTGTGGAATGCACTCAGTTTGTTTATTCAACATGGCGAGATGTAATCTCCTGTTGTTAGAGGTTCAGAAGTTGAGATGGGTAGTTTGAAATTAAAGATCATTTTCAAGGTGGAAGTGACTGTGAATAAACAATAGAGGTTCATTTCCTGAGGACCAGAATAACAGAATGAGTATTAGGAAAGGAGTCTGGCCTCTTTTCTTTTGTTATGAAAAGAGAACATTTTCTCTCGTGAAAATAAGGACACAAGTATAACTCAGTGGTCATTAATGTGGGGGCATAAATCATAAGTTTCATTACCAAACAATATTATATCAATTCTTTGGGCAACGATACGATAATTGCTGATATCACAATGTCTGCCACGATATGATTTCAGTTCAATTCAGGGGCCTGTTATCATTATAAGACGATAGTAATAAATATCCTTACTGTCATTTTCTAGGCCTCTTACTATTATCTTCCTGGTGCTAAGCTGCTAGCACTGTTTGAATGTTTAGGAGGGAGGTTTGCTTGGATGGAAATGGTGACACAGATTTGCCATGGGGATTTCAACATACAGGCTGTGAAGTTTTCACTTTGCATTGAAATTATTACGTTGGTCATTGAATTGATGAATCGATCCAGATGAATGTATTGTTACACCCCTACTTTCTTGCATTGTTTTAAAGCAAGCACAAGAACCACCCAGCCAACATTTGTACATGAGGCCCATGTGGTTCGTAACTGAGCAGGAAAAATGAGCCCTATTTGGAATTGTCCAAGGGTTCCTTAATGGCACCATACCAATTGCCCACATGGGTGGTTTTACTCAAGTGAGCCCAAGAAAAGATACCCCTTTTGAGCCCATACTGACTTGGTACCCAGGTAGCTATAGCATAACTCATGTGCGACCCACTTGGGTAAACCCACCCATGTGGGCAACTGGCATGGGGCCATTATGAAACTCATGGACGATCCCATAGAGGGCCCATTTTTCTGCTCAGTTACGAACCACATGGGCCTCACGAACAAATGTTGACGGGGCAGGTCCATGCCTCTCCATCCTACTGACTGAAATGATCATGATAGCTGGCATATTGCATCACCACACTCTGAACTTCCATTGTGCCTTTTTCTTTTTCAAAAGTACAAGCTGCACTGTGGCATTCAGCTACGTGACGTCTGTCCACTGTCTGTTGCCTCTCCTTCATCCTCATATCTGTAAGATGTGAGTCACTGCCATGTTACTATGGCTATTCTTCCATTTCTTATTTTGATGTTACTATGTATAAGCACCCAGACAATCAAAGGTTTTATGTGAAATACTGCAGATGCACAAACAGACATAATTTGCTTTTATCAAACCTTTTTACATTTTAGGGGTCTTCAATGTGAAAGGCTTTTAATACTGACACTTAAATGTGTGTGACTGCGGCACAATGTCACCAGTCATTGATTATTTGGGCTATTTTATATTGGATGTCACAGATGGGTCTTTTTGTGCCTTAATGATAGAATCGTCCACTAACATCACTGACAACTGTGTTGTTATTGAGAGCGCTGTACTTCTAGCGATTCAGTCACAGACACAGAACAAGAGAAAGTAAAACAACCGCTAATTTAAATAAGATTCAGAAAATGCATTAAATGAAATTATATCTTGGTATATCTTTTTAGAATCAGATCTGAAGACAAGTGTAACTTGAATGAGTCACGAAAGTGTTATGTGATCTGCAGAGAAAACATCAAGACAACTTCCTGTCCTTTACTGCTTCAGTCAATAAAGCTGGCCTGAATTTATGAATGGTCATGTTTGGTGTGAGAGTGAATCCTGGTCCTTGGTGTGGCAACTTCTGAATGGAGCTTTTGTCCACATGTTGCCTGGGAAATAAGCGACCAGCTGACCCTTTTGAGCTGTTTAGGGTTCAGGGATGAGTCATCAGGTTTGTTCAGTGTTTTTACAGGTTTTTGTAACACTGACGGATGTTCTACTTAAATTGGTAGATGGATATGTCATCTGCGACTGCGTGTGCCTTTGACTCATGCAAACAAACTTTGTGATATGAGTCACTTTAATTTAGACTTATTCTGCTTTTTTACCCACTGGTTAGATGGAGGGAAGATTACCACAGTTTATTTACACCCATATTGTTATGATACAAAGCTGGTTGAAAATCAGCAAAGAATCCCTTTAAGGGAATTTCCTCAAATTTGGCACAAATGTCCAACTCAACGATAAACTGATTGGAATTTGGTAGTCAAAGATCAACGCCAGTGTGACCTTGCGTCTGTCTCATTCTCATGAATGTGATATCTCAAGAAGGCCTTGAGGGAATTTCCTCAAATTTGGCACAAACACCCATTTGCACTCAAGGATGTACTGATTAGAATTTGGTTGCCAAAAGTCAAATTTTGCTGTGACCTCACAATATGTGCTTTTGGATAAAACTCAAAAATCCATTTATTTATACTGACAGCATCGTCAACCATCATGGCTACATATGACTCTGGACAGACATGGATGTAAACTGTAATTGCAACTTGACTGGTTTGCAGAGGCATAAAACAGTAAACAGGCAGTAAATTCTAGTTTTCTACTTTCAAAACAAGCTGATGTCAGATCGTGACAGAATGTTTTTATACAGTCATCTGCTCCATGCACGCGACTGCAAGTGTTCACATAACGTTGCCTACACTGCTACATGTAGCTACATGCTAACATCAGGGAAACATGTAATCTTGGTTTCCCATGTTGTTCAGATCATATTCCTGCTAGAACATGTCTGGATGTGAAGAATTTAGTTTCAAAGCTTTTATTGATGATTTTTTAGAGCAGAAAGTGCTGCTATACTGTGTTATCGTCATTCCTTGGCTGTCAGTGACGGTGAAGAAAAGCAGAGCTATTGAAGACTTGAAACCCTTGATTACCAAAGACTGGCATCTTTTTGGAGGGGGCCTTAAAGAGACGAGTGCTAGATGAGAGCATTTCAGACCGAGGGTGAATACAAGTGTTCAAGCACACAGTATGAAGAAAATAAAGGTATTTTTGAACATTAAAGCATGTAAACAAGTTCTAATAGAAACCCAAAATACAAGTATGAGCCTGAAAATCAGCACAACAGGTCCCCTTTAACCTCAACTAATGTCTTTTTACTTGCTTAAGTGTAACCTTTAGTAAACCTTTTACATGATGAACATTTACAAAAGGCATATTTTCTTTATGTTGTCCTCAAATGCTGGGTTTGTATTTTTTTATATCTTCTAGATTTAATCTGCTTTTCAGAGTTTGGACTTGTTTTAATCAGTTCTATGAGTTTGCATTGTTGTATGAGCCCGAGGCTACAAGAGAAAATGCAAGATTTGGTATATTCTATTATCACAACTTAGTAGTAAAGAAAATGCCTGCTTTAGTATTCATTGACAGTCATGCAAATGAATAAGGATGCCATCCAACAACCTGAAGACAATAATATCATTTTGGATGCTGGGATTGTGTTCAGGCAAATGGTAATACTTGTGTAACTGTGTCTTAAGAACAGAAGGGACCTCTATTTGCCTTGGGCATGCTTCCAGGGGAAATTCAGTTGAGTCATGTATTAGTGCTGGAACAAAACATCTTCAAAGGGTAAAATTGTATAAAATAAGGTGAAACTTAATGAAGGTCAGTGAACTTGCCAGCTGTAATAGAGGCCAAGCGGACGTAGTCATAATCTCTTTGCACCGTCTCGTAGGGATAACTCTCCACCAGGTTGAGTCCTGAAGTAATAAGAAGACATAGGTAGGAACATTGGCTTTAATCTTGTAATACCATAATGTATTTAAACTGTATAAAACATAAAATATTCTCTTGTGTTCATTTCCATTTAATTTATACACAGATTAAAGTCTACCTATAATTCATTTGTTATCTGTATTGTTTTTAACAAACTTGTTCTCCAGTTGTAATCAGTAAGCACTGACCGTGTATGATAGACTGATGAAGGCTCCAGTAGATGCTCAGGCAGTTCTTCTCCTTCTTCATGCCTCGTTTACACTGGCAGCCATGTAAGGGGCTGGACAGCAGGGCGGACACAGCGTTGGCACACTGGCTCCTGGCACCGGGGCCCAGCTTCACGCTGCCATTGCCCGCCACACACTGACGCAAAGTCCGCAGGCGTGGACTACAGGTCTCATCACTTGAGCACGAGTCTCCAGCCATCAAGCAGTCTCTGCCGGCCAGGATTACCTCTAACAGAGCTGTGAGAGAAAATCAGAGCACAACAGAGAGCGGAGAGATGAGGGGATTTGAGATGGCAGTTAAGGCGTCGGGTTATGAGATGAGACGGAAAATAAAGAATACAGGAGAAGATGAAGTCAGACACAAATGTCAGGAATACAAAAGCAGGAAAGTAAAGAACACTCTAAAGGAAGAAATGTGAACAGTTGTAAGGTGATATTGAAGTTAAAGTTAAATCAACAGGTGGCTCATTGTGTAAGTCTGAGAATGTGAGAAGGCACAGACAGGGCTACATGTAACCAAAAATCTATCAAGTGCGATGCAACTACACATTTTCATTGGTCCCACCAGTGTGCATGATATTTTGGTCTCTGTGTATATGTCGCGTTATTTTTCCCTACTTGAAGATCTGTCCCTATTCCCCCTCTGATTGGCTCTCACCTTTTTTTTTTTTGTTTTTTTTTGGCTGAATTTCTTTGTCAGGCCTGGGATAGAAGGCAGCGTATTCTGTTTCTGGACTGAGCAGTAAAATAACGTACTTTTGATTGTTACATCATTGTAATGGTGTCTTGGACACGAATGAGGGTTGGGCACATGCAAGTGTGCATGACGTAAAATAAAAAAATCCATTAATCAATCAGTCAGTGCTTTCAATACTAATTTTCTGCTGTACCAGCTGCGCTCTTTCACTTTGTCTTTTTGTTAATGTTTACTCCAGTCAGTCTGCTGTTCTTTGCTACTAAGAAAAGTCATCCTTGTCATGTTAAAGCCTTGTTATATTTATCTTTTAATTAAAATGTTTTAATTGGTATTCCCTTGTATTTAGTTTTCCCCATACTATCAAAAATTGTATCAAATATTAATATTTTTCAAGGTGTTGTGTCAAGTTTGAAACACTGAACTGAACTACTTAAGTTTGTGTTTAGTGCTAATTAGCAAAATTAGCATGCTAAACTAAAATGGTGATGAACAGTAAATAGCTGCATTTGTATAGCATTTTTATCCAAAGTTCTTTACAAGTTCTTTTTTCATCATTTACTCATTCAGCCATTCAAAGACGACCAAGCAAGGTGCTAGCCTGACCATTAGGAGTTATTTGTAGGGCTGTAGTCAACCAAAGAAAATCTTGGTCGACTAAAGTCGCACATAATCTTCAACTAATCGATTAGTCGTGGGGAAAAAAAAAATCTGCACGTTATTTTTACTTCTGCGTTGGTGTGTCTGTGTGCAGTTACACCTCCAAAACGCTAGTCGGCGATGGAGGACTGGTTTAGTTCAAATCAAACTTTATTTATATAGTTGATTCAAAACACACATTAAATGTGGCTTAATAGAGACAATTCCAAACACAAGGACGCAAATTGGCTTCACTATAAATCGCAGAACTGACAGACAAACACTTGTCTTTATCTGGACGCATTTCCCTCACCAATACAACATGCTAACGTTATTAGCACAAGTCTATGGCGTTTTACATTGTATAAATTAGCCTAGCGTCTAGCGATCTTTTCCTCTTCTCATATAAAACCAGGGACAACAGCAACATGTAACAAAGGTAACGGCACACATTTTGGCTCCATTACAACTCACAACATTCATCGACAAAACAACTGTCTTAGACTAAACACGTTTTCCAAGCAATTACAACATGCTAACGTTATTAGTGCCAGCCTATGGTGTTTTACATTGTATAAATTAGCCTAGCGACGAGCAGAGATTCCCTCTGCTCATATGAAGCCAGGATAAATCCCTAAGTATAAATCCTGAAGGATAAATCACACACAAGACTATTTTAGTGGAGGCTTTACTGTCTTCACAATTTGTTTCTTATCCGTGAAATACAAGTAAATACAAGCTCTCAAGTGTTTTGAAAACACCCCCATTTTCACAGGTAACTTAGCCTTTCCCCCTGCCACAGGAAATAATGGATTAATCCTGAAAAGCTGTTGATGTAGCACTTTTCTCCTTGAGAAAGTAACACTGCGATTATTCGACCAATGAGAATTTGGACGAACGAGAGCATAGCGACCAAATAATCAACTACTCGACCAGGAGACTACAGCCCTAGTAATTTGGGGTTCAGGGAGTAATTTGGGGTTCAGTCAAGGACACTTTGACATCGAGCCCAGACCTGTGCTTTGGCCTCAGACATGACACTCAAGGATCAGTCAATGAATTCCATAAAGTATGGCAACCATTCCTGGACTATTATAATAATATCTACACTTCATGAATGTTATTTAATGCCTATGTGTGCCTATTATAGTATGGAAGTGTAATATTGTCTCCTAATAAAAAGACACTAGGGTGGGGATCGAGTGATAAGTGGACGACCCTCTCCACCTCCTGAGCCCCAGCTGCCCCAGCTATCGGCAGGTAAAGTGGAATAAAGAAAAACCCTTCAAACCAATTTGAAATTCATACCAAATATTTTACAATAAAAGGAGAAGAAAGTGAATTTTGATCACTGAAAGCCTGTGAAATGAATAAATAGTTCTCTCTGTTTGCCTCCCAAAACACAAAAACAGGCATTTATGAAGCAGATCAGCTCTTTTGTCTGTGGTGCATTATTTCTACCACACAGTTTGCATTTATCTTCTTATCAAGATGTTAAAAAAATGGAAACTGCTCCCTTATCCTCAAGATTTAAAAAAAATAAAGTTTATGAAAACAGTTTTGTAAGAGCTGTTATCTATTGTTGTTATCTGTCACATGACCCCTATAAAGATGATAATAACTTTGCTTGTATTCAATACAGTGATAACATACTTTGTGACTATCCATTATCAACTGGGCCTGCAGGCTGCATTACCTGGACATATTCTTATGAAGCCCTTACAAAGTTTAAGTTATGTAACCTTGTATTTTTAATACACACTGAATATGTGTGAATTATAACCGTTACTGTGTGAAAGATCTTGAGTGGCAGACTTATACAAATGCTAAACTGTGCTCTCATTGATTCACTGACTTACCTTGTCCTGAGTAGCTTTGACTGCCTCAGCTCTGCGGTATGAGTCAAGTCTATTCAGCCAGCCAGAGGACATGAATAATAGGTGTGTGTCATGTACAGAATATACAGAGAACATTAACAAGTGAAAGAACCATACATATTCATCTGTTGCTGCGGTGAAAAGCCCAAGCAGTACCATGTCTGTTTATTGAACTTCGTCTAAGTGCGCCAACATAACAGCTGGTGAGATGGAAGCTCTTGGTTTTCTTTTGCATCGCTGGGCTCGGATGGCAAGATAGCTACTTTGGATGAGCGTGTGGGATGAAGAGAAACAGTGAAATTCATCTTAAGTTGTTTCTGTGCTAGCAGAAGAGGTAGTTCTAACGTTGTTGTTGGTAAAATCATGAGGGAAGAGATATGGAACTGCATTAGGTCTGTATCATATGGTGTATAATGGCTCTTTGTTCTTATACTGTGTAAACAGTTGACACTTGGACACATTAATTTGAAATTTAAATGTAACTCCTGTACCTTTTATACCCTGCTGTGTATCTTTATTTTGAGTCAAGCTGTATTCGCTGGCTTGATTATATTCACAGGCGTTAGAGAAAAACGCTCCACATAGCCAGGTGTTTAGACAGGTGTTGGCATCCTGAGTCCCATCCTTGGTTAAGTTTATCAATCAAACAGTCATTTCAGTCAGGAACACTTTTGTCAAAGAAAACTGTATTTCCATTTGCAGTATCTTACTTGGCAGTATGGCTCTGTTCTGAGGCCTCTCTGCCTTTTCTAGGCCTACGCAGAAAGCCTAAGGTAGAGAGAGCACACCTCTCTGCCCTTCCATGCGCCTACATGGAAAACCTAAGGCAGAGAGAGCACACCTCTCTGCCCTACCATGCGCCTAAGTAGAAAGCCTAAGGCGGAGAGAGTACACCTCTCCGCCCTTCTGCGTGCCTACGTGAAAAACCTTAAGGCAGAGAGAGCACACCTCTCTGCCCTTCCACACACAAATGAGGAAAGCCTGAGGCAGTGAGAGCAAACCTCCCTGCCCTTCCATGTGCCTACATGGAAAGCCTAAGGCAGGGAGAGCAGCAGCAAAGACCCCTTGGGAACAGAACAGAGCAGCATCAATGACACTGATAAGTCAGACACAGCATGAAAAGGAGGAGCTGGGGTGGAGGCAAGTTGCAAAGCGGCTCCCAGAGGAAGCAGCAACAGTAGGCAGGGCTACTTGGGCTGTTTGAGATCAGCTGATGTAGCTGGATGTGAGCCAAGCTTGACATCGTGTCCTGCCTGAAGTAACGCTATGCTCAGTTTTTCACATGAAGCGATCCAAGGTACAACCCTGAAATGCAATCCCGTCAGCTCCTATAGCTTGTGTCATTTATTATAGATTTATATTTATTGTAGGCTGCTGCAGTGGAATTCTGGAATGTGCTCCAGACTCCGTTTCACGTCTCTTGCATCACCGAGGCATGTGTCCTAGCTTGTTTACATATCTTGACAGGAGTCCAAAAAATCAGGCCCGACCCTCCACAAACACACAGTTTCTGTCAAAACCAGACTCGAGCCTGACTGACAGCAGCAGTTTTGGGCCCTAGCTTGATTAACCCTATGGGCCCTAGGCGTTTTTGGGGTATTTTTACTGCCTTTACTTTTAAGCTCATATCACAGTCATTATAAAGGCTAGATACACATGCAATATCTTGTTGTTGTTTTTTTTCAGGTCAATCAGGGCTAACCAGATTTGCCATCATTTCATGTCCTTCTGTGTGCCTGTATTTTATATTAATTTTTATATCAATGAAAACAAAACAAATCTGTGTTACTAAATTCTTAAATTTTTACATGTATCTCACCATAACAAGTTGGAAGAAGACATATTCTGCCATATATGAAGAGGGGAGACTCTCTGGAATCTGGCAATATAAGAACCATGATGGTGGGACATTCTGTCACTTCACAGCTGTCCAAAACATGTGGTTTGTGCCAGGCGGAAAATGATTGCCAGTATTTTTTCATTATTGCAAGAAATTCCATTGACTCATTCACAAGTCAAAAATGTTTTTTATCTGAAGGAAACATGCAATATTTACTTATTTACAATTACTTACTTACTTACAATTTATTTATTTCTAAGATCATAGAAAAATAGTCAACCAAGTGTAATGATGTCCTCCAAGATAATATTTGCCACTTTGTTTGCAGTAAACAAAGTTTGTTGTTGTTTTTCAGTTTCAGTTATATATTGGGGGGGCATTTTGGGCATTGGGGGGGGGCACATGTCCCCCTCAATGTATATGGTGACTACGGCCCTGTCATGCATGCATAATTAGGCTGCAGTTGTCTGGGTGCGCAAAGGTGAAGTGGCTGGTCTTGTCATACAAAGTTTGATGGAGTGTCAACTGGACAATATGGAGATATTTGCATCTTGAAAGCTGGACTACAAATGTGGATAGACAGGGAGAAACACACGCAAGCCTAAGACATGGTAAGATACGATATTCCTCACTATATGAAGTGACTGATAATAAGATCTGTATAATGGATTTTGAAGAAATTCGTCAGGTTTTTATTTTGTAGACAATAAATCTGGATTTATAGCATGATGGGATGACAGCACAATGATGTGTGTGGTATCATTGGAAAACTCTGCTCCTGCACTTTCATGTGATATGTGTGGCATTTCTGTGCGAGGCTGCATTCGCGAGTAATCCATCCAAAAGTAATGTGTGTGCAAAGCTATATGAAAGCTCTGTTATTCATGATTTTAGTGTAAATTTATCATTTTTTTTCGCTATAAAAACATTGGACTACCGACAAGTGCTTGGTCTTGTCGGAAAGCTACAATTTCGCTGTTTCACGTGATATGCGTGGCTTCTCGCTATGATGTACGGTCGCGGAGAAAATCAATACAGAAGAACAGGTGTGAATTTGGATGCACAATGCGTCGTTTGGGCCCATAGGGTTAAAGGTCAGGTCGGTTCAAGCAGTGAATCAGAGCTCTAATTTTGATGATCGCTCCTTCCCCACCTCTGAACGATGTACAGCAGTGATCCAGAGCAAGAACAAGGCAGCACCTCCGTTCTTACTGTCACACCACTCTTTATTTCCCACAAAGCACATGCCCTCTCCCTGTCTCTTTTGCCAAAGTCCTCTAATTTGTCAGATTGGCATGCAGAAAAAGAGTTTCCTGGTTGAGCGGCGCTGCCCAGGGTTTAGCCAAGCTATGGTGAAACAAAGGACATTGCAGTTCCTGATACTCAGTTGGAAACTGATGCGGCACAGAGGTCACCCGGTTTATTATCCAACGCCTGTACAATGGCTGGCAGGCTGCTAACTCGGCTGTGCCCATCTCCATATTTTCCTCGATGTCTACTAATGTTTACATTTGAAAACCACAAATCATGGCCAGCAAGCAGACATTGGCAGGAGGAGAGGTTAAAGACTGATGAGATGATGTCCTCTGTGCGACAAGCAACCCATAGCCATGTGCCGCAACCGCCCAATGCCAGCTACAAAATGGACCACTACTAAATTTAGCACAACTGAGCTGACAGAGGCAACTGAAAAAGCCTTTGCCTGCGCCACCAGGTTTGACAAAATATTGTGATTTCTTCTGAGTTTTCACAAGCATGTCTCGTGATTCGGACCACTGCTGACTTTTTCTGTATTAAACCAAATCATGAAGTTGTCTGATGGATGAATAAAAACAGTCTATTGCAACCAGCTGGGAGCCAGGCCATTAACAGTACACACAGTAATATGCAGCAATAGGAGCTCTTACAAAAACACAATTATACGCATCAAGATGTTGACCCCAGGTGTAAAAGTATAGACAGTTAGCAGTGAAACATTTGTATGGGAGAAGTTTTTGTCATAGAGCTCATAAACCACTTAAAATACAGACATTTGCTGGAGTTAATTGCGGTGGAGGTGGTGAATTTTTGAAAAGAGCTGCCACTCTTCTTTTGAGCCTTTCTTCTCTTTTTGCACTCTGCAATTTTTTTCTGACTGAAAAAGGTACAATGACTTCTTGAAAGAAAGGTGGTTTTGCTTGTAGCCCTACTCTCAAAAGTGTTTGTTTTACACCTTATCTGTATGTGTGTGTGTCCAACTAAGTCAGAAAAATGTATGTTGCTATTGCTAGATGTATGTGTTTCTTTTGGATTTGTGTTCTCAGGTTATTCTAAAAACATATTCCAAAGCATGACCTGCAATAAGCCAAGAGAATCCCATTATTCAAACACTGTAAAGTCACACCACCTTTGTTTTCTCTTGTAATGTCTTTTACCCCATCTGCCTAAATCAAAAAATATTCAATTTCATGCTGCTTTCATCTGCTCACACTGCTACTGTTTTGATCTCCAAAACACACACACACACACACACACACACACACACACACTCAAAAAGAAAGAAAGTAATAAAACCATTTTGTCAACACTGTTCAATCAATTACATGCACCTTTAAAGCTGCATCTTTCTCCAAACCACACAGATGAATTGACACATCAGGATTTATTGAGGCTCTCATCCTCTATTCAACACGTCAGCTAAGTACATCCCATACAGACGTGTGAATACTGGGGGAAAAAAAAATCAGACCAGTGCCAGTGTCCGACCAAGGCCAGATGGTCAGTTGCAAATTCAAGGCAGAGATCCCAGGCCCTTCCTGCTATGTGTGGCAGTTTGTGCTGCCTGGGCAGAAGCTGGAATAGACGCCATACATCATGAATGCAAATGAGCCGCTTGATTTGACATTTCCAATAAGCCCGTCTCAATGTACCAGTGGGTTTAGCCAATTAACCATGTCAGTAATCAATGTGTTCTGAGGCTCAGTTAAGTCCTCAGTTTCCCTGCCACATAAATCACAGGCAGATTAGCTGATCAGTTACCCTCGCGCACCGGCTTAATGGTCCACTTCAGGAGAGATAAAATGGAAAATGAAACTTAATGAAGTCAGCTGGAATGTAACTCCTATATACCTACAAAGCAGTGAGGCTGAGGAGGAAAATGATAATGTGTTGGTGCACTTAATGAGAATCACCTTTGCCTCAATGCCTTAAGATTTGTAAATTATATTGATTGTTGAATTTAAAGCTAGATGGAGGCAGATGGAGGCTGGACAAAATGGGTTTGACAACATGACAAAGCTATTTTGTTTATGGTTTTTGGCAGCTACTTCTGCATACTTCAGCTTGAATTCTTGAACTTTCAAATGCTGAGATAATTTCAGACATTATTACAATAAGTTTTCTCATTCATATCTTTTTATATTAGAAGAAAAACTGTTTGGCTATAAAACTGCAACAATAAATCGGCCGATATTTGTTCGAAATAGTTTTATCGGTGGTCTCTATATAGGCTGATCAGAAGAATAAGACACTGAGAAGAAGACACAAAACATGCGAGACATTTTTTATGGATCGCTAAAATGCAAACGAAATATTAATTGGCTGGTCGGCGAATGTGAATAAGAAGACGATGTGACGATGTATACGATAAACAGAAGACTTCAAATAGACACAGAGATCGGTGGCCAGTATCAGTGGATACTGCCCCCTGCAATCAGTGATCAGTCCCAAAAATCCTGATGGAGCACTGTTGGCAGCCCCCCTATTAGCAAACAGTTGCTTATTTACACATTCATCAGTTACAGAGTTCATACCAGCAATAGGTTTTGCTGCCCAGCTAATAAAAAGACCAGAAGTCACTGTACAAAATACATCAGGTAAGGTAACGTTACATTTGTACGTCAACACAGTTGGACTGAGCAATGTAACAACTATGTGCAAGATATCGATGTATTTTCAAACAAGATATAGATTTAGACAGATAGATTTAGACCTATATCGATATAGTTTATATCGATATAGGGTTCAGTTACGTTATATAACTCTCTCTTTTCTCTTACACTCTCCACACAGCTCCACCCTATAAAAAAGATTTAAATAATTTTCCAGCACTAGATTCATTTGAAAGGCCATGGAAAACATTTTTTAACTCCCCCACAAAGATTTTAGTTGTTTCAAACTACAATGGATTTTGGTCTACTTGATACTTTTATACTCGTGATAGTTTTGAGCCCTGTGCTGCAAACCGTTAAACCTCTGTAGCTCCAGTGCTATGTCAAAAGTTAATGTACAGCCCTGCCATTTATTTTAATATAATTTTATAAGATATATTACCCTGGAAATCCAGAGTTCTCGCGAGAGCACAATTTGAATTTGCTCAGTGAGTCACTAGGGCAATCAGTAATGATGCTCATTACCCATGCCGTTGGAGCCGGGCTGCACCAATCACATCGGTGTATCTGATATAGGCGGGCCAGAGGCGAGCTAACAGCGCTGCGACGACGAAGTCCGGAATCAGTCAGTAAACATTGCAAGATGGCTACGGATGAGCACCAGTTGTTTGAAACGGCTTTGGTCGCTACAATGAACGAGGTAGACTTGGCTTTTTTTCTAGATCTGGGTCTGGATTTACAGGCTAGAGATATATATCATGTATCACCATTCAGCCTGAGAATACTGAGATAGGAATTTTTGTCCGTATCGCCCAGCCCTAGAACATAGCTAAGTTAGCTAGCTGTATAGGTGATCATGTCAGACAATAGATGCAGTTCACTGAGCAGGTGGCACGACAACCAAACTACGACAAACTACGACTTTGCTGACTTGAAAAATGATCTTAAATTTTGTAGGCAAACATCGGATGTTATTCAATGAATAATTCAAATAGGATAAAAACAATTATTTGTCTCTTACCGCTGTCTACTGCACACATTTTGTCTGAAATAAGGTCTCATGGGGGACCCTAGAATGGACTTCACCTCTCCATTTGCTTTAAAATCTACACCTGTCTAGTTTTTTTGTATTCCTTTAAAATATAAACTCAAGCCAAAAGAGATTTTTAAGAGGACATTCAGGCTGGTAAATGTGCTTCAGAATTTGTAGTCACTCATCAGAAGTCATTATGAATGTTAAATGTAAAGGGTTAGAAGTGGCGCATTTTAATAAAATCCAAGAGAATATTAAATTTGGTCTTATTCTTTATTGATCTCTGGCTGGTCACATAAGGCTCATTAACTATAACACTTTCCCTTTGAGAGAAAAGTGAAGTTCATCATATTGTGAAAGTAGTTTAGGTCCTTACATGTCCTATATACACTGTTTGCTCTATCAGTGCAGCCTGGTCTCACTCCCAGGGCATCAAAATGCGTCACAATGTCCCCAGCGTCACTATAACAACACCGGGGATGCCCTATAGCGTCTGTACCAACTCCATCTGCATCATTAGAATAACACCAGGGGCTTCTGCCATCAAAATATGTTGAGTAGGAATGGTTGATCATATTCAGTATTTAAGTTACAGGCATAGGTGAATTTAAGTCATTCTTCACGTGTATCAATCATCTTTGCAGAGAGGTCGCCTGTATTTTTCTGTTATGAACTGTTACTGTCTGATACTCTGCATAAGAAAACATTATTTGCCTTTATGGGACAAAATTAGCAATTTCAGACATCAAAGCAGAGTAGATTAAATTTGGCAAAATGAGACTGCAAAACATCCATCTACATTCAAAATAAAGCAATGTCAGCTCCACTCATACTTGGATATGTTAGACATCAAACAAATAGAGCATGAAGACCCAGAAAAGCGCTGTAATTTAACATCAAAGTATTGGGAAGAGAAGCATTCACATTTTGTTGGGTAATGTTTGGTAACTTATGTGTGGTACACATAACATTTTTTAAAAATCATCCATTCATGATCCTTTTCCAACAGTGGCTATTTTTTAACTTTTACTGAGAGAAAATGTTTTCCATATAAATTATGTACTGAGAACTCAGGAGACAACAACTCTTGTTACATGAGCAGAAACTCTGAGCTGCAGTCATAAATGTGTGCATCAATTCTGTCGGGAGTGAATGCATGTGCAGCTGTTTTCTGTCAGAAAAGACTTCTTGACATCTTGATCAGTGTGTGATATACAATACCCAAGGCACAAGGCAGGAAATACCATCAAAAGCAAGTAATAAGAAACTGGAACACAAGATGCTTTGGTGATGGAGGGACGACCAATAGCAGATAGGAGAAAACAGCTCATAGCAGCAGAGCCATGATGTGTCTGAGGTGAGAGTTTTCTTCATAAAGACCGTGATTGATGATTGTAAAACTCAGGATATAGTGATCACCCCATGACATGCATGAATTAGATCCTCTGTTAATCTATGACTGCTTGAATCAGGCAGGGAGTTTTGGTATCTACGTGATTCCAGGGGCTAGCTTTAAAAGTGTTTTCAGCAGGAGAATTATCTTCTGACAATTGTTTGTATGATGTTCATTGTGGTACACAACAGTGGGACAGAGCAGGACTGCATTCACACTTTGCAGTTTAAGCAAGTTTAAAATGTTTGCTGTGAGAAGTTTATTTTCATAGCAACTGTAGTTAATTTCTTCATTGTGCCACAAAGGCAAAAACGAAAATGTTGATCATAGATATTGGCCATTTTGGCATTTTGTAACATGACACAAATGATACGATATGATTAGATGCGATGCAATATGACATTATCCTCACTTTACACAGATATTCATTTTGCGTCCTCAGACAGCTCAGCTCAAGAAGTTTACCCACAATTTAGACACAATTTATACATATTGGCCATCGGGCTCAATCACGTATTCTGTAACATGACATGAAGAGTTATAAGAAGATGTGATATTATACGATAGGATATGATACGATACTTGATTGTCAGATTATACTTACGATACATAATTGATACATATTGGCCATAGGGCTAAATCATGTATTCTGTAACATGACACGCAGAGTTACGATACGATGTGATACGATATGATACTTTATTGTCAGATTATACTTTCGATACATAATTGATACATATTGGCCATGGAGCTAAATCATGTATTCTGCATGACACGAAGAGTTAAGATATGATACAACTTAATTGTCAGTTTACACTGAAATTCATTTTGTGTCCTCAGACAGCTCCACTCAAGAAGTTCACCCACAATTTAGTCATACAATTATACAAACAACACATATCCATGAAAAGCCAAACATTCATGACCATTAAACACATTACATAATATCCTCAGATTCAGATCTTAATTAGCGGCACTGATTTTGGTTCAGCAACAGGATAAACTGATGTATAAATTAATTTTTCAGCCTGTTTTGTTTAAATGTAGCGACTCTGAATTGCCTATTGTAGGGCAGAAGTTGGTTTTCTCTGTTTAGCACATGCGAGGGGTCAGCAGAAATACTGTTAGCAAGTTTGAGTGTGCTCATTTTTTGGGTTGCCTGAAAAATGTGCCACAGGTTGGCCAGTAATATCAGGGCAGATTTGGAGTTGATTCAAAAATTTTAGTTTTAAGTTTAGCAGATAGGCAGCTGAGCCAGGTTGTACTACAGTACGGTATGACACTAGCTCCAAAAGATCTAAGTCTCAGAAACAGTCTCATACTGCCTTTTTGCTGTCGATTATGGCGTGTTGGGTTTCACCGTGGGCAGGGCTGAGCCTCTGCTCTTACATACACAGAAACAGGAGCGGAGAACTTGAGATGGCTGCATTCCGTGTCATTATAAAGACAATGACACAAAGTTATTGCCTGGCATGTCTCTGATGACTGGCATTTCAAGTTTATTAGTCCACAAATGATTTCAAGCTAATGCAAAGGTGGAAGGAGTACAGATCTTTAAGGGTGCTTTCACACCTGCCCTGTTTAGTTCGGTTCAATTAAACTCAAGTTCATTTTGCCCCTAAGTGCGGTTTGTTTGGGCAGGTGTGAACACAGCAATTGCACTCTGCAGTGCACCAAAACACCCGGACCAAGACCTTCTTGAAGAGGTGGTCTCGGTTTGGTTACAAATGAGCTCTGGTGCGGTTTGTTTGTGGTGAGAACGTGTTCTGACCTCGACCTGCAGTCACATGACACATTGTTTGGGTTAAACATGAGCATGTTACAGTCCTGGAGGATTATTAATGTGCACCTCCTCCTGTACTGCCTTAATATGCACATTCAGCACATCCAATGCATCAAAACATTGTTTTCTAGTTGGAGCCGCACCTCGTTTTCAAACTGTATGGTTTGACTAAAATGAACAATGACAGCAATATAGTCCACGATGATCAGCGCTAAAATCAACCTGCGTAGTTGTCCCTCCATTGTGACATTAGAAAGTGTCACATTTATCTTTCAAGTGTACTCTTCTTCAGCATTTTGTTTACTTCCTGGATTTTTCCCACATGGAAATTCAAACCAATCAAGAGCAACTTTCTCTTGCAGGCATTTGATCTGGTCCGCTTGTAAATGCTGCCGTGAGAACACAATCCAACTCTAGGCAATTATGCAATTTAGTCACAACATTAGTCCCTGATTTAGACCAAAGCAAGACAACTCTAGGTCTGAAAGCATCCTTAGTAAAAGTGGTAATAGCTGTGTGTTGTACTCTGTTGACTAGTTGCAGTGTGACGCTTCTTGCTGGTGCCAGAGGCGGCACTTGACAAGCATTATGTGACACATCATTGCACAGCTCATTTGAGTATAGTGGAAGAAAACAGGAAAAACAGCATTCTGAGGGTCCCATTCATTGTCTATGGAGCAGCTCCAGAACTTAGTTTAGACTTACTTCTTAGGTTTCTGCCTTTGAGAGAGAGTAGCTCAAGTTCACAATTATTGATTTAACTTTGCAAGACCATGACAGTAACACATTGGAATTCTCACTTTAGGTTTTGTTCCCCTTTAAGGATTCAATTCAAAGGTAAAACTGCGTACGGACAATACCACAGAATCACATTCACACATACACACAATCCTATTTGATTGAGAGGTCTGTTAAAGCACTGAAACCTTGTACTTCTCTAAGTGACGTCTCACATCTCCAAGATAGCATCAGCTCCTGAATAGAAACCATTTAGTTCCCCGATAACCATCTCCCCTCCTCCACCAACACCACCACCTCCGTCTATAATCGATGCTTTCCCTCAGAGGAGCTTCGAAGAGGAGATGGTCCTCCAGTTTGTAGGAAGCTGAACCTAGACTCCCCCTGTTTTCCCCATCTCCAAGCACAACACTGCATAAGTGAATAAGTGACATTTCAGTGAATAACAAATATACATAATCTCAGCCGGTACCAAGCATTACCATGCACTTAACTCCCCAAAACAAACAGTACTGCATGTGTCTGTTACTCTAAATCCACTGTAATGAAGTGATAATAAACCCCAATGTCACAGCTTTAATTCCCTTAGCTGCCTCTTGTTAATTATGCTACATGATGTGTTTACGTCTCTCCACCCGGGCTCTTACATTGACAGATATGCTTATTGTTAATCACTCTCCATTAATAGAGCCAGTAGCCTGCTGTTGACATGCTCTCAGCATGTAGCATCATGGGCATCTTTCTCTCTGTCGTGTGTTTGTTTTACTCTTGAATTCAACATTGTTCCGGTAATGCAGGGGCTGCTGTGTGAAGGGAGCGAATTGTAAACAAAAGATTATATCTGAACGCAACGAAGATGGTGGTTGTTATTCATGACTCGAATCGCTGCTTGGAGTGAGCAGCCATGTCAGTCTGATCCAAGAGCTAGATGCTGTAAGACTGACTGGCACTTGTGGCATTAAAGTTTGTTTGGCTCTTCGAAGTATGGGCTGAGTGGTAACAGCTAGAGTCTCTGTGTGTGTGTGGGTGTGTGTGTGTGTGTCTGTGTGTCTGTGTGTTCTCATTGTACTATCCTATTGAGAGCCAGTTTGAGCTCTAGTCTGTAAATTAGTAGGGAGGTTAAGGAGGTCAGACTTTTAAGGAGTATTAGGTAATTTATGACATTAATCAACCTCTGTCAGCAACAGCTTTGACAGGAGTCGGGCAGTGGTGCTCAGTAAAAGGGTAAGAATGAAAGTTTAAAAAAAATGCAGGAGACGTTTAGTGAATATAAACTCTCTCAGCAGAATCTCTGTTTCTTAAACAAGGAGATCAGGGGGGCACTAGAGCAGTGTTTCCCAACTGGTGGGTCACAGTCTAAAAGTGGGTTGCAAGTCCATTCTGAATGGACCACAAGTGACTCACAAGTCAAGTTTGTAAAAAAAAAAAAAAAAAAAAAAACACTTTATTTTTAAGTACTATTTTGAAGTGTCATTTTCTGCTATAGAGTGAGTAACTAACAGAGAGCTACCTATCAGAGACCGCAAACTAGCTTGACAACATGGCCAAACGCAAGTTTTACACTGAATGTATCAATCAAAATCAGAATCAGAAATACTAATTGATCCCAGAGGGGAAATTGTAAAACAAGTACAAAGAAAGCTAGTTTGTAAATAATAAGGAAGTGTATGCACCTTGAACTAATGACTAAGGAGAAATCTGGACCCTGTGGCTGGACCAGTTGGGAACCACTGACCTTGAGTTGTTACAGTTCATCCTGAGAGGGAACAGAGTGTCCGTACCAAATTGCCATCAATCCAATAGTTGTAGAACCTCATGGTGGCACAAGATTAAATGTCAGTAGGATACATCATTTGGGAACCATCAAAATTTCTTCACAAACTTTTGTGACAGTCAGTGAAAAAATGTACCTGCTGTTAGCGCTAGATGAAGTCAGGGGATCACTATAGTCATGAGGATTCATCCTCTGAGTAACATGAATGCCTGCACAAAAATTCATGACTATTCATCCAAGAGTCCTCACATACCCAGCCGATGCTCGGGTGGTTGGTCAATGTCGGGCCGTCAGTGTGCTGTCCATCTGTCGACCTAGTTTTTGCAGTATGTCCTGCATCGTTGGCACTAGTCGGCCCTCGTCTGCTTTTGCGGCTGATTCAGTGTCAGAGACAGCAGAACCTGTCTGTTAATGAAACCAGTTTGATTGGCAGTTTAACTCAAGAAGAGAAATGGAAGTGAGGAAAGTAAACAAATGACTAAAGTTAAGAGGGCATAACATCAAAACAAAGTTGTTTTATTAAGTAAGATTATGTTTTTTTAGCCATTAAGCTATTTACCAGAAATGATTCATATTTTTTGTGTGATTTTTTTTTTTTTTTTTTGTGTGTGTTTGTCAGCACACACTAAATATCATTTGTGCTGTCAACATCAGGTTGTGATGTAATTCTGCTAAATGGCTGTCTTGCATCTGGAATCCATCCTGTCAGTCTTCGAGTTTCCCTTTTTGAATACAGACTACTGCCACCTGCTGGTATGGAGAGTTTTTTTCCACACAGGTGCAGGACATACGCGCTAGTTGGCTTGTGTTCAAGTGCAACTTTTTGTCCGAGACAAGTAATATGAGGTGACACAACAGTCTCCACTAGTTCTCTGATGTCCATTTGGTGTGTCTGGGCTTTGAGATATTTCCATGTGGACAAAAATGGTGGGCTGACCCACCTAAAGAGCCAGGATGTTAGAACATGCAGTGACAATATGCAAATCCTGTGCACACTTCAGATATACAGAGCTCTTCCTGGTACATCTGCATACATACAGTTTTTTTATAGCAGGCTGACTGTGATCAGGAAGTGTGAATCAAAATTGGAAATGAATAAAGTGAGAGATGGAGTCTAATATACAATATTATTCTTTTTAGTTTGTCTGACCTGTACTACAGTATGTTATTGCCAAAGGCAAATTTCTAAACTTTAAATTGCTTTTGTGCGCTCAACTTTATTGCTTTTATTGTCTTATTCTTGGTTACATTATTTTATTTCCTTGCGTTAGTGAAGGACTTTGTAAACACATTTCAACAGGAGTGCTATAAAATTATATCATTATCACCAAATCATCATCACTGCCTATTTAATGTTTGATGATGATGGTTGTCTAATGATTTACAGGTGCATGTTTAATAAATTAATGGGAGTGTGTGTGCTGTAAATAGCCATAGCCACGCGTAATCGTCACAGGATCACTGATCACTGCTGCGGGACGAAACTGTGGTTCTCATTTGCATTTTTCTTTTCACTGAATGATCTATAGGCAGGTGGAAGATACAGATGTACGTGTGCATAAAGATGCTATCTGTTAACACATGCCATCAATCTCAATCAGAAATATGCATGTTATTTGCCTGTATGCTGATGTTGTCTTGAACCTGCAACAAGTTTAAATGCATCTGGCTCCTGGTCGGCCCAGCACTGCTCACAAGGAAACAATAGAAGGACCAGCTCTTGCCAAAACCAATGGCCAGGCAAAAACATCAAGTTTCGATGATGGACACCTGAAAAACAGATGTTGCACCGGAGTAAACACTGAAATTGAACCTAACTTGAAAAGAGGCTGCCTGAAAATCTCAGCCATCACTTCATTGTTTGCCTCTCTCTGTTATTGTTACTGAAGTGAAACTCCTCCGACGTGTGTGTTCTGCAAAAGCCTTAACCGTTCCTTCTCAGGTGGTTTCTAAAAGCTTTCCCAACCACCTGAGGCTTGTATCACTGGCAGGCTGAAATAGTCTTAAAGCCCTGGGCCAAGTGCCAAAATTCAGTCCGGCACACACCACCACCCACCTGCTGACACATAGAAACACACATATGAGTGACTACAAATCCACAGCTTGATTTGTTCATGTTGAGCCTTAAGAAAGACTGCAGGACAAATACTCTGTTGGAACAGGCTCACTCTACTGGCAACACATAATTAGTGGCAGACAGTTTAGAAAATCTCAACAGAGACAATGAGAAAAATATTTCTCCCCGCCGAGGAGCACACAAGAGACAGGCAGACACATTAAAACAAAGTTGCTGTTTATTTTTTATATTATTATTATATATTACACTGTCTGCATTCAGGCCTTCCATGGTATACAAGAATACAGCAACACTAAACTGGCTAAACCTAAAAAAAACACTTTGGTTTGTTTTTGTAAAGATATCGGTCCACACTGAAACACCAAATAACAAGAAACCAGCCACATTTTCTTCTTCTTGTTCTTATTCTTACAGTTGCCACACAACAAAGGTCTGTCCAATACAGCCAAACTCCAAATTCATTTTCTGTAACCACTTATCTTGTCAGGGGCGCAGGGCCTCTCACACTGGTTGACACTGGGTGAGAGGCAGGGTACACCCTGGACAGATCACCAGACTATCACAGGGCTGACACATAGAGACAGACAACCATTCACACTCACATTTACGCCTACGGCCAAATTAGAGTCACCAATTAACCTGAGTGTCTTTGGACTGGAGAAAACTCACTCTGACCCGGGGAGAACATGCAAACTCTCCACCACCCTGGAGAGTTTGCCACACTTTAATTTTCTGTCTACCAGTGATATATGCACCTAAAGCCCCGGGGTTGTGTGGTTCAGATAAAGTTGTTAGAAAGTGTCATGGGATTCAGGTGGGCAGGTCATTAAGTGACAAAGCAGCGTTCTAAGTAAGTTGTTAATAACTTACAGAAACGTTGTGAAGTAATCCAACTTCCACCTTCGCTTCCCTCCGTCTCTCTCTTGCCGCTCTCACACAACTAGCAGTTTTATCGTTAGCGCAGCTGCACTTTCTATTTGAAGTCCCAAATATTTAAATCTCTCAGGACATAATATCTGGTAAAAATATTTCCCTCTGAGAATATGTAGGTCTAACATTGTGCCCTAAAGAGCAAGCAAGCGCCTCTCTGTCCACACTGAACCCATTAAACATGCACTCCTGTTATGTATTATGTATGTTAACAAACCACTGTACTGATCAGCTGTGCTCTCACGCACATAAACCACCATACTGATCAGCTGTGCTCTCATGTACACAAATTGAGGTTATCAGCTGTGCTCTCGAGATCACAGGCTTAAGATGAAACCACTTAAAAGATACATTTGAACTTTTTAAAGCTATAGTGCGTAACTTCTGTTGCCTCCCAGCAGATAATGAGTTATTACAACTAATAAGCCGGCGGCACTTCCATGTACACAGAGTAACACTCGCCAGTCGCCACACACCGTGTAAACAGAGTAACACTCGTATCACACCATGTACACAATGCTACACAATGTGGCGAACACCAGGCTGCTAACATTACATTACATTCGTAGCACCATTTCCAAGAAAATAATAAAGTACTAGGTCCAGTACATGTAACAGCAACACATACTACTCATAATATAATTATAAACCAAGTCACTTACTTATCCAACAGCAGCAAGGCAACATCCGTGTCTGCCCTCAGCCCAATTCCTTCCTTCAGGGCTCTCCACCGAGGAAAAGCGACGCCAATACAAATCCTTGTTTGCCTTCTCCATCTGTCACTTTCCTTCTTTGCTAATAGACCTTCAGCCGAACGTCCAGGCTTTTCTTTGTGGTAGGATCCACTTCTAAACCGTGTCTCGGCCGCTTCTCCACCATGTTGCTTTCTCTTTCTACCTGCGCTCTACCTCTTGCTATGACACTCTCCGCTCTTCCTCCCCCTCCCTTCTTCTTGTAAGGAAGCATTTCCTGTGCGCCAGCGCGGGAATGTCGCCGGTTGACACGCAAACTAAAAATTATATATATTGAAAAATACCGCAAGATGTTAGAGGAGCTGATCGGCTTAATCAGCATTGTGTCATCTCCTCTAGTAGTGGCTTGGGTGAAACGGACGTTAACGGACCTGTAGAAGTTACGCACTATAGCTTTAAACAAAAAACACATTTCATATTATGATATTTACTAAATGACAAACAATATAGCCAACAGCAAATAGGTTGTTAATAGTGCTGTTCGTTACCAAAAAATTGTGCCTCCGGTTTATGGGTTTGCCATTTGGGGTTCAGGTGATTGATTAACGCATATATTTGCGGGCTGGGTGGGGCCAGGCTGGAATTGGTTTTAAAAACCCTGATCTGGGCATCACTAGTGTCCACCTACTAATCATTTGAACAAACTGAGACAACAATCATTATTTACTGAGGAAATAAATAGGGAGTGTTGCCCTGGGTTAAGGCACTGTATAGCTGTAAAAAATCAGGTTCTCTTCAACGATGGGGCAAAGAGTCACTTAAAGAAAACCAACGACTGGCCAGCTCACTTAGTGACACCCTAATGAAGACTCTTTAGTCGAAATGCGTTGGTTTATCCATGTATTAATGAAGGGTTTTTACAGTCAGAGTACCCTGGATGCATTTTTGGACTGCGTGCCTGTACCATGGACTTTTACACTGAGAGGGCCAGCCAGTCATCATTTTTTATCTTTATATCACTATTTATTGATGGCAATTTTTTTTCGGACAAAATTATCATAAATACAGATTACCATTTTTTATTGCGTTATTGGCTGTAATTAATTTTAAAATGGGCGAGAAGAAGGAGGCATCCTGCAGCTCATCAGTATACCACCAGTATTCTGAATTTTGCAGGAGACAATTGAAAAACCATATAAGTGGATATCAAATAGAAACAAGATTGTTTTGTGTTTTGCTGAAATATATTAGTATTGGAGATATTAGTACACTTCAAGTAGTCCATTTACAGATTTTCATACTTTGCTGATTCACTAGAGAGATGATGTTCCAGTCTTAATTGAAGATGGGGCTTCTAACGTTATATGGGAGGAGGAGATGCAACTTGTCACTGAGAAAGGAAATTATAAAAGCTTTTCATTTGATATGCAGAAGTTTCAGACAGTCAGAGGAATAAATGTAATTCATTTTCCAGATCTGACTAAAATAAAGGCTGTGATTATTTAAGGGCGAGACCGAAGGAGTGAAGTTCTGTGTGTGTGTGTGTGTGTGTGTGTGTGTTTGCCAATTTGTATGTCGGTGTGAAGGCTTGTCAAGTTCAGTCTCAATGTCACACAACAAAGACCGCTTTATCTCCACTTGGAAATTGTGACATTACGAGTGCATCGACAATTGGTATGTAATGGTTGCAATTAACTTATCAGCATATCGTCCTTTGCTTGCAGAGGGGGGAGAGCGTGACACATCATGTTTTTCTCTCTGTGTGAAAGTGCTGGCTGTCTGCAGCACTGACCAGGACTCATGCCAGCCAAACGGGGCATACAAATGACGGGTCTTCTCAGATATAGGGTGAGGAACCCAGTGAGAATACTGAATCTGATTCATTTAAAAAAAAATGTGTCTGTCACACTGCAAGATGGTTGCCAACCATATTTTGCTTATGTAATAAGATCAGAAAGCCTCATAAACAGACACCAACCTTGTTAACATTGCTCTTACTTATCTCACCAGTCTCTAGATTTTCACTGTGACGTCTCCTGGAACACCTATTCTCTGAGCGGGAATCAAACCCAGAGCCTTTGATTATGAGATAGTCATGCTAAGCACTGAGCCAACATGTCCCCAAGCAAAATCCTGCACAGGTTCACATTATCTTGAGGAAAAGTTTAATTGCCCCAAAGCTAAAGTTTGTATATTACATATACATATGTTACATAGTGCTAAAATTAAGGAAGAAATTTTATGTTTAGGAAAGTGGAAGGTGAGGAAGGAGTCAGCCTGCAGTTCACATGGCAGTGAATGAGAGTTTGACAGTGCTCTACCTATCACTTAAGGTTTAGATCTCAAGAACTCTATCTCCCGTGGGTAAGATGTTTACTTTATGAGAGGTTTGTTGCTGTATTTTTAGTTGTTCTATGTGCTCATAGAGTTAACAGTGGGCCTGAGAGTGGTTTAGAAAATGTTTCTGATCTATAAAAACCACTGCTTCACACTCCCATGACACAGTGATGATGTCTCAAACAGGCCGTCACTTTTGATTGTAACGGCTCCAACACTTTAAAAGAAATCACAAGACAAAGTACAACTTTGGAAGTTCAACATCTTGTGAAAGTTTTTAAGTTTGAACAGAGTCTGTGACCCAATGTATGTGAGAGCATTTGAATTTCAAAGCTGAGTAGGTTTGGACTGAGTTGAATCACTCCCTTTTTAATATTTGTTGGAATATGCTTGACAAGCCACAAGGAGAAGTACACATCTTCCAAAGAAACTTAAAGGAATACTTTACCCCCAAATGACCATTTGTATATTAACTACTCTACATGTGTTACATCGAATTTGTGAAGAAAACTAAATTCTTAAAGACTTAAAGCTAGTAAAACTATATCTAAACATCATTTACAAACTCTCACACAACTCGTGAAGTATAATCCATGTCTTATGTATCCAGTCTCTGGGAGACTGGCCTTCAGAGAACTGAATGGAAAGTTGCACTTATGCTTTCTTAAAAGCCAGAATCCAGACGCCAGGCGAAATCAATAATTTTGCCTCACTGAACACATGATCAGTAGTATGTTTGGGATATTGTGTGACTTTGATGTTTGAAAGGGTTAGCTCAAATTCACCAAAGTCACACAGTAGCACAACAAACTACCAATAAAGGCAGTGGTAGACCAGCAGCTCCTGTGTTCAGTGAGGTAAAATTACTGCTTTTGTCAGTGGAGTCTGGTTTTGAAGACAGCATAGGTAAGTTTCACTTTCAGTTCAGTCTCCTGTTGGAAAGGACTGTCTGCATAGACCCTTTTAGGGCCGATGTCACAATGACGTCATTTCATTAGCTGGAGGCAAAATACAACTCACCACCACAGGGCTATAGAGTCTTAAAATGTCATCTTGTTGTGTTATTGGGAGCCAGATTTGAAGGAGTCATGGCTCAAAACTTAAATTTTATCATAGACCAACCACCACTGCCCGTCAACAAAAACGAAGACAACTATGATTAAATGTGATAAGACGAAAAGACTGAACGGAGGCAATCGTCAAAAATGCTCACATGTGCAGCGCACATTTCATATCAGGTTAGTGAAAAAGTATTTACTGTTGTAGGGATGAATAACGTTATGTGTATTGAGATTTATCATGTTCACCTCATCAGAAACTGGGGAGGTATGAAGAGAAATATTGGATTAGGATTGGATTTCTCTATAATGTTAACTTTTAGCGCTTTAGCCTACGTTAGCTTCAATAGCAAATCAAATTGGAGGAAACCTTTTAAGAGTCGTCCTCCTTCGTAAGATTGGCATAATAATTTACCACAAAGCTGTCCATCCCACCTTCGGCAGTTCAATCAAATCATCCATCCATTGAGTGAGAGCATACAGGTCGGACAGTCTGGTCCCGCTGGTCAGTGTTTATTTTTTCAAGTAACACTTGTGGTCCTGGAGAGAGAATGACCTGACATGGTGCATTCGTAAGTTCAGTCTGACGCTCTACACTACAATGAGAGCCCTGTTGGTAAAAAAAAAACGGAGCACTGTATTTCTACTTGAATTAACAGTTAAGTTAATTGCACATTCACTCCACTCGGCACTCTGCTGCTCCATCTCCCTAGACAGAGTGCCCAGAGGGCACTCTTTCACTCTGAGACTGTGGTGTTCTGGATAACCAAGCGGTACATTCCAACAGTGCTCCGAATTTATGAAAAGTCCAGTTTGTGCCAGAGTGCGCTTCGGCACTCAGAATGAGTATTTGTGAATGCACCACTCAAATCATCCTCCACTGTCTAAAATAAGCCAACGGAACTTGACAGCTAGGGCTAGCTAATGTCTGTGGAGAACTGTTTTGCCTTGCCCACCAAAAAACATCATAGTTCATAGAACTGGATAAATGAGACTTGAGACTTATACTGCACGAGTTGTGTAAGTGTTTTGAAACAGTTGTTTTGACATGGTTTGCTGTTGTTAAACACAATCTGCTTTTAGCTCGTCAAGAATTTTCTTTTCTTTAATGTATGAATGAGTAGTGCAAAGCATGTAAGACTTGTTCAGATGCCAAATAAATGTATCAATAACAAAATGGCCGAACAGAGGAACAATAGTGTGAGTGCTGGCCTTCTCCCAGCTCTCACACATAGAGAGGAAAATATTTACGAACAGTAGCAGTGCTGCCTTAACAAAGTGATTAAGTGTTAACCTTCTGTCGGGTCTGATGTTGTGGCAAGGCCATAATACCTGCCAGCTGTGGCTGTCACTCAAGAGTCATTACAGGGGTGGGGAGGGGCTACACATTCCAACACGATGATTGATGGGCACTTTTACTGATGAGACTCTGTAACAGCAGAGTCCTCTGTGTTACTCAGACTCCCAGCATGCCTCCAGTCCTTGAGACCCGTCTGTTGTGTTGTAATACAGCAGAAGTAGACACAATGAGAGGAGCGCACACATGAATCTTGAGATAGGGCTTTTCAGCTGATTGTCTCCACTTGCCTCCGCTGCGATAAACAGTTGCTGCATGGCGATTTCCATAGTGTGTTGTTTTTTTAATGTAATAAATCTAAGGGCTTTTGCTGTGTTCTTCGATTTTATGGGTGCAGATGCACACTACACCGGTGATGTGAAACAATTGTCACGTCTGTTTTAGCTGTAAATTATCTGAATGCGTTGCATGGCCTTTATAAAGCAGCACTGCCTTACACCTCAGTTTGATCTTGCGTCTCTATTTGCCTTCATGATCTGTAATTGGTGTCTTCTGACATACAGTAATAACACTTTTTACCGGAATACAAGTGCACACAAATTATTATTCACCCAGAGAGCCAACATTAAGATGACAGAAAGTGAAATGTGGGTCAGCATGACCAGATGTTAACCTATTAAGGTAGACTCTGGAGCAGAGGACTCTGTCAATCACGCACAACCCCGTGGGACTACAGCCGTGATCTGCAGCAGCTCAGTTACATGACGTGTTTGTGATTCACTGTTTTAAAGCCTCAGATGGAAGGTCACAAAGAGATGAGAGGCACCAAAAGGCATGGCCTAGAGATCAAAAGGAACATAAGCCCTCAGTCAACACAGGCTTAAGTATAAAGTCACAACGAGTCTGACACCGGCCGCTGCTAAACAAGCATTTCCCTGTAAACTCCTCTTTAACTAGTGCCTCAGTGTGTCGAGACGGAGCCGTTTGTCAGAGCGGGGCTTCGGTATATGATTGCAAAGGATATGTGAAAGTCATTCCTTAAGGATCTGAAACCTGGCTACCTATTTGTCAACTTCACAGCTGTCACTCATGCTTAAATCGCTGTTGGTGATAAATGAAATTTACAGTCAGGTGCTGAAGTGTTGAGCAGTCTTAAAAAAAAAAAAAAAAACTCTCAGGATAGGATCACAGTGAAGCCTTTACATCTTCCTCTCCTCATGAGCATGTCACAGGAATGATTCATTACGTACCATGTTGCCTTTCATGGCTGTAAGGAAGCTCTGTTAATCCATCTGATACTTATTTGATTATTTATGTGCATTTTAATTGCACAATGTTTGCAACAATTTTGGTATTATTGATGCTCTGGTCTGCTGTTCTTATTCAACCATATATATAAAAAGTGAAATATAAAATTTCATATGTTAGGGATGTTAGTATTGGTCATTTTTGCCATTAGCCGCTAACTTACTGGTTAATTTTAAGGAGGGGGCAAAAAAAGAAATGCGAAATGACATGAAATTTAACAGGCCTCTCCCTTTAGTCTAGCAATTGACTGACTCAGTGGACTTTAGCACACCGCACTTTAAGCGCTTGCCGTTTGGAGATGGTGCAACTCTCAAGTTTTTTGTTGTAAATGCTTTGCCTTTTATTTGATTTTATTTTCTGTTGGCTTTGCTGATGGACAGACAGCTAGCTGTGTTAGCATTAGGAAACTAACAGTGTGTCTCAAATTGCATACTTCTGTACTAAATACTTATATTACTATATAAGTAACTATATTTTGAGTACACAAGTGGGCTAAGTGCATTCACACTGCATAGTACAGGGAAAATGCAGTGTACTACTGGCGCAATCAAAACAGTCCAATAGTTGAGTGTGGAATGATGGACAGTTCTCAACCTTAAAGGGAAATTTCGGTTTATTTCAACCCATCTCCTATCATCCTAAATTTGTTTCAAGTGACTAGTGACATAGAAATAATAGTTAGCATGTTAGCCATTAGCCTAGATACAGCCGTAACGTCAGACCTGTTAAAACGTAAGTGATCGGGCATACTTCAAGTGCAAAGTTAGTCCACTGAACAAGCCTTTTTTCCACAAAGACTGCCTCATATCGTTAGGATAAATGTCAGAGAACATATAGAAAACGACATGTAAATGTGTTGTCTTATCTTACCGGTGTGGTGCCATGTTTGTTTACCATCTAGCTCTGCTTTCCAAAGCGCAGCCGAAATATATCTCGCCAGCTCTAGATAAAGCCCAACTGGATAATACTCCAGGTGGAGGTGTCTCGTCCTCGGTCACATCCAGAACTTGAAAATAAGGCTGCAACCGGTCCCATTCCTTGCAACAGAGGCATTCCTCTTCTGTGGGCACTGGCGCACAGCATTCACAAGTACACCACCAATCTCCAGAGCTACGCAGCCTTGCAGCAGCCATTCCTCCCCTCTCGTCCTCTACCTGTTGCGCCTCTCTCTCTCCTCCTCCTTCGTTCTTCAATTTCACGAAGCTCTTTGTCAGTGTATTCTGGCTCAAATAAATAGGGGCGGCCATCAAACTCTGCAAAATCAAATTCCTCCTCCACAAAGTCGAAGTCTGGCAAAAAGTCAGCCATTATTCTATAAATCTTTCATAGAATAAATGAATGAACTTTTCAGGCTACTGTCAGGTTCTGCCTTCCAGCTGTTGCTGCTTGTTCAGGCACGCTATGAGATCGCTGCTTGTTCTCGCGATATTTCGGCCACGCTTTGGAAAGCAGAGCTAGAGGGATAAACAAACAGTGGCAGCACACCGGTAAGGTAAGACAACACGTTTACATGTCGTTTTCTATATGTTCTTTGACATTTATCCTAGCGATATGAGGCGGTCTTTGTGGGAAAAAAGCTTGTTCAGTGGACTAACTATGCACTTGAAGTATGCCCGTTCACTTACGTTTTAACAGGTCTGACGCTACGGCTGTGTCTAGGCTAACGGCTAACATGCTAACTATTATTTCTATGTCACAAGTCACTTGAAACAAATTTAGGACGATAGGAGACGGGTTGAAATAAACTGAAATTTCCCTTTAATGGTTGTCATTTTTGTGACATAGCGATCTTCTCTGGAAGACAACAAGGAGCCTGAGCTGGCTACACTGAACACCATCACAAATACAGACATTAGTTATACACGTTTGTTGCACTAAGTACCATACTATTGTTGAATAGAAGCTGTCAGTAGTGTTTGTTGTGTCTATAATGATTTGGTACCGCAAATAATAATGTGATTGCTATCGTTAGCTCGCTAGCTAACCAGCTAGCTGACTTGCTCCTAGCTACAGCAGCACATTTTTATTAGCCTTGACATTATGGTGTAAGTTTGGTTTATGTGTGGGCAGAGATAGCAGTCAAATGTTGGCGATACTGTTTGCAATTCAACGTTTAAAAAGAAGATGAACAAAAAGAAGGGGCGTTTAAAAAAGGCATTGTCACTTCCACTAAGTGCAAAAGGCCGTGCGCGATTTGAGACACTACCCTGTTGAAATTAGTGCACAACGCAAGAAGTACGCCGTGTACATAGTGTACTATATTGAAGTGTACCAACAGAAGTATGCGATTTGAGTCACACTCATAGTGCACTGCCCACCCTCTGGGTGCTAATGTTAGCCATAGCCACTCTGCAATGCACACCACCTGGGTGAAGTGGGAGCTAGCTAGTGGCACCACTCGTCCGCTGCTAACTGATGCTGCTGGTTGCTGCAGAAATGTAGTGGCCCCCTTCAGACTCCCTCCAGGTAGCATAAGTGTAAGCAGCTTCAATTTAAAGCCACAGAACCTTTTGGCGTTGTTAGGTATGTTAGCACCACTAGCCGTACTGACACTTTTAACGGTGCTAACCATGTTAGCATTGTTAAAGGGGTATGTGACTCAAAATTGAGCGCCTTACTCACCAGGGCAACCTCGGGTAGACCATAGGGTGGGCAAAATGTTTCCACACCCATGCTGTCGAGTTAAGAGGTGTTACTTGTGCTTATCAGCGAATAAGTTGCACTACTAGTTAGCTCCTAGCAGACCCAGGTGTTTCAAAGTGCAGTAAACTGAAGAGTATCAAAATTAACATGTAGACCAACTTGTGTGGCCGGTCAAAATTATTGTCACCAAATAAGCGATTAATGGTTAACCGTTGACATCCATAGATTATACCTCTTATGTAATGGTGAACATTGTAACAGTAACTCCTTCAGCTTCATCCTCAGTTTGCTGTTTGTTGTAAACAGAAACACTGAGTCTCACTGAAACATCTATCCATTATTCAGACAAAAACCCATTAGACATTTCTGTCACAGTTTGTAGAACAAAAACCAATGCTGTGCAGGAAATGATTACAATTTTATTTTTCAGTCACTTCAATTTAACTTCCACTGGCAAATAAACCATAACAATGTCCTAATTAATTTCAGCTCTGAAATTCATAGTTACTCAGTCAAACACACTGCCTGGATTAGAGCTCGCAGGGCCAAACGTGACTGAAGCTAAAGTATAATTGAATAAGAGACTTCATTAACCATGTTTGCTGTGGTTCTCTGAAGGTAATGGTAAAGAATCTAAAAACTGTTCAAAGACAGACTAACAGGCATCAAAAAAAGACTAACAAGCTGTGTATTTCTAGAACGGCAAAATTAATGCGACAACCTCTGTGCAAACCAAAAATATGACAAGTACATGACGGGTGCTGTAATCCCAGCATCATCCCAGTTGCTTTGATCTGACGCTGATTTTTTTTTAAGTTTTGCCAACATAATGGTTGACTGGTGTCCAAATTTTACAGTACTGCTTTTATGCATTTGCCGATTGCCACAAAGGCTTTAAAATACACACAGACACGTCTAACGCAGCTCCAACATTTAAAAGAAAAAAGGTTTGAAAAAAGATTTTTCAACATGACACATTACACTGTTTATACAGTGTCTTTACTGTGTTTTTGTGGAGTTGTTCTCCTGTCTTTTCTCACCCTATTTCGACAGACACAGGCATCAGTGATAGAGGTGTAACAGTACACAGAAGTCACAGTTTGTTTTAGGAGTCACAGTTCAGAGTGAGTTCAATACAGAGGAAAATAAATCCAAATGCATAAAGATCTATTTTCTTTTCAACACTTATGTATTTCACTGTATAAACTCTGAACAAGTATTTCCCAGGTTATAAAACCGAAAAGCATGTCTATGCTGTAAAATTGAAAATACAAGTTTTTACATCAGGAGGAGTGCTACAGTTAGTCCCACCGTGGCTATATGCCAATGTAAATGTCTTCAGTAATTGTTTTTTCCTGTTCTGCTTTTGTGTCTAAGGCTGCTTGAAACAGCGGGGATCTGTTTTTCCTTGTCCTGGTTTTTGGTGTATCTGGGTGATGCCGTCGAATGTGTGTTGGCGTATTGGATGCGTTTCCATTCACATACTTACAACAGTGGAGCAACACCGACACACTGTCCTTGTCTTAAACACAACTCTTTTTCCAGTGCTGTTGTAACTGACTGCGAATCAGCAGGGGGGTCTTCCAACTCTGACGTTTCATTAGCGCTTGCCATAGTGTGAATGACTCGCACGCCAATTAGCTTGTTGTGCTAACTTCCGCACATGGTGCTAATGATGTAGGCCTTCAGCTAAAAGTTTGTGGGCAGAGCGCTTCTGAACTTTGGTTCTACATTATGTGCATCAGTCAGCAATGCGTTTATTCTGCGTGCACCGAACCGTGCTCAGTAGGGCTGTCAACGAATATTCTAAATTCGAATTTGAAAAAAAAAAGCCCTAACCCTAACCCTAACCCTTCGAATGTGAAAATTGATATTTGATTGTGGAGAAAAAAAAAAAAACACCACCGCAGCTGTCCTCTTTGCGAGTGGGCGTTGGCATCAGATGCGCATTTCTCTACGCTGGTCGACAAGCGGTTCTGCTCCCAGCTGTTGTCTCCGTCACCTGGCTTGACACATTTGCTCGCGGCTCACGCAGAAAATAGACCAGACGCCGAAACGGTCACTGCAGGGCGCGAGCCGGTCACGGTCCGGCGCTTCGAGGCTATTCGCAGCGCTTCCGCGGGCGGTGTGGCCACGGGTCAGAGAGGGGGGGCGAGCGAGAGGTCCAGGGTCGTTTATAACGTAATGTTATAGATAATTATTTTATGTGTTTTAATGTGTAGGTATGTAAATGTTTTCAAAGACGTTTGTGTGGAAATAAAAATACCTACAAGTAGTTGTTTCCTTGTATTAATACATATACAAGTATGTTTCTTTGTATTAGTTTGCACTCTTGTGGACATAATGCGATAAAAAAAAAAATTCGAATGGTTTGAACCTATGAGTTATTTTTAGAAGGAATATTCGAACGTCATTTTTGAGCAATTTTGACAGCCCTACTGCTCAGTATGAATACACCAGTCCTAATCAGTCATCTATCTTAATAATAGAGTTCCAAGGTTGGAGGAGTGATTTGGGGCTCTCATGGTTCCAGAGGTAAAAAAAAAAACCATACCCTTTCACTTTCTCCAGACAATTAGCAGACTCACAGTTGGAGGACTTCAAGTCTTGGATATGAAACTCTGGGTTGAATTATTAGCACAAAAACAAACTGTGGTAATGTGTAACTCCCAATGTGCATTTCAGTAAGAAACACCCAATCAGACCTTAAATTTCTACAGTATATTGTGTGCTGCTAACAGTGGGCTAAAGTTAGAAAACTGAGAAAACTAACACAACATGCAACGTACATTAGTTCAGTGTGGGATTCTGGATCAGTTTTTATTTATTCTGCAATCGTGGTGCCGAGTTTTGTTTCCAACTGCAACAAAGAAGCATTTAGAATTAGAGTGCTTTCACACCTGCCCTGTTTGGTTCAGTTCAATGGAACTCAAGTTCGTTTGCCCTCTAAGAGGCATTTGGGCAGGTGTGAACACAGCAATCACACGTGGGTGTGCACCAAAACAACCAGACTGAGACCTTCTTTAAGAGCAGCTTTCTCGCAGAAGGCATTTAATCTAGTCCACTTGTAAATGCTGCCGTGAGAACATGAACTAACTCTAGGCAATTATGCACCTTTGTAATACCCTGGAAATCCAGAGTTCTCGCGAGAGCACAATTTGAATTTGCTCAGCAAGTCACTCTGGCAATCAGTAATGATGCTCATTACCCATGCCGTTGGAGCCGAGCTGCACCAATCACATCGGTGTATCTGATATAGGCGGGCCAGAGGCGAGCTAAACAGATGACGACAGCGCTGCGTCGACGAAGTCCAAAATCAGTCAGTAAACATTGCAAGATGGCTACGGATGAACACCAGTTGTTTGAAACGGCTTCGGCCGCTACAATGAACGAGTTACACTTGGCTTTTTCTCTAAAAGAGGAACAGAAGATGGCGCTCAAATCTTTCCTTTGCAAGAAGGACGTTTTTGCTGTTTTGCCGACCAGATACAGCAAGCATCTAATCTACCAGTTAGCTCCGCTGGTAGCGCTCTGGATACGTCACCCCGTGTATTGTTCTGATTGGTCGTAGTGTTATCCAATTGCGTGCAGTGATATTTACAAATGCATGCTTGGTGCCGCCCCTCGAGTTGGGCCATTTTCATTACTCATAGCCAGACCCTAAATCTTTCTAGATTTGGGTCTGGATTTCCCGGCTACCTTTTTAACAAAATTAGTCCCTGATTCAGACCAAAGCAAGACATCTCTAGGTCTGAAAGCACCCTTAAAAATATGCCCTATGATTCTCACCTCCGACTTGCTTCACCTCTATGATGATAATAGTTGAGGCTCATTAAGAGACATCTATCATATCTCTGAAACAAAGCTGAAATATCTCAGATAAAGCCTATAGGACAGTTACATTATGCAGGACGCTACTATGTTTCAATGTTGAGTAGCATTGGAGGTATCATTAGAAGGAAATTTCTGAATAGAAATGCAGAGTGGGAAAAGAAACGCCTAAAACCTGCAGACCAAGGTTAGACGTGAGCTGGATGCTGCTTTGGGGAACTGGCTTTTCCTTTTAGGAAGGAAATTCATTTAATGATATCAAGTTTTAAATGTCATTTAAGCAACTGCTGGAGAAAAAAAAAGAGAAAGAAGAACAAGAGAGCTGGAGAAAACATGTAAGTGTGGGCGAAAGCGAGAGGGAGCATGCATATGACGAGAGAGGAGAAACAGAAATTGGTAATTATTGGATGTATTTCATTGTAATTTATGGTTTGGTACCAAAGTGTATGGAGACTGGAGTCTCTGCTGACAGTGACAATGGGAGATTAACTTGTGGCAGCTGTTTTATATGAGTTGGTCCAACGCTCATTGAGTAGACCCACATCTTGTGTGTCTCCTATATGAATCCTTAATAAATGTAGATAACAATGATGGAAAAGGAAAAGAAGAAAGGTAGAGGTTTGACCTCTTTATTATTTACAATAAATTTCAGTTGCTATTGTACCTGTGCAGCCTGTGTACCTATTCACCAGCAGTAGGTTACATGGTTCGATTTTATTGTGTGCTGCATTGCCATTTGTATGATAATCACATAGATTGCTTTCCTTACTTTCCTTTGTCCCTGAATACCAAGACTGTCAAGGCTAGCTCATACTGAATGCAACGTATGTCACCCCCCAGCTGCCCGTTCAAGGATCCTGGTGTGTTAATCTGTTTGAAAATGAATGTATATAGGTACATTAATGTGATTAACCTGCTTGGTATAAAACAGACTTCCCCACTGATTGTCTAGACTCAAGGAAGGCCAAACCTAAATGTCTAAACATAAATACGTATTCACAGGAGAAATGAAGCCCATAAGACGACCTGAGAATAGTAATTAGGAGTTTTTCCAAATTTATAATATTCAAATTTGAAAATGTCAAGCTAAATTTGGTGGTGTGATTTCTGGAAAGGTTGTTCTTTAACAAATTCAGTACATGAGACATAAAATAATATGTCCAAATTGTTTCATCAAGAGACGTACACATGCACTGTGGATAAGCTTCTGATTACAATTACTCAGAGAAGTCCAGTGTGTAATCCGTCTTCTTGTCCCACTGCATAACCTTTGCAACAGCATTCAAGAGATACTTAGAGCGGGACGTTAATCCTGAAACGACCTTTGTTTTCGTAGACTAGGCTTGAATAGACTCGTGGCCTTGTAATGACGTGAAGAAAACAACATCAGCTTTTACATGACCTTTTGTTTTGCACAACATCACCATATGTTGTTCCCCTAACCCCAAACAGGTGTTCCTCCCAGGTTCGAAGGGCATGTATAAAAGTACTGAGGCAGGTAATCTTAGGCAGCAGCTTGTTCTGCAAAACCCTCCGTACGGACTCCCTCCTCCTCCTCCTCCTCCTCTCCCTCACCTCCCCTCGACCTGGCTCAAAAGCCCCCTTCCTGTTCCATAGGCCAAACGTGTGATGCTGTAAGAGTTATCAAGCTGAGTCTCATTATGATGCAGACCACGAGAACTGCGGGGCTATGGATCAACATCCCAAAAGCAATAACGATGCTGCCAAAAACTCAGCTTCTCTACCTTCTGGCGGGAATTTTTTGCACCATTAATGAGCACGTCATTTGGCCAAAGACACGTCCATCACAGCCTCAGACCCTTAATAATGTCAGATCTTTCTCAGCTGGCAAGCAACAGCTCCTATATTTCTACACTTGGTTTATTAGGCCACCAGACAGTATGCATAGACCTACTATAACAGTGGTTCTTAAAGTTTTTAAAAAAAAAATAATATAGAAAAAAATGCCTTCATAAAGAGGTTCAATACAGCGTTTTGCCATCAAACCAATATTTTGTCATTATGCAGTGACACTAAAGCCCAGTTTAGACAGAAGATTCATGAGACGAGCTGAGACAGGCAACTACTTGCAATGCGCCATTCTGCAACGTTCTAAAAACCTGCTGGTTCACACCAATGCAGCTCGATGAGACTGTGTATCATCTCTATGCAACAACTCTCTGTGCTTCTGTTCCGATTTCCAGCTTTTTCAGGCTTATTTTGCGGCTGGATATAATTTGTAGCTTCTTAAAATATGAACGAGGATAGTGATAGTGAGATACTGGCTACAGTTGCATTTGCACCGGCACACAGTGAAGACGGAAACAGAGGGCTCGATGGTGGACGGAGCACCTGCCGCAGCAAGCGAACACACCATCTGTGGTCATTTTGACTTGACCAGCAGACTTCACTACAAGCCGATTGGCTGTAAAAACAGGTGAAATGCTTTACGTTCTAAGACCAGCCGCCAGCGATGTAACCAGCTGAGTTGCAAGTGACATCATCAGCCAGCTTGAGTCAAGCTCAGACCGCCCAGTTCACACCGCTGCAACTTTTCTCTGCAACGTTCTAAAATGATTTTGTCTTGTTGCAAATCTTTGGTCTGAACTGGGCATTAGACAACACTGCAGTTGAACTGAAATGCATCTTTTTGATAAGTTTCACTTACAATTTAGTGAAATAGTTACTTTAGGAATTATGCAAAACTGATCTTTTTGAAAATAACATTTGTGACTCAGAACAAAAGTACCTCCAGGTGTAGGAGAGGGACGAGCAGAACACAACTTGCAGATAAACTCCCACATGCTGTCTAACTTGCAAAAATAATGAATTCAATGCAACTCTTCAGTAACTAGACCTTCATCAGGCCTACTTTTGCAAGTTAGACAGTGTGCGGGAGTTTTTCTGCAAATTGAAATTAACAAAAATCCCACGTATTCCCAAGTGCCACCCAGAGGTACTTAAGATTACTGCAGATGGGGAACATTGTACTGTAACATGGCTCATTGCTCCTGAAACTGAAGCCTCATTCAGTGTAGATTACATCTTTATAAAGTTTTGTTTCTTTACTCTTACAGCAGAATTTTAATCTTGACTATTGTGTCAATAAAGTTAGTTAGCATTAGTGCAAAGTGCTACTTTGTACTAGAACAAATCAATCTACATTTCAAGAATTAAAACAGAAGATCAGCTGGTGTATCTGTTTACAGTGCAGCCAAACAAATTAGCATTGCTTTGATAAAGAAGTCAGTCAATAATGGGTGTTTTTCATGAGCAACCACAATCTAATTGCATGTTGCATGCATGGTAAGAGTTGTTTTCCACACAACAACAAGGCACAGTTAAAAGTTGGTTAACTTGCTAAAGCTCTCTGTGGGTGCTTCTTCTTGTTTCATCACTCACATGTGAAAATTAAAACTCATCCACTGCCAAGCAAGAAGATAAAAATTGCTGTTGTAGACACCAAAATAAAAGAATGAAAGAACAAACATGGTGACAAATGTATTGTGTTTCCTATGATAAAAGCCACTCCCTGTTGTGCCAGTTGAATGTTTTGAATGTTAAGCAGTAGCGTTAGCACGGTCATTGGCAGTAACTTCATACAGCTCTGATACGGCGTGAAGAAGGTGAACAGTGAGGCTGATTTCAATAAGATAAAAAATTATGTTAGCTGACAGTCAAGCATTGTTTCCTGTGAACCTCAGTTTTAGTCCGGCACATGAATGGTGGACTCTGCCACTGACAATAAAGACTATTATATTAAGAAGTAATTACTGCATGCATACCATAAATACCAAAATGGGGTTTGATTTCATGAAAATCTTCCGAATACACTTTCCTTCTCTATTATGCTAACCACTATGAAGATATATTTATCATGACAGTACCACAGAAAATAACATCAAACCCACTGCAGCTTTCTACGCAGGGACTTCCCTCTGCTTATCTCACAGCAGTGTTGAATCCCCCAGGATGTGTGTGGCAGAGAGTCAATGGACCTAATATGGAGTGATTCTTCTCCAGAGGCATATCCATGGGAATGTAGCTCGGGTTTCACAGTTATCACTCACAGAGAGCTGTCAAACGCTTAGTGGCATTCTCTTGATCCAATTAATTAGGACCTAACAAGGCATGGAAAGGGAAGGGATTCGGATCTACTGGGTGGTGACAGAGTCAAAGGCCTCTATACGAGCGAGGCCAACATCTCGTCACACACTGGCCATTAATGAGACATGTGAAGAACTGCCCTGTCGAAGAAAGTTGTGGGTGTAGAACATGCTTACTTAAGTTTCCAGCCACATATTAACATATTAGTAAAGTCTATCAGTCTCACTCATAATACAGAGTTGCGCATGTTGAGATGAGAAGCTTCAGTTCTCACAAATGTTGAAAAAACTAAACAATCTTGACAACTGAACAAAGATTTAATAACTTTGTGAGATACTGCATCACTGAGCTCAAAGTGTGATGAGAATCCTCTGTGCACACAATTTGTAATTTGTTGGCTGCGTCATTCGCTGTGTCTGAAATAATTAATCAAACAGTGGTGAACGGAGGTGGCATCCTCTGCTGCATGGAGCAGATGTTGTAAATTCACTGCAGCTCACACAGACAGGTGCCCTCCAGCCGGTTCCTGTCTGCTGCCTTGGTAATGGCGTGTTTCCTTTCCTTGAACACAGGAGGAATGGAGCAGCACTCATTCCAACCTCTATCATCTCCACATTACAAGGTTATACAGCAGAGCAAGCTTACTAATCACCTCAGGAGGGGGCTTCGTGGAACAAAATGTATGGGACACAAGTATGTGTTCAACAGCCAGATCAAAGCAAAGAGAGAGTCAAACTCTCTGCTGTCATTTTCACTGATCAGATGAATAAGGGCTTATTTATATTCAATGTTAGATACAGAGACGGAGATGGGTGGAGCCCTCTGTCCGTACATTGTTTATTTCTTCCATATTTGTGCATGTTTTCTGAAAGCTTATGGATACGGACGAAACAGAGCAGCACCACCAGATATTGTGGAGGCAGTGTAGTGTAGTTCAAGTGAGGTACGACAGTAGAAGACAACAAATAAATTTGAATAATGGCGGAACATAGAAGAATCGGTAATGTAGTGAAATTAATTCTTTGTCCACATGGCCAGATATGGTATGGGGCACATACCACCACCGTCTAAAATGCTGCTATTATGTAAAGGAAATATAAAGCAGCCTTGAGCTGTCTGCACAACATGTCTTTGTACCTAAACAACAGAATAGTTTGTTTGCCAGTGACCATTCCAAAAGGACATATGGCTGTTGATGTTAACCAATGCCAGGTGCTATTTATAGTTGTGAAACATACGTAAGCAGGTAATAGGTTTGGGGGGTGTCAAGGGGTATTTCGACATCTTCAAAGTATGTTTTTTAATACTGTCAAAAATACAGACGCCCCTCTTTCTATTAAAATGATTCAGAGATGCTGTATTGAAGCGATGTAATACACAGCCCACGCCACCAGAGGTCAGTCTCTACTGGTGAAACAGGCAACTGAGCTGAGAAAGATAGCAACTGCAAGTGGTGGGGATAACATTATAGGACTTTTAAAGAAAAATCCTCTGCCACTGTTTGGGAGTATTGCCAGATATATATAACTTTATCCTAAGGTGACTTCTTCCAATGACAACAGCAGTTTATTAGCCACATGATTTTATTCAACACATCATCTCTATTCAGCCCACTACTGTATCAGTAGTTCCCAACTGGTCTAGCCATGGAGTCCAGATTTCTTCATTAGCTCAATGTCCACAGAGTTAAATAAAGTTAGCCTCATATTTGCGTTTGTCCATGTTGTCTAGTTTGCTGTCTCTGTTAAGTAACTGTCTGTTAGTCACTGTACAGCAGGAAACAGCACATCAAAGTATAAGCTCTATGCCAGAAATTCACTGTACTACAAAATAAACTGTGTTTTTTACAAACTTGACACATTCGCGAGTTACTAGTGGTCCAATCAGAATGGACTCGCAAGCCACTTTTGGACTGCGACCCACCAGTTTCAAACCACTGGACTACACAATAGCCATGTTTCCATCAGCCTGTTTAGATGCGCATCTAGAAGTATCGCATCAGAAAATTATGATGGAAACGCCAAAATTCGAATTAAAATCCCCTGATTCGCACAAACTAAAATACGCTCGCTTTAGCTGGGTTTTGGTTGATTCGAAAAAATATTGATTCGCAAAACGGGGGATGGAAACAGTGATGTTCGAATTAAGTCTGACGTAGCGCACCTCTCTCCATGGTGATGTCCACACCGCCAGAAAACGTAGAAGAAGAAGAATGCAAGACTTGTTTTGTTTACAGTTCTGCGGAAAACTTGCGCGAGTTGATAGTTTTCACCAAAGTCCGTACATTTAATGGAAACACACAGGATTCGTATTTCTTTTAATGCGCATTTCCTAATGATTCGAATCACTTTTGGATGGAAACATGGCTAATGACATACATGCTACAATGACTTATTTTACCTGTAGCTCAGCTTTTAGGTTTTTGTTTTTTCTTTCACCGCAGTAAAATGAAATGTACTGTCTAATACCTAACCAGGAGACATACATAACGTTACATACATTACGTGATGTACATAGGTTAAGTTAAAATAAGTCAACACTGACCTTCACTTTCACACGGGACACAAACAGCAGCCTCCTGGTTGAAAGTCTTGTATTTTTTTGACTCATCCGTCCACCCCGACCTCTTCATGTGGACCTTGTCTCTTTCTGTGCTATGTCACCTGACTTCCTCCTTTCCTCCCGTCATAATTTCCACGGCCATTAGAAGTCACCACCTAACAATTAAGGCAAATACTGTATGGGTCGTAATAAAGCTGCTCGCACAGATGACCTATATGTCCGTGTTTTTTGGGGAGGGCGGCTGTTTTTGCAAGTAGAGACATTCTAGTTAACAGTCAATCCAACGAGACTTAACTGTACAGTAACTGTATGAAAATCAAAAAATCTCCATATGAAGCCAGCTTGCAACAAACCCACACATTGTACTGCTTTATTTCTGCTACATAAACCTTAAAGGCCAATTGAAGTGTAGGGCCACATGAGTCTTACACGTATAGACAGGTTCAAACACTGTCAGACTTGAGCTTGTTAAAGTCAACACTTCAGATTTTAGGTGTTAGTTTGCTTCTGGGTGACTACACTCAAAGCTTCTACTGTACTTGAGTCATTTAGGTCAGGGATTGCTCTCCTTTTCATGTCATCTACCCCTTTCACTAATCTTATGTAGGACTGTGATGCACAGAGATGAAACTAATAGTGTTGCACTCGGACAGTAGTCACCAGTCCATCTGTCCATGTTCTGTGTGCTTCTTGCAAGCGGAGAAGCACTGTAGCGCTGTACAGGAGCTCTGTATAGGTATCTGCAGTCATCACGGGGCTCATACATACAGTACCAGCATGCGGCTTTGCATTCATACCCGGGGGAAATTTAGTTCCAGTACACTTGTTCAGTATGGTTTTTTGGATTGTGTTAACATGCAAACTCCATACAGAAAGGACTCAGACCAGGATTTGAACCTAGGGCTTTCTTGCTAGTGCGAATCAATAACCCAGTGTACCACATATTTGGAACAATGAATAGAAGAATAAATAGAAAAAAGCTTTGCGCACAGCATGCACTGCAGAGCTGGTGATGCAGGCAACTGCAGAAAGGACATGTAGTCAGACAAAATAAACCACAAGAGTGTGTGGTAGAAACCACAAATACTGAAGCACTGAGAAAAACATGTTGCTCTTATCAGTTTTAATAAAAGGTCCTTAAATTGTATATTTTTTTGGTGCGGTCACTACCACAAATATTTGTGGTTTAAATTTTTTTTCTTGCTTTGCAAAATGTGCAATTCTTTGCATATTTTTATCACCTCAGGGAGCTTCAACATAATTTCCATTGAGATGAGAGCTGGTGTTTCTTCTCCTGGAAATCTGTACGGCAGTAATGAAGGCACCACTAGGGGATGTAGTGTGAGTGACATGGTTCAGAGTGAGGACACATGGCCTGAGAGGTTCCATGGATTGCTGCGAGGTTACACTATTTCTGTTTCTAATACTATTTCTCGGTGTAGACAATAATTCAATTCATATCGTGCAAGCAAGCATTTCCAGTCAGTCCTTTTTATTGTGGCTACAATGAAGCCACAAACTGATTTCACTGATTTGATTAACTGAAGAGCTCCTCCTAGGCATAAAGATGCCGAATTAATTTCAGTGAAAAACTGCTTGGTGCCATAGCTCTGCTGGTATATGGTCCAGTCTGGAAACGCTGATAAGAAACTATTCCATTTGCTGGCTGAAATGCAGTGTAATTCACTTGCCTGTGCATGTAAACAAACAATGAAACTGTAATTAAATACTATATACTAAGTTCGGGGCTACACTTATTTTAATCAAATAATAGCAATCATACAGCACGTAGTACATATGCGCAGCTACAGATATTAAAAAGCTCAGTTAGTGAGCTCATTCATCCTGCCTGTCATAAGACCTGTGTTGGGACCACAATGATACAAGGCTGCTGCATCCATCATGTGCAAGCATCGTTGTCTAAGCTCCTTTTTCTGGCTTTAAGGTTGGTTTATTAAGTTTGCTCACACTTTAAGTTTTTGGCTCACAGTGCTTTAGACTTTGACACATTTGAAAACTTATAGGGCAACATAAAGCCCCAAATGGAAGGAGCCTGTTTTAGCAGCCTGGGGCAGCTTTTTGTTACTGTTTTAAATGAAAGTAAAGTGTTTTACTCGTTGCCTTTGCGTTGCTGAGCACCTTGCCTTTTTCCACTCTATTTACCTGGCGTTTTTCGCAGGAACGCCCTGAACGCTGCAGCTGAAAAATCTTTAACTACAGTGTTAAGGTAATGTTAGCTCACTTTCATTGTCATCCTTCTAGGCAAGCTGCAAGACATATCTGAACAAACTGTAGCCTCAACTACAACTGTAATTAGGGCCAGACTATTTACAGCAGATTGTCAAATTACCCCCGACTCATCCTTAAATAAACCTTAAACTGACCGCCATCCAGGCAAAGCTCCTGGACCAGCTGGTAGTACTTTCTGTGATTTCTCCAGTGGTAGACAAAGTACACAGCTCTATTACTTGAGTCAATGTATAGACACATATGTTCAAATATTGCTCCAACACAAGTGAAAGTTGGTGAGTCAAATAATTACTTAAGTTAACATACTGGAGTACTTGCTTGAGTTTTGATTTTTTTTCTTTATTCTTACGCATTGTTGCACACACACACACGCACACACACACACACACACACACACACACAAAACACCGGGTCCTACGTGAATCCACAGCTCAAGTGAAAACACAGAGTAAAAATATTTCCAACAGTGTACGATAGTGCAGGCAAATCCAGTCATTTGGCCAAACATATCCCAAAAACAGTTACCACTGTCAGCAAAACATTCATTAGAATTATGCAAATGTTTACACACCTTGACATGCTTTCTCAGGTTGGATGGCAAAATCTTGTAGACCATGATGAAATTTGTGTCTCAAACATGGACTTGAGGTTTGGCCATGGGTGAGCTGGGTGGGAATCTTCATCTCTATCTGCTGCTGTAGCTATAGTAACACAGCATAACCAAATACAACCGCCTATGGGGCTGATGTGTTGCAGAGAGAGTTTATGGCTATTGCAAATTTTCAACTCTCGTCCCTAGTTGCGCTTTTACATCAAAACATAAACCGCAATCCAGACACTACAATACATATGCCACAGTATATATACCACAATACATAGATCACAACATATCCCACAGTGTATCTACTACAATACACATACCACAGTAAACTAATACACTTACACTACTACCAATTAAAAGTCTGAGCACATTTAGCTAATAGTGGGTACAGCTCTGCTTTGCTTTCAACCAGCACTTGACCTTTACTCAAGTAAAATACAAATACTCAAAAACTGTAGTAAGTACAGTTCTTACGTAAATGTACTTCGTTACTGTCCACCATGGATTTCTCCTCTTTCTGAGGGTCTTTTGTACCCACACAGATTTCTGTGTCCAGTGCCCAAGTGTCCTCTGCCTGTCCATTTTTATGCAGATTTTAAGGTACAGATCTGTGAGTTTACTTCACAGTGAAATAGTGGTTAAGCTGAGGACTGATTCTGTAGTTGCCTGGCAGATTGCAAAACGTGTGCCTCACATTTTGCAACCTGCAAAACGCACTCTCTCTGATCAGGTCAATGTTTATGGCAAGAATAAGTTAAGTAAGAGACATGAAATAATACAAGAACTTTTAATGTGTTTATATAAGCACTGGAAGAACTGGAACGCTGTCCAAAAAGGCTAACCCCGGTATGATGCGGCAGCTTTTTACCGCAGGAAAATTGGAAAAGGGAAAAGGAAATGAATATCAGCAGCTGTCATCTGTATTTGTAGAGAAAATAACGTAGGACAGATGACTGGTTCATCAGAAAGTCACTTCAGTGTCTGCACCCTGTGGTTATTAATGCCAGCAAGTCAAAGAGGAAACAGAAAACTCACTATATTAATCAAAAAGAAGTTCAACATTGACTGAAGGTTATTATATCTGAATAATAGAGAGCACCGTTATTTACACATTTAAAAAAAAAGTACACATGTGCTCGTCTTTTCGTTTTTAAGAGGATTACGTCTCTGACCCTCACCGAGGTCTAGAAAACTGTTGTGTTGTTTCCATCTTATTGCTGATGTATTTGTCCCTCGAAAACAAAAAAAGGAAGTAAAATAACTTATGCCCACTCAGTGGCTGTATTGTAGGCCTGGTGTGCAGTGAAAATACTAATTTCACACTCAGCTAACTAGAGGTGGGAGACTGGAAAATATGTCCTTGGACCTTTGTCGCATGTACTCTTCCAAAATTTGCTTCCATCTATCTTCATGAAACTTCACTCACCCCAAATAGATTTAGCAGTGTCCCAGAAATACAACAAGAAGGCAGGAAGTGGAGCTTAAGCCCTCCATTTGAAATTGTGTCACAATGGGGCTGTGCCTACTTGTCTGGAACAGTCTTGCTCTACGGATAACCACCGACAGACTCTGAGTTAATGAGCCTCTGTTTGGCCCTTAGAGGCCACTGTACGTCTATAACCTCAGAGCCATTTTCTGAATTTCCTAACAGGTCTAATGGAGAGGGAGACGCTGCTTTTAGTCTGATCAGCAGCCCTACTTATGCAAGTACTGTGTCATTTTCACCTTCTAGCTCTAAACTTGATCAACGGCAGTTTTAAAACCAATGTGTTATGCAGATTAAGGGAAACCCATTCCATGAATATATCACTGTCACTGGAGTCAAGATAATGACCACTGGTGCTTTTTCCTTCATCTGAGGGACAGTTATAGAGTCAGTTTATAGCTCAGCCCTGTTTCATAGAGATCTAATAGAGGACATCTTCTTATATTTAGCAGAGGATCAGACCTGAGATCTCCAACGCTGACCAGAAACATGATAACTGAGAGTAATGTTGTGACAGCCAGAGGAAAGGGGAAAGGGGGTTGGGTGAAAGCAGATACTGCATGTAATTGATAATATATAGTATAGCATGTCCATCACAGATGGTTAATTGACTTAATCCCAAAACATCCCCAAGAAACCGAACAGCATCATCTTTCTGTTTGCAGTGTGTTTTATTCTCACTAAACCCACAACATTTCCTCCAGTAATGCAACTAGTGGACAAAGGGAAACTATCTGCTTGCTCAGCAGTTCACAGAAAACACTTAAATCAAACAACACAAAATGTACTGTTGGGAAGATCAATTTACAGCCACAAAGTGTCAAGTTTCCCTCCAAAAACAAGGCATCTCACCATGAGCCCGATTGTTCCTCCAGCTTTAACCACAGTGGGGCTTTTCTTGCCAAAACCTTTGTCAGTGGTTGCTGTTGCATTGGCTCAGACCTAATCTAACAAAGTAACAAGAAGTGTTTTGCTGTAAACCAGCTACTGTGTCTGAGTGTTTGAACACATTTAGAGGGAAATAAAAGGAGAGTTTTAATCTGGCAGCTTGGACCACTGTAAGGTGCTGCTTGTACACAACATTTATATTATATTAAACCATGTACACGATCTTGTAAACCCTAATATGCCATTTAATATATTCACAGTGGTATACATTATCATTACTAATTACTGGCATGGGTGCACTGTGAATATTTGCAGAATCTTTAACACCAAGCATCCATCTTACACACTGTGTTGACAGGTATTTGGAGGTGCTATGGCATATGTGACGTTGTGGGTTCGGAGAGAGACTGTAAGTTTGAAAATGATCTGGTGATGTGGAGTTAGAAAGAAGTGAGGTAGATCAGCTGCTACTAGCATAAAAAATCTAGCCAAACTGTTGGCGGTCGAGTCGCATTGTGGGTGATACAGTATATGTATCAGGTTTTGACAGGCAAGAAGAATAAGTTGAATAGAAAAACTGGTTCTGTTGGATCAATGTGTCCATCGTAAATCCCACAATTTTATAGATGTACAGTGCAAAGTCAATGCAGTACTCTTTTAATAGTTAGCATAGTACATATCTGCAAATTGAGGATATGTTATATTATCATATCAGTGTTTAGTATATTAGCTGACTTTGTCATCTGACAGTAGAGTTAATGGACTGCACTTACACTACATGTCACATTCACCCATACACACACACATTCATATACTGGTGGCTGAGGCTGCCATACAACCGGTGCTACCTACTACTCAGTAACAATTCACACACCAATGGAACAGCCATCGGGAGCAATTTGGGGTTCAGTATCTTGCCCAAGGATACTTGGACATGTGAAATGGAGAAGCCAGGGTTCAAACTGCGGATCTTCCAATTACTGGATGACCCACTCTACTTCTGAGCCACAGCCGCCCCCTGAGGTTTTGGTTTATGGTGTGTCATGTGGACGAGATGCCTGCCAAGCTGCAGACCACTTTTCAAGACCAACAAATAACAAAATCAGTTGTTTTGTGACCCGTCACTTTCCACTGAGGGTAGTGCCACAAAAAGCGCTTGTTTTTGACCAAGACATCATTGTGTTTCCAGATTGTGCCACCAAAACTGGGTATTTTAAGCCAAAATATGTTTTCCTAACCATAACCAAATGGTTTTTGTGCCCAAACATAACCACACATTACCCTGGCATTGCTGAAATGTACAAAGTTTTGACGTATTTGCTTAATAACATACAAATGCAGTGTACCTGTGGTTTACAGAAACATGCAAGTGTTACCCCTACCATTATACAATCTGACCCCCCTACCCCACCAGGCCGACGAGTAATCATTGATTTTATTGTTTTCAGGTAAATATGTAGTTATTAAGAAATGAATGCTTAAGGTTAAAAAAGTCCCTTAATCATCTATAGTTCAAATATCCAAACGTTTCTAAATGTTATGGTGTTATTTCTGCGTCTTTTCATAGTTGTATATCTTTCAAAGACACTATAGGCACTATTTGCTTCAGCTGCAAAGTTACTGCAGTTTATTTAAGTTCACACATAGTGCACATAGTAATTTGATTTGCAATTGCAGCAGCTTTAAGTACCTAATAACATTTCTGTATACTGGGGAATGATGTTCTCGTAATTAAAGTCAGAAACAAATACAGATACATAACTAACTAGTAAATTATGTGAAAATATGGGATAAAATGGCTTAAGCAGTGGAGCTTAAAGAGCTGATTTTTCAAAAATATTTGCCATGATAAAGACAGCTGGACATGCGAATGGAAATGCAATAATAGGAATGGATCGACAATAAGGTTTTTACAGCTTCTACCATCTATTGTAACTCCAAATTAAGCTCTGTCCTATTTTTATTGGCAAACTAAGCTCCTAAGCCTCTTACAACATGAAATATAAATGTAAGATAGACAGGAGTCGTATTCTGTGTCTGCCCATTACTAGTTGTTGGCCATTTTGTCATTGTGCCTTCAATCACATAAATCTCAAAGTGTAAACACATTCAGTAATGAGTTAACAGTGATATAACTGGAGGCACTCGACTACAATAATGGATTAGGGCTTTAAACTCAGACTCATTTATTTTTCACCCACATTCATCACGCCCAATCAATGTTACGTCTTTGGCTTTAACCCTCCCCCAGCAGCCGTCTCTGCTCGCCTCAGTCTCTTAGACTGTGAGCAGCTTTTACTCCAAACTTAATGTACTGTTTGAAGTTATTATAGTTTAATAGTATAGGCAGATGATTATGTGAGGAATTGAATACTGTCACCATTAAAGGCCAGAGCCATCAGACTGACTGACATCAGATGAATGGCAATGTGCCAGCTCAACAGCAGATTTTAAAACCTCACTAATTAAACACAAAGGCATTTTTAAGGACTCTGACAATGGCTGGAGAACAGACTCAGCCCACAGGAAAAGTGTAACAGCCATTCTGTCTCTAAAGCTTTTAACCCCCAGCTCTGCCAGCGAGTGAATGTTACTCAGATATATTGATAGGGTTCAGATGGAAAATTCATATCCTTTATAGAGTTTTATTTCCTGTAGACCATGAGGCTCATGAGATGCAACACTGACTCTTGAGGAATAATACTCAGTTATTTTAAAAGATCAGTAAATGTATCATTAGTACTGATGCATTAAGTCATTACTGCAGCTATTATTTATGCTAAAATCCATAGTATTTCTCCTTTGTTTCCTCCCCCATTCTTACTACATTACATAATAGTAATTAAGGCAAATGTTCACACTTTAAATCCCTTTTTATATTGAAGCACAAACTCAAGATTAACCCAGTTATTAAAGCTGGTTTAATATCCTCTAGGCAGTTATGTTAAGTGATATTAGCTCACTGCAGATATACCTGTATCTGCATATATGGTGGCCGAGACAATACAAGGACTGTCAGTGCAGAAATGCCAAAGACATGTGTGAGGTCTTTTAGAAACAGTGCATATTAAACAATCTGTCCTCCAGTGAGCACTTCAATTTCCAACTGTCCCACTTAGTACATACTGTACCTTCGTCCTAATTCTTTAACTATCAAATTTAAGGGAAGCTTTTCAAAAATGTTGGTTTATAGCATGTGCTTATGAAAAAAAAAAAAAAAGAGAATCGAAGTATCTCAAATCTCTTGTATTGGTCACTCTATAACAGTTACAGTACCTGGCTCTATGATCTAGCTCCCAGTTTGGGTTAAATTTGAGTCTGTAACTATTATTTATTCTATGGATCCTTTAGTTCCCTAACAGAAGGACTGCACAAATGAAATTCCCAATACTTAATGAAGACATAATCATCCATACACAGAAATGTATTACACACAGCTGGCTAGAAAAATTAAGTTTATTTCCACATTTAGATATAAAGAACAGAGACAAAGTAATATAAGAACCCCCCCTTCTACTTTCACAAAGGCACTAATGTTCAGTTTTCTTTTAAACCATTTTTTAGAAGTGTTGAGTCAACTTTAAGGTAAGTTTGCAAGATGCAGTTTGTGATGCTGTTGAATGTACTACGCAAGGACAGTTTTTGCTACGGGCAATGTGGGCGACCGCCCAGGGCGCAATCTATGTGAGGGCGCATGAGCGCCCTCCAAAAAAAAAAACAAAAAAAAAAAACGCCAGTTTTCTAGACTACCGCTCATTTCCACGTCAAGTTAGTGGAGTGGGCGCTGGGGCGCCCCTATTATCACCTTTCAACCAGCAGCAGCAGAAAGGAAAAGGCGAATCCTGGTGGTTGTGGGTTGAACGGGGGTCAGACAGGAATACGGCGGACGCTCATAGTGCTCTGCGGCGCAAGATAACGGCTTACCGGCAACAGAGAAGTCCGACTCCAGGTCCAGTAATTTCCTCTTTCGTTGGTGTCATGACTGCCCAGTAGTACCTGGACAACCGAGCTGTGGCGGCACACAGGTATGTGGCGTGTCAGCGGAGAAATGAGCCGTTCACATTTCTCTCTTTGTGGCAGGTAACGGTCCACAAACCTCACCGCACTTTAGGAACTGTTCTGTACTTATGGAGGGACTGTTCTTTACTTGTCAGGGGAGGAGGGTGGCTGGTTGATTTTTATTTTTTTTTATTTTTATCCCCCCTATGTTAATCACTTATTGATGCTGTTTTTGAAGTATGAATAAGTCAATAAGTAATTTATTCCTTTGAAATATCAGTGATGTATTATAGAAAAGTGATGTGGCGTAAAACTAGCCAGGACCGCCTCTGGTACTACATCATACTGCAAACCTGTCTCCTGGAAATTACATTTCATTATCATATATAGATATGTAGAACAGGACGCCTCAAGGTGACTGGAGAAATTTAACTATTTGGCAACTGGGTGGCGCTGTAACAACAGAAAAATGCTTAAAAATGGCTAAAATGCGATCGATCGCTGTGGCTCCCCCTGTGGCCGAATGTTGTTTTTTTCTAATTTTTGGTATGACTAAGTCATGGTATGGTATGCTGTACGTAATCACGGAAACTGTCAGTGTGTCATTCAGTCAGTCAGTCATTCTACCAGTGCACCCCACTTTTAAGTCAATACAACATATAAACACTTTAACTATCTGCCGTTCAGCGTGCTATCTCAACTACTAATGTACAGTTTTAGCCCACTAACTATCCCACTATTGGCAATGGTACTACTGTACTTTCAATAAAGTGATCTTACTATCAAATTCACAAAACTCTGTCTGAATACATTGCTCTTCTTAATGGGTTCAGCTGACTATTTAATCTGCAATTTCCTATGACCTGTATCCCAAACACACACCATGTGAAACTGTACGTGGGCAACTGTGCACTCAGTAGGTATGGACTAGTTATTATTTATTCTCAGACAAGAACATTTAATCTTAGTCATAGTCTTTGATAGTCTTGTGACTCCAACTCATTCTCATCTAACATTTGTCACTAGCATTACAGTCCTGCTGAAACTGGGACAGTCAAAAAGTCAAGCTCCTGGAATAGTTTCAAAATTTGCTAAGATGACCCCCAAAAAGTCGAGGGCCAGAAATGCCAAAGGAAACTGGCATATCACAAATCTACAATGAGCTTGGCAAACCAACTGCATACTGTAACTAACAGCTTAGCTGTCTTGACTCTTCTTTGAGTTAATGAAACGCATCCAAACCCCTGTATGTGGTTAATTTGAGGCAACAGAAGCACATTGGTCAAGGTTCGGGAAAGACTGTGATAAAAATAATGCTGTAATCACTAAAAGTGGATAGTGTATTATAAGATACATTAAAAACAAATGAAATATGTTGTCAGTGAACATGTTGCTGCTTCGTCCAGTATCGACATTTTTGCGACTTGCCAGGTACTTTAATTATCAATATTACCTCTTTATGCCAACAAAAAAACGTAATTCCCCTTCATTAGATTTTCCTCAAAAACATATTTGCAGTGTCAAATCAGTTGTATATGAACATAATTCTTAGGACACAGGGCTGCATAGAGGCGTTTAATATATTTAGTTCATCCTCATTGATATAAACTGCCAACTGAGAGTAGCTCGATCAAGTTTATTTTTCATATTTGTTGATTTGACTGCTTGTGCCTTTTAAATTTACAATTACAGGGAGAATATACCTTTTTTCTTACCACTCAGTAAAACACTCTCTAGGCTATGTTAGAAATTAATTGGAGAATGTGCAGACAGTACCAATCGAGTTCTGCATTTTCTCCAGCCTGATAATCACACTGCTTTGCCATTTTGTTTCACTTCATTTGTTTAAATCCGTGAACACCTCAGAGATGTGGGTGGCGATGGAGAGTCTGGAGCCAGGCTGAATTTTCCCTACAATCAGTACCAAATTATATAGTGTGTTTCCAGGACACAGCTCCTTGGGAACAGGTATTAAACGTTGTCTCTTTCTCTCCTGGCACATATTTGGAAACCACGAAATGCCCTGAAATCATGATATGTCACCCTCTTCTACATAAACCTCACAAACACACTTAAAAATGGCTGTAGAATGTCAGTTTTTGCATTATCGCCATAAAATGACATCAGTTTGTGCACAGTAACAAGTATATTGATTCTCCAATGCTAACACTGCAATGATCACCACTTCTAGATAAGCAGTGTGTAAGATTTAGGTTGATTTAGTGGCGTCTAACAGTGAGGACTGCAGATTTCAATCAGCTGAAAGTTTGAATTCCTTCAGTGTTTATTGTTCAGGAGGTTTTAAGCAGGAGCCAAATTATCCGCTGAAGTCTCTTCCTCTCCGAAACAATCAGACCTGGTGATTAAAACCGTTAAAAAAAAAAAAACACTGAATAAAGCCGTTTCACGTTACAAATCAATGTTTTTTCTACACTGTTTGGCATGTTGCAACCAGCCGCTGCTATGCGGGCTCACCTTATTTCTCTGATAACTTACTGTGTGCTCACCTTATTTCTGATCCAAACATTCAGGAGGTTTTTACCGTGAGCAGATTTATCTGCAGAGCTCTCCAAAGCAACAGACCGGTGATTTAAATAGGTAAAAACACTGAATAATGCAGTTTTGCGTAACAAATCAATGTTTTTTCTACACTGTTTGGCATGTCACAGACAGGCTGTTAGCCCAGCGCCTGCTCATATGTGCTCACTTTTTTTCCTCCGATAACTTAAGATCCAGACGTTCGGGAGGTCTTGTGGGAGGCAAATCATCTGCAGGTCTCTTCCTCTCCAGAACAAACAGACGAGGTGATTTAGACCAGTAAAAACACTGAATAAGGCCCTGATCACACAGAAAGTGTTTTAGCAGCTGGCACCTTTTTTGTTTTTGTTTTCAACGAGAATTAAGCTTTTTGCTTGCATTTTTTGCGCTGCCATGTGCCTCGCATTTTTGGGCTCTAGGCGCCTGCTGTTTTTTATAGAGCGCTCTGAACTCCTTGAGTTAAAAAAACTTCAAAGCGGAAAAACACCCCACATCATCTCTTTTTCGTCATCTTTTTTCCCATTGTCCAATCGGATGATTTGAGAGGCAAGCCTCACAACAACAATTTTACTGTTCGTAAACAGTGGAGGTGAAACTGGTGGCAGCGGGTCCTGGATACCCAGAGCTATATGGCCCGACAATTGACAGCAGGTTGTCAAACTGCCCCAGAGTCATCGTAAAATATGCCTGGAAACAGCCATCACGGAGGCGAAGCTCCTGGACCAACTGGTGGTACTCCCCGTGATCCACCCTCTTTCTTGGGGTCTGATGTACCCACACAGATCTCTGTTTCCCTGTGCCCAACAAACTATTTGCTGACAGCCTCTCACCCTCAACCAGAGCTACAGCAAGTACCCTCTGTCTGTCCATTTTAGGAACTCGATACTAATTACTGTTAAATAAGCAAACGTTTTATTCTCACTATTCAAAGAAAAAAGGCAGTGCAGCGTGCCTTGCATTTTGCAACCTGCAAAACACTTTCTGTGTGATTGGGCCTAAAGCAGTTTCACGAAACAAAAAGATCTTGGAGGGCCTGGTAACCACAGTGGCTGCCACATGAGCACAAATGGCCCATATCCAGAGTAAGTGTTTTATTTGTCCATTCTGGGCAACTGTAGAAACATGTTGGTGCATCATAGTGAACTCTGTAGACATGGACCTCCTTCTTACGTAGATATAAGCAGCTCATTCTACAGTAATGAAAACACAACTCTTATTTTCAGGTGATTACACACTAAAGAAGACATACTTACTATATTCGTTCCATTTTTGCCAATATATCTCAATCCTGCTCACTGGACTTTTAAGCACACACAATTATCACACAAGGATCATCTGGTTTAGCAGTGATGTGTAAGGAACTGAACAAAGTATTAACCCTGACAACAGGGAGTCTGAAGGTTTAAACACATCTTGTGTCATACATGGGTGATTGTAAGTGGTATTAACGTCTTGGTGCAACTCCTATAGTCAAGGTTACACTATCTCCTCTCACCAGTAATACCAACATTTTACTGGGACTGGAATGACTGACCTATCTGTCCCACATGAAGGAAGCAGCATGTGACGGGCTGTATGTCGTACTGCCTGCTTCAAATGAGATTCATGACAAATCCCCTACAAGAGGCCAGCCAATATGCTAGGTAATAGCATGCTTGGCAGTACTTATCTGTCTCCATTAAAGACACAGGTCATATCCTGCAATGTCAAAACCATTAAATCAAAAAATATAGCATGATAGTAGGCTGAAGCTGGGCGCTGTTGCAGCTCTGATTGAGGAAGTAGGTTAAAAGTACAAGAAGTCTGAAGATGAAGTTAAAAGCTATGACAGGACTCAATCAGCAAAATTTTAATCATTAAAGCTGTGGCTGGTTTTTCACTGCAACCAGTCCCAGTTTAAGTACCACTACAGATCACTACATGTGCTTTCAGTTTAACCCATTCATATTAAATGCAATCATCTTGCGCTACAATTGGGACTTGATATAAAATGGTCGTGACATGACTGTGACATCCTTTTTACCATTTTGAGTTAATACTGCAGGAAATTGCTTATTTAACATTAAAAAAGACTTACACTGCACAACTGTGCTTAATTCTATATAATTTAGAGTCTCTAGGTGGATGTGTCAAAGTGAGGCCCGTTGCACATTTATCATGCAGATAAGATCAAAGCTTGGACAGTCAACTACTTGCCTGGGATTCATTCTTATTACTCATAACAGTGGAGGCAACAGTGATTCAGTTTGAACTCCTCTGAATGCACAAGCTGACCCGCTGCTTGATTAATGTCTTCTTCAGGACCTGAACATCATCACTGCTCAAAGTTCGCGTCTCAGCTCAGACCAACACGCCAGTGAATCAGATCGGAGTCCTGCATAGGTTTGATTTTCAAAACTGGAACCGCAACCTGCAATACCGCACCCACCTCATCACCGGCACATATCAACAATTAGTTCCACAACTTGACCTAACCCGCTGAAACAAAATTTGCAGCCCGTCCAGAAAGCACAAATGGTGCAAATAGTAACCACGCATTGTTCAAATAATTTGATTAGGTTGGAGCCTATCCCAGCTGACAGTGGGCGAGAGGCGGGGTACACCCTGGTCAGGTCAGCAGACTATCACAGGGCTGACACATAGAGACAGACAACCATTCACACTCACATTCACACCTACGGACAATTTAGAGTCACCAATTAACCTGCATGTCTTTGGACTGTGGGAGGAAGCTGGAATACCCAAGGATTAACATGAAAACATATTACTTTTTCTCATTTTATTTCTGATCCAGTTATTATCCAACACCCGTGATTCAACCCACATGTTTGTATTTTTCGCCCAGAACCAATCCCAGAAATAAAGCGAAGACAGAGTACCACATTTCAACTTTTTTTGCCGGTCTGATTCAGACTCTTGCAGGACTCTGAATCGGATACCTGAAGCTTTGTAAGTTCTCATGTGAGACACAGTGGCACGGGTCTTCAGAGATGGTGCTCAAGCTACAAGCATGCACACAGGTATTTATGCTCAATGTGTTGTTTGTTAGGACATGCTCCAAAATGCCAGGGGGCATAGAATCACAGTATTTTGTGAATAAGCAAGAACTCAATGAGTGTTACTGGAAGAACGTTACCGGGAAAGTAGGCTGTCTGACATACCGCAAAAAAAAAAAAAAGAAAAATTACAATTATTAGTGTTTTGTTTCTTTTGGTCGCCACTCTTTCCATGAGACTGTGTTTTAGCCATCTGTCACATTCTTCCACAACCTGTGGCAAAAGCCTCCTTTTTTCCCGCTGTGGTGGACTGTTTCTTTCCAATAAGTTAAGGCCAGTCGTCTGACCCTGTGGTCTCTCAGTGAAGAGCAGTCATAGAGAGGTTCACACAGGCAAACCTTCTCGGCCAGTCTTCCCTTGAAGGCGTCCATGTTGACTTGAAAAGGGCATCAGAGGCAGCTGGCACACGAAAAGGGTGATTACGTAATTGTCTGGAATGCCGGGACACTACGGCGAGCACAAACCATGCTTAATGAGCAAGGTTTAATAAACCAAGCTTGGTGTAGAAATACTGGTTGATTTACACTGATGGGTTTTGATTATTATTTTGTCCTCATGATCGTTAGAGCTGCAATTAAATTTTTTTGTGGTTTGTTTTTGATTAATCTGTCACTTTTTTTGATGATTTATCAGTTAGGCCAAAGAAAGATGGAGATATACTGTTTAAAACTGAGTTGGAGTGGAGATAATTCTTTGAATATTTCTAGTCTTCTCTTGTTTGCCTGTAGCTGCCAAGTCAGCATTAGTTGTAGCCTTGGCTATGTGTATTAGCCTCACCCTCTGCACTTTAGCCTGTGGTTTCTGCGGTGTACGATAGGTCAGAGTCTCTCGCTCGAAAAGTTAGAAAATGATCCATTGTGACTCACAAGAATGTTGACATACCAGTAGGGCTGGGCGGTATGGCCTAAAAACAATATCACGGTATTATTTTGGGGGGATGCGGTGACGGTATGATATCGCGGTATCGTCTTCTCTCTTTTTTTACACCTTAAATAAAACTATTTAGAAAGCCATACAAGTCTAGGATAGAAACTATTTATTGTCAGAAGTAAAACAGTTGCTAATCCATCTATTATTGTGTATAAAACGTTATATAATATGTTTAAACGGCAGTAGCTCAGTCCATAGGGACTTGGGTTGGGAACCGGAGGGTCGTCTGTTCAAGTCCCCTTCTGGACCAAAATATGGAGCGTGGACTGGTAGCTGGAGAGGTGCCAGTTCACCTCCTGGGCACTGCTGAGGTGCCCCTGAGCAAGGCACCGAACCCCCCAACTGCTCGGAGCGCCTGTCATGGGCAACCCACTCTGACATCTCTCCACTTAGTGCATGTATAGGTCCAGTTTGTTCATGTGTGTGTTCGGACCTGTGTGTAATTGACAACAGAGTGAAAAATTGAATTTCCCCTTGGGGATTAATAAAGTATATAAGATTTAAAAAATAAATAAATAAATAAATAAATTTAAACGTAAGAGGGAGGGCCGGCGGCTCCCGGGCCCCTTTCTCCCGTGGGCCTGGGTTTGGGGCAGTCAGCCAGGCTACCTCCATCACGTAGCGAGGGAGGTGCATGAGGCCGGCCGGCCGGCCCCGTTCTGCCGCCATAGCCGGAGTACTGCGGTATGATGGTAACCACAAAAGCAGTACCGCGCCTCATGTTTACTGCAGTAAGTTACCATCACCGCGAATACTGCCCAGCCCTACATACCAGTAATAATAAAGTTTATTGGCTAGTAGGGGTGTGACGGTCCATCGATCTGGGTTGATATATCGATTCAATGATCAGCAATCCAATCACATCAATGCAAAGTGAAAACATTGATCTGTATTGTCATCTTTAGGATATGCGTTGATTTTGAAAGTCTGTGTCACCGTCAAACGGCAGCCAAGAGAAAGATGATGAGGATAATGTTATTAATTCGAGAATAAATCAGCTTAGTGGAAATATTTGGGATTTTGGAGAAAATACGGGTCAACAGACAGAGCACAAGGTGTATGTCAATGCTGTTACGAGATAAAACACAATGTTTCTGCCTGGACGGCATCTCATTCTGCTAACTTCTCACCAACGTTCGGCTGAAAAAACGTGCATGCAGGCTGAAATTCAAACATGCTGTTCTGTCAGGAGATGTAGTGAGTCAAACCAACGGTGAGTAAGAAAAATAATAAAGTTACATATAATTGTTTAAGGTCTGGGTAGAGGGGAGAAAGTCTGCTAGCCACTAGGCTAATTTATGCAGTGTAAACATGCTAAAGCTAATAATGGTGACCAGCAATAAACAACTGTTCTGTCTCTGAACCTTGAGAGTTATTACTGAGCTGAATTTGACACTTCTGTTAAATGATGTTGTTGTTAATCCATGTTTTATGGCTGTTGGCTTACAACCTTCAGGGCTTTAAGCCAGATGGCTCTTAAGTTTTAAGAAAAAGATGATGGTTTGGGTAAAAATGAAAAGATGTTTTTCAAAACGGTCTCTCTGGCAGAAAGCGCTGAAGGTTAAATTATCCCATGTGCTGTTTAATTTATGTTAGTGAACTTTACTGTTTCAAAAGAAAGGGGTGGCAATTTCTTTTGAAGTGATTGTGTGAAATAGGCAGGTAATATCGTCTCATATCGATCGCAGGCTCCCTGCAGGCATCGAATCAAATATGCCAAATATTGTATCACTGTCCAAAGAATCGATACAATATCGTATCGTGATGAAACTGGTGATTTACACCCCTGTTGGCCAGTATGTGAAAAAAGGTGGTGCACAGTGATATAGCATTAGCTAGTTCACATGATTGCACAAGGATTAAGGGGTAACAGTTACCCTATCATTAATGTTGGGTTTTATTAATAGACCAATTTATCTATTACTAAGTTATAATGAAATGCTCATTCTAAGCTAATGAAAACACAGTTATCTTTAGATTCAGGTGATTATAGATTAATGAGTATATAGTTAGGTATATTATTTCTTCTGTCAGTATTTCCTCCTAAACCCTACACACTGCACCTTTAACTGTTTTTGGATACTAACAAAAATAGAACCCAAGATTTACTGGCATTTCTTCTGAAAATTGAACATAGTCTGGCTCTGTGTTTGAAAAGTAAATGGTGGGCACAAATAACTACACAGAAAATGTTTCACTGTTGCAGAATGATTTTCGCCCAACAAAGACAGGCAACAAAAGCCAAGAAGTCCAACAATTCTGAGCCCTAATGGCCACTACTCCCAGCAGAGAAATACAGCTCCTGGTGTTTGCTGTAAGAGCTCTTTCTGGAAAGCTGCTGTGATTCTGAGATCCTTCTGTGTTGGCCTGCAGGTATCTGGAGCAGTTAGGGGAGCTGGGTAATGTGTGAGCCTGGTTTTCTGTCCACATTAAGTCTGGGAAGTCACAGAATATGGCCAGAAAGCCACATAAATAGGTTGAGTCATCCAAACAGTTTGTGACCTTTTTGCAGTTTGGTGTTGGCTAATTGATTTGAGCAGATGGCTAAAACCGGCTAGAATCAGCATCCTTACAAAAAAAATGTATTTGTAGAATAAAATTCAGTTCATTAGTAATTAATCCCGAGTACAGCCATACTTTTTCATTACATACATTTAAATATGAGGGTTTGCAAAAACAAGTAGAGGCATATGGCTGCAGAGCTCAACTGTCCCTGTTTGTTTCTAATCAGCCATTACCAGCCGAATAAATGTGTGACCGTCAAACGTCATTACAGAGAGAAAAGCTGATTCAAAAAGCAAACTGCATTCTTTTCCCATTCAGTATTTCTTCCTGGCATCTCCATTCATTTCTCTAATGAAGACCTCCAAAGAGGATATTAATAATGAATAAAGGGGTGAAATATAATGCATCTTTCTCCCCTTTGTGAAGCAGGAAAGCTGGTGCCAATTAAAAAGAGAATAATCATCTCGGGTGCCATGGTCATCAGTGGGTATAATTATATTAGTTACAGTCAGCACTGTGGCAGCAGGATTGAGATTGACACATTTTGTGGAGGGTGACAAAGAGACACTGTGAGCCAACAACATGCAGCTCTCCTCTCTCAGGACTGTGGATTGTTGCCACAAAAATCAATATTCCAGCTTTGCTCAATTACATGGAGAGCAGGTAGCCCAGTGACACTGCAATGACTGATGTACTGCTGGGGATGGTCACTTTCAGAGGATCTGCCAGATTAAAGCAACTCTGGTGTTAAACTTTTAATGCATATAGGAGATCCAATTTGGTGTAAAGCCACTGAATACTATGCAAACATGATGCAAACATATATAATTAATATAAATGTGGACATGGGACATACTGTAGGCTTCTGCAGGGAGTAAATACGCACAACTAAGCCAGAAATATAATCCACACACTGACCCATGGGGAAAAGGAGCGTTCTTGTGCAAATTTAATATGCGCACACACTGAAACACACGTTCAGACGCACACGTGCACACGTTTAAGCACGTGCGCGTATGCGTAACGCTCCTTTTTTTGCATAACACACACAATGCTGTACAACCCTGCTGATCTCTGACAATAAAGTCATGCACTTAAATTATTATTAAGTAATTAAATTGTCACACATTTACGTTATGAATTAAAATACGCAGCAGGCAGCCAAAAAATTAAAGGAAGGCACGAGCGACAAACTCCTATTTGATTAATTTGAGTCAACTCGTAATGGAGCAGGTTTCCCTCCCCAGCTGGAGACACATCAGTCCAACATTTGGTATATATATTTTTAATGACAATCTTTACTTACCTAAAGTTATGAGATGAAACAGATAAACTCCCCACAGATCCATCTCTTTGTGAAACGAGAATCTCAGATAACGCGTCGGACCTACACGTACAGCTGCCTGATTACACGACAAGAAGAGGATATCCTGTTCTGCATGCGGAGATCATTATTGTCACAAATGTCTTGGAAATGTAAAAAAAAAAAATCCTCAAATCGTCTTTTCTTAAAGCTTGTTGTTGCTGTGTTTTTATTTTTCTTAGAATCCCATCAGTTTCTTCCAAGACGCTGTCACTGTCGCGCTTTTGCGCAAAGCCACAGCCATGCGTAATAATGCGAGTGAAAGTTGTCCTGTGCGCTGTACGGTCCGGTATTGTGAGGGAGAGAGCCTTCTGTTGCGCGTCGAGGTGGTCGCACAAGTCCTTGAGTCCGCTGCTGAAGAGATGCTGACTGCTGCCGGGAAGAAGCACAGCCAAGAGGGGGGGAGAGAGTGAGAAGTGTTTGTGCAGGAAAAGGGCATTAAACAGTCTGATTACACGGTCAGGGCTTCTGTGGCGTTAATAAAGTGTGACATAAGGTTAATTCAGCAACAGAAACACTGTTACAATATTCCTACAGGGACCCATAGTGTGGCTGTGTGTAGTTTATAATGATCTTAACCTGCTTTGTGGTATTTTTTATGATGATAGTGCTCCACATAGTATCTCCATATCATCTGAGTATTGTATCTCATTAATTTATTTTAGTATCACTAAAAAATTGTTTATTAGCTTAAAATATTTTCATTTTATACTGTACTTGATTTTTATGACAGTCTTGTGCTGGCTTGCCTTTCAGTAAATTGAGTCATTTAGCCGCTCATCATCAGCTCAAGGTCTAGCACTTGTCATTCAGTTTGCTTACATAATATAAATTATGAGTTTTTGTAGCAGAGAATTAATAAAAAGGCAGCAAGGGCAGTTAAAGGGAAGCGAGGTGGCAGTTTGAAGCAGAGTTGGAGTGCTGAAAACTGTATTTTATCTTATTTTATTTCAGGGTGCAGGGTGCATACATTCAGGGTAACTCTGGTGCAGGCTGGTTTTATTTATTTACAGTGTTGGGAGGGTTACTTTTAAAATGTAGTCCACATCAGATGTTGTATTTCATATATTTTCATGCCAAAGACACAAGACAGTTTCCTGGCTGTGCATCTCTTTTGCCATAGTCATGCAGCAGGTGCATTGCATGCACTTTTTTAAAAATCTGTTTATGGTAAATTTATGCCTAATATGTATTTTGCACTGTGTCCTAACAGCTAGCAAGTGTTGCTCTCCATCCATTCTAACGCCTCGTTTCCACTTACGTATGTGACTGGTGTCTGTAGATCCGTAAATATACAGATGATGCCTCTAGTGTCCAACGCAAGGAAGTGCATTTCTTTACAGATGGAAAGAAACCTGACAGAAACTACCAGTAGCCATGGGGGAGAGGCTAATTTTGTCCATTTTTCACCATCCAGTAGTTTGGAATATGCACTTTGAACATTACCGGGAAAAATCAGGACCTGCCATGTATGTGTTTTGTAAAATATTTCATTAAAAAGGTGTATGAGCAGCTGAATGAGTCATAATGATGTTCTGACCGTACTGTATGACCATATTTTAGCAGAATTATATTCCTCAGATTCACGGTACCTTGAAACTAGTTAAACAAGTCATTTTTACACAAAACTCACCTGAAAATCAACGCAGGCAACTGAACTGAAGAAAATAGCCTGTTAGCCAGTTAGCAGCCTGTTAGCTAAGCTAGCACATTGTCATACGGTCTCTCCAAAATCCACCGCAAAAGTTGAGGTTTTTTTTAACATACTCGAAGCAAATTCTGGACCGACATGTTACAGAGGGGAGGAGTCTTGCTAGCACATTGAATATCATTTAAATTCCCATAGGAATAAATGGACTTCCGGTTGCCTTGTCTGTGTATACATAGGTACGTGGAAACGAGGCGTAAATCCATTAAATATGCATTTCTGTTACATCATGTAAACAAACCACATAGGCTACCCATCCACTGCGTGCTGGACTGGAGATGTAGCCACTTAAAAATGGACAAGTACTTGCTGTGTTTCTAGGATTATACATTTTAAACAGAAAACACCTGTTTTATATTGTAATGTTTACTGGAAAGGACAACCAATTTAGCCAACAGCAAGTAGGTTGTTATCAGTGATGGTCGTTTTCCAGAACCTTTCGGCTCCCTGGCGATCATCCGTCCAGACAGCTGCCACCTTACTGGTTTTTGTAGTTAAATGAGGAGGTGTTGTGTGGATAACTCTTCATTTCAACTTCATGAATCAACTATTCTTTGTCCATTGTGGGGCTTTCAAAGCAAGCAACAGCAATAAATAGAAACAGGGTGTCCCACAAAAATGGCAGCATTGTTTCACTCACAGCCAGGAACATTTAATAAAAAAAACAATGCAGTCAAACTGATGCTGGCTCGCATCATATTCCATTGGGATAAAGCAAATAAAGTAATTCCTTCAATCATCTTTCTCAAAGACTAACTGTACTCAGAATACCACCAATTTAACCTTTCCAACATTTAGGTTTTTTTTAAACACCCAACACCATTCCGTTTCTCCTCGACCCCTTTTATTTATTCCTCCGTGGTGAAATGTCACTATTTTGACTGAGGCCAGTCACGATCAAAAGTGCTACAAGCCTTAATCCGAGACCTACGTATTCACGATCAATGCTTTAGCCTTTATCCTCTCTAAAGGTTGTGACTTTGTGCTGATAGAGTGCTCCCAGAAAATCAAACAAAAGATTAATATCAATACAAGAAATAGCAGAACTCTCCGAGGAGGCAGATTTGGGGCACTCTCAACCAGAAACCTTTTTCATTTTCGGTTTCCTGTGCACAAAGTTTGAGAGCTCATAGTCCAAATTTGTGTCGACAGCATACCTCTAATGGGTTATGCAATAAAATACAGACAGACAGTGCGTCCTTTCCTGTAGATTCCTTCCTAAGTCAGGGAGCTTTAGCCAGTGAGCTGCCTAAATTGACCACATTTACTCTCAGCAGCTCTTAAATGAAAAAAATGACCACATTTGTTGTGTTTACAGCAGGAAAAGACTCTTGGGAACATCAGCCTCTGTGTAGGTGAAAGTTTGTAAATACATTCTGTGTAAAAAGTAGATTGTTGTGTCCTCGGCTGCTTAAGGTTTTTCTTTTGTTCCATACAAAAGCAAAAACTCTTGGCCCCCACGGAGAGGTGGATCCAGTTCCTGGTCACCAGCGACTACTGATTTTCAGAGCTGTTCACTGTTTTGAAACAGACAGTTATTGATTCTTCAGTGTTCAGAATTCAACTTTCGCACCATCTGTTCATTTTATGGTTCAGAAGCTTCTTTTTGTTGGAAGAAAACATCGGTGGGTCAGGATGTGCATTTAGAGTTTGTTGACTCACCCCTTTAGTGCGTCTCCAAAACGGCAACAACAAATGGAGTTTCCAGATGATCCATGCAAACAAAGCTGGCAAGAAGCAGATAACAGGGGGTCACCATGTTGGATCAGCCATACCAGTGTGTGTGTGTGTGTGTGTGTGTGTGCTTTACTGCATGTGTGCATGTGTGTCTGTGAAGCAACAACAGGGGTCCAAAAGGATGATCCAGCTGTGTAGGAAAGACAGAATGAAGACCTCTGAAGAGCCATTCCAGCCTGCTGGTGTTATCTTTACTGCCATTCATGGCTGTTCTACTATACTGCTTTGCTGGACTTACAGGAGCTGGCAACATTTCCAGAGCTTTAGCTGTTTGAAGTTTTTATTTTATTTTATTTTATTTTTTTGCTGAGGCCTCAAATCGGAAAGACTGTAACTGTAAAATGTCTTTACGCCTCAACGATTGTAATTTTAACTCCCTAACAAGCTTGCAATGAGAATATTTGGAACAATACATTACCATCTCTATTGGGAGTTAGAGTGCTTAAACGTGGGGAAGATGGGCTCCGAGAATGCTTTATGAATCTTTAAAGAGCAACTCTGTGCCATAGGGAGCTTCGGGTAAAGTACATATTTGCAATGTGCATGTGCATTTGTAATTCAAATCAACATTAAATTTTGCAAGAATGGGAAAAGCCCCGTCAACGGTTTAGAGAGAATTAGAGAGAAAATGTTTATTTCCTTCTGAACCGTTAAAGTCTTTGGCTCCCTCCCAGTGGATTGTGGGTGCGGAGGGGTTTGTCTTTCTTACCCTCAAATTAACAAACAAACTAACGTGATCTGAATCACCTCAGCTGTGTTTTGTTCGGCAGAAATGTGGCTCTGACGTTTTTCTTGAGCCAAAGCCCTGCTCATAAAACTTGCTTATTTTGTCCTAAGGATATAACTGTCACTAGGTTGGGTATGTCTTACCTCTCTCACAATCTCTGAATATGGAGATTAGGTCCTGATTTAACATGGGAGATGGACAGCAGTCACTTCTTGCTTCAGGCAGAGGTGCATTGATTTCCTATCTTGGTGAGCCGGAGCAGTATGGACACGACATTAATGAGGGATTAGTTATTGTACCCATAATCATTGCTGTGTCAAAGCGCCAGAACTGAGTGATGAAGAGGGACTTTGTAAATATTTGTTGGAGCCATTTAACAGCAGCACTCGCTGCCAAATGCAGACTTCTAACTTCTGCATGACGGACCAAAGAATAGTGGCCTCATTTCCCTTTGCTTCAAAGTAGAGTTTTCCTATTTGATGCATGCCTATTTTTTGTCAGTTTGGTGGATTCTTTATTTTGTTCCTTTGGCATAGCCTCACAGGTGTTTTCATTTATTTTGCCTGATTAGACCTCTTTCAGTTTTAAGTTGCACGGAGCCAGGCGGGGATTTACATGAGGTCAACAAATGCCCTGTACCCTTTGTTTTTCCAGACATTATGACCCAGCGTGGTAGGAAAGACACAGGTGCAACTTATAACATTAACAATGGCTCTGTTCCATTAAAGTGTCTCAGTGAGCCATGCCAGTAATCTAGTTTGCCCAATCTTCAGGACTCTGAAAGCACACTATTGCAGTGTTCCCACTGAATTAGACTGTATGTGTGGCGGTAGCTGATTAGGGTGTGAAAGAAGGGAGATGAAGGTGGAGGGGAGAAGGGGTTCACCATATCAACCCTTTTGTTGCTGTCCTTACACAGGTTAGACCCAGTGCTTGATTGCTGGGTGTGCGGTTTCCATAGAAACACAGCTGGTTTCATGTAAAGTAGGTTGGAAAAACAATGGACAGTGGTTGTCCAATTCTTAAATTCAATCTGATGCTCCACAATAAAATGATAGTGCTGTTGTTCAGAGTGTTCTATTTGTACATGAATTAATGAACAAACACATTTCACTTCCACTGCTCCTGGCGCTCAGCAGCTCTGCTTTCTGTGCCCAGAGTACGCTGTGGCATTCAAATAATGGTGCTCTGAATAACCACATAGTACATTTCAACCGTGCTCCAAATTAATGCTTGCCGTGACTGTGATCACACCTAGAGTGAGAGACGCAGCTCCAAAAATAGAAAATCAGTGAAATTTAAAATTTAAAAAAAAAATCAATATGTCTCGGTGAATTTTGATATCATGGCGGGCTGCCACTATTAAGCAAATGTGTGGGAAAACTTATGTTATTAAAGGAGCTGTATAGACCGAATCAATATTTCTAAAAGATACAGACAGACAGCAAGCAGAGGGGTCATTTTTTGGATTGGTCAAAAATCTCACTGCAGCATTCTGAATTAACTGTAATTTTCCTAAAGAATTTTTAGGAAGACCAGTAAAAAGAGAGTTGCAGAGAGAGTTGCAGTAATCTAAATGACTTGTGGTAAAAGCACATATCAGCATTTCAGCATCACTGTGAGTTAAAAGTGGTTGAATTTTGTCAATTGTCATCAGATGTAAAAGGATGTTTTTGCAACCATGTTAAAATGACTAATGAAGTTAAGATCAGAGTCTAAAATCACTCCCAGATTTTAAATTACGTTTTAATCTGTTTGGACAGGTTTGCCAACACCGACTTTAGTCTCTGTCTCCCTGCCTTTGGACCTACGAGTAGAATTTCTGTTTTCTGTTCATTTGTTTCTAAAAAAATTTTACTCATCCAAATGCTGATGTCAGTTGAGTGGTTAAAAAGAGCATTTAAAGAACTGGGGTTAGGAAACAAAGATACAACAGAGATGTTGATGAGAGGGAGCATGTAGAAAGAAAAAAGAATAGGACCTAAAATCCTTCCTTGAGGAACACCATAGTCAATGTCAAATGTCTGAGACAAAAATCACCAAAACTAACAAAAAAACATTTCTTCCAAAAAAGTTTAAGCAAAACAAGTCAAGCACTTTGCCAGGGAGACTGCCCATTTCTCAAATCAGTTGATCATAATGCCATGATCAATCATATCAAAAGCAGAACTTAAATCTAACAAAAATTGTTAGATTGTTTGAATCTGTTTAAAATCTAAGGTCATTTACTACTTTAATAAAGCAGTAAATAGCAAGGTCTCTGATGTCCAGATCAGTCCAGATAAACTTGGTTCTGCCACTCTCTGTTGTGACCGGGGCTTTATAATGTTGTATGGCCTTAAAAACATGTCAATTATGCATTCTGTACACACCTACACACCCCTTCAAGGAGGTCTAATCACATAAAATGAGTGAAAACACCTGTATGGGTGTGTCTCTTTAAATACTGAGTTTGCCTTTAATTGATATTCTTCCTAAGAGCTACCAGTTAGTTTTTTAATTAGTTGTCTTAATTGTTTCTCTCCTTTATTTATTGCCATAATTTGAGATATCAGAGCCTTGCTGTCCTTCTTTCAAAAGAAGACGTTCACTGCCATTCATTCTTGTGCAGTATGGTAAACAAGTTTCACAGACTTGAACATTTCCCAGGCTGGATAATCCATCACAGTAAACATAAAGCCTTAATTTTAATGTTGCTTCACTTCCCAAGTTGAGAAATGTTGGCGTGCGTTATGTTACACTCGCACAGTAACTACTGTCAATCATCTGACAGTCACAGGAGGAAATGGAAAGACTGCAGCAAGAAGTAATCCCTGAAAAGCTTATAGATTATATACTCTTATCCATGTCATCATATTTGAGACATCTGTGTCGGCCATGACAGAAAAACAAGTAAATAACTCTTCTTTTAAGAAAGAAAGAAAGGTGGGTTAGATGAGTAGACGAGACTTCATGTTGCAGTGAGTAATAATGAGTCTGGTGACATGTGCTTCAGGACTTCATTCTACACCTCCAGATATTCACACAGTTGACTAAGAAGCAGGCCATACATACTGCTCCCAGGACAGTGACGTCATGTCTATAGATGATTGTGAACAGAGTGGTTGCTGTTCTGTGTGAACCCCTGGGACACTTCCTCTTTCTCTTTTCTTCTTGGCTCAGTGCAGGCCAATATGGAACAGAGTTTAAACAACTTACAAGAAGTTATTTTCCACACCAGAAGTGTCATTGTCTTGAATATTTGAAGGGGCTTAATACAGTTTAATAAAGCTTTAATTCCTGCAGGCCAGCCAATATTGGGTGGCAGCGGAGTGTCTTTTTAAACGTCAGGGGAGAAAATCTACCTTGTCATCTCCTGTGTTTGACGAAGAGGGACTCCAGTATTTGTCAAACGTGCGGGAGAGCTTGGGCGCATGCAGTCACGGCGATCTGAGAAGGGTGTTTCACAGCCAGTGGCATGCCAAATAGAGCAGTGCTCAAACGGTGCCAGACTGCATGGCGGGCACTCGCACAGACGGTGACTCCGTTACCTCTCACTACAACAGATGGTGTGTCTCATGCATACTGTGTGGAAGGTTATGTTACTACTCTGCGGATGCCTAGTTGTGTCTTAAACCTAATTTGGACCACACAGGCGCAGACACAAACAGACACACAGGCATGTATGCATGAAAAGACACAAACATGGAGAGGGAAGAGAGGGCGCTACTGAATTAATCAAGCAGCAAGTGTTGAAAAGATGATTGTAATAGTTTTATAATAGTAAGCACAGTGAAGATTGGCACCATATGCTGCAACACCAACGCAGTCACAAAGGTGTGGGTGTGTTGTTGTTTTTTTTTCCCAATCCTTCATTCCTGAATATAGGACACATGCATCTGCTCCTGGTTTGCTTCACTGCAGTGTATTCTCCTTTTTAAAACACCTTCCCTTCTCTTTCACCTCAGGGTTCAGCTATTATCACTCGTGTAATTAAAGATTAGTAGAGACTTAGAAAAAGAGCAGAAAGATCAGGTTACGGTGGCTGTGACAGATGTTAAATTCATGACATTTTTTCCCAGCAGAGGCTATTTATCTCTGTGGTAGGTTTAAGGGGGTGATAAGGTTATCCGTGAACATGTATCACTGATTTCCTGACACTCCTGGTGGCCAAAAACAATCAGATGGCACCTGGATAAACAGCTCTATGTTTTAAGATCCATAACTCATCCTCATTGAATTTGTGAATGTGAGTGCACACACCACAAATATGTGTGGGTGAGTGGATGAGTGTGTGCAGATTTCTTTGCGTGTGTGTTTATAAATGGCTACTTGGTCTTTTTCTCTGACACTTAGATGAGAATTTATGCTGTTCATCGCACATGTCTTTTTAAGCACCGAGCAGATGTTCGTGGGAAGTGATGCTGCAATTGAAAACCAGTTTGAAGCGCATTCTGCTCAGAGTTTAGATACTTGAAACTTTTAGAACATGGGACTCTGAATGCTCACATCACGATCATTTGTTTAACTGTTGGGATGCTCAGCAGCAAAATGCCTCGGTAAGTCAAATAAACTGATCCTATAAAAGTTTGTAAAAGGAAAAATGGCTGACATGTGAAATACTTGTTGCATGTTGCAATGCTCCATATTTCTTTAGTGATTACGATGCACAGAGAGAGCAGAGCTGATCACTCGGAAGCCCCTAAGGTATTACAGGTCACACAAAGATAAAGACCTGTGGGAATACAACAGAGCACTACTGGACCCCTTTAGACTGATAGTAGGAAGTGTCTGAACCCATCAAGACATTTTCTTGTGAGTTCAATAGTCTCATGTTGCCGTGGTCAGTCAAACCAATTGCCAGAATAAATGGTGATGATGTACGTTTCTGAAAAAAACATGGATATGTAACATCTGTATGTTTTATATGTAGCAACATTGCTATGTTTAATGTGTGGCTATGTTTAGGCACAAACATCCCTTGGTTAGGGTTAGAAAAAGGTCATGTTTTGGCTTAAAATACCTGTTTTTTTTTTGCCAAAACCACAGCTGGAAATGCCCTGATGCCTCGCTAAAAAACACCTAGTTTTGGTGCCAAAGCCACTGCTGAAATGCCCATATGTCACGCTAAAAAACAACTGGTTTTGGTGCCACAGTTGTGGCTGGAAATGCAGCAATATCCCACTAAAAAATACCTGATTTTGTCACCACAACCACTGCCGGAAATGCCCTGATGCCTCGCTAAAAAAACACCCAGTTTTGGTGCCACAGTTGCAGCTGGAAATGCAGCAGTGTCTCCCTAAAAATAATTGGTTTTGTCACCACAGCCACAGCTGGAAATGCAGCAATGTCTCGCCCAGTTTTGTCACCGCAGCTACTGCTGGAAATGCTCCAATGTCATGCTAAAAACACATGGTTTTGGTGCCACTATTGCAGCTGGAAATGCAGCAATAGCTCGCTTAAAACAACACCTGATTATGTCACCACAGTGACTGCTGGAAATGCCCTGATGTCTCGCAAAAACACAACCGGTTTTGTTGCCACAGTTGTGGCTCAAAATGCAGCAAGGTCTCCCTACAAAAAAAATGGTTTTGTCACCACAGCCACTGCTGGAAACGCCCTGATGTCTTGCTAAAAAACACCCTGTTTTGGTGCCACAATTGCAGCTGGAAATGTAGCAATGTCTTGCTAAAAATCACTGGGTTTTGTCACTACATCCACTGCTGGAAATTCCCCAATATCCCGCTAAAAAAACAACAACCCGGTTTTGGTGCAGCTGGAAGTGCACTGTGTCTTGCCATAAGTCACCCGGTTTTGTCACCACAGCCCTGATGTCTCACTAAAAAACAACCGATTTTGGTGCCACAGATGTGGCTTGAAATGCAGCAATATCCCACTAAAACCACCTGATTTTGTCACCACAACCTCTGCTGGAAATTCCCGGTTATCTCTCTAAAAAACTCCTGGTTTTGTTGTTTGTTGGTCTCAAACAGTGGTTCACTGGTGTCTGCTGCCTGGCAGCTGTCTCAATTAGATTTCACACCATCCACCATCCCTCCACCTCATGTTTTCAAAGTCGGCTCATACACATGTAATCTGAACTATGTCACTGTAGAAATGTTGATATGATACATATGAAACATACAACTGTTAGGCTGCATTTCTGTGTTTTGTGGAAATGTACAATGCCAACATGTCTTTCTGCTGATTGGGTTGAGTCAGTTGCAGCTTGTCAGTCTGGTACAAGTGAGACAATGTAATACAGTCCAGTAAATTCAGATGGAGTAACAGTTGTGTTGAAAGGTTTATCAGATGCCAAAATGCTCCATAGCTTTCTATGATCCTATGAAACAGGATTTTACAGCTCTGTATTGTTATCATGATGGCAACTAACTATTAGATCTTTCATCACATTTGCTGATAGGCTCCTTTTAAATGAATGAGAGTGCTACTTTTTTTCCATGCAGGTCTCAGATTTGCTCAAGAATGTGGTCTTAGGGTTAATTAAGTAACTATGTTAAGGTAATTACAGCAGATTGGTTAACACAAGACTGAGGGTCGAAAAGCTAACAGCCTCGAGAGACCGGGCTGATCATTACACTTAACCAGACTAAAGTGGTTTGAGCTGACTGACCAACTTCACCTCCTTAACCAACGCCTACCCTGACTGCATCACTCCAACAGCATGTAAATCTGTAAGAGCTTAGAAAATATAGACTTATAAAAATAGGCATTTCAGGTTGCGTGAAAGTAAAGGAGCTGGAGTGAAAGCCTACAGAGCTGTGCTGGCAGCAGTGAAAATGAAGTATTTCTGTTGTGGGAGATAGACAGCTCCAAAACCTGAGTGATATGAAGACAGCCGGTTCTGCCTTTAAAGGTCTGTGTTGTTATGAAAACTCCACAAAGAGCAGTTTCCAGTCAACATGCAGCTTTAATAATGTATTCTGGTATGACAGTGAGAGATGGAGCTCATTTGAGGCACATGTCTTTGTTATGAACCGTGTTTTAAGACTGACCTGACCTGGACAAGAGTTCATTGATGTGGTCCATGCTGGCTACGTGTGCAGGTCTCCTGGGAAAAAAACAATTAGCCAAATTAGAGGGCCAAATCTGGTGAGGGTAAAGGTCAAAAGGGGAGCCACTGCTGTTTTCTATGCTGCTTGTAAAGCAAACAGCTCAGCAGCAGTGTTATTTCTATGAGCCTAAAGTGGAAACCTATTACTTTGGCTGTTATCTCGCATATGAACATTAATGTTTTCACTTTATTTTGCTGTTGTCAGAGACCTACACCAGGACATATATTAATGTATACAAAAGTGCAAAAAAAAAAAAGCATGTGTTTCTGTTTCTGTTATAGTTCCACATGATTTCCATAATGTATTCAATCTCAAACTCTTTGAAGTCATCATCACTTTCATTTCTCCTCAAACAAGCTGAAGTAGCAATTTACCTTGTGTCTTTATTTAATAGGCTGCAGAGTGAGTGGTTGAAGTCGGGGCGCCTGTCTTCTGCAAGAAAATGAATTTGCAATTTGTAATGAGCCTCGCTTCCACCCAAGTAGTTATTCATGAAATTAGCTGTTTGGCAGTGTGGACGGATGCGACTGTTGAAATTCACACGGTGGTTTGCAAGCTGTCCTCATGCTGTTGTTGTTGTTGTGTTTTTTTCCTCCTGTTGGTATGATAATGCTGCTTGTCGATTCCTATTAACAGGGAATTAAGCAGCTGCTTGTTTCGAGTTGAGGAGGAGTTGTGACGGTATTTAGTGTGAGTTAAGATCACCGAGAGGCTGATTATTTGATGGTCTCCATATGTGATGATTAATTTCAGTAGTTTAAGCCATATGTAGGATGTATGTTATGGCAGCTTCTGTGACAGGTGGTAATTCACTCATTTGGCCCCAAGGCAAAGAGACATGATCCTTCTGCTCATGCACTATTCAGCCCTATAGGTTTTTCACAGTGCCTGGCATTGCTTATGCTGGCCTGAGGTTTCCATGAATATTGCAGTGTACTATGCTCTATGGTAAACTCCATGTTGTGTGCAGTGTATGGCGTTACTTCATGAATCAGAGACGAAGGAAGAGAAAGAGAGATACCTCACATTCAATGTGGATCAGATTAGGGAATCACCAATCACTTCTTCCTGGGTCAACTCAACATATTGACCATGCTGAGCACCAATCATATATATTTTTTGCTGATTCAAAGCAAGTTATTCAGCTTATTAAGCTTTAAGTTCTGCATGTTTCATCTGATGCATAAAAGTGGAACACATGTCATTGAATTAAACATTAGTTTTATCATTCTTTACGTAATTTTGCATAAATTTGCAGTGTTTTGATATTAATATTGGAAATACATTCTTATTTATTCAGCCATATCCCACAGCTCTAGATTAGGTTTACTGCAGTCTTTAGAAATGCTGAGTGACTTTAAAGTGGCAGTATAAATGATAGAGTTTCTGATTACATAAGGTTAATTTCTTATATTTATATCATCAACTGTGAACAGTAAAATTCGGCATGTTAATTTCACCCGCAGCACGGACATTCATTATAAGTTGCACACATCTTAGACACTCTAAACTAATACAGCCTCTCAATAAATGACCTGACAACAATAGAAGAAGTGCCATGATTTTAACTTTACTGTGTTCACTGCGGTGCTCTCATAAGCTGTCATTGTAAAACCTCTCACATAATGCGCAGCAAGCATTATAAATAATAAGGCAATCTTCTGTAGGTGTCATCCCCCCCTGCTTTAATAAATAACTGCTCCAACTACTGGTCCCCAGATCTCACAGAGCCCGCACTTCACAGTTAAGCTGGAAATAACTGCAATATAACACGCTTTACTGTTTGTCTCTTCACAAAGGATATTTAGATCTTTTTCCACTGTGATTAGGATTTATTAAACAGAGCCATGCGTACAGTACGCACAACTTTATAAATCTTATGAATGCAATGTGTTTGCATGTGTCTTTGTTTTTGTAAGTACACAGTTTTCGATGTGAATGTAGAGTTTAATATACAGTACAGGCCAAAAGTTTGGACACACCTTCTCATTCAATGCTTTTTCTTTATTTTCATGACTATTTACATTGTAGATTCTCACTGAAGGCATCAAAACTATGAATGAACACATGTGGAGTTATGTACTTAACAAAAAAAGGTGAAATAACTGAAAACATGTTTTATATTCTAGTTTCTTCAAAATAGCCACCCTTTGCTCTGATTACTGCTTTGCACACTCTTGGCATTCTCTCGATGAGCTTCAAGAGGTAGTCACCTGAAATGGTTTTCCAACAGTCTTGAAGGAGTTCCCAGAGGTGTTTAGCACTTGTTGGCCCCTTTGCCTTCACTCTGCGGTCCAGCTCACCCCAAACCATCTCGATTGGGTTCAGGTCCGGTGACTGTGGAGGCCAGGTCATCTGCCGCAGCACTCCATCACTCTCCTTCTTGGTCAAATAGCCCTTACACAGCCTGGAGGTGTGTTTGGGGTCATTGTCCTGTTGAAAAATAAATGATCGTCCAACTAAACGCAAACCGGATGGGATGGCATGTCGCTGCAGGATGCTGTGGTAGCCATGCTGGTTCAGTGTGCCTTCAATTTTGAATAAATCCCCAACAGTGTCACCAGCAGAACACCCCCACACCATCACACCTCCTCCGCAATGTTTCACAGTGGGAACCAGGCATGTGGAATCCATCCGTTCACCTTTTCTGCGTCTCACAAAGACACGGCGGTTGGAACCAAAGATCTCAAATTTGGACTCATCAGACCAAAGCACAGATTTCCACTGGTCTAATGTCCATTCCTTGTGTTTCTTGGCCCAAACAAATCTCTTCTGCTTGTTGCCTCTCCTTAGCAGTGGTTTCCTAGCAGCTATTTGACCATGAAGGCCTGATTGGCGCAGTCTCCTCTTAACAGTTGTTCTAGAGATGGGTCTGCTGCTAGAACTCTGTGTGGCATTCATCTGGTCTCTGATCTGAGCTGCTGTTAACTTGCGATTTCTGAGGCTGGTGACTCGGATGAACTTCTCCTCAGAAGCAGAGGTGACTCTTGGTCTTCCTTTCCTGGGTCGGTCCTCATGTGTGCCAGTTTGGTTGTAGCGCTTGATGGTTTTTGCGACTCCACTTGGGGACACATTTAAAGTTTTTGCAATTTTCCGGACTGACTGACCTTCATTTCTTAAAGTAATGATGGCCACTCGTTTTTCTTTAGTTAGCTGATTGGTTCTTGCCATAATATGAATTTTAACAGTTGTCCAATAGGGCTGTCGGCTGTGTATTAACCTGACTTCTGCACAACACAACTGATGGTCCCAACCCCATTGATAAAGCAAGAAATTCCACTAATTAACCCTGATAAGGCACACCTGTGAAGTGGAAACCATTTCAGGTGACTACCTCTTGAAGCTCATGGAGAGAATGCCAAGAGTGTGCAAAGCAGTAATCAGAGCAAAGGGTGGCTATTTTGAAGAAACTAGAATATAAAACATGTTTTCAGTTATTTCACCTTTTTTTGTTAAGTACATAACTCCACATGTGTTCATTCATAGTTTTGATGCCTTCAGTGAGAATCTACAATGTAAATAGTCATGAAAATAAAGAAAACGCATTGAATGAGAAGGTGTGTCCAAACTTTTGGCCTGTACTGTATCTGGCCCCTGCTGTGTGGAGCAGCAGTTTGAAAAGCTTTAATCAGCTAAGTGTACAGGAAGGTTGAGTCACAGTGACGTACTAAGGAAGTCCAACAGCCACATGCAAAATAATCTTGGATGACGCCTCTTTAAAGTAATGATGTAATGATTTTTTTGTCCATTTTGATTACTGGATATCTGGTTAGTTAAATGTCAAAGCACAGTGACAGCTGCAGGGACAGGAAATGGCTTTTATGTTAATTAGAGTATTTCACCCAATATGGTAATTATGTCATAGCTGGTCCTTAGAGAATTGAAGTTACACGTTTGTTTGTAAACTGTAAAAGCCCAGTAGTTATTGTGGTTGCAGCTGCATAAAAAACAAATGTAAGGGAACTTTATCAAAAATGTTATGAGTTGTTAAAAACAAACAAACAAAAAAAAACATATGATTTGATTTGATAGAAAAGTGATTTCAAATATATTATAATCTAATTACCTAAAACTTCAATTAATAGCCTGGGCTATTATTTGCTTAAATAACTTAATCAATGAATATAATTGGGACAGGCGTCTATATGGAGCAGGCTTTTAATTCCTTTCACTCAAACTTGTTGCTCAGCAAAGATCGAGGTACAATCAAATTGTTTATTTAAACCAGCATGAATATTACTTGTATAAAAATTAAGCTTTTAGTTCTTTTGATCTGAGGACTTACAGGCTAAAGGAATATGAATAACTTACAGGGTAATCGAGGAAGCGGCACATAATTTGAGGTAGCCAACAACATGGTTTTATACATCTGAAGAACTTCTTAAAAAAAACGAACTGCTACGCAGCCAAGTTTGCAGGTTGCAAAACGCAAGGCACGCTGCACTGCCTTTTTTTTTTTTTTTTTTTTTTTAAATTGAATGCCATGAGTGGAAAAAAAGTTTGCTGTGCCTTTTTATTGTTGCCAGGCAACCACAGACTCACCTCCCTATTCTAACCTTCCCATACGATCAATCTACTGTTGATTCAATTTTTTTTATTTTAGTTATTTGACGGTAATTAGTATCTAGATCCTAAAATGTTGAGGCAGAGGGTACTTGCTGTAGCTCTGGTTGAGGGTTAGAGGCCGTCAGCAAATAGTTTCCAGAGCACAGGGAAACAGAGATCTGTGTGGGTACATGAGACCCTAAAAAAGAGGGTGGATCATGGTGAGTACCACCAGTTGGTCCAGGAGCTTCTCCTCGATGATGGCTGTTTCCAGGCATATTTAAGGATGACTCGGGGGCAGTTTGACAACCTGTTGTCTGGATACCCAGCAACCGCTACCACCAGTTTCTCCTCTATTGTTTACCAACTGTAAACTTGTCATCGTGACCACCTCAGAAGTCCGAATCATCCGATTGAACAATGGGGAAAAAAGATGATGAAAAATGTGATGAGGTCGGGTGCGTTCTTCCGCTTTCAGTTGAACTCTTTCAACTCAAGGAGTACAGAGCACTCAAAAACGACGGTGCTTAGAGTACAGAAATGCGCATTGCAACACACAAGCCACAAGCAATAAGCTTCATTCTCATTAAAAACAATTACAAAAAGGCGCCTCCAGCTGCTAAAACACTTTAAGTGTGATCAGGGCCCTACAGTACATAAACTCCCAAATATCAGTATTGATCAGGGTATTATTAGTAGTCCAACTGTATGACAGCAAGCAATATAAACATATTTAAAAATGTTCCTTTGCACCATGAGCCTTGAGTTATCCTTAAATAAACTTACACAAAATAGATGGCTACCAGTTCTGGAAGCTGCATCCTTAATTAAGAATGTGAGTAAATACTTGTGTGGTGTGTGTTGAAGGTACTCAGGGAGCATCCATGGGGAAATCATAATGTGGGAATCCTAATATGAGAGATAATGACATTGTCCAGTGAAGATAAATGAAGGATTGGACAGGGTGTCAAAGCAGTGAGTTTTATTTATTGGCTAAACCTTAATAACATTTAACTCTTTGTAATGCACTACCCTGTAGGATTCTTTGTGATGCCCTACCCTGTAGGATTTGACTCTGTAATGGTTCCACGTGTGTTAGGATTAGAAAAGAGTTTAACTTTAAGAAAACTGTATGTTTCTGAGCCAGAGAAAGAACAAAATCATACATTTCCAGACCGTCTTTTCAACTTCACCTCAGTGAACGACAGAGATGCTCGACAGAAGTGGTAATAAAGTGGAGGCACAATCAAAGCTGATTGAGATAATTATATAATTAATAGCAATTAGCTTTGGTGATAATTGGTCTCATTATGCTGTTGAGAATCAAAGAAGATTGGTGACTGTACCCAGTAAAAATACATAATACGTGAGAAAATCACTGTTATTTCTTTTATAAACATGAAACTGCCGCCAAGTTTCATAAGCAAATTATATAAAAGCAACATTTGATAACATAACATGTTGTGGGGGGGGGATTTGATGCCTTTTACCACATGGTTTTATTCTATGTGGTCATTAGCTTGTTTGACGTTGTTTTATTAAATCTCATGTTGTAATTGGTTTAATTTCCCTGAACACAGCTCTGTCTATTTCCACATACGGTGTGTAATTCTCTGGTGATTTGCTCATCTCAGATTCACATTGATGTTAGTCAGGGAAATACAACCAGGGGAAATCAGTACAAACTCCCAGTTAAACTCAGAGAACCACAGCGTTTTGTTTGATCTGAACTTGGATCTGTTTCCCTGCTGTGTGAGACACGAGTCAGAGGATGTAAGGGCGAGCTGCTCGGTCTAGATTTGTTTTCTCACTGAGGGTCATAAAATGTGAATACTCTGGCATCACTATCTCGAGAAATGCATCCACTGCTCACGATAAGACCAGGTAATCTGAGCTCTGTGCATTAGTTTATTGTACAATCGTCCTGCGATACATTGCGCAAATAGCATGAAGAATTATTCAGGTCCATGGGAAATGTGCCTCCGCGTCCTCTAGGGAGCGAGAGTGAATGGGAAGATTCAGGATCCGCTCGGCTGGAGAGGGATTACATCCCACAGAGTCTCGTGGGGAGACAGACACAGATGCTGCATTGATCCTGCTGATAAACACTGAATGGCTGGATGCTCGAGTAAGTGTCAGGTTCCCAAAAACGGAAACGCCAAGACAGCCCAGAATGAAGTTTGGAGCAGAGCATGGAAGACTCGCAACTCCACAATATGTGAAATTAGCAGAACTAATGTGTGCCATTTGCCAATCATTTACATAATGTTCCTGTTGCAGTGTAATTGATGGAGACATGTTCCAAATGAGTTACAGACCCGACATAATGTCCTGCTCAGTGTGTCGTCTCGTGTCTTGTTCTATGATATCAGGTGGACATTTCCATTTATTGCAAATTTTGGTAAACATTTTGATAATTTTTATTTCATTGGTAAATTTATGTGATTTTTGTATTACATGTTTGGGAAAACATTTGCAAACAAATTATTAAAGCAGCAATAATCAGTATTTCTATCATAACAATGTGCACAAGGTCACTTGAAGTGAAACATCTGCACCAACTAGGTAACACACGAAAACACAAAAAAAAGTGATGCACATAGCTAGGACATGCTTTTTGTTGTTGTTTGTAGATCATGATGTTATTTAGGTTATCTGTCAGCTGTGCAGCAAAACTACCTAAAATTGAAGGTTTGGTTGTTGTTTTTACTTATTTTTAAATTGTGATTGCATGATTGAGTTGTTATTGCAGATATTTGCTATAAAGTAAAAGGCCAACGCTAGGTTATTATCATAATATCTCAATCAAGCAATCATAATGAAAAGTCTTAAATTGTCTTAAATTCAGATTAGATGGGTCTTACGTATTTTCAGTCACATTACCATGACAATGTCTCCAGCTTGACAGACCCAATGACTGTTTACAATTACTGGACAGACCAAAGAATTGAGGTTGAATGATGAGATTTTATTTTCTTTTTACATTTAACACATTAAACTTAAACTCATCCAGTTGTTGTAATTTTTCCTTACTGTTCATTTTGAGCTGACATCAGAGTGTTTACTTGGAAAGAGTATTTGTGTATTTCCAATGCAGGTTTGGTCTTACATTTGATATAAGGTGGCATTAAAAAGCTCTTTAAAGATCTTAAATTTAAGTTGGTTATATCTGAAGACACCCTGTTGTAGCGCTGCTTCTAAATGCTGCACAGTTGTTGTCAAACTGTTGTTTCCATGTGATGTTTCATAAATTCTGTGCACGTGTTGTCAGATTGGTGATACTTCTTCATTTGCTTGTGTCGTGTCTATTTGCATGTTTTGTTGATTTCCAGTGCGTTGAGCTCTCAGGGCCACCGTAATGAAGTGGAAATTCATTAACCAAGCTCATTATTGATTATCAGCCATTTACTTATGCAACATTCATTCAGTCTGTAAAATGACAACAAAGAATAAAAATAAAAATTTCTTTAAGAAGTAATTTCCTGTTTTAAGAAAAAAAGCAACCAAATCACTAAACTAGATAAACGTCTCTAAATCGAGAAACAAAATCTTAAACAGTCACTTGAGAAGATGGTGCTGTGAAATAAGAACAGAATCTGAAAAAGGACATTTTTTCAAATAGAAACTGCTAGAAATAAATCTTAAAAAAATCGAGCAGCAGTAAACGCTTATGTAATGAGCTGGAACCATCAAACATTGGCATTTCTCCTTGATAAATGACTCAAATGATTAATTTCTTGTTGATACTTATCAATTAATCAATTGTGTCAGCACTTAAAAATTAAAAAACATTTTTTTCTTTAATTCTGTTTAGGTTTAACCCTGGTTATATCAGTCAGGACAGTCACACCATAAATTGTGTAAATGATATCAGCACTTGCCTTGAGGCAGCACTATAAAAGACAAAAGCCACCTATATGACACAGTGAGGGACCTTCACAGTGGTCACCCAGTGGAACAGGACCCTCCTGACCACACAGAAGAGGACCCTTTATGGACAAGACAGGATGCTTCACAGCAGAGGAAACAAAACGATCTCCCCCTGAATGCTCTCTGATTTGTGCAGTGTGAAATGACTCCTGTTTGTATGAACAGGAGCGGTGGCCACCCATCAGGTAGGGGCTGTGGAGAGGGGTCCAAGAGGCCCTCATGAATTGAGGGTGCATTGTAGAGTCTCGGGGGAGGTCCGCTGATTGCCTGCAGCACTACTAATTGATTTAGTGCAAGGTCGGAGCCTGAGTGACAGAGGGTAAAGGGAGGAATTTCCTGTTTCTGCATCTATAATTCAGTGGCTTCCTGTATGTGTGAGAGAGAGAAATTGTGTGCGCTTGTATGGAAAAAATGGAGTATACACATTTGTTAATTCACATATGCCTGATATGAATATCTGCCCTATACTGTACAGTATACAGTAGGGGTGTAACGATTCATTTTTACAACGATTCAATTCATATCATTTTCCATGGTTCCGATTCGATTCAAGAACGATATTTGGCTCATCTAGAACGATACGATTCGATTCGATTCAAGAGCTAGAAATCGATTCAGTAACTTTTTTTGTTTTGCCAAAAACTGAACCAGTGTGACTGTGAAATACATACCTGAATACTGTGGACAGTGCAGGGGAGTTTTTTCTTGAAAGAGAATCAGGGGTTAATTAATTTTGGATATAAATAAGTAAACACAACGATTAATGACAAAACATTCACCTTTTATTAAATACTATAATTATCACAAGTTCAGAACCTGCTGATCAAAAGACAAAAAAGTGTGATCAACATTCCTCCAGGCTGACTTACAACTGAACAGTAGGTTTCCCTGCTACTTCTCTTGTGATTTTCAATCAGTATAAGAGGAGTACAATAATACACAAAAATAAAGTGCAACCTATTAGGTTGAATGGACAGTAGGTTTCCCTGCTACTTCTGTCATTTTACTCAGTATAAAAGGAGTACAATAATATACAAAAATAAAGTGCAACCTTACCTATCAGGTTGAATGGGCAGTAGTTTTCCCTGCTTCTTCTCTGTCATTTTACTCAGTCAGTACACATTCAACAGACAGCCACCGACTTGTCCAGAACACCTCCTTTTTTGCAGAAACCAAAGTGTTTCCACACACTCGACTTCAAATTCGGCTTGAATATCTCCAGCTTGTCCGCCTCCTCTTTGCTGTTAGCCATGCTTCGTTTTGTTTTGAGTCGGCACTACCGGCACATGCCGATGACGTCACACTCAGGGAGAGTGAAGCGAATCGAGCAACTTTACGATTAGAAGTGCTAAAAATACATGTATATAACGTTGTCGTGCTTAAATACAACGCACAAATGCTTAGTAATCGATATAATCGATTTTTGACCTTGTAAATCGATTTCACAGCGATATCGTCATCAGTGAGGGACAACTTGCCAAGGCTTTATCGATGCAGTTAGATTGTAGGAAAATAAATCGATGCATCGATGTAATCGATGAATCTTTACACCCCTAGTATACAGTATGTGATATGAGACTTTAAACTAGATGTTATTTGACTCTACTGATCATATAGATATGGTACAATATTTTTATACAGTTAAAACATCAATGTTAAAGGCCCACTGTGTAGGATTTAGTGGGATATATTGGCAGAAATGGAATATGATACTCTATGTTTTCATCAGTGTATAATCACCTGGGGAGAAATTTCAGTTGGTTGCAATGTTGCAACCTCACAGCTAGATGTCACTAAATCCTACACACTAGAACTTAAAATTTGGAAAGGTCATATTTTAACATTTGTGACTTGTGGAGAGATAGAAGCTTTACATTTCAACCATGATCGTTAATCTGTTGCTTTTAGCTGAATAGCATTTATCCAATAGTCTGCTTTTAGCTGACTATTTCAACTTTTTATGCATTAGTTTTACCTATTTTGACTGTTTATCCTTCATTTTTACCCATTTTGACAGTTGTATATATTACTTTTAACTAACGTTTTGACTGTTCATCTTTAGCTATTTCGACAGTTTTCCATCACTTTTACCTTACTCTTTCTGCTGTTTATGAATTACTTTAAGCTAAATATTTTGACTGTTTCCATAATATTTTTAGCTAACTATTCTGACTGTTTATCCATTACTTTTAGCTAACTATTTTTGACTGTTTATCTATTATGCTTAGCTAACTATTACAACTTTTTTTTATCCAATAGCATACTTTTAGCTAACTATTTTGACTGTTTATCCAAATTTTTTGGTAAATTTTTTGACTGTTTATCTTTTCCTTTCACAGTTTCAACTGTTTCATCATCACTTTTAGCTAACTATCTTGACTGTTTATCCATTATTTTTTACATATTTCAACTGTTTATCCATGACTTTTAGCTAGTTTGACTGTTTCTCTATTACATTCAGCTATTACGATTCTCGATCCATTTCTTTTAACTAACTGTTTTGACTGTTTATCCATCACTTTTAGCAATTTTGAATATTTATCTTTTAGCCTTTTGGACTGTGTATCCAGTACTTTTAGCTAACATAAACTTTTTTTTACTGTTTATTCAATACTTTTAGCTAACTTTTTTCGACTGTTTATCTTTTCCTTTAGCTACTTTACAGTTTTTTCATTACCTTACCTTACTCTTTTTGCTGTTTATCAATTACATTTAGCTAACTATTTCGACTGTTTACCCATTACTTTTTGCTATTTCAGCTGTTTTACTTTTAGCTAACTATTTCAATTGTTCATCCATTACCTTTACCTTTTTTGACTGTCCATTACTTTTGGCTATTTCAACTGTTTGCTCTCCATTGCTCTCAGCTAACTATTTCGTCCATTTCCCCATCACCTTTAGCTATTTGTTAATCAATACTAGCTAACTATTTCAATCATTTATTCACCACTTTTTGCTTTCTTGCCTATTTATACCCGACAAACTATTTTTAAACATTTATCTGATGCTGATACATTTAGCTAACTGTTTAGAAATCTGTGCTTGCTTGCTAACTGTTTTTGAATGTTTTAAATCGGAGCATGATGTTTAAGTGTTACAGCTTTTTGTTTTTTGTTTTTTTTTTCAAGTACGCTTCAGTCTTTCCATATACCCTGGCAAATGCAGAAACCCTGGACTATAAGTACCCTTAGTTGGGAATTCCTGCTGTAAATGTAAATATGTTGCCCTGTATATTGCTTGCTCATCCATGATGGTGGGTGATGCTGTGTTTATGTTTGCTGGTCTGTTAACTGGGGTTGTGCTTTAAGGTATACAAGCTGTCCAAACCAGCAGTCTGCCAACACGCCCCGCTGAGCTGTCCCTTTGAAGGTCTGGTGGATTTCCCTCTGGTGTCTCAAGACTCTTCAACCAGCCACATAAACAGACCGCCAGCTTCATGAGAGAGGCCTTTGTTTTTGTTCTCCTCCACAATGCCCGAGCCTTCCCATTACAATTGGACAAACACTGCAGTGTTGCAAAATCTGTGATTCAGTTCTTGCAGTCAGTAGATGAAGATGGACAATCATCTGAGACGTGGAGCGAGGCTATTTTCATTCAAGACTTTTTAATAACTTAAAAGTGTTTTCACAAATCCCAGAAGAAATTAAGTTTAAGCAGAAATTACTCATATTAACCTAAAACCCATTTCAGAGTGCATATTAGAGTTCTTTTTTGTAACGGCAGAAAGTGGTCCCTCTTTTACTTAGTATGTGAAACAATTTCATTTTGGCAGCACCTTGCTTGAGGCTACAATGACCCTTAACTCCCAAGTATTTGAAATAACCCCAAGTCACCACTTTCATAACTTGTGGACTCTGCCATGCTGAAGTAGGAGAGAAAAGAGATGGAGCAGTTTATTTGCTCTCTGAAACAGAGAAGGTGTATTCCATATCCACATGCAAAACTTTCACAGAGAAAAAGAGAGACTGGATCAGCCCAGGATTCCAAACAGCCCAAAGCAACATGAGCATCTCTCACTCAACCGCACAAAGTATCTCCCCTCCCTCCTGAAAGAAAAATTACTTCCCATCACATTAAAGAGAAACATCTGTCACTTCAGGGGCCTTCATCCCATGTCACACTAAACAGGTTTATGTTAACAAAATGCTAAGTGTCTCCTGAGGAACCTCGGCAGAATTACGGTATTGGGTATGGGATTTGTTGGGTGGATCCCCTACCACAGAGGTTCAGGCCTTAATCACATTCCCAGCTTGTGCTTGGATCCAACTTTCCGTCTTGGAGGATTTTGCACCTCTAAGCTCAATCATGAAACTTTTTGGAATGCTTCAGTTTCAGACAACAGGGGCCTTCAGAGGCCCATCCATATGGAGACCGAGGCATTCACTGCATCGTAGAGGTACCTGATGCATCAATTCATCTGGGCTGGACTTGTCTGTGGAGGATTGTGTGTATCAAACTAAATACTGAGTCGTCTGGGAAATTGTGGGTAGTTTGTGGCACACGAATGTTCTTGTTGTGTGCTGTGAAAACGTTCCCATTTGAATGTTTTATCTGTTCATTTTGTGAACAGACGTTAGATGTAATAGGAAGCCAGTGCTAGATAATGTGCTTATTGTTTGTTTCAGCCACGGTGTTGCTTAGTAATTAGATGATGTCCTGAGGTGATATTGATGACTAACAATATCTTCTCCAATAAAAGAGGCCCCGCCTGTAGCACAAGGCTTAGGATGTGCAATAAAGTCAGATGATTATTTATTTACCTATAATATGTGATAACAAACTACACTGAAAATAATCAAAAGGTTAACCTTTGTATTCTAAATGTTTTTTGTCTGTGTCAGTACAGGTCTTTATTAATCAGTTGCATTAGTAAGAAATTACTAATGTGGATATAGCACTGCGTGTATAAAGAAAATGCTCACTGGGGTATCTCACGCTGAAAGCATAATGAGGGAGCCCTGTGAAACCAAGGCTCCTATGTGGTCTTTTTATGTGTAATCAATCGAAATTGTGAGGAACTCAAATAACTACACAAAGCATTATGGGCTCCCCCCCACTCTCCATGCTGGTCAAAGCATGTCCTGAGGGTTTATGGTGATGAAGGAGAGGAAGAGGGGGCTCACTTTCACACGCAGGCCATTTCATTTGGGACGGAGCAGTGAAATTTGCAGATGAAGGATCATTTTCTTTTAAGTCCAAATACGGAGACCATAAATCTTGAAAGGAGGACCTCACAAAAAGCTCCTGCAGGCATTTTCATCAGAGATTTACTGAAAGACAAAATTCTCACAGGGCCCACAAAACAGGGGCCGATGTGGTGATCAATATGTGAAACCCAAAAGGATAACATTTCCAGTCAACATTTTCAGATTCTGCATCTTTTGCTGATGACTGATGAGCTGATATAATTAGACAATTAATTGATTAGTAAATGGACTGAAGAGTTAATTTTCAGCTATTTATTATAACAGATTATTCGTTTATTTGATTTTTTTCAAGGAAACATGCCAAACATATTTTCTGCTTCTCAAATTCGATGATTTTATGTTTTTTCTGTTTTTTATGGTCATAAACTGAACATATTTTTGTTTGGGACTGTTGGATGAACAAAACAAAATATTTTAATTTAAATGTGTCATGTCAGAATCTGGAAGAATATTAGCAAGAACATTTTTCACAATTTTCTGACACTTTATTCACCTTATTTTTCATGGAAACACGGAGGCAAAACAGAACGCAGCCAGCTTCCGGTTTTTTGTGCGACACTTCCGGTCCAGCACTCTTGACCACTGTGTAAATGGGAATCGCCTTGTTGTTTACCTTGCTGAGTTTAGCTATATATATATATATATATATATATATATACAGTACAGGCCAAAAGTTTGGACACACCTTCTCATTCAATGCATTTTCTTTATTTTCATGACTATTTACATTGTAGATTCTCACTGAAGGCATCAAAACTATGAATGAACACATGTGGAGTTATGTACTTAACAAAAAAAGGTGAAATAACTGAAAACATGTTTTATATTCTAGTTTCTTCAAAATAGCCACCCTTTGCTCTGATTACTGCTTTGCACACTCTTGGCATTCTCTCCATGAGCTTCAAGAGGTAGTCACCTGAAATGGTTTTCCAACAGTCTTGAAGGAGTTCCCAGAGGTGTTTAGCACTTGTCGGCCCCTTTGCCTTCACTCTGCGGTCCAGCTCACCCCAAACCATCTGGATTGGGTTCAGGTCCGGTGACTGTGGAGGCCAGGTCATCTGCCGCAGCACTCCATCACTCTCCTTCTTGGTCAAATAGCCCTTACACAGCCTGGAGGTGTGTTTGGGGTCATTGTCCTGTTGAAAAATAAATGATCGTCCGACTAAACGCAAACCGGATGGGATGGCATGTCGCTGCAGGATGCTGTGGTAGCCATGCTGGTTCAGTGTGCCTTCAATTTTGAATAAATCCCCAACAGTGTCACCAGCAAAACACCCCCACACCATCACACCTCCTCCTCCATGCTTCACAGTGGGAACCAGGCATGTGAAATCCATCCGTTCACCTTTTCTGCGTCTCACAAAGACACGGCGGTTGGAACCAAAGATCTCAAATTTGGACTCATCAGACCAAAGCACAGATTTCCACTGGTCTAATGTCCATTCCTTGTGTTTCTTGGCCCAAACAAATCTCTTCTGCTTGTTGCCTCTCCTTAGCAGTGGTTTCCTAGCAGCTATTTGACCATGAAGGCCTGATTTGTGCAGTCTCCTCTTAACAGTTGTTCTACAGATGGGTCTGCTGCTACAACTCTGTGTGGCATTCATCTGGTCTCTGATCTGAGCTGCTGTTAACTTGCGATTTCTGAGGCTGGTGACTCGGATGAACTTCTCCTCAGAAGCAGAGGTGACTCTTGGTCTTCCTTTCCTGGGTCGGTCCTCATGTGTGCCAGTTACGTTGTAGCGCTTGATGGTTTTTGCGACTCCACTTGGGGACACATTTAAAGTTTTTGCAATTTTCCGGACTGACTGACCTTCATTTCTTAAAGTAATGATGGCCACTCGTTTTTCTTTAGTTAGCTGATTGGTTCTTGCCATAATATGAATTTTAACAGTTGTCCAATAGGGCTGTCGGCTGTGTATTAACCTGACTTCTGCACAACACAACTGATGGTCCCAACCCCATTGATAAAGCAAGAAATTCCACTAATTAACCCTGATAAGGCACACCTGTGAAGTGGAAACCATTTCAGGTGACTACCTCTTGAAGCTCATGGAGAGAATGCCAAGAGTGTGCAAAGCAGTAATCAGAGCAAAGGGTGGCTATTTTGAAGAAACTAGAATATAAAACATGTTTTCAGTTATTTCACCTTTTTTGTTAAGTACATAACTCCACATGTGTTCATTCATAGTTTTGATGCCTTCAGTGAGAATCTACAATGTAAATAGTCATGAAAATAAAGAAAACGCATTGAATGAGAAGGTGTGTCCAAACTTTTGGCCTGTACTGTATATATATATATATCATATTTTTCACGTCACTGTATCACCGTTTAGACTAATCTGATGTTTGTAAAGTCTATAAACACAATGATTGAACAAACATTACTATTTCTGTGTGCACGTTTAGTAATTAACATGGTTACTGTAGATTTGCAGGGCTAACCATTAGCTGTTTGCCGTTAGCTGTTAGCGGTGTCTGTAATAACTCAATAAACGGTTCGTGAAAAAATATTTTTTCCCGTGGATGTCTTAGTTACAACATGATTGAGCTAACTGGAGTAGTTATGTCGTATCCGACAATGGGAGGCTTTTAACAGATGACGTCCTGATGTTAGCTGTTACCTGTTAGCTGTCCCTGTCAGCTGCAGCCACTGATGCTTTCTAGACATCGTGATTTCCCAAAACTGAATAAATACCACACATAGCAACACAAAACTGCTTTGCTGGCTCACTCATGTTGTAACGGCTGGATGGTTGATGCGTACATGCTGATTCGGGTGCTATCAGAGCCGATCCGCGCATCACTATGGTTTAATAATCAACTCAGTCAATAAAAACAACCCGTCCTGTGTTAGGAGTGTATGTCACTGACAGAAAGAAAAGGAAAAAAATATAGAAAAGCAGTGTACACCTCACATATTTATTTCTCACAGTTGCGCACACGTTTGGCTGGCATGCAGAAGCACCGTCTGTGTGTCTGTGTGTCGAGGGTGCGAGCCGCAGCTTCAGCTGCTCAGGTGGAGAGGCTGTGGAGCCCGGTGTGTTTTTTCGCTGATTCGGGTCTGCAGGTTCTCTGCTGGTACACTGGAGACGGGGATCAAGCAGTTTGTCTCACTCGGGATAGATTGTGCTTTTTTGGTTCATAGTTTTTGATTGACGTGCGATTTATTCACGTTTAGAGGGAATAAATTTCCATTATAACGGAAACGTGGGCACAATTATCTATATAAAATACACAGACTAACTAACTAACTAACTAACTGATTGACTAACATAAACAACTGAAAATTGAAAAAATTAGCATGCATTGTTAGCTCCGGTAAGGGAAAGCATGAGGGAAAGCGGCTGACCGGAAGTCACGCACAAAAAAACAGAAGTTGATCACTATTTACTTCCGTGTTTGAAAATAAGGTGGATAGACTTAATTGACAATCCTTTTAAGCCACGTTTTCACCAAACACTTTCGATATGGTACCTTTGGAACCAAAAGTAACCCTTCAGACATGGTACTGACCCTAGGTCCACTTAGCGCTTCCGCCATAAACAGTGCTCTTAAATGTGGGTGGGGTTGTTGTCACTCACTGCTCCATCCAGTACTCACTGTATTTACTCATTATAGGTGACACAAATGGAAATCTGTACCTCGGCTTTCGTCCACAGAACAAGGCTGCACGTCAACATTTTTAGAACAAAATAGAACAGGCTGCAGTGAGAGTCTCTCTCCATGGGATATTTAGAAATAGCGGGTTAGTGCATTTAGTCCTTCTAAGGCAAGCTCAGGGGTTTAGTGTTGCCGGAGCCCACAGGAGCTACGCCTCTAGATGCTTTTCGTTTCTTTCCTCAGAGTGAGGATTAGAACATATGCTGTTCACATAATCCGGTCAAAATTAATACATTTAAACACTTGAAGATCCACTCATTACTAAAAGTATATGTCATGATAGTCAAAGTTGTTAGTTGATTCATGTTGTCAACTCATGCACTGACTAACATTACAAGTTAACGTACCACCTTCGCAGCTGCTGCGAGAGGCAGCAAAACATCCTTTCATTTTGTAGTTACAGTTTACCAATAAAACTCTCCACAGTATGAACAGTGGTTACATGAGCCTCAAAACCAGCAACAGCTCGGCCCTGAGCAAGTGTGACCATCGGCTGTTGACCAATCAACAGACTGCAGTGTTCACAGCTCCACCTTTTAGTACCAGATCTGTGTGCTAGGTACCCCAACAGAGGGGGGACCAAAAATACCATCTACAACTTTTCACAGTGGAAACGGAAATAACGAACACCTGCTTCACTGCATATTATAGTCATGGTCCTATGTTTTGTCTTTCTTCTCTGTTTAGTCTTTGTTCTCAGTTTCTCAGCCAATCTAAAAAAATAATTATTTAATCAAGAAAAATACACTGGTAAATTAATTATATCAATTTGATAATTATAAGTTGTTAGCTGCTGCCGTCATTCTGACTGCACAACAGTAACACCTAAAAGATTTGAAAATGTGGTAAAATCTGGTTAAATGAATTCATTATGTCTCTGTTTATTGCATCAGTTAAAGCAGGCGTCATTGTCAGCCACCGTTTAAAAAAATAAATAAATAATAACTTTTATCCACTCAGACGTTTTTTAATCAACACCCAAAACTTCCTCAAACTTTTCTCAGTGCCACTCCACACCAAGACGTGTTAATTAAAGAATGCTTTTTTAGTCCTCAGGTACTCAGTGATACATAAAACACTAGTAGTTTCAGGATCTATGGTGTGGTGTCAAACTGATGTCACTGCAGGTTGAAGAGACACTTTTAAATCAGATACTGTAAACTCTCTCTCTTTAGCAAATTGTGATTGAAACTTTTTCTTTTTGCTGATTGATGTTGCCCAAATACTTAAAACTTAAAAAGTCTCTTTGAAATATAAAGAACTGTTTTTGATATTTTCACGTGTCCACTTATGAATGCAGCAGCGTTCGTCTCATAAAACTAAATGAAAAAAAAAAGACTGGCTGAATAACAGAATTGTCTCATTTCATTCATGTCTTTTTTGTATGAAAAGATTCCTGTTGTAATTGGTTCATGAATGTGACCTTTTGCATGAGGAACAGTCCATCAACCAGCTGCCCACAGGGTGTGAAAGCAGCTCTTGATATTGAAACGTGTCTTATCTAGCAAAGCTATCTTGCTAGCATGCTCATGATTCTGACTAGCAAGAATAAGGTTCACGTAATTGGATATAGTTGCTTCTTTTGCATCCCAGACTTTAAAATGCCACAGCCAAAAGAAAGCATTAGCCTCATCCTGCAAGGATGTGTTGAATGTCCTGCAAGAGATGTGAAAATGAGATAGCAAGAGATAAAGCTGAATAGCCAAAGTGTTTCAAATGCCTCATTTGCACTACATGAGTCAGACCATGTTTGGTCTCAGCGGGAATGTCTGGCTTGACCTTAGAGAAAGAATTCATCTAGGCATTCGCAGTTGATCACAGTTGACCTCCCTCACATATAGTACAATGGCCTTATTTTAATTGTCCCAGCTGCAAACTGGGAGGTTTGCAAAAATGAAATGTACACATGTCCTGGAGGTCTCAAACCACCGCTGAGGGGGAGAAAGGAAAGAACAAAAATTTAACCACCCATGCAAGAATGAAAAACCCTCAGCTCCTTAGTGGTGCTTAGAAAGACTTTCAAAACAAGAATTCAGACACAGAATACTTGCACTGATTAGCTCAGTATTCCCAGAGTCAGTAGCCCCTTTTACACAGAGATCGCACTATAGAGCCACTATGAAGTCCCTTCCTTATGCCCCCTTTACATTTTTACACAGAACCTAATAACAGCAGCATCATAACTCTCCAGTGTGTGATTTTTCACTGCATCGCAGCTTTGCAGAATCAAGAGAAGTGTGATGGGTGTGACATGTAACACATCAGCATCAGCCTCTAGTGTGACATATGCATCAGCATCAGCAGTGCTTTCTAAACAACAGCAATCATTTACCATCACTGTAATATGGCGGCTGATCACGTCTTCTGTTGGAGAGGAGTCATTGTTTTCCAGATTTGTGGACATTTACGGCAGCTGTTCTTCTTCTTTGAGTTAGCCACTAATTGCTAACAACTACTTTTTAAATCTTCTGCACTGGGTTGTGCCGCTTGAAACTGACGAGGCGCGTATCCGTGTGCCGAAGAAGCGCATGTCCGCGCGCTTACTGGCGGGCACGTCCTGAAGACCTGTGTGAATTTTCCACAGGAGATATTCTTACTTTTTTTGTCTATTCAAGAAATTAGCCACAAATGCTATACACCAGGAAATATTATTTTATTTATCTATGTTTTTATTTGTGTATGATTTTGTACTTATTTATTTTGATACTGTACCTGAAGTTATATGAGTAAAAAGGAAACGGTTTCTTATCCTGTGTCACTGTTTTTGTTTGTTTCTTTGAGATGATTATTGAAAAGTTGGTTGTATCTTGGTTAAAATGCTCTATTAAAGGAAAGATAAAAAATATTGCAATATCTTGTGTGCTGTAAAGTGGTTTGGAAAAAAATGAAATCGGAATTGGCCATCCAAACACTCTGCAAATTGGAAATCAGTAGGCCTGTCGGCCCAAAAAATTGTAATCGGTGCAAGTCTACTAATAATTTATGTTGGAAATGTCAGACAGAAACAGGAACATTTGTTACACCCGCAAACGTAATAACAGCCCACAAACGTAATAAACCACAAATGTAATACAAATCTACAGCTTTGAGTGTAATAATCCCTCAAATGTAATAAATTTCCCACAAACGTAATAGCTGCTGCCTACTACAAACGTAACACACAATTTTCCGCAAATGTAATAACTGTTACATTACATTTGCAGGAAATGTCTACATATGTGGGAAGGTGAAAATCTAAACTGTAATAACTTCCCACAAATGTAATATGAGACTGAATAATGATCTTTGTGGTTGTTGTTTGTTTACTTATACACCTGCCAATAGTGATGAGTGTGTTGACAAGCAACCCGCAGGTTGGGTGGGGCGGGTCAGAAAGTGACAGAGCAGCATTCTGAGTAAGTTAGAAATAACTTACAGAAACACACACATACACACACACACACACTGGTCATTCCTTGTCAGTTCACAGAATTACTCTGTGGCAGCAAATATGTTGTTTAATTGGATTTATTTTATTTTCTTCTGCCTCCTGTTAATACGGATTTAATGGGAAATTTATTACATTTGCGAGATTATTACATTCAAAGCTGCAGATTTGTATTACGTTTGTGGTTTATTACGTTTGTGGGCTGTTATTACGTTTGCGGGTGTAAAAACATTTCACTATGAAATATGGGAATGTAAACGAGCACATGTTAGCTAGGGTCAGCAATGAAGTTAAAAGCTTAAAGAGGTCACGGGCAGGCTGTTTTGTTTGTAGTGTGTTTGTTGAACTGTAATGATGTGGTGTTTAGTTGTACCATTGTTGCTGCTAAATTACTATTAAGAAGAATGTGTAGCTACCAGGTGTCTGTTCATATGTTAAATTCCAATAACAGTTCTGTGGGTTTGTTCAAATGTGGCTGAATAGATGAATGAAAAATGTGAATTGTGGAAAAAAAGAGATATTTCACAGGATAAGTGAAGCCTTGGTCCAACTGGAGTCAGCGATTGATCAAAATCATAAGGCTTCTGTGAACCGAATTTCCCAGCCATCCATATTTGAGGAAACATTTCAGTCTGGACCAAATTGGTGGACCGTCCAACTGATAGACCAGCACTGCCATCCTTGGAGCCACTAGCATGGCCAAAAACACACCAGTCTGTAGAGTTTTTCCGTTTTCGGAAAGACTCAAATTCTTGCCTTAGACACAAAAATGAAGTAACTAATTGTGTCAGTGTAGAGGGCTTTTCTTTGGTTTTCTTTGCAAGGATGTGTTGATACAAAAGGCAGAATCTGTTCACCAAACCTCTAAAGGTATCAAAAGAAGAGGCATAGTTTTCTTGAGTCCTCTGTCAGATAGTCACGAACATGGCTTTAGTGTTACTGTAGATCCTGTTATAACATTTGTGATGCTAAAGCCTCGGTTTGGATGATTCACAGCTCAGTTCTTCATGTTCCATTCCACTGGCTCGGGCCACACGGCAAGATTTATATGACGCCGTTGAGGTCTTAAACATTTCTCCCTGAAGATGAATGTGATGTTATTGGGCAGCCCACAACGTTCCTGTTCGGTACTGTTGACAATTTGTACCATTTTGATTTTTACAGAGGAAATGATTTTAGCAGAAGTGGACCACAGAGAACTCAAACATTGATCAAAAACAGCAGGTCACTCAGCAGCCATGTTTGTGTTCTCAAACTGTATTTCTCTCTCATGTTTATTTTCATGCAGGGTGAGCTAAAGTGCAATAGCCTTACATCAGGTCGGCTAATTTCACATGAAGCAGTCATTCATCATGTTAGTTCTGGAGTAGCCCTCCAAGGTAGCAGTGGTATCCATTGTGGTAACTGATCTGGACAGCGCTAATGTTGGTTGGAGATTGTTTCCATATGGGGCCTGTTTTCAAGCAGTCATTTTGCTTGGGTCTAGAAACCAGCTTCCATTTCATAGTTTGCCAACGTTGAGTGTGCAATGTGAAAAATAAAACAACTTTCTCACTCGTAGTCATAACAACACCGTCCACCTTTCACCTTGGCAGATAAATCAAAAGCAGGTCGCTGGAAATTCTTAAGAGACGAAAATCAGTATGTTAGAGTGAAACTACCTGATTAATTATTTCTACCACCAGTTAGTACATCATGTAGAATTGATTATGATAAAATGCAAAGCTTGTTAATTTGAGGACAGCTTTTCAAAAACAAAAGGACTTTCAGAAAGCAACCGATCTAAAACATGAGGGTTACAATTACCCTGAAAAACATCTATGAAAATCTGTAGAGCTGAAAGAATTAATAAAGTAGTTCATTGACATTAAAATGATAATGGTTTATCAGTTAACAAAGATAGGACCAAATAATTGTTTTGCAAGTCAGAAGTAAGTCTCAAGTCTTTGCATTCAAGTTTCCTCAAGTCCCAAGTAGGGCTGCAACGATTAGTCGACTAATCGATGACTAATCGGTGACTATTAGTCTAGTAGTCGACTAATCGGTTTGAGTCATTTTTCATGGAAAAGTACGATAAAAGTACCCCAAAATACTCTTCTTGCAGCTTCTTATGTTCAAATATTGGCAGCTTTACACACTCTCCCATGATGGTGAACTAAACCCCTTTGGTGTGAGTACGAAACAAGACATTAGATGACATGATTTTGGCGTTTGGGAGATACAGACTGACATTTTTCAACATTTTAACACATTTTTCAATAAAATGATTAGTCAACTAATAATAATAAAAGAAATAATCGACAGAGTAGTCGACAATGAAAATAATCATTAGTTGCAGCCCTAGTCTCAAGTCCTAAACTTTGAGTTTCGAGTACTACACTAGTCAGAATGTGCTCTTCACCAAATGTAATGCTGTTTTAACAACACAGTAATAATACATGAAACTTAGAAAAATTATAAATGCTTTTTCAGTTTTGTGTGTGTTTGATAAAACACGTTCAAGTGTGACTGAACTTGAATCATAATAAAAAAGTAGTGCTGACTGTGCACTTTTTACAGCTTAAAGTACTGTTAACTAGTACCACAACAGAATGAACTTTGTATGTTTGTATGCATAATGCAAATGTAAATGTTGTAAAATAGAGCACTGTAATGTCATATGTGACATTGCCAACCCTTACATACATTTTAATCTTTGGACTTGAGGAAAGTTATTAGGTATTTTCAAGTCAGAGGGTCCAAGTGAAGTCACAAGCCATTGTTGTTTGAGTGTGCGTTCACACCTGCCCTGTTTGGTTCATTTCAATCGAACTCAAGTTCGTTTGCCCGCTAAGTGCAGGCGTGAACACAGTAATTGCACTCGGGTGCGCACCAAAACAACTGGACGGAGACCTTCTTGAAGAAGTGGTCTCGGTCTGGTTACAAACAAACTCTGGTGGAGTTCGTTTGTGACGAGAACATGTTCCGACCTTAATCCGAACCAACTAAAGTGACGCATTTATCTTGCAAGTGTACTCTTCTTCAGTGTTTTGTTTACTTCCTGGATTTTTCCCGCATGGAAATTCTGACCAATCAAGAGCAGCTTTCTCACACAAGGCATTTTATCTGGTCTGCCTGTAAATGCTGCCATGAGAACATGAACCAACTCTAGGCAGTTGTGCAACTTTGTCACAAAATTAGTCCCTGATTCGGACCAAAGCAAGACAACTCTAGGTCTGAAAGCACCCGTGAAGTCCAAGTCAAGTTAAGTTTTTTTTATTTTTTTATTTTTTTTTTGAGTTTTCAAGTGGAGTCTATAGTCATCAGATTCGTGACTTGGGTTAGACTTAAGTACAAGAAATGTGACTTGAGTCTAACATCTGTCAATTAGGATTAGGACTGTTGGTTGGACACAAGACACAAAACATCATCTTGGGCTCTGGAAAATTGTCACAGGTATTTTTGACTTTTTTTTTTTTTTTTTTTACAGTTCATAGATTAAAAGGTGAATCAAAAAAGTTGATCCATGATTAAGATTGATGTTCATTGCAGACCTAAAATGTAGATCTTAACCGACGACATCAGCTGTAAGAAGGTCACAGTTTGTTAGTCTGTCATTATCCTTTAAATCAAACCACATGTTGTGAGCCCTGACTAAAAAAATCAGAATCATTATATTTAACTGTATAGATTTTTTGAGCCAAATTGCACAAACATCTCAGGCTGAGGGTTTAACAAAACCTTTAATAAAGCCATTCATAGTCAAGCCTCACAAGTACCATCTGCATAATGTGACAATGACAGTAATATGCCAGTTTTAGATCATTGTAGTCTTTGAAATGTATATGAAGTGTTTTGTACTCGGTTTGTCAGAATAAAGGACTCTTTCTCTGCATAGTAATTAATGCCCCCCCCCCCCCCCCCCCCCCCCCACTTCCCTTTTCCTTTCCTCAAACACTTGCCTCATTTCCCGCCCCCTCATTCCTCAAATGAGCCTCTATCTAGCCCACTTCTCTAAGGGCGGACTCTTTGACCCCTCCGCTTTCCCCACTTGAAACAGGCCTTGCTGCGTGATATGGAGGCCTATATATGTGCCCGCCTGAGCTTGACCCCTGCAGTGAGCTGCCACACCGAAGTCCACGTTTCAAAGTTACAAAGCTCCTGCAGCGATTCTGGCATGGCTTCAGAGGATGACAGCTAACGGTGGGGGAGCTTCAACTGGAGGATGTGTCCAGAGGTCCAGCCTCCCGCCATGCTGGGTCCCAGGTGTGCATCCTTTCATGGACATAATGTGTTTTTTCTTCCATTTCTCTTTTGTGCATCCTGGGTGAATTAGCATGTGATGCAAATGCAGCAATGAGTGGAGTGGAGTAAACTGAGAAGGTTAATGGTGAAATGTCAACCACAGACGGCTGGAGGCACTGGGGAAAAGTGGATTATTATACTTAACTTTGCAAAGACACTACTACTGAAGACCAGGTGTTCTCAAAGTTTTGATGACTGAGTGCCAAATTTAGATAGCCAGCATATAATTGAGGAGAAGTTTCCACATAAAACAAAACATCTTTTTGATCTTCCACATTAAATCACTGACTTTAGCAAACACCACCAGCAGTTATGACAACACGTAATTGCTGCGACACGTGAGGTGCCACACTAGTTGCCATGCAACCTGTAGCTTTCCACAAGTTGTCATTCCTAACCTGACAGACAGTTTTTAGGGGGGTGCAGTTTGACATGATAGCCAGGCAATGTATGAAATATGAGCATAGACTGTATAAATAACAGAAATAGCAATGGTGACGTCACCCATTGGTTTGTGGACTTTGATGCCTCGAGTTTGGCATTTTGGCTGTCACCATCTTTGATTTTTGAAACCATATAACATACTTTTTTCTTATAACAAACTATATCATGACTTTTTTTTTTAAAGATTTTTAGGCCATACTATACTATGACTTTTTATGACTTTTCGACCTTTTTGAGTATAATGTGCTCAGATTTTTTTTTCTTTTTACATTTTTATATTCTATACAATGACTTTATTATGAAATGCTACACTTTGACTTTTTATGACTCACCATGCTATGGCTTTATTCCATGACTTTTTTTTTGTACATTTTTGTGACAAACTACACAAATACTTTTGTGACCATACTATGCTATCACTTTGTCCTTTTTTCTAACAAAATATACAATGATTTTTCGTAGCATAATAAACAATGACTTTTTTATGGGATAATATACCATGACTTAATTTTTTTTTTTTTTTTTTACATTTTTGTGACAAACTACACGAAGACTTCTGTGACTGTACTATGCTATCACTTTTTTGTCCTTTTTTGTAACACAATATCCAATGATTTTTCGTGGCATACTAAACAATGACTTTTTTATGGGATAATATACCATGACATTTTTTACAGCATACTATCCTATAACTTTGTCATGGCTTAATATAATGACATATATTTTCTGACATTGTTATGACATACTCCTCCATGATGACATCATGGAGCAGATGGATGTGAAGACACCTTGCACTACCCCACCTTCAGCTTGATGATGCCCCACAGGTTCACAAGTGAGTTTAGGGCTGGATACATACTTGGCCAGTCCATCACCTTCACCTTCACCTTCACCTTCCTCAGCAAGGCAGATGTCATCTACTAGGTGTGTTTTTTTTTCATGTTGGAAAACTGCATTGTGGCTCAGTTTCCGAAAAGGAGCGATCATGCTCTGCTTGGAATTCATGTTTCCCTAAATGAACCGAGCTCCCCAGAGCCGGCAGCACTCATGCAGCCCCAAACCATGACCATTTTTTCATGACTTTGGAAGTCATACTATACTATGACTTTGTTTCATGATTTTGGACGACATACTATACTATGACTTTTTTCATGATTTTGGACGACATACTATACTATGACATTTTTTCATGGTTTTGACTGACATACTAAACTATGACATTTTTCATGATTTTCGAACGACATACTATACTATGACTTTGTTTCATGATTTTCGAATGACATACTATACTATGACTTTATTCATTATTTTGGACGACATACTATACTATGACTTTTTTTCATGATTTTGGACGACATACTATACTATGACTTTTTTTCATGGTTTTGAATGACATACTATACTATGACATTTTTTCATGGTTTTGACTGACATACTATACTATGACATTTTTCATGATTTTCGAACGACATACTAAACTATGACATTTTTCATGATTTTCGAACGACATACTATACTATGACTTTGTTTCATGATTTTGGACGACACACGAAACTATGACTTTGTTTCATGATTTTGGACGACATACTATACTATGACTTTTTTCATGGTTTTGACTGACATACTAAACTATGACATTTTTCATGATTTTCGAACGACATACTATACTATGACTTTGTTTCATGATTTTGGATGACATACTATGACTTTGTTTGATGATTTTGGACGACATACTATACTATGACTTTGTTTCATGATTTTGGATGACATACTATGACTTTGTTTGATGATTTTGGACGACATACTATACTATGACTTTGTTTCATGATTTTGGACGACATACTATACTATGACTTTTTTTCATGATTTTGGACGACATACAAAACTATGACTTTGTTTCATGATTTTGGACGACATACTATACTATGACTTTGTTTCATGATTTTGGTTTGGTTTGGATTTTGGTTTTGACTGACATACTATACTGTGACATTTTTTCATGGTTTTGACTGACATACTATACTATGACATTTTTCATGATTTTGACTGACATACTATACTATGACATTTTTCATGATTTTCGAACGACATACTATACTATGACTTTTTTCATGATTTTGACAACATACTATGACTTTATTCATGATTTTAGACGACATACTATACTATGACATTTTTCATGGTTTTGACTGACATACTAAACTATGACATTTTTCATGGTTTTGACTGACATACTAAACTATGACATTTTTCATGATTTTCGAACAACATACTATACTATGACTTTTTTTCATGGTTTTTGACCAACATACTGAACTATGTTTTTTTTTTCTCCATGATTTTGGAAGTCATACAATACTATGACTGTTTTTCATTATTTTGTACGTCATACTATACTATGACTTTTTTATGATTCCATGATTTTGACCGACATACAGTACTATGACTTTTTTTCAACTATACTATGTTATGACTTTTTTTCATGGTTTTTTGGAGTATTTTTCGACATACCATACTATTACTTTTTTCAGAATTTTTCACATATTATACTTGGACTTTTTTTGCTTACTCTACTAGGACTTTTTTTCCACATTTTTCTGACATATTATACCATGACTTTTTTTGCATACTATGCTGACTTTTTTTCCCCACAATTGTTTTGCATACTCTACCATAACTTTTTTTTTTCACATTTTTACAACACTCTATGCTATGACTTTTTCGCATACTATGCTCTGACTATTTTTCACTTTTTTCGACGTACTATACTAGGACTTTTTTTTTTTTTTTTTTTTACATTTTTCAACATATTATACTGAGGATTTTTTTCCCCACATTTTTCAACATACTATACTGACATTTTTTCATATATTCCGACATGCTATACTGTCTTTTTTTTTCACACTAATGACATACTGTAGTATGACTTTTGTTTGGTATACTATTCTAAGACTTTTTTTGTAACATAGTATTAATTCATTTATGACATGTCTGTGCAGCCCATGACCACGCAAAATGTTTCTGAGGCCTGCACTGTTAGACGCTATGCTTTGGACATTTTCTTATGCAGTATCTTCTAGCACTAGTAAGACTTCACTTAATGTCAGTGTCAACACTGGTTGACTGGCAGACATCAGCCGTACTTCATTTAATCCATTTCCTAATTAATAACATGAAATGAGATGCATAGATCTATCTGAGGCATGTTAAAAGTGCCAAGAGCAAAAGGCTGTCTGGACAGTAAGAGCCATAAGAAAAAAAACAATGCTAAGTGAAGATTCGAACCCACTTGAGGAAGACATATTGACTAAGGATTTCTGATTAATATTCAAAGACTGAACAAATATTTTACCAGTACAGCCTTCTGTTGCAAAGGCAGGAGGTGTGTAAACCAGATAAACGACACAACAGACATCCAATTTCAGTGGTTTATGCCAGAGTAGTAAAAACCACAAGTGCTAGGCTCCTGTTTGCTGCTGTTGGAATATTTAAATCATACTTGTGTGACCTCCACATTCTCCTGTGCCACTGTGCCAAATGCCAACTGAGAAAATGGGGATAACTCATTCAATATTTTCAATCTTTGTTGAGTAACTGAAAATATTGGGATTTGTGATTACAGACGTTGTTATATTGATTCATATGTGGGCAGCAGCAATTTCACTCATGTGGAACTGCTGCTTAAAATACAGATCTCAACAAAGGGCAAACAGTTACTGACAAAGCAATTTTCCACTCAAGGTCTCTATAAGACATTAAGTAAGGTTTAACTTAACCCCATACATCACGGTATAAAAACCAAACTGTATTTCAGTGGCTGGATGCCTCGCATATGACAAGACTGTAATTACAACAGGATAAAAACAAATAGCATCTTCCGTACAGTAATGCATAGTCAAAGAAACTTATTTTATGGAGAAAACACCTGAGAACCAATTGACCCTTGCTTTATCACTTTGCCTTGAAATGATAACAGTTCTTCTGGGTTAGATTTAATGTACCTGGAGGTGGGACACAGTGTAATAAATATTAGGACAGTTTAGTTCAGCACACTGGATCAAACAGCACAATAACTGAGGATAAAATACTGACTTCAGGTTTAAATTAAAGCCGCAGTTCCCCACAGCTCTTTAGACCTTTTTAGGTTCTTTCAGCTCATTGTTTTGGGGGGTTTTTTTTGGCCTCCAACTTTACTGTTTTGATTCATTCTCACCACTCTCATCAGTGTTTGCAGCAGCAGCAGCAACGTTCAGCAAAAAGTAATGTTAACTTGCCCTCTCTGCCTTTGACTGCTAGGTATGGTCAGAAATGTGCTCTGATGCAACTGTAACCACACCCAACGGTGATATCACAGCATACAGAAGAGCATCTGTACATCTCTGTAGCAAGGTGAGAAATTAAACTACCACAGAGCAGAAGATTTTCAGGGGGTGCTTGGATACTCTTTAATAAAGCTGATATGTCAAATATTACAGCTGGTGGTGCTGCCTCCATGTGGCCAGATTGTTAAATCTATAATAATTTTTTTTACTGTGGACTAAGAAATGTCAGCCTTTTTATACTACCAGTGATTTTTTTTTCCCAAAAAAAGCCTGAAAGCTGGAAGTCATAATCTTTGTTTTATTTAAGTGTGTTCAGTGTGCTGAAGTAGAAACTGTTCTTATACTTACACACAATGTTCTGCAGCTGAAACTGGACAACGTAAGAGTGAAATGCATTGATGATGATACATTTTTCCACACATTTGGACAGTTCTGGTGAAATGCAGCTCCTGGTTTGAACTGGTCTTTGTTCCTGCAGGCTTCATAGTTGCTTAACGTGGTGGCAGGAAGGGGAATGGCTGAGAACAATATGGGCAAGTCTTTCATCAGACATCTGTCATCTCATCTTCCATCTCATCCCCCTCTGTTTCACCTTCTGCCTCTCCTTCCTCCTCCTCCTCCTCCTCTGATGTCACGTCCAGCTCATCCATCTGGGAGATGCACTTTGGACACGAGCAGACAAACAGGTAGTTCTCCCTGGGAAGAAAATGTTCCACCAGTCATATTGTTGCACTTCTGACAAGAGCTGAAATTAATCAGAGGCATTTTACAGTCTGCTGTTCAGAATGCTGCGCACTAGAGCAAATTAGTGTTAAACACTTTGTGCAATTAATACTTTCAATCAGCATGTGTGATTTGGGGGCCTCATGAATATTAGTACAGGCCTTCAGTCACACCACCAACCTGGAGTGCAACTGTACTTTTTCAAGGGTGAGAATGATCACAGGATGCTGTAGAAAGTCTTTCAGAGACTTGCAAAACAAACTTGCCCCCCGTCAGTGTTGGACTGACATGTTGATCAATGAGGAGCGAAAGCACAGAAGTGGCCATTAGACCCCTCGCATCTCTGCCTCGAGACTCTCTATTATTGCCTGGAAGGCTTTTTATTGATCCAAATGGAATTCATAACAGTATGACCCCCCATTCAAGTGAATCATCTGAGGGATTACAGATGCTTACCTCAGAATTTTGTGTCTGCTATGACGGCTTCGGTCCCGCTGACAGCAGTCCAAGTAACTGATGCAGATCTCCTGGAAAATAAAGGTAAACAAACAGGTGAACTGGTTGAAGGACCAAAAGTTATCACATGCCTGAGTTATTGAGCCTTAAAGTAACACTTCAACCTCCAAAATCACCATTTGTATATCAATTACTCACTCAGTGTTATTTTAAAGTCATGGACAAAACTTTTCTCGCATCTCTCCAAAGTGAGAGAAGAATCTAAAAACTGAAATGACTTAGGGTGCTTTCACACCTGCCCTGTTTGGTTCAGTTCAATCAAACTCAAGTGTGTTTGCCCCTTAAGTGTGGTTGTTTGGGCAGGTGTGAACACAGCAATCGCACTCAGATGTGCACCAAAACAACCAGACCGAGACCTTCTTGAAGAGGTGGTCTCAGTTTGGTCACAAACGAACTCTGGTGCGGTTCGTTTGTGGTGAGAACGTGTTCCGACCTGGATCTGAACCAACCGCAGTCACATGACACATTGTTTGGGTTAAACATGAGCATGTTACAGTCCTGGAGGATTATTAATGTGCACCTCCTCCTGTACTGCCTTAATATGCACATTCAGCACATCCAATGCATCAAAACATTGTTTTCTAGTTGGAGCCGCGCCTCGTTTTCAAACTGTATGGTTTGACTAAAATGAACAATGACAGCAATATAGTCCACGATGAGCAGCGCTAAAATCAACCTGCGCAGTTGTCCCTCCATTGTGACATTAGAAAGTGTCACATTTATCTTGCAAGTGTACTCTTCTTCAACTTCCTGGGTTTTTCCCGCATGGAAATTCTGACCAATCAAGAGCAGCTTTCTCGTGCAGGCATTTTATCTGGTCCGCTTGTAAATGCTGTCACGAGAACACGAAGCAACTCTGGGGAACTGTGCAACTTTGTAACAAAATAAGTCCCTGATTTGGACCAAAGGAGACAACTCTAGGTCTGAAAGCACCCATAAAGTCATAGGGGTCCGTGTTTAGCAACAGCAAAAGGTAAATATCAAAAACGTCTCACACAACTCATGCAGTAAAATCCAGGTCTTATTTTTCCAGTTGTGTGCTCAGTACTTCCCCAACAGGGGAAACTGAACTTATCTCATCTATGTTCTCTTCAGTGCCAGACTCCATTGAAAAAAAACACAAACAGTAATTCTCAAACACAGGAGTTTCTGGTCTACCACTGCCTAAACGAGTTTGTGTTATTGTATGACTTTGGTGAGTCTGAACTAACCCATTAAAAATACCAAAGTCACACAATAATACAAACAAACTGATTGAAGCAGCAGTAGCAGCTCCTGTGTTCAGTGAGGTAAAATTACTGTTTTTGTCAATGGAGTCTGGCACTGAAGAAAGCATAGATCAGTTTGACTTTCAGTTCAGCTTCCAGTTGGAAAGGGTTGTCTGTTTGAGTACCGAGCATAAAACTGTATAAATGAGACTTGGGTTATACTGCACGAGTTGTGTGTGTGAGAGTTTGTGAACAGATGTTTGTTTAGTACAGACCCCTATGACTTCAGTTCATGGAGAATTTTCTCAGTTTTTAGAGTCTTTACCGACCATGGTGACATGCGAGAAAAACTATGTTTTCTTCATGAGGTTAACGGAACGTTTTTCAAACAGCAGAAATAATTCAAGTATTTGTAACAGTTTTTTTCCCCTCTCATGCAGGAAGTCGCTGTGTCCCTCCATCTTCCTACTGGTGAAATCTTACACAAAGCGCTCCTGTCTTAGCAAGCACTGAAAGGAGAGCTTTGCTGTGAAAGTAGTGCGGCTGCTGTGACATTACTGTGCCACGCAGATGCAAGGCTTCTCAATCTTTCTGACAGCTTGACAAACCAACTGCAATCCTCAAAGTCTCAGCCTTCTAATACCGTCTGACAAGGGAGCACACAAAGCTAGAGAGGGATGTTCTGTCCTGTCTGTCCCGGGCCAGAATTTATCACTCCGAACCCAGACGTGTCAGCTGACCTCTCCTGGGTTGATGTCACTGAGGGCGCTGAGCTGAAGCAGGAAATTGTTGTCGGGGAAAGACGCCTCTGCGTTGGGTATGCAGCTGTGGTTACCTGCAGGGGTCAGGAACACATAAAAAAAGGGTCGTCAGATGGTGTCACGACCAGAGTAACAGTTTCTGTGAACTGGAGTGACAGCACTCATAACATGGAGATCATCTGCACTCACATGAGCTCTGAAGCAGAAACAGTCCTGAGCCCTCGCAGTTCAGAAAGTCTCCCGTTTCTACAGAGGAGAGAGACAAGTGATGCTGAGATGTGAACACAGGTTACATAACAATCACAGCAATGTCACTGGGACGACACAGACAACAGTAAACACTCGCTCATTCAGTCCTCTACACAAATCTGCTCAATTAAGACAGAAATAATTTACTCAACAAAATACTGCAAGACTGAGATAAAACTGTGACCTTTCTCTATGTCCTTGTACAGCTGGTCGATAAAAGAGTCCAATTGCTCCTTCTGCTGGGCGGGAAGCTCCAGTGCATCGCAGGCATGAACCCACTGACTCAAGGAGCTGAGGAGAAGAATACAGCAGAGAGAACATTATCTAAACCAAACCATGATCCAGAATTGTTAAAGTAAGTAAGTAAATTTTATTTATATAGCACTTTTTGAAGACAAAGGTCATAAGGGAGCAGGCAGACCATTTCAATGTTTAGGTGCTACGGCTGCAAAGGCTCAATCACCACAGGTCTTAAGGCGAGTGCGTGAGACAGATGACAAATATAGTGTATTAGATTGAAGAGAGTGAGCTGAAGTACAGGTGAAGTAGTTCAGCTATATAAGAGAGGGAGCCTGACCATGTAATGCTCTGTACATAAGAACGAGAATTTCGAACTGGATCCTAAACTCAACAGGGAGCCAGTGAAGGAATTTTAAAGGTGAAGAACAAGAGAAAAGGGCGGCAGGATATGGGTGGTTGATACTGTGGTTGAATATCACATCAATGATGTTACTGATGACTTGTGTCGAGTTTCAAAAACATTAAAATCTGTGTTATTTGCAGATGTTACCACTATTTTATGCTCCGGAGAGGATTTACAGCTGCAGCAGAAAAGAATAAACTGAACAGATGGTTTGACAAAAACAAAACTGTTACTAAATTTGATAAGGTCCAAAATGATGTTATTTGGAAATCGAAAAATGTATACGCAAGTGCAAATCAAAAAATAATGGATCATAAAAATCAGCTGGAAACCTCAATTAAGTCGCACTCAATCAAAGCTGGCAAGGAACGTTGCAGTTATGGGAAAATCAAGATGCCAACTGAACCATAAATCAAAATAAATATCTATATATATTATCTACTGCTCACTTATTTTACTGCATCTTAATTACTGCGTGGAGGTCTGGGGTAACACCTTGCAAAGACATTTGATGATGTCACGTTAGGCTCTGTGACATTGTAACAGGCATTTGTCAGTGTTTTCTAATGTTTCCTTTACTAACAATTATTCTGCAAAGTAATCAGTTTGACTGTAACTAACAGTCGTTGCAGCTCTGCTCTGTTTTGCACTTCTGGATCATAGTTACATTTTGAAGTTTAGTTTTATACTGATACTCTCTTAACTAACTCAAAAAATACCTGAGTGCAATATTTTGGTCTTTCATGATGCGTTTATCACGCAGGTTAAGATCACGATGACGATAAAAATACTACATATTAAACTGGATCCCATATGTACGACAGTCACGGCCACATTTTCTGGTATTGACAGATTGCCTGGTCTAACCAACTTAAAAATAACGTACTGGAATGTCTCCCAGTTTGATAATGTATACCTTTGTTACAAATCTTTTTTTCACAATGGAAAATATTTAAAGAAAACACACTGTTTAAAAAGGATAATGAGGAAAGACCGTCTGAAGTCGTGCTGTGTAACTGCCATAAACCCACAATACTCTTTGTATCTGCATGTTCATATATATATATACAGTACAGGCCAAAAGTTTGGACACACCTTCTCATTCAATGTGTTTTCTTTATTTTCATGACTATTTACATTGTAGATTCTCACTGAAGGCATCAAAACTATGAATGAACACATGTGGAGTTATGTACTTAACAAAAAAAGGTGAAATAACTGAAAACATGTTTTATATTCTAGTTTCTTCAAAATAGCCACCCTTTGCTCTGATTACTGCTTTGCACACTCTTGGCATTCTCTCCATGAGCTTCAAGAGGTAGTCACCTGAAATGGTTTCCACTTCACAGGTGTGCCTTATCAGGGTTAATTAGTGGAATTTCTTGCTTTATCAATGGGGTTGGGACCATCAGTTGTGTTGTGCAGAAGTCAGGTTAATACACAGCCGACAGCCCTATTGGACAACTGTTAAAATTCATATTATGGCAAGAACCAATCAGCTAACTAAAGAAAAACGAGTGGCCATCATTACTTTAAGAAATGAAGGTCAGTCAGTCCGGAAAATTGCAAAAACTTTAAATGTGTCCCCAAGTGGAGTCGCAAAAACCATCAAGCGCTACAACGAAACTGGCACACATGAGGACCGACCCAGGAAAGGAAGACCAAGAGTCACCTCTGCTTCTGAGGATAAGTTCATCCGAGTCACCAGCCTCAGAAATCGCAAGTTAACAGCAGCTCAGATCAGAGAGCAGATGAATGCCACACAGAGTTCTAGCAGCAGACCCATCTCTAGAACAACTGTTAAGAGGAGACTGCGCCAATCAGGCCTTCATGGTCAAATAGCTGCTAGGAAACCACTGCTAAGGAGAGGCAACAAGCAGAAGAGATTTGTTTGGGCCAAGAAACACAAGGAATGGACATTAGACCAGTGGAAATCTGTGCTTTGGTCTGATGAGTCCAAATTTGAGATCTTTGGTTCCAACCGCCGTGTCTTTGTGAGACGCAGAAAAGGTGAACGGATGGATTCCACATGCCTGGTTCCCACTGTGAAGCATGGAGGAGGAGGTGTGATGGTGTGGGGGTGTTTTGCTGGTGACACTGTTGGGGATTTATTCAAAATTGAAGGCACACTGAACCAGCATGGCTACCACAGCATCCTGCAGCGACATGCCATCCCATCCGGTTTGCGTTTAGTTGGACGATCATTTATTTTTCAACAGGACAATGACCCCAAACACACCTCCAGGCTGTGTAAGGGCTATTTGACCAAGAAGGAGAGTGATGGAGTGCTGCGGCAGATGACCTGGCCTCCACAGTCACCGGACCTGAACCCAATCGAGATGGTTTGGGGTGAGCTGGACCGCAGAGTGAAGGCAAAGGGGCCAACAAGTGCTAAACACCTCTGGGAACTCCTTCAAGACTGTTGGAAAACCATTTCAGGTGACTACCTCTTGAAGCTCATGGAGAGAATGCCAAGAGTGTGCAAAGCAGTAATCAGAGCAAAGGGTGGCTATTTTGAAGAAACTAGAATATAAAACATGTTTTCAGTTATTTCACCTTTTTTTGTTAAGTACATAACTCCACATGTGTTCATTCATAGTTTTGATGCCTTCAGTGAGAATCTACAATGTAAATAGTCATGAAAATAAAGAAAACACATTGAATGAGAAGGTGTGTCCAAACTTTTGGCCTGTACTGTATATACAGTGTTCTTTTTTCTTTGCAAACAACAAGAGAGGAGAGCGTTTACCTCGTGCCGATGCCTTGTCCGTTGGTTCCAACCAGAGCGAACAGAGAGCGGAATCCCTCAGGGACAAACCACTGCAATGCAATCATATATTCACTGATCAATGCCAAATAAATATTAATCTCATTTGGCCCTGTTCATCCTAATGGTCAGGGTCAGCTGTAGTATCTAGAGATGGTAGGAATTCATTGTGCATTGATTTATTGAGTTGCATTATTATAAACCTCATTCAGGCTGTGACACACAGTTCAACATGTCAGATATTAACTTCATCATTATACATATATATTTCTGTAACATGGTGCCTGTGGTAAAGGTTTCCTACAATAGCATCAAAATGACGCGGGAAATTTCAGATGACATTTATATTATTAAAGTGATTTAATATGTAGAGCAACATTTAGAGGACAAAGCAAACCAAATAAAAGTCAGAGACCTGACAGCTGAAAGCTCATCACTGAACTGCTATAATTAGCTGCTCTGAGCAACACGCTCCAAGATTTAATGTGCAACTGCTTTACAACACAAAATCAATCTGCAACCATTCTAATAATTGATTAGTTTTTAACTTGTTGCTCAGTTGCCAGAAAATTAAATTTCAGCAAGATTCATAAATGTGAACGTTTGATGGTTTCATAGTCTTGTGTGAGAGTAAAGTGAAACCCTTTTTAGTTTGGAGTGTTGGCTGGGGGAAAAAACGCAGATTGATTAGGTCAGTCTGCACTTTAGAAATCATGGTGGACATTGTTTTAAAGACCAAACTATTAATTGATTTAAACCTTGAAACCTGAGACAATTGGCTTGATTTCTTTTAAAAACATGGGAAGAAGGCAATGAACAACAAAAGAAGAAATGACCCAAAAAATATCAGCAAGAAAAAAAAGAAAATTAAAAACAAGAAAATTAATGAAAAAAAATAATTTTGTCCCGTACTGCAATTTCTTTGACAAATAATACAATAAAATTTATTAGACTCACTGTGCAAGCTTTCTGTGTAACGATTTTTATCAGATGACAGATTAAAAATGCATTTGAAAAATATGGACTTGTTGTGCACACGTCTGTAGAAGAAAAGATTGCTATCACTCTCATGTCTGTGCAGTAAATATGAAACCACAGCCAGGTGACTGATAAAAATAAGGGCAAACAGCTGACCTGTCTGTAAAAAAAAAAGAGTAAAAAAGAAATCTGCTGCCCAGCATCTCAGTGCTGTTTAACGTGGGGTTATGTTCTTGACTTTGTCGGGCGCATTGACTTCCTGGACTCTAGTCATCACTGTGAGGTAGCCAGGCGGCCAGCAGAGACTCCAGGAAGTCACTTTCAAGATGTAGTCCAGCGCAAAACACTCTGCAAAACTGCAACATGTTTCTGTCCTTGGTGTTTTTTGATAGAGATTGAAACAGGATATAACGTGTTTTGGCACAGCACGTGTTTTGGCTTCTTACTATACAGACATGAGAAAGATATCAGTCTTCTCATCTAACTCTGCAAAAACTTTGTTTAATCAAGGAAACAGTTATTAAATTAATGATGAAACTAATTGTTGCAGCACTGCAGCTGTAAAGTATTTAGGAAATCATGAAGAAACATGCAGTGGACACATTTGAATTGTTCTTCTTACCCGACTCAGATGATCATCATAAAGTGCTGCTTTAAAAAGGCTGTGTAACAAGGACAGCTGCCCCTATAGAAACAAGACAGACAGAAAACATACATCATGAACATAGGCGGCCACAGTGGGAATTACAGCTTTGCTTACTGAGCTGTAAAGCAGTGCAATTAGCTTAGAGCATGATATTGTCTTTGGGCTGCCAGATTTTGCAAATCAACAGTTTCATACTGGGAGCAGAAATAACGTGATGGGAACTTACTCTGAACTTGTCTCCCAGGAGCTTGTGGGCGATCTCCTCTTCCTCGTTACCTGTCCGGCTGCAGAAGTGTGAGAACAGCTTCTGCCAGTGTGCTTTGTCTTTGGACTGAACAACAGAAACCAATAAATATTATTAACAACAGTGCGTTCACCAGTTATTATAGGAAATATTCTGCTCATATGCAGTTTATCTCATGTGTGATGTTTCAATGCTCTTTTGTCTTGTGAAGAATTATCTAAACGAATGTGTTATCTTTTATTCTAAATTCACTGTGCCAAGTTAAATCTGCAATAACACATATTTTGGCTGCAAACACAACATTGGCATCACACCACCTTATAGAGATGTTATTTTGGGAAACTTCTTGGCAAACAGTTGCCTATTTACACAGCCTGCAGACACACAGCAGCATTAACATGCATTAACCACAATAAATGTAAGTCCAATATTCACTTGTATCTCTGTTTTGGTCTCCACCAGCTCCTGAGAGAAACATCTGTCTCTTTATGCTCCACACGACATGTTATCAAGATCATGTAATCAAATTACGAAAACGGAATATAATCAGACCAGTTTACGCTTGAAAAAAAGTGTAATTATAGTTACGTTGTCATGGATTACTTGGTTAAATTTTTTATTACATCTTTAAAATATTTCAGTGTTTCAGGATTATGAAACTTTTTTTCATGATGATCAGTGCTCTGTTAACTCATGAGAAGTGCGTCTAAATAACGAGGTTTCTTAGACAAATGTAATCATTAATAAGGGTAATTTAGTTTTAACCAAATGCATATTCAACTACTGAATATGCAAAATGTATTTTATTTGCATCGAAAATGTTTGGAGATGTTAAAAGAGGGAAAAAAACCCACATTATTTGTGGAAATCAAATCTTGGTAGCTTTCTCCATTTTTTAGTAAAAAAGGTAAAATATTTAAATGTCCCTCAATGACTTATGGAGATGGGGTGGGATTCAGTAAGTTTATACTTCCTCCCACTCCTTTTCGAATGTGGAAATCAAAGTAACTATACACTGACAACTGCTTTTCATTATTTGTAAATATTTCTTTCTGTCTGTCTGCTTGTTCGTATGTTCATGTCTTTTCTTTATTTTACATGTTCAAAATAAACAATGAATATAAAATGTTTGATTTTGAAGTAATCCAAAAGTATTCATACTATGTTCAATTTTTTGTAAACCAATAAATTGCCTTACTAATTACAAAAAATACCATTTCATTTCTATTCAGTAACAGATTACATTTCAAAGTAATCTGAGTCAACCCTGCATGTTCACTAGCCAGGGCGGTAAAACCAAAACAATGAGCTGAAAGATGCTAAAACCCTGAAGAGTTGACCCCTTACAATTTATGCAGAGACATTTATTGTCTATATAAATAGCAACAGTAAATGGACTGCGCTTGTGTAGCACCTCTCTAGTCCTCTGACCACTCAAAGCGCTTTTTACACTACATGTCACATTCACCCATTCACATGCTGGTGGCCAAGGCTACCATACATGGTGCCACCTGCTATTCAGTAACCTTTCACACACACAGAACAGCCATCAGGAGTAATTTGGGGTTCAGTATTTTGCCAAAGGCTACTTCAACATGCAGATGGTGGACTCGGGATGGAACCGCCAATCTTGCCATTAGTGGATGACCTGCTCTACCTCTTAGCCACAGCCGCCCAGTGTATAGGCTCATACAAAAAGTTATCCTTCTCAATGATCACTTATGACCCACTAGAAATGTGTAGCAGCGCATTTATCTGCAGACACTCTTCCCTCTGTCTGTATTTTTTCTTATTATTATTTTGTTGTATTCAGGACATTTATGGGCACAGCACTCGTGTGAGGTCAGGACTTTAAGGAAAAAAAAAAAAAAAAAAAAAAAAAGGTAGGGACTAGGTGGCAGACAGTAAGCAGCACAGATCCAAGACGAAGCTATGCAAATTGTGGACACAGCACCGACAAAAAGCAAACATAATGAGCCAAAAAACTAAGCGGACAAAGCTTGTTCCAAAACGGGAGTGGATCTGGGCTTGGTGTTGACCTGTTTTCTGTTCAGCTTTTCCATTACAACTAATATAATGTTCCTACAATAGTACCAATAGTAGTGTACGTACAGGGAGTGTAGAGAGGAGGGACCAAGTCTGAATGTGTTTACGAACAGGAACCAAAAACTAGTATACCTTTAAAGTTTTCAAATGAATGTGTGTAAAATTGCCTCAAATCCACGAGAGCAAAGTCTATAACAAATGTCCTCTCGCCAGCTGACAATATAATTTTCACATCCCGCTTTCATATTTAGGACGTCTGTATTATTCAGTGAAAAGTTAATTTCAAGCTAGGTTTAACACCCATCAAAAACTGATGGGGAGTCAGAGTGGGCAATAAAAATCCAAATTACATGCAGCATGTTTTGTTCTTTTACAGCAGGGTGTTTGTATTGTGTTTCTAATATAATTAGTACACACCAGAATGAATTCAACTCCTGATGGTTTAGGAGCTAACAGTGATCAGAGACTCACCTGTTTGACTACAGCTACCATTCTGGCCATGAGCATGATGCTGGCGGTCTCTGGGGGATAATGCATACTCCTGGAGAGAAGACAGAGGATCTTCGTTGAGGTGAATAACATCAACACACACACACACAGAGGGTTTACCATGAAGGTATCTATAAAACACTCTCTGACCTCCATGCATCTTTAAGCTTGTTGATGGGGTGGTCCGGGTCGTCCTGGGAGGAACCCAAACACAGAACCCGATGGTACTGATCTGCTGCAGCCTGTCGACACTCGCTGCTACAGTACATCACCTGCAGAGAAGGGGAGCGGTTTATATCAGACACAAGACACTGACAAGGGCCAAAAATAATTAGAAAGTATTTCAAGTGACAGGTGCGTCAATATTAAAACATGGTCAGGATTCCCAGGGTCATGGAAAAGTCATGGAATTTTGTTTTGTTTTGTGTAATGAAACTGTTACAGTGGATAACCTTCATTAATGCAACATAAGGGCAAGTTTATTTTCTGTAGCCATCAACCTAATGTCGCTGTAATATGTGTCGGTGCATGCGACATTTGATTACCATCACATACACGTACATTTCTTCATTTTCTCCCTAGACTTAAGACTTTCCTCTTTGATTAAGCAATATCACACGAGAGGGAGTGATGTTGTACTGTGCCTGCGGCCTCGTGCCTACGACCGAATCACAGCCGTGACGATATCACAGTACAACATCACGAGCTCGAGTGTGATATTGCTTTTATACAACAGTTCAACAGTTAAATAAGCAAGGCTGATTAAGAAATGTTGAAAAATGAGGACAAAATAGATAATTTAATCATTTTATTTGTCTTCCACCAACAAAAATAGTTCCCTCAGGACTACAACTGTAGTCGTTGCTATGTAATGCAGACATGGTGTGCCAGGCACTTACTCTTTATACACATTTATCTGCACGTTTCCATTAATTGTGCAGCTGGTGAAATAAGTTTCTGGTGACTGCATGGTGGGCTGTCGCTTCACAGGCACAGCCGACTCTGCCTTCTGATCTGACAGTATGTTGCTTTTCTCCAAGTCATTGAGCTCCGCTGATGAAACACTGACAAACCTGGATGTGTGCTCAGATGGATTCAGCTTCTCCTCTCCCTCATCTTCCTCTGATGACCATTCATAGTTCAATTCAAAACTTTATTTTTTGGAAATAAATCCATATTTTTGGCTGTTTGACAGTGGATGAATTAATTAGCCTACAACGCAACCGCTGACCTAACTGACACTAACCGTCAGTTTTGATTTGATTGTTGATTGTAATCAGCTGTGAGGCGGAGTGATACATACACAGTGAAATAACTGTGATGTTGTACTCCAATATCATCACGGTTTTACTGTCTCTCGACCAATCAGATTGCAGGGCCGGAACTAACTGTTGTATAATAAAGCTTATAGTTAGGGCTGGCTTTTATGGTTAGGGCTGGCTTTTATGGTTAGGGCTGGTTCTTATGGTTAGGGCTGGTTCTTATGATTAGGGCTGGCTTTTATGGTTAGGGCTGGCTCTTATGGTTAGGGCTGGCTCAGGCTTGTTTTGGACCAGCCCCTAGTTAGGCTGACTTAGGTCTAGTCTGCCGGGGGACCTCCTATAATACACCGAGCACCTTCTCTACTTCTGTCTGTCTCCTCAGTTTCTGAAAAGTTGGTTCTTCTTCACTTGCTAACATTCATGTCCTGTTACTGCATCTCACTAACTCGGCTTCTTCTCCAGGGTCTTTGTGCTCCACTGTCTCGAATCACGGCTACGCCTGGATCGTGTGTCGTGGTTGTGCTGCTGTCATGGTCCTGCCTGATGCCTCCAACTACTGCTGTTATTATCGTCACACTTCGACTGTTATTACATACATATGATTACTGTCATACTGTCATATATTAATATATACTAATAACATGCTACCACAATTACTGTTATTATTATATTATTATTACAGAAATTAATGTTATTGTAGCTACTGTCATTACCATCTGTCCTGCATCTCTGTCTGTCTTTGTCTCTCTCTCTGTCTCATTGTGTCATATGGATTACTGTACATTTATTATGTTGATCTGTTCTGTACGTCATCTATTGCACGTCTGTCTGTCCGTCCTGGAAGAGGGATCCCTCCTCAGTTGCTCTTCCTGAGGTTTGTACCGTTTCTTTCCCCCGTTAAAGGGTTTTTTTTGGGGAGTTTTTCCTTATCTGCTGTGAGGGTCCTAAGGACAGAGAGATGTCGTATGCTGTAAAGCTCTGTGAGGCAAACTGTGATTTGTGATATCAGGGTTTATAAATAAAATCGAACTGAATTGATATTAAAAAATGCCAGGCAAGAAATTAAATAACATTTATTATGGGTCCTTGAAAAGTTATGGAAAAGTTTTGAAATTTTTTCCACAACAATGTGTGGGAACCTTGTATGTATTTAGCATTCAATAAACTTTGAATCCACCCCCTACACACACACACACACACACACACACACACAGGAGCTGAACCGTGCTCTTGTTATACCGTTCATATCCTTTGTTTTTTACTCTTTTATGTATTGTCTGTAATTGTTGTGTTTGATCTATGCGAGCTGCTGGATACCTAAATTTCCCCCGAGGGGATGAATAAAGTATCTTCTATCTCTCTACAGCAGTTTCCTTAATCACTAACTGAAAACCAACGGTGTTCATCGCTTAGCAACAGCTACTATGTGAGGTTGCTGTAACCAGTCTATTATTTGTGTGGTTTATTATTTACTTCAGAAAGGTGATGTGATTTACAGCTACAGGAGGAGGGAGTGTTTCACATCAGTCCAGCTGAATGAATAAACAAATCACAAATGAATGAACCTTCATGAATAAATATGTATAGTGAATACACTGTACGTGCAAAGGTGTCTGTGTGTGTGTGTGTGTGTATGTATACCTGACTTTATGAGTGTGTGTGCAGTATGTTATGTATGTGCCTAATGAGTGAACTTATTCAACCATCCTGTCATTTTTGCTTTAATCTTTTATTTCCTGACCTGATATACATGTGTTGTTTTATTTCTGTAAAACTTTTTATTTGGTCAAATTAGCAAAGGATGAAAAAATATTTTTGTGGCGAATTTAAAATAAATGTAAGCAATATTTTGTGATTTCTAGTATAGTAAATGTTGCATTTACACAGAAAAAAAACAAACAAACTTGGGATATCTTTTTTCCATTTTTAAAAATAGAATAATAGATGGAGAGATTGACAGACAGTTGCACTTCAAGTGTTAATAAGTATATTTAATTCTCTCTTCACATCACATTAAATAGTAATATAATGTGATGTATTTCATGATATATATTTTTCATCTCTACAGCCGATTCTCTCTTGAATACAGGACAGGGGGAGAGTCAGAGTACTGGGGCTACTGTCTTGGCTGGTTGTTATTCTAGATTTATATGATGATTGATGATGATGTTGATGACCACATTTTATAGACGTCCATAGATACCAAGGATGTTTGATGACAGAAAGATGTTGATGTTGTACACTACCTTATCCATCTTGCAGGGTCACTATGCACTTTACTTAACCTTGTGTACTTCAGGGGCTGTATTCACAAAGCTAAGAGTTGCTCCTAGTCACGAAAATTCCAAAAATTGTGACATTTTCTTAGAATTTCTCTTTAAAGTTAATACTAGCTCCTTGAAGATAAAAGTAAAGATATTACACAGAGCATTTTAGACCTTGAAACTGTTAGGAGCAGGGAGGAGGACTTTCAAGAAGCTTAAGAGTTTCTTAGAAAATGGTGGAAAGACAAAGAGGTCGCAGTAATGTTCTCCAAACGCTGGATGGCAGTGAGTAAAGGAAATGCTACAGATTAGATCATGCAGGGATCGTATGTATGGTTCATGTCATTAGGGATACGCACACATTTCACGCCTAACACTATAACGCCAAATAATCACAACACTGAGATATCTGGGAAACTGGAAAAATGTCACAGTGCAGCAGTGATGACTTGAGTCTGTCTCAACCTTCTTTCACAGTCAGCAGTTAATTTCATTTCCACTGGGTGTCCACACCTTACAGGCTCTCAAAGGGGTGTGTCTGTGACAACCAATCACATCTGATAAAAGAATGCATCACACCTAGCATCAAAGTCAACCACACCTCCTGCTTTTACTGTATTGTTCTTTTTAATTTAATCCATTAAACTGGTCTTCATTTTCATCTTCGTTATTTTATTGCACTTGAAATATATTGATTTTATGTCTTCTGTAAAGAACTTTGACTCTGGCTTTTAAAAAGCACTATATTAATACAATTATTAGTAGCTCAGAAGTCATTTTGCTGCAGTTAAATCTGAGCGTGTGTGCACGTGGCCTGACTGTACTAACACTGTAAATACAAAGAAACCACCCAGGATGAACAGTTATCTCAGTTTTTCACTTTGGTTCATGTAAAAATAGACAGACAGATTATCTTATAGATCCATAGTATCAATACTGGCCTCTAAAAATTGATCAGCTCGTCATGTCGCCCACCACCCACTCAGTGGAAGTTCCAGTCTGACCACAGCTGCCTTTAAATCAATACGTTTGTCATATATTGATCTGACCACTGTTTCAGGCCATTTTCATTCTATAAGAAATAAATTACAACTTCTACAGAAGAAGTTTAAGCTTTCAAAAACCAACATTAGTCAAATCCATGCATCAACATATCCTGACCTGGCACTGAGGGCAGGCTTGGTGCAGCTCTGGTCGAACACGGCAGAGCTCCGGGTGAGGAAGGCTGAGTCCAGGGATGCCGCTGAGTCTCCTCGCATTCTCCTCTGCAGTCTCCAGAGCACGTAAGCAGTACTCACAGGCTGTAAGAGGACACAGAGCAGCAGCAGAGCAGGTGAGTGGCGGTAAAACATTAATGCAGAGCCTGTTGGTTTAAGATATTAAAGTTTCAGTCCAGATCGAACTGCTAAAACTCTGATTTATCCAGGTTTTGTCCAGTCTGATAAAACATACATGCTTCTGTCATCCCTGTGTGTGTGTCTCAACAATATACAGTCATATATTATAAACACAGCGTCTGTCACTCCTTCCTTCCAAACACAAGATGCAGTTAATAAGACCAGTAAGTAGCCATGTCCCAGCAGTCTGAAGGTCCCTATGTTTCTTGTCTCTCAAATGACGGTGAAATGCCAGTCAAAGAAGGAACTCTCCCTCTCTATGTGCAGAGGGGGGGAAATAAGTATTCAACATGTTAATCTTTTTTTTATTTAACATATTTCCAACGCAGCTATTCACATTAAATTTACACCAGACATTCATATTAACTCAATAAACCTATACAGATAAAGAAATCAGGTAATTCAAATCCATAAAAAGTGCCAATGAAGTGGAATAATACAAGAAATAGTATTGAATAAACTAGATGAAATGTATTTAATAATTGGCAGAGAAGCTTTTGTTTGCAACGTCAGCTTTTTACGATGCTTCCCGTATGAAGAAATCAATCTCTCACAGTGTTCAGAAGGGATTTTAGTCCATTCTTTCACACAGATAATCTTTAAATCTAGAAGATTCTGGGAGGCAGTTTGTGAATCTTCACCTTTAAATCTGGTGATTGACTCGGACATTCAAACACTTACAGTTTCTTCCACTAGAACCAACTGACTGTCTCCTTTGCAGTATGTTTTGGATTGATACACTTTTTGTATCTATCAGGGAAACATCCAATGGGTTACTGTAGTCAGTGTAGAGTAAAGGAGTCAGTGGAGCATATTCTTATTTATGCAGGAAATATGATGATGAAAGAAGGGTGATGATGGCAGGAATACAGAAGGTAGGACAAAGGGAGGTCAAGATTAAGAACGTGCTTGAGAGTGGAGGAATGGTGGAGGGGAGAAAGGTGATATTTAGGTTTCTGAAAGTGACAGGACTTATCAGAAGACTAGCAGATAAGGGTAGCAGTGGTTGGATAAAACCAGAAGGAGGCAGTAATGCAACTTGAGGGACGCCAAGTGCTGTAAAACAGGAGAAGGAGAAGAGGAAGAAGAAACAGAAGAAGAAGAAGAAGAAGCAGGAGCAGAAGAGGAAGACATTCCTGTTACATGGCTCTGTTCATCTTTCCTTTGATAATTTAGATTCTGCTGGTGCCATGAGAAGAGAAACAGCCCCATACTGTGATGCCTCCACCACTACCTACACTGTAGGTGTAATATTTCTAAAGCCAGATGCAGAGCCATTCGTCCTCTTGACATACCATCATACTTTTTGCAGAAAAGTTTGATTCTAATCCCGTCTGATCACACTATTTCCCCCAGTGATCTACAAGTTTGTAGATGTGATGTGCCAGGTTTGGAGGAGAATTGGCCCTGTGTATACCCTACAAATATATACCTACAGTGAAGTTCGGAGGTGGAAATATCACGGTACGGGGGCTGTTTCTCTTTTCATGTCACCAGCAGAATCCAAATGATCAAATGGAAGATGAGTGGAGCCATGTACCAGGAATTTACTGAGAAGAATCTGTTGCCATCCACCAGGACAGTGAGGACGAGACGCTGGTGGACCTTCCAGAAGGACAAAGATCCAAAACATACAGCGAAGGAGACTCAACTGGTTCCAGAGGAAGAAAATAAAGGTGTTTGATTGGCACAGTCTTAAATCCGACTTAAACCTGATAGAACATTTCTGAAAGGAACTAGACTTTAAGACTGTCTGAGTAGAAGACTGGACCAAAGTCATCAGAAATGGACGTCGCTTCACGTGGCACTTAGAGGAAAAGATGTCTGATTTCTCTAAAGATATAATACCTCGTTTCCTCTCTCCTCACATCTCTCCTGTGTGTTACGAGGGCGGAGATAAGACGCGAAGAGACACAAGTGCAGGATAAGGTACTGGAATAAACGCAAGGTTTCCCAGCAGAACACCGTATTGTAACAAGATAATCGATGTTATTCGTTTCATCCATCAGTGGTTTTAATGTCATGGCTGATCAGTGTATAAGAACAGAGTGAAGCATCATCTCTGGAGTTAAGTATCGGACTAATGTCGACCTGTGTCTGCTGGACAAATGTTTTATTTTACATGTTGCCACACTGTATGTGATAAAAAAAAAGTGTTAACAACTGCAGTCATATTTACCGCATTAGACTGATGTTACTGATGATGTATGTAACGAGTGTGTGTACAATAATGTGTTGGTCCATGTTGGAAGTAAGTGTTTCATTGTATTTTCATGTGCTGACTCTGGATCTGACCAAGGATGCTTTTATGTCTGGTGTTTTTATACCCAAAATAAAACTCCATCAGTCTACCATAAAAATTTATATTACTTTATTTTATTTATATTATTTATATATTATTTTATCCCTATATTACAACTTGCGCTATTTTATGTATCTGATTCTCATTTTGTTTTTTATGCATGGTTTTCTTTTTTTTATATATATATATATATATATATATATATATATATATATATATATATATATATATATATATATATATATATATATATATATACACACACACACACACACACACACACATATATTTAATGAGCGTTATTAAAGGGAGCTGAGATACAAGATTTTCATTGCCAACAACTGCCTCTCTGTAATTGTTGTGCACATGATAATCAAGAACTTAAAACTACCGGCACAGTCATTTTTTAAATTTCATTTATGCTTCTTGATGTTGGTGTTGCAGAACTCTCTTTATTATGATGCACAACAACACCAAGACACAGGCACGTGCACAGATATACACTTCTGCCCTCTGACTAGAAAAGTGCAACATTTCTTTTCTATTTTAATATTTTAGTTTTTAAATTTGGCCCATGGCATCAATTCTCCATGAAAGGTGTGCTGTAACACCTGACATGTGCATTTGAGTTTCCATTCTGCCAGACCACAAGAGCCCCTGCCCCTCCCTCATCAAGGTCACCTGTCACAGTCACTACAGTTAATGCACTTAGATCGAGCGCCCTGCAGAGCAGCATCACATCTCCCTGTGACCTGTGTTCATGGACAGCCAGGTGACGATAGTGTTTGCTCGAAGCCTCGGTATTGTTTATAACTGTTGTGAGATTAAACTATGAAAACATCTCAAAACAGCCATGCTAATTTAGACAAGACAAGTTAGTCTGGCATAAATCACACCGTCTCCCTCCCTGATTCCAGTTCACCAACTGCCTGTTGCGTGTGGAGACAGATGCCGAATTACTTTCCCACTTCCACACATCTTTAAAAACCAAAACTCAACTCGAGATAATATTTAGATCTCCCACGCTGAGGATCTGATAATTCATTTAAATAAATCTGTAATGCGGTTTGGTGCTGCACATGCCTTGTGCTGCAGGCGTCTGCTCTCCGAGATCTTTTAAGAATATTCAAAGCCTATTTAGAGGATAATTTTAAGTATTAGTACGTGACTATTTCATGAAATTTCAGTGGTTTTCTTCTATACTCAAATTTCATTGTTTACAAATTCTTGGTAGGTGGACTGAATTTAATTTCTGAACCAACAGGAAATTAGCTGGTTATATTAAAGGGTTACATCAAGAGAAAGTATAAAATAAGCCATGAATTTAAGGCCTGAAGAAAAGACCCATGTTTGTAAGAAGCTGAATTTGATGTAAAAAGACTCTTTTTTGATTTTGATTTTTAATTTTTTTTTTTTAATTTTGATTTGTCCCCTGCCACCTGAGTGTGGTTTCCATTTACATAAATAAATACATTTCCACCATAAATTGATGCAGAAAAATTCAACAGAATGAAGGAAATTAAGTGTTTGAGGCTCAAACTTCCTGGTGGAGGACCCCCAGAGCCCCCCATTGATATGTGTCCCTCGCAATGTTTAAAAATTAGATACCCTTGTCTGCATCACTGTATGTGTAGTAAAATAAATATGTAACTCACTGTTAATAATTATGAGAGGTGCCTCCTTTTTTTGGCTTGAGCACCTGCCCCCAAACTAAATGTGTGTGTGTGTTTAAATTAAGTCGGCATCTCACCTTTATATTTATACAGAGCATTCCACAGGAACTGGGCGGCGACCAGAGGACGCTCAAAGAAAATGGTGTCTCCCTTCTTGAAGCTCCTTTTGGCGAAGAGACCTTTGCCCTGAACATGAATAATAAACCATTAGTGTTGTGCACAACAAACCTTTGTAGACACAGCAGCCTCGGTCTCTTTAAGCCCACCAACGCCACAATATCTCGGCTGGTACGCTGTGAAAACTTCCCCTTCATTGAACTTTTGATCCGTGTCTTTCAGCTCATTAGCACCAGAGCACAGAAACCATTTATAAAACACAGTGTTTGTTTTGTCCGTCTTTACCCTCACACTATCACAGCTCTGAAGGCTTTTAACTGGAGGATTCCTGTGACCCTGCGGAGGATAACCACGCATACATAAGAGATGAATGGATTTCTTATCAACAACAATTACAGCAGACAGCACTCACAGTGAAATAATGTGATTCTGGCTCCTAAACAAGGAACAGCAGCTGCTTTAATTCAATGCCAGTGACATATTTATTGGTTTATGCTGACTTGAATCAAGTGTCAGACTACTCTTCTCTCTGCCCTCTAATATAAACCTCACATTAAACCTGAGGCTAAATTCAATTATTCAGTTTCTCTTTACTTTGTGAGCTCAGTGATAACCCCTGCATCAATACTGTCAGGTGCACTGACAAGAATAAGCAACATTTATTTAAGTTTGGGTCAGCAGCAGAAGAATCCAGGTCCTTTACTTAAAAGGTCCAGTGTGTAGGATTTAGGAGAATATAGTGGCAGAAATAGAATATGATGTAATAAATGTGTTTTCTTTAGTGTAAAATCAAGATCACCATGTTTCCACAGTAGCACAGAGCGTTCAAACCAAGCAATGGCTCCAGATAGGGCCACTCCTGTTTTGACATTTTTGTGTCAGCCACCATACTTCTCCTACACATTCAGCACACAGGAGAAGTTTCAGTTGGTTGCAATCTGCAACCTCACCACTAGATGCCACTAAATGCTACAAAATAGACCTTTAAAAGGGATAGTGCACCCAAAAATGAATTCAGCCATTATCTACTCACCCATATGCTGAGGGAGGCTCAGGTGAAGTTTTAGAGTCCTCACAACACTTACGGAGATCCAAAGAGAGAGGGGGTAGCAACACAACTCCACCTAATGGAGGCTGATGGCGCCCCAGATTAAAACGTCCAAAAAACCACATAATTAAAACCACTAAATATCTCCATACTGCTCGTCCGTAGTGATCCAAGTGTCCTGAAGCCCTGACATAAAAAGTTGTTTGGAAAAACATCATTTGAACTCTGTTTTTAGCCTCACTGTAGCCTGTAGCTCTGACTGCTTCTCTGTACACCGTGTTCACATGTGCGCTTGCGCGAGACCGTGAGACATGGGCACCACCTTCATGTGTGTTCACGTGCTTTCGCGGGTCTCGCGCGCAGATAGGCAGTTCGAGCTGCCGGCTACAGTGAGGTTAAAAACAGAGTTCAAATGACGTTTTTCCAAACAACTTTTTATGGCGGGGCTTCAGGACACTTGGATCACTACGGACGAGCAGTATGGAGATATTTTATTTTTTCTTGGACGTTTGAATCTGGGGCGCCGTTGGCCTCCATTAGGTGGAGTTGTGATGCTACCCACTCTCCCCTGGGATCTCCACAAGGCATGTGAGGACTCTAAAACTTCACCAGGGCCTCCCTCGGCATATGGGTGAGTAAATAATGGCTGAATTTTCATTTTTGAGTGCACTATCCATTTAAGACCAGAATCTGACTTTTTGACATTTGTTTTACCAAATAAAATAAACCATTTGTGTTTTCCTTTCGGCCACCATAGTGGTCATCAGACAAACACTGATTTTTTTTAATTTTTCTGTTTGTTTTTTTTTATAGGTTTAAATCATTGAGGCTGTTTGTTTTGGACAGAAGAGACCTCTGCGATTAATTAATCAATTCATTCATTTCTTTTCCATAACCGCTTGTCCTCTTAGAGGTCACAGCAGGCCTGGAGCCTATCCCAGCTGACACTGGGCGAGAGGCAGGGTACACCCTGGACAGGTCACCAGACTATCACAGGGCTGACACAGAGACAGACAACCGTTCACACTCACATTCACACTTACGGCCAATTAAGCTGACATGCATGTCTTTACCATGTCTAGCTGAAGCACCTGGAGAAAACCCACTTTGCTGAGCAACAGTTTTGTGTGAAATGAATTAAAGGCTTGTCCCAAATAAAGGCCTGTTAATTTCTGTGATTTAAGCAAATAATAGCCCAGGCTATTATTTGAAGTTTTATGGTATTCATTCCACAGAGAAAAATGCTCCCTGACGGTGTTTTACTATTATATGAGATGATTTGGGGTATTTGTGTGTGCTGCATTTTACTGCTGCACATTTGACGTTGTGTTCATTTAACTCCTTTATATACTGGTGGGTATTTTAATCTACATCAGTGCATAATATTCTATAAGATCATACTTTATTTGTATCATTGCTGTCCTGTGAGAACAATGTGTCACTAAAAAGCTTCATGGTGTCAGAAAAATAGCCCTGTGTTCATCTTTGAGACGATGCTTTATCAGCTGGTCCAAGAAGGTTTTAAAATGGTTTATTTCACCTAAGAAGCAGGAGAACTTTCTCAACACATATAGAATCATTCTTTAGTTTATCACAAACATACAACATCAACACATCTGAAAATACAGGACCGGAAGGGGCTGAACATTTAAGACAAATGTAGTGCAGTAAAAAGGACAGTACACACCTTTGAAATGTAGTAGAGTACAAGTAGACAGTAGCATAAAATGGAAATACTCAAATAAAATACAAGTAGCTCGTACAAGTACAGGCCTAGTACTGGTAAATGTACTTACTGACATGTCACCACTTGTTTTGGTTTAGTTTAGTGGTTGTAATCCGACATAATAAAGTCACTTTGGTCACACATATCTCACTATAATAAATTTAATGGTGTAAATGGTGGATGGTGTCCCTTCACTTACTCATTTTAAATTGAGGTGAACACACTGAACGTACAAACCAGTAACTTACTGGTAGTTTCGGACACTGACAGATTTAATATTGCCACCACTATCACCACCAGTCCAGCTCCCCCAGTATCTCTGAGCTCACCCGGCTCGGCTCAGCCCGGCTCTGCTCCACATTGACATCAGACTAACGTCCCCACACCGCCGCTACAGACTCACCATAAACCACAGAGCTGTCTACATGTCTTTATTTTAACATCCTTTAACCCGTCTTACCTTTATATTGTCGATAAATCGCACGTCCACGCCGCTGGCAACTTTGCCGGGGTCCACGCAGAAGGAAAACATGTCATCCAGGGGAGCCGCCATGTTTGTGACGACCTTTCACCTTTCAACTGTGACGCTTTATCTCTGCACACAGGCAGCAGCGCCCTCTGGTGGTGAAGATGTGAACTGCAGCTCAGTCCCACCGCTCAATACAACTGATGGTTTATTATTGTGAGTGACTGAGACTGAAAATAAGACTATTTTGTGAGCTGAAATGGAGCTACTAACCACAATAAATAAGTAACATGTACAATCACTGGCTCCATGACTGTTATAAAAGTATTCAAGATATCCAGTTGTGGACTGTAGGCCTACACACACTTTTGTGGTGCTTGTACTTTGAATATTTGAATACTTCATACTTATACTCTACCTTTTGATTATCCCAGAGGTCAGTACTAAGAGGCAGCGTTTGTCAGTTATGCCCCTTAACTCTAGAACAATCTGCCTGAGGATCGTAGTGGCTCTACATCTGCTTTTAAACATAATATTAAGACACATCTTTTTACCATTGCTTTCTCCTGAAATGTATTTTTAACTGATGGTTGTTTCATCTTATCTTAGCCTGTGGTTATAACATAAATTTATTTTATCTTTTATTTTATTATTTTATTTTTATTAATTTATTTATCTATTTATTTATTTATTTATTTATTATCATTTTATTCTATTATTTTACCATCTTTTTTCCCTCTATCACAAATGTTTTGTCTTTTATGTTCTGTGCTTTGTGTTGCATTTTATGCATGAATTGTGCTGTATAAAAAAAGTTAGCATGATTATTACTATCATTACTACATTTTGGAATTTAAATACATTTTGCATATTAGTTAGGTCTACTAGTTATTTTATAGACTTAGATTATTATTAAAAAATATAATTATCAAATAAATTGTGATATATTATGATTACACTATCCAAGCTACCCTGCAGTACATAAAGTAAATGAAATTAGCTCCACCTTTACCTGTGCAATTTCTTTCTAAAACATGGGGAGCAAAAACAAATTGGAAAAAAAAAAAAATAGATTTTGAAAATTATCTTTATAAAGACAGGGAAAAAAGAAAACAACAAGGGGAAAACTATATTATTATTATTATTATTATCATTATTATTATTATCGCTATTATTACATATTTAAATTTATAGAATTATTGTACAGAATTATTATGATTTATTATGAATTTTTATAATTACAGAATTATTATGATTTTTAAGCACCTTTTCCGGGTCATTTCCTTGTTTGTTTTAACTTTCTTTCTTCTTCTTCTTCTTCTTTTTTTTTTTTTTTTGTATATTTTTTTTTTTTGTCAAATGTTGTTGTTTTCTTGTTTTTAATGTTGTCTTTTTACTTATTTCTTGCAATTTTGGTGGGCTATTTATTTTATCATTGCTTATTGCCTTCATCATTTGTTAAACATGTTGATTATTTTCTTGAAGCTTTGTTAAATTAAATTTTAGAGAACAGTTAAAATTTTCTGAATACCAAAGGAACATCACCCAATGTGGAAAAACAACTTAAATATTTCTCAAATATCAAAAAAGTTGCAGATAATTATCTAAATAATCAACTAATCAATTAATTGACTAATCATTTCAACTCTGAAAAATAATGTATAATGAGGTGCAACAGTAATAAATACTTAAAATTAATATTAATACAGGTAATGCGGGGGGCGGGGGGGGGGGGGGGGGGGGGTCACATGGCACATAGCCTATTTTGTGATATGGAAACTAAATCAGTGTCAATTATAAAAGCAAATAAAAACAAATGTAAATAAACTTTCCACAAAACTTCTCACAAAACAAAGCAAAGAGAGAAAGGAGTATTTATTATTCATTATATATTTTTTAGATAATATAGATAGTTTTACATTGTTTGACTAGCAAACATTTAATAAACTTGTAGAAGTAGTATACAAAGAATTAAAAATACTAGTTCATCATCAGTAGTATAATATATAGCTTATACTTTCATGGTTCAAATATTGTACAAAAGACGTCATTAGGAATGAATACAGTAGTGTTTAAGAAACAGTCAGCAGTGGAGGCAAATGTCCTTCCTACAAGTCCAGAGAGGACGTCAGTGTACAGTGTTTGGCGACTGTGGAAAATAAAATGTGCAGACAGCAGAGTTCTGTATGTTGTTTCACATTATCAGTTTTAAAACCTCCAACATGTGATAAACAGTGTGAAAATTAATAAACATCTACAGTACAGTCTCCATATTTACCCTCAGACACACACAGCCACCGACAGAGAGGCTTCACATCTGCAATATTATTAATGTATAATGATCAATTCCCTCATCAGCATTTCTCCTCATTATTCAGAATAATCAGCACATGTTTGGATGACACTTGTACAGTATGTTGATATTTATTGCCGTGTCTCCCACTGATAATAGAGCCTGATCGATAATGGACTGTGCCAAAATATCAGCCAACATTATCTTATTGCAGATGTATCAGGATCAGCATATTCTGCAGCACAGAAAATATAATTCACAGCAGTCCAGCAAAGAGGGCTGATGGGGCTGATGGGGCTTTTGTGCGACTGTAAAATGGCTCAGCACAAACTGTATCTTGGTCAGAATTCTTTATATACCGAATCTAAAAGATCCTTGTCAGACATGTTTGTGTATTTAATGGGTTTATGAAAAAAAATTAATATTGGCTTGTATATTATAACCTGTTACCAGCCTCAAAAATCCAGTATTGGACTAAAAAAATGCCCCAAAATCAGAAAGAGCTGCAGAATTGCAGATTTAAAACAATGGTTCTAATCTTAGAGTTACCATTTATATATATTTAAAAAAAATGGTGATAAGGAGACACAGGTAGATACAACTTAATTTTTATGAGTTAAGATATATTGAGTTAAAATAAATATAAATCTAATGTTAGATTATTAACTCACAGTGACTAACCTGATTCTGTTTAGTACCACAGTCAGTTCTGTTCTTTATTCTCACAGCTTTCATCCACCCTCTTTGAATGTTATCACTCCATTGAATGGGTGTTATCAGTTGTTAGCAGCCTTGTATAGAATGAGCCTACTGCACCTACTAGTAGGTTCAGAGATCTGTCATTAGCAGTGTTGGGGAGTAACTTGTTGCATGTAATGGAGTTACATGCAATTAAATTACAAAATAAAGGTAATTGTAATCAGTTACAGTTACTGAGAAAAAAATATGTGATTAATATTCAGTTACTTATCAAAATGGTTGTGATTGCAAAGATATTACATTGAATATATTTTTTCTGTAAAAAGCAGAAGGAACACCACTGTGCATATTCAGTGGGCTGCATACTGTAAAAGTAAACCTTGAAGCTAGAAAACATTTTTGGCGTACGCGCCAGGCAAGCAACTCCATTGGAATGAATAGGCACCTTCTTGGCATCCCGTATCTGGTTATTGCTAAAATCTGTTATCAGCCCCATAAATGTTTTTTTGTTGGGCTATGACCTCTAGTGGCCGTAGTAATTATTACAGGAGTGAGGGAGAAAGTCAGTTGTTGCACTATTAAAGGGACATTTCGGTTTATTTCAACCCATCTCCTATCGTCCTAAATTTGTTTCAAGTGACTAGTGACATAGAAATAATAGCATGTTAGCCGTTAGCCTAGATACAGCCGTAGCATCAGACCTGTTAAAACGTAAGTGAACGGGCATCCTTTCAAGTGCAAAGTTAGTCCACTAAACAAGCTTTTTTCCACAAAGACTGCCTCATATCGTTAGGATAAATGTCAGAGAACATATAGAAAACGACATGTAAACGTGTTGTCTTACCTTACCGGTGTGGTGCCATGTTTGTTTACCATCTAGCTCTGCTTTCCAAAGCGCGGCAGAAATATATCTCGCCAGCTCTAGATAAAGCCCAGCTGGATACTACTCCAGGTGGAGGTGTCTCGTCCTCGGTCACATCCAGACCTTGAAAATAAGGCTGCAACCGGTCCCATTCCTTGCAACAGAGGCATTCCTCTTCTGTGGGCACTGGGGCACAGCATTCACAGGTACACCACCAATCTCCAGAGCTACGCAGCCTTGCAGCAGCCATTCCTCCTCTCTCGTCCTCTACCTGTTGCGCCTCTCTCTCTCCTCCTCCGTTCTTCAATTTCACGAAGCTCTTCATCAGTGTATTCTGGCTCAAATAAATAAGGGCGGCCATCAAACTCTGCAAAATCAAATTCCTCCTCCACAAAGTCGAAGTCTGGCAAAAAGTCTGCCATTATTCTATAAATCTTTCATAAAATAAATGAATGAACTTTTCAGGCTACTGTCCGGTTCTGCCTTCCAGCTGTTGCTGCTTGTCCTCGCGAGATTTCAGGCACGCTATGCAATCGCTGCTTGTTTTCGTGATATTTCGGCTGCGGGTTAACTTTGCACTTGAAAGGATGCCCGTTCACTTACATTTTAACAGGTCTGACGCTACGGCTGTATCTAGGCTAACGGCTAACATGCTAACTATTATTTCTATGTCACTAGTCACTTGAAACAAATTTAGGACAATAGGAGACGGGTTGAAATAAACCGAAATTTCCCTTTAAGAGTGACAAAAGCCCTATTTGGACGGGATTAGTTTTACATAGGGACGTGGGGTAAAGTAATAATTACCAGAGATTTTAGTCCCGTCCGAATGTGCCATGTCAGTAATTATTACCACACGATGTCAGTAAAGATCGCGACTTTTACCTTCTGTAAAAGGGTCCCAGAAAATTACCTCAGGTAATACTAATCCCGTGTGAATAGACCAGCAGTAAATATGTGTGTAGATATTTTGTCACATCCTGTTGACAAGTGGTTTTTTTCGCGGACTTTCAAGCATGGAGGCTCTTGAAGAGGCACTCAGTTTTGCACTTCACAGTTGGACAAGTCCATGTGAAACCTCAGGTACTGTGGGCCTACGACTTGCTTTAGGTAAGTTAAGTATGCAATGTAGCAGGGCTATGTGGCTAGTAAAAAAATGACAATAAAATTAACCAGTAGGCTAATCAGTTCATAATAATAATAATGTTTTGCCTGGAAGGAGTGTGGTACGCACAGGAACCAACATCATACGCACATGACGACAGGAGGGGACAGCGGTGCGTGAATGGATTTACCCCTCCCACTTGTGGTAGTTTTACTGATATTTCTTATCCCGTGCGAATTGGCCATTAATATTACCGACGTCCTGTGGTAAAAGTGACATTACCCCACGTGCCCATGTAAAACTAATCCTGTCTGAATAGTGCTAAAGTCTCTGTTGGGAGGAGGTTGCATAAGACGGATGGGTCAGTCAAACAAATACAGGACTTTCACCCAGGAGGCCGCTGTTTGTGTCTCATTAACTTATTTCAACAGACCTTTGTAAATTCATCATGTCATGTCACATTACAAACATACTTATTTTCACCCAGAACCATAATTGTTTTCTAAACCTAACCACAACCTTAGTTCTGTCAGACAACTCACATTTTAAATGTTCATTTCAACAGCAGAACATAGTTAGAGTTTGGTGTCTAGACTCCAGTCTTATCGCTCCTGGCAGATATACTTACATGAGATATTAGAGAGTGATTATTAAATATCCCCCCCTTAGCCAGAGCCTGCAGGTGGATGCTGGAGTGGAGGTGGGGCTGAAAGACCAAGCACCAGTACTGTTGTAGAGCAGCAGCGGCATAGGCAGTGCAAAGGGAGAGCTGGGAAGATTTTTCAGCTTAAACAGCCCGCTAAATTGGGAGGGTGTGTTTGTAGATGACATATGGAGAGTGATGTATGACGTGTGTGTATGAATCAGTGCATCAGCTGACTGCCTGAACTAGCTCGCAGGCATTGCTCCATTAAATCTAATGAAAGCGAAACCTAACAAAACTGCTCCAGATGACAACTGATAACGACCATTTAATGGGCTGATAACAATTAGTAACTGTATTTGACTCACATAGTTTTTCTCAGCAACTGTAACCGATTACATTTATATTTATTTTGTAAATTAATTAGATTTAACTAGTTACCTCCCCAACACTGCTGATGATGGCCTTCTGAGCCTACCTACCTTCTAGTAGGTGTAGCAGCTCCCTCCAACTTATATTTATAAGGCTGATAACCACTGATAACAATCATTCAATCGAGTGATATCATTTCGAAGGGGTGTCTCTTTAGAGAGGTTTTTTTGCCAGTGAAAAAGCTCTAAAAAACTACCGTGCACTACCTGATCAAGACAGACACAGTTAGCAACCAGCTGCTGAACACAGTGAAGTATTCAGTGGCCAAAGACCCAGAAGTTCAGTTATTGCAGGTTTAAACTGTATTTATAAACCCTTTTTCATTGTGTGAAAAAGCAGCCATAACTTAGCCAGTGTGTGGCAAACACTGTTTTGTATATATATTAAAATTATTTCATTAATACTAAAAAAACACAGTAAATATATAATTTCTATGTACAGAAAACAGAGAGGACAGAATAAAATCTGTCCCATCCTCAGATCTCGACTCAATAATTGCTGGGATCTTGAGAACCATAGAAAAAAACCCTGTGTTAGTACGTGACGGTCTACAGACTACGCTGTGACACTGCAGCAGAACGACTCCCAAACCTGTCGACAGGAGGAACCCCACTGTAGGTTCTCCCCGACAGCTATTCACAACGCAGCCTCATTTCTATCCTCGCTCCTCTGTCCTCTGCTCCCCGCTCCCACACCAAGCCATCCATCATAAACCCTTGTTGTAGGTCACCACCTTGCAATCTGTTGCCATGGCGATTTCAGGCTCTAGGCGAGACACCTCAATCTGCAAAAAGAAAACAAAAAGACGGAAGGTAAATTCTAGCTCTGCGTCTCTCTGACTCTTTCAGCGGTCTGAGTTTTAATTCGAGGGGGGAGGAGACATCTGGAATAAGAGGTGAATATGAGCTTGTGGGCCGCGGCTGTGCATGTCAAGTAGTGTATGTGTAATTTGAATTTCTTGCCAGCTGCTCTCCATCTGAGCCATCTGGCCTCGAATTAGCAGTGGAAGCAGTTGGACCGACATTTTACTGTACCTGAGACATCTGGGGGAACAGGCTGATGGCTACGGGCAGCGAGAGGCCGAAGGTAACCAGGCACACCAGGCTGTGGATGGGCAGCAACAATCTGCGGTTGCTCTGCAGGAATCGCAGCCTACACGAGTCAAGACAGTGATAAAAAGGAAACGTGAGCACGCTGTGTGGATCGATTCCAGAAGACTAGGCTACTGGCAAGCCAGGAGTTATTTTTGGATCTGCAGAAAAGACATGGTGCAGATTTCGGGAAGCTGTTCTGCACAATTAGTGGGTGTGAGATTAATCTGTCTGCGTTGAAGTTCCAACTCTAGGTTTAATGAGCCAGACTGCACATATCGGTCTTTCTTCTTGTGTGTAAAGCCACAGTAGGCTATATTATCACATTTCATTCATTTGTTCATCTTCACATTCTCTTTGGCTGTGACCTACTACTGAATGAATGTATGAGAAGCACTTTGGGGCACAACATATGTCGGCTCTGCTTCTGCACACAGAGAAACAGAGTATTTTTAGACCAGAGTCAAACAAACATTTCTGCCCTACAAAGACACGGAGCAATAACTCGAGAAAGGAGTTGAGAGGAAAAGGAAATTTGAGCCAAAGATGTAGAAAATCCTTCAAACCTTTAGGATGCCGGGGGCTGAGTTATAGCTGTCATTACTTTTTGTCATGGTTGGATTTAGCTACTGCCTCATTTACAAACATGAATTACTGAGATTTCATTCATTCATTTTCCGTAACCGCTTATCCTGTTGGGGGTCACGGGGGCTGGAGCCTATCCCAGCTCTTCACTGGGTGAGAGGCGGGGTACACCCTGGACAGGTCACCAGACTATCACAGGGCTGACACATAGAGACAGACAACCATTCACACTCACATTCACACCTACAGACAATTTAGAGTCACCAATTAACCTGCCTGTCTTTGGACTGTGGGAGGAAGCTGGAGTACCCAGAGAAAACCCACGCTGACACAGAAGGGCTCCCCCACCCCAGGTTCAAACCCCCACCCTGGATTCGTACTGGGACCCCTCTTGCTGTGAAGCAACAATGCTAATCACTGCACTACTGTGCCACCCATTACTGATATTTTGAACCGTCAAATTTTATATTTCAGTTACAGGAAAGAGGAAATAAATTTAGCTAACACTAAATCACCAGGTAGCTTTAACTAACGTGTTAGCTTTGGTCTAGTTATTCAGTTTTGCTAACTTACACTCAGTTTACTGTGAGACTGTACATGTCTGTGGCATAACAATATTTTATTTGATAAAACAAATGTCAAGAGGTCAGATTCTGGTCTTAAAGGTCCAGTGTGTAGGATTTAGTGGCATCTAGTGGTGAGGTTGCAGATTGCAACCAATTGAAACTTCTTCCATGTGCCAAGTGTGAAGGAGAACAACAGCGGTCGATGCAAAAGGTGAGTGGAATTCTGGGCTACTGTAGAAACAATATAACGGACTCTGTGGAAGAGGACCCGCTCAGTATATAGATATAAACGTCTCTTTTTAAGAAACCAAAACACACCGGTTCTTACTTTCAGATGGTTATGAACTAATGAAAATATAGTTGTGAATATTATATTCCATTTCTGCCAATATATCCCCTTAACTCCCACACACTGGACCTTTAAGTCATTATGTTCTGTGTTTGGCTGTTTAAGGGCAGAATCAAATAAAATGCTTCACAGTCCACAACTGCCTTCAAAAAACATTCATGAGTTATTATATTTTGGTATTTTTACATCAGTTTCATGATGGTACAATGGGGTGAAAACCAGCTAAAGAAAAAACTAGATCACTAGACCATCTTGCAATGCGATCTGCGACTTAAAACAAATGTGGGCAAGGCAAGTAAAATTGGGATAGGGGGCAATGGCCCCTTCACTACTGCCTACCCCCCCTTCTTTCTGTTTCATGACTATATCTTGCACAATTATGACACTATTGCAGTGACAAAATCTGTCCACAGACAGACATATATACACCTGGCAAAATACTCAAAATAGCTTCTGTGGTAGTTCATACTGCAGTGGGTTTCATCATGATGACACACAAATACACACACACTGACTCACAAGGTGAAATCAATACCAACAGCAGGTAAAAACATTTCTGTCACACAAAATTATGTTTGCTTTGCTCATGTATCCTATGTTTTCTACTCTTTCTATTCTTTAAGTATTTAAAAGTAAATTAAAAACAAAGATCCCTTATTAATAGGACAGATTACAAACACACATTACATCGATTAAAGAGACGACCAGAAAAGTTGAGAACCATTACTGCAGTCTGTATTTTCTTTCTGACTAATGTCTCATTAATGCAAAGTAATAAGTACCCATACATGTCTGAATGTACCTGCATACAAAGGCTAAATTAGAGCTGCTTTTAGGTACGTTTCTTTAGTTTGTTAAGTAGCCTAATGTTTAAGTGAAAATGAAGAAACTTGTTCCAGTTTCTCAAATGTGAATATTTTCTAGTTGTTTTAGTCCTTGATGAAAGTAGACAGCTGGTCTGTTGCTAGGAGAAAATAAGACATTAAAGATGTGTGCTCTGGCTCTGTGAAGTTATGATGGGTATTTTTCATATTTTGACATTTTACAGACCAAAAGATAATCAATTCATTAAGAAAACAATCAGTAGATTGATACTTGTAGTGTTAGATATTAAAAAAAGGCTGACAATAAACAGTATTTCTGTACAAACCTCTCTAGGTAGGACATGATGATGGGGGGCAGGACAAAGATCGGCATCGGGAGGACCACACGTGTGAAGGCGGTCTCCATGATCGCCTGGGGAAAAGATGAGAACATTGTGCACATGCTTCATTTCAAATACTGCAGCGAGTTGGATTTAATTTTCTCTTTCATGAGATCAGATGTGTGCTGAGTGACAGCAGCCGAGCAGGAAATGATGCATTTTCCCATTATCAGCCGCCATCACCTAAAAATGCAATTCACTGAAAAGAAAAACAAAAAACCACACAGCAAGTGTATAAACACATTCAGTGCAGTCGAGTATCAAGTCTGCTGAGCGTGCAAAAAAAGGCACTCACATGTCTCGCAGCAATTTTGGAGGATCCCACCACATTCCCGTTGTTGTCCAGAACATCGATTCCCTCAGAGAGCTCATTGTGTCTCATCAGGCCCACGTTACAGATGTTTGCACTGGCTGAGGACGCGGAGAGAAAAGCAGCTTTTATAATTTAATATGTGTCCACAAGACAAGATGCTGAAGATTTTACTGATTCCTGAAGGGAAAGTGTGATATTACATTTTGATGTAAAGAATAGAGAATTATAAGAAGTTTGGATAGGAGTATAAAATAGATGTATGTAAATATAAAGTAAAAAATACAATAAAACAGAAATAAAAATGCACATTATGCTACAATGTTTAACACTAGTACTTAAGATATTAAGAATAACATATTTCTTCACTGTGCTGAGTCTGTAAGTGTGTAAAAATAAACGACTATGTGCACTGTGCTCCATTACACTGTATAAACCTGTGTTACACTCAGAAATATAAAATATATATTATGCTATAATGGTTACTACAATATATACATCAATGGAATAAAGATAGAAATAAGAATAAACATAAGAAGTACGTACTGTTATGTGCATTATATGTTAAATAAATATAAACATTCAAGAGGTGTTAAAAATATTGGACAGTTGAATTATTGCACCAATTATTGCATGTTTAAAAAAAAAAGTAATAATAATTGTACCTTAAGTCACTAGCTCTGTAATTTGAGATTTAGAAGAAAGAAAAATTTAAGAAGAAAAACTGACTCCAGCCACCAGAGGGCCACATCAGTAGACCTCTGTTGTAACTGGTACACGGGGTCCTTTGGAAACCTACCGACAGCTGGGAAGGGGACCAGTCTCTGAATTATCATTCTGGTGGCAGGACTCAGCTTGTTGGCCTTCTGAATCAGGACATTCAGTCCCACCTGGTACACACAAACATGAGTAGAAGAAACATAACAACAGGTTTGTCTTGAATAAATCACACAAAAATGTATTAAAACAAACAAATTTTGCTTTTGGTAAAAACTTTTTGTTACAATGAGGCTGTTGTTAAATGCAGACCCTTATGACTTCAATTCATCAATGAGATTCTCCATTTTTGTTTTCTTTGTTCACCAGAGGCATGCAAGAAAAACAAAGCTTTCTTCACGAAGCTCAACGTAACATGGGGTCATTAACTGGAACACAAATGATCTATTGGTGGGTGAGGTATTCCTTTTCCTTCTCAAATCAAATTTTGGAGGATATAAACTACACAAGAAACACACTCACTGCAATAGAAACAGCGCTGGTCACAGCTCCCACGTAGCCTTGAACAAACTTTGATGTTGGCGTAGGCTGAGGGAGGAAAATAAATTCTGTGTCAAAGCTTTGTGTATGGTTTACTGTCTATAGTAAAATTTGGGGATTTAATGCCTTTGAATGGTCTTTTATTGCAGAAAAAATGTCTTGAAGCGAAAAACACAACACATTATATTCTATTATGGGGATAAATTAATAAAAAAAATGAACAAATACTGTAATTTTCTGAATAAATAGATCTGAATATCCACAGTACATACCTTTGTGGCATTACGGTTGGCGTAGTTGACACAGGCATTGTGACTCTGGTTCAGCCACTGTAGGACAGAAGGAAGGAAAGAAGAGTTAACAGTTAAAAGGAATGAACAAAGGATAGAAGGAGTATGGAGGGAGGAAAGGAAAGCAGGATGAAAAGGAATAGTGAAACACAAAGGAAAGGAAGGATAGATAAAGATATTCGGCTGCTTATTTGTTGCTTTATAAATCCATGGCACACAGAGAGAAGCAACCAGAGCAGCAGCACTTTATTTTACCATGTCCTTATCCCAGTGTAAACAGGTGGGAGAGCGTTGCATGTGCACAATAAAAGTGTGCTTACCAGATGTTCAGCATGTACAATAAATGCAATGGTTTTACAGTATGTTGTGTTTTACAGTACCTGCCATATAATGGTAGACACCACAGTCTGATTTGGGAGAAGAAGGCCAATGACCTAGATGAGACCAGGGAATAAGAGCTTATTTTCGGGGCAAAATAAGTCCAAAGTCTCATTTCATCTGTCCCCAAACACGACCATGTACAGTAAATGGACGTCAGCACAGCCATGATTTAAAATGTATGAGTCTTATATGAGACTTACAATCGGTGTTCCAAATGGGACATAACCTGCACAGCGAAGAAATGATTTTCAGCGTAGAGAAAAGAAAAATGAGGACAAAATGGACGTAAGTTCACCAACTGCAGCAAAGATCTTCATCTGAGGTCGTACCTGACATTCGAAATGGCATGAAGATCTTCTCTCCTGTGTCAGGATGAATGATGGCCTGCGTGCAGAGAGCATGACATCATCCTCATGCTGCCAGGCGCCCAGAGGCTTGAATGTATGGAGGTGCAGTTAACCTGAGCCTGACTTACAGGGATGACTGATGAATCACTTACCTGCTTGATCTTCTGGGCTTCCCACAGCTGCAAGAGAAGAACTATAAGTAGTTATTACGTTTACGATACTCTTGTTTTGCATCTGCTTTAGAGGCGTAAATAAACTGCCATTTCATTATGATAATTGTGTGTTTTGCAACGACTTTATTTAGTCCACTGTCACTACATACTTGTCATAGTCTGTGCCTTTCCTTCATTCCTCATGCGTCAGCTGTCCCCCCCCCCCCTCCCCTTTTTTTCTTGTTCATCCGAATATCCCTCCTCGACTCCTCTATTCTCTGTCCTCCATCACTTGATCCAGAAATCAATTGAGACTCGTTCGTTAAAAGCGCTCGAAGGAGTCGAGGAGAGAGGAGGCTTTTAGAGGAGAGGGAAGCAAGGATACACGAGTGCAGGCTTCACAGATGTCTTTTATCAACCAACTCACCCCCTGATTGGATATCAGTTATTGATTGGACAGCACAGCGCTGTAGCTCCACACTCAGCGGTCACCCGTTTGCCCTCCACTCCAGCCTGCCCAACCTGTTTCCAGCCCTGCTCAGCCTGCCTGCCCTGTTCCTCCAGAGTGCCCTGGATCAACCCAAGACACTTTAAACTGAACAGCTGTCTGAGTCACGCTTTTGGGTCCAGTTCTCTCTGTACTACACGACAATACTCTGTAATGTGCACCATGTTTCCTGCATATTCTGTCTTGTGTCACAATAGTGTTGATGAAGACTCACCTGAAGATCAGACACTCCAGGAGGAAGCTCTCCATGTTTATAGTCATCAAGTAGTTTAATGCATTCTTTCAATTTTTTCTACAAACAAAGGAAGAGAAAAATGTGAAGCTTAATTAGACGGATTGTTGTTCTGGTGAGCAAAAGTTCTCAAATGTTAAAAATAAATTTAAAAATAAATGTATTATTTAATTGTTTGGTCTTTAAAATGTCAGAAAATAGTGGAAATGCTTCCCATGCCTGATATGACATCTTGATCAAAACCCAAAAATGTTTAATTCACTATCATGGAAGGCAAATTAATGAGGAAACAGTAACATACGTATGAGAGGCTGGAAACACAAAGTCATGGAAAAAAACGAACATTATTGATTAATCAATTCATGCATTTTCTCTCCTGGCATAAATTAAAACCCTAGAAACTCATCGCTGTTCAGTAAAATTACATATTTAGGAGTATTTTTAAAGAAAAAAAAACCTTTATGCCTTTAATGGTCTGGTTGTAACTCTATGTTTTGAATATACTATATTATTATGAATATGTAAATAATTACCCGCCCCTCAGTTGCTCACCTGCAGCTCGAGTTTATGGAGTTATTTTTGTCTCAATATTATCTTTATAAACAGATTAAGGATCCCAGTGTTAATGTGTAGTCTGTAGAAATATAACAACCTTCCACAAATATTAACAAAAAGATTTGTAATCTCACTAAAATATTTTGCAAATATAAACTGACTCTGCAGAAATGTGGTGGAAATTATGTCATCAGCTGGCGATTACATACCAACCAAGTGATACAACTGGATTTCCATTCACACTGACAGAAAAGTTTGTCTCAAAACTCTGCGTGTGTAAAATGTAAATCCACAAATGTCGAATTGAAATCCAACTTTCAAACAGGTACCTACAGAATATATTACAAATTATTATTATTATTAATATTATTATTATTTTTCACAAATACTTTTCTATTCACAGATTTTTTTTTTCAGAATTTGTTTATTTGCAGACCCGTTTTATACCTGCACTGTATTTTTGTGACTTAACTTTTATTTATATATATATATATATATATATATATATATATATATATATATATATTTGTGGAAGGTGTTTTAATTTACAGACCACACATTAACACACAGATTGATTACCTGTTTTTTTCCACTGGAGGAAGTCTTTATAAAGAGTTGACTGACACATCATTTCAGCTCTACAAATATATATACTGTTGTCTATGACACTGTAATGGATGGAAGCTCAAACTTTCAATTGAAGCCATACTGTGAAAACATTCACCAGCCACCTATAGACAGTTTTATATCTTTCTTTTTTTTTTTTTACCTCAGACACAAACAGGGTGCTGGGATCAATGATGTCCACAAAGTGTCTCAGTCGACCAAGGAATGAACCCTGGAAGAGACAGTATGACAAAGTTAACTCTTAATGAAAGCAGACACATAATGACAGTCCAACATCCTCCCCTCTGTGAATGAATCATTTCACAAGTCCTCTGAAAATTTATGCATCACTTCTCACTTTGCTTGACTTGGTTCTTAGTAGTCCTAAAGTTCCTAAAAACATTTCTTTGTGTGTTGCTCATTGGTTATTTGAAAGTGGCATTTAGGTATTTATAATGTCACATAAAGCACAGTTTAACATATGTAACGTTCTGCCCAGTGGTGTAAGGTGGTCAGTCTTAACAGATTGTGCACGTAAACTAGCTACCGTATCATATCGTATTGTCATATGGTCAAATAGAGACTTGACATAGGCAACAAAAAGAAAAGAAAGGAAAACCATGACAGAGATGGGTTTGCATTTTTGAGGGCATATAGCCTATGGCGAATGGTACTATCTTTAATCTAATTTGAGATCTTCTTTGAACACAGGTGCCCTAAACCCAACAGGAAGTTGGCCATTTTGAAATAAATGCATAGTTTCTGGTCATATCCAGGGGGCGTACTTTAACAAACTCCTCATCTAAAGTTCTTCCACATCAAAAGTCGCTTAAAGCTTGAGTTTTCGTTGAACCTTGTGACCATGGCGAGGCGTCAAACTTCCAGGTTTCAACAGGAAGATGTTATAACTTCTGTGTACCTTGTCCAATCTGCCCCAAACTTCACAGGTTTTATGAAGCTCCAAGCCTGAAGCCATCAACATGCAAATTAGGTGTCATGGTGATTGCCCAACCCTCTGGCAACAGGAAGTACATCATTTCAGACACTTATCTTTTGGTTTACGTGAAATTTACATGGTGGGATCTACAACTGATGAACAACAATATGACAAGTAATCAATGTGTTCTGCAGCGCCACATAGTGGACACAGAAAGTGGTGCAACATGTAAAACAGGTCATTGTAATGAGATGCACAGAGCATCATCACTGCTTGCAGCTTTAATTTTTCTTGGCCATGGCAAAGATTTACCCCCAACACAAAAAAAAAACAGTAAGCCACTTCACATACGAGTAGGTTGAGGAACAAGTCTGTTATGTTAGCTCCGTCGAACCTGTACGGCGGGCCAGCCACTGCTGGGTGATGGAAAACAGGTCACACACTGTGCACCACTTGCGATTTTCCCCAGGGATGTCGCCACAGACACCCAGTTCGTAAAACTGCAAATGCAAGTGCTTTTATTGATGGGCCATAGGCTCGGTCACTTATGTGTTACCTCAACAGGGAAAATCTTTAGGATTATTACTTTAATATTAACTGTAATTACTTTTGTTTGTTAAAGGAAAAGGTCAGCAATTTAGGAAATACATTTATTTGCTTCTTGATTGAAACCACTTTCATATCTGTACTGTAAATACAAAGCTACAGCTAGACAAGTGTGTCCCGATGTTTCCAGTCTTTATGCTAAGCTAAGCTAACCTACTGCTGATTGTATTTACAGCACAGACATGGGAGTGGTATCAATTTTATCGCCAAAAAAAGAATAAGTGGACTTCCTCAAATGTCAAACTATTGCTGTATGTTTACATTTTCATGCTGGACAATTAATTCTTGCTTTCTCTGTTCACTGAAAGAAGACAGTGAGATGAGGTTGGAAGCTTTGAATCATTCGTCAAAGGACCTTTGAGTTTAGATTCTCTTCTTAAAGGTCAAGGATCTACAAATGCACAAATCTTTGCTATGTTAATCAGAATTTAATAAACGTATACTTCGAACAAAGAAAGCCAAACTGTTAAATGCTCAATAAAAAAAGATGACAAAGTTTTTGCCTCCTCACAGAACAATGTGACAAACACAACTGAGATGAGAAAGTAAATCCGCCTTTTGAGATGAACTTTGAAGCAAACATACTAACCATCTGAGTAAGTTTACATTTACCAAACACATTCCTCAGAGTGAGGCTTGGAGCTGCTGGGTAAGCACCCTGTTTCCTGTTCCCTTCACTGTCTTCATCAGCATGCCAATTGCTAAGTATGTGTGCCAGCAGTCTGAAAAGGCCCAACAGCAATTTATGCCAAGAGTCTCTTTGGCAAACCAGATGGGCGAAAACATGGCAGCTTCAATCGGATTCCCTCCGAGACATTTATCAGTTATGAAGGGCAGAAAAGTGGAAAGACAAACCCTTCTGTATTTTAATTATCTGTTCGGATCAGGGTCTAATTGAAATGACTGGAAACAACATCCAGTCCTTCTAACGACTGTAAATAAAGCATCTCTTCTGCACTGTAACCCTGGATATTCTGCCATTCCTCCATCACATGTCTCCTCCTCTGACAGGCCATATGTGCTGCAGTGCTGTTTTGTAAGAGTGGGGTAGACTGAGGATCCATGTGAGGAGCCCGCTTTAATTATGCATGAGTTTCAGCTCCCTGGAGAGTACACAACAAGGCTAGCAGAGACAGAGCGCGGCAGAAAGCACAGACGAACTGAGCTAGATTTATGCTGATTCAAAGACTGGCCTAATTTTAACTGCTTTGACGCAAGGAACTGAAAGTATTACAGGACCTTTATCAAAGCGACATGAACTTCAGGTTGCAGATGGAACAACACAAGGGTTTATGGGGGTCAGATTGAAAAGACTTCCCACTGAAAGCCATCATTAATAGGAGCTGGAAACCAAGGCTTAATGACTGTCTCCCTTTAAATTATGGTGATCTAAAACAAGATGTGGTGGCAATCGCTCAAAAAAATAGCAATTCGCCTGAGACAAAGGGTGTAAATGAACTGCTATTTAGGCCTGAACTGTGAACCGTGCAACATCCTGTGTTAACTCGTGGGTTCATGGACCAATTATGAAAAAAACACCACTCCTACATTAGTGTGAAACCCTCAGACTGAAAGAGACACAAAACAACAACATTTTTTGGCTCTTTGTGGCCATTTTGCATCTCCTTGTGGTTGTTTTGCGTCCCAATATGGCTGCATTGCGTCCCCATGAGGCTGTTTTACATTTCTTTGTGGTTGTTCTGCATCCTATTGTAATCATTTTGAATCTATTTGCAGCTGCTTCGTGTCTCTTTGTGGACATCTGCATCTTTTTGTGGCTGTTTAACATCTTTTTGAAGTCAGTTTGCATGTCTTTTGGGTGTTAAACATCTCATTGTGACCATTTTGCATCTTTCTGTAGTTGCTTTGCATCTCTTATTTGACATTTTGCACCTCTGTATAATTGTTTTGCATCTTTGTGACCATTTTGCATCTCTTTGTGGTGGTTGTGCATCCTATGTGGCTGCTTTGCATCTTTCTGTGGCTGTTATATATCTCTTTGTGGTGGTCTAGCATCCCTATGTGACTGCTTTGCGTAATTTTGTGCCCATTTTACATCTCTTCGAGGTTATTTTGCACATCTTCGTGATTGTTTGATATCTCATCACATCCATTTTGTGTCTCTTTGTAGTGTATCTTTATGGACGTTTTACATTTCTGTGATTATTTTGCGTGACTTTGTGGTTGTTTGGCATCCCTATGTGGCTGCTTTGCATCTTTTTGTGTCCATTTTACATCTCTAAGGTTGTTTTGCATGTCTTTGTGGTTGTTTTGTGTCTAATATCGACCATTTTGTGTCACTTTGTGGTTGTTTTGTGTATCCTTGTGGACATTTTGAAATATATGGCCATTTTGCATCTCACTGTGCTGGTTTTGCATCCCTATTTGACTACTTACTGTCTTTTTGAGGCAGTTTTTTTCCATCTCTTTAAGGTCATTCTGCATATCTTTGTGGTTGTTTTACATCTTAATGTGACTATTTTGCATCTCTGTGTGATTATTTTGAGTCCCTGCTACAATTTTGCATCTCTTTGTGGTGGTTTGGCATCCCTATGTGGCTGCTTTGCATATTTTGTGCCCATTTTACTTCTCTTTGAGGTTGTTTTACGCCTTAGTGCGCCAAATTTGCATCTCTTTCTGGAATTATTAAATCTCTCCATTTTGCCTCTCTTTGCAGTTGTTTTGCATCCTATGTGGCTGCTTTGCATCTTCTGAGTCCATTTTACTTCTCTTAGCTGTTTTGCATGTCTGTGATTGTTCTGCATTTCACTATGACCATTGTGTGTCTCTTGGAAGTTGTTTTATGTCTCTTTCTGGACGTTTTGCATTTCTGTTTGACTGTTCTACATCTCCCTGGGACCATTTTGCATCTCTTTGTGGTGATTTTGTGTCCCTTCATACCTGTTTTGCATCTTTTTAAAGCCATTTTGCATTTCTTTGTTGATGCTTTGCATCTCTTGTTGGGGGTTTTGCATCTCTGCACCATTGTTTTGCAAATATTCAGGAACATATTTTGCATTCTTTTGTACATGTTTTGCATCCCCATGTGTCTATTTTGTGTCTGTTTGTGGCTGCTTTACATCTCATTGAAGTTGTTTTGCATGTCTCTGTGGTTGTTTTGGATCCACAATGACCACTTTTCATCTCTATTTGGTTGTTTTGCACCTCTTTATGATTGTTTTGCATCTCTCTGACCAATTTGCATCTTTATGTGGAGGTTTTGCATCCCTGTGTGGATGCTTTGAGTCATTTTTTGGCCATACTAGGTCGCTTTGACATTGTTTTGCATGTCTTTGTGGTTGTTTTGCATGTAATTGTAGTTGTTGTGTTGGCTCTTCATGAAAATTTTGCAGCTCTGTATGACTGTTTTGGATCTGTGACCATTTTGTATCTCTTTGTGGTGGTTTTGAATCCCAGTGTGGCTGCTTTTATTTTTTTCAGTGGTTGTTTTTCACGTCTCTGTGAAGCCATTTTACATCTCTCTTTTGCTGTTTTGCATCTCTTTATGGTTGTTTTGCATCTTTGTGTGGTTGTTTTGTGTCTCATTTTGCAGTTCTTTGGAGTCTGAATGACTTTTCAACATAAAACAAGTGTCACTCCAAAATGAGGCTCAGGCCCAATTAGCCCTTTGACCCCGTGACCCCTTTCCTTAGTTCTTCCATGTATTTTGATAAGAGTTTTATTGATCGCTCATATCAGTTGAAACAACAGCAGATCAAAAAGTTTAGTGACTTATTTACAATCTGCATATGGACCTTGCTCGGTGCAGCACCATCCTGTGAATAACTTCCTTCAGGCTGCAGTTTAATGAATGGCTCTGAAGAAATAAATTTAAATGTAACCATCGTGCAGCTTCCTCAGTTAATGTGCCACCCGAGTTAACGTGAAGGTCACATTATCTTCCAGGGCTGACCAATGCAAATTCATTTGTGAGGACGGAAAATTGAGTAATGGGCTTCAGATAAGTACGGACAGCCCATTAATCTCGATCACATGTGGGGCCACAGTCAGTCTGCAGGAAGCATCCTGGAAAATAATAAACTTGAGGGTGTTAAAGTGTGATATGGATTAGATAACGTTCAATGTGATGCACAGAGTGGGAGATATTATATCAGAAATCTCACCAGATGCGATTTTAAAGCCTAAATTAAAAGAAAAAGAGGGAAAACCGTATGTAGTTAGGCGCTTTTAAAGGATAAATGGCTTTAGATTGACGCGTAAGATATGAGTGTGTTGTCTGCAGAACCTGAACAGTGTGATATAATCTTTCACGGAGCAGCAGCGAGGCAGAGGGTGTGAAATCTGTCAGTGGAGATGATAAACAGCGATATGAACCTGCCGACAGACGATTCTTTCTACTAGTAAAACTACAATACGCTCAAAACTCAAGCAATCACGCCCGGAAGTTGATTATCAGCTCAAAGTTGTTGCGGTTTGATAACAAAGAAGCGGAGCGCAGATCAAAGCAACTTTGGCTACAAAGTGTGCGCATGAGAACAGCCGGAGCGGAGCAGCAGCAGCAGCAGGGCGGAGGATGCATGGGGCTGTTTTTCACCCCCAAAGCCTGCAAAACAAAAAGCCACATTAATGCACGTTCACCGGGAGATGAAGAAGACTTACCTGCTCGTATCGAGGTCTCCCGAGCTGGAAGGCAGGACAAGCTGCAGATTCCGCCATGACACCGAACTATTTATTTATTAATGAAGTGAATCATGAACGGATTTTTCTTCCAAGTGCAGCGAACTACATTCAGTGTGTAACTAGTGAAGCAGCGAGCCGCTCCGTCTGTTGGGATGTGTAGTCTTCTCCTTTGCGTTAACACTGGCAAAGTTGAACCGCATGACTACACATCCCAAATGATCGATAAGGTGAAAGCTATTGCATAACTGTTCGCATTGATCTTGGGGAGAGAGATAACAGTAGATGCACCCATAGGTGTCAAGATTGGCCCAATTAATCATTATGTGAAGAGGTGTGGCCTGAAGAAACAAACATGTCTGCGAAGAGTAATGATCAGCCGGGTTGCTCTCAGGTTCACTTCATATTAAAGGAAGAAGAGAATAAATAACCAGGGGCTAAATAAATATGTGTTTGTCACCACACTGGACACTTTCATTATGCTCCTGTCAGTAAGTGGCCGAGGGCACGAGACTGCTGCTTTCACATTGAATAAAGTCTATTCAATTAATCCTTCAGAGTGTTATGAACTTTAATCATATGGCACATTTAATCCATTACATCTCAAAGTACTCAAGGAAGCTTAATATAAGGACTCTTGCTCTGCGTGTGTCTTAACAAACCTGTAACTTATGTAACTAAGTACATTATGGCGAAAATTCAATTAGTAGCCCGGGCTATTATTTGCATTTATCACTAAACTCAACAGGAATTATATTTGGGACAAGCCTTTAATTCCTCTCACATTAAACTGTTGCTCAGCAAAGATGGGTAAAATGATCAAATTGTTTATTTAAACTAGTATGAATATTATTTGTACAAAAATTAGGCTTCGACTAACATATCAGTTATGTGAATTATTGATACAACACCACTTTAACCTCTTCAAACAATATTCAAAACTTGGATTATTTTTATGAAAAACACTTTTGATTCTTTTGATCAGTGGACCCTCACAGACTGAAGGGATATAAATAACTTACTGGGTAATCAAGGAATGGACACATATTCTGAATGACTAAGGGTCTTCTCTGGTGCACATGGTTTAAGTACAATGAAATGAACTGAGCTAACAATATGTAGCATCTCCATACTGACAACAGTTTAAACATTTATATTTGTATGTGTGTGATCAGCAGTCAAAAATCTGGTTTTATACATCCAAAGAATTTCTAGAAAAGTGAACTGCTTGGCAACCAGACAAGTAAAAGATACTTGGCATATAATTGACAAAAGGCTTTTAATTGAAGTTTTACAGTACTCAAATACTGTATAATTTTGGGGTACTTGAGTATCTCCATTTTACGCTACTTTACATTTCTACTCCACTAAATTTAGTAATACATTATGATGTATTATTGTGGATTAAACTACCCATTATTTTATAAAGTACTTGAAATTAGCTCCACCGTCACCAGCTGAAATATTAAAGTGATGAGCACATTAATCATAATCCAGTTATGGGGGAGACCAGGTATGGTTGTAACAACGGGATGGTTGTAACAGGACCACTTTAAACGACAATGGATGATTGAAGAGTCTTGAGATTAATTTCATATATGACCACTTTTTTTCTTTCGTAGCTGTGTGAGACAGATTTTACAGCCAAAACACTGATATTCAGGCGTGAAAGTAATGCTTGGGCCTAGTCTATATTTTAATTATACGAATATTGTTGAAGTTAGAATAATGTATCTTGTATTATTGTACAGAACACTGTTTTATCAATGCGAAATTCAAACCACCATGCTACTACAGCTAGCTAAACAGTGGCTGACAGGGGCAGAGATGGTTGTGAAACCACTTTAAGTGTTACAATTAACCCCCTAATTACAAATAAAAACATTTTATTTATCTTACTGCTTTTTTCAGCATTCCAGGAGAGTTGGTGAGAAAGAATTGACAGTGGTGTGCACGTATCAAAACATGCACGGCACAAGGTCAAGCAGAGAAAGACAGTAAAGTCATGTGGAGAAGGCTCTGTCACCTCAGAGTCTGGTACTTGGTCCTGAGTGGTGGAGTCAGGAGGTTGGCATCAGAGGAGCAGAGACTGCAGGGAGGTGTGTGGCCTTGGGGCAGGTCAGTGAGGTAGGAGGGGGCCTGGTTGTTGTGGTACAGGGGGCCAGTGGAGGTTCTGGAGGATAGAGGTAATGTGATACTCTCTGCTATATGACACTGAGAAGATGCTGCAAGAAATTACAAAACTTAAGAGAACAAGGATCAACACAGCTGCTCTGTGTGGGCGATCACAGCAGTCAGAAAGTCTTCAGTGTGCAGCAAGAGGAAGTATTGACTGGTTACATAACTGAGGCAGCAGACTTGTATTTTGGACTCACTCCATGTGATACTTAGCATCTGAAAGGTACAGGTTAGCCAGTTAGACCTTAGTAGGATTTTGTTATTAGTGTATGTATCAGGTTTTTTAAAAAGATATTTTTGGGACAGCTGTGGTGTGATGGGGGAGACGAAGAGGGGGAATAACATGCAGTAATTATGCAATTTTTTATTCATCTTATTGTTACAACTCACCCAAGTAGTTGGCAGACTGTATCAATGGATTTCCTTGTAGTGACATCAGGGAATACTATCGTACTTTGAGTCAAAATTTGGGAGCTCTAAGGGTGCTTTCACACCTGCTCTGTTTGGTTCAATCAAACTCAAGTTTGTTTGCCCCCTAAGTGCTGTTCGTTTAGGTAGGTGTGAACACAGCAATCACACTCAGTTGCGCACCAGAACAACCAGACTGAGGCCTTCTGGAAGAGGTGGTCTTGGTCCAGTTACAAATGAACTCTGGTGCGGTTCCTTTGTGGTGAGAACGTGTTCCGACCTGGATCTGAACCAACTGCAGTCACATGACACATTGTTTGGGTTAAACATGAGCATGTTACAGTCCTGGAGGATTATTAGTGTGCACCTCCTCCTGTACTGCCTTAATATGCACATTCAGCACATCCAATGCATCAAAACATTGTTTTCTAGTTGGAGCCGCGCCTCGTTTTCAAACTGTATGGTTTGACTAAAATGAACAATGACAGCAATATAGTCCACGATGAGCAGCGCTAAAATCAACCTGCGTAGTTGTCCCTCCATTGTGACATTAGAAAGTCTCACATTTATCTTGCAAGTGTACTCTTCTTCAACGTTTGGTTTACTTCCTGGATTTTTCCTGCATGGGAATTCTGACCAATCAAGAGCAGCTTTCTCCTGCAAGGAAATGTATCTGGTCGACTTGTAAATGCTGCTGTGAGAACACGAAGCAACTCTAGGCAATTATACAACTTTGTAATGAAATGAGTCCCTGATTCAGACCAAAGCAAGACAACTAACACACAACTTCAGAAGTCATAGATGCTGGTGCAAAAAATGTTACAACCAAACCCAGTCTCCCCTATAACATATATAATTCTGGGATGGGTCGTCTGCCTAATGACTGCCTCTACCTTTGGTGCTTCAAATATATATTGATGGTGCTAATACTTTAGGTTTAGTAAGATTTTGAAAGCATGAGTTTTACCTGTAATGGAGTGTTTCTACACTGTGGTATTGCTACTCCACAGAGGGATCTTAATGCTTCTCCTATCACTGCAGACATCTTTTCAAGTCTTATTTATAGTCTTGTTTATTCCTACAATGTAAAGCTGCTGCTGAGAGTGTACAGATGCTCTGTCTAACAGGAAATGCACCAAATCTCCTGGGTCTATAAGCAGAAAAACTGCCTATGCTTTTATATTTTGCTTTGGGGCAGAAATTAATGTAAATCAGCATTTCACAACCTGGAATCAAACCTGAGAGAGAGAAGTGAAATGGCTGGCAGTGTGAGGGCAACTTGACAACATTTGTTATAAATGCAACAGACTGAATTTACAACAATATCATTTCTGATCAGATAGTATTTTAAATCTCTTGTCAGTTTGCGAAAGCTGAAGACAAGGTCCGCGCTGAACCAGCAGGTCTCCTCCCACTGTATGGAAAGGAGTGTCCTCTAGTGGAGAGACATGAGCACTGCTGCAGCATACCTTACATACCACACATACAGTGTTTGTGCAGGATGTTTAGTCTGCAGTTTCACCGAGATCAGTGATAAATCAACAACAAAAGGACCTCACAGTCTCTGGCTCATGTGCACTTTATTTTATTACAGTACAGTACTGCGGTCATGTAAAGCATTGCAAGTAGCTACAGTGGTACTACAGTGACATTAGAGGATATACTATCATGGCAAAGGTGTTTTATAGAAATAACTTATTACACTCTTATCTGCTGCATCGATGCTTTGTTAGATTTACAGTCAAATAATTCAATTTCAACAAAAAGAAATGCAAACAATAAGTCTTCATCGTCTTTAGTCAAACATGAGTATTGTTTATTTGCTTATCATACAGCGATGTTAATGCAGAAACACCTCTTTATAGTATTCACATTGCAGCGCAGCTTTTATGACGTGTCGCTTTTTTTGTAGCATTTCTTGAATTCAGTTTGAAAATATGCAATTACCTCAAGTTAACCTTTGTGCACTTGGCATTTCACAAAACAGTCCGAGATGAAAATTGTGTCAAAATGTCGTTTCTGCACTTCGACGGCTGCAATTTTAAGGTTACTTGAGCTAACACCATATTTTGCTGGAGGAACTACTTTAACCCCTGAAGAGCACCTTAAATGCACATCCAGAAAGTGTTTCCTCCAGCCTGTGTTTTATTTTTTGCACGTGAGAAAGCAGTGAGTTTAAAGTTTAAGTCGACAGCAGCTGACTACCTTAAATTATTCTACAAAGCATGAGTGAAATAATTGTTTAGCTTTGATAGAAGTTTTTTCCTCTCATAGTAATTGACTCTGTTTTCTGCTTGTGCCAAACTGAGATAGCAACCAGCATGCATGTTGGATATTATCGTGTCTACATCAACAAGGCAGTATTAGCAGTGAGAAGACCTGGATGACTGTGAGATCAGATTTCGTGGAGCATTTGTTTGACTGTCTCTAGAACAACGTTTCCCAGTCTTTGATAATAACCCTGTGTTCTGTAGCCACTCTGAGGAAACAGTATTCTAGAGGATCTTACGTCATGTGCAGTACAAACACAAACACCAGCACTGTCGTCACTTGTGTCTGCTTCGCACTTGAAGCAGCGTGGGCGTCTGCTCCATGATCCGCAGTAAAAGATTATCAATGTAGTCCTCCAGGTCTCGAACCTGTAACTTCACCTTCTTCAGCTCAGCCTCGCATTTGTGCAGCTGCGCTGCCTGCTGCTCGGAGGCCGCCTGCTGCTTCTGCATGTCCATCTCCTGCTGCAGCAGCAGAGAGATCAGCTCCATGTTGGTCAGGTGCTGGTACTGCGCCGAGTTATCCACGGTCACCTCCTACGAGAGAGGGGACAGGAACAGAGTGTGTGTGAACCTGGTCAGTACATGTTACAGTTAGAGGAAGAGTTGGACATGTCGGGAAATATGCTCATTTAGTGTCTTGCCAAGAGTTAGATGAGACCACTCTCATATCTGTCAATTATCACTATGATGTTTTACCCAGGAGACAGTTAGCTTCGCATAAAGATGGATGCAGGGTAAATCCTGGCTCAATCAAAAGGTATACACCCATCTGTGTACAGCTAAACAGAGAGGCTATGAGGGATGGATGTCATATAAATTAGCTGAAAACTAACAGTGATGCAGGCACTGTGCCAGACCGTTGTGGTAAAGAGGGAGCTGAGCCGGAAGGCGAAGCTTTCGATTTGCTGGTCCATCAAAGTCCCAATCCTCACCTATGCTCATGAGCTCTGGGTAGTGACCGAAAGGATAAAGTTGAGGTTACAATTGGCCAAAATGATTTTCCTCTGTGGGGTGGCTGGGCTCAGCCTTAGAGATAGGGTGAGGAGCTCAGGCATCTGGAGGGAGCTTGGAGTAGAGCTGCTGCTTCTTCGCGTCAAAAGGGGTCAGTTGAGGTGGTTCAGGCATCTGATCAGGATTGCCACCTGTTAGAGGTGTTACAAGAATGTCCCACTGGTGGGACTCAGAAAACACTGGAGGGATTATATATCTCATCTGGCCTGGGAATGCCTTGGGGTCCCCCAGGAGGAGCTGGAAAGTGTTTCTGGGGAGAGGGATGTCTGGAATACTTTGCTCAGCCTGCTGCCCCGCGACCTAGCTTCGGATAAGCGGTTGACAATGGATGGATGGATGGATGGATGGATAATATCATAGGAATTAAAAACAATGCAACTTAAAATGTGGAACTATTAATCATCAATTACATGTATTTAATTTTAGAATACAATATCATTGCAACATTTAAGTTGATATTTTACGATAAGAACTTCTTTCTGTGGACACTTCAGTTGGGTAGAGCTTTTATTTTAGCACCTAGCAGTTCAATTTGCCACCATTTTTAATGGAAGAAGCCCTTGGATTTAGATTAGAGAACTGCCTCTACCTGTAAATCATACACCTCACACATCAGTGAGATCTGGGCTCGATTTCATCAGACTGTGATCGGATGGTGGTGAATGGAACTGCAGGGTGCTAAGATGGAAGCACTTCTCAACTGAAATGTCCACAGTAGGAAGTTCTTATTGTAATATAGCACTTTAAATGATGCAATGATACTTTAAATATAATACATTTAATTGATGGCTAACAGTTTTATATTAAAAGTTACATTGTATTTAATTCTCAAAAATATAATTGATCACTTTTAGTTTTTAATTAATTGTTATGACATCCATCCCTCATACCAGGCTAGCTGTTTCCTGTTTTCACACTTAATGCTAAGCTAGGCTAACTGTCTCCTGGCCGTGGCTTCATATTTAACATACAGACATGACAGTGGTATCCATCTTCTCATCTACATCTTGCGAGAAAGCGTAATTGGTGCATTTCTCAAAATTTGAACTCTCCCTTTAAATGAGAGATTATTATTAAAATCCCTGGCTTATTACGATGGATATTAAATGGCTTACCATGGCGTGTCATGTTGCAGGTGGTGAAAAATGAAATAAGTCACAGGAAACAATGAAGTCATCTATGCTCCTGCAGTGTGTTTATTAGCACCGAGTGCTCTGCTGGTGTTAATAAATGCTCATGGAAGCATTAAATAGTCTGTGGACCTAATGGCTTTCTGTAATTTAGTATGACACGTTAATAACTTCATTCTTCCGCTGTTTGCACATACTGAGACTCACACTGTGTTATGGCTATATTTTGGAAATGTACCGTGATTTTTTTGGATCCTGTCTGCCAGTTATTGATGGGTGACATAATGAATGGTAATGATAGTCTGTACATCAACTCTAATACACAAATTACTGTAGGAGCACAGTTTTCTTGTGTTATCCTATAAACAAGTATGCTGTTGTGACAGGATTTTTCATGTGTAATAGAGCAAAAACAGTTCATATCTTAAATAACTGTATGCTTATGCTCATTTTCATATTAAACCGATGGCGGTAGGACCTGCCATTAATCTTCCTTTAACGGCATACTGTGCAGCTTTGTCAGTTACAGTTTGTAACCTGAGTGCTGTGGGGGTAAACGCCCATAAATGTCCCACACACAGAAAAATAAGAAGAAAATAAGAACGCACAGGCAGAAGGCAGAGTCTCTGCAGATATATAAACCACTGCACACGCCTAGTGGGTGATAGGTGATGACTGAGAAGGATTACTTCTGTATGAGTCTATAATTTGTTTAGTTTTCTTTAGAAAAATCCTGTGTAGTACATTTTCAAAAGTATCAGAGTCACCTCATTCCTTCCTTATTCCAGAAACAGTCCAACGTGTAACAGAGATAGTCTAGAAACATAATTTTAGGACCTGAAAACTCTTATCTGGGCCAAAGAATTAATGAGATCAGCATTTCTCTCCCCAGTGTTGAAAGTAAGCTCAGTCTCAACAGGGAGCTGGGACTGTAGGTAGCAGCTGCACACTTTCATGTCTGTTTTTTCTATCTCTTATCCTAACTCATGTACACCATGGCAGTGATAAAACTCAATCACAAGATGTGAAACTTAAATTACATACTGCCGAACTAGAGCATGGGCAATTACATGTAACTGGTGTGGAATATATTTTTACAGTTAAGTTGGATTCCCAAAAAAATCATATGTATATTTTATTTTAGCTGCATTAGTACAAAGCAATAACTTTCCTCCTGTTGAGCTATATGCATACAATTCTTTATGTACTGTATACTGGGGTTGAAACAGTATGAGCTTTTCATGGTATAATAGCCATCTCAGAAAATATCGCAGTTTCATGGTATCAAGGTATGACTGAATTTATATTATTATAAATCAGAATGACCCTTGACAGAATGAAGATGAAAGGGTTATTGTTGGTTGAACACACTTTTTTTTTCCACTGTAACTGAAACCTGAAACCACTTACGCTTACCTCACTCGTGCCAAACCGACTTCCTGACAGACTCATTTCCCCAAGATGCATCACAGAGCGCCACAGAGTGTCAGCCGCTCTGAATCAATAGACTGGCATCTGGACTTTCTTCACCTACTGCGTTAATAATTCATAATTATCTGCTGGGTGCATTAATTCAAGTACTGCAATATTCTGTGCAATTATTAAACTGTGAAATATTTTTCAGTATACGACTTTATCATGCACATAACTGTACATATCTCTTATGTTTACTCTTATTCTATTCTTGTTTTATTCTATTGATTTATGTCACACCTTCAGCCTCAGCACAGTGACGATATATATTTATTTTTATCAAATCACAGTTTCCCCTCAGGGATCAATAAAGTATTCCTAATTCTGATTCTGAAAGTCGCACTTAAGATTATGAAAAAATAAGTCATAATTAGGGATCCTACATATTAAAAGAGCATTTTCACCACAAAAAAGTATAAACTCCATTTACATAATATATTTTTTCAAATGAATCTAATCATTATTATTTTTATTTTATTTTATTTTATTTCATCTAATTTAGTTTATTTATTTATTTACTTACTTACTTATTTATTTATGATTTATTATTTGCTAAACATCTGGAGGGTCAAACCAAAGCTTATGGCGGGCCAACTTTGTGCAGCCCTGTTATAAAGGGTTCATAGAGTTGTATTTTTGTGTCCCAGTACCTGAGTCTTCTCAGGTTCGGCTGTAACCTGGTGGGCGGTGCGTCCAGGGTGGATGGTGGACTTCAGCTTCTCCAGAACCGAACGACTCTCCTTCTTCTCTGGTTGGCTGGCAGTCAACGGCTTCACTGGATGAGGTCTGCAAAGTAAAGAGGTCAGCACGAGTGCTTCAACACAGTATGTTCACTGTCAGTGTTTATCCATAACTAATCTGTCACAGTCAAGTGATTTATAGTTACTGTTACTTCAGTTCATTCAGCAGCTATAACGTCACACACTTCAAAGCAGATCAGATGATGTGAAGGCATCTGTGAAGGAACAGTGAGCAGCACAAAGGAAACATTTAAGCACCGTCTACTGTTCTTTGAGCGTTAAAAACTGCAGCCATGTGAGTCAAGTTAAAACAAGAACTTTGCTCCCTTGTAATTGGAGGATGAAATCGTCTCGGAGAGGAAACACGGGGCTGATTTATACAAGAACAACAGCAGCAGAGGAATGTTTGAAACAGAAATCAGAATAAAAACTGGTATTAAAGCTTTTTTGTGATCACAGCAGAGAGAGGAGCTGCGTGTCTGAGATAACACTTTAATTTTTTCTCTTGTTGCTTCTATTATTGACAATAAAAGGATATAATTAAATTTCTGAGTAACAGTGGCTCTGTGGTATTTTGTCTGTTTCTCTCTAAGCCAATAAACATGGTTTAAAACATGATCACATTTTTGCACATCCTGCCCGACTGTCATTTTAAAGTTAGACTGTGCATATTTACTTTAAATAGTGTTTACAATATTCTTATTGCAATTTTTCTGGGGCTGTACAACTAGCCTAATAGAAATACTATCAACTGTCATTATGGCCAAGTGCAGTATCAAAACTGCAGTAGCTGGAATTTTTTGATGAAGGTGAAATGTCTCACATCATAACATTATAAATGATGCATGGTGGGGCATCAGAGGTGCAAACAAGCAGAGAAGTCCTGCGCATCTGATACCGTTTGAGGCAGGTGCAGGACCCAAAAAAATTACAATAAACAACACTGAAGCTCCATTCAGCACAAATTATTAGCACATCCACATCTACGTTTGGAGCTCATGCTCTTCTTCAGACTAGTGCTAATGCTATTGCCAGCATACAAATCCTATTTTAGACGTCAGAATACTTGCTTGTTTGGTCCAGACCCCAGCAAAAATCCCATCGTCATCATTTTTATATTTTTTTACAGTAAAAATTGAATGCAAAAATTGCCAGTCCCAATAAAATTGTGACTCATATTACAATTGCAACAAAATAATAAAAACTGTCAGAATAATCACAAATATATATATATATATATATATATATATATATATATATTTTTTTTTTTTTATTTTTTTTTTTTGCATATCTTTTATATTCTGTATATTATGTATCTTAAACTAAACGCCAACGCCAAAGAAAATTCCTTCTAGTTAAAAATCTACATTATTGTCATTATTTTTTAATTAATTAATTAATTTAATTATTTCTCTATTTAATTTTTATTTATTTATATATCTTTAAATTCATACTTTTGGGGTGGGGGATGGGGGTGGATTACATGTGTGCAATACTGGGCCGTTGTACCAAGATTTTGTTCTGGTGTCCTTTTCATTTGCATGTTTGTGGCTGTACATATACACATACTGGGTGTGTGTATGTGTATGTCTTGGCTGGGGGAAAAAACCTATATGGTAATAAGCCTAATTTTGATTTGCAGGCATACTGTGTTTACATGGCAACTCGCGCAAGACTAGCTGATGGCTAGTGGTGGTGCTAGTTCTTGCGCGAGTTGCCATGTAAACACAGCACTCCTGCAGGGCGGGTTAACTGACCACGGTGAGAAATTATGCTATTAAAGTGGAGTAAATTATTCTAAAGTGGTCATTTCCTTTAATATGACATTTTCTCTCCTTTATCTGCTGTAAATATATCATAAACAAAAACACCGAGCATAACAAAGTATACTAATTATTTGTTTCCTGGCACTGAATCTAAGTGTGCCAATAGAAATTTGCTGCCCTTATTCATGAGTATGCATCATCTCTACGTTACCCTTTATTGCCTTTGTTTTTGAGCCATAAGTCTGAAATTACAATTATACTGACTATCCCATCCTAGTTACTAGTCATATCCTAGTAATATAATATATCCCAACAGAGGAAATGATCACCAGCTTTAAGAGTTGTTCCAGTACCAACATCAAGCTCCGAAATGCCTCAGATACTGCCTAAAATGCTGGATCAGGTGTTAGCAAGTACACAAGTCTTTGCACTGATCCCATACCATGTAATTTATTGATAAACTTTAAAGTAGTTTCATACATAAATAAAACAGTTTCTCACCGCTGTAAGACAGCAGCCTACGCAGGAAGTTGTGCTATGCAGCCACTGGCAACTACTATTTGAGAGTGGTAAATATAACTGACTTCCGCTAAACATGCTAACATTAGCAGTTAGCAAAATATCAAACTAGGTTACTGAAGAAAATTCTATGGTGTTGATTCTCTGTAGGTATTGGTACAAAGAGTTTAACCTGGGCCTTGCCGTTCAGCAATGACAGCAACTATTTTGCATCCATACAGAGTTAGCACAATACAGCTGTTAACTTTTTATTAAATGTAATGGAAGTACTGGAATCGGGATCGGTAACAGGAAGGAAACAATGGTATCGGAACATCTCTATCAGCCTTCACTTATAAATATCTGGACATGATGTATCAGGTGGTCAGAGGAGCAGAAAAGGAGCTAAATTTAGGCAGAACAAAGTGTAAGAAACACAAAATGTACAACAGCCAACAAGAAACTGAATCATGAGATGAATAACACAAACGTGAAGCAAAGCCAAGCACAATGCAGCAGGAACCATCCAAACACTTTGGATGAGTAAACTTACAGAAGCACAAATGCATTCAACATCAGACAAGCCAGGCCAACAGTTAACAAAGCAACAAAAACAAAATCCATTAATCCGTGTTTTGTAGTGTATGCAGAAATCTGCAGCTTGTGAATACCTACACATGTCACATCCTAGTGTGAGGATTCTCACCTGCTCTCCTGATGGGGCAGGTTGCTAGCTGGCTGTGTCTCCTCAGGGAAAAGTGAGTGCCGTGCATCGACCAGGGGCTGGTCAGTGGAGGAGGAGGTGGTGTAGGGGGCCACAGCCAGAGTACTGCTGGCTCCAGCACTGGGCCCCATGCTTGAGGGTTGTATGGAGGGGCAACAGACAGGGGTAGGGTGGAGCATAGCCGGTGCGTCTGCGGACAGGGAGTGTGCACAAAGAATGGAGGGAGAGGAGGGTTCTTGCAAAGATTGCCCAATCTTTGACTTTAAAGGGGTTCTCGAGTTTGGTGCTACTTTAGCGTGGAGATCTTCAAAACTGATATCAGAGGATTTTTCTGTTGCATCCTCTGCACACAGAGATGTAGTGTTGTCTTTTGGAGATATGTGTGATGTTGTGTTAGACTCATTTTGATGTGTGGTGCTACTATCTGCTAATGCCAGTAAGGAAGACAGAGCTGATTTAGAGGGCTGATACGACAACGGTCCCTCGCTGACTTCTGATATATTTTGAACGAGGGACAAGAACTGTTCGAACTCTCTGTCTCCACTTTTGCTCTGGTTGCTCGGGCTGCCGCTGTTCTGTCGGGACACTCCCTTTGGTCTGAAACGTGCACTAACCACACCAGGAAACGGCTCCTTCTCATTAAGTGCGCCTGTTTCAGCTTGTGGGTTCCCATTATTGTCAAAGTCCTTTTGTGTCTTTTTAAAATCATCCATGCTTCTTGATAAAACTTCAGTTCCAAATTCAGCTACGTTAGATGTTTGATTTTGTGACGACAAAGAAGTGATCTCTCTGCCATTCACCCTGGAGTCACCATGTGGTGCCACATTATTCAGCATGCATCTTGGATCTTGGCAGTTGTCCTGGCAAACTGGAGAGACTTTGTACAGTTTGTTAGACGATGCGGTTATTTCAATGGAAGAGTTCAGCTCAGGTATGTAGGTGTCCTTCAAGGTGAACATGTCCTCAGGTGTGGTCACTGTCTCCACGTGGTAAGCAGCTATCTGTGAGGCTTCTGGTGGTGGTGGATAAGTCTTTATCACTTTGAGAGTATCAGCTACCTCCGACTGAGAAGAGCCATCTGAATCAATGAAACCAAAATCTGAATTATTCATGTTCAGGTCCCCTAAGCATAGTGAGAAAGACACATTATTGTTGATACATGTGTCTTCCGGTGAATTACACTCCGTCTCCTCGACTGGACTGGTTGTAATATGTAGTGCCTTTGCATCTGGCATCGAGGGACTAATGGATGACATATTCAGAAGGTCTGCAACAGACATCTCACTATCAAGAAGGTCTTTAGGTCCTGAGTTCACAGATGTGATCTTGTTTCCAGCTGTTTCTTCAGCATTCAACGATAAACGATTTATTTGGGGTTGTCCATAGTTTCCTCTTACGCGTCCATACAAGTCTTGCTCGAACAGCATCCCTCCCCAGCGGTCAGTGTCATCTTCCAAAGGTTCATATTTAAACTTTTTGAGCTTTTCTTCAGACATGAGTCCTGGTGATGTTATATTTGTGTACGAATGAGAGTTGACGCTGAGGGAGTCGGAGGTCTCGCTGCTGGTGTGAGGGTCCGGAGATATACTGTTTCTTTTGCCTTCTCCTTCTCGTCCATGTTGCAGCGAGGCCACGCCGGTCTGTGAGAGCAGGTAGGCTTCTTTATGGACAGCCAGCTCTTGACCTCTGTGCAGCCAGCCGTCTGAATAAATCTCATTCACTGAAGTTCTTAAAAGTCTCCTCGGAGGCAAAGGTGGAGGCTCCTCTTCACATGTTTGCAGCTCGTGTGCGTGATGATTAGAGTGGTTATTAAGTGGAGGGTAAGATGAAGTTGGACTGGTTCTCAGCTGTCTTTGAGGAAGACTCCCTTTCGGTGAGTTGAGCCTGCTGGAGGCGAAGGCATCAAACGAGTCGTCCCATTCTCCCGTGCTCTCCGACATGGAGCGAGGGGCGGAGGGGTTAGGTGTAGCAGCTCTGGGTAATAAAGCAGGGAGTGATATCTGCCTAGCTACTGGCCTGGGGCGCTCCCGCCTTATGGAAGCCATATTTGTAGCATTAGCATTGTGAGCAGGGCTGGGTGTGCAGGGCTGGGAGGGCAGAGTGGTGTAGTGAAAGGGGGATGAGCCAGAAGAGGAGCAAGGCGCAAAAGGAGGTGACCGCTGTGACTCTTCTGCTATGAGATCCTCAAAAAAGGGGTTGCGCTGCATACGTGAGGGGAAAGGGTTGGAGGGGGAGAGAGGGGTCGAGGAGGGGGAGGAAGAGGGGGTGAAGGGATTGGTGTGATTGCAGTCATCAGGTGAGATATGACCGGAGAGGGAGGTGGAGGGAGAGGAGCACTGAGGGGGTACAGGGGAGCGAGGAGGGAGGGGAGGGGGTACATCTGAGCTGCTTTCTACCTTAGGAGAAACTTCCAGCCTGCAGAGGAAAATAGGGCACAATAGTCCTCTTAGTTAATGATGTGCCAGGTCACCAAATGGGGAACATCTTTCTTACACAATCAGAAAAGACAACCAAAATACTAAGTGACATTTCTGAAAACTTCACTAACATCAGTATGAAACTGGCCAAATAAAAGAATCATGAAAACAGTAACTTAATCAAAAAAGCAAAGCACATTTGCAAAATAATCAAGCAAAATAAAAAATGCATTGTAGCCATTCAGGACCATCTGCACTGGCAGCTATTCTGCTGAGCTCATATCAACATGGAGTGATTTACTTCACATCCTTCTGTGAGAGTGTTCTTCTAAACCACAGTGATGTTGCATCTTTGAAAGAGAAACGTAGACAGACATTGATAAAGATAATGGAAATGCTTGAGTGCTATTTGTGGAAAATACAGTATGAAGTGATGATACAGCATGGTTGTAAAATGGAGTAAACTACATACTAAATCTATTCCATTTTCAAATGAGCATGGAGCAGAGCAAACACTGAACTCAGGACATCCGGGTGAAAACAGGCCTCCAATGTGCCTGTTGTTGTGCCTGGATAGAAAGTGCATTCATCAAACACTGTGGAGCCCAGTGACAAGCCTGTAAATGACCCCGACTCACCTTGGCTTGTTCTGGGAATCACTGGAGCCAAACCAGCCTCTGAGCCTCCCCTCAGATGTCGAACCACTCTGGTTCAGGTCTGACTTAGCTGGGAGAGAATCACTCCTCCCTCCAGAGAATAAGGTCTTTCTTAGCTTCCGTCCTTTGTCGGGTGAAACAGAAGCAGAGGAGGTGGCCGGCATGTCTGCCTGCACGGGGCGACCCCCAGTCTGAGTTTGCTGAAGTGGGGAAGACGATGCCTGAGCTTCTTTTTCTTCCTCCTCTTTCTTCATCTTGTCAAAGGACCAGCGTCGGCCATCCCCAAAGGAACCTTTGTCGTCGCTTCTCTTGGTGAGGTTCTGCAGGGAACGGGAGAGCGGGGAGCACTTCTCCAGCAGAACCAGCTTGGACTGGTGGGCTCCTGAGCTCTTTGGAGTGCATGGCTCAGAGTCGTAGACATGGCTGCCATTTATACACACAGAAGACTTGGACTGAGTCATGGTCTGACCCCTCAGAGACTCCACTGCCAGATTTGGTCGAGGGAAGGCTGTCGTGATCTTACTGGCTTCATCGCTGAAGGCTCGCTTGTGTGTGAGAACCTTTGTGGTGTGCTGGCTTGTGAGCACTGTTGGGGGGAAGGAAGGAAGAACTGGGTTATAAATACAAATATGAAACATTTAAAGTCTACATCTATTAAGGGGGACCATACTCAATTCCTTGTTATCATGCTTCTTTCAATTATTTCAATCAAAACAGTAGCAAAACCTCTTGGGGGCAGTGCAAAAAGTTGTAAACACAACACTGACATCTATTTTGAGGTTGTTGTAGCCAACGTGCTAGCAAACATTTGCCTATTTACTCATCTAGCAGCAACATTAGCATTCATTCGGAGTCATGCCTGTGGCTACCTGACAAATGGAAGCGCTTGTAAGTCCTCTTAACCTAATTTTGTTTTCCACCAACTCCTGAGGGAAATATCTGGCTCTTCAGCTGCTAAATGCTTCACTGTGTCACCAGCTAGTCGCTAAATTTGTCTGTCTGTTTGGTGCCGGGAAGGTGGAGAACATTTGGTTTATCAAAGGTTGCTTTGCTACTTGCTCCAGCTTGAGTCAAGGCAGTAAAACAACGGGCTGAAAAACTGTATAAAGCTTAAGGGGGAAGTAGGAAGAGCGACTTCTTTCAAATGTAGTAACTGTTAAAAAAATACAAGATTTGTATTCCAACGAGAAGCATCACTGGAACACCGCTATTGCTAATATTAGCAATACTTATCAGCTGATAAGTAACAAATCACAGTAACTGACTGGACGAAGCCACTGTGACATCACCCATTCGTTTGTCAACCACTGTTTTCAAGCCTTGAGTTTGACATTTTGGCCGTTGCCATCTTGATTTTTTGGTGCCAGAAGTGACCATATTTGGACGAGAGGGTGGATCTTGTAAGGATACACATTGCTATGCCTATGCTATGCGTAATTGGCAGATCACCATGGTAGCTACTTGTCAAGCACAAAGTAGCCACACCCTAAAACATGCCATGTTTTATCGTCTGTTTTACCCTCAATGGGATCATAATTTACAGAATTAAATCATATTGAAGGAGATTCTAAACTAGTGATTGAGACCATATACTTATTAGGAAAATGTTTGCTAAGGTAATAGATAGAATAGTTAGAAGTTGGGCCATCACCTGCTGACCATGAGAAAGAATGCAGGTGTAAGGCACTTCTGCATAGAGTGCTGCAAGGATGACAATTTTTCGTAGGCTAACATCGAAGTTAAGATCACACTGGTTCCCTCAACAAAAAACCAATGGGATTTTTTCTTTGGATTTCGGATTATTGCAGAAAATTTACAGTGGCAAAAAAGTTCATGATAATTACAAGTTTTGTTCAGCAAAGTAATTACCTTCACAAACAAAGATCACTTTTATGATTTCTAAAGCCAAAAGTAAAAAAGGTAATGTTAGGCTATAAACATAGGTCGCAACTTCAACATTGCCGGCTATGTGACAGCACTTTGTAGTCTCAGTTAGCCACTTGTTAGCAACCGCCTAGTCTGAGTGGGCGGAAGTTTGCTGCAGAGATCAGCCTCTCATTGGGCGGAACGAGCCACCCGCTGAAATCCCGCCCTACCACCTCTGGTTGTGTAGCAGTTTTCAACCGTTTTTGATCTTGCGGGGATGTAGCCATTTTTCTGCCATGGTTCGCATCCTGTAGGTGATATTTTTGTGGGCGTGTTACACCAAAACCTGTTTCCCCCCGGCAATATTTTTGCAAGCGCACTGTTGCTGTGGCACCGCCCAGAACGATTGTGATTGGTTGAAAGAAGTACAAGCAGCTGGGGCGTTTTTTTCTCCAATCTCACAGTGAGAGTCGGCCCAGCCAGACCTTTCTTTTCTTGAGAAAGGTCTGGTGAGCGAGACTAGCAACCGCCGTACACAAAAAGGCTTCAAAATTTACAAGTTGGGTATTTACGGTTGTATTTTAGAATCAAACATTAAAGTCTCATAAACTTGTGTTAACCACAGACCTTATTTCAGGCATCTAACCAAAAACCCATTGACAAGATGAAGGAATCAGAATTGCTAAAATGCTAACTCATTTCTACGTTTAGGACGCATTCCTGCACGGCTCAGTTGGCTTTACTTTTCGGTCCTGGAGGCTACGTCCACTTCCTTTATACAGTCTATTATGACAGCACACAAAGTACTCTCTGTATCTGTCAGTTGGTTCTAGTTCAATGTTCTGTTGCTAGTAGCAACCGGCTCAGTTCCATCACAGTTTAACTGACACTGTTACATCCTCCATTTTGTCAGCTCTGTGTCCAAACAAATATCACCAAATGTCTTTTATCTAGTCTCCAAATACCTTTGTTAGAGCATTATCTGTAAGACCTTTGTATCACAGCTGGTCTGTGTTCTGTAGTTTGTTAATTTAGTTTACAACTATCCAAGCTAGCTCTTAGCTGTCTGAAGCTAACGTGTTGCTATACGACATTCTAAGTAGATGTTAATTACTGTTGGGCAATCTTATGTATTTTAAGTCATTTACTTTTACTCTTGTGCATCTTCACTACTGGGTTACTACTATTTATTCTCAAAGTCAACTTCTAGGGAAAGATCACTTCTTGTAATGTTTGTAGCATCGCAGAGAATGGCTCAGAAAAGCAGCAAATTAAGTTTTCATCATGACATAAGCATGCCAACATGCCAAAGAGCTGCTGGCTGACTGGTTGTATAACTGACAAGCTCATTATAAGCCCAAGCTTGGCCAATTTAAAGTACTTTACTCATACTTTAAATATTTTTTAAGCTAGCATGTAGGTAGTGGTATCATAAGACAACCTAAGGCATGATTCAAGGCCGATCAGGGCGATCTTTTTTTCCCTGTAATTTGCCTTAGATCACAAGAAAAGGCTTCAAAATAATCAGATGCCATTTTGGCTTCAATATTCCTTAACCAAAATGTAATTCAAGGTTGTGAAATTAACCTGAAACCTTGAAAAACCAAGTTCACGCTGCGCTGCGCTTTGGAAAGCAGAGCTAGATGGTAAACAAACATGGCACCACACCGGTAAGGTAAGACAACACGTTTACATGTCGTTTTCTATATGTTCTCTGACATTTATCCTAATGATATGAGGCGGTCTTTGTGGAAAAAAGCTTGTTTAGTGGACTAACTTTGCACTTGAAGTATGCCCGTTCACTTACGTTTTAACAGGTCTGACGCTACTATGCGCCCCGGCTGTATCTAGGCTAATGGCTAACATGTTAACTATTATTTTTATGTCACTAGTCACTTGAAACAAATTTAGGATGATAGGAGACAGGTTGAAATAAACCGAAATTTCCCTTTAAGAGACTGTCATGTTTGGTTCTAGGACATAAAATATACCAGTAAATACCCAACTCAAGAACTTTTAAGCTTCTGTGTGTCTTAAAAAACGTGGTTGTGAACAAGTGGCTAAAAGAGACTACAGAATGTCATCAGGCTAAGCCATGCCAAAAACTGCTTTACATTCTTATGGTTGGTTCTCACGGTAGTGACGTTGCGTCATGCAACCGTAGATTATTTTGTTTATAGCCTATTGTTGTTTTTTTACTTCTGGCGATTGCATTTAGACTTCATTAATCACAAAAGTTGTGCTCATTTGCGAAGATTATCTTGATGAACAAAACATGAAAGTATCATAAACGTTAGTCTACAAAAGAGCTTATTTTTTGGCAATAATCCAAAATCCAATGGAAAAATCCCATAATCATCCCTGGGATACACCACCTTTTCCCCCAAAACAAAGATGGAGCCGATCCTGTAACATCACGTTGACTTTGGTAATGGGGACTTAATGTTGATCTTTCACTAGTGATACCTTTATTGGAGGTGTGTCTGCTTTGCTGTATGATGCCATAGTGCTCCAGCTTCCTTTACAAATGATTGTACTTGTTTGCTGCCATATGTTTTAGTTTGTCTAACAGTTGGCACGCTTACATTTTATTTTTCTACTGTAAAATTTCCCTCACAACTTCGTTGGTCATAATTTTGTAATATCCAAATTTAATAGATCATATTAAACAATGTTTTTTCTATGTAATGTATATGTGTAGTTACATTAAAAAGCTCATAACAGTTTATATATATATAGTTGGAATATTTTTAATCTCAATCAGCCTCAAAATCGAGCATGGTTTTAATTCTTACCTGTAGTGGGTACAGAGGGATTTATTGTGGGTTTGCTATTAAATTGTTTAATCACCCAGATTCTGACCATCTTGTTTCATGATCAGTTTAGTTACTATATAAGGGGCTCAAACAATATACATATTCATTAAATAAATCACATGGCATTTGCTGTGAGAAAAAGTCCTGCTAATTTTCTGTAAAGATGAATGCTTTATTATTTATTTATTTTGCTTTAAAAAACTGTGGTAATGTAACTTATTATCAGGCAATAATAAAAACATTCACCAGCCTTTATGCCATGCACATATGAATTAAGTCAAAGCCTACCTTTTTTAGCTAAATCTGTCTCTCCATAAAGGGCGTCCACTCTCACTTTGCTCGTGTAGATGGGGGAGCTGGGTGGGTCTGACATCAGATCCAGGCTGGGTGGGGGGCCGGGGTTATCACTGGCCATGGAAGACACACTACTCTCTGAGGCCAGCGACGAGCATGACCTGGTGTCAGACGACTTGCGCAGCCTCCCTTTGAAGAAGTCTTTCATCTTGCTTCTCTTCTCCTCCGCTACCTCCACATCTCGTAGCTCCACCGGCTCTCCACACATATCATCTCCAAACGGCTGCCCCAGGGATCCTGACAGGGCAGCGTAGCGGCCTGGCACAATGGCCGAGGAAGACTCCATGTCCCCCCTCTTCCTTCCTGTGACTCGGTCCTTGAGCTTGCCAAAAGCCGAGCGGGGTTTGTCCTTCATGGTGAGGTCGAACATGCTGGCTGTCATGTTGTTGCGAGTGAATTGGACTGTTACCTGAAGTTCACCACGGTCCTTCTCCTTCCTCCCCACCTTAGAGTTGAGCTTGAACCATCTGGAGCCAGAAAAAAAAAAGGGACAGTCAGCATCCAAACCGTGACAGTCAATCTTATATCACTGCTTTAACTAAACATGTTACTCTAGCAGGATATCTGCAGTGAGATCCTATCTGTTACAAGCACAAATCAGAAGTTGCCTGTGTTATCTGACCACTCCCTGGGACAAAGCGAGCAGCAGCGAAACACATTGATTTCCTTTTGGCAATACTTTCCACACATTACATAATCTGGCAATACTGCTCGGGGGATTGTACTCATAATCTTCCACAATAAACTGTTTTCACAAGCCTCAGAGAGGGAAATTACAACTCAAATTCCACGAGGTCCTGGTGCGTGTATGTGCTGTATGAGATATGTGTAATACTATATGAAGAGTCAACCAATGAAATCCTCCATCTGTTCCTGCCTCCCAAATCCTTTTAGTGGACCAGAGAAAGTGTGCAGAGCCAAAAGTAACAGGAGGAATTCAGTGTGAGTTTCACCGAGCGTAGAGAGGGTGGAGAGCCCACAATTAAAGCCAGATGTGTCGTATAGCTTCAGTGGAGATATTTCACATATTGCTGGTGAGTCCTGTTGCGTCACCTGTGGCACGACTGAGGTCTTCAAACAGTCACAGTCATGCAAATTAGATGATATTCGAAGCCACGTGTTCAAGCACTAAAACAAGAGAAGTTATTCTTACAGTTTGTAAACTGAAGTCACATTCTTACTCACTTTGGGTAACCTAAACCACACAGCACAGACTCAACTACACATTTTCAGCAGTAGTTAATTACCATGGACACGCCTGGCATGTCCAAAAATAAGTGTTTTCATATCCCCTGCAGTTTTCAAATTTCAAAATGATGAACAATATGTCAGTCTTGCTCATGTCCTTGTTCTATTTATATCAGAGCATTGATACAAAGTTCAGCAATCTCACCAAAAGACACAGATAAAGTAAGATGTTTTAAATATTTCAGTGCAGGAACTACTGAAGAAGGATACAGTGCTCTAATAGTAAAAAATGATAATGCATCTGAAGTCTTCTCTGTCCTTACAGCAGCCATTAACTAAAAAATAAAGAAGCTGAGATGAGCTCCACCTTCACTGAATCAGCTGCAACGTTAAAGTGATGTACACATTGATGCAGCACTGGAAATAATCCAGCAATATTATGATTTTTGAAATGGGCCAATCCGTTTCATTTTTGTTATATTAAGTTTATTTCAATGCTAATACGTGTGTTCTTTCACTGAGATACTAAGATTTTGAATGCAGGACTACACTGTAGTATTACTACTTTAAGTTAAGAGTACTTTCTCCACCACTGTGTGTCTCAGTTTGACATATAAACATGACACATCACTTCTGTCTTACTGTGAGCAGTAAACTAGCTCATATGTTTTGCAGTGCAAGTATCAGAAGATACATTTAGTGCTGTTGTATAAATGGAAATGTAAGAGGTGCACTGTGTGTAAAGATGGAGGCTTTCTGGCTACAATCACATCTTGTTCCACAGTGGAAACTGCATCTCATCTTGTTGACTTGCAGTGCATTGTGGGAACTGCTTCGGGAGTGGTATCAGCCCAGAGGGCCAGCACTTAAAGAGCCTGTATGCATTTAGGGTTCAAGCTTTGGTAGTTTTGTGTGTCATCCTGCAAAACAACGACATGTCTGATTTCATTGTTGAGGATCAGTGAAATCAGCTGCTGTGTTTTGTGTTGTGGAAACAACATCACCATGAGGAGATCGTCAGAACAGGTGTGAGGAGAAAACTACATTTACTACATTTACTACAAACTACATTTACTCTCCTACTGTACTTAAGTATTTCCATTTTATGCTACTTTATACTTTTACTCCACTACATTTATTTGACAGCTTTAGTTACTTGTTACTTTGCAGATTAATATTTATACAGTTTATAATCAATGAATAACTGATGAGGTGTTATAATAGATGAAGCCACCCTGCAGTCTCTAACCCCACCTTAACCATCCACAACATTAGTGATGTACACATTAATGCATCCCTAGTTATAATCCAGTAATACATGTGTTTCTGAAATGGGCCATGCTACATAATGAGTACTTTAACTTTTGATACTTTTAGCCTATTTTAATGCCAATACTGTACTAAGTACATTTTAGGTACTTGTACTGTATTTATGTGTTTCCATTTTGTGCTACTTTAAACTGTTACTCCACTACATTTATTTGACAGCTTTAGTTACTTTGCAGGTTAAGAATATTAATACAGAATATAATCAAGAAACAATTAGGTGTTATAACAGGTGAAGCCACCCTGCAGTATATAAGCCTACCTTAACCATCTGCAACATTAGTGATGTATCCAGTGATATATATGATTTTGACATGGGTCATACTGCATAATGAGTACATTTACTTTTGGTACTTTAAGCATATTTTAATGCTAATACTTGTGTACTTTTACTTCATCAAGATTTTGGATGCAGGGTTTTTACTTGTGCACTGTAGTATTACTATTCTAAGTGAAAGATGAGTACTTTCTCCACCACAGTCTGACATAAACACGACACATCACTTCTGCCTTGTGTGTGAGCAGTAAACTGATAAACTCCATGCAGACTTGATTAAAATTCAAACACCACGTACTCGTCTCGAGGACACATTCCCTCCTGAAATATCCTATCAAGAGGAATGATGGTTTGACCGAGAAACACGTCGAGTCCGATCAGCACCCGGTGCATGACGGTGAGGACCAGGTCCCCGCTCCCCGGGGGGTAGGCGCTCCGGCCGCCGTCCTCCAGGAACCCGGGGAGCAGCTCGAAGCAGCACTCCTCGTTCCACTCGGGCACCTCCGCCTTCTCCACCAGCCCGGTGGTGTACTTCTCCTTCCCCACCTGGATGATGGTGTAGAGGTAGCGGCTGCCGTGCTTGCCCTTGGTTCGCAGTCCTCTCGCGCGGAGGACGGTGACATTCACATGAGTGGGCACCCATCGCTGATCATCGTCCAGATCTATCAGTGACATCATCTTGCACCGCTGCACGAGCTCCCAATGTGTCCCCTTTATTATTTATACCCGCTGTTCACTTGGTGGATCCAGCTGATAGGGAGATCATCCCCCTTTGTGTTGCGCCAGAGTTTCCGTGCTGCGCAAAAACCACAACACCTCTGCAGAATATCTCCAAAGTCCGCGGAGCCTCTGAGGGTTTACCCGAGGTCAGTTTTCAGACAGCAGCACGGGCCCGTGGGGTTCAACTTGAAGCTCCGCGTGCCATTCCCAAATCCAATCAATGCAAACCAAGTTAGAGGAGCTGCGTGCACAGATCATCCCCCAGTCCGCGCTCCGTACATGTCGCATCAGTTAGTTTACTGTCCGAAATGTGCTCATTGTGCTCACGGCCCGCCCTCCTCCGGACCAGCAGGCCCGCATACAGGCAGAGAGATGCCGCAGAATTAAAGAGAAACACCCAACAGGAGCTTTAACAGATCCACAGACACACACACGCTGCTGCTGCTGCTGTGCTGTGTGCTGCACGGTGCTGTCACAAAGGGGACATGGACACCAGAGGACATCCAGCAGATTGTCTTTGTCTGAAACAGCAGAAAATGAAGACACTCAAGTTTCTGGGCGGAACCCTGCGTGGAAATGTAATATTTTCCGGCTCTTCCTTTAAATTATTTGATTTCCAGAAATACGATTTCCGACCAAACCTCTGGAACAATGTGTCTCACCACATGGTGCTGCAAGCAAAACAAAGGGAGAGAACCTAAAAAACAAAAAGCCATAAAAAAAGACTTAATAACTGAATTCTTAAACTGATTGAAATGTAAAAACACATTAAATAATTATATACAATTATTTTTATTCTAACCATCAATAGACCCTTACTCCTGATCCTGATCAGGCATTTCATTTATTTTTTTTTATCATTCATTTTATGCACATCTCGGTGTAGGCTATTACCCTTCATGAACATACCTTAAAATCACAGTACAGTCCTTTATCTTCATTGGCTTGAGACCAGCTTCTCCTGATGGACTTCATCAGCTTACTGTTATTATTACAGCTACAGCGCCACCTGGTGGAGATCAGCGACAGTTCAGTATGAGAAGAAGCGCACATGAGAGCAACCACAAACATGCTGGAGTCTCCCGGGTGGAGGAGCTGTAGTCACATCCTCTTATTTCTTTCTAATGTAATAAAACATGTCAGCCACCATCCGACCTCTGAAACAAAAGCTGTCTGCTGAGACACTGAGACAAAGTGAAATGTATTGGTATCCTGACAAATGTTACTGATAGGCAAAGATTATGGAATATATCTATATATCCCAAATCCTCTGCATCTAAGCGCCAGTAACATCAGGAAGAAGGAACACGAGAACCTGGAAGAACACCAAGGGCTGAAAGAGGAGCTAGAAAAGATGTAGGGAGTAAAGGCAACAGTGGTGCCAGTGGTAATGGGAGCACTTAGGGTCGTGACCCCCAAACTGGGAGAGTGGCTCCAGCAGATTCCAGGTACAACATCTGAGGTCTCTGTCCAGAAGAGTGCAGTCCTAGGAACAGCTAAGATACTGCCCAGAACCCTCAAACTCCCAGGTCTCTGGTAGAGCACCTGAGCTTGGGGAAGAGACACCACCATTTCCATGAGAGGGAGGGTGGGCGTCGTCTATATTTTTTGGGCCAGTTGAAGGGTCTATAGCAGTGGTGCCAAACATACAGCCCGAGGGCCAGAACCGGCCCGCCAAAGGATCCAATCTGGCCCACTAGATGACCTTGCACACCTAATACTGATGCACTTGTGAATGCTGAGGTGTCAGGAGTAATTTAAACAGAGAGTGGATACTTGGTGTGCCGTCCGTCGTCAACCAGCAGCTTCAGTGCAAAAGAATCTGTTTCAGACTTCTATCCTGAAACAATATGAGTGGAACCCTGCTGCTGAGGCACTGACAAAACTTTAGATTGTAAATGGTTTGTAAGGCAGGGGACAACTTCACCTGCTTTTTCAACAGCTTCACTTTAGTGTAAAATTATGAATAAGAAGTCAGATGTAATGACAGTGAGTAGCAGACTTGCTGAATGTGGAAAAACTGAGACAGTTTGCACATATTTTTCTGAGGATATTGTGGACTGTTTATCATTTGTTTTGTAAATGGATGAACGTTTTCAGAATGTACTTCTTTACACTAAAGAAAGGAAGAAATTTGAAGTGGTTATTTATTATGCAGTGGTTTTACTGGTCCTGTTCACTGGAGATCAATTTGGGCTGTATGTGGCCCCTGAACTAAAACGAGTTTGACACCCCTGGTCTATAGTGACTGAAAAGAGTGTGCCTTTACTATCAGTTCAAAACTTAAACATATGCCATATTCAGTGAACAGGAGGCACAATATTTGTCATCATTTCGATATTTCCAAATTCCACCCATATTGTTTGATTTGTTGGCTATGTTAAAATTATTATTCCATTAACATATTATGGGTTGAATTGGAAGACACCACCTTAAATTCATTGTGTGCCTTTAGTTATTGCAAAATAGTGTTACATTATTTTGAGATACTGAGGGAAGGGTGGTGCAATTTTTAAATTTGGCAATAAATGTTGGCATCGTACCACGGATATGTTACATTTGTATGTTTTATGTGGCAGATATGTTGAAAGTTTTTATTTTAACAGTGCTGTGGTTACATGTGGTTACATTTAGGCACAAAAAACACTTGGTTTTGGTTAGGAAAAGATCATGTTTTAGCTTAAAGTACCCACTATTGGGAGCACAATTCCAACTGGAAATGCAGCAATATCTTAATAAAAAACAATCACTTTGTGTGGCACTTTCTCCCGTGGAAACACAGCAACAGGTTGCTAAAAAAAACACCTATTTTTGGTGGCTAAAAGCCGCTGGAAACGCTGATGGGTTGGTGTTTGTTGGTCTTGAATGCCGGTCTGGCCTAGATGTCATGCCATCCACCATCTCCTCCACTTCCATAAAGTCAGCTCATAAGCTACGGCACTGTAGAAACGTTGATATGATATGTATGTAACATACAAATGTTACAAAATTTAACTATACAATACATCATGAAGAGGTGAAGAGGGAGCTAAGCCAGAAGGCGAAGCTTTCAATTTACTGGTCCATCGACGTCCCAACCCTCACCTATGGTCATGAGCTCTGAGTAGTGACCGAAAGAATGAGATCATGGATACATGCGACCGAAATGAGTTTCCTCCGTGGGGTGGCTGGGCTCAGCCTTAGAGATAGGGTAAGGAGCTTGGACATCCGGTGGGAGTTCGGAGTAAAGCTGCTGCTCCTTCGCTTCGAAAGGGGTCAGTTGAGGTGGTTTGGGCATCTGATCAGGATGCCTCCTGGGCGCCTCCTGTTGGAGGTGTTCTGGCCACGTCCAACTGGTAGGAGGCCCCGGGGCAGACCCAGAACACACTGGAGGGATTATATATCTTATGTGGCCTGGGAATGCCTTGGGGTCCCTCAGGAGGAACTGGAAAGTGTTGCTGGGGAGAGGGACGTCTGGAATACTCTGCTCAGCCTGCTACTTCGGATAAGCGGATGAAAATGGATGGATGGAATGCATCATGATCTGGAATCACGTATTTGATGCTATTCAGTGACACACACACAAAAAAACTCCCTTTAAACTGATTAAGAATTAAACAAATGTTCATATCACATATATAACAGATAGATGATCATCAGTGTAAGCTTTCAGCTTCAGTGCTTATTTTATTTATCATAAATAAAAAACAACAGAAGCTATTAGATTTGTAAAAATCCTACTGATGTTTCACAGTGTTGATAACAGCCACTTTGAGGGAGTAAATACAAATAAACGCTCACATTCAGAACAGCAACACAACGACAGAATCCAACTGTTTAAGGTTTCTGTGGCACTTTTCTACTTGGCTTCTTTAAGAGAAAGAGAGAGAACACCTCACACAATACTGTACTTTATATTACACATTTACACAGCACTGTCGACGTGGCAAACTGACTTAATAAATCTGGTACATTCAAAACGTAGAAAACGGTGTCGTGAAGTGAAGTTATTGAGTACCAAATAAAATAAATACAAAGAATAAGAAATGGTTAAATTCTCACTGTGGGACAGCTACAGCCACAAGGAGACACGTAAAAGTGCAAATAAGAGGTTCAGACAAGAAGAAGTGCTCGATTTTTTTTCCACTCGGGTCAAAAGATAAAGATTTAGATGTGGATATTGTCTGTAATAGTGAAGAGGACAGTACAAACCCACGTTGTGATTACGTAACAACACACAAACTATCAACACTTTGTACTGTGGAGGTCTTGAATCAAGTTTAAGGCATTATTTTATGGCAACATTCATTCATCCTGAGTCAAAAAGTCCTCTCACTGATGAAAAACTAAAAGTAAAATGTGATAAATTTACTGTAAGTTGAAGACTTTTTACATCAGGATGAATAAAATAATCTATGACAGCAAAGAAAGTGCAGAAATTAGCATAAAATAGAAACAGTCTCCTTTTTTATCTCCACTGTGTTGTTCCTTTTTAATGATTGGAATAGCGTCATCAGCATTATATCGCTGCCATATACAGCATTTTACACTAATTTAGGATACCTCATGCTACCTTTTCTGCAGTTATTAAGACTCTTCTGCAATATGACGCACTTTTCTTTTTTAGTTGAATATCCTGAAATCTGCTGCAGGAAGTTTATAACCTATCAGCCTTGACTAATACTTCTTTCAACCCAAGGGAAGCTGCATTTGAGCACGTTGGAAAGACTTTGAATGCACTTTTCTTTTTAAAACTTGACACGTCAGAATCGATTCAAATTAAGAAAAACACATGGGGATGCAAAGTGCAACACTACAGGTAACAAAACGACTTTCTCAGAGGCACTCCTGTAGAAGAGGTTGCAAGTAAAGGTGCTTCACCAATGACGCAGAATTTGGTGGAGAAATATTAAATGCTACTTTCCTTGATATAGGAAGGTGGAGGTGCTACGTAGAGAAGCTTATTACAGGCAATGTGATGAAAAAACATACGATCTGTTTAGTCATTATAACGAGAACCTTTTTCAAAATAATGACTTAATATATGACTTGATGTCTCATAATAATGACTTGGTATGTCAAAATAAAGACTTGGTATGTCAGAATAATGACTTGGTATCCCATAATAATGACTTGGTATGTCAAAATAATGACCTGGTATCGCAAAATAATGACTTGGTATGTCAGAATAATGACTTGGTATCCCATAATAATGACTTGGTATGTCAGAATAATGACTTGGTATCTCAAGTTAATGAGAAAGTCTCTAAAAAATAATGACCTGGTATCTCATAATAATGACTTGATGTCTCATAATAACTACTTGGTATGTCAAAATAATGACCTGGTATCGCCAAATAATGACTTGGTATCTCAAAATAATGACCTGGTATCACAAAATAATGACTTGGTATGTCCAAATAATGACCTGGTATTCCATAATAATGACCTGGAATAATGACCTGGTATCTCAAAATAATGACTTGGTATCTCAAGTTAATGAGAAAGTCTCTAAAAAATAATGACCTAGTATCTCAAAATAATGACGTGACATCTCATAATAATGACTTGATGTCTCATAATAATGACTTGGTATGTCAAGATAATGACCTGGTATATCAAAAATAATGACCTGGTATTCCATAATAATGACATGGTATCTCCAAATAATGACTTGGTATCTCCAAATAATGACCTGGTATCTCAAAATAATGACTTGGTATTCTATAATAATGAGTTGGTATCTCCAAACAATGACCTGGTATCTCAAAATAATGACTTGACATCTCACAATAATGACTTGGTATGTCAAGATAATGACCTGGTATCTCAAAATAATGACTTGCTATGTCAAAATAACAACGTGGTATCTCAAAAATAACAATGTGGTATCTCAAAAATAATGACTTGATATCTCATAATAATGACTTGGTTTCTCATAATAATGACTTGGTTTCTCAAAATAATGACCTGGTATCTCAAAATAATGACTTGGTATTTAAGAATAATAAGTTAGTATCTCAAAAAAATGAGAAACTTTCTCAAAATAATGACAAATTCTTGGTATCTCAAAAATATTGAGTTAATATCTCTAAATATCAAGGAACATCTTTAAAATAATGACTTTTCTTTAAAAAAAATAAAATAGAATAAAAATAGTATCACAAAAATAACGAGGTGGTACCTCTAAATAATGACAAACTTTCTCAGAATAATAGGTTAGTATCTACAAAACAGAGACTTTCTTAAAATAATGACTTGCTTTTCTCAAAAATGAGTTAGTATCTCCAAATAATGACTGATATCAAAATCATATGCTAGTGTTTCAAAATAAAGTGAAACTTGCTAAATTAATGACATGGTATCTCAAAATAATCAGTATCTTAAAATCGTCATTTTAATAATGTTTCTCATTATTAAGTCATTATTTGGAGAATTTTTTCTCATAATTTAGAGACACTAAGTCGTTTTGAGGGAGTTTCTCTTTATAATGACTCACAGGATCTTTTGTTTTCATCACACTGGTGGAAATGGGCCTCCATAGCTTGTGGTGTCAGTGATGGATATAATAAGTCTCTGGCTTGAGTAACATGAACACAAATAGCTTCCTGATGACCTGAAGGTTTGCAAGTAAATTGTGAAAAAACTCAACTGGAACTCCATCCCAAAAACACAACATAACAAACAGAAATATTCCACTGATAGAGACGTAACTGTTCAAAACATGAAACTATAGAAAAAGTAGCAAATGGAAGACTCAAATTTTAAAAGTTTAAAACAGCTTAAGAGTCAAATTTTAACGAAACATAACTGTCTGTATAAAAATGGCAAAAAAGCTACAAACTACTGAAAGTGGTTCAGAGAGACTGTGGTTATATTCTGTAGGATAAACCTCTGGAATGTTTTCTTCACTGTGTAAAGTGACAGGTTAAGGTCAGTGTTTTGGGATATGTTGTTGTACAGCTACATTTCAGGCATTTGTCTTTTGCTTCTCCTTTAACTTCAGTCCGACTGGCCGTTCTGGCAGCCTTTTAAATACAGTTCGTCCTGTGACAGGTGTCCGTCAAAGGCGTCCATGTAGAGGCTGCTGGTGCTGCTGCCGCTGCTGCTCAGGAACGTGCCGACCGCCCGGCCCTGACGAGCGTGACCGACAGCATCACTGAACACTTTGTTGATCTGCTCCTCGGAGGGCATCCACCAGTCTGGGTTTGAGGCACAGTGCATCCGGATGAACTCTGGCGGGAAGATTTTCAATCAAAAAAAGATCAAACATACCAAAGCAAGCCTTGATTTGTATCAGGCTTCGACAGGGGTGACACTTTAAACTTCACTGTACATGTGTCACACAAACTATGATCATGGGACTTAAATCACAAGATCCAAAAGAACTATCTCAGTCAAATTAAAGGTATGAATGCTTAGTCTTATATTTGGATGTGAGATCAGTGTGAAAAGAAATAACAATGTATGAAATGACAATGTGAAACTTAAAGAGATTTATCACATGAATCTGCACCTCCCCTTTCTTTAAACAAGCTTTACACTGAGTTTAGGCTCATTGTTTTGCTGTCAGGCCAATTTTCCAGTCACAATTTTACTGCTTTGGTTCACTCTCATTGCTCTCTGCTGTTTTTGGCCGCGCAGGGAACCAATGTCAATGAGAAAGCTCTAAACAGCTGACAGTACACTACCTGCTCAGCAGCAAACAGCATACAGACACAGTTAGAGACTAGCTGGTCAACATAGTGGATCATTCAGCAGTTTAAGAACCAAGGACCAGTTGCACAAAACGCCTCAAAATTTCTCCTCAGCTTAGGGACTTACACAGTTGCACAGAATCCCTTAAAAGGTTTCCTTTTAAAGGAAAAATGTAACTTATTAACTGCGTTGAAAGATATTTTACAGCGGTTAAAGTTTCCATGGAGACTGTTTGTTTGCTTTGACTCACGCTTGTGATGCCTGTTATTGTCTCACAAAGTTGGCTTATAATTAGATACTGAAAAAATGGCAGAATAAAAGAAGGCAAGAAAACCATATTGATCAGAGGAGATTATACTTCTGAATGAATACGATCATAGAAAGCACATCCTGCACAGTAAATTTGATCCCCAAATACCAGAAAACAGAAAACGATTGTAGGAAGAAATTGCAATGAAAATTAATTCAGTCAAATCAAAAGCGTATCCATCTGGTTCTCCTGGTCGTAGAAAACTCTTCTCAGAGTGTATTAGTTTATTTCATTTATCACCACAAACTTGGTCATGTTGCAGTTAAGACAGAGTCAGAGGTATCTTGTTGTTGTTAAGATCTTTTGTGCAACGGTCTGGGGATTCCTGTGGTATAAGACCAAGATAAGGAGAAAATCACAAATACTTTAGTCAACATTTTAGGGAAACCTTAAGGAGAAGACTTAAGGATGTTTCGTGCAACCAATTTTATTTTGAGAAAAAAAAACCTTGACTAGGACTTAAAGGAAAATCTTAACTTAAGGTGTTTTGTGCAACTGGCCCCTGATATTTCCCTTTAGGAGTTGATAGAGACCTGAAACAGAGCTAACAGAGAGTGAATATTGAACTAAATAAATTATCACGTTGCTCTGAAATAGCCAGATGTGTAAATAAGCAACTGTTTAATAACAAGTTCACCATATGAACTTAAAAGATAATGAGTTAATAATATGTTAATGTTGTATTTAAGCTTGTTTTTGCTGCCACCAAGTGGCCAAAAAACATTATAGCAGTTTTAAAATAATAAATTGTGAGACAGTTTATGGTGGAAATGAATGAAATAGTGGTAAAGGTGTTACACTAAAAGATAGAGTTTGACTTTTTCTGTCTTAAAGGGATACTTTGCTCATTTTCAACCAGCTCTGGATCATTACAATGTGGGCAGTATGCGTAAATGAACTATGTTAAACTTCCCATTTACCCATGAAAACAGGGCTGATCAAATATAAACCAAGACTCTATTTCTCACCTAAAATGTCTTCAGAAACATATTTTAGTGCACTGTTTGGCTGTATTATGAGAGTTTGGGAACAGGAAAAGGGCGCCTCACTGTTTCTTGTATTGTGAAAACAGAGGCTGAAATTTTTTAGATCAAACCATAAAATTAGGCAGTGCTTATCAAATATGAACCAAGATTCTGTGACTGCGTTGTCTATTTCTCGCCATAGACAAACATATTTTATCTCACTGTTTAAAGGTAATTTCAGATCATGTGTTACCAGCTGGCCTCCATATAGTTTCCTGCGGAAAAATTGTTGAATTTCCATTAAGTCATCCACCAGTGGGAGCGTTTATTGGCACAATGGATTCTGGTAGTTGTAGGTTTTCTACCTCTTAAATAAAACCAAATTCCACAGCTATTTTTTCTCTGTTTGCTCTGGTCATGTAGCACCAATTTCAAAAGTATTTGTGTCTTTAAGACGATCTTTCCCGCAGTAAAAACTTTATGATGCCTTGTGGTTGCAATGATCAACTGGAGTAGGAGGGTAATCTGATCGGTTATAACTGAAATCACATGACCAGGAATGTATCAGTTCTTATATATATATTTAATAATATGATAACCCACATCCATGTGATCAAAAATTGTATTTGGCTGACATTTGCTTGCCACTTAAACACAGTCTCAGTTATGCTGTTATGGGCTCATAAATACTGAGCTCACTTGTTAGTTACTGCTGCTTTTGAAGTCTGAAACATGGGCTGTAAAAGTGGAGTGCTCTAATAAGCATGGCGCTACATCATTCAAACAACACTAACATTTTATAAGCAACCTTTTGCCAGAGCTTCTGGCTGTAGGACAACTGCAGGAGTTTTATCAGTGTTGTGTTTAAGCCTTAATGTATCACTTAAACTGAGCAGACTGGAGCAACATGTGAATACTTTACAGCTTTTTTCTGGCCGCGTACCTCTGAGGCAGCTGACTTTGACGGGGTTGAGCGGCCGTCTCTCCAGGCCTGGATCTCCTGAGTGGACTGAACGCTTCCTTTTGCCCAAACCGCAGGAGAACTTGAGCTCGTCTGTGGTGAAGACGAAGCGAATCAGGTAGCGCAGCAGCCGCCTGCCGTCCTTCTTGGAGGAGTTGACGGCTTCGTCCCACTGCTTGTTAGAGATGAAGAGAGGGTAGTTCTCCAGGAGCTGTTTACTGCCCTGCGGGGAGGAGGAAGACAGAAGGTGTGAGGGTCAGAGGAAGGTCAGGTATGCCATGGTTACACTCGTCCTGCTGCCTCACATGGCTCCAAATCTGACTGCATTGTCTAGAGTTTTTCAAAATTTATTTTTGTCCTTCTTTTAAGGAATATAGAAAAGAAGGTCATGGTGACAGTGACAGTGTTCGAGAAGCCAGACTTTGGTGTCAGTTCTATTAGAGTCAATGGGGCGGGCACTAAAAACCACACTTTAACCCATAATATCTTTGTTGTTTCGACTTCTGACTGACGAATCCTTACACAAGATTAGAAAACACACATTACATAATGCTTGCTGACTTATTATTTTTATCTAAATATGTACATTTGTCTTCCTTGTTATTGGTCTCCAAACAGATCATGGTTCTGTCCATTAGACGCTCAGATGCAGCTGCTGTCACTGTCACCATGACTTTTCCGTCTTTTGTTTTCCTTGCCTTCTTACAGGATGTACAGCATCATCTAGTGTCAATTTCCCTTATTTACCACCACTTCCTGTTGGTTTCACAAGCACATATTACACAAATACACACAAAAATCCTTTATGTTCTTAATAAACAACAGAATTTATCAAAGGATGAAACACAGACCTCAAAGACTGTTTGCCGCTCTTCTTCCTGCAGAGACAAAGTTTTCTATAATTACATATTTTCACACCACTTAATCACACAATTTACACAACAAAGAAGTTAATAATGTGAGATGAATGTGACCTGATATTTTTATACCTTAACATATGCTACCGATCACACATGCTTCGAATAGCTGTGAATGATGCACTGCAGCCTGTTTCCTCACCTCAGTGAGCTGCTCCTCTGGCATCGGCTGGACCAGCTGGTTGTGAAACTCAAGAACAGTCTTGAAGTAGTCGAGAACATTTTGACAGGGAACTGTATATAAAGACAATGTGACCAAAAATAAAGATGCATTGTGAAATTTCCCAGCAAGCAAGCAAAGAGGCTGAGATATGACTATACATCCCCTCAACACACAGATAAAATGAGCCGGTTTAGTGCAAATTAGGTTAAGGTGACACTGGGGAGCTGTGAATGCTTTGGGGAGAGCAGAAATCTTAATAAAAATAGATGCTATTAAGACTGTTGCCCCAAACTCTGTGATGCATTTAGAGAGTGACAGCGTGTGGCTCTCTGAAACTGATGACACGCACAAACTTAACCTAAATAAATGACGCCTGCACAGACATGTAGGTTTAGTATTGATTAATACAGAAGCACAAACTAATTTCCCTGAAATATACAGACAGGTGACAAATTAGAGAGCTTAAATAAATGAGTGAAGTAGCGTTGAAACAGTCAATTAATCAATCTACATAAAATTAATTCGCTTGATTATCGAGTTTAATCATCATTTCTAGCTGTATGAGCTGTTTGGCTCTGTAGATGGCAATGCTGGTCCATCACTTTGGTCTAAACTGAAATATCTCAACAACTATTTGATGGATTGCAATCAGCAAATGAATAGACATTAAACCAGAGCTGTTTTGAAGTCCAAGCCAAGTCTCCAGTAGCTCTCCAGATACACAGACACAGGGCCGTGTTCATTACCATGTTCTTGGAAATGTTTTTACTGTGTGTACGCAAAATTACTGTTGGGTTCACAACACGTGTGCACTGGCCACATTTGTTCTCACCACCATGCGGAAATGTACAGGTGCTATTTGGCATCAGCATGCTGCCACGCCCCCATTTCTCTATACAAGGAAATACATTTGTCTAGAGGGTGTATCATGGGGAAAGCAGCAAACATATAAGTGAATGTCTCGGCAGTCGAAAACAGCCGATAAGCCGATTGACATTCTCTTTAAACATGTCATGTCGGTCTCTGAAGATGCCCTGTCTCCTGGAGGCACTGCTGCGGTATCTTCCAGCAAGACTAGATACGCCATCTTAACACCTGCTTGGATGCAAATCAAAATCTTATATTTAACCTACATGCCTGTTAATAGGCTACCAATAAACACCGGCTACATATGAGCAATTTCATGACACAAGAAATTAACCCTAACCCTTGGAGTAGCAGATCATTACACTCCGTTGTAAGCTAGGACTGGCACACAAAGTTTTTATAGTTGAATATTAGAATTATGACAATAACTGATGAGGATGAAAGGGCCTCAGCTGTATAGTTATTTGTGAATAAAGCCCAGAATCTCTGGCAGGAGATGCTCATAATGGAAAAACACCTTCCCTTTAATTTGTCACCAATCTGTATGAGTGCACCTTTAACCAGTCCCAGAGGAGAGACTCAAACCCCTGTGAAGTTTTAGCTTTCACTACTGCACCTGGGATATTCTCCAGCTTGTTGCGCAGCTCCTCGTTCTCCTGCTGCAGAGACAGCACCTCCTGCTCCAACTCCAGACAGCGTGGACAGCAGTTCTCCTCCTCCTCTTCCTCCTCAGGCAGCGTGGACGACGGGTGGCCGTACGACTCTGACGGAGTCGGCGAGCCCCAGCCTCCCAGGTTGTGTGTCGGAGGAGACACCCCTGAGCCAGGCTCTGCCAGCGGACACTGCTCATCCTCCAGACCTGCAGCCAGATGTTGCTGCTGCTGCTGCTGCTGAGGCCCTGAGAGCAGATAGTTCTGTAGGGAGTCTGTGAAGATGCGGAGAACAGCAGAGGTCTGTTGTTGGTTTAAATGGCTTTGTTGGGCCTCCTCCTCTGGGTCTGTGGTGGATGAGCTCTCTTCAGGTTTGGATTTCCCCAGTGAGGAGCAGTGAAGCGCCTGGACCTCCCCTGGCCCGTCTTCCAGCTTGATGTTGGAGGTGAAGGAGGGAGAGGAGGAGGAGGGCTCCAAGAGACGGCCGTTGTTGAGGAGGCTGAGGACTCTGCTACACTGCTGGGCGAAGGCATCCAGGATGAGACGATTCTCTGTAGCAGAGCAAAATCAAGAGATCAGAGATGGTGGGGATGAACTTTAACATCATCTACAGGTCTACTGTGTTCAGAGATGGATATATTTGATGTTCACGGTTCATTTTTCACCTTGGGAACAGCAGCTGACAAAACAATCTAACCTTAAGGTCTATTTAGTAGCTGTTCTGGAGCTTTGGGCTGCATCACTGGGTCTTCATCAACAGATTGAGTTCACTTTGGAATATAGATGATGAAACTTTTAAGTCAGGATGGATGAGACGTCTCAACATCTACAGTTCTGTGACAATCAAGTTAACTTAATGTGATGATGAAGCTCATGTGATGCAGTCAAAAGCTCCAGAGCAGCAACTTCATGAATCTTTTCCTTGTTGGCTATCGTCCTGTTTTAACAGACATTATACTTTACACTAAACACAGTCATGACAGAAGCACTCAGGTCTTTTACTACTAAAGTAAAAGTATCAGTACAAGAAAAACTCCTTTACAAATAAAGGACCTGAAGTATTATCAAAAAATCTGCTTTTAGTTTCCAAAGTAAAAGTACTCACTCTACAGAAAAGTGGCCCCTGTGTTACATTATAATACATGGCATTATTACTTATAATAATTATTACTGATGCATTGATATGCAAACTGTATGTTACTGTTGTAGCTTGAAGTGGAGCTAGTTTCTTCCAGTAGCCAACGTGAGGGTCAGAAAACAAATCTGAGAGGTTTTGAAAAGATTAACAGGGTAGGGAGGAAGAACAAAATAGGTCTCACGACACAAATCTGTATTCATAGAGTTTTCTTGGGACTGTTTCCTAATCTGTGCTTGACCTCTTTGGGCACTGCAGCCAGTCGGCTACTTACACCCATCCCTATGACATGTTCTAAATGGCTAAAACTTGTTACGTCGATGCATAGAGGTCAAAGGCGGTTAGGGTTAAGGCAAAAAGGTCATGTAAGGGATAGTATTAGCCAGTCTCAGATATTCTCTGAGATTAAAGTGGTAAATGTACAAGTAAAATGTACAAGTGCTGCTAAAAAGTCAGGTGACGTAGTGTAAAGTGGGACACAGTCCATGGCAGGACTAAGATAAGGCAGATTAATGGGTTAAGCACAGGACTTTTTTTTAACCTTTATTCAACCAGGAAGTCCCATTGAGATTAAATATCTCCTTTACCAGAGAGACCTGGCCATGTTACAACATATAATACAACATATAATACATAAATCTTCAATAAAACAACAACTATTCAAACATAGAGGCCTCTCAAGAAAAACAAGCACACGTCTCTGTCACCAGATTCTTTATGATGCCCTTAAAATTTATCAATGGTATAAGTGATTCTAATTTTAGATCTTTTTTAAGGTTGCTCCATGTCCAGTGTGCAGAGTAGGAGAATGCAGTTTTCCCCTGATGTGTTAAAACCCGGGGTACATTAGAAAGCAACCACTTGGAGGAGCGTAGCTGGTAACTACCAGAGCTGACACACAGAAGGATGCAGAGGTATAGGCTGGATCCATCAAATCATAAGTGACTTTGCTTTTGTAATAAAACGTAACATAAAATGGAGGAGGACTTTCACATGGGGAGATTCAGATTTGAGTCCAGTGCTGGCTTATTGTTTTTAGACGTAGATGAGTTATTATTTTCAGTTTTACGATGTATAAAGCTGCTGAATGTACCGTGTAAGCAAACCTTTGTAGAACAGCTGAATAGACCCGTTTGTGTAAACCTCATATTTCGACATTTGCCTGGACACCCAGGAGTAAACACCTGGGTGCAAACAGCATTGTTGGCTACAGACACCTGGGTGCCTGTCTCTGCCGTGATGCTGTATAGGCCTGCACCCAGGTGTAAATAGCCACATTAGCTATTTACACCTGGGTGCAAATAGCATTGTTGGCTACGGACACCTGGGTGCTAAGAGCGTCTGCTGAAAATAAATCTGAGGGGCCGTGAGATGAGAAATGGGGGAGAAAAGCAGGGAAATTATAGGTTTTGCAACAAAGCTGTTTCCAATTTGTGCTTTTATTGTGAAATATTGTAGAATTTAACCTCACTGGGCCTCGAAAACTTGATTAATGAAGCCATGTGAGAAGTTTTGAAGTGACTTTTTTGTTTAGTGAAACTGTTGACAGCTTATCAACAAGGAGCTCCAGCTAGATTGCTTTATTGTGAAGGGTCACCAGTCAAAGAAGCTGGGTTTTTTCTAACGATGCATTTTAATTTGTGAGTTTAAATCGTGTGTGTTTTTAAAGCTAGATCTAAATCTGCTGTCAAATAGATGTAGTGGTGTAAATAGTCCAATGTTCACCTCTGAAATGTAATGAAGCAGACAGTAGCAGAGGATGGAAGTACAAGTACCTCCGAAGTACAGTACTTGAGTGATGTACTTCCTGTGGGAGAGCAGCAGCGACACTTATAGAAACACTGTGAGTGATTCTGTGTTTTGTCTTTCACTGGTTTGCCTTCCTTTCTTTCTTTCTTTCTTTCTTTCTTTCTTCCCCACCATGTCTTTTTGTGGCAAAGCTTTCCACATACAGTCGGCTCCTCTGCTCATAGAAATGTCAGCTTGATTATGCTGATTTATTCAGATGTCAATAAACTCTAAAGTCACAGTATCTGCTGCGACCAAACCCAGCCGAGCAAAGAGAATCAGCACGGAGCCATTGTCCAGAAACGAGCCTCAGTATACAGTTTCCCTGGTAGTCTGGGCACGTCTCAATGAGATGATCTCACACATACCTCCATGTAATGATTATGAGTCCACTGTCCTCACACAAACACACACACACTAATACACACACAGACAAAATGAGTTCTAGGCGGCCACTGCTGCGTTGCCACTCGCTCAGACGTGTCTATCAGCCTGGCGCAGATGTGTCGCATTTATTAATATGCGTGCTGTCTCTGTTTACCCATCGAGATGTATCTGATACCATTCGCCTTCACCCTGCACACCCCCCCAACCACCCACCCACCGCCACCCTCCTCTCCTCTCTTCTCTCACCAGTTCTGTGGCACGGTGAGCTGAGAGCCTCATAAAATTTCATTAAAAACAACACGCTCGGCAGAGGCAAATTTATGAGCCCCATTTATTTTAATCACAACTCTTTGGGAACGGCTTTTCAATGCAATTTGTGTTATTGTGTGCTGAACTGATTGCTGAGTCCAAGGGGTCTCTGCTGCCTCTCTTCACGAGGAGGGCATCAAGTTTTTTTCCAGGCATGTGAGGGACATTAAGTTGCTCCCATCGTGCAGATAAAAAGCACTTTGATGTGTCATTATCAGTAAGAATGCATGGCACGTTTAGCCCAGGATTGGATGGTGCATCTTGTGTAATATGAGCAGGGGAAAATATGGTTTTGTGTGATTATTTCATGAGTGAAATCAGGACCACGTGCACGCCAGAAGGGGTGCAAACAATGGGTCATCATCAAGACTTACAAAGCATCAGGCTGCTCTTTCACAGACTGAAGTAGGCTAAAGATAACTCCTGTTTTTAGATCAAACCTATGATACTTCATGCACACGTTTCCCAATTCTCATGTAGTTAATACAGTGCAACCTGAGCACCTCAATTTCTGAACCCTCAATTGTCTGCAAAGCAACAATAACCAGCAGCAAATTGAGCCTCTGCTTCCAGCAGTGATAAAGAGATTAATATCTGATTAGAGGATGAGATGTAATGTTTAATTTGGTAACTGACAGGATTAGGTTCATTGCTTTCATCTTAATGTTGGCTCCCATGGACCCGCCCTCCACACGGGGAACACATTTCTCCCTGAGCCTGCACAGCCCCTCTAATGAACCGCAGCTGAGGGGAAAAATTAGCACAGAACAATGTGTTTCAACCGGAGATTGTGAGGGCCCTTCTTGCACACACACACACACACACACACACACACACACACATAGGAAAACACACACGTAAACACACACACATGGACAGACAATTACCCAATGTAATTTTTAGCACATGCACACTAGAGATTCAATCATGACTGCTCTCATTACAGCTGCAAATCAATCACTGCTGACAGGAAGGAGAGAAGAAGAAATGGGAACAAAAACATGCAGGTGAACAAAAGACATGTTTCTTTTTAGTGACATATTGTTTTGTCCTTCAAGTTTACAGACTCGGGAGGCTTTGTGCTCAAGCAAAAACCCAAAATGAGCTCCACAATCAGGACATGCAGCTCAGAAAAGTCTCAACATCCCAAATCTAAGAGAATAAGATGGAGCAGACCTGCACACATGACCAGGAGTCACTCTCATCACTCACTCTGAGTAAGTTTGAAACCCACCTGAGCTGATCCCGTAGGTGCAGTCTGGGGAGAATCTGGGCTCCGCTCTGCCGCTGCTGGCGCGCCTCTGCTGGGTACCGGGAGATGCTGCCGCCGCCGCTGAGGTGGATGTCGGGACCCTGCTGCTGGGCCTGTTCTCACATGGGAAACGATCCTGCTGCTGCTGCTGCTGCTGCTGCTGGGGCGTCGGGTGATGCTGCTGCTGGCTGCTGCTGATAGCGACGCTGGTTTGGTGGAGCTGCTGCTGCTGCAGACGCTGCTGGTGGTGGTGGTGGTGATGGTGCGGCTGGAAATGATGAGGCTGCTCGGGATGGAAAGTGAAGTGGTGTCCGTCACCAAACAGAGGCACCTCGACCACAGCCGACCTGTCAAAGCGCGACTTGCCCGCCGAGCGCTTGCTCTGGAAGATTTTCAGGGTGCTGTACGGACCCCGTTGTTGTCGGCACATCTTCGGGGCGCAGGGCCCTTCATCTGCGGGCTGCATCTCTCCCTCCATCCCGGCCAGGTGTCACAGCGCGGCGGCGGAAGGCGAAAGTCTCCGGGGTCGGTATCGTGGCGTGCTGGTGTGACAGGCAGCTGATGAGTGGAAGATCAGATCCGTCACTGTCTGGCTCGGTTTCCCTCATACACACTGTGTGAAGGGTGGGCTCAGTTACTGACAAGCCGCCGCTCCAATCCCCAGTCGGGAGCTCCGACACTGAGACTCCTCCAGAGGGAAATACAGGCGGGACTTGTGCGCCGCTGCCTGCCTCCTTTGTAGCCACCATCCACACAGAGAACAACGGGGCGCTGTAGCAGTTGTACAATCTGGAAATGAAAAAAAAAACGCACAACCAAATCCTACAAATGAAAAGGCAGAGGCCATTTTGCTACTGAGCTCAGAGCATCAACATGAGCGCAATGAAAGAAAAGGCCATCCACACCCACACAGCCATAAAAAGAGCAAATAAGCATTCATTTTTCCTTCCTCTTAACATTTACAAATTTATAAATGGATCAATAAATCAAAATAAAATAACAGGAAATTTAATTTTATACTGTTTAATCCTGCTTTCCACACAATATTACACTTTTTTTTTTTAGAAATAAAACTCTACCTGTCCATAATCTGAGTCACAATTCACCTCATGTTATCAATCCTGACAGTTTGAAGGAAGGTGTAGCAGCTGTCTGGTGCCTGCGGGCCTAAAAGTTTGCAGCACCACATGGGGGCGCCACATCAATAGGTTACAACGTGAGGAGCTTTAATAGGTGGAGGAATAAACAGACCTGCTGCTGATTAACATAAATATGTTTTTCTCTCTTTTCCAACATGCCAAACAGGTCAGTAGGTTTTACCTCTGTGTAATGTCTAAACACACGCAAGTGCTCAGTCAATATTGTGTCTAGACTCCAAACTGGACATGTTTGTATAAGGTAATAATGAAAGATTTATAGAGACAAGCCTGTATTGATATAGATTTATATTGTAGGCATGGGCGGATTATGAGACAGTGGGCCCCCGGGTACAGATATACTAAAGGCCCCCACCACCTGTCCTACATAGGAGCAAGACAGGCAGACTTTGTGGTGGTTTTAACTCATTTTTTCTTGTGTGTCTGTGTAGTCCTTGTGCATCTTTTTGAGGTTTTGTCTCTCTTTGAGGTAATCTCATGTCTTCCTTTGTCATTTTGTGTCCCTTTGTAGTTATTTTGTGTGTCTCTGCAGTTCCTTTGTATCTCAATGTGGTCCTTCTGAGTCTTGTCCTGGACAATCTGGGTTAATTTGAGTGATATTTTGCAGGTAGGCCCGTTCAGGAATCCATCCGTGATTGCAGGCCCATATAGAGGAATGGTCCCAATAGAAATATTGATAGGCTGACACATTAACCTTTAATTATTTCAGAAAATAATGCGGCACAAACGTCAGCCAACAGGTTTGTAAATAAATTATTCTGCAAAAGTTTTAACCCTCTTCAAGCTACTTACTCTACCTGAATTATCTATAAATCTATTCACATGCATTAATGTGAGCCTGTGTTACTTTAATTGAACTGAGGCTTTATTGGCCAGGAAAAGTGAGAATTATAAGATAATGATTTAGTTTGCTTGGTTCTGTTACTTTTCAGGGACTATAATCTAACACAAATAAGACTGTAGGAGCCAGAATGAGTCTTTAACCCTCATTATTTATCATTTGTTTAGGCTGTACATGTTCTTTGGGTCACTTCTGGTAGTACCTGTTCATGCACTGGTGTGGCGTCTTTTAGACACAGAGGGTGAGTTTTGGCTCCAATATTTTCTGTTGACCGTTACCACAAAATGTAATCGGAATCATGTTATAATAAGACATAATATTTAATCTAATTTTGCTTTAGTTATTCAGTTGTTTGTTTAATAAATCATGATAAAACACATCATCGGACTTCAGCATGGACTTCTTTGAACGAGTCACAGTTAAGAGTCCACTCAGCCTGATAGTCCAAAGACGGTTAGCTTAGAAGGCTAATTTTCACCTGTAGAGTCTGGACAGGTTTTTAAAAATACCACTGGTGGCCCCAGAATTTGTTTATAGGGGAGGCCAGATGGGGCCACTGAAAATCTTTGGGTGGCACACCAAAACCAAAAGCTATAACTGTACTTCAAGAATTCTGTTGTAGTATATTGGTAAAAACTATGTCAATATGGAGGGTTAAAGAATCTCATACTGATATACTTTGGTTATGTATTTTACAGTCAGTGTTACTAATTATGTGATGTGCATAGACTCATACTGGTGCAGTTAACATATTGAGTTCCACAACAATTCTGTTTTAACGTGTTTTGTCTTTTTTCATGCTTTTGATACTTTGTGATCCAGCACCCAACCCAGTGGGCTTTGGGGATGTGCGTGTCCTATTTTTTATCTAACTTAATGTATTTTGTCTACATAGTCTCATACAACAGTTTGTATAATATCCTACAAATCTGCACCCCACGAATAACATATCGTACTTAAAGTATAGTTACAGAGGTTTTGTTTAGGCACGAAAAGTCAGTGTGTTTAGGGTTAGGAAAAGAAACATGGTGATGATGTGCCTTAAAATGACTCACTCAAAGTTCTAAGCATCAGTCTCCTGGGGAAAGTCCTGTGTTTTGTGATCCATCCACCACCCCAACCTGCCTCCTTACAAGACCGCTTCCTGCTTTATTCTTTACTTCTGTCAGCGCATTGGTCACATGATCACAGCCTTTCTAAATTACATGGGTTATGCACGAGGCACTGGCTCATAATTAAGTGGGATAGGTACGAATTTTGGTGCATTACTTTTTGTAGGAAAACTACAAACAGTGCATGAGAGCAGCCTGGTTATGTACCTGTATAATCATGTGTTAGGGGATTAATTGCTCTTCATATAGGCTGATCGTCCTTTTCCTCAAAAGGACAAATAAACTGCTTTAATTTAAAGGAGTATATAGACTGTAAGGAACAAAACATTTACTGGGAACAACCGTAATCAAGTTAAAATACACCACACAGAGGCTTCCAGTTGTTTCTGATTATTTTCACGGAGGTGGGATGGAGGGTCAGAAATTAGCACCAGCCACATGCGGGTTAAATATACAAGTAGCTGCTAGATTTGCTTCATTTACCAGCCAAAAAACAATAATAATCTATTAAAAGGCTGGTACATTTTTGGAATCCACCAGCAACAGTGGCAGCTGGACAAAAAAACTTAATTTACAACCCTGGTGGGGTGGCTGTGGCCCCCTGGCCACCCTGTGGCAGTGCCAGTGAAAAAGACGCCACACAAATACAAGTTTAAACATTGTACATGCTGAAAATGTGGTTTTAAAAATGTATTTTAACAGTAATATAAGTAGAGAAGATCAGAAGAAATGTCCACAAACTGACTCAAAATTGGTTAAATTGCAGTATCTAGTATTTAAACTTTAGTCCCACTTTAAATGCTGTTGTTTTCCTGCATGCCACAGCCTGTTCCTGTTGTGCTCCATGTGTTTAAATTAAAGACATTTGCATTGTTCAATCTTTAAATGTAAAAATCATGATTAAAACAAACTCACATTTCCACACAGTCCTCTGCAGCCGCTGCACCGTGCCTCTCCTCTCATGCAGACTAAACTCATTAAGATAATTTATGCATGTTATTTGGGCACCGTCATGGTAATGGGAATCATCGGCACCCCTGCCTGGAACCACCACGTGAATGCGCACGTCCGGTTAATGGGGGTTACGTGCGCGCGTTCACAGAGTCACAAAAGCAGCAAGTCTCCAGTGAGGTGGGCGCACAACTTCTGCACCGACATCAACAAACGAGCAGAGGAGCGGATAGAGCGAGACCCGGAGCAGACTGTCTGACATGTTTGGATGAGAGGAAAGTTCAGAGAAGATGTTTTAACACGTGACTTAAAAAAGAGAAGATTCAATTAAGGATTTTCTCACGTTTCAATTTGGGAACTTTTGGCTGAAAGCGGTGGATGTTGGGAAGATGACGGTGACATAACTTTACATCTCCGGATCGCTGCGTTTCTCTTCAAGTAAATCAATCTCAATGAAGAGTCTCTAACCGGGGACCGACACTCCGGGAACTGAAGCCCACCGGACGCGGGGAACCGTGACCCCCCCAGCGGCTTGCCGGGATGGTGCGCCTGCTGAGCTGCCTGCTGCTGGGATATCTGACCTGGAATCTGCGGATATCGGACGCGCAGGGAGAGTACTGCCACGGCTGGCTGGACGCTAATGGGAATTATCATGATGGCTTCCAGTGTCCGGAGGACTTTGACACCATGGACGCCACCGTGTGCTGCGGCTCCTGTGCGCTGCGCTACTGCTGCGCGGCCGCGGACGCACGGCTGGACCAGGGCAGCTGCACCAACGACAGGGAGGTGGACAACACTGAGTATGCCGCGCGTAAGTTCAGCAGGTTTTAAAGTACTTACCAACTTGAAAATACATTTCTCAGCTCTAAAATAAAAGGGAAATTTACTTAAGTTAAATTCGGTTGGGGAAAACACCACATATACATTATTTATTCTTACATTAATTGTATTTAGCCTGCATTTCATTATAAATAATGAACACTGGTGCACACATGTTTAGGAAAGTTGGTTTCTAATGGGAGGTCAGAGGTCAGCTGAACATCAGTAAAGACAGAATAAGGCAGGTTTCTGTGCCTTGCTCAGGGACACTTAAGTTTCTAACCTCCAGACCAGATCATCCTGCTGTTTTATGAAATTATAATAAATAAAACTAAAGATTTTCTGCATCTTTTCATACCAGAAACTAAGTATTTTAATGTTATTGTTGGTCACTGGTGCTTTTTGTAAATATTTATATATAAAGAGGTATTTTTTTCCATATACCTGTATACATAATAATAATAATTTATTTGTCCAGCTTTGTTGTCCTTTCTCCTTCTGGGTATGTCTATTTCTGAGTACACTGAGAGCAAAAAACAGGTGTTAAATACCTTGTTTGTGCACAAATACTTGGCCAATAAAATTCTGATTCAAATTTCTATTTTGTGGGGCAACAAAGGCTAAACACATGTTTAGGACAAAATATTAATGTGTGTTAAATTGATTTAAACAAAAAAAAAAACTGAAGTAAAAGTAAAGTTTTCATGTATTTCCAGCATTACTCAGTCAAAGTGTCCAGTTTCCAGCAGCTTCTATCTCAGCGCCTGTGGCTTCATCTGACCTGAGCTCCCTGCAGATCGCTGTCAGTGTAAAAAGGAAAACTGCTTTTTGCTGACGCAGCCTGTCAGTCACTCAACAAATGCCCTTAATTCTTCACTAATCTTTAAGCAGAAATTAGCACAAAACTTAACAGACATAAGTCGGACCACAATGCAGGAATGCGTTCAAAACTTTCTCACACAGTCCGGCTTATAGAGCTGCAAAATACTAAACACACTCAGCTCACTCATTTGCCATCCAAAGTAATCATAATGAGAAAGTGACCCCCTTTTCTTTGGCCTCTTTAAACATTTGACAGACTCAGAGTGTGACATTAACTCACTGTGAGCTGGTAAACCTTTAATAATCGGTCACTTCAACCCCGAAAGTTTTCTTTAAGTTTAACAAACAGATAAGCTGTGGGGCTTTAACTGAACAGACTGTGCTCACAATTTCCTATTTTTTCCTATCAAAATAAATAAACATACACTCATTTCCTCCCAAAGAGTAAATGGGCTTCAGAGGGTGTAACGTGAGCTGTTTGTGTTTTCCAGCAGGAATGTGTCTGTTAATAATACGATGATGGATTTGAAAGAAATTATCTTATTAATTAATGTTTAGATTCACAATGTTAACCACCATAAACAGCAGGCTGTAGTTTTAGTGACCAACAAGGTAAAAGTTTACTTTAATAACTCTATTTCTGATTAATAATAACAACTTAAACATTAAATGTTTTACAGAGCAGTATAATGTCAGTGTAAGCAGATGTTTTTAATGTATTCATCAACAACTACAACTTAAAAATGAATGAAAATATAGTAAAACGTAGTTGTAGTAGTATAAAACACTTATAATGTCCTTACATCTGCTTATGACTACATTATAGAGTGTAAAGATGTTTATATTGTGCCTGTAAATGTAAAACAGGGGAGTTGAAGTGTTAGAAATAATGTAATTTCTATATTTTTGTGCAGTTTCTCTGAACAGTTTTCAGTCGTTAAATTAATTATTTTTGTGTTTCCCCAGAAAGTCAAAGCACATAAGTATGTTGGGTGTTTTTTTAACATGTAGAAACATTTTCAAGGGCATAGGTTTTTATTCAGCATTAAGGGTTTGAGAGTCCTCTAGAAAATTTTGAGCATCAAAGATTTAATTTCCTGCATTCTAATAATATTTCATGCACTGGTTTTGCATTTTTTCAGCATCAATTTATTGTTCAAGTGTATTTAATTCATGTTTTTCTTTGGGGGACCAATGAAAATGTTCTATATCTTGAGGGGTATGTGTCCCCTGCACCCCCCGAAATCTACACCTGTGCACATTTTAATAACCTCCAGCCTCTGTTCCATTAAGGTCTTAACCTGCCTGTGTTTCCTCCACCCTCAGAACCTGTCTATGTGCCCTTCCTAATGGTAGGGAGCATCTTCGTCGCCTTTGTCGTGGTCGGCTCTCTGGTGGCCGTCTACTGCTGCACCTGCCTGCGACCCAAGCAGCCGACCCAGCAGCCCATTCGCTTCTCCCTGCGCAGCTGCCAGGGCGAAACCATCCCCATGATCCTCACCTCCGCTCCCCCAAGCCTCCGTGCCCCATCACGACAGTCCAGCACGGCCACCACCAGCTCTAGCTCGGCTGGAGGCGGCAGCTCCATGCGGAGGTTTTCTCTCGGAGGTCAGGGGCAGCAGCAGCAGCAGCACGGCTGCCTGGTGTCTGCCACCGTCTCCTCATCAGCCTCCACCCCCACCCAGACCCCTCAGACTCTGCCTCCACCTCCCCCTCCCCCTTACACATCCCCACCCATGTCAGGAGGCATGCAGCACCCACTACCCTCCACCCACACCCAGCTACAGCTCCACCAGCCCTCTCACCCCTCTCAGACCACCGGGTTCCTCCTGCCACAGCAGTACTTCTTCCCCCTGCAGCCCGATGCCTTCTCAGCAGCCAAGAGCTTCGCTGACTTCGGACAGAGCTGACAGGGCTCACAGCAGGGGAAATAGAGGGATTACATGATTTCTAGATGGTTGGATGTGAGTTGGCGAGGACGAACACACACTGCAACACAGCTGGTGGTGTTTGGGTGGAAGGCCCAGAGCTGGCTGAGCGGACACAGAGAGCGCGACAGGAGGACGAGGGATAAAGTGTGACAAAGCTGTGTGGCCTGAGGCACTTCCCCCTTCTGCATCACAGGACACATCAGAGTTCAACAGACCTGTTAGAGGCAGCAACAGTTGTGAAACGTGCACTTTTATCTAATGTTTTAAACAGACCTCACTGGACTTACATTTGGTTTTTCATACAGGCTGTTTGTCAAGATGGCAGCTCACGAAACAGACTAAAATCTTGAACAGTTTATCACAAATTTTCCTCAGAAAACTGAAACACTGCACAGGCAGACAGCACCAGCACTGTCACTCTGACACTCATTGTTACATTGTTAGAAATAGATGTTGGAAACCAGGGAGATATTGTGTTTTTTGACAATCGCAAGGACCTCTGACGGAGGAGAGGACCTGATACACAAAGGACATTTCATTTTGGAGGAAATGTGGACTTTTATAAAATGTTGTACAGACGTTATACCCAGAGCAGGGTTGTCATATTGATTCCCTAATTTACAGCAAATAAAATGTTGTCTCTCAGAACAATCTGTGCACTGATAAATGTGAAGTCTGTTAAATGATATATTTGTGCTCTGAAAGACGCCTCATCATCACTCAGACAAAATGGAAACCGGAGTGGCCGGGTCTGCACAGCAGCTTGCTACCTGTCGCTCATTCTTGCGCCAGACTTCACAGCAGGAATGCAGCGCTGAGATCAGTCATTGTCAGTGTTCAATGAGCATGGCATGGTCACAGTGTTAAAAACAACTCGCCCCAGAAATAGAGGTTTAGGTTGCACCAACAGGTATGGCAAAATCTCCACAAAGGCTGCTCTGTTCTCCAGTTATCTGACTGTGAAATAGACTTGGCAATCAGTGTCTCCTGAAACCTGCAAACTACTTAGTGTGAGGATGTTTGCCACTGCTGGGTTCCTTAAAGTCTGTGACTGTTTCAACACAAAATACAACTTACTTGACAGATTCCAGTGTGAACGTCTTCAAGTCTCGTCCGTGCTCACAGCTGTTTGGTCGGGCTTCAGCTCTCACATTCCACACTCTGCTTTTAAAAGGAAAATACAAGTTGTGAACAGGTTTTCGTGACATTTCCTAAATCTTTTTGGATGGGAATATTCTTTCATGTCTTTGCCAAGCCCTGAAAAACTTTCCAGTTTCTTTTCCAAGTTAGAGTCCTGATTATTACTCACATTGAAGGGTTTTACTTTATTCAGTTGTAAGAGTTTCATCAAAATTCAATTTTCTCTCCCTTTTTTTGTGGGTCCTAAACCTGAAACCTGAAAAAATTATTCTCAAAACAAAATCTGACATATATTGAATTCACTGTGATCATGGGATCGAGCACACATTAAAGGTGTGAGCTTTAACATTTATATAAAATCAAACCATAGTTTTGATACCCTTTATGTTTGGCATTTTTTCCAAAAGTAGCCAGTTGATATGTTCATGTTCCCTAATTAGCCCTCGATATGGTGGTTTTTGGTTTTAGTCCTGTGATGGATTCAAACTGTCAACCTGAGCGCACAGGATTTACAGGAAATGCATGTATGTAATCCAGCCTTAAAGGGACATTGTGTAACATTTTCAGTTGTTTATTGGCAAAAATTGATGTCTGCATTCATAAATATGTCATCACTGGTGTACTATTATCTCCACCAATAATCTGACTTATTCTCGTAAAAGGAGAATTTCGGATTTGTTTGTACATTGTGCGGGTAAGTCGTCTGTGGGGTTCCATTACGTTTCGCCATCTTGAGAATACACCCACCAGCAAGGGACATACAGCGCTGCCTTCTGCGTTTTTCGTTGAGAGCCAGGCCAGCGCTGCGTGACTGAGGAGCTGAGGGAGAGGAGCAAGAGGCGCTTCGCTACTACCCTGGCAAATTTGAAACAAAGTCCCACTCTTTGAGCATAATGCAGGATCATGCATATGCAGCATCACGGGAGACGGAATCCTTGTCGCCAAGAAAGCGCAAAAGGGAATAGAAAAGGCAGCGTGACCGGCGAATTAAAAAAACGAAGGCCCACATCAGGATAGCCTTTCCCAGGTAGAGAGAGCTGCTGAGGGAGAATGGTAATGCAATCACAGGCCAGCACCGCTGTTGGCTGTTAGCCGCTGTTAGCGGCCAGTCGCTAACAGCCTCATCCCTCTCCTCGCATCACTGCGCTGCTATTAGCTGTTAGCCGCTGTTAGCGCTGGCCTGTGATTGTATTACCTTTCTCCTTCAGCAGCTCTCTCCACCTGGGAAAGGCAACCCCAATGCTGACCCTTGTCTTTTTTAATTCGCCGGTCACGCTGCCTTTTTGATTCCCTTTTGCACTTTCTTGGCGACGAGGATTCTGTCTCCCGTGATGCTGCATAATACATGATCCTGCATTATGCTCAAAGAGTGGGACTTTGTTATGCGGCAGTAGTGCCGCTGGCCACTAACAGCTGTTAGCAGCGCAGTAATGCGAGGAGAGGGATGAGGTGTGTGAGGTTGAGCCACTTGTCAGTTGTCAAAGGACAAGACATGATTGGTTTGTTTCAATTTACATCCGCCCCAACAGTCCTACGTTGTAAACACAGCCAGCGTGGTGAGGAGGGGGTTTGTCAACTCGCGTCGCGTGTGTCTGTGTAGGAGCCTGAATGAATACTCCATGTAGTATCGGATGACATGGTTTCATCAGTGTTATCATAGCTTTTTGGTACACAGCGGCTACAGTTGTTGCAATACGTGTGTTTGAAACAGTGAGGCGCTAGAGTGCGCCATCTGTTTGAATGCAATATATGATTTCAACGTTAGATGGGAGAAATTCCTACACACTGTGGCTTTAAGGGTAGAGTCAGCAATTCTGGAGAGTGACTATTTGTACTCCCCACCACTCAAACAAATGCGACCCTCCCGCCTTTGCTCCTTGAGATGCTCTGTTGTAACGTCCCTTTTGCTCCCGCTGCCTTTTCTCTTTACACGTTCCATGGCTTTTTCTTCTGTCCTGTGCATAAATGCAGCACAATATTAGTCCAAGACACTTTATTTCCCATTTAGAACCAGAGCTGTGTATGAACATCAGATTTTTCTTTCAGCCTGCACGCAGAACATACAGCTAGTGAAACATGGGGAGATATTCACTGAATTTGACAAATAATGTACTGAATTAGAGTCATGGACTCCGCCTTTAAGATACGTTTTTGTTCAACAACACCACCCGCACTTTTTCCCCAAAAAGGACGTGATGTCGTTGCTCTGATGTAGGTTAAAAATAGATATTTGTCAGCAACCAACCTACAGCAACCTACTCTTACTTTGCTTTTAATTAAACTGATGCCAGTTTGTTTGGCTGCACTGTATCACCAGTGAAACACCAGTTTCTCCATGACTGTATTTCAGACAAAGCAGCTGCTCAACACATTTTTTTTTTGGTAGTAGGGCAGAATTAACGATTACTTCAATTACTTATTTATCTGATGAATGTTTTCTTCATTCATTACTGGTTTATGAAATGTTAGAAAATTGTGATATAGTCAGTCACAGTATCATAAAGCTTGGGGTGTCATCTTAAAATATCTTGTTTTGTCTGACCAACAGTCCAAAAAGCAGAGGTATTTAATTTATATTCTACAGAGGAAAGCAGAAAACTCTCACATTTTAGAAGCTGGGACCATTGAAGTTTTGTATCTTTGCCTGATAATGACTTATAGATCATTAAAATAGTTACCAACAGATGTTTGAGCGAATGTTTGATCCCAAATGCTACAGAAGAATAAAATCCTCCTCCCAGACTTGTTTCGTAAACGTAATCTTATAAACATGAAATTAAAGTCTGCTTGAGTAACTTTTATTTAATCTGGATGCTCATCTTGTACGTGAACAGATTACTGTCTGTTTAGGATTCAGGACAGTAGAAGGCCGACTGAACGTCACCATCATAACAAATAGGTTCTCTGTTGATGTGTTCCTGTGCCCTGCAGGCATACTGATGTTTCTCCCTGCCTTTTCCTGTTTAGGTTCCCACTGTGCTGTTTGTCCTGTTTGTCGCCACACACCGGCACAAGACGACACAGTGATTACAAACCTGCGAATACACAGAAGAATAAGCAATGATGTTCACATTGTTCCTCCATGATTGTAAAGTTTATTTCAGTAGTCCTTCATGGCAGTAAAAGACAACACTTATAAGTTTTGCAGTCCCAACATGCAGAACAATCATCGAACAAAATGACGGAAAAAGAAACAAATATCGAAAAGTAAAGTTAAAGGTGCGTTTTTTTCTCTTTTGTAAAGTGATCAACACTCGAGGGAAAATCAAAGTAGTACAGTTAAACATTTCAGAGAACAGTTTGTGTTATCCATTCATGCAGCCCACGACTTTCACAGACAGCAACGTGTGTTTTATGTTTTCTGGAAAAAGAAAGCAACAGTCCAAGCCTTCCACAATGACGACATCCACATTCAGCGGTTTTGGAAACTTTTTGACAAGATGACGACCAATCAAGTTTTAACAACAAAGACCAGCGGAGAAAAAAATAGTCATTAACCCTCACTAAAGAGCTTTCCTGTAAAGCAGAGGTACACTGCATGAAGAAAACAAGTTACAAACATGTACACTCAAGAGAAATCATATACTGAAACCAGATAATACCAGATATCCACTACTGGAAAGGTACATCGAGTGCATTGTGCAACATCTCCTGTCGAAGCGAGCTGAGCATCAGAAACTCCCACAGTCGAGGTCGAGAGTTTGACCACACACACAGTCATACCGCACACTAACACTCACACGTTCCCCATACGGCCATGCATCAGCACACAGTAGTACACCATAGCTATACCTGGAGTCGTGCAGACGGACAACTGGAGCAAGCCGCACACACACAGTCGTACTCACACGATAAAGGAAACACACCAGGAGACACCAGAAACTCCCGGTCTCACATAGAGGACACAGACATGCAATGCATACATAGAAGTTATCCACAGTAGAGGTGACACACACACATACATACATACACACACACACACACACACACACACACACACACACACACACACACACACACTCACACACGTACAGCACATGCACATGCAGGCCATAAACTGACACACACACTCACACAGTCAGAGATCTGATCTCCCATAGGGAGAAGAAAGCAATCACACAGACATTAAGTAGTCAATTATAAATAAATCAAGCTGTAACAATATTAATAATAATAATAACAAGACATTTAAGAAAGCTCAGTTTCCTCATTCGATCTATTCTATCCTGCCAGTTTATCAGAGGAAGAAAAAGAAAACTAAAAGTTACAGACAGTTCATTACAAAGCCAGTCAATGCAAAATTCATACATCTCCAATATAAAAATACAAATCCACAAAATAACTATAGAGACAAAGTAGTTTTGATATTGTTGTGAAGATTTCCTGGCTAATATTTCTCTCTCCCTTAAGCTAATGGCACTTATGTTAGAAGGATAAAATCTCCATTTTAAGGGAAACACTGTCGCCACCGTACGCTCCAACAAGACCATCACAGAGCCTCCTGTTCACCTCTGCAGGAACAAATCGTCGTTTATTCATGTGCCACAAGGCACTCTGTAGTTTTCACATTGTACGAGTGCAATACTGTAGTGGGGAGACAGTGATTTTGTCTTCAGTAGGTGTGTAGGTGTGTGTGTGTGTGTGTGTGTGTGTGTGTGTGTGTGTGGAGCACTGGTCTAAGCTAGCTGGCTAAACTATTCTTGGCTATCTGTTTCTTCTACGAGGGAAAAGGTCTACATAGGCACCGTTGTGATTGTTGAGACAGGAGTGATGTGTGGAATGCAATTACTAGTCGAGAGCAATGCGTCTGCTGTAAAAACGGTGGAAACTGGACTACAGTGAGTTGCAGGAGGCAACTTCTTAAAAAGAAACAAGAAGGAACAAAATTAATAAAATCAGGCACGATATCTACATACTTTTAGAAATGAAACTAAAGAGAAACGAATGTGTTTTAGAAGAAACAAGGATGAAGGCATGAGCAAATGTAAGGCTTTACACAATAGATGCTTCCTTAAGTGCAAAATGAAAATTTAAATATTACAATGTCTGCTCTGAAGTGGTCCGTTTAGTGCTGGAATACACTCAGGAGTGTGGTTACATTTGGTTTAAACATTTCCGAATTCACTAGTACTTGGAAGATTGTATATACGACTGCTCTTTGGCAATCTTTCACAAGTTCACATACTCTAAAACTAATCATCATCCAGCGTTTTAACTTCTATAATAAGTGTTTAGGAGTTTTGACTTTAATTTAATGAGCTGTCAATAAAGAGGAGACGTTCACTCCGACAAACTGAGCGAGAACAGTGAAGAACTTCAGACCACAGACTGCTAAGAAAGCACAGTGCTCATCATGTCTGCTGGACACACAACTACAGCTGATAGTGAACACAACTTATTTTTTGTTCCTTGTTTTTTTTTTTTTTTTTTTTTCCTTTTCCCTTTTTCAAAAGACACTCTCTTCTGTCCGTTTCATATTCATGTCCAAAAAATCCCCTCAGTGCTGGAGGCACACGCTCGCGCCTCATCTTCACCCGCTAAGCTTCAAATATCGCCATTAGAAACGGCTGCTGTGGCTCCGGATTGGCCGACCAGAGGGCCGGTGGCTCACCACTCGTTGGTCCTCTGTTTGGTGGTGTCGTACGCTCTGATGACCTCAGACTGAGACACCACTCCGTTCTCATCTTGAGAGAAGGCGTAGCCATCTGAAAAAGGATTGAACCAGTTAAAACTACGTACATCAGTGATCAATGTAAAAAAAAGTACTTCAAACGTATAAAAAACACATTAAACAACTGAATTAACAGAATAAACAATTAAAAGTACAAACCTTAAAGCAATAGTTCAACATTTTGGTAAATCTGTTTATTTTCTTTTTGCCTAGAAGAGCAACACCACTATACGCTAGACATACAGCAACAGCTAGCAGCTGGTTAGCTTAGCTTAGCATAAAGACTGGCAACAGAGGGAAACAGCTAGCCTAACAAAATCTGCCCACCAGCACATCTAAAGCTCTATGATTAATGCATCATTAACAGTGACACGTTATTAAAACCAAAGTGTAAAAAAAACAGTTTTGGTTTTCCAGGGGTTTATGTGTGGGATTTTTTCTCGGCTCGCAGCAGCAAGAGTCAAGCCAATGTATTAGTGTTACATTTGAGACAAAGAGCGTCATCTGGTGATGTTTCAAAAATACAGAAGATCATTTAACACAATGGATACTTCCATGATCCTTAAATACTCTTTTAACCATCAGGGTGAAAAAAGAATTCAGTCCACTGCATGATAAAAAAGATTTTTAATCCGTTTTCCAAACTGCAACAGTTTCCTCTCTGAGTCTGAGGTCACATCCATAGTAATATGTTTTCATTTTAATATGTTTTCACGTGACATCAGCTAAATGATCTGTTCAAATTTGGTTACATGAGGAGAAGCAATTGATCTCAAACCTGGTTGTCTGAATAACAAGAAAACAGTAGCTTAAGTGACGGAAACGCCTTTTAATGTGTATTGGAAAGCTGTAGGTGTGTCAACTGATACTGCTTGTTTGTCAGACACTATAAATTGTCATGATGTACTAATTCTTTGGCTTTCTCATGAGTAAACCCTCAAGCGCCCAATCCTGTGTTTTGAGTGTCTTTATCCTACAACGATTTCTTTGCTTGGGCCAACGACTAGGTGGAACGGTTACTGAGAGGATCACATGAGTATAAGGCGGTCAGAGTTGTAGGTTTGACATTATAGCTCGGTACATACACGTAGCTCTAATATTTTGACTTGACAAGCTGTGACTGATAACCCTTTCAGGAAGCAAAAATGTGTCTCCAGGGCTGAAAAATGAAGCCAACACAGAAGTGCCAAAAACCGCAGTTCATGGAGCGGCCACATGAGGCTGGCTCCACAACAGAGTCAATCCCCATAGACCCCCATGTTAAAATACCCCACTGTATAGCAGAAATTAACATGTTTACAAAAAATGGTTTTGACTCTGTAGCTAATTTCCCCCTTTGTAACAACTGTACAAAGGGTGACTTTTTATATAACTCACTAGTTTATATTTTATTAAGGCTTAAATTTACACCCTTATGGGCGGGTTGCTTTGAGTGACAAATATGGTCACCTCTGGCTCCAAAAAACCAAGATGGCAACAGCCAAAGTGCTGAGCTCAAGGCTTCAAACAGGAGTCCATAAACCATACGGTAGCTACTTCAATTATTTTTTACAGTCTATGGTATACGTAATAGCAGTTATACTTTTAAAAACTACAATGTATTAGTGTGGATGTAGTCTGAGCTGCAGTGAGAGAAAAATAGTTAAAAAATGTTTTATCACACAGTATACTGAGAGAGAAATGGACATTCATGTAATGCAAATACAAGAGTGGCACAAACTGGGGCTTGGCTGTTTTATATTTAATCCACACACGAGTATTGATCTTCTTACTCTGCAAGAAATCCAATAAACATATTTCCCAAAATGTCACACTATTCATTTAAAATAAATCATGTGATCTATAAAGTAATGACAGCTCCCCTAAAACTTTTTATCTGTATTATCTACCACCTAAACTTTCCTACAGGGTTCCTTTCTGACCTTTGACCCCTGACTCACCTTAAAGTGTCAAATGACTTGGTCACTACCTGGAGGCCAGCGGGGAAGTTCAAAGGACCCCGCTGAGACGAGTGCATTGTGGGGGAATAACAGCGCAACATTTCATCATTTCATCGTTATCTTGCTCTACTGAGCTCAACTCAGGACACACGAAGCACACGAGGGGAAGGACAGGAAGTCAACGACCAGAGAGAGAGAGGCGTCTATCAGGGAGCTAGAGAGGGGGCTGGAGTTTTAAATGGGGTGAGGTTTGAATAATGAAATTAAAAAATGGCATCACACAACAATGGTCTCATCCCCACCTATGAGACAAACAAAAAACAAACTGATCAGACAAAGGACAGAACAGAAAAGAGAAATAAACAGAAAACCAAACCCATGCTTTGAGTATCTGTGGAAAGTTTCCAATGTGACACCTGAGTTCTGCTGCTGATACGAAAGCTATATGATACCTCACTATACACTTAGTGGTAGAGGGCAAGTCTTTTACTGATGTAATCAATGTTTAGAAAGAGACATTTAAAGGAATACTCGCCCCCAAAGATGATTTGTATATCAATTACTCACCCCATGTTACAATGGATTCGTGAAGAAATTAGTGAATTCCAACTAACCCTTTTAAACACCAAAGTCACACAAAAACATAAACTAACTATTCAAGCCAGCAGCTCCTGTGTTCGGCGAGGTAAAATTACTTGTTGGCAATGGATTCTGACTGTAGAGAGCATTAAGGTTCACTTTCAGTTTAGTTCCCTGTTAGAAGGGTCTGTCTGTTTGAGAAGTACTGAGCATACAACTGGATTAATGAGACTTGATTGTGATGTGTCTAGGGCTGCCCCCATTAAGAGTTTTCCTAGTCGACCAATAATCATCATTTAGGGCCATTAGTTGATTAGTCGCCCACATGTTTACGACATGAATGTAATTATTAAATGATATATTTTGTGCGGGGCAACACAATGGTTTGAGTTGAAGGTGTGAGAAAGAATAGTATCAGTAACATTGTTAACACTGTGCTACATTACAGAGAAATACAAAACCGTACTAATGAACCTTCATTAATATAGGCCTATATTTTATCTACAAGTGCACGTCACACACTGAGCAAGCCGCCTGTTAATGACGCTGTCGGCAAAGCAGTAACGATTGTGCTAAGTGGCTAATGGGCATGTAGCTACTGACATGTTTCAGATGATACGTCATGTTTGTAGTCGACCAATGAAGATGAGTTTACATATCACCTTGGGTTCGTCCTTCACCTTCTCAAAATGATCCCACACTTTGGATTTCCTGCCCGACATGTTATTAACTAGCCTGTGGAATAACCGCAGCTACCAGCCCTGGAAATTAGTAACCGTATACATGCTGCTTCTATAACCATCTGGAAAACACAAAGTCGGGTGCTGTGAGCTACTCTTGTGCCTTTTCTGTGCCAGCTTTCAAGGGCGGTGGCAGGTTGGCATCTTCTTCCAGGAGCTGTTTGTAAGTGTGTAGGCCTATCGTCTGTGGGACAGATGTAAAGCTCTGGGTAGCCCTGCACTAACATGATCAACTTTTCTGTATTCATCAGACTGAATATTTACAGAAGAAGGGAAAAATATCTGTCGGCTCTGATTTGTTTGTAACGTGACTCCTGTCTGACTCCTGTGTCTGTCCTTTCAAATTAAATTCCACCATGGTCCAGTCATATAGGTTTGATTTATTCTGACAAGCCGCTGCTCCTTATAGAGCTTCATATTTGTTTTTTTTTGTTTGTTTTTTCTGCGACTAGGCGACCAAAGACATCTTGTCAACTAATGACCTTTCTGGTCGACTAACATTTGGTCGACTATTGGGGGGCAGACATAGTTGTGTAACAGTTTTTTTTAAACAGATGTTTTGGTATAGTTTTGTTGTTGTTAAACATGGTCCCCTATGACTTCAATTCATCAAGAATTTTTCCTGTAGTGTGATTTTTTTGTGCACTGGAGGCATGTGAGAAAAACAAAAAGTTTGCTTTAAGAATTCTACATAACACATGGTGATTTGGGGGGATGAAGTATTCCTTTAAGTAGTTTGCAGCTGTCTGTGTTAATAATTGAATCGCAGCTGAATAATTAAGGGTAAATAATGCTAACATTTAAAATAACACTAAGCCTGTCCGTGAACCAGCTGCTGTAATTTGCCAGTGGCTAAAATGACATTTATTATGAAGGAGGAGGGAAAATATCTCATTACCAACCTCCTACTGTAACATTAATCCTGCCTGAATGGGGCCTCAGATACATTGGTGTCAAATAGACAGATGTAAAGAATAAAATGGAAAATGAACAAAACTGTGATTAAAATCAAGGAAAATGTAATGAAAGAATAAGAAAACAAGATTCTTCAGTTTTTTTTTAGTGAGATTCAAAAACCGGCGCTTTCCAAACTGTATGCATTTATGTCTCCAACTTGCCATGAAAATAACTCATCTAACAGTTTATATAAGCAGTTTGCTAAGGTGAAGACACAGGGAACTGTCAGGGAACTGTGGGGCTGCTCACAGACACAGTTACTGACATGTGTTTCCTGCATCTGGTTAAAGCAGAGTATTTATGAAGAGACGTGGGATGAACAGAGCGTCTCCAGGACAAAGGGTGAAATGAAGGTTTTAGAGATACGGTGCGCGTCAAAGGAAGAGTAATGACGCTCGATACGTTCCCCTGACGAGGGAAGAGATTTGGAAGCAGATAAATCTAACATGGATAAACGAACTTTTTTTCTCTTCAGGGTAAAAGTTAACGGACTTCTCCATCTTTAGTCATGTTCAGTAAGAAAGGAAGTACGAGAGGAAGAGAGATAAAAGAGAAGTGTTTTGTGTAACTTACGGAGCAGGTTCTGCTGCATGGAGTCGGACCGGTACAAACTGACTGTGCTCTTCTTGAAGACGTTCTTCAGGAGCTGGGCCCTCTCCGTCAAACTGCACACACACACACACACACACACACACACAGAAAGAGGCGGGGTGTTACAGCATGCTGAGCACCACAGGCAGATTTAATGAGCCATACATCAAACCTGTGTCCAAGCACCTCCAGAGTGGATGGACCTGCCAACTGCTCTACCTGCTGGTTCAAACACCATGTAGGGAGACAGAACTCTGCACACGCAGGAGGAAGAACAACATGTGTGTGTGTGTGTGTGTGTGTGTGTGTGTGTGTGTGTGTGTGTGTGTCAGTGTGTGGGTGAAATATTTGAAACAGCATGTTGGCCAGAAGGTATTCATGTAAGCCCTCTATGCATACATACATCTGTGTGCATATATGCAAAGTCACCCATCGATCTGCGTGTTTGCATCTCTACATTCACTACATGTTTGTTTCTGTAAGGGTGTGTGCGTGTGTGTGTGTGTGTGTGTGTAAGTGTGAGTGTGCCTGCAGCCCGCTGGGTCCGGGACAGTGGCCAGGCTCGGGGATCACTTTCAGCCAGCAGGAGATCTCACACTGATCTGCTCCATGTTGCTTCCTGCTGCAGGCCTCAGGCCCCAGAGAGCAGAGCAGACCCGGTCCAGCTAATACGTTTTTATAATATATAGCTTTAATATAGGAGCTCTAAAATGAGACATTCACTATCTGGGAGGGGAAGAAAAATGGACATCTACTCTTATGACATGATTACTGACATTACAGTCAAACTCCTGCAATTTAGCGACAATTTTGAGATTTCTCTCTTCCACATAGGAATACTGTTGGCAGTGGAGCCGTGGGTATTTGTGAAATTTTAAGGGATTTGGGAGGTTACAGATGATTTTTCGTCCCAGTTGAGGTGGAGAATATAAATAAAAAATGCTTTACATTTTGTGTCCTGAAAGAATAATGGCTCTGCAGCCCTGATAGCGTTGGAACAAATGATGATATATACAGTGAGACAGTATAAATTTGCCATTTAATTATGCCACACATTACTCTGTAGCTCTCCCTTTGCATATCTCTGGTATCAAAGTATTCATCAATATAAAGTTACATAGTCTGTGACAGAAGATTTTAATCCACACTAGTACACATAATGTGGAAGACCCACTAAAATTGGTGCAATGCAAAGCTCACCCCATTGAGCAATTTGCCTCAGTAGGTATTGTGTAAAAAGAGGTGATGCAGGACTAACCACTAATGCAAATAAAGCAAGTGATCAAGTTTTAACTTCATGCAAATTAGGAAGAAATTTACCTAAAAGCTCTGCAGTAATTTGCCGAATAACTAACAAAAGAAACAGTTTAGTGGTAGAGATAGGAAAGATTTCCATATTAACGACCTGAGTGTTTACATCAGTGGAAAGCTCAATACAGCTGTGTGATTACAGAGTACTGTGCATTAAAAATATCTAACACTTTATCCATTAAATGTGGGTTTAATTACTGTCAACAACACTGGCTGACGTGAGGCATCCATCAAGAGTACAGGAACAAACAAAAATAAACTGCTGCTTGTGAATAAAGTCATGAGATTGTTAGAGAAAGGTTAGGTTACCTATTTACACACTGTTTGCTATTGAGGAAGCTAGTTGCTAGCTTGCAAGCGTAGACATGTCCGCAGTGACAAGTGAGACATGGATGAAGTGACGTTGTGCAGTTTCCTTGCTTTAAGTGGGTCCTTAAGTAAGCCTTGATCAACACTGCACTTTGAATGTGTTCATCACTATATCAAAACATTATAGCAAACAGGAAACACAAAAAACACACACTGGTAATTCATAAAAAATTGTCATTTGAATTCTGTTTGTACAATTATCACACTGGTCTCTGTAGCCGTGTCTCAGTTTAGGGGCTGCAGCCTTCGAAGGCTGCATTTGAAGATTGACTGCGTCACATCAGCGCAACCAAGGCTGTCCCATTTCAAACGCTCCTTCAAATGTGGCCAAGAAATGCGGCCTTCTTTCCCAGAATTTTGAGGATGCGACGGTTGAATCCTTCATGGCCCAGCCTATCCCAAGATGCATTGTGCGCCAGTGACGATTATATATTAAGTGAAGTTAACTAACTAGCTAATGCTTAACTGTTGGCTAAAAGCACACAGCTTAAACAATCTTAATTTAATAAATTAACTAACAGTCCTCCATCAGCCTGAAATATATCAAACAGCGGTGAATCATCTCCTCAAGTTAATTCATATATATATATATATATATATATATATATATAAAACAATCTTTGGGTCCATGATTTAGGGCTAACTAACTTAACTAACTAAGCGCAGCTGTTTGCTAGTTAACAGCAGTGCCAACAGGTCGGGGCGAGAACAACTGGTGATGCAACCAGGAAACCCTCTGCACACCAGACCGTCCCATTTCGGAGACCATTTGGTTTGGCTGATGCGGTCTTCAAAGTATGTGGCCAAAGTCGACCGTGAAGGCTGCAATCTTCGAAGGCTGCAGCCCCTGAATTGAGACACAGCTACAATTTTGTATAGGTTCATTTTCACAAGGTTTCGTGAGTTTGTTTTTGGTCCTCTTAGAGATGAAACCTTGGGTAAATAAATGTAAATCTAAACTCTTAAAACAAAGACACGAGAAGTGAAGTAACGTGCAACTTAAACTGTACCTCTTTCCATGCACCACTGCTCCAGGGTCTTTGGATAAAGCCTCAAGCTCCTGCACCTCATCCACTAGGGTCTTGAAACACACCCTCTTCACCCTGTAAATACAACAACATTTAAAACGAAATCTTAATCATTTGACACACAGCAAATGACAGATGCTTTACAATGATGGAATCTTCATGGACTGACATTAAAAATCCCCCATCGACCAATTCAAACTGCTTCGAGCACATCAGGGAATAAAACTTCTATCTTTGCAAATTTGCTTTTGGCATGTTTAATCTTCTATGGGCTGATGTCATCCAGACACAAACATTTCCCACGGAGTATTCACAGCATAGAAAAGCTGGACTTCCTCGAAAGTCTGTTACAAAATTTCGGGGCAGGAATTTCTGCAGGAGATAGGAGAGATCCAGGAGGAATTTCCTGTATCGGATGTGTGTTGGAGTGATGATGAGCGAGGAGAGAAGACTTACACTTTGTAGGCCACGTCAAAGACCAGCGAAGTGACTGGGATGAAGAACAGGCCCATCCAGAAGACGCCCGAACAGAACATCATCTCAGCCTGTCACACACATAAGCACACTTAATCTCGGGTCACTGTGGACAATGCAGAGTTCAACACCTGATCAGATGAAAAGAGGAGCTCTTTAAAAGAAGAAACACCTGATAAGGAGGAACCATTATCATCCTCTGCAGTGCCACCTAACAGCAAACATACATGACAAAGGCCGCTGAAAACAAACAGTGTTATTGTGGAAATAAAGAAGAGATGGCTCCAAATGACTCGCTCAAAGTGGGTTAATCCTGCGTGACTAAATGATACCATGTTTTTGTATGGATCTCCCTTCAGGGCGGAGGAAGTACCTGTGAAGTATTTAGACAGTGGTATCTCTTTCACAGGAAGCTCAGCCATTTGCAGTGTTGAGAGCTGCTGTCGATACATCACAGGAGACACAGAGCCCTGATCTGAGGTGCTTTGAATGATACATTCAGTACAACAGACACTCAGTGTGAGAGGGTGTCGCTGAAGAGCTGCAATGATTAGTCTAAGTTTAATATTCGGAAGTTCCACTTTTAACGATAATTGTTTGTAGAGAATATCCACACAGGAAACCATGAGCCAGTGGGGAAATTCAAGGCTTTGTGTGATTTCACTTTTGAAATTTTATCTTATTCTGCAACTGAAATTCAATTTTTGTTTGTGATTACAATGAAAAACAATTTAAAATACTGTAGCTTTTCCAAAAATAAATAACCAAATGCCATAAAACGATCCTTTAAACAAGGGTTGTTAAATTATCCACGATTACTGTGGTGCTTTGTTGACAGAAAAAATAATCTGCAGCTATTTGATACACATTTTAATGGAAAAAAAGTCAAAGACTCTCTGGTTTCAGTGAGGGATTTGCTGCTATTCTCTGTCAATGTGATTTAAACTGAATACCGTCATGTTTTTAAGTAAATATAACAAACAATCCAATGAAATCATCTTGGGCTTAACAAAATTATGATCATTTTTAGTCGTGCTAGTATGAATCCAGAGATGGTAATGTGGTCTGTTAGACCACTTTGGTTGAGACTGAAATATCTCAGCACTATTAGATGGATTCAAATTAAATTCTGGAGAGACACTGATGTCATTGTCACTGTGGGGACGGTTGCATTTACATTACATTTGGCTCAAAGCACTGCTGTGCCTAAATACAGCCTCACAGAGCTGTTAGCATGGCTGCAGAGTTCTTAGTCTTGGTCACTATTTTCTGACATGTTGTCCACTGAACTATAAATAAAGAGAATAACACACAAATAAATCAGTACTGAAATGGAATTAGTTGCAGCCATTATTGTTAAAATTATACATTCAAATGCAGATTAATAGAAGAAAAACATGGAACCAGAAACTGCTTCACTTCACTACTCTGTAGTCATTATTTTAGTTAAGAGTTTGACTGTCAAAGGGCACCTAAAAAATTTTTTCCTGGTAAACGGGTTCATAAAATCATTTTATTTCTACTATTTTTGTCAGTAACAAACACAAAAAAAACAAAGGACTACTTTGCACATGTATTTCCAAACAGGGAGGGACGAGCAGGTTTGCCTGATGAAGGTCGAGTTCCTGAAACGTCTGCAAGTTAGGCCGCGTGCAGTAGTCTTTCTACAAGTAACCACGACTCAAAATGAGCACACGGTACTTGCCAAATGCAAGTAAAAAGTTACATTAGTGAATAAAATAAATGAGTCAGTCACCACTGGCTGGTTGCTGAAATAGGCCACACGATTGGCCAAATTTGTTTTGCACACTGCACATTTGTGGTGGCGTGCAATGTATGACTATCAATAAATGCGATGTCTCGTCTATGACTGACCCTCGCTGTCCACTGTTGCTACGGTTCGTACCACAGAGGAGAATTTCGTTCTAACCACAAAGAGAGCTTGCGAGTATGTGACGGCACATTGCCCAGTAAATCAACTTAAATGGACAAATGAAGAGCAAAGTGTTAATACAGTTAAGATAAAATGTACTGAGAAATGGCGCTTCACTGATAAGTAGGTGAAGACAGATCAGATTTTTCATGATGCAACTGCAACACAATGAGCTGCAGGGTTTGCAGCAGGCACTCGACAAACAGGACCTACTTATTTGTTTGTGCTCTTTTTCATCTAATGCAGTTTTATTAAAAATATTATGGCTGTTACATTTTTCCAGTTTACCAGCTATTTGCAGATAAACCAAAAATTTAATTTTCGACTCTGCCTGCAACACATCACTATTGTCAGCCAAGTTGACTAAAAGTTCACAGACAGAGATGATTTTCTTTGCTGTCACGTAACTCCTCTGAATTATAAACAATGAGCTGATGTTATATTTTTAACCCGATGTGGAACAAATGTTCTCATTGAGCTCATGAGCAAAATAAATCTACAAATGAGACAGCTGTGATCCTCACCGAGACTCATTTATCTTGCTGGAAGAAAAACACATTTGGATGTGATCTACAACAAGTCAAGCATTTTAAGAAACAGCTTCTCCTCCGTGCTCCGTCATTTGTTGGAAAAATATGCTTCATTAGTAGCAGACAGTCGCTTGTGATGATTTAAATTAAAAATCACAAAGCAGTGGCCGTGTCAGGGGGTTGTTTTGGGTCCAGAGCAGAGGGGAGACAGTGGGCCGTCTTGTGGGGGTGAAAAGATGTTTGCTTTGGCCCGCTGCACCGAAACTATCTGTCATTACACGTCAAAGTGCAAAACTCGCAAACTCTCGCTCCTTGCATTGTAATGTGCCACTTGTTTAAACTGCTGGGGCCCCTTGGCAGTGCTCTTCCTGTAATGTGACACAGGCAGGGCCCGCAGGATGCATACACATACACACACACACACACACACACGCAAACACACACACACACAAGGATCAGTGTCAAAACTATCAAAGCGCTCAGGTTTGCTCAAATTAGCTAATCTGTTCACTACTACCTGCAAATTGACTTTGATGTCTGACTAAACACTGGGGGGAAGAGGAAACCCCAAATGACAGGAAATCAAAAATGTCTTTTTCCTACAGTTTGAGATGGGACTCGGATGAATAGAGCTTTTCTGTGTCGCCCTGGAGGCTGAAAACGTATGAGATGAGGGAAAATTGCATCGAAGCACGGGATATTTTCATGTCAATTTTTGAAATTACGCAGCCCTGGTGGAAACATTTACTGTTTTTTTGTCGTAAGTCAGTTTAATTATTTTCGTTTTCATCCAGTGTATCATGCATTTTAATGGGAGCGTTTAAGCTGTCTAGAGAGTCTTTTGAAAATAAACCAGGGATGTATACTCAGCATATTAAATCAAAGTCAAAGGAGCTCAAAAAATAAACCATCTTTCACGTGTTCAATCTATAAACCATATTTATATGTGCGTACATACCTCAGAGCCGCAAATGATGTATGTAGAGGAAAGATACTTTAAATCTCAAGTTTATCATAAAATTCAAAAATCCTGGTAATAAAATTTGGTACAATAACTCACACAACATTAAGTGCAACTGTGAAACCAACAGAAACCGTAAGACAGTAATAAAACTAGACCTACATAAAGTTTATTAATTTACTGTCACTTCTTCAATTTGACGTCAAAGTTTCAAAATCCAAACAACTCTGGCCAATTACAATCAACAAATGTTTGTCTTCACGCATCTGGACAGGCTCTGCGACTACGAGCGCGGCCAACAGTGATGCTAGCGATGCCTCATTCCAGGGGGCCCCTGGGAGCTCGACGGGGTGAGAGAGGTCCAGGGAGTGGGAGCTGTATTTTTAGGGACAAACTAATAAACTTGTCTGGCTGGACAGACAGTAGTGTCCGCTGACATGGAGGGGTGTGTTTTCACAGGCCACTGACCCCCTCATGGCCACACACACACACACACACACACACACACACACACACACACACACAGATGGATTAGTCAAAAGATGAGACAGAAATCATACATGGACATGCGCACACGCAAAATGTCAACTACCCTAAATACTGCTGGAAGATGTGTTTGAGTATTTCTGCTCCTTTCCAAATGGGGGACAGTTATTTGGGAGCTGATGAGTTGGTTAAGAGGGTAGAGAGATGGGTTTCATGTGACCTGACGTAGGTTTCTGTATGATGAAACTGCTACATATGAAACCCCCTTCTCATACTTATTTGCACATGCAAATAAATATTCTTTTCTCCAGAAAAAGTCTCTATTGATTGAACTAACTGATAGAGGCAGCGGTACTCCGGCAACTGCCAGTGTTTCGTTTTTTCCCCAAGGAGTCTGGTGGTATTGAGGAGAACGATGTAAGGGCTTCATTTCCCTGTCAGAAAGGGCTGTCTGACGGCAGGGTAAAGTGGTGAAAATATTACACTTACTATGGTTAAGTACCTCATACAACCCCACTTAGAAAAAAATCGGACATAACCATTTCAGTTATTAAAATTAATATCAGCGATCGCTGCTCTCACCTACATCACTGCTTTTGGCTAAGGACTGTGTTAATGGTGTTTCCATTTAAAAAAAATGGCAAAGAACGCAGACAGACCTGCCCGTCAAGCAGGGTGATGTTCAGGTCCAGCAGCTCTCAGTTCAATTCTAGCTGCAGACCTTTGTTGCATCTCTCTCTACCCACCTTTTCTGCCAATTTCTACACTGACAAACGCAAATTAACATCTAAAAAAAAAATCAGTGAGGTAGATTTTTTACTAGAGGGTTCAGTTCCTCAGTAAATATAGTTTGGGAAATGTCATTGACCAAGCTATCTGACCCCCAACTGCTCCGGTGAAGCTGCACAGTGCCCAACACACCAGACTATAGCCTCTTTTGTTGAACAGACCTCCCAAAGTTGAACAGTTATCTGGCCTTCAAGCCAGCAGATGAAAATGTCTGCAAATTGGGAAAACAATGGGATCTGGGAGCTTCTTACCCTCGGAGCAGAGGACCAGTGCTGCTGACGCATATGTTATAAGTCACGTTAGAGGCCGGTGCTGTTATGTTACATGTCACTCCTGTCATGACTCTTTTGTTTCCTGAATGCTGTCATACTAACTAAAAAATACACACTCAGGGGGCATGATGTTGCTGTTGTTTGACTCTTTATAAAGAAGCAAAATTGGCGTAATGAAAGGACTTTGTAGCTTCCCTATTGTGCGATCTCCATGTACGAATGGCTTATGGTTGTACGTTGCGGCTATGTGAGTTTGGAACAGGGCTTTCTTGGTGTGAAAATCATTTATGTTTAGCAAATCTGCTCTGTTTGAAATGCATGTTCAAAACTACAGAACATCAAAGACACAACTTTATTGCTAGATCCTAAAACTTACGATATCAAGACAACCAGACCAAGAGTTTTCTGAATCCTTTTCCAAGAAGACTTGATTAGGGACGTTTGACACCTGGATGATCATGTTTAAGAAAACCCACAGACTCAGCAGTTGGCATAATGTTAATACCCTCCATTGTAATGGTAAATGTAAATTGAGGTAATCCACTACCTCACGACATAACCCAAAGGTCTACAGTCTGTTCTGGATTCAGCTCACAAGACGAAGAAAAAGCAACTCCACAACACTGTAGCAGCTGTACGACATCCCAGATCTGCTAATATTCAAACACTAGCTTCCTGAATGCACAGAGCTTCTTTGTACAACATTTTTCATTAAGTAGACTGAGAGGAGAAGGGTTAGACTAAGTTGAGTCCTGTCTGCATCTATCCACGTTGATTCTCCAATTGGCTGATTCAGCTGGCTTAACCAGACAACACTGCACATGCTGGCTTCAAGGAGAGGAGGGAAATTGAAGATGAAACTAAACATTTGGCCAAATGCGGCTCCAATCCTCAACAGGCGTTCTTATGAATACTACGCTTCTCATGGATAAGTAGGCAGCAAACACAGCACTGTATAGAAGAACCAGATGACTGAGGATGACTGAAAGAAGCATGTTCAGTCAAAGAACAAGAATGAGAAGTAAAAAAAAATGACTAAGACAGCAACTAAAAGGAGCAAAAAGGCAATTTTGCTTGCACCAGGCAAATCCACAGATTCCCAAAATGCCATCAACTGAAACAAATCAGCCAATAACCACCCTAAGAGAGGTCAATGTGTAAAGCAAACAATGACTTTCTCAGCTGGGTCCTTCATCCACTCCATGCTCTCTGTGCCCAACAAAGACAGCAAGACGTCGACTAGGAAAACAGAGAGAAAAAACTCTTTACACAAACACTTGTAGCTCAGCAGTCTCACAGCCACATCTACACATTTACCATGTGTGTACAGCAGATTAAAACTGTGCTCCTCACTGATACCGTACCTCACGGTCAGTTATTATTGCACTAAGCATGTGTTGTGTTGTTTATCAATCATTAGCCAAGGGAGGACTGACAGATCTGGGGACAAGAGTTTAACAAAACCTCCCACACGACACGCTCATGAGTTTTAAAGAAGGAGCACAAGGATTCCACAAGTACCACAGAGGGACTAAGTCAACAGCAGTGACGAACAAGGGTCAGTAATTCCATCACTGGGTTTCTGAAAAGTTTAAAGAACAGAAGAATTAAAGCTCTCTAAGAAAGACAGATTACTCACAGATTACGGGCGCTCAAATACAAAATAAACACAAATGTGAGTGTTTTGGTCAACAGCCCAGAGTTTACAGTCAGACCTAATAACCCATCAAATTTTTTTGTTTCTTTGTCTGCCTGCTGATGTGAATTTGTTTTACAAGCAATGCTTCTGCCTCCAAAATGTCACAATTCATTATCCAATATTTTAGTCTTTCTATGTGAAAGGACATAAATTCATCAACTTTCGTCAACATTTCGAATCCACCTGCCCTTTCAGGTACGCTGCAAACAACACCAATCATCCTTGACTGAAAGCTAAACATGTCTTACTGTTAACTTTGATGGATTACTTGTCTTAAGCATGTCTCAAGTTTCTCTTTAAGATGGTTTCCAAACCAGTAACTGCCTGAAGAGTAATAAAAACACACAGAAACAATGGACTAAAATGCGCCAAACACTGCTGTGATCTGTCATGAAGTCCAAAACCACAGCAGTAAAAGGATACGCAACATTGGCTTTTTAAATATGTGTCTTCATGACAAGAATTACAGAACATGAGGATCTTAGAATTTTGCAATTCAGACAAATAGAGATGAGAATTAATATGATTTTTTTGATGCCAGTGGCACTATCGCTTCTGCTTATTGGTCCAATTCTTTATCAATTCCCATACTGTGTCCTGGGGAAAAAAAGTAGGCCTACACAGGTATTGAGAATTATTATGTTTTAGGATATTTACCTTTGGTAACGGAAGTGTTGCTCATTTGGAAAGCAGCGGCACAGGGCATTCCCTGAATTTAAGTCCATGTTGCCTGAGCCTGATCTCATTTCGAAGTGGTCGAAATTCAGTGTTTGGGCAGTGACTTGCTGCGTCAGAAACCAACAAAAAAGGTGTCCTTTAATGTCAGCATGATGCACAGCCGGTCGCTGTTATAGTTTAATGGTTCCCGGTGGCGTCAGGGGGAAATGCAGCGGGACAAGAATAAACATTAAGGCGGCGAAAGTCCGACTGGGGCAGGTGGGAGGGTTGGTGGATGGGTCCATTAAAGACCGACTTTCACCCGAGAGAGCAGTTTTTTCTAGAACTAACCACGTGCGTTGGTTGTTGAAGGAAATAAAATGTCAATTTGTGGTGCTGTACATATGCAGTGTGTTTAATTTGAAAGAGAGTGTATGTAAACATAAAATTTCCTGTGAAAATGGAAGTGTATCTTGAAAGAAGACAATGCATGTAACAGGCAGAACTTGACAAAGGGTTCCAGAACGTCAACAACCAACGCAACCAATGTACCTTGCACGTTGTATGTGGACGTGAAAAGTCCATGACCAAAACACTGATATGTTATGAGGTCAGGGTGAGACTGTGTTAGTTGCCTAGAAAGATGTTTCAGCATATCTTTAGTGTTTTCAACTGTACTTGAAATGATAATTTTTCTGACATGACAGCATGCCATCACTGTGTTTTTATGTGCAACCACCATAGAAACACGCCAGCATCAATATGAGAAATCAATTTGGTACCAGTTCTCAACTGGAACCATATGTTGATTCCCGTCCCTACAGATAAAGCTCTATCAGTTCTATCATTCCTGACGATGAAAAAAATATTCTAACGCATATTCAGCCAAGACTAATAACATCGAATAATCTCTGTGTGTAGGGTCAGAATTATGGTTATTAATTATTTTATGTCCAACTTTGTTTTATTTTTAGTACAGACGTGGGAAACTACTTGTGCCATTGTTACAACAACAGGAGGTCCCTATGTCACACAAGTCACATGTGAGTAAGGAAACAGATGCAAATAAAGTCTCTTCCACTGAGCACATTCAGTCAGAAAATAGAACATCAGTGGCTGATGGATGAATGAAGATGTTATTCTTGTTTTTGCTGTGATAAACTGTTGTATAACTCATATACAACTAAACGAAATAAATCTGCCCTTAAACATAAACCACTCTTTCGAAATGCCTGTAAACAGAGACTAATCATTGGGCGTGTTTCCCAAGAAATTGTTTTCATTCCTGCTTTTAATATCATCAATATCTCACCGACAGGTAAAGATAGCCCTGAGTGTATTCCTGGCACTGCTTCGTACCAACAATCTTCTTGGTAAAAGGATCCCTTTCTGGGAAACTGTTTCTTATCACTGAGCAGAAACTGTGGAACAATCTGATGCACACTTGTTGAGTGTAAAATCCATGTGCTGATGACAAGCACTTGAGTCTGAGTGAGAGCCAGAGTCTCTCTACCGCAGCTCGCCACAGACATTTGAAAATAGCAAAAGGTGTGTGTGAGAAGCGAAGCGAGAGAGGGGATCAACTGTACAGGAGACAGCTGTGTTGATAACAGAGGCGAGTCAGCAGACGGCAGGTCAGTGTGACAGAGCCTACGAGACATCTCCTGAGGTGCAGCTAAGCTGCTTAGTGTGGCAGATTACACGGCTTGAACACAATAATCTCACATTTTCTTTTGATATCTGTGTCAGACTTGTATGAGGTGCAAACGGGATGAGCCAGTTGTGGGAGTAACTGTGAAAAGCACACTAGCTGTTTGAGGGTGTTTTTTGTGGATGGATCCTGCACCTGCCTTGTCAATCGTCCAAAGAATATTTAGCCTGACAGTGATGAATGCGTTCACATGAAGCTCAGCGCTGCTCAGCGTCTCTTGTTAAAGGCGGCGAGCTGGGTAGTGAGTGAGAGCAGAAACAGGAGGAGAAAGAAGTTCTGGTGTCTGTTATGTTGTTGGCCCTCGGGCAGGTTTTCAACTGGCAGGGTGGAGGTGGAGGGAGGGGGTGGTGAACAGAGAGAGAACAAAGAGGAAAAAGCTGATGCAAAAAGTAAAAGAGGAGGAATAAAAGAAAATAGATTGAAGGACAGAAAGCAAAAAAAAATATTTGAAGATTCAAGTACACTTGGAGGAGGCCGTGGCCAAGTATGTGAGGCTGCATCAGGGTGGAGAATAATCCTGCTCTTCAGAGGCAGCAAGCTGAGAGTGTGTCTCTGATGCCTTCTCAGGTTTCGGAGAGATGTGTCCCTGTTTGATGATGTACTGGCATCCCTGAGTTGGGGCAGGGGCGTAGGGTTACCAGCTACCCACAGGACACCATTACTGTCTTCAGTCAAGTGCTGCAGGGCATGGATGAAAGCAGCGGGCTTCACAGACAGGGGATAGAGTGAAGCTAATATAACCATCGCCTCTGTGTTTGTGTGTGTCTGTGAGTGTGTACGATTGAGATGTGTAGTTAGTTATGTTATTTACTAAGTGCCCAGCAGTCCTACACACTTATATTAAGACACAGCAACTGCATTGCAAACAAAGAATGTTGTCATCTGTCCTTTTCTGTCCAAGAGTGATACAAAACAGTCCCCTTCTTAAAACCCAACCCAAGTTTTTTATATTAATTTAACTCAGAAATTTACTTCACTGAATAGTGTAACCCTTAAAGGGTAACCTCAGTGTTTTACAACCTATCTTCCAATGTTTTTGTGTCGAAGTGACTGATGGAACAACAGTTTTTAACCTGGTTGAGTACAGAGCCAGAGTGTTGCAGCTGGCAGTGGCAAAACCAGCTGCAATGTAACAACTCGGGGCATGTGTGCACCATTGATTTACATCCACCAAAAGTGCTTGTTTTTGCCACTGACAGGCTCAGATGTCTCTTGTAAGTGTCTGACAACTAGGGCTGTGCAATTAATTGATAATTAATCACAATCACAATTTTAGCTTCCCACAATTTAATGAGCGTGACCTGCTGCGATTTTGGCTTTTAAAATATGTGCTCTGCTTATGGAAAACTCTGCTTTATATCAAATCAAGCACTTCCTTGACTAACAGCCAGGCTACTCTTTTGATGAGCTGCCGGGCCGCTATGTGTGCACCTGCAGCAGCAGGCTGTGAAAAACTGTCTTGTGTGTTGCAACTGCGGACAAGCAAAACTAAAATCACCTGTTATCAGCCATCATCTTCATGTGTTTGGACACAGAAGAGAACAAATCACATGCAAGGAGTGCACGAGACCTGCATCTGCACCACAAAACAACAAGACTAACTTGTGAGACCGCCTGAAAAAAACACAACAGTCTGCAGTACGATGAATGAATGAAGGCCTATAATGATCACGTCACTAACGTTACAGTACTGTTGCTGTCCTTGTCTGGCATCAACTCAGATATTCATAACAACAACACTGCAGCACATCATGGTACTGTGACCACTGTAATAAATATACAGTATATATTTATATATATACGGTGGCAGATACATATCCATAAAAGATGCAGTGAATTCAAGTGAAGAAGAACCTTATTTTAAGTCTTATTTTGATGTAAAGATCTGTTAATCAGCAGGAATGTAGCACAATGTGAACATGAAAGCAGTGCTCTGTCAATTCACTTCAGGGTAAAAAGTTCTGGTACATTTTTTTTTATATTTTGTTTTTAGGAGATGCACTGTGGATCAGGACCAGTCTTATTTTGATGCAAAGACCTGTACTTTAGCAGAAATGTAGCACAACATGGAAGTAAAAGCAGTGCTCTGTTTATTTAAATGTCAAAGTGCAATAAAAAGATTTTGTCCCTACAAACAATAAGTAATCATGATCTTTATACTGATCAAAATAATAATCATGATTATCATTTTGTCCATAAATGTGTGGCACTACTGACAACATGATGGAAAGGATCCCTACAGAGAAAGACCTTTATGTTTAACAGTAAGATCCTTTTTGTTTCACCAGAAACAGCTAAATTGCTATTGCCAAACCCACCAGGCTACATTTAAATAATCAGTCATTTTAGGGTGTATAGAACTGGCATATTTCCACATCTGACTGGATGATTTAAGGGTTTATTTTATCTTACTAGTTGGAGATTGTTGGAACAGTGAAAACACAAACCAAGATGGTTTTTGGGAGGGTTTTTTTTCCTGTTGACTTTGATTAAAGTGGGTTTAACAATGATAAAATTACTGTTCTGTACAGAAAAATACAGAAGTTACCCTTTAAAGTATTAGTTTGACATCAACAATTTACACGTGCCTGTATCACTGCTTTAAATCATCATACAATGAGTAGTAAAACATAACCTGGACTCTATCTTCAACCTCACCTGAATCACAACAAACAAAGCTTCCTTATGCCTGTTGCCAGAGCTAATGCTAATGCTCCAGAGCATTACTGTACACAGACACCTTTTACTCTTCTTGCTTTTAAAAATTAATCATACATGAGAAAAATTCACTTCTTTAATCCATGGGTTTCAAAGCAAAATGTCCCAGTTACAGATCTTCCTACTGGGCCACTGGAGTCCATCCAGTACTGCCACTGATGGCCAAAACTGGTGTAAAATGATGAACTCCCCAAAACAATCAAATAGCCCTTTAATGAACTGTGTTACAATTTAAACCTTCACTGAGTCCCCAAATGCCAGTCGCATTATCTCAAACAGGACACACACAAACAGCATCCAGATAGATAGATATTCTCCTGCAGCATGCTGTGTGGTGCCAACCCTTTTCTTTCAATGCCCTCCTGCTGGGTTCTTGTTCACTAATGAAAAGATGCCTCATTCACCTCCCCAGAATGCACTGGGAAATGTCACCTGTGGTTAATAGGCTCTCTTTGACCACCTGTGGTGACCCAGCGACACAGTAGTCCCATTCACATGTAAATAACAACTCAAACAAGTAAACAGTGTTAAACAAAAAGGGCCATTTTTTTAAAATCTTTTTTAACAATTAATGAACTTTTAAGTGCATTTTAAACTCAGATTCTGATCCTGGTGATTGTTCAGTAGATTTTTAGGACATCAGCGCGAATAGCAAATACACTCTAACCTCTCTTTGCGCAGCTTTCAGACTGCTTTACTGTGTCAATGTCACCTGTGGATACTCAGAGCCGAGGGAGGGCAATGTAACACAAACATTGGGCTAATTGGCCCAATTAAGTCATTATGCAACACAAGCCAGAGGTCTGACAGTTTACACCCCTCTGGCTCTCCTTACAAAGACTGGTGTCAAGTTTGACTCTGAAATTTTCCCACCAGCATGTGTCTGTAGTAGAAAATGAATTATGAGGCACTGTAGGTCTGTCAGTGATGGACGATTATATCAGCAGTTTCTTTAGTACCACAGGAAGGTGGTGCTGCGAGGCGGAGAGGGACAGCGTGTGTGTGTGTGTGTGTAGATGTATAAGCATGTGTATGAGTACATGCAAGCATGCATTTCTTTACCTCGCCTGACATGTCAGGAGCCAGAGGGATGAGGGGCCACAAGGAGGAGTAGATAATGAAGAACACCACCCACAGGCCGATGCTTCCCCAGATGGCGATGTGACTGAACTGTTGGTGGAGAATCAGGCGACAGAAATCAAAATCCCCACATCACAAAGAAGAAATAAATAGTCCCCAAACCTTCTTATACTGTGTCACTTTTCATATATACGTCCCACTTTCTAAAGGAAAAGTTATTTGCCTGACCCAATATGTAACACAATGGACAAAGGGGTTGCATTTAGCCCCTTAATTTATCATAGGTGTGTTTTGGGTGTAATATGAGTCCTTTTTACGCAGAGTTTGCGTTATACGGCATCATTCTGCTCCAGTGTGTGATTATACACTGCTTCATTGCTTTGCAGGATCAAATGAGTGTGAATCAGGTGTGATCAGCAGCGCTTTTTAAACAACAATAATGGCATTAACATGTCAGTAAAAATCATTTACTGTCCATTAAATGTCGGCTGATCTCATCCTCTGCTCGAAGGGGAAGGAGCTCCTGGACCTCATTATCCCACTTTGTGGACATTTACAGTCTTCTTTGAGTTAACAGCTACTTTTTAAATCTACCATGTTGGGTCCCATGTATAATATGTCATCAAAATGTCACACCCATGCCACCCATGCGCCTGTCTGGCAGAATGTCCTGTTTATACAGACACCATTTCTGAGCTGTTACTACCTGCCGTGGCAGATTAGAGGCGAGACAACCCTGTCCCCACATTCCTCGATCGTATTTTATATATAGCAGAGTGAGGCGGCTCAACAGCGTGATTCCTGTTTTTGAACAGGCAATGTAAAAAGGGCAATGAATTCAACAAATTAGAGTGTCATCTCCAAATGCCTTTAAAAGCAAAGTGTGCCTGAACCTCGTGCACTGTTATTTACATGGTGGATTCACCAAACTGGAGAGGCAAGCCGTTTTCTGCTGAGAGGAATGCAGCAAGAGCAGTAATATTACTGCAGAAAATATCGTACTGTAGTTATGAACATGAAAGAGGAAACAGCTTCTAAAGTAATCACTAAATTTACGCTGCTCCTCGTGGGTTAAATGCGCACAGTGTCTCTCTTAATGAGGAGTCGGACGTGCTACGCTCTGTGTTACGTTCACATTTCACAGAACATAATTAATATTTTCCTCATTGATGATGTATTACTTTACCCACCTGCAACACATCCGCATGTTCCGGTGTGTGACAAGCAGAGTGTAGGATGGTTGCGTACCCGCCTATGTAGATCCAACTTACCATCTCGATAAGGTGCCCTTTAAATAGCAGGAAAATACTGCGCTATTGATTTTAAACCAGGTTTATGTTGCTTATGTTGCTTTCTGCTGCCTCAGATAGCAATATGCCAACCATGGCCCTGACCACAGCTCATTTTAAGACTCACACACCCATGGGCACACAGATAGGCTTGAGTACAGCTGCTACTTCCAAAACATGGGCGCTGGCCGTGAAAACTGTGTCAGACTGAAACTAGCAATAACAGTTGCGCTGCACTGTGCGCCACTTTGCGTCGGGTGTATGGTTAAGACAGAGCTCTTGGTCTGTTATTCTTTCCAAAACATTGCGATCGATCTTTTGGGATGCAGGAAACACTTATCTGTCATTATCTGTTCAGATTTGACATACTTGTGGTCTTGTGGGTATAGCCCTAAGATGAAAAACCTAGGGTCCATAGGAGTGCTGTTTAAAATAATCTTTTCTATTGCTGTTTAAATCTCATACTGCATTGCCAAACACAATGAAACAGTGTCCCCTTCACCTCAGTACATTTAGTGCATAAATCTGGGACACTGCCATTATATTGATTTAATTTAGCTGGAGTGATATACGATTGCATTAGCCTTTTATATTGTAACAATCTTAGGCTCTTCATTAACTGCAGATCTGGGCTTTAATAAATTGCATTAGGCCATCATTGTCATACATTTTATTGTCTTGTTTGTTGCCATTTTTATAATTTGGGCATTAAAGTTCACACTGAGTGGATTCTAGTAAGTTGAAGCAGTTACCATACGCTGCATGTCATTTCACTGGGTTTACAGTTACAAGCTCAGAGGGACACAAACCATAAAGAGACTCGGAGATAAGAAGAGGACGTAAAATGTGTCACAAGTATCGGTGGTCACATAAAATGCAGGAACTGGAAAGAGATAGCAGAATCTTAGTGAGAGAGGAGAGAGCCATCAACTTACCATGGTCCAGGATGAGGTCTCGAGGCCGGCTTTAAGACAAACTGTGATGACCACAAACTGTGGAGACACAAATCATACTGACATTAAACCAACCTGTCCCCCTTCAATACTAAAATCAGTCATGGGAAGTGCATCAAACATATCTGAATTTTCAATATGTGTGTATTTTTGTTTTAGATACTGTACAGTATAAAACTAGAAAAGATCAGTGCAGGAAAAGAACGGCAGAAGAAAAGGAAGTCCGCCTGATGTTTATTCACAGAAATTGGATAACACTTGGCTCAGACACCTGACCCGTTTAACACTGCCTGTCAAGAAGATTGGTGCACTTACCGTGTAAACCATGTTGCCTAAGAGGAGATAGTCTGGAGTTCTTCCGTTGCCAAAAACTGTATCTGTGAAGGGAATCGACAACAGAAGCTTTTAGGGCCAAAGCTGTCTCTTTTCAGATCTTGGGTTTCATACAGAGTTCCATTAGGTGATCTAAAGAGTAAACAACCAGACAGTGCGTAGGATATTACTTTTAGCACATCTCAGTGTGAACTTTAGTGTAAATCGCTCTGTTAGAGACTCAGATAGAAAAGGCGGACATGGGAACGTGAAGTGAAAACCGCAGTCAAATGCTGCCTCCATTACTGCCCTTTGAGAGAGGCTGGAATGTTAATTCTGTCTTTCGCAACTATTAGGAAAGAGTGTTTCGATGAAAATCCATCAGTGAGACTTGGGAGCTGAAATGGTGTGCATTAATCATGGTCAGAAATTAAATGTTCTCGCTAATTCACTGCTGAAATAGAAAGAACATGACTGTTTTTCTGACAAAATGGTTATTTCTTCTGCCATTACACAAGAATCCAACCTACTGAGAGCACTTTTCCTAAAACAGAGGTTAGAGGAATTTCCTAAATTAATAAAATACAAATTAAACTGACATATTGCTCCACGTGGCTTTGGGCTGCGGCTGAGGCTAAAATATCAGCAGTGTGAGACTGCCAGTAAAGAAAGAAAGAAAGAGAGGCTCCCTCTCCCTTTACTTCCGGCTGGTCACATGTCTTGTGTGCGCTGAGGCTTTTCTGACAGCCTGTCAGTCAGAGTGAAGGGGCTTGGCGCTTTTGTTTGGAGAGCAGGCACAAGCTTGTGTGGTCCTCTGCTCTGGCCAGCCAAGACTTACCGGCTCAAAGATCCCCATTCTCTCTGCACTCGCACACAGAAACCTTGCATCTCAATGTGCACGAACATGCACAATTGACCTTATACAGACAAATAAATTTATTGTGATTAAATTAAGTGCACACACAAAAAAGACTGATAGCTGTCTATTTAAATAAAAAGCACCACTGTCTGCACTGAACAATCATCTGGAAAGTCTGAATCTGAGGAGTGTGTTTATAAAAAATGGCAAATAACTGTGTGTAAAAGCATTTCAGTGGGTTATCTTGTGCAAACATAAATATACGTTTGAGTGTGTGTCTCTCTCGCACACACGTTTGTAATTCATGACTGGACGGTTGAAGAGAGACCTAATTGAGACAAAGTATGTGTGTTTGACTGTCCTCCCTCTTCATCCTGCGAGTCCACCGAGGGCCGTGGCGGAGTCTCTGGGAGCTACTTACCATGCTGGAAGGCTTTAAGGGGGAACCAGAAGAGGATGACGGAGTGGAAGAGGCCGTTCAGACAATGGGCCCAGAAGACCTGCAAAAAAAAAAAAAAAAAGAGAAGAGAAGAGGGGAGAAGGATGGAGGGGAAGGAGGCAGGGAGGACGAGAGGGGTGGGGGGTTGTTGGAGGCGGCAGGAGATTCAAAGAAGAGAGAGGGAGACAGAGAGAGAAAAAAAAAAGCATGAGAAAAGGGTGTGGGGAGCTCCAGCCTTCCAAGTGACCCCTGACCTGGGCCTTTTGTGCCAGCCCAGCGCTAGGCTAAGTGGCGGTTTTGTCGGGGCCTCCTCGCTGAATGGCCACCCCGCTGACAGACACGTTGTATATCCTCTGTGTGTGTTATGGGGGAGAGAGAGGCTGCTGAGTGTGTGTACGAGCGGTGAAAGGCAAGTGGACAACGTCAGTGCACGTTTTAACTTCTTTTTTTTAAAAGATTATACCGTGTTTCACAGAGTCAAATAAAAAAGTATAAGACACTGTGGAATGCACATCCTGGCCTTGATGAAGAGAACATTATACAACATTAATATATGTGCTGCTGTGAGGGTTTCCTCTCATTGCATTTCATTAGGCTTCGGCCCTTTCATGTGAGAATTTTAACTGGTGTAGAAATAAATGACAGGAGAGTTTAAACAAGCAGAAATCAGTCTAGAAACACACACAGGGAGACTGACAGGCCTGACAGAGATTAAACTGTTTTCATGGTAATTATTAAGAGCCTGGAAAATCGCGGTGTGGACCGCAGTCTGCGTGTGTGTCTGTGTGTGCAAGCATGCAGACTTTGGATGAGTCTTTTAAATCAATACTCCCACTCCAAAACCACCTTGTTTCAAATTTACATTATGCAACACCGGAGCCAAACAAAACACTAATGGGCGATGTAGCATGAAACAGCCGTGAAATCTATTCTGCCAAAAAACCGCTCCACATTCGTGCCCCCTTTTTCCTCCCTGTGCTGACCCAGACGTCGGTGTTAACTTCTGAGAGCTGAAAATTCGTCAAACCGAGAGAGCAAACGGCTGACGGGGGAAAAATAAAAACAGAAAAAACATCACATTTTAATCTTTGGCCTCTTTTTAATCATCTGTTCTTGGCAGACGAATAGTTAGAGGCTCGCTTTCTTCAAAACAAACCTTTTCAACAACTTCAGCAAATCTGTCAGTAAAACATAAAACATGGCTTACTTGAGACACACAGGACACCCTGAGAGTCAAACTTTCTTGGGATTTGAGTCGTTTTGGAATAACTATTAGTCCTGCTCTGCACTGTGGGGTTGTTCCAAGATGGTGCCAGGAAAGGACGTGAAAAACGAGGAGGAGGAGGAGAGGAGCAGAGCAGGACAGGGTACAGTTAAAGAAAAAGTCTTGTTCTAGACTTTGAGTCTTTGTAATACACCTTGGCCTCTGTGGCACGACCTCCTCGCCTTTCCTATCAACCAAACAAAGTCCCATAGCAGCCACCCCCCACCCAGGATTAACTCACCCTCCCACTGTGTACACAAAACCCAATACACTGAGCGAGGGCTGACCAAAGCCAACCCCCCACCCTTCTGTCTCTGTGGTCAAATGTGGACTAAATTATCACTAATGTTACAATTACATGTTTATGCCAATTAGCCTCCCACCGACAGCTCTCCCTCACCCTCCTCCTCAAATATCCCAACACGCCGAGGGGGTGCAAACAAGCCCGAGTTTCCCCTCAACAATAATGAATGCTAATGAAATCAATAAATGTTCATAATCATTTGTCACAGTGGGATCCTCCCTTTCACCCCTCCAGCCACCCTGCTCCCTTTCTTTCCCTTGTATCCCAGCAAGTTGCTAGGGATCCCTGCCGAATGAATGCCCGGTCTGTCCTGTAAAGATTCTGCCCTTTGTGGAACTCCTAATTGCCAAAAAAAAAAAAAAAAGCATGAATGCTGGTAATTAATATTGAGCCAAATATTTCCAGAGCTACCCACCCATTCCTGTTTCTGAACCAGTGACGTAAAAAGGGAAAGAAACAGTGGAATATAAAAGGTGGTGTATGAGAGGTGATAGTTGCTGGTAAACTGCTGTAATTGGTACGACCACATGAAGGGAAGCCTGTTTATTAGAGGGACTCAAGTGTCAGGAATACGTAATTAAAAGTGAACGGGCGACACAGTGGAAGCCACGCCTCGAGTTTCTAACACCCGCGGTCACTCCCTTCTCTCACCTCAACACAAACAGCTTTAATTCACAAAGACAGTATCTGTTGTGTACAAAAGAGCCATGCGCGCAGAAAGACAGGCTTCGAGGGGCCAAATTCCTGCTGGATTTTCTCGCCTTGCCTCAGGCCAGCTGCAAGGAAAATATCTCGGGAAAAGAGTGGACAAGCCAGCAAAAACAACCTGCTGACCTGGCCGAGTCATCATTTATGGGTCTTGGAAAATGTGTCCCAAACAAAATTGAGGTTCATTTGCGTCTAACTATCAGACGCATACTTTTGTGACCCTTTTCTGGCACGTAAAGGTAATGAAGTCTTCATAAAAAAATTAATGAAGGGAAAATCTGTCCCACAACAGAATTCAAACAAAATTCTGGATTAAATCAGCAGCTGTGAGGATAAATATCTCTGATCTGCTATATAACTGATGGAATAAAGACATTGTCTGATGCTGTCAACTCCTGACACAAACACCATGTATTTAGTGTGTCTGTTTTACCACTAAATGACCTCTAAAAACAATCCAGGCTATAACAAGTACTGATTTACTAACATTAACTCACATAATGACCTGTAGGATGTTCATTAATCAAGCCTGAGTTTATAATCTCACGTGTTTTCTGTAGAGTTTGCAATAACAGCTCTGGGACAGACTTGCTCACATACATTATTTTCAGTCAATAAGGCAGCTGTGACATTTTGTAGGGCTGCAACTAACATTTTTTTTAAATGATTTTATTATTGCATTCTTGTTATCATTTTTTAAATTATTTTTGTTATTTTTATTTGTATTATTTTTTATTATTTTTATCATTACTTTATTTTTTTGTTGTTGATTATTCTGTCAATTATTTTTTTGATTAACTGGTCAGTTATTTGGTCTATAAAATGTCAGAAAAATATTGATCAGTGTTTTCTAAAGCCCAAGTTGACATCTTTAAATGTCTTGTTTTGTCCACAATCCAAAGAGGAGTTTACTGTCATAGAGGAGGAAAGAAACCAGAAAATAATCACATTTAAGAGGCTTTAATCAGAGAATTTGGACTTCTTTGTCCTTAAAAATCACTCAAACTGATTAATCAATTATCAAATTGGAACGTGATTAATATAATAGTTGATGATAAGATTGATTCATTGTTGCAGCTCTAAGGGCTACAATTATTTTTATTATTGATAAATCATGGCGTAATGAACCTCATACTTTGCTCTGTCAATCTGAAAATTGTCAACAGAAGTAAGATGTCCTGCTCAGTGAAACTCAAGATGGCAGCTCAGTGGGTTAAACTCAATCTGACAGCTCTGCTCCGAGAACAAACAACTTCCTCACTTAAACAAATTGCATAATTTTCCGCGACAAACGCTGTCACACAATAACAGCACACTCTCTCTATTCCCTCCTTTTTCACCCCGATTCTTTCTGCTGCATCCCCCAACCCATCTGACCTTCCCTGCCCCTGACCGCCATGGCCAATCCGTCTTTAATCCACCTCCATGCTGTGCTAACCAGGTCACCACGCCTGTGAGGAGGGTCCAGGGCTCTGGCTCAGCATGGAGAAAGGAGGAGACATCTTTATTACCAGCGGGGGAAAGCTAACGGACGGCCCCGGCAACCAGACAGAATAGGTCAAGCCAGGCCAAGCCAGGCTACGACTGGAGACCGGGCGACTACAGCTGCCAGGTCACTGACACGGGAGATGCATCAGTCCCGAACAACAACACGACATGAACGTCTCATGGCATTAATTTGATGTTAATTGGTTGTAAGAGCTGGAACATTTGACCTTTTCGTTTGTTAGGTGGAGCACAACATTCATTTGTAATTTTAGATGATGATAAAGTATGTAAACAGTAAATTAGACCATGGCAACAGACTGGGAGCACTAAAATATATACCAAATATTAACTGAATACCAGTTCCTCACAACTCAGGAACATTTGCTTTCAATACTGCACTAAATTTGGAAAAACATGTGAGCTAAATACGAAGAAATTATGTTACTGTAGCTACACAGAGCGGGACATAGACCAGAGAAGATTTAAAAAGAAAAGTGCAACAAAAACACCACAGTGAGAGCAACAAGTTGGAGATGAAGAAGAAGATTCTCAGTCATCCAGGTCATGGTAATCTTAAGTCCTATATCATAGGCAACTGAACTTGCCTAAGTTTCTTGAAGACGTTTCAACTCTCACCCAAGGAGCTTCATTAGTTCTTCAAAACTGAAGAAGCATCAACATGAAACGTCTTCAAGAAACTTAAGCAAGTCCAGTTGCCTACGATATAGCACCTAAGATGACCGCAGTGAGAATACTAAGTCATCTAATAGTATTTAAATCTGGTCGTGTTGCAAATAAAGAACATGTGATGGAAACTAGTGTTACCTTGGTGTTAAAGCCCATTGCATTCTGGGAGGTTTTGTAGAGCTCTGGGTATTTCAGCATGTTCTCTTTCCTGCAGGAGCGCTCAAATATTCCCAGTGTGAGAGGAGGCAGAGCAGTGAAGATCTGCACAAGAAAAACACACACAGACACGCAGAGACATGAGTGGTTAAATTACAGATGAACTCCAATTACTTTATGTTTCACGCAAATATTTCATTTTCCAACAAATGAAACCGACACATATGACCACCTTCTTTATTGTTCTGAGCTCAGAAGTGATGACATTCAAAACACCTTGTCTCATCCACTATTAGGCATGAATATCAATTTTAATCTTGGGAGAAGCAAGTGTGACAAAATAATCTCAACTAAAAAGGTCAACATGATAACTTTTTATGATCTGAATAAACAGATTCTGTATATGTGCGCAGAATCTGTGGGCAGTGGGTGGAGATTTTCGTATCAGAAGTGCTCTGGTTTCTGTGCCTAGTCTGAGTAGTACTGACCAATTACGTTTGAACAGCAGGTGAACAGTCAGCGTGGAGAGGCGAAACGCAATGGTTGAAAGGTAATCTTGGAACCCATCAGCTATCGTCTGACGATGATTTCGCTTTATATTGCCTATATATACTAAAAAATTACAACAATAATACAATAAAATGTAAAAAAAAAAAAAAGACAATTAAAAATCTACAGAACAAAAAGAACACAAATAAACAGCAGCCCCCAGAATTTTATGGTGAAACTGATAGTCACTGGTTTCTGAGACTGCTTTTTTTTTTAGAGCATTTACAGTGCATATATAAAAGTGTGGCTCAGTCTAATTCTTATTAAACTTATTCATCTGCACTTTGTATTTCTGACTTTCTGCACACTTTAGGTTTACAGGTAATATTTAGACAAAATCACTTTGCAAACTTGACCAAATTAAAAATAAAAAAACACTATGAAACTACTGTAGAATCTTTGAATCTAACATCTAATTGTTTCAGACTTAGGACAGATGCCTCTTGTCTTCATCATTGCCACCCAATTTTACATTTATAGACGAATTTGCTTCATATTGTTCTCCACTGTCCCCCTTCATTATCTTACATCATTGAAGACCACTGACCTTAAAACCCTTCAGGGTTTCTTATTTTGATTCGTCATGCTTCAAGTCTGTTCATATGCAAAACTCATCTCCAATGAACATCTGCGATGCTCTTGACTAAGAAGCAGGTATTTAGGCTCAGCTAAAGTGTAATTTCTTAGTGGTGTTGTAATGTTGTTCTGTATAGCAGCTGCTGAGAGAGGACTCATGGTATTGTGTAGCTGGGGGGCTCAGTGGGTCAGTTGGTGTGAGTTCCCCGAAGGCCCATCTGGAGTGGGAGTCTGCGGGCCTCAGTCTGCAGGACCAGCGGGCCACAGGACATGCTCCACTGGACTCCTTTCTTATTCAGAGCCAGGCCCAGGAAGATCTCCATTGAGAGGCGGATTCAGCCCACTGCTTCCGACAGACTCCCACTGAGCCGGAGGAATTCCCTCCATTTTTGGATGAAGTGAAAGACTGAATCCTCTTCCCACCCCCCAAATACACTACTGCTTCTAAGGTGGTGGTTTATTATGAAATGAATGCAAGAGGCAGGGCTGTGGAAATGTCCTTCTCACTTGACAGTTTGTCCCTCCCATAAATTACTTCCATTTGAGGCCAATCAGGAATGTGGGAAAATCTCACTTCGCACTTCTCTCATTCATTTTTTGTTTATTGAATTGAGTTGATTTTACTAAACAGTTTAAAGTTACATATCAACTCCTTGTGGGCTTAACGGCATGGTATTAAAGATCAGACTTGCAGATGCACATGTTTTACTTCTACTTAATTCATGACAGATATGAAATATGAGTTCATTAGGAGTGGTCCCATTATAGAGCCCTGTGGGACCCCCTACATCAGCAGCCCTCTCAGTCGCTGCTCCATTCTTCCTATTCTTTTTATCATTCAAACGTGGCCGCCCGTGCTAACTACGCTCTTTGGGGCAAGCAAAGCTGTTGTTCTTTCGTATTCAGTACATAGTTTAGGGCACAGAGGGAATATGGACTTGACAACAGGTCATAAATAATGCAGACATTTTCCAAGACATTGATGACATAGTCACGCAATACAGGGATCAGTTTTGGCACACCACGGCAAATCAGCTCTATCTCAGAGAGTGATGGGGTTAAGGAGTAAAATGGGCTCATTAGAGAGTACATTTCATTAACACTCACCACGTTGTACAAGCCGATGCACCAGCGTTCAAACAGGATCTGGCCTGAGAAGCCATTGACGAATGCAAACCAGATCTAAGGGAGACAAAATCACATGAAGAAAGAGTAAGAGACATGAAAATAAGCACAGAAAGCAAAAATGGTGCAACAACTCTTTCTAACATTCAGTTTATATTAACAGGGACAGTTCACGCCCAGAACTAAAAATACATATTGTTCCTTGTACCTGTAGTGCTTTTTATCAATCTAGATTGTTTTGGTGTGAGTTGCTGAGTGCTGAAGATATCAGCCGTACAGATGTCTGCCTTCTCTCCAGTATAATGGAACTAGATGGCACTTGGCTTGTGGAGCTCAAAGCGCCAAAAAAATACATTTGCAAAACTCAACAGCAATGTATTTTTCCAGAAATCATGATCTTGTTACCAAATGTAATCTATAGCCCTTGTTGTGAAGTATTTTCTTTCTACCAAACTACACCCACCAACTGAATCACTGCACTGAAGGAAACGAGCATCTACTCATGGACGAGAGGTTCGTGCTCATAACAGCACAAGATGTAAATATTAATAGTGTCCTCCTAAGCTGAGCTGTAAAGTTAGCTAGCTCAGTGGTGCTAAACGAGCTAGCAGGTGATGCATGATTCCTTCTGCGCAGTGATATGGTTGATGGGTGCCGTTTGGTAGAAAGAAAACAGTTCCTACATGAAACTGCTCACAACAAGATTTGGCTGAATACAAATGTCCAGACTTCACCGCACTAGCAGACTTGCGGACTTTGCGGACGTGCTGACAGGAAGTCCAGGAGTGCTTAGGGCTGTCCAAATCCACAATTCATCCAGCCCACAAGGGGCCTCAAGCAGACTTTCTGCAGACTTCCGGAGAGTCCACTTGGGGTGCAGACTTCAGCAGACCTCACTGATTTAATAACCTACAATTCGTTGCAATATGGACGTGAAGTTGTGGGGTTTTCTACTGCCTTTTTTTTTTATGAATGTGTAAAATAGCCATTAATAGTTAGGCCTATTACAATGCTACTTGAATTGTGTAGGCCAGAAAGAGCAGACATCTCTACGGCCGATACCTCCAAGACTCGACAACTCACACCAAAACAATCTAGACTGATAAATAGCATTACAGGTAAAAGGGAAAAAATATGTATTTTTGACTTTTTAGATTAACTGTCCCTTTAAGATTTTAACATTTCCATTGACAAACTAAGATGACAAGGATGGTTTCATGCCCAAAATACTCAGATTTCCCCTTGCCATTACTGTCATTTTCATCAGTAAGGGACTTAGCCATGAATTTGATACTGTAGGCTTCAACAAGATGATGAAAACACTAAATCTCTGTAGTCTTTCTAATTGCCTTTTCAGTATATGCTTCCCATTAGTGACAGTGAGGGTGAGTGGTTACCATTATCAGATTTGAGACGGGCTCACCGCGTCTACAGACTAACAATCCATTTTTCCGTCACACTACATTCTTCACTTTCTCATGACAGCAGAGACTTCAGATAGAGATGGCAGGGTCTCTTATAAAGTGAAAAATACTAAAGAGTGAACAGCTCCTGCTAACCAATCTTTAAAATTACTGCACAGGTGATGCATCTTGTAATAATGTTCGTTTTGGGAGAAAAGCAGGGAAATAAATGTTTCCTGTCAAGTAAAAATAAATACCCAATGATATTAAAACTAATGTGGGTTTGTTTGAAGTGCTGACCTGTGATCAACAGGTCATTAGCCTAAGTTAGCCAGGTTTCATACTCAGGAAAGGCAGAGAGGCCTCAGTAAAATGAATCAAAAAACAAATGAGTGACAATGGGAAGGTATAGACCTCCAGATGCCACCTCCAGGATGCAAATTACCGACTGGATTCATCACAGGATTACTTACAAACATATATCAAGCCCACTATTTCCCCCCTTGATCCATCTGAGGACAACTGGGTGACAGACGAGGTTAGTTATAGGGGCAGAGTCAGGGCTGTGGGTCTCTGAATGATGTCGACTTTGATATATTGTGTCAGGAAAGGCAGACAGAGGTAACGTAAACCATATGCTGGGTGGAGATGAGGCTCGGGTGGACGTATCTTGATTAGTCATACTTATCTGAACAAAACAATGCCTCTGAGATCAGGACAGAAGCCAGGTATTGTATATAAACTACATTAGCGTGCAAGCAGAACAGTTGAAATACAGAATCTAAAGGGAAAATGGCACATGTGATTTTTTTATTATTATTGTAAAGCAGATTTTTCTGACGTAACCTGGAGAAAAACTGCAATCTGACAACTGCATGCATACTGACAGTGGATCAAAGTTTGACACTTTGTGGTCCAGAACCAGCTCTTGCTCACACCAGATCTGTCAAGGGAACATCAGGGGTGCTGTGTTTTGGCCATGGCCAACCAAGCATTTCCTCGCTTCATTTAACTTCATTATGAAGGCATGAACTGCTACAAATTCTCAGATTGGGACAAAACCTATTTGAGGGCCCCACCCGCCTGCTGCCACTCTCTACACGACCAATACCAATCTGCCACTGGCCCTTCCCATTTAATCGTGTAAGCATATGCATGAAAACAAATGTCTGTCTCACCCCCCCCTTTCCTTCATTCCCTTGGTGAGGTGGGGGGGGGTGGGTGCCTATAGACGCGGCCTGTGTTTATGTGCATGCCCCCAGACCCTGCCCCTCACCTCCCCTCTCTGCCACACCCACCCATCACAGATCCAACCCTCCTCTCCATCAGGTGCACTCTACCATGATGTTGTTTCTTTTATACGAGTGGGGCCTAGTTTTCGAATTCATGTGGGATGTTCCTCTCAAATCTGGGACCATGTGGCTCAGTAACCATGAGAATCGGGAGGTGTACAGTACATCTGTTGGCAGTGCGAGAATAGTTTTAGGTGTTTTGGGTCTTGGCTTGCTGAAAATACATTCCGTTGCTATGGGTTATGTGTAGATGAAGCCCGAGCCATGAGGCAGGTTGAACCATTAGCGTGGCTCAAGCAACGGTAACGAGAGGCTAGCGAGTAGGTCAAACTGCTGAATTAATTACCGCTCTGCCCAATGAGAGGCTCTGGGCTGATATATTGTTGTGCTAAGTTAAAAAAAGGCTCCTATTCATAGCATGTGGTAACTGCCTCTGTGTGAGTGTTTTGGCCTGGTCCTTGGGGTCCCAATAGCTTCTCTCTCTCTCTCTCTCTCTCTCTCTCTCTCTCTTGAGGGACAGATGCATTGATTTGCTCATTAGGGGAAGTACCAGGCCGGATTTTTCTTCCCCTTTTCTTCTCCTCATTGAGTGCCACTCAGCGGAGGGGTGTGGCTGGCCTCTCTCCCCGACTGCACATCATGAAAAACAGTAATGGAGGGAAGCGGGAACTGAGAAAAGGGGGACTGGGCAACGGCTAGCCGATAAGAAGACTTCTTGCATATTCATCAGCGAATCAAAAATCATTGATTCCAAGGCTGCTCTGGTCTAGAAGTGGCTATGGGCTGGAGGGGTGGGAGTGGGGGGGGCGAGCATGACATTTGTCCTCAACAATGTGAGTCCTGATACTCTTAAGCTTAGCACTGCAGAATTGCTAATGGAATTCATACACAAAGCAAGCAAAGAATGAAGAGGCACATAAAGAAGGAGCTGATAAATATGCTGGAAATATGTGGAGCTGCAAACACAAGCTGCCTTACAATGCCAGGCACGGCCTCTGTGGCTTCATTCAGCGTGCAATGGTCGGCGAGCTTTGCTCTGCGACTCTGAGCCGCCTCTAACTACACTGAGCCGCGCTGAATGAGCTTTCATGTAATTGCCTCATAAATGCCACTTGTCCATCAGCCCCCTCTGTAGCGCCCTGGCAATGTGTCAATCAAACATGAGTGGCCAGCTGGATCGGTCATTTGAATGAAGTTGCTATGGCTTCCTTTGGAAAGGTCTCTCAGCTTGAATGTGGCTGAATTCAATTCTTTTCTCTCCTGTTCTTTGGTTAATGGTGTAATTTGTAACAAAGTGGGAGTTATGAATTCTGCTTAAAGTTTGTTATGCACTGGGCCACGCTGTTTAAAAAACATCTGAGTAATTATAACCGCCCTTTTCAATTAGATAGACAAGTCATGTTTCCAGAGTGATCATGGTTGAACTGTTCTCTAACTGATTAGGAGCAGGAATGCAAACCATAATCAACAGCCTGGGGAAAGCCAAAAGAAACACTCTGAAGCAGTTCCAGCTGTCAGTCAATCATCCGCTGGAGTGACAGCCTTACTTTCTGACTCACAATTAACCCTCAGAGAGTCACAGAAAATCCTGAATGATCACATACAACTGTTCCAAGAGTTTCGCTCGCATTCACGTCTTCCACAAAAGCTGTAGAATCCCTCACCCTCCTACTCTATGTCTCTTTAAAAGACCCGGTGGAAAGAGAGGGAGACGAAAAGAGGCTTAAACACGGAGTCTCCAAGTCCTGGCTTTCAGATTGTAACACACACTGTACCAGACAATGGTGCCGCGAACAAAAAAGTTAAAATTCCCGTCAACATCCTCGATTCTCTCCTTGCAAGGTAGCCTGGGAGTCGACGGGAAAAACATGCCAGCACAAAAGTAAACCTATTAGTACAACAAATGCAGCTTTTACCCGTACCCCGGGGTGTCTGGTGTGTTAGATGTCAGGGTCTTACAAAACAGGCACATTTGAAATATTGAAGCAGCCTAAAAGTGAAGAAATGTCCTATTATCTACTTGAATCCCCTGAAGGAGCGTAGCGAGGGGGGAAGGGAGAGTTATGTTTTCAGAGAGCAACAAAAGGTGTGCTAGAAAGAAGCTCGCCCTGCAGACAGAACTATAGATGTTATGTTCCAATTGTAGGAAAGAGCCGGCTTTGAAAAGGGACCTGGTGTGTTTCAAAGAGGAGCTGTGGTTGGACACACATTAAAAAAAACAGACAAACAATGTTGAGAAGACCTTTGAACAGGTTTTGGTGTGAATGTGGTGCACAGGTCCAGTCAGGATTCAAATGAAGGATGAAGAGTAACAATAAGAAAAGACGAAAAGGGTATGTATACTAGAAGTTGTGCCACCTCTTTAAGTCTTAAGCAGTCAAATTCTTTTCATGTTGTTGAAGACATGCTGGATAATGAAAGAAATCCAACATTCGGGCACAGACAAAATGTCTTCTGTAACGTTTCTGCCAACAGAAAATTCAATTAGCTGCAAATTGAATTTCATTTTGCATCCACTGGTATTTCACCTTATCTGGAAAAGGGTAACACGATCAAACAGTTGCAGTTCCTATAACTTGCAGTCACAGCTTGGAAGGAGGATGACTGCCCTCTTTCACTTCAGGTCACAATAAGCCAGAAGCAGACACCCTGGAATGTAAAAGGTAGTCTACTGATTCTCCACGCTATGTAAACTCGAATGAGATCAGAGGTCAAGTGTGACAGAAAGAGGATGAACAAAAGACAATTTTAAAGTGCTCATATTTCCATGACAGGTTATGTGGTGATGATATTTTAAAAACATGTGGCTGATCCTTTTTAAAACCACTGCATAGCAGAGCCAGGGAGCACTCTCTGAATTGTCCCCTTTTCACAGTGCAAAGGCAGAGGAAGTGTGTAAATCACTTGCTCTCTATGGCTACTAGGCCCCCTTGAGCAACAACAGTAGAGAGTAGGGGGGATCATTCCTTTAAATGCCTTCTTTTTCTTTTGTTCACATATGTCCTTCTTTGTCTCATCTGTAGATAGTTAAAAATCTGTATACTGGAGAAATGCGCTGGAATTTAACTTGCAGTAAGAGCACATTTTATTTGTACAAGCATTTGGCTCCAAGGCAAGAAGATCACATACAATACAGAAGTGTCAGTAGTAACCTCTGATTTAGACTTTTTGAGAAGCTGCAAAGTTGCTGCATCCGTCAGACACGTGCATGAGCGGTAGATCAAAACCTCGGAGCACTTCCCATGATAAAGCTGCTGCTGATAGGAAACACTTAACCTGTCTGGTCATTCTTGGTTATGGCTCTGAACCTGCAATCAGTACTGGGTCTGGTATCTGTCAAATGCCATCAAACTTACCGCACACCAACAAACCGATGTTAGGAGCAACATGTCTGTGAACCTTCTTAACCATCATCTATCGATAGACAAGGAGAGTGGACCTAGGAGGCTATGAGGGGACATTCATATATTTCCATCTAAGGCAGATGTTCCTGGATTATTAAAAATTCCAAGTTTAAATTCACTGGTTTAACTTTATTATGACAAAATTCTGTGATAGAGGCCCTGTGGTTCGACGTCAAATCGTGAGATCTAAAACATGAGAACATTTAGTTCTTTAAAACTTTGATTTTGTTCAAGCTAAACACTCAAAAACCATTCAACAAGAGGACTACATTTTTTGTGATTCTGCATATTTTACTACCACTACTACTACTAGCATTTTACTATTTTTGCAGTTACGTTGGCTGACATGCGGGGCTTAACCGGTACATCAATGATCAGTCTACCCTGGTGTCTGTCAAAAGATCCATAGTTTATCACTAGCAATAACGTTTTCATTGGAGTGGTGAAAAAACTGCAGAGAAAGACACGACAAGACATCTCACCACCGAAATTTAACGAAGGCAGACTATCAGAAAATCCAAACACACCTGAGGGTCTTGCCGACAAACTCTGGGTTGATATGCAGCTGTATATGGGATGTAAAGCTAAACAGGGCAACCACAAACTGAAGCCTGAATCATTTATCATCCCCCGGGACAAAAGCAGTCAGAAATATCCAACGCTGACTCTCAATAAATGGAAAAAGAACCACAAAGATGCCAGCAAGATAGAGAGAGCAAATTGAAATTTTTATTTGAGCAGCAGGGGAACCCACTGTGTCCTATCACTTTGTTGAAAAAAATAACTGCCGTCCAATCTCCCGCCCTTTCATCTCCATCCAAAGTGGACAAAGCACAGCAACGATCTATGGTAAGTTAACAGTGTAAGTTAAGCTAGCTTTAAGTTTTATTCGTAGTCTATTGTGCTCAGTTTTTTCAAGTGTTTGCTGCCAGCGATATCATCTTTGTTACAGTGCAGCCCGCTGGCAAGTGATGACAGCTTGGGGAAAGTTAGCAGTACAGATATTTGATCATAACGTAACTGCAACATGATGACATTTTTCTCCTATTTCCTACTACTTCTCACATACACATGCCCTGGTTTTTGCACCCTAAAATCCATTGTTGTCATGCGGACATGGTTGCACAAGCGTCTGTGCCCCAAAGATATAAAAAGTTCAACTTCTGAAAAGCAGCAACGCACACGTCTGTCATGTGACGAAGAACAACCAATCAGCCGGCAAATATCTTTCCTTTCTTCTGTAAATATCAGTCTGTGAATATTGAGGAGAAGTTGATCATGTTAGTGCAGGGCTACAGAGACCTTCACATCTGTCCCATGGACCCATCTGCATATGTCCCAGCCCTAAAACAGCTGGCACTTTCCACTGCCTCTGTGTGTTGCTTGGCAACCATCCTGCTGAATGTTGCTGACACAGCTTAGCAGAAGAATGATTATTTGTTATCAATAAATTATTGCATGTTTTGTTGCTGTGTGTTTATTTTATGAAACAGTGCCAGGTATATGTGGTAAAATCACTGTATACTGTGGCCTCTCATGGCTCAATGCTTATCCTAATGATTATGTGATCCTGTGGCAGAAAGAAAAATGAGTACCACTGCTTGTGAGACGGCTTCACAAATATTCAAATGAGTTGTGTGGATTAATATTCCAAGGATCCAATAACTGGCAAGGATTTTCAAATGGCAGACTTCCTGTTAATTAGGTGTAGTTTTCCCTTCATTACTGAGCGTCTGTGAGTGTGTGTTTGTTTGTGTATATTCTGTCTGGGCATTTCAAAACTCAAACTATTGGCCCAGGAGCTGCACCAACTGGCAGGTAATGTGAAGGGCCAGTCAACTGAAACACAAACATGGAAACTCTAACAAGGAATCTTTGCCTTTACACCTAATCATGTAATGTGAAAAAATCTCAAAGCTTTGCATTCAGATCTAGTTCACTGCACGACTCGACGGAGTCTTGTGAGCTACTGTGTGAGACTCACCTCAATGATGTAGAGGACAATATTCTTGTAGAAGCAGTACAGGATACACTTGGCTACACGGTTGTAATTCCAGGCTCCGTGGACGAGCAGCAGATTCTTCAAGTATTTGAACTGCGTGGGAGGGAGGTAAATGAAGGAAGACGACAGGATGAGTGAATAGCATGAGTCTGTGTACAGTATACCGTCTAATGGTTCCTCATAATCAGAGATCAGTGCTGGAACACTGACGGAGTTACAGGAACTTCAAGATTAAAGGAAGCAGCAGCGTTCTGTTGTCCCCTCAGCAGAGAGGGCTGATGAGGCACTGCAGCCAAAGACTCTCACTAACACATTCCAGAAATGTCTAGTTAAAGATTGTAAGATCAAACTTTCAGTTGTAGAAAATGGTGGAGTTCATACGGGGGTATTGGTCTCCGAGGGATCAGCATAATAGTTAAATGGCTTTATAATTACACCACCATTTAGGGACTGTGGTGAGCTTACAATTTCAGTGCAATTTCTGTCTGATAAGTGTGATTACATTGGAGCAGAACTTTGAGGCAAGTGCTTCATCTTAGTTTTGAGTTAATGACTAGAAAAAATAGCATAATCTTCACTGCATCCTCTTACCATCTGACATAATGTCTCAGAAACCTACGACAGCATATTAGGGCTACTGTAGGTAATGGACAACAATCACAAGATGTGTGATTTCATTGCTATTTTCTGAGTTTTTCTCATAAATTTGTGACTTTAATCTTGAAAAAAAAGAGTTTCTTCTTGAAAATGTGTGTATTTATTTTCTAAAAAAACTGTGACTTTATTCTCATGGAATATTTGAAAGTCTTCTCATAAAATTTCTGAGTTTTTTCTTGTAAATTTATCACTTAAATCTTAGCGAATATTCAAGGTTTTTTTTGCAATTTTGTGACTTTAATCTCAGAAAATTTCTTCTTTTTTTTCTTGCAAATTTATCACTTTATACTCTTGGAAACATTTGAGTTTTTTCTTTTCTTGTAAATATTTTCATCTTGTCACTCAAATGTCAGAGAAAATTAATATTTTTCAGATTTTTTCTCATAAATGTAAGACTTTCATCAGAAAATTTCTGAGTTTATCCCGCAAATTTCTGACTTAAATCTCAGAGAATATTTTCTTTGTCTTTTTTTGTAATCTTAAATTTTTAAGTTTTTTTGTGTTAATGCGTTAATTTAATGTCAGAGAATATTACTATTTTTCTGATTTTTTTTTCTCATAAATTTAAGACTTGAATCACAGTATTTCTGAGTTCTTCTGACTTAGATTTAAGATATTTGAGGGGTTTTTTTTAACTTAAATTTGTGATTTTCTTTCTGTGTAAAGTTGTTACTTTTTTCTTGCAAATTTGTGATTTTAACCTCAAAGAATTTCTGAGTTTTGTCTTGCAAGAAAATATCCAAGTTTTTATCTCCTGAAAATTAATGACTTTAATCTCGTAAATTCTGAGTTTTTAATCCGAATAACACCCCCCTACCCTGGCTCTTTTTTTTTTAACTTGCAATGGCCCAAATACACTGTCATAGAAACCACAGTAGGAGGTAGGATGAGTAGAAATAAACTTAGATTTTTGGGCAAACACAATTCTGTTTATTGAAGGCCTGCTTGTCTTTCAGCATTACCACAATCTTCTTTGGTGGACTGACAGCACGGTGGCGACCCCCAGTTTGTCTGACCCCCTCCAATGGTCGGATCAAACATCAGTTAACACAAACCTGAGCTGATGACAGACGGAGAGCAGAGGTGCCTTGGCCCAAAGCCTCTTCACTCTCCACTTGCCTCAACAGATAACTCTGAGCTTTCAAGTGTTAAACTGTGTTAAACTAGCTCCCTTATAACCTACAGCAGCAACAAACTCATCTGATACTCTCGAACATTAATATAAATCATGTCTAGGAACAGAAAAACAAGTTAAACAACTTCCAAGGATTGATTTCAGTTTGCAGTCTGCAAATTACAGTTAATGTACCGTTACGCCAATATAAGGAAAACACCAGTGGAAGTCTGGAGGTGTAATTTAATTTAATGTTGGAACACAACCTAAATGGATTATAGGAGGCCACGTGTCTCTGAAAGACGTACAATTTTACATGTCATGTCGATTGAAAGGGGCACTTTAAGACAAACCCAGGCTTCTTGAATGGTAATTGCATACTGAAGTACAGAGAGCGTACTGTGTTGTAGTCATCTATTGGTTTCCCATACTCTCAAGCCCTGTGGCTGTAATAGAAACATGATGTACTGAGTGGCGAGCTGTGTAGAAACGGAGCCATGATACAGGAACTCTGCAGCTTTTGTTGCTTATGGGTATCACATATCGATGCAGAGTTTCAGACAAACTGGTAACTACGATATGTGTTTAAGAAGCATTTTGCCGGGATCTGTTTCTCTATGGTTATGTTTGGAGTTAGGTGTCAGCAGATGCCTGTTTTACAGGTGTTACTTCTTCACTGTATAAGCTAATGCCCCAGCAGACATGACCTATTGTTACTCTGAACAATGTGCCCAACTATCACTAACACATATTACACTTGAGACGACAATCATGACGGAGCTGACAATCTGGGGAATCTGAGTTTAAGGAGACAGAAATTGGCATGAATGTCAGTGTGTTGCTGCTGAACTGAGAACATGCACCTGCAGCTTAACAGCAAACATAGTTTGATAAAATTAAAATCATATTTTAACACTGCAAAGTATGAAGTCTGGTCTTATGGTTTTCGTTTTCTGCACATACTTTATGAATGCTCGTCACAAGAGAAACAGCTTAAAATAAAATTGAACGTGTTGATTTTACATTGTTTGGCTCTATAAATCTTCACAATTGTCTTTTGTTAGTTTGAATATTATCAGCAGTTAAGCAGTTAATAAATCAAATTAAGAGACTTAAGTGCCTTGGCATAATTTTCTCTGACCTTGTCTGACTTTAGATGGGACAGGATCAGGTTGAAGTATCGCACAGCTGTCAAAGCTACTTTAAAAATCTTAATTTATGCATTCAAAATCAATGATAACTGGTTAAATTCCCACTTTAGATACTTATGTCTTCCATCTCCAAGCACTAATGAAGAAGCAATATGTTTTTCACACCTGGGCTATAGTCAAAAAAAACATACAATTATGTCTTTTCCTAACCAGTTGTCCTTGACCTAAATGGAAAAAAATCATGAGGTCAAAGAAAAATGTAAAGGAGAATTTATAAGGACTCAGGAAATGCTACTAAGAGAATCTGACTGCACTTGGACTTTGCTAAGTAATTATGTGGTGGTGGATGTTACTGACGTGGGCCTGCCTTGGTGAAACTACAAGAGTCTGAAGTTGAACTACTAAAAGTGCATCTCAGATACTTCGACCCATGTGTTCCCACCATGTTGTTTCATGCGGGCTGTGTAAATGTGGACAAAATGGCGAAATATGTTACTTCTTTACTAAGGTGCTTGATAAGCAATGGTAACTTTGCATAATGATCAGCGTCCCTTGTTGGTCATGTCGATAGTTTCGTGAACTGCCGAAGGATGCATCACTCTAATGTTGCTGCCACACTGAAGTGGGACGGCATTATCTCCTCTCCTATCATAAAGAATGGTTTAGTGCACTCTGTGCTAAATGAGATAAGAAAGGAAGCACTGAAGCACCTTTTCTCAGCATTTAGAGACTTCGACCTGCTCTTTCTTCGTGGCTGCCACTGAGACACATCTGGCTCATTTCGCTCAATTAGGAAACTTCCAGTGCAAAAAGACTATTCCACCGCAGCCTTAGTGTAAACCTCTGCCACTGTGCTCACCTGGGCAATAGAGTAGTCGGAGGAGTTTGCTGCTTGCAGACCCTCGTTGCCTGAGATTCCCACACCGACATGAGCTGTCTGGATCATTCCCACGTCGTTAGCACCATCACCGATGGCCAGCGTGATCACCTTCACCTGTTTCTTCACCATCTCCACCACCTCTGACTTCTGAAGAGGAGATACTCTGAAAAGGAAATGAAATTAGAAATTGATTTGTGTTAATCAAGTTCAATTAATGCGTTGTGGTAAAACTGGAGCTACAACAGTGAGTCAGACACCGTGCAGCACAAAGGACGAGGCAAGACATACATTATAATGGAGGGAAGATGTGAGATGATATATATCACTCAAGAATGTATTGTCCAGGAAATTCTATTTCCTACTTTCCCAGTATTGGGCAGTATCATTAGGGTGTGTATAAAATAATATTCATTCTTGAGATCAGCAAAACCAAACACTCTTCCTTAACTTTGTATAACTGTAGTGTGAGGCGTATGCTCGTGCCAAGGTATACGACTCATACAAAAATGAGCCCTCTCAATCATCACTTACGGCCCACTTGAAGTGTGTGGCAGCGTATTTATCTGCAGAGACCCTGCCCTCTGCCTGCATTTTATTTTGGCCTTTTTATTTTACTGTGTTTGGAACACTCCTGTCACAGTGTGCAGGTGAGGTCGGGTCTTTATAAAAAGGTAGCAACCAGGTGCTTCACTGTAAGCAGCATGTATCCACGAGGAAGCTATGAAAGTTGCAGACACAGTGCTGAAAAAATGCAAATATATAAAGAGACAAAACATTAAGCAAAGAGAATCTGGGGTTGACTGGTCATATTGTTTACTAACAGTATCTGACAATTCCTGCATAGTATACCTTTAAGAATGAGGGAAAAAGCAGGTGCCAAAGGAGGGAAAGCACTTGTAAAGACTACATTTAATCCCCAGTAGCTTCTGTCCACAACCTTTACTGAAGTAAAACCAAGAAAGGCAGAGTCGGGTTGAGTGCAGCTGTGTTGTACCATGCAGTGGAAAGGTGGCATTAGCCTTCATGGTCAAGCTCTCGTGAGTCACGTGAGGCAGCTGGTGGTAGCATGTGTATCGGAGGAAGCCTGTAGAAGTTGTAGGTTTTCATGTTTTTGTCTTCCAACGTTAAATCAAAGTAGATTCAATGTGAATTTTTTAGACACTGCTCAACAGAAAAAGAGGCTTTTGATGTCGGAGTGAAAACAGATAAAGCTGAGACTGGTGAAGCAGCTGGCAGCTGTTGTTGTACGCACAGTCTCCAATCTCATCCTGTCAAAGGTCTGTAATCTGTTTCACTTTGACATTAAAAGACCTTTTTCTGTTGGTCAGGGTAAAAAAAGACATTAAATCTACTTTGTACTGTTCTAATGCAATAGCACATGAAAACGTCAAAGAGGGTGAATATGATCATGGCCCAGTACTGGATGAATTTGTTAATTGGTGTGACCAGTCTTTCTTCCACATTATTGTGTCTAAGACCAATGAGATGTTTATTGATTTTTGGAGGAGGCCTGTCTGCCTGCTCCTTGTGTAATCAAGGGGGAGCCAGTGGCAGCAGTTAAAGTATTTGGGCACTGTCTTAGATGACAAGTTGAATTTGATGTGAACACTGACGGCATCTGTAAAAGGCAAACCAATGCCTATTCTCTCTAAGGAAGTTGAGGAGTTTCGATGTAAATAGGACAATCATGAAATTGTTCTATTCTGCTTTTATTGAGTCTGTTCTTTCTTTTAACATGGTCTGTTGGTTTGGTAATCTGAGCCTTAAAAACAAGAACAAGTTGGACAAAGTGGTCAGGCTGTGCTGTAAGATCACTAGTGTTACTTTGAATAACCTACAGCATCTGTATGAAGAGAGGGTCACCTCTAAAGCTTGGTCGATTGTCTCAGACTCTCAACATCCCCTCTGAGTTTCAGATGCTTCCATGAGTTGACGGTTGTAACACAACTTATAACTCTTCCTTTACAAGACCTCAAATTTAACTTTATGCCTGTGCTGACAGCAACATCTCCAGCCTCCCACACAGCAGCTTCCTCTTACAGTACCAGAGGTTTGGGGATAGCGTACAGTACAGAGAGAGTCTCCAGAGATGATGTCGTAAACTGCGTGTCTGTCTTAAGCTGTGAAATTGTTCCTGTTTGTATTCCTCAAGGTTTAAGAGGCCTCATTCATCTCCTGGTGTCTCTTAGTGCCCGCAGAGTGCGCACGAGGCAAAGGCAGGTAGAGGTGAAGGAAAAATAAATACGACTTTGACGTAATGCACTGAGTCATGAGGGTTTGCTGTTGTTCTGAAAACATGGTGCTGATTTCTGGGCTCAAGCCCTGTCATGGTTGCCTGAGTACTTTGTATTATTTATGTGGCCTGGGCAGGTCAACAGTGTACCTGCACAATGTTGAAAGTTGCCATTTAAATTTACAACTATCACACTTTTTAAAGTGCTGCCATAAAATACTCAACGACCTTTGTGGCAAAGACATAATACTTTGTAGTTCGACCATAAAGCTTTTAATTTAATTTAAGTCATTTTGAAGCTAAAATGCCTGAACATTACTGACTTTAAGCTTCTTGTTTGTTGGGATTTGCTTCATTTATCTGTTTCATATCACTGGAAAATCATCTTTGGGTTTGGGGCTATTGGTCAGAAAAATATGCAGTTTTATGACATCGTAAAAGTGGAAAATTTAAGATTTTTTTTTTTCATACAGTTTTTGATCTGCTGTGTTACAATGGATACTTGAAAATGACTTTACCTTGTGAGTAGTGTGCAGTACGGTATAGTATGTGTTTTTCCAGTGCAGAAGCAGATTCGGTGCGTAAAGTCTTCGCAGAAAGAACATCGTCTTTCATTTTGGTCAGTGGAATTTATTGTGTCTGTTTTATTTTATTGCCTCGGGAGTAAATCTTACCTGCAGCATATGACAGCTTTACAGGACAGGGCGAGGTCCAGGAAGTACTGTCGCACTCCGAATGTGAGGGCGTACTTGAGAGTCTTTCCATCAATAATGAGAGCAAAGTCGTTCTCCTTGTAGAGGGCATCTCCCAGCATTCCACAGTGGTGGCTGAGTGTTTCCCTTGTTCTCTGTGTGATGGAAAAAACACGTCAGGAATGTTAGTTTAATTAGTGTCATTAGTCATTATAATGTAGTGTTATAGTTGCTAGAGGAGATATGCATTGTTGTTAGATTAAATGAGTGCACGTTAACATCTGTGGATAACAGATTAATAATGTTTGTGAAGTAAACTGAGATGTTTTATGAACAACAGATCGCTATACAATGATGGAATGTAAGAAAATATATTTTTAATAAAATGAAAAACCCTGTGCTACATTAGCAACATTTCAATGGTTAATTACAAAATTAATTGCAAATGTCATCACTGTTTTCCTCGTTCGCCATTTTTTTGGATTTTTCAGCCCCAAAGACGTTTCTGAGTTTAGAAGTTTCTAAGTTTTCAGAGAACTGTCCTTGAAGGTTTTTGTGAGTTGTAATTTTGTTTTGTTTTTTTCCGTAGGCACATGAGGACTGAAGATGAATGGAGGCTGATAATGACTCACAGTAAGATTTATATTCTATCTGCTGTAGTGTGACACACAAGAAAAGTCTTTTTCTCTGTTTATATGATGCATTTTAAAGATGAAACACCATCTGTGCGTTAACTTTGACAATGCTGGTGTCACAGAGCAACACCAAAATGCACTAATAGCTTTTAAATCAAGGCTGTAAATATTCATCTAGTTTCTAGTGCTGGGGAGAGTGAACTATTCATATTTGCAAAGTGATTCAAGTCGTTTAAGTACATCTTTGCAATTTTTTTGTGTCATTAACTACAGGATGCATTTTAGAATTTTATTTCACCATTGCTTCTCTACTCTACAGAAGCTACCTGGCTAACTAAGTAATCCTGGTCAGTGCAATATGCCCACCTGGACTGTAGTTTTTGAAGGAAGGTGGGTGACTGACGGACATTGGGTACAAAACCAAAGCTGACATTCCTTATACTTTCTCATCGTGTGTTATTTTGTTTTGTTTTGTTCATGTATGACCTGGGAGCAAGGGGGCACAATTCAATTTTATTTTATTTTACTTTGTTTTATTTTATTTTACTTACTTTACTTTACTTTACTTCACTTTATTTTATTTTATTTCATTTTATTTTATTTTTTTTGTTTTGTTTTACTTTATTTTGTTTTATTTCATTTCATTTTATTTTATTTTACTTTGTTTCATTTTATTTTAATTTACTTTGTTTTATTTTATTTCATTTTATTTTACTTTGTTTTATTTTATTTTGCAGGCATGTTACCTCTTTGAATAATATTTTAATTGATTTAATATATCTACATTGTCACTGTGATCATTTTTTTAATAATATGTGAAGCAATGGCTGCTTGCAAATCTATGCTTTCAAAGTAGCTCCTTCAACACTGCTTGTCTCTCATTCACGTTAGAGTTAAATAGATGAGACAGATCTGTCCGCTCTAAAACTGCTGCAGAGCAGCTGCTCCTCATATTTTAGATATTTATTATGTTTCCAGAGCTTATTAAACTCAGACCGTGGCTATGAGGTGATAACACAGACGAGCTCTGAGAATGGATCGTGTTTGCTTATACTGTATATACAGCTATGATGATGAGTGATGATGAAACGCAATAAATATGAGACTGACAAGAGGATTTACTGTCCTGGTATAGGGGCATGTGGAGTGGATGGATGGAGTAGTGAGATCATTATTGTATTCATCATTCAATCATCTTCCCACAGATGGTGAAGCCATTTGAAAATAAAACCAGTCCTGTGTGTAACCATTATCTGAGGGGCAGGTAGACGTAATACATGTGCAACAATCTCAATAAGGACGTAGAAGTAAAAAGCGTTTTTAAGAATGACTTCAAAAAGACAGACTTCGATGGGCAGACACAGAGCAATGATAAAATGCATAGTATCAAACCTAATGTGCCATGCAGATGCTCAAACAGCTGTAATCATTAAAAAATGGTGGCCATTAGCAGCGCTGAGGGAGGGAGGGGTCAGATATGTCAAGGCAGTCAGATTGTACCAGGGGGACCAGGCAACGTTCGCTTGGCATAACAAAACTCTGTAACCCCAGCTTAAAGGAAATATTTGGAGAAAGGGGCTTTACGTTTCACAAAGCCAGAGAAGGAGAGTGAGAGACACGCACAGAAAGAGATGATGGATTAACAGAGGAGAGAAACTGAGCAAGAGGATACAAGCAGAGAGCAGCTGCGAGGATTTAACCATCCCTGATGGGGTCTGTAAAACAGCACAAGATGGCGAGCAGTGGGCGGGCATGTGTGTGTGTGTGTGTGTGTGTGTGTGTGTGTGTGTGTGTGTGAGAGAGAGAAAGACACACAGGTCAGGTTGTGATATCTATATTCAACCAGGGAGCAAAAATTAAATCCTATCCATCTCAGTTAACAGAGTGATTTTAGATGACGTCTCAGTGTGTGTGTGCATGTGTGTATGCTTCTTTTGAGCCAGTCTACCATATGCATGAGAAAGAATTCACCTTGTTTGGGGTACAATCTATTCATCACCCACTGTGATAAGCAAAGTTTACCATTTCCTCAAGTAGAGCGGCCATTTCCCCCCCTAATTTCCACTGAGGAATTTTAGCGCTAATGCTACATGTCTCCTCCTAAAGCCTCTTTGTTATGGCTATAATGAGCAGTTTAGCCTATGTGACTGGCTAGTGTTTGGCTTTGGAATGGGTATGTGCCGTCCATTCAGAAATCTACAAGAGTGTCCCGTAAAGACTGAGCTCCACTGTTGATATAGAGCCTTCAGTGATAGAGCCAACAGTACGTGACACTCATAATGTGGAATCTGGACATTTGTGTGAATGTAACGTCATCAGCTGTCTTTAGGCTTGAAGCCACCCACAAAGGGGGACCTACCAGCTCAGTCAGAAGTGGGTGGACACATTTTTCCAACTTTTCTGACCTACAACTCTCTGAGAGTAAGCCTAAGTAAGCACTATAAATTATATTTTTTTCAATCCCATTTTCCCCTGGATTTTTATTTTATTAATTTTCTGACCTTTTTTTCACTGTTTTTAATTATCAAACTACACGAATGACCTTTTTTAACAGAAAAAAAGCCAAATCTATCTGTGATTTTATAAAGATTCATACACTAATGCAGCTCTGTTAGCTCTCCAAATGATTAAACACACCCACCGAAGACAAAGCTGTTCACAATGACCCAATCCCACCTTTGAGACCAACTTTAACTCTGGGAATATCAGCTCTACTAAGATTTAGCACAGAGGATGTCTAAAACGTTGTCCTCCCTTTGATAACCATTTGTAAACACAGCAAAGAGGGAAGACATGCTCCAATTACTCTCTTTTGCAGTACAAGAGCACTCAGTTACCCGCCCTGCTGCCTGCTCCTCTGTTCACTGTGCCTCCTCAGTCTTGGCGGAGAGGTCTCTCCCTTCGCGTTTTAACAAACTGCCTTATGTAAGCATCTGTTCAACCACAGGAGAATGAGAGCTGACATTTCAAAGCGCCGGCCCGCATGCTTTATGAATGCACCGACCCCCAAATTTCTACCTCAACTTCATTTATCACGCTTAACGACGGGCTGACAGAGTGAAGGCCGTCCGTCATCACCCCTGAACACCCCCCTGCTGCTTTCCCCTCCCTCACCCACCTCTTCTCGCCATATCCCCCCTGCTTGTCCGACAAACTAAACCCAGTCAGGTTTCTCCTCCATCTGTGGCTCCTCAGCTTAGCTTTCTCCTGCTGGAAGTGCGGGGACCTGCCCTTTTCAATCTCAGAAACAACAGACACGGCTCTCCTGCCGGGGGGTCAACAGACTTCTCTGCTGGGTGTCTTAAAGATGTTAAAGGCAGATTTGGGATGTGGGGTAGCGTGTGTGTGTGTGTGTGTGTGTGTGTGTGTGAGTGTGCGTGTGCGTGTGCGTGTGTGTGTCTGAGGCTCCCTGAGGCTTTATCCTTTCAGACTCGAGACAGCTTTTTACACAGGGATTGGGTGACGAGATCAGGGGATTATTAAGCTCATGGATGTCCTCATTATGTCATATTTACCCTCAAAATCAGGACTAATGAACTACTTAAACTATTATGGAAACATAATAGGTGTCAAGTTGTTAATCAATTTAGTATCTGTTCTATATTCTGATTAAAAATCTGTCAAGATATTTAAAAATCATGAATGACATTTGTCAATTATTTTGAGCAATTATTAGTTGTGACCTCTAATTCATGTTTAAATGTATAAAACACTGATATGAACTGCAGAGAATGTACAGACAGGACATGGGAATTACTATAAAAAAAATTATGTATTGATACTAAGTTTGTAATGATAGTCAGGAGCGCGTTGCTGTGTTCCAAAAGTTGAACTTTGTTATGCTGTGTTCACACTCAGAGCGACATGGCAACAGCATGATGGCCTACATTATCACCAAGTAGTCGTTGGAGTGCTGCTCATTAATGTGGTTACGTCATGGCAGGGCTTAGGTGAGTCTGCTGCTTGCCACAAAGTAACTCGACTGAACGCCATCTTAAGTTTGTGTTTGGCCAAATGGTATCTATGCTTTTGATTGATGTTTGAGCCTTATTTTAACATCATATTTCGCTGCCCCATTGTGTCCCTGTGTGCACCGCAATGCACATAAAGCTAGCATAGCATCAGCTAACTAAGCTAAATGACACAGTACCACAGCTAGAAACAAAAACGTGTGATTGGTTAACACTTCATCGTGTCATTGGAGTATTGAAAAAAGTCCAGGCCAGCTCAACTTTGATTTGTAGAGGGTCACATCTGTCCGCAGCGACACATATCAGGTGTCAGATTCTGGCTTCACGTTAGCAGCTTTTATTGAAAATGATATGTAGCCTGTTGCTGTGTCGCTTGTAGTGTGAACACAACATAAATCTCAGGGTGGAACATTCATGCTCTGAAAAACAGGCGCACCATGACAGTGACTCTTCCGCACGTCTACATTGAAAATAATGGATCTGAGGCTGCAAAAAAACGTTTACGGGCCTTTAGTAAAACATTTTGTGAAACATTGGTGAGCTTTTTATGTTTTGATGAGGTTTTTAGTTCTGTATGCAAGGATGTGAATTTGTGGATTAGCAAAATACTGATTACTCACATCAAGAGTGTCTTCATTGATCACGAGCATGCCCATGTTCTTGGTCAGTAGTTTGCAGGAATGTCCTAAACCAGAAAGACAGAAAATGAACTTCAGTGTTTTACAGAGTAAATTTAGAGGACTGTGAAAGACTTGAAAATAAGCAGGAAATACTTCAAATTACTTAATCTATGAAACTGTAGTTTACTTTAGATTTATTAAGCCTCTTTACCTTGGGGCACAAACACACAGATTAAACAGACAAAACTAAAAATAAAAGAGAAGAAAACAAAATCAAACAAATCAGGGAGGGAGGTAATAATTATGTAGCAATACATTTTAAGGGACACCAATTAATATGTTACAGCTCACAGCCAGTGTCTCGGGACATAACTAATGAGTTTGGTTTACAAGAGTTTGTCAGTTTCCTGTTTTAATAGGCAGTTACAACTCTGAGTTACCCAGCATGGCCCTCTGGGGAGCGTTCCCCTCAGCTCTTGGCTGGGACAGATGCTCAGGGTCACCAACAAGGTGGGAGAGGGAGCCTCCCATTGGGGAAAACAGAAATGTTTTTCGAACCCAGACTGAAGCCTTCAGTTTCAAACCGTGGCCGTATGAAAGGGCTGCCATCTGTGGCATAAACCACACGAATATTTGTGGGCTTCAACACTTTGCTTCTGTCTGGAAAGGGATTTTAGTTTCTTTAAGAGGGTTACCACAAAGCCCATGTTTTGTGAATTCATGGGTGGCATTTTCTGTGAGTGAAACTGAGATAAGATTATGCACGAAAAAACACGCAGTCACACACAATAATGCACACACAGTACACACGGAGGGGGCCTAGCGTGAGGAAATGAGAGGGTTTCACCTCCAGAGTCAAAACCAAACAGGGCTGGGGTCTGGGTCTGGCAGATTGTTTTCGTAAGTGCAAAAGTGCAAACGTCCAAAAATTTGCCAATGTGAGGAAAATGTCTCCCCATCTCAACACTGTCTCTGCTCCCTTCCCCCTCGTCAGTTCCTGCCACAGCCCTTCCGCTTAATGTGTTTACCTTAAGCTCATTTGACTGCTGCCAAACTGCCCCTTTTTTATTTCACCAGAGAAAGTTGAATTCCTGGCCTTTCTCCATCTCAGGCGGAACTAAACACTGCTCCCACAGGACTTGAGGAATGTGTAGCAGGGACACTCGAGTCACAGTAATCTCAAATGTTGCGACGGGAGCAACAATTAAAGATACAATGGTTAGCTACAGAGCAAACTCTTGATTTTGGAAGGAAGGAAGAACAGGGACCACAATATAATGGCCTCACTTGGTGAAGTAGGTGGGAAAGTATTTTTGCGTGGGCAGATAAGGTGTTGTGTGTCGCCCTGTTAAAAGGTAGCGATGCACCCTGTGGACAAATTTTACACAGCATTGTTTATGTGCTTCTCATCTGTGATAGTGTCAACAAAGTGAGAAACGTGAGCTTTTATTTACTTCTGACCTGTTCTGGGACTCCCTAAAAACTTGGTATTTCACCCAGGGGCAGTGCCTTTCACAGAGTGTTGTGTGCCTGACACATGTTCTCGTCAGCTTGCATTAGATCATCTTGTAACTTGTTGTATACGTCATCAAATCTGTCACCTACAAAGCTGTTTATTAACCTTATATTTGCCTTAACCTCAAGACTACACCTACAGGAGAACTCACACCCAACTTTTTGTGATCATCGATTTACAAAGTACACACTTAAGCCCCTTTTCCACTGGACAAAAAACCGACTAACACTTACAAACATCTGGCTTTTGTCTTTGGTGGGAAAGGTCACAATCAGCGTTCATTCCCGGGACAACTGACTCTGCAGTAGTCACAAGTATTCACTGGCTCCAGCTCTAATTGGCCCAAATCAGCAGTGATGGAAACATGATACCCAGGTGCGGATGCTAATTTTCAGCCCTTTTGCAGCGCAATGCAATGAAGCACAAATTCAGTTCGTCTCCATCGAAGCGATGCATTTATATTGATTGAATTATGTCCAGCAACAAAAATCTACTCAGACGATTTAGTATCGCTGTAGTATCTTATATCAATATCAATATTGATGTAGTATCTTATATCATTAAATACCCAGCCCAGATGGGATTAAAAAGCAGACTATCGATTTCACATACATAGGTGTGAGATAAAATATACAAATTACAGGAAAACATGAATAGTGTTTACTGTATTCCTTAATACTTGAAATACATCAAATAAAATGGTGTCACACTGTAAGCATGTATTAGTCTAGTTTGCTTAATTTTCCGAGCTTAGGAACAAAACTGGCCTGTATTGTGCCAGTCAGCCCAACTTCTTCATACCAAAATGATTCAGGATTTTTATTCTGAAATCTTACAAAGGTCCACACAGGTTATCATATAAAGCGTGAACGTGCACTCACAGGCTGAGACAGTCATGGATCTTGCTGAAGCATGCATTGCGGCATCCTGTAAAACCAGCCCATCCAAGTTTTTCAGGGAGTCTAAACGTGTCCTTAGCATTACATATGTTAAACTCCCTTTAAAAAACAGCTCACAGCACTGGGAGCGTGTTCCAGAGCAAACATGTCTCTTTCCTCAGGCAGTCAGACACAATGTCAGAGTAGTTACTGCACATTATGTCATGGTTATTATTATTATGATAGTTCAGGATGAGGAACACAGTGAAACAGTAAGAGTCTTTACAGTCTTTAAAAGGATCTGCCATGCTTCAATATCATAAATATGTAAAAAATAAGTAAACTCAGCTGCATTTACACTTAATATTCTGTGCCAAGAGTGGCACTTGGGTGGTTCAGGCCACCTTGAAATGTAGAATAATCTAAACTTAATTGGTTTAATTCACCAGTCCAATGTGGCAAAAGGTGCACCATTAACCATGGCAATGAGGATCGTATTTCAGTGAGGAAAATAGTAAAAAACAAAGTCAATATTGAGCCGAGATTTTAAAGAGCAACTTAGTCAAACGGCGGTCCTGTAAAAATACTTGGAGTGAGCATGTACTTCTGCGGAGCTCCCTCACATCTGGGCACTGTGGGCACAAAGGGCTGATTCAGTCAGGCCACAGTGGTAGGTAAAGCCACAAACGGAGGCACTTTTCATATCTATTTTTCTGGACTTCGTGTTTAAAGCTCGACTATATTCAAGGTAGAGTCGTTCGTCACATTAAGCCACATGTGAGAGCCATGACACCAAGGCCAATTAAGGAAACTGAACTGGTGGATCAGAGTTCGTCATTCACCTTTCTGATAACATCTGCAAGGTTAAAACCTCTGGAGGGGCCAGATACGTGAGAGCTGCCTCCTTGTGTACACATGCCTGTTATTTATTTCATGTCAGTGCAGCGTGCTCATACATCATCTAGCATTCTGCGACAGATGCTTTTACTAGATATGTGTGACAGAGAAGCATTCAGCCTGTCAGTAGTTTGTCTTGCTGGGTGAAGAATGACCGCAGGTCTGACTGGAGTACCTGTAAGAGTCTGGCAGACAATCAATCACAGGTTCACCGGTGACTTTTCAACTGATTTCAGGCCAAGTGCACAAGCAGGGCATGTCATGAGGCACACATATTAATGGGAATATGTGGATGTAAACAGAATTTAAATAAGTTTGCATGAAAGGGGAAATCTTACATATTAAGTTCAGTGTACTGACAGCGACAAGTAATGTTGCATTTCCACTGCATGGTTCCGCACGGCTCTACTCAACTCAACTCGTCCTTTTTCGTTTTTTTTATTGACAGAAGTTGTAGGTAGTAACTGCTACTCTTCCAAGTGAGCTGAGCTGATACAAGAAGGCAGAGTTAAAACACTGCACACCACTGATTGGTCAGATAATCGTCACTATTGTGACACACGACATCCTGCACAAACCCACCATTTTTGGATTTTTAGACAGTCAATAGTAAGTGCAATGTTTTTATTCACTTGACCCAGATTTTAAAAACTGGCAGCCCACAAAACTGCGGTGTATAATTTACAAAGTGTAGATGTTTCTCTGTTTGGTTGCTGATGAAAGGATTCAGCAAGTGTTGCGCTGAAGATGATGTCATGACAGTTTCACACTGCGTTACTATGGCAAACAGAAGAGAATCCCACTTATATTGAGGGGAGACTATCCACAGTGGAAAACAAAAGAGAGAAAAAACAGTGGTAGTGTGGCTGTTGATGAGTTGAGTGTAATACTATGTAGACAGGCAGGTTACCCAGGAGGAACTGGATATACTTTCCTATATATTTCATTAGCTTTTTGGCTGATAGGTGGGTATATTGTTAACAATAAGCAAAAAAGTTGAGTATACCCCATTTACTGTACCTGCGTATACCCTCCACTACACCACTGGAGAAAAGGACCTGTTACCAAAAGTGAATTTAATCAAGTCAAGCCAACCTGTGCAGTGGATCTGAAAGTTAAATCTCAGTTTAGTTTTGAGACTTAACTTGTTTAACAGACAGCCTGTATTACCAGCTGGAGGATTGGAGTTTGACAGAAGTGGGCATTTAGGAGGCAGGAAGCAACATAATCCCCAGGATAAATGTTGGCATTGTATGTTTCTGCACAGTAATGGGATCTAGCATTTGTACATTAGTACCTAGTGGTTATGTTGAAACAGTTCTGTGGTTAAATTTAGGCACAAAAAAACCCACTTGGTTATGGATCATAAAAGGTCGTGTTTTGACCTAAAATACTCTGCTATGGTGCCACAATCGTCATTGTAAATGCCACAGATGTTGCTAAAAAACATTAGTTGTTGTTTGTTAGTCTTGAACAGGGGTCTGTAGTGATTTCCAGCTTGGCAGCCGTCTCCCTTAGGTGTCATGCTATCCACCGTCATTTCCACCATAATTTAGTCTTACTCGCTGGGTTAACTGAAGAACTACTGCAGCTGGTGAGCTAATCAGCTAACATGGTAGCCACCAGCAAACAATAGCCACACACACTAGCCAAGCTAGCTGGCTTGCTAATTAGCTACCAGGATTTAGTGTTTTTTCTTTGTGATGATAAAAACACAGTTTTTCATACTAGTTAACCGTCAAACTGCTGTATCAGCTAACACACTAGCCACCAGTGAACATTGTGAGTGCTTGTCAGTCAAATGGCAAAGCTAGCTGGCTAGCTAACAAGCAACCAGGATTTCACTATTTGTTCTGTGTGACAATAAAACCACACAGTTTATTCATACTCACATGGGTACCTAGCAAACTACTATAGCTGGTGAGCAAATCAGCTAACATAGTAGCTGCCAGGGAACACTGCAAGTGCTTGTCAGGCAAATGGAAAAGCTAGCTAGCATGCTAATTTGCTACCAAGATTTCATATTTTTTTCTTTGTGACCATAGAACCAGACAGTTTATTCATAATCTCATGGTTAATTAGTGAACTACTGTAGCTGGCTGAGATAATCCGCTGACACGATAACCGCTAGCAAACATTGTGAGTGCTTGTCAGTCACAAAAGCCAAGCTAGCTGGCTTGCTAATTAGTTTAGGAGATTACAAAGTCAGCTCATAAACGTAATCAGAACTACATCATTTTAGAAATGTTGATATGATACATATGAAATAGGCAAATGCAACATATCTGTGGTTTGCAGAGATGTACATTTTCCTCTGGCAACTGGGCTGCAAGGGAGTCTAATGATTATGCAATAGAGTTGTATTATGGGAAATGTAGGATCCAGTGTTTTTGGAGCTGGCCCCATACTAAGAGTAGAAGTCCAGATAACTTGGCCCCTTGTGAGTCTCTCAACTTCATAAAACTGCATCTGACTCGTACCAATGTTAATGGCTGTTTCCTGTTTGTCCCCTGTCAGGATCCAGATCTTGATGTCCGCCTTCATCAGAGTCTCAATGGTCTCGGGCACCTTATCCTGGAGCTTGTCCTCTATCGCTGTGGCACCAAGCAGCTGCAGGTTCTACACCACAAATGAGAAAAAGACAGAAAAAGGTCAATAAAAAAAGTCTGTAAGTGGCGGTCACAGCAGAGGAAGGCCTTTGAAACGTCATGTGTCAGAGAAACATATGAACTGGGATTGTGTCACTCACTCACTCGTGTTTTTCCCTTCATCAGCTGCTGTTGTTTATCAGCCAAAAAAACCACCACAGGCTTAAGAGGTTTTGGATCAGTTACTGTGCCCTTGTGTGTGTGTACATCTGCAGACACGATCTCTCCCACACAAAAACACCCACAAAATACTGTTGGAGGGTTTTTTTTTTCCCAGGAACGTTGGTGGTTCTTTTGGGTGGGTTGTGGGCTTATATGGGCCCATGACGGGGTCAAAGATTTGACGAGACCCAGGGGTGGAGGGGAGACAGGAGCCAGCAGCAGAGGAAAGGCAGGGGAAGCTCTTTAAGTCGTGACCTGAGCCGTGCTGCCTATACATCTGTAGCTCTGTCCTCTCTAATCATTGCTGAACCACACAGCACAGAGAACTTTGCCTGAGGAGGAACATGACTCGAGCTGATGAGTCCTTATGAGCTGGTTTGATGTGAATTGTTCTATTGTTCATGTGCTTGTTGTTGAAGGCACTCTGTGTGGATTATGATACAAGAAGCACTTGGATCAGGATTTCAACCCCCAAGCCAGGGTGCGACCATAACACCAGTGACTGGCCAAATGCTGGTAGATGCTGTCTGGTGCTAGTGGACGAACAATAATCTAAGTCAGAAGTTAAGACTAAAATCCTATCTTATCTTAGTTAAGGATGATATTTAAGATTTTTTGATAGTACACAAACATGTTTCCCTACTGCATCTTATTTAAGGATAGGAATGTAGCTGTCTCTTTCTGCTGACTTCTGGCCAGAAGGCTCTTCACCTCCAACATATATTGACACTGGATCAAGGACGTTACGTTATTTCTCGTCTATTAAATTTCCTTTGACTGGTTTGGCTTTCTCTGTTTGTTTTTGAGTTGATGGGTGGTTGGGGTTGTCTTTCTGTCCTTACTGGTTCTGAGTTTGTTTATTAATACTCTGTACATCTTTATTGAATTACCAAGGACCAAAAAGAATCAAAGGCCCGTCCTAACTTGGGGATTTCCATTGTTAGAAACTGTAAATTAAGATGGCTTAGACCCTGTCCTAATTTTAAAATAACTGCAGGGGAACAACATGAACACAGAAAATGAATGACTGAAAGCCTACTCAAAATGTATGATGACACTTAAACTTAAATAAATAACTCAAATGAATTAATTCATTTTAATTAACAATACATTTAAGTAAGTGAGAAGAAAACTCCCTTAAAAAAAGGGTAGGGTCTCCTCTCTTCTACCAACACAATTAGTGCCTCCGACTCCTCGCACTCCATGATAGCAAGCTAGCTAACCAGTGATGAGTGAGAGCTGTTAATATTATATCTTCTCCATGCTGAGTAGCCTTCCAGTATCTATTCTTATTAAAGATAAAAGCATGACACATGATATGAGTGCCGAGTGGAGAATAAAACTTCCTGATACCGTTAGGATTCTTATGTTAAGATAAGGTAGGAGGTCTTAGATAGGATAGGACCACAGAAATAGAATGAGAGTAGAACGGACACTCCCATTCAATTCACTGTAGCAGGACGGCCAGAGCAGCAGCCATTTCTATTTGTAGCCTTACCACTGCAGTGGGCTAACTAAGTTTCTCTGTAACAACCAAATGAGCAGTGGAGTTGTGACGTTACATTTACAAATGTTTCTTTTGTTAATGTTAATTGCATGTTTGCTGACACATGATGTTACGTTACTGTAGCTGCCTCCTAAGAGAGAGTGAGAGCTGCTCAGTGGACGGCTGAGACGAACAAAGAGTGCTGCAGCGTTTTACATCTAACTCTGTAAATTAAGGGTTTATTTCAACCAGACCACAGTCAGTGATTGTTGGAACAGTGGACCACCTAATTAGATGACTAACAAAACTAAGGTGTTTCTGAGGAATTTTATTTTAAGTTTAAATGAAGTGTGTTTTATAAGTTAACAAGGCTAAGGTTAGTCATAATTTGGTGAAAGGGAGAAGCTTAGATTGGTGTCTGTGTTTTCTGTTTAATAAGGAAAATGGTTGTAAAAATAGGCCAAAACTAAGTTCCCAAACTAGTGATTGTGTGACAAACTTTACAGCCCCACTGACGTGTGTCGTCACCATAACAACTAACAACAATCACTATGTTCATTTGTGTCAGTCAAATGACCACGGCAAACAGTTTAATGTCCTTTCTATTGGATAGAGGAATCAGGAGATAGGAACTGCTATTTTTCCTATTTTTGAAACTGAAGAAAGGAGCAGCAGTTAGGATATTTTTCTGTAACGAGGCCTCTGGTGTTTAATAAGAGAAGCAATAACTTTGCTGTAGTATAGGAGACCACAGGACTGAAAGATTTATCTGTTGCATTCAACACACCTGAGAAATGTTGTCCAGTTACTGGTGGTTTATCTGAGTTACAGTGCAAGTAGTCCAGATATCAGTGAAGTTCGTGAATTTTCCTTTCACAAAAGTGATCACACTGGAGCATTTTGATGTGAAGGAGTAACTTCAGATGACTGATCTCACACAGTGCTGGAATGTCTCTGTCAAATTTCACCGTGACTCCATTGTGCCCCCGTGTGGCGTGACTGCGTGCATTCTTAAATACGGGTGGCCCCAAGGAGCAATGAACCCCAAACCCTGGCAGCATCAGTGCCACACTCTGCCCATTAAGCAATGCACATTACATTTTCCTCCCTGAAAGCTTTTATGTTTATTTCATGATTGATTGCCTCCATTTGTTTTGGGCGGCCAGGAGCAGCCGTGAGGAACGTGCCAAGTGGTTGATTTACGACTGTGGCTTCCTGTGTTTGACTAGCGCTTCCTCATAGACCCACCTCACAGTAACACCAATTCTACCTGCTGGTGAAACCTTGAATCTCCCTCACACATACACACATTTTTTTTTTTTTTTACACTTTTTCACTTTACCAGGTGTGATTGCACCGACCCCGTTAGTTACACAGGAGGCCTTGAGTCTGTGCCCAGGCTGAGTTTTTTTTTCCTGCCAACTAACAGAGGCCTATAAAGAAATGTTTTGTATGAAACCTCTTACATTTACAACAGTTAGTAAATGCAGGGTGTTACGAGATCAAGAAAGATTGCCTCTCACTTCCATTCCACGATGAAATGTTCAATTTTATCAGGAACTAATACCACACAAACAAGTATCAGTTCTACACTTTGCACACCTTCTCTATCAGCTCGTAGCTCTCCTCCAGTTTCAGGGCTCTGTTCTGCAGGGAGGTGCAGGCTCTGTGATGGATCTCCAGCCACTGCTGATAGGACGACTCACTGACATCTGCCACAGCAAAGCACAAAGTCCGTAGCCCTGGAGGACAACAACATAAACATCAAAACCTTGAATTGTTGACTACACTGAGCTCTGTAGTAGATGTTAAGTGAGTCATTCAGATAGATACAGGCAGTGTAGCTGCTGGGGACCTCCTCACGGTGTACTTGAAGAAATACTATGACATGAAAAGTGAGAACTTAAATCATTAAATTATTTCTTAAGCTTTCCCGTACATTCCAGAGCAGTGCTATGTCCTGCAGCTTGCTGCAACAGCTTAATGTATGTTCCAACTTAGCCTAGTCACAATGTAAATAATTACTAAGTTGTGGTTTATTCATACTAAAAAAAAGCAAGTGCACCACAGAGGTAAGTTACAACGTAACTCTCAGGAACAACTAAATAGTTTAACATACCCCCAGGGTTGATGTAATGCCATCTTGCAGCACAGTAATTCAGTAGAGACCTAATTTATTGATATGTTTCAATATCGATCCAGCTTACAAGGATGTGCTACGATTCCATGTGGCTCATGCCAGTCAGAAAGCTAATGCTCACGATGAAACTGTGATGATTAAACTCTATCTTTGATCATAACGGGGTCACCAACACTTACACTGCACAGATCTATCTGAATGACATACTTAACATCTTAAACAGAACCGTTTTCACCTCTTAATATACACATTTATTTACACTCTTGTTGTGCATGTGCACATTTTACTACATTATATCCCTGTGACACCCGTCTATTCATGCAACTACTTTACTTCATATTTTATTTGTTATATTTTATCCTGTATCTTAACATGCATACCTTGACATCTTTTTCTTTTTACTAGTATGATTTCATTATTATTTTTATTCTTATACATACTTTAATTGCATTCTTGGAGGGAGTCTGTGAACAATGTTTTTCAAAGTGTGAGGAATGGGAGGAATAGCCTTCCACTCTCAATTAAATCCTTCCCCACCATTGACACTTTTAAGACAAATCCTAAAACATACATGTTTTCAATGGCCTTTGGTTGTCTGTAGTGGTTTTAATATTTGAGTATTTTATAATCTTTTCACATTTGTGATTGTTCTTAACAGTTTTATTTGTGTACATTTTATATTTGGGTGTCTTTTTTTTTATTTTGTCCAGCACTTTGGTCAACTGCGGTCGTATTAAAATGTGCTATGTATATATATGTATATATATGTATATATATATATATATATATATATATATATATATATATATATATATGTGTGTGTGTGTGTGTGTGTGTGTATATATATCTTGTAATTGTACATTTGACAATACATGACTTTTAACTTTGAGTGGCCACCTGCCTCAGTTATGACTTTACACCTAAACTTATTACGTTTTGCCCCAAGCAGTCGTGGTGCAACCAATTCTAGTAGCTGATTTAGTTATAAACTAACTAGTAGTTACTAAGTCTCTAGTGTCGACTTTAAATCCTGACTTAGGAGAAAACTTACACAGAGCTGGTGCAGCCTGGTGCTGACCTTTTAAAAGAACAAGGTGGGTGGTTGCCATGGAGAACACAACACAGCATGGCTGGCAGCTGACTACAGCTGACGTGTTATACTGTGGTAATATGTGTTGGTGGATGTGTAACGTACTGCCTTGTGCATATTTATTATGATATGATATTGCATTTTATATCATATTTAGGTTGAGTTATTAACATCTGTCTGGAGATAACAGATGGAAATTGACCATCTACACATACTCAGGTATAATTTATTCCCCAGCAGCTAACACACCGCAATAATTTACCTGATACTATGTTAGTGCAGCAAATCCCATCTAGACACTTGCTTTATATATGTCTTGTATTCTAAGCAGGATAAATATGATTCAGACACAGTTTTATCTGGATTTAAATAACATGCATATAATGTTAATCAGTAACTGTGTCCATAACTGGAAGTCCAAACACTTGAATACATTTCAGAGTTATAGATATATTTAAGAGACATGTAGTATGTAGTTATTAATAGTTCTTTAATCTTGTCAGCAAGATAAAGACTGCTATATTTTATTCAGGCCTCTCCACATTACAGTGACTGGAGATCTTTACAATCTGTCCTAGATGCTATATTTAGCCAACAACAAATATTTGCAATGACATCATTTTGCTGGTGTCTCACAAGGGGGCAGTATGAACACAGAGAAAACCAGGAGAGACTCTGATGCAGTGTCTTTCAGCTCCACTGCGTTGGATTAATAATCCTTCAGCATGTTAGGATTTACTGCTCATTAGTAATGACATATGAGGATAGATTCTAAGGGGAAAAAACTACGTCTTCTGCTGATCAAGCGATGATAATGACCAGACAGAAATGTGGGGAGCACATACTTTAAGTTAGAAGCATCCTAAGAGATGTTTTACTTTTGGCAGACAGGGGGCGATGTTCATCCACTCACCCTCAGTTGCAAACTGTTCCAGGTGCTTCAATGTGATCTCTTTGTACCTAGAGCTGTCTGCCAGGCGATCGTAGATCACAGTGTCCTGAAGGGAAACAAACACTCGTTTGTTATTGACACCCGGAGTGGAAAGAAAGGAACCGCCTGAACTTGGGCTGCTGCACAAAAGACTGTTCTCAGGATGGATCCGGCTCTTTCTGTTGCCTTTTCTGTTTCCACTTAGATTATCCCAAAAAGATGTTTGTACTGAAATCATGCACTAACAAAGCAGTTACAGGGGAATTAATTAATACACAACAAATGTAGCTGGATCCTGTGATGGGTAAATCATTTTCAGAGTCATCTGTATTGTTAACATAAAAAACAAAACATTTGAAGTCCAGATGAAACGGCATTTTGACAATATCTAGCTGCAGTATTCTAACATATTTTTCAGTGAAACAGGACAGGCAGGCACGGTGTAATGTTGGAAGGAATCATGGATGTATTAAGTGACCTGAGACCTGGATTGTGATGCTCAAAAAACGTATCCACTGATTTACAGACGCCTCTTTCCCAATGTAAGTCTATGGGAAAAAGTCTTTTTGGTCACAATGGCATCACGTGATGGACTAAGGAATTGTAATTCCACTGATTGGCCACTACAAATACTGGCTTCAAAACCTGACGCACTTCATGGGAGCCTAATAGGAATTTGTTTTCACTGCTAAAAAGTGGGTGTGTCATAATAAACATGAAGAGGCTACGACGGTTTGCACTCAAAGAGACAGCAGTATCAGTGACGGAGAGAGAAACAGAGTCCATCGTATGCTCCATGTAACGTTAGTTGCTGAAGCAGTCCACTGTAAAATAACTTGCACAAAAAACTGGAGCTGCCTTAAAGTAAATAAATTCTAGGAAGCGGGCCTGTAGGTTTGAGGAAAGACCCAACAGCATAGCATGCTATTGCTAGCTAAAAATTCCAGATGTATTTATGTGCGGATATAATGATATTATTGGTTAAAACTGGTTGGCACTAGCTGACATAAGCATAAGCAAAGTGTAAGTCATAGCATATTTTGTTTAACAGGAGGAAAATGGATTGGACTTTCATATAATATATATAATATATACAATACAACGACTTTTTTTTCCATATATTGTTAAATAGCTGCAGAGCAGGACCAGAGATGTGATCTAAAAATGTTAAAGGGGCATTTTCATTTCCTCATTTCATTTCATTTAAATTTACAGGAAGAAAACATGATTGGATTTTGATATACTACATATAATATATAAAATACAAAGACATTTTTTTTGCCATAAATTGTTAAATAGGTGCACAATATGACAATCTATGCAATCTAACAGCGTTAATAGGGCATTTTTCATTTCATCTCGACTTAAGGATGACAGCAGCTGTAGGCTACAGTTTAGCATTAATCTAAAAAGAAAGTATTAATCTCGCGGATTTGTTTTTCTATATTTAGCAAATGTCTTTTTTGATATTGTCACCAAATAAAAACTGTGCCAAACAAAATTAAAACATGAGCAGGTGAAATAAAACATCAGCACAAAACCTGCTAAGAGAAAAACGGCTAACTCATAACAGAATATAGAGTAACATGTTTCCCAATCATTAAAAATGCACCGAAACTGTTATGTTCTTTTGAATGTGTAATGTTGCATCCATTAATATCTAGCTGCAGCTGTGGAAAAAGGCTGCTCTGGTCGTTGCTTGTAGCTGAGAGCCTTCCTCTGAAAGATGTTTGTATAACCTTTATTTTGCAGAGATACCCATGTGTGAAATATGGTGATCTTGCTTTATGCCGCCGCTCATTGAAAAGATTTCCTGACAACAGTGAGAGGCAATAAGAGGTGGAGAGTGTTCAACACTGTGTGTATGTGTGTGTGTGTGTGTGTGTGTGTGTGGCGATGATGGTGATGGGCTGTCATGCGTTGCCATGGAGAGAGACAGACACTCACAGCTCCTTTGCAGTAGAGGCGGATCTTCCCAGATGGGGTGCGCATGATGACTGACATCCTTTTCCTCGCGCTGTGAGAGGGAAAAAGGCAAGAGAGAGAAGAAGAAGAGGGTAGAATAAAGAGAGAAAGCAAGTGAGAAGAAATCACATCACAAGGTGTAACAGCCGCTACAGCAAATTATCAAGAACTGTTTGAGCTCGCATATGTCTGCTGAAAATAGTAATCACAGAAATGGAAATCACACCTGGGTCACACAATTAATTTGTACGAATCATAAGAGCAAAAGGAAGATGATGAACTCTGATATCATGCAATTCATTTGTCGTTCATACACTAAAATCAATAATTCATGTGCACCTACACACAAAAAATTACAGTATACTGCAGCTGTACACTTAATATCTAATAAAATAATAATGCTGTTACCAGTGGTTTACCTTGTAAACTCCAGCACATGAAGCAGTTCGTACTTCTCCTCTGTTCCAGGCTAAATCCAAAGAGACAGACAAATTAATGCACTCCACAAAGACACATCTCCACCTCAGTCTTCTTCTGAGACAACTTACCTTACATAGCACAAGCCACCCTCCTCAAATCAGCCCTAATTGCGCTTTAAATGTGTTTATCAGTTGCCTGCACTGAGCTGATGGAGGGAGAATAACAAGGTAAAATTCAATTAACTTCCTTAATTGTAGAGACCGCGAGGTACAAGCCAGAGTGATTAAATAGATGCTGTGAGCTTTAGGAGGCCTAATAAAGGTTAAGAAAACGGACAAACGTCTTGGAGACAAGATGTTCGCGGCACAAGGAAGGGAAAAAAAATGGAAATGGTTTTGGCCTTTCTGCCTCCGCCTCTTTGAGTGCAGTCATCAGGTTAGCCAATTAAGGGAACAACAGGATGGGTGACCTGAGCTTTGGAGAGGACACACTGCTGCCTCAGCTCAGCGAGAGTCGTGTTCATCATTTTACATTTCTGTGTGGATACAAAAGACTGAGCTCTCTTCAGCATTATGCATATTAGTTTTAGTTCAAGGTCTGTTTTGGAACATTTGAGCAAAATAAAAAAAAATAGTGAATTAATTACTAAAGTTACTGCCTGGAGATATTCTACAGAGAGACTAAAACTTCATAGAAAAAAATAATTGGGGTTTGCAGTGCGGTTAAAGGACTAGTTCAGCATTGTGGGAAACACATTTATTCAAGCTCATGTCCCCAAACATATATCAGTGTGTCTTATAGGCTGTCAGTCATCTTTCTAGTTTGAGCTCACACTAGACCATCATGATACTCATATTAAAGATTAAGTGGATCCATCCATCAGCACAATAGCTTGTATGCCTTTCATTAAACTCGTCAACTTACCATTTCCACGATGACGCTGTCTGGGGTTCGACCAGAAAACACAAAGCCAAGGTTTCGTGCTGCTCTCACCAGAGCTCCTTCATCTACAAAGCAAATAAGAAAAACTCGAAATGTTACAGATAAACACACAAAAACCAGAGCTGACATTCACGATAAGAACCATGTTCACATTTTGTACATGAAACTATTTCATCTGGACACATCTTCACACAGCAAGGGCAGTGACTGAGAGCTGTGGACCAGGTAGCTGATGCTACAGCTTGCATCAGGATGCTGCAGGGCGAGAAAAAGCTCTCTGCTTGTTTTTTACAGTTCCCTAAACTACCCTTCTCTTTGCAGCTATTCCCCCACTCTGCTTCCAACCCCAAAGCTCCATAAGACCATGATTGTTTTAAGCAATCAGGCAAAAAATAAAGTCATCTTTCTTGAGCAAAATGGAAGATGAAGAGCAGCAGCATTGCTTTGTACAGTTAATATAAAACCCCTTAAACCAATCAGTGTGTCCATTGTGTGCATTTATTGTTCCTTTATTGCCTGTTTTACTTCTTGGGCTTGTCGATCATTTTGGCAGTTCCTATTTTTATATTCTCCCATTGGAGGTATTTCTTTGTTTATATTTGGATCACAGATTTGAGCATTTAAGCACTGTGACATTTTCTGAGTTCATTAGGACGATATTTTCCCCACTGCGTCTTAGTGGTGAAGCCAGTGTGCAAATGTGTTGAGCTGCAGTCATTCTTTTAAAATCAAAGACATTGAAATCTTATAGTCTCTGTAACTAATCTCACCTCCTCTAATAGAGGTGATTTTGTGGAGTTAAAAAGAATCCTGTTTAAGGGCATGTTTGCATTGATTGGCAGGTGTCTCATCACTGGTGTGGATGTGATAGACTGAGGGATCAAAGCGAGGCTCAGAGAATCAGAGTGACACACACCATGCATTCTGTTAACAGGATATTTTATTTTCTAACATGATTCCTGGCTCTTTCTCCGGCACTGATGATTATATAAATGTCTTTATGAAATACTGCTGCCTGGAGGCCGCAGCCATGTGTTCCATTTGCAAAGACACAGAGGTCATTAGATGGAAAATTAAATATCTCGACAACAAAAAAATATCTCAAGGACACTGCCTTTTAAAAAGCACCTGGAGCCAGGTTCAGCCAGTTTCACCCAGAGCTGCAGCGCCACAAATTTAAGTCTTGCAAATTCTGGACATGCAGTTTCAGTTCAAGTTGGAAAAGTAACAGCTGCAGCAGATTGGACTTGCACACACATGCATTTATTGCTTGCATGTGTTTGATGTTTAACACTTTACACTGCAAACCTGCAAAATAAAGGTTTTCTTACATATAGCATTATTTTTCAGATGAAAACTGTGCTCACACTAATTGTTTCTTTTGATTAGCAGAGGGTGGAGTCTTAACTTGACTGTTGTGCTGAGTATCAGTAAAATAAACTTGAGTATTCACTGGTGGAGTAGTTAGCTCTGGACAACTAACTGTCTATTTCAGCTGTAATGATCACACAACGGTAAATTGCAGAATCTATCTTTCTATTTCTAAATCTGAGGGTCGGGACTGAGGCTATTATTTGCCTTTCCTATAGGTGGCGCAGGTTGGTATGTTTGGAACTGGACTGGCAGTGACCCAATAACTGCGCGACACGTGGAGAACGTGCGGTATCCTAAACTTACATTTGCAAGTCCATAAATGTTACATGCCCTTTTGATGATGTGCTTCGAATCCTATTACTGCATATCGCTAACTCGGCTTCTTCTCCGGAGCCTCTGTGCTCCACTGTCTCATAGGTTCCCTCGTATCGCAGCTACACCTGGATCGTGTGTCGTGTTTGTGCTATTGTCATTCATGTCTACCCTGCATCTCTCTCTGGCTCTGTCTCTCTCGGTCTCTCTCTCGGTCTCAATTTCTCTCTCTGTCTCTCCCTCCATTTTGTCAAATGGATTACTGCAAATTTGTTAAGTTGATCTGTTCTGTACGACATCTATTGCACGTCCGTCCGTCCTGGAAGAGGGATCCCTCCTCAGTTGCTCTTCCTGAGGTTTCTACCTTTTTTTTCACTGTTAGATGAATTGAATTGAATTAAATCTGATCAGCAGCTACATTTTAAAATGTCTAGTCTTAATTATGAACACCTTTAAAACCCAGAGGGACGACTTGTTTTCCATCCTGATTTTTTTTTTTTTTTTTTTAAACACCAGACATAATCTGGGCAATAACAATTTCTATCAAAAGATTTTTATAATTGTATGGCAGTGGTACAAGATTTTGGTGTCGGGAGCATTCTAGTTTCTGGTTCTGGTTGGGAACCTATCGGCTACTATCTGACAACGATTAAGCTTCTTTTTTTTTAGCTATTTTCTACTTTATCTGTTCATACAGATTAGCCGAACGTCTTGGCCCAGATATCCACTGGCTACATCGGAACCTTCTGAAATATTTGCTGTTGCCCCCGGAGGTTTAGCGCCGTTGCACCGATAGTCGATAGGTTCCAAGATTGGGGCAATAATAACAATCCCAAACTGTATCTGTGCACACACATTATACACCAGGTTAAACCAGGATAACATGCTGTAAATCCAGAGTCAGTATTCCACTATCTGTGTTGGTGACCGTGTTATCTACCTGGAGATGCAGCCTGGTAGGTGATCTTTCCATCTGTGCGCTCGGGGACTGCAGTGTGACAGATGGCCATCATGGTCATGAACTCCAGGATGACAGCAGCTGTAGGCTACAGGAAGTGGAGAGGACACTTTGACTTTTAATGTTCTTTAATAAAATACGTTGCAACAGAGCTGAAACAAAACAACTAGAATGACACTGATGATACTGTTTGACAGACTCTGACTCGCCTGCATGACTTATAGCTGATGCACATGTGTCAAATAAATGACACACGTGCACGTACAATGTATGCACTGTAGATTTGGGGCATGTAATTTGGGAAGTGTAAGTCTTAGCAATTGTTGAAGGCTTTTTGTGGCATGAGGTTTGCTGCATCAGAAAAGTTAAGTTCATCTCATCTAGTACAGCAAGTAGGCATTAAATCCACACATTACGTTTGGAATATCGTTGAGCTAAATGCTGTCTGACTTGCTCTACAGACTCCATTTAGTGTTGTATAGAACCAAACCACAAGAAATGTAAAGCTAGTTGTCTGGTGTCTGGCCATTACACATGCCACGTCATCATAGTGTGGTTTGCATTCACGCAGATAACCTTTTAGAAAATACCAACTACAAATCAGGGAACTGCACTAAAAGTGAAACTTATCTATGCTCTCTTTAAAGCTTAACTCCATTTACAAAAACAGTAATTTTACCTCGCTGAACATGGGAGCTGCTGGTCTACTGCTGCCTCCATCAGTTAGTTTGTTTGTTTTATTGGGTGACTTTGGGGTTTCAAAGGGTTAGTTCAGATTTATCAAAGTCACACAATAACACAAACTAACTGACTGATCAAAGCAGTGGTAGACCAGCAGTTCCTGTGTTCAGCAAGGTAAAATTACTCTTTTTGTCAGTGGAGTCTGGCTTAGAAGTGAGCATAGAGCATCACTTTTAGTTCAGTTATCTGTCTGAAAAGGGTTTCTGTTGGGTAAGTACTGAGCATACAACTGGATAAATGAGACTTGGATTATACTGCATATGTTTTGATATAGTTTTGCTGTTGTTAAACTCCTATCAAGTATTTTCTTCATTTTTGGATTCTTTGACCACCGGAGGCATCTAAGAAAAGCAGTGTTTTCCTCAAGAATTCAACATAACACAGGGTGAGTAACAAATATACAAACGGTTGCTTGGGGGGTAATGTATTTCATTTAAGTAGCCATTTACTCTACATGTTGTTTTTTAAAGCCACCTTCGGGTGTTTCAGTTCCTGAAACACATGTGGCTCAGGATCAGCCAGACTAATGACTGCTGGTAAAAACCCAGAAGGATCCCACTGACAGACATTTGTTCATGCGTGTGCATGCAAAATAAATGTGCTTCATTTAATGAAAAAGAGGGCCTAATTTATACACTGAGGGCATTTTGCATTAATGAGGGGAATATGACTAACTAGCCGAGGGGTGGAACTCAGACAGGCATCTGCTGAGGCTCCTGTCTGAGGCTGCAGGACCACCAGCTTCTAGTCAGTGAGGCAGATATCAGGTACCTTCAGGGCTGCGCCAGGCCTGAGTCATATAGCAAACAGTAATCAGGCTGCTGATGGTCATTAAAAATGAGTTCAATAACAGAGGAAGCTCACGATGTTAGTGCACAAACATTACAGCAACAAATGAACGTACGACGGTGACACAGAGACTCTGCAGCAGATGTAAAAAAGAAATATATGCCATGCTATGAATTGTTGACTCCTTATTACTTAAAAACATCTGCTGTTCTCTTCCCTTGTCAAACAAAAGGCTGGGTAAACACACACACACACACACACACACACACACACACACGGTATTGTTAAATTTGCTCTTTCTGTTGGCCATGGCAACTCTGATGAGAGATCTCGAACAGGGAACAAAGGAGTAAATGAATGGGGGAAGGGGGGAGGGGGGGGGGGGTCAAAGGGCCTCTTGTAAATGAAAGTACACAGAGTCTATTACAGTCCAGGTGGCTTTCAGAGCCCTCTCTGCCTCCTAGCAGCATGCTAATCTGGTCTGGGCTGACAGGTATCCTCTGAAGGACATGTCAGTGTGTGTGTGTGTGTGTGTGTGTGTGTGTGTGTGGTCTTATATTTTTATCTTCAGGAGGAGCCAGTAGATTTATTTTTAACACTGGGAGCGAGAACATTTTTTTGAGAGTGCCGACATTTTGGACAGTCCTCACCTCTTCTCGGGGCTGTTTGAGGGTTTCAACTTGGTTTTGGGTTTGAGGTTAGAATAAAGTTTTGGTTAAATCTGGAGTAAGGGTTTCAAGTTTGGAATATAATTTGACATTTTGGGAGTATCTTTGCCTGGCATCCTAACTGTGACGAAATCACAGCACTGAGCCAAGAGACAGTCCGGCCTCTAAAAGCCTTATATAACGACAACTTGATGTGTTTACTCTTTAAATTAAATAAACAAGATATTGCATGTTAATTAGTGAGATTTCGTGGCACTGATAGGTAGATTTTCTCACCCTTGGACAAAATCAGACTTGCAGTTTCTCGCTGCTTTCTATATGCTAAGCTAAGCTAACGGTCTCCTAGATCCAGTTTGAATTTAAAAAGACAGATAAGGATGTGGTACCATCTCATCCAACTCTTCGCAAGACAACAAGTAAAAGTATTTCAAAAAGACTTTACTACTTCTTTGGGGTTATGAGCTAAGGGATGGATTGTATCAATGACGCAGTGTTCATTTCAATAACCAAAACTATGACAAAAATTAGTGTTTCATAATGAAGACAAGACGTTAAGGAGATAAAAATAGATCTTTGATAATAAAAACTGTGACGAAATGTATGTTTTGTTTTCACTGACAAGACCAGACGGGACTAAAAAGTCAGCGGTGGCCTATCAGCCACTTTAAGTCAGAGGAGAGGAAAACAGAATGATTAAATATTTTATGAAACGCATCTGCTGGAGAAAGGAAAAAATTCTGTCTAAATTAAATTTCAACACTTAATAAAACTAAAATGTAATGACTTTTTGTCAACAAATTCACTTCGAATTTTGTGCTATGGACCTCTCCTTGAGATGTGTCTTTAATAAAGTATGAATTGAACTGAAATTGAATTTGACTAAAACTATGACAGATAAAAATGACTAAAATGTGACTGAGACAAGCACTTTCATCTGAAGACTAAATGTAAAACAGCTGCCAAAACCAACACTGCAGTTATGGTCCTCACAAGTACAGAAGTCAAACGTGTGTTTGCGACCCAGGTTGGTGGTAACCTACGCAGAGGGCAGGGCCCGTCGTGAGCTTTGCTCTGATGGCACAATTAGAAGTGACAGCTAATACTGTGCTGCCAGCTATCACCCCCACTGACTCCTGGGTAATCTGTGACACGACAGCAGTGACAGACACTCATCACTTCAGACGTGGCCAGTGTGGAAAAAGTTGAAGGGGTCAAAAGAAAATAAAGCAAAGAGCCCAGACGGACGAGCAAGCAAGCGAGCAAATACCCATGAAGGCTGCTGGAGCTCTGCGGGCGGAGAACATGTCCAGTGAGAGAACATGAAAATCACCAGAGGGGATGTTTATTTTTGTCAGCACTGTTAATTCCCCTCTCCTCCAGTCTGCCTTCCCCCTCAACACTGTATCAACACTACTCCTACCAATAGCCCGCGGCAACACAAAAGTGTTGTTAATGATAAGGATTAGTAATGTTTAAGTTAGAAGCGTCCTGATGGCCATAAGGACAAAGTGTGTGAGCTGTGAGACCATGAGGTGTTAAATGAAATGTATCATTTAATTTAGTATCTATCTGTCATAAAAGGAATGGGGAAGCATTGTGGCTTAAAGGTTGGAGATAATGTCATTCATAACAACCTTAAAGGTATACTATGCAGGATTTTTTTTTTTTAATTTACTGACTCCCAATCATCACTTATGACCCACTCGAAATGTGTGGTGGTGTATTTATCTGCCCTCTGCCTTTATTTTTGTATTTTCGTCTTTTTTTTGCTGTGTTCAGGACGTTCATGGCAACAGTGTGCAGGTGAGGTTGGGACTTGATAAAAAAAAATAGTGACCAGGTGCCAGACTGTAAGCAGCATGCATCCAAAAGAAAGCTACAAAAATGCAGACACAGTAGAAGCAAATGTAAAACTCCTTCAACAGTACAGTGGTTTGTAGCGTACGTACAAGTAGTGCGGGGAGGAGGGGCCATGTTTCTTGCGTTTACAACAGTAATATATCTTTAAGGTTTCTCAAGTATAATTAAAGAAATAGTACAACATTTTAAAAATACCCTTTCATGCTCAGAGACAAATGAGAAGTTCAATACCACCCTAACGTCTGTGGCCAGAAACCAGTTAGCTTAGCCTAGAACATAGACTGGAAACAAGGGCAAACAGCTAGCTAGTGACTTCCTGAAGTCTTGTCACCACCGTAAAACTGTGAGGCAACCAGTGGAAATTCAGGGAAGTCAAGATTTTACATTTCAGTTTTGTACAGATTAAACTAACAAGACATACGGTGTTAATTACAGACCTTTAGAGGTGCAGGAAGGTGGATTTTGTTTGCTTTAGACAGAGCAAGGCTAGCTGTTTCCTACGGTTTCAAGTCTTTAGGCTAAGCTAAGCTATGCTAAGCTAAGATAAGCTAAGCAACTGCTGGCTGTAGCTTCATATTTACTGTACCAACAGTAGAGGGGAATCAATCTCACCAACTAACTCCTGGAGAGAAAGCAAACAACTGTATTTTAGAAATATCTACATATCCCTTTAGTAGCAGTGCCTTTATAGAGAAGGTAAAAATACTTAATGCTTGGTGAACTTTGTGAGACAAGGGCGCCATATTTGAGGTAAGCTCTCTGTTACCTCTATTACCAAAGTGCATACACTCAATCCAAAAACAAGACAGTTATCAATATCTGGTTATGTTCTTGAAGGTAATGCATCTAGGTCTGTGCTCCAACCATGGGCTGCGAAGTCATATGGATCTGTATTGTTTATCGTGATTTGTTAGTCCAAATACCTATGCTTGACCACCATAGCAGGCACAACATTGCAGCATCGTTTTCACAAGATGGCGTCCCCCCCATCCAAAACATTTAACACAGTGTGACATGAACATCACGTTCTCTATTGAGAGTTAACCTGCATTAAACTTCAAAGCTTTCAAAACACATGACAGCATCGTCACAGGAGTCTTGTCACATAATAGAAGGGGACTAGGAGAAGGCAAAACTATGACTCATAAAAGTGCGACAACATTAAGACATCCACCATCAACAAAGCATTAGCACAACTACAACACAATATATTAATCATAAGCAAAATCATTAGCAGAGATTCAGAGAGACCGTGGTTGGTTATGCACTATAATTAGCAGTGGGCGAGGGGGCTATCAGTATGAAAGTAAAGCAGATCCTCGACAAACTCAATGTGTGGAGAGATTCTGCTGTCATAACAAAGCAAACATCACAGTGGGATTACTGCCTTCCCTGGGCGGTGCTACTGTACGTAATTAGATGTGACATTCTGCCTCCCACACGCTGTTCTGCAGCTGAGTGACTCAACCAGCCAATCAATCACAGTTTGCACCCCTTTCATTACCACAGGTGGCCTTTACTGCTCCCTCCAACATCCTGAGACAAGATCCTAAATGCATGTACGAGTCCATATTTTGAGACAAAGGCACGACTACTAAACATCTGATTTTCTTATGTTCTTTTTGGGCAGGTTTCATATTCATAAATTCATATAAATGTAATCACTCTGCAGCAGTACAGATCCCTGCAGTGGAAAAGCAAATAAACCTGCTTCATCCTGTCAGAATAAGATAATTAGGTGGAGTGTTTACAATGTCCCGTAAAGAAAACCTCAGCAGGAATTCAATCAAACGAATATTAAACGGATTCAGTCAATCTGTCTATCAAAACATGCCACACTGATCCGAAGAAAATGACCAGAAAATTATACATGCCACTAAATATCGCAGCCTTTTCACCACTTTTAAGACACAACATAAACACAAGTCCACCACATCACTGAGGTCCACTTAAGATGGCAAGAAGACACTTTACAACCAACCACAATTAGATTCAAAATCCTTCTTAGTTTTCCTAAACAGCAGCCATCAATGCAGACGGGTTGCGAGGAACCCTGACATTACTTACGTGATTACTTTGGAGGTTTTCCAGTAAGCTCGGGTCATTAAATCCCTCCTCGTCCAATGATTGTGTGCTGTGGCTGGAAAGAAGAGACGGAGAAGTCAAGAAGACAGAACACACTGGAGTACTTGAACAGCCAACTGGAACATTCTGTTGTGACAATAGATTAGTAAAGAACATATAATTAATTTGTTTCATCACCAGAGCATATTCTGACAGCAACAGGAGAGAATAAAATTTTCCACAAGCCTCTGACAGTTTTCCAGTTACAGTAATAAGCATGATATAAGTGTTTATGTACCAACAGCAAAAACGAAGCCTCTTGGAGCCTGCATTGAAAACGCTATGATTTCTCATCACATTTAACACAAATACTCCCTAAAGAACTGTCAACCACTGTGCGGCCTGGCAGGCAGTGGCAATACAGACTGTATAAAAGAAGTAGACGTAGCCTCCGGGTCTGGAATGTGAAGCCAATGCCTAAGTGCCGTAAAGTTGCATCCTTTCTAATGGCCAGCAGGGGGTGACTCCACTGGTTGCAAAAAGAAATCCGGTTGTATAGAATTAGAAAATGGCCGTACCTCTCACTTGATTTATTACCTCAGTAAACATTTTCCGAATGAGTTTAAGGTCTTAATCTTGAGCTTCAAGTCTTCCTCTATACAGCATGAGGTTAATTTTGTAAATTATGGTCTGATTTAGAGGTAAAATTAAAGCAGAGTACACTTTAGGGTGTGGCTGCATTCTTTCTAATGGCCAGCAGGGGGAAAATCCACTGATTGCAAAAAGAAGAACGACTGCATCGAGACAAGTTGCTATCACTGTGACCTCGTATTAGGTACAGCTGATTCATACTGTGCCTGAGTATGATTGCCCGTCACTCAGCTTTCACATTAATTATGTTGCTCTGTACCCGAGTACACTTGCGTCATCATCGACATGACATTTTTATTGTGTTACAGTGTAGAAGAGGGCACCACAGACAAACACTGCTGCCCCAGGGACCATCATAAGCGGGGAGCAGCGAGGCGAAGGCTGAAGGAGGTTTGTGTTTGTGGTCAAGGCGGCAGCAAAGCCAGATCTGTCTGCCGTCTGATACAGCAGCTTCAGTACTTAATTAAGACTGTTTGATAACTGGTTAAAAACTCCTTGTAGTTATGTTGAATAGCAGTCCGCTTCCGTGTTTTGGTACAGCTGGTGTTCACACCAGATGCATTTCGTATTGCAGTACACATGAACTGTACTCGACACTACCTTTTCAAGTGGACTCAGGCACGGATCGGCATACCATGCCTGGGTACGGTACACAGTGTTCACGCTAATCAAATGAGTTAGACTTTGGCGTCCAGTGTACTCAGATCTGAGCCCGTGTCCCTGATGTGAAAGCCTTAGGCCTTAGCCAGATTCACCCCTCACTTATAGCTCCAAAAGACCAAGATAGCAACGGCCAAAACGCCAAACTTGAGGCTTCAAAACAGTACTCCACAAACCAAGGCTTGATGTTACAGTGTCTACGTCCACTTCTTTTATACCATCTATGAATTGCACACAGTATTCTTGCCACAACCTAAAGAAAAAACACTACAACTATAGATTATAACTACTGTCAATTTGACTGTTGATTATTTTCTCGAGCCGTATTTTGCTATCAATATAAAAGCATCAAATCTAAAGCTAGAATCAGTGAATGTGTAGCATTTTTTGCTCAAAAAAGTTTGGAAATACTGCCCAAATAGTTGCCAAATAATTTTCTGTTGACCAACTAATCAATTAATCAACTGATCTTTTCAGCTCTAGATAAAACTAACGTGCGCTGAGACCGGCACCACAACACAGATCTCAGACGGGTGCTGTGTGCCATCGGTATTGACATTTGTTGAGAAAAGTATCAACCGCAATGCAGACAGAATGCAAATGCAGGTCCCCTGGGCTTCAGTAATGTGATGTACAGTGTGACTGTTTGGGATTCTGTCCATGCCGGCAGAAGCGGATCATCCTTTGAGAAAGCAATGTCCTGAAATGGGACATTATTATTTCACAATGCACAAAGAATCCACACTCATTCATTTATTCATTTCCCCCCTTTATATATTTATCATTTTCCCCTCAGTCATTTCCATAAATAATAAATGGTGTTCCCCTGCTTTAGAAATTAAACAATGCAAGAGGAACTGCTTACAAGGACAGAGCAGGCAGGCTGAATATCTGGCAGCGAAAGGAGACCATATTACTCATACACTAATCAAAGCCAAACCCTAATAAATTACTGGAATACAATTAGTCTCTCATACTTCATACTACATCCAGAAATGCTCTCAGTTACTGGCAAGATGCAAAATAATTCAATATTTTTCATTCCATTAGGAATATGGCAAAAAAAAAAAGCTACAATCTTTCATCAACAACAGAAAGTCATGCCGAGGTGGAAAAACAAGATTGTAGAGGACCTTGCAGAGAAGACCTTGTTATTGATAAAAGGAAAAGATGTTTTTTTATCCCCCTAACCAGCCACTCACCGGCCGTCCAGCAGGGATCGATTCATGATTCTGTGATAAACAGAGTGCTATAGATCAGGTAGACAGCAGCTTTGTCCGTGGCACTGGGGCTTGATAGAAACGTTACCGAGGCTGCCATTAGCAACCATAAAAGTCCTTTTAATCCCCACAGGATACACTGTTCAGATCCCTCAGAGCCCAACAGCCGACCGGCCGGTAATACTCCCATCTACTGCACCGCTAACAGAGGTTTGGGAGGAGAGAAATATAGGGGTAAACACAGCGATGCCATCAAACAGCAGCCCTGGAGTCAATATTGTGTTACACCTACGTAGACGCACTGGAGGTTAGGGAAATTTATCACAGGAGCAGGTTTCATTAAAACATGTCAGGGAGAATCAGCTAATAAAGTCTGCTTTTCTGAACACCCCACATGCATATTGTAAATTTATTATGAGGAGGAGGATGTTTCAGCTGACTATAAAGCTTAGTTTTGTAGCATATAGCATAAGATATATTTTCTGATTACAGCAGGCTGCATCCATGTGACATACTTCTACATGTATGTATCCAAGTTATATTTCAAGAGACTTCTAAATTCATGTTTGAAATGAAAACATGTTCTGCAACAAAGGCTGAAAAACGACAGTATTTTTGACAGAAAATCTTTACAGTTATTATTACTGTTTCCAACCCTTGTACAAGGGAAGGAAGCCCTGAGTTTTTCTCATCTGCAGCAGCAGCAGCGTAGTTTGCCATGTCGATTGTCTTGATGAAATTTCCGAGGCACGGGGCTGGGTGTGGAGGACGGTCAGCTATTGATTATCTGCCAGCACACAGAGGTCCTGTCACTATGGGAACGAGGGTGCTGGCTGTTCGCAGTCAATAGCCGCTGACTGGTCTCTGATCAAACCTGTGACACGGCATGCTGTCCCTGGAAGTAATACATTTATAACTGACCTGTGTCAAGAAGGCAGTGTCCGACCCTGGACTGAGACAAGCTGTGATTTAAATTAACCTCAATTCAAAACAGAACCGTGGGATTAATAAGGTGGAATTTATACTTCTGCGTTGAATCGACACCGTACCCTACGCCGAAGCCTGACACACCTCCCCAGAAATGTAACTGCGACGCAGACTTCCTGTCTATTTTTGTAAGCTGAAACCATTTCCCTCAGTGCAAATGTAGGTTTTATTTACTTTAATTTCACAGATAAGAAGCAAGAAATTGTTAGAAAACATGCTAAAACATGCTAAAAACATTAGCATTTCACAGAAACCCCGTCACCGACTATTGTTTTGGAAGTGTAACTGCAGAGTGACACAGACACACCGCCGCACAAATATAAATGCTCACAAAGTCGTAGGCCATGCGCGTAGGCTACAGCATAAGGTCTGCCACACAAGTATATATCCCGACTGATCCAGTACTGGTTTTGTTTTTTGTTTTACATCTTTCATCAAGCAACAAAACACACATTTATTTTCCCCTTGTTCCTGTATCCCCGAACCTTATGTATAAATAAGGCATCCGACTCAGTTGTTTCAGTGAGAAGAAAAAAAGCCTTAAAAAGAGACATGCCTTCATGGAAGCTGGCAACTTCCTTTAAAGCAGCAAGATCCAACATTTTGGCATTATAGGCATTAACAAACAGTCCTCAATCCCCCATGCAAAATGGATGAGACACGCCCATGCTGTTACTGCAGATCTCAACACTGTAGCAGATGGATCTCAGAAGTAGGACTGTGTGTACGTGTGTGAAAGAAAGAGACAGAGAGAGAATAAGTGGGAGTGAAGCTTCCACCTCCAAAGTTAGTTTGATGTTAACTGGTGAAAAGGAGACTGTGTTGCACAGCTTCGACACGACATACAGCAAAAGACTGGTCTATCAAACCTGCTGAATGTACAAGAGCGAGGGAGGAAGCCACAAACAGAACCACTCAGAAGTCAACAATAACTCCAATACAATACTGGCAGCATACACATATATATATATATATATATATATATATATATATATAACATTTGTTTAAGGCTGCTCTTTCACATCCACAGATATATATGTATACAGAGTGAATCCAGAGCCACAGTCACATACAACACGTCCAAAGTGTACTCAACGACCGCACAAAGAGAATACAACAAACAAACACTGAGGTTTTGTGTTCAAAGTCACGACTTCCACAAAGGCAAGGCAGCACCAATACATCACAGAAGCGAGGAGCGATAAAAAAATACGATCACCATCTCACACCCAGTCATCTTACCAGTCATCCTCCGCAAAACTACCATCCTCAGCCTCGGGGGCGTGACTGTTGGAGAAAAAATGATCTTACTGACAGAGTCTGTTGTTAGCATGTTTTGTGACTGTACAGACACCAGGGTTGGATTAAAGATGGGTTTGATTATGAGCTGGCAGGTGTTAGAGTATGATAGGTCAGATGCTGGGAAGGACTGCAGCTGAGGGGTTGGTTAGGTCGACAGGAGTAATTACAGCAGGTCCTCTGATCATTTACACGATACTGATCTCATGTGTGCACACTAGGAACCGGTTAGCTTAGCTTAGCAAAAAGATAGCTAGTGCTGCTCTATCCTAATGGAAAGAAACATGTCAATAGCTTACTAATTCACATATCATACCTTAGCAAAGCTCACAGCAAAACAGTCCAGCACATAACTCCCTGTAAAACCACATCTTTCCATTTTTACACTATGGTTTTTGTACGAATTAAATGAAAATAGACAAGTGTTTCTGCTTTAACTTATCATTATGAAATAAATGTTAATAACACAATGTTATGGCTGTAAAATAATGACACCATCTGCATTTACATTTGTTCCCTATAAGCCTCACTGTCACTTCGCAATTCTGTCTGCCTCCACAGACGATCTCCCGGGAAAGTGAGGGCTCAATTAACGTTACAACGGAAGTGCTTTAACCATTGAGGATAGCGCTTTTGTTTTCCTCTGTACCTATCTGTAGCTATCACCAGTTACCAAAGAGTATCACTATAAGTTCGTTACAGTTACTATATTCAGTAGGGTAAATGGCGGATGGTGGAACAACCGAAGTAACTGTGAAAAACAAAATACAGTGTGTGCTGGCTCTAATGGAAACAGAGAGTGATCCGGTTGTCTTTGCGCCCGCAGTGCCAACAACAATGCACTTGGAAATGTTGAATGGGAAAAGTTGTCTGATTCCATTTGAAACAAACAAGATATATTGTCTTTAATAGCACATTATGGTGGTGCTATTAGGTCATAGTTGCTAAAACAGAGCAGCTTAATCATATTTCTTTACTACTTGCTATTGTGCCAATTTAGTTCAGCTTTAATTTAGTTTCCTCTACTAATAGAGCATTTAAGGTAAAAGTTACTGATTTATTAAGTGCAAGTTTTTGCTAATTATTTTCCTGTTAGTGCTCCTTACAATTTAACACACGCACTGGCATCATTTCTTAAGTTATAATTAACAGCTGAAATGTTTCTTTTCACTCTGATTTCAAGCGGCAGATGTAATACTGTAAAAACAAAGCCACTGTATATGCTGCTGTTCTATATCCACTTGTGTTGTGCATGTTATGTCAAATGTCAGTTCTTTCACTCATTAATATCAACTAATTTTGGTAGAAAATACACAATTCATTAAAAACTTACTAGTAAGAATGAAATTCACCACTCCAATAATAAAGTATATTTTCTATCAAGTTTACTGTAGTGAAACCTGAAACATGACTAGTCAGTTAGCAGCTCTTTTTTGTGGTTTGACTGATTGTCTGATTGTCAAAAAATAAAGCACCAAAACTGTTAGGACATATAGATAAATCTGATACTGAACAATAATTAAATATAACTTGGTTCTAACATATTAAAGATATCACACTGGGGACATTTTGCAAAAATGTTTTAGGAGAAATTTCAACAAATTAGAATAGAGGTAGAGCTGCATATTGGCAAGAATCAAGCGACATAACTGGTGTCATAATTCAATATATCCCAGTATCGATAGCAAGGGGATATATTGAAATTAATTTAAAATCGTATTTTAGGAACTAGCAGCGCACCCTCTGTGGCTCTGTCTGTTTGATAGCCCCAACACTGCTATCTAGCAGTCGGCCATTCAAACACAACAGAAAATGAATCACTGCCACAAATCTTTGCACATAAATTATTAACTTAAAAATCTTTCATGTTTTTAAAAATCAATACAGTATCACAGAACATAATATCACGATACTCAAGCGTATGGTGTTGTATTGATATTTTCTTACTGCCCTAATTAGGAGGAGAAAATCCCAAACCAAGAAAGCCAGAAAAGAAACAGGAGGGAATTTATAAATGTTTCGAAATAATTTCATTTTAGTAAGAGGTGCTACTCTCTCGTTCCTCATCAGGCAACAGCAGGAATTTGCAGTTACAGCTAAAGCTGCAGTGTGTGTGTGTGTGTGTGTGTGTGTGTGTGTGTGAGCACTCCGTGTGTGTTTTCAAGGCCACCAATGAATGCAGCAATGAAAACAACAATGTTTGAAACTAAATGTGGTCAGAGTGCACACTGCTCTAAAATGAGGCAACAAATTATTTTGACATCTCTGCTCTGGCAGACTAACTGCAGTGCAGCGTTTTGTTAACTGTGAGGAGTGGAGCCGACCAGACGCTGTGCTCCACTGAACATTACAGCTCTCCATCTGATTCCAGCTCAGTTTGATTCACGCTGCGAGCCTGTTCACTCTTATAGCTTCAGAACAGCAACACTGTGGTTATCTGCATTAACAACAAACCAATCTGTCTGCATGTGGGCTGACGTACAATCTAGCACATACAGTACAGGCCAAAAGTTTGGACACACCTTCTCATTCAATGCGTTTTCTTTATTTTCATGACTATTTACATTGTAGATTCTCACTGAAGGCATCAAAACTATGAATGAACACATGTGGAGTTATGTACTTAACAAAAAAAGGTGAAATAACTGAAAACATGTTTTATATTCTAGTTTCTTCAAAATAGCCACCCTTTGCTCTGATTACTGCTTTGCACACTCTTGGCATTCTCTCCATGAGCTTCAAGAGGTAGTCACCTGAAATGGTTTTCCAACAGTCTTGAAGGAGTTCCCAGAGGTGTTTAGCACTTGTTGGCCCCTTTGCCTTCACTCTGCGGTCCAGCTCACCCCAAACCATCTCGATTGGGTTCAGGTCCGGTGACTGTGGAGGCCAGGTCATCTGCCGCAGCACTCCATCACTCTCCTTCTTGGTCAAATAGCCCTTACACAGCCTGGAGGTGTGTTTGGGGTCATTGTCCTGTTGAAAAATAAATGATCGTCCAACTAAACGCAAACCGGATGGGATGGCATGTCGCTGCAGGATGCTGTGGTAGCCATGCTGGTTCAGTGTGCCTTCAATTTTGAATAAATCCCCAACAGTGTCACCAGCAAAACACCCCCACACCATCACACCTCCTCCTCCATGCTTCACAGTGGGAACCAGGCATGTGGAATCCATCCGTTCACCTTTTCTGCTTCTCACAAAGACACGGCGGTTGGAACCAAAGATCTCAAATTTGGACTCATCAGACCAAAGCACAGATTTCCACTGGTCTAATGTCCATTCCTTGTGTTTCTTGGCCCAAACAAATCTCTTCTGCTTGTTGCCTCTCCTTAGCAGTGGTTTCCTAGCAGCTATTTGACCATGAAGGCCTGATTGGCGCAGTCTCCTCTTAACAGTTGTTCTACAGATGGGTCTGCTGCTAGATCTCTGTGTGGCATTCATCTGGTCTCTGATCTGAGCTGCTGTTAACTTGCGATTTCTGAGGCTGGTGACTCGGTTGAACTTATCCTCAGAAGCAGAGGTGACTCTTGGTCTTCCTTTCCTGGGTCGGTCCTCATGTGTGCCAGTTTCGTTGTAGCGCTTGATGGTTTTTGTCACTCCACTTGGGGACACATTTAAAGTTTTTGCAATTTTCCGGACTGACTGACCTTCATTTCTTAAAGTAATGATGGCCACTCGTTTTTCTTTAGTTAGCTGATTGGTTCTTGCCATAATATGAATTTTAACAGTTGTCCAATAGGGCTGTCGGCTGTGTATTAACCTGACTTCTGCACAACACAACTGATGGTCCCAACCCCATTGATAAAGCAAGAAATTCCACTAATTAACCCTGATAAGGCACACCTGTGAAGTGGAAACCATTTCAGGTGACTACCTCTTGAAGCTCATGGAGAGAATGCCAAGAGTGTGCAAAGCAGTAATCAGAGCAAAGGGTGGCTATTTTGAAGAAACTAGAATATAAAACATGTTTTCAGTTATTTCACCTTTTTTTGTTAAGTACATAACTCCACATGTGTTCATTCATAGTTTTGATGCCTTCAGTGAGAATCTACAATGTAAATAGTCATGAAAATAAAGAAAACGCATTGAATGAGAAGGTGTGTCCAAACTTTTGGCCTGTACTGTAAGTCACAACTGTGTCCAATGTACATGTCACATCAAAATATATTTTTCAGAGTTTTGTCACACAAGTACATTTTTAAAAAACATGCTTTCACTCAGCTCCAAACTAATAACACTCAGGAGGATTCTGAGAGCCTTTCTAACCTAAACTGTATCTCTCCTTGAGATTTGGACTCCAATCCAGTGGAATTAATTAATGTCTACACCCTTGGGGTTGGCTTTATTAATTACAGCAGCACTTAATTTGTGGTGAGGAACACGTGCAGGCGGCAGTGTCAGGGGGGGCTTTCTGTGTGTGTGCTGGCACCAAATTACAAGTCACGCCACAGAGTAGTGGGAGGGGAATGTTTTATCTTCATTTTTACTCAAATTATCTCTTTCTTTTTGGCACAAGAATATACGACTACTTCCCGAAGAAGAGTCAAACACTTTGAAATCCGTCCTTGTACAAAAAGTAAATTAAAATCGGTGCTGAAGGAGCATTCATGTAAGCTGCTTCCAGAAGAAGAGACATGTTACTGACAGAGAATGCAAAGTTAAATTAAACAATATCTGCCATACAGCCAATTCCATCCATATATCATGATTAACCTGAGGCAAGACAAATGGATGCAGTCGGATCAGACATCCACAATAACAATATGAAGGATGTCATCAAATGTACACTGTTACAATGTGCAGATTCAAGCTATTTGTCTGATAAATGCGACTCTAAAGAATTCATTATGCATTTATGACATTAAACATATCTGCTTATATACTGTAAAGGTCTAAAACTTTAAAAAGAGAGACAGCAGATTTTTTACATCGAACAGCACAATGTTATTATTTTCCTAGATACTGGTTAAACGCAACACTCAGTTTTAGAAATCTTGTGTCTGAATCTGGAAAGACTAAATTAAAAAAAACACATTATAAAACAGACAGTTCTGGTCCTTGATTATGATTAGCTGAGCTGCGTTTGAAGTAGCTGTAAAATACTCTATGAACACACAGCTGTGATAGTATTACAGTTTCACTATAACTGTGCCAATCAGTCACCTATTGTCATTAGGGACGTGGAGCTAAAGAAGACAATCGCAATCATTTTCTGTCAGGGTTAGAAAAGTCAGAAGTAATGCAACACTGTCATTTAATGAATGCACACAAAACTCCACAAAGATGCCACAGGAGAAACAAAGAGCCTGTGGGGATTTATGTTTGAGCAGCCAGAGAACCAACTGTGTTGGGTCATTTCATTGGAGAACTACCTGTCGTTGCTGCTGCCCAATCCACCGGCCTTTATCTCCATCAAAAGTGGACAAACTCCACCTACAATCTATAATAAGTAAGCAATGTAAATTTAGCTAGCTTGAATTTGTAGCCTATTATGCTCATTTGTCTTCTAAGTTAACTACAGTATGTTGTCAATTACTAGCAAGTGACAACAGCATGGGAAAAGAGAGCGTAATAGTTTCTGATGGTTGATACATGTGTCATTTATTTATCTTCCGTAACTGCTTATCCTGTTGGGGGTCGCGGGGGGGCTGTTTTTGTTGCTGTGCTTATTCTACAGAACTTTGCCAGTTATATGAGTGACAGGTAGGAGCATCACGCCCCTTAGCCGATCACTGTAAACCCCAGCCTGGTTAAAATCAACACCGACAGATACCAACAAACACATCAATGCTCTGTGATGTCATTCTGCCATATTTCAATAAGCAGTGAGATAAACCTCAGGTTTAAAGAAAGCAGTTTGCTTGAGGACTTAAAAATAAAGTGAATAAAGTGAAATTAATTGAATGAATTACACAGCTATAGCACCAAAGAGGATTATATTACCATTAAAAAGATAAAAGTGTTATTGTCTGTTGAATTATGAATACAAACCAGTGACCTGCACTGTAAAACAGTGTTTGAATCTAACTCTCCCAACTCTTATTTTGGGAGCCCAGAAGAGAAAGAAGAGCGGGGCCAAACGATGGCATCATCAAAACGACATCGCCTCATTAGAACTTGCCTTTTTCTCTCCTGCTACGAAACACTCATCCATATTTATCAGTTGCATAAGAGGGAGTCCTTGTTTCAGAGAATCAAAGTAAAACATCTCTACTCTGGGATGAAGGACAGAGAGACTGCTGCCTCACTTCAGTCTTTGCAGAGGAGGAGTGTCTGTCCCTGATGACCAGCCAGCTTGGCCCAAATAAATAACCATTAAAAAGGGAAGTTATTCTGTAGTCCAAAGACCTAAACGCCAAAAATGACTGCAGCAGAAAAGGAAACATCATCTTGGAGTGATCTTGGAGGTATCACATTATCAACATGTACATTATCACTGCGTAAACTGACGTCACGTTGTCGACCCAGGGATCGGCAATGAGGAGTTGAGGCTAGCAATCAAAGCATAATGAGAGCTTTGGTGCAGAGAACTCCAGATAAAATACTCTCTTTTGTCCTTCAGCCTGCACTTCATCAATCAAGCTTTTAATTGAATCCTAATGGGATTAATCATGTACTGTCACGCCTGCACTTGCTTTGCTTCTGTGAAGATCTGCTCTCCCACTTGTTTTGCATCCACTGAGGCTAATTATCTCTGCACTAAAATGAAATGAGAGTATATTCAGGGGGAAAAAAACATTAAGGGCTGATTTAATGAAATGTTAAAATGAAATAGAATATGCTTTTATGTCGGCGGAGCTGAGGGGAAAAGTTAATTTACGTGGAGTGTGAATTTCGGCTAAATCCCTGTGTTTACAAGAAGATGCTGTACGATCCCAATATTTCAGTTGCTAAATTGTGTCAAGAGATTGTCAACCTCTGCATCCTGTAGGGAAAATACTGAAATGAATAGCCTGTTTTCACAAACACCTCCGACATGACAAACGATGGACGAAAGCCTGTGAAGGAGAGAGTAAAGTGCCTTTGCTTGCAAATGTCTGTCCGCCCTTTATTTATAGTTTATGTTGAGAGGAGCACTGATGCAGCTGCTAATGAGAAGGCAAGGGAGGAGAGAGAAAGAGGGAGAAGCCAGCTGTACTGTGATGCACACTCGGCATTTAATGAAGGTGATGGGAGAGGCAACGGTAGAATATGCAAAGGGGGGAGCACGGGAAAATCAAAAAGAGGGAGAGGAAAGCGGAACGTACCCATAGGCCACACCAGCAATGGTGCACTTCTTGAACTGCATCACGTTGCAGGTCAGTGTCCCTGTCTTGTCGGAGAAAATGTATTTCACCTGTATGGATAAAGAAAGAGAGAATGAGTGTATTTGTTATTCTACAGCAGAGATAGATTGTGTATAAAGTATTAGTTGAACTGTATTGTCTACCTGGCCGAGTTCTTCATTCAGATTGGACGTGCGAGCCATGGCAGGTGTGTTTGTTGGCTCATAGAGCATATCAGTGTCCTGAAACCAATCACAGAGAACTTCTTTAGTGTAACTTCTCTAAAGAAACATTTTTGGTAACAATACAAATTAAATTTCACATCAGTGATTAAAGTAAAAATAAAAACCAAAAATTTATATGAAAACACTCAGTCCTCTCTGTCTTTTTCCCCCTCCAGAAAACACAGAACCAACCGAGCTGCAGGAAGAGAGGCCAACTGAGAACTGCCCTAAATGTTGCTAAAAATTCCTTGCTAGGTTTTTCATTTAAAATTTAATGAATAAAGGGGCTCAGAATAACTTCAGGCAAAAAAAAAACAGTATGCTTCCTCAGCTGAGATATTTGGTGGGGTTGACCTAGTTGCGAAAGATATAAGAGCACAATATTCTAGGTGCTCACTCTAATGTTTCGAGTCAGTCAGGGTGCAGAGAGTTTCGACTTTGCAGTGTTTTAAAAGATTTTCATACATGTTGTGTTTTCTTAAAAATATTCTGTGTATTATGCTAACCATGTCACTTGTACACGTTTAAACGTCAAAACTCAATACAGCGTTGAAACCCAGCTCTTAAACCTGCAATAATTGATTTTTTGGCCACTTGGGGGCAGCACGACAAGCTGTGAACCCCTCATAAAAGTGATATGATGAATGTGTTAGCAAACAGTGGCTTCTTTACACATCGAGAAGACACAGAGCAACATTAGCATTCATTTGGAGTCGTGTTTGTGTCGACCTGACAAATCTAAGTTAAATATCCAGTGTCCTTTTGGCTCTGTTTTGGTCTCTACCACCTCCTGAGGGAGCTAATTGTCTCTGTAGCTGCTAAATGCTTCGCCATGTTCATAAGTTAGCTGCTAACGTTATCAGTTTGACATTTGGTGTAAGGCAGGCAGTGCAAATGTTTGGAAGTGATGTTGATGACAACGGCGAGAGTAAATATAAACTTTTCAAAAAGGAGAGAAAACACTAATGCCGCATTTTCACTGTATGGTATGACATGGCTTTTTGGTACCACCTCAGTCGAAGTTCCAAGCAAGCTAAAAGGTTGAGTTAAAGCACTGCAGACCACTGACTGGTGATTGGTCAGAACAGTCACTAGAACAGCCTGCACAAACCCACAATTTTTAAACAGTCAATCAAAAATTTCAATAGAAACCACAATGCTTTTTTATTCACTTGACCCCAGTTTTAAAAAATGGCATCCAAAACCACATTGTTGTCAAATGATGAAGTGTAGACGTTCCATTATTTGGTTGTCAAACTAAAGATTCAGTGAGTGTCTCATTGGAGACTGATGTCACAGCATAGACAGCATATAAAAATGGACAACGCGTCTCCATCTTCTCAAACTGTACAAAACTGACATACAACTGTGTCATAAGAACTACCTAAAATGACAAAAAACTATCTTTGGAAATTATTTTTTTGATGTGTACTTCAAGTTTTTAGTTTGGCTCATGTCCCATCCACTAACAACGAGGAGGCAGAGTTTATGGCCTACACTGCAGCCAGCCACCAGGGGGCGATAGAGACTTGTCTTGACTTCACTTTTGGGTTCAAATAAACATAAGAAGTTTAGCTGTCATGTCGTCCATCTTTATTATAGTCTATTTGTCATGGCAGTTTCACTCGCCGTCGCTATGGCAATCAGCTGGGAATCCCGCCAATGCTGACATGGTACTATTTGCAGTGGAAATCAAAATAGAGAAAAGCACCTGGTACCAAAAGTGAGTTGAGTTGAGTCAAACCATGCAGCGGATATAAGGCATTAAACTCTCTGAAGAGCTGAAGGGAACTGCAGAGTCTGGTGATAACTCTCTGTGAGCAACTCCCTTTACATACAAGATCCATTGTTGATATAATAACATTGATTATAGCAACTTCAACTGCAGTACAGTACACCATGTTGAAGCAGTAACCACCCACCTCACTTTGTTTATAGAGATTAACTGTATTCCAAATATTTTCTTCAATGAAACTTTGTGCTCACAGCCTGCAATAACACCATGTTACATGTACTCTGCTGCAGGTACTTCTGCTTCAGCAATGCATATAAAGATAGATGTAAGTTATTTTCCTCTTTAAAGTTGTTCTTCAGTTAAGGAAACAGTTCATCCATCTGAAAATTGAGAGCTTAGCTCAGATGAATTGCTCCAACTCACCCAGTTGATGAAAAAGGCCTGGATGAACTTGATAACCTCCAGTGTGACCAGGAGACTGATGGGGATCAGGTTGTTGAACAGGATGATGAAGGTGAGGAAGTTGAGGCCAAAGTTAGCCGCCCCGCCATCTATCAGGGGACGAGTTTTGGACAGAGGGGGAGTGATACACAGGAGACTCATCAGCGCTGGTTCATAAATATTAGTTAGTTAAATGAAAATGCCCAAAGCTACTTCCAGCCAATGATCAACTTTATCCCAATCCACAGAATGTTTTGGGCTAACGTCGTGCATTAGCTGGAATTAACCATTTCTTCCACCCAACCTCATCCTCTTACGACTCAACTGATTAACAGTCCAATTTAATGTCCCAGAGATTCAAAGTAGGGAACAGGGACCGAAGTATCTCAAATGTCATTAGTGTCACAGCAGCAGCCTTGGCATCCAGCATGATCCAGGCAATGAATTCCACAAAGCACTATGCAAAATGATGCTGGCCCCGCCCCCAAAAAGCCCCAAACAATTGGCAATGATCAACATGTAACCCCACTGACACCAAACATGAAAACAGGAGGGATGTGATTTACCTTTCCTCAGCTTGCAGGAGGTGCAAATGTTACCTTCCTCAACCCAAGCCTTGATCTTAGCATTGCGGTTGAGAGGGGCAGCCCTTCCCCATGACAGAACGATTGCAAAACAAAAAACTGGATGGCAGAATGGAAGCTACTGCTACTGGTACAACAACACAGATAGGAGGGAAAACTTTTTTTTTTGTTGTTTTTTTTCAGAAGTGGGGAGGAAGACAAACGTATCGGATGCTCTCAAGACAAAGGAGGGAGATTCAGTCCATAGCACATTCTCAACCAACAAGGAGTGGAAAAGAGGGGGTGGATTATGCCAGCGGAAAAAAGTTTGGGTGTTAATGATGATCACTACATCGCCTCATGTCACTCGATTCTAGTAGCCAGCTTGTTATGTGATGTTAAGCAAGATTTCTGCTATCAGATGAGACAGGGATACTGTGTTGGATCAGTCGAGAGTCACTGACATAAATACACATCAAACCATAGCAAACCAGGACATGCACAAGTCACACAAGTGCAGAAGTACACCTGATGTCTTCTCTTAAAGATATGCAGCTGTAATGTCGGAGCAATATAAGATGTTCTAACCAATCAAGTCAACATAAAATATATTTTATAAGTAATTCACAGCAAGTTGTCGCAGGAATTGGACTGTAAATTGTTTCTGGTTTCATTATTCTGAGTGATCACGTGGCGTATGTACATTACAGTGAGAAGAACACACCTCCTCAACATTTAGGCCCGTCACGATAACTACTTTTGTTGGACGATATAGTCCCGGAAATATTTGCAATGAGCTTCACTATTGTTATTTTGAGATAATTTTTTTTACTAATAGGCTTAGCAACACTTGGAGAACACTGCAGTTACCTCAAAAAAACGGGATGAACGATCTGGGAGCCGGGCCATTTGTTGATGGATTTACGGAGCAGAGGATAAAATTGTTGAAGGGTGAAACTAAAAACGACAGACTTTTGAGCTTGTTATCAGCACTCGGCAAGCTAAAGACTACCAGAGCTGTGCCTCTTACGCACCCAAAGTGCAGCTGCAGGCTACCGATGAGCTACTCTGTTTCGTCGTTTTATTCTTTTCAAGACTTGTGCAAGTATGCGGGTTGGAGAGAATAAAAAACAGAGAATCACTGCGCTCAAGTAAAGTCGGGAAAACCCTGCTCTTAATTCTGGCATCATGATGGCTAAAATGTTGGTGATACCGACAACAGGCAACATCGAGGTCAGCAAAATGACTGAGGTTATGTCCATATATCATATGATAACTTAATTATCGTGACAGGCCTGTCAAATTTAAAAGCAGAAGTAGGTCAAAAAAAGGCATTATCATGCCGTCACTAAAGAGATCAGCAGTTTACCTGCAGAGACATATATTCAATGCTATAGATATAGATTCACAGCTACCTACAAAACTAAGTAAACTGTAGCAGGTGGCATGAATGCACAACAAATTACATTTCACTTTTGCTCTCAGTCTGCATAAAGTTGTCACAATCTATAGGCTTAATGCCACCGATGACCTGTGTCAGCACTCTGCAGCGGGTCAAAGTCAAATGAATTACTCACCAGGCGTGCATAATCGCAGGCCTCTGTGACATACGAGCCTGTGTGACGCGTGGCGGGCCAACGTTGACTCTTCTGCTCCTGTCTGTGTTTAACTTCCAAATGTTGGTAAGTGAGTGAAGTTACAATAATTTAGGAAAATATGGCGATAAATGGGATGTTTAAGATTTGACAATCGCCCCACCTCTCTCTTTTGTCACTGGTTGGATAATATGCACTGGACAGAGCCTCAACAACTCCCTATGGAAGTACAATCAGTCTCAAGATGGACGCCTGCTTTATGACTTACACTCCCCTCATCAGTGTGATGTAGGGTCTTTTAGATGTGGGTTTTAATGCCACTGAGGACAATGGTAAAACCCATACAAAACCAATAGAAGCCAATGTATCTTGTAAAAGAAATAAAAAGGGACAGTGTAAGTCGTAGTGCAAGCTCAAACTGACCAGGGCACAACCTCTCCTACACAGGCCTATCAGGGTACTGAGTAATGGCCAGAGTGTCACGATAATCACTTTGCAGACCAGGTTCAGAGCTTCATCACAACAGAGCAACTGCTGCAGAAACCGAGCAGCCAAAATTGTTTGTGTTGTGTTAATGTCTGTAATATAACAGCTGGAGAGTACATCATGTAAAAACTAAAGTGGTTTTCACCTCCCTCCCTTCCTCCCCTCCCTGTCTGTCCTTTGTAGAAAAGAATCCACACAAGAAAAGAAGACAGAGGCTTTTAGAAAATGTCAGCTCTTGCCCCTTGGGTTGCACCGCATGTTGTGCTCGAGCAATAAACACGTATACGGCTCCCGCTATGAAAAGCTCCCTGGGAACAACCTCATCTCCCTGGCAGTCAAAGTGAATGCTGCTATTCATTTCTCCTAAAAGAATTGAGGGGGAATAAAAAAAATAAGATGAGGGTCTGAAGCTTGGGAACTGCAAAGTGTTTAACGTGGCACAAAAAAAATGGAGGAAAAGTGAGACACTGTTTGCATCAGGCACTGAAAATAACTAGAAGAAGGTATAAGAGAGCTGGAGGGGAAAAACCTATTGTTGGATCCCTGGTATGTGCTTGTCCATGGCATGGGCCCATACAAAGTAGGGCAACCATATAGGGGGCGAGGGTAGGGGGCTTCATTTGCTTAGCAAAGGCAGAGCTTCAGTAAGGGGTTAGTAAGGGAGGGTCATTCACGGATGGCCAAGGCTTTTAAATGGTTGTTACCTGGAGCTGTTAAAAAAACGACAACAAAGAAAACAACAAAATCAAACAGAACATTAGAAAGGAACAAAAAAGTACAGCAGCGCAGTGATATTCAACCATTTCTGTTTTGTTCACTCATTCACAACACATCTATGCATGTCACAGCTGTCTTTTCTCAGTTAACAGGGAATTCTCTTATTCCCACATTGCCACATATTTCACTTGTAATGCGAAACATAGTTTAACTGAGGCAACATAAAAACGACACAACACATACCAGCAATTAGGAACTTAAAATGACAAAGAAATAAGCTGATATGGACAAGTGAGACAAAATATGTGGAATAAGAGGGGCAGCATGAGCTGTCGGGACTCTTACAGTTGAGATCCATGTACCAGGCAGCATTGCCGTACTGGTACTTCCAGATGGTTTGGCCGATGGAGCAGACCAAAGAGATGGCCAGCAGGCAGCCAAACAGCACGAGGATCTGAAAGTTGGTGATGCGCTCCACGTTGGACAGCTTCAGAGGAGGCCGGGTGGAATTCTGGGTAACACATTACAAGACAGTTGTGGTTAACAAAAATGAAGAAGTGTGGCAGATGGTGATGTTCTGTCTGTGCTGTGAAAACGACCACAAGATAAAATGTGTACAGGGTAACTAAACCTTTGTAACGAGCACAGACTGCATAAAAGAAGTGGACGTAGCCTCCAGGTCTGAAAAAAGGTGCTAATGTGGAAGTGCCTTTAATCGGCATTCTTTCTAATGGCCAGCAGGGGGCGAATTCACTGGTTGCAAAAAGAAGGAATGACTTGTATCGAACTTTATGAGAAAATAACTTTACTTCTCACTTCACTTGTTACATCAGTGAACATTTTCCTAATATTTTTTTATGGTCTGTATTATTAAAAACCCAACAATATGCTGAACTATCCTGTTACATTTGTAAAATAAAAAATACAACTTAAATTGTGTGAAATCTTCTCAGTGTCACTGCGCTCAACACAGCAGTTCGCATGACTGAACAGGTAACGTTCTGTCTGCCCCTCCCACCCCCAAACCAAAACATTTTACTCCAGTCGCCGGGAAGCACGCTAAGCTAAGCTAGCTTGTTGCAAGATGGTTAGTAACGCCATTACCAGACTAGAAATAGGAGATCTACCAGTAACCTACAGGTCTGGTAATTGAAGCCACTTTGGTTTCACTGTGAATCATGAGGGTGATGGCAAGAGAGAGGTGGATTAAAACACAACTGTATGTCACATCTGCTACACGATAGTAAGTTACATCAGTGGGAAACAAATGAGCTAACCCAAGCTACAAGCTAACGTTATCCTTGCAGCATTTAGGCAGTCATTCCTAACTAATTCGGACAGGGCAAGGATTGGTAACATTACATTTATAGTTGTGGATATGAGACCTGATTCTGTACTGGAAAACATAGGCTTTACGAATATGCTTAATGTAGTTGAGTCCCATTACAATATTCCTTCACAAGCCCATTTCAGCTAGACTGTAATTACTTCTTTGTACATAAAATGAAAGCCAACAGAGTGCTGGTTTTTCAACTTTTTTTCTTCTTTTTTTTAAGAAAAATGACATTTTTTTCTTTCATTTCAGAAACAGAAGTGTTTCTTGTTTTGTGTCTGTTCATAACTACTATATTATATTTAATATTTTCAAGGAGCTGTTTTTGTTTTATATGCTGCTAAAAATACATCCCTGAAGATGGGTCACTCAGGTACATCTCCATCATTGTTTATAGTCATAAACTATCATACCTTATAATGTTAGTTTTTTGTAAATGAAACATTTTAAAAATTGAGGAAATGTATACTTGTTTGCTGTATTAAGTCTTCTTCAATACAACATGATGTTAATTTTGTAAGTTAAGGTCCCATTTAGAGTAAAACAGACACTAAACTGGATATGTTTTAGAGCGTGACTAGCTTGTGACTGACATATAGCTACCACAGAGACTTGTCAATCAGGATAGAGGCACAGCAAAAAACTAACATGAGGAACTTGAGGCTTCAAAACAGTAGTCCACAAACCAAAGATTGACGTCATGGTAGCTACATCCACTTCTTTTTGTACAGTCTATGTTAACAAGCTGCTTAAGAGCATGAAATGAAATGTCTTACGAAAAAAATTAGCTACAAAAAAATTCCCTCATTGGGATTTGACCTAATGAATTTTTAGACGTAGTCTCTGTGCATGCAATTAAGATTTCTTTTGTTTTCTGGCTCTAACTTAATATGATACATTTTTGAACACAGATGATGAAGACTGATATATATGATGATGAATCTGATGTGTTTTATAAAGTAAGATATATGTGTGGCTTTCATAATACCCTTTTTCCCCATGTACTTCTTTTTATATATTTAATGAAACTGTTTACTGACACCTGTTTTACTACCCTGTGTGGTTTAGATGGTTAACCACACCTGCCATCATAGAGCCTGTCAGCCTATCGGTGTTCATTCTGTATAAATATAGGTGCAGTTTAAACTGTTCAAACATTTTTACCGGACAAAGATCCAAGCAGGATCAAAATTTCGTCTTGATTAAACTTTTTACGGCCTGGAGTGTTCAAGTATTACTTTTTTCCCTGCATAAAAAGGTAAAACAGCACCAGAATGAAAATGTGTTGTACTGTAACTACAGATTAAAATCCTCCAAATACAAATATGATTTACCTGCATGAGTTTTGTGTCATGTCCAGTGTAGACCACCACACCATGCACCCACTGAGTGTTCCTCAGCTGGGCTCCTCTCAGTAAGATCTGGTCTGGACCCAGTGGTACTGTACTGTGGTAAGAAACATCACTGCCATTAGTACATTCTTCATACTTTCCTACAAAGCAACAGGCTAACATGGTCAAGCCTTTACTGACCTGAAACAACTTGTAACAATGGTGTTTAAACTGACATGCATCCGAGCCTTTAGTATCTGATGTTCTAAGTTTTATGCTGTTGAAATCGAATAATGGAGAAAAGTCTTTGCTTGTGAAAAGATTCCCATCAATGTGAAAATGAAGCCCATCAAACTCGTCGCCCACCAAAAGCTAAGTATAGCTGCTGGTAACAATGCTTATTCAGGAGCGCTCTATTGTCCCAAACTCTTAGAATCAAGCCATAATATCATAAAAGCAGGCATAATGCATCTTCGGTACAATGGCAGAGCTTCCAAACAAATATGTAATTAAATCTAACCGAGGCAGGTGCTTTCATTTATTCTGCAGAAAGATTAAATAATCCCTAAAACCTCATAATGCACTGATCCTGGCTCTGCTCCTGGCTAATGGGCTATTGAGTTGGTAAGAGGGGCAGAGAGCCAGGCATGGAGCTCTGTGACTGAGCCCACCTGTGTCCATCCAGGCGGATGTTCCCGACAAACTCGTACAGATGGCGGTTTGGGCTCTCGCACTCCATGCGCCCGGAGAGACGCATCAGGCTGTCGATGTCCTTTATGTCTGAAGTCACTTGGAGACCCTGTTGATGTCGTTACGGTAGAATTATAGCAGCGATTTCATTTTTTATTATCAAATTGTGTTGCAAACTTGCAGAGATTCCCCTTAGTTCACATTGTATGCACAATAACTTGTATAAAGAAAGAATAAAAAAGACAATCACCTGTCTGATTTTAAGGTTCGTCTCTCCATCCAAGTTAGATGTTTCAATGTAGCACATACCCTGTGGTTCACTGCAGCGGAGGCAGAGGATACAGACACTTGGAGTGGTAATATAATATGACAACTGCCACTCATTCACATATTACAGTACATATGACCTCAGCTATTGACTATCTTATATGATTATAGTTATATATTACTGTACGTAGGGGTGGGGAATGCATCGCCATTTTCTCTTAAGAGGAGACACTACAGGTGGATAGGGTAAAAATCTAACTAATCAACATCACCATGAAACTTTCCCAGTGGATTATATATATTGCAACAATCATTTTTTGTTTTATCAGTTTCCTGAATTTTAAATTTAGTTTATCCATGCAAATGAGGCACTATCTAAAAGTAAATTTCTAGAACAGAAATCTAAACTAACACCTAAATGTGTATTTTGGATGTTTTCTTTCCACTAGTCTGACAGAAGACGTTATGACGGCAAAAAAGGCTAAAAATCTCAAAACTGACAAGTGCAGTTTTCACCTGCAGTGTCCCCCCCTATAAGAATATGTCTTGATGCAGAAAAGCCAATAATCGGAAATCTGAAACACAACCCTCGACATTACGATCGCCTGTGACAATTGCGTAAAATTTGGCTCTACTTTTCTTACGGCTAAACCAACCAGATAGTGAAACGTAGCAGACGTAAACATGCGTGCACGTAAAAATAAATAAAATATAATGGGAGTAAACTCATCTGTGTATTTCAATTGTGGATCAATACAAATACGCTAAGTTTTAAAAGTAGTAAGTAGTCACATAGTGAGAAAAAAATAAATCATGTATACAATCCAAAATTTGACGCATCAAGACTCAATGAACGTTTATAATCGCTGTGTAGCTCTCTAAATTTAATCGAATCAAGAGGTTCTTGGAGATTCCCACCCCTAATTGTAGACCAATAAAAAAGAGAATGATTATTTACCAATAATAACATAACTTTCTATGAAAATTTCAGTCTCAATAATTTACAAACTAAATATGATTTATAAAAAGGGTCTGCAATAGAACACTGATACAGGACTAGATTACAGCAAACAAAGATGCTACATGCCAGCCTGAAGGTCACTCAGGAACAGGAAACTAAATCAAAGTCTGACTGAGTGAAAGTCACCCTCTTAATGTCCTTAAGACAGAGGTAACATCTTAGTTTGCTGCTACCTGAGTTTAACTGTCTAAAATACACTGCAATGGGACAGGGAGTGGAGAGGGAAGAAACACCACAGCAGGGATATATGAGCAAGCAGGCATGCCGAGCACAACAAACAGAGCAGACAAATGGGCCTGTGACAGACTCTGGGCACAGCGACAGAGAGTGAGAGCGTGCCGGTGCTTAAGGTGAGCTGGGTCGCTGGTTAGCTACTCTTTTCATGGAGTGATTTATTCATACCGAAGGCTGGTCCAAACACACACAGGGTGGAAGGGAAAATCAAAAACAGATCTGGACACTAAAGCCCAACCACAATCAATGAGAGGTTTGGAATCAGCAGCTATTAGCCATCAAATGAGAGCTCTGTCTCATGGAAATGAGCAGAAGTCTGCTGCGATGGCCGGGAAATGAGAACTTTGTGTTTTTCATAAAAGAGCAAAATACTGCTCTAATAGTGTTCGTAAATGACTGAACTACACCTAAGCTTGTCATCCATTTCGATTGTTATCACTCTATTAAATAGGCATTAGTAGTGGTAATCAGTGTTACAGATATAGGATAAAAGGCTCCTGCTACACCAACGAGTGTGTTTAGAATGCCGTTATCACCTATTACAGGCCCATCAGCAAAACTTAGGTTAATGTGTGGTGAGGTTTGGGCACAAAAAACACTCCTAACTATGATAACTTAAAGAGCATGTTTTGGCTTAACATACCCACTTTTGATGCTACAGTCCCTGCTGGAAATGCAGCAATGGATCACTAAAAAACACTCACTTTTGGTGGCACTATCCCTACTAGAAACACAGCAAAGGCTAAATAAAAAAACCTGCTTTTGGTGACATACTCACCACTGGAAACACAGCAATGGCTCGATACACAATGTTGGCACAATCTCCGCTGGAAAAGCAGCAACGACTCGTTAAAAAACACCAATTTTGGTGGCACACTCCAGCTGGAAATGCAGCAATGGCTCAGTGACAAAACACCCACTTTTGGTGGCAAAATCCCTGCTAGAAACACAGTGATGGCCTCCTAAAAAACACCTGCATTTGTTGGCACAATCCCCACTGGAAACTCAGCGACAGCTCGGTATAAAAACAACCGTTTTTTGGTGGCACAATCCCCGTTGGAAATGCAGCGATGGCTCGGTAACAAACACCCACTTTTGCTGGCAGAATTCCTGCTGGAAATGTAGCAATGGGTAACTAAAAAACACCTACATTACTAGATGTTGTGCCTCCCGTCATATATACATTGCTGCTTTACAACAAACCCAGCCATTTAATAGCTGATAACGGCATTGTAAACATGATCGGTTGTGTAGCAGGAGCCTTCTATCCTATAATGCGACAATGCTGCTAACCACTACAATTTCCTATTTAATAGAGCAATAACGTTTGAACCGGATGAGCTCATTGGAATGACAGTAACATGTTGTGGCAAGTAAGCAAAACTATGATTCCAAGATGTTTTTAACTTTACATCTTGGAATGTGACTGCATGCAGACTGTCACATCAAATTAAACTGTTTCATTTAGGGTGCCATACAAGCCATGCAAAGGGCAAGAATATGGAAAATATTCACACCCAATCAAAAGAGTATCTCAAAAGGAGCATGTGCTCCTGTGCTGTAATAGTAGATGTCTCCATTCACTCTGAGCGGTGTTAGAAGTTTCAGCCAAACATTGAAACAGGTCTACTGTACAAGTCATGATGAAAATACAACATAATGAAATGACTGTAAAAGCGGCCAGTATTATGGTTGCCAAAACCACAATGTAGATAATAAGGGAAGGAACACTGTGTCATTGAGTGCGGCATTCCAACATCTGATTATTGCCAGAATAATCACAGGCCCCTTCCTTCCTTAAACTATTCCCTTATTTGTGTCACGAGTGAGAGAAGAGCTACAACGCCTCGTCCCAGTCAGTACACACAGCCCCTATCTCTCCCGCCGCTGTTCTGTTGGTAATGTTGCCGGTTTCCTGACCTGGACGACAGTATGACGAGATCAGCCGGGAGGTGATCCCCATTTGCAGCTCTGACTACTTCCCCAACAGCCACCTGATATTACCAACCACACACCAGCAGGGGGCGAGAGAGAGGAGGTGTGGCAGTTGTTTGCACAAGGGGAGGAGGGCAGGAGAGGAGAGGATGAGAAAGAAAAGGGAGGGATGAAAGGATTAAAAAAAAAAACAGAAAACACAGACAGACAGACAAACAGCAACCACATAAGGGGAGAGAAAAATGAGAAGAGCACAATGATCAGTCCTGTATGGTCAGAGGGAATGATTGGTCATTTGTTCTCCTTTTCACAAAACCATTTAGAAAAAAAGCAGGGTTAAGTTAGCGATAAAACTGTGAGGAAGTGTGAAGTTTTAAATATAAAATACTACAAAGATTCTGAAGAAAGTAGTGACGTGGGAAGTTGTGGTTGAAGTCGTGCCAGTGGAAGAGATTTTCGAAATCAAAGTGTATTTTTAATACAATTTTTGATCAATTTTAACGTAAAGAATCTTAAAAGATACAGAATCAATGTTCGCTCTGCAGGAGATCCAAATGTTTTTTTGAAAAGGTGAAGGTTGATTTATGTTGACATGACTGATCAGTCCTAATCCAATATCACATTACCACTGTCCCACCTAGAGAAATGATGGTGTCACAACAAGATACAACGTATGTATTCCTAAACAAAATTTAAATCCCAATTAAATTTACAAATGCAGGATTTAAACCACGTTGACAGTATTGGTTCAGTGTATTATCTAACCATCATTTCTTTAGGGAGAGCTGAGAGAGAGCAAGAGGAAGTAGAAAAGAAGGGAGAAGTTCCCCATAGCCTGGCAGCAGGGTGGACTCCTATACCTGGACGACAAAATGACAGCATCCGCAGGAACGAAATCACTGCCATTTACTCTAATAATATCGCCCACCTCAACCTGTGAAAATAAACTGGTTACTGCTGTGCACGGCCTATAAAACAGCATAAATGGAAACATGAGTTCTACACCAGGAGCAAAAATGCACAGCTGGTGAGAGAAAGAAGGTAAGTACATTAAAGCAGTAAACAGTACAGACACAGTTGGAGGCTTTTTTCTGTTACTGCTGAAGCTTGCATAACAGGTGCAAACACTCAGCATATTCCACCATAGAGAGGCGAAGGTGAAGTCCCTCCCCTTTCAGCATCCCCCATGGGACCTTATTGAAGAAAAAATATGTACAGAAGTCGATGGTGAAGGACAAATCCTTTTTTTATCCAGTTTGAATTGTGTCATGCATTACAAATATAATGTTTGTCCATTTTAAAGGATAATTTGCAGTTTGTTGTGGTATCATTTAGTTTTATTGAAAACATACTCTTCCATTTGATTAAATCTGACAAACATCATAAATGTAGTTTATGGCACAATTTTAACTGGATCAAAATTATTTGTCTTTTTCCACTGACTACCGCACATATTTTTTTCCCAAAATAAGGTCCCATGGTGGTCCAATGGAAGCGGAGGACTTCAGCTCAGCTACAGAGAAAAAAAGTACATTTTCTTTCATAAAAACTGTGAAGAAACAATCACGATTACATTCATTCAAAAAGCTCATCATGGCTGCACAAAAGGTCTGTTACATTCCTAATGTAATATCTATATTCTAACCACTAAAGTTGTAAATAAATAAAAAACTTGAACAAGTTAAAAATCAATACTCATTAATGGCAGCAATAACACAAAAAGCATCAAAATGCTGATTAATTACATAATTAAAGGTTTAAAGAGAAGGACATTATAGTTTATTTGGTCACAAAGAAAAAGATGAGAAAAATAAGTAGGTTAAGGTAGGTGTTAGAAACTGTATAAAACTTGTCAAATCAGAATTATCATGTGAGTAAATAACAACATTTAGTCATGAGAAAACATTAGTGTATCAGCAATACTCAAACATGTTAGTCTTTTATGGTATAAACAACTGTAACGACCATTTATTAATAAAAATTATCTTGATATTTGGCAAAAATAACAAGCGATCATTTGGCCTCATTCGAGCTGCCCTGAAAAAGTTACAAGTTAAAGGAACTTGGAGACCAAACACAAATTTGGGAGAGAAGCTGCTTTTACAAAATGCATGATGAAGATGTGAAACGCATCAATTATTTAAAGCTAGCCTTTTCAGAGAGGATTTCTGTGTGTGTGTGTGTGTGTGTGTGTGTGTGTGTGTAACAGGGAGGGACATTCACATACCAGCAAGAAACACAGTGATTTTCACCCTGCAGGAACCAATTCGATGTATGAATCACATACTTTGTTAGTTACAGAGACCATGTGCTGTCTCATCACTCCGATGCAGAAAAGGTCTCTTTATTGGTCGGTGAAGTTTTACTTAATCTAATTTTGTGTACCTTCTAAACCCCACCTGTCAGAATCCATCATACACTGACAGTCACTGTATGTTGTTTTATTTTAGCATCTTGTTATGGTGTGCAACATGTCTTAAATATGTGATGTAAGTGAGTTATCTCAGCAATAACTGATGCACACTAACATCTATCTGTCAGCCTATTTGTCTGTTTTATATCCATCTTAATATATTACATTTCTACTGCTGTAATAATAACGTGCAATTATCAAACCAGGAGTAGAGACGGCAACATGTTTACACAGACACAACATCTCCTGCTGTTAATTTAGTTCTCAAGAACAAATCAACAAATACCTCATGTGATAAATCAACTATTATGTCTCATATCCCCGAGAGCAGGAAGAAAAGATTCGGCCTATATTGCACTGCTGCACGCTGAATGTACGCTCTAATGGATGAGGCAATATTACCAATTATCAAACGGTCCAAATCTACCTCGTTTCTGCACTGCCTGGTGTTGTTCCTGCTTTTAGGCAAATTGTTCCAGCCACAGTAATAAAACTGTTTCATTATGAGAGCAGAGAGGAGGCTTCTCTTTGTCCTCCAGCGCTGCCTTCTAATGACCGTCCACATGGAAACGCTGGATTAATTAGCAGCTGGATACTAGAGGGGTCAGAGGGTGTGTGTGTGTGTGTGTGTGTGTGTTTGTGTGTGTACAGTGTGTGAGAGATTTCTCCAACTGACAACAGCACATTACATGAATGATCTGTTTTCTGTTCTAGATGGATATAATGTGAGCTGGTGGAAATGACCATTAGTGACACATGGTGGGTACATACCTTCTCCCAGTGCACAATCTCCCAGGCACCATTTCTCAGTACTGTAGTGAGAAATGACAGAGACGGAGGAAGTTGCAGTGAGAAGAGAGAAAGAGGAGGTAGAAGAGACAAAGAACATAATGAGAGCCTTGTGACAATGCAGACAATCAGGTTTTTATTAAGGCCTATTTGCTGGTTGGCAACAGATACACGTCTGCATTAAATACAATAGCATGTTCTCTAGTAAAACCAACGACACACAGAGTTTCCAATTCAAAAAACCTGAAGAACAAATGGTTTTCAATACCTTGACATTCCTTTTTGTTGACAACACTGTCAGCATTGTGACGTTTCTGTAAGGAAGAAAAGACACACATATTATCCTTTGTTGTACATTATCAAAAAGTAACGATAAACAAACAAGGGAGAAAAGAAGCTAACTACCCTGGGTGACAAAAGCCTAAAGTCTGAATTTTATAGTAGAGCAGAAGAGGCTGACACTGTATAGCACCACGTACTACAGTGAGAAAGGGAGCTGGACCTGCAGTCTGCAGTTACACTCACTAGGACTTCACAACCTTCACAATGTACAGAGTAGTGCCTTCGTCCAGTGCCCCCTACAGCACCAGGCAAGAATAGAGTTTTTACACTGGTGTCCCCAATAAGAAACCGCCTAATCTTGGTAACGCTGATGTTTAACTCTTCCCATTTGTACCTCAGTTTACACAGGAGGGAACAAAGTAGGCACATCCATAAAAACTTTTCAGCAGGCACTGGAGCAAACCGAGACATTACTGAAGAAGGTAAAATCTGCACACTTCTTTTCTCCCACAATTTCACTTTATTAACTGTCGCTGTGCAACATTTTGATCAATCAGATCTTTCACAGGCATATACAGTATTAACAAACATCCATCCATCCATCCATTTTTATCTGCTTATCCAGGCCAAGCAAAGCACCCCCAGACGTCCCTCTCCCCAGCAACGCTTCCCAGCTCCTTTCCAGATGACCTATGTAATCCCTCCAGCGTGTCCTGGGTCTGCCCCGGGGCCTCCTACCAGTGGGATGTGCCAGGAATGCACCCAGGAGGCATCCTGATCAGATGCCCAAACCACCTCAACTGACCCCTTTCAACGCGAAGAAGCAGCAGCTCTACTCCGAGCTCCCTCCAGATGTCCGAGCTCCTTACCCTATCTCTAAGGCTGAGCCCAGCCACCCCACACAGGAAACTCATTTCAGCTGCTTGTATCTGCGACCTCATTCTTTTGGTCACTACCCAAAGCTCATGACCATAGGTGAGAGTTGGGACGTGGATGTGCCAGTAAATCGAAAGCTTTGCCTGCCAGCTCATTAACAAAAAATTAACAAACATATGATTTTATACACACATATATATATATACACACTTATTTACGTACCTATTTTTCTATTTATTTTGTCTGTTTATTTACCTTTCTATTTTTATTTTTTATTATTTTTTTTACGTTTTTCTTTCTCCTTTGATTATGTTTATATTTAATATTGAATTAAATGCTACGTGGTTCAGCTCACTTTAGGAAGGAGTCTATGGAACAGGGAGGGTTGGGTGGGAATTCAGGGTGGCTATTAAAAGTAAAAAAAAAAAAGAGAGAAATTTTTTAAAAAAAAATCACAGGTTTAAACAACTGGAATACAAAATAGTACAAGGCTCAGAAATAACTTTTAAAAGTGTTTGCCAGGCTGGCAACCAACATCCGTTTGTGGTTGCCAAAACTGAAAACATGGTTGCCATCTTTAGTCACCTTGTATTTTGAGTAGTTAAGATACAAATATGCATTTAAACATCAGCTTAATAATTAAATTACTATGTATAAAAGCTTTTTACAATAACCACAAACATCTTTGTAGTTTTTGTTTTATCTCATTATATTATTGATCTGTTCTGATCTACTCCTTCAGGTTCATCTGCTTTGCTGTCAGTTAAATCAATGTGCACGTTTGTAATATTTGTTAATGGTGTTTGTGCCTGAAGAAGATCTGATCGATTAAAGCTTTGCACAGCAACAGTAAATAAAAGAGACTTTTTTGCCATGACACTCCAGCTTACATAAACAAGATGGCCTTTAAGTGCTCAAAAAAAAGAACATTTTGAACATCTCTGATTACATGAAAATAATCTGCAGCTGAAGTTCATGTGATTCAATTAAAAGCACCAGAACATCTACTAAACGGACCTTGTGGAGAGATAAACTTTCAATACTCATCCAGCTTTACAGGACTAACCAAAAAGAGAAAGAATATGCTGGATTAAAGCGATGACATAAAGTTTGTTACATGGGGCAGCCCTGATGGAAGCTTCTGCATCTAAGGAGTTACAGTTAATTTCATAGGAAATAGTAAAACAAAAATGAAACAAATTTGAAAAATGTGGCAGGAAACATGTGATCCTTATTTCACCATCGGACAGTAAATAGTGTACAGTATTTTACAAATGGAGTCAACATACGAAGGGAACAAACTCGCCTATATGTACTGTCTGTGAGCGCATCAAAACACTAATCAGCAGTATTATTTCCCCTCATGTCCCTCTTGTCTGCTGAACAGTCATGCAATCAACTGTGACTTCAACAGCTGATTCCAAGGGACAGCTTGTCAACTAGCATCACGCTGAGTAATAATGTGTTGCTGGGTCCGTCTCATATAAATAATCACTGTGTTTTACAATGTGGCTTCCAAAAGCAACATGTGCTGCACTTGATTAGTGAAGAGAGGACGAATCCACTCACGTCCATGCTAATAATCTGTTTACTTTGAAGATCCGTTATAATTTAGTCTCATTCGAATTCAATTTAAAGCTCATTTGGGTAATTTGGCACACTGTACTGTACATTTCAGGAAGAGGAAAAAGTGTTTACTGAAAAACCAGAGCAGCTGAAGGTGAAGTGGGTTGCACCAATACACAGCTGCTAATGAAGGAGAGGTATTCACTCTCCTTGGCCTGATTTCTCCAATGACCTGTGGACTCAATCTAGCAACATTACAGTAGCAAAAGCATCTGTCTAATGCTACAGCTGCCATTACCCAGTCATATTAAAGCTTGTATTGTAAAGTCCCTCTGAACAACAACCATTATACAGCAACAAATAAACTGAATCTGCTTTGTGTCTGGCTTTGAAGAGAGAACAGATAATGCTCACTTTCAGTTCAGTTTCCCATCGGAAAGGTCTGTCTGACAGCAAAGTACATCTGTGAAAATATTCTAAATATAGCATACACTTGCGCTGATATTGATTTTCATCAGTATTTCCATCACCTACAGTAGGTAATACACTGACTATGAATAGTTACCTCAAACAACTCTGCTTCAAAAAAATCCCAACTATCCCTTTAAGTCCTTCTCTCTCTGATTTTATATTCCAAAGTGTCTGTTTCTTACTCTTTTCCTCTCTCCGGGCTCCAGTTGAATCTAATAGGTTTTAATATCCCTGCAACATGCTGTAGTGTCTAATGAATTGGCTGGCTGTGTCTGTGGGCTTCAGCCTTTTACCCGCTGCACTATACCCAGAAAAAAAGTTTTGCAACAGTAGAGACCTTTACAAAGCTCATTCATCATCCCCTGTGCAAGAGCTGTCAGCTAATTTCATTCATTCACACTATCTGCTCTGGCTGCACAGACCCTCCTCTATTTATAAACCTGTAGTAGGAGTGAAACTGTATTTATATACATTTCCCCCCTACTCTTCCTGCCTTTCTCCCCTCTCGTATTTTTTCTCTGCCTCTTCCACTCTTGCTCCTTTGGTCCCAACGGATGTGCAGAAAGGGAGATGTACTGTATTTAGATGATGTGTGTAATCACAGCGCAGTGGAGGGTGAGTAGCATGCAGAGGTTATGCGTAAATACTGCAGTATCAGGCCTCTGTAGACTTCAGCCATAGAGGGGGGAAAACTGAAAGCAGCAAAAGATAAAAGGGTAGAGCATCTGCAATGTTACTTGATTAACCTGCTAATATGGCTTCAGCTAATATGATGCAGTAGTGACGGAACCACACAACAAGAAATCTGTGGGCTTTCTGCTGCTGTTTTCACAGTGATACTGTGTAAAAGTGCGCCACACACCATTTTGATTCACACTATTACATTTCAGTTTGTGGCATTTAAAGCCAAAAAGAGAGTTGAACAGCTCAGAACAGCCTGAGTCTGCCGCAGCAGAGACAGCCAGCAACACGGTAATATACGGCTGGCTGTACAGTGTGTGTCCATAGTGCATGATTCATGAAGGTAGGGGTCGATGTTGCCCTGTCAGGTCAACTTGTGAGGGACAGCGCAGTACAGGGAACAGACGTGTGTGTGCAGGTGACCTTCAGCAATAAAGACAGAGTCATCACCACTCTGTTCCCATGTTTTTCACAACAGGCCGAGAGAGAAAGTGCTGCGCTGGTCCCTTCAGCACGAGATAGAGGCTAATAGTATAGAGTAACTGTCCACTGGGACCTGCATAGAGGATCGCATTGCAGGGTCACTGCAATACAGTACAATGCAACATTCCCTCGCTTAGTTCAAATGGGCCTGAGGATTACTTGCCAGCAGAGAGAAAAACATATTTTGAAGCCTTTAATTTATTGGAAAACAAGAATTCATGCAATAAAAAGATGCCACATAATAATACTGACATCAATCTTTCACACTAGGGCTGCACAATACGTTTTTTATTGCCATTTGGATGTTAAAAAAATGTATTCTGTGTGTCGGCACTATTTTTCAACACTTGCAAGTTCGTGGGTCATGTGGTAGAATGTTAAATGTTTCTTTCCCTAGAGTAAGTGGGGACGAATTAAAGGATTACATCATAACTTAAGATTTTGTGTTTGTTTCTTGTTCTTGGTGCTTTCTGTAAGTGTATACTGATAAAGTACTTATTCTGAACCTGCCTTTTACATAGGCATCTTCAGCTTATCTGTCATTTTTTGCACTATTCAGAAGATGTAGGACTGTCCTATTGACGATATTCCGGCTGTTATTAGGAGTTAGTGGAATGAGGAGGTTTGTGATTGGATTTCAGGCTTTGTTCCCGTCATATATATGCTTTAAGTTTGATACTTGTTGCGATTATGCATTGTGTAATACTGTTAAAATTGAATAAAAATCTTCTTCTTGAAGAAAACTTTTTCTTGCACCCCTACACGATGATTGAAGAATCCAAAAACAAAGAGAATTCTTGATGAATTGAAGTCATAAGCGACTGCGTTTAACAACAGCAAAACTATAGCAAAACATCTCTTTACAAACTCTCCTACAACTCATGCAGAACAATCCAAGTCTCATTTATCCAGCTATATGCTAAGTACTTCCCAAATAGCCAGCCCCTTTCTGATGGGGAACTGAACGCAAAGTGAAACTTATCTATGCTTTCTTCAGAGCCAGACTCCATTGAAAAAAACAGTAATTTTACCTCACTGAACACAGGAGCTGCTGGTTTACCACTGTTTGTAATATTGTGTGACTTTGGTGTTTAAAAGGTTAGTTTGGACTCACCAAAGTCACACAATAATACAAACTACTGATTGAAGCAATGGTAGACCAGCAGCTCCCGTGTTTGAAATGGATTAGGATTTCAAGGTGGGCAGGAAACCCTTCACAAGGAGGAGAATAGGGAAGGAAGATACTTGATGTATCGCCTCTGACTGTGTGAAAAGGAAAACAGGATATAACTGCAAGGCTGCCTGCTGACATCAACAAAATGACGCAGGAACTCCCGAGAGTTGAACTCTTGGACGACCTCTCACAAGAGTTTGACACAAGACAGTTCAGTCATTGCAAGTAATATTTACGATATTCAACAATGTTATCGCATATTTTCCTCATATCGTGCTGCCTTATTTCATACTAAATAAACTGCATAAGCTTTTTTCAAGCATCTGCTCAACAGTTCAGACTTGCCCGAGGGCAGACAGTTGTTTTGTTTTGTTAGTACTAACTGCCTTTGTGCATGAGCATTCAGTATCTAGGTTAATTGACTGAATGAGTACTGCGGGTGCAGTAGGCACAGCTGTGACCTCTGAAATGAGCATGTGCAGATGCATGTCTATGTCTGACGATGTGTCTATATGTTGGGAAGCATCCTGCTGTGGTCTCATAACCATCAGTGCCTCCTCCCTGCTGCACAGGGAACAGCTCAGGACACACTGTACAGTACGAGACAAAACAAAAGCTCACACCCTCTATGGGGGGACTGTCTCTGCAAGGTAAGGTACATCACTCCAACTGAGAACTACTGACGTACTTTCCTGGTAAAGAAGCATAAAACATTCAGAGAATTTAATGTTACTTTATATATTTCATGTTGAGTTTATTAATGTAATTTATGGATTAAAATGACTTCTTTTGCACAGACAAATTGAGGATAAAACATTTCTGCTCTGCAAACATTTTTACCACACTTTACTAAATATAGTCAATGTAGCTGCGTCCATACTGTTTACGTTCATCAACAACCATGATGGCTATAAAAGTTGATCAAAAGTTTGATTGCCTTTTTATATCTGCAGAGTGAGTGATCTGATGTGTACATGTCTGAACCCTGCAGTAACGATGCTTTTCTAGGGCAGATTAGGGCTTTCAAGTAATATCACTTCTGTGAGATAATATATCCTTCTGTACATCTTCAAGCCATAAATCCAATCAGTATGCTCTATAGTACTTTGAGGACTAAAAGGTCTTTATGATTTTTGAAGTCAAAATTTCTCATTGAGAGCAGGATCTTTGAACAGGGTGAAACAAACACTGACACTGGTATCAAATAATATCTGACATTTGTCTTACCAGATCCTCAATGAACTCCTTGACAGCAGCCACAACCAGGATGAAGAGCAGCGGCACCAGTGTGGTCCAGCGACCAGTGGGAGACACATCTGGGATTTGCTAAAAGACACACACAATTTTTCAGAACATAAGAATATTACAGAAGCTGACCACAATTTCTGGGTACTTTCGTGGCTCAAAATAAGGTAAAGATTTTACTTCAACCAGCTCCAGTCCCAAACCTAACTACTTGTTGGCACCTTTAAAAGGATGATGGTAGCCAACAGAAATTCCCTTTTCTTCACACTATTTTTGACCTGAATGAATGAATGGTTTTGTCAGCTCTTTCACAAGTTTAAGACAGTTTTAGATTGAGAATTGTGCTTTTTTAAACATACACATTAGGGCTGCAACAACTAATCAATTAAATCAATTAAAATCTATTATAGAAAAGTTGGCAACAAATGTAATCATTAATTAATTGGGTCTATGTTGCACAACATGCACTGCGACATCTGCTAAGGTGGAAGCATTAAGCTCACCAATGCTGCACCTTGTGTAGCTCACATGATGAAGTACAAGAGCAAGCTGTCTCTGAAGCAAACTTCTGTTGTGAGGAAATAAAGGATTCACTTTAGATTGTGTCTGACTAATGACATGAAATATCGCATAAACTCCAGTGACACACTTTAGCATTAGCTACTGTAAATCTGCCACCTGCAGCAGATTTGTGTCCATTTTGACAGACAAATGCACAAAAACAGGTTAATTTAAAAACAAATGTAACATACAAAAATCACTTCTCATGTTTCTGTCTGTTTTGTGATAGATGACTATAGCCGCCAGGCCCCTGGTAAAGCTATTTTAAAGCTAACACTTGATAAAGCTAAGGCTCCTGGTAAAGCTATTTTAAAGCTAACACTTGATAAAGCTAAGGCTCCTGGTAAAGTTATTCTAAAGTTAACACTTGATAAAGCTAATGTCTGGCTACATTGATAACCTGTAATTGTGCATTTGTCCATCAACACGGACACAAAAATTAGCTAATTAGCGAACTTATGTCGGAAAGACACTTAAGTATAATATAACGTTTTGGAGCGTTTGGAATATTTAATGCCATTAGTCAGAGACAGTCAAAAATGAATCACTTATTTACAAAAAAAATAGCAATATCTGATAAAACATATGTATTAGTTGGATTTCACTTTTATTCTCAGTGCATGGCTACACCTCCAATGTCCATTTACTTAGTTTTGTATTGTAGTGGTCTTATCTGTAGCCTGCATTTAGTTTTATATTTGGAAGTTGTCTGAAGGGGCATTGTACAAAAAGACAAGGAGCAAGTACTGTTTTCTAACTAAAATGCTGCAAATAAGAAATTCTAGATTTTTTGCTTTTTTCCAATAGATAATTGATTAATCCCAGTAATATTTAAGAGATTAATAAATTATCAAAATCGTTGTTAGGTGGAGCCCTAAAACAAACAGACACACAGTTGGTGGTGTCATCATTAGCATCAAAGTGCTGTGCTTTATTAGCCTGGTTTCAGATCCATGAGTCACCACCACTAACACAAATGTTGTAACAAGCATTTGACAGACTCAAAACTAAATGCAAACTCTTTAGTTAAAGGAGAAACATTCAGCACAAATAACTTTCTTAGTGCTATTATAATGCTCTCCTCACCACTGAATGTTTAATGATTTGGCTATTTTAAGTCTTTCAAAATTAACAGTCTCGTAATTAAAGCCGAGCGAGGGCCACAGGAGACCGTCACTGTTTTACTGCTGGAAGGAAACTTGAACAAAACAGATCTCTCGTCTCCCTCATCTGCATAGATGTTTTATTCAAGGTCGCAACATCGACATGGCAGGTAATGAAGATTCACACTGGCTGCTTTTCAAAGCCACTACTTCAAGGTCACTGGATAGAGCCCTTTCCCATCCTCAAAGCTCTCATTAACGTAGGGTAGTCTGTCAGCGCGGATATAGGTAAAGACAGAATCTGAGCTCCATGCAGCCTTCCTTCTCTCATTATTTAATCTTTACTGTGAAGCTGTGGATACCTGAGACATGGATTTTGGCTCCTTTGAATCGTGTAGTAATGATCGGTGTGTTGAGGCTTTAAGTATCCTTAAAAGGGATTAATGCTGACCTACAGTATGCAGGCAAACCACTGCAAACTTCCTTTAGGCTGTAAAGTCTTTGTTCTGCTGGTATCGAAATCAAAACAGCGTCAGTGCTGTTAAGATCTGTGGCTGCTGTTGGGTAGTAATCAAAACATGAGCAGTGCTAATAACCAGGGACTCTCTGTCCAGGAGAAGCTTATTTCTTAAACAAATCTGATGCTAAAGATTTTCACATCACCCCTGCTCTTCTACTTGTGGCTCCACATCAGTTGGAATAGTATTTGAGCGTGCTGCCTTTGTCCCATGTCGCACCACTACACTGCAGCGTAGTGGTGGGGGGTACAGTGAAGGATCAAAATACAGCCACGCACGGCACCACGTGCATTTCCAAGGCATGTAATATGTGGTATAGTGTGTTAAGCCTGCAGGCAAATCTAGTTTCCCTTTAAAGCAGGCACACATAGTATTACATGTATTATTCATTATCAGGATATATACAGTACTGTGTCTGTGTGTATGTACGTTTGTGAGAGTGAGACTGTCTGCGCGTGTATGGAATTACAGACATGATCTTTGGAGATGGTGACTAGGTCATGGCAAACAGGAATGAGAACAAAGCAGAGACGTGCGATGATTTAACATTAATAAAGGTAGTTTCTTCGTATGTCAGAGAAACCAGCACATCTTACCTGCAACAGTGCAATGAAGAGAAAGAAGGCGTTGGCTGCCCTCCTGAACTGTGAGTAGAGGAAGCGTGGGAGGAAGGTGAGGACATTATATTTGGCTGTGCTGCAGACGCCATCAAGCAGCAAACAAGGCCACGGGTGGAGGAGGGAGCCGAGGAGAGGGAGACAAGAGAAAAGAGAGACAAACGGTTAGTTCTCAGAATCTGCTCACATATTATCTAACCTCACCATTCCCTGCCCCACCCATTTCAGAAAGTCTTTCCTGCTGCACAGACAGGTGCGCCTGTGTTTGTGTGTGACACTGACAAACAGCAGAGACCAGTGGACTCAATGATCATAAAGAATAATTAGGAAGAAGAAGGGAGCTGGCGAAGGGGTGTAAAGAGCTTCTGGCAGACGTGAGATATGTTGCCAGTGCTGCAGAGGGGCTGGGTAGGGTGGGGTTGGCGGTGATGGTGGTATATTGAGGCTGGTGGAGCTTGAGAGTCAGACCTCCAGCAGTGTGATTTACAGCCGCGTTGAGGGCCCAGTCAGAACAGCTACTTTAAGGGAACATATATGCCCACACACGCACGCACGCACACAAAAACCGTCACAATTACACACGCAGAATATCAAAGAGGAAAGCCTCCAACCCATCTAAAGGGGGTGAAGCATATGGAGGTTAACATTAGTGATATCACTGTCTCATTCCTGTTAGACTGAATCAAACATGACGAGCACACTTGCAGCTTTTTTCACTTGTGGAACGTCCTCGAGCACGATGAAGAGTTATGAGGAAAAGAGCTAACGTTAAACTGAGTTAGCACACAAAATTTTAAAGGAGTTTTACATTCACTGTCGTCCTGACTGCCTGGTACAGCAGAGCTATCCACAGTGAGTGAAAGGGACAGAGTGACGGCGAGTGAGTAAGAGCGAGGCATTGTTCTGACAGCAGCACCATAATACCAGCCTCACAGAGGAGCCTGACGAAGAGCCGTGGCAGAGCAAGGGTCAAGAAAGGGTCAGCTTTGTGTCACTCAACAAAGTCTAGTCTTTAAGTGGAGTTATTTCAGATTCTGTGAAAAGAAAGGAAAAATATATAACCTCTGAGTCACCTGTAAAAACTACAGTTGAAGTCTGATAGATGCACAGGGTTTCCGGTCACTCATCTACCATCATATGAGAGGTCTGATCGATTCTACTCAAGCTTGATTGCTTATCACTAGTGACTAAATGGTAAAGTTTGATTTTTTTCATATTGAATTTTGGTGCCTGAATTTCTCCAATCCCATTTGAGCCACATGATTTTGAGATTGCACAACTTGAAATGGAAAAGGAAAAGGAAATACAAACCAAATCAGTTTAGCTCAATATCTTTCAGTAATTTAAATTGAGTAGTATAAACATGTCAGCTGTTCAGTTTATTTAGCTTAAAAAGTTAAAATCCTTCTGGCCCTCGTTTGCTTTTAAAGCTGTGTTTAGGTGCGTAGGGTGATGTTTACAGTAGTTACCTTTGCGTAATGACGTTATTTAAATAGACAAACACATGACATTCAAATAGATTTGACTCTATTTGGGTATTTCTACAGGCCCTGTGGGCATTTGAAGTGAATTTAAAAATAGCTAGCATGAGGACAGCGTCTTGTAGCACAACAAAGAAAAATTAATCCATATACAGGCAGTTATAATATTATATGGAAGCAGTATTGTGACAAGGTTGCTGGATATCATGAATTGTGTGTTTATTTATGTGGTACATCATTATCATCATCATCATCATCATCATCATAAATAGAAGGTCAAAGTTTGCCGTCATAAACTGGAAAGCAAATGGAAAAGCAGACTGAACTATGCAAATACCATACATGGATGTGTGTTTGGTTTGCAAATGTCAAAGCAAACAAAGATAATGTATGTGTGTGTTTGTTTGTGTGTCAGTGGGGGAGAATGTGTGTAATGGATGACGTGTGTGTGACATAATGTATACTCCTCTCAGGCTGTTACTGTCACTTGCAGTATTTCTGTAATTTCCAATATCCAAGTGGATCATCTGGTTTTCTTTTTTATGAACGCTAATCTGAGCAGATCATTTTAATGTTGGTGACCCCACTGGGTATCAGTCAGAGAGCCTGGTAGTGCTAATGCATTGTTACCACCTCAGCCTGTCTCTGGAGATACAAAGAGATAGTTGCTGGTAAGGCTCTGGTTAACGTTTAGCCTCAAGGCCCTGCTGGCGTTATCATTTCTCTCCTCCAATACATCTGTCATCGTGTCCTCATCACCTGTCTTTCTCTCCTTATCACTTTATTTTCCTCACTCCATCCTTATTTCTGGTCTCACGGGGTAAAGTGTGCTGTGTCCTACTGTCTAGTTACTCCTTTACACTGTGTTACTTCCTCCTCTGACGCAGGGCAAGATAAAGAGCTCATTTAACACTCTGCTTAATGGATGATTATGGATCGTACATTTTATTTCCTGGCAGTACTCTGAGGATCAAGAGGATGTGAGAGAAGTGACTCCTCTACTCCCTCACAGATATAGTGAAACAGCAGCCATCAGAAGAACTTTTAACATCTATCAACATTTCCAGCACAGTAGAAAGGTTTGACACTGCAGGAAATTGTTATGAATGTCTATGTCTTAGTAGATTTGTGTAAGTTAAACAACTGTCAGCTGAACATTTGACATGTCAGGAAGTTTTGTTGGATTCCTTTTTTAGTCGCACCTTACACCTTTTCTAAGCAATGAAACATCCAAAAAAAACTACATGAAACACAGCTCTTTCCCAATGAATTTTAAACATCTATAGGTGGATTTAAATGCAATTAAAATGATGCTAACGTCTCCATAATTCCACATGTGAAGGGCACTGAAATCACTTAACACACAAAAAGAGGAACCCTGAGGGGAGCCAACAGGTGATGAGGATGTTCTGCACCATGACTTGCAAGACTTCCATTATTTGCAATGACAGCAGATTACGTTATTTAAACGACGGGGTTAAGACCCACCCATGGGCTGTGGTTGACTCTAAATGGGCTGCCAGGGGCCGTGAATACAAACCAACATTAACCAGCTGTTGCCAGATGAAGACTATCACAGTAAATAAGCTTGAAGCTCACCTGCCTGTCCACAAACCTGTGTGTTACTTTTGAATAAAGATTATTTAATTATTCTTCCAGCTCAACTGTAGGGCCCAAAAAATGTAATTGGAATTGTTTAGCACTTTTTAAAGAAGCACTATACTCACTTTCCACAATTAAATGCATTATATTATGTTGGGGTTTCCATTTATTTTAGAGGCTAATCAGTATTTTTGACTATAGAAATAAGAAGGTATTTTGAGTCTTCATTCTAGGCAGTCATTTTTCAATTTATCATAATTAAAAACATAGGACTACTTTGCCAATAAGCCTGTTTGCTTTATCTAAACACGGCTTTAACAGGAACAGAAAACATGACTTAAGATTTAACAGTTGATAAACTCTGGGTTACCGCAGTAGATTATTTAGACAAGTAGATAAGAGTAGTAGAGTTTCATCACAAATTTAATTCTTTTTTTACCACGTGTAAATGACAGAAGTTCTTCATCATTTTCCAGATTGAAATTTTACTTCCATAAAAGCAGATTTTAAAAAAAGTTGACATACAAAAAAGTGACAAAACTACTGGGTTTTATCGCACTTGTCTCACACAGCACACTGCTTAGGTGGTCAATCTCTGCAGCGGGAGTTACACAAATATTCAACCACAAAAGCTATCATCAAATCAACCACAGCTGTTAGCAACCCACAGCTTATACAATCACAGTTACCTCAGACAGTTAACTTGCAGAAACCTTATATGAATCATAAAGTTGTTTTATCTTCCTTATGAGTTAAATGCATATATATATATATAAATCTATGGTGACTGTATGGTCGGACAGGTGGTTATATAATGTCTGACTTGGCATTAAAGATGAAACATCAGTCTCTCCTTGTCCAACTCATTTCATATGCAAATGCAACTGCACACGGAAGTTGCATAAAGTTGAACAACTGGTTGGATCAGTAACCTTTATGGATGAATGACCTCCTGTTTAACATCCTTTCCAGATACGTCTGTCTGTGTTTGTAACACTGCAAACACTGTACAAGCAGTACTGCAACACTAACTGTGATGGTAATGTTATTATGTTCATCATGTGCACAGTTAGGTTTTTAATTATGGTATACTGCTAAAATGAGAGGCTCACATTTGGTTATTAGGATTTACAAAGTGAGCCAGTGAGTTGATAAAGATGTATAAATACCACCTTGTGAAATGTGTAGCTCATGGTTAGGTGAGTAAGACAAATCAAGGTATTTGACTAATTTCATATATAGTCACTGTGTGTATGGGTGATTGGCTATGTTAACATGCGCGCTAATATTCAGGTATTACTTCAAGTATGGCAATATTCTGAATTTGATGTCATGTCAACAGTTTAGGCCTTTTAACAATAGCATTTATAGCATTTTCCGAATAAGACATGAGGGATATGCCGAATTATTCGAAGTTTAATAGCATTCTCTGGACATCCATTTTGCGCATCAGGAATATACATCTCAACTGGGGTTTTTACCACAGTTTTCAACACACGTGGTCGGCTCTGTTCGTTGTCATGGATGCATCGTACACAAACTAACTCGCTAAGTTTACAAGGCTGAAGTAGAGATGGATGCCCAAAAGAAAAACCTACATTTCTGGTCAAAAGGGCAATACACCTGCTTTTAAACATTATGAAAGACTTGGGTATCAACAGGTTTTTGGATACGCCCAAATATCACAGACCTTTTCAAGAAGGTGGTTGAATGAAAGATGACTCTGCATCATCACACAAGAAACAAGATAAGAAAACTTTGAAAAATCCTATTGAAATACCAAGTGGCTCAACCCCGTCTATCTTTTTGTATTTTGACATGATAAGTGGCATGTTAGGGCACGTTAATTGGAGTATCTACGGCTGCATGTCGTCCTGAGATCCCTCGGCTTAACACTCATTCACACCTGGACCCATCTAACCCTAATGGCACTCATGATGGCAGGGTGGGTCAACAACATGTCAACGACTCTGTAAGTGCTCACACATACACACGTTTTAAAGCCTGCGACTCTGAACCAGTCCATTAGAACTGAGGAAGCCTCTTGGATGAGAGGTGAGTGACACGTCTTCAAGAAACTCAAGTACGTCCATTTGCCTACGATATAGCACTTAAGAGTACCACGACCTGGATGACTAAGAATCTTCACCAACAATATTCATTGTCATTACTCATGTAAACAGCTTAGTAGGAATATTGTCTTTTTCAGAATAAGGGCAAAAATCTCAACATTTTGCGCATGTAAATGTCATTGTTTGTGTCCTGTGTGTCATGTCACAATTGTTCCTTGTCTTAAATAAGCAATACAATATTAGCATTATATAGATACACAGAAGTTAAAAGGTTTGTACAGCCACTCCTGTTTGCCATAGGATGAGCTGTCACCTCAGCAATAACTCATCTTAGCATTACAGCCAGATCTGCCAGCAGCCAGTTCAGCTGAATAAACTATCTAAACAATCCTCATGCATAGTATAGAGAGAACAAGGTGCCTGTTGTCTGAGGCAGGAGTCATATATGTGTTCGTCTGCGTGCTGGTGAGCTGTGACATATTCTGCAGGTAGCGATGCTGCAGAGGGAGAACGAGAGCGAGCGAAAGCGAGAAACCTGTGAGCTTGTAAGATTAGATTCACCATTTATCACAGCCCCTGCTCCTGTAAGAGTCTCCACAGGTCACTTTGAGACAGCAACCAATCCTTTTCAACAGATCAGATCTTTAGAGCAGCCTAAAGCGTGATGGGCCTTCAAGGTTCCAGACGATTATTTGGGCACATTGCAGAAACTATGAGGACAAAGAAAATTTCAACAAAAGCCGTCTGCAAGCTGTGGACTTCGCCGTTCAAATAATGCAGCAGCACTTAAACCTCTGAAATCATTTGACAAGACACAAGTTGGATGCATTATAGTCAGATCCGAAAGCGGTGGGTCGGAAACAAATGCGGCTTGAAAAGGCATTAACATGCAAGCTGCCATCCAGTTCACTGTGTGCTCAGAGAGAAGTCTGCTTTTTATCTCTAAAAACTGGGCTGCAAGCATTCAAAGTTTTAAACATACTTCAGTTAATTTACATATTGCTAAAACTGGTATGTCTAACTAATTCTGACTCTGATTAAACTGGGAGGTGGAGCAACGACAGTCATATCTCAGATCAGTCGAATATTAAAGAATCTATAACAATGATTTATTCCTGATCATTTTACCTGCCTTATTTTGATCACAGTGTTTGTGTGCTTCAGCTGAACGGAACTAATGTGATATTTTCCTTTATTTTTCAGTGAGGACAGGTCGCCCACTGAATTAATGAACGCCTCTGGTAAGGTCACAAAAATTTAATACACTTCTACTTTTAAAATATGCAGAGGTGCTCTTTCACGGCAAAGGCCATATTACTTAAACTTCTCTATTGCAATATCACTCAACCATCAACCATCTGCTACTGCAAACAGGCTAATAATGCAGTCTTGATTGCACATGCTCGTTGACCTGGCTCTGTGAATTATTAATAACCAAACTAAAATGATAGAGGTCATATCTACAGAATGACCTTAACAACAAAAATAAGGTTGATCCAGAGTAATTGAGTAAATTAAAGAAATACACCACAGTAAGGAAGATATTCTGTCATTTTCTTAGCTGCTTGCGTCACTTATTTGTCATGTCATTACACTGAAGCTGAACAAACAAATAAACTATTAGCACACTTGCAATTTTCATTCATTATTCCTGTTCAGCTTATAGCTGTGTCTGCGTAAGCACATACATATCTCAGGCTGCTCATGCAGCAGGAATGCTAACAATAATATTCCTTGACAGAGGACGCCCTGACCCAACAAGCCTGACCTTTAATGCTAAAAAGGACTGCACTCCTTCCAAGAGGAATAACAGGATAAAAAGGGCCAGTCTGGCTGATCTGGACTGAGGCGCCACTGGTGATACAAATCTTGCAGGTGCTTATCAAATATGGTATCACTGAGGGTGTTGTCATGGTACCTGTAGGACAGCACCTCTCTGTGCTCATCAGATGTGCCTCCTCACATCAAAACCACTGTACACCGTTTTAACTATATCACATGTATTCAAAAGTCTGTATGTAAGACAAGATGAGGTAAAATATATTGTAGATTAGTCTCTCACTGCTTTGTAGAGAAGGACAGAGTTGGGGTTAGGGGGTTAACATCTTAAATCTTTTCTCCTCAAGACCAAATTTTTACAACATATGCTCACAAAGGCTCCTAAAATGGATTCTGAGTTTTCAACCCAGCTTGCCATCAGGAAACTCTCCCCCAGGCTGACATTTAAGTAGCAGCCACGCAGTCTAGGCATGCTTTGATTCAACTGTTTTGCTTGTGACTCTGAAGGTTAATGTAGGGTTAAAGGCAAAGTGGCAAGTTATGCTGCAGGTCACCATGGAAAGCACTGATGGCCTCTGGGTTGCCACGACCAAGTTAAAAATAGCACCAACAGCAAAATCCTTCAGAGAATACATCTTGGAGTGTGAATTTTTAAAACAGCTGGGATCAAATTTAATTTCAAGTGACATGGGAAAGCATCTTTAAAGCATGCTGCAAGAAATATACTGGGAATGCTGGATGATAAGTAATAGAGGCCAACCTTGCATGACGAAGCCTTGGTGTGAAGGTTTATGTTCATGGCTAAAAGAGACAGGCGCCTATACTCATCAGCTGTACATTAAACCTCAATAACATGAAGATGGTGTCTTGATCTTCTGCAGCAAATCTAAGAGAGGATATGTTACATTTTCTCAGCCTGTCACAATAATTACTCTTGTTAGATGATATATCGTCCCAGAAATAATGGCGAAAAATGATATTATCATTTTAAGACCATTTTATTCCACTGATACAATTTAATAACATAATAATGCAAGTAAACCCTCTCAAAGAGCACTGAACCTTGAGAATATTCAGACATTGGAATGTAAAAAATATTACTCAGTTTGAGGCTTAGTACAAAATTTGGCCAATGAAAACAAAACCACATGATGCCTCTTATGACTAATAGACAAGCTTAGCTAAGCTCTGTGAACACTACAGTTACCTCCAAAATCTGTCCAGTGTGCTGCAGTTAGCTCGCAAGGACGTACGGTCTGGGATTTGGGCAGTTTGCTGGTGGACTTATGGAGTGTAGGATGAGATTATTGGACTTTTTGGCTCATTGCTAGGACTTGGCGACCATCAGGACTGTACCTCTTCCACTCCAAAAGTGCAGCTGCAGGCTACGGTTAAGCTACGCTGTGTTGTCTTTGAAGAGATGTTTTATTTTTCTCCGGACTTGCGCAAGTAGGTGAGGGTGGGGAGCAAAAAAGGGTAGAATCGCTGAACCCAAGTAATGGACGGGAAAACCCTGCTGTTTATTCTAAAATCTTACAAACAAATATATAAATACAACAGGCAATATTACATGTAGTGGTTAGCGCACTCGTCTTCCATGCGGAAGGTCCAGGGTTCGAATGATGCTGGGGTCAACGTCAGCAAAGGCATGCGGTCGCAAGAGGTTCCCACTGCCTAATCAAACAGATCAGATTCCTTAAGGAGGCTTCAGGATAAGAGAGTAACTACGGAATCTGAGCCAAGTCCTCAACACGGGCGCATCTCAAGCCCGTTGTAAACAGGAGGTTCCAGACGTAAAAGTGGATTCAGGCAATATTAAGGTCAACAAAACTATCAAGGTCATGTCCTAACACATCGTACAATAAGTCGATTACGTAATCATAATGACAAGCCTACATTTTTCCTCTGAAAGCAGGAATGTTCCAAGTGTGCTGCTTCCTGCGGAGGTATGTCAACATACAGTAGTGTGTCAGACCATTGTGCAATCCCATTCCTATTCACCACTGTGAGTGCACTGAGAGTTGACTTGAGGAGATATTGTTTCACAATGCAACGCAGCACACAATGCCTAGCTTAATGCAGAGGGAAGAAACATATAAGATGACATGCATTTTACTTTGAAGGGGGTACAAAGAGACCACCACAGACCTAAAACCTTCTTGCATTACCACTGCTTGGGTGGTACTCCAGGGTTGATCTGGTGAAGCTATAAATGTGGACCACTAAAACTTTACTACTACCCAAGTATTAGGTTCACATGGACTACCACCCAAACAGTGGTAATGCTACATGTAGAATCCAAAAAGAGGCTCACAGTTGTCTCATACTCTCCATCAGTTCAAACAGTGCATTCATAATTCTCATTATATTCAACACATTTCCATAGATGCTATATTTCCTTACCTGACTCGATTGCTGCAAAACTTGGTGAACTGCGGCTGGTTGAGGTATATCATTCGGGCATCTTCTTGGTCAGCTAAGGACGTCTTTTCTGATGTGTCCTCTGTCTTTTCATATCCTGCGGCGTGGGAGAAAGAAAAGACATTCTATAAGAAACAAAATCTGCCTTGAGCACAAACAAAAGTAAAGATGAAAAGGTGCTTTGAAGTGTTTGAGTCGGTGCGTGTCGTAAAGTCCCAAAAGGAGTCTTTGGAGTCTGTAAAAGGTAAGTCAGAGATTTCAACACTGAGAGAAAACCATAGAGACCGCAGCTGACCTTGGTGCTTTAGAGGCCTTAGATATATGCGTTCTTGGTGCTGTGATGGATAAAGTTGGCATTGTGATATGTCTCATTGTTAAAATTTCACTTCACAACAATGCCTTTATTTTGTTGTGTAAATGGTGGAGTACACACAATGTACTTGTCATTGTTGGAGGCTACAATCACTGCAGCCTACACGATAAACCGAGGAGACATTTGTATTTATCTGTATGATACACTTGCCTTAGATCAGAAGCAATAATCTAACAGCAGTATAATGCTCAAATTATTATCTTAATGGAGTGAGAAGGTGCTTCAGAAAATATAACAGTGGGATTGTCAAATGACATTCACTGACAATACATCTCTCATTACCGCCTTCGCAGTGAATTGCCAACTTGGAGAAAAACCCTGTTATATAATAATAATACAGGGAATCACCTGCTTTATGTAAAACAGCCTGACTCAGAAACATTTACAGCAGCTACTGTATGGAGGAAAGCAACAATTTAAGTACATCACATTTTGTCTGTTTTAGCAGACCTCAGTTTCAACGTATGTGAAAAAATCCTGGTCAATGATACACGCCTTTGTAAAAAAAGGATTGTGACATGTACGGAGTATTTAGGAAATGTCAGATTACTTAAGAGACATTTCAGCAACCCCAACTGAAAACTGTCCAATTGTTGCTAGAAATGTGTGGGAATGTCCTGTCAAGATAGACATCCTGTTGACAAGAGGAACGGTGTGTCAATCAGTTACAGTAACGTGGTTTCATATCAAGGGCAGAGGTACAGCCCATGCACGACTCATCCAACTGTACTTTGAATCCTGATTCCACTTAGTTCAAACCACATGTATAAAAGAAGAGCTTACAGAGCTTATTCACTCCTCAGTCAAATATTCTGCCTTATTTATGGAAAATGTTTGACTGTCAGAAGCTGCCACTCAATGCTGAAAAAAATAATCAACAAACCCTCTGCTTAGATGGATAACACTCTTCTTCTCTCCATCTCTGGAAGAGTCAGCTCTGCTCTGCTCCCACTAGGTTCAACAAAGTGGGATGGAGCTATGTAGGCTAAATCAACACATCAAATGAGGGCTGCATGTGGGTCGCAGAAATGCTTATATATGTACCACATTTCCGCCCATTTCTTTTTTTAAACCAAATACAAATATTTTTATTTTTTGATTGGCAAGAGGCATCTCTGTGTCTTCCTCAGGCGAGGTCTAAACTATCACAGATGGGCTGTTAACATGCATGCTCTCCATGCTGAAGACAGACAGGTGCTGCGTCATGAAAAAAGGATGTCTAGGGATGTTGTGTGAATATCTCGAGCCTCTCGCTTGAAGCTGCTTACTGCAGTGCCAGACGTCAAATAGACAACACACTGAAGAATCTCTCTATTGAACAGAGTAAGTCGCAAAGATGTACAAATGTGTACAAGGACATACAACCTGTATATTCAGTGTATGTACAGGTATGTCATGGTTTCCTGCTTATGCCCTGGTGAGGCTGTTCAGATCAGACGGATAATCCCTCAAATCTGAACATATATATATTAAATATAATTTCAGCTGTTCATAAACTAATAAATAGCTTTGCACAGACACTCCAGCTAGTATGGCAGGATCCACTTTAAGGGACAGTTCAACACAAAATGGAAAAATCTATATTTTTCCTCTTACTTGTAGAGCTATTTATCAGTCTGGAATGTTTAAGCATGAGTTGCTAAACGTTGCTGATATCAGCCATAGAGATGTCTGCCTTCTCTCCAATGTAATGGAACTAGATGGCACTCAGCCTGTGGTGCTCAAAGCACCAAGAAAATACATGTGAAAAACTCAACAGCAATGTCTCTTTCCAGAAATCAAGACCTGGTTACTGCAGACAATCCACAGACCTTGTTGTGAGCAGTTTCATGTAGGACCTATTTTCTTTCTACCGAACTACACCCGCCAACCATATCACAGGCAGAAGGAAGCGTGCATCTATTGGTATCTCACCTAGCACCACTGAGCTAGCGGACATTACAGCCATTAAGGTTTATCTCAAACTATTACAAGCCCAACCCTTTTGTCCATGAGTAGATGCAGATGCTCTTCAATATTTCTAGGCAATAAGTTCTGTGTTTTCATCCGCTTATCCGGGGCCGGATCGCGGGGGCAGCAGGCCAAGCAAAGCACCCCAGACATCCCTCTCTCAAGCAACACTTTCCAGCTCCTCCTGGGGGACCCCAAGGCATTCCCAGACCAGATGAGATATATCATCCCTCCAGCATTTCTGGGTCTGCCCCGGGTACTGCCTCCTACCAGTACCCAGAACACCTCTAACAGGAGGCATCCTGATCAGATGCCTTAACCACCTCAACTGACCCCTTTCGACATGAAGGAGCAGCGGCTCTACTCCGGGATTGGAAAGCTGATTCGTAAATTAACTGATTAGTCAACAGAGAAAAATAACTGTAAGCTTCTGCATAGCAGATTTAGTGCTTTGCTTTCTTTTATATAAAAGTAAACTGAACAAGTTAGCTGACTATTGGTCAGACAGAACAAGACTAGAGACAAGACAAAATTTCCCCTAAGGCTTTGCAAGATAGCTCTTTGCCTTTTTTCAGTATTTTCAGACATCTCATAGGTCAAACAATTAATCAATGATTACAACAGTTGTTAGTTTTCACTCCAGGCATTTTGTAGATAGAGCAGTTCAAGTTTGAGACTGACTTCTCCTTAACTTCTGTGACTGTGGACATGCTGGAAAACAAATGTTGTGCCAAACTTAAGTACCATTTGAAGCTGAAATATCTGACACATCTACAGAAACCGATTTGACTGGGATTATCTTGTTTGTAAAATGAGAAATGACAGAAACCGTATTCCTGAGGTTCACATTTCCCTTCCCTCGTGTTTTAATTGATACGTCTAGATTAGTGCCCTCAGCACTGCCAAGAGAGCACTACTGTAAAACTCTTAAGTCAACAGTTTCCCTTAGACTCTCAAGTTGCATGCATGTGATCCGCTGAGTGCTGCGTAGCCTTCCCTATAGCATGTAGTAGTAGTGGTGTCGAGGGTTATGAGGTAAGGGCAGGCATAGCATAGCTTCCACAACGACAGATAAACCCTGGAGTTTAAAAATGGAAGGAAGGGACGTTCTGAGGCATGCTGGGAGGGGAACACAAGCAAGGGAAGCTGGCTGCTTGAAATATCAACAACAACAAAACACAGTCATGAGGTACTGTAACCAGAGCCTCATACCGGATATGCCCCAGTTGCAACCTGCATGGCATGTCGTCCCCCTGCCCACAGTATTTCTCTTTTGTCATGACAAGTCAAGAGGAAACAAAAGGCTGCCGCAGTCTTCAAAGTCACACTTTCTCTGCTCTCTTCCCCCTCTCTCTCATTCTCACCTTACTGCTGGCACTTTCTCACTCATGTTACACAAACCTGAATCTTAAATTACCGCTCTTGTTATTTTAATGATCCACTTGGCTTTACATGGAGGATTACTGTAGGAGTGACTGCCAAACCTTCCTTCCTCCTACCATCATCTCCTGATAGTTTCGCTCCTTAGCATGTGCTCGGGGGCTAAAAATAACTGCCCTCCCGTAGTCATTTGGTCACCGAGGGAAACATGGCTCGGCTATCCCAGCCCTGTTATGCAAGATGTCAGATCAGCATAGGTGGTTTATTGGATTAGTGTGGTGGCAAAAGGGTGTGTGGATCCAGGCAGGAGATTAAAGAGTGGTGCCTACTGCTTAAGTGGGAAAACTTCCTGCCATGATACCTGGCATTATCACTTGTGGGACCAATATAGCCCAGATGCCTTGTGTCCACAATATTAGGTAGTAAACTAGTGACTCCTTGAACTGAATGACAGTTCTGTTCTTTGTTTACAGTGGAAACATACAACACAACACTGCTTGCCAGATGTTTAGTGTACTTAAATCGCATGGAAATAGTAAGTAATATTGCGCACAACACCTAATAAATGTCCGTCCTGAAGGAGGCATCCCTACTCAGTTTCTCTTCCTGAGGTTTCTTCCATTTTTTCCCCATTAAAGGATTTTTTTGGGGGACTTTTCCCTTACCCGAAGTGTGGGTCAAAAAGGACAAAGGGTGTTTTATGTTGCTCAAGTTGTAAAGCCACTGAGGGAAATAGGGATTTGTGATACTGGGCTACTTAAATAAAACTTTTCAACAGGTGTTTTATCTTTCACACGTAACAGGACACAGAGTCCAATTGAATTTTTGATAAGTGGTATCTTCATAGGATGTAAATTTGGCCCTTAGAGAAGTATAACAGGAGCTTTCAGGCCAAGCGTCAACACAGCACTACATAACATTCCTGAGGAACTGATCCACTGATCCTACATCACCTTGGCGGTAGGAGGTCCTTCCTTGAGAGGAGGTAACTCCCCTCCTCCTTTCTGTAGGCCTAGTCTCTTTCATCTGAAATGAAAACAGAATTTGCAGCCAAGAGCTCACCTGGTGACACTGGGAAGACAGGTGGTTTGGAATGAGTAACAGCACTGAGTAAAGGTGAGGGAAAGGACATTGACTCAAAGGCATGCTACCTCACTGAGTTTGGACTGGATGAGGACAGGGCTACATGATTATGGCCACAACTATGATGTCATTTTTTTTTGTTATGTATTAGTCTTTGTAAGAAACAAAACTCTGTGTCCTTGGACCTGTTGTTAATTTGGTTATTTAAGCACAGCAGATATTCTGTGAGAAATAGTTTGCTAAAGTTGCAGCACAAAATATAGTTTCAGCGTCAGAGAAGATCCCTACCCTGTACAAACATCAATAATGGGGGGCACGGTGGTGCAGTGGTTAGCATTGTTGCCTCACAGCAAGAGCGTTCCTGGTTAGAACCCAGGGTGGGGGAGCCCCTCCGCGCAGAGTTTGCATGTTTCTCCCCGTGTCATCATGGGTTTTCTCTGGGTAGTCCAGCCACTCCCCATCTCTCTGTTCTTGTTTAACTATCAGCACTGCCTAATGAGGGCGTACAATGCCCCCAGAATTATGAGCCAAATTCAGAATCTCAATTTTTAGTAAGATTATCATCTTTCTGTAACTGTAATATCTGGCCAGTGTTTAAACGCCACTCAAGCCTCAATAATAATTGATCATATGCCAAAACGCAATCTCAGCTTGCACATCAAGGGACAAAGCCAGCAAACAAAGTGCGCCAAGAAACTAAATCTTTAAGAAGCTTGGGTGATCAAGGAATTAGTGTCTACAATGACAAATGAAAACAGGGGACTGGCATGGCTGGTGACTGCAGCATAAGGCCTGTGTGAAATAGCAGGCCAGAGGAGCTGGCTGAGCATCTGTGATTGATGTTGTGTCTCTGTGTTCTGAATGAGCCCTCGCAGCAGGAGCCTGTGTGCTATGGTAGGCCAGGTGCTGCAATGCACCAGTTGCAGCTGGTACTGCTACTGCTTAACTTAGTCCTTCTGCTCTCTCCTCTTGGCAGCTTTGACACAAGGGATTGTATGCAAAGTGTAAGTAAAAGCTGCATTGTCTGCTGGTATGGTTATAAACATAGGTATTAATACAATAACCACTGACAATAGTTTACTCTTTATCTTTTTCTATATTTTGTATAAATAACTTGGGCAGGAAAAGGACAGGAATAGACCAAGGCTGTGACACATAAATGTGCCATAGTGGACTTGTTTTTATCACTTGTCTCTGTTGAACGTGCCCTATAAACCACATATTTACATATTTATATGCCAATTCAGTCTCCTTTGTTTTTAATCTGATTATGTGCTGATCTGTTATTCTGACCGCAGCCATCTGGTAGCAGAATTACTTACAAATCTTATGACCAGTTACTCAAGAGTCGTGCCTCTCAAGTCCTCAAAAGCTACCTGATCTCCAGGTTTCTGCTACAGCTACTATTCTCGCACACTTGATCCACTTAAAGGCTACGTATTGAACACTTTAATTGGATTAGCAGAGCAAAAGCGAAGCTAAAGCCAGAAAGTGGTCAGCTGAGTTTGAGGAATTGCCAGAGTAACACTGGGCTAGTCTGGCCCATCAGTTCCACTGTTGCAGTTGAATAGGATGAATAATTTACAGTAAAACTGCGGAAATGCAAAGCTGTTTCAGTTGCAGGGGTGGGCAGTAACACATGACAAGTAATGCACATGAGTAAAAAAGTAGTTTTTTTGAAGAAACAAGTACTTTTCATGCCCCTTTTTTAAACTACTATTTGCTCAAGTATATTTCTGAACCAGTAATTTACTTTTACTGCACTACATTTGCCATTTTTACCTTCGTTAAAGCTAGTCTGCTCTAAATTTGTGGACTGAGTAAACTGCAGATGCCACATTGCCAGCTGCCTGTAACAAAAAGCAGCACCTCCTGTCTTTTGACCACGATGCGGTCAATAAAGAGCAAAACCCAGAACAACAGGCAGCTTTCAGCGACAATACCAGACCATATTGCCCACATTTTTTATATCAAAACCTAAAAACTAACTAGATCAACGATATGGCCAAACGCAAGTATGACGCTGAATATTTTAAAGTGTGTGAACCTTGAACTAATGACTAAGGACAAATCTGGACCCTGTGGCTGGACCGGTGGGGAACCACCACTTCAGAAAGCACTTAGCCTAAAGCTACTTCAGTAATTAAGTAAGTAAGTAATTCATCAAGCATATACTTTTTTACTTTAACTTGAATTGTAATTTTCATTTTGACTACAGTCATTTTTTAATGGGAGGAATTGTACATACTTGAGTATAGAGTTTCAGTGCTCTACCCACCAGTGTGCACTGTGCAGTTGACACACCAAAGTAACAATAGAATCCAGCTTGACATTGTGCACCCTGACTGTATGTGTGGCCTTCACAAAATTTAAAAGTAGCACACAAGACAAGCCCTGACAGGCCAACAGCACAATCCAACAGTCTGAGGAATGAGAGATGGAGGAAGTTCCATCATCAAAATAGCCTCTACACAGCGTTCCCTCTACAAGCATTAATAGGATCTACCTCCCCCCATATAATGCTCATTTCCTTAGTTTCTAACATACTGTGTGGATAATGTACTCAGCCACTACCACAGATGTCTCAGTGGGAACTGCTCTTAATATTCCCTGGTGGACACTGTGCATTTTCTCAGCACTAATTTCATTAACTGCGGGCGTGTCATAGCTCAACTACCCTGACATCAATAAAGAGAGCAAGAATGGGAAACTGGGCGGATACTCAGTGCGAACATGATTCTCAATCTGTGTTATATTAGGCTTTCTAACAACACCTTTCATCTATTAATGGGGCCAGCATATCGCCCATACTAGCCAGCTGTATAAAAACAATGTAAGAGGCATGGAAAGAGAAGAGAGAGAAGGAACAAGGAGCCAAATTAAGCTCAGTAGGAGTAGAGAACAGGAGCACACAGCTCTGGAGGGGAAGCCTCTAGAGGAAGGATCAATGCCATCAAGTGTCGTAATGAGTCTGGATGCAGGCCAGATGTCAGGATTATTGCTTGTGTCAGCCAACAGACTGACGGGTGGAACAATAGTCACAAGGGGGCACGTATTTTGGAGACGGTGCCCAATGGGGAAAAAACTGGGCCCAGCATGCTTTGGCATTGGCCAAGGCATGCCGGTCTTCCCCAGTCTGTCTTTTTATCCCACACTGAGTGTTGTAGGTTACAGAGACACTGGTGTGGAAAATTGTTTCTATGACACCTGGGAGATTTTTTTAAATAATTAAAGTATGTCAATCACACAAGAAAACTTGCTATTGTGCTATCACAGGGCTCAAAATACCACTTCTTTATGCACGGTAGTGAACATAGAATTTGAGCTGTGCATGTAACACGTAACTTGGTGTAGCTACGAACTTTCATTCATTGACCTTAAACAGACTAACGCAACTGACATTTCTCACACACTCTCAAGCCACAGTCTATGCAGGCCACACGTCCATTTTCTCTCACATTTATAACTGATAACATCGCAGCACAAAAAGAGGGAACTGACAGTGCATGTACAGACGAGACAGAGCAGCACAGCACAACAGCAGCACTGTAAAACTCTGCAGTCAAGCCAGCCACAGCCGCCACACCAAGTTTATTATTATGGTTATATGTTGGATATTCTACAGACATTTACATTAACAGTTTTTCAATTTTTCTATGTCACATGGCCAGCTTAGTCTCTTAATAACTACTACAGTAAGTACCATAGTTACAATATAGTTTATCTTAAACACAAACAACCAAACCTGAAGTTATAACTTATTGTCTGTCAATTCTTCTATGATATGTTCCGGATAAAACCATCCTCTGCAGATTTATGATATCATGAGTGGTAATGTATTAGCTCAGGTCAGGCAGAAGTGGTGGGGGTGGAAAATTATTGCTGCCATAACTGTCAACACGAGCAAGATTAAACACATCTAATGGCACCAATGACAGGAACAATAATGACCTGATACTTGAGCATATGACCGAGCACAGCACGACATGACACTCAGGGTTAAATATTAAAGAACACATGAAAACACCTGACCAATACTTTAAAATTCATCCCTAAGTATTTTTAGACTCCCTATTGTCACAGTAACAGTAGCAGTAATCCTTGTTTATAAAAAAAGAGGATCAAGTGAAAATCGTTGTTCCAGTCAAGATATTTTCAGCAACCGTATCTTATTCTGGCTATTCATGTTTGACCTCAAATAAAACTTTTATAACAAATCAGAGGAGAGATCATGTCACATCCCGGCAGCATTTTACAACTTCTTTGGTCACCTACTTTGTCTATGATTACACAACGATGAGTCAGTTGGCTCCATTACTAAGCCCTGGGACCCTTTAGGAGGGCCCATGAGTCAATCACCAGGGGTATAACATCCATCTGGAGGCCAATCAAATTGTAAAAAGGCTTTTTGTTCCTACAGAAACAGGTCCAGGCAGAGTCTCGCTGCTGAGATTCCAAACAAGCACTAATGAGCCTGAGAGAGAGTTGTAGGCTGGTCAATAAAGTGTAGATGAGGAGGCACATGACCTGGCCGCAGCTAGGCTCCCACACGGTTCATTCAATAATACCGGGGTGGGTGGGGGCGGGCAGCTCAGGGCTACTGACATTGATCTAACACGAACAAATGAATGGTAGCCAAACCACAGTCAAGAGGCTTTGTGAAGAAAAACTACAGCAAATACTCTGAAAGCAGAAAATGCGGAGGAATGACGAGAGACTTGGCTCCTTATAGAAACACACAAAGACCACCATGTGTCGGGTCATAAAAAAAGACAGGGAGGTGAGGTGTGATGTGGAGTTTGGCATTGTCAGTCTGCACATTGTTCACCTTAACCTGAGGCCATCTACCATAGTTATTGGGGTCAAATTAGTTCCAAATCCCTGAGCTTTGGAATTTCTCAACCCACTGAGCCTAATGTGCCATTTATATCTGCTCATCGCCACCAAAGAAAGATCTGTACATGATTCATTTATGCCAGATAAATATTTCAGTAGACAGAGCAGCCACAGTCTATTCATGGGAATCAAAGTCCCAGAGATGAAAGCCCCCTCGCCATCTCCATGCATTTGTGAATTGGAGGGGTGGGGAAGAGCTGGAGGGGGATATAGATACCGCCTCAATCTAAGCAACAGTAACATCCATAAGTCGCTTATCAGATCACAATGCTGTAACCAGCACTCACAACAACAACAGGGCAGCTGCAGAATTAATCCCCCTCCCCGTCCGGCTCCGTCTGGCTCCCCATAGGCTCAGGCGGGCTACAGTGGGACGGACAGTGCAGGGACAACTCAGGCAGCTGGGGCTTGCTGTGACATCACAGGGACAGCCTGGCTCAGCTCAGCTTAGCGAGGGATCGGCGGGGACAGAAACCTTTCCACTGTGTGCGACTTTATGAATGGTAAAAGGCAAGGGCATATGGCATGCAATTCAAAGGACCACAAACAGGGAACAGACCTCATGGATACCACTCATAGTGTTGTGTCAGTGTTGTGCCTAATCCCTTAATCAAAATGTTTAAAATAATACACCAGGTTCTATTATTAGAGCCAAAACAACACATCACGTGTCACCACCTTTTTGAATTTGGCTTGAGGTTCCTCCGCAGTTGCTGAGGAAACAACCTCAGTAGTGCTGGAGAGACATTGTCGATTTACCTTTTAGTCAAGTGACAGAAAATGAATGAACAACAAATGTGTTAAATCAATTAATCATTAAGGTTATTCATCAAGCAGCAAGACAAAGAGTCTCCAGCTACGCCAGTGGCTCTTCGAGAGTGTACTTGGGTTATACGTTTGCATGGCACTCGATGAAAACCAGAGTTTAAATCAATTAATCATTAAGGTTATTCATCAAGCAGCAAGACAAAGAGTCTCCAGCTACGCCAGTGGCTCTTCGAGACTGTACTTGGGTTATAGGTTTGCATGGCACTCGATGAAAACCAGAATTTTCAGAGATCACCCTGGGGGAAACATGAATGTCTGGACCAAATCTGACAGCAATCCATGCAATAACTGGCGAGGTATTTAAACAAAAGCCCAAAATCTCAAGCTGCTGGTGGCACTAGATGAAAAGTTGAAGTATTACCATGCTGGACAGCCCAACAAACCGTTGGTCATGCGGTTTCCAGCCTATCATATGAGAGAATTTGCCACTTTCTCTATTATACATGATCTTGAATTTAATATCTCTGGGTTTTAGACTGTCTTTTGGAGAACACAAGCAATATAAAGACGTCATCTTGCACTTTGGACACCTGTATTGTTCTACTGTTCTTTGACGTATGCAACAGCAGGTTCACCTGGGCCCTTCCTCCTCTTATATTCACAGGGTACAAATCTGCTGCAAGACTTTAAAGCCAAATGTTATTAATTTTCACTACTTTTCTAAACAAAATGTTCAGCATTTAGAGGATTAACATACACTGTGTAAATTAACACTGCTAGCAGCTGCTTCATGCTGCACAGCTTCTCAGTTACAGTGAAAATAACAGGAAACAACAGGCCACAATGTTATGTAACAAGTGTGACGTTGTGTTACTGTTGTGTGTTGTTGGTTGTTACAACTGGAATGTCGGCTCCTCTCTGACAGGTTTATGGCTGTTTATTCAGACAGTGAAAGTGCCAGGGCAGAAAAGCCATGTGTCATTCTTAAAGTGAAAGTAAAAGTAAGGATGTGGAGATCGAGATAACTCACTCACTGGAGATGAGGAGTTCACTTCATGTCTTTCTATCAACAGTCAATCTAAGTATTCTTTAACCAAGATGGCTATCTAGCCTGAATCAGGTAGTTTTGGCTCTTTCAAACCACCATGGTCCGGACCAAACAGCCGAAGCTTGGTTTGACGAAAAGAGGTGGTCCTGGTCTGCATCAAAGTGAACCATGTTTTAGTTTGTCTCTGGTGTGAAAATTTTTTTTAGATGGTTTGGACGTTCAGGCCAATTGCAGGAAGTTTTGGTAAACGATCGTCAAGTGATAAGATTAGTGTAGCGCCTCAGTGCGTAGGGTTGCTGTAGTTTATTGACAGGGAGAGTGACAGTGGCTGCGCTCAAAGCAGACAGGTGTTGGGGATCAGAGCAGAGGAGAAATTTCAGTTTGTCCCTGAACAAAGCAACATAACAAAATGAGCTGCAGACACTTTTCAATTATTTTCCAAAAGGATGAGAGAGGGGATACAATTGGATGGGAGAGTCCATCTACAAACCAATCAATGTCTAGAATAAAGAGATGAAAATAGGTGATGACGACAGGACATAGATATGTCATGTATAGTTCTTAACTGCACTCGTGTAATTGTAATGTGAAACCAAAACTTATCAGATCAAGTGTATGAGCCTTGGTACAGAGTAGACCTTGGTTCAGACATTCAGGTGTGAAATTACCTAGGCCGGAACAAACCTTAACAACAGGGGTGATTCAGTATTCATCTTGCATTAGTGTGCAGCTGGATTTGACAGAAAAATACAACAGTGCTTAATAATAAAGACCAATAATCAATATTTAAGGTTGGTACTCATATCTGGAATTGGGGCAAAAAAATTCAGGACAACTGTGCTAATTTCTATCATATGTTCTCTAAATATAGCTGTAATATCCAAATGGCTGAGCGATGACAATTAATTCATCCCAGTGTTTGAGTGATGCTCATTGACCTGATGTGACATTAGCGGCGTGTTAGCTAAACAGAAAAAACTGGCACCTCCATCATCCTGAACAACAGAGGAAGTAACGCATGTGCACAACAGACGCACGCACCCTTTCAGCTCCGTAGAGGAAATAATAAAGTGGACGCCATCCTTGTCTAGTATTGATCCAGGCGTTGGTCTTCAACAGCATTGATGTGTTCAGACTGTGTCTATTAATAACAGGATCACTTATACTGCTGCTTTTAGTGCAGGAGCACATGCGTTCAGGAAAGGGAGCATTATAAGATCACAGAGTAGGCTATCGGTAGGATGTAACACAGAAATGTAAATTAAGCTTCAGCTTTATAATGTACGCCTTTATTGTTGACGGCCTTTACATTAGCCCCACATCACTAATATCCACCTACTAATAACCACATACTCTCGGCTGTCATCTAAAGGCAGCAGTGTCAATAAGGGTGCACTTTAACACAGTAAATACTGCTGGAAGTACTTAATGTGTGTTTTTAGTGGCAGCAGCACTGTGGCCCAGTTGGACATAAAGTTGAGACGGGAATGAGGCCATAAAACGCTCGAGATCTTGAGGGGTCAAGAGCAGCGAGAGTTTTATCTTCCCAACCACTGATGGCGTTGCTTCCCTGTGGAGTGCCTGCCGACACCTTTCCATCTGACCTTGTCATCCCGCTGTGACACAATCGCATCGACTATCTCCTGGCACGTGCAGGCTCGCTGCATTTTCCTGCTGTTCACGCGTGTGTGCATCACATAGACGAACACGGCACGGCCAGAAACAAGACACCAGCAGAAAAAATGATGATTGCAGATACAGTTTAGGGCCTCTTTCTCTGATGCCGCTTTCATGAAATATTTGACATTTGGGAACCGGAGGTGAGAACAGAGTTACTGTACATCTTATGAGCTGATGGCTGAGTTGAGGAGTATGGAAGATTTATCTCCCTAAGAGCATACAGCATGTCTGCAACACAGCTTTTCAGTGACTCATAAATAACGTTCGATCCTAACAACATCACTGAGGATCTCCATCTCAACTGCAGATCACAGGCTCTAATGAATTCCAGAAAACTGATCGTTCAAGGCTTCTTGGACCATTTAGGACATTAAGACATTACAGTAATTGAGTTTAGGAATGGACAATATTAGTTATGGCAATATTGTATTGTTTTTTTTCCTGGAAATGTAAGTCCTCACACAAGTTTCCGAGTTTATTTCACTTTTCTAGCTGAATAATGTTTACAGTGTATTAATTAGAAAGACTATCACTGTATTGCATAGAGACAAAATGCTATACTTGCTATTACTGATACCAAAGGACCCCAGCGTCATAATATTTCATTATTTGTTAGGCTCTGTGCAGACACTAGGTAGATAATTTTTCTGTCCACGAGAACAGCAATACATTTTGTAAGAGTAGAAAATGAAGCAGTGAGCAGAAAGTGAGTATCACCAGCTCTAGCAGCTCCTTGCCCGTCCGTGGGCCAAGATCCACCGATGACACAGACTTTGTTGAAGCCATGGGCAGGGAGCTCCCAGAGCTGGCAGCACGGTGGGGCGCCTTAACACCGTTCATCTGCACACACTCCCCATACCATGGTGACACAGACCTGGTTTATAATAAGCAAAGTATCTTTTATACCTTAACTGCTGTTTAATGCAGCAAAATGGAATTTTCTCTGTTTCCAGTCTTTTAAATGTCAAGATTAGCTGCTTTTATGTGTTTTACATAATGGTAAATGGAATATCTTTTGGTTGAGACTGTTGATCGGGCAAAATTTGCTTTGGCTTTCAAATGTAATATAACATCCATGGGCATGTTTTACAATTTATCACGTTTTATAGACTAAACAATAATTGCATTTTATTTTTATTATTATTAGGGCAGCACAATGGCACAGTGGTTAGCACTGTCGCCTCACAGTAAGAGGTCAGACCTGCCGGCCAGGGGCGTCGGTGGCTTAGTGGTAGAGCAGGGGCCCCATGTACAAGGCTGTCGCCGCAGCAGCCCAGGTTCGACTCCAGCCTGTGGCCCTTTGCTGCATGTCACTCTCTCTCTCCCCCCCTTCACGCTCATCTGTCCTATCGATTAAAGGCTTAAAAATGCCCAAAAAAAATTTAAAAAAAAAAAAAAAAAAAAAGACCTGCCGGCCAGCTACAACCGGTCTGTGTGCAGTTTGCATGTTCTCCCCCTGACAGTGTGGGTTTTCTCCAGGCTCTCCATCTTCCTCCCACAGTTCAAAGAGGTCAGTTGGTGACATTAAATTGCCTGTAGGTGTGAATGTGAGCATGAATAGTTATCTGTCTCTATATAGTTGTGTCAGCCCTGTGATAGTATGGCGATGTGTCCAGTGCGTACCCCGCCTCTCGCCCACTGTCAGCTGGGATAGGCTTCAGCCGACCCATGACACTTAAGTAAATGAATGAATTTTTATTATTATTTAATTATTTTAAGGCATTTTATGTCTTTATAGGATAGCTAACAGTTGAGAAATAAACTGAGGATAGAGAGAGAATGGCGTGTAACAAAAGGCCCTGGCCAACACACGCAGTGGATGATGTGATTTTGGGCAGTACTTTAACCCCAAGGCCACCATGGCGCCCCATGATTACTGGTTTACTAAAACAGTCAACAGATTAATTGAGAATGAACATTATCATTAGCTGCAGCCCTATACACGACAATGCAGTTGTCTTGTAAACAGGCAGTCCTTCCGACACTGTCTGTGAAGCTCTCACTCACAGGTCTTCATTGTCTCAGATCAATATAACAACGTGCATGAGCAAACATCAGAATAGCTTCATAGTCTCTGCATCCGCCTCTGTGTGGATACATGCACATAACCATTTTCACATCTTCCCCCTCCTCACAACGACCTGCCACATCCACTCTACTTTGCAGACGGAGGAGAATCATTGAGGTGAGGGGAATTGAGTATCTGAAGAAACACATATTAGACTGGCTGCAGGTTAGTGATGGAGGCGAACCATTAAGTGGAAAATAGAGCAGAGGAGATGTCCCATGCCGGCACAGAGACAGAGTAGAGAGGCCCGAGGGGACTTGATATGACACACCAGCGGCCCCAGACAGGGGATTTAGTGGCGTGTTGGGCTTTTGTGCCACATTATTATCAGCCAGTGATCCGCCAGGCACATGGGCAGCTCTCGATCCCTTCAGAAGGGAGCAGTCTATCCCCCTCCAGTCTCCCTCCCCATGCTGTTAACACTATTCAGACAGACTAAGGCTTAGCTGGTGTTAGTGAAATGCTACGGGGGGAACATCCTGCTTCACTTACAGATGAAAAAAAAATCTTGAGAATGACAGAAAGGTAGAGGTGTAATGCTTAAAGAAGAAGCAGACTACTTTGTGTCGTTCTAGTATGCCGGCAATCAGATTCTGAAGAGCACCTTCTATTGTGTGAATCAGCTGACAAGAAAAGACAAGCATTTTGGTCTTCTGATAGATTCCTCCTCACAGGACAAGCTTACCTGCCTATCTCCACCCTTAGTGTCAATTGTGAGGGGGGATTTTGTCTGTCTGCAGATAACCATGCAAGCTAAGACGGCAAACCGGATGCTTCTTGCCATCTGTCTAGTCTTAACTTGCGTCGATCAGCTTTCCCATGTAGACAGTGGGAGCAGGTATTAAGCGCCTTTCCGCCTATCATGGAAATTTGTATTGGAGAGATCAATGTCTAAAAAGGTGCCTTCCTGTCAACGCAGGATCACATATTAAACATGCTGATAGCTACTGACGTCACCTGTAACCCGGGTGTCCTAGATAAGGTTATTTTAGCAACACGTAGACTGGCAGAGATGTCAGATGTTTCCACAGCACAGCAGAGAAGAGTGACAAGGAGTGGAGTGGCACGTGGTGGGCAAGATGGGGAGTGTGCAGCACAGAGAGCTGACGGACAGGCTGCTGATGGATTAGGTGGTAAGCCTGGCAGAGGGTTGCCCTTTCTAGATGGAAGCCTGCCTGATGCAGTGTGGTGATTAAAAAATAAAACTGAAGGGTGGGGAGTGTGCTTAGGCTCTCATAAAAGCAGCCGAAAGAAATGTTGCGGAACAGACGCGTGATTGAGCAAAATACTTCACTAGATATGGAGCCACTAAGCCAGAAATGTTGGTGTTGGAGCGGTAGGTTGTCAACCTGGCACCGTACAGGAGGTGATCGAATCCAACATTCATACACAGGCTTGCAAAGAAAACATTAGAGTATTTTCGCAGAAGCGGGGGGATGATGGTGTATGCTTAGTGCTATGGAGCCAAGTGAAAACAGCACAATCATTTGCTCTTTGTAACCTATAAAGGTAGAGTGTGGGGGTTGGGGGTGACAGCAATTGCTGCTGCATAATTCATGTATTTGCTCTTGTGGCTGCAGCAGCCACATTGGTCAACAGTTTTCTATGGAATCCATATTAGTATTTAATTATTTAGATTTCTTCCACTAGGATGCATGGAGCCCTCGGTGGCATAACACTGTAATTTCTGTTGTGGCACACAGGATAACAAATTGCTTGATAATAACCAGCTCTTAGATGGCATTTTAAAACCATGCCACAAAACTACCACCAAACTCAACCACTCACAACAAGTGTGAGATGCACACTGCTCTCACTATTCTCATTAAAAAGACAGAGGAACTCAATTTTAGTGGCACAGAAATTGGTTTTACTGGCATGCTTGCATCTATTTTTATCACTGAAATTGGGTCAAACCACTGAATTTTAGTAGTCAGTTTTAATTATCAATGTATTATTACCGGTCATTCATAACAGTCTGCCCTACAGCTATTAAGCAGAGACAGTCTTAACACCAAGGAACTTGTTCTGTCACATAAAAAATGAACTGCTGTATTTTTAATGACTGAAAATAAAAGGGTTTTTAGGCTATCTGTTGGAGCACAGACACACAGGAATGACCAATATTCACAATGTGGGCACAATCTTTGATTTATATTGGATATAACTGATTTCTGGGTTAGAAACATTCTCTGACTGAACAAAAAAGATACCTATAGACCAAATCACTGTGACGTTAGACAATCAATGACCATCACTTCAGGGTAGACATCTGGTGATTGATTTCAATTGTGCAGATTTGCGAAAGTGCCAAACTTGTCTTTTTCAGCCGTAACAGTAACATCTAAAGATATATAGTTAAACACAGTGGTCTGACTTGTCTGATATTTTTGCTGTGCCTTTTTTTATGCACCTGTTGCTTTGCTAGTATTGTAGAAAAAAAAAAAAATAATAATAATATTAATAATAATAATAATAATAATAATTGTGTGGATGTATGATTCATCCATTATGGTTTATGTATTTCTGGAGGCCTCATAGTCCTTTACAGTATGCATGGAGTATTACAGGCATGTTTATTACTGTACCTAGGGCTGTACTGAATTTTGAGGTTTTTGAGTAAAGCTTCAAATGTCTATTGTCATAATTTATGATTTCACTAAAAAAATAAGTAAAAAATCCTCAAACAAAATCTTCTATTTGGATTAGGTGATTTCTCTGATCAAATTAGTCTTTTTTTTTTGTTGTTGTTGTTGAATGAATGTTATTTATGGAGCCGTTAGATTGCTGCTAGACCGCCCCATTAATACAAGTGGGTGCCTCCCTTTGTGTGCGGCAAGCAGGTTAGCAAACTGTTTCTTGACCACAGTGAAAAGGTTGTTTTTGAACAGCTAAACACCAACAAATATGGACTGAGGCAGAATATTTTGTTACACAAAAACATGTTGTGGATTTTGGAAAGGATTACATCTTTTTGTTTTCCAATAAATTTTGAATTTTGGACTTTAAAACACTGAAGTTATTGGAAATGTTTGGATCACACGAGTCAGACTCAATCCTTCGCAGCCACCACTGGAACCTAATTCTACAAATAATATAATACTAATAATGTTAGTGTAGCCTGATCTTTATCTGCAACTGTGCAGAAATACTGTGTTTAAACAGAATGAACTGAGTCAAACACAAAAAACAACTATGTAGCATTCAAATGTTCATCTAGAATTCAAATGTTCACATTCTAAATGAAGTCAAAGCTTCAAACTATTCCCTACTGCCGTAGTATTAACTCTAATTGAAACATTTAAAGAAAGTACTGAGTAACAGCATTTATAATTGACAAATGAATCAATGGTGCATTATTTTCTGTATATGGATAAGTTGAGGTTGTGCACCACAACTTGAGGATATCACAGGTTGGTCTTAGTTTTATGCTCCTCTGCAGCAGCTTTCAGACAAGCACCTCATGTTCACAAATACTGCATTTTTAAATTGAGTCGCATGTCTCTTTAAAAATGCATTTCCCACAGTCTTAGCTACTTGCAGGGAGGCCCTAGATAAGGAATACTTCCTGTATGAACTCACACTCAACAATCAAAACTGTCTCATACAGTTAAGTCCCTACATTACGAGAGGTAAATCAGATGGCACACTGTGCATTATAGTAGACATCTTATAGATAGCCTTAATGAGAAGCACATATTAGGCATGCAAATGTGCCTTTAGCCCCTACATTCTGAGTTATGGAAGCACTTATCTAATACAAATGAGATGAAGTTCATTTTAATTCACTTTAAGAGGCCAGACTGCTTGTTTTAGCAGCCAAAAAATATACCCAACAGCAATAACTCAGACTGAGATATTAGCTTGAGTCTACATTTATAAATCAAACCTAAGCAATCCCAAATCAAAGCACAACAGTGCCACTACATCGAGTGTGAGGGGGGAAACTCAAACTGCAGTATGTACCATAAATTACAACTATAGGATTTGTTATTGATCCCTCCCTGCAGATAAATTCTACCCCAGTACAGAGAGGTCAGAGGTCAGGGAGAGCCACAAATAAGAGATGGGGGGAATTTAAAGGGGAGGAAACCCTACGGGAGTGTGCATCTGCAGCCAGTAATACGCCTGTATGTGCCCAGCCATAGGTGCTCTGCCTGATAAACAAACAGACCTTAATGCCTAAAGCTACTAAGCAGCCTTTGCAGCCCTAACGTAAAAAGATCCCCTTATGAGCATTCAGATCACTTAAGTAATGTATCCGCATCCTCTTTCCCTGGCAAAAACAACTGAGATGCAGTGGAAAGTTACTGGCGCAGTGAAGGAGTGAGGGTCCCAGCTGAATCACAATGGCTGTATTATCAGACCCACGCTACTGTAGATGCCATTTGCTGGACACTTGTTATTGCGCTGTTGGACTTGTGGCTACTGTCATTAGGAATAAATTTGGAGTCCTCTTGGTCACTGCTTTCTAAGACAATGGGATTACTGCAGTGGTTAGCTGAGGGGGTGTCCCAGTCTGGATGGGTGCTGGGTTTGCTGGTCAGGTGCACCCTACATTAATTTTAGGAGGAGTCATGCAGGGTACAGACACCAATTTGATGGAGCTTTGTCAGGGAAAGCTGTATGTTTTGCCTGACTATACAGAGGTGACAGCAGACTCTCTTTAATGGAGTAAGTTACATTTACATTTTTGTTTCTGGAGACTTCCTCAGGAAACTCTCATGGCCCCCGGGGGTTCCTTGACCCATGTTGGGGCACCGTTAATCACAGCTTTAGCTAGCTAAGTTACTGTCCTGTACTTCCCACAGAGAGCTACCGGCCGGCCTTCTTTCGGGAACAAGGAAATAGCAGGATACCTGACTGGCAAACATTCCTCTGACACATTCAACGAAGTGAGAAGTGTCTTTACATACCCTCCGCCCGGGTACGAAGATCGGACATCGTTCTCTGGACGGGCGGCATCTCTCCACGCAGAGCCGGGCGACGGCACCTGTCAAGCGGCCGCGGCTTGTTGGTTCTGCTCCCTGTGGCTGCTGCTGCTGCTCAACCGTCAAAGAATTTCAAAAAAAATAACGGCTAAAATTCAGAGGGACCTTTCTCTCACGCGGGCTGTGCTGCTGCGTGTTTACTGCTAATGAGAGACACAGACGAGGTATAAACAACATTCATTTTCTGGTGGTGACAGAACCGTACCCGGGAGTCCACGGCTTCATGGATCCCCCAACATCCCGGTTCACACGGCGGATTATAGAGCGGATAGACGCCGTCGGTATAGCAGGAGTGGACACGGACTTACCATAAACTGACGTGAGGGGCACAGTGCCGCTTCACATTATGGACTGTACCACGTTCGCCCGCAGCGGGAGGGGAGCGCCGGAACATATTAACTCGTATTTCACCGCAGAAAGGCAATATAAGTCATTAAAAATGTATTTTTACGAGGGTATTAAAATGACAAAGCGCTGGGTTTTAATCGATGGGGCTAATAATGTTTAAGACACCGTAAGATTTTAAAATGAGCCCACAAATTGTTCGTCGGTGTGGGCGCCTCCCCCCCTCTGCAGTAGACGCTGTTCACAGCTTGAAGACATAACAATAGTACACTGGGTGGGAGTTGGCTTCTAACAATCCAGGCTTGTTTTTGCATAAATATTTATTGATGTTATTGCAATGTCAGCACATGACAACCTCCACCACTCACTGAACATACAGTAAAATACACAAACATTAAAATATACTGTATATATAGCCTGTACTGTATTTTGCATTATACTAATGTATCTTTATAAATGCACCAGCCACTTTAAGTACCTCATATACTCATTTACCATTTACTGTTCTTGTCTGGTATGCAAGCTGCTATTTTACTTGTTGCATATTTGCACCATTTGAATTGTTTGCATTTTCTTATTTGCACTACTGGATTGCTCTTATTTATTTTTATTTTTGTATAACCTCTTCTATTCTCTTTGACATCCTTATTTATTCTTATCCTTTTGCACTGTCTGCACCCTGGGTCAATTCAGAGTGAAATGTTGCTTCGATTCTCTGTATGTTTGTCACATGACTGTAGATTTGTCATTAAAGCCTTTTGAATGTTGAGTCTTGAATATCAAAAACATAATATGTTTGCACTTTGTGAGTTAGTATTTAATATTCAGTAACACACTGGAATTATATTATAACATTATTTAGATTATTCTAAAATCATACTTTGTAAAGACTTTGTGATATTACCATTATGCTGAAATATAATGCAAACCACATTTATTTATATTTCATCACAGATAAAAGCAAAACCTGGAGATAAACCTTACAAAGCATGAAAATTATGTGATATATATTTATATAATTTACAGATCCCCCTATATATCACATACAGTATAAACGTCCTAGATAAACAGAAAGTCACCAGTGACACAAAATACATCCACACAGACTACAGACACAACCAGATTTGCTAGTAAAAATAATTTAAAAACATGCATGATCCTATATCAATTATAATTTCTTTGATATTATGAGTTTGGTCACACAGGAGCGTTACCATCAGCATTAGGACACATGGAGAAGGGGTCATCTAATCCAAGCAATGTCAGTATATCTGGTAGGTTTAAAATACACTAGACAAACATTAACAAAAATATATATTTTTGATGATGATCATGACATCTGCAAGCCAGTGCCCACATGAATACAGTGAACAGGGATGTAAAAGCGTTGTAACTGTGCACTCACATGTGGAAACCCATTTGATTGGTGTATATCCTGTACTTTCTGTATTTGTTTTTCCCTTGAAAGTGGAAACAGATAACTCTTCAACTTTTCTCCCATTTCCATGTGGTATTATCGTTGGCTTGGATCACTTACCGTTTTCCTCAGAGCTTAGCCACTATCACAGTTTCAGCAGTTACTTCAATTGTTCTACTGTCCACCATTTCTGTTACTGAGGATAGTAACTGCAAAGAACTTACACTTATTTTGGATGTCTGAGTGTGATATGTTGAGTTGGTTCTTACCCAGATTCATTGAAATTTATATTTTCTTGATAATGAGACAGAAAACACTGTATCCTATGTAATACTACAGTCTTCTATTATTGATTATCATTTAATGTCTTGTAAGCCCGTGTGAGCTGGGCACAATTATGTGCATGACACTTAAATAAACAAATCAGTCAATCAATACACGGATACTCTTTGGTCACTTAGATAGCTACAGATAGCTTTGGGAAAACAAAGGCGCTATCCTCTTCCTGTTTGGGTTGACTGACGTATCTCCTTTGTGCTGTTAGTCAAGTTTTCATTTTTATGGCAGACAGAATTTCATAATGAAATCAAGGCTTATGGGAAACCAATCTAAACACTGATGGTGTCAATATTCTATAGCCATTAGATTGTGCAAGTTTACTCTGTAACCTCTAAAAGATGTGCAGAGCATCAGAGACTAATTCAATTAAATAACAGTCTAATATTTTTGAAAATACTCTTGTTTAATCCAGTGGCATATCCAGACTTTTTTGACTGAGGTGGCCAAAGTGGGGCACTGAGTTAAGCAGGGGTGGCATAAAGTGCGTAGCCTTATTTTACCATTTCTGTATCCACTACTCATGTCTATTTCAATTACTAACATTTCAGTATCTTACATTTATGTGTTGAAAATTTCATTTAAAAGGGACCATACAAATGTCATGAAACAGTTCCATACTTTATTCTTTACATCCTCCAAAAGTAAGCTACATACAAAAGAACTGACTGGGCAGATCATCAGTCAGGATAATGTGGTAGCACCTTGTTGGGCCAATCAGATTTCAGTGTTCCTGGGACACTTCCCTGATTTACACAAGAAGATTGAAAGTCATAATCATACTTCAGCTGTATGTGAGATGTAGAGAGAGACTGGACCTGTTTCACCTACTGTACAGCACAAAGGTTGCACTCAGGTGAACTCTACAAGCCACGAAAAGTGGAAAACAATATCCACCATCTTTAAAAGTCTTCAAGCAAGCCTCTCATTAATACATCAAAGAAACAGCTGACTGTTTTTCATGGTGGAATTTACAAAAATGTCACATTCAAGCAACCTCACTTGGATGTTTTTTAAAGATGCCGCACTGGGACTGTTGTTCAAGAAATAGCTCCTTCACATTAAACGGATCAGCATGTGATGTGTAAGCATAAAAGAGCTAGGTGTCATCTACATGAACACTTTGACAGGTCATGTGGCTGCAGACTCCAACATCATCTGACACAGCAATTTCCATCCTCACTAAAGCCAACTCCACACTGTCTGATAACATTCAGGGATGCTTTTGAAAGTCAGAAGTAATGTCATATTTCTAAGACTAATGACTCAAATGATCAATCCTGCCCAAAACTAATCTCATAAACGTGTCAGAAATAAAATCCTGGACAGCTACTGACCACAACCAAGCAGTTGTAAGTAGACACTAGTATCAGTCACTGTGTCATTATGTGATTACGTGACAAGCTCAGCAGAAGATTTAATCCAGGGTGACTTACTCTACTTCACAGTTTCCTGTATATCCCTCATCAGTGTGTCACTCTGCCGTCATGACTCTCCTCTAACATGGACCCTCAGTTACCTAAAAATAGGACACATAAAGAAGCATAATTCATGCAAACACAAAGAAGAATGCAGCAACAATGCCGTCTCTGCTGCGACTGCCCGGCTGTACAGTAAATCAAAGTGTGCTCTCATTCTCACTGCAGTTGAAATGCAAATCACACCGGAGACAGCATTTGTACAGCAGCAGCACCGCTGCAGTTGCCTGAGAGAACTGCAGCGTTACAGACACACTACAGTTGTCTGGTGTATTGCACAGGGTTTTCATAATGCTGAGTGTATGTGTGTGTGTGTGTGTGTGTGTGTGTGTGTGTGTGTGTGCATTCACAGAGAGATTCCACAGTTTTTGCTGCCAGACTCCTTGCATATTTTGTCATATGACACTCTATTTTGATCCATATTCCCTTTAAATTAAAATGTATTTACTGATGTGGGGATTAAGAGAAGATGCGATTAAACCTGTGAAGACATATAACAGTCAGCAGGTTTTGTGTATGAGCCGTACAGTAGATGCTGGAAGGCATATCTATGAATAAAAAGATTCAGTAACTTGAGATTTGAGTGTGTCTCTAACAATAATAGAAAAATATGTGTTTCCTAGTTTATTTAAATCTTAAATACAATGGTAGGTCTTATTCTCAGCAGCCAGAAAAAGCCAAAACAAAAACACAGAGAGATCCTGTTTCATGGGAACTCAAGATTCACCACATCCAAAAATAAGAAATGAACACCTGAACATGAACGCCTCCTCCTGTGGCTGCTAGAGACACATCTCTCCCAAAGATTTCCTTTCTTTCCCCCCACTCCGCCTAATTCAACATCAGCTTGCCACCATGGGGATTTGGCTCATGTAGCTCCATGGTTGCTAAGCAACAGTGACAAGAAGCCTGCCTCTTCGATTATGTGTGTGTGTGTGTGTGTGTGTGTGCAGGTTTCTGTGTTTTACAGCGAATCCAGTCCAAACAATGACTCATTCAACCAGCTGTAATAATTTCTACCTCTGTCAGAATCTGTGTCAATTACAGAGTGTTTTTATCAGTTTATTTTTGTATCAGAGTAACCTGAAAGATTTCACTGATACTCCCTCCCAGCACCTTTGTTCTCTGATAGGCCATTGCAGTGTAAATATACATGTTGGCAGGCTGTGATTAAAATGCAAATAAAAGATCCAGCACGAAATCCAACGCTGACAGGACGATCATAACAATGTCTCTAAAGGGACCTAATATGTAGTAGCTGACTTTGTCATCGTGAGGTGGAGGGGATGGTGAATGGCATGTCACCTAGACAAACCAACAAACAACCAAACTGACTGTGTTTAAGCAAGTCATTGCTGTGTTTTGTAGCAACCTATCAGTGGGGATAGTGCCACAAATGGTGGATGTTTTTGCCGAGACACCACTGCTTTTCCTGCAGGGATTGTGCCCCCAAACCGGGTATTTTAAGCCAAAACACGATCTTTTCCCAGCCATAACAAAGTGGTTTTTGTGCCTAAACCTCACCACATAACATGTTAACCACAGCACTTTTAAAATGTAAAGTTACAACTTATATGGTCTACATAATAATGTCTACATGTAACATATCCGTGGTTTGTGGAAACATACAATGCCAACATTTCTAGTGATTGGGTCCAGCTGTTGATAACTATAACAACTTACTGTTACAACTATTATTCCAAATTTGAATGTTGGGGCGTCCTTGTGACTTCACAGTTAAGATTTGCTTCCTGTCTGTTTCTATGCTGTCGATACATTATAAAAGCATGATTTTAAAAAAAGGTCATCTTCAAAACATATATTTCTAATATAGATCAGTCCCAGAAATGCATTTTAGGTCAGTGCAAAAACCCATTATCTGCAACTATCAGTCCAAACTTATATTCAGCTTTTGGTTTGCCATTCTCAAGTTTGAAATTTATAAAAAAAAAAAAGTTTCATGAGTCTGGAGGAGATGAAAGGATATAGTCTCCTAAAGTGCAGTCACTCAATGAAATTACAGTTTTAAGGTTTGTTTAAAACATGCTTTTTTAGCCCTACAGTTGACAATTAGATTCCTAAATGATCAATTCCAACAACTGGTGATCACCTGACTTTTTCTCCAGCACCACCATGAGGTTAGTATTTTGTGTCTTTACTGTAATGTCTCAAATTACAGGTGTTGCAAACAAAGGTTTCACTACAAACACTGAAAACATTGCACTTTTTGTATATTTATGTTACAGTTCTAACACTACTGTGATCTCCATATAAAATAAAATAAAATAAAAAAGGTTTCTCCAGACAGTCATCTTACAGGCAGGACAAATTGTACATGTATAAGGACTGGTGGGGCGGTGGGAATGAGAGGGGTTATCCCAATCCTGCTGTGGATCACTACTGCACACCATTCAGAGGCAGCGGTCTTGTTGAAACCAGGATGTGTGGACAGTTAAATCATTACACAATCAGAAACCCTGGATTATCAGAACCACCCGGAAACATGGACAATTACCAAGCAGCAGCCAGCGATGTAAGATGATGCAATAAAGGGCTAAATTACAGCGTACAAATCGAAGGAGCCGATGAGATCACATTGCACATGAGTTGTACCCTGTATAATTCCATGTGACAAATACAGATTGATCGACTGATTGAATACACGACTTGTGCAGTACAGTCCAAGTCTCATTGATGCAGTCATATACTCAATACCTGCTGCACAACTCATGTATTTTCACCCAAAAACTTTAGTTCTGGAGTCTGGTTTTGTAGAGAGCATGGGTAAGTTTCACTTTCAGTTCAGTTTTAGTGAAAATGCATGTGTTTGGGAAGTGCTGAGCATTCAACTGAATACATGAGACTTGGATTATACTGCAGGAGGGAGTTGTGTGACAGTTTGTAAATGGATGTTTGTTTTTTTTATAGTTTTGCTGTTGTAAATGTGCACCCCAATCAAACAAAGAAATCAATAGATTCACTTTATTCTGTGGAGGCATGCAAGAGAAACCAAGTTTTCTTCATGAATTCAAAATAACATGGTATGATTAAAGAATTTATATATGGTCATTTTGTTTGTATCCGGAGACCAGTATCCGGTATGAATAACATGCTTTTTATGAGAATGAGAGTACGAGTATTGTCCAACTAAAATGTGTCAATATCCATACTGACGAAGGAAAATCCTCATCTGGGTAGCTCAGTCTCTTACTCTTGTGTTAAAAAATGATCTTGGGCGCAATATTGTGACTGTATTGTTTTCTAATAAATAATAAGTATAGCAACTTCTGACCAATCTGAATCAATTTCAGGTTTAAAATAACATCTTCTGGTTAGGCCCTACCCATCTTCAGTTGAAGCGCGACCCATTCCCAGTCAAAACTCTACCCACTCACCTGAGTACAGACACAGATACAGATCATTTAGGTGGCTGTACAAATATAACAGGGTCAGCTATACAGCAATATGTGTAAGAAAGTCTAATGTACATTTGTAATATTCAGCATTATAATTACACAAAATTTGTTTCAGTTGTTATTACCTGACACACTTAGGCCTCCATAGTCAATATGTGGAGCATTTCTGTACCCCTACATTCACCTTTGGGGTAGCCCATCTATAAAGGGGTGTCTCCTGCCTTACCTCTTCCCTTTTGCTGTTGTACTTTATGGGAGTCCACCAGTTACACAGATACAGATACAGATTGTGGTTGTAGTTGTACAACCCTAATATTAAATCTACATTTACATTTTATTTAATTGGCAATTTGGCAGCAGAGATGTAGAAATAGGGAGTGAGATGCATCTCCACTCTGCTTTGTAATTTCGTGATGAAAAGGGCTCAGTAAAGTCTGGCTCATAACTTCAATCAATCAGAAGAACCTGAAAAAACTGTAATGGCTATGATCCTTAAACCTCCTCTGAGCTACAAACAGCCTCACCTTAAAAATCCTCCCACTCACCTTCTCCACATCAAACTATGATGAGTCTGAAGCATCCTTGGGAGATAGCAAACAAAACTCTGACTGAATTACGAGCCTATAAATGATGATGTTTGTAAGCTCCTGTGTGAGAGCCCTTTGCCTCTGCAGGAAAATACGTTGAGCCACTTTGCTGCTGTTGAGAGAGGAAATAATAAGGGAAGAAGTAATTCAGCTTAAACCCTGCAACAGCTTTACTGGATCCATCCCAGATGCCTTTAATAGGGGTATCCAGCTGACTGTAGAGGATGAAGTACCAGCTATTTCCCCTCCTGATATCTTTCCCATGGCTCTGAAAACAGATATTGTGAAACCTCTCCTATGTAACCTAATGCCTCAGTGTTTAACAATGGTAAAGTAATTTGGCATTATTCTTTTTTTTAAAGGAAAATCATTACAAAAACAGCTTGATTCATGTGTTTATTGAATATTATGGACACATGAATTTGGCGTTTATGCTCACCACAGCATTGAGACAGCACTTAAGCTGTAAAAAATGAGGATGGGGTGAGAGCATTTCTCATTTTTAGTGCTTTTAGACTGAAGAATGGCTTAGATGATCTCAAAAAAATAGAATGTGTTCACTCCACCTGTGGCTGCAATCTGTTTGGAGTTAAGTGTTTAAATCTTTACCCTGAAAATTGTATCTCCTCAGGATGCATTAATCCTGCTTTGGGTTGAATAAGTGTGTTATTGATTTTATCATTAATCATTGCTGCTTTCCTAAAGACTGATCAAGCCAGGCTGCTGGATGCAGGCGTCAGGCCTGCAGCTGCATCCTTCATTGCTTGCCTACAGCTCTTGAGGGAACATTGGGCAGCGTGACATTTAGCTGTAATTGAATTGCACTCTGCCCCCTTGTGGACGTTAATCTGTAGTCAGGGAGGGTGAGGTGGTTTTGATGGCCAGCTAATCACAAATGGTGAGTCACTGCGGGAGTCATTTTCCCCAAACCATGTTCACAATAGTTGATTAATGTGTGCAGATCTCAAACCAGCTCATTTCATGGTCTATAGGAGGTAAGAGTTGGATTAAATACCATTTTCTCTCAAGCCTTACATGTAGAGATCAGTCTGATTCTTACAGCAGCTCAAAGATGTGCTGTGGATCAGTCACATTATGAAGTTAACACACAAATCATGCCAGCAATCTTTGAATACATCTGTTTATTCAATCTCTGCAAAATTAAAACCATTTATCACCCTACACTGTTTGACTTCTTCCACTCAGTCACAGCCGAGCCGGCGAACAGCAGTGAAATTAAAGAGCGTTAAAGTATTAATCTTTTCAAATTGCTTTTTTAATAGCAGTTGAGGTGGCTGGCGAGGCTACATTAGCACTACTGATGAGGAGGGCTGAGAGATAAGCTCTTCAGGTTGAATAGACTATCACCATCTCAGTGGTCTGTTGTCTAAAATGTGCTAAAATGAGATAAAATGGCTGCTTGACTCAACATGGCGTGGGTGTGTTTCACTGAACTCTAGATAAGCATGTGCCGTCTGCTCATTACAGGACGCTAAACAACACAGTGAGCTTGTTTTCATGTAAGTCTTTATCTTAGTTCATCTTCTGTAGTGTCACTGTAGTTGTACCCATGTGAAGTGTTTATCTGGGATAAAACAGCTGAAGAGGGTCTGACTGTAACTGAAAATTAATATGCATGGAGGAGGGATGATTGAGAGATTTCTCCTCCATTTGATGTTAAAAAAATGAAATGAAAAATGAAAATGAAACATAAAACCATGACTGATTTATTCCAGTTATAAGAACAGTGTGTTCAACTGACAGGCAAAGTAACATTTATCCAGCTCCAGCACTGTGTAATATAATATAATATAATATAATGAAACTTTTTGTAGCATCAGTATTCAATATCTTTCATTTTGAACAAAAGATGTACTTTTCTTCACAATTCGACTCCTAACCAAGCAGAAACAGAACCAATCATGTAACACTAAAACTCTCCATTGAATCATCAACTGGTTTAAAGCTCTTAAACTGGTATGACCCACTGCACTTTGCAATGGCCTACCTACATTCATGAACACTAATGTAAAAATGCAGAGTTTATTAAAAAAGAAAAGAAAATACTATGAGAAATGTTTTTACCAAAACTTTTAAGGGTGCTGTATTCTCAGTTTGTTGTTGTGGTAGATGATCCGGTAGTGAGTCTTTGTGTCTGTATTTCACTAGCTATCTAAAGGCTACTGCTTTGCACTGCACTGCTGATAATACCATACCGACCCATGGTGGCGGGACCCTCAAATTCCCCCACACTGTCTGTGTCAGCAGTGTTGCTGCTGTTAGCACTGTTCATGTTGTTAGCAACGTTAAGGCAGATTTATACGTAGCTACTTACATGGCCTACGCTGTTGTGAACATTTATACTTGTACAGTGGTGTGTCTGTGTCACTCTGCAGTTTCACCTCCAAAACACTAGTTGGTGGTAGGGATTCTGTGAAGTGCTGTAAAGTTTAGTAGATTCAAAACACACTTTGAACACACATTAAACATGGCTTAATAGAGACAATTTCAAACACAAGTACACAAATCAGCTTAATTATAACTCGCAGGATTCACAGACAAAGCACTTGTCTTTATCTGGACACATGTTCCCCATGAATACAACATGCTAACGTTATAAGCACAGCACCTATGGTATTTTACATTGTATAAATTAGCCTAGCAGCTAGGGGAGATTTCCTCTTATCTCATATGAAGCCAGGGACAACAGCAACATTTAACAAAGTTAATGTTACAAAATTCAGCTCCATCTAACAATTTTCAGCGACCAAACAACTGTCTTATATTAGACACATTTTCCAAACAAATACAACATGCTAACATTATTAGCACAAGCCTAAGGCATTTTACATTACATAAATTAGCCTAGCAACTAGTGGAGATTTCTCTCATATGAAGCCAGGATAAATCACACATAAAATTTAAAATGTTATTGTGTGGAGGCATTATTGTCTTCAAAATGTATTGCTTCTTCTCTGTGAAATAAATGTAAATAAAAGCTTTGTTTCCACTGAATGAAATGGTTTCCGTTTACAAAAACAGACAGGAGGTCTGCGTCACTGCGGCATGTAGTTACATTTCTGGGGAGGTGCATATCAGGCTACGGCGTAGGGTACGGCGTAGGGTACAGCGTAGGGTATGGCATCGACTCAACACAGAAGTATATATCCCGCTCTAGCTGCTAGCCACCAGCTCAGCCACTTCCATGTTTAGAGCCGTGTGCAGACACTCCTAGCTCAGACTCTGAATCATAGATCTGAATGTTGCATACAGCTCCTTTAACTTAAGGTCCCCTAATTTGCTTTTATCGAGTTTTGCATGTTTGATGTTTTCCAGTGTCAAAAATATGCATTTTCAAAGGAAGTTGTGATACAGTTTTGACACAGAAGTCAAAAACAAAAACTTAAAATCAAGAGAAAGAGTAAAATGCAATGAGCATTAAGAAGTGTATAAACTTAAAGTTCCTTGCTTCATCATGACTATATGTGTGTGTGGGGGTGTTTTAAAAGTACCATATTAGCTCCATTGAACAGTGCTTCTTGACTGGGTCCCCCACAAGGCTGCACATACACACATTTCTGCCAGTGATTTCACACTAATCCACTTATCTACAGGTGGTAGCAATGTGCCAAGAAAACAGAGATGCACCAGTAAACGCAGTGACAAAGAAAGCTGCTGCTGAGTACACATGGATCTCACCCATCCAGGGTTAAAATGTTGAAAATACCTGGCTTTGGAAATGTTTTCTGAGGAAGTAAATGCACTCAATATGTATATTAGACCTCCAGGATACAGGCAGTCCTTCCTGGTGAGTAACGCTGAATGTAAACAGAAAATTTGTTTACAAGAAAACTCCACCGAGCATCTTTAACTGACAGTTACCTGCAGACACACCGTGAGCAAACAACCAAACAGCTGTCAGCAGCTTTGATTCAGATGGTGCTAAATCCCACAGAAGCCCCACAGAAATACATGACATCACCTTTTTTCAGCTGAGCCTCACCCACCTCAGATCAGCGAGAAGAGCCCCGATAAACAGCACAGACAGAAACTGGTCTAACTTGGACAGAAATATGTGTGTTCATGAAGGACCCCCATCATTCACAGTAAGAGGATGATTGAGAAAATTAGGTTTTCAGGGCTTTTGAAGATGGGAGTCAAGGACTGTTGAAGATCATTACATTTAAAAGAAGGAAAAACAGCTCAATAACATTAAGACGAGATTTAAAAAATAAAAGTGATTAAGCCACCCTCAGCCCCTCAGGCAGTAATTTTAGAGTCTAGACACCCTAATGGTATCTAGCATTGGCTATTAGCAGCAATAATATACATAAAGCCTTTACAGGCCATATTTAATACCTGTTGTGATGTCCTTGTAATAAAAGGCAGTTTAAAGGAGAGTTAGGTCACTTTGGATCAATAAGACTTGGAACCAGAGCCAGACTCATAATACTGCTACAGTCTCAGGATGTCACTAAATCTTAGTTTGACACATTAGACTTCCCCAGATGGATTTTCTCTCATGATTAGCACAGAGTGACACATACAGGTGATGACACGCTGTGTGTGTGTTTATATATATGTGTGTGTGTGTGTGTGTGTGTGTGAGTGTAGCTTTTACCTCAGGGGCCAAACTGCAGCACTCAAACAGAGTGGTGCTGTCACCACTATAAGCTGACGTGTCACATCTCCAGGGAGCTGCTTCATCACCTGTGACACAAAAAAACTGGCCGAGGCGTCTCTGTGGGCACGCTGCTGTATTGTGTCACTGTGACATATTATATGGTCTGGTCCTCTTCTGCTCTGTGAGGATGCCCAGTGAACACCTGCACTCCCACTCTGGGTGTAACACAGTAAGCGCTCAGGGGATATCCACTTACGTCATGCGTCCATGTGTTTGGAAGATGTCACTGTATATTTTTTTACTTTGTAATTTACTGTATGTAATGAATAATAATAAAAATGCCACAATGAAAATAAGTTCCTTGAATGTAGATTTCAGGGGCTATACAGGGGACAGGTGCATGATAGCAGAAGAGGACTTTTATTTTGACATGTTAAAGACCTTTACATTATATACTGATTGATACAGTGCATGAAAATTCACCAGAATGCCAGAAATTAGGTGTTTGGTGCTCAAAATTTTCTGGCAGACAACCCACAAACTCACAGTTTCATATGTTTTATATTCCATCTTATCATAATGGCATACTGGGGGGCTGGAGCCTATCGCAGCTGTCATATTAGTGAGAGGCTGTGTACACCTTGGACAGGTCGCCAGACTATCACAGGGCTGACATATAGAGACGGACAGCCATTCACGCTGACATTCACACCTACGGACAGTTTAGAGTCAACAATTAACCTAACAAGCATGTCTTTTGAACCCGCAGAAAACCCCCCACACTGACATGGGGAAAGCATGGAAACTAAGGGCCCGACATAAGGGCCCAGCTGGTGGATTCAAACCCTGAATTCTGCGACAGTGCTAACCACTGCACCACCGTGCCACCCCAGTTTTATATGTGTCCCAGTGTTGAAACGAAACCTAGCCTACTAAATTGAAAACTGCAGAATAAAGTTTTCAAAATAAAGGCCATACTTGCATAAATGTGTAGGTTATTTATATGCTTCTGCTCTTACTATCACTAGGCTGCCTGATTGACTGTATATTTGTTTATCATTATATCTATATGCATTTTTGCAACATCCTGACCTATTTAGACAGATGCTAAAATGTGCCATGACAGTAAATTTAAATCTATGTCTAAATTTGCACAAGTTTCAAAATTAATTTGTCATTTTAACTGAAACAAACACAGTTAAAACTTATAAAACCAGCAAAACTTTTCGACTAAAACACAGAACCATCAAAATCAAAAACAAAACAACAACGAAAAAAAATCACTTATGTGGGCTAGGCCTATTGGTTTAGAAACAAAGTTTAACAAAAAAGAAGCTATGTTATAGCAAATTGCATGCAAGAATAAAATTATAAAAGATACTTTATTTATATCTAACACAAAGTGTGTAAAGAATTTAAACTAAGCTACAAGTATGCTAGCAGCCTTGTGAGACTGTGGGCACAGCAGTTCTTTGAGCTAAATGCTAATTTCAACATGCTAACAATGAAAATATAAATATGCTGATGCTTTGCTAAACTAATCTATGTGTTAAATTAGATTCATGTGGTTTGCTAAACTGGTTAGCTAACACACTAACTACTTTAGTTAATATCTAATTTTGAAAAAGATTAAAAAAGATGTTATGTTCTAACAAATTGCATATGAAAGAATAAAAAGATACAAGACACTTTATTGTTATCTAACACAAAGTGTGTATAAAGTTTAAACTATGCTACAACTATGCTAGCAGCGTTGAGACTGTAGGCATCTAAGTTCTTTGAGCTAAATGCTAATTTCAACATGCTAACAATGACAATGTAAATATGCTGATAGCGAGTAGACTATAGCCTTATGTTTGCTAAACTAATCTACATGTTTGATATGGTTTGCCAAACTGGTTAGCTAACACTAACTAGTTTAGTTAGCGTCTAGTTTTAACATGCTAGCTCGCTTAGCGCATTCGCATGCTATAATTTTTCTAATTAGCCTTGATCACAAAGCACTGCTGAGGCTGATGGGAATATTGTAAATTTAGTGGGTGTTTGTTAAAGAAATGACTGTCTGTAAAATAAAATAAAAAAATCATGATTATTCATCAATTAGCCGAGCTGTTGAGATATTTCGGTCTATTCCAAAATGGCTGACTACCCAGCAGATATAGTTTGTGTTAACTAAGGTGTGTGTTCAGTCACACTGTAATTATTGTCTACTGTATGTTTTAAATTACCAGGCTATCATGTAGCAAAAGAGTATAACTGTAATGAATCGTGAAACGTAGCTGACGAAGAGGCTGATGTTTCCTCCCAGCGTCGGCTGTCATCTTACCCCGAGAGGAGAAATGTTTGTGTTTGATTAAAGCACACAAAGTCAGGCCATTAAAAGTCTTCTGTCAAAGCTTTGGTGAAAACTGTGTAAACTGTGATAAATAATTCAAAGACAACGATCACTTTACTTGAGATTAGCTTGCTAGGTTGCCATGGTAGAGATACATGTATTATTTACTGTCAGTGTGAGTCTGACTGTGAGGCAGCTTACAGGCTCTCAGTCGTTTTTAGATCTGTTCAAACAGCGAGGATTAAACAAGGTAGTAATCCATGGGGGACAAACTGGTGTGTCTGAGCTGCATGTCTACCTCTGAATGAGAGGCGAGGAGCTACGCTGCAGTGTTGTGGACCATGTAATGTGGCAGAGGGTTTGCAATGGAGGGGACAATGATGACGGCTGGACAGGAGAAGCCACAGAAGCGGGTGAGGTTCCGCGTGGCTTCGGGGAACAGCGGCCGCGTGCTGAAGGAGATGTTCAAGGATGAGGGGCCTTCAGACTCCCTGGATTCAGACTGCACCAGCAGCTCTGATGCAGAACGGGCCAGCACCCCTTCTACGAGTGGAGACGGACACCTGTATGGATTCCTGGGCTCCGAGCTGGACGACAGCGAGTGTGAGCCTGATGACCTGCTCATGTACGCAGGGGCCACCAAGGACTGGATGTTCACCACTAAGAGGGTCAACATCCTCAGTAAAAACGGGACAGTGAGAGGGGTCAAACACAAAGTCAGCGCAGGTCAGACGCTGTTTGAAAACCTTCCCAATTCCAGCAGTGTAAGTACATCTGACAGGGCCTGCTTTATTTTTCTTGTTTAATACAACCTATACATGACGCCACTTCCTATTAGTGTCGTCCACGTCCTCATGTCTACTTACAGGAAGTAGCTACATGCTGGTGTACAGCTGGGATAAAAGCTCACAATAGAGGACAAGGTCACAGAGCAATTAAAGATTAATGATGCATTTCGTTAAGTGTTTCAAGAGAAACTAATCAGGTTAATGAATTCTCGGCACTTTCTAGTATCCCTGCAGGAACAAGTGTTTGTTGTGCTGAGGTAACCCCTGTGCTGATGCAAAGGTGATGTAAAGGGTCATATTGGAGAAGCCATTTCTCTGCAAAGTGGTATTAGGTGAATGAACAGCGTCACTGTGGAGCAGATAAAGCGTCTCATCATGTTGATCTTTCCTTTAGGGGGAAGTTTAAATGCCTATCACCTGAGCTACATTTATGCTGGTGTGGTAAAGCAGTGCAGACATTACAACTCCATCTACTTTCACCTGCAATAGCATTCAATAAAACATTACATTTTAAAACATTTTAATGGACCACCTGCAGCATCTTTAGTAATTTACATTCATTTTGTCTCTGTACAGTTTCCAAACTCGTATACGTAATACGTAACTTGTTAAAGGGTTATAACATGCGGTACCACTTTCTAATAAGGCACCTTTAATAAATGGATTATAAGTGTTAACCTCCAAACACACAGCCACTCAGAGATGAGGCCGAGGAGGGGATTAGTTGCCATATTTGGGATGGCATTTAGTTGGATCCTCACTTCACCTTGACAACCTGTACATCATGTGAAAGTACACACCTCTCACAGGTGCTCAATTTCAACGCACTCACCAGAGAAAAATGTTTATACTGTACATTTCTTCAAACCATGTTATATTTGTTCATTATTTTGTAGCTGATATGTTGAAACTTTACATTTCTAACACTGTGTTGAAGGTGTGGTTAGGTAAAGGCACAAACCCACTTGGTTCTGGTGAGGAGAAGATCGCGTTTGGCTTAAAGCACCCACGTTTAGTGCCATAAAAGCTGCTGGAAAAGCACGGATGACTTAGTAGGAAACACTCAGGTTTGGTGGCTCAAACAGCGGTGGAAACACTGCACAGCCAATGTTATTAGTTTGAACAGTGGTTTGCAGCTTTACAGGTATCTTGCCTCAACAGGCTAACCACCATCCCCTCCACTTCCTGATAACAAAGTCAGCTCATGTACTATGTCACTTGAGAAACAGTGATATGCTATGTAAGAACTGTGCAAATGTAACATAGACATTGTTTGCAGAAACGTACAATGTAAACGTTTTCCTTTGGTGACTAGGCTGTAATTTATAACAGGACCTGTTTACTGAACATTTTTTAGTTAAGATTTGCACTGTTTGTGCTTAAAGGGACAGTTCATCCCAAAATCAAATATACGTATTGTCCCTTTTACCTGTAGGACTGTTTATCAATGTAAGTTGTTCTGGTGTGAGTTGCAGAGTGTTGGAGATATCAGCTCTAGAGAAGTCTGCCTTCTCTTAAATATAATGGAACTAGATGGCGCTCGGCTTGTGGCGCTCAAAGTGCCAAAAAAAACCAACAAAAAATGTGAAAAATCCAACAACAATGTCTCTTTCCAGAAAGTATGACCCAGTGACTTAAGATAATCCACAGACCTTGTTGTGAGCAGATTCATGTGGGAGCTATTTTCTTTCTACCATACTACACCTGCTAACTGTATCACCACGCAAGCATGCATCTGCTGCTGTTGAGTTTTTCAAATATATTTTTGTAGCACTTTGAGCACAAGTCAAGTGCCATCTAGATCCATTATATTTGAGATTAAGCAGACATCTCTTTTGCTCCAACACTCATCAATTCACACCAAAAGAATCTACATTAATAAATAGCTCTACACGTGAGAAGAAAGAAATGTGTATTTTTTATATTGGGGTGAGCTATCACTTTAAGTTTTTATTTCATTGGTATTTTGTCTAAGTTTGACTTTTGGATTGTAAACTTCAAAGTATTCCAGTTTATTTTGCTTTTTTTATTTTCAGCTTGTGAACATAAAAAGGGACTTATATCCATCAGTTATAAGCCAGTGAGAAGAGCAGCCTTTAGGTTGATTGGTTGATGTTTTGTGTTAAGGAAGTTACAAATGTTGTTAATGTGGATTTTTAAGCATTTAAGGAGCAGTGTGTAGGATTTAGTGGCATCTGGCACTGAAGACAGCAGATTGCAACCAGGGGAAATGTATCCCGGTTAGAATTCCTTCAGTGTTCATTGTTCAGAGGGTTTTTACTGGGAGCCTAATTATCCACAGGTGTCTGTTCATCTTCAAAACAAACAGACAGTTTGATAAAAAAAAAGAACAGTAGAAACACTGAATAATGTAATAATGTTTCACATTACAAATCAGTGTTTTTCCAACACGCGGCACAGATGGTCATGGACAAGCCACTAGACCTTTTTTCGCTGATAATTTAAGGTCCAAACGTTAAGGAGGTTTTAACCAGGAGGCAAATTATCTGCAGAGGTCTCTTCCTCTCCAGAACAAACAGAATCAGTGACGTAAACTTGTAAAACATTGAATGAAGCAGTTTAACATTAAAAAAAAGAAAAGTTTCGCAACAGTCTCGATGCGGAAGAGCTGCTAACTATGGTGAAAATACAAATTGCCGTATCTCGAGTCAGTGTTTGGTTTATCCATTCCGGGCTACTGCTGGAACATGGCCGTGCAACATGGTGGACTGTGTGGATGAGGACCTGCTCCCTTTGTAGATATACACATATAAGCGGCTTATTCTAAGGTAACAAAAACACAACCACTCTATCCCCCACAACATGACATACTGGATCTTTACAGCCATTAACCACAACTTATTAGAAACGTGGTTCCAAACATAAGAAACATTGCTATTAGAGAACAGTAAGAGTGAAAAAATTATATTGTCAGTATTGATAACATAACTAAGAGGCATTTGAGAGGCTGATATCTGAAGTACATATACTGAAATTTTACATCATTATCTTGCTGCGCAGAGGTTTAATCTCTGTATAGTTATTTGAACCTTCTGGATAAAAACAACTACACTAAGGACTTTCACTTCCTCTTAGATGGAGTTCTCTCTTGAATTTGGGCGGATAGTGATCTACACTACAAGCTTCCGTGTGGTGAGGACGACCTTCGAGCGCTGCGAGCTGGTCCGGAAGATCTTCCAGAACCACAGGGTGAAGTTTGTGGAGAAGAACATCGCTCTGGACAGCGAGTATGGGAAGGAGCTGGAGGAGCGCTGCAAACGTGTGGGAGAACCTCCATCATTACCCGTTGTGTTCATTGACGGACACTACCTTGGGGTCAGTTCTTTTTCTTCCTCCTGTCTTATATCTGACATCAATATTTTGGACGCTGAGGTAATTAAAAAGAGTTTTTGTTTTGCAGGGTGCTGAGAAAATTCTAGGCATGAATGAATCAGGAGAGCTTCAAGATCTTCTGACAAAAATCGAGGTTGGTTTTCAGTGTTAGCATTAGAAATCACACTCTGAATAATTGATGTTGGGCAAATAGCTGATTTCCTGTGAATCAGGTTGAGTCAGCCACTTGGTTTGACACATGATGTTTAATCATTCATGTGTTTCATGTTTAGCACATATCATATTAGGCATAAGGTAATTATAAAGTCATAATAAATAAACGCTTTGTGTTTGCCCAAAGTGACTGAGATGAACTGAGTGCTAACAGGAGCAGTCGTTTCCCCTCTCACCAGTCGTGTCATCAATAAAACATGAGCAAACTGCAATGTAAAAGATGCATGCACATCAATAAGTGACCATCAATAATGGAGGGCGTGCTATTGATTCTGCCTCCAACACATTTGTTCAAACACACCGACGCAGAGCACAACGCTTGGTGGTACAAACCGACATCGTGTAAACTATTTCTGTTTCTCACGGAGCTGCACAAACGCCTGTCACACACGCGCTGGCCTTTCCCCAGGCCTCGGTTGTAATTTGGACCCAACGAGAGTCTTCATGAGCGAATACAAAGCAGTGTTATGACATTTAAGTCATGCATTCCAGTCACTGCAGGCTATTAAAAAAAGTATGCAGCTCTGAAAGGTCATGCATACTCTAATCAGTCCAGAACTGGCCTGTAACATGGCTTTACTGTGTGTTTATAGCTGAAGCCCAAAAAAACTCAAATGTGGAACAGAAGTTATGATTAAAGGAATAATTTAATATTTTGGAAAATGCCCTTTCTTGCTGAGAGTCAGATGAAAGGATTGATACCTTAAAAAATAGCTGAATTAACTGTATTAATGTTGATTGATGTGGATTTTATGTAGATGAAACAGGCAGCAGCTTGTTGACACTTCTTTTTTTTTTTAAGTATTACCAATATTTAACCAGGAAGTCCTACTGAGATTGAAAATCTCTTTAACAAGAGAGACTTCTACTTGGAGTTACACCTCAGAGGATGCCGTGAACAGTTATTCTGACAAGGTTGCTTCTAATTACGGTCTAAATGAGTGGTTCCCATCTGGTCCAGCCATGGGGTCCAGATTTCTCCTCAGTCATTAGTTTAAGGTCCACACAGTTTAATACATTCAGCTTCATACCTGCATTTGGCCATGTCATCCAGCTAGTTTGCCGTCTCTGTTAAGCAGCTGCCTGTTAGCTGCCTACTTCAATGTAAAAGCTTTGTGCCAGAGGGTCACTGTATTTCAAAATAAAGTGTGTTTTTCTACAAATCTGACACATTATTGGGTCACTTGTGGTCCATTCAGAATGGACTTGCGACCCACTTTTAGACCACTAGTCTAAATTATATGAAATGAACATGGCATATGTGCCAGACTATTTATGAGTTTGGGCTAGTCTCCGTTTTAGCCCAGGAATAGTTTGGCACATTGCTCTATATAACCAAAATTTGAAATTTGTACAATTAGTTTTTGTATGAACTAAACAAATGAGATATAATGAGTGAGATTTGGATGTGCTGGTAGGGGGTTTATTCTACATTTGGTCAGAGCCAGGCTAGCTGTTTCCCCTGTATCCAGTCTTTATGCTATGCTATGCTATGCTAAGCTAAGCTAAGCTAAGCTAAGCTAACGTAGTAGTGAGCTGTATCGATCTTCTCATCTAACTTTTACAACAAAGACAAGAAGAGTACTTCCCAAAATGTTGAATTATTGCTTTAAAGTTTAAGGTTAGTAATTTGTACCAAATTCAACTCATCTAAAGGGACAGTTCACCTCAAAAATCAAAACCACATATTTTTCCTGTTACTTGTAGTACTATTTATCAATCTAGATTGTTTTGGTGTGAGTTGCTGAGTGTTTGAGATAGCAGCCGTGGAGATATCTGCCTTCTCTCCGACATAATGGATCTAGACCAGTAGTTCCCAACTGATGGGTCACGGTCCAAAAGTGGGTCGCAGGTTCATTCTGAATGGACCGCAAGTGACTCGCAAACATGTCAAGTTTATTTTTAACTTTATTTTTAAGTACAGTGAAGTTCAGCACAGAGCTTTCAATTCCAAGTGCTGTTTTATGTTGTAGAGAGAGTGACTAACAGACAGCTACATAAAAGAGACAGCAAACCAGCTCAACAACATGGCCAAACGCAAGTATAATGCTAAATGTATTAAACTGTGGGACCAATGACTACAGTGAAATCTGGACCCCATGACTGGACCAGTTGGGAATTACCAAACTAAATGTCACTTGTCCTGTGGTGTTCAAAGCGCCACAAAAAAACACTTGAAAAACTCAACAGCAATATCTCTTTCCAGAAATCACGACCCAGTTACTTTAGATTATTCGCAGACCTTGTCCTGAGCAGTTTCATGTAGTAACCATTTCCCATCTACCAAACTACACCTGCTAACCGCATCACTGCTCAGAAAGATGCATGCTTCTACTGCTTGCTCACCCAGCGCCTGAGCTAGCTAATGTTACAGCTCAGCCGAGGAGGACGGCATTAATGTTTACATTTCATGCTGTCACGAGCATAAGCCTTCTGTGTAGTGATGCAGTCACCGGATGTAGTTTGATAGACAGAAAATAGCTCCCACATGAAACTGCTCCCAACAAGGTCTGTGGATTATCTTGAGTAACCGAGGAGCTGGGAAAGAGACATCTGTTGAGGTTTTCAAATTAATTTTTTGGCGCTTTGAGCTCCACAAGCCGAGTGCCATCTAGTTCCATTATATTGGAGAGAAGGCAGACATCTCTACGGCTAATATCTTCAACAACTCACACCAAAATAATCGAGATTAATAAATAGCACTACACATAAGAGGACAACATATATACTCTGCATGTCAAAACAAGGAATGCAGGGGATGTAGCTTTTTTAGGTCTCAGTATTAAAAGTTGGACATCTTATCTGGACTGTAACTATTTATCTATCCCTGTATCCAGAGGGTGCAGCAGCCCCAGACGTGCCAGACCTGTGGGGGCTTCGCCTTCATCCCGTGTCCAATGTGCCATGGCAGCAAGATGTCCGTGTTTCGCAACTGCTTCACGGATTCTTTCAAAGCCCTCAAGTGCACTTCCTGCAACGAGAACGGCCTGCAGCCCTGCGTGAGCTGCAGCCACTGAGGATGTTAAGTGCCTGACCCAACATCCTTAACTTCCCTCTCTGGGACTTCATGCGGGACTTTCAACTGGACTGTAACACAGGCAGTGACATGAGACACAGCAGGACTCTTCCTCCATGGCCATTGTTAGTAAGGAGAAAAGGAATTTGTAATAAAATTGTGAATCTGTGGATCTGTTGGTGTCGTACATTTCTCTGTAGATCTTCAACTCTTTATGATCTGACACATAACAGCAGGTTCCTCCATTAGATTACTGCAAAAGTCACAGTGAGAGGTGTCTGTAAACACGTCTGTCCACCAAGGAGTCGTGAACTAGTTTCACCTCTGGTAAGCTTGTTATTTAATTAGCAAGGACGCTCCTTCATTAACAATGCTCTCATTACTAATCCCATATCAGACGGAGTTAAGGATAACAGAGACACACAGGGGAGAGAGGGAAAGGGAAAGGGCTCAATTTGCAGCCAGTAGAGGGCATGAAACTGGACCTGTGCTCACAGTGGAGCTCCTCACATCATTCAAACTTCATATAAAACTTTAAAAATGGAAGATTAGTTTTAGCTAGGTGTACCTAATAAACTGGCAACTGGGTGTTTATCAGAAAATATGGCAAACACACACTCAAAGTTCTAGTGTGTAAGATTTAGGAGCATCTTTTGGCAGGAATTGATTTCAATATTCATGACTATGTTTCAATTAGTGTATAAGCACCTGAAAATAAGAATCATTGTGTTTTCGTTATGTCAGAATGAGTTGTTTATGTCTTCATGTGGAGAGGACTCTCTTCCACAGAGTCCACCGTGGTGTTTCTACAGTAGCCCAGACTGGACAAACCATGTTCATGTTTTCACGTTGGTCACTGTAGTTCTCCTACAGCAGGGGTCAACAACCTTTACTATAAAAAAAGACACATTTTTGGCCAAAAACAATCTGTATGGAGCCGTAAAACATACTTGAACCTTATAATGACGATCTCAATGAGCCTATCAACATTACTAATGGCTCCAACTGAGCATTCATTGCTATCTTTTAACACAAGGTTGCTCCTCTTTACAACATTGGTGGTTAAAGCAAACAAATCTGCCCGCACACCACTTAATTGTCTGTTGTCCATTATTTTTTGGATTTGCCTAGCTAGGGAGACTCAAGAGGGGCCACCGGCATTGAGATTTGGCAAAATTTAGAGGAAAAGGTGCCAGGCCGGAGACATATGATGCTCATTTTAGCTGACGAAATGTTAAAACATCATTTTAATCTGTGTGTAGGCAACACATTTTTACAATCAGATAATGTAAAATGTATCTAGGCCTAAAACAAAGATGTATGGAATTTAAAATGTTAAAAAATAACTGCTATTTATTTTTGACAAACCCACAGGGAGCCGCTGTAGTGGAGATTAAGAGACACATCTGGCTCCAGAGCAGCAGGTTGCCTTCCCCTGTCCTACACGGTTGACACACACCATTAGATGCCCTTAAATCCTACACACTAGAACTTTTAATTTAAATAAATCAAGGAAATCAAACAACTTGAAACCATTTTAATAGTATATTGGATATTTCTGGTGCTACATTCACTAAAACAAATAGCTGATTGATTGACAAAAGCTGCTGTGAAACGGCGTCTACTTAGGGCAACAAAAATGTTAATCCTGGTTGCGTCAGTACAATGGACAACCGAGAAAAGACGACAGAGGAGATACCCACACACCGATACAACGGGGCTATCATCAGTGCTACCAGTGACAGTCAAGGACTGAAACATTTGCTTCTGTTTTGTATTCGCTTTTTATCATTTTTTGCACTTTGAGCACCTTTTTTTTTAAATAAATTGACATCTTTTTGTATTGATTTTAGCCTGGGAACCTATTTTGTGGCTGTCTAGCCCAATTATATTGGTGAGCGGGCGTCTCCTCTGCTGTCCTGTCTTAGAAAAAGCAACTATTTCGATAATTGATTAATCGTTTAAGTAATTTTTCAAGGATAAAGACCCTCTTTTAATCAAGAGGATTTACTGGTTTCCTTTGTCCAGCTGTGAGTTGGACAAAACAAAGATATTTGAAGAGGTCGCATTCGACTGCATGAATTTGTATCTGTGAGAAATTGTGATTTTTAAAAGTATTTTCTGAGTTTTTGTGACCAAACGATTAATCGATAAGGAAAATAATAGTTGCAGTCCTGGTCTACATGTATACAGAACAATGACCTATCCAGCCTCAGTTTGTGGCTCTCATGATTGTAAGTTGGGTTAAATCTTTCATTACTCAATCAATCAATCAAACACCAGAGGCGGGATAAAAACTAAATAAAGAAACAGAAGAATATGCCAGCTAAAAAAAACAGATTAATATAAATAAATAAATAAATAAATACACAATAATCATACATACAAAATTAAAAAATAAATAAATAAATAACAACACATCATGGCAGAAAAGGGCACAAATTGGTGCATTAAAATTAACCAAAATGCAAGAAATTAGTTTTTTGATGCTTATCCTAGCAAACCCTCCAAACCTACGCCCTTGTTTCCAATGACTTCTCCATAGATGAAAGAGTTCTAGTAAAATGGGGTTGCTCAGCCCTGTGACTTGAATGTAATTGTAATACATGAGATGCACAAACGAGTTAATCCAGAAGGCAGCACACAATGCAATGTGACTAATTGGTTCAATAATGCATTGGCTGCAGAGGGATTTAGCTTTGCATTGAATAATTCAGCCCAGAGAGAACTTAATGTGCCCCAATTTTTCCTTTAACCTTAAAAACCAAAGCAATGCATTTCAGTATTTGACGACATCAGCATGAAAAGACAAGTCACTCCGCTGCCAGCGGTCCTCTCATGCGATCCTCGCCGTTTAGTGTTTTTTTAACGGATGATGTCATTCTTTGGCTGCCATCCAAAGGGTCAGAGAAACGCAGCGCCCGTGCAGCTCAGCTCTCTATGCTGTCATAGCCCTGTACAATGCTGCTTGAACATGATTAGACAAGGCAGCACTGTAAAGAGGCTAAAAGCGTAGAGCAGTGTGGTGATGGTGGTGATCATCCGCCATGAAGACCTTTCCTGCCATCACACACTACCTGGATTGTTCTAGATGCTCCTGCACCTGTGATTGAAACAGCAAATCGATTATTTAGAGGAAGAAAAAAACAGCAAAAACAAAAGGTTGATGGGTTTTGTGCATGGGTAATGGGAGGTGATTGCATCGCAGAACAAAATCTCGTTTCTTTAATTCAATTCCGCACCGAAGAGTAATGGGGTTTGGGATTTGGTAACCGCAGGCTTGTGGTGATGGAGGGGAGGTTGCATGAAAATCAGAGACCCCAACTGTGCGGGTTTACTGCGCCCCCATCTGTGGGCTGCTGGAGACGAAAATATTGGAGAGAGGGGGGAAATGCATCGAATATTATGACAAAACAGCTTCATTTTAATTAAATGCGCTCGTAAAATAAAGCAATAAATGGTGGTGAAAGTGACGGTGTGATGTGCAGGAGGCTGCGGAAGGATTCAAGATGTGTTTGGTGATCTCCAGACGTGCACAGGCGCGTCTCGACGCATGTTTCCTGTATAATAATGGAGCCAAATCAGCCACAGGATCTGCTGCTATTTTTTTTTTTAATCAACGTGCACAAGCGACCCTTTGCTTCTCTGCGGAGGGGAGACATGAAAGGACACAAGATGGGCAGCGGCACTGGCACAACTGACTTGGGAATGGTATGACGAGACATGACACTGATATGCGCGCAACACCCAAAAATGTTAAGACAACATTTAATGGTCTAAAAACCTGCAGTGGAGTTTGTCCGCATTGTCTCCGCTCTCCGGGGCTCGGCGAAAAAATTATTTCAGTCGAGTAGTCTAGCGTGGGTCCAGCCGCGGTGCTGTGCGTAATGTTTTGAACGGTCGGTCAATGCGCAGACTGGTTGGAAATGACTGTTTTTATTGACGTCAGCGTACAGGCTAGTGCCCCCCCCCTCCCCCCTCCCCTCTCATCCCTACAACTGCACCATCTAATGGACTTGGGTTTACATTCCAGTCAACCATCTGAGCTTTAAACAGGAAACAGGCCCCCCAAATCCAAAATGCAAGGATTGAAAATGTACCTTTGTTTTGTAACAGATGCTTCAGAAGGTCTTCAGTGCACCAAAAGATCATTCATTGGTGTTTATAATCCGGGTCCTTGAAGATCCCCAAACATCTCGAGAAGTTGGCATTAATGTTCTCCATAATATTAATCACATACAGGGCCGGACCTAACACTGTCAGCGCCCTGGGCAAGCATTCCCGGGCACCCCCACCTACCCTCCCACAAAAAAATAAATAAATAAAAATAATAATAATAGTAATTCAATAAAATAAATACTATAAAACTGAAATACAGACAGGAACAAGAGCTTGAGAGTCCACCTAAGGTAACAGCATTAATAAACATTAAAAGAATACAATATGTGCAAATTTAGGCTTTTTTCTGTCTCCTTTTCATACTGCATGCCAGATCTATGTATACTCCATTCCACCATATTCATCGATGACCTAGCATGTTCTGACTGTGATCAGTTGCTCCAGGATTTCTCAGGCATTCTTTGGGGTTGTTGCGATCTGAAATGTCGGATTTCACCGCAGTTTTTCTAAAATGAAAACTGCAGAAATAGTTGTCCTGGGTCCAGAGCCCATTATTTTGAGCATTCAGTGTTCCCCACAGAATTAGAATCTATAGCCCTTATAACACAGAGATCGCACTACAGGGCTGCTAAGAAGTCTCTTCTTCATGCTGCCTTTGCATTTTTACACAGAACTAAACAATGACAGCATCATGTCGCTCTAGTGGGTGATTTAAGACAGCAGGCTGGCATTGCACAAGCAAAACAGGTGTGATGGGTGTGCGCATAACACAATACCGTTGACCTCCGGTGTGACATGTAATGAAAGCCTTAGTAGTGCTTTACAAACAATAATGTTGGTATAACATAACAATCATTTACCATCCCTATTATATGGCAGCTAATCTCGCCCTATGCTCAGAGGGTTAGGACCTGGTTGTTTTCCAAATTTGTGGACATATTTGTATGCTGTTCTACTTCTTTGAGTTAGCTGCTGACTGCTAGCAGCTGCTTTTTAAGTTTCCCTTATAACACATCGTCAAAACGTCACACCCCTTCTGCCCATGATCCCGTACCGCCAACTGTCCTTTTTATACAAATGATGTTTCTGTTATTGCTTCAAGTGCCTGCTCAAAAGCAACCCTGCATTCTGCAACTGTACCTGTTATACAGAATGGCGAGGTGACGTAAAAGTGTGACATTCCCAACTTGAAGAGGCAGTGTAAAAGGGGCTTAATTGTGCTGGTAGGAGGAGGGGGGTGGTGGCTGACAGCTGACAATCAGCCGTCGCTGCTGTTCAAAGCAGCGCTAAAGGACCGTCCCTGTGAGCCACTCCCCTCCTACCATCTCGGCCCTGTTAGCACGAGCTAACACTGCAGCAGTGGCTACATCCAACACCAAGCTGTTAAGTGGTCACAACAGTCTCACACAAACACCGAAACAGTTCAAATCTGCCGTCCCAGGTACCCCTACTACTGACCAACTTTTTTTAAATCATACTTTTGGATAATTTTCCCCTTATGTTTAATTTTTCTGAATAAAAAAACTCTAAAAATTGGAAGGTGGGGTTGGCATACCCCTCTCTGGATGGCACCCTAGGCCATCGCCTATTTCACAGACGGGATCCTCTATTGCTCACATACGACACATGAAGCAGTCTTGAAATGAAATTCGACCACATGACAGAAAAGGAAAGCAAAAATAATTTAATAAATTATTTCAAATTTATTCCAACTCCTTCAGCAACGGCAACATCATTACAACCAACGGGAAAATTTTACACTATTAACACCTTCAAAAAAATATATATGCACCCTCACAGCAGAGATGAAATGCCTCGGGCCCACCTCCTGAAGCAGAGTGAGGCAGGTGTGTCCGGTGCTGCTGCTGCTGCTGCTGCTGCTGTGACTGACTGAAGTAAGAAGCAGAATGAAAAGCCAAAAAGCACAGTCGCTGTATGTTTCACACAGATTATTCAGCAGAAACACCAAAGTAGGAGATTATGCACTTGATTATTTGATACATGTACTGTACAGGGTGACGTCCCGGATGATTAAAGGAAAAAACAAAAAACAAAACAAAAAAAAAACCACAACTTTTAGAGATGGGGCTGGTCCGTTCGTTTGGTACTTTTTGTCGCCATGGACTGCTTATTTACAGTAGGGAAGCTGCAACCCTTCAGTACTTCATCTTTGGATCAGTACAATCAGTCACCTGCTGATCAGCTGCCAAACCTAACGAGACCAAGTTACTAAATTTGGAGAGCATCAAAGTTTGGAGTGTGAAGCTGGTCAAGAGAGAAATGAAAGAGAGGGATGCTGCTACCTATAATGTCATTTGGGATTTGTAAAGATCAACATGTCTGATAAATTCTTAGACTTTCAACTTGTCCTTTAACACCCTGTTTTCTAGTATTCATGATTTGCATAAGCTCAAGTTCTACTGTTTTTAACCTTAGTTCACTCTTCAACTCTAACATACAATGCAGCGAAATGTCTCAATAATACGTTTTAATTTGTATTTCTTCCTCTGTAATAGCATTAAAATCTATATATCACAAACCGTCTTCATTTGAGAACCTGCAGCAGGATCGCACCATCGTCAGTTCCTCAGTTTTTACATTAAAAGAAAAAAAAAAAACATCTAATATCGTCTAGAAGTTAAATAAATTTAGGTTGAATATGTACCTCTCAGGTTTCCTTCGTCCTAATGAAGGACACACTATCACTGTGGTTCAAGGATTACATTAAAGTCTAGTAAATGGTACTGGTCCATTTCTGTTTGTTTCTGAACCGAATCCAAACACATTCATACAGGAATGTGAGCTCAAGCAAACGACCAGAAGACTAAACTGGACTATAGATGTGTATGAACTGCAACAGAGACTTACATTTCTCTTAAAACTTAAGGAGACTAATGACAGTTCTTAGTCTTCAGCAGGAAACGCTGGATCTCCGGCAGGTTGGATTCACGGCTAACTGGAGTTCAAGCAACGCAAAGAAAGCACGATAAATGCCCAGACCTCCAGCATGGTTGTGGACTATTCTACAGTAAGACTTGATGAGTTGTGCAGAGACGGAGGTTTGTTTTGTGGAGGTCGGGGTTGGAGGCAGAAAGCGGAGGCGGGCTTGGCCCTCCTTTTATCATTTCCTCTTCTTGGTACAGCAGGATGTTCCCTCAGCAGAGACCCGCTGGGTATTATAGTATCTCCAGGTCTACGTGACGAACCTCTGGGTTTCGTTGCTGCGGAGGAACAAAAAGGGTTATGTACAAATCTGTCTTTGCTGTGCAGAGAAATTCCAATGATAACTATAACAACAGCACCCTGATATAATAAAAAGTGAGTGTTTTGTACACAACAACTTGGACAAGTTTAATATTTCAGTACCTTGAGCTCTTTCTCCAAGCGGTCCACCTCGGCCCCCAGGGTGTCGATGATGTTCTCCCCGTGTTTCAGCATGAAGTTCTCCAGCTCTTCGGGGGTCTTCACCTGCTGAATGTCCTGCAGAGACAAAAGCAAATATTTTGATCAGGTTTTTTCCTTGTGTCTTTTTTGTCTATGTGTATGTCTGTCCTTATAGTCTCACGTACATTCTTGACTATGTTGTCTATCTATGAAAGAGCATATGTATGACTGATAGTCCACTTAAAGGAGTACTTTACCCCACAAATGACCATTTGTCTATCAATTACTCACCCCGTGTTAGATTGAATTTGTGAAGAAAACTTTGTTATTCTTGCATGCATTTAAAGTGGACAAAGAATCCAAAAATGGAAAAAATTCTTGATGAATTGAAGTCATAGGGGTCCACATTTAACAGCAAAGCTATATCAAAACATCTATTTACAAACTCTTACACAACTCATGCAGTATAATCCAATAATCCAATTTATCCAATCTAATGCTCAGTACTTCCCAAACACATGCCTTTTCGTTAAAACCTTAATATTTAAAACTGAACTCAAAGTGAAATTTGTCTATGCTCTCTTTAAAGTCAGACTTTGTGCAAAACCAGTATTTTTTCCCTCACTGAACATTGGAGCTGCTGGTCTACCGCTACCTCGATCGGTAGTTTGTGTTATCGTATGACTTTGGTGAAGTAGAACTAACCCTTTAAAACATCAAAGTCACACAATAAAATAATAAACGCACTGATTGAGGAAATTACTGTTTTTGTCAGTGGAATTCGGCTTTGAAGAAAACAGATAACTTTCACTTTCACTTGGGTCACCTGCTGAAAAGAGTTGTCTGTTTGGGAAATACTGAGCATACGACTGGATAAATGAGACTGGGATTATACTGCACCAGTTGCCTGAGAGCTTGTGAACGGATATGGTGATGAACATGGGCCCCGTTAACACGGATTCATCAAGAATTTTCTCAGTTTTTGGATTCTTCGTTCACCGCGGAGGCATGCGAGTAAAGAAAGTTTTCTTCACAAATTCAACATAACACGGGGTGAGTAACTGATATACACATGCTCATTTGGGGGGTAAAGAGTTACAAATGATTTCATGAAAAGTCAAGGTCAGGCTTGTCCAGATTCCTGTTGCAAAAAGTTTATAATTTTTGGTCACTCGGACTGAACTGAAGCTCAATCCTCATCTGCAGAGGGTCATTTATAATTCATTTGTATAATGATTATATTGTATATTATAACTATAAATGTTACATAAATACACTTCAACCTAAACAGTACTTCTTCCAATGTTAGATTAATGCACCAGGGACTTTTTTTTAAACTAAAATGTCCTGACAGCCAATCAATTTCTGTTATTAAAAGTCACTTTGTTATCTGCAGTGTAAGGGGGTTGTAAAAAGTTGTAAAAGTGTAACTGTAAATGTATTGTCACACAAGTATACTGTCAGATATTAATACATACTTTCAACATATTGTACCACAGTAGCCAGAACTATAACTATAATATTATTACTTTCATTAATGTTGTTGTAAGCTACTGTCATTACCTGCATCTCTCTCTCTCTCTCTCTCTCTCTCTCTCTCTCTCTCTCTCTCTCTCTGTCTCATTGTGTCATATGGATTACTGTTAATTTATTATGCTGATCTGTTCTGTACGACATCTATTGCACGTCTGTCCGTCCTGGAAGAGGGATCCCTCCTCAGTTGCTCTTCCTGAGGTTTCTACCGGTTTTTTTTCCCCGTTAAAGGGGTTTTTTTTGGGGAGTTTTTCCTTATCCGCTGTGAGGGTCTTAAGGACAGAGGGATGTCGTATGCTGTAAAGCCCTGTGAGGCAAATTGTGATTTGTGATATTGGGCTTTATAAATAAAATTGAATTGAATTGAATTGAATTGAATTAATATGCAGCAGCGCTTTCTGCCAACAAGAGGAACATAAAAATTTATAGTCTGTAAAACGACATTTTGTTCTTTATTTTATGACTCATTACTGCGATGATGGCATAAAAAAGAAAAATAAAAACCCGTAATTATCCCCTAATGACTGAAAAATCTTTGTTTTGAATGGATTTGTGATTTGTTCAATGTTTCCTTGAAAACAAACAATGAGACTGATTCATAATACGGTTCAAAAGACATGTTTATAGCCTACCACACATCACGGTTATAAAAAGTAGACATCAAAATTTAAAGTTGCAATATTAAAGAAAAAGGATTCTGTTTTAAAGTGAAAAAACAAACTTACATTGAGGATTTGGTCAATGTCTTGTTTTTCCAGATAAGACCGTGTCACCACTCGACCATCAAAGTCAACTTCAGCCTTGAAGCGCACTTTACTCAGTCCCAAATCAGTGGCCTTCACATCGTGGATGGCTCTGCTCATAATGAAACAAAGCATGTCAGGAGTTCTGCAGGTTTGGCAGGTACAAGCAACTATCACAGAGAACAAAACATCGCTACTGTGGATTCCTGCTACAACATGATCAGGGTTGGGCATCGACAACCGGTTCCAAAATTCAGATCCTTAAGGCATCATTAAGAAATTTAAATCTCAATTCTGCTGGCAGTGGTTAGCATTGTTGCCTCACAGTAAAGGGGTTCCTGGTTCGAACCCAGGATGGGGGAGCCCTTCTGTGAGGAGTCTGCATGTTCTCCCTGTGTCAGTGTGGGTTCTCCAGGTACTCCAGCTTCCTCCCACAGTCCAAAGACATGCAGGCTAATTGGTGACTCTAAATTGTCCGTAGGTGTGAATGTGAGTGTGAATGGTTGTCTGTCTCTATGTGTCAGCCCTGTGATAGTCTGGTGACCTGTCCAGGGTGAACCCCGCCTCTTGCCCAGTGACAGCTGGGATGGGCTGAATTTGTTTAGTGTATACACTATGGGAAGAGAGCACACGAGTCTGATTATGCTGTGTAGCATGGACTGCAGGTTTACGTCTCTGCTCTTACATCTCTCTCACCTTCTCTCTGTTAGTGCAGCCTTTGTTTCTGTCTCCCTCAACCACACACCAGCAGCACAGGCAATTCCTTAAAGCAACTACACTGCTCTTATAACACCAGTCACATGTTTTTCACTAAGACACAATGAATGTTTTATGTGTTTTAGCTCATATGTTGTTTATATTGACCACCATTTTATCTATGAAATAAACAAGCCTGCCTGTGTCTGTCTTTGCACGGTGAGCTGTACTCATGTTCCCGTGACTCTGAGTAGAGACAGATACAGAAAGAGAGCAAAGCGAAGTCTTGGAGAGTACAGCGGACGTAGTAATGTTGCTTGTGATCAGTGTCTGGAAAATTGCCCCATCACTGGCCTGATTGGGCAACTGGCTGACTGTCAGCCTCTCCCGGACAGGGCCATGATCTTTTTGGAGACCAATAACAAGGACAACAAATGCGAATATGTGAATGAAATAACGTCAGTGAGCATCATATTATGTGTGTTTTTAATCTGGTGGAAGGATCCAATTTTTCAGTCAAAGTTGAAATGTCAAAGATATAATGGGTTATAGTGTTGTTTGCAGTGCTGCAAGGCTGTCACTGTCGTCATTCCTTCTTTTTCCTTCAATGTTTAACCTCTTACAGCGAGGTGTGTTACTCGCATGTTCCTGCTGTGACAGAGGTATTAAACTGGATCAGATGCTCTGTGTACAGCTGGCCCTAAAGACCGTCGCATGTGAAGACCAGTAAATACCACCTGGTCTATTTTAAGCCTGAATGTTGTCCATCAACATCAGCAGACCTGTAACGTCGAGTTAGACCATGTGGACCAGCTCGCTTGGTGGTTTGTGGGTTGTAAATAAGGATTACTACCATGATGAGAACCATAAATTATTTTACAGCCGTGGAGGTGTGTGTGTGGTGTGTGTGTGTGTGTGCGTGCACCAGATTGTGCCTGTTCATTTGCTGACCTTACTGCGGGGTCGTTCTCCAGGAACTCGGTAAGCTTCTGTACACGTTCAGCCTGTATGGAGCGACCCAGCAGAGCCTCTGTGTTAGTGTAGATGAGGAAGGCTGAGACTGTGCCCAGCAACGTACCCACGCCCAGAGAGCCCAAACTGTCATAGTATGGGTTACCTGGGACGACACAGACGGAGAGGGACAGAGGGAAAGAAAATGAAATAAAGAGCAGAACTTAAGAAATCTAAATCACTGCCATTAACAGACCAAAGTACAGAAACACAAGAGAAAGATTATCCTGATTGTTTTATCAATGGAAGAATAATAAATCATAGTACAGGTAGAGCAGATAACATAAACCAAAGCAATAAAATGTGAACTCAATAACTGCATGACTCTTATTTACCTGTGAGTGAGGTGAGCCCCATGCAGCCAGCAGCCATGATGACTCCTAACACTGCTGCAGCGTCCTCCAGCAGCACCACATTAGTACTGGGGTCTCGACTCTGCATTACTGCACGTATTAAAAAAAACAAAAGACCATGTTTACAGCTCAGTTTTCAAGCTATGTGTATCCACATTACACCAATTTCTAAGATAAGCCTTTGTTGATCCCCACAGGAGAAAGTCAGCTCTTACAGCAGCACACAGACAGAAATAAGCAGAGACAGAGAAGTAAAAATATGAATAAATAAAATACGAGACATATACAGCTAGTACATGAACAGAAGGAAAATTTAATTGACTTGGCCAGACTTTCTGTGCTTGAGCTGTCCTGACAAACCCTACAGCCTCAGTCAGAAATAACGGGTGTCATGACGGTGGTTATCAACGGGGTTGAGCCGCATGAAACAAGTATCTGGTACAGATAATGTACTTTTTCTGAGTACGAGCATCATACGAGAAAAATGTGTCATTATCTGTACTGGTGATAAAGGAAAATCATCATTTTGGTAGCTGTGAGTCATCTGTTACTTTTGTGAAAAAAAAAAAAAAAATATCTGAAGCTCAATTCTGAGGCTGTTCTAAAAAAAAAAACTTAGTTAGTTCATCACTGAGTAGTTATAGTTAATAAATGTTGCATCTTCTGATTAAATTTCAGGCTTAAAATATCAATGTCTGATTAGGCCCAACCCACTTTAGATTTAAACTCCACGCACTTCTGGCATAAACTTTGCCCATTCAGAGTACAGATACAGGTCATTTAGCTGTCAACTGTCTTTGTTAACCCAGGCTTTCTTCAGGAAATTATCACAGTAAAAAGCAACACTGTTGTTTGGAGTAAAAAGCTCTTTTTAGTGATAGAGATTTCAAGCCTAAACCAGGAACAAACACTGGTCTGGACCAGGTTAACCATTAAGCTTAAGTTACCATGGCAATGTAGCCAGGTTAAAAAAGACAGACCTTTGTAAGATGTAAGACTCTGGCTTTAGACTCAACATATCACTAATCAGCCCTCAGGTCCGCTCAGATTGAACAAACCTTAAACCATCCTCCTCTGTATATAATATATGTATATATATTGTCTGTTACTAGTGCACGGACTGAGCTGGGAAAGAAAGCGTTTATGCGCTCTGCCTCTCACTTGGAAAAATATTCAAAAAGAGTTGAAACTACATGAATACGTCTCTCAGCCTGACTTCACAGCTGTCATGAGTACAAGGACATATGATGTATGATTGGTTCTTATCATTGTCATCGCAGGTGTTCTAATATTTCTGCATGTTACTATATATCTTTCATGTTTTTTTAATTGTGTTGTTGTTTGGTTGTAACTTGTCGTATGCTGCTGTCAGGCCAGGTCTCCCTTGTAAAAGAGATTGTTGCTCTCAACAGGACTTACCTGGTTAAATATGGATAAAATAAAATAAATAAAAACAGTGTTGTATGGAATTTTAACTAATTAAATTCATTCAGAATTCATTCCCCTCCCTTATATCTTATATCAGCTTATATCAGCTTCATGTCGCCTGCATCTTTAGGTAGATGAGAGCTAAATAAACTGCAGGGCATCATCAGTAAAACATAAGTATTTCGGTTGTACATACCATATTCATAAAAAGACAGTCCATTCATTTGGGCGCTCCTCTTTATCTCATTGATGGCTACTAGTAACGTGGCTGAGAGAAGAAAACAGAAGATGTTTCAGTTCAAACTGCATTTGTCAACACGTCATCAATTATCTATAACTTTCTTCGTATTACCGACCTCCTTCAGACACCAGAGAGCCCGCCAAAATACAGTACGCCTGGAACACAGAAATGTGTTGGATCACTATCATGTTCTATATAAGCAACTGTTATTACAGACAAGGGTCAAAAATAGTCACTCAAACCAGTGAAAAGCAGCCCATCCATAAACAAAATTGTGCAGGTTCTGCACTCAAAAAGTCTGCTTTAAAAACAGTCACTCACCCATAATAAAGATTCAATGGGCTCTGGGTGCAGCAATCCCATGATGCCATGGTACCAAGAGAGGCCTGCTCCCATCATAAAAATGCCCACCCCACTGATGAGGGAGGCAATATAGCGCATGTTGGAGAAGCCGTACCTGGAAAAGATGTATGGTCTCTATTATGGTGTCATTTAAACAGAGCCAGGACCAGGACTTTGTAAAGGACACACACACATGTAGCCTCGGATTAATGGTTCCTTCTGCGAACTTCTAAATCCATAAACTGTAGACTTTGACCTACATCATCTCATTAACTTCTTTTATTCATTAAGTATAGTGAAGTGTGGTGCTTACGGGTGCCCGGGATCAGGGTTGCGGACAGACTGGCTGATTCCCAAGGCGAGCAGAGCCTGGTTGCAGGTGTCAGCCAGAGAGTGGATGGCCTCTGAGAACATGCTAGCTGATCCAGTGTAGACCCAAGCCAGGAGCTTGAAGAAGAAGTTCAGCCCATTGCTGAGGACACAGAAAAACAAGTATAAGGAAAAACAAAACATAAAAGGAAAAATTAATTTTATCTGTTATTTTATTATCATTAAATCATTATATATTTGTATCCCTCTTATTGTTTTTTTTTGTTTTTAATTTATTTTATCTATTTTTTATTCTTGTTTTATAACTATTTATTTTTTATTATTTTTATGATTATTGTCATACCTATTAAATCTATTTTATTGTTTTTTATTGTCTTTTTTAATTGTTTTGTCTTAATTATCTCTTTATTTAGTTTTTAGTCTAGTTTAACTTTTTTTTATCATAGCTTTTAAAACTATTTCATTGTATTTTTATTGTCATTTTCAATTCTTGTTTTGTCTTTTTAATCTATTAAGTTTTTAGTCTAGTTTTTATAACAATTTTATTATTATGACTTTTAAATCTATTTTATTGCATTTTTCTTATCATTATTTTTATTTTTTTATCATTTTGATCTGTTTCATCTTATTTTTATTTTACTTAGTTTTACTACAATTGCTGCTGTTACAGCTTTTAAATCAATATTGTAACAGTTTCATTTATTGTCTTGAGTACTTTGGTTTCATGTTGTTAAACTGTTGCCTTGTCAGTCATCTGTGAAGCACTTTGAACTGAACCTGTACAAAATGTGCTATACAAATTCAGTTTGACTGATTGATTTATTGAAGTAGAGGAAGCACTCAAAGGGCAATAAAATAATGCATCATCTAAAACATAATTTCATGGTTAACAGCAGTTCTGACTGAGGTGGTCTCACACTGATCAGGTAGCTTGTACTGGACATAAAAACATAGTTAGGTACCTGATAATGTGGCTGTTAAATGTAGACAAATAAATCTGGCTGAAGGTTTGTATCATGTTTATTACAAAGCGTTTCAGCCTTCCTGTTTGGATGCTCCTAAATCACACAATTGACACCCAGACTGGACCTCTCCTCTAATTGAGTCCTGTGAGTCCTTGTGCATACCAAGTGAATGAAGCTGCCGTTCATGTGACTGCACATGTTCTCTAACACAATCATCCTAATCCAATAGAGATCTCATGTGAGACAAGTTCCCATCCGTACCCCATCAAATTTTCACATCTTTTAGATCTTTACTTCAGTGAGCGTCAAAACTTTGAAGTGCAGGGTTGGTTTTTTTTTAGAATAAAAGATCTCAACTGAAAGTAGGTCTACTGTACACATGCAGTCACTATTTTTGCTCAGTTTCCCAAATGTTACACTCTGATATTCCTCTGACACACTGTACGCAGTGACCCTGCTGAGAGCACCCTCGTGGCTCCTCTCTAATCCTGAACATCCTGCTGTGTGTGTTACAGTTCAGTAAAGTACAGACAGACTTCACAGTAGTTGAAAACAAGGGTGAGAGTGTTAAAACTTACATGCAGATAGCGACCATGACCACCTTCCCCGGCCCTTGTAGGAAAGTTGTCCTCTTGCCTGATCGAGGCTTTAAGGAACAAAAAAAGTGAAATTTAACAACTGGCCTTACGTCATGGTCAGGAATTTCCACCTCTCAATTTAAACAGTTGATGTTATCTAATGAAAGATACTGTGGGAACACTCTGGAAAAACAGGCCAGCAAAGTATAGAGTAAACCATGACATACCAGAGAAGGGTAGAACGGTACAGTATGGTTATTAAAATAACAGTAAAGAGGGGGAAGTGCATGAATGATGACAGATAATGACACTGACATACAGATGCAGTGACCTCTGGAGCAGAGTCACACAAACACACCGCTAATGTCCACATTACTTTATTGTCTTCACATTTAAATGTGGAGATTTTATCCTGTTTTTAAACAAAATGGTAAAAGAGCTCACCTTCGTGTTTCCCCAAAAGTCTTTGTATTCCTTCAACAACTGCTGATTCCGAAAAATATCTGGATGTCAGCAAACAAGAGATACAAATGAATACGTCAACAGTTCAGGCGATTATTTTTATTTATTATTAATGTTTTTGTTAACAAAATCTCAGAAAACAGTCTTTTTTGCTCCAGAAATTGACAAAACTTCTATGCCAATTAATTTTCTGTTCAGTTGCTTATCTATTAATTGACTAATCATTGCAACTCTACAAATAGTCACAACATTTCTACTGCAGTCAAAATGGGTCTTGAGCTCAGTTCTAACCATTAAAAGGAATAGTTAGATATTTTGGAGAACATTCTTACTTGCTTTCTGGCAAAGCATGAGACTGTTAAATATGAAGCTACAGCCAGCATAGCCGAGCCTGGCTCTGTCTAAAGGTAACAAAATCTGCCTACCAGCACATTCATGGCTCAGTAAATACTCAGGCTGGGTATCGCTTAAAAAATTACAATAACAGAACCAATATTCGGACAGTTAAAGTGATACAAATACCAACAGAGTCCTTCATTTGATATCCATGATATGAATGGAGTGGGGTGTAGTGTAACAGCCATACTTTCAAATGTTCGGTAGCATCTCAGCACCTCGCTGCACTGCCACCTCTGTCAATACACCGTGCTCAACTTCACCAAAGACTGTATGGGTTGTCTCTGCTTCAGCGAGAGCGGGAGCATCGCTTTTGGGACAGTTGTGAGAGTCTGCCGGTTGTACACCCAGCGACAAAGCTAACTGTTAGTATCACACAGTTAACGTTAGCTAACAGTTATATTGGGTTTGTTGGGACCTTTTAACGGCTCGGTCCTGGATGTTAACTGCTGCTGCTGTGATATCCCGTGCTAACAGGGCAGATGTTAAACTGATAAGTTGCCAGGAGGAGAGCAGCTTCTAGCCCAGAGACCTGATCAACAGAAAGTCTGCTGATCCAACGGGGAATCGGGACTGCCTGGGATCAGACCTCCGAAGCAAAATGGATTGAATGTAGGTATTGTTTGACAGGTGACGTTTCAATACTACTTGGTACTTGGTTATTTCAGTCGATACCTTAAAGGTATCACGTACTGAGCCAGCCCAGCCCATATTATTACCATGTTACATCTCATTTGTTAAATCCGTGCAAAATCCAAAGTGTAAAAACGACAATCGTCCATCTTACGGATGGTTATGTGTCAAACTATATCTTGGCTGTGAGCAGTGTATTCTTGGAGTATCCACTGGTTGCCTGGCAACTGCTCAAAGCCAAGAAATAGTCCAGCACATAATCTCCCAAAAACATTAAAAAATAATTACTATTTTTATTACACTTGGGTTTTGCGTAGGAGATATTACATTTACTCGTGAACTCAGGTTAGCTGTTTCCTCATTTCCAGTCTTTGTGCTGAGCTAAGCTTACCTGCTGTAGCTTCAAATCTAACAGCCTATTATAAAAATGGTATTGATCTTCTCATTAAACTCCCTGCCAGAAAGTAAACAGGCACATTTCCCAAATATTTTCTGCTTTAAGATAATTTCTTAGGTATCATTGCATTTTCACAGAGGCACATCTAGCCAGGGAAAAATAAAAACCTACTCTCTTGGTACTCTCTCTCCACCTCTTTCCTTAGATTTCTCTCTCGGGCCAGCGCTTCATGGCTCCCCCATACCTCCAGTGCTCTGAAGTCACACAGAGAAATAAATGAATAAACAAAAGATAGAGAACATATCAATGAAAAATGGTGGTTTGAGCAATAATTTGTTGGAGGACATATAGCATTTATATTTTTGCTATCTTTTGATGTGTAAAGGAAAAAAGGATGAAGAACTAACTTGGCCTCCACATCTGACCGCAAAAAGACAGTGAACGCCTCTGTGTCGTCGTGAGGGCTGCGTCTTCTGATCTTTCGAAGCTGTTCCAGATCACTGCGAACACATGAGGGGAAGAAAAAAGATTGAGGAAATCCTGAGTTAGACAATGTTAGGCCATCTTAAATCAGCTAATCAAAACAGCGTGTTTACTTATTAACTCAAAGGAATTTGTGCTGGGGTCTGCCAGCATCTCAGCTCGCACTGAACATTGTTACACTGAACATATGACCATTCAATACTGTTCAATTCAGCTTTGCCATGGTGACTTACAGTTCAGTGTTGTTTTATCAAATAATTTCAACATGACATAGTTATGTCTGTGAACAGGAGTTACCTTGGTTTCAGGCAGAATTCATTCATGGCTCTGACTGCTGTGATAAAGTTGTTCTTTGTGTACTTGGCTCCATATTCCCTTTTTTTTAGGACTGCCCGAACTGCGTGTGACATCAGATGGAAATTATGATACACAGTTTTGATCTGCTTTTATTAGTCATCATTCTTGCGTAGGCCACCAAATCACACCCACATTCTTAAGATACCAAAAATAAAAGGTAAATCAAGAGTAAGGCAGCAAGTTCATTACCTTTCACTTGAATTGTCTCCGCTTTCGTCAGCCCCTGAGGTGTTGAATCTATGGGAGCAAACATTTAAATGTAATCAAAGACGTGAACTGAAGAGAAATTCTTCTGGGGGCTTTTACATTTTCCTCAACACTATAAACTTACCAGTAGCATTTTCTGGTGCTTATGTTGACAGAGCATGCAATAAGACATCAGTTACAGAAGGGGAATATAAGCAAACATTAGTGACACAATGGAACGCCACACAAAATGTCAGGAGAAGACGGACACCACCATCTGCAATATTCTGAAACATTAAAGTTAGTCACCTGGTGATGCTGCCGTAGCTTTAGCAGCAGCAGACAGGACCTTCTCTGCTGATGGAGCATCACCTGGTGCTGATTTTGGGGGGCCATCTTTACTGTCGCCAGAGGTAGAGTAGTAGTGCACCTTGCTAAGTCCTAAAGAAGCAACACGGCAGTCTGGGAGGCTGAACCAAAAGTTGTGTATGCCTCCACTTTGCCAACCTGTGCAACAAAATGCATGGCATCAGTTTGTTTTGCAGGTTGTACTGAGCTATAGTCGAAGAGCAAGCAGAGCAGTAAGAATCACAGAGTGTAACAGCTGTAACGTCACTTCTTCCTCACCATAGCACAACTGGGTGAACCTCGGGGACCGTTGTGACAGGGGGGCCCTGTGTTGCAAGGAGATCCTGCAGATGACATGCCATGGTCTGTGGGCCAGGCTGGGGAACATCCTCGCTGTGACGGGGATCGGGACTGGAGTGCAGGAACTTGCTGTGCGGAGTCACACACACAGCTCCGTCAGTGTTATGTTAGCTTGACAACTTAACCCAATTCAGACAGATTAACGCCGAGACATCGCCTCTAAACATCTGACAGTGTCACCTTAGCGCGTCTAGAGACAAACTCAAACGTGTAACACAGCTGTCACCGGTGTCTAACTGACATGCCCGTCATTGATAACCAGTTGGCTAGGCAAATATTGCGTTTGCCGGCCGGCTAACGCCAAACCCGGCGGCGACGGAGCCACAAACTCGGCTAACCTAGCTAACTAGCACTACGAGCTAACATCGTTAGCCGCTAAGTAACAAGTGCTGTGTAACATTTTATTTACCCAAAAACAACCGCAGCTGAGCAGCGACAACATTTAGACGAGGTTAGTTTGTTTAAAAAGAGCCATTACCTTTCTATTGTGAGGTTTGTTCCGCATAATCTGTTTCCATTTTGAGAATCTATGGTCCAACTGATGGTAACGCCACTATGGACGTAAGGTAACTGCTACAAACACACACTGGTGACCTGTGACACTACAGTGACGTTGACGTTCTCGCGAGAGTGCGGGCAGTGCCAGTGTTACGTCAACGATATCGCGATATTCTGTAAACCGCTGTGCAAACAAGGTCATTTACGTGTAATAGTCCCTGTCATCTTCATGCAGCTGTTTATATTAAACTATATCAGTTCAGAGGAAAGGTTAAAGGTGTATTTGATGTAAAGAAATCTTTAAGTAGTTATTGTTAAATTACCCAGTGATGGAAGATCGTTTAGTTAGGCAAAACAGGCAATTCACAAACCCTTCTACAAGACTTGCATGATAAATCTTACTGTAGTAGAGTACAGACAGGGGCATTGCAATTATGTTCTGTTGCATGCAGTATGCACACAATCAGGACATACTACTTTCTCATAACATTACGCCCTGAACTTTGACCCTCTTGCTTTTCATATCTGTTACCTTGGGGATAAACAAATGTTCGCCAGAGACAGAGATCAACCCTTAGAGCTCTGCTGTTGTTACTTTGCAATGTAGATTCTACCATACTATATTTGTGACAGTGACATTACACCTGGAGGGGACAAATGCACATATCGGTAACATATCCCCTATATGTCTATGAGTACAGATGGGTCCCAAAAATACTAGCAGCCAAAAAGCCTCTGTGAGAGTAATATTATGTCTATCGAATATTACCAGTTTATTAACATCTAAACAGCATTTTATTGTGTAGGCTACGTACATGGTTGTAGTACATTTAGATTACTGTAACTCTCTGTACACCAATATTAGTCAGAGCGCCGCTGCCAGGCTCCTCACAGATACCCGAAGGAGAGACCATATCACATCTGTTTTGGCCTCTCTCCACTGGCTGCCTATAAAGTTCAGAATTGACTTTGAGGTTCCCTTAATGGTCTGGTCCCATCCTATTCTACGCCCAGGTCCCTCAGGTCAGCTGACCTGGGGCTCCTGACTATCCCACGCTCCAGACTTAAGCTCAGGGGTGATGGTGCCTTTGCTGTGTCTGCCCCCAAACTGTAGAACTGCATCCCCCTCCCAATCAGATCTGCCCCCTCCATTGACTTGTTTAAGTCCATGCTCAAAACCTACTTTTATTAATTAGTGTTTGAGTCAGCCTGATGTGGCTTTCCCTGACGCATCTGTGTGTGTTGTGTCTCTAAATGTGTGAGCTGTGTACCTGACAGTTACGTTGCATTTTTAACATTTTATTCCTTTTGTACAGCACTTTGGTCAATGTGAGTTGTTTTTAGATGTTCTTTATAAATACATTTGAGTCAAGTTGAGTACTTTATACTATGTCAGGAAGTTTAGTCTATGATAATATATCCTATTTTTATAAAAAAATTTGTATGTAAAAAAAATCATTAACTGTACAGTGTGTAGTTGCTCTAGCTGCCAAAGATATACAGTTGAAGAGAAGTATAAAGTGTTAGAAAATGGAAAAGTAAAGTACAAGTGCCTCAAAATTATACTCAGGTACAATGCTGTGATACTGCAGTAAAAAAATACTGCAACCTGCAAAGAGTTGTCTTTAATGTTGCCACACATTTTGACTTGAGGTATGAGCAGCTCCCTTTGTCCAACTATGTGAAGTATCTCATTCAATGCTCACCTTATGTTATGTGAATTGTAAACACAGACAGGGAAGGGCACTAGTGAGGAGTGTCGCAACACAGCACTGAAATAAAGACAAAAGTTTTAGCCACAGAACAAAGAGAAAGGAGTCACAAAGGTTAAGAAAAAAACCTGCATGTTTATTTAATCTTTAGAACAGTACAGTAGATATGTTATGACCTTGCATTGGTAGTAAATAGGTGCCTTAAGGAGCAGCAGTGTTTGTAATAATAATTTGACAAATGACTGACAAATCAAACACATACACTAGGAGAGAGGTCTTTTTGATTTCCCATGCAATCACTTGACAACGATACCTGCAGATCCATCACTTCCATTTCACAATCATTAAAATGGAATTCGGAAAATTCAATCAATAATCAAGACCCACAGTACAGTTTAAGAGTTTAAGAAGGCCATAACTCGGTCTTGGTCCATTTAGGTAAAAATTAGAAAAGATGAAACACTGCGCACGAATAAGGTCACTTAAATGAGAGAAAATGGAAGTATGTAGTTTTTAGAAAGCAAGTCGTCAAGCTGATGCGAGAGTGGTACAGAGGAGTGACTCTGTCCTGGTATGCTTGTCTGGGTTGCTGGTCGTATAGGGAAGCGAGGGGAGAGTTTGCGTTTGCCTTAACGCATCGTGACAAATTCCTCAGACGAGGTGGGGTGAATGGCGACAGTCTTGTCAAAGTCTGCTTTGGTAGCACCCATTTTGATGGCCACAGCGAAGCCCTGCAACATCTCGTCACAGCCCAGGCCCTGCATGTGCAGGCCCACCACCTGGGGAGAGGAGACGAGTCAGTGCTTGGAAATCACTGCAGTGGTTTGTGGTCAGTCAAAAATTAGTACACAGTCAAACATATTACGACTTTTCTTTAGCTTGCCTCATCTATTCTGATTTATTAAAGGAGAAGTTTGGAATTTTTCAACCTTGAGCCTACGTATATTCCCATTTTCCCTATTTATGTAAAAATGTACGTACAGGCAAAAACCAAAAATGGGAGCGCCAAAAAATATTGGACAATTTCTTAAATCGGGCTTCAACCTCACCATCTGGGTCGCCAATTTTCTGTCTCCAAAATGTTCATAAGCATGGGTCAAAGTTTCTCCCATCAAGTCTGTTTTTATAGATCACAACTTTTGCATGTGAAGGGGCATATGCCTCTTTCAGGCCTGGTTTTATGCGTACGCAATGGTTATACATGAGACCCCTTCTCAGTGCCTTTTTAGAAAGCCCAAACACGCCCATAAACATCCCCACAGACAGAAAATAGATGAAAATAAGAAAATACAGACAGTGACATCTAACTGGGTGAATCAAAGGCTTTTGCACACTGAGTCCTTTTTTTTCGTCCAAAATTGTCGCATGACTAAAACTAAAAACAACTTCACGTTGTGTCAATCACGTTTGCATACTAAGTCCGAAACTTTTGAGCAGCATTAAAATTTTCGGAGGATTTCCGTTTTTCGCGTCTGTCAGAAGCCTTTGGAGACGTTTGACCAAGAATCAGTGAAGAAACTGCGGCGGCAGGAAACAGCTCCGACAAGACAGCGGAACGGGGCGCACAGAATAATTTCATAACTCAGATAGCTGCTTTTAACAGATCAGATAGTTATATACAGGTGGATGATGATGATGAAGAGGAGGAGGATGTGGACCGCACACAGAATGTGGACAACAGCACCATCCCTTCATGCAGCTATGGAGCCAAATGTGAGACAGAGAGGGGGTGATGACAGCCAGATATGTAACTAACTTTAACAGAAAGGTCTTTGAAGGGATCCTTTCCATAATGTTGATGGACACTTTAAATAACAATCTGAGCCTATCAGTGGCAAAAACAAGCACTTGTAGTGGGTGTAAACTGACAGTGTGAACGTGCCCCGAGCGGTTACACTGCAGCCTGTTTCACCATCTTGACCAGTTTAAAAAATTGTTGTTCCCAATATTAATTTAGCCAAAAAACATACAAAAATACGGTCCAGATTGAAAAATAACGACGTTACCCTTTAAGCTGACTTCCTACTTTTCCCACAGTGACTTGCAAGATCCTGTGGATATCGGGTGTGAACATGTTGGCGGTGAGCTGTGGCTTATACAAGTATGTAAAGGTTGAGAAAACAACTTTGTTTCCACATAGAAAGAGAAGGAGACATAATCCAAGTTGAGACAAGAAACAGCGAGAGACAGACTGCATTGAACTGCACTCTGGACTTGTCAAGCTTCTCTTTGTGCGTTGATCATGACAGACTGATTTCTCTCTGCATGAGTTCTGATTACAGTGTCGGAGCATCAAGACAGAAGCCTCTGCAGTTTGACATTTGCTGGTGAAGCACTGTTTGAAAGTCATTAGGCCTTATTTATGAAAGTTTTTTTTATTATTGCCATCCACTTAAGTGCCTGGAATATGTTTCTTTTACCACACACTCTACCAAAGGATGAAGGCATGTTTTTATTTTTTAAATTGGTTTTGAGCAGATTAGTCATTTAATGATCAATTTACGTACAACATATACGTTTTTAAGCAGGAGCAGCAGCATTTTTTCCCACAAACTGTAAACAGCAGGTGAGTCGTACCTTCTCCTCCTTGCCCTCACACACCAGCTTCATGATGCACTGACTCTTCCTGCTCGTGATGGCGTGATACATCGGAGTGAAAGAAGTCTTGTAGATCTTTATGTTCTCCTTTCCTCTGGCTCTAATGGCCTCCTCTGTGAACAAAACAAATTAAGCATTTTAATTCTCGTCGAATAAGTGTAGCTGGGATTAATACAGTATTTACATTAGAGTGAGTTACAGGTCATTTCAACCACTTCTGCTCACCTTCTGTGAGGCCCACTGTCCCGATGGGTGGGTGGCTGAACACCACTGTGGGGATACTCGTGTAGTCCAGCTTGGAGTCCTTCTTGCCCTCAAACAGTCTGTGTGCCAGCTTTCTGCCTGCAGCAATGGCAACTACCCCGACACACACAACACAACATCAGAGTGCATCTGTGCAGTACACGTTCTAAGAAAACATTTCAGGTGTCCACAAAGGATAAAAACCCTTTATTCTAAAACAAGAAAACCAAGAACAAAGCAACACTGCTGGTGTTGGGGATTCCTGGCTCACCTCCGCTACTTCAACAGTGCATGAGAACAAAAGTCCAGAGAGGCCAAAACTACATCAATACTTGCAGCATAAAAAAACACTTCACTGTGAGACCAACTAATTTTTTAAGGTGAAAGTTTATCCCTTGACTATAAAACGGCCAATATCTAATTTAGTTGTCGTAAACTGTAACTACAGAGGTTATCTGTGTCCTGTGGGCTGCACCAGGCAACTGTGCAGGAAAATTACATTTTTATCTTTTTATTTCTAATCATTGATTTTCATTTCCTACTGCTTTTTTATAGACACCACTAAAAGAGGCGGGTTACTTAAAGGAATACTTTATCCACTAAATGATTCATTAATTAGTATATCAGTTACTCCCCTTGTGCTGTGTTTAATTTCTATTTTTCTTAAAATGACTCCATAGCGAACGAAGAATCCAAAAACCGAAAAAATCTTGATGAGTTAAAGTCATGGGGTTCTGTGTTTAACACCAGCAAAACTATATCAAAATATCTGTTTGCAAACTCTCACAAAACTCATAGTCAAATCCAGTGCTTCCCAAACACATGCATCTGTGCTAAATCCATCCTATTTAAAATACAGAAGTAACACACACCAAAAATTATAATGAGGTGCTGATCACTTGCAATAGACTTGATTGTAGAAAACAAGTGTCACACACTCTGGCTTCATGTGCTTTTCTTTTATTTTGATGATGTTTCAGCCTTGTTTGTTGATCTTGAAGAAGGCCCAAAGGCCGAGTGTCATCAAAATTAAAGAAATACACATGTTGTTGTTAAATGCGGACCCCTATGACTTCAATCCATCAAGAGTTTTCTCCGTTTTTGGATTCTCTGTTCATCGTGGAGGCATGCAAGAGACATAAAGTTGTATCTACAAATTCAGCCTAACCTCACGGGGAGTAACTGATATACAAATAATCATTTTGTGGGTGAATTACTCCTTTAATGCCTTTTTTAATGCGTGAGATTTGCAGTCAAGAGTTTCATCCACACCAGCACATTTTGTTGGACCTGAGCCTCAGCTGAAAAGATTTCCTTGTCATGTTTCTGTATTAAGTTCGTTGTGGTTCAAGATTTACACCTTGTTGACAAGATGTGTCATAATGGCTGTTTTCTGATCAAAATACCTTGTTGTACGCAACAGCAAACTGACAAAAACACGCATTTCCTATAATTCTCACATGCATGGTGTCACTCAAAATAGCAGGATTTGATTGAACAAGGCATTCTCTGGCAATTTAGTGCAGTTGGTTTTAGCCTCTGTTGTTCACACTTGGTCCCTTTCAGCCCTCTAGTGGACTCAGAGCGGTGACTCAGCATTTTTTGCACATATGTGAACACTCCAAAAGAACTCTGATTCCTCCAAAGTTGTCTGAGTGATCTGAGTTTGGTTCTAATGTGTTCAAACAAAGTAACCTAAACTTCTTAAGTTCAGCTGAGCCGTCTATAAACATCCCTTGTGTATGAACACTTCTAATTCTACCAGTATAAAAATCCAAATGTAAAGGCATGCAACGCAGATACAAAATACTGTTGAAGCCTTTTGTCCTTGTCTTTAGTCTTAGCCCATACTGGCCAAGCTCAAATATAAACACGACTGTGTTGTTTACAGGCAGCCTCCATGAAATGATCCCAGTAACTTCCTACCAGGTGTGAGCAGAGCTTTGCCACAAACGTCCCCTACAGCGTAGATCCCTGGTCTGCTGGTGTTCTGATACTCGTCCACAATGATATGGCCTCTTTCATCTGTGTCCACACCCTGCAAACACACAGGAAAGAACTGTTATATAGCTGTATATATATAGTGTCTTTCTTATTTTCTTCCAAAGCTCTCCTGGGGTGCACAATTACAAGGAAAGACACTGTACGTCACAGTTGTTTCTGTTCTCTCCCTAACTACCACTCACAAGCTGCAGACAGTGAAGTGAAGTTTAAAATAAGGAGTGAGCATCAGAGCAGAAAAATTTTGTTTCTATCAACATTGATAAACTGATGACTCACCCCACTGAGGAGGGTCAGAGCATGAAATGTAAACCAGGATACTCAGAGCAGGAACAACATTATTATGTGTAAACAAAGACAAATCTCTGTAAACCATCTAAAACCAGGAATGATGTCAGATCACTTTTTCCTTCACACTTCCTTTCTACATAAAACTTAGTGGCTTCCTGATTGTTGAGCTGTTGCTTCGATTGCTCAGTCACGTTTTTCTTCATATTCCAGGTTAGACAATAAGTCAGAATACATGCTAATAATCAGGTGCAAACATCTCTGACATAAATCTTTCCCTACAGTGGACGATCTGATAGCCCACTTCCCTGAGCTACTGTACGTTTAAGTACCTTAAATAGAAGACAGACTTAACTGCCCCTTTATCTGTTAACAATGTGCCTGTTAATCCTGAGCTGACAAGCGTTTCACTCTTCTGACAAACAACGTAACAAAGACTGTTAAGTGACTTTTGTCTCGTCTCGTTCCCAGATTAGACCCTGATCTCTGAGTTAAGGTGATCCTGAGCCCGGGTTATTTTGAGTTCTTTTTAAATAAAAGGTGTCAAATTATAAAACCGTACATCCAGTAGTGTGTTAGTGGATTTGGTTCTTTAGTTCTCAGCAAATACCTTAAATTATCTGAATGGCTGCCATAATGTATGAAGACAGTTAAGCAGCCATGATGACAGAGACACAGGAAAAACTGCGCAGAGCCAAACACTAATTAATTCCCTCTGCAGACAGACAGCGGTGATAAGCTGCAGTCGTCTGTCTTAAATGCACGGTTACTTTTTAACTTAAGGATGTTGATGTAGATTGTTTTTATCCAGCTGCAAACAGGAAAAATTACTTTGTCTTTCTAGGTACATCTGCATATTTTCCCATTGTTATACGTTGTTTTTCGTGCTGCACATTTCAGCAGTTGTAGAATATAACTCAAGTACTATACTTGAGTACCATTTTGAAGTACTTGTATATTTCCATTTTCATACATCTACATCCCTACATCATGGACGTAATATTGTACTTTTTACTTTACCGCATTGGTTTGACGGCATTAGTTACATGTTACTTTGCAGGTTCAGATTCAGAAGCATGATGTATTTTTATGGATTAAGCTACCCAGCAGCACATCAAGTAATTAAATTTGCCCCACTTATAATGGCTGCAACATTAGTGATGTTTATAACATCAATAATTATAATCCAGTGATAAAATATATCATTCAAAATGGGCCATTCTGAATAATTAGTGCTTATACTTTTGGTACCTTTAGTACACTTTAATGCTAATACTTTTTGATGCTAACCTAGCTATCACCAGACGTCAGTATGACATCAGAAAACCAACAAAATATCAGTGTCATCTGTCGTCAGTATTCTATGTCATTTTGATGTTGGCATTAGACATTGTCCTCAATTCTAGGGTGCTTTTTCAGACCTAGAGTTGTCTTGCTTTGGTCTGAATCAGGGACTAACTTTGTTATAAAGTTGCATAATTGCCCAGTGATGGTTCGTGTTCTCACGGCAGCATTTACAAGCGGACCAGGTCAAATGCCTTGTGTGAGAAAGCTGCTCTTGATTGGTCAGAATTTCCATGCGGGAAAATCCAGGAAGTAAAGAAGAGTACACTTGCAAAGATAAAGGCAACACTTTCTAATGTCACAATGGAGGGACAACTACGCAGGTTGATTTTAGCGCTGGTCATCGTGGACTATATTGCTGTCATTGTTCATTTGAGTCAAACCATACAGTTTGAAAACGAGGCGCGGCTCCAACTAGAAAACAATGTTTTGATGCATTGGATGTGCTGAATGTGCATATTAAGGCAGTACAGGAGGAGGTGCACATTAATAATCCTCCAGGACTGTGACATGCTCATATTTAACCCAAAGGTGTCATGTGACTGCAGTTGATTCAGATCCAGGTCGGAACACGTTCTCACCACAAACGAACCGCACCAGAGTTTGTTTGTAACCGGACTGAGACCACCTCTTCAAGAAGGTCTTGGTCTGGTTGTTTTGGTGCACACCTGAGTGTGATTGCTGTGTTCACACCTGCCCAAACGAACCAAACTTAGGGGGCATACGAACTTGAGTTTGATTGAACCGAACCAAACTGCCCGACATCACAACCTAAATCCAATTACATATCAATGTCCAACAATGTTAGTGGTCAGCTAGGATACTGTACTTTTACTTAAAAACACTGTGGTAATGCTACTTCTACTTAAAAAGAGTGCTTCTTTCACCTCTGAATTTCCCAGTTTACAGAAATCATCATGAGCAGACTGTTACCATCTCGCCAATGTTCAGTCCGGAGGTGTTAGGCTGCCTGCCGATGGCCCAGAGCAGGCAGTCCACATCCTGGATGGTGCTGACCTTCTCCTCGTCGTTCTTCTTCTCCAGGTCTTTGGTGACAAGCGTCACCTCCAGCCCCCTGTCCGTTTTACACACAGACTTCACCTGAGAATTCTTCCACAGATCCACACCATTGTTTTGCAGTTCTTTGGTGCAGTTTGTGCTTATGAAGCTGTCGAAGTTCCTCAAAACCTGCACAGGGAGAATGAGAATAAGCATGTATTTTTATTACTGCATGGAACATCAGAATTTAGTATTTAATTATGACTCTATTTGTTTCTTACTCCTGACTGTCGTATAATGAGGGATGTTTTGGACCCCAGGGTGGAAAGGATGCCTGCCATCTCCACTGCAATATAACCTGCACCCACAATCACACTGCGCCTGTTGGGGAAAACAAAACTTCTAATTATAGGCACAAATTTAACACATGGTACAAACACTACAGAGATTATATAGTAATCTTACTTTGGCAGAGTTTCAAGTTCAAAAAAGCCATCACTGGTAATGCCAAGACTCCCCCCTGAAATGATCAATAAACAACATTTCTGCACACTTTCTTAACTTCATAAAAGTGATCTTATTTGATTAATAAGTTAAATATAATAAACTGCTCAGGCTCAACAGAGCCGAACACAGAGAGGATAACCTGAGAACAACATGTATTACCTGGGACTTCATTGTCACTCAAAACAGAAGGCTGCCCTCCAGTGGCGATGAGGATGTGAGGAGCTGTGTATTTTTTTCCGTTGACCTCCACAGTCGGCTGGGGATCACTGGTAAACCTGGCGTGACCTTGAATAGTTTGGATTTTAGCCTGAAATGAATCACATTATTGTTTTTTTTCTTCTTTGGGAAGTAACAAACAAACATGAGCACATTTTACATAAAGAAAACACTGTGTAGACACACTGAAATAATAAGACGACATGAATGTGAACTTACTTTGTCAAGATTGTTGCGATAAATGCGGTTTAGGTGACTGACATAATTATCCCTTTTTGCCTTGAGAGCTCTGGAACAAACAGGAAATGATCAACGATTAGAGGCTGTCTATGTTTTTACCAGCATTTACTCAAGGAAGTCCTGACACTCAAGTATGTTTAACAGATGCATGAAGCTGATACACTTCATGAGGTTACAACAGGGTCAAATAAATCCTACATTTAAAAATAGAACATACACTTCAATAATGCTCCAAAACACACATTCATCCCAGCACATGTTCTGGGGTAGAGGCCTAGCATGCTGAGCAAATTGCTGCTATGCACCAGGGGAGAAAAAAACTACAGGAAGTGTTGCCTGAGAAATACATGTCGAGCTCAGGGACAAACAGGATCTGGCATCACATCACACCATTTGAGAACCACTGTATTATGATACTGCTGTTGCCATTTGCAGACATTTGATGACTTCTTATAGAGAACCTCATTTAATATGTCACTAATAACACATTTCATATGATGTTGCTGGGAGACACTACTAAAACATATCACAACCAGGGTCTGAAATTAGCGCCTGCTACCTGCCAAATTCAGGTAAATTGTTGCCAGTGCCAGGTTAAATCGTCAGGCTATCGGAAAATGCACAACAGAAAGACACATTTAGTAGGGCAGCATATTATTGGATGGAGCTAAAACATTTTAAAGTAGCTCGCAACTGCTATATGGAAGCAACGCTGTTGGCCATAGAACCTTATTTGTTTTGATTGACAGCCAAAGTTCACGAGTCCCAGCCAATAACTATCAGTTAAATAAATGTTGCAATGGTTGGCTCAGACTAAATATTCTCTGTATGAATTGACATGTATTTATGCTACTGTACAGTACGAATGACTGCCTTTACTGTCACTGCATGTTCACATACAAAGAAATTTACTGTGTCTTATACATACCTACACATCAAAATAGGATAAGGCTAAAATATGATAAATAAGGTGCTATAAAAAGGACAAAATACAGTGCATATGCAGTTATTGTACATCTGTCCATGGTAGTGCAGCTTTAATTTGTTGTGGTGGTGGAGGAGAGAGTTCATTTTGTGTATGGCTGTTGGGTAAAAACTTCTCCTTTGTCTGGAGGTAGAGCATTTCAGGCCGGTGTAGCATCTTCCAGAGGGGAGCCGTGTGAAGAGGTGGTGAAAGGGGTGAGTACTGTGAGTACCCTTTGAACCCAGAAAAATAGGGCTCCCCAAAAGCCGGAGTGTGATTTAAAAACTGTGAATACACCATGAATGTAATGTTTTTTATGTAAATATATCTAACATTGAATGACATCATTCTTTATATTAAATCATATTAAAGTTATCTAAATGTTGCACCTTCATTTGGTGCATAGATTTTAAATGTGGCAGGTAACATTTCTGAGCCTGCCACAGTGGGAGGCAGTGAAAAAGTTAACGTCAAACCCTGATTACAACATATTATTTGTTAATTTTGAGCAGGATGAAAGTATTTAAAGGTTATCAGATGTCTGATGGAATTTACCGTAAAACTTAAAATAATAGCCCCGGGCTATTATTTGCTTAAATCACTGAAACCAACAAACCTATATTTGGGATAGGCCTTTGATTCCTTTCACACAAAACTGTTGCTCAGCAAAGATCAGGAAATACAACCAAATTGTTTATGTAAACCAGTATGAATATTACTTGTTTAAAAATACAGCTTCAGATAATATATCAATTATGAATCATTCATTTGATCTAGCTCAGACAGACAGAGTATCAAAGGTAGTGAATTATTGAAGATTATGGCACCCAGCATACCGACACAACACCACTTCATCCTGCTAAAACAATCCTCACAACTTGAATTCATTTTTATGAAAAATCCTTTTGACTGTTTTGATCTGAGGACCCTTGGGGACTAGAGGAATATGAATAACTTACTTAATAACTTAATTTGAGGTAGTCGACATCCCGTTTTGTTTTTTTTACAAGCAAAGAACTTCTATAAAAAATTGAACCGCTTGGCAACCAGACCAGGTGTCTAGATATGTTAATTTGTCAAAATGTGTAGCTACACCAGGCTAGTAAAAGGGACTGGGTGTTTAATTGAAGTTTTACGGTACATTTTATAAAAACTACTGTCCATTAAAATGGATCCTGCTGCTGCAACATGCACGGGATGGACAAAAGAACACAGACACATCATAATATAATACAGTCCAACACAACTGACTGTAGTTGAAACATATTTACCATAGTAAAATATGTGTATGTGAATAATATGTTGAAATAAAACACCACTGATAAGTAGTATTTACATAACTCCATGCAGCCGCACCTTAATTGACCTCCCAGCTCTGACCAGACTGACGCTGGTGTTTTGTATCCCTGACTAATGTTTCCTGGTGTCTCAGGCTGCCACTCCCTCCACAGGCTTATCTCTAACTATCACCTTGACTTAACAACGGCATTCACAGAGACAGAGAAGTGGGCTGAAGTGAGGCAAGAAAAGACTCGACGGGCTGAGAAACTGAGCCATGAAACGGACACCTCCTTGTTCCAGGAACAACTGCAACAGGTTTCAAAAGAGCTCATTGTTGTTGCACAAAAACAAGTGAGAAAAGACACCGAGCTGTGCCGTGACTTACTCCCAACTGAAACGAACATTTCCAACGTCAAAGCCATAGTCGCTGTGGTCGTGGAGCACCTCGGCGTGAACGGCTGCATTCCACATAACCTGCAACAACAGGTGAAGGCGTGGGATTAGACTGAGTGAACTTTGACACAAATTTTATAATGTGTGAGAGTTAAAATGTGGCCTTTTCAAACAACAACTGAAAGATAATTGTACCTTCTTTGGGACGCAGCCGACATTGACCTGAAAAACATTCAAACGGGGGGAATTACTTCAGTGTGAGTTGGATCAGAGAGTAAACACAAAGAAAAGAGTTCAGAGCAACACTGCAGAGATCTTAAGTCTATTTGCACAGTGAGATGCAGTGTGTGTGGTAGAGTTAAATGAAAACTTACAAGTTAAACTACAACCCAGAGTAAACTAGACGTGAGGATAAGACATCAGGTGTAAAATTACAGAGTCTGTATGACCCTATTATCATGATTAATACCAGCAAAAGTCCATAAATGAGAACATTAATATGGACTTTAATTAAATTTTATCGTCAGTTAAGCTGTGCTTAACATTTTCTGCAAATATTAAGGTTCTTAAATTGTGTTTGACTGAATTTAACCATGCTTGAGTCCCTTGTTATATAGAATTATGTACAAAATTATGTTATATCAGCTTGTTTCCCTATTTATTACCAGAATTGGGAAGTTTTCTAACAGTTTTGCAAACAGGATGTAGTTTGAGGACACATCTGCAGCAACATATTTCAACTTCCCATGTGTTAAATCAACTTAAAAGTTAAAGTAGTGGGTGAACAAAAAAATATGAACACCTACAATCTTTTTTTTTTTTTTACTTTACAATAGCTTTGCAATAATAAAAATTCTTTGTGCACAAACACCTGTGTCCAAACTTGCATTTTTAATATGTCTATTTATATTTAATGAAGGAACTGAAGAGGAGTGAGGTGTTAATGTCATTTATTTTACTTTACTGTTAAGACTGTGTGTGTGCTGTTTCATGACCTACATAGGCTGTTAGCAGTGTGTGAGGGCTGGGACGCTTTAAACTTCATACAAACCCACAGTGTTTGTTACACACACAAAAAACTTCCACAAAAGGAGTCCGGAGGCTTCGCAGTGAACCTGGCAACCAGCATGTGTGTATGTGTGTGCGTGTGTATGTGTGTGTGAAAGCTGCAGAGGCACAGTGACTGAGGTCGGGATGGATAACAGTGTTTTGTTGTTTAATTTTTACTCACGCAGGTACCTCCGAGTTTGTGACTCTCGATCACGGCGGTGGCCGCTCCGAGCTCCGACGCCCTCCGAGCACCGGCCAGCCCTCCCGACCCGCCGCCGATCACCAGAAAGTCGAACCGGGTCGTGTCCGTCGCCGTCGGGTCTGAGGCCATGCTGCGGTGGACGATCCCTCCGTGTCTGCGAAAAGACGAGAAAGGCTGCTGTCTGAGGATGGACCAGCAGCAGGGAGCTCGCATCCGGGTTAGCTGCATTAATATTGCCATGACCAGGAAGCTCGCAGGCGTGTGTGCATGGGTGTGTGTGTCGGCCCGACGGGGAATGGGAGGGTCAAGTGAAAGCCACTGCTGTGTCATTATGAATTACAACAATGGTGTGTAAATCCCAGAAAGTGTTTTCACAATAGTCATGGTGATCCTCACATAAGCTACAGTATGGGGATGACAACAACACCTGTAAATCACAGCTCGATCTGCACCAAGAATCTGTCACACTGTGAAGTTAAATAAATATATAACATGCAGAGGAGACAGCATCGTGACAACAGTTTGAAAACTGTGAATAATGGTCATAAAGATGGTGTAAACTCACCTGGGTCGTGCCAGAGACGCAGGCACAGTAGGCAGCAGTCTGCAGATCCTCACAAACAGCATGTTTACATGTGTTTTAGGGCATTTTACTGAGATGCATCCACAGCGTGTCGGTGTTTATCTCCCAGCTGCTGGAGGCCTGAGCTTTGGCTTCATTATCCCGACGCACACAAAAGCTTCAAAGCACTTCCTGTGTCACTGACTGAACTCACAGCACACACACATATTTACACCAGCTGATGCGACCACACCACCTCCCGCCTGTCTCTATAAACAAACACAAATATTGCTTATGGAGATTAAATAATAAAATGGCACCGATGAGTTTAAATTAATGTGGTGATGTTGGAAGTTGTCACATATTTGAAGGCGTGGATAGCGGAGCTGGCCAATCAGAGCTCTACGTGTTTTGTGTAGCACGTAAAGAAACCAGCGTAAATAATCCTGCGATTTTAAAGTACGTTTACGTCGGATTTGTTCAAGAATAGCAACTACGCTGCACCCAGTCTGTCAGCTGTAAAGATAAACAAGACAAAAAAAGTAGTTCCAGTCACGGCTTTCAAAATAAAACTTCACTCTCATTACAGCAGTGGTAGAAGAAGTACTCAGATTTTAATGTAATAACACAGTGTAAAAATATAATTATAGAAGTTGTCATTAATCAGAAGGGCCCATTTAGAATATGTATGATACATGTTAAATTTAAATATTGATTGATTAATGCAGATGTGCTCCCTGTATTCACTGCTCATTTTCATTCTCTGCTGCTTATTATTATTATCATTATTATTATTATTATTGTTATTTATTGCCATTTCTTGTATTTTTGTACTTATTTTGCATGCCTAGTTTTTTAAATTTTAAGTTTTTAAGTTTAAATTTTGACTCTTTCCCCTTGACTGCTGTAACACTGGAATTTCTCAATTATGGGATCAATAAAGGTGTATCTTTTCTTATCTTATCTTATCTTATCTTATCTTATCTTATGTAAGTATTTTAATGTAAGTAACTACTAAATAATGTAAAACAAATGGAGTGGACTGAAAAGTAATACTATTAAAAATATTACATAAAATATATTATTATATTATAGTAAAATATTTGCCTCCAAAATTTAGTGGTGTAAAAGTATGAATTAGTATATTATTATTAATCAGAATCACCTCTATGTGTACACATGTTGCCCTCAATAGCATAGTATTGCAATATTTTTGTGTGGCAATATTGTCTCCTCAAAGTTCAATTAACATGCACATTCTCACTGTTTTTTTTTTTGTGGTGCTAGGAGTTGATCCCCTTGGACTTGTGCTTTTAAAGAAAAGATGACTCCTGCAATCACTTTTACTCTGCTTTATTATTGTCTCCTCACACAGTGCCAAGTATTGATTTTTTTTTATTATATAAATTAGGAATGCACAGTATCAGCCATTATATCAGCCACATATTGGCATATCGGCAAAAATCCATGATCTTGCATTCCTAAAATAGATTATTAATATGACTAATACAAATTAAACTTTAAGTAAGCTAGAATAATATAGCCCGACTGCTTTTTCAGTCCACTAAATACAGTTTGCTGCAAAAAAACAACCACAAAATAGACTGAAAACTTTATCTGATTAGATAAAACTGGTGCTGATAAAGTTTTTCTTTGGGGACATAATTTACATTTGAAAAAAAGGGGATAAACCGCAATATATTGCAATATATTTTATCACAACACTCAGCATGTCTTAACATTTAAAATTGCAATAATATGGTATCGTGACTCAGGTATCATGATAGTATCGTATCATGGATCCTCTGGCACCCTCACCAACTGCATTACTGAAATAAAATCCTGGCTGCAAACCAACTTTCTCAAACCTAACTGTGACAAATCAGAAGTCATCATCATCGGCCCCAAATCCCTTATCAAATCCACCCATAACATCTCCCTCTCCATCGACGGCTCCACTGTGCTCACCTCACCCCATGTCCATAACCTTGATGTCATCTTCAATCAAACCCTCTCCTTTGACTAACATATCAAACACATCACCAAAACAGCTTTCTTCCATCTCAGTCCTGGGGGGACAGGGCTTTCTTTACTGCTGCTCTCACCCTCTGGAATTCACTCCCTAAATACATCACAGACTACCCCTCACTCTCCACCTTCAAGAAACACAAACACACCTCTTCAGAACTGCATACAACCTCTAAATAACTGTGTTCTCCTTCTTCATATAAACCTTGTGCCAAAAAATATATATATTTGGATGCAAATTCTTTTCGCAACCACCAACATTTTGATTAGTAACTGTAATGTAATTATGTATTTTTTTTCGCAGTAACTGTAACATTACATTTTCATAATTTACTTGTGTGTGAAATATACATATATAAAATTGCTAATATGCTGAAATAAATATTGAATGATTACTGTAACAGGTCTAACAGGTTGCTTTATATACACAATGTAGGTGGATACTGCAGTATTCATTTATACATGTCAGTATACATTAATATTTGTGTAATTGTACTGACATATATGTAGTTATATATACTGACATATGTATATTTGACAGTGATGTGTACATGTTGCAAAACCCAGTGTGTAAATATGTACTCAATAGACCTACTGTTCTTGAGTAAATATATTTTTGACACGTGTACGTGAGCATAACAGTATGCGACACTGCAACGTTTTGTAACACATAAAATGCCTTTTAAAAAACAAATAAAATATACAGATTATTGTTAGAAATGTACTTGTATTCTGCACTCTTATTTTGAAGGAAAGAGCGACCCTCTTCCGGTAGCACTGTTGCTAGCTACAGATAGCTAACTCCAAGCTAACGGTAAAGCAAAGCGGCTCGTTTGGCCGCCCTGACAAGCGCTAATATTACGTCCACGGAAAGGATTTATCCACTTTAAAACATTTAACAGATAAAAACACAACGCTCCTGTCAGGTATGTGCGTTATATTCGATTCTGTTGGGAAACTAAACAGTTGAAATGCGGGCCGTCGTCTTTGCGAGCCCCCTTGTTGTGGTCAGAGAGGGCCTTACGTTGTGTTCAGCGGAAGGCAGCCCGGGACAGCTGCAGGAAAATGCACATAGAAATGACTACGTTTAATTTAGGGAACCGCTTTGTGTGTTTAGCTTGCAATCCGTTAACTGCAGATCAAACGGCTGCAGGCATTAGAAAAAATCTGTATGAGCTGTGTGAGGGGGGAGGGGCTCTGAGGGCCTTGTGTTAATGTCAGCACTGTAAGGTTCATGGGCTCACTGTGGTTTTTCCTGTTTTTCACAGAGGCAAGACGTCTGCCTGTCTCCACTGTATGATCTCAGCCTTTGAGTTTGTGGGACGTGCTGCCAGATGACCAGCAGACCTCACCGCTCATCATGAATCCCGTCAGCTATCAGAGCATGCTGTCGTCTGTGAGCGGTGGACATTCCAGTCTGGTCCTGGACCGTGTACTGAGCACCTCAAACCTGAAAAGCTGTCAGAAATGTGGCTTTGCATGCACAGACACTGCAGAGTTCAGGAAGCACATGCAGGAGCACAAGGGGCTGACGAGGTTTTACTGCTTCTATTGCAACAAGGTGTCATTCAGTGAGGCAGAGTTGAACGCTCACCTGAAGCTACACAACTCAACGTATCCGTTCAAGTGTCCTCACTGTGGACAGGGCTACATGAGGAGGCTGTGCCTTGTGAAACACATCGAGCGTTTGCACAGTAAAAGCATCAATCAAGTTCCCGCTAAGCCTGGCACGACAAAAAGTCCACACGTTCCTGTCTCCAGTGCCTTATCAAGTGTGCCCACTGCTGAGCTGTCACCACTACGACCAGCTGTTCGGGTGATGGTGCCCCCCCTGAGTACACCTGCAGTCAGGCTGGGGAAAGATGAACAGAGAGGGAAAACACTGGAAACAAATTTATCAAACACCACTAATGGTAACGCCGAACTTTTGTCCCCCTTGAATGGACTCATTCAGCAGAACAGGGCTCTGACGGTGTCTCTTCCAGAGGAAGTAACGATCCCCGCCGGCTGTTTGGTTGAACTTGTCGAGGTGAAAACTGTCAATGGGACAAAGGAGCTAAAACTGAGGCTCGTCTCTCAGCAAGAAAACGAGTCTGTGATTAAAGACACAAGGACCACGGTCTCTCAAAACACCGCTGTGGGAAAGCCATTCTTATCCACGTTAAATCATCCAAACACGGTGAAGTCTATGAGCATGGGGATGTGCAGCGTCAACAGGAAACAGTGTGAAACAAAGACTGTGAATGTGGAGCGCCCTGCTGAGCGCTCAGTCAATGTTTCCAAAAACATCCCGAGTCAAGTAAGCAAAGACAAAAGCACCTTGAAAAGAGTGTCATCAGAGGTAATCAACTTGGAGAGTCACACAGTCGTTCCAAACAAGGTTCCCAAAAGCATCCTCAATCCTGTACGAGAGGGAAACAGCGGGATCAAAGTTACGCAGAGAGAACCTGTGAACCACAGTGCAGCTCTGCCGTCTGTCATCTCCAGCAGGGCTGTCAACAGGTTCACAAGCACCCTGCATCCAGAGAACATGGGAGCCTGTGTTTCTCAGAGAGCGATGGATGAGAGGAGGACTTTAATTCCAGAGCATTCCAAGAGCATCCCACCCAGGAGGGCGAACGACATGAAAATCTCTCGGGATAACATGTCGGTGGCTGTCAAGCTGGAACCTGGGGAGATGAAGAACAACACGTCTTCACAAATAAAGAAAGAGGCAGTGGGCTTGAACCAGCAAAAATCTGCTTCTCCTTCCTTGAGTCGTCTTCTGGGTACAGCTGCCCAGGTGAGGCCTCTAACAACTCTATCTTGTAAGGATAACGTTGCAAAGACATCCTTTTCAATACCCAGGGCTGTTCATGAGCCCATATCAGTCAAAACACCGGTGCTTTCAAACTGCTTAAACTCAAAGACGTCGGCTTGGACACAGGAAGTCAGATCCAATGAGAGAGCTGGAGAAGGAGACATGGCAGAGCCTGAGGGGTTTCCTGTCATCTCGTCTGTGTTCTCTTTGAGTCAACAACCAGAGGATGTTCAAGGCAACATGCAACCACTTGTAATGGCTCTGCGTGGGATAGTGATGGATAAAAGTAACAGCTCTGCCAGTACAACTCCAGATCGCATCAAGATAACAAACAGCACGGTGCAGGTGAGGGAGGCACCAAAAGTGGGGTTCTGTGCCCGGATGGCCACAAAAGATGGAGCCATCACCGGCAACCTCATATTGACGAGGCAGACTAGTGAGCCTGTGAAGGTAGAGGACCAGGATAAAGGTACTCAGCACCCTCCCGCGCTGACCAACAACCATATCCACGTCAAGAAGGAAAAATATAGCACTAAGCAAACAGACAGTAACAAATGCAGCCACACTCCTCCTCCGAAATCTTCAACAGAAAAAGATTCTGTGTCCGTTCGTGTAAATTCACCTGAGCCTGTTCAGCAAATGGAAAAAAGTGAGCAGGACGTCTCCTCAAAATTCCTCACCGTCTCTCTGAAACGGGTACAAGTTGGCGTGTGGAAAAAAAACAAGAAAGGACTGAAACTTAGAATATCCAAATACAAGACTCAGGTACCCATGAGCAGTCTAACGGATTACACAGTCGTTTACCCGATGCCGCTGAAGGTGGACCAGCTGGTGAAGCGACCAGGCCCCAACCAGCCTGTGGTGGTGCTCAATCACCCGAGGCCGCGGTCCTCGCTTCAGGGAGCGAGAGCAGACTCATTAGTGGACGCGGGAGGCGCCACTGAGGTGGCTCCAAAGTGCCAAATCTTAAAAATGAGGCTGAGCAAAGTGGTGGGGCAGAAGTACGAGGTGATGGGATGCACTGTTGGAGTCTTTCCATGAACGCGTCAGCAGGGAGAGGTGTACATTAACGAGAAAGTAACTAGTATTACAGTGGGAAGATGCCGACTTGAAAAACATCAAAATATTAGGGCAGTTATTTTCTTTATGGGAGCAAAGAACGGACATGTGATTATCACTGAACATTGTGTTATGTTTATATAGGCATGGGATACCAATTATTTCAAGTGCAATGAAAATGAAACACGGACCATTTGCTGTAGTAGATTGCAGTCAGTATAAGTACGGTTTCGGAAGTGTGAGAAACCAGACAAGCCATCAGAGCAGAGGTGTAAATGCATGTTGTTTACCCTAAAAAGGATACTGTATTTATTTTTATTTACATCAGTATTATTTTGCAGTTCATGTGGCTCCCACTAGGTGCACCTGAGACTAGAAATCTTTGTGTGCTAATCTCAGAATACTAAAATGCCATGATATGGACCATGCATGGCTCCTTATTTTGACGATAGGGAAATCAGTGGTGGATATTAAAGGTATACTATGCAGGACTGTCCTAAAGAAATGTATGAATTTAAAAGTATCCCTCTCAACCATCACTTCCGACCTACTAGAAGTGTGTGGCCATGTGTTTTTATTATTATTCTTTTCTATATATTCCCATTTTCTGTGTTCGGGTGTTAAGAGCGTGTGACCCCACAGCACTTAGGTGAGGTCGGGGCTTTAGAAAAAGGTTGCAACCAGGGAAGCAGCAGAGACATAGTGCTGAAAAATGCAAATATAGTTACTTTCAACTGACAATCCTGCGTAGTATACCTTTAAGTAACCATCACGTGTTGTGTGAGACGTCATTGCTTCTCACATGCAATATTTAGCACAAAAAATATACACTGAAAGAATGTCTTAATACAGTATAACCCACATTTTTTCTGTTTTTAACACTCACATTAACAGACCAATCCAAGGCAAGGAAAACAAACAGTCAGCATATATGAGCATAAAGTACTTAAACGCCTATAAAAAGTTTTGCTTCTTGGACACTCCCGCATTACTCATTTATTGTGATGATGGCTACTTGTTTAGACACTAATGCAGGAGCTGCATCCCAAAAAACTCAACATTTCAGCACTGATTACTTTAAAAGTGGTGACTGAGGCCCATCTCATTTCCAAAGCTCGGAAGAGAAATGGCAGCGTCACATGTGCGGCACTCAGTATCGGTCAGTGGTGTAATGGTGCATTCAGGCACTCTCTGCAAACTCTTACATTTGGGGAAATGTTGCATGACCGTGTCGTATTTGCCACACGGCCACCAGTCACTGGTAGATTCATCAAATGAGCTGGGCTAATGAAATAGGCACTGCAAGGTGTATATAACAGACGCTGGGTGTGCCTGCCGCTGTTTGTCTTAGTTACCAGTTTGAGTAACAGTTTGTCTTTGTTACCAGTTTGTGTGAATCACAGGGTGTTGCGGAGAAACAGACACTAGGTGTGCCAGTTGTCCTGTGTGTGTTGTGTGAAGTGAAATGTCATGGCTGTACTGTAAACTTGGAGCCTGCCCCCTTGTTCTCACACAAGTGTTTACAACTTGGTGGTACATTTGAATGTTTTTGTCTTTACCAGATGGCGAAGAGTGCCTGAATGCACCGTTAGGTATAGGCGTCTGAAGCTAAAAGCTAAACCGTTCACTTCCTTACGGATGGATAAAAAAAAGGGGAACTCTAAGTCTTAAAGAATAATTCTGCATTTTCAGTCTGATTACTAAATGATTTTTATTATTGTTATTATTATTATTATTATTATTATTATTATGACATTAGTTTGTTTTAATAAAATTTCAATGTATAACTCATCACAGATATTTTGTGATTAACTTATTGGAGGTAACAATCCCAGAAACAAGTGTTAACACCATGTTGGATTGTTGTCACTCCTTGTGCCATATAGTTTGGCTTTTTTTAAATATTACACTTCCATGTATAGCCTGTGTGCAGCTTTAACTGGTGGTACCGGATGGATTGTGATAAAGCAGCTGGTTTATTACTGTAACAGAAAGCCACATACTTGTGTTTTATCTCCTGTACATACTAAGTGACTGTGGTGATTCTGGGAACCTGCTTAAAAAAACCTGTATATTTTTCGGGACACAAACTCTCTCCCTGTTAATCTTCCTGCGACAGCATAACGACACCTGCGTGTTCTTGTTTATAATGTAACCATGATGTACGAGGTGCTAGACCTATGATCCAATGTATAGGTTTTGGTTGCCCAGTTTTTATCGTGTATATATGTTTCGATCACCCACAGATTTTATCGTGTACATACCTATAAATATAAAACGTGCTAACTGGTGGTCATACTCGGTAGGGGATGGTTAAACGTTCCACAGCCTCTTCTGCGACAGCGGTTACGTTGTGCTTTACTCTCCCGACACTGCAGCACCTGAAGCTGCCGTGTTGTCTTTGTTATATATACAGTTATTTTAAAGGTGTTTAAGGGCGTGGCAGTTGTTTCTGAATGTTTTTCCTTTGCTTTTCATTCACTCCTCATTTGTGTTACAATGACCCCATGTTGCTGTTAAGACTGTTTTTTGGTTTTACAACGTTCTCAGTGTTCATTATCGTGTTTCATGCTTTTATAATAACAATTGTGTAACTCCTCTTTTTTCTATTAAAACATGATCACAAATTTGTTCAGCCTGTTCCCTTTTGTTAATCAGAATGGCATTACATAAAGAGCACAGGATCATCATGTGACCTTTCTCATGGTAGGTCAACAGGGCTCATAACATACTGAGCAACTCTCAAGCCCCATTGGTTAACAGTGAGACCACTGGAGCATGACAACAGCGGGGTTTATTGCGTGTCATTCACAGCACACAGCTTGACCTGCCTCAGTAAAGAGCACAGGTGTATGTGATAACAGTAATGATGGCTCCATTTTGTACAAGTGTGCCATTAAGTATGACAGCACAGTGCAGCAGGCACAATACCAGGACACTGGAGTGAAAGCAGCTGAACAGAACTCAGCCCTCATTAATTCATTTTTATCATTTACACCTGTGTTTTTCTACTGCGATAAGTCAGAATGTCTTGAGGGAAAGACAACCTGTCAGATTCTGAAAGGCTGGTTCTTGCATTTGTATCTTGTTGACTAGAACCAGAAGGTGTGAACACATAACTCCTGTTTTTAACTCTTCGCTGGCTCCCAGTAAAACAAAGACTTCAAAACACTGCTTGTTTTTAAATCTATGAATGGTTTAGCTCCTTCCTGAATTCACAGAGCTCCTCACTTTTCCCATTATAAATTCTGAATCACTTACTTTATGTTGCTTTTAGTCAATGCCACGTTTTATAATTCTGCACCATAAGAGCAAGAGTGTCTTCTTTTAAAAGCATATAAAAGGGTTAAGTTCTGAGTTTATGGTTAGTGGAAAATCCTTTATTTTATTAATATGTATTATTATTATTCCCGTTCACTAATATCTACTTATCTTATTTGTTTCATTGTAATACCTCCTTATCTTAATTGCTCCTGTATATGTTTTTATCATGTATGATCTTTGTCTTTACATTTATTTATTTGTTTTTTAATTGAAACGCATTGAGTCTCAACTGTCATATGAAATGTGCTATGTAAATAAACTAGACTTGACTATGATTTCTGTCAGAGCACATCAGTTCATGTTTATGTGCACCCTGTTAATGATAGATTTTTAAATCAGGTTAAACATCACCAGACAAAAAGTCCTTACCTTAAGATTTCAGTTAGAGTATACCAAGGAAAAATCTTGTTTCTGATTGGTTGGTGGTCGTTACAGTAAAATACTACGACTTACTTTACGTAGGTGTTTCCATTTTATGCTATTTTATACTTCATCCTCCATCAGGACATTCCTGTCTGTAAGCCATTTTTTTAATTAAGAGAAGGAAATTATAATTTAAGAGGGTTGTTTTTTTTCTTAAATGCATAAAGTGAGAACCAATGTAAAATACAGATGTGTTTCATTTTTGGGGGTCAAGTTATGGAATGGACTCAGTGCTGATTTGAAAAAGCTTGAAAATGCAAAAATGATTTTAATGTAAAATGATCAAAAATGTAAAACAATTGTGGATTATAATTTAGGGTGTAATGTATTTAATTATTAAGTTATTTATTTATTTATTTTCTTTGGTATAGTTGATTTTCACCAGAGGCCTGGGAGGTTGAGGGTTCTGTGCAGTATCTTAGCTGTTCCTAGGACTGTACTCTTCTAGATAGAGATCTCAGATGTTGTAACCTTGAATCTGCTGGAGCCGCTCTCCCAGTTTGGGGGTCACAACCCCGAATGCTCCGATTACCACGGGCACCACTGTTGCCTTTACTCCCCACATCTTTTCTAGCTCCTCTTGGTATTTTCGAGCTTCTCGTGTTCCTTCTTCCTGATGTTGCGGTCGCTAAATCTATCACCACGGCCTTCTTCTGTTGTTTGTCAATCAACACGATGTCCGGTTGGTTAGCCATCACCAGTTTGTCAGTGACAGGATCTTAGCTCAGTCATTCTCCACCATCTTAGGAGGTGTCTTCCATTGTGACCTTGGGTTTTCCAGCCTATACTCAGTGCAGATGTTCCTGTACACTATGCCAGCCAATTGGTTATGGCGTCGCATGTACGCTCTTCCTGCCTGCATCTTACACCCTGCTGTTGTGAGCTGAACTGTCTCAGGAGCATCTTTGCACAGCCTGCACCTGGGGTCCTGTCTGCTGTGGTAGACTCCTGCTTCTATTGATCTTGTACTAAGTGCCTGTTCTTGTGCAGCCATGATTAGTGCTTCTGTGCTGTCTTTCAGTCCAGCCTTCTCTAATAGGATTTCTTGATGTCCGGCAGTTTTTCAGTCTGTCTGTGGTACATGCCGTGCAGGGGCTTGTCCCTCCATGATGGTTCATCCTCCCCTTCTGCTTTCTTTGGTTTCTGCTGCCTGATGTATTTATATTGTCCCAAGTGTACACACTAAATTGAGGAGAAAACCGTTTTTAGCCTTTTATTGCACACACCTGAAACCTTTAACAACACACTTTAGAGCACAAACTTCTTGTGTTTATTTGAACTTAACTCAGTTGTACCTAAAGATCAGTTTAAACCACTCTGCTCTTGAATGTAACTCTTCTACAACGCTTTCAGTGGTTGACTTGTAACAGAGTATTTTTACACTATGGTTGCTGCTATTTTTGCTTATGTAAAAGACCTGAGCGCTTTTGTTTGTCAAAAGTTTACATATGAAAATAATCAAACTGCCCAACGGTAGATAGATAAAGTGACTCCTCCTTTTTTTTCCTGCATAATTAGTATTTTCACATTTGATACTATAGTGTGAAGATCAGGATTTGTCTTTCCAAGGGTTAAATGACTGGACTCACCCAGGACTGGGCTCTGGACAGGTCTGGTAAAACTCAAAGGTTGGCTCTAATGGACAGCCGGTGACAGACAGCCCAATTAAAAGTCCCCTGAACTCACATTAACCTGGGGATTGCTATTACTCTGACATTCCAGAGAGACAGAAACTATACATCAACAAACACACACTAGAGATCCTGAAACTAAGAAGAAAGGGACTGATGCTTTCGAGAAACATTAATTAGACTACAATACCATAATTTGTGCTTTGGATAAACGGATAAAGTGTCAACTGCAGGGTCGAGTAGGATGCAGATAGAAGAAAAGGACTGAGTAAAAGAGAGAGATGGTGGGTGTCATTTCCAATTAACAGCCATATTTTGAAGGGCAGTGTCAGGTACCAAACTGGCATAAAGCAGACCCCTCCCAGTTGTCAACCTTCTCTGCTTTCTCACATTTGATATTTAGAGATTCACAGCTGCATGACTTCAGACATTACTGAAAATATTGCATAGAGTAAACACCATGCAATAAAACACTACTTTAAGTCATATAAACAATGAAAACCACAACCAGCAATAACATGCACCAAGCGTGAGATCACATAATAATCCAGACATTCTTGTGTGAGCGTGTGTGTGTGTGTGTGTTAGTCACTCTCATTCATGCCCCATTGAGATGGTGTGAGTCATGCCTCCCTATTGTTGTCGTATCCTGTAAAGGTCCCGTAATACGATCATTTACAGGTTCATACTTGTATTTTGGGTTTCTACAAGAACATGTTTAAATGTTGCAACGGTAAAAACACACTTCTTCTCTCACACTGTTTTCCTGTTTATACCTGTATTCAACGAGACCGTTCTCGTGCACTGTTGGTACATTTTCCTACAAAAAGTAATCACCAAAGTTTGGACATATCCCTCGTATTCCTGAGCCAGTAACTCATATATAACCCATGTGTTTGGGAAAGGCTGCGATCCTGCGTGACCAATACACTTGAGCTTGAACACATTTTATGTTGTATTAGGTTGGTACCTGCTCTGGATACCATTGTTTCTGTAGAGGAACACCCTCTTTTTGAATTCCCCCTGAACCAGGATTATCAATGAACAGACCAATGAGAGACCACCAGAGGGTCAAATTTTTAGGACTCTGCCCCCGGCCTCAACCCCTAGTCTTGACAAATGCTCCTTTCAGCCATCTTTGTGCCAAGCAGAGGTAAAAAGGTCACTTGAGACCCCTCCATGTCCTGACTGTCAATAATATCTTAAAAGAATTCATCTTGGGGCAACACGATGTCGTAAGACAATGCTTCTTAAGTCCAAATACATCCTGTCCCTGCTTGTCATCCCGGACCGTAACAGGAAGATGATTCCACAGGAGAGGAGCCTGATAGCTGAAGGCTCTGGCTCCTGATCTACTTTTGGAGACTTTAGGGACCACGAGTAACCCAGCGTTCTCAGAGCGCAGTGTTCTGGTGGAATAATATGGCACTATGAGCTCTCTAAGATATGACGGAGCTTGACCATTTAGAGCTTTATAAGTTAACAGTAGGATTTTGAATTCAATTCTGGATTTAACAGGGAGCCAGTGCAGAGAAGCTAAAACAGGAGAAATATGATCTCGTTTCTCAGTTCCTGTTAGTACACGTGCTGCTGCATTCTGAATTAGCTGGAGAGTTTTTAAGGACTTACTAGCGCTACCTGATAATAGAGAGTTACAGTAATCCAGCCTTGAGGGAAAAAAAGCGTGGACCAATTTTTCTGCATCTTTACGGTCAGGATAGGCCTAATTTTTGCAATATTACGCAGATGAAAAAATGCAGTCCATGAAGTTTGTTTTATGGAAAATATATCCATGTTATAATGTTGTAAATGTGCATAACCCTTGTTTGTTAGTTGAATGATGTTTTTTTTAATCTTGTAAAACAAAATATAAGGAAATTACGAATTAAGGTTTTTAATCCCTCATTTAACATGGAGCCATGCTGCCATCTTGTGACGGTAGTTAAAGTGGGTTCCCTTAAGGAGGCCCATATTATATTTAGAGTTATATGTTCTCATTCTGTTTTATTGCAACTGCAACTTAGAGTGTGTGCATCACTTGTAACTTGCTAAAGTATATAATCTCACAAATTAAAGTTTCATTAAAAGTTCATTAAGTTTCCTCCGAAATAAAGTAATGTCTAGACTAAGAGGCCCGCCCCACTTCGGACACTCCCCCTCAAGGGTGGGATAAAACAAGTGAGCTCGGCGCATCTCATCCTCTTTTAATTTTTTTGACTCTTTCACTCTGTCACTTCTCTTACCCTTTCTTTTTTTTCTTTTTGAATCCGTTACGCTCTTAAACTCGGTTCCTGCGTAACTCTTTCTTGCTCACGATCAAAGTTATTCTAAATTTTTAAGTTTTACTTATCCAGTTTTTCTTTTGTTTCCAGTGCCTTCAGTAACATTATACCTGCAGTGATGAAGCCAGCCGATTGCAACATTCTTTCTACGCGTTTAATAACTTTGATAATAATATCGAAGGGCCAATGAGATTGTTTTCAACTTTGTTTGTAAGCGAGTAGCCACAGATAACAGATAAACTTTTCGACCTGTCACTCCATCAAAAGTTCATCGGAGCCAGCGGCTGCCAACCACTTGTCACAGTGGTTCTTTTGCCAAACCCAGAGACTTTCTGCAGCTTAAGAGAACCAACGTTTGAGAGCCACCTGAAGGACGCCGCAGTCAGGCTCAACCGCTCACTCCACCACTGTTTCTGCCAGTTTCATTCTGCTGGGAAGTCCCGGAGCTGCAAGGCGACAGTCCAGGGGTCCTCAGGAGAATCAGGAGAATGATCCAGTGCTGCTAAGAGAGCCTAAATAAATCTTCATTTATTGCCAAGTTGTTTTCTGTGGATATCTCTTTTGAGCAGGAATTAAGATCACTGTATAGAGAATTCATAACCCAGATATTGAGATTGATTGATTATTGATAAGTGTACTGAGGAACTAATAATTGGTTTATGGAGTTATTAATTTGATTAGTCGCTTCCCTCATTAGGAGGGTGATGCCCCAAACTTTATTACGAGTGCAAACATTCTAGGTATTTCTCCTACATATCTCATTCTCTGAACATCATGACATAACCTGAGTACAGAAACTGTGTCCTGACATAATGAGGTGAGTGAAAAAGAAAAAATGTAAACTGATTTTTCTTGATTAAATTATTAACTTGTGTTAATAATAAAGCATCTTTTAAAAGACAGGCCAAGGGGCATTTAAAATTGGCCCGAGACTGACTGTGGAAGTTTGAGACACACCCAAGTCATCACTGCTGCACTGACACGTTTACAGGGGCCAAAGGTCTTCATGTGGTCACGACTTTATTTCTGGTGTTATATCGTTATTGTGCCGGATGGAAGATGTGAGTGTATCTCTAATTAGATGAACCACAAACAATATCCCTGCAAGGTTTAATCTGTAACATTTCATTTACTGAATTTGGAGAATATGTCTCCTGCCTATTTGTCTTTCCACCATTTTCTCATCTGCTTAAGAAACTCTTATGCCTCTTCCTAACAGTTTCTTACTTTAGGAACTCCCTTGAGGGCCAGGATCCTTTGTGAATAACTTTTAACTTTACTGGGACCTAGACTTAACTTTAAGGGAAAATTCTACTGGAGTTTTGTTTGTTTGTTTGTTTGTTTTCTTCTTTGGGAACTAAAGGACATGTGTCCAAACAAGCTATTTTGATTGGCCAAAAGGGTTCTCTAACTCTGAACAGTGCCCATCCCTGGTTCTAGGTGCACAAATCACTTTTGGAACTTAACATTTAACAAACAAGCAAACCTGGATAGATCGCCAGGGCTGACACATAGAGACAGACAATCATTGACACTCCCATTTACATCTACAGGCAATTTAGAGTCAACAGTTAACTTAAACTGCATGTCTTTGGACTGTGGGAGGAAGCCGGAGAACATGGAGGAAACCATTGCTACATGGAGAGAAGTTCAAAGACTGAAAACAATCAACTGTCCTTATCTCACTCTTGGGGTATCTGGCAGCAGTCTCCAGCCAGATTGGCATTGCGACACACCAGCTCCACTCATTCATGTCAGAAGTCCACGTGTCCACAGGCAACCTAGTATAAAAGACAGCCATCAGTCACTTGATAGTACAGAAGAAAGATAACAGAAAGGCAGGGAGAAAGAAGGGACAACATGCAGCAAAGGGCCTGGGATGGTATCAAACCCAGGCCATGCAGTAAAGATTCAGCTTTAGTACATGGAGTGTATGCTTCACCAGATGAGCTGCTGGGAAGCCACTAATCTTTTGCTTTTTGTTGAAGAATAAAACAGTTTTTATGATAAAAAAAGTATTATCTTTTGTGGGCACAATAGGTTTCTGTATGGAGACTGAGTCAGAGTGATTGTGACAGAGAAGCTGAACTTACGTTGATTCTCTGTGAACATGAGTCATGTTCACATTATGTCCAGCAGAGGGCAGCAGAAGGCTCTATAAATGACCTTGGATTTGGTTATTCTATGTAATATATATTTTCCTACTTGTTATGACTTTATAGAAGATAAGGGTGGCAGTAAAAATGACTCCAGCTGTTCCATGTTTAGAAATGTCTCTTTCCAAACTTTTTTTTTCTTTATGCACTGGAGTCCACCTCCATATTATGAAAAAAAATACAGGCCTTGTATACTTGTATAAATACTATGTCATGTACTGAGCCTTTCAAACCAATACAAACTTGAAACTAGTTTCACCTGTGATACACAAAGTAGATTTAGCTTTAATTACTTTAATAAATATTTGAACTGAGAACTTTAACCTGTATTATAGTGTTACTGATGCCTTTACTGATATATAGGACCTAAATACATCCGTCACTAATGAGAGGACACCTGTGAGTCAACAGTTTAACCGCCGTTGGTAATCAGCGAAGAAGAATTAATACAGGTATCCATAGCAACAGTGCCAGCTGCGGTTGCTACATGCTAACAGTTAAGCTAACTCACTGGTGAAACCGACTAGGACCAACAAGAGGTGAGTCTAATGACTACTTTTTTGTAATTTGTAAGGCTACTGGTTAAATTTATGAGATTTGTAAATATTTAATGACCGTGAAGCAGCCTTATTAGCGTCTGTCAGACTAGCTAAGGTTAAGTCTGGTTTCTTAAGTCCTCCGCAACGAATCCAACACTAAGCTAACGTATGCTAACACTATACCAAAGACGGTGGATAAACCAGTAATCCAGTATCTTTGACTGTACTAGCCCATGTGTGTCAGGAAGCTAGAGAAAGGAACAACAACTCGACATTTATCGATTTAAAAGTTAAAATTATGAGATATAAGTACAGTTGTTCATGTTGACCAGTGATGGAAGATGTACTCAATACTACAGAGTAAAAAAAAAATCAGTTTCAATTTAAAGTCCTGCATTTAAAATCCACAAGTAGCATTAGCACTTAAAATACCAAATGTTAAAATGGCTGACTCTACTGTGGCCCATTTCAGAACAATATATATCATTGAATTATAATACATTAATGCCATTTTAAAGTTGTAACATGAGCTGGTTAAGGTGGAGCTCATTTTAACTACTTTGTGCAGTGGCTTAATCCATAAAAATACATCATTTATTTTATTTGTTTTACACACATACTTACAAAAGAAAAGGGGGGGGGGGATATTTTAAAATGTGCATGTAAGGTGTGGTAGAAACTTGTACAGGCTTATATGAAAACCATACCCAGAAGACATAGAAGTGGTACGTACTGACTTACTTTACTATAAGTTTGTTTTACTGAATCATAATTTTGATCTAGTAGCCCAAGTCTCACAATTCTGACATGCTTAGAGAAACTTAATTACCAACTATTTTGTTAATTTGGTGAAGTTATCAAGAAAATATGACAAATTATTTGCTGCTTCCGGCTTCACAAATGAGAGTTTGCAAATTCTGTTTTGTATTATTATAAAGTGACTATCTTTGTGTTCTGGATTGTTAGTACATGAAAGATTTCAGCAAGAATAATCACCAGATTAATTGATAATGAAAATAATATTTATTTGTAGACTTAGATAAATCTTTTTATTTACTGACACAGGCACACACTTTCCCAATTTGTATACACAGCGAGCTTTTCCCTAACATGCTCATGATAAACCTCAGTGGATGTTGTGGGTTACAACCAGATGGGACTGAACAGATAATCTGTGCTGGAATGGTTCATGTGTTATTGCAGCAGCTGGTCAACATCCCTCCTCGTTACTGGAAATGTCAGCACGCAGTTTTCTGGGTATTTGCTTGAGGGCGTATTTCTCCCGCTGATGAGTATTATTGGGAATATGGAATGAAACTTGATGATGTCTGCAACAGAGTCAAACATCTGGGGAGAAATAAGATGCGAGCTTCAGTAAATATAATGGAGAGAGTGCTTGTTACAATGCATCTTGAAAAAAAAAATCCACTCACATCATTTGATCGTTGTCCTGTTCCCAGGGCGTACTTGCCAGTGCTCTCGATGAACCGTATTTTTACATTATAAACCTTCTTCTCGTGATACACAACCAATACCAGGGGCTCACTGTTGGTGTTGACGGAGCAATCTCGTATCAAGAATGCTCCATCCTAATGTGGTCAATGTGAAAAGAAGTTTAGCTTCATATTCATATGATTTTTTGAATATATTTGATAGCAGAAGAGATCCAGTACCTTGTTTACCAGGTGTAAAGCGTGCTCAGCATCTGCTCGAGTACAGTCCCCAACGTACCAGTCTTCACAGTATGTCTGCCAAATATGACCAGTGATGGAAAACGTAATCAGATCTTTGACTCAAGTACAAGTAGCAGCACTAACGTTTAAAAACACTCTGCTACAAGTAAAAATCCTGCATCAAAATCTACAAAAAGTGTTGGCATCAAAATGTACTTAAAGCACCAAAAGTAAAAGTACTTATTATGCAGAATGACACATTTAATATAGTCAGCAATGCATTTATGTGTGCATTACTTTAATGTTGACAAGGCCATGTTTTATTACTTTAATGTTATGGCTGTATGTGTTCTGTGCTGCTGTCCCTTTTCCCTCCATTGTAGTTCTGCCCAGGTGTGCTGCATTACTTAACGAGGTGCATTGCACCTGGCACGGAGGCGGTGCTTAAGAGCTCCCCACAGGGCCGCAGGACCAGCAGTCCCCACGCCAGAGGCCTCTCTCCTTTGCTGCTGACACAGGAGCTCTTAAGCACCTCCTCCATGCCAGGTGCAGTGCACCTCGATAAGTAATGACCTGGGCAGAACTACAATGGAGGGAAAAGGGACAGCAGCACAGGGCACATACAGCCATAACATTTAATACTACCAAATACCTTTTTGTATTTATAGTCTAAATATGTAAAGAAGCATGTTACAAAAGCTGTCAAATAAATGTAGTGAAAATAAAAGTACAATATTTGCTTCACAAATGTAGTCATTAGAACATTAAAAATTAATTGTAAAAATAAATTGAAAGTGCAGGTACCTCAAAATTGTGCTTAAATTAAGTAAATGCTCTTTGTGACTGTCACTGCAGCATAGTCCCCAGAAGAAAATGTTGGCATTGAAAACTTGTCACTCATAGTATATGAGCTGATTTTGTCATCAAGATGTGGAGGGAGTAGTGGATGGAGTGACACATAGGAGAGATGGCTGCCAAGCTGCAGACCACCGTTCGAGACCAAGAAACAACAAAACCGGTTGTTTTTTATTGAGTAATTGCTATGTTTCCAGAAGCTGTTTAGCCACCAAATGTGGATGTTTTTTAGCGACTTGTTGCTGTTTTTCCACTGAGGTAGTGCCACGATAAGTGGTTGTTTTTCTTACCTCAAAAACGCTGCATTTCTAGCAGGGATTGTGCCACGAAAAGCAGTTGTTTTTAACTGAAATATTGAGATAGTGCCAACAAATTGGATTTTTTTTAAGCCAAAACATGATCTTTTCCCAACCTTAATCAAGTGTCTTTTGTGCCTAAACATAACCACAAATTAACTTGAGTGTTGTTGAAGTTTCATTGTGTCCGTTACATAACATACAAATATAACTAATCAGTAGTTAGTTTTGCAGAAACATACAATGCCAACATTTCTTGTGATTGGGTTGTTCACTGAACATTACGGAGTTCAGTTAATAATGACATTATTTCTTTGCTTTATTACACAGCAGAGAGTTTACCTGTTGAGGCTTCTCCTTTGGAACAAAGTCATGCTGGTCAAAGTCTTCTTTAGTCTGAGGCCATTCATGGTGATGACGTTTTGATGGCACCCTTTCTTTAAGTAGACGTTAATGTTGACTTATTTCTTAAATAACTGTGTAATGATGTTGATGATCTGTGACATTACTTACCGAAATCTTGTTGTGACCTAAACAAAAGAAGCAGGAGTAAATCAAACATGACATAACATGATAAAATTGTCCTGAAAGGTCTAAGAGATGAAAGTCACACCTTGTGTCTATAATCTGACTTTCCAAATCCAAGGAATGCCTGTAATGGGTATGAAGGGATGGATCGCTTTCAGCACTGTGTAGACCTAAAAAAACATTCAACAATCAACAACCGTCACAATGTTTTTAACCAAAAATGTTACACTCACACTTATGTAGCTCTTACCTCTGGTTTGTGAGCTGAATTCTGCCTATTGGAAGTATTAAAAAGACAGTTGATTAGAAAACAATATGGCAAGACATAAGTAATCACATCTAGTCAAGTTACAAGTTTGATTGTGTAGAATAATAATCGATACCACTTGAGGGCATGAAGTTAAAACCAATTTAAATATAGATATAACAAAGCTATAATGTGACAAACAACAACTACTGTAGCAGAGAACACCCTGATGACATTTACAATAAGAGAGAGCAAGAGATTGCAGCTGGTGTTGGTGTCTTGAAACTGACGACAATTAATACTGAAACCATTTCAAATATTCAGAATCAATATGTGTCAATAAATCAATATTTTGACAACACTAGAATAAAATATAATCAACAGAATTATAATGAAAATAGCAAAGAAAGCGATGAAAAGATTGGTACTTCGCAGCATGTAGATAAAAACATAATTTTAGGGTTGCAGACACTAGACTCGACACTACTACAAGACATAGGGTAGGACAGAGAAGCTCTTGCTTTGCCCAGTGGCTCCTTTTGCAAAATGACAGGAGGCCAGGGGCAGTTAATAAATAAACATTAGGCCTACAGTTAAGCCTGGACCTCTGTTGGCATGCATTTTATGCTCTCAGACACCTTATTTACACTAAAATTATATTAACAAAAAAAACCCCAGTGTGAGTCAGTTGATTTTCACTGAGAATTAGAAAATGGTCAGCAGGCAATTGTGGCCAAATCTGACCCATGGGCTGCAAGTTGAGTATCACTGGTGTAAGAATTTAAACAGTTAATGAAATAGGTAAAGAAGTTGCACAGAATGAGAATGAAAAGAAAACCTGACACATAATTTCTTAGCTGTCACAGTAATGCTGAATGTTTGACTACTTACTTTTCTAGTTGCTTTCTGCCCACTGAAATGAAAAAGGGGACATTAGTTAAACATAACATCACAATTTGCTTTCTGTGATTATTTTTTTAACCAGCAGATGGTGCCACTGCTACACTGTACACACAGTTAACTCCAAGGGCCTCCTTTCCCTCTGCAACATTCACACAGAGCAGAGGGTCATATAAGGAGCTTTTCTCATGTCTCTGTTTTGCGCGTCCTCGTTTCCTCTCTCCTCCATCCTCCTGCTTTTGAACCAGAAATCAATCTTAAAGGAGGTCTTAATGCAAGAAGAGAGGAGAGAGGAGGCTTGCCAGAGGAGCTTTGTTCTCGGATGCACATTTGTATCCTTTGCGGAGGTGCTTTGGCGTATGAAAGAGGCGTGACACACAGCTGCATCATCAGCTGTGTGTCACGCCTTATTTAATTGACTTTGCTTTAAAATGACGGCCTCAACTCACGCATGTCTTATTTTGTTAAATGCCATTTGCCTTGACTCCTCTCTCCTCTCCTCCTCTCTCATTTCAAGTGAAAGCAGAGAGAGAAGGTGGGGAGAAGAATCAAGGATGTACAACTGAAGAATGAGAGGAGGGGAGGGTCAAACTCAGCTACAGCTAAATCAAACAGCCATAAGTGATGGTCTTGTCGACTGGCTTCATGCCCTGCAGCAAAACAGTACTCACTTCCTCCTGCAGGGTTCGTGTAGAGTCAGCCCGGGCAAGTGATTCACCAACTCCGAGATAAATGGTGGAGGTGATGGAGATTGCCTGGAAGTACACAGACTTCAGCTGTAAGTCCATCTACAATCCATTCAAACTCAACATTGGGTTACTTAAAAACTTGAATAGTGGTAGAGTAAATTACCTGCGTGAGAGCTGTGATATTAGAAAGAGAGAAAAGTCATCATCTGTTATATGAGTTGCAATCAACATGATTTATTGACACAGAAGCAGAGTTAATGATACACCAAGCTGTAAATGTTTACCTGTTCTGCTGGCGGCAAAGGTGCAGGCCTCTTTTCTGTAAGAGCAACATGTGAATATGTGGGCTGCGTCTGAGGCCAGAGGAGGGTGAAAGTGAGGGAAGTTAAGTTGTCTTACCGAATCTGGTCTTTTTTCTGCCTGGCTTCAGGTCTCTATTTATTGCAGGTCCTGTGTTTAAAACAATGACAGCATGCAGACAGGTAATTATGTATGGTGTATGTTTACTGTGAAGTAGAGCTTGTAGGTACGGTTTTGAGCTCCCTGAACACCAGGCAAAAAAAAAAAAAAAAAGGTAAAGATTGACTTACAAAAATAGAAGTAAATAAACCATAATGATAGAAACAATCAAGTTGGGTAAATCAAAATAACAGTATTGACATGAGATGTACATAAACTTGCCAGAGTCCAATCATACCACTGTTAAATGTCCTCTCACGGTCCATAAAAGCTAAGTGTCAAAATAGTGTCCGTGTAATAGTGTCCATATAAATATTTCACCATAGTTACTCATTAAAAATGTATTAATGAGCATTAAATTTGATTTCAAAAAGTGTTCATATCCCCTGAACTGAGACAAATGTTTTGGTCTTTAGCTGAAAGATGCTTGATTGTGTTTACTAGCTCGTTGCTTAGTGAACTGTCTGCGTCTGCATCTTGTAGTGTACAGGAGATTTACCAGAGCTATTTTCTTGAGACCAGCTGCCCACGAATGTTGAAAAGACTGAACCATGCAGTAACTGTGCCGTAAAACCAATACAGTGGGCTTAAGGAGACTATAAAGCCCTGCAGAGGTGGTTTAGTGTCTGTTTTCAGTGTTTTCAATACGAAGAGCAACCCATTCACATTCCACAGAGCCATTTAATTTAATGTTAAATCTGAATTATGCTGTTAAAGTGACCCTGTGTAGCTTTGCTGAGCAGCAGCCTGTGGCCAAGTAGAGACAAGTCATAAAGCTGCAGTGGTGATGAGTAATAAGTACATTTACTCATGTGCTGTACTTAAGTGCAGACTTGATGTACCTGTACTTTGAGTCTTTTTATGCCACTTTATACTTCCACTCCACTTCATCTCAGAGGGAAATATTGTACATTTTTCTGCACTACACTTGCTGATAGCTTTAGTTACTTTACAAACAATTTTTGCATGAAAAAGATAAGTATAATATACTATACTATGATATATAAGTATATATCTAATAGGAAACTAATGCTCTGTCATAACTGAATGACAGAATAAGTCGATTTCCAGTGAGTTTCAAAATGTCTGTACCACAATAATCCAAATTCAGCTGTTGTGAGTTTTGTTACTTTACCTGTATTATGTGTGGTTTGCCTTGGGGGGGTGTTGGCGGTACCCTGATGGAGTGGAGAGCACACAAAGTATAAGTGGACATTTATAGTAGTACAGTTCCAATGAAGCATTTACTTTAAAAGAAAACTGAACAGAAGGCTTACAGTGGAGAGTGATGAAAGGCTCTGAGAGGACGATGACCTTGGAAGATCCCTGTCTTGAAAGCAAAAGGAAGTTGTGATGCCCTCACTCTCACAATGACAGTAATGATAGTAGTTTCAGTAGTTCCAGTGTAAGCAGAGAGTTTAAACACTCCATGAGTTTGTATCATTGTTGTAACTTGGTCGTTGCCAGTCCCAGCAGCACGCTGCAGCAGCAGACTGTATTGATTACAGAGGGAGAACACTCCAAGTGTGAACAAATTTAAAAGCCACATTCAGTATAAAGTTGTAGACATGCAGCTGTGAGGCCCCTGGCTGTGGGCCACATCCATGCAGGAGAGTAAAGGGAGTCTATTCACACTACATGCTTCCCTCTCTCCCCCTTCGGCTCCTGGATAATTGTAATCTCCCGCAGTCTGACTCAGCCAACAGATGGCCCTGGAGACCCACTGGCAGATCATGCTCACTCAGCATGAGCTCCCTCTCTCTCTTTCTCTCAGATACACACTGCTTTTCATGCTCACCACAGTTTGTGGTGGAGCTTTTATTTTTGTGCCTGCACTTCATTCAGCTTCATTCTAATTATGTTCACTAGAGCCTTTCTGTGTAGGAAAATGAACCAAATTCACTTTCATTGTGTCAACTGTAATGCAAACACTTCTTTAAGTTGGAGCTATGTATGTATTTTATGTGCTAGATTTTTTTTACATTTGAAGGGACAGTTTACTCAAAAATCAAAAATACATATTTTACCTGTTACCTGCGGTGCTATTTATCAAAATATATTTTTTAGGTGTGAGTTACTAAGTGTTGTGATGCTCAAAGCGACAAAAAAAGAATTAAGAAAGTAGTGAAATAAAACAAATTTGAAAAACTCAACAGCAGTGTCTCTTTCCAGAAATCATGACCCAGTTACTCAAGATAATCCACAGACCTTGTTGTGAGCAGTTTCTTGTGGTAACAATTTTTCCCACCAAACTACACCCACCAACCGTATCATTGCCCATTAAGAAATGTGCATTTATTCATGGGAGCAACACTTGTGCAAATTGTAAATGTCAATGGTGTCCTCCTTGGCTGAGCTTTCACTTTATCGTTCACTATATAGTGAGTTTGCCATTTTGTTGTGCTGTCCAAATGTATAGTGGGAATCGTTATACCCTATGTAGTGGACTCAAAGTATCCCATAATGCACCCTGAGAAGTAGTGTACAACCGATGGTCACTCACCAAGCAATATATCCTGTCATGAATTGTGCCAGACGAAATACATGGGACAGACACCGAGACGATTACAACCTGCTGTACATGTTTAACTTATAATGACATGTTAAAGTTTGTTTTTCTTTGCCAGGTAGTAAACTGTCTATTTGATGTGTAGTCATCAGTCCCCGAAGATAAAGAAATAAATCCGCAACTGATCTGTAGTGCTTATCAGTTATTGTACAGAGTAGGGCTAATAACACTAGCTAATGTTGGCAAGCTGGGTCGCTGCTGTAATGGCGTAATGCATAGTGTTATACATTAAATTCACAAGTAATGAATGAATGACTGGTAAAACAAACTTCAACACATCAAAGGTTAAACGGAAAATTACTAACATTAGTAGGACAGGTTGCAATCACGCTGCTCTCTATCCTCTTGTCTGTCTGCTGGTGTAACATTAATTTGCCTGTGTTCAATGTGACCAGAGCTGCGCATCACACAACACAACACAAACAGCCACAAACTACTTTGGAACGTTATTTATTAATTTGGGGAAAATACGCTCAGTCTAAGTTCATGTTTTTATCACAAATATGCATGTCAGTATTTGTTATGGCTCACCAGCTGACGTTGATATGACAGGTTTTAATTGTGCGACAGCAATGACGTAATTAATGCAGCCGAGAAAATGACTTGAGTAGTGTCTGAAAGTGTTTCTACATGTTGCAGCTGTCCCCTAGAACTCCATGTATAGTGAGTAGGGAGTAGTGATTGAGTGAATGCTGTCCGACACAGCTACACCTTCTGCGTGGTGATACAGATGGCTGTAGCTCAGTAAAAGGAACATAGTTTCTTCATTTAACAGCTTGCAACAAGGTCCGTGGATTATCTTGATTAACCAGGTCATGATTTATGGAAAGAGGCATTGCTGCTGAGTTTTCATATATGTTTTGTTGCTTTTTTTGGCGTCAGGGTGACCTGTCCCTTTAAGACAGACAGGAGTAATGAGAATAAGATGGGTGGGGACAAAAAATAAAGGTCAGGTTACTCCTACAGATGGACAGAATTACTCAGGCTAAGTCTCCGCCTGCTGAGCAACCAATGCGGCAGCTTTGTGGTTTATTGTTCTCTCAGCGTCACTGTCATCAAAGCTACACACAGAAACAAAATTTCGACTGTACATTTGAAACTAAAGCCAGGCTAAAATCTGTAACCTAAACCAGAACTGAAAAGCTGTGTGAATGTGAGTGAGGAGTCATTGTTGTCTTCCTTACCTGCATACTCTCTCTCATCATGTATGGGCCTCGCAGGAAGTATGCGCACATGCAGCACTTCCTCTTGGTCATCGACCACGTCATACTCAGGCTCTGCGACGTTGTTATGGTTACAGCATCTTTGATTTCTTTTCCTGCCTGTCCTGTTGCGCTCCTGTGGTGAGGAAATTGCAGCATTTTCAAACTGGAGATACTGAACGTACAAAAGACAAACTTCATCTTCATCTATGAACACTGCGCTCTTATAAAGTGTGTGTGTCGCTGTGGTTTCAGACGAGAAAGACTTTTGATGACAGTCTCATTCTGCATTAATTGATTTATTGGAAACAAATGTGCTAATCTGCCTTAACAGTAATGAAACAAGTTAAGCCTGCAATCACCTTTGAGTCTTGCTGCTTCTTGCTCATTATGTACAGTCAGATACAGTAATATATTCTGAGTAGACAGCTTGTGTTAAATCCTGTAAGCACATACAACATTGATAAACACAGGAAGCTATAATGAGGTGTTGCAACATAACCCGCTGCCTATCTCCGATGGATTTCCTTTTTAAAGACTCACCGTCACACAGACAGGAACACATTTACACACATTTACAGCCAGTCACAGAGAAAACGTGACAGTCGATGACAAAGTGTTAAAGTGTTGAATAATTAACATTTTCTATTTCTGTTTATGTTAACGGCACATGACATAAAATGTGGTGTGACTCTGTATTTTGGTTAAGATATGGCGAAGCTGGAAAAATGGGTTAGACTGAGATGAATATATTATCACTGGGTGAATCAATCAGGGGCCAATCAAACCAGCCAATTTAATCATTCAATTTAAAAGCAATGGGCTTCGCGTCAAAAGTGGTTCTTTGGTAATATAAAAGAGAGTCCAGATTGGCTTTCTCTGAGAGGAAATTGATGTTTTTGTCCGGCAGGTGCAGTCTCACCACAAACATGTCGCCAGAGGCAGGAAGTGTCTCTTTTTGGGTGTCTAGGTTTCATTGCTTGCAGGCGTTATGATGAACTCCAAGAGTTTATTTTGAAAGACAGTGATTCAAACGATAATTGCATGTTTGTGCGCAAATGGTGGAAAAGTCTTTTCAAAATAAAGCACAAGTTCAGGTTTTATGAGTGACTCAAACTGCCTATTAAAGTTGAATAATGTCAACATTTGTACATCGTGATTTTGACTTCACAAAAGTTTGCTATGGCAAATATAACAGTCCAAAATTGGCTGAAAACTTTATAATGAATATAATAATAATATAATATAATATAATATAATATAATATAATATATAATGTCTAAATTCCAGCAAAAGAAACTTAAAACTTGCTGTCATGGCCACTTTTCCACATAAACAGTGCCTCTGACATTGAGAATTAAGAATTTAATAAAAATATTCCTCTGCTCTTGTGCTATATATATTCACATTGAGCATATCCATGCCCAGTGTGCTGAAAATGTCTAACCCATCTCTCTATTTAGAGGCTGCAGATGGAACAAGCTCACTTGCAGATGGCTACGGGGATCTAATCAACCAAAAAAGAAGGCTGTCATCATCCTGCAAGAGGATGACAGTTATTGGTAGGGAACCTTTTTTTTTTTTGTTTTTTTAAACTCAGTACAGACTCTGACTTAAAGGCTTTACTGCTGTTATGACTTGGAATTTTCATTTGTGATGAACATATGAACCTCATCCTTGTTAAAGATGGAGAGAATTACAAGTGCATAACCCTGAAAGGAGTTCATGTGATTTGAGAAGTCGAGGTGAGAGAGCCGAAAGCCAGAAAAATGATATAAAAGAACACACTTTACACCTCGTGCCATTGCTCTGTGCTGCAGTTCTAAGAAACACTGTGACCCAATGATGCATAGAAAGTACATAACGAGTATCTGAAGGGGATGGTAAGCTGTTGCCAATGCTGTCTCACTGTCAGAGCTTAGTATGCATGTAATTATCATAACCTCAATAAGACATTTATGTGGAGTAAAAATGACTTAAAAATGACATTAAATTATTATTTATCAGTGAATATGAGAGACTATTGTATTAATGAGTAAGACTAAATAAATTGAAATATACTTTCATAATTCAACTTCAAAATGAATATTAATGCACCCAAAATCTAACCCATGAATCATAATAAAAAATACAAAGAGTAATCTTGCACTGTTCTTGCTGTGCACTAACAATGACAGAGCAGAATCTCACTCTCCCCTCGTTCCTGCGCTAAAAGGTAATTACACAGAGGGAGCCTGCAAACTCCCAAAGCTTCCCCTGGGAACATTCATGTGGAACCATCGGGGAAATGCTGTGGATACGGGCGCCATAACTCACCATTATCACAGCAGACTCATGGCTGTTGCCTCTCTCTCTCTGCAGCTAACGAGGGGCTGAAACAAAAATGAAAAACATCATTAGTTTGGCGTTCTGCTAAAGAATGTGGCCCTCCGACACAATTTGTCCTTGGACTTTGCTCAACAGTTGCACATGCAGAAGAATGAGATCTTTATATACAGCTGAACAGAGCTGTTTGTGGCACCTCACTGCTCAGTTTGTTGATCTGAGTTTTATCATTCAGTGGAAAGAAAATACATTTATTGTGAAATATCTTTATTTAGAAAGATGTATTATTTTATTTATAACACAAGAAGGGCAGATGCTGAATTTAAAAAAGCAGATATATTTCATTAATCAACATCCCACTGAGCCTCCAGGATTAGTCAGTCATCCTAATGTGATTAAAATTAAGTCTCTGTCTTAAGTAGGACTGCTTATCAGTAAAATCTGAATTAAGGGCAACGCTATGACGAAAAAAAAAAAGTATTTACCTGTATTATGTAAGGAAAAAATATTTAACTTCATATGAAGCTTTTACTTTTACAGCTTTGGATGAAAAAACTTTATCAAACCAATCACAATAAGAATATTAATAGCAGACTTGCATTACAAGATATATTAACAATTTTGTAAACCTTAAAAGTAATCAATATAATTCTAATTATGTAAACTACAAATATAATATATATAAGATAATATAAATATAATTATAGCAGAACAACATCACTAACTGGTTTGTTTTCTTTGTGGTTAAGGTTTCAGTTTTGTCACTTTGTGTAATTGTTAACATAACAGGTTTCGTCTTTCAAACTAAAAGCTTGTTTCATAAACGGTTCAACACAACCTTGTTTAACCTGTTAAAGTCAGAAGTTTTGCAGCTACAGCTTTACCTGTTCTTGTATGAAAAGTAGCCTAAGGTTGGTAATGTTAGCAAATATCTGGAGAGATACAGACAGACAACACTTACACATGAATATTATAAACAGTCCTCTTTGTGTTTCATGTCACCATGTTTGTTATTGCAGTAGCTGACAGGAAATAAACAGGCAGGACCAAAGCTGTTCCCCCAGCAACACAACAGCAATGAAAGGTCTGTAGATTACTGTCTCGTTGTCACTTGTGGTCACAGTGGCTGCTGTTCAGTGACATAGTTTGCTTCAACAGAGCAGAGCAGTGAATTAATATAATTTATTTTACCTCGCTAAGAGAAAGTTAGATGTCATCAGCATAATGTAGAAAATAGATGTTGTGCCAGCACATTATGTGACAATTACACAATAAATTCATTTAAATATACATAGTTTTCCTTTTTTCTGAATGGACAAGTGGGTACTCACAGATTCGTAGTACTAGCACTCCTACATTTTACTCTCTGGGGCACTGACTTTTTCTTTTGCAACTCTTTCCTGCCTGCTGTATATCAGGTTCTCTGGGTGATTCATAATGGCCCTAAATAAACTGCATTATCCAGGTGGCATTCAGTGATGCTCACCTGTTCCTGTTCTTCCCTGCCTGCTTGCTTTTCTATGGTGACAGCTTGTCTAATTAGTGTTACATTTCAATAATGTTGACCTAGCTCCAGAGGGGCAAAACAAAGAGAACACGCTGATGACACAACAGAGCTTCGCCTTCGACAATCAAATCCTGCGTTATTAAATGCAGGCCAGGAGCAGCAAGCTAACGTTAGTGCCACTCCTAGCAGTGAAGAGCGTGTTGATGTAATGTGTGTGTCAAGAAAACCACCTGTGCCTACTGTTACAGCTAGTGATGAAAAGAACATTTCTTTAAAGTAACTGGGTCATGTTGTTCACCCGCCACTGGCAAAATGACTGGTAAAGCGATTTTGTTGGTCCACCAACACACAGGGCAGCATGGTACAGTGGTTAGCTCTGTCGCCTCACAGCAAGAGGTTTCCGGGTTTAACCCATATCCTCTCTTGGGCCCTTCTGTGTGGAGTTTGCATGTTCTTAGTGTGAGCGTGAGTTTTTCTCTGGGTTCTCTGGCTTCCTCCCACAGTCCAAAGACATGCAGGTGCAGATGATTATATTATTTATATATATTTTTGGTAGCTGTGAATGTGAGCGTGAATCGTCGTCTGTTTCTATGTGTGTCGGCTTTGTGTATCCTGCGCCTCACCCAATGTCAGTTGAGATTGGCTCCAGGAGTAACTGTTGTGTTTTGACCTGAATCTGAATGGTGAAAAGAGGACTGAGACTGATACGTGGGTCTCTGTCATATATCCTCCATTTGAGCGTTTTAAGACACATAATCAATTTTAAAATCATGTTTCCAGGGAGAGAGGCAATGAGAGAAGGAGAAACACAGGATCAGGACCGATCAATCACTTTTTGATTGACAGGTTTTTATTTTTGAATCCTTTTTGGCCGTGAAGGAAAACAAAACAGGAAGCAGGAAGGAAACCTGCCCAAAATAGAAAGTTAGGACATTTAAGCGAGGACCAGGGATTGTGAAAATGCCAGGAGACATTACAGGCTACCAACTCAGAGTCCCAAAACAGAGAATCAAACACAGTATTGGATTTGGCAGTGTGGTCCAGCACTCAGCGGGGTTGTCTGTCTACTTTGCAGAGCTTACCGGGCCACGGGAAGTGGTGTTGGATGAGACGCATGAAGAGGAAGGAGATTAGATACTTGGAGCTAGCGTCTGAGGTTGAGCAGTTAGTCTGGAAAATAAACTTGTGCCCCATGGAAATTGGGAGAGGATTTGTGGCAACTCAAACCACCAGACTACTTAAGGATTTGTAACCTGGCTTTGCTTCGGGCATCAAGAAACTATCAGCAGCAGAGAGCGAGAAAAGCTCAGTCTGAGGGGAGAGACAATATCAACAGGGATCAAACTGAGACATACTGTAGTTTATTTTTCCAAAAATGTTTCTCACTATTGTTGGTAATATTATCTTGGCATTAACATAGATATTTATGTGTGAAATTAGTCATCTGCTAGTTTGTTTTGTGGCAGTAAATATGTATTTAAACACCTCTTTTGAAAGCCAGATATGTTTGATATTTGTTACTTAAGTTGTAATACTTGTAGCAAATTAAAAATAAGTGTGTTTCCTTAATCTTTTTCAAGTTAATTTGCTGTAAAGTATACAGTCACTCCATTTAATTATTGTCGTGAAGACATTTGAGCGATTATTTAGAGCGAACACGAGACATTTACGTTTATATACCTTATATATTTATTTATATTTATATATGTGGCACTATAGAGATGAGTTCTGCAGGTTTTGTTGCATGGTGAGTCTGATTTATAGTGTTTTGTTGCAAAATGCTCCTCCAAAACCAAATTCACACACCCTAACTGAGTATAAAACGAGATGACTGCACATTGCAGTTTATATATTACCTTAAATCTAAAACCTAAGAGCAACCAGAAACTGAATTTTAATCAAAGCAGGATTCTCAACTCTAGCAGGAAATACTGCATTTCAAAGCTTACCTCTTTTTTATATTTACATACTTGTCACTTTCATCTATTTTTACAACAGGCCAACTTTCTACGGCTTTTCTACACACTCATAAAAACAGCAGTTACTTACCTTTTCAGATGACTTGCACAACGAGCACAACTGCCTCAGTGGGTGTCCAGCAATTTCTGCCTATTTGGTTACAGAAATAGATAGTGTGCAGTTTTTCTTTCCCTCACAGAGACACACAGAAACACCTGGGCTGCTTCAAGTCTGACTGTCGGTGTTAAGCAGCCCACTGCAGTAACCCAAAATGACTTCCTGTGTGGTGAATAACTGGCCTATAACCTGAGGTCTACTTTTGTTTTAGACAGTACAAGGTTTGTTCGTGGGGGGTGGGGGTGGGGGGTCTTCTTTTTCTTGTGCATCTGTGCTCTGATTTCAAACAATTAGTGGAAACATTGTTTGATGTAAATGAAAACTTAACACCCATATCACAAACGTCTGCATCAACCTATTAATATACATCTATGAATAGTAATTTGAACACGAGTCTCAACCTCAACATTTGCAGTTAGCTTTTTTCATGCCATTTGACAGCTCTCAAAAGTGTGAAACTGTTTTCATGCAACAGCATTGCAAAGCGTGAATGTGGAAGACTGTATCTGAAAACCAGGACCTGACCGTTTGTTCAGTAAATTAGGGTCAAATGAATCTGCCAGTGCTACAGGTATGCTCCCTAATTTAAGCTGGTGACATTTCAACATCTGCTCTGCTCAAGTGCAAAAGGAAGCAGGGTGACATTTACTCTTCTCATCAGATCACCTGGATTCATTTTTACATCAAACAAGAAGATGAACCCAAATTACAGTTTCTGACAATATTTTATTTAAGCTTAACCTTTCAATTCACTTTAGTTTAATATTTCCATTTTATAGCATAAACAGTTAATGACTGTCAGGTTTTTCTTTAAAAACCAAAACTTTTCCTCTCATCTTCAGCACTCTGATCACTTGATGTCCAGTTACAACATTTAATATCAGCATGATGGTTTTACGCCATGCTGGTCATCACATAAACCAAAATCCAGACGATGAGAGGCATTAAACTCAAGCTATTAATAGTTGTTATATAACAGCTGAAATAAGACAAAAAGATCTGCTGAATCATGCTGAGAATATTTTCAGCATTGGCCATGGAGCCGGTTTTATTGGCCTGTGAACAGGGCACACTGGCAGTAGTTAGAGATATAGAGCTGAGCATTACTCACTCTTATTTTAAAAACCTTGCTGCAAGTCTCAGAAATTATTCAGGTGATGTTCTGCTTTAAAGCCTCATTCTCTAACCTTCAAAAAAACAGTGACCTCAAACAATATGTGCATCACTCGCCACAGGGTACTTTCTGACCTTAAAGGAAAACTTTTTATGTTGCTCAGACCAAAGTTAACACAGTTAAAGGAAAACTTTTTATGTTGCTCAGACCAAAGTTAACACAGTTAAAGGAAAACTTGGGTTTTATTTTGTAAGCCATTGATTGTATCTGTGGTGACAATGTGGTTGTCGCTAATACAACAAACATGATCATGTGCATGTGGCAAACAAGCCGACAGTTAATCCAGATTGGTTACCACTTTATTTGGAGGTTTTACCAAAAGACCATAACAATGCACATCTATGACAAGCACAAGTCAATGTTGAACCACAAATCTGGTTGGTAAACTGTTAGGAATAGTTTTGGAAATAACTTGTAAGTATTTTGTTTCTCTTCCAAAATAAGTTTGACTAAACTGGAGGCTTGTTTTCAACCTGTATGATTAGATAACTGCATGTATCTTGACCCATCTGACCTATTGATAACAGTGTCGCTACATTCCTCTGCAAATAACTTGCTGTAACCAGAGCTGTAATAAACTGTATTTTTTCCTTGAAAATAATTGTGGAAGCACAAATATATTTTATTTGGATATTTAGGAGCCGTAATGAGGTTTAATTTCTTTATATTAGCAATTGATCAGATGACCATACATGATGTGAAAGGTGGTAGATTCAGTTCTACAGAACAATTTAACATCTTTCATGTCATTATTTTTAAGGCAGACTTAAGTTTCAGTTAAAACCATAATCATGTCAGGGATAAATGTTGCACAACATTCAAAATTTTGGTAATTCATGCTTCTGCGATCATACAAAAGTTTAGGGCGACTTCTCTGTGATCAGCACATAAACTCAAAAGCTGACTTGTCTTTGTTTTTAAACAGAGCAGTACTATATTAGAGTATCTTCCTGTCTGCAGTGGGTTAGAGGCCCGGCCTCCTCCAAAAAGCGATGCAGCCAAGCACAGGCGCACAAGGTCAGCCTCTCTCCTGTGGTTTCTTCTGCAATGGTATAGCCTGACTTCCTGTGAAAGATTACCATCTAGCCTCTCATATTCTCACTGATGCTTATCTTTTGAGCTGCAAACGCCAACTCCCTGAACATCTCTACACCTTGGCCCCCAGTGACAGCCCCATCGGCCTGTCAATCTGGCAGCTCATCCTGTGTCCTCAACCCCCCCTCGTCCTCCTCCCAGCAGCCAAAAAATGAACTGACCTCCCCTCCTCTGTCCTGGACCTGTCACTAAGAAATAAGATCCAGAGTCCCAGCCTGGGGGGCTGAGGAGCACAGAGGTTGAATATGGGTGAGGTGTGTGCATGTGCGGGTGTGTGTGACCGATATTTCAGAATTTTCATAGGTTAATACAACCCAAGTCCTTCATGCATTCACAGGCGTCTCACTAAAGTTAAAGTCACGTTGAATTCCTAGCACCACAGGAAGGATGCATGTCGGTGATAAACCACATCAAGTACAAGATTACCATGTAAGAACAGCTGCAGAGGTAGTCAGTATTATGGGGGCCCTCGCATACATGGTAAACGTGGGCCAGTGTTTCTTTTAAAATAATGAACTAACTTTCATAAATTACCTCTCAGATACTTCACGTCATCTACTCTTATGTTTCAAACTCTGGGGGATCAGGTTATGGGTTTGATAAAAGGTTTTGTGTCTGTTTTGAGTGAAATATCTCAGCAGCTATTGGATAGATTGCCGTGGAATCTTTTTACAGACATTCACGGCCCAGTCCCATTTCTTATTTTTACCCTTACCCCTCATTTTTGAGTGCCCCTTTGCACCTCGAAACAGGGTTAGCGGTTGAAATCTTCCCCTGTGAATATAATTAATGGGCGACTCATCGAGATCCTGATATGTCATCAGTATCATCATCGAGGGCCATGTACTCAATCACAACAACAATTGGGACATCTTATCACCTTGACGTGAATGCACAAAACAGAAGGGCAAGGGATATATTGGGACTGAGCCCACGATGATTTGTAATAACTTTGCTGACCCCCCCCCCCCCAAACATCATCAGCCTTAGCTGTGCTTTGTGTTTTACTGCTGATTAGCAAATATTAGCATGCTCATGTAAAAAAAACTAAGATGGTACAGCACCTGCTAAATATCAGCATGTTAGCATTGTCATTGTCAGCATGATAGCATGTATGCAGCTCAAACTGTCCCTATGTAAAACCCAGGCCCCCTGGAAGTGTGCCGGGCTTTGAAGCCAATTTCTGTTGTGGCCAAACGTTTGAATTACAACTTTCAAGTCTGTCATGTGATGCCATTGGGCCCAAAAAACCTTTTTCCCTTAGACTTACATTTGAGTGTCACAACCCATCCCCCTTGTTTCACTATCAGCATTTAATCAATTCGGTCTGGAAATAGAGCATTTTTAGCTACATGTGCCCCTGAGCAATTTTCATAGGAATGAACGGGGCCCCACCTCCAACGCTGCAACCAGTTATCTTTATACATCCGTGGTACAACCTCATAGGGCTGCGAGCATGACTGTAGACTCACAATGACAATGCTAACATGGAATGTCTCCCCAATGTAAATAAAAAAACAACTACAGCACTTTGGAGCTGTGAACAGCCAGAGAGGACTGTTTACAGCCTGAGAGCTGAAACAAACAAAAAAACACAGTACCTATATGTTTATGGGAGAGAAAAAAATCATTGCATTTGTATTTGTCATTTACAGTTGACAATGTGTAACTGTAATATTCTCTTGAAATGACAGAATTAAACACCAACCAGAGATAAGGGTAATAAAGGGCAGTATTCTTTTCTTCTTGGCAAAGATGCAAATTCAGCTTCGATCAATTAAACTAAAATTGATTTCAAAGTAGTAACACCGGGGTGAAAAGCCAGCCCTCACAGAGAGGGCTGAGTCTTAACATAATTGTTCAAATACAAGAATAACAGCACACACTTTTAGACAATTTTAATCAAAGGCATAATGTTGCAGCGTGGTGAAAAAAGAGCTTGAGAAAAAAGTTTTAACTCTGCATACTCTCACGTCTGCACATCTGATCTTGGCTGCATGAAGTGGGTTTTCTTGTAGGATGGTTGCTGGTTTCAGAAGTCACAGAAATTACCCCTATTCCAACGTCGGAAAGATTCGGGGATTTCAGAAATTTGTACAACTTTTCTAATGCCCTTGTTTGTCCACCGTCATTGTTATTGAAAACATGACAACCAGTTTCATCTGAATTTTTTTATAGTTGATAATGATATAATTTCAGGTTGTTTGTTTTTTAGCTGACTTCATTTTGTACTTCCCACCTCTGAGACCAAACTTTACCTATGAAAATACAGTCTCTTTTGTCTTGGCATAGTTATAAAGTGTATACTTGCTGACTGTCGGGCCCCAGCAGTTGTCTCTTCTAATCTACAGTATTATAAGAGAAAGATGAGATAGTGTCATACAGCCAGATAGATAAGATCAGAGAGAGGGAGAGGGCAGGCAGTCTGGCCGGTCTGGCTATCTCTGGTGAGAGTGTGATTCAGCAGCGTGAATAATTAAAGCTGGGAGCAGCGATAGAAATCTGTAGACGCCAGGGTCGGATAATACTGGACGGATATCAGGGGCCTTTGGTGCGGGGAGGTGGTGGCTGAGACGACATTAGTCACTCTCCCTGTGCCCCGGGCAGCCGTCAGGGCACGGAGCTGAAGGTCAGGTGATGATGGATGGACGGACACCGGCGGTGGCTCACCGCTGAAGTTGACTAGAAAACGAATGTCCTGTACATGAAATATTATCCTCACAGAGGAAGATACCCGATCTGATACTGCAGCAATGTGTCACAGCTTTGTGAACTTTGTGAAGCGACGTGGTCCATCAGCTTGAAACGGACATGGAGAGGAAGAGAAAATGTATGTGTTATTAGCAGAGGAAGCATGCAGGTGATGTTTAACCACATCAGAACACTTTCATACTGTCAACAGTTGAACTGAAATTATTTATTATACTTAAACCTTGAAGGGTGGAAAGTATTTTTTTTGTATTGCCTGCCCTATGTTTGTGTGCTGCAGTTTAAAGGTTCACACACACATGTATTTCCCCTTACATTGACATTGTTCTTTGTTTCTCTCAACCAGCTGTCTTTCATGTTGGCGGCACAGAAGCTCAGTCAGCCGTGAGTGGGAAATTTTCAGTGGAGGATATGTTATTTTCGAGAACCAGTCCTCCGCAATCAACCACAACTGCCTCCTCACCGACTGTTTTATTCATGGCTTTATAAAAACTAAAATTCATATTGTTTGCCTGGCAAATGAAGCTGCTCCAAATATAGACTGTGGGTAGTCGTCACAGCATGCAAAAGTTGTACTGAATCAAGCCTGCATATGAACTCAACCACAAAAGAGCGTCCTCCTCCTCCTCTCCGAGCATTAGTGTGATGCTACTGTAGGTCTCTCTCTCAGTTCTCCCCGTACACAGCTCCATTCATTATAATGGTAGCAGTGTGTCGGCAGAGCCTCCATGACTGCAAGGAGCCCCATATTCAGGTCAACTCGCAGCCAGAACGATTCCTTGATTATTCCTTATTTATCCCAGTCATTCCCCCTGCTGTGGTGTGGAGTCTCATGAAGATGTGTCTGAGTGAGAGGAGCCAGGGCTAATGAGCTGGGAGCTGATTGTTAGCAGGCTAGGAGCTGCGCTTCACCCCACTCAGAAGACACATTCAGATCATCAGCAGCCCAGCATCTTATTCAAGCCAATAAGGCAAGGTAGTAATGCTAATGAGGTTCACTGTCTGATATAATCACCCTATGTGCATGCTCTAAAAGACTTACATACTGGAGATGTGACTCAGAAATTGAGTAGCAAGTAGTGTTTTGCTTGCATTGTAAAAAAAATATGTTTTGAATGACTTCCATCTACATGTATAACAAGACCAAGAGTCTATAGTTATGCTAGCAGCTGTGTGAGGTTATACTAGGGCTTAGTGCCTGCTAACCTAGCAGAGACCTCGGGGGATAAAAAATGAAGCCAACAAAGAAGTGCCAAAAACTGCAGTTCTTTGAACAGCTGCTTGACACTGGCTCCAGAAGCCAGTCAATCCCCACACAGCCCCACGTTAAAATGCCTAACTTCACAGTAGATACACAGTCAGGTCCATAATTATTTGGACAATGATACAGTTGTCGTCATTTTGGCTCTGTACACCACCACAATGGGTTTTAAATGAAACAATGAATACCTGCTTAAAGTGCAGACTCTCAGCTTTCATTTAAGGCTTTTTTCAAAAATGTAGTATGAACCTTGTAGGAATTACAACCATTTCTTCACACAGTCCCCCGACTTTAAGGGCTCATAAGTATTTGGACAAACTAACATAATCATCAGTTAAACAGTCAGTTTTAATACTTGGTTGCAAATCCTTTACAGTCAATGACTGCCTGAAATGTTGGACACATAGGCATCATCAGATGCTGGGTTTCTTCCCTGGTGATGCTCTGCCAGCCCTTTACTGCAGCCGTCTGCACTTCCTGCTTGTGTTTTGGGTGTTTTGCCCTCAGTTTTGGCTTCAGCAAGAGAAACGCATCCTCAATTGGATTCAGGTCAGATAATATGACTTGGCCATTGCAGAACATTCCACTTCTTTGCCTTAAAAATGTCTTAGGTTGCTTTTGCAATATGCTTCAGGTCAATGTCCGTCTGCACTGTGAAGCATCGTCCAACGAGTTTTGAAGCATTTAGTTGAATCTGAGCAGGTAATGGTGCCCCAAACACTTCAGCTTTCATCCTGCTGCTCTTGTAAGCAAGACAAGACTTCACTAGAATAAATACAGAGGGTTTATCACAAGATGCAAACCATTGGTTAGCCTTAAAAATGGAAGGCCAGATTAGAGTTTGTCAAAAACCATCAAAAAAGCCTGTACAGTTGTGGAACAGCATACTATGGACAGATAAAACAAAGATCAACTACCAGAATGATGGGAAGACAAGAGAAGGAAGAAGGGAAGGAACTGCACATGATCCAAAGCACACCACCTCATCAGTGAAGCATGGTGGAGGTACTTTTATGTCATGGCCATGTATGGCTGCCAGTGGAACTGGTTCTCTTGTATTTATTGATGATGTGACTGCTGACAAGAGCAGCAGGATGAAAGCTGAAGTGTTTGGGGCACCATTATCTGCTCAGATTCAACCAAATGCTTCAAAACTCATTGGACGATGCTTCACAGTGCAGTTGGACAATGACCTGAAGCATACTGCAAAAGCAACCAAAGACATTTTTAAGGCAAAGAAGTGGAATGTTCTGCAATGGCCAAGTCATATCATCTGATCTGAATCCAATTGAGCATGCGTTTCTCTTGCTGAAGCCAAAACTGAGGGCAAAACACCCAAAACACAAGCAGTAAGTACAGACGGCTGCAGTAAAGGGCTGGCAGAGCATCACCAGGGAAGAAACCCAGCATCTGATGATGCCTATGTGTCCAACACTTCAGGCAGTCATTGACTGCAAAGGATTTGCAACCAAGTATTAAAACTGACTGTTTAATTGATGATTATGTTAGTTTGTCCAAATACTTATGAGCCCTTAAAGTCGGGGGACTGTGTGAAGAAATGGTTGTAATTCCTACATGGTTCATACTACATTTTTGAAAAAAGCCTTAAATGAAAGCTAAGAGTCTGCACTTTAAGCAGGTATTCATTGTTTCATTTAAAACCCATTGTAGTGGTGTACAGAGCCAAAATGACGACAACTGTATCATTGTCCAAATACAATGCCTGGCCAAAAAAGAAGTCGCCACCTGGATTTAACTAAGCAAATAGGTACGAGCCTCCTATTGGATAATTACTGCATGGGCGATTATCTTTCAGCTGGCAACAAGTTATTTAACCCCAACTGGTGCAATGAGTTGCTTCTCATTTCCTAAACAACCATGTCGAAAGACACATCCCGTGGTCGTGGAAAAGATGTTAGTCTGTTTGAGAAGGGTCAAATCACTGGCATGCATCAAGCAGAGAAAACATCTAAGGAGATTGCAGAAACTACTAAAATTGGGTTAAGAACTGTCCAACGCATTATTAAAAACTGGAAGGATAGTGGGGACCCATCGTCTTCGAGGAAGAAATGTGGCCGGAAAAAAAATCCTCAATGATCGTGATCGGCGATCACTTAAACGTTTGGTGAGATCAAATCGAAGAAAAACAACAGTAGAACTCAGGGCTATGTTTAATAGTGAAAGTAAGAGCATTTCCACACGCACAATGCGAAGGGAACTCAAGGGATTGGGACTGAACAGCTGTGTAGCCTTAAGAAAACCACTAATCAGTGAGGCTAACCGGAAAAAAAGGCTTCAATTTGCTAGGGAGCATAAAGATTGGACTCTGGAGCAATGGAAGAAGGTCATGTGGTCTGATGAGTCCAGATTTACCCTGTTCCAGAGTGATGGGCACATCAGGGTAAGAAGAGAGGCAGATGAAGTGATGCACCCATCATGCCTAGTGCCTACTGTACAAGCCTGTGGGGGCAGTGTTATGATCTGGGGTTGCTGCAGTTGGTCAGGTCTAGGTTCAGCAACAGTATGTGCTCAAAGAATGAGGTCAGCTGACTACCTGAATATACTGAATGACCAGGATATTCCATCAATGGATTTTTTCTTCCCTGATGGCACAGGCATATTCCAAGATAACAATGCCAGGATTCATCGGGCTCAAATTGTGAAAGACTGGTTCAGGGAGCATGAGACATCATTTTCACACATGGATTGGACACCACAGAGTCCAGACCTTAACCCCATTGAGAATCTTTGGGTTGTGCTGGAGAAGGCTTTGCGCAGCGGTCAGACTCTACCATCATCAATGCAAGATCTTGGTGAAAAATTAATGCAACACTGGATGGAAATAAATCTTGTGACATTGCAGAAGCTTATCGAAACAATGCCACAGCGAATGCGTGCCGTAATCAAAGCTAAAGGTGGTCCAACGAAATATTAGAGTATATGACCTTTTTTTTTGGTGGTGACTTTTTTTTTGGCCAGGCAGTGTAATTATGGACCTGACTGTATGTTCCAGCCTCATGCAAAAAATGCTTTTGGTCTCTATAGCTAATCTCCTCCTTCTTGACAACTGTAGAGGGGCTGAATGTCTATATAATTCACCAGTTTACATTTGATTAAGGCTTAACGTTGCGCATAATAAAGGATGGGACGCTTTAAGTGACAGGCTGTCTGCTGATAGTGTCCTCAGCTTCTCAGTCAGATCCACCCCTCGCTCCTCTACAGTGCCAGCCTCTCACCCAAATATAGTCACTTCTGACTCCAAAAAAACAACATGGCGATAGATGTAATGTTGATTTCAAATCATATATAATCATATATAAACATATATAATTTTGTCAGCATAGCAGTGCCCCGCTCCCACTATGAGACCTGAATGGCCTGCAGTGAATGCTGCGTTCAAGTGACATCGGCATAATCAGAAAAACTCTTTCTGACTGGGAAAATTCAAGAATACCCCCTCATGTCAGAAAACAACTCGTTAACTCAGTTATAATTTCACACAGACGTGCACACTCTCTCTCTTTCACACACACACACACACACACACAGATGCGCACACTCTCTCTCACACCTTGCACGGTATACTGGTACCAACGGTAGACCGCGGCACTAAAACTCCACAGTACGTATCAGTGTTTCCGCTACATTCATTTAGCAGCGGCGTGTCGCCGCTGCTAAATTATTGCCGCCGCTGCTTCTCCTTTTTGCATTTTATTTTATTTTTTTTTTTTTGCATTTCTGCAAATGCACCACCACTCTGAGACATCTGTGCACTTGCACAGCGCAGCAGCCAGTATAGTGAGGAGAGCAGCATTGAGGGGAGTGGGGGAAGGCTCCTATGTAGGGATGCACCGAATATATTCGGCCGAATATTGCAAAAAAACCCACACATTCTGCATTCGGTGGAATAAGTGAAAAGCAAGGCCGAATAATAGCGGCGTGTTTTGATAACGCAATCAAACCGCGTGTGTTGACGGATAGAGTAAAATGTCGGCAGTGTGGCGATAAACAGTAACGGCGAATCCCGCCGGTTGTGGGTTGAACGGGGGTCACAGACACAGACAGGAATACGTATTCCTGTCAAATACGGCGGCACATTATAACGGCTTACCGGCGAAGAAGTCCGGCTCCAGGTGAATAACTTGTTGTCATGACTGCCCAAAAGTACCTGAACAGCTGAGCCATGGCGGCATGTGGCGTATCAGTGGAGAAACTTTAGGGACTGTTTGTTACTTATGAAGGGACTTGTCAGGGGAGGAGGGTGGCTGGTTGATTTTTATTTTATTTTGATCCCCCCTATGTTAATCACTGATTGATGCTGTTTTTGAAGTATGAATAAGTCAATAAGTAATTTATTCCTTTGAAATATCATTGATGTATTATAGAAAAGTGATTTATCTTTTTATAAATGACAAAAGGCACATTTGCCTCATTTTTGCTGTAGTATAGTGATACTACTCAGAACTGTGATACTGTCACTGGTATCGTACTGTGGGTCCCAATTTTGGTACCGTGACAACACTATCTCAAACACACACAGACTCTGTGTCTCTGTGTCTGTCTCTGTCTCTCTCCTAATATGACATAAAAGAACAACTGAACCCTATTTACCTTAGTGAAAAGGTATTCATTTGAAGGGAACCATAAGCCAAAATTCTTTAAACTTATTTTTTGTTACTATGGAATGCACTTTTTCAGTTTGTTTACATAGACAAGTCTAACTTGTTAAGTGCAATCATTTTCTATATATATTTATTTTTTTGACCTTCTGGAATGAACTTTTTCAGTTTGTAATCCCGATGCATGTATTTGCATCAGTTCAAGGGACCTTTATTTTTATATCAGTAAGTAATGCACCTTATTTAAATTGATGTTCATTTGAGATATCAAATAGTTTTTTTGTTTGATATCTTTTCGAAAATGTTTGAGATGCTTGCCAATAGTTTTTCATTGGAAAAAATAAATGTCTCTTCATTTAAAGAGTCAAAACTGTTTTGGTTTTGTTCATAGTATTAATGTCATGATCTTAGGTATGTATGTATGTGTATATATGTAAATGTGTATATATATATATATATATATATATATATATACAGTACAGGCCAAAAGTTTGGACACACCTTCTCATTCAATGCGTTTTCTTTATTTTCATGACTATTTACATTGTAGATTCTCACTGAAGGCATCAAAACTATGAATGAACACATGTGGAGTTATGTACTTAACAAAAAAAGGTGAAATAACTGAAAACATGTTTTATATTCTAGTTTCTTCAAAATAGCCACCCTTTGCTCTGATTACTGCTTTGCACACTCTTGGCATTCTCTCCATGAGCTTCAAGAGGTAGTCACCTGAAATGGTTTTCCAACAGTCTTGAAGGAGTTCCCAGAGGTGTTTAGCACTTGTTGGCCCCTTTGCCTTCATTCTGCGGTCCAGCTCACCCCAAACCATCTCGATTGGGTTCAGGTCCGGTGACTGTGGAGGCCAGGTCATCTGCCGCAGCACTCCATCACTCTCCTTCTTGGTCAAATAGCCCTTACACAGCCTGGAGGTGTGTTTGGGGTCATTGTCCTGTTGAAAAATAAATGATCGTCCAACTAAACGCAAACCGGATGGGATGGCATGTCGCTGCAGGATGCTGTGGTAGCCATGCTGGTTCAGTGTGCCTTCAATTTTGAATAAATCCCCAACAGTGTCACCAGCAAAACACCCCCACACCATCACACCTCCTCCTCCATGCTTCACAGTGGGAACCAGGCATGTGGAATCCATCCGTTCACCTTTTCTGCGTCTCACAAAGACACGGCGGTTGGAACCAAAGATCTCAAATTTGGACTCATCAGACCAAAGCACAGATTTCCACTGGTCTAATGTCCATTCCTTGTGTTTCTTGGCCCAAACAAATCTCTTCTGCTTGTTGCCTCTCCTTAGCAGTGGTTTCCTAGCAGCTATTTGACCATGAAGGCCTGATTGGCGCAGTCTCCTCTTAACAGTTGTTCTAGAGATGGGTCTGCTGCTAGAACTCTGTGTGGCATTCATCTGGTCTCTGATCTGAGCTGCTGTGAACTTGCGATTTCTGAGGCTGGTGACTCGGATGAACTTCTCCTCAGAAGCAGAGGTGACTCTTGGTCTTCCTTTCCTGGGTCGGTCCTCATGTGTGCCAGTTTCGTTGTAGCGCTTGATGGTTTTTGCGACTCCACTTGGGGACACATTTAAAGTTTTTGCAATTTTCCGGACTGACTGACCTTCATTTCTTAAAGAAATGATGGCCACTCATTTTTCTTTAGTTAGCTGATTGGTTCTTGCCATAATATGAATTTTAACAGTTGTCCAATAGGGCTGTCGGCTGTGTATTAACCTGACTTCTGCACAACACAACTGATGGTCCCAACCCCATTGATAAAGCAAGAAATTCCACTAATTAACCCTGATAAGACACACCTGTGAAGTGGAAACCATTTCAGGTGACTACCTCTTGAAGCTCATGGAGAGAATGCCAAGAGTGTGCAAAGCAGTAATCAGAGCAAAGGGTGGCTATTTTGAAGAAACTAGAATATAAAACATGTTTTCAGTTATTTCACCTTTTTTTGTTAAGTACATAACTCCACATGTGTTCATTCATAGTTTTGATGCCTTCAGTGAGAATCTACAAAGTAAATAGTCATGAAAATAAAGAAAACGCATTGAATGAGAAGGTGTGTCCAAACTTTTGGCCTGTACTGTATATATATATATATATATATATATATATATATATATACATTTACATATATACACATACATACATACCTAAGATCATGACATCAATACTATGAACAAAACCAAAACAGTTTTGACTCTTTAAATGAAGAGATATTTATTTTTTCCAATGAAAAACTATTGGCAAGCATCTCAAACATTTTCGAAAAGATATCAAACAAAAAAACGATTTGATATCTCTTTGGCCTGTACTGTATATATATATAATGTATATGTGTGTGTGTTATCGGTATCGGCCTTTAGGAGCTGAAAGTTATCGGTATCAGTTTAAAAGAAAAGTTATCATGCATCCCTAATTATAATAATACCAATAATGATGAATTTTATTTATATATTACCTTTTAAACACTAAATGCCGCTCAAGTGCTTCACAGAGACAGGAGAAAAAAAAACAAATACATAAACGCATAAAGAGGCACACAGAGCAATAAGATATACAACATTTTTGTAAGAATCAGGAGGTAAGATAAAAGATACCATATTAAAAGACATTAAAACCACAGACAATAAAAAGATATCAATAAATCAGCAATGAGTCAACATCAAGTCAGCATTAAATACAATAGTGGCGTAAGGTGGGTAAAGCAGTCTGATAAAAGACAAGCTTCTTCATTTAAGAGAAGGCCAAAATAAAAAGTCGAATATGCAGTGGTAGTGTATTCCATAACTTGGGGGCATAGGCACTAAAGGCTGCTGCAACTTTTATGTGAGTCCTTGGAAGTGTTAAGTCCGGAGTCTGATGACTGTAGTGCCTGATTTGGATTGACACATGACAGACAGTCTGCTATGTATGAGTGTGACATATCATTAAGAGCTTTTAAAACCAATAAGGAAACTTTATATTCAATCTTATATGATACAGGCAGCCAGAGAAGAGAGGCAAGTATTGGAGTCATTTGTTCTTTCCCTCTTATTTTTGTTAGTACTCTAGTTGTTGCATTTCATATGAGTTGAAGTTTGCTAATTGATGTCTTTGGGAAGCCAGTGGGCAGGGTGTTACAGTAATCCATCTGTGAGAAGATAAAGGCATGGGTCAGTTTTGCTGCATCCTGATTTGACAGATAGGAACCAACTCTTGAGATATTTCTGAGATGGAAATAGGTGTTTTTTGTGGCACTGTCATTGTGGTTTTTAAAACTAAGCTTTTAGTCAAGAGTAAACGCTGGACTTTGAACTGCCGGCTTGACTTGTGAGGCAAGACAACCTGGACATATTAAAATAATGTTTGTGTTATCTTCATTTCACTGGAGGTAGTTTTTGATCATTCGTATTTTGACATTGATGAGACAGGTGGTTAGTAGCTTCAGGCAGTGAGAGTCATCTGTCTTAATGCATAAAACTGGGTATCATCTGCATAACTATGGAAATTTACTTTATGATTCCTGTTTATTTTACGGCAGCATGCACAATGAGAACAGCAGAGGAGCAAGTATAGAGCCCTGTGGTACACCATGTATTGTATCATATTTTCCAGACTCCCCTGTGCTCACAAAGAACTGCCTTTTTACTTGCATTGCTCTTTATCATTCTCAATTGTTTTGGTGTGTGTTGCCAAGTGTTGACGATATCAGCTGTAGAGATGTCTGCCTTCCCTTGAATATAATGAAACTAGATGGCACTTGGCTTTTGATGCTCAAAGCGTCAAAAAATACATTTGAAAAACTCATCAGTAATTGTCTCTTTCCAGAAATCATGACCCAGTTACTTAAAATAATTCACAGACCTTGTTGTGAACAGTTTCATGTAGGAACTATTTTCTGTCTGCCAACCACATCACCACGCAGAAAGACATGTGCTTCTACTGCTATCTCATCTAGCACCTGAGCATGCAAATGTTACAGCTCAGCCAAGGAGGACGCCATTATTGTTAACATTTCGTGCTGTCACAAGCATGAGCCTCTTGTCTATGCTTCTTCCTGTGTCATGATATGGACAGCGGATGTAGTTCTCTAGACAGAAAATAGCTCCCATGTTTCCAGTGCCTTGCTAAGACTAAGCTGGGTGGAGCAGTGGTTGTTCTGCATCATGCCAAACTACACCTGCTAGCTTTATCACATAATTACGTTATTATGTTTACTTTATGACCTTTATGAATCATGTAGTTGGTTGTATGTTAGTATATTACAAATACATTATAAATTAAAAAGAAACAGACTGTTGCAGTTATTGTAGGATTTTGTCTTTCAGATTTAACATCTGAAATAGATTAAAACCACAAAAACATCTTGATACTGTTTCCTGAACATTCTGTAATAAACATGCATATATGCTACAAACAGTCTAACTGATTGAAACTGCTCATTTTTCCAAGAATCATACCTCGTGCATTCATTTCCTATTAATGTGGTGCACCTGGCGAACAGCCGTGTGGCTCTCATCTCGCTCCATCTGCCTGTGGTGAGAAACACAGATACCATCAGCATGTGTTTTCTGTTCAGATAAAACAAGTAAACACAGTATTCTTCACTGATTTCACTGAAAGCATCTGCAGTTTATTGAATCGTGTTTAGGAGCCATAATATAAGACAGTTGTCTGGTTCTTCTGTTCTTTTTTAAAAAGCCAGTTTGCTGTCATTTCTGTTATTTAATGAACAGCAACACATCAGTCTGTTCTTAACGTATTTTATCAGCTATAGGCAATTATATGTGAAGGAAATTAGAGAACTGGGCTGTAGTTAACATGATACTGAGGTCATGTCCTTTTCATTTAATTCAGTTCAATTCAGTTTTATTCATATAGCCCAATATCACAAATCACAATTTGCCTCAGAGGGCTTTACAACATACGACACTCACTGTCTTTGGAACATCACAGTGGATAAGGAAAAACTCCCCTCAAAAAAAACTTAACCAGGGGAAAAATGGAAGAAACTGCAGGAAGAGCAGCTGGGGGTGGATGTTCAGAACAGACCATTCTGGGAATTTGGAGGTTTTAGCAACCCTGGGGGGAGTTACATTCTACAAACTAAAAACAAATACATGCTGCGTATTTATTAGACTAATTTAAATATTTTGATACTTATTATATTTTAATTGGACTACTGTAAGGCCAACAAAAACTCAATAACGTAGTCAGTATGTCTCCAGCAGAATGTAGAGAAGGTTGCATTCAGACCTTCATGCTGAAAATATAACTTACATAATGCATATTTAACTGAATGCAACAAAATAAATAAAATAACATGAGAAACGTGGAGGCTACAGCTCTGCTCCTTCAGCTTTGCAAGCTTAGCAGAAAAATTAAAAAATACCTTTCTTTTGATTTGAATCTATAAGGCTTGTTATATTAAAGAATGCATTCAGCTGTAGCACTGATGATTAGGTGAAATCATTTCACATATCCTTCTGAGACCCCAGGTTTTGTACCTTGTCCAAATTTTGTGTCGGGACTGAGGATAAAAGTGTCCACAAACAAGGACAACAGGTTTAAGTTAAGCAGAATGAAGTATAAGGGGCAAGAAACCCAAAATGTAATGTCCTCATGTGAGGACGCAGGGTCTCAGGAGGATATATCAAGCATCCAACTACTGGATATTTTTTATTCAAAACAAACAAACACATTCTCAAAGTTTTTCTGTCATGCCCCCCTTTTGAAGCAGAAATACTTTTATTCAATAATGCTGACCTAATGTTAAACATAAAATGTAAAAAGTAGTGAGAGTAAGAGAGCAATAACCTACAATTAAATAAAGGGTGGCTGTGACACAGCAGGTAGAGTAAATTATCTACTAATCAACAAAGTTCAACTTTTGGAACGCAGCAACATGCACCGCAACTCATGTGATGAGGAACAGCCAATCACAACTACCAGGTACCTTTCCTTTCTTCTGTAAATTTCAGCAACATATTCTCATAGAATGGTTCGTATGATATCAAACGAAAGATGCATGCACAATAGTTTGTATGATGTGCTACGAATTAGCGCCCCACAAATGACGTTACACCCTTAACATACAGTTACATAATATATATAAAGTTAATGGACGTACCATAAAATCACTCAAAGTTCACTCAAAGTTCACATAGTCCTGAATGTGCAACTCCAGGGGAAAGTTCTGTGTGAAAGTCTGTTTTTTTGTGACCCATCCATGACTCCAGACCGCTCAGGGCCACTCCCTTGTTTAGTCCTGTAAGTGCATTGGTCACATAATTGCAGCCTTTCAAATTACGTGGGATATGTACGAATTTGGGTGCAGTACCTTTAGTAGAAAAACATATAAACAGTTTGTTAGAATAGCCTGATGTCAGTCAATCATATATATTGAGGAAAGGTTGATCATTTTAGCGCAGGGCGATCCAGAGCTTTACGCCACACCTGGAAGAAGATCAGCTCCAGTCTGGTACATAAGCTATGACAGTGCTGGTCCATGCCCTTGAAAGTTGGCACAGAGTGTAGGCACAAGAGTGGCACCCAGTGCCCGCCCTCGAGCTTTCCAGGTGGAAGAAGATGCGGCATGTGTCCTGGCCCAAAGTCAAACTCAGGTACAGACAACTGAAGTTACAACTTCTGGAAACTTTGCAAAAACCTAAAGCAGTCATGTTTCTTTTACCCAATGATGAAGATTCATTAGATAGTTAAAGGGCTAAAACTCTATAGGCTTTTCTCTAAACTTTTAAAAGTCAAATATTGTATCTGTGCAGGTACTCACACACACACACACACACACACACACACACACACACACGCACACTATATTAAGTGGGACCAAGGCATTTCCCTAGCAATTCCAAATGAGCAACAGTGGGACCAGGAATAATGGATGAGCAGCAGCATGGTCAAGTCTAATTACTGCAACCTCTCGACCATTGAATCCTGGGCCTTACTCTTCGGGCCACCTCTGGTCCGGTCACATGTGTAATAGCCTGTTGGGAAAGCAGGCATCCGTCTTCCTGTGCTGCTGTAGTTCAGCAGGCTCACAGTTCAGGTCCTCACTCCGGCTGCGGCCTCCAGTAAATGTGGCTCTGCATCACCCCGGACACAATCCATCCCCATTAACTTCAAGCAGGTGCAGCCTATTTCATCCTCATTGCCGACTGTGACTGAGCGAGACAGCCACTCCATTCATATAATCCACGGATCTCAATGTGTTATGCCCGGCTCATGAGGTTCAAGTGGTTTAAAGGACACGACGGGGCAGAGAATGGAAGTTAATTGACTGTGCGATGGCTGTAATGACTTGATCCCGGCCCGAGTGTGAAAGCCATCATGAGATCCTCTGCAGACTGTGAGATCCACAGCTGCAATTAGGGAATAACATTTAACACTGCCGCTAACAGGAGATGTCTCATCCATGCAAATCATGTATGACAGGGATGTTCAATTAAAATTTAAAGAGGTCTGGTTACTAAAACTTTCTCCCAGAAAAGGCCCAGACCTCATAATTTCCTATTTTGCCCCCCTTTATCCAACAAATACAGTCAACAAAGTACAGTATATTTCCATATCATTTCAATGATATGTATTGATAATTTCCAAAGTAGGATGCTTTCAACATTCAGACACATTAAACAAGTAGCTGTCTTATTTGAATTATTTGTTCCCACTGGTCACTGGTCCAGAATAGAACCACTTGGTCTGGACACACACACACCACAGTCTGCCTTTAGTTGGTGCCTGATGTTTAACATAAATGCTTATATTACAATTTGTTAGCCACTTGCAATACTGGTGATAAGAAGATATAATAATATAGTAATAATGTAAAATATAGTAAAAAAAATTACATGCTGGTGATTGCAAGGTCATGTTGAGGTTTTTTCAAACCTTATTTCTAGACCCTATGTGACTTCTTTAACCATAGCTGTACCACATCGTCCAATCATGAGTCAAGCCAAGTAAATTCAGTTTTATTCATGAAATCCATAGCATGCAACATATAACAAAAGTCCTTTGATTCAGATGAAGAAGAACTTCGAAAAAAGACCTTCATGAGGAAAAAAGGGAGAACATTCTACCAACACTACAGAATTATCTACCGACTGAATGGAAAATGCCCCCAGGGTGGGGGAGCCCTTCTGTGTGGAGTTTGCATGTTCTCCCCGTGTCAGCGTGGGTTTTCTCCAGGTACTCCGGCTTCCTCCCAAAAGACAGGCAGGTGAATTGGTGACTCTAAATTGTCTGTAGGTGTGAGTGTGAATGATTGTCTGTCTCTATACAGTATGTCAGCCCTGTGATAGTCTGGTGACCTGTCCAGGGTGAACCCTGCCTCTCACCCAGTGTCAGCTGGGATAGGCTCCAGCCTCCCCTCAACTCCTAACAGGATAAGCGGTTATGGAGAAAAAAGGAATGGTTGGTTTTTTTTCTTCATTTAACTTTTAAAAAGCCTCCTGTTGACAGGTGTTACAAATTAGCATATCAGTACAAACACTAAACACAGCACATTTGGATCCTGTGCATAAATGTACATTTCTCAGCCTACTGTGACGTCCATATCAACTTAACAACACAACACTAAAACCAGCAGGAAGATTAACAGAGGGTGTAGACACATGCAATAGATGTTACAAAGGCAGAGTGGACAAAAATAACAACTAAAAGTACATCAGTTTAATTATATTGGGTAAAGAAAGTGGAAACGTGGTTACATTAAACATAAAGATATAAAGATATTATAACTTTTTCTGTAAAATCAGCAAAAGAAAATGTAGTTCGTGCCCTTTTTGATCCACTGTTGTGCGTATATTGGGAGTTGGTTCATGGAGATAAGCAGAAGTGATGCTCATTCTCCAGTCAAGTGCCATCATACCACTGTGGACTAGGGAGAGAATCAAGGGAAAACAATGGATGTGTAACGACATAGAGCTCATTGGACAACGGAAATGGAGAGTTACAGTTATGTGCTTTTGGAAGTGTTCTAAAAACAGCCTGTGTATATACAGTCAGGTCCATAATTATTTGGACAATGATACAGTTGTCGTCATTTTGGCTCTGTACACCACCACAATGGGTTTTAAATGAAACAATGAATACCTGCTTAAAGTGCAGACTCTCAGCTTTCATTTAAGGCTTTTTTCAAAAATGTAGTATGAACCTTGTAGGAATTACAACCATTTCTTCACACAGTCCCCCGACTTTAAGGGCTCATAAGTATTTGGACAAACTAACATAATCATCAGTTAAACAGTCAGTTTTAATACTTGGTTGCAAATCCTTTACAGTCAATGACTGCCTGAAGTGTTGGACACATAGGCATCATCAGATGCTGGGTTTCTTCCCTGGTGATGCTCTGCCAGCCCTTTACTGCAGCCGTCTGCACTTCCTGCTTGTGTTTTGGGTGTTTTGCCCTCAGTTTTGGCTTCAGCAAGAGAAACGCATGCTCAATTGGATTCAGGTCAGATAATATGACTTGGCCATTGCAGAACATTCCACTTCTTTGCCTTAAAAATGTCTTTGGTTGCTTTTGCAGTATGCTTCAGGTCATTGTCCAACTGCACTGTGAAGCATCGTCCAATGAGTTTTGAAGCATTTAGTTGAATCTGAGCAGGTAATGGTGCCCCAAACACTTCAGCTTTCATCCTGCTGCTCTTGTAAGCAAGACAAGACTTCACTAGAATAAATACAGAGGGTTTATCACAAGATGCAAACCATTGGTTAGCCTTAAAAATGGAAGGCCAAATTAGAGTTTGTCAAAAACCATCATAAAGGCCTGTACAGATGTGGAACAGCATACTATGGACAGATAAAACAAAGATCAACTACCAGAATGATGGGAAGACAAGAGAAGGAAGAAGGGAAGGAACTGCTCATGATCCAAAGCACACCACCTCATCAGTGAAGCATGGTGGAGGTATTGTTATGTCATGGCCATGTATGGCTGCCAGTGGAACTGGTTCTCTTGTATTTATTGATGATGTGACTGCTTACAAGAGCAGCAGGATGAAAGCTGAAGTGTTTGGGGCACCATTATCTGCTCAGATTCAACCAAATGCTTCAAAACTCATTGGACGATGCTTCACAGTGCAGATGGACAATGACCTGAAGCATACTGCAAAAGCAACCAAAGACATTTTTAAGGCAAAGAAGTGGAATGTTCTGCAATGGCCAAGTCATATCATCTGACCTGAATCCAACTGAGCATGCGTTTCTCTTGCTGAAGCCAAAACTGAGGGCAAAACACCCAAAACACAAGCAGGAAGTGCAGACGGCTGCAGTAAAGGGCTGGCAGAGCATCACCAGGGAAGAAACCCAGCATCTGATGATGCCTATGTGTCCAACACTTCAGGCAGTCATTGACTGCAAAGGATTTGCAACCAAGTATTAAAAATGACTGTTTAATTGATGATTATGTTAGTTTGTCCAAATACTTATGAGCCCTTAAAGTCGGGGGACTGTGTGAAGAAATGGTTGTAATTCCTACACGGTTCATACTACATTTTTGAAAAAAGCCTTAAATGAAAGCTGAGAGTCTGCACTTTAAGCAGGTATTCATTGTTTCATTTAAAACCCATTGTGGTGGTGTACAGAGCCAAAATGACGGCAACTGTATCATTGTCCAAATAATTATGGACCTGACTGTACGTATTTGTGCTAAAAGCCTCCAGAGGCGATAAAGTGAGCTCGCAGTGTCTTATGCAATGACAGTATGTCATGACTATACATCATTATTCATCCGCTAAATCTGTTACAGTTGCACGTAGCTGCATTTACTTTTTATCAATGCACCAACTTTTCGACCTACCCTATGCATAAAAACTTTTTTTTGTGATATTTTCAAATTTTTTTCAATTTTTTTGCTTTTCCACCCAGGTTTTTTTAAGCGCAAATTGAAAATGCGCATATAAACAGGTCATGGAAACACCTAGTGGCTCTCAACCCTGAGCCCATTTGTTCCCAGTGAAGATGGCTCACAGATTTATACTGTTTCTTTTAAAAAAGGAAAAGAATTTCCTAAAAGACACAACAGTAGTTATTGCAGCTTCCAAATAAGTTCAAAAATAGCCGCCCACAGATGCCATAATGGGAGATATGATGAACTCACTGTCTCACTTACTCACAGTTTGATGATCCAGGTGCTTCTCTTGGTTTAGAGTTGACTGATTTGCAGGATGTATGGAGAGTTGCAAGATGACGCTTACTGACTGCCTTGATTCTCGTGTTCAAAAATGAAAACAAAATCCCCAAACAAACATTCCCCAGATAAACAGGCCTCATCAGTGGGGTATTACACGACTTCATCAAACAGTAAAAACCAAGATTAACCAAAAACATGGCGGCCAAAGACCAGCACACCTGCCTGTAATTAAGGTTCCCGAGATGCCAGGTCAGGCGGTGCGTTAGAGTGACTCAAAAAATAATAGGAAACTAGGACCAGAAATGGCTCTAACAGTAGTTTTTTAGCATGTGTTACTTAAACGGGAGTAAAAAGTGCATTGTTGGGGACTATTTTTACCTGTGTAATGTTACGAATTTGGTGTGATACACTAGTGAGTATTTATGGTAGCAGGAAAGTGAATGTGGGTTCAATTTGGGTAGGGCGCCACCTCACCCTCTGTGTGACGCCCCACTGGTGCCCATGTCTCTTGTTGTGAGAAAAGAAACCCACAGTGCAACAGTGTGGCTTACTGATGTGCTTATAATAGTTTTAGGAGCTCTATGGTACAGAGGAGTTAGATACACAAACAATACTTGTGGGTAACAAGTCATTGTTGGTTTTGGTCTTTTTGGGGGGATTTTTTGACAATGTAATGACACAGATTATCACCACATCTGTTAAATAAAAGTTTAACTAACTCACCAACTAACTGATAAGGTCTCCTCTTATTGGATTATTAAACTATTTATTTCCAGCATTAGTCTTTCTGAGAAACTGAGAGCAGCACCCTTTTCCTGTTTGTTTTATTTAACTCTGCTGTATTTAGTTCAAATGAAAATTATCCGAGCTGTGGTTTTTCTTTCGTAACGTGGTGGAGGTTGCTGTGTGAAGAGTGCTGTGATCAAATGCATCCTCATCCTGCTTGTTTATCTATGTTTCTTCATGCTTTTCATGATGTATGTTGTAAGATTGGTTGTTGGTTGTTGTAGTATACACAGGAAGTCTCAGAGGAAATGTGACACCGTGCGTGCTGTAGATAAAGTCATAATGTTGTTAGAGATATCTCACAAACTCTACTGTGAAAACTGAATGTGAGTATCTGAGTTATGGATCAGTGTGTTTGGCTCCTGTTAATTTGGACTGCCTGGTTAGAGTCAGTTTAACCAGCTGAACCTCTGCTTATTTAAATTGCAGTATTATTACAGTAATACTAAAAGGTCAACTTCACACCTCAGAGAATAAATGAGATGGTTTCCTTTTTGCAGTCACCACTTGGTGGTGCCAGTAATCACACATCTTTAATTTCCTTGGTTTACTCAGGAAATGTATTCAGAAACAGTTTATTATTAGATTCTGAGGTGGAATAGTGTGATTCTGTTATAAAGGAGGCACTGTGGGGTAGTCAAGATAGGAAAATATATCTCTTAACAGCTAAAACTAATGACATTTTTTTACAGAATAAAGCGAACCACAGCCTGTGTTTGTAGTAGTATAACATTTTTTCTATTTTCTAACTGCTGTCTCGGTGTGATGAGAAAACAATGATGGTCTCAGGTGATTCAGTACTGGAAAATAAAGTGTTTTATTAAGAGAGTTTTGTCCACAATTGTTGTGTGAATTGTCTTTGAAACGGAGCAGCTGTGAGACTTGTTCACATTTAAGTATAGAGACCATGTTTGAACTTGGCAACTTCTGTGGCCAGATGAGGCTTTCCTTCCCCTGAGTAACACACACACACACACACACACACACACACACACATGCACACACAAAGATCGCTGGCCTCAAAGACAGGGAGAGAATTCGAGGCAGGTTTGGTATTTCAGGTCTAGTGATTATAAATTGGAAAGGTTGCAGTGTTACAGTTATTTTGTTCACCGCAGCCTCTCGTGGTACAATTTGCAAGCCGAGGATGGAAAAAAAAACTGTGACTGACCTGTCTGATTATATTATCAGGTCACTAACCACAAACCTTAATTCAACCAGTTGCCACGAGCATTTAACCATGGAAAAAGAACGTGCAGATTTTTTTTCTTTTATGCCAGAGAGGTCTACAAACCTTTCAGTGAATGAAAGAGATGTTTCCCTCAGGTGTGAGCACTTCATTTAAGCCATGACAGCGTTTGAATTCATGAGTTAGAATGGCTTACATAAGCATACTACCACAATGAAATCAGTTTATTAGTTGTTGTTTTTTTCCCATACCATGCCAAACATTTAGCCCATCCCACACAGGATGGGCTAAATGACAAGACAATGACAAGACAAAGAGAAAAACATCGATTATGACACATATAATAATATCATATAAACAATCCCACAACTCTTTAATAATTTATGTTTCTTTCCGTTCTCTCTTTGTCTCTGTCACCGAACGCCATCTGGTTGCCTTTTCACTATCTGCTGGGTGTAACTGGTCTTTCTGTACGCTTTTGTACCGTTATGGTTACAGACTCTCGCTCCACCTCCCTACACTTGTATTTTGAGTGTAATTCATTTGCCTAAAAAAAGAGAGACAAAATGCCCATGAAACAAAGTTAAAGATAAGTTTGGCTAACAGCATCCATAGACATCACGATAATATTATTGTCGTGAACTCTTTGGCCACGATCATTGTGTAGTGAAAATGTACTGTCAAATAACAGTTGTTTCTGTGCACAGTTTCTAATAATTTGTGCACCAAATAGCAGAAAGAAAAGACATGCTACAAGGCTTAAATTTATCCTGATAAGACTTTTATCTCCTCTTCTTCCAGGGTTTTAGCTGTTAGCTGTTATCTTAGCTGTAAGCTGTTAGCTTAGCTATTAGCTGTTTCATACATTGGGGGAATAGACAACATTTGTGTGCAATCCAGATTTAGAAAATGAAAGATTTGTTTATTCACTTTTTTTGCCAAGTTAAAGAAGAGAGATACCACTGTTTGGTCTGTATAAAGCTACAGTCGGCAGCCTGTTAGCTTAGTATAAAGACTGGAAATGGAGGGAAACAGCTAGCTTGGCTTTGTCTAGTGGTACCAAACACCTTGAAATTAAACACATTATATTTTGTGTGTTGATTTGTTTTAAGGTCTAGAGGCATTTAGTAGTGAGGCTGCAACCAACTCACAATTTTTCCATGTGCCAAGCATGTAGGACAACAACGGTGGCCGATGCGAAAACGCGAATGGCCTGATATAGAGCTAGTGACTGGTTTGTCCGTTCTGGGCTACTGTGGCAAAAACATTGCTGACTCTTTGGAAGAGGCATAGATTTATAATAATATGATAACTAGAAACCGGATGCCAAGATGGCGCCTATACATTTCAATACAGTTGTTTGCCTGGCACATACTCTAAATAAAGTTTTTAGCTTCCAGGCTTCTGCGGTATGCGGCCCACTGAATATGTGCAGTAGTGTTTCTCCTATTGGCACCACCTACGAGTTACCATGCCTTTACATTGTGATGACTTCATGGAATTTTAAATCACTTTTCTCAGCTCTAAGAAAGTTTGACAAATATAAAACCTCCCTGGATAAAAAAGAAAGTCATTATACAAAAAGTCATAATTGACCTTGTTTGCAGTTCAAAGTGTCCTGTCAACAATTTTACAGATGTCTCTTTTATAATGGTGGCAAATGGGGAAAATGCTTTGTGGGCCACAAGGGATTTTAATTTGCTGCAGTACCTCAAGTGGCCACTAGGAAAATTGGCTTCAAGGCTGAGTGGCTTTCCTCAAGAGCCTGGGAAGAGGACCTGCTCTGTGTGTTGATATATACTGCTCATTCTACGGTAATGAAAACATAACAATTGTTAGTCTCAGGTGATTATACACTAATCAAAATATAGTTATTAATATCATATATCCTTTCTGCCAATATATCCCCCTAAAACCAACACACTGGATCTTTAAAGTGTAAAAATGACAAGTTGCAGTTACACATTGCTGGTAAGCGAATATTTTTAAATTTGGACAGAGCCTGGTTAGCTGTTTCCAGTTTTTATGCTAAGCTAAGCTATTTTCCATATGTTCATAGCATGTAAATTAAAGTGTTTTCAAAAATGTTGAACTATTCCTTTAATATAAAATGCTGAAATAGAATAAACATAAATAATGAAGTAGATCATATACTTTGGAGCATCAGATCAGGGCCTGTAGCAGGACATGTAAAAAGTCCAAAGTTCAACCATTCAGCGCGAGTAATGAATGTTGAAAAGCTATTTTGGTCACACAGAGTATAAGGAGAATATAATTTTATGTCACTGAGAATAGGTAATGCCTTGAGTGCAGCAAACAATGAGATCAATCAAGATATAGCTTTAAGCCACCTTTTACTAGAGGGAAATACTTCAGAGAGGAGGAGAAGAGGGAGGGAAAATTTATGGACCAAAACAGAGAAGGAGGGTGAGGAGATGCTACATTTACACCACAGATACAGTCACTTAAAAAGGAATCTTTGTCACATCTGAAAACAGAGCTGAGAATTTTGTGTCGTTATTTTGGTGATTGTAAAAATGCTTAAATTGGATTGATGTTTCTTTGTCTGAAAATAGCACCTCATTCATATAATTTGAGAAACATTAACTTCCTGCACCTTCCATCTCTCCTGGATTAATACTTCATGAGTTCCCCAAACTGTCCCTCTTGGGACTGAAGGAAAAGTGCAGCAACAGTGCAGCAATCATATAAAAAACATTGGCAGCGCTACAATGGCTTCATCTGCACATGACAAGCTGGAGAAGAACAAGTTTTTGAAGCTGACTGCATAGTGAAGTTTTCCATGCAAAACTCTGTCCTACATATTTGAAACAGCTCTGAGCAAGGCGATGAAATTATTACATCAAACTGAGACATCAGTGTGCTGTTACTCTTATTTCTGCCTGTATTAGAGGAAAGAAACTTTACTGAAAAGAATAGTTGAACATTTTCTAAAATAGGCATATTTGCTTTATAGCAGAGAATTAGGTGGGAAGATTGATGTTACTGTCATGTCAGTATATTAAATATGAAGCTAAAGCTAGCAGGCAGTTAGCTTAGCTTAGCATAAAGACTGGAAGCAGGGGGAAACAACTACCCTGGCTCTGTCAAAAGGTAAAAAATTCACCCACCAGCATCCTGAAACAGACGATTTTTCAACAATTCTCCCCCAGCGTTTTCAAGTGGTAGCAGCCTATTCTTGGCACAGCTGTCGCAAAGACAACTGGATTGCTTTCTGTTTTCCTCAGAGCCAAGCAACAGTCTAATATTTAGACAGAATAAAACATGAGTAAGCATCACATAATGTGTGTGTTTTCTAATCTGGTGGAAGGGTTTTTTCAGTCAAAGTTAAAACAACAAAGACATGATGGGTTAAAGTGTGATTTGCAGTGCCTGTCTCATTGACTCTAGTAGAACTGACATCAAAGTCTGGCTCCTTGAAAGCTGTCACTGTTCCTTCCTTGGTAGCTAACAGGAAGTAAACAGGGTTGAAAGCTGTTGCCCGAGCAGTAGCAAAGGTCTATTGGCAGAGTTAGTATAGGCATTAGCTACAGGACATGAGCAGGATGTAAGATGAAAACTCCAGCAGCAGAAATGGCGGACAGTAAAACATTAACAGTAGAACATTAACAACCGCAGTACTTTGTAGCTTATTATAGGTTGGTTTGTGTAGCTTGTGTTTGTTGGCTGTGGTTCAGTTGTGATTGTTATTAATAGTTATTTCAACAAACCAGACAAACACATAGCTATTTCAGTGTTTGTGTAGACTATATGTTTCTTTAATCAGCACAAAACTTGAAATGTAAAAGCACCATGTTGCACCTTCCCTGGGTGTCAGGTGCCAGCCAAAACTACTTCTTGGCTGGGAGAAGTGACTTCTTGATAACTTCCTGGTTATCAGTGAGCTTTAGAGATGCTGGTAGGGTAATCTCTATGAACAGATAGGTGCATATGTATGAAGACTCTGTAGACAACAGGACAATTTTTTGGTATCACAAGTGTTCTGGTTTCTGTTTGTAGTCCAAGTAGTAATGACCAATCATGATTACTGAAGAATTTGACTGAAATGCAGTCTTGGAACCCACTGGTTATTGTCTGACAGCGATATAGCTTTTTATTCACTCCAAAAAAAACAAAAACAACTGTTGATAGAGATTAGCCGATGACCAGCGCACAGAAGAGGAAGTCTTGGCCTGGATATCCACTAGCTAGGCCGGAACCCTGAAAACAATTGGCCATTGCCCACAGAGGCTTATTGTTGTGAGGCCAGTAGCCAAGGGGTTCAGAGATTGGATAAAGGGCTAGCTGTTTTCTTTTTTGCTAGGCTTTATGTAAAGCCAAGCTAACTGGTTGCTGGCTCTAGCTTCATATTTACACAAGAGTGCTATCGACCTTCTCATCAAACACTCGGCAAGAAAGCAAATAATCATATTTTCCAAAAATGTCGCACTATTGCTTTTAATGCTTCTGTTATAGTATTCGTACTATTGGTTGTTCAACTTCTCACCTCTGAGAGATACTACACAGCATAACACAAAAAAAATGCTCAAAACAAGCAGACAGAAAAACAGATTCTTTCCACAGGCGATCATTCTAATAAACACTCAGGTCAGTTCAACATCCACTTGCTCCTATTATAGACCATATTCTTTACAGTTCAAAATGTGCCGTTTTTTTTTAACAAACATCATTGTGCAACGTCACTGTCAATATAAATACTACATGCTGTATACAGTTTATGGATGTTTATACATGTACATACCAGACGTTGCGCTAGACTTTTTCGTCGCCGGTCATTTTGACCGACAGGGTCATAAAAATCCGGTCATAATCTATTTTTACTGGTCATTTAAATTTTCGTTTTTAAATGATAATAAAGATATTCAAAGACATTTAATTTTCATTCGTTCATTTTTAATAAATCCAACAAGCAAGTTGTAAAGTGTGCATTAATAAGGACATGAACGAAAAGATGAACAGACATCCACACACCGCAGCGCTTCAGTTCGGCGTCTGGTCTATTTTTCACGCGAGCCGCGAGCGCTTGTGTCAAGCTGGATAGAGCGGATCGTACCAAACAGGAGGTCGGACACAGAAAAGACGAGAGAATCCGGCCAATTTTCAAAATAAAAAACAACAACATGCACGATGAATGTGAGGAGAAAATACCGTGATTATAATTTAAAATAACACAACAGTGCATAACTGAACACATTTTTCAATACCCTAATTACTTCATTACAATTTTAATTTTGTGTCACCGAGCCTACAGGCATAACTACATGAATTAAATGGTCAGAACAATATGCCCTATTCATTCAATGTTTATCCAACACGCTCAATACATGGACATGCAATGACAAATTGTCATTAACTTATTACGTTATAAAAAACGATTAAAATATGGACTTACCCATGTTTAAAATGACCTGTTTAAGTGAAAAAATGAGTACTGACGGGAACAGACGAGTGGAGTCGATGTTTAACCAGCGCGGAGAGCACAGGAGAAATGCGCTGCCTGTGTGGACGCATCTGGTGTGTCCAGGCCGTTATGTCAACAACGCTACATGAAGCAGATGAATGACTTTTTCTCTGCAGTGTGAAAACGACAGTCACTTAAACCACTGACTGTGCACTCCGCCGCCAAGTGGGCATATGTGGTAATTGCAACTGGTCAAAATGACCGACGGCCTTCAGCTTTTCCGGTCATTGTTGTAAAAAAAACGGTCAATGACCGAAAATATCCGGTTAACGCGACCCCTGGTACATACTGTATGCAGTCATCCAGTCCATGTATGCTATATCCAGTTAGTGTTTATTTCTCTGCACAGTTTATATAGTTTTCAAATTACAGATCACTTGACTTGTATGTAGTTTTTATTTCATTCTTGTGGTTGGTCATTAGCGCTTTTTATATATAGTTATTTATATATATATATATATATATATATATATATATATATATATATATATATATATGTTTATATTCTTATCTTCTTTACCTTTATTTGTCCAGCTTCGTTGTCCTTGTTGTAATATCTACTCTAATATCTACCATTAAAGCTAATTCTGATTCTGGTGTCTCCTCCATCTACGACTCAACAACACCTAGCTCGCCGAATGCACTGTACATAAAGGTTGACTGCTGCCAGGTGTAAAACCACGTCTTGCCTTCACTCTCACTGCGAGGCCTCACACATTCTCAGGATCAGGGGTGAAATTTTCCTCCAAGCTATGCGAGCAAACAGGAATGTATGCAGTTTGACTGCAGCTCCAGTCATAATATTCCTCCCTCGAACAGCAGAAGGTTGTAGAAGTGAGTGCAAGAAACAGTGGAGCACCGCTCTGAAAGAAAGAAACCACAAGACCGGCTCTGCCTCTGCCCTCCTAATCCCTCCACCCTTCCCTTTTCATCTCTCTCCATCACTGGAATTACAAATGGGTATGAATGTTTTTCTGCCTGCTTTTCTCAAAGCTGCGTATTAACAATTGCATTGCGCTGCAAATGGCATCTCTAAGGTAGGGGCCGACCTTCATTCCTCTGCAGAGGGCACACCAGTAAATCCATTTCTCCAGAGATGCGGTTCACTGAATAACAAATCACGGGGGCCGACGTGTCTCTCTCTCCTGTTAAAGAAGCCCTATTGCTGGAAGCTTCCTTCACAGAGACTGTAACACCAGGGGTTTATTATGAAGAGAGGAGAATGGACAAACTCAGTGAATGTGCTGCTGTAGGGAACTGTACCTCCAAACACGTGAAACCCACTCTGTTCCTCCTCTTCTTTCTTCAGTTCTCTGCTATTAATAGTCTTGTTAAATTACACATTACCATGTGTAAAAAAGGAACGAAACCCTGCTGTTAACACATCTACACAATACTGACAACCCCTTCATCAGGGGAAAATGCACAACCCCATTTTGTGGTGATATCTCACGGCTTCTGCACATATTCTGTATCTCATATCCGATGTTCTCCTCCCTCGAACCAATTTAACTCCATGGAATATCAGCTACCTGTCAAAATCTGTTAAGGTGGCTCACATTTCATGAAACACCTTATCTCGCTTCATGACCAATGCAACGTTATTTACACCCTGCAAACAAAATGGCTCCGGCACTGTCGCCACTGATAAGAAGCCTTTAGTCCTGGAACAAGGTGACAGCAGCCAGATTACAAGTTGGTGATTTACCTTATTCATTCCTGTGACCTAGAAAAGAAGACCAATTTCGGTGTACGTTGCTGCTCCACTGCAGACAGACCTGATTTACTGTCTGTGGTGTTTTATTGAATCTTCCTCCCAAGAATGGTTCAAGCAACTTCCCTGTGATTTGAGAAAAGATTAGCTTGCAGATTGAAGGAGATAAGATTCACAGCATTCGAGGAAACCAATTTTTGAAACATTATGGCTCAGTGGTGACCTGGATTGCATCTAATTTCTGTTTGTTGACATCTACAGAGACTAAACTTTACTTGAGGGAGACTGATATTTTCCAACCCGGGTCTTATTGTTATAATGTAGAGATTTGGCAATGCAAGTCTGGCAAACAAATTGTATCTGGGGAGCAACTCAAGCCTCCTATAAGCTTTCAATTATAAACCTCAGTTTCACATGAATAATTTCAAATCAATTTCTCCAAGTCAGACAAAAAGTATACAGAAATTACCCCCCTGGATTAGCCATTGTAGCTAGCTACGTAGAGATCTACTTCAGGGACAACCCAACTAGTTGTGTTTATCTGCACATGCAGGTTTGTTTACATGTCAGACGAAATGTTTATGTTATTGTTGCATAAGGAATTAAAAAACAACAAGAAACCAATAAAAAGTGAACTAAAGTTTTTGCTCTTCCTAAGGGACTGTTGCTACACCAAGCTTTCCATTCTCATACAGCACATCTGCAGTTTACACCTATAATGATGTCAGAATAACGCAGCTTGTTCTCACTCCCAACTTGCCAAATACCGTCACTCTGTCAGTGGATGTTGGCGTCAGACACTGATGTACTGAAACACTGTTTGTGGCGGTATAATATGCACTGAGTGGCGGCTATTTCTGATGCCACTGGCAAGGTGGATGTGACAAACAAATACAGGACTTTGACCCCGGAGCCCACTGTTTGTTTCCCGTGTGAAACCCTGTTCTTCTGGTGGAACATTTGCATGTGGAAAGGTGAGCCCTGTCGTTAAAATGGCTGATTCTCCACCAGAGAAAACAGCACAAAGAACAGTTGGCTTACCAGATGTATGTCGGCTGTGTGATTCAACGTTTAGTGATAAAAAAGACAAACATAATTTGATAATAGGTGCCATAGACGTGAAGCCAGACTATATCTTATCTATGGAGGAGCTCACTGGACCAAAACCACAGATGAATTGCTAGCTGCATGTGGCTTTAGCAGAACATTAGTACGATAGTATCGCAGGGGCTCGTGTGAAGTGGAACGGACTTTTTAATTGGTGAAGCCAGTGTCACTGGCGCATGCTGCTGCTTGGGTAAAAAGATGTGGCAAATCAACTCTGACTGGCCATGTAAGAAAACAGATTTATATTGGGTTCTAATGTCCTGCAAAACGAAGTCTGGGCTTTTTTGAGTTGCGTTCACAAGTTGTTTTATTTGTTGTAGATCTTAACAGCAATTCACTAAAACAGCAAAGCAGGCATATCTCTGCACAATCCAAATTTTAAAAAAACTCGCCAGTTTTAGCGCGCAAGTTGTTTGCATGCAGGTTGTTTCCTGCAGGAGATTTTGAAAACAGTAAAATGCAGATAGCAGAAGCTGGGGAAAATAGCATAAATAGCCCGCCAGTGGCAGGCTTGAAGCCACAGTCTTTCTCACCATCTGAACTCTTTAAATGCCAAGTATCACTCTTACTAGCCTCATGTCCGCAGACAACCGTTGTTTGGGTTAGGACTTTAGCAAACGGTCAATTGTGAGTGATTTCACCTTGATAGCTAACCACATTTAATGCACCTCAAGTAGACAGGTTGTCCCTTAGGTTGATACTTACGCATTTAGCTACAATAGCTAAATCCAGGGGGGCAATTTCTGCGTTTACTTCAGCTGGATACAGAAACAAGTGTTTGTCATTTAGAGAGTCATTTTGTGAAGTTGTTTTTCCCAAAACTTTAAAATGGAGGTTGTGAGTGCAAAGTGAGCTTGTATCAGAATGGTCACAAATTTAAGAATAAGACAAAAATACTAAAATCTTCCTTTCAGTAATAATCCACTGCAGCCTTTGCTGAACCCATAATCCAGCTACCTAGACTGTCTCAGACTGGAGACGTTGAAGCTTATTATTATCTGTAGATAATGAGACTTCTTAGACGGTAGTTACTTTTATCTTCTGTGTTTGGGTTTCTCTGCACTGGTCACTTGCTGTGTGAAATTTGAAAAGTTTTGGGAACTTGAGGAAAAAAAGGGGAGTAAAGGAGTATCGATTTGAAGGCTGAGCACACATGGGACACAAAGGTGCTAAGAGCCTTCAGAGTGCATGTACTGTAGGATCGCTCTCTTCTCGTCTCTCACACAAAGATGTAGCGAGCACACAGTCTGCGGGGATGCCCACAGCTACAACCTGATAAGTGCACCAAACACACACACACACACACACACACACACACATTCATGTAGGAGGCAGGTTACACACACACGGATGGATGAGAATGGGCCTTATTAAATAAGTGGAGGTCCTACATGGTGAAATGGAGCAGTGAGGAGGAGTTATATGCACTGCCTCCTCTGCAGTGTTGGTGGACCGCCAGCATCACCATAAGCAGTCAGTCAATAGGCTGACTCAACAGTGTGTGAAATTAAGAGGGAAATAGAAGTAGACAGACATTAAGCCTCTCTCCCACTTCCCCTTCACCCTCTCAGACGCCAGACAGCGGCTAATGCACCCCCTGGAGCCCCCACACACTGCTATCACACACCAGCAGCACTACAGCTCCACTTCTTGTCGTCTGCGTCTCAAAAGGAAAAAAAAAAGCCACAGAAAAGCCACGGTGACCTCCTTTGACAGCATTAACGTAAATACAACACTGAGTTTTCTGAACGTCTGTTTATGCGTGTCACAGGTTTAACTCAACCAGCAGAGATGGAAGTGTAAACATCTTTTACATGCAGTCACATGGTGTGGGTCATTTCTGTCTTAATATATGGAAATGGTGAAAAACAAACAGCTCTAGTTTGTGCCCTGAAATTAAATAGCTGAATTACTGACACCTGAAAAAGAGATAAAAAGCATATAAATATCATAACAATACATCTTAATCTAAAACCCACATGGCTGAAAAACCACTCCCAATAAAGCCAGACATCTATTGTCAGATGCCCACTGGGAAGATGTTTAGAATATCTTTTTTTTCTCCAGCTCCTTGATATGTTAATGCAGGTCTTGTTTTTGAGTTAGAAACAAAATCCTTTCTGCTGAGAGCCTCATTTTGTCAAAGCAGGGAGGAGTCACATTTCCATACCAAATGTCTGGGTTAGAATGAAACTACTATTAAGGAAATTCTGAACAGCGGCCTAATGATAAAAAAGGCAGTTGCCAAGGTAATATGCAAAACAGCCTCATTGACTCCAAGTTGAACTATGAGAACCACCTTCAAAATGGAGGCTGGAGAATTGAACTGAATCCTGGTGACTGGAAATAAACGTTGCAGTGTCTCTTTGCTTAATAGTTTGAATGATCTAATAGTCGGGAACAATAATCTGTTTGATGTATTGCTCTCAGTTTGACAGACTGACATGATGCTACCAAATCATTTTCAAATAACCAGCAGTGGAAACAATTTGGAGGTACTTCTACTAAACTGTTTTCATTTCATGCTACTTTATAGTTCTACTCCACTACATTTTAGAGGGAATATCGTACTTTTTATTCCACTACATTTATCTAACAGCAACAGTTAGGAGTTAATTTGCAGATTTTTACAAATAAAATGTTTCAGTTTGGAGTAAAAATGATGATTCATTGAAATAAAGTAGTTAAAATTAACGTCACTTTGAGCAGATATAACATTAAAATGCTTTTTACACATGCATGCATCAGTAGGAGATGATGATATGGATAAAATGTTCTTTGTATATATATATATTTCTATGTGGTAAACTCTTTCAACTGAGTTAAAATCAAGGGGTTATCTCCTTGAATGAGAAGTGATGCTTCTGCTGAAGTACCTTAAGCCTGCATTCCTTCTAAAGGCCAGCAGAGGGCAACTCCAAAAGCTCAATTGTATAGAAGTCTATGAGCAAATGACCCCACTCCTCACTTAAATTATTACCCCAGCAAACATTTTCGTAATGAGTTTATGGTCTCAATAGCTAGTTTCAGGTCTTTTTCGATACAGCATGATGTTCATTTTGTAAATTACGATCCCATTTTGAGTAAATGAGGCAATAAAGCAGGGTAAGCTTTCGGACTGTGACCCCTAGAGGGTCCTCAGAGTTACTGCAGACGAGCTGACAAATTATTGTTCAATATATTTTCATAAGTTTTTCTTTATTTAAAAAAAAAGTACCTATGTATGACAATGTACATGAACATTAATCTTACATATTTTGCCTTTTGCAACAACTTACCTTTGTGAAAGTGGAGCATCCTCCTTCACCTACCTGAAAAGCAAACTGCATTAATCAGCATTTTAACAAATGCAAATGCACCCCAATTAGCTGAAAGGCTAGTTTTCATCAGCAGTCCCTTCACCAGCTATAAAAAGGCATCCTCGAAAAATTAAATACAACAATAAGATACAGCATGTAAAACAGGTCAAAACATATTGCATTATAGCAAAAAACACATCACATATAAAACAGTTAAAGACAAAATCCGCTATCACACGTTACAGTTAAATATTACGTGTCAGCTCGAGGCTGATGTGGCCCTCTGCCTGACAACCTCCATCTGCCCAGTTTAATATGCAGCTCAGGTGGAACAGGGACCCTCTGCTAAATATACTGCACGAAACTATCATTCAGTTAAGGGGTCCTTGGCCTGATAAACACTGAAGAACCCTGCTACAGGGAGTGGCTGCTTTGTAACTGACAAGTTGCCACCATGGTGTGGTCTTCGAGTTTTCAGTTAGATTGACCGCTCACTCCTCCCCAGCTCCACCCTCTTGTCCAAACATGGTCGATACTGGCTCCAAAAACAAAAGTAGCAATAGAGTGCACTCAGAAATTTGTTAACATTTTACCACTTACGGTGGGGTTTTTGAAATGGGTTTTTGGTTAGATGCCTAAAATAAGGTCTGTGGTTAACACAAGCTTAAGAGACTTCCCCATTTTGTTCTACGACATAAAATTCGTCAGTAAATTCCCCACTCGTGAACTTTGAAGCTTCTATGCGTCTTAAAAAAAAGGTTGCTGCTAACAAGTGTCTAAATGAGACTACAGAACGTTATCACACCAAGCTGTGCTAAACATGGCTTTACAGTCTTGTTATGGTGGTGATGTTGGGTCATGCAAGCATAGCAGGGGTGGCTGGCCAATAGAGGGCAATAGGGCGCTGCCCCTCCTCGAGCCACAAAAGAAAAAAAAGATGATAATAAATGTATGATTATCATCATCATCATTATTGTCATATATACACACAATATATTAATTATTCTGATAATTTTCACTTGAAACAGCTCGTCCTGCCTCTGAATATCCAGTCAGATGCAGTGTGAAGTCATGTTCCAGCCCTTTGGGGCGATATCAGCCTGGCTGGAAATCGCCCCGACTCACTCTCATAGACTTCCATGTAAAATGCTTTTTTTTCTAAATTCAGGCACTCCAATGCAATCTGTATGGGCTCCGGGAGGGCTTGCCCTAACGTGTTTTCATCATACCTAAACCACCAAGTATCATTCATGTGCTCCTCGGATGGTCCGATTTCCCATGTCGGGAAGTCGTTCTTACTTCATTGTGTGTTCATGAGCATTTAGGTGGTAATGTGGAGACATCATGGACATTACAAAGAAGATGTGTTGTATTTTATCACTCAAAATGTTTAAAAAACACGTCATCAACCGTTACCACTGAAATATTGCTTACCGTGGGAAACTAATTTTTCCGATTATTCCGACATCACATGAGGCAGCGCCACTGCGCAGCGGTCACATTCAAGATCAACATGGCTAACGTTTCCAGCTGATCCAAGAGGGTTTTTTTTAACCATATAGGTTATAAAGGAATGACACACAGTGCGCCCAAATTCACACCTGTTCGTTCCTCTCTATGGATTTTCTCCGCGACCATTAGCGAGAAGCCACTCATATCACATGAAACAGCGGAAGCAGCTTTGTCTGACACTTGTCGGTAGTCCAATGTTTTCACAGCGAAAAAAAAATGCTAAAGTTACACTAAAATGATGTATAACAGAGCTTTCATACAGCTTTGCACACACATTACTCTTGGATGGATTACTCACGAATGCAGGGTTGCACAGAAATGCCACGCATATCACATGAAAGCGCAGGAGCAGAGCTTTCATGTGATACCACACACATCATTGTCATCCCATCACGCTATACATACAGATCAATTGTCCACAAAATGAAAACCTGACAAATTTCTTTACAATCCATTATACAGATCTTGTTATCAGTCACTTCATATAGTGAGGAATATCGTATCTTACCACGTCTTAGGCTTGTGTGTGTTTCTCCCTGTCTATCCACATTTGTAGTCCAGCTTTCAAGATGCAAATATCTCCATATTGTCCAGTTGACACTCCATCAAACTTTGTATGACAAGACCAGCCACTTCACCTTTGCGCACCCAGACAACTGTAGCCTAATTATGCATGCATGACGGGGCCGTAGTCACCATATACATTGAGGGGGACATGTGCCCCCCCCCAATGCCCAAAATGCCCCCCCAATATATAACTGAAACTGAAAAACAACAACAAAAAATGTTCAGGTCAAAGAGCAGTGATACTATGTGATGTGCATTGTATTAAGTTGTAGGGTATGCCTGCATTTATTTCTTTAATCAGAACACAAAATTAATTTCCACTTAGCCATAATAAAATGTTTTCTGATTAAGACTGACAATGACTCAGTGAATACCTTACTCAGTTTTATTTGATTAATGGTAAAACAGGTCTCTGTTTACATTCAAAGGTATTTGTGTGGGCAAACTGATGAAAATTAGTCTGTTGATGACCACAGTGGATTGTTCAGTCATTGCAGAGCCAAATTAATTCAAATTTACCCATTGAACGGGTCACCTCAGCCATCATCACAACAATTGCCCCCCCCGAGAAATTTGGCAGGAGCCGCCACTGAAGCATAGTGTAGTTTGTTTACAGCCTAATGCTAGCTTTTTACTTCTGGTGATTGCATTTAGGCCTCAATAATCATGAAAGTGGTGTTAATAAGTGACGATATCTTGCTGAACAAAATGTGTAAGTATCATAAACGTTTGCTTGCCACAGAGCTTATTTTCGGCAGTAATCCAAAAGCCAGTGGAAAAATCCAATTGCTGTTTTGATAAGAGAACCAGTGTGATCCGCATCAACCTACAGAAAAACGTTATCCCTGGGGTCAGTCTGTGGTTAAAACACTAAACTCAAAGCTTCAAAACAGTAGTCCTCAAACCAATCAGTGATTATGTCCACTTCACTTATTTTGTTAAGTCTTTGGTTAAAATTGAGAAACCCTGTATTGATAAATTAAGCAGATCAGTGTGTCAGTTTTTTGTTAATCCAGTGGAATAAATATATAAATGATTTAAGTACATAACCATATTGATGTAAAAAAAATCCTGCAAATGTTGGAATTTGCAGTGTGGCTTGCAATAGTGAAATACAACACGATATCTGGAATATAAAGATACTTTTACCATATTGCCCAACCATGTAAATTAGTGATAGTAGTGTACATACTGTAGTACAACATAAGGTAGTAACAACCAGCACGCTATCATGCACATACTGTCTCGTCACATCATCAGAGACATTGGATAACATCAACATACGTATTACCCAGCAATCATCATTGCAAATCTGTTTATACAAAAAAAATCAAAGAAAATGAGAAGTTATTAATTTAATTTAACAATATTAATATTTGACTTATAGAATATTTGAATCATAGAATGGTGATTTACAGTTACAGAATAGACTCTGTAGCTCCTCTTAAAAAGAAGTTAACAAAGCAAAGAAAGTTTGCTCCTTGGTATAACTCTCAAACCCGTAGGTTAAAACAAATATCGCGAAAATTTGAAAGGAATTGGCGATTAACCAAACTGGAAGAATCTCGTTTAATCTGGACAGACAGTCTCAAAACTTATAAGAGGGGCCTCCGCAATGCCAGAGCAAACTATTACTCAGCATTAATAGAAGAAAACAAGAACAACCCCAGGTTTCTTTTCAGCACTGTAGCCAGGCTGACTGAGAGTCAAAGCTCTATTGAGCCTTGTATTCCTTTAGCCCTTAGCAGTAATGATTTTATGAGCTTTTTTAATGACAAAATTCTAACTATTAGAGGCAAAATTCATGACCTCCTGCCCTCAGATGGTAGGCCTACCTATCTAACCTCAAACACAGCTGTAGAATCTAATATATATTTAGATTGCTTCTCCCCAATTTCTCTTCAAGAATTGACCGCAGTGATTTCTTCATCTAAATCATCAACGTGTCTCTTAGACCCCATCCCAACTAGGCTACTTAAGGAGGTCTTTCCTTTAGTTAACACTCATATATTAGATATGATCAATATATCCCTATTAACAGGCTATGTACCACAGTCTTTTAAGGTAGCTGTAATTAAACCTCTCCTAAAAAAGCCCACCCTGGATCCAGAAGTGTTAGCCAACTATAGACCAATATCTAATCTTCCCTTTATGTCAAAGATCCTTGAGAAAGTAGTCGCAGACCAGCTGTGTGATTTTCTCCAGGATAATAATTTATTTGAGGAATTTCAGTCAGGATTTAGAGTGCATCATAGCACTGAGACAGCACTAGTTAAAATTACAAATGACCTTCTGATTGCTTCAGACAAAGGACTCGTCTCTGTTCTTGTTTTATTAGATCTTAGTGCGGCGTTTGACACAATTGACCATAAAATTCTACTGCAGAGACTGGATCACTTGATTGGCCTAAAAGGTTCAGCACTAAGCTGGTTTAAATCTTATTTATCTGATCGTTTTCAATTTGTTGACGTTCGTAATGAATCATCCTTACGTACCAAAGTTTGTTTTGGAGTTCCGCAAGGTTCTGTGCTCGGACCAATCCTATTTACTCTATATATGCTTCCTTTAGGTAACATCATTAGAAATCACTCTATAAATTTCCATTGTTATGCGGATGATACACAGTTGTATTTATCGATGAAGCCAGAAGAAAGTAATCAATTAACTAAACTCCATAACTGCCTTAAAGACATAAAAAAATTGGATGAGCACCAATTTCCTGATGTTAAATTCAGACAAAACTGAAGCTATTGTTCTTGGCCCCAAACAACTCAGAGACTCTTTATCTGATGACATAGTTTCTCCAGATGGCATTGCTCTGGCCTCTAGCACTACCGTAAGAAACCTCGGAGTAATATTTGATCAAGATTTGTCTTTTAATTCTCATTTAAAGCAAACCTCACGGACTGCATTTTTTCATCTGCGTAATATTGCGAAAATTAGGCCTATCCTGACCCGAAAAGATGCAGAAAAATTGGTCCACGCTTTTGTTACCTCAAGGCTGGATTACTGTAACTCTCTATTATCAGGTAGCTCTAGTAAGTCCTTAAAAACTCTCCAGCTAATTCAGAATGCAGCAGCTCGTGTACTAACAGGAACTAAGAAACGAGATCATATTTCTCCTGTTTTAGCTTCTCTGCACTGGCTCCCTGTAAAATCCAGAATTGAATTTAAAATCCTACTGTTAACTTATAAAGCTCTAAATGGTCAAGCTCCGTCATATCTTAGAGAGCTCATAGTGCCATATTATCCCACCAGAACACTGCGCTCTGAGAACGCAGGGTTACTCGTGGTCCCTAAAGTCTCCAAAAGCAGATCAGGAGCCAGAGCCTTCAGCTATCAGGCTCCTCTCCTGTGGAATCATCTTCCTGTTACGGTCCGGGAGGCAGACACCGTCTCCACATTTAAGACTAGACTTAAGACTTTCCTCTTTGATAAAGCTTATAGTTAGGGCTGGCTCAGGCTTGCCCTGTACCAGCCCCTAGTTAGGCTGACTTAGGCCTAGTCTGCCGGAGGACCCCCCTATAATACACCGGGCTCCCTCTCTCTCCCTCTCTCTCTCTCTCTCTCTCTCTCTCTCTCTCACTCTCATCCTATTACTGCATCTTGCTAACTCGGCCATTCTGGATGTCACTAACTCGGCTTCTTCTCCGGAGCCTTTGTGCTCCACTGTCTCTCAGAATAACTCATACCGCAGCGGTGCCTGGACAGTGTGACGTGTGTGGTTGTGCTGCTGCCGTGGTCCTGCCAGATGCCTCCTGCTGCTGCTGCCATCATTAGTCATTAGTCATACTTCTACTGTTATTATACACATATGACTATTGTCACACATGTATACTGTCAGATATTAATACATACTTTCAACATATTGTACCACAGTAGCCAGAACTATAACTATAATATTATTACTTTCATTAATGTTGTTGTAAGCTACTGTCATTACCTGCATCTCTCTCTCTCTCTCTCTCTCTCTCTCTCTCTCTCTCTCTCTCTCTCTCTCTCTCTCTGTCTCATTGTGTCATATGGATTACTGTTAATTTATTATGCTGAACTGTTCTGTATGACATCTATTGCACGTCTGTCCGTCCTGGAAGAGGGATCCCTCCTCAGTTGCTCTTCCTGAGGTTTCTACCGTTTTTTTTTCCCCGTTAAAGGGGTTTTTTTGGGGGGAGTTTTTCCTTATCCGCTGTGAGGGTCTTAAGGACAGAGGGATGTCGTATGCTGTAAAGCCCTGTGAGGCAAATTGTGATTTGTGATATTGGGCTTTATAAATAAAATTGAATTGAATTGAATTATAGAATAAGCATATCATTTTGTTATAGATCCTATTGACTGTTTTAGAAATAAAGATGACAGAGACAGGTTTGCCTTTTTCAAGGACATATTTAGCAAATGGCACTGCTTTTAATTTAATGAGAGTTCTTCTTTGAACACAGGCATATTTTCAAGGTGGCAATCACTCATAATGGGCCCATTCTCCACCCAGTGCATTCTTTGAGGGCCCACTTTCCATGGGCCCCCCACCTCATGAGCCCTGGTGCAACCGCACTGCCTGCACTTATATTTATGCCCTTGCTGTAGTAACAAAACAGTCACAGGGAGCTTTTCTGCTACATATTAATTGTTACTTTAGGTACTGTGATACTTGTTGCTGAATGTATTTTTGATATTTTTACTCAAGTAAATGATCTAAAGACTTCTTTATTTGTCATTAAGAAGAAGGTATAAATGTTATAAGTATTGACACAATTTCAGCTTTAAGTCCAAGGGGACTTGAGAAACCACTAGAGGGAGCAACAACAAACAAATGCAAAGTAGTGAGGATGTGGTGTCAGGGTTTATGTCATCCTCACTCACTGTCTGCGGTTCCCAGCATCAACAAAGGCTTCATTGTGTGTTCATTCTTTTGGTCATCAAAATGATCATGGTGGCGTTAAAGAATTCAGCCAGATAGTTTACAGTTGTTAGATCAGACATGTCTGCACTAAGACTGGTTATAAACCGGAGGAGTACAGCAGAAAAAATACTCTTCCTTCTGTTTTATTTCTCTGGATCATGCCATGCTCATCAAGTGCTTTTTTCTGTCTTAACCTCTCCTCTTGCAATCTGATTCTGTCTTCTCACTGAAAGCAGCCGGCTGAAGATGAATACAAGTGGCTGAGGGAAGACAATGTCTGCAGAGCCTCTTCAGATGGATATTGACCAAAAGGGGAAAAAGCTGATGGAATTCCATTGACCTATGGCAAACTGCTCCGTGTTACACAACCAGATCAATGTCCTCTCTCCCTCTTTTCTCCATTCACCTCTCTCTGGGGGACTTTTAATGCTCAAACTTGTTCTCGCTGGGGAACCGAGGCGGGAGGGGGGGAGCACCTGAAAACGTTGACAGATGTGTGAGAAAGTGTTCTGTGAAGCTCCTCAGGATTGTTGGTAAGTGCGTTTGATCTGCAAGATTGACGGACGGCGAGCCAAGGTTTCAGCTGCTGTTGTATATTCCTCCTCCGACTTCAGAGGGAATGTAAGAAATAGAGAGATTCTGTGATGTGGAGGATCCTGCGCAGATGCTGCATATGCTTCTCTCGCTCTGAGACACATTTTGTATTCATGCTGTTGACGCGCTACCTTTATGTTCTGTGACCAAGGTCAGTGGTTGAAAATATCTGATTAAATCCCTCTGGTTGATTTGTGATTCTGAATTTTATAAGGACAAGCATGCCGGGTCAGAATCCCTGACTTACAACAGGCACAACAAAGATGATGTCAGTGTTTCATGTCTGCCGTGGTGAGGAATCTGTCAGGCAGGCCTGAAGTTGAGTGGAGGAGTTTGATGAGTCAGACATTTGTTTGATCAATATATTCTTATGATCATATTCTTATGTTCAGCATATTCTCATTTCATTTGAATACAGGTACATGCGCAGTCCACAGTCGCTTTTTCAAATCCATCATCCACTAAAAAATGTTATGTATAGAAACCAATATGTTTTATTAATCAATTGGATGTGAAAATTCACAATACAAGACAAAATATAAAGACACATTTCCCCTCTTGCTTCTCTCTGCTGGAGTTCCCTCCCTAAACTGTTAATAGACAGCTATCCTAGACTGGTGACCTTTTGATTGCGTCTTGCGTTTGGCGCCGCGGCTACCTGGCTCATGAAATGAAACTGTGCAGCTATTAAATTGCACTCTGCTGCATGTACAGTATTATCGTCGCTGTTGTGCATTTCTTGATAGGCTAACGTTACCCTCTCTTTGTCTTGGCAGATTACAAGAAGGACAGTTTGCCTCCATATATTTTCATTTCTTTTATCTTGCTGTCCCGTCTGTCCACCTCTGCCCTGTTCCTCTCTCTTTTTGCGGATGTAGGTGTCCCGCAGGTCACATTTACTTCCTCTTGGTCAAACAACTCAATAAAGGCTCTTTATGGGTGCACAAAAACACAGGAAATTGAACCTGGTATGAAAACAGTTACAGATGACAAATACAGAGTTGGTGTGCAAAGGCCTTAAGAGTCTTCAGCCCTGCTAGTTGCTTTGTGAGGCTGTGACACTCGTGAAGGAAGCAAAAATGTTGGATAAAGTTGAGGTCCAAATTTGTTGTCATAATTTGCCAAGGATCGGTGTTGCAATAACGGACTTTGCAAGTCATTTGTGGGAGAGTGGTGAAAACACTGAAGTCTTAATGTGAGATTTTATCACATGTAGTGTTGATTGAGCAAAGAAATTTGATAGAGAGATAAGAAAGACACACTTTATCTTCTCTGAGACACAGCATAATGTAGTTATAATATACGCTCACTGGCCACTTTATTAGGTACACCTTGCTAGTACTGGGTTGGACCCCTTTTGCCTTCAGAACTGCCTTAATTCTTCATAGCACAGATTCAACAAGGTGCTGGAAACATTCCTCAGAGATTTTGGTCCATATTGACATGATAGCATCACACAGTTGCTGCAGATTTGTCAGCTGCACATCCATGATGTGAATCTCCCGTTCCACCACATCCCAAAGGTGCTCTATTGGACTGAGATCTGGTGACTGTGGAGGCCATTGGAGTACAGTGAACTCATTGTCATGTTCAAGAAACCAGTTTGAGATGATTTGAGCTTTGTGACATGGTGCGTTATCCTGCTGGAAGTAGCCATCAGAAGATGGGTACACTGTGGTCATAAAGGGACGGACACGGTCAGAAACAATACTCAGGTAGGCTGTGGTGTTTAAACCATGCTCAGTTGGTACTAAGGGGCCCAAAGTGTGCCAAGAAAACATCCCCCACACCATTATACCACCAGCAGCAGCCTGAACCGTTGATACAAGGCAGGATGGATCCATGCTTTCATGTTGTTTACACCAAATTCTGACCCTACCATGTGAATGTGGCAGCAGAAATCCAGACTCATCAGACCAGGCAACGTTTTTCCAATCTTCTATTGTCCAGTTTTGGTGAGCCTGTGTGAACTGTAGCCTCAGTTTCCTGTTGTTAGCTGACAGGAGTGGCACCTGGTGTGGTCTTCTGCTGCTGTAGCCCATCTGCTTCAAGGTTGGACGTGTTGTTGGTTCAGAGATGGTCTTCTGCAGACCTTGGTTGTAACCAGTGGTTATTTGAGTTACTGTTGCCTTTCTATCATCTTGAACCAGTCTGGCCATTCTCCTCTGACCTCTGGCATCAACAAGGCATTTTGGCTCACTGGATATTTTCTCTTGTTCGGACCATCCTCTGTAAACCCTAGAGACGGTAGTGTTTCTGAAATACTCAGACCAGCCCGTCTGGCATCAACAACCATGCCACGTTCAAAGTCACTTAAATCACCTTTCTTCCTCATTCTGATGCTCAGTTTGAACTTCAGCAGGTCGTCTTGACCATGTCTACTTGCCTGAATGCATTGAGTTGCTGCCATGTTATTGGCTGATTAGCTATTTACATTAACAAGCAGTTGAACTGGTGTACCTAATAAAGTGTATACGGTAGTAGTTGACATTTCTAGACAGGTTGGCCATCACCATAAAATCTTAGTTTAGTGTGTTAACATGCCGGAGCTGAAATTTCTTTTTTGCAGGTGTTTGGTCAATTTGAAATTTTGACCTGATGATAGTGTTTGATATAAAATCAGAGGATTGCCAGAGTCATCATGATTCATCCTTTGGGGATCTCAAATGTCTGTGCAAAATTTCATGCCAATTAATCCAGTCATCAAAGAGGAAGAACAACAGACTGACACTGTAAGCCCTGGTCCCTGAAGCCAGATATATTAAAAAAAATATCCAAAAGCCACAGACTTTGAATGTCACCTTGAATATTTCTTACTTTCTAATCAGGAAGATCTAAGCAGATCCCGCCTGAATTTAACTGGAGAGCTCAAGTCTAAAAACAAGTTTCATGTTTATCTAACTGCGCAAAATAGAGTCACAAAGGTTTCTACAGGATCAGAGTATGAAACCAACAAATATAAGAAAAACAAAAACAGAATGACTTTTCAACTGTTAAAAAAAGAGAACAGAAAGTGCTCCACCGAATGAGAAAGGACCTTAAATGGTCATGTTTCAATTAGTGAAAAGATTGTATTATCATTCTCCAGGTGAGAAGCAATATATCAGCCGTGCAGGTCATTGGATTTCAAGACTCGCGGGTGAGGGGATTTGGTCAATCATGAAACAGCCAATTGATTTTCCTCTCTTTATTTGCAGAACTTGGCACAAGGCAGAGAGAAATTTCCCCTCCCTGGGCACGCTGATTGAATGTAATTTTGTCTTTACACAGCGAGCACACTTACCACCTGTTTTCTATTTTCTTGGGTTGACATTTGGGGATATGAGATACGTTTGTGAAATGCCTGAGAAAGCCCAAATAGTATAGAAAACAGTGTGGTTTGACTTGGAAGGGTGTAGTTCCTGTGATAAATGTTACTGGAGTGTTATGAGGAGATTATATGGAGAAATGTTTGAAGTGTGCTGAATGTCAGATCAAACCAGTCTTTATTTGTAAAGCAACTTTTCTTTAATGCGTTCAGACTCTCCCTCTGTTCAAGGCCAACATCTAGAATTGTAGAAACTATTGAATGGGGGTTTGAAAAATGAGATTCAGACAATAAGACTCACACTTAAAGCACTGGTTCTTGTCAGTAATAAACTGCACATTATTAATAGCAATAGCATTTATTCAGAGTATTAGATAAATGCCAAATAATTCACCTTTAAATATTCTAATATACAATAATATCAATGAATAGCTGACAGCAATAGCAAATAGCTGACAGTCATGGACAGACTATAAGACAATGGGCCATAGGACACAGAAATGTAAAAGTCCCTTCAACCCGTTTTGCGTTTCTTTGTGGTTTGTTTGCGTCCCTTTGTAGTTGGTTTGCATCTCATTGTGATTATTTGTGTCTCTTTGTGGTTGCTTCTCTTGTCTTTGCAGTTGGTTGCATCTCTGTGGTAGTTTTGCATCTCACTGTGGTTGTTTTATATATCTTTATAGTCCTTTTGAATCTCTTTGTGTTTGTTTCCCATCCCTTTGCAGTCATTTTGCATCCTTTTGTGTTTGTTTTGCATCCCTTTGTAGCTATTTTGCATGTCTTTATGGACATTTTGCATCTCCTGGACATTTTGTGGCTCTTTGTAGTTTGCTCTCACTTTGTGTCTCTAGGATTTTTGTTAAACTTTGTAGTTATTTAGCATTATATTGTTGTTTTGTGTCTCTTTATGGTCATTGTGCACCTCTGTGTAGTTGTGTTGCATCTCTTTGCAGTTGTTTTGCATCTCTTTGTAGTCATTTTGTGTCTCTTTGTGGTTGTTTTCTATATCTTTGTAGTCATTTCGCATCTCTCTTGTTTTAAGTCTCTTTGTAGTCATTTTGCATCTCTTATTGGACATTTTTTGTCTCTATGTGGTTGTTTTCCATGTCTTTGTAGTCATTTTGTGACTCATTGCAGGTGTTTTGCATCTCTGTAGTCATTTTGTGTCTCCTTGTGGATATCTTTTGTCTCTTTTGCACCTTTTTTTAGTCGATTGACATGTCTTTGTAGCTGGTTTGCACCTTGTGGTATTTTTGTGTCTAGTAATTTTGTTCAACTTTGTAGTTATTTAGTATAATATTGTCATTGTTTTGTGTCTCTTTATGGTCATTGTACACCTCTGTGTAGTTGTGTTGCATCTTTTTGTAGTTGGTTTGTGTCACTTTGTGGTCATTTGGTATTTCTCTGTATTAATTTTGGTTCATTTTTTGGTTCTTTTTTGTCCCCTAATGTTCATTTTGTGGCTCTTTTACATTCTTTTTGCATCTCTTTGTATTGGTGTTGCATTGCTTTGTGGTAATTTTGTGTCTTGAAGTTGCTTTGCATCATATTATGGTTTTTGTGCATCATTATGTGGTTGATTTTTCATCCCTGAGGTCATTTGATTGACTTTCCAACGAGAAATGTGAGCAGCCATCTCATACAGAGGCTCTGATACTAATAAGTCAACTACCTATTACCTTCTTACTGTGGTAAAGGGGGCATCAGAGGGGACCTGTGCCATCCCTGGCCACCCCTCTGGTGCCACCTCTGTCAACATCCCTTAAGAAGGACCCACAGTTTAATTAGAATATCATTAATATGTGTTTTGTTTTCCATTGACCTGGAACAGGAGTGTGTTCAGCAGCATGACACCACTACCAGGGGACGAGCCAACACATGGTTTCAATATGCGGCAGCTCTGCTTGTTTTAATCAAGACAACTCAGTTATGTTGTAACGTGATACTTGAGTGATTTCACATGACGTTTAGCTTTGATTCGAACCATATGCAGTGTGTACACAGAGAACATTTGTTGTGTGTCAGGAGAACTAACCAGTGTTATGTCTTTTGGGCGAGAGAAAGAATGTTTTCCTGCAAGCAGCCTAACACTGCCGTATAACTCCAGCGTTAGAAGCAAATGGGGCTGTTTAAAAAAAAAACTACTCCCAGTAACAGAACACATTAAGAGCTATTCTAGGGTTCTGCTCTTTGGGGAGATTCTGGGTCTGGAGCCCGATGTTTGAAAATCCTGCTCTCTATCAATATCCATATGGTTCACTGCTGCCTATGGAAAGGCACATGCCTGCATAATCCCACACACGTGTGCTTGCATGGACACTTCCACGTGTACTCACATGAACACAGAAAAACACAAAGCAAGCCATGAACCCAGTGTGCATGCCACAAACACACAGAGGTTTGCACACACACTCACAGAGGGAGTGAGGGCTATCTGTGGGCCCAGTCATGCTTCACCCATGCAGAGGTGTCTGTTAGCAGTGGGAGTTATCATTGGCCATGGAGGCTTATTCCTCTGCCAGGGGAGACCATGCCAGGAAATGACTGATAACAGAGCACAGCAATGACTGGCTCGCGCAGCAGCAGCACATGTACACCCTGGCAGAGATGAAGGAATGATGGGAATATGTGCACATGCATCATAAAGTACAGCTCGAGCCCTCCCTCCTTTAGCCTTTCCACTAATGACGTGTGTTTACGTTCCATTAGCTCCGAAAGGGTAAACAGGATTGAGGGAGCAGCTCACTCAGAGGTAAAACCACATATTTCTGATCTAATATCTTAAACATTATTTGTTGCAACGTCAAGCTGCAAAATGAAAACGCTCATAGACATAATAAGCATGGAGGAAAATTGATGATTTGTGTGATCGCCCGAGAGAGAATCATAACTTTGAGTCATATGCTGTGGTATTTAATTTAGGTGATTCAATTTATCCTCTGTAATGCCGTCATCTACTGCCAAAATCGTTCTCTATTTGTGCAGGGGAAATGGGAAGGGTCTCAAGATCCTTCACATTTCTTGACAGCTGAAGGACTGGGATTTTTTTTTATTTGACTTGAGAGTTTTGTCTTTTTTTTCTTAACGGAAATGCTCATGAGGTTAATTAAGCACTCCAGAATGCTTCAAAAATACTGGAGAGCAACTGGGTGAAACAAGGACTCTGGATATTTTCAGAAAGTAATTTAAAACTTGCATCACCATGAGGCCACACAAATCTTGGATTCAGTTTGTGAAAACTGTGGTGTGGAAAATAAGGAATAGTTCAAGTATTTGAATTTGGATGGTGCTGTGGTTTAGCCTTCCCAACCTTAGAAGTATAAGAACAGGGTAAGGGGTGGATTTTTTTAAAATTATTTTTTAGCATTTTTTAACATGTTGCAAAGGGCCAGAGTTGGAATCAAACCTGCTGTTGCTCTACTAGGTCAGCTAGTGGGCACCCCATGCCGGATTTTAACTGTTTATTGGCTCTACTGTAAACTGAAATCGTTGGCATGGCTGGCTATCTAGCTTACTACCTTCTGTACTGTAGATTTAAGTGTATTACCTTCAAGAATAAAGACTATTACTAACTACATAAGTTTGTGAGGTTACAGGTTATGTAATAAAAAGAAGTCCTGTTCATGACTGACACATACACTGTTTTTCCCCATAGTTTTTCCCCCCGAATGCTCTGGCAACCACAGCTAACATTACCCAAGACAGTATTTAGCCGTGTTTCCACCAAACACTTTCAGTGTGGTACATTTAGAACCAAAAGAAACCCTTCAGACATGCTACCTAGACCCTATGTCCACTTAGTGTTTCCACTGCAAACAGTACTCTTTCATGTGGGCGAGGTTGTTGTCACTCACTGCTCCCTCCAGCACTCGCTGTATTTTCTCCTTTATCAGTCTGCACCTCGTTTATCATCCACAGAACAGGGCTGCATGCCAACATTTTCAGAGCAAAATAGAATAGGCTGCAGTGAGAGTCTTTCTCGATGGGATATGTAAAAATAGCAGCTTTGTGCATTTAGTCCTTCTCAGGCAAGCTCAGGGGTGTATTGTCGCCGTAGCCCACAGGAACAATGCTCAGCGATGCTTTCTTTTTCTTCGAGTGAGGATTAGGATATATGCAGCTCACATAATCCGGTTGAAATGAATTTGTTTTTTAAACACTTGAAGATCCACTCATTACTAAAAGTGTATGCCATATAAAAACTAAAGTAATGGTCAGAGTTGTCACAGTTAAATTTAAGGTGGGCTGATGGATTTCCATGTTCAGTCAGCCCAATTAATTAAGTTATTTTTTTCTTAGACTAACAGCTGTTGCTAGAGGCAGCAAAACATCCTTTCATTTTACATTCATACTGTAGTTTACTAATGTATGTAAAACTCTCCACAGTATGAACAGTGGCTACATGAGCTTCAAGACCAGCCACAACTCCACCTTTTAGTACCTGATCTGTGTGCTAGGTACCCCAACAGAGGGGGGACCGAAACGGTTCCATTGGTACCATCTACAACTTTTCACAGTGGAAACGGGAAAAAAGCGTACTGAACTGAACTGTATCGTATCAGACTGCTCAGTGGAAACGGGGCTTTTGTTTTGCAAAACCCATAGTTCCTCATCCTGAACACATTTTCTCTTGTAATGTTAAAACAAACAATCATGTATGCTCAAAGTCAAACAGGATAATGTTAAAATAATGTGAGATAAATTTTCACACACAGATGCAGCCACCAAGAATTTCCCCTACCAACTGAAGAACTTTCAGCTGCCAGTTTCCTACCACTGGGAATCTCCCTCCCTCCTACTGTTTTCTGACAAGGTGTGTCCAGACTCCACGGTAAACACACCCATTAATTTAACTGCAGGGTGTCACTATGTATCATGCCTCTACATTTAGGCCAAACCACACTGTAAAACAAGAACAATGCTGGTTCTTTATATCCATGTTTTACTACATGGATCATGAGATCATGATGAGGATGGTAACTATTCCCCTGGGACATGTAGCTTTAGCCTCAGTCTGTTTGTATCATATCATGTAACCATCAATGGCAAGACTTCTTTCACAAAATACTTGCTAAAGCTAGAAACATTAAGAAGTCAGCAGGGAAGAGATTTAACCAACTCAGAGTTTAATTAGCTGGCTAGCTACAGAAGGTTTCCTTTGTCTTCATGTTTGAAATCATAAATCTATTTATTCAGAGTGTTGATTCTGCTGCTCTTATCATTGTAAACCATAGTGCAATGTCAGAATATAGCTTTAATAGGCATAACAACAGTATGGCTGGGCATGCTGTCTGAGTTTAGGCTGTTTCTAAACCGATTTTTGAGCCACATAATGTATTTCAAAGTTGGGCCACATTTCAGCTTCTTCAGGCGTTGTTTGCAGTGCAGTACAGTAAGTGCAAGGACTGATCAACTGCTCCTGACCGGCTGTTGGAAATTCAGATGAATTTCTGATGTGTCAGAATTTTGGTCACCATTGCCAGGCTCTCACACAGATGAAGCAGAGCCACAAGTCAGTTCCCCAAGATCAGTGACTTCTTTTTTCTCACTGCACCTGTGCAATGTGGCAAACTGACCATCTGAAAGTGCCGTGAAAACATGCAGGTCATGTGGATGGAAAATGTGGAGGCCAGGTTGGTCGAGCTTGTTTCCTCCTCCTTTTACGACCAATGTGAACAAGAGAAACTTTGGCAATACTGCATTACTGTGAACCCTACTGGTGTAACGTTACAGACCTCTTGCAAACTTGTACTTGCCCAATCGGCCACAGTGGAGTTGGAATTTCACAACATTTCTAAAACTGGCTCAAACTGAATATTGTATGCCCATCTTAAAGGAGACAGGGCTTAGAGTAACTCAGTTGTCTTCAAATTCACTCAATCTGCTTTATTGGCTGCTAATATTTAAAGCTTAACCTTATTTGTACCATTTTACCAGGTGTCCCAAATTTCCTGACTTCACCCTATAGTTTTCTTGAACTTCCATAGAAGACAGTCACAGACATTTTCTTGTCTCTTGTCCACAAGCTGCCAAAACATTGTCAAGTTAGTACAAGTGATGACCAATTTGCAAGATTCTTTTTTTTTTTTGTCCAAGTGAAGATATACCGTAAAACTAGTCTGATTGCAAAATAAAAAAGGCTGCTTGAGAGGACGTTTTCAACCAACATATGGTCATAATGGAGGTCATCCTTATGTTCCCAGGGTCCTGTGTCTCATGATATAAACGGATATTGTAAGACACTGGAAAGGGTTAGCTCCGCGCTCAAAGTGCAAAAGAACAAAGGGATACAGACCTGCAGCTTGAATCGTAAAAATATGACCAGCCACTGTGGAGTTATCAATGTTTTAAATCAAGAAAACTCTCCTGCCCACAATTATGAGGGCTCAGGTCTCAAGTATATAAGGAGTATAACATCAGTAAGCTGTAGAGGGTGATTTTAACACTGACCCAGGGAAACATTGCAGTGAACTCAAGACCCTTTGAAAGGTCTCTTTAATGTGTCATATAATGAACTGGGGAACATGGAGACCCTGGATACATTGATACGCTCCCGTGCTAACATAAGCTTAATTAGCTAACTGAGCTAAATACAGCAAACGACGGCAACAGTCATTTCAGCCAGTAAAAAATCAACAATTGCCAGCTGGAAAACCTCACTTTTATCTACCACTCTACAAAAATCAAGGACCCATTACTTAAAACTGAACACGGCAAGGCTCAACTTATGGTTTGCTATGGGTCAGGTAGGTGTAAGGTTCTTGTAACTGCTGCACAGCGGGAGACAAGTACCCTTGGTTCTATGAGATTAGATGAACGTACCTTTTGAATATGTTAGTAAACGGTGAAAGGTATGGTGCCAACCCAGGGTGACTCTTTCAGTCCAGTTTTGTCTTGTAATGGAAATGAATTAAACTGTTCATTATCAGACACAACCTTTGGTCAAAGTCAAAACCCTTTAGATATCCTCATGAATAGCCATACCCCTTAATGGCGCCCCCTACACCCACCTGCATTTCAAACATAGTCAGTTTGCCTTTTAGTGTTGTATTAAATGGACAGAGACCAGCACTTTGATGATATATAAAAAATGATAGATTCACTTTGGTTCAGTTTAATCAAAGACGCTTGTCAAGGCTGCAGATAAGATGTACAGATTTCTGAGAATCCTTTTATTTACCCTGTAAATCCTTGTTTCAAGGTTACTGACATCATAAAGAAGAAGCGTTACCGGCATTCAGCACTGAATAAAAAGCTTCCTGCAAATGCAATGGCATGGTGTGGTCTATTCTGTTCAGTGTTTTTGTCTTTTATAGCTGTGAGTGATGCTTGGAGTGGCATTCAGAGCGTGGTGTGCAGTCCTGTAATATACCAGATGCTGCACCATGACAAAGAGATTCACAAGTACATATCCAAGCAAACATGAAATAAAGACGAACTGTATGTGTTGCGTTTTGTTTTGAAAAACCCTGTAGCCCATTGAACAAAACTCCACACTATTCCCACCATCTGGATGAAAGAATTCTCTGTTTGCTGCATGATAAAACAGATGGTATTTCTTAATCCAGGTAGATGGAAATGATCCATGCTCTTGTTGTAAAACACAAGCACAATATTAATTTGTACAATAAATATTAGAGGGAATCATTAATATGTGCAAATATTACTGATAGCATTGTACAATTTGAGCAAGCAGATATGTCAGTTAGCCGCCAGCTTTGTTTGGAAATAAAGATACAAGTGAGAAACTAGTTAAAAATCTTCTTCATTAAATATTTTTTCAACCTAAAGGTCAGAAAAGTCCTTGAGGATTTTTTCGAAATACCTTCAGAACAGCAGTAACTTGGCTTAAAAAAAAGACTGTATATAGCTAAAGGAAATTTAGATGCTCAGCTCTGTGACTCAAATGTAAAGGCTAGGCTAACAAATAAACACTGTGTGTGTGTGTGCGTGTATGCAATCCTATGCAAAAGAAAGAAAGACAGAGTGGGTGCATGTGTTATTTCTGCCGGGCTTCACACATTGAGTGGACAAACAATCTATTCCAATTAAAGCGAGCTGCAGCCCTGGCGACTGCAGAAGGGGCTGTACTCCATCGGATCACATCATCCTTTGAAAAAAAAAAAAACAGATTGGCTGATTGTGATTTGAAGGGAAACAGGGCCCTTCAGGAACGACTAGTGTGGGCTGGCAGCAGGGATGGAGGTGGGGGTGGTGGCAGACTGGCTCCAAGTTAGTCCAGAAAGTTCCACGGCAAATAGTGTTACAGCCGAAGTGGAGGAAAGGGAGGAGGAGGGGGAGGCGCCCAGGAGGAGGGCAAGGCCATTAATCCTGGTTGTAGCCCTGGTTTACCGCTCTTACTGCATGTGGGGCGAGGAGGCAAATTAATTATGTGGCTGAGATTAATTAGGTGATGTTAAGGGAAATGTGTGACTGTAAAACTTTAGAGGGCTGCACAGCTGACTAGACTAATGGGGCGTTCATGAACTCTTAATAGATGCTACTCTGATGTTGAGAAGTGTGTAAGTGGAGCAGAGAGAGACAGCCAGGAAACTAAAGACAGACACAGTGAGAGCAGAGAGAGGATGTGTCCTTGCTTCATCTATAGAAGCACCTGCACAAGCTTGAGCTAAAGCCTTATATTATCTCCAAGTACATTTTTATCTCCCCTGTGTTCTTCAAGCTCCTATAATCAATATCTTTATATTAACAGTGCTTCAAATGACTAATGTGAAAGAGGTCGTAGAGATGAACCCACAGAGAATTATCCCCCACTCTGCAGCTCTTCCCAGAGCTTTTTAGCATCTTTAAGCTGTCAGCTTGTTTTGTTTATTGCCTGAATCTTTTCTGTTTGGTTTACCTTCATCAGTGTTACCTGTTACTAACCTGCGCTACCTGTCTGGCACCACACTGTAGACAGACAAAGTTAGAATAGTTTGCAGCAGTGGAGGAAGTATTCAGATACTTTACGATCTCCGAAGTTGTCGAAATCCAACCATGGGCATTGACATGTGGCGTCAGAAACCAGTGAAAAAAGGTGTCCTTTAACGTCAGCATGATATGTGGCCGGTTGCTGTTATAGTTTCACTGCATGTGGCGGCATCAGGGAAACGCGGCAGGACAAGGACAAAACTTAAAGGCGGTAAAAGTCCAAGTGGGGTGGGTGGGAGTGTCGACTTTCACCTGAGAGAGTGGTGTTCACATTACGTAAGATTCTAAAGCCAAACCCTGTTCTTTTTCTTAAACCCAACCATGGACGTTTGTTGTTGAAGGAAAAAACGTCAATTTGTGGTGTTGTACTGACGTAGTGCGTCTGTTTTGACAGAGACTGTATGCAAACCTTAAATTTCCTGTGAAAACGGAAGTGTATCTTGAAAGAAGACAATGCATGTAACAGGCAGAACTTGACACGCCGTCCCGGAACGTCAACAGCCAACACACCCAGGGTACCTTGCACGTCGTATGTGGACGTGGAAAGTTCATGACCAAATGTCAATATGTGATGAGGTCACAGTGAGAATGTGTTTATTTTACTTATGAAAAAAATACTTCACCTGCAATATGACCGTTTGTATATCAATTACTCACCCGGTGTTACATTGACTTGGTGAAATTATCTTGCCCCGCATGCCTCCACGATGAACGGAGAATCCAAAAAAGGCAAACATTCCTCATGAATTGGAACAACAGCAAAACTATATGAAAACATCTTTTTACAATCTCTCAGCTCGTGCCATGCCATCATTTATCCAGTCATATGCTCAGTACTTCCCAAACACATGCATTTTCACTTAAAAGTTACAATACAAAGCATATATGCCTACCAGAAGCATGCCTAAACATGCTTGTGCACATGAGCTCTGCCTGAGCAGAGTTCAGAGGTTAGGCACACAGTTCAGCCGTGAATGAGACTGTTTGTACTGACATGCTTTGAATCGTAATGTTTTAAGGAAAATGCATGTGTTTGGGAAGTACTGAGCATACGACTGGATAAATGAGACTTGACTTATACTCCACGTTATTAAACAGACATTTTGTTACAGTTTTGCTGTTATTAAGGCCGGCCCCTTTTTAGTTAAACTTATGAAGAATGTTCACCATTCTTGAATTGCTCATTCACCGTGGAGGCATGTGAGCAAAACAAAGTTATCTTCACAAATTAAATGTAACACAGGGTGAGTAATTGATATACAAATGGCCATTTTGTGAGTGACTTATTCTTTTAAGTAAAAGTGCCAATACATTCATGTAGAAATACTTATAAATAAAAACCCAGCATTTAAAATGCCACACAAGTAAAAATGAATAACTATTATCAGCAAAATGTACTTGGTATCAAAAGTGAAAGTAGTCATGACAAAGAGGAATGTCCCCTGTGACATTTGGATGGAGCCAGTCTGTCAGTGCATTGAAAGTGTACGCCTTATTTCTACTGGTTACCTTGAGATCGCTGTGACAGAAAATTAAATAGCTGCTGCAGTGGTAACTTTCCAGATGTGAAATTTTAAACCCTTATGCAGCGTTTTGGTGTCAGATAAACCTTTAAGACATTAATCTGTTGTTCAAGCTGGACTTTAGAACATTCTGCTACACTAAGTGTATTAAAATGTTTTACCTTTATTTAATCTTTGCTCTTTTTTGTGACAGTTTAACCTTTTTGGACATCTAACAGTTATTCACACTAAACTATCTGAGTTGATAAGAGGAGAATGGCCTCTTTTTTTAGATGTGTTAACTCATACACTACATAGGTGTGACAAGGGGCCCTGGCTATGCACTGATTTTTGGTAGTAATGTCATATAGAAGCAGAAAATGGAATACTCAAGTACAAAATTGTGCTTGAGAAAATGTACTCTGTGACTTTCCAGCACTTGTGCTAATGCTCCACATTATTTCCAAGCAGGTTGTTTTCCCCTCTTGTTCTTAAATAAGTGATTCTGCAGTCTGTGGTGTCGAGGTGAAAACAGATTTATCTGGAGATTGCATCAGTTCTTGTCCGACCCTGAGAAACATCAACACCGCCTGCTGTATTTTTGATTTTAAAGAAAGAGACCTGCATTCCTGCCAGTTCCTCCAGATGTGACTGCTCTTAAAGGACCATCTGGAGACCTGACACCTTCAAAGCAACACTAAAGCAGAACATGCCAGTTGTGTGTTAGTGCTGCACATGCCAAATGATGTAAGCAGCTGTCTGATAATCTCACAGAAGCCACCACACGCGCTCTCCCTTTACACTGTCTCCTCCTTCACCCCCTACGCCTGCAGCCAAACCTGTTCTGCTGACGGCCGTTGATAGTCTTACTCAACACTATCACTATAAAAAACACATGTTAACTGCAGGCAGATCAGGGAGTAGCATCACAGCTCTCTGAGGGCACAAAGAAAAAGAGAGATAGGAAGAAAGAAATAGTGCTTTGGTCTGCATTTAAGGGGCAATGAGGTTAACATCCTGTCTGCAGAGTCCCAGTAAGCCCCTGAGTAAATCTAGGCCACATTCAAATATGAAACAGCTATTGTAGGTTTTTTGGAGCTTAATGTCTTTGAGACGGTGCTGCTGATGTTTTCAAAGTAGCAATAAGATTTGAATAAATAATCCCTTGCCTCTGAAAAAACAGAGTAAGAAGATCACACCCTTGGGCATAAACAACTTCATCTTTTGATTTCACATGGTTGGGATTGTGCTCGATTCTGAGTTTACCTATCTGCCTGCTCTCAATTATACTAAAAGTTACTCTAAATATGTGTGAAACACCCTGACAATTAAAGCACGTATTCAACCGGCATCACAACTATTTGTTTCATAGAAGTCACTCGAACATTGTGGTGTTCACAAGCTCACAGAGGGCAACCAAACAGGAAGTTCAAGACAGCTGCACCATTGCATGTTGTGCATGTTGACAGACACGTTCAGAACATCCTGTCAATAAATGTAAATCAGAAAAAAAACAGTGCGATCCAGTAATCCACAGAGGTGGGTGCGACCGATACACAGACACATGCTCGTGCCTGTTAACTAAGTGGAAATCATGACTTTGAGTCGTGCTCTTTTGCTTGTTGAGATCTGAAGAAAAACTACAACAGCAGACGGATACATAATGGACGAATAAAAATAGATAAGTCGAGAAGAAGAAGAAGAAAACATCAGACATGCTAAAAATAAAATACATTTTTTATTATGGTATTAATTCTTCACTTCTTGAAAAAGTCTGTTTACAGTACACCTTAATGATCGGCAAATATTTTATGCGCGCAGAGCATTTATATATCTGACTCTTACATAGAGAAACATTTTGAGTAACAAACAAAAAAAAATGGCTCGTGCCTTAAAGTGACTGAGGAAATCATAGCAGCAGGTAAAGGTCCTTCAGAGCTCTAAATGCAGTTAGACGTTAATAATGTCATATTATATGAGGCGAAACATAAAGGTATGACAATACTAAACTGCTTGGTACTTATCTTTATGTAACACATTAACTGCCACAGTCTAAAGTCTGGATGTCATTATTAGTCTTTGATTGGACGAGTTGAACAGTAGTGAGCAGTACAGAAAGACAGTAAAATGCATAAGTTGGACAATGGAAAGAAATAAGACGTGCACTAACAGAGCATGTCATGGACTGCAGCCTGCCCTGATATTTGGCTCGATCATACTCCTGTAACAAAACTTACTAGTACAAAAATAGATTTAGTTTAATTTTACATTAGCTTTGCCTCTTTATCTACATTGTTAGTGAGGGAAACAGGACAGCTCATCCCCGAGCAGCTCTACTCCAAACTACTGAGACCCACACGTTCATTTCCAGTTGAACGTTCGGCCCACCAGCTCAAAGAACTTCTTGTTGGGTTCGTGAAAGAACTGGTAGAGTTTCTGCAGGATGGCGGGCGCCACGTGAGGGTGAGCCCTGCCTTTTGAATCATGTAAACAGCGTTCTCGCCCATGGTCTCTCAAACAGTAGAATCCTTTCGTTTTATTGAAGTAAAAATTTGAAGCGTTTATCTGAGGTTCCAGCTTTAGGAATCTCTCCACCTTTTTCATCTCGGGGAACGGGTCCCTGATCAACTCGTCCCCGTCCACCACGTGAATGCTCTCCAGTGGAAAGTACTGCAGCCAGTTCTGCATGTGAACATAGTACAGGCTGCGATTGAGAGCCTTGTATCCCAGGTTGATCTCGCCGTCCTTCACCAGAACGGACTCGATGGGCTGGTAGCGCTTGTGCTTCTGGAGGCGGTTGTAAAAGACCTGGGTGTAGTCTGACAGCACCCGCTCCGTGGGGTCTCTGAGGATGAGCAGCAGCTTGATGTGAGGGTTCATCTGATGGATGCGTTTGGGGACTTTGCTGGAGGTGAAGTAGGCTGGCGTCTTCTCCACTGTCAGCTGATCGGGGAAGGCGTAGGGCATCTGGCTGAGATACCAAGGCAAGCCCTTCTGAAAGTGACTCTCCCAGTCGAAGAAGTGCACCTCGTTCTGCGCCGCCGCCACCGCACTGTGCAAGCTGAGCATCTCTATCAGCGCCCGCGTCCCCCCCTTCCTCACGCCAATGATTAGAATCTGAGGAAGCTGTTGGAGGGTCCCGTTTGGGTGGCTGGTGGTCCCGTTGTCAGTGGGCGACCAGGTGGGAGGTGAAGGTGGCCCCTCGTCAGCCACGGGCCTGGAGGGGATGGGGGGAGACTGCATTGCAAAAAGCAGCAGCCCGAGGAGCACGGCTGCCATGAGGGAGGTCCTGACCTTGGAGGATTTCAGCCTGGCAAAAGCACCAAAACTGTATCCCACATTGAAAGAGCAGCTACCTGAGCACAATGGTCCAGTTGAAAAGACAAAAAAACTGCCTCTTCTCTGCCAGCAGCGGAAACTGCAAGTGGAGGGAAAAAAACAGCTGTGATTAGAAGACACCTAGTGAACATCTGGCAGAGACACAAAACACCTCTGGAAAATACCTGCGAGAAGATGATCCATCCAGCATCCAAACAACATGTCTGATCACCACAGAGTTATGACTCAGTCGACAAGGAAGAACATTTAAATGGTATCATTTATGACTATTGAGGTGATTAAACTTTAAACTCCACCCAGTGATATCTGTAAGCCAACAAACCATTGATAATCTACATTTTGAACAGGAAACAGGAGTTATGAGTACATGAATAATCTTTATTTCACAGCCTTTTTATTTCACAATAACCCAACAATATTTATGGCATAAAAACACACATTACTTTGAAAAGGGGTGCGTTTTGTGTAAAATAAAATGTACATACACTGAGCAATTAAAAATTTAAAACTGTGAGGCAACACTGTACAACATTAACCCTAATAAATATATGTTGAAAACTCAATGTGAGCTCGGAAATATTTACTAGCTGCTGGTAAAAAAGCAGGTGTGGTAAATGTTGGAAATTTAAGGACACACGGGGAGAAACTAGAAATCTGTGCGCACACGAACCGCATGTTTTGCATCCTTTCTTTTCTTATGGTATATTCAAAATTGCCAGCCTCAGTTTGTCTACTTGGCTGCGTTGCTCTGGCACTGACAAAGAAACCCACGAAGTCCCTCCCGATCTCTTACCTTTTTAACTCTAATCGTCTCGACTCGACAGAGATTTCATGTCGTGCAGCTCTGAGCTCTCCGTTCACAGCACCGATACTTCCACACAACCAGCGGGTGTACGATCCAGCTCTGCGCCGTATTTGCGGTCTCCTCCGTGCGCACGAAACTCGCCTCCGACGCGGGGACACAACTTCACCGGAGCGCCTCCTCTGTGTTGTGTTTCCTCGCCACACGGTTCTCTCGGTTTTTGAGTGTCAGCTGTTGAAGCCTACGCCTACATTACGCCTGCAGGACCACTCCCCCCCTTACCGTGACTCACGTGGTTGTAATGGCACGGTATTTGACGGAGATAAAGCTGCTGGTATGAGAGATATGAGGGGAGGAAGTGAAGCAGGTGCGCCAGGTGTGACACGTGCAAAAAAAAAAATTGGGCAACACAGACAGAAAGTGGGGAATAAAATACCATTGTGATTATGTGTTATAGTGGAGAAAATTGCTCCAGTCTTGCAGAGAGTTCTGTTTGTGGCAATAGCTCAGATTATTTACCAAGAAGCCCCAAATATTCAAATCAAGCAGTCTGACTTGCTCTATACAGAAATTTGTAGCCCATAGAGAGTCTGCGCCTTCCCAGGATTTGGATTTGAAAAAGGCTTTTCAGTGGAGCCTCCAGGAGTCCTCCCTTCACTCGTTGCTTTCAGGGGAAATCAATGAAAGAGACAGGCCAGTTATTCATCCCTGGCATTCTTCTCCTCCTTTGTCCACAGTGCAAGTGCATCTGTGGGTAGTCGCCCAGTCCAAGTTGCACAATCTCACCACCTGTTGAGCTGCATTTTTTACATTTTTTTTTTTGTTATTGGAGATGTTTCGAATCTGTCCAGCAACAGCGGGTCCCAAATATCGCTCCAATCCAAGCTGTAGATTTAACTGATGTTGAATACAAAGCATTGTAGTGTTTCAACATTTCCTCTGAGTCACATTTTGATCGTACAGTCGGCGTGAGAAAGTTTGACTTCACAGGGTCAATGAGTAAGTGGCATGTCACTGGGATGAGACAGCAGGGAGAGATCTACTTGTGATGCCCAACATAGGGTCATTGTCATGGTGTGATAAAGCCCACGTGATATATGTTCAAGTGAAGACATTTTTGTTGGCTGTAACTGGGTGCAGAGTAAAGTATAGGCTGCTTCCCTTGCTGATATTAAGCTGAAGTATGGGAGGCTTAAGGGCTTCGCAACTGAATATGGATGTATCTGATTTTACTCATGTTTGCGAAAAATATTCTGCTGTGTGGGTCATTTAGGCGAAGGCCACTACACATTAAAGCAACGCTCTACATGTATAAGAAGAAGGTGTGGTGCCACAGCAAAAGGTCAACCCCGCTTCTTAAACCCATCCCTTCCTGTAGAGAGAATGCAAACGCATGTGCTTTACTTATTCAGTGCACAAGTATAAATGCTGATACGGCCGAGAGTTTCCCCAACATTGATTTTTAGATGCAGTTTAGTAATCCTCACATTCTGCCCCTCGTGTCTCCTGGAGAAATGTGAATTCAGCGGAGTCGTGGCGCTGGCTCTTACAATAACCCCGCTTTGAGGATCATCAGAAGCGTCCAACCACATTAACATGACAATGGTACAACAGTCACAGACCGTAAATACCCTCAGCGCCACCTCAGCGACTTCCCTCGCCCTCAGCTCTAAACAGGATGAAATAACAACAATAACTTCTCTGTGCTTTAATGGGTGTCACATCTCCCGCATATTTTAACTTTTAAGTGCTAAAAAAATGTTCTTATCAGACACTTTAATGAGACAAATTAAGTGTTTCACCCAAACAAGTCACTCTCACTTCTGATGTAAGTCGGACAAATCTTGCAGTGTTGCTACATGATCAGCATGCTTGAAAACATTTTCTTTAGTACTGGTGCCAAACTGTGTATGGCATTAAAAACAGGTTTTATCTGGCTCTGGCAGGCTTAACAGATTCCAAATGGGTACACAGATTGTTATGGGTAAATAAATGACATGACTGCTCCGTGTGTGTCATGGCTCTGATACCAATCTGCCTTGTGAAAATGCTGTTAAACCTGAAAATGTGTGTTTTATGAACACTTTACCGACTCACAAAATAAGATGTTTAATGCCACCACTCATATGTTCTGCAGAGGATATTATAAACACCTGTTAAAGGGATATTTCGGATCTTTTGAAGTGGAGATGTACAGTATGAGGCACTAATCCAAAGTCAGTGTATTACTTACATCAGTGGTTCCCAACTGGTGGGTCACAGTCTAAAAGCGGGTCCATTCTAAATGGATATGTGACTCAGGGACGTGTCAAGTTTGTGAAAAAACACACTTTATTTTGAAGTACAGTGAATTTCCAGCACAGAGCTTTTATTTTGAAGTACCAACAGAGACAGCAGTCCAGCTCAACAACATGGCCAAAAGCAAGTATGAAGCTGAATATATTAAACTCTGTGGACCTTGATCGAATGACTGAGGAGAAATCAGCACCCCGTGACGGGACCAGTTGGGAACCACTGACCTACATCATTGACTATATATAAAGATGGACAACACGTCTCCACTCACTCCCACTGTGTAAAAATTAAGCCAAAATATCCTGGATACGGCCGCTGTAGTGATCTCTACTGTATCCAGTTCCTGCCCACACACCCATTGTCCAATCGTGAGCAGTGCCATTTGGCACTCACACATCACACCTCATGTTGTCAATCCCCCTTTTTATAGCATCAAATAACTAATTAAAACCATTTTTTTAAGAAAAAAGAACACTTGAACATACATCAGCACTATAACAACTGTCTAAAATCACCGTTAAGGGCTTCCACATCAGAACAAGCCATCCATCAGAAAGGTAAAGCTCTGAAAATATTCTAAATATAGTGTTCACCTCAACTGTTTTTTTTTTTTTTATGGGACTTTTTTAGGTGGCTAAAACTCTCACTCCAACATATTTTCACTCCAGCCTCTTCACATATTGACATTTGGTCATGGACTTTCCACATCCAAATACAACGTGCAAGACACCCAGGGTACCTTGCACCCTGTTGACATTTTGGGACACTGTGTCCAGTTCTTCCTGTTACATGCATTGTTTTCTTTCAAAATACACTTCTGTTTTCACAGGAAATTTAATGTTTACATAAAGTCTCTTACAAAATAAAGGCACTACGTCAGTACAACACTGCGAATTGACTTTTTTTTTCCTTCAACAAGGAACACACGTGGTTTGGTTTAGGAAAAAAGAACAGGGTTTTATTTTATAATCTTACAGGACACAAACACCGCTCTCTTGGGTGAAAGTCGATGTTTGTTGGACCCATCCACCACCTGCCTGCCCCACTTGGACTTTCACTGCCTTTACTTTTGTTCTTGTCTTGTTGCGTTTCCCTCTGACACTGCCAGGCGCCATTTCACTACAGCAGCAACTGGCTGCGTATCATGCTGACATTAAAGGATGCCTTTTTCCTTGGTGTCTGACACTGCAAGTCACTGCCAGAGCACCTGATTTCGATGACTTTGAAGTAAAACACATTTTGTAGCTGACCCTGTCCGCAGCAGTACATTGCTTTTCATCTGTGTTGGCACTGCTGCCGCTTCTCCAACCTGGGGGTGTGACATCTGACATCTACTGTATGATATACACTGACTATGGATAAGTACCTCATACAACCCCGCTCCAAAAAATCCAAACTGTCCCTTTAATTTAATGCAGACTTTCTCCAATTAAAACAGAAGAACTGCAGTCAGATTAAGGCTAAATGTATTACTGTCTAACACATCATTATACAGAAACACAACCACGCATGGACGACTTTGTGCATCAGATATTTCTATTTAGGAAAATATCACTGATTGTCTTTATCATAGACATATTGACATTACTGCAGGCTGTGTAACCGATGTAACATTAGGCTGTTTTTCCATCTCATGTTATTGTTTTTCATTTCCTCTTATTAGTTTTTCATACAATGCAGCTACACCCTCAGGCCACAAATGATGTTTGGCTTTTATTCTCCAAATTCATATTCTTGAATTCTTTTAATTTTTTGTAATGCTCAGTCTTTTTTATTATTATGGTATTCAGGAAGTGAAAATATATTCAATATATTATGCGTCTTTGTCATTCTAAACACCTGAGGAGGAACAACAGTTATTTCTCCCGTCAATGGCTATTATTTTCTATCACCTATTTCCACAGTTTGATTATAAGCACTGTGAATCATCCCCCACCGGTGTCACACTGCAGGTCATCAAGCTTCAGCTGTTTAATCAAACACTGTACTTTGTTTGAGTGGGTTCACTGTATGATCATTACCGCAATTATTCACGGAGGTAACGCTAGATAATGGCAAATGACACAAATAATAATAATAATGATAATAACAGAATGAAGCTGATGTGTTGTTGCTCGCTGTCAGTATCAGAGCAGCTGAAACAGGAAAAGAGAAATGCAGAAAAACACCTGCTAATTAAATGACTCTCTTTGTTGTGTAAAGTTTCTCAAATAGATTTGTTTACTTGTTTTCAATTGCGACAGACACATGGTGAAAAAGAGAGTGTTATCTTTTGTTTTACAGCAAAAGTTGGCAGGTGAAGCCAGTTGTGCCCACACAGCAAGTCATAATGGAAAGTGAACATTGCAAACTGTCAAAAGAATCAGTGGAAAGAAAACATCAGCAAAACTTAAATCTTATTGCCCTTTGACTCACAGATTTCTCAAAAGGAAAAGATAAAATCAAGTTTTATATTTATTTACACTTTAAAGGAATACTTCACCCACCAAATCATCATTTGTGTGTCAAATACTCACCCTGTGTTACCTTGAATTTGTGAAGACAGCTTTGTTTTTCTTGCAAACCTCCACGCTGAACGAAGAATCCAAAAACAGGGAAAATTCTTGATGAACTGGAATAAAAAGGGTCTGAGTTTAACAACAGGAAAACTGTGTCAAAACACCCATTTACAAACTCTAACACAACTTGTGCAGTATAATCCAAGTCTCATTTATCCAATCGTATGCTCAGTACCTCCCAAACACATATACTTTTCCCCTAAAACCTTACTATTTAAGACATTTCCACATATGAGAAGCAAGCCTGGGTGTGTGTGTGATTGAACTTGGCTCGTGTATTTCACTGAGCAGAGTCCAAACATTCACACTTGCCCAGTATTTATCCATGCATGAGACTATTTATGTGGAAGTGTTTAAAAATAGTAAGATTTTAGTGAAAATGCATGTCTTAGGGAAGTAGTAAACATTAAACTCGATGATGTTTGATATAGTTTTGCTGTTGTAAAATGTGGACCCCCTTTAAATTCAATTCATCAAGAATTTTTCCAGTTTTGGATCTAATCCTTGTTCACCGTGGAGGCACACAAGTGAAGTTGCTCATATCTCCATGACAAATGAGCCCATCCTCTGCTAATGATAATGTGTTGAAAGCTCCAGAAATAAAGCTGGTATGTGACCTTTAGTTGAGATTGTTTTGTCAAACAATGTTTTCTAAGGTAGAGGTTGATTTTTCTTGCTTCAGCCAACATGGAAGAAAAGTCCTTAAACTGCTACGACTGAAATCAAAACAGCTACTGAGCTTGCAAACCAGCAGATCAGTTCTAAGACTGAAAGCTCCCGAAAAAGCCAGTAAGTGGACGTTGAGTTGGGTCTGTTTTGTCAAAAGCTGCTAAATGTCTTGATTGTCTACCCTGGAATTACATGAACATTGAACATGAATTTAAGTTGAATGTTGTGTAGCAGGAATATAAAATCTTTGAATTTACTTTGAATTTACCATACAAAGAATTAGAACAAAGAATTAGGATTCAGAACAATAAACATGTACCAAGAATGTTAGTTTTAGAAGTCAATAAAAAGATTCAGGATTTTAAGAGCTTGTGAGTTGTGTTATTATCCATATATTTGTATGTGAATGTTCCCAAACTTAAATATGGTAGAAATAACAGATTTTTTTCCTCTGCCAAGGAGGTTACATTTTCAGTTCAGTTTTTCTGTTTTTTTGTCTGTCAGCATTCATCCATTTATTTTCATCTGCTTATCTGGGGGCAGCACGCCAATCAAAGCACCCCAGACATCACTTTCCCCAGCAACGTTTTCCAGCTCCTCCTGAGGGACCCCAAGGCATTCCCAGGCCAGATGAGATATATAATCCCTGCAGCGTGTTCTGGGCCTGCCCCAGGGCCTCCTACCAGTGGGACATGCCCGGAACGTGTACCCAGGAGGCATCCTGATCAGATACTCGAACCACCTCAACTGACTTTTGCTGCAAAGAAGTCTCATGTTTATCAAGTGCAGGAAAAAAAAGTTCAATAACAAAATATTTGGATTGTGTTCAACATGCACATATCTTCAAAACACTGTGGTGATAGATAATTACAGATGTGCTTACTATGAATGTCATTAAACCTCCCTCTCAAAGGTATTTCTGTAGTTGCATACAATCATGATCTTTATGAGAAAATGTTGCCTGGAGGCCTGACAGTGGTCGCTGTGGCTACACAGAAAGATCCAGACCTATCTCTGAACTGAAAAACTGTCTCTGGCTGGTTGGGAGAAGCTGACAGGAATAAGAGTTACAGTCAAAATGAAATCAGTGGGTTAACAGGATAAAGTAATTAGGATCACATGATATGTTTGTAGGACGCTGCCAAACCAGTTGCATGCAAACAGAAGAACACACTAACTGGAATTAATTTATTTCCATGTTTGTGAAATCACAGACGGAAGTAACAAATTGAAAAACTTATTCTCACAGTTCTTTGTGACATTTGACATCATTTGATTGTTGTCAGTCAGTGTATCACATGTGAAAAAGCCCAGATTTTGTAAGACGAGGCAGGAGGGGGAGGGACGTTTGGTCTCGGTCATCATGCCAGGGCATGCACAGTGACGTGAAGTCATGGGAAAGCAACAGTGGTGCTACATGGGAAACGGGAGTGTCTCACAGTGACTCATCTGGGCTTCCACATGGACACATGCAGGCAATTGCAGGGAGCAGCTACCACGCCGTGACCTCTTTTAACACCTTTTCAGACACCAGAAGTGTTACTGTCGACTTCTTTGACATGATCAACACAAATATTGTCCTATAAACTACAGATTTGTTATCTTTTCCCCTTCACCTGTCACTGTGCTTTGTTTTTAAATTAAGAAGGGGAAGGCATGAAAGCTTTCATGCAAAGATAGAGGAGCAGTTTTGCCTGAGCGTCTTCACTCAGGTTTACTTTATTTATTGGATAACACAGCGTCTGCATTATTATTTCATCTCCCCAGGCAAATCATTACCAATTAAACAAATAGATCATGAAATGAGTTGAAACAAATAAGCCTCTTTGTCGACATTTATGCACAAAGGCGTAGAGGAAGCGCTTGTTCTGTAACAGTAAATATCATTATCAGTCAGGAGACCAAGTGCTGAAGATGCTGCTTTTTCTGCAGGTTTACAGTTCTGCAGAACGATGAGGGATTACTATTTATAACCTTGCAGCAGAGGCTAAAGGTAAGAGGAATCTCTCTGTATCGGTAATTACTGCAGAATTTGGCATCAGTGCCAGGTGCAAATCCTTGGAAATGGCCTTCATTACGGGGAAGCTTGCAGACTGTGGCTAAGAAGTGAGGATAATGACAGTGTGGGATTAACCCTGCTTCCAACTCTCTTTACTCCTCTTCCTCCAAGCCCTCCCTCCACAGCCGCCACCAGCCAAACCCCTTCTCTCCCCATCCCTCATCTCTCAAAAGAGCCCCTTCTCTCAGACAATGTGAGAGCTTGCCGAAGGGGGTTTTGATCATCCTGTGATGCGGCGCTGTGTGACAGGTCTCAGACACAGATATTTAGTTTCCCACTCAAAGAACCCCAACTCAGGAGATTAGTGGAAAAACTTCTGACACAGCTGCAATATTTTACTACACTGCAACCAGCCGTTACCTCTATCTCCGCCTCAAAACAAAAAAACAGGAGCTGGATGTGTTTGTATGTGAATGTGAGTGCTGTTTGTGTGTGCGCCTTTTTAAAAAGTGTTTTTCATCTTCTCTCATTTTCGTGCCGGTGCTTATGCTTCCCCTCTCTTCTCAAAGTCAGGCCAAGGTTTACTATGAGGTCTGAATCAGGCGGCTTTTTCTATTTAAAAGTAAGTTTTCAAGCGTATGAAAAGAGGGATTAGCGGCTTTTTGGTGTGAAAAATGTTTTTGGAAAATCCACTTGAGTGCATTTGAAAACTCTCCCCAATCACAAAAAAGAGGAAATTCAAATAGTAGGTCTTGCATCTGGGCATTTGGTGATATTGAAAGCAATGAAAGCTTTTTTTTCTCTATTTCACATCCTGCTCTGTTTATTGAGCACGTTACATGTTCATTAAAATAAAAATCTTTGACCTGCGAGAATGTGTTGTCAGGATGAAGGTTTGCATTTTACCTGCTGCAACAAAATACTGAATGGAATAATACCTTGTTTTTAGCATTGCTATAGATTTAATAATCTAACCGACACTGACAGTGGCTTTAATACACTAACAAAATGTTTCAGCTCCAGTCCACTCAGAAGAAAAGCAGATATTGATGGATAACATACATAAGGCATTCTGGGAATGTGTTTACAGGTGTTTAGGTTACACTGTAAACACTTGAAAACATGCGCTGACCCGTCAGGTTGAACCCAGAGCAGATGCTGAACTCAAGAGTCGGGTGTTCAGGTGGCTGTAAAACCCATCTGTGTGGAAACACACTCAACACAACAACACCATATGATTATGAACTCCGAATGCTTTTAATGTCTCTCGCAAAAAGCTCAGTCAAGTGCAGCCACAGCACAGTTAATTACTGTTTGATAAACAATGTAAACAGCAACGTGTAGGAATTAAATCACACTTTCAAGGTTGCTCCCTGAACAATCCAGTATGGAAACATGATGAAAGGACTGAAAACTGACTGAGATGTGTTTTATTCACTGTATTTGAGTCATTTAATGTGAAGATAAAAGCCCCCTGTGTTTAATAATACTGCTCAGCACAGACTGGGCAGGCTGCAGGAAGTTTATCAAACCCAATTTATCCAGTCTGCCCTGACAATCAATACAAATTGTCCTGTCTTTAGTCTTTTCTTCTCTATTTCCTGTGTATTTGTTCATCGCTGCGTGCTGCAAGTGCACAATTTTGTAGTGAAATATTTTACTGAACAGCAACAGTCTGACATAAATACAGGGTTTGGTTACTACCTTTCTGTCTCAGGTGTCATGAGGTGTCTCTGTTTAACCATGGTCTTTGACTCAGAGCTTATTGGCCTCCTTGAATTTCCTCCAGCCTTCCACTGACGCTGTGCTCAATAACAGAAACCTTGCAAAAGTATACAAAGACACAGATATTCAAAACCTAAAACGCTGTAAAATCAAATGTAAATGATAACTAAAACAATAAAGTACTCACAGAAACACAAACAAGAAGCTATGCACGAAACTGAATCAGACAGAATGAAAATGCCACGCTGACATATTATGTTATATCTCCAGTTAAACTATTGTTATCACAGCATAATGTCTTCACAGGAAGTATTAATCTGCTGTAAAGACACAGGCGTCTATGGAGGTGTGTGATGGAGGAAATACCAGCTACGATGTGAAAAGCTGCCTGACAATGTGAGACGAATTATAAATATGTGTGATATATATGTGTCATGTGTGTATTGTACCTCCACCAGCACCTCAGCTACTTACATTATGAGGTCATCTAAGGAGAAATACAAAGGTTACCTAAGGACGTACAAAAAACAATTAGCTTAAATGTGAAAATGTGTTGTTGCTTATTATTTTTACTGTTATGAAAGTGGCGAGGGCTGTGTGTTGCATTCAAAGCATCAACATTTATCTTAATAGCTTAATTTTTTCATGCACATAAACGTGTTGTAGCTACTGAACAGTGAGTCCATGATATAACGTTTAGCAGTGAAAAGTAACAAAGTACATTTACTCAAGTACTGTGCTTAAATACAATTTTGAGGCAATTTACTGAGTATCTCCATTTACTTATACTTTCCCCTACTACGTTTTATACAAAATATAGTCAACAATATTCACAAGCTACACACCAGACAAAGTAAAAATTAGCTCCACCTTTACCAGCTGCAACACTAAGGTGATGTACTCATTAATGCATCAGTAATTATAATCTGATAATATAATAAACACTATTTTTGCCTAGTAAGTATGCTTCTCATTTATGTTTTGAAGAATACAATCACCAGCCACTTTATTAGGTACACCTTGCTAGTACCAGGTTGGACCCCTTTTTCCTTCAGAACTACCTTAATTCTTGGTGTCATAGATTCAACAAGGTGCTGGAAACATTCCTCAGAGATTCTGGTCATTATTGACATGATAGCATCACACAGTTGCCGCAGATTTGTCAGCTGCACATCCATGATGAGACTCTCCCGTTCCACCACATCCCAAAGGTGCTCTATTGGATTGAGATCTGGTGACTGTGGAGGCCATTGGAGTACAGTGAACTCATTGTCATGTTCAAGAAACCAGTTTGAGATGATTTGATCTTTGTGACATGGTGCGTTATCCTGCTGGAAGTAGCCATCAGAAGATGGGTACACTGTGGTCATAAAGGGATGGACACAGTCAGCAACAATACTCAGGTAGGCTGTGGTGTTTAAACCATGCTCAGTTGGTACTAAGGGGCCTAAAGATAACAAGAAAATCTCCCCCACACCATTACACCACCACCAGCAGCCTGAACCATTGATACAAGGCAGGATGGATCCATGCTTTCATGTTGTTTACACCAAATTCTGACCCTACCATCTGAATGTGGCAGCAGAAATCCAGACTCATCAGACCAGGCAACGTTTTTCCAATCTTCTATTGTCCAGTTTTGGTGAGCCTGTGTGAATTGTAGCCTCAGTTTCCTGTTGTTAGCTGACAGGAGTGGCACCTGGTGTGGTCTTTGCTGCTGTAGCCCATCTGCTTCAAGGTTGGACGTGTTGTTGGTTCAGAGATGGTCTTCTGCAGACCTTGGTTGTAACCAGTGGTTATTTGACTTCCTGTTGCCTTTCTATCATCTTGAACCAGTCTGGCAATTCTCCTCTGACCTCTGGCATCAACAAGGCATTTTCACCCAGAGAACTGCTGTTCACTGGATATTTTCTCTTGTTCGGACCATCCTCTGTAAACCCTAGAGATGGTTGTGGTGAAAACACGTTTCAAAGTCACTTAAATCACCTTTCTTCCTCAGTTTGAACTTCAGCAGGTTGTCTTGACCATGTCTGCATGCATAAATGCATTGAGTTGCTGCGTATATTTTGATGCTAATAGGTGTGTAGCATTTTGTCACAGAGTATTTCCACACTATGGTATTGCTACATTTACTTAACCGAGTACTTTTTCCTATACAGCACTTGTCAGTGTGTCTGGGTGTTCTGACAAATAGAGCCACCCACTCAGAATAACCTTCCAGTAGATCTATCATAATGGACTATTAGTTCTATACATGTAGGTAACAGTAGAGCAGCTCATTCTGTCAGGTAGGAAATATGTATCAGAATGTGGTCAAAAGTAGAGTCAGTCATTATGTCACCTCTTTAACGCACTGTGAATGTGCAGTTTGTGTTGGTAGGTCATTCTGAGTGGTAGCTCTTTTTGTCAGAACACCGGTCCAGTCCAGTCTCCCCCAGACAATGGAGGGAAGAGTAGGAGGGATATTAATGAGACACTGGGGCTGCATTCAGCCCTGACAAAACGTAACAAAACATTTATTCAAACAGAGCCGGTGCTGTGTTGGACAGCCTGTTGTGTTACACAGGTGTACTGCCTTTTAATATGGCAGGGTTTAGTTCAGTTCAGTTCAAAGATGCTTTACTGGCATGGAAAACACATGGATACATTGCTAAACCAAGTGTGAAATAAAAACAAAAATTGTTTGTACAACGAGAAAAGAATCTGGATTATATAGGCACGGTGTTGCTTCTGATTGAATACACCTCTGTCACACACGACAAACCAGAGTAAACGTACCTTAAAGCCATTGCACACAGTTTCACACCTTTTCCAGGAAACATGTCTTTCAACCTGGGGAACGTTAAATCTCAAAATAGTGTGCATTGTTTTGCTACGGTTTCCAGGTTGAACGACTGTTTCCTGTAAACGGTGTGCAGCGGGCTTTAAGGTGTATTTTCTCTCTCACGTGGTAGGTGTGTTAAAGGTGTACTCAATGAGCAGTGAGACATATATATAAACCAGCTTCTGGTGGATCTTTACTCAGTGCCAGTGTTTTTGTTTTCATTTCACACTTGCTTTCAAAATGTAAACATGTATTTTCCCATGCCAATAAAGCCCCCTTTAATTGAACTGAACTAAATCCCACCATGTTAAAAGGCAGTGCACCTGTGTAACACAATGCACCACCATTTCTGTTTAAATAAACGTATTGCTACGTTTTGTCAGGGCTGAACGCAGCCCTGGAAACCGAAGCAAAATGGTGCATGCTGTTTTGAGATTGAACATGCCCCTCAACAATCAGCTGTGTGGCCTTCATCACCACACCCTGCAGGCAAGGAGGTTAAAAGAGAGAAGTCACAGTACCTTATTGCCTCATTTCATGGGGCACAACCAGGGGTGTAAATAAAGATAGTAGAAGCAGGGCAATTGCTCTGGGGCCCCTGGGGTGGAGGGGCTGCAGATAGAGGGGCTCTTGCAAGTGATTCAGATTGCCACCATGGAAATATACCTGTGTTCAAAGATAGATTATAAAAAAAAAGAATATTTATCATTTTAAAATGGTGCCATCTGCTGTGTACAGTACGTCCTCAAAAGGCAAACCCATCTGTGTCAAAACTTTCTTTTTTCTTTTTTTAATCGTCAGTAGCTATCTAAAAAGAATATATACTTTTTCTATATAAGTATAAAATCTATAAATATACTATAAAAACTATTCAATTAAATGAATATTTTTTTACTTTTTTACTTCTTACTTCTTACTTACTCCAATGTCAAGTCTCTATTTGTGTCAAGGTAGCGTGCATTGGGGCCCATCATAATAGTGTGCCCTTGGGACCCATCATGACTTCCACACGCTACTGGGTACAAGACATACACAGTAAAATCTGGTCTGCACTTTCCAAAAGGCTAAATAGCTGGCGCACTATCATAGAACATGGGGATGATTGATTACCTTCATTGTGGTGTCTGCAGTCTGAAATACACTTAGAAAGATTGCAAGGAAGAAAATTACAGTTCTGCAATTATCTGAAAGATGCTGAATAAAAGACCAAAACAGATGATTTCTATATGAAAACGTCCTACTGTATATTGGACGCCATCCATTAGAGCATGTCCAAAAAGTTCAGTCACGTCGAGTGCAATGTGAAGTAACATTACACTTTTGATTTTTTAAGTTTTTTTTTTTTTTTTTTTTTTAAAAGATATTTTTTGGGGCATTTTTGGCCTTTAAAGGGCCAGTGTGTAAAATGGGTTGAAAACAGTGACATCAGTGGTCAAATTCTAGATTGCAGGGCTCACTCGCTCACCCCTCCCGCCGGGTAAATGACGGTGGCCTCGTAGGGACAAAAAGCCTTGCGCACGAGTTTTTCAGGAGTAGGTCTATCTAGCGACGAGGTGAATGTTTATTTAGAAATCTAAACCATGTTACGATATTGTAATGAATCACTCACGAGCAGGAGACCAGAGGAGTGTTCAGGAAAAAGGCCCGTTTATTTGAGCACTCCAGAAACTCCGGTAACACTCCAGGGGGTAAAAGACTCCGTCCCAAACTCTGACTCTTCTGGCGTAACAGCCACACTTCATAACTTTACACACATACTCGTTTACCATACCGAGTGGGGACCCCCTCCCCTCTCTGCTCAATCTCCAGCCCGCACACTGACTGACAGCGTAGCCTGTAAACAAAACTCAGCTGTTTATTTAGCCTAGCAATATCTCCGGACTATAGTAGCTGCAATGGACGACTTTGAATGCGATTTTGAAGAGTTTCTTGTAGCGGACACAGACCCAGAGCCATACCTGTTTGAGCCGGAGCACACAGATGAGGAACTCCACGTGTTGGATGCTGAGCGGGCGAGAAGAGAAGCTGAATGCACAGAATGGGATTCGGTGCTACTGCTACCATCGTTGGGGAGATATATCATCAGGAGGAAAAGCGCCGCAGAGAGTGCATCACAAGGAGTGAAGTTGCGTCTTCTTTTCCTCGCAGACAACGGTTCAGGTTCATTCTCTCCTGTTGCGTGGTAAGTGTGGTCCATTCGCAAACTTTATAACTAAAAAAACTTTTCACTACTCTCTATCGACGAACTACTGTCTTCGTTGGTTCATTTATACACGCGAAACGCGTTCTCTGGCTGGCTGGATTGTCCGCTTGGTCTGCTGTACATACATGGCGGCGCAAGATGGCGACCTCTCTAAAGCAAGGCCCTTGCTATATATATGTATATATATATATATATATATATATATATATATATATATAAAAGCATAATTATAAGGCTACGAAAACCAAACAAATTTTATTTTATAGCGATTATACACTTATATAAACATATTAATGGGTAGAATATTCAGATTCAGATTCAGATTGACAATAAACCATGCCAAATATTACACACTGGCCCTTTAATGGATAGGACAGACAGGTGTGAAGGGGGAGAGAGAGAGGGAGAGACATGCAGCAGGGGGCCACAGGCTGGAGTTGAACCCGGCCGCTGCGGCAACAGCCTTGTATATGGGGCGCCTGCTCTACCACTAAGCCACAGACGCCCGATTTTTAAGTTTTAACCATTGGTTTTTACCTTATGTTATCCCTCCTGTATATTTTTATTCTATTTTATTTATTTAGGTTTTTTTTTATTATATTGATTTTTAATCATCTTTTTTTCGTTAATTTGTTCTGTTTTGTTTGGTTTGCTTTTTGAATATTTTTTTGTCTTATGGTTGTAATTTTCTAATCTTGCAAAACGTTATATTCAGTTGTTTGTGTTATCATTTATTTCTAGCACCATCTGCTGTAGCCCTCAGGTAACCCTTCAACGTCGCAGCTCCAGTTACATTGCGCATGCGTCCTACCCCATAGCTCCCATGGGGTCAAAGAGCGTGCAGCCTCTTTTGCATAGCCTTGCCCGCCGGATTTGTGTACCCGGTATGCTGCGGTGTTACTGGCCTTGACTGGTAAGACGCTGTCTTTGGAACCGCCGGCCGATGCCCCGCCCACCGCTCTGATCTACGACAACTAATCGAGCTCACCTGTCAACGGTCCGTTATGTTGCTTCCGGATGACGTTATGGAGAAAACAGTCTCATATCCAGACCTATATGACGCTTTGACAGAAAAAATAGTCTCATAACCAGACTTATCTGACGCTTTGTCAGAACAAATAACCGTTTATTTTTGAGTAAGCTTGTACAGTTAACTTGGTACCATGTAGAAACGTTAGCTGCAGCAGTTAGCCATGTAAGCTACGTTATTAGCCGTTGGCCTCAAACTGCGTACTTATCGCTAACGGTGTTTTCCTGTCTATTCTTTGAGAGCTGGGGGTCCATACTTACAGCTACCTGTCCAACGTGATGCACCTGAGACTTCTCTTCAGGTAACAACCTTCATGGAGGACATAGTCTTGTATAGCCAGACCTATCCAGCGCTTTGCCTGAGGAATTAACGGTTTTTGGGACCACTTGTAATGTTAGCTGCGGCAGTTAGCCACATTAGCTGTTGACCTGAGGACTTCTACCTGAAGGTGTTTTCCTGTGTGACTGTTGGAGCTTGGGGCCACACCAACTCTCACCTGTCCAACAAAATGCACCTGAGACTTGACTTAATACAGGTAAGAGCTTAACGTTAGCTCCTTTTGTTAGCATGTGTGTTGTGCCTGCGCTAGCTGTTTTTAATGGTGTACTTGTCTTGTCTTCCTCTTGGCTTTAATTATTTTGGCGCAAATCTGTTCCTGATTGTTGGTTGCTAATCACCGTTAATTGCTGCTTGATATCAAACAGTGTTGATTGTTTGCTGTGGTTTTAATTGTGATTACATATTTTTTGTGGCTGAGCTTATGTTCTGTGGTGTGACAGGTGGATAATAATGCTTTCATGCTGCTATCATTTGTATGTTTGATTATTATGTGTGTGTCATGGGCTGAATAATATCTTAAACTGAGGCACAGTGTAGGCTGTTGGCTCCAGGGATACACACGTCTTGTCCATAGCCCATTCTCTTTGATTACTATGTCCTAGTATTAATAGCCTCATGAAAAGGTGGGGCAATATGACGATATATATGATCAACCATCAGACAATGTTGTTGTCAACAGCTGATCAATATGATGTATTACTGTGCTTGCTGTCAGCTATTTATTAATTTGCTGGATGAGCCAAAAACAAGACATTCCTGTCTATATCTTTCCATCAACAGTTTTTCAATTGATTAAAATAACCCCCAAAAATATTAAATTTCAATAACAATAACCACCGGGCTGGGTGAAATTTCAGCATTAAAATATTTCAGCTTTTGATGGAATTAAAATTATTATTATGACAATTCAATCAAGTCATGTTGTTTTGAAAACAATTCCTTTGTCCAAATTAAAGGCGCTGTATGTAAGAATGTGGCCAAAACGGTTACTGCACTCGAATTCAAAATACTGCCGCGAGTCGTGTCCGCCCCCCCTCCCCTACAGATTCGAGGTTGCTGGACAGTGGCACGCTGGAGACTGATTTGATTGCCCACGGGCGGCTGCTGTGGCAGGGCCACGTCGCCGCATCCTTGATCTTCGGTTTTCCAGCGGACCGTTTGAGCAAGTCCGGCTGCTGGGATACAGCTGAGGAGACTGCTAATGCTATGTACCGGGACACTGCTAATGCTGCTTGCCGTGCTGCTGTAGCTCAGTTCTAACTTTAACTGATGCTGAGACTCTACTGACTGCGTGACTGGTAGACGGCAGTGGGTGGCACAACAGGCCAAAACACAAATTCAAAACATAAACATGATTTGCTGACAGTAATTTTTTTTATTAAATGCGAATATTCTGGCTGTACTATTGTTGTCGGTGAGATCAGTATGTTATATGAACATTATTCCTTAATCTCTGTGACATATTAGGAGGATTTTATGACTATTTGCTTTAGATTTCTTACATATAGCTCCTTTAATTATTAAAAGAAAATAACTCCACATGGTAAAGGTTTTGTTTTGTTTAGTGTTGTTGCTTTGATCATAAATGTCATTTATTTTTGGAGATTTTGTTCACATTTGTTGTTGCATCATAAATACTGAGACTGAAAAATATTCGTAGCAATATTAGTGTTGATTTCAGCCATATCTCCCAGCCCTATTCATGGGAAACTCAACATGACCTTTGGCTCATATAGGCTCATGTTCATGTTCTCTCAACACAACTAAGCATTCCAGAAATATTTCTGCTCAAGGTGACATGCTTATTCTGCAGCTTACTTAACTATCCCTCGCATCATAACTGCTTCTAAACTACAGAGCTCCCGTTCTGTGCTTTATACTGCTGGACCACCCTGTATACTGCATGTACTGATGGTCATCTGATGCTTATCGAGGCTACGCAGGAAAAGATTGTCTGTCTGAATTCTTGTGAATTTAAAAAAGAATTACGTGAAAGGTATTAATGATCTGCTGCATAGCTGACATGTCTTTGCCTGCTGTTGCATACTGGTGGATTGCTGTTGTGTAACTCTCTTTTTCTCTGTTATTTGAATGCTGTGACAACACATGTGCACTGATTGTTTAATCACTTATTCCTCACATCCCTCTATTCATCATCTATTCTTTCATTTTTTAAGATAATTTCTGCCATTTAAGTCATTATTTGTGTGTTTCTGTAGCTGCCACAGTTGACAAGTAACATGTTGACAATTATGCTGACAGAGAATTTAAATTAACACAGTGCTGACCTGTGTTGATCATGAGAACAAGTCACACAATGAAAGAAGCAGTATTCTGGGCTTGCTTTGCTTTGTTATAACTCCTCCACTTTAAAGTAATGGTATCAAGCTGTTTCACACTGCTTTGTACTAATGGCTTGAGTTTCAGTCTGTTAATTGCAATGTATTTTCTTGGTGTTTGTTCTCGCTGAGTTGCTCACTGCTGCCAGACTGGGAGGTTCAGTTTAATGTTGTGCAGTTTGTGCCAAAAATGCATCTGTATTCAGTGTTGTAGGGGAAGGTGTGTAAAGAGGAGTGGACATGGAAACAGAGCAAAATAAGTCAGAAAAGGACATCCAGTTACTGTTTGCATAATGTGAGTGATAAGACTTCCAGCTTCAGCACAAACTATGTTGGTGTGATGTGTTTTGACTCCGACTCCTCTTCCCTGGGAGCTCGCTGTCAGTTTCAAAAGATAATGCTTGAATGAAACAAAAAGCCGTTTCTGTGCATGAAAGCAGCCTTGCAGACTGTGCAAAGATGAATTATAGCCTTGGATTGTCAAACATATCAGTCAGTGAAGCATTGTGATTGAAAACTGAAAAGGATCCTGCGAGCAGCTGAAGGTGAAGCTACTCTGAATAATTTATGTCTTGACGTGTTGTCATTTGATGTGATAGGATGTAGGTGGGTTGAAATTTTGGGGATAAGTGAAAATGTCAGCAGTGATCATGCAATAAAAATCAGGGTTTTGTTGCAAAGACGCAAATAGAGAAATTGTTGGTACAGTGTGGATTATGTATAAGAAGAATGAGCAGCTATGTTAGTTTTCAAAGAGCTGTACTGTACACCTTGAGGGGACAGGGCAGGGATAGCGTGTTAAATTGGCCAAATCTTGGAGCAAATAGCGTGGCCACAGAGGGCAGCAGTTAGGAGTCCAGTGAGGCCATTTACAAAGGCCAGCTGTCATACAGAGGTGTGCCGAGAAGAGAGAAAATCAATGGTCATAATTGCTCAGTAACAGTATGGTGTTGGAGGAGTGGGGAGCAGGGACAGGGGTTGCAGCAGACACACAGTGACAGAGATACAGTGTTTTTGCTCAGTGTATCACTGCAGTTTGCATTTCTGTACTTTTCACACAGCCACCACCTCTCCATCATAGAAGATAGCTTCACAGTTATTCAAGTCATTAACAGTAGTCATGTATATGAACAGTAAAACTGGCTCTGCTTGCTGTATCATCTCTCCTTTCTCCAGTAGTGGAAAGTAACTAAGTTCATTTAGTCTAGATTTTCAGAAACTTCATTTTCAGTGTTGGCAACGTGTTGACAGGTAAGAAGGAGTTTTTGGCTTGTTAGGTCAGTGTGTGTTATCTCCTTTGTGAGGCGTGCAATGGTAGACATTGCCTAAACAGTGCTGGTTCTTACCTTGCCAGAAGGACTTTTTACAACACATGAATGTGCAGTTATTCTTCTACTATATTGAGGAACAGAGGCGTCAGAAAAAATGCGCTATCCTACAATTTGCCATGGAAGCCAGGTAACCTTCCAGTAACAGCTTTTTTCAGGCTTCTGATTGGCCAACGTCTTCTTTCCCTTCTTTGTGTGATTGGGTTATATTGCCGCCTGTTGGTTTGGCATGCTCTCGATAGTGCTTTAGTAGTGTTATTGTTTTTTCTTTTGGATGGATTTCTTTTTCTTTTAGGGATGAATAATATTGGATTGCTTGCTGATATCCGATATGCTGATATGTACTCTAACAACTTATTTGACGGATAGCCGATGCCGATATCGATATAACCACTTTTTTCCCTACTTAATTTTAGTGATCATCGAGTGTCTTCTGTAGTGGAATTAACATCATATTATGCCTGTATACTCTTATTGTGACGGCCCATCAGCAGAAGGAGAGGATGGCAGAAGAAATTCCCACACACCAATTCAACTAAGCTTGACAGCCACAAAAAAGGTTCACAGGCTGAGGTCAATGCTAAAAAACGTCATTTTATTAAAAACTTCCGTGCACAAAAAGAAGAGTGAAGAGTGCAAAAAATTCTAATAAAAAGTGATACAAACAGCACTGATGACAGTCAGGGACTAAAACGTTTGGTGCCTTATTTAAATCACTTTTAATAAACTGACATTTTTTGGCATTGAACTCAGCCTGTGAACCTTTTTTTGTGGCTGTCAAGCTCAGTTGAATTGGTGTGCAGATATTTCTTCTGCCATCCTCTCTTGATTGTCCAGTGTAACGACGCACCCAAGATAAACTTCTTTGTTGCCCTAAGTAGGCGCAGCTTCACAGCAGCCCTAAGACCATCAGCAGATGAAGACATGAAATACAATACTTTGTATTTAATTTATAATTTATGTAATATTCATTCATTGTGCAGATAAAGAAAAAGCATGCTGGCTGATTCCTATTCATTCATTTTCATTTTCAAGCCGGTATTGGCTGATAAAGATGACAGATATTATCATGCATCCCTATTTATTTTTTGTGTTTTCAGCAACATAACATCTGTAATTGAGTCAGTGTGGAAATCCAAAATACAAAAGCTTGTATGTTGTCCACTTTTGTCCAGAGGGAATTTCTCATAAAAACAGTTGCATCTTTAGAAGATGGGCTTCCCATTGATTTGTTAATCTGATATTGCTGATGTCTTAAAATCTGCTTCATTGGGAACCTGACTTGAAAAATTGTGAACGTATCCTTGAAATTGAAACCAGCTGAAGTGACGTGGTTTTGTTTTGCACTAAGTTGGAAGTTACTACTTTGTTACCACAGCTTATGTTAATTTTTTACAGCCGTCTGTGCCACCAGTCACCCTGATTTACTTAGAAGCCAGAAGAACTGGTATCCTAGCAACAGAAGCAGATATCCATACTTTGTTTGTTCTGTCACACAATGCAAGTGAGTGTGTGTGTGTGTGTGTGTGTGTGTGTGTGTGTTTATGCATATGGTGTGTGCTTTTTGTACAGTGAGCATGTGCATGTGTGTATGCATACATGAGAGCGTGTGTGCGCGCATGAGCTTCTCTATAGAAACTCGCTGTTAGCATGCATACCGGCGCCTGACTCCTGCCTCTAATGGCTCTGGATTTATTGGCATCTGGGAGAGAAAGCTGTTTACATAGTGCCCTCCACTGTTACCAATGGCCATGATAATGCTGTCAGACAAGGCTTAGTGAGCCCATTCCTCTGTCTCACCTCACTTGATAATGTTTACACACTAGCTTTAAAATGTGCTCCGCAGTACTGCATGCCAGTTCTGATCCAATCCCACAGCAAACCTGCCCTCGGTGAGGTCACTGATGGAAGCATGCCTGCTGACCTTTTTACAGAAAATTTCAACATTCCCAGTGCGGACGATTTAAATCCATTGAGCAAGAATCTAATTTACGACAACTGGATCTAATAAAGAGTAGAAGAATGGAAAGAAGGGATCCAACAGTCCCTGTGAGGGATGCTGTGTGCTTTTCATTGGGTCTAATTGAATTACTGATCTACCCCCTGGAACCCTTTCACATATCTCAGCTGACTTCACATTACACATAAGCTTCCTAACATGATTTTAGACTTATAGTGTTTAACCTCATAGGAGATTTTATGAATAGATGCAGCTTGGGTATGTTTTCATAGAAGACGGGGGATTTGATATTAACTTTTACAGAGCAGAACGCTTAGAGACGTCGTTCCTTTTTTATGTAAGATGAAGTGGAAACAAGGCTGTAATCATTACAGAACTCTAAAGGTTAAAGGAGGACTTCACCAGTTTAAATTTGGACTTCTATGTTGTTGAGCTTACAGTAAACAGTTAAAGGATTAAAACCATTACAGCAGAACTACAGATACTATCTTTTTACAGCACATGTTCTACCGAAACACAACCTGGTGCATACATTACCCACAATGAAGCTTGACCACCAACAGTTTGGTCGGAGATGCAGGTAGTATAGCGGCTGGCAGGTTCTAGCTACAGAGGTCTTTAACTTCACTTCTTTCTAACTCCACACTAGAGACTTGTAGTCTTCAGCCCCAACCGAGGCTGACTAAAGTCACATCACTTGAGACATTTTATCAGACTCTGTGTAGCTCTTTTTGGAGCCACACAAAGTCTTCATACACCTTTTATATATGCAGTAATACTCAGGACCTGCAAACAGTCTTTGATGTGTAAAATAGGCGCACTTCCCCTTTAATTGTATGTCATTGCTTTATTCAAAACAGACATCACAGGAAGATGTAAATTGTTTTTGATGAAACTATGTTTACAAAGGTGAAGTAATATACAAGCCTCAGGCATAGAGCTTTGCAGAGCTGCAAACAAAAGAAGCATCTGTAAAAAAACATCTGTTGTTTACTGTAACCATATAAATTAGGGCTGTAATGGTTCTTGTATTTGTACTGAACCATCAGGTAGGGTGGTTATAGTCCGGGGATCATGGTATGGTGCACGTAGCCACATCCAGAAAGTGTGAGTTTGGCTCAGAAGCTTTTAGGTTTATACTATTAACAACATATGCTGAGGTTAGTACAACAAGCAGATTGGTGTGCAAATAAGTCACACTACAGCAAGTGCAAATGAAGCTGTGGAGTGGTAAGACCTGTCTGTGGGCTCCTGGTCAGCAGAGAGAGAAATGTGTATAACACAAGAACAGTGTCAGCATTGTGTCGCTGTTGTAGGGTATGTGAATAGAAATACATCTAACATGCTAATGCACATTCAGCCGTATCACCCATATGTGCTGATCACCAGGATGATGGTCAGGGTTGGAAATTAGCACCAGCCAAATGCTGGTAAAATATGCAGTTGGCTGCTAGATTTGCTTCATTCAACGGCCAAAAAAACCCCCCCAATGGTAATGGATTTAGTGGCTGGTAGATTTGGGAATCCACCAACCACAGTGGCAGGTGGAGAAAAAAGTAAATTTACAACCCTGATTTGGGTGTTCTGGATATTTAAATATAGCCACAGTGGAACTAATTAAAACACACATTTTGCACATTTTTTTATTATTATTCTATGTTCTTTGCTCTTCTCAGTAAGTGTTCAATGTCCGACTGTCCTTGCAGTGTAATTCAAAGTGTTTGAAATGTTCCTTATTTTTATGATGAAAATACTTCACCAAAGTTGCCAGTCCCCAGCAGGAGGATTGTGTCTGACTTTGACATTTGCTCTACTGTCTGTTCAAAATAACTATAAAGAGCTGTATCCTGATGTATTTGGGGTTGTTTTCCACTTTACTGAACTTACAGAACAGTGCCTTCTAAACCAGGGTGTGAGCCCAAGCGTGACTTGTGTGTACTGTTAACACCCCTAAAATATGCTCAAATGTATTTAGCTGGCATCAATGGGCCGTCTTTAGCACAACCTTAACTAGAAACCAACTCATAGGGAAAACTATAACAGAACTGAAATCACAGGAACACAGTCTCTCCTTAACAGCATTTTCTGATTTATTCAGATATATCCATGTTTTGGCGCCTGAAGAAAGGACTTTTCAGTGAAGTGGGACACATCTTGCATCAAGCATTATCAATGAGCATAAAAAATAGATGTGCTCTTGAGAATATATACATGGTTCATTTCACATTTATTGTGGGAAATCAGAGTATTTTTATTTGCCTTCAAGCCTGTCTGGAGGGGATGTTTAACCAAACAGTTATTTTAAGTGAAGTCATAACTTTTAGCCGTACCTACAAAGCTGTTTTTGTGCCTGAGCCATGGTTAAACATAGGGCTGACCCAAAAAATTCGAAGCTTCGAAGCTTCGTTCGATGGCATGGGATTCGATTGTGAAAAAACAAATTCGAAGCTTCAGCGCTTTTTTTTTTTCGTTTTTTTGGGGGAGGCCTTAAATGCAACACTAACCCCCACCAGTCCGATACTGACAACGAGCGCACTCAGAGCTGGCAGACATGTCCAAGAGGTCATCAGATGTGTGGTTGCACTTTAAAATATGCCTAGGTCTTCAGAGCACATGCTACATCCACAGCAGTCATGGTCTTCTTACTCAGCATTCTCAGTGTAGTTAGGTGACAGCATCATATCCAGTTCTCCAGGAATACTTTCAACATAGTGTGGGTCTCCACTTAAAACAGACGGGAGACACGTTTGATGCCACCACAGCGAGCCAGACAGTGGATAGTCAGTGGGCTTAGTGATTCACAGTGACGCCTGGTGCACTGACTCCCTTTCCTCCTTTGCCTCAGCCACTGAACCTCTGATTAGTCACTCTGTTCAAAAGACCACTTCTTCATTTAGCTCATTTTAAGCTTATTTCATTAAAGTGATTTATGGCTGTTCAAATGGAAATCTGGATTATTAACTGCCATATTGGCTGTCAAAAACAATATCTAGTATAAACTCTGGCCTGAACCAAGCCTCTCCTGCAATTAAAGGCTATATTATTATGCCTCCCTCTACTGTGATGGCCCACTGGCAGGTGCAGACATAAAAGACAATGCTTTTCAAAATGTACAGTACAGGCCAAAAGTTTGGACACACCTTCTCATTCAATGCGTTTTCTTTATTTTCATGACTATTTACATTGTAGATTCTCACTGAAGGCATCAGAACTATGAATGAACACATGTGGAGTTATGTACTTAACAAAAAAAGGTGAAATAACTGAAAACATGTTTTATATTCTTGTTACTTCAAAATAGCCACCCTTTGCTCTGATTACTGCTTTGCACACTCTTGGCATTCTCTCCATGAGCTTCAAGAGGTAGTCACCTGAAATGGTTTTCCAACAGTCTTGAAGGAGTTCCCAGAGGTGTTTAGCACTTGTTGGCCCCTTTGCCTTCACTATGCGGTCCAGCTCACCCCAAACCATCTCGATTGGGTTCAGGTCCGGTGACTGTGGAGGCCAGGTCATCTGCCGCAGCACTCCATCACTCTCCTTCTTGGTCAAATAGCCCTTACACAGCCTGGAGGTGTGTTTGGGGTCATTGTCCTGTTGAAAAATAAATGATTGTCCAACTAAACGCAAACCGAATGGGATGGCATGTCGCTGCAGGATGCTGTGGTAGCCATGCTGGTTCAGTGTGCCTTCAATTTTGAATAAATCCCCAACAGTGTCAACAGCAAAACACCCCCACACCATCACACCTCCTCCTCCATGCTTCACAGTGGGAACCAGGCATGTGGAATCCATCCGTTCACCTTTTCTGCGTCTCACAAAGACACGGCGGTTGGAACCAGAGATCTCAAATTTGGACTCATCAGACCAAAGCACAGATTTCCACTGGTCTAATGTCCATTCCTTGTGTTTCTTGGCCCAAACAAATCTCTTCTGCTTGTTGCCTCTCCTTAGCAGTGGTTTCCTAGCAGCTATTTGACCATGAAGGCCTGATTGGCGCAGTCTCCTCTTAACAGTTGTTCTAGAGATGGGTCTGCTGCTAGAACTCTGTGTGGCATTCATCTGGTCTCTGATCTGAGCTGCTGTTAACTTGCGATTTCTGAGGCTGGTGACTCGGATGAACTTATCCTCAGAAGCAGAGGTGACTCTTGGTCTTCCTTTCCTGGGTTGGTCCTCATGTGTGCCAGTTTCGTTGTAGCGCTTGATGGTTTTTGCGACTCCACTTGGGGACACATTTAAAGTTTTTGCAATTTTCCGGACTGACTGACCTTCATTTCTTAAAGAAATGATGGCCACTCGTTTTTCTTTAGTTAGCTGATTGGTTCTTGCCATAATATGAATTTTAACAGTTGTCCAATAGGGCTGTCGGCTGTGTATTAACCTGACTTCTGCACAACACAACACACGATAGTCCCAACCCCATTGATAAAGCAAGAAATTCCACTAATTAACCCTGATAAGGCACACCTGTGAAGTGGAAACCATTTCAGGTGACTACCTCTTGAAGCTCATGGAGAGAATGCCAAGAGTGTGCAAAGCAGTAGTCAGAGCAAAGGGTGGCTATTTTGAAGAAACTAGAATATAAAACATTTTTTCAGTTATTTCACCTTTTTTTGTTGAGTACATAACTCCACATGTGTTCATTCATAGTTTTGATGCCTTCAGTGAGAATCTACAATGTAAATAGTCATGAAAATAAAGAAAACGCATTGAATGAGAAGGTGTGTCCAAACTTTTGGCCTGTACTGTATGTACACATTCACTCAGCAAGAATAAGAAACCTACTTCAACTTGGGTTGCCATACTTATTTTTATTTAACATTCTCAAACTAAACTGCAAAATTCATCCTACTTTAACAGGCTTGGATGATACACATTATAGGCATATAGGACCTGATGGTCTGGACCCTTATCTGTGAAACGCTGCTGCGATGGTCATACCGAAGCCTAGCACCAACATTTTTAACATGTCTACAGGTGTTGGTGAAGATTCTCAGTCATCCAGGTCATGGTAATCATAAGTGCTGTATCGTTGGCAACTAGACTTGGTTGAGTGTCTTGAAGATGTTTAACCTCTCGTCCAAAAGGGTTCTTTAGTTCAGGACTGAAGAAGCCTCTTGGATGATTATTGTACATCCCTAATGTCGTCCTGCTGATAGTTAACGTTTGATCAGAAACTGCATATGTGTGTCGTGCTGGAGGGCAGTTACTTGACATACTATATTGTGCAATAGTAATAATTGTACACCTGGCAATACTGCAAGCATTAGTGGACAACATCTAGCAGAGAAGAAATGGGTGTTAATATTTGCTAATTGCGAAGCCACATATTTGCATATTTACATAGCCATTGTGTAACCATAGAAACTATAGTATGTAAATGGGAACCATGGGTAACAGTGCAGAACTGCTATGTTTTTCACTTAGTGATATATTTGTGTGCTGTAACCAAGTAATAATGACTTTGATAAGAAATCAGCACAACACAAAAACATGGAGATGAAAGTTCCCCAATCCTCAAACAGAGCGGTGTTCCTCTTTGTATAAGATGATTTTCAGATTAAGATGTTAACACAGCTGGAAAACAGCCAGCAGGCATCTCTCGGACCAATCATCTGTTTCTATCTTCAGTTCCACCCTACTCCAACTCCCAGAGTTTGTCCTTATAATTGAAACTGTGTGAAGAAATGTGATTTCTGATAAGGTTAATCTTCACAGTGATTAAGATCCTATAATCTCACAGATAGAGGGGATCGCATGTTTGATGCCTGAGATAACGGGTGGGGTACAGAAGAAGCTTTCCTGAAACACTGGCACAAACACACACATACAAACATTTGTGGTTATCTCACTTAAAATGTAGCAGGGCATACCTAGTAGGATTGCTAACATCTGTTCTTGTTAAATTGCAAAGAAGTTTTATTGATCTGGTGCTGGGGCCACATTCCTTCGCAATTTACTGCTGTGGGAGAAAAAGCAGAGGGTGTGGGCTTTTAAGGAGGATCACTAGTTCAGGTAGTTAATGCCCGCGGTCTCTTTTCTTCTCCTTAAATCTACCAGGAGGGGAATGTGAAGGGAATTCAAATGAAAACGGACTCCTCTATAGTCCAGTCAGCAAGGTCTGGGAGCTTTGTGTGATTTAAGGAGCATTGTGCAGGGGCCAAATTGGCTGCAGATGGGTAGGGGGTCTGCAGCTTCATAACCTCACAGCTTATATGTATGGATTATCTGAGGTAAGAGCACTATAAATTACGCATGGGAGTTTTCTTATTCTCTGACCTGGCAACCCCAACCTGGCTGGTGTAATGGGATAGCTTGGAGCTGGTGGTTCCAATTAATGAAGGCGGGCTAGGTGATATCATTGCTCTACCATAGGGCTCATACCTGACTCCCTAACAGGACCAATGCATATGAAATAGCTGGTGTATTTGAGTGTGTGGTTGATGAGGATTGGTTTCTCAGTCCTGTATTGATTGTTACCAACATCCTTAAGGGGATTGGAGTGGAAATAGAAGTGCCTGGCGCATCATTTCATCTTCTACTTCTTGTTAGAGCCTGACTGATTTGTTGGTCAGATAATTTTAGCCTATCAAAGATATATCGGTACCAGCGGGTATCTTCCCTGAAATGCAGTGATAGTGACCCTTAATTTAGATAATAGAATACATGCTAACATTCATCTAAATGATATTATTACACTAGAGTCCTTTCCCACTTCATTGATATGACTTTACCAACACAATGATGCTTATTAATGTAGAGGATCAGATGTAGACGTAGTGTGTTAAGTCTTTTAACAAACATAATTTCCCATAATCCCTTGAATTTAGTAGGTTTAAAGTCCAAGGTGAAGTCAATCAGTGAGTCTAGGTGATTAATACAGGCATGTCTGTACTTATGCTGCTGTGCCAGTAAATTCTTTTTTTTTTTTTTAATTCTCAGAAATACAGATGAAAGAAATACTGTTTAACTTCACATCTGAGGTAGAAGTGTCACAACATGTCAATTGTTGCAACATTAGCCTGACCGTTCACACCAGAATGCTCATTTCTCAGCGCTGGTTAACAAGCCATTCTGCTCCTCTGCTCTTTTCTAATCACACGTAGAGCCCTGTCTCTGTCTGTCTGTCTGTCTGTCTGTCTGTCTGTCTGTCTGTGTGTCCGTCCGTCTGTCTGTTTGTCTCTCTTCCACTCCTTTTAGATGCTGTTTAGATGTTGAATAGGTTTGTAATTTTAAGAACAATCAAAAACAGCAGTGATACTAGGATTCTAATATTTCATCATGTGGATGGTAAAAATCAGGGGAATTGAACAACAGAGACTGGGGCAGGAAAATCAAAATAGTTGGCAAGCATGGGATGCATATTTGATCATTCATCAGAATCAGATCATTTGTATTACATATAATTTATCTTTTATAGTGTGTAATAGGTATGTTTTCTTGTTAGATTTGCTCATGGCTCACAGAGAAATGGCTCGCAGAGAAGACTTGACGCCGAAGCTATGGTTGTAGACCTTAAGCCAGCCGCGGAGCATCCAGCATAAACAGCCCACTAGGTTAACAGGGGTGCCAAAAGGAAGGGGACAGAGCTTGGCGGCGAGCCAGTGCTTCCATTGTGACCCCGGTGTAAGAGATAGCACAGAAACTAGTGGAACAGAGAAGAGCCTGGATGTTATATCAGGACTTCAGCTTTCTATTGGCAAGAAGGGGCTTAGCTAGTGTTAACTGTCTTAGATACATGTTGACATGTTGACTTAGATACTGTTGACAAATGACCAGACTGTCAAAGTCATTGGTAGTCTTGTAACCTCAACACTCAAGTGGCAATCTCTGGGGCTAAAAAGTGAAGCCAACGTGGAAGTGCCTAAAACAGCAGTTCCTTTATTGGCCACTTGAGGCTGGCTCCGAAAGTGAGTCAATCCCCATAGACCATCATGAAATGTCCAACTTAACAGCAGTAATACACATGTTGACAGCCTGGTCAAAAAAAACCCATTTTGGTCTCTATAACTCACCCGTTAACATTTTAGTAAGGCGTAAAGTAATGCATATTTAAGGGCTGGGCCGCTTTGAGTGACAGGCTGTCTGCGAGGTGTCGCTACACCCTGAGTCATATCCACTTCTGACTCATGCACAGTTCCACCCTCTCTTCAAGTATGGCCACATCTGGCTCCTAAAATCCAAGATGGCAACAGTCATATGCTGATCTCAAGGCTCCAAAACAGGAGTGGGAGACAACATGGTAGCTATGTCCATTATTTCATACCTTCTATTAATCACAATCAGGATTTAGGCTTCTCGCAGTTAAATGGATATGATCAATTGCCGTTTAATTGTGTGCTCTGCACATAGAAACTTTGCTGCATATCAAATCAAGAGCTTCCAGCAGCAGCACTGTGAAAAACTTTTCTGAATGCAGATGGGCAAATTAAAAATTATCCGTCATCAGTCATCCTCATCTCTTGTTTGGACATGGGAGAAAATAAATTATATGCAAAAACTGCATTAGACTTGTGTCTGTGCCACAAAGCAACACAACTGAATTGTGAAACCGCCTGAAAAAATACCACCATCAGTAGTACGATGAATAAATGAAGGCCAAAAAGAATAATGTCGCTGACGTTACTGTGAGTTTACCTTGTTCAGTCAACTCAGATGCTCATAACAGCGACACTGCAGTGCGTCATGGTACCTTGACTGCTGTAAAAAAGAAAATGAATTGAAATCAAAAAAGGAATATACACTGAATGCATGTGAAGAAGGACCTTGTTTTGATGTGATCTGTTAATTAGCAGGAATGTAGCACAATATGAAATGAAAGCAGCGCTCTGTTGCTTCAATTTAGAGTAAAAAGTTTTGGTACAATTTTTTTTAAAAAATCTTTCTAGGAGATGCACTGTGAATAAGGACCAGTCTTTTTTGAAGCAAGCATTGGCACATTAGCAGGGATATAGCACAACATGACAATGAAAGTAATGCTTTATTTAAATGTGAAAATGCAACAATATTTTTCATTCATTCATTCATTCATTCATTCATCTTCTAACCGCTTCATCCTCTTGAGGGTCGCGGGGGGGGCTGGAGCCTATCCCAGCTGACATCGGGTGAGAGGCAGGGTACACCCTGGACAGGTCGCCAGACTATCACAAGGCTGACACATAGAGACAAACAACCATTCACGCTCACATTCACACTTACGGACAATTTAGAGTTATCAATTAACCTAGTCCCCAATCTGCATGTCTTTGGACTGTGGGAGGAAGCCGGAGTGCCTGGAGGGAACCCACGCTGACACGGGGAGAACATGGAAACTGCACAGAAGGGCTCCCACATCCGGGATTGAACCGGCAACCCTCTTGCTGTGAGGTGACAGTGCTAACCACCACACCACCGTGCCGCCCGCAACAGTATTTTTCCCTAAAAATAATGACTGATAACAGTGATCTCAATATTGATCAGAATATTTGGGATTATGATTTTGGCTTTAATTACGCAGCCCTGGTCTATGATGTTACCCCGTGATTTTAATCATGATATTGAGAAACATAGAGATTCAAGTCACGGGACAAAAAACGGCTAAAAGCATTTAACCTGAAAATTAAAAAATGCCTTCCTTCAATATTAGAAAATGTTGGAGTATCAGTAAATCTTGGCTGTGTTTCTTTTAATCACACCCAAGATAAAAAAGGACTGTGAGGCCTCATTCTGACAAACATCAACTGGTATCAGGGCGCTAGGGAGACGAGCCAGACAGCCCATGTTCCTAGAGTGAACCAGGTGCTGGCAATAAATCATTGGACCTTTTTACCCAGTTGGGTTCCGAGCATGCCAGGAAACAGTTGTTTCCTTAAATTTTCCTCTGTCTGATGCAGAGAGAACAAACTCTCTGTGCTGCCAACAGCTCTGAACACGGCACCAGGAGTTTATCGCCACGATTTGTCGAAAAGAAAATATTTGTTGGAAAGTAATGAAAAGGTTACTTTGAAAGGTTGACACACAGGCGAGAGAAAACCGCAATAAACTTGAAAGCTCAGAGCAAACTTTTCACAGGTTATTGCAGTTTTCATGGCAATGTTTGCTTTATTGAATTTTCTCAAGGTTAATTCACAAGTGCTTGTTTACTTCCCCGCACCATTTTTATTCCCCAAATACTTGAAATTTAATTGACACCTAGTGCTGAAAAGCATGTGCTGAATTGAAATACCTCACATATTCAGTTAATGTCTCCAAACACCATCCCTATGAGAAGACAATGGTTAAATTAATTAAATGGTTAAGTTACACAACACAATCTAATCACAAAAGAGTATTTCCAAGTGTGATGTACACAGTGAAGAGCTGCATAATCTCAAGTGACAGACTTTTCTGTAAGATCAAAGTGACAAATTGTATCATTTACAGAAATTGCCACCACAGCTGAGATGTGATAGCTCAGAGCAAACATGCCAGATCAAACAGTCATGGTCAGAGATGTGAAGTCTGAACACAGCAGCATAAACAGCTCAGGATGTCACCACCTCTTCACACAGCCAAGGTCTGCTGTCTCATTATAGGAGACATGCTAGCTGTCATATATATGCAGAGCAGTTCACAAGGAAAAGCGCCATTTAGGAACATTTAACAACAGTGTAAAAAGATTAGAAGAAGAGGGGGATGTTTAGCTGTAGCAACCACATAGCTGTCGTTTTTCATGTTGTGTGTTTGCAGTTAATGTGTAGAATGAAAAACAAGATGTTAATGACTTAACATGAGAGCCATTTGGTTATAATTATATTATTTCTGTGTATTACTTTCTGGAAAAACAGTTGAGAAATTCTTAATGGATAAAATAATAGAGATTATTCTTTCTTATTATTTTCCCAGTTCATTGATTCATAATTTGGCTATTAAAATGTCAGAAAATAGTAATAAAGAAATGCTGTCACAATATCATAAAGCCCAAGATGGTGTCTGCCACTTGCTTGTTTTAGTTTAGCCAACAGTCCAAAACCTAAAAACGTGCAGTTAATTATCACATAGGACAAAGAAAAGCACAACTTGACCTTCGATAGGGGGCAGGGGGTACCACTGCGGGGGCGGGGCGCCCCCCTAATATAATGGTAGCAGAAATACTGGGTGTTGTTGACTCAAGTTAAGTTATGATTAGATATAACATAAAATGGGAAGATAAACGATGTAATGGTTAGAGACTAGACACAATTAGTCTAATGCTGTATTGTCATCCATTACTGATAATCAGATACACTATATTTAGAAAATTTCCACCACTTTATTTTGCTTTCTGACAGCCCTTTCTGATGGGCAACTGAAGCCATTATCTTAAAGCCACCAGACAAAAACAGTAATTTTACACTGCAGGGACAACATGGGAGTTTCTACTCTGCAACTGCCTCAACTGGTTAGTGTGTAAGGTAAAGAGAAAAAGGTGGCTAAAATATGTCCTGCTGTGGCCCCAGTCCATAGCAGTACACTGCTTAGCGCCCATGCTAGTAGATTTAGTTTATTAAATACTTTAGCAAAGCAACACAGTACATAAAGCCACTTTGTTTAAAGGTCAGGGGTCATCCCTGAGGATGGCCCAGATGAAGGCCCCAAGTCAAAACGTGTTAATAAGGTTTATCTACTGTAAGTGTTGCATGAGTTTTAACCAATTTAGACATCTGTCCCTTCTCCATGCACCTTGGGAGTAAGTGAAATCGTTCCAGAAACCTCCACCCTGCTTCTACAGGTGGAGACAAAGAAACACCTCACACAGGATCAGAATCTGAATCACTGTGCTTATAAAGCTCTTTTCTCATTCACCCATTTACACACATACATGCACACCTATGGTGACGAAGCTGCCACGCAAGGCTTGGGGTTCAGTGTGTAGCACAGAAACACTTGGACATGTGGGCAGGAGGACCTACCTCCCAAACCACAGTTTTTGCTTTGAAACCTAGACTTATGTATACATGATGCTCACTGGCTTCATTGCATTTCATGTAAACGTCTTATCCTCAGTATGGTCATGTAAGTGCACTTGTGGGAAAGAAGTGGTTGTGTATCTGCCGAGTCAAAAAAAGTATTTGTGCCAGTAATCACCAGTCAGACCACTGGGGATGTCTCATTAATGTCTCATGGCTGATACATAATGATGCAATACGTCATGAGCCATGCATGCGTGATGTATGTGGGTGCGTTTGCTTATGTCACATTCCTTTCTCCAGAGATTCAGAGTTGTGAGCTGCTGTGATTACTGCACCACAGAGGAATGCACTGACATGCCCTCAACCTCTCCTTGTCCACAGTCAGTAAATCACATGAAAACAAAGCTGCAAAAGTCTGTCACCATGCCGACTGATGGCGGTAATAGTTACATGCTTCTTTGACTGATTATATAAAAAAGCTTAAATCACAGTTGACCTTTTACGTCTCGCTGTAGAAAGTGCCAAATCCCCCACATTAAGTATTGCGTAAAGCATTCCTGGTGGAATTGCAATGCCGTATCATTAAGGAAAATCAAGATGAATTTTTTTGTTCAGCACACAGGTGTAACAGGATGACAAAAGCCCCGCACTAATCAAGTTATTTTTAACGAAGCGAGTGGCTGCGGGCTGTGACATTGCATGTGATTTGTCTGAGTTAAAGTGATGGAGATTGCGGAGAACAAAGGTCAGTTTCTGTTAGGTGATCATTTAAATCTATGGAAACACAAACATGCTTGACAAAACGAAATGACACGCTAGCCAATTGCAATCAACGTTGAGAAAGTAATCAGTGCTTGATTAGATGTAATGCTCCCCGTATTGATCCCCCTCGGCACCAGGAGGCCGCTTCAAGTGCTCTGAATGAGAAGCGTTCGATCACCCGGTAAGGTTAAACACAGACTGTTACAGAGTGGATTGCCTTGGACAACAGGAATGACAGGCAGGAATGAGATAACTGCCTGTGATTCTTGGCTGAATCAACGTTTACCCTCTTCTGCCAACATGTTGCTGCTGATATATCCGTCGGAAACGCTGTCAGCTATTTCTCTTTATTTATTTTCCGTGTCAAAATTGATTATTTTTTTCAAGTGTCTGGCAGACAACCCTTTGACACTGAAATCTCACTGCTGCTATGATGTGACAAGACAGCGCAGAATAAAGTCTGGCCAAGAAAAAATAAATATTGCCGTTATATTGTGATGCCCCTGGATTGAGGGCTTTACAGACAATAAATTACTGTGGCTCAGGTATTATCATTATTATTATTTTTTACTGCTGTCATATGGAAAGATGTGAGAAAAGTTAAGTTCAAACGTGACAGCTGTGATACCGTGATATTCGTCACACTGTTGATCCCATGTTTTTTTTTCTTCTTGTTTAAAATTAACAGGTTGCTTATCCCAGCTATAAACCCACATCCTTATTAACAAGTGACAAAATGTGTGAATGCAGAGCGAGATCATTTCACTTTTTCTCTAATGACACTGAATGTTTTTCGAGGGTGTCTTGATTCAAATGGCATTATCTAGCAGCAGAAACGAGCGTGCGGCACCTCATTATTTCGGAACATTATCACTTGTTTGAACAAGGTGAAATTGTTTTAAGAAGAGTGATAGAAAATCTCACCCGCCTGCCATTTTTGTACTTGATTTGACAGAAACACAAATAATGACTTGTTCCGTGAATAAATGCTTGATGGTGTAAAATGACTTCAAAGTCACGATGACATGAAAAATGTTGCCTTATTTTTACCCTTTTAGATCATAATTGTGCACCTGTTTAACAATACATGAAATAAACCCTACACAAATCAATTTATTTGTTATCTTATATCAAAATCTGTTTTCTTCATGTAAAACAAAATATGAAGCATGCTAATGTCAGCCAATATGAGCTAGCTTCAACCAATAATATCATGACATCCACCCATCAATTAATCTGCAACATCTAGCCACACAGTGCTAAGATTAAGTTAGCTAGCTAGCAACAGCATGCCACGTCGATGTGTCTTTGTTTCCTCAAAATACCACTGTCATCTGACTAGACTTTATTCACTTTGGGGAAAGTGGCATCTGTGATAGCTCCAGATATTTGCCTAAGTAACACTTCAGACATGGTTCCTAGACCCTGGTGTTTCCACTGCAAACAGTACCCTTAAAGCCTCTGGAAACCCAAATCCACAATAGCCTTCTAACTATGTAATTTAGGGTCTTATGTACATAATATTAAACATGTAAAACAATTAGAAATCAGTTTCCATCCAAATTCGAAATATCTGTCTTTTAAGTTTTTGTACATTCTTGAAATTGGGTTTGATTTGGCCGTGGTTATCTCTGAGATTTATTACGCAATAAATTCCAAACCAATCATAAATCATCAGTCAGTTGTCTCATCCCGCCCCCCAGTGGCAGCGCAACAAAACCTTTCTGCTCCAGCTTAACCTGCCTCTTTGAGTCTGAGCCAACTTGTCTTTCTAGTCTGATGTTTAGAAAATACAGATCGTAAACTGGCTGAACCGCTTGGCTGCGACCCAGCGGAGGCTCTGCCTCCGGCGGGCTCCAGCAGCACTCGAATCAGGTTGACCGGCTCCAGAGCCCGGACAATCCGAGCCTTTGCAGCTCGTGGAGCTGCAGGAAGAGGCGGCTTGTGAGCGGCCGGGCTTGCCCCCTGGGCCCGGTGCCGGTTCGCAGGGAGGGGACGTCATGTGCACCCTTCCTCACCCCTAACCCCAAACCCAAGCAGTTAGCTTTGCTACGCATAAACATATCCCCAATCGCGGAGGTGATGCTGCAGGAAACAGCACAATTTTAGCCGGAGGGGAACATTATTCGAGGCGGGCAAATACTTACTACACAATGCCAGAGAGACGGCCGGCCGGCACCGGTCTCTCCCGCTTTGACGGTCGGAGTGTGTGTCAGAGTAAAGACATATTTAATCTATTAAGACTGGATGTGTTTGAATGAAAAAGGCTATTATCAGAAAAACGGAGCAGATTTATGTTTTCAATGAAAACGTATCTCAATGAAGAAAGGCAAAGCACTAGCCTCCCGTTGTCATTCATATCAGCTAACAGCCGGGCTCCACCGGGCACATCTGCAGCGCGAGTCCCGTAGCAGCTCGCCCCCTGTTAATCAATTACAGCGGCTCCACCGGCAACAAGAGCGGCACGACAACTCTCTATTTTACGCCGCTCTTCTATTGTTTATCCGTGACACTGTGTCCGTGGCGGACATTTGAAAGCGAGTAGATGACAAACAGTACAGTAAACTTGTAGATAACTCAAATATATGTAATAACTTAGGTGGAAAATGCTTTAACATTTCATGCAGCCTACATGCAGCCTCTCGGCTCAGCAAACGGTAAACAACCCCGCTGGCTTCTCTACGTGTCACTTCCGTACGCTGTCAGTGGAGCCCAAATGAATACGCCGCAACGCTACGCTGTATGTTTGCAGCCGGTGGAGCCCGGCCGTAACATTGCATGTAAAAGTTATGCTAACTATTCTACGAAGTAACATTAATATGAATCACGAAACATTTTGAAACTTACCATTCAGTGACCACCTGAAAGGAATCATTTTCAGCTTCTGCTTCGTCCTCTGAATCAACAGAGGGCTCAAACATGTACGGCTGGATTAAATTTGTGGCAGCCATTGCTGAGCCAGGGAGATGTCAATCAAAACGAGGGAGCTGTCAATCAGAGTGTTATCTGCCACGCCCCCTCTGTCCTGGCAAGTGGTCTAAACAGCAAAATGAGCTGTTTTTAAACCAGGTTTTCTAATAGTTATTAATGGTTATTTTCACTCAGACTTTTGTGGATGATTAATGAGACACTCGACTTTGATATAATATATGCATTTTTACTATTTCAAGCTGTGTTTCCACAGGCTTTAAATGTGGGTGGGGTTGTTGTCACTCACTACTCCGTCCAGCACTCACTGTATTTCCTCATCACTGGTGACACAGATCGAAGTCTGCACCTTGTTTATCATCCACAGAACAGGCTGCAGTGAGAGTCCCTCTCCATGGGATATTTAAAAATAGCGGGTTTGTGCATTTAGTCCTTCTAAGGCAAGCTCAGGGGCTTAGTGTTGCCGTAGCCCACAGGAACTATGCTCCAAGATGCTTTATTTTCTCCAAGTGAGGATTAGAATATATGCTGTTCACATAACCTGGTCTAAATTAATATATATAAACCCTTAAATATCCACTCATCACTAAAAGTATATGTCATATAAAAACTAAAGTGATGGTCAAAGTTGTCACGGTGAAATTTAAGGTGTGCTGATTGATTCAGGTCGTCAACTCATGCATTGAGTAACATTACAAGTTAACATTCCACCTTAAATGTTGCTGGCTGTCGGCCCAGTAAATTAAAGAGGCAGCAAAACATCCTTTTATTTTGTAGTTACAGTTTACCAATAAAACTCTCCACAGTATGAACAGTGGTTACATGAGCCTCAAAACCAGCAACAGCTCGGCCCTGAGCAAGTGTGACCATCGGCTATTGACCAATCAACAGACTGCAGTGTTCACAGCTCCACCTTTTAGTACCAGATCTGTGTGCTAGGTACCCCAACAGAGGGGGGACCAAAAATGGGGACGGTATAGAAAGGTTCCATTGGTACCATCCACCACTTTTCACAGTGGAAATGAAAAAAGTGTACCAAACTGAACTGTACCGTTATCGTACTGCTCTGTGGAAATGGGACTATAGAGCATATATTGAACTTCATCTCTCTCCTTGGCAAATACTACTATCCTGCTGGTGAAAACTGTCAGGATTCACTGTGATGACACAACATCTTTTCAACAACCAAATCAAATTCCCCCCCATGTCATAGCCCACCTGCCTGTTCTGTTTCACTCGAAAGTAGGTTACGATACTGAAGCTATCAAAATACCGTTTTAACTGGACTTTAATGCTCCGCTAATGCAGTGAATTTATAATTTAACCAACTGTCAGATGATGAATGTGATTCAGATTCAGATTAAGATTAAAAAATAGCCACTCTCTCATTCACTGTACTGGAGTTCAGTTGATTTCCAGTTTTGCCAGTCTGGTCCGGTGCATGACCCTAAACTTAAAGGATCAACTGTACTTGAAGGACATTCCTGACAGTATACATTAAGAAGTCCTTAAAGTGTATCACAGTGTACAGACACGAGAGATAGCAGGTAAATCTGAGAGCAACTCTACACTTCTAAGCCGATTCTGTAAAAACTCCTGATCTTGCAATCCTCAGGACCTTGTTCGGCCCCCATCAGCCCTGACACACACAGAGCATGACAACTGCTCTGCTTCAAACAGCCTATATGTCCCCTATAAGGCCAGGCCAGTCACCTCATCTGAGAGATTAGAGCAGGCTGCAGAGGTACAATTTCTCTGGGGGAAAAGAAAAACTCATTTTTCCTCAGTTTGGGGTCGACACAGTGTCGTTTAAGAGTAAAAAATCCCCTGTGATGGTGTCTTTGAGGGGTGTCCACTAGCAGATGGCAGCTTCCAGTGGGGTGCCATTTGGTTTATTCCTATCTTTGGCCTGCACAGGTGGGTGGTGGTGCAGATCTTGCTTTCTGCTTTCTCCTCTGGGGAATCTTTAGCTGGCCGGGGTTTGATGTGGCAGAGCCCCAGCCAAATAATTACAGCTCAGACAGAGGGGGGTGTGCAAGCCTTCACCCCATGCAGCATCCAGGGATTTGTGGAAAGTTGTCTCAAGGGAGAGTGGGGGCTGTGGGTTGGACGCCTGGCAAGTATCGTTTGATAGACAGATGATATATGTGGAAAGGGATCAAAAGGGGGGATTTTGGCTGAGCGGTGGTTTTCACAGTAGTGTGCGGCTGAGTGGCTCAGTTTCTCAGCCGGTCTGTGTTTTTGTCATCTTTTTTTTTTATCTCTTCTTCAAACTCTTAGTCTTTGTGATCTCTTCCTCAATCCACTCTTTGTCATCTGAGTTATTGTTCCTTTATTCCTTCTCCCGTTTTATTCTGTGAGAGGCGGCAGTGCCGGGGCTTTCAGGATGGATGCTCCCGCTAAGGGCTTGTCCATGGGCATCACATCAGCTTTACTCAATTTTGCTGACGGCTCACTCTGGACTGTCAACAGTTGCTTTTCTTCTCATCTGCCAACACGGTCCGTAATTACTTTCATCATCACCCTCACTATCATTATCATCATCAACCCTATCGCCATCATCTTCAATCGTATGCCCTGTTTTGACCGTTCAATCTGTCTTTCTGTCAGAATGCTTGGCAACTCGGAGCACAGTCATTTCCACAGTATTACAGACTGATTCAGACTATAACTGCTCACTGAAAAATAGGGCAGAGAAATACATTTCCAGATCTCAAGCACCACTCCTGAGCAGAACAACAACAAAATAGCTGGCTGTGTGCAAATTGCAGCTTTTGCATGTCTAGGCAAACACTCTAACTACTCCACTCTCAACACGTGCTGCACCTGTGGAATCTGTTTACAGCTTTCAAAACCAGCAGTCTTGATGACGAGAGGTGGAATCATTAGGCAGCGGGGGTAAAATGGCGTGTGCTTTTGCTTAGTGCTGCACTCTGTGGGCAATGGGCAAGAAATAACAAATTAGCTATCTATAGTTGCCTCGGGAATTTTTCCTGTTCATTTGCAACAAAACTTTGTCTGCCATTATATCCCAGGCTCGAGGAGGAAACTGCAGACATAAGATGCTAATTTAAGAAAGCTGAACTGGTGCATAATTGCACAGTGGGAAGTGTTACATACCAGAGAGAGGAGCAGAGAGCTGATCTGAGCACTGTCTGAAATTAACTTTTTTTGACTCGCCAGCCAAAAGGAATGGTAGACGAAGCAACCCACTGGCCAATATAATAAATTGCCTCATTGTGTCAAATATACTTTTGTTTGAGTACATTTAGTTGGGATAATAAGGTCTTGTGTTTAATACAAGCCTAAAGAAGAGGCCAGAGCAATGTTTGAATGAGTAGCAAAACTATTTTGCTGCAAACATATATCCTTCAGTGTGGCGAGATTTACTTCCCAAATGGAAAATCTACCTGTGCCTGGTGCTTTGCAGGTGTTTATTTCAGAGTAGGGATGCTAATTTAGAATTTTCTTTGTGACCAATAGCTGACCAAGCTGGGGAGGTTGAGTGTCCGCCCACCCAGCACACATAGAGTGACTAGGCTAACTGTTAGCGTAACATGGCTAGCGTTATCTAACTGGTTAAACAACAATGTTGAGCCGTTTCTGTGTCAGTATGAGTTTGTTACGACTGCTTAATGGCTTGGTGTCACATGTTAACTGCTGCTATTGTGTTAGCTCATACTAACCAGGCAGACTTTGACTTTTGTTCTCATACAGGTGTCCACCTCTGCGTCTGAGTCATAAGCTTGTCAAATGGGGTCCGCAGTTGTCCGCAGTTGTTGGAACATTTTGGCATTGCTAATTTCATCCATACTACACCCAGAGTAGAGCTTCTTGTCTGTGTTGGCTTAAACGTTAAAGGTGCTTGTGGAGTTTTTGACCACTACAGGTGCTTTGAGGCAGTGGTTTAAGGAGTGGGCACTAGGCCTCTCACAGTAATTACACACACAGTGAAAGGCCTTGGACCAGTTTCTATTGGCCAAATTTTGTGCTACTCCTATAAAGGCACTATTTTTTTATATGTTCTTTCAAATTCAAATGTCTTCATATTCTTAAGAGTTAAATGATCATTGCTCATTGAAAATGGTGTACTTACATTATTAGGCTGATATATCAGTGGCATACATTTGCCCTGACAAAGGGGTCTTTTGAGTACCTCTGCTACGCTGGGTCATATTGGTGCAAAATCAGTGCACAATCCACATGTAAATGGTCTGTTTTAATTCTACCTCAGAAATTTGCTATATCAGCATCCACATTGGTAATCAGTAAATTTTTCCTTTCTGAAATAGTTATCAGTGTCAAAAATCCCGAATCAATCGGGCACCACAAACCTGTGTAGCTGCAGCAACAAAAGGTTAGCTTGTCTGGCGCACTCCCACCACCCACCCCTGTGAGCTATTGCCACACAAAGAATCCAATTCAGTGGGAAACACTGTAGACCTTTGATAACTTTACAAGAATAAGATGAAAGTGGATACAAGGAAAACTGGCCTGTAAAACTGAATTCATTTTACACAAACAACCATAATTCTAACTGCAGCCACTGAGAATGTTTTTCATATTGTTTCCTTGTAAGAATTTAGATGTATTCACCTGCCTACAGAAATGATCATAACAATTTGTATGTGTGAATGAACAAGATGAAAAGCATCAGAAGCCTGAGCGAGTTGCCTCTGCGCTCAACATTATAATCTGCTGTTCAACAAAGACATCTGAAATCACAAAACACCCAGAGAGAGAGAGAGGGGAAATGAGCTGAAGAGCTACCAGGTAACTACAGAGCAATTCAGTGTTCTCTGCAGAGGTAGCCATTTCCTCACTTGGAAGATAAAGGGATGATGGATCATTTGATAAGGCCGTGTTTTAGATAGATGTGGTTATATGGCTACACAAACACAAGGGAGTCATTTTCCTCACAGCGGGAGGCTCTCACTGCAGAGACCAGCACTAACCATGTGAATAACATGTCTTCATTAGCTGATATATATGTATGTCGGACCATCACCCAGGTTGGCTTTAAATCAGGTTGTTTATGAATATTGCGGAGGTGTGATAATATATCTGTTTATTGTAGATGTTGATATAAAACAGCTCCTTTTATGCACAGGAGGGCACGCTGTGTTTTTACGAGCTGCACCGCTTGTCTCTGTGATTAAAGACGTGTAAGACTATAAACTTTTACAGCACTGGAATAATTGCCGGCTGTTTTTAGGAATATGAAATCTCTCCAAAGGGATCTAAAAGAGTAAACCGGACCAGAGAATAAACCTGTGATGAACAATGTCATGGCTCAAAGCTTTGTGATTGTTTGCTGCAAAATCCAGACATAAATCACACCGCACATGAAAACGTCTTCAGCGTGAACTGTAAAGAATTTACGACACGCTGTTTATTTCATAGGACATCAAACATAACTTATTAATGATCACTTTCAAAATAATTGCTGGCAAATGACAAACTGCTGACACCTGAAAACACTGAGTCATCCCTCTCAATCCTCTGTGTATGACTGAACAGTGCTGAAAGCAATGTTGGAGGCACACTATATCACACAAACCCAAATACAAAGGTAGGTGCTGATAAAGTTTGATCATATTTTGTTGCTTTAATGAGGCATATTAAATATATTAAATAAATATTCCTTAAAAATTACAGCTTTTCTAATCACTTCAATAAAAGGGAACTAGTCCTCACAAATTGCATATAATCCTCAAAATCATGTTTCATGTGGCGACTGTTGCATGTACGTTTACAAAACCATCCTCAGCTTGCTCAGTGTTTAGACTATGTGTCTGTGCATGTACAATATAAATATTTTCTACCAACCAAAGAGACCAAAACAATACAAAACCAAATATTTGGTCTCTGAATCTTTTGAATCTTTCAAGCCTTTTAACTGCACATTGCCGCTCCAAAAATATTATGACTGCAGAGAGAAACTCTGATTGCTCTCATTGTGTGGCACTACCTAAAAAACAAACACTTTGCTCTATGAATGTTTAAATCTGCATGGGAAAATGTCCCAAACATGAATTCAACTGCTTCACTATGTGTGTAAATTGTCTTCAGGGTCAGACCAGGAACAGGAACTTTGATTTGTTTGACTGATGCATGAAAAAATCTGACCTTGTGAATAGATGTGGTCGTACTGTTTTACAACAAAGTTAAACTACACTGTAATGACAGGTACATTGCAAACTGCATGGGTAACAACAAGTAACTTGAACTCTTTGAGTCATAGTGAATATAGACCCAGCACTCTTTACCTACGAACAATAGTTGTGGTTGAGGAGTGAACATGGACAAGTTGATTACAGTGACTCAAACCGCAGTGCTGCTTCCATTGTTTGTATTGAAGTCTTTGAAATTGTTGAAATATATATTTTTCATTTTGATACCTGAGGGTTTTCTTTTGTTAGTTTTAAAGGTTTTGTGTGCAACATACAGAGCATTATTATGTAGCAACGTCGATTTCTTATGTAAATATATGGTGTGGTAATGGTGTCCCGAGCAGCAAATGAAGTCATGCTACCTCTGCGTTTGTTGTAATTCAAACTCCTATGTGCTCTGTTGTGATAAGCTGGTCCGACATTTTCTGTATCCCACTGGCTAGCTTATTGCCGCTGCTTTGCACTGCGCTCATACTGTACCATGGTTACCGCTGATATTGGGATGATGTCGTTGCGGAAGGGGAATTCCCACCCTTTGGTTGCCCTGGTTAAGACTAGGAGTGTAAATCACAAGTTTCATCATGATACAATGTTGTATCGATTTGTTGGACACTGATATCTTTTGCATGTATCACAGCCTGCCACGATATCATTTCGATTTGATTCATTTCAGGGGGGCGGTGCACTGGTTAGCACTGTCGCCTCACAGCAGGAAAGTTCTGGTTTTGAATCCGACAGACGGTTGGGGCCCTCCTGTGTGGAGTCTGCACGTTCTTCCTGGTTTTCTCCGGGTGCTCCAGCTTCCTCCCACAGTCCAAAGACATGCAGGTTAATTGGTGACTCTAAATTGTCCGTAGGTGTAAAAGTGAACGTGAATGGTTGTCTGTCTCTATTTGTCAGTCCTGTGATAGTTTGGAGACCTGGCCAGGGTGTACCCTGCCTCTCGCCCGATGTCGGTTGGGCTCCGTTCCAGCCCCCCGCCCCCCGGCTTATCTTAAAGATGACTGTATGTGTTAATGTTTTCACTTTGCATTGATGGTTTTGGATTTTTGATCATGTAATTGATAAATTGATCCAGATGGATGTATTGTTTCACCCCTAATTTATTTATTTATTTAAAAAAAGGGACAGTGTGCATTAATCAACATTCTAACGAATGCAGATGCACCTAAATTAAGCTGAAAGGCTAGTTTTCATCGGCAGTCGCTCCGCCAGCTGTAAAAAAAGCTTCCTAGAAAAATTAAAATCAACAATATAATACAGCATGTAAAACAGGTGGAAACATATTGCATTATAACAAAAAACACATCACATATAATACGGTAACAGACAAAATCCACCATCACGTGATGGTTAAATATTGTTTGTATCAGTGTTCATATCTTTGGGTGTCAGCAAGCTGTTTCTTGGCATTAAACTTAAACTTAGATAGAGGAGGAGGTGCTAAACCATCTAATTAACACTGTAAGCTCTGTCTGCTGGCATTGTTTAGAGCTGTTTATGGAGTAAGCACCATTAACTGCCAGCCGCTGGCTCAGCCACCTCCATGTTTGGACCCCTGTCCAGACTGCTTAGAGGCTCTGAATTCTGCATAGAGCCTCTGTAAATTTCAGTTCAGGCTGGCTCCAGCAGCGAGAAATAAAGAATTTAACTGTTTAAAAAAAGAGGACACTTCGAGTTGACAGCTAAATCACATAAGCATGGCTCAGGCTATTATGTTGCACAGACAATGCCAATTATAACTCTTTACAGTGAACATTTGAGATATTGTTCTCTTACAGACAGCTGTCATTTTTTAAGATTAACAGTTTAGCATGACTGATTTTTGAGGCGGGTTCCAAAACTTTGAGAATTTAAAAGAAAAATCTTGCATTGCATGTTTTTTTCAGAGAATGGGGATCAAGACATGTCTTGAGTAGGACACTTTTCAGTTTAAAAAAAAAAAAAAAAATAAATAAATAAAGGACAAATGTAATGGCTTCACTGTTTTGTCATTTCTGCCCATTTATCGACCCTGCTTTAGTTTACAATTTATCCCTGAATTAAGAAACAGCCGTTGACACACAACCTTAACCCAAGGTCCACTCACTCATTTGTGTTAATCAGAGGATGTATTTTGCTCAGCAGTCTTGGAAATGTGGATGCTGGTAGTTCATTCTTTACAGCAGATAATAAAAGCTTCGGAACAAGTCGACCTTGAATTCAGATTGCTTTGTCAACAGCTGTCTTCTAATTATTTAAGATTGTTTAGTAGATTTAGGTAGCACATCTAGCAGCAGAAACACAAAAGAACAATCTATTGATTAGATTTTTTTTCCAGTATGTAGACATCCCTTTCTCTATTGCATACTCTATCTTTGAACGGCATAGTAACAACAGAATGTGACAAACCTCCTGTCTCGTTTTCCTCATTTTCTGCCTGCTTTTCTGTCCTGTTGCAAACACCCGAATTATTTTAAAAACAATTGTCACCATCATTTATGTATACAAAAGAATGAAAGGAAGAAACAAATGAGGTGCAAGTTTCTGTGAACACTCTGTGGGTCCATGAGGCCTCGACGCAAGCATTTATTCAAAGAATAAAGCTGCAACAAAAGATCCATTTAAATTCCAGCGTTGCAATGTGTTGAATTTAAAACCCATTTTAAAACGGGCGAGTTGTGTTTCAGACTAAACACAATAAACGTGTCACAACTCCACATGAAGAATGCTGCATGACACATGCTCATTTGTCTCCCTATAGAGACACCACTAAACAGGTTGCAGACAAGCTGCAGTACTTCTGCAGAGTATCGCCTGGGACGCTGCCATCTGTTTGTGCACACAGGCTTGTATCTCTTTGTTGGAAGACAAACTGCTGCTCCAGCCACTTTATGTTAATCATTATCCATATATATACCTAAACAAATGAAAGTTAGAAAGTAACGTCAAACAGAAACTGAACTTGCTGTTGCACTAACTGTCGCCTGCTGTAGAAATGACTCACCAGGTGTGTTTTCTCAAGATTAAACTTTTAGGTTTAGTTTCGTTTCATTTCACAGAAGTATGGATTTAATATGCTCTGATGCTGCTGCTCAGCTGACCTCATTACATGCACCTGGGACAACAGGTTCCATTTAACCTCTATTGTGTTTGTGCTAATAATCATGTTCCTCATACTTGAGGTGCATAACCTAACAGTTACAGGTGTACAACCTCTAATTACAAATGACGTGATTACAGAGGGAATGTGCTACTCAAGAGACAGGCAATAAAGTTTGTGGGAGTTAACCAAAGAAACATGTTACCAGGTTTCTTTTCATCAGAATGCTTTCAATTGTCTTTATGAATGTTTTGGGAAACAAGCATTTTGTTTTAAAGTTTGTCAAACTTCAGTTCTTTCACAGAGTCTGTGACTGCCATCCATCTGATCCCTGCCCCTGGTACAGAGTGCTGTGAGTCTAATGTCAATAATGAACTACTGCGAAAAGACAATGCCAATAATTACCTGCACCCCACTTATTATTCAAGAAGCCAGTTCTATAAAAAGCAAGCTATCATTTTCATGTGCTGTCATGAAGTCAGAGAGGCACATGCTCCTCCATTTATCACAAATTTAGGCTCGTTCTTTCTATCTGAATACTGAATTTTGGCTTCACCTTCTCCCAACTCACAAATCTTTGACCTTAAACATTGTTATCTCATTTACTCATGTGACCAGTCAGAGAGGGGATATGCTACTCATCACATAAACAACCCTTTTTGTCACCTCTTGTAAAGTTTGTGTGATTGTAGACATATATTTGATCTATCGACAGGACATGCATATTTATGTATCTCTACTTAAGCAGTTAGTAGTATTTAATTACTGATAGTAGACACTGATTGTGTGGACCTTGACCATAATAACCTGTGTTGGGCTCCTTGAAGCACAGTACACATAGCCAGGTTTCGACAGTTAATGGTTGCCATTGGCAACCAATTCTTGGCCTTTGGTTATCATCACTTTTAAACATAATTGTAAAAATAGGGACAGCAAACAGCATATAAAACTCTAAATAAATATTTGTTGCATTAGTGATCTCTAAATATATGTCTGTGTGCTTTTACTTGCGTGCCCTCAGGTTTCTATTTTAGACACAAAGGTGAAGCAAATTAAGTTGTGTGACTGCAGGGTGAAAAGTAACCTTACAACAAACGAATGTACAAATTGATTGAACTGACAAAGAACCAGATGAACCTGAAAACACAAACAACTGTTCAGTAGCTGTAGTAAAGCTTTGTTAAATATTTTTGTGTCACACATTTTATTAAGATGACTTTAAATTGTGTAGTATCTTGATTACTCAAAATATGAGGTGACTAAAAATGGCAGCTATATTTTCAGTTTTACAAACCAAAAGCTAATGCCTGGTTGCCAGTCGAGTGCGGTCTCACTCCGAAGTTGTTGAAATCCAATGCTTGGGCAGTGATTTGCAGTGTCAGAAACCAACGAAAAAAGGTGTCCTTTAATGTCAGCATGATACGCAGCTGGTTGATGTTGTTGTGTAACAGCGCCCGGCGGCGTCAGGGGGAAACGTGGCAGGACAAGGACGAAAGTTTAAGTGGGGAAAGTCTGGGTGGGGCGAGAGGGAGTGATGGTGGATGGGTCCAACAAACACTGACTTTCACCCAAGAGAGCTGTGTTCGTGACAAAGAGTTGGCCAGTCTGGCAGCCACTTTTAAAAGTTCGTGTTGAACCCTGACAGCACACTATAAATGGCAACTTCATTATGTTTTGCATAGAAAACCAGAAACCAGCCAGTATTGGAGCCATATCAGTTTGGGCCATTTGGTATCACACAAATTCTATCTTATGTAAGAAAATGCACCGTTTTAGCATGATATAAATTAAAATTCCAGGGCACAAGCTCCTCTACAGCTTCAAGACCACAAGATAAAATAATAATGCAGGGTCAAGTTGATACTGTTCCTTAATGATGCAAGTCCTCAAACACATTTGTAAGCTTTCAAATTACCAAAAACCAACCGAGACACAGTGAACCTGGAGCTGAGGAGTTGCCTGCCCTGCCTGGTTGGTAATCCAGCCTTTGTGCAGACCTTTGCTGTTCCAAAAGTCACTAACTCCCAGTTACAAAACAAAAACAACACATTTGTCACAGCAGGAAGAGCGTCTTGGGGTTTATTTGGGTCAGCCTTGACATTTTTGTAATTGTGTGTGTGAGTTTATGTTCTTCCCTCAATGTCAAATAAACTGTAAGCTTAGCTGCTTGGACTTAAATTGCTGCTTACAGCTGGAAAATAGAAGTGAGTCATCTGAGCCAGTGATGCTTCAGTGCTTTGACTTGTGCGTTGCAGCACATTTTTTTGAACGTGGTTAATGTAAACCTGTGATATTGATCAATACATATGTGCTTTTAAGGGTAATATAAACATTGACCGTAACACTACAAACCCTCATTAGCTTTGTGCTCAGGCAGACAATACTGTACAATAAAACGTGTTTGCTATATTGCAGTAAAACAGAAATGATCTTGATGTCCATACTGTTAAATTGGTGTCAGATTATGCAGAAAAGTATAAAGAACTACACATTTGAGAGACCATAAATAGCCCTGACTTGATCAGCCATAATCAGGTCATTTACATCTTAAACAGACCTCAATATATTCATCATCACCTCCTCTGTGATCTTTTTATAGTAAACAGGTCGACCCAACAACAACCGCTGTAATTACTGAGTGTGGTGCGTGATTGCTTTTACTCATTAATGCAGGTCCGCAGAGTGAAGGTAGGTGGACATGAAGCGGTTAAAAAAGAGAATAAGTTTTAAAGCAACAGAAAACACCTCATCAGTGCTGCTCTACACCCACTAATGATGCTGAGAAAGATCACAAAAACTAGAAAAGGCCAAAGATTCCTGAGGGTCTTGTGGTAGAAGTAGACATCTTGGTTTGATAGTTCATCATAATTCAAAGGCTTTTATTTTATCTTCGGGAAATTGCCGTAATGGAACACCTTCTTTTTTAATGGCACCCTCATTTTCAAGTCTGTATGCCATTAACTAGCTTTCAGGGAAGAAAAGACATCTACACATTTATCATTTTTTGATCATTTAAAACTTCCTGTACAGAATTCCATCTTGGATGCCTGACCTTTTGAGCTGAAGAAGAAATGATGACACATGACGGCAGGAAAATCAAAGCTGTAAATACTAAAACTATTAATAGCCGAATTCTATTTAGCAGCTAAAGCATTGGGGTCCTATTATTATTCATACTGAAAAAGATCCTCAACATGTTTACGCTTGGGGGAGGTGAAAAAGTTGGCATATTGATAAAAGGTAAATGCAACTCAGTGTAATGGAAACAGATTCAGGGAATAAATGGTGACCTTTGTCGTCTCCAAATGGCTTTTAACATGTTTATATGCACACAGGGCTGTTACCAGAACTCTTACAAGATCACATAACTGTAATATTAGTTCTTCAAAACTCTATTATTATTGTCCAGTCTTCTCTCCACTATTATACATCTCTTGTTTTCCTTCATTTGAGGCTTGACTGGAGCTCTCGTCTTGCATTTTTCTGCAGTGGCACCTGACTGGAGAATTAGAGTCACCTACGGCTTATCTCGATGAACCAACTACCAGTATTTGTGTAACAGTAATGGATGGAAAAACACATAAATCCACATTTTCTTTGCCAGTTTTCTAAAAAAAAAAATTGGTTAGAATTAGGCTAAGAAGAATGTTGTGTTTATGTGTTTATACAAAAAGAATCATTAATTTCAGTATTACATTATGTGACTGGTAGTGACGAACATAATTTAGAAATGTTTCTGAGAAGTTGACCAGCCCCTCTGTCAGCTGGTTATCAAGACATCCTATTTTGTTCTCCTGGTCAAACACTACATTACCCACAATCTTACAAAGACTTTATGAGTACTTAATCCCAAACTATAGTTTATGCTTAGCCTTTAAATGTTTTTTTTTCAAATTGTTCCTTTTTTTGCCCTTAAATTAACTTATATTAGGTTAAAATTGAACTTGTAGCAGCTTGATTCATTTCAAGACTGAACTCCTAAAATTGAGAGATTTTATAATGTAGGATGATTAATCTCCAGAAATCTATCAACAAGATTTGAAGAGTTGATTAGTTGGTATTTAAGATTTTTAGCTCTGTCATTTCTTTTCAGTTCAATTCAATTCAATTTTGTTTATTTGGCCCACTATCACAAATAACAATTTGCCTCAGAGGGCTTAAGGAAAAACTCTCCCCCCAAAAAAAACCTTTATTGGGGGAAAAAATGGTAGAAACCTCAGGAAGAGCAACAGAGGAGGGATCCCTCTTCCATGCCTTGTCCACTTTTGTTTGTAATATTTTAGTTTTATTAACTTTATAATGCATAAAAACAACACAGCACAAGACAAAATACTATAGTATAATAAAGAAGAAAACATATTAAAACAGAAGTAGTTAATACAAGTAAAGTAAGACAAATGAATAAACTAAGAAATAAAGTACCACATATATAAAACAAATGAGGTTGCAGTTGTATTAACTCACTGTTGTGTTTCTTTCTTTCTGTACATTTAAAGTTGAGTCAGAGCTTCGTAAAACTTCACTTGGTAATTGTTAGTCATCAAAGCAGGCAGTAAATTCTTCTTGTTGAACATTTTTCATATTTTCCATGCACACATCTGACAGTAGACATCATTCCACTTTGTTGCTCTCCATCTCAGCCTCTTTGTGACGAGGCTCCATTAGCACCAGTTGGCAGAAGTTCTGTAATGGTTCCTCGAAAGTGTTATTTTCCCCCGCTGGCTCCAATCCACCAGAGGATGTTATAGAAGTGAACACCTATCCTGTGCATAGCTTGGCTTCCTCTCATTTACAGTACACCAGACATTTTTTTAAACTCCCATTTTTGTACCTCGCACAAGTCAAACGCAACCTTGTTCCTCTCACAGGGTACAATTAGGATGAAGGATTTGTTCTGCCGCATCCCCATTCAACCCGTCATTACTGCTGCGACTTTGAAATGTTTCTTTTAAAAGTCCTTAAGTTGTTTATGGCATTCTGCTCAAAACCGTTCATCCACTGAGCTCCTGTAAATGAAAAGAGAAGGTGAATTATTGAACTCGGGCTGAGCTTTAGAAAATCTGTGGACTGCAAGAGTGATGGCTTTTGCTTTTGTTTCAGATCTATTTGAGTGATTACATTATATCTCACAGAGTGTCCTTTGATGCAGGGTCAAGGTACTGCACAGGCGAAGTAAAGTGGGCTCAGTGTATCAAGCTTTTCACCACAGATGCATCTTGACTAATGGAAACACCTTTGGCACATTATTGTATCCCATATCACCATGGTGGCAGACTGTAAACCATTAAATAAGAGTCGCAGTGTTATTTATACTCCGAGCACTAAGAGCAAACGCAGGGGCGGGAGAGAGTGTTTTCAAGGTGTCCTTAATGGCTTCAACTCCTGTTCACTCGACACTAACTTTAAAGCCTGTGGTGCTAAGTTTGCTGCTAATTGAATTAGTTTACCCTCACCTACGGCTAAAAAAACAAGTCAATCTGTATACAGTTAGTGCTGCGGGGGGAAAGAGAGGTGATGGAAAAACAAATAGAAAGATTTCTCTCTTCACCCTTTAAAAGCCAATATCTGGAGTAGCACTGATGAGGTCATGCCGGAGGTCACTTAGCACATTTCCTTTGTCAAAGTCGTAAAGTAGATGTGAACACTTTGCTTTCCTGTAAGATTTCAACACACTTTAATCATAATTTGTTTTTTGACTAAAATAAGATAGCGACAGACAATGGTAAGTAATTTCTCACAGAGACAGAGCAGTAATGAACGAGCTTTCGATCGGTGATGGTGGAGTGTCAATGTTTTTCCTCTCTAACTGTCTCCCATAGTGTTGTTTCAGCAGTCCCTGTCTCGTCTTATCTACCTCACTGGCTATTGACCAGACGGGAGGTGTAGTAATTTTTTCCAGTAATTCTCAGTGATGGTTTTATCTTTTTTGGAGAGACAGATGGGTCAAGCGTGCCAATTCAAAGAATTTATTGATTTAGAGCACAGTTCTCTGATGAATTACTATTGTATGCCTAAACAGTAGTGTTAAGGAATAGAGCAGTAATAAAGTGTACCTCGACCTTGAGCTTGAATTATCGGATCATAATAATTATTGCCTAATGAAACCATACCATAGTTTTTTGTTGACACATTGTGAAAGAAGGAATCTACTGCTATTTCCTGCAATCTTTCTAACTGTCTGGAGGGAGTGTGCCAGTGGAGGAGCTCAGACAGGTAGGGGGGGAGTCAGGTTGTGGAGAGCTTTGTAAGTGATGGCAAGGAGTTCGAAGTGGATATGCCGGGGGAATGAAGAGCTAGTGGAGGTTTTGAAGGATGGGGGTGATGTGGTTATGGGTGCTGTCTGTCTTTCACTCTCTTCATCATGAGAGCTATGCTCCGTGCTGGGGACAGTTGGTGAGAGTCCACTCTGTAGACTGTGAATTAAGATGGATGATTGTGGCTATGGGTCATAAATCCCGCCCCCTCCATGTTAGTGGATGGAACACGGGCCAAACGTACATGAGTAAACTCTGCACGTCAAATAAAATTTTCCCAAGAATGGTTTCTGTCATTTTAGGCAGTACTTATAACACTGATGTATGTTCATGCCTTAATTTTTTCTGATAGGTTTGGTCATAATAAGATATTTGATGCTTTTAAAAAGCGAGTTTGACATCATGATTGACAGCTGTGTGTGCCCTTTGGTGTGCCCGCGATCAATGGTGCTGCTTGTGATTGGTTGGACAGGTGTGCTGGCAGAAACTCAAAATCACGTACAGTACAGGCCAAAAGTTTGGACACACCTTCTCATTCAATGCATTTTCTTTATTTTCATGACTATTTACATTGTAGATTCTCACTGAAGGCATCAAAACTATGAATGAACACATGTGGAGTTATGTACTTAACAAAAAAAGGTGAAATAACTGAAAACATGTTTTATATTCTAGTTTCTTCAAAATAGCCACCCTTTGCTCTGATTACTGCTTTGCACACTCTTGGCATTCTCTCCATGAGCTTCAAGAGGTAGTCACCTGAAATGGTTTCCACTTCACAGGTGTGCCTTATCAGGGTTAATTAGTGGAATTTCTTGCTTTATCAATGGGGTTGGGACTATCGTGTGTTGTGTTGTGCAGAAGTCAGGTTAATACACAGCCGACAGCCCTATTGGACAACTGTTAAAATTCATATTATGGCAAGAACCAATCAGCTTACTAAAGAAAAACGAGTGGCCATCATTACTTTAAGAAATGAAGGTCAGTCAGTCCGGAAAATTGCAAAAACTTTAGATGTGTCCCCAAGTGGAGTCGCAAAAACCATCAAGCGCTACAACGAAACTGGCACACATGAGGACCGACCCAGGAAAGGAAGACCAAGAGTCACCTCTGCTTCTGAGGATAAGTTCATCCGAGTCACCAGCCTCAGAAATGGCAAGTTAACAGCAGCTCAGATCAGAGAGCAGATGAATGCCACACAGAGTTCTAGCAGCAGACCCATCTCTAGAACAACTGTTAAGAGGAGACTGCGCCAATCAGGCCTTCATGGTCAAATAGCTGCTAGGAAACCACTGCTAAGGAGAGGCAACAAGCAGAAGAGATTTGTTTGGGCCAAGAAACACAAGGAATGGACATTAGACCAGTGGAAATCTGTGCTTTGGTCTGATGAGTCCAAATTTGAGATCTTTGGTTCCAACCACCGTGTCTTTGTGAGACGCAGAAAAGGTGAACGGATGGATTCCACATGCCTGGTTCCCACTGTGAAGCATGGAGGAGGAGGTGTGATGGTGTGGGGGTGTTTTGCTGGTGCCACTGTTGGGGATTTATTCAAAATTGAAGGCACACTGAACCAGCATGGCTACCACAGCATCCTGCAGCGACATGCCATCCCATCCGGTTTGCGTTTAGTTGGACGATCATTTATTTTTCAACAGGACAATGACCCCAAACACACCTCCAGGCTGTGTAAGGGCTATTTGACCAAGAAGGAGAGTGATGGAGTGCTGCGGCAGATGACCTGGCCTCCACAGTCACCGGACCTGAACCCAATCGAGATGGTTTGGGGTGAGCTGGACCGCAGAGTGAAGGCAAAGGGGCCAACAAGTGCTAAACACCTCTGGGAACTCCTTCAAGACTGTTGGAAAACCATTTCAGGTGACTACCTCTTGAAGCTCATGGAGAGAATGCCAAGAGTGTGCAAAGCAGTAATCAGAGCAAAGGGTGGCTATTTTGAAGAAACTAGAATATAAAACATGTTTTCAGTTATTTCACCTTTTTTTGTTAAGTACATAACTCCACATGTGTTCATTCATAGTTTTGATGCCTTCAGTGAGAATCTACAATGTAAATAGTCATGAAAATAAAGAAAACACATTGAATGAGAAGGTGTGTCCAAACTTTTGGCCTGTACTGTAGATCGCTATTGCGCAGACTCTGGCTCCAAATGACATCGCCAGCACAAGATGGCTGTGGCCGTATTCAGAATATTTTGGCTTCCTTCTTGTAGAGTAGGAAGAAGTGGAGACGCGTTGTCATCTATGCTAACATGGCTAACAGTTATTAGTGGGTTTAATGATAGGGTAGAGCTGTTCGGTGTTGAGTTTCGGTGACTTTGTTGAGACTGTTTAATGGCACAGTGAAAAATTTTGGTTGCTGCAGACACTCCAGAGATGGTCCTTTGGCACTGCGTCCAACCTGTGTAACAGAAACACAAAATCTTATTAATACAAATCTCAGATTTTAAACTTGCTGGAGGTAGTATGCTTCCTCTGTGCTACTGTTTCACAGTGCTCAGTCATGTTATTATGAGCATTTATGTTCAGCACCATCTGTTGATTACCCAGAAGAATAGTATTCAGGGTAAAATGTACTATACAGGCCCAAGCAGTACTGAGAAGATATTTATTCTGGCATAATAAACACCTCTGTGGGCAGGGGCGTCGCTTCAGCAAAAGCTAAGGTATGGCAATATGACATGACGTCACAGAGCTACTGATGATGGAGTTTCAAAAATATGAACTTATATAAAACTTCACTTTGGTCTTTGACCTGTCAGAAGTACATACTATGCTATTGAAAACTGTTTCAAAGGACATGAAGCTGTTTCTCACATTGATAATACCTCATGTTAGGGTTGGTCGGTATGAGAAGAAGAAGAAGAAAAAAAAAAAAAAAGGTCCGGTTTTTGTTAAAAAAAAACAAACAAAACACATCAGGTCGGTAATACCGGATTTTCGCCACTTGGGGGCGCAGTTGACTCATTTAAAATAAAAAACGACCTTAGGACAACAGAGTGACAGTAACAAGTTGTTTCTTTTATTCCTTACAAATGAATTTTGCAGCTTACTCAATCAGTGCAAACAAGGGTTGCCTCCTTCGTCTGGCTCAAAGCCAAAGTGTTGCCATGGTGGCACATTCTTTGATTTCTTTGAGACTAAATTGTCCGCCATTATCGACTCCCCCGTCACTATTAAACAAACTCCAGGCTACAGTAGAGGCCTCGGCGCATGCGCACTCACACCCCCTAGCTCAGTCCCCGCCCCACCCCCCTCTCTCTCCTGCTTGCTGTGCGCTTGGCGAAGAGGCAGACACAGGTGCCCACAGACTCGGGCGTACTATAAGCGGAGCGGACTCCGTGTAAAAATGTCCGTGAAAAATCCCTGCGATGTGAAAAATACATGCCGAACAGCGTGAGTCCGCGCGGTCATGCTTTGCGCACACAGGGCTTGCGGACGTCCACTTTTACCTGGCGGACCTCCACAGAGTCCGCTCCGCATACGTTCCGCCAGAGTATGCGGTCCGGTCGGTCTCAAAAAAAAAAAAAAAAAAAAAAAAAAAAAAGGGTCCAAGATGGAGTACCGAACCGACTTGGTATTACCGAGAACCGACCCAACCCTACCTCATGTCTGCATGTAATGCACGACTTGGTGAGAGCAGTGAAAACATTGGACCTATTTCGGCGCATATTTCAGCACCACGGACAGCGGGCGGACGTTTAATTATCATTAGTCATGTTTTTAACTTCACAGAAAATAAAGAAAATAAATTAATTACAAGCTCATTTCTAGAAGATAACCAAGGCGTCCGGTGTATGAAACACAGTAAAACAAAGGCCAATTTGGTACAATACTGTATAGGCGAATTTATTGGAGTGTCTCCAGAGACCGAAAATACAAGCTTAACATGTCGACATGAAGAAAAAAACCCACATACAATCAGACAGGCTTCAAGACATCATTTAGACAGGCTGTCTACAGCAGCAGAGCAAAATGCTTTTACAACACACAGGTAACTCACATAACTCATAACTCGCGGAGGAGCGAAGTGCCGAACAATTTGATTCAATAACACTCGTATTCACTGATGAGCATATTATTGACCTATTTAAGTACAATACACTGAAAACAACCAGCCAGTGCGCCTCGGACTATCTAACATATCACATCTGATCACTTGCAACAAATATGAAGGACACTCACAAGTAAGATGACTACAGAACCTCTCTCTTTTTTTTTTCTCCTGATTCCATGGCAGCTGCCATACCTCGCCATACCTAAATGACACCTATGTGTGTGGGTGTGGAGAGCCTTTTTTTTTTTTTTTTTTTTTAGGGTATAAAAATGTAAAATTTAAAACGACACTTATTCAGCTTTTTCTGCCTGTCACTGATAAAGGAAATTTGACTAAGTGAACATCCATCTCCATATCAATATCTGTCTTATCAAAGGAATAAAAAAGAAAAATGGAAAAAGAAGTCTCAGAAAGAGCAACATGAAACAGATTTCTCTTCCAGGATGGAGAGACATAAACAAGATGTTTTGTGTACATAGAGAGTAGACAGAAATAACGAGAAACAGTATAACAGTATTATGTAAATGAGATGTGAAGATTTGCTGGTTTTCTCTGTTGTATGTAATTTTACATCAAATGTTTTGGGTTTTAGACTGTTGATCCAACAAAACAAGCAATTTGACGACATTTGGGCTGGTGGACATTGTGTCTGTATTTTCACTGTTTTCTGATGTGTTATACACAAAAAAACTTCCTTGATAATTAAAACTATTCATATTTGCAGCACTAATTCTAGTGAAATGTTAACATGGCTGCCTTTTAGCACCACAGTCATATTTTATAAGGCAGACTGTGTCTGATCTGCAGTGTCACACATTAAATACATTATCCACACCCAGTGGACCTCTAAAGAGCTTTTAGCATGAAAAGATGAATCGATGTTGCAGAATATTTGGAACTGCCAATCTGCGCTCGAGCTGCCTAGTTGTCTGATCAAACAAAAAAGTACTCTGAACTTGACTTGAGGCTGATAACGGATGTAGTGGCAAGTTAATCTGAATAATAACTCTTATTCCATCAAAAATACGCTCCAACCTGTTTTCACATTATCTGCAGCCTTGAAGGTGCAACATGAACAACGCTGCTTTTTGGAAGTACTTCCTGTAAATGATGATGATTTAACTTGTCTGTAAGGAGGAACGAAAGCTTTGAGAACTGAGATCCTGTTATGCACTAATCCTCCCCAAGGGCAAAGGAAGGAATTGAGGCACCTTTGCCAAAAACTGAGCTCAACCCGATCATCTGAGGAAACACATATCATACCTCTACTCTTCTCCCGGAGGAGAGATGTAACACATTTTCATATTCCAGCATTTAAGCTTTTAAGATGTTTTCAAACCAGTGCTGGCCTTGGATTGAACTTATGTGTGTGTCATGTTTTTAATGGTGTGTGCGTGTGTGGCATGTCACATATTTTTCAATTCACATGCAATGTCGCTGAATGCTGCGTGATGTTTTTGCCTGCCAGTAAGATTTGGCGTCTCATTTGAAATTCTCACTAAGCACTGCAGAATAGTGGTGGTGATATGTTTTTTTTTTAATCAAAGGAAATGTGCAAATGGACTGTGGATTTTCACTTAACTGGGAGCTTTTTCGTTCCTTATTAAAATGATGTTTAGTGTGGACAAGGAGTATCAGTTAGAGCAGCTGTGGAGTGTATGGGTGTGTTTGTTTGGTATGTTGGCATGTCTGTATGTCTGTGTTTTTCTGTTGGTATGTGATGTGTGTGTGCTCAGCAGGCTGGTGGGAGGGAGCGACTGCGACCTTTCAACACAGCCCTTATCAGAGACACGCACCCGCACACAACAGGTCCAATGAGACTCTGAAAGCTGTGGGTTCTTCGATTACCATCCTCTGCTCTCGTCACGTCTGTTTCTTAACGCTGCTTTACAGGTTTTTTGAACCGCAAACTAAACCAGTAGATCAGATTTAAAGATTTACGAGCAAAGTTGCCTCAAATCAAGACGTTCTCACTGATGAAATTATCCGGACGGATGAGATTTAAATAACTTCAGGCGCTGAACTCTTGAACTCAATTGAATTATTCTCATATCAGCTGATTTATTATTGCCTAGTGCCTCAGCAGGCAAGATTTCACAACAGCTTCGCTCTCCAAAAATATCTATATTTTTCATCTTTTGCTCGTCATTACTTAAGAAAAAATAAGCGAGTCCCCTAAAGTAGCACAAAAATAACTCCTTCATCTCATTTGCCGTCCTTTTGTCTTCTCAGTTCCATTTTCAGCGCGCGGTGAGCTGCTTTAGAAAGTTCACTCTGGTCAAAATGTACAGTCTCACCAGCTGACACTCACAGTATCACACTATATTCACAGTGGGAATGAGCTGTTTTCATGTTATGAACCGAAATCACACTTGTTATAGATTTTATCAGAGGCAAAGAGGAATATATTCACCAGGGACCTGCTCATGTAAATAATAACCATAGGGGAGTATCTATTATTGGCAGCGTAGGTGTTGGCAGAGCATTGAGTGGTTAATGCACAGCTGTGGCCAATTAAAAATGTAACTGTGTTTTGCCTCTTTACACAAAAGATGACACATTCCCCAGATAGAAAAAAAGGCGAGTAAACACTCGCCGCAGCATGCAGGTATGTGATGTTTCTGAAACTTTTGAGACGCCAAAGAAAAACAACAGCATCATTTCAAGCAAATGTATTTTTAAGTGACAAAGCCATCTAGCAGCACTTTGTAATTGGGGCTTGTGTCAATCAAGAGCAAAGGAGGAAGTTGTTTGATGTTATTAGAGCCACAAAGTCTGCAGATGGAGGAGGTCCGGGTGGATAGGACAACAAAATGTCAGAGTTTAACAGTGTTCATTTCCTGTTTCCTGTTGAAATTGAATGAAATGAATTATCTGGAAGTGATTGCTCATGGTGAAGAATCTACTGGGAGTTATAACCAGAGTCTGCAGCTATCTTTGGCTTTATGGTGCTTTAGAGTGACATTCAGCTCATTGTTTGGCTTCCCAGCACACTTTACTATTTTGGGTCCCTGTTATTGCCTGCATAGTGTTGTTTTTTTCCACTTTAAAGTCCACTGTGCACTACCTGCCCTGCACCAAACAGCAGGCAGACAAAGTTAGCAACCAACTGGTGTACATAGTGGAGTATTTAGCAGCTAAAGAGCCAGATATTTCCCTCAGGAGTTGATAGAGACCAAAAACAGAACTAAGCGAGAGTGAATGTTGGACAACAATGAGAATTGTAATGTTGCTCAGTAACCAGCCCAGTCGCCAGGAGAAAATGTTGGCATTGTACGTTTTTGCAATTCACAGATGTTACATTTGTAGGTTTCATGCAATGTTTCTAATGTAAAGTGGTATATGAGCTGGCTTTGGCAGCTGGAGGTGGAGGCTGTACATGTATGTCAGTGCTCTGATTGTCAAGTTGTAATTTTAACCCAAACCAGGGTCTTATTATAATCCTCACCACATATTTTTTGTGCCTGAAACTAACCGTTGTTTAATCTGGAGGACAATTTTCGGCACTGACCGATAGGGCTGGGTGATAGGGACAAAAATTCATATCTCGGTATTTACAAGCTGAATGGCGTTACACGATACATATCTCTGTATTTTCTAGGAAATGGGCTACATGTTTTCAGCTGCAAGTCAAAGCCACATTTGAGATGTTACAAGCACTTTTTTAAAAACAGACTATGATCAAAATAAAATGCAAAGACAGGGATTTTAATACCGTTTGAAAATATACAGCTGCACAACAGTTACACCCCCAAAACACTAGTTGGCGGCAGGGTTTCTGTTAAGTGCTGTGAAGTTTAGTTGATTGAGCACACACCTAAAACACACATTAAACATGGCTTAATAGAGACAATGTCAAACACAAGTACACAAATCAGCTTCACTATAACTCGAAGGATTCACAGACAAGACAGTTCCCCAAAAACAACATGCTAATGTTTTTAGCACAAGCCTATGGCATATTACATTGTTTAAATTAGCCTAGTGGCTAAGGGACTTTCCTCTACTCACATGAAACCAGGGACAACAGCAACATTTAACAAAGGCAACGTTACAAAATTCGGTTCCATTACAACTCACAAGGTTCACCAACAAAACAACCGTCTTAAACTAAACATGTTTTCCAAACAAATATAACATGCTAACATTATTAGCACAAGCCTATGGTATTTTACATTGTATAAATTAGCCAGGGGACTAGTGGAGATTTCCTCTGCTCATATGAAGTCAGGATAAATCACACACAAGACTTACAATGCTATTTAGTGGAGGCTTTATGGTCTTCACAATTTATTTTTTCTTGTCTGTGAAATCAAAGTAGATAAAAGCTTTGTTTCCACAGACAGGAGGTCGGTGTTGCCGCGACATGTAGTTACTTTTCTGGGGAGGTGCATGTCAGGCTACAGCTCTTAAAAGCACTGCTGGAGAACTTGTGAGAGAGTTGTGAGTGGGGCGAAGAGTGTGAGAGAGGAGAGATGAGCACTGGTATGCATCATGTGTCACAACTTGATCCCTTATTGATATAAACGGTGTTGTCTAACTCTATATCTTGCTTGAAAATATATCGATATATTGTACAAAATCATTATATCACCCAGTCCTACTGAGCGATGTAGGGAGTGAGGAAGGTGACACTGCTGGAAGAAGATGTACACTAACCAAACATGGATGAAATCCCGCAAATGGTTCAGCAGACCTCTAAATCCTGTTAGGGGAGTTTGATGAAGGCTGCTGGTATCACTATCATGTTGTCAGAATCACTCCATCATCATCCAGGGTGTGTTCACACACTGTGAATATGTGAATGTATCTCAGTAGATACATTTGTGGAAATGACAGATTGTTGATAAGACTCATATTTGAGTCTGAAACCCTCTCAGACTGTAATCTCGTCTGTTCCAGCCCACTTTGTTCAGAGCTCCTAAACATACCTGCTGTACTGATTAGCTATAGGGAAGCTGAACACTCAGCAGGCCTGTAGGCTGATCTGAACCTCTGACTGCTTCTCACTTGATCTCTATCTGCCAGCGCTTTGATCCGAGCATCCTGGGATTGTGTAATCCGCTCATGTCAGGCAATAATAGTTGCTGTCAACTTTTAAGTCTCTCTCAGATGCGTGTTTTTGAATTTTTCCCTTAGATGAACTTTAGACGAGCATTCTCATAAGATACAGCTTGAATTTTGGAAAACAATCCCACTTAGCACCTTTTTAAGGGTTCCCTGGATTGTGCCTTGAATAGAATGCTGTTAATAAAAAACACTTACTGCAGGTGTGATGAAAAACAAGAATAACAACACTGAATAACAAATGAAAAGATAATATTACAAGACAGTGATTTGATCGTGAGAATGAAGTCATCACTGTAAAAATACTCTAAACTAACAGAACACTTCTGACAGTCATGTAACACCAAGTAAAATGTCATCTGACACTGTATTTTGGGTTTCTGTTAGAACATGTTTACATGCTTTAATGTTCAAAAAACACTTTATATTCCTCATGCTCTCTGTGCTGGAACACCTGTCGTCACCCTTTGTCTGAGATGCTCAATTTTAGCGACTGTCTCTTTTAGATCTGCTCAGCTGCTCTGCGGCAGCAAACTGAAATGATGCTGATTTACATGAGATTTCATGTAAAATAGAGGTTGAACCACGAACATAAATTACAGATTGCCCGTAAAGCATTTAAGTAAATGAATCTATTATAATTAAAACAACTGAAGACTGGGAACAAACTGATATATAAGTCTGATAATATTTTAATGATTGTAATGTTTGTAGTTCGGTTATAGTTCGGTCCTTATTTACAAACATTTTTTGAACGTGTGCAGCCTGTTATATGTAGATGTAATAATAACCTACATTTTGTTCAGTCACAAAAAAGGCTCTATAAGGGATTTATATCTTGTTATCTGCAGGGACAGGTGAGTAGGCACTATTCATCAACTTATATGACAGCAGCGACAGTTGACCATTTCCACGGAAACGAGTAAAACAGTCTCGAGGGCTGTCTATCAGCTGCTTGCAGTCTCTGCCCTCGCAGACTTTGTGATGACAGTAAATACGTCACGCTCTGTATAACTGAAGTCTGCGAGGGCTCAGTCCGCAAGACTTGACCACAGCTTTTTGTGACCTCTTCCTCCTGTAGCCTCCTGCTTTCGTCCACATTCCAGGCAAGGCGAGTTCATCTCGAACGAGCCTACTGATGAGTGTAGATAACTAACTAACTAACTAACTAACTACAGTCGCGGACTCTCTCCCTTGTTTGACAACATAAAAAAAAAAGAAAGGAAAAACGCCTGCAAATGTGCGGGTTACAAACTAGGAAGTAGTTGTAAAATATATTGCGCTGACTTAAAAAACATATCTGCAAAATAAATGACATGACATCCTCAGCTGCACACTGTGTTTAGTGGTATTAAGCATACATTAGCATGCTAGAACACTTAGCTAAGATTGTTACCATTGTTGCCGTAACGGCCAGTCCAGACCAAAGAATTACGACGAGACTTTAGAACGTTGCAGAGAAAAGTTGCAGCTGTGTGAACTGGCTGGTCTGAGCTCAACTCAAGCTGGCCGATGGTGTCACCTGCAGCTCAGCTGGTAAAATTGCTGGCGGCTGGTTTTAGAACGTAAAGCATGTCACCTGTTCCTACAGCCAATCGGCTTGTAGTGAAATCCGAAGTCAAATGACTTCAGACGATGACTTTGCTTGCTAGCCCTCTGTTTCCGTCCTGTACCTGTGCCATATGGTTGGTTGCTGCTGCTGCATGCTGTATGTGATTACACAAACAAGTGTGTGCGTTCATTCTTTTTGTCAGAACAGATGGTTTTCCGAAGAGTATTTACATTTAGCTTGGTAGCATATTTCTTAGAAACCAAGTAAGTATTATATAAGGATGGCAGTGCTGTATAGAGTATACCATCTAGATGATGAAACTGAGGAGAACAAACTTGTTGCAGGATGTTTGGAGGTGATTATTTGTTGCAGGGAAAGAAAGCAGCTGAAGGAGCTGTAAATGAGAAGTGATGTCTCGCACTGGAGGAAAGACAAAAATGACTGGAGCTGTGAGAACTTTGTGCTCGGCTCAATAAAGGTTTCATTCTTTCACTGACACAAGTTACTTGAGTTCATCAGGTTAATCAATTCTTCCTTGTTCAGTTGAAATGATACCGTCAATACGTCATGGCAGTACAGCAAATTCATATTATTGATTTTCTCAGAACAAATTAGACCTGTAACTGAAGCAGCATGGAGAGAAGCCTTCACATTATTAATTTACAAAATAGATAAATAATATACTGTATCAGTGTAAATTGGAACATTTTAATGGCTTATCGATAACGCTTTCCATTTTGGCAAACCTACATAATTTAACTTGAGCTGAGAATTGAGCTTGATCAATATCATATTACATCCATGACATCATTTTAATGAGTCCAGAGTTCCTGACAGCTTAGAAAACTTTTCAGGTGTAGCTTCAGATTTTGTTCAGTTAAATGATTTTCCTCTATTTTGTGTGTTTCTGTCTATAATGTTTTGTTTAATATCTATAAGAGAAATATTCTGTGAAAGATTGAAAAATGACTCGTAGTTCCAAGTAAATCTATTTCTTGAAAAACACAATCATTGTTTTGTCGTCTCATATTTCATGAAATGAACATGACTCTTTAAAATGCAAATAATGCGACAGCAGACATGACAAACTGACACTGTGTTAACATGGTAAATTTAGGGTAAAAATTGCCTTAATTTCATGCAGCGTCAACCTCGTCTCCAATACATTTTTTTTTCTCAGTTACAGATCATTTACAGCCTTCTACTTCTTACATCTTTCACTTTTTGTGAAAGTGTATTAGAGCTGTTTTGCTTTACTAATCTTCCAATTACAGATTTGAAAATGGTGCTTCTAATCCTTGTTCTTATCACATACGTGTATTGTAGTACTTAGAACTAGGATGGGACTATAAACAAATTTATTGCAGATTGTGATAAACGTTGACTGGTAAATGTCAGTTATTGGGATAATCGTTAACATTGTGCCCAGCAGCACTCAAAAGGTCTTGGCTCGACCTTGACATTGCCCGGAGCAAGCAAACTCTGTTTTCGGCAAGTGGAATGCCTTATGCAGGTGTCTGATAGAGAAAGTAAAAAACAAATATGATGTAATGTGGTGTTATGTGAAAATAAACCGCGTACATCGCTGAAGTGGACCTTTTTCCACCTGAGTTGAGCGAGTCACTACCAAGTTTTGAACAGAACTGATGAGAACAATCTGACTCTGTAGACGTTAACTCTGAGGTCACCAATATCATACAAGACATAATGTTACAGACATTAAATGTTTCCTGAACACAGCATGTGAGAGACTTATTTTGGCCAGAATAGGGCTGTGTATCGTTACTCAATACCAGAGATGCACCGTTCTAGCTTTTTAAGTTTCGATACCAATCCCCATGCTGTGGCTTTGAGTATCAGCTGATACCGATAACGATCCGGTACCATGGTTGACCTAAAAAGCTATACCTTTACATGTAGAACAGAAAAGACTAGAGGCATCAGGCATTGATGACTACACAGTTCTTTCCTAAGATAAAATGAATCAAGATGAAACTGATTAATGCAATGATGAACTATTTATTTTTTAACAAAAATAAACAATTGTGCAATTCTCTCCTTCGCTCCATGACGTATGAGGTAGCTCGCATAGGAATAGATTTAAAGGGAAAGGATCGCCTCAGATATAGGTTGCATTTTCCGATACCCGATCCATCTATTTTGATGATATCGGGGCCGATATTCGATCCAGATATCGGATCGGTACATCCCTACTCAATACCTTTTAAGGTATTGCCTGAAATAGCCCAGAACCAAGTACTATCGAAATGTATGCAGTCAAACCATACCTTTTGATCCAAAAGCATTTCTCATTTTAATGGGACATATGATTGACCTACATTTGCAGCCCAACCAGTCTGTGGTGAGTGAAGTCGAGTATTTGACGGAGTTGGCAGTTCAGTGTGCTGAGATGACAAAGAAACATTCAGAAGTATGGCTACACAACACACCTGTGCCCCTTGATGGAATTTTACACAACTGAATGCTACCATTCATGTGATGGGTATCGAAATGTGTCCTCTATTGATATTGGTATCACTTCAGTGGTACTCATATCGTAAGTTGTTACACCTTACACAGCCCAAGGACAGAAGCTAACGTTAGCTATTGTGCCATTTGAATGGGGGCTCTGGTGCACTTGTATCCCTTAAGAAGCTTTGTAATCCTGTCTTGAACTATTTTGTGTTTTGGCGACTTTTTAAAATACATTCTTAATGTTGAATGCAACAGTGGATGTCTTCTGTGAGTATTTATCCATCAGTTATTGTAATTGTTGTTGTTAGCCATCCCCACTAGCTGTCCATGATGAGTTTGTCAATCAGAGGCTGACTTTGTAGACCAAACAGAGGCTGAGTGTCTGACTGTGTGGCAGCTGTACAAGCTGTACAATGGGAAAAACAAACCACCATCTTGTCCAAAAAAGCATATTATCAGACTCTAAAGAGACTGCTGGACAACCAGAAATGAAAGAGATTCTAAAAAAACAGCCTGTGTATGCACCAACTACAAAAATAAAAGAACTATTCAAGCATTGGCACATTTCATACTGAAAGATAGGATGCCATTTCACATGGTTGAAAGGATTTATTAGATTGTTTGAAGTTTTTTTTACCAAAAAAAAAAAAAAAAATCCATTAAAGAAGATATGTGTCCTATCTATGAGGCAATAAAAATATTTGTTTCTTTAGTACATTCCATATGTTTTGTTCCAGAGTTTTAAGCACAATTTATTGGGATAATATTGTGAATTGCAGTTATTTTTACCATGATAATTACACCAAGAAATTTTCATATTGTCTGATGCCTACTCTGAACTATGACAAATAATAAAATGCATATATTTGTTTATAATTTATGGCACAGGCACATGCAGTTTTCCATAAAACATGGCACATTAACATTGAGAGGACATTTTGTTGCTTACAAAGTTGCTGTTGGGCCTGAATGAATCTGTGGACCCAGCTGGACGTGAACAGATGTACATGTGGGATGCTGGGACTTTGGACCTGAGTGGCATGCACTATTTTCTCTCAGTCTGTGGCAATTTTTACTTAAAATGCAGTTGGGTTTGTCTGTTCAGAGCTGTGTTTACTCTGTGTGACCTCAGGCAAAAAAAAAAAAATCAGAACAATACAAACCCCAAAAAGAAAATCCCCCCGTTGTGGTTGTTTACCTGAAACACAAAGTTATAAAAGATTTAATGAAAAATAGAAATAAAGAACAAAAGCAGCCCTAATCCACCTGAAGTACACAAAGCTTAAAGGCTGATTTCAAGCCCTCTGTAAATTCCCACTGACTGTGATGAGCAAAACTGCATCACACACTTAAATGACCTTTGAATGGACTTTAAGTCCTGCTTGACCTGAACAATACAGCCTGAATGTTTCATGATTTAAAACATCTTTATGATTGCTTCAGTGCGTCTTCTTCAGAGCTTCTCCAGAGATTGAATAGACCAGGGGATGGATATTTTTCATCTTGTATCCCTGGATTATTGTATATGTAGTGTGACTATTCTGCAGGGATTACAAGAGTGGAGGAAATTGGTTTTAACTCTGGGAAGAGAATTACTGGTGAATTCAATGTCAAATACGGATTTGGCAACGGCAAAGAGTGAAAGAAGTTTGAAATGATTAATGAATACTTGCCGCTGTGGACATGCAAATTGAAACTTTATTTACATCCATGTCATGAAGTTATTGACTATAAATACATCTTGCCCTGTGGAGATGTTAAACAGCCCGTACTACATGTTAAACCACAAAACCACAGCTTTAAAGCCTCTTCAATACAGTGTATTTGATGTTTTGCCCTTAGAACATGTCACTAATTCTCAGACGCAAATTTCCCTCACAGCTGCTGTCTGTCATTTGCCACAGCACATTAACAGCTCCGACTTCTTCACAAGGCATCAAGAAAGATAGCTTGCATGAAACAGACGTAGGGTCATGTTGTGAATCGCTGCAGACAGTGAAGACTTCGTTTTGAGTTAGATTTGAGTCATCTTCTCAGACTTCTTTTGTCAAGAGGTTACTGGAGTGAAGGTCAAACTGAGATCAAAGTGCTTCACAGAAAACAAAACTGCGCTGGATAACAACAGTTTTCTTCATCCTCTTCAGCTGCAAGAAACAAAACAAGTTAAAGCCCCACATCTTCACTTCAAAATCAACTGCCAAAAGCCACTCAAATCTGCACTCTGAGGAGAAAGGTAATCTTAAGCCCCATCAACCAATCAGCAGAACTGAGAAACCTCCTCGTATCACCAGCAGTGGTTGGGTTCATATATTGGTGTGAAGCGCAGATTGCAGAGAATCTGTCCACAAACATCTTAGTGAATCAATACGGCATCAGAGCAGGTGGAGTGGGTCGGATTGCCGTCTGCATATCTACACTTATAGTGCTGTGATGTGCTGAATCAGCATGCCATTTAGAGGGCGGCTTCGTTGTCTTGTGTTTATTTCTTTGGAAGTTTTACGACTATGCTGTAGCTGCCCTGTAATGAACCTTATGTTTTCCAAGAAGTATTTATGTTGTAGCGTTAAAAATGCTATTTGTCCAAGCCCTTCTAAAAACCTTTTCCTGTGTGGCCTGTTGTAGGTTTCCGCACAATGCCGTTATCATGTAGAAACACCACATTAGTTTGGTTCTGAAAGCCACACAGTAACACAAGCAAACTAAATGACAGAGTTGGTGTTAGACCAGCAACTTCTCTGTGCTGTAAGTAAAAATTACTGCCAATGGAGTCTGGTAGCTTTGGAGAAAGTGATGCAAGGGTATCAACCTTTCAACATGGGATTGTTTTTGGGCAGTTTTGAATCAATGTGATGAGGTACTTGCATCTGAGAAGTGTTTTTTTTTTTGGATTTGTCAAATTCACATATTCCTGTCTGATTACTCTACCCATAAACACTTTCTCAATTTACTTGTCAAGGAAATTGATTTTATCATGATGTGTTTCAACACTGCAATATGAAATTAACAATAACACCCCCCCCCCCCTCCCCATTATAATGCAAATTTGCTGTCGGCCAGTATTTCTGATTGTATTACAGCAAATGTGAGTTGTCAGAGGTGTGTAAGGGTTACTTAAACATCCATTGTTCATTCCTCACTGACTGACATTTTTTCCTGTCTTGATAGTTTTTCCTAATCTGAAGCGAGGGTCTAAGAACAAAGGGAATGACGTACTGTACAGATTGTGAAACCCATGGAGGCAAATCTGTGATTTATGATATCTGGCTATATCAATAAAATTGACTTGACTTAACCTCTGTGCTGGAGTGCTGACTCATGTCCAAAATACCATCAAAACTATTGATTGTATTGGACAGTTTTCAAGTGAGACGAAATAAAAGCATACAGAAACAGAAGCGTGCATTGATGTATTTGACTGAGTTCACCGAAGCTCTGTAGGCCCACAGTAAAAGTGTGTTCGTAGAGATTCTGGAGAGCTTGGTCGGTAACTCTTAGGCCCTGATCACATAGAAATTGTTTTGGAGGTTACAAAACGCGAAGAGCACTGCACTTTCTTTTTTTAAAAATTGAATGCCACTATTAAGAAAAAAATAACGCCACCCCATCAGGTCCTTACATTAACCTTCCCTTGTAATCAACCTACCGTTTTTTCCACAGTAATTAGTATCTAGTTCCTAAAATGTTGAGGCAGAGGGTACTTGCTGTACTGTAGCTCTGGTTGAGGGTGAGAGGCTGTCAGCAAGTAGTTTATTGGGCACAGGGAGACGGAGATCTATGTGGGTACATGAAACCCTAAAAAAGAGGGTGGATCATGGTGAGTACCACCAGTTGGTCCAGGAGCTTCTCCTCCATGATGGCCGTTTCCAGGCATATTTTAGGATGACTCGGGAGCAGTTTGACAACCTGCTGTCTATCATCAGGCCGTATAGCTCTGGGTATCCAGCAACCACTACCACCAGTTTCTTCTTCACTGTTTACCAGCTGTAAACTTGTTGTAACCACCATAGAAGGTCTGCTTCTCAAATCATCTGATTGGACAATGGGAGGAAAAAAAAGATGAAAAAAGATATGACTTTGGGCATTTTTCCGCTCTTAGTTGAAGTTTTTTCAACTCGAGGAGTTGAGAGCGTTCTGGCAAAAATGCTAGGTGTCTAGAGTGCAGAAAGATGAGGCGCATGCAACGCAAAAAACACAAGCAAAATGCTTCATTCTCATTAAAAACAATTACAAAAAGCTGTCTCCAGCTGCTTAAGTGCTTTCAGAGTGATTTGAGGAGATTTGAGTGATTGTAACAGCTGTTCGGTGGGTCAATATTGAATAAAAATGTATGTCAACTGTGTGTCCCCCTACACCACAGTATACATTCAAAAATGTATTTATGACAGTACCTTTGTGTCCAACAGTGAAATTACCTCAGGTGCTTACAGTAGAGCTTAGATTCTCTGCCCGAGCCCGAGCCCGGCCCAACCCGGCCCGCGGGCCCAAGCCGGGCCTGGTCAGATATGACGTTTTTTTTTTTTTTTAAAGCTATGATTTGATAATGTTATAGGCTATGTATTGTAGCGACCCTGCAGTAAATGTTCTGTTATAATGTCAATGTTCTGTGAGTTAATGGCATATTTGGGATTGAATGAGGTGCGGGGTGCGAGTGTGACGGGGATGAGGCGGGCTGTGTGAGTGCGTGTGCTGGTGTGTGTATGAGCGAGCTGGAGGAGAGAGCAGGAGTGCACAGATGGAGTTACAGCTAAGTTGTTGTTTGTTGGTTGTTTTGGCGTGGTTACGGCCAACAGTAACCTGTACTGTTCAGTAATAAACGGTGGTTTAATTGCCGAATAACTGCGTCATTCTTTCCACACGTCCTGGCGGACGCTACAGTATTATAAAAAATAAAATTAAACCACACTTTGTATGACACATAGCCTAAAGTTACAACAAACTTAGGGCCGAATTCACAAAGAATGAACTGCGGTTGCTGATAGCACCTTGAAGTGCACTTCATTTGCACCCGCAGTTTGCTCCGTCTTAACGTCCTATTCACAAAGGATATTGCGCTAATGATATACCAGCGTAAACACGCCCACAAAGTTTGGCAGCTGAGTGCAGTTTGCCCCTGATCTGCCCCTGATTGCAATAAGCCACATGGCAAAGTATAAATGCTGGCTTTGCGTCAACAACACTGTGGCAGAACAGTGGCAGACTTTGTTTGGCAAAATACTGAGTACTGTATACCCTCATGTAGTGATGTCTGCTGGTGAGTCAGTCTAACAGTGTCGGATGGGTTGAGGCTGTGGATTTGACCAAGTTTGACCACTTTATCACTATTCCCTCTCACTTGTAGCGTTTTTTCGTTATCTTTTGAATTTAATATGAATTATGGAACCGTTTTTGTTCACGTTTGTTTCCCCTGTTTCGTAAAATAAATCATTGAAAGTTGCTTTTGAAGTGCGTGACAGAAGTGCGTTTTGAGAACGACCGCAGACTGTCACCTGTTCAACACATCAATATCTTCGGATGCCATTAAAGTAATAATGATTATAATAATAATGTCAAAATATTATTTACAGACTGATTTAACAGACGATCACTGCTGCCACAATCACTGGAAAGTCTGGGCGAGAGGCTTCCACAGAGGAGTGCCCAGTTTGCACCAGCTTTCTAAAGACGTTATTTACTTCACTCAAACTGCGTGTGGCTATTAGCGCTGGTGTTAGTGAATTAGACGTTGTTTATCAATGAGGCTCATTTGCATAGAAAGGGGCAATTTTTGCACCAAATAAATGCATATTACCTCATTTAAATACGTGCAAATAACACCGGAGCACTGACACACAATCTGCGTGGCAGCGCAGTTAGTGGAGCATTTCACCCTCTGCGCGTGCTTTGTGAATTAGACCATGTCTGTTTGCTCCATTTTTACCGGTTTAGCGGCCGCAAAAGCCACGCAATCCTTTTGTGAATTCGGCCCTCAGTTACAATGTTGCAACATTGTGCGCGCACAGCCCTTCACCGCCTGGATCCTAAAATAAACACCTGTTTTATTACATAATCATGCTTCCGTGTTGCGCCATTCATTAAGATCCTATGTTTCTGTCATTCAAATAACAAGACTTGTGGTTTAATACTCTTAATTATAACAGCCAACTTATTGAAAAATGTCGGGTTTAAATCGGGCTCGGGCCCATAATTACAGTTAATTGGACGGGCCGGGCCGGTCCCGGACATAACGTGCACGGGCTCGGGCCGGGTCGGGCTGGATTTTTTGGGCCCGATCTAAGCTCTAGCTTACAGTGCTCCAGAATTGCTTTGGTGTGGATGTCCTATTCCATGGTTTTAGTCCTGAAATGAGTTGTTCTTTGCCGTATGAACGCACCTCATCTTTAACTGAGAAATATTCTTGTTTTTTTCTTTTTTTTTTAATTGAATGTTTATGGTGCTATACACATATGACTTTAACCAGCATCACACAATCTTTCTGTCCCTTCTCTTGGTTAGTTTTTCACTCTGCCCAGTATCCATGCCGGAAAAGCCAGCATACTCGAACACTCTCACTGTATAACTAAAATAGGAAATGACAGCTCAGTGTCAAAGTGATACTGTATTTAACCAGAAGAAACCTGCTCCTGCCTCTACAGCTGCAGGCATCACCCTGTGTGTATTCAGGGCTGCTAAGCTGACCTTTTGCCCCACCTAGAATAAAAACAGATTTTGTCTGTCGGGGATTAGCAGAGTATCACTGGCAGATATTGTGAAAGACTGGTATGAATGTTTGCAACTGAATGAGTGTGAAGCACAATGCTGCTGGCACAAATCCTGAGCAGATTCCTCTTGAAGAAAAAGAAATCTAACTTGGCTATGTTCCCTCTCAGTCCTTAGAGGCATGTCTTACAAAGATTTCCCAATAATTCCTAGAGTCTTTCATTGTCTCCTTTTGACCCCATCAGGCAGGTCAAATGTGTGGACAGAGTCCCCGATGACGCTGACACACTTAAGTGCTTTTAATTATTTAGGAGCAGAGCGAGAGATACGTGCCAACGCCATAGCTTGAACAAGGTGAATCAGAGTCCTATTGTGGACATAATGCACATAAAGATGCTCCCCTCCTCATGTTACAGCCTGATGGTCTTACACAAATCCAATCTGACAGGGATCTCCAGGGTTTTGCATGGAGGAGAGTAGCTGTGGTTTATCGCCTCAGGCCACATTATCTCCACATCAAGCTGCACTCAGTTCGTCTGAGACATTTTGTACTTTCCAGAGACTAAACAGTACAAAAAGTATCGACTTAAGTCTATCACAATGTCTTGATAGTGTGTAAAGAACAAACTGGTAAAAGATTATTCAACTATAGATCATTCACACGCATGTACCTCATGTTCCTCCTCAAAAAGTAGATCCTCACATTGAGTTTTCAGGCCAAACTTGTCATGCTAAACTTATTATGCACAAGACATCTACAACTTTTGCATGTCATGGGTGCAGCCATTAAACATTTAGAAAGAGCGTGTTTAAAGCTTCAAAATATATAAATTAAACAAATAACATGTTTTGGTCACAGAATCTTTGGCAGGCAAAAAACAGCTAAAAATTGCAACTAGGATCTGAATTTTTCATTCGACAAAAGCACAATATTCTATAACTTTAATAAAGTGACGGGACAAAAAGTCAAACTGTTTTACATGAAGATCCTCTCCAGGTGTGTTTTAATGAATATAAAAATAATCTGTTTTTAAAATAAGTGTTTACTAAATTTTTCCACAAAAAAAGTTAAATTATCTTGCTCAACTCATTTGGCGCTTATTTTTAATTTGGGTGGAGGGGGACTTGCGCAGTTAAAGCAAATAATAGAACCTAAGGTTTAGCTGAGGAAGCATTATGGTTGTAAATGTGAATGGAGTGTAGCACACACAGTAGATTATTAATAGAGACAGTGAATGTTTGTCGGTGTCTGTTGCGGAACGCAGCCTCTCGCCCTCTGAGCCTGTACAGCAGATGCAAATGCACAGCTGTGAGCCCGTCACACCTGGGTTTCATATCCATGCTGCAGCTCTCTGAATGCATCAGGGGCAAATGGGAGAGAGCAGAGCAGCTTGTGTCTGACACTGGCTCAGTGGTGCAGAATCACAATAGGGTTTGAGAAACAAAAAAAAAAAAAAAAAAGGTCTGACGGATGGCAAGAATCATGCAGATTGAAAGTAATAATCTGTAAGAATTAGTTTTATTGAACAGTGGTTTGCAGCTGTGAGCCCTTAAGGCCCAGACACACCAAACCGACATCAAAGAACCAGTGGCGACAACGACTGACTGTGCCATTGCCTTACATTGCCTGTGCCTGTGTCTGACTTGTACCAACGGTGCAGGACATACTGCAAAAACTAGGGCGACAGATGTTCACCAATGGCTTGACATTGACCAACAATATATGGTTGGCTTAGTGTGTCAGGGCCCTGATTGACCCTTCGCTAAGTCCTGCCCCTGGACGCAGATGGCCAATCATAATGTAGCATTGTGCTGGCTCAGACCAGGGTACGACAACAACACAGATGTGCTCCATTGACTCTAATGCAATCGTTTAAGATTTCCTTAATTTTCAGGCTGGTTTTGTGGGTTTGGAGCTAAATGTTGTGCCTGGGGCACGTCGTGTTTTAATGATACTCGTTACCTGGAGAGGTTTCTCCCCTGTTCCAAAACCAAAATCAAACCCTGAAAAGTGTAGGGTTAGCTAGCTAGCTACTGGAGATATAGCCTACTGAATGAATACACATGCTGCTTTTGCTTTTTAATGATTATAACAATGAAAAAAAGGCCGACCCTGCTGTACAGGAACCAGTGAAGGGAAGCAGGGAAACTTTGCTGATATTCAACCAGCTGTGTGTCATCACATTGTGTGCAGATGAACGTTGTTAGACTTCCCCTGGAGATCCCTGCTCTTCTGGCGGTGGAGGTCTGGGTGCTGGTAGCCAAACACCGTTCATCTGCACACACTGTGATGCCACACAGCTGGTTCAATATCAGCGAAGTTTCCCTTTATATTCATTGTGTTCTGTGGCGATCAGCAGTGATGTGGTGGTTCACTTTTACACTGTGATCTGTAGCCTGTAGTTCGGCTTTAGCGTCTAGCTATCTTTGTCTTTTTAACCTGTTGTTGCTGCTGAGTCAGTTTGACATCCTGGATATATCCGTCAAACACAGACTGTAGACCCCTCTGTCTGCTTCTCTCTGGAATCACTCTTTCATTTTTCCAAAAATATGATAATATTTCTTCAGGGAGTGCAGTTAGTTACAGTGTGGGCTCCATGCTTACTCTGACAGCTTGTTGGACCATCACAAAGGGCGGGACTTAGCGAAAGGTCAATTGTCTCATTCAAAGGATTTTTATGGACCCAGAAGACCCAGGTTGGGAGTTGCGTTTCTTTGTTTTATTTTCATAAGAATGTAATACAAGTTGGATTCACATTATATGCGTTTAAAAAAAGTTCACATTTCAACACAGTTTCAACTTTATATAACGTCACTGTATTCTTTAACTTGAAACGCTGCTTTGCTTTGTAATGAACAAAATGCAGTAGAAAAGTTCTAAAAATAGAGACACGCAGACAGCCATTAAAGCATGTCTTGTGGTATAATGGAGGTAGTTTCATTGTGTAAATCTTTACATTAATCACCTGCAAAAACAGCATTCTCTTCGACTGCCAGCACACTTGTCGTAATTGTTTTCCTTCTAATGATTTGTTGAACTTACTCTGCCTTTTAAAAGCTTTTCTCCATGATGTTAAACTCCAAGTCAGGATGCTATTAAAGTGGTGCTGGTATGACATGAAAAATGGATTTTGAAAAGACCAAATCAGCACAACAAAGTGGGGAAAGTCAATTAATATGATGAATGGTTAAACATAGATGAGCCTTAAACAAAAGCCAAAACATTTAGTGTGCCATTCCTGTTTCATACATCAAGAAGCCAGCTATAATGAGCATCCAGGTACAAAGCCACCATCTTGAGCCTGCGGTGAACAAGCCAGAGTATGATTAATTGAGTTTGTCACTCCGCCTTGTTCCCCTCGTGCTCTGAAGAGTTGCTCTGAAGAGATGACAGTCTATCCATTAAAACCAGTTTTCTAAATGGCAATAATTTCCTCAAAGAAGCATCTGCTTTGGTGTCACATAATGGCAGCAATAATGAGATTCTCCTTCATGAGAAAGTTCTGTTGCTGGGGAGATGCACCGACAGAACAGCTTTTTAATCGCTTAAGCTGAGTGTTAACGCCTGTGATGTGACTCCTACAGCACTTTGTGTCACAAAGCTTTTAAGATCTTACATTCCCGATGTGTAGTTTTATTATTAATGTCTCTCTTTGGAGTGAAGCTCATCCTGCATATTCATGTTAAAGCCTTGGATTTACACGTTTCTCAAGTGATTCGATACTTTCTTCCCTAACAGAGGAAACTAAATGTTTGATAGTTCTACAGCAGTAAATGAATATTTTCTTTGTTTTCACTCAAAACTCTACAAACAAAGATGGCTTAATCTGAACTGCATTGATTCTCTAAAGAATTCATGCAGCTACACATGCATTTTTAATTTTAGAACAGTGTCTTTCACCTCTTATCACTGATGTTCTGCAGCCAAACCCACAAAGTATTATTTTAAACTCCAGTGGAGTTTTGAAACAACCAACACAGCTCATTATTAACTTTACTGGAAAGATGGTTTCTGTTTTTAGTCACATTATATTTCTAGTAATTCACAAATGCCATACATCAGCTTATTAATGGGAATGTGAGGTAAAGAATGTTTGAAAGTTTTATAACAGTGACCAAACAAGAGCCTTTTTAGTTTGTGTTTTATCTGATACTTTACATAAATTGAATTGTTATCTGTTGATGTGTCTACCCTCATTTCCTGATGTACAAAATGTTGTTGGCAGCATTAATCTTGCGAATGGCAGCATTCATCAGCTTGTCAATGTGTGAGCCAGCTCCTGCAGCCTCCAACTCATTATGTCGTCGTGCGGCTTGCTTTGAGCTCCATTGCTTGTCAAGTCGTGTGGTTCTGTAGGATGTGCTACCTTGAACCAGTTACCTTGATGTGCCTCTTATTGTGGAGTATATTGCATACTGTACAGGGTCCGACATTAACGGTTGCCCGAATGCCCGGGGCAAGTAAAAATAGCCGGCGGGCCAGCAGACCCTGCGCAGACATGCCCGATTGGGCAAGCAGCACCGACTCGGACACACACACATACCGGACAGCCTCTCAGTCCTTACCCGCTAACGTTAGCTCATGTACAACACAGGTACCACACAGAAACTTTTACAAAGGGTCATAATGTGCTTCTAGTGACTGTCAAATCGCCAGCGAAAGTTGTTTTAAATGCGGACACGGAGAACAGCTGCCTGGTCTCATGGGACAAAGATCCTCTGAGTAGAAAGACGGTTCACTCTGCTCTGTCACCAGGAACAAACTGGGAGGCAAAGATCCTCTCTGAGGAAGAGGGCTCACTTTGCTGCAGGGCTCACCAGAACGTTTATTTTGTTTTTTTCTTTTAATAAATTGAACACACATTAAAGAACATACAAGATCCTGCAGAGAATTAATACATATAATACAATACAATAAACATTGTCAAATTAAATGAAGGAAGAGGATTTTTTTTAAAGGCAAATTAAATATTGGGGATTTATGTAAAAATATACATAGAGACATATAAATAATTATATAATTAAAGATATGTAGGCTATGTTAGGTGAATACTCCTGTCAGTGACCCTGACCACTGGCATTGGCAAAAGAACTGGAGTTGGTCCCCGGACGCTGCACTGTGGCTGCCCACTGCTCCCAGTGTATACAGTAGGATGGGTCAAATGAAGAGGTCAAATTTTGTTTCAATGTATGTAATGTGCTTAGAAAGGACAATAAAGAATCTTCTTCTAATAATAATTTCTTAATAACTAGGAGATAACAAAAGAATAAAGAGATTTCAAAGACTTAAAAAAATAAGGGACATGAATCAAAACAACAAGAAACGAGATACATCCCCAGTCATGCACACCCATTTTTAATAAACTCAGTACTGTTTTTCAACACATATATTGTTTTGTCTTCGTTCAATGTAGTTAGCACATATTGTTATTGTGCCATTGGTTTTGGCCTTGGTGCCCCACATTTTGGCCTTGCCCTAAAAATATCTTAATTCCAGGCCTGTAATCGTGTATTTCCTCTCCTGTTTCTGTCCTTGGAGGGGCCAGTTGCAGTGTGCTGCTTTTTTACGTGCTGCTGTCTCCATTGGCTGAGCGTCTCTGCTGACGTAAGATATAAGTCATGAGCGAAAATATGCACCACACAGCCAGAAAAAGAACCTCTTAGGCAGGGCAAGTAAGAAAAAAACCTTAACGTCGGACCCTGCTGTATGCTCTGCAGTGTAATTCACCATCCAGCTCAAAGATTTCAGTGTAGGATACTTTGCTTTGACTTCACGCATTTCTTTTTTCTTTCATTCAGGTTCATCTGGTTCTTTGTCAGTTGAATGAATTTGCACATCCAGTTGTGATGTTGCTAGTTAGTCAAACTTTTTACCCCATAGTCAAACACCATAATTTACTCCACTGCTGTCTTTGAAATAGAAACCTGTGCACATGCACCAATGCACATGCAGCATTGTCATGTGCAGTGCTGTCTGGTTCCTGTTCTGAGTGTAACAGCAGTCTTTAAAAACTTATCTTGGGGTGCATCTTTTGCTGTTTGCTGTCCCTGTATTTTATATGTTAAAAGTGGTTGCCACGGATGGCAGTCAAAGGCCAAGTATTGCCTGCCAGTTTTTCAAAACAGTTTGCAGTGACACCCTGGCAGCCATTGCTATCAAGCCCTGTCAAATATATTGAATTATGGAGAACGTTTTTTGTTCTCTATGTAAGATAAAGCCCAGTTCAGACCAGTGATCCACGACGAGATGAAACTGTTTTAGTATGTTGCAGAGAAAAGTTGCAGCGGTGTGAACTGGCCATCTGAGCTTGACTGAAGCTGGCTGATGGTGTCACCTGCAACTCTGCTGGTCAAATTGCTGGCGGCTGGTTTCAGAATGAAAAGCTAGTCACCTGTTTCTACAGCCAATCGGCTTGTAGTGAAGTCTACTGGTCAAGTAAAAATGACTGCAGACGGCATGTTTGCTTCCTGTCGCAGGAGCTCCGTCCCTGCTCAGCCCTCTGTTTCCCTCCTCACGGTGGGTCGCTGCTGCTGCTCGTTGTATTTGCTTACGCCCCACCCACACACGTGCATTCTCATTGACTGATTAATTGGTGCTAGTTATATATATTATTGTACTGTATTTATTATAGATAAAGTCCATCTGATGCTTGTTTTGTTTCTGTTTTTCGTTGTTTCACCCCTGCTTCAAATGCAACTGTGGCCAGTTCATCTCTATCTCACTATCACTATCTTTATTCATATTTTAGAAGCTACAAATTATATTCAGCCACAAAAGAAGCCTGAAAAGCTGGAAATCAGAACTTAAGTACAGAGAGTTGTTGCATAGATATGATACACCGTCTCCTCTAGTTGCATTGGTGTGAACCGGCAGGTTTTTATAATGTTGCAGAACGGCGCATTGCCTGTGTCAACTCGTCTCCTTGGGAATTTTTGGTCTGAACTGGGCTTAACACACATTGGTGGTTGTTGACGCATGTTTCATGAAATTCGCTGCCTGGATCGATGCATCTCAGCTACTCTGTGGGTCATGTTAAATGATGTGATGCCACATGATGTGGTTAGTTGGGTTTTGCTGCCAGATGTCCTTTGGTGCAGAAGACAGGAGAGAGGGAAGAAAAACTGCCAGACAATGGCACATATGACTGAGCAGACACAACAAACGCTTGAAATCTTGTGACAGGCTGAAACAAGAAAAAAGGAGGGCATAGCAAGGGATCATGAATGATGAAAAGTAGTACAACCGCTAGCCACTGTCCGTATGCACAAAATTTCACAACAATGCATTGTATAGTTGTTGAGATGCATCAATCTGGACCAAAGCGGTCAAAAGTTACCTTGTAACTGACTGTAAAAAAGAAAATTAATTAACCTATTCTCACTTTACTATGAAAGTACTTTCCCTGAAGATGACATGAAAGTATTTTTTTTTTTTTTTAAACTAAAACTTGACATGAAGATGCATCATCCCTCCATGTCTGCGGATCCACCCACTTCAGAGAAGCTCCTGAAACTGTCCCACACACTTGAAAGAGTGAACCAGCCAGGGTTTTAAGATGAGCATTACTTTGCTGCAACTCTGAGTAGCACAGGTGCCTTCTCGTGGGAGATAGGCACATTGGCTGAGGATATCAGCCATCATTTAATCAGCCTGGCGGAGCATCTGCTCTCAGGATTTTTAAATAGATCATGTAATGAGGTGAAGAGCACTCTTCTCTTCATGCCATCCATTCACAGCAGGTCACAAAAACAAGCCACACGGTATATATGGATTGCAGGCAGGCAGAATTCAGTTGGGATTCTGAGATGAAGGTCGTGATCTGTACAGTGGCCAAGCGCTACTGTGCTAGAACATAACGATTTAGCAGATGGCAGCTTGAATAAATGAGAAATTGAATGAAGTAATGCAAAGACTAGCTTGTGGGAAGAAGTTAGTTCCTCCTCAGGTTACTTTGACCATGGTGTTGTGTCAGTTTGGGAGTCATGATGGCATGAATGAGTGGGAGGAGAGGGGACTTACTGGCAGACTGTAAACCTTTTCTCCAGACAAATGCTGTCCATCTCAAACAGAACAGGTGCTGTAAGTCAGTCATGATGGAGTCTTGCCTCCAGGGTTTCTCACAGCTGTTGGTACAGACAGTGTTCAGCCTGCAGAAGACAGTAGATTGATAAATACTGTCAAAAATCTCAAGGCACAAGAGAGACATCTTCCATATTTTTCCATTTAATTATTTTGCCTTCTAGTGTTTTAGTGCCTGTTTTATTGATATTAAACAGGCAATTCCCTGATTTTTTTGTGTGATGAACTTACAGTACTTACAATCAAAGATAAACTATGACGCATATTCCTAAAAACAATGTATAGACTCATTCAGAAGTGATCCCTCTTAGTCATTGCTTAAGACCCACCAGAAGTGTGTGACGGTGTATTTTTCCATGGAGACCGTCTGCCTTTATTTTCTTCTTTTTCCTGTGTTTGAGACATTTATGGACGTGTACCCTTTCAGCCCTCAGGTGAGATTGGGGCTTTACAAAAAGGTAGCGACCACATGCCAGACCGTGAGCAGCAGGCATCCAAGAGACACAGCACCGAAAAGTGCAAATATAGCAAGATGAAACGCCAGATGAGAGTCAATGTGGGGTCGGCTTTTACACTCACTTTCGCTAGCGTGTGTGTTTACAAGCAGTAACCAGCAATATCCTTAAAAATAGGTGAAAGTAATCACACAAATGTAGGTTTTAGTAGGTTTTAAAACTACCACTCTGTGTTTTTAACAGTTTTTTTATGGGATTACTTGAGGGGACTCTACACAATCAGCAGCTCGTTGTGATTTCCTTCCATTTCTCTGTTTGCTCTCTATTAACAGAGGATCATTTACTTAAACCTACTTTGATCAGCAGATCTTGCAGCAGAAAACAACTCTAAGGTGTCTTGAGACACAAAGTGCAAATGAAAATCAACTTAAACTAATCAGGATGCTTTTTTGTGTGTGAAAATGATATACACAACACACACATTAAAAATGATTGTCATATTTTGATGCCACTGTTTTCCTCCTGTCTTACATTTCAAAGCGACCAATTTAATAGTTTTTGGAGAATGGCTGCAAATTCAGGAGACACCACTGTGTTGAGACTGCACGATGACATTACTTTAAAGTTGCTTCCCTTGTGTTGGTCACATGGAACTGTACAGTGAGGAGGCGAGGCACAGAGCTCTCTTTGGACGGAGATGAAGAGGCAGAACAAATGCTGGGTGAGCACTGAGCTCAGATGTTCTGTCCTTCTGGCGATAATTAACTTTCACTGCAGGAATTTAACTGCGCGACACAGAAACCTCTGGCTCTCTGAGATGGTAAAACGGATGCTCATGGAGTTCATACCGATATGCTGTATCTGCATATTTTTTTGGAGGAGAACATAAAATTCATCACAAAACGCTGTGCAGATTATTATCTGTATATCCTCTAAAAGTTTGTTAAAAGGTTTGCACTGTAGCACGGGCCAAAGGGCCTCAAACTTTGTGTCTGTGGGAGATGTTGAGTGTGATTTATGAGGTCTTATACGAGACTATCCCGTCAGAGAATATCCATAGATAAGGTGTCAGAGGTGCAGCACATTATGAGAACGGATACATCCCCAGTGAGACTGTTATATCTACCATGTCACTATGAGTGCCTTGGATACTTAAAAACAACACAATCTCATGAGCCTGAATTCTCAGGACAGCCAGATTATTGACAGTGTAACTGTCAGTCACTGAGACCTGTGTGAAAATCATAGACTGTATACAATACTGGTAATGCCACCCGACACATGAACCACTAACTAACTAGTTCATTTTTAAGGAAAAAAAAAGCAAAATAATACAAAATACAAGAAGCTTTTACTTTTAGTCTGGTGCTCCATCGACTCAGGGAGCTTCAGCACAGCATTTCAAAGTGCTATCCATTTAGAGGAGGTGGAATTTTAATCATTTGTGATGTAAATATGTGGACTTTTCTTTTCTTTTCTGTTGGCTTTACTGACAGCTGTCTAACCACACTAACATGCAGAAAAAATAGTGCCCACTGCCCACCCTCTATTCTTCACTGGTTAGCTAAAATTAGCCTTCGCCGCTCTGCACTGTGCACCACCAAGGTTGGGTGGGAGCTAAGTTAGCTAGCAGCGCTGCTCATTCGCAGTTACCACTGAAAATGCTGACCTGGTGGTGGGACGACTGCTGTGGAAACATGGTGGCCATCATACAGTCTCCCCCCAGATAGCCCCAGTAAGTAAGTGGCAAAATCCCTTTAGCATTGTAAACTATGCACCACTACCTGTGCTGACGCTGCTACTGGTGCTAACAGAGCTAACAGTAATGCTAAAGCTGCCTATTCATTAGGGTAATCTGGTGGGAGACCAGAGGGTGGGCACAGAGTTTTCACAGCAACGCTGTGTGGTCAGGACAGGGTTACTAGTGGTAATTGCCAAATGAGTGTTGCTGCTAGCTAGCCCCCACCTGACCTATACTCTGTAAATCTGGGGCTACACCATGGTAATGTTACCTAATCAGTGTTGTCGCTGTGGTTGCAACCTGTCAACCGATGGCACAGACCTGTCACTCAAAATGGCCTCACCCTTAATAATGCATGACTTTAAGCCTTATTAACATTTGAATAGATGAGTTATATAAAACTTCACCCCATACAGACGTCATGATTCGTGAAGGGGGAAATTAGCTATAGAGATCAGAACAATTTTTTTGTATCAGGCCGTGTTACATGTTTGTTTTATGCAGTGCAGTTGGGCGTTTTAACATGGGGGTTCATAGAGATTGAGTCGCTCTTGGAGCTAGCCTCAAGTAGCCATTCAAGGAGCTGCAGTTTATGGCACTTCGTCGTTGGCGTCATTTCTCAGTCCTGGAGGCTGCTATTGGTGAAAATATGTTTCAAAATTACAATGAAAGGCAAAGAAAACATCCATTAGTGATACTCTGTCTTCAGTGTGTTAACTGCCAAAGCGTGTTTGTTTATAGTGCGATGCCAGGGCCTAAATTGTCCACGGTTGTCCGGTTTGATGTGATCATGTGGTTTAGTTTCACCTACGCCACATTTGGAATAATAACATGATGTACTCTCCTGCATAAAGCTGAGACTCCCATGTGTGTCTGTGTGTTTATGGTCGAGTGTGCTTGTGTTCATGCATGTGTGCATGTGCACCTGCTGAATGCTGTAAAATGAGAGGTGGGGAGCAAGAGGGAATCTATTGAAATCATTTAACCACACATGACCACAGTGGTCTCCTGACTGCTGCCTGGATCGCCCATTGAGATCATCTTTACATGGTTGTTGTTGTTGTTGTTACTCTGCCACGTTTGCCTTCTTGAAATATATTAGCACACTGCCTAGAAACATTTTCAGATATATTGTACAGCACATTTTTGTCTGCTTAACCTCCATTTTAAAGGTTAGATGTGAGCTGCGTGGGATTTTCCATAAATGCATATTACTGTCAAATGAAATGGTGGTAGCACGCTCTAAAAGTAAAGTCTGCTTCATTTTCCAGCATATTTATTTACTCCTCCGTCATGATGCTTTTCCTTCATAAGTTAGCAATTTATCATTACCATTCTGGCCTTTAGAAAATGTCACATGTCCTTTCATAAAAGATTTATGAAGGAATTTACATACCCATAGACATCACTTTTACAGATGCTTCTTTTCTCCCTCATGAAAATATTGAGATCTCAAATGTATTAATGTTTTATAGAATTATAAGACCAATATTAGTGTTGCAAAAATAATGTCCATTATTGTCAAAAAATAACAAAAGGTTTATCAATATTTTTTAACAGTGTAACACTGTCAATTACTCACCACATTCTACAGGTGTGTGTCAACAACAGCATTATGATTAAAGCATAGCAAAAATAAAAAATGTAAGTGCAACAAAATGTAGTCAGAGTAACATTTACTAAGGTTTTCACCAAGTCATGTCTCTAACCTTTCTAAACTCATGGGGTCAAAGGTCAGCTCCTTGAAACATATTATTTACAGCTGCAACATAGCCAATTAATAATACAGGCAATAAATTTAATGACAACAGTGAATTATTTTCCTCCACTTCAGAATAGGGAGACACTATAGTTCCTTTCCCACTGGATAAAACCCACCAATGGCTAGGTAAAGACATGAGAATATTGTTAATATAGTGTACACTTAAACTGACATGGACTTTTTTTGTGGACCTGTTTTAGGTGGCTCAAAATTCTCTAATTGAGGCACCATTTGATTCAGTGTAAGTGAGATGAGGATTTTCCACCTGGACGTTATTGTAAATAGGGGTGTGCTATATCATCTCATTCATGATAATACCTTGATATGATATGAAAAATGTATATCATGATACCAACAAGAATTCGTCTTGTTGACATATTAACGTCATACTTTTACCCACGGCAACAACAAGTACGACCGAAAGCAAAATTGATACCGACTTCGCAGTGATTCCAAAAAGAGGAGCAGCCTCAGTAGTGTGGAATAAACTGTGGCGTCCTGAATGTTTTATGAACAGCCCCGGACATCTCTCCCTCTCCTCTTTCCTTGTGCGCAAACAGGAGTTGGTGTCGTCAAGCGAACAGATATCAGTGTCAGTTAATCTGCAACTGCTGTGGAACTTTGCTAGTATGGGTTGCTACAGCAACAGAGTGTTTAACAGAAATCAACTGGCGGCCTGGACACAAGAAAACAAACTGTGTATGAATACATAGATGAGTTGTTTATAAATACACAGATTATTACAAATAAATAGAAGTCTGGAGAGCTAAGGTCCAGTCACATTTGGTCTTATGAATGCCTCTAAGAAATGCCCAGAAAATTAGATTTATGATTGCAAATCAGATTAGTATCTGAAATTCCATTTTAAACCAGGGAATAAATAATCTCTAACAAGCTGTAGGGGATTAGTGGGACAACAAAACAGAGGACGTTCAGCGACTATAATGAAGAGCAAATGTTCCTCAGTCTTTAAATAAATGCGGAGCTCAGCTGGCCTTTTTGAGTTTAATTCTGGAAGTTTGGGGGTTAGTCAACTGCTCACATTCTTCCAGTCTATTACTCCTGCAGTTCATGCCTCTGTTAACTTCTCCCCTGATTGATTCAAACCAACGATCCTTTCAACCATCAAATCCCAAATCACAGGTTAGTTTACTTCACTCAACTCAACAACCCCCACTCACGGAGTCCATCTGTCTCACTCGCTGACATCAGAGCGTGTGCACTGTTGGGGTCAATGCTAAATTGATATTCCTGAGCACAAACAAGAATTTGGGATGACCTTTGTATTTTCGGTTGAAGCTTTGAGGTATTAAAGTGATTACAATTGTTAACAAGCATTTTTCAATTCCGAGGTCACTCTTTCTTCAAGGGCCTCACCCAGGTAGCACAAGAGCACTCTTCATTCATACAAATAGTTTTCATATTGATAGATTTATTTTATCACTCATGTAACTAACAACAAAACTGTTTTTCAAATCCCAGTTCACAATAGTTTGAATCCTCTATTTTAAAAGTAATAATCCCTTAAAATTATATTCATATGTTGTTTAATTTGTCTTTTATTGGAAATACATTGCCATTTGCCGTTTTGTAATCAGAATGACAAGACAGCATCATATAAAACATACCTGCAATCTGTTCACAGTCAGTGTATTTTGTTATTCTTTTAATATCTGCTCTTTGTAACCACAGCCTGAAATGTTTTTATTGAGACGACTCAGAGCTTTTCTTTCTTTTAAGGCAGAAATCATGGTGTTGAACATGTTGACTTTTGTAACATTCAACCAAAACCACATTTTGTTCTAACCTGAAGCACTGTAGTTAACCCTAACAACAGTGTTATGGGACCCCTGTCACGTCCAAATATTCAACAAAATATATGTTTATTTGCACATTTTTTCAGTCTGCATATTTGCAAATACGTTGTTATGGCCCTAAAATAATATCATGATATTTGAGGGTATTTTTGTGCTTATAATGTTCTTGATGATATAACACAACGGTGAAAAAATGTCATTGTAATGTCAAAAAAATACAGTACAACAAATTAAGTGTAATAATTTTATGTCAGCATAATGTAACAGTTTGCCTTCCAATATTCAGTAAAAACTAAACTAAATGAAATATAAATAGTACAACAAGGTAAAATCGTTATGACGGTATGAAGTCACTATGGGAAGAAGTCAAAATATTGCCATCATCACAAAATAATAATTGTGTTATCATTAACAATGTGATATGGCACCCCCCAATTTCAGTGGAATTATTTATTCTACAAAATGTAAAGAATTTGAGCATAAAAAATTAGTTTCATATGAATATACATTTTGGGAGACTTGGTTGTGTAATTCTACTGTTATTTTTAATGTGATTTTGTCAGGAGAGGCAAACTCTGTTGGTGTTGAAGAAAAACTTCAACTCAAGCAACTTTAAACCATGTTACAGCATCAGTCGCTCAAAGGAAATACAGTTTGTGGCGTTTCATCATTTTGAATTTGCTTAATGATGGCCATTACCAAATTGAAAGCCTAGTTCAAGGTCTAAAATAAATGACGCGCCCTCACAGCAGCCAGTCCTTGAGACGGGACGGGCCACCTTCGGCCTGCGGGAAGACACTTCTCATTAACTCGCCTCAGCATTTTCACAAGACAGAGGCCACAAGACCCCTCATATCTACAGAGACAATGCAGAGGTGGCAGTTTGCCTCGCCTCTTTTCTCCTTCAAAGTAGATTACATGAAAGAAAAGTCACCCAGCGGACAAAGCTAATCTGCAGGTTACGGGCGGGGGAGCGTTCAACTGTGCAGAAAGTGTTTCCTTAGCAGAAAAAGAAGTTGTTTTTGTGTCCCTTCTCTAGATGTCATTAAGACAAAGTTAAGACTGAAGCAAACAAAGGGTCATTGATTCATTTGTACTAAACTGTTTGCTCATTTAACAGCTGAAGCTCAAAGAGCTGCAGTCTCTGGCAGATTGTCAGCTGCATTCATTAGCGTTTAAACTGCTATTATGGCAGCTTTAAAGACGGGCTGTATTTGCATAAAGAAATGGAGTGTGTCCAACTTGTTGATTATTTCTCAAAGTTTACACTTCACTGCCACCCAGTACTGTACATTATTGCCTGCATTTTGGCATCAGCGTCAAGTGATTGGCTGTGCTGTACATACAGTATGTGCTTTGGGCTGTATGTTTCCCACTACGTCTCCTCTCGCTGCCAGCTCCTCCATTTTGGCGTGGACCTCACTAAATAAACCACACTCAAATCGCAGTGTGCATACCCTCATATGCTTGAGGTGCTGTTATTTGACAGCAGTTTGACAGCCTTTGAGAAGATGCCAAATTCAATTATGTTTGGAGTCTACTGCCAGCCTCAAGCAACACAATCCTCAACTGATCACAAATCAAATCTAATTCCTCACCCAGAAGGCAGTGACCCAAGTTTTGAAGTCTGACTTGGTGCTGAAAGATAGACCCACGTCTTACTTTATGTGGTCCAATAAACGTTCAGGATAGACTCTTTAAATCCCTTATCAAAGAGGGCAGGTCTACCACTGCACTGCTCTGTGCTATCCAAGTTATGAAGCATCCTGCTGGTGTTCATTAAGGACACAATGTGACCATTTCTCTCCTGGCCTCCGTCTGTCCCTGCAGGCATAGGAGCCCATCATGCAATTACCTACCTCAGGCCTGCAGTGGTCCCTGAACAATCAATAACTACAGTTCACTGGCTGGGGCTTCCAGCAGTGTTATAGTTCTGACACTAAGTACTGCAGCAGGTTGCAGAGGTGGGCTGGAGTCAGATGGGGGGCAAAATTCTTGTCAGGAGCACCAGATATCTATGGATGCCGGAGGCCATGGTAGCATACTGGGATCTGACCCCTTATTGACAAACAAAAAGAGAAAGACACTTGTGTTAATTTCAGTCACAGATGAGTGAGTTTTTACATTGAGCATGAAGCTGGACAAAGTTTCCAAGCATATAAAGAACATTTTGTCTTCATTTTATTATTCTCAGCACCCCTCAAAGCTGTTCTCTGTGTTTTACCTTTGGAGCAATATGTGGTTGGTTTATTTGCGAAGTCACGGATGCACAGAAGACAGCCCAGCAAAGTAAATATCAACTCCAGCAGGAGTTTTGCTCACTACTGTTTCTTCTCCAAATCAGTTTGCAGCCACATGAAGTCGGCTGTGTTTCATGCAGTGTTTAACAACAAGAGGATTTTAAGATGATAGAAAATACACAAGTGTGAAAAGGTAGCATCTGTTCTGTGTCTCTTACAGATTGAATTGAATAAGAAAAATTCACTTCACCTGTGTGGAGCCTTGCCAGTTGGACTTACTGAAATTTTACAATTTTATTTCACAGATAAGAATGAAGGTTATTCCTGTTACAGTGACCTTAAGACATGGCTCAGTTCAGACAATTAGAAAACCTTGTCAGTGACTGTAGAAGAATGAGAATAGTTACAGTATACAGTATGGTAGCTTTTTTTTATTTAACAAATATTCAGTTTGGGATAGCAGAACTTAATCATGACTCTCAAAACTAGATTGAATTAAGAAAAGAAATATCCAGGCAAGGTCGTACAAGAAATTTGCACAATAAAATGAATTTACCAGTCTTTGCATAATGGGCATTGCTAGAGTTTTGCTGACATAAGCCCCTTTTACACATCCTGTTATGGTGGGAATGTTGCGCCATTATTCCACCTTGCTGTAGAAAAGTTACAAACAAGGACTGATGGACAGTGTTGTTCCGCCATTAAGGTGGCAGCAGAGGTAGAAACAGAGCCCAATCGATGCCTGTAAAAAGGACAATCAGCATTGCAGGACTAAACGTGCACACCATAAACAGCAGAGGTTGTGTTTAACTTTCTCATTGTGGTCGTAAAAATTCTGTCATAATCTGCAATTCCATGTCACTTTGACTTTAGATTTTCAGTATTACCTGCTTGCTCCTCATCCTCCACCACACCACATCCTTCTCTGGAGTTCCGGTAATGTTAATAATAAATAGCAATTGTTCCAATGCTTTGGCTGTGAAGGTGTGGCTGAACATGACTCATTTTTTCCCTTTAAAAATGGGTAAAATCTTATTTCATTATAAAGCTGCGCTCAGAGTATTCATTCACCTGAACTGTCCTTGTCCCGCTCGCTCTCTGTCTGTCATGACATTGCTGCAGGAATGTGAGCTCTACGCCAGGGACAGCTTGTGAGAGTCTGCTCTCAAACACAGGGTGACAGAGATAACTGTTCGAAACACACAACTAACGTTACCTGTTAATGGTTATTATTGGATTTAACGACAGAACCGAGCCTTTATGGGGTTTGTGTGAGTTTGTTGGGTCCATTAAATGGCTCGTTGTGGAATGTTAGCAATTAACAATTCCTTAAATTCTACCACTGACTCCTGTCTCTTAACTGTCTGTAAACTGGTCCTCTTTGTGGACCAGTTTATATGCCAACACACGAGGGTTACATAAGAGTGTAGCTTCCTCCATTATGACCACTCTGTTCTGTCAAAGATCAGGACCGTCAAGACAGTTTCCTTTTTGTCGGTGGAGTGTATTTTTGTGTTGGAGCTCCACAAAGTTGAACTTGACACAAAAAAAAATCGGCAAGTGCAAGTACCCTGACCTTAGAATTGAACCACCACCTGAAGTTTAGAAAAGATACACATAATTTGCACTTCTAGCAGTGTATTGTCTTGTGGCTCTATTGTTGGATTCCACTTTGAGTCTGTATACATGAATTGGTAACCAATGGAGCAAACATTGACTCATACATTTTGTATTACAGTCATGGATTCTGCATCAAAAACCTTTCTCTTCTCTCCTTCCTTTGGAGGGTTATGTTATTTTGAGCAATCATTCAGCTCAGTTGTTAGAAGTTACAGTTCACGGCATAAATACAGCAAATAAAGCCATAGGAAAACAGAAACTATGACACAACGTAGGAGTATAAAGTGTCCAAGGCTGTGCTTCAACCCTGAGTTTAAAGCAGGGTGGCGACCGCAGCAAATCAAAAACACGGCTGTGGTCATTATTTCCACGGGGTCACTTACAGGCGGTCCCTAAACTGGACAAACACACCCTGAATGTTAACACACAGTCTGGGATACAGATGATGCAGACTGAACTGTTCCGGTCATGTGTAACAAATCACATTCCCGTACGGGTTTGCTGAAGTCACAGCGCAGATGTGCCTCGTGATTATGGTCCAGTTCATAACACACACATTCATCACCGGAATGCTTACAGATGAGTGGAGCTTAATTGAAACTGATCTGAAGAATTAAATGGAAAGATGATCATTATAGATTTACTCTGTCTAGTATATGTAATGCACCATTTACTGTCACGCTGCTGTGGGCTGTGGAGAACTGTTCAGGGATTCATTATAGCAGGAGGATGTACATATTTTTTAATAATGGAAATTATTTAAAACATTTGAGCAGGTTTCCTCGGCTTTGTGTCAGAAGCCCAGATTTCCTGCTTTGTGAAATACAGTGAAATGTTTCTTAAGTGACAGCTGAAGTTGTCTTTACATGTCAGCCTTTGCCATATTTAGGCTGCAATGTAACCACTCGAGGCAGGTTTGCCTTTTTAACTTACATCCACTAAAATTGCTTGTTTTTTCCAGGCTCCAATTTTTATTATTAGTTTCTTAAAACAACGGAAAAGACCCTACAGAGAAATGAAATGTTTCTCTGTAGCTTTCACTTGTTCTTGTCTGTTTTACGTTCATGTCTCACTAAAGAGACGTCTTGTTTGAAAGCTCATGAGATGTGACTTGTTGCAGGAAGAAAATGGTGGAAACAGAAGTTGGAGAGAGGAGTGTTGGTGATAGTTTGCTGTGTTGGGGTATCTTACTCTTGCGTAGAAGATTATCAGTGTGATGGCTGAATACTTAAATGATTTTGACAATGTGAAAAAGTCTTCAGAATAAGACCTCTTCTTTAGTTAGACTTGGACTAAAACTAGATAAGGGAGATATACAGAAAAATGCTTAATTTCTCTGTAGAGTCTTTTATTGTTGTAAGACACTCATAATAACGATCTGAGCCTGTCAGTGGCAAAACCAAGCACTTTTAATGGATGCTATTTGATGGAGTGCGTCTGTCCCAAGAAGTTACGTTGTTTACAATAATTCAAAAATGGCTGTCACTTAAGCCTAGTTCACATTACACGATTTTCACTGATTTTGACGTTGCAAGAGGATCTTGAGAGCCACCTTGGGTCGGAGGTGAGTCGGCAGATAGTCTGCCATGACAAGTCCTCATGTGTGAACAAGCCTACGAGCAAGTTGCCCCCTCATCTGCGACTGGGACTGGATATCTGGCATGCTAGAAAACTGTTTCAAAGTGTGACACGACTGACAAAGAGCATCAGCCAATGACAGGCGGGATACGTCCCATGTCAGCATGCAGGAGGATGGAATAAATGTGAGGGGGACAAGCTGCAGGGTTGCCAGGTCTGCTTATTAGCTGCAACTTTGGGCTTGTTTTTTTGTAAAGTCACTTACAAATATTGGTAGTCGGGTTGCGGTTTTTTGGGCCTGTTTCTAAAGTGGAGTTGCTTATTTGGGCGTGCTCTCTAAACATCGCCTTTATATATATCCGTTGCTTCTTTTGGGCTTGTTTCCATAGCCCTGGTATCTTGTTTCTCTCCCAAGATCTCGTAACACTGAAAAGCTGGCAAGCACCAACAACAATGGCGGCATCCTCAGGATCACAGGGGGCGCATTGTGTTTGGACCCAGGCCCTGGAGGCAGATCTGATTCAACACTGGGAAGAATATCCATGCCTTTACGATGTGTCGTCTCCAAGTTTGGTGACGTCACCGCATTATCTGGGGCTCTGTCGGCGAGGGCTTGGTGGAGAAATCTTGTGGTGTGCACACACAGGTTGTAACGCAGTTGGTGAGACTCCCGATGACAGAAACACACGTCGCCAGGTATGAACACTCAAAAGATTACGATAGTCTCCGCGACGCAAAATCAGGGTGAAAATCCTGTAACTAGGCTTTAGACACACAAAAAAAGGGAGAATAGGGTCCAGGTTGAAAATTGCGTTAAATTACGTTAAGTTCCCCTTTAAATCATATGTCAATATGACAGTATACAGTTAACACTGCATAGCATTAATGTGTAATCAGAATTGTCTAAATACAGTCAAGTTTGATTTGAACTATTTAACTAAGTTGCTAGCTTCAATCAAGTACCTGAAACGGCAAAATTGATTCTGAATTGAATCATGAGATTGCCGGAAATTCCCAGTCCCCAATGATTTGTTACTTCCAAAACTGTTTATACATGATAATTACAAAAAAATATTTTTATGTCAGTTTTTACCAACATTGTTGTTCAGGTTTAGTTTGATTTTGGCTCTAAAACCATTGTTAAGGCCCAGAAACACCAAACTGACGACAGAGAACTAGCGATGACAAGAGTCCCTGCTGCCTTTGGTTGAGGTGTCTCGGCCAAACCATGTCAAACCAGCAGCCAACAAGCGCGTGTTCTGCGCCTGCGTGAGAGGACATACCCCTACATACCAGCAGATGGTGGTCATCATCATTAAAAAAGGGAAACCAGACGACCGTCTTGACGCTAGTTAGCATATTAACAACACAATCCAGTGTTGAAAGAACAGAGCGATAAGACCGTGAGCCAGTGAATAATAACACAAGCCATCATGAAACGTTGCTGCTGAAGCGCTCAATGGCAAAGAAAAATAGTCTTGCCTTATGTTACAAGTTTGGTTTGGTCTCACTCTCTCTTTACTTTCCCTCTTTTTACAATTCTCTCTCTTGTTTCTCTTCTTGTGCGCTGACCTGAACTGCCAATCGGAGTGATTCCATTCACCGATGGGCTCTGCTGTGTCGGCAGAAAATAAGTGACCTAGCGCAGACGAGGGCCAACGGTGCGGACGCAGACACTCACCAACGGCCCAACTTTGACCAACGACCAACTGTCAGCTTGGAGTGTCAGGACCTTAAGACAAAGATCACAGTCACTGTTAGAAGAAAACAATAATGACCGGCGTCAGGAAATGGGAAGTGAACAGCACAGGCCACATGCTTTTTGTGACCTGACCATCCAGCTTATCCCCATAAGATTTATTGACCTGATAACAAGGTCACGCTGCTTCCTGCTTTGTTCCTGACAGATAAAAGTCATAATTCACACAACCTTATGAGGTCCTTTGTAGACAAACCTTCACCAGGCTCTAGAAACCGTTGTGACTACTGCATTATGTGCGTACAATTACACCAAGCAATAATAAAGACACACATCGAAAAGCCAAAGTTAGGAAGTTCATATTAAAATGACCTTAATGTGACTTCAACAGAATGATTTATCCTTCTTTATGAATGACTTTTCATCCACCTGACATCACTTTGAGTTGTAAAGAGGAGTGAGTTAGCATACTACATTAACTGCTGAGGCAACAATATTGTAGCAGCAGCAAAGAAAAAAAAATCATTAATTTTAATAACAACAAAAGCTGAGTAAAGGTTAAATAAATCTAATAACATATGGCAGGCATTGTAGAATAATTACATTGAGAGGAGACAGCTGTACTTTCAGCTCCAGATGCAGTTTTCTCAGACAGTATTGAATTAAACTTCATCAGCAACATTAACACAGCAATTTGTTTTCTCACACACCCTCGTTCGTCTCATTGCACCCTCCTCCTACACTCCGCCACACTCAACATCTATTCTTATCTCTTCCTGCAGATGTGTGTTTTATAGGGACAGACATCTTCCATCCTTAATATTTTCTGAGGATATCTGCGAGACCCAGGGGAGAGATAAAGCAATTTTATTCCTTAAACGCCTCTCACCTATTATTATCAGGAGAATTACATGCAGTTTAATTAGCATGAAAGCTAGCAGAGCACGCAGCAGCACCATGGGCAGGACACGGCAAACCTTGTCTCTTTATCCCTCAGGTTTCAAACTCCTCCGTTTCCTTCTCCAAACATCCGTCCCAAATCCAAATAACCAGGTTCATGCTTCATATTTTCATTTTTTTAATGTTGTGCAGCAATGTGTGGTGAGGCTCCCCTGATAATCCAGGTGAGGTACGACTTAAAAGGCCTCATGCTGTGCCCTATTTAGAGCACTGCTCATGTAGAAACACAAGATACCTCATACCTCTTCCTTAAAAAGGTACAAGCTAGTCTAGAAGGGTTAAGGCGTTCTTTGAATGGAAACACATATTTCAAACCCGATAATTTTATATTTGTAGTAGGAAGACTATGTTTAGATTTCAGCCTTTGGGAAGTTCACTTCAGTGCAATTCAGAGATAAAAAGAAGTATGTTTATGTATTAAATATGCAATACCTAATGTTTTTGGCCACTTGGAAACTAGGACAACACTGACATGCCATCACCTTTTAGGTTGATAGAACAAATTCGTGACAACAGCAGTTACAGAGCAACAAAATCACTAATTTAGAGTAGTTTTAGGCAACTTGTTGAATGTTGAATTCTAATATTAACTGTCTTCTTTTAGCTCTGTTTTTGATCTTTACCACCACCTGAGGGAAATATCTGACTCTTTAGCTTCCAAATTCTCCACTGTGTTTACCAGCTGGTACTATAACTGTGTCTGACCATTGTTTAGTGCTGAGCAGGTAGTGTACAGTGGGTTTTTAGAGATTATTTACTGAAAATGGTGGCCAAAACTCACTATAAAGCTCCATAAAGCCGAGGGGAGCTGCAGATTCAGGTGATAATTCTCTGTTGGTTCGTCATGATGAGCGGCGCCCGTTCCATTGTCACAGTGGTTTACAATGTCATGTGATACATTGTTATTGTAAAAATATTTATTATAGCTGCTGTAAAAAGGCTGCATAAATATAACTGCCTCAGTACAGAAATTTTTGGCCGGACTGCAGCCCTATAAACTCAAAAGTTTGTCTGTGAGTGTTGAAGTTACACCACTGGTCAGAATGAGTGGAGACGCAAGAGTGGGTGTTTCCTTATTGGCCGTTGTTCTTTTGAGATAAATAGGCATTGACAGGCTGACTAAGCCGTGGATGCTGACAGTCCTGTATAACTGTACTCCTCATTTTCTGTAATCAGTGCAGCATTATAGCGTGGTGGAATTAGCAAGATAGGTAGCCACCTAGCCAGTTGCTACTTGAGTAAAAGGTAAGAACTTAATGCTTCATTCACACACTCTTGTTACAGCGTAGGAAACAAGTGGCAACCTCCGAGGGCTAAAAAATTAAGCTAATGCAGAAGTGCCAAAACCTGCAGCTCATTGAGTGGCCACTTCAGGTTGGCTCTAGAAGCGAGTCAGTCCCCACAGACCCCCTTGTTAAAATGTCCAACTTACAGCATGTTTACAACCTGGTACACAAAACAGTTTTGGTCTCCGTTGCTAATTTCAAAATTCATGACAGCTGCGCAAGGGGTTGAATTTTTTTATAACCCTCCCCTGTACTTTTTATTAAAGCCCAAATTTCTACATATTTAAAGGTGGGACCAATTTAGTGACCGTCGCTCCTCCACAACTCCACCCTGTCACCACCTTTTTTGTCACTCCAAGATGAATACAGCCGAAATGCCGAACTTGAGGCTTCAAAATGGCAGACTACAAGCCAATGGCTGACGTCACAGTAGCTATATCCATTATTTTAAAGTGTCTGTGGTAGGAAAGCACACTGCTATCATCAGGTGAGAACTTAGTTCAGCTCATTTTTGTAACCACTATAAGGTTAGCATAAAATCATGGTGGAATTAGCAAGCTAGCTAGCTAACTAGCCAGCCATGGTCAAAATGGCAGTGGCTGTGAAGTCTGTGACTGTGTAACTACCAGCCACTTCCTGTTTCAAATTAAACATCCTCACTTCTGCCTCTGACCTGCCAAGGCATGGACGCAGGACGTCTGGGGTGTCCAGGGGTGTCTGGCACCTTTTGTCTTGCAGGTTGTGAGGTGGGGTACCAGCACATTACACAGATGCTCAATTAGATTGGGATCTGGGAATTTGGAGGCCTGTACAATGCCTTAAGCTCTTTGTTATGCTTTAGCTAACGAACTTTGTCTTTACCTGCTGCCATTTTCATGCAGGTGCCCAACTGATAATGCACATGTTCAACTCTCAACATGAGAGAAAAGCATGATGGCTCACTCCTTAGCTCCATCCATCCCCAGCCTTGGAAAAAAATAGTGATTAATTCTTTTTCACCACTTGCCTGACAGGGCTAGTGAGTTGCTAGATTTACTAGCCTGACATGACATTTTACTTGCACTGGACAATCCTTATTGTAGCACCCTGTCTTAACGTCACATTGAGTTAATGAAAGATATTAATATCATAGAATTTCACTACATTGTCCAGTTTTTATTTTACTGAATGTGAAAGCTAAAGTAAAAACTTGAGCTGAATCAACTCAGTCAGGTTCAGTCACAAAAGTCACAAAGGCATTCACAGTGGCAAAATTACAAACCACATTAGTTCAATGGAATCACCACAATTTGTGTATTAGCTTGCAGAAGCAATATTTGCACCATGCTAACACACTGACTTTAACTTTGACAAACTTTAACACACAACTTTATGACAATGACTGATTCCAAACCATTTGACAGTGCCTCCCTTTGAGGGAAAGGAGAGAATCTGAGAGTCCAAAGTGAAAGCTATTATATTAGCTGTGACGTGCCATCCACTTCTATTATAAAACTCTACTCTGAGTATTAACTGCTCCAAAGGAGCAATGCGGCATCAACTGCAGTCAGTTGTGAGACAAGAGGCAAACATACAAATACCTTCCCGTAAATTAACTGTTAACTTTTACTGTCTGGGAAGTTTACTCAGCAGCGAGAACACAAGTTGTCAGCTTCAAGCACCACCGAGTTCACAAATTAATTTCGCTTTGCAACTCTCCGGTAAAACCGAGACACGTGGATGTATGCACAATGAAAAATATATAAACTGCGACAGTTGGATGATTTTTGGTTACTATTGTCAGCAGAGACAACCACAGTAATTTAGCAGCCACTGGTTAATGTTCAATAATTTAATATTACCATTTTATCCTCACTTGATGATATTCACGCTACTTTCATCAGGACACATACACACAGACACACACAGCAGAGCCACAAAGCTGATGCTGAGCTCAGGAAGCAATTGTCTTTTAGCCTGTGAAAATAAATGAGCTCATTCAGTGGTGGAAACTTTCACCGTCTGAGGAGAAAAGCACTTTAGTGACGGAGCGTGTGCATCCGTCTTCCATCAAGTCACACAGAGCTGCTTCAGAAGCCCGGAATGGAATAACCTCTTGTTCACTAAGGTCTGACACTTGACATGGGTGCATTGTGCTGCATTAACAAGTCATCTTCCCAAAAAGTCAGAATCATAGCTAACTATTCGCTGTTCACAGCTGATTACACAGCTGATGGATTACATTTGCCTCTCCATACAACTGAGCTGCTCTTTTGTGTATCACCACTGTGTGTTTTTTAAGTGCCACATATTCAACAGAAAACTGGGCCATGATAAATTACACCTGGATCAGTTGAACAGCTTTGTAAACCTCCTCTCAGGTTGGTTGGACAACACCTCTCATGAACTTATTTTCTAGCGTACCCTAAGATTGACTCGCTTGAACTTACAATGCTTAGATTTTTTCACAGAAGCTTTCATCCACATCTCAAGGAGTTTCTTCAGTAGTCATCTTGTGACCTAAGTATAGAGTCCAGGTCATGTGAGTACAGGAGGCTGTACATTTGAATTTGTAAAACTATCATTGATCGGCACGGTGGTGCACTGGTTAAGCACTGTCGCCTCACAGCAAGAGGGTTCTGGTCCTGGTTCGAACCAAAAGTGGTTGGTTCGCACCCAGGGTGGGGTGCCCCTCTGTGCAGAGTTTGCATGTTCTCCCCTGTCAGCATGGGTTTTCTCCGGGTACTCCAGCTTCCTCCCACAGTCCAAAGAAATGCAGGTTAATTGGTGACTCTAAATTGCTTGTAGGTGTGAGTGTGAATGGTTGTCTGTCTCTATGTGTCAGCCCCGTGATAGTCTGGTGACCTGTCCAGGGTGTACCCTGCCTCTTACCCACTGTCGGCTGGGATAGGCTCCAGCCCCCTTACGACCCCTAAAAAGCAGTAACGGAAAATGAATAAATGAATAAATTGTTGATAGAGTTGTTTTGCCCTGATCCCAATCTGAGCCATTGAATACTGAGAATCGTCCTTCTTCCGAGTCCTGATACGATTTTTTTTCCCTCAGTAATTTTCTTTAATAATAATAATACAGCTGCACAGTACACTTCAATGAACACGTTCTTTAAGTTCTTAAAATGTATGTAATGAATATGCTTGACATTTGAATAGCTCTGCAGTGCATCAAGAAAAAGAATTCCCTACTGTTCCTCACTTTCCTGTCTTTTTTTACAAAATAATACAGTAAAAATAACAGGTCTTCTCTTTAATCTTTTTGGCCTTGTAGCTGTTTTGGGACAATTTCTCTCTCCCTTTAAGAAATGATTCGTCAGAGTTGGTAGCTTTGGTGCAGCCTTGCCCGAGTTACCTGAATGAACTTTATTCCACTGAGTGTTCATTTTAGTCTTCTGCATTCTTTTGTGTGGATAAGGCTAAATTAATACATTACTCTTATTGGGTTTTTTACTGCTGTCTCTCCTCTGAGCAGGATGTTGACACGCTGTGCGCCTTACGTTACATTTTGCTGTTGTTTATGGCATGAGGTGTTTCACCATGGGTGGGGTGTGGAGTGAAGAAGAGATGGGCAGTTGGAGAGCTGACAACCCCCGCACTCTTGTGTTGCTGTGTGTATGAAAGCTTTGTGAGTAAAAATACCTGTGTGACAGCTGTCTGAAAACAAAGGATGTGATCGGGCTTTATATAGCTCAATGTAGCCGATCCTGCGCATTGGAACAATCTTACCTACGACTGTTAGATAGCTAGATAGTACGCATTTCAATAATCAGATGGGTTTTTCTAAAACAACATTGTAGAATTGTCACCATAATGTACAGAAAACTATATCTATTTATTACACAGCTTTGTTACACACTCCATTACAATTGGTCAATTACAGTATTCTGCAGTCTGCAGACCGTTATTATTGAATAATGGACTGTTGCTGTGGACAAAGTTCAGATCATTGACACTATGCTGAGCAATACAGTCATTTTTAGATGAATATTTTGTGTAATCATTGATTTTTTTTAGCAAGTAGGTGTGTAATAAGTGGGATAATGAACCTCTCTTCATGGTGGTTCAAGTCGTGCATCACCCTGTTGGTGTTCATTTTGCAATAATGACCCACTCACTGGACATTATCCATTATAAATTGTAACATGGGCAACATGTATTGTGCATAATGTATTCAAGAATCAAGGAAGTGTGGATTTATTTTTTGGTAAAATCAGAATCAGAATCAGAAATACTTTATTGATCCCCGAGGGGAAATTATTTCCCCGAGGGGAAATTATTTAAAAGCACCTAGTTTGAACTCTTCTCCTCCTTCATGCATTGACAAATAAGTAAGAATTTTGGGGTCTGGAAGCAGCAAAATTTCTCTTGACTCTTAGTAAAGTATTTACCTTTTCTTATGGTGACATTTGACAGCAGTGCAGTTTAGAGACTTCAGACCTTAAAAGTATAATTTTGTGAATCTGACACTGTTTTGGAGAGTAGAATACAGCTTTTTATTTTTGTGCTGGTTTGATCTGTAGAGTCAGTGAACTCTGTACTTGCTTGGGTTGCTGCACCAGCATCTGTACAGGATATACTTCTAGTTTAAACTAAGCCAGTGAGAATTTTTCTATCTCCAGTGCAGCTCTTCCTCGGTGGAGGATGTGAAAACACATAAATCAAAACATACATAAGTTTAAATGAATCTGTAAATAGTTACAGTCACTGTTAGGGTCAGGGAGTGTGAGTGTTGAGTAAGTTTGAACTCGTAATTGTTTAATACTTCTCCAATTACTCCCCCTCTCTGTCTGTATCTTAGCCAATTTGACAGCTGCTGCATCTCCATCCAGTTCATTATTTATTTGTTTCGCCATTAGCTGCTGCCCAGGTAACAGCTGTTTTTTCTGAACCTCGTGAAGCATTAAAATTAAAGCACTTTGGAAGATATACAGAATTAAAGACTCAAACACAGCAGCATTAATGTGGCATTTGACGCCTAACGAGACAAATTCAACTTGAAGATAACCTTTAAATTACTGTGATGTTTCCTTTATTTTGTCTCTTAAATGAAAATTTGAAACCGGGAGGTGAGAAATGCAGATGATATTGATTAGTCTGAATGTTAATAAGCTGATCCGTATACAGCAGATTGAACTAAACCTGTGTTTGACTGTCGCTTGGGGTATCTTATTTTCTCATCCCCCCCCTCCATCCTCTGACTGACAAGCTGTTCACTCTCCCCCTGAGGAGACCTGTTATGCTCCATGTCACCATCAGGGCAGATGAATTATTTGTCTCCTCCTTCCATTAGCAGGCTGGGGATAATGAGACATGGCAACCGAGAGTTCAACACAGTGGCATAGACATCGGCTTGAATCAGGAGTACTGTTAATCATCACAGAGCACATTTCCGACGCTGCTGTCATTTCTCTGACTCCCCTGATTTGTATGGAGGGAGGGAGGCTATAAATGACTTTTAAATGCCTCTTAAGGTCCATTATCAGTAACTGGAGCAAACGGCATCATAGGTTATTCTTTTTTCAGATCCATACCGCAGCATATTATTTTGAATTGTAAGAACTTACCCTTGCAGAGACAGCCATAAGTAATTCATGTTCCCCCTATGAACAGGCTGCTAAGTGACACATCACCACCACCTTGAGTAATATTTATGCACTTCTGTTTGGTGGGTTTGAACACTTGACAGACATGTTTGTGTTCAAAGTTTACTCATTTCTTTAGCTGTGAAAATAAATCCAAAATGTATTAAGTTTAATCAGTATCAGTAAGTTATACCGAAACATGTTGATTTACAAGACCTGAGGTGTCACGTCACCTCTTTATTTTGCCTTTAATGACCTAACTTTTAATTTTTGCTACATTTAACCAACAGTACTGTAGCTCAGTTCTCTTCTTTCATCTTGTGTATACTTTTTGCCAGTTTGCCTTAAATGTTTTACATCAAGCCACCGGCAAAACTTTCACATACGCGCTCTTGTCCAATAAATCTTTTAGCACTGTCCTTCTGTGGGTGTACTAAGCAAGGTGTGGGCACTGGGAATTGAATCAGCTTACTTCACATGCCATTAAGTGGAGAAGGTGAGAAACAAATCCACCTGCCTAGTTGTTGCTAACACAGTATGCACTCCATCAAACAGGTCCAGTCGGGGCACAATTTAGAAGCTGGAGGACACATCTTGTGCAAATCAAGATTGATATTGCAGTGGTGTCTCCACTGTTAGCCATTGATTGCCAATGTATCTTGTGAGAATCGAATGTAGTGGCTGCAAGGTGTTCAATTTCATGCACCGGACCTGCTTTGCATACAGTCTGCATCCTGTTTTCTCTTATACACCCATTGTACCCACACAAAATTAAAGATTCTGGACATTGCGCCGTGGAGGACTGTCTGCTATTATTTATTTCCATCCAGAGAATGCATAAAGAATCTTTGGCGTCTTTATTCCTCATATTAAGCACATCACATTTTATTAGCAGTTCCTTATTCATGGCCGTTTTTAATAAAGGCTTCTCAACAATAATACAGCCATATGTGTTGCCATGCTGCAGCACTTAAGTGGAAAAGGGCCCCGCCTGCCAAATATAACTCTACCATCATTTCCATCTTCCTTAAATAAGAGAGCAGTCTCATGCATTGTGAGTCATCCAGGTTGGCAAATTTGCACTGCGACCATTTTAAGATTCTGTCTGAGGAACCACAGACAGAACTGAATCTGTTGTGCAGTCGCTCTTGTATTAAACATTCAACAGTAGGTCCTCATCGGACTGGTTTTACCACCAGTGGAAAGATATTTGTTAATCTGCATCACATTTTTAGTGTTTTCTACTTATTTAGGATTCTACTCATAGCAGAGGTCACCATGTAGTTTGATGCTCCTGAGTTTCTTGACTGAACTGAATTCGTGGTCCTGAAAAGTTTTTGGGGACAACTTCCACTGTGTTTCACTTTACAAATCTCCATGCAGCATAGTATTTAATTCTAACAATAACCGTGGTGCTTGTAGTCTTGCTTATATTAGACTGAAACCAATTTTAGCCAAAGTGCTTCTATGCTTCACTCAAACCCATCATCAGACAGAAATGTTAATATTGGATGTTTCTGTTAAGTGATGGTCCTTTTTAAATTCTTTCTTTTTGTAATATCTGAATTTGACAACTAGAGTATGGTTATGGAATGATTGCATTTGGGGCAAATAGACTACAGATGAGGTACGCTAAGGTTAGGCAACTACAACTCAGACTGGGACAGATTTTTATTTATTTTTTTATTAAAAAGGTAACATAATGTTTATTGCAAGCCTGTGACAGGATGCAAACTCCCGTTCCAGTATCCTACAAGTTACATCCATGTTGCATCATGCCACCTACCCCCCCAAATCACTTCTGTATGTTTTTATTGCAGGAGACTGGGCAACATATTCTCACTCTGACCTCGTCACATATCACCAGTTGGTCGTGGACTTTCCACATTTTCACAGGAGATGTACAAGTTAGCATACAGCCTCTTTAAAACAAATGCACTATATAGGTACAACACTGCACATTTATGTTTTTTTGCTTCAACAACAAATGCAGGTGGTTACGTTTAGCCAACACTTGCGCTTGGTTAGGTTTAGAAAAAATAACATAGTTTGGCTTTAAATTCGTATGGGAAGCAAACACCAGCATCCCAGGTGGAAGTAGGTGAGTGTTGGACCCATCCATCACCCTTCCTGCCCAACCTACTTGGACTTTTCGCCCTCTTAACTTACATTGCTGGGCTGTTACACGCTGAGAGCACCTGACTGTGTTTCATCCCGACGTGAAAGGTAGGTAATGGACCCCATTTGATAAGATTTCATTTCAGGTACTGCCACCTGAGAAAAGATTTTAGTTGTTAGATATGATTAAGACATGAATTCTATAGTTGTCAAGTCACAGCTGAGGAGATAACGGTGGAGGAAGTGAAATCAAGATGAGAAAAGTTACTCTTATGTCTCTGACTCACATTGGGCTCACCTTGTAGTGAATTAAATAGTGAAAATAAACAATTCTCCATTTTTATGGGTACCTCCTGGGACTTCCTCAAGGACTGCTAGGGTTCCCTGGACCCCTGGTTGAGAACCACTGAACTGAACTACAATGTAAATCCATCAGCATCATGATTACATGGTTGGAACAATGGATAGTGTAAACACCGCAAAAGTCCACATAGGGTGGCTCAAAGGGGAGGTGAATGTGTTCAACAAGCACAGGACTTTGACCCAGGAGACCGGTGTTCATGTGCCATGTGAAACTAAAAGTCAACATTGACTTATTATGTCACGTCAATCATTAGTCACGTGGGTCTTTACTTACTAGTTAGTCTTCACGCAAGTGACTAACTTCAACCACAATGTTTTCCTAAACCTAACCATGTAATGTTGTTGCATAAACCCCACGACTCCTTCTTCGTCACATGAATCAAGTCATGATTTATGACAATTCCCTCTGCTTTGAGATACAACAGGGCTTCTGCTCAAGTGATAAGATCATGTTGAATTTTTGTTCAGACTAAACAAGATGTGATGCATTAATTAGTGAGTGTTAATGGTACTGGTAGGCGTAATTAGTCTAAGCGTTATATCAGGTTACATTTATTACAACCTGTTTCCTGTCTTTGTGCCAAACTATGTTAGCTGCTAGCAGCTGGCTGTAGTTTCATATTTATGATACAAACATGAACAGTCCATTGTAGTTAGGAGGGAGCTGAGCTGAAAGGCGAATCTTTAGATTTGCTCGAACATTTAAGTTCCAACTCTCACCTATGGTCACCATGAGCTCTGGGTAGTGACCAGAAGAATGAGATTGGGGATACAAGCAGCCGAAATGAGTTTCCTCCATGAGATAGGGTAAGGAGCTTGGACATCCGGAGGGAGCTCGGGATAGAGCCACTGCTCCTTCATGTTGAAAGGGGTCAGTTAAGGTGGTTCGGGCATCTGATCAGGATACCCTTTGGACGCCTCCCATTGGAGGCTTTCTGGGCACGTCCCATTGGTAAGAGGCCCCGGGGCAGACCCAGAACACGCTGGAGGGATTGCATATCTCATCTGGAAAGCATTGCTGGGGAGAGGGATGTCTGGGGTGCTTTGCTTGGCCTGCTTCCCCCGTGACCTGGCCCCGAAAATGGATGGATGGATGGATGGATAGAAAACATGAGGGCAGTATCAATCCTCTCATGTAACAAAGCAAGAAAGCAGATAAGTGTATTTCCCAAATTGTCAGACTTTTTCTTAAAAGAAACAATAGTTGCATTACACAGATGTGAAATAAGAAATTTAAAAACTCCACCGTTCCCATCCACCACAGCCTTCCCTCTAGGGCTATACTACTATACTGTCAATTAGAAAACTATACCAAGTGTGTAAGATGGACTCTGAAATCGCCAAAGTTCCCAAATTAACTTTTTTCCCTAAATCAATTATGCTTACATTGTTTGTTGGCGGACATACATCTTCTACTATATGAGTTAAATGGAGCAATGCAGGCTCAAATGGAGCAGCAGTATATCAACTCTGTGGTGTCTCTTAGTTTTGGTACAATATGCTCCATTAATAGTTTGTAAACAGTGTCTATGCCTCATAAATAATCCTGACATGAGTGGTACACTTAAAATAAAATTCCAGTTTAGGTCTATTCTGAGCAGAACTTCCAGCCCCATTATATCTAATCCACTCTCCCCACACTCACTGATAAACTCAGCTCCCCACTGTGGTTGAGGAGGACTGACGTGTGTGACGAGAACATGTTCTTGACAATTATTTTATTCCTCTCCAGCATACAGTATAAAGACGTAATGAGAATGAAATGTCATGGTGTACTCTGCTAAAAATAAGCAATTTCCTGCAATCACTTTCTGTCTGTTCCTTGCAAATGAGCAATTTCGTCTGAAAACATTTTCTCCCCCCTCTCATTTTCTCCAATTAGCGGGATAAGAAGACGAGTGTTTCACTGAGAGGAACTGACTTCTGCAGCACTGTTGGGCAGTCAACAGTCGAGATTATCTTTGCACAGCATTCGCATGCAGCTTTAATTTCTCCAATTTCTCCAAGTGCTAAGCATCCTTACTGAGCAGTTTCCGCCATTAAATTTAATCATTTTCTAGCATTTAAGCAAAACATTTTCACCCATCACAGCCTCTGGGGAGGGCACTGAAAGGGTAACTTTTTTCCATCTTTGTATCTTTTTGAAAATATATTTTTATTGCTGCTTGTTGCTGAAATATTCAAGTTGAAGTAATAACACTTATTTTGTATGTACAGCACTGTATTCAGCGGAGACATCCAGCAGCAATTCATAATTATTGGTGAAACATTTAAATCACATTTACTTTAAATATAGACTATGTAGCTTGACATAAACATTATACAGTAGTAATTGTCCATTAAGATTATAATCCTTAAGATTTCAGTCTAGTTTCATCTGGCAACACCTGTGGTTACCATGGTAACAGCAAGAGCGGTTTACTACAAGATTAGAATCCCAGGTTTTCTGCAGGAGAATTGTTGTATTTGGTTACAGTGCAGCCAAACAAACTCCCATTATTTCAGCCAGGCATAAGCTTGGAGGGGATCATGCATTCGGCCATGTTTATGTGTGAGTGTGTGTTTCTGTCTGTCTGTATCTGATCTCGCAAACTACTGGACCGATCAGCCACATATTTTGTGTGCACATTTATGCCTGTATGTTCAAGGATCTCTCGTGGTTGCTGTGATTCCCAATTGTTGAAAAACTTGTTTTATTGACTCATGGCTGACTTCTCGCTCATCTTAACTGGCCTGTAGAGGCAGCAAGTTTTCCGGAAATCAGCTCAGCTTTAAACACAACAAGCCTCATTGTCTGTTGCAGGCCACATTTTGGCCTTTGTCATGGCTCAAAAACTGACATCTGTAAAAATTGTTTGTTCTTATTTTGGAGCTGAGTATCTACAGATTTATTCCATACCTAAAATGTTATGATCCACTAAAGTTAGGCACAATATTAGATTAATTAGTCCTATTTTTTGTTATCTTCACCTCCATCTTGACTGTAAGGGAGCCAGGAAGGAACATTTCAATTAGGCGCAACTGTGTTCTGTCTGCTGCACAACGTCATATCTGATTTAGGGATTTTTGATTTGGTCATTTTTGTCTTGATATGCTTCTGTCATAAGTAAGTATGCAATTAAATGGTTTATTTTTTGTCTGTCTTAATTGTGTTTTTTGTTATTTCCTGATTTGTTTTGCCTACAGACAAAGTTAATACCCTTTAAAGCCCTATCCTGAACAATATGGATCAAAGATTTGTGGTTGTGTTTTAGCTGTTAGGAATTAATTTATCCTCATAATTTTATTGTATATATTTCACATACAGTGCCTGTTAGCAGGAAAACTCAATCTGCTCTGTGCAATACATTGTGGCTCTGTCAAAAACAGACAAGTCATATCTTTTTATCAGCTTCTGAAACGTGCCATGGCGTATCTGCTGAAATTACTAGAATTGTTTAGTGGTGAGCTCGCCTGCAGCATGGCAGAGTTCTGCACTCTACTGAGTGCACTTTTCTAGTTTTAATGAAGAAGTCGGTCAAAAACAATTCCAGGTTGTGCTTAGGTTTTTTAATTTAGAAATTTTTCACACAACAGCAGGTCACATAGAAGGACTGACTATTGCTGAAAGATGCGACTGTAAACATTACAAAAAAATTGATTTCCTGACAAGCTTAAATATTATAACTTAAAGCACAGTTGCAATATATTTTTTGATAATTTTTGTTTCATTAAAATATTCATTTTTTTTCAGTAACTTCTAAAATATAAAATTGATACCAAGCATTTTCAAGCCAGAGAAAGAGCATAACAAATAGTGTCTCACATTAGCACAATAACTAATCCATACACATCTTATCTCTCAAGTCTAACCTTTAAAGAAAGCAGAGGATGAATGACACTCTATGTGGGCTCATCTTTTCTGTTCTGTGTGATGAAGGCGAACTTTTGTGTCATGCACATGAATACCTGCCTCAGCCTTAATAGCAATGCATCTATTCAACCCCCCAAAAATGGGCGAAGCTGCTCCTTTGGGGAGACATTCAATGAAAAATAAAGAGAAAGCAATTTCATGTAGGCTACACCCACCGGAAAATGTCATTTGGATCTTTGGCAAATGACATTTATAATAAAAAGTCTGTAGTACAATTAGAAAGCACACTTTAGATACTCTGATCATTCAACTTGAGATAATTAAATGCCTCATTTTGTCATTATTGGAAGAGGTAGACAATGAAAGACTGACAGTTGGAGAGTCTTGGAGATTGAAAGGAGCGAAAAACGGGCAGTGATGTGAGATTTGGTATTGTTACCTTTCAGGTCTGTGTTAGTGGCGGCTGCAATAATAACCCTGCTGCAGCACGTCCTTGTTGAGCACTCCAGGCTGCAGAAATCAGAAAGCTTTAAAAAGCTGAGAGAAACTCATTTAAAGCTAACTAAGGACTAAAGTCTTACAAAATGAAAAGCCTGTGGGTTTTTAAAATTAGTATTCCTGTCTGAGATAACCTGAGGGTGTTTGAGTAAGAAAATAATGATTACTGTGGAAACTGAGGCACTAAGTTGTAACATAACTCATTTAGCTCTTTAGACTCCTTTTCGTATTTTGGAAAACAAATCCTTGGACAAATTTCCTGCTCTAAAATAGAAACTTTAGATCAACTTCTTTGGTAACTTTAGTGGCAAGTGATGAGAGGCAAGTGAGGCCGGAGGTGAATCTGGATGCAGATTTGAATTCAAGAAGTGCATGTGCTCTGAATCTAATGCAGACCTTACATCAAACAGCATTTGAAAAAGATTTATAATTAAAGAGGAGCTATTACACCCATTTCAGGTTCATACTTGTATTAGTATCCTGATAGAGGATTTCAGAATTGACTTTTCAGTAAGCCCTGCCCCTTTGTAATGGTCTGGCAAGCTGTCGGAGTAAGCATGGAGCCCACACTGTAACTAACTGCACTCCCTGAAGAAATACCATATTTTTCAAAAATTAACCAGTGATTCCAGAGAGAAGCAGACAGAGGGGTCTACAGTCTGTGTTTGAAGGATATATCCAGGATGTCAAACTGACTCAGCAGCAACAACAGGTTAAAAAGACAAAGATAGTTAGAAGCTAAAGGCGAACTATAGGCTACAGATCACAGTGTAAAAGTGAACCACCACATCACTGCTGATCGCCACACAAGACAATGAATATAAAGGGAAACTTTGCTGATATTGAACCAGCTGTGTGGCATCGCAGTGTGTGCAGATGAACGGTGTTTGGCTTCACCCCTGTGCTGCTGCCAGCACCCACTGGACGGCCAGGGATCGTCAGGGGAAGTCAAACAACGTTCATCTTCACACTGTGATGACACACAGCTGGTTGAATATCAGCAAAGTTTCCCTGCTTCCCTTCACTGGTTCCTGTACAGCAGGGTCGGCCTTTTTTTCACTGCTATAATCATTTCAAAGCAAAAGCAGCATGTGTATTCATTCAGTAGGCTATATCTTCAGTAGCTAGCTAGCTAACCCTACACTTTTCAGGGTTTGATTTTGGTTTTGGAACAGGGAAGAAACGTATATCTTTTTCCAACCTCTCCAGGTAACGAGTATCATTAATACACGACGTGCCCCAGGCACAACATTTAGCTCCAAATCCACAAAACCAGCCTGAAAATCTGAAACGATTGCATTAAAGTCAACAGAGCACAGCTGTGTTGTTGTTGGGCCCTGCTCTGAGCCGGCCTGATGCTACGTCATGATTGGCCAGTCTGTGTCAGGGGCGGGACTTAGCGAAGGGTCAGTTGTCAGATGAATCAGATTTGGCTATTCAAAATATATATTCAACTATCCGTTCCTTATTTTCCTTATAGTTTGAGAGTTTGAACAAAAGACTGTATATTAAGATGAACATTGTGTCTCCACTCACTTCAAAAATGAAGCCAAAATATCCCGGATATGGCCGCTGCTCTCTTGTGCTAGCTCGTTGAGTTGCTGCCCATAAACCAAGAGCAGCACCATTGGTCATGAGCACAACTATACTATACGTAATATTGTAAACATCTAACTGTGCAATCAACGAATTGGAAATGTGCACCAATATTTTTTGCTGACATTAGATACAACAAAAATAAAGCCAGAGACTGTATCATATTTAGTTGCTGTTAGCTGTAAATTCACCACTTCTCTGCAAAAGGCAGACAACGTTATCTCAGAGCCTGACACAGCCAAGCTTCTCTTCCTCCCAGCAGCTGCCTCTGTGTCTGCAGCTGCCTGTAACAAATAGCAGCTAAAAAGTGAGGAGCATTCACTCTGCAGAAAAATCTGGAGACCAAAACAAACAGATCCCAAAAGTCCACTCCGCTCTGACTGGCAAAAAGGTGGCAAAGGGGCAATTCGACTTGATGCAATCTTAGTCGACTGAGGGGTCTTTGACTACAAATCTTCAAATCTCCGACTTTCAGGAGGCAGCCCCAGTATTGTATTTAAGTTAGAAATTTCAGTATTGTGACAGCACTAGTAGAAAAAGAGTTGAAAACAGAGTATTCAGAATGGTCTGAAGCCTGAGGTTTTTGTTCACAGGAATTTCTTCTGCGTACATTAACTTCATTTTTTAAAACTTTGGCAACGTTTAAAATAAACATTCTGTATTTTTACACTTTATATAAGACACAAAATTCCAAAAAGCATATTAAGTCACCTTTAAGACATATTTTCACAGTTGAAATATAATCACAGCAGCAGTTTTCAAGTCAAGACAAATACAATTGGATAAAAAGACAAGGCATGAAAAACAATAGTTGAGAAACAAAAGTTTTTGTTCAACAACTTGATTTATAATCATATCCTATCAACAGACAATAGGCTCACTGTCTGTGCATGGCATCAGCAAACCAGTACTTGGTTGTTGTAACATGTCGGGTGTTTACACTGCGTTCTGTGGCTTGTGGTGTTGCTGATGATTATGTTTCAATCTGGTCTGTCCGTTAACGCTCTGTCAGTGCAATCAGACATATTAACTGAAAGATAACTGTGCAGTCTACTACAGTATGTTGTGTTTATGTTGGACGACTCAACCAAATCTCATGTTTTGAAGAAACAAGACTGAAGTTTCATGTCACTGCAGGATTAGAATAACATTCATAGAGTGGAGGAATGTTTGTGTTAAATATCAATGCTATGTCTCATGCTGGTTGTAATATTTTTGTTTTAACAATGAGAACAATGATCTCCAAACCTTACCCCAATAGTTCTAGGTACCCAAACTATATTTATTCCTGCACACTTTCCTTTTATGTCCAATAAACTTTGTTTAGAAATATAATTTTGAGATCCTGAGACCTTCATCAGGTAAAGATGGCTCCCTGTTTGTTTTAGGATTGACTTTAAAATCGTATTGATTACGCTTAAGGCTCTTCATGGCCTGGCTCCGGATTACATTTCAGATCTGTTAGTCCCTCATGAACATCTGCGTAGTTTGAGATCCACGGGCAAAGGTCTACTGCTTGTTCCAGAATCCAGACTGAAGGCCGAAGGGGACAAAGCTTTTGCCACCAGGGCCCCGAGGCTCTGGAATGACCTGCCTGAGGACATAAGGCTTTCTGAGTCACTGTCTTCGATTAAGTCTCTCCTAAAACATACTTCTATCGGAAACCACATCCTGACTTTATCTGAGCTGTTTATTTTATTGCTATCTTATTGATTTAGATGTCCTATAAACCTATAAAAGATATCTATATGTTTTTGCAGGAAGACTCCCTTCACTCGCCTATGGACATTTCCTCCTACGCACCTGTCTACAGGAAATTGAAGGTATGCATGAGCCTTTATAGTCAACAGTATTTAAAGCTGAATTTTTCCAAGTCTTCCCAAAATCTAATGGTTTTACCTCTAAAAATAGATTTAAAAAAACTGTTGTTGTTAGAGTGTGCCAGGCTAAACATCCTGTAATGATTGGAACTAACTCTCAGCATCAAGGAACAGAACTCCTGCCAAGAACAACTCAGTTGAAATTGCATCACCACCATATTTTCCTTTTGTACTCTTCCTCTGTTTACAATAACAGATGTGGAGTGCAAAAATGATTTGGTGAGGTTTGGGCCTTAAATTTGAAACAGCAAGTCACGGTTATATAAGCAAGGGGACCGCACAGAGACCACGTTTAACCACATTATCACCATGGTGAGAAATAGGAAGCTGGAGAATATGTGTCTTTTCTTGGATGTGGAAGAATAAAATGTGATCTTTCACTGCCACACCGGCACCAAAGACACCCAGCATGTGTCCACAACCTGTGAACCTCCGAAGCCTCTGTTGAATGAGCAATTGGTTTGAATCCAAGTAGGACGATATAGTGCGGGGGACTGTCAACTACACTATTCAGCTAGATTACACTGTGCTGGTTTGGTTTCCAGTTTGTGGAAATATAACAGAATACACAGTTGCCATAAATTAGAGAAGACCCATTTATTAGATTCAGAAAAGCTTTATGCAGAAGGCCGAAACATCAGGAAGACATAATTACAGACTAAGGAGAATGTCAAATGCTTACTGGTACCACTGGAGGGTCTTTATCACAATTCTCAACATCATCCCTGCTTTATAAAGCCAAAGTGACCTTGAAGTAAAAAAAAAAATATATATATTTTAAAAATGAAATATGGATTTTTGAATTGGGAATGTTTATAGATAGGAGTCTTTTCAAAGCTGTCAAAAGCAGCTTAACAAAGGGAATGTCAGGGGTGCATTAAACATTAAAAGACTTTTCTTGTGACCTTCCCATTTTGTTTTGTTGCCACCGTGCCGCTGTGAGATTTATACCTTTATCTAAAACAGCTCTACATGAATGATAAGCTAAGCAGAGGCAAACGCCGCAGAGAGAAAATGTCCATCCGTGTGCTTTAGTTGAAAAATTGAACTCTACTTTGCCCTCTATCACAGCGAGGTTTGTGCTCTCATCATCACTGAGAGAAAAGAGACACCTAAACACATCCACAGAGACAAAAAAAAAAAATTCCCTTTTTGACCTTTTGGAAATGGCATCCGAGAGTAAATACTTGAATAAATGCCTGCACAAGTGCTTTTTGATGAATGCCACAATCTGAGACGTTGGGTAATTTTATTTTCACTGATCTCATGGGAGAGGGCCAAATGGAGGTGTGCATAATGCACTTTGTTGTCTTTCAAACCGCTGACCTTGACAACAGTAATATAACCTCGCACATCACTGTAAAACCCAGTGAAAGCACACAGCGATCTTGGCTTTTGTGCTCTTTAAACATTTAATCATAGATGCCTAGACAAAAGTCACTCATGAGTAGCATCACTGTTTTTGTACTCCACTGCATCTCACATAGTGTGCTGCTACAGGACATAATTTGAGGGCAAACCATTTCAATGAGGTGTTATTTACAGTCCACACACTATAATATTATCTCTCAGGATGTGGGCTTTTTATCATGGAGCTCCAGCAAACCAGATTCTGTTGAGTCACCCCAGTACAAGTAGATAAAGCTTCTCCAGTCTAAACTGGTTATCTGATGGGAAGATAGCTGAGAACACAACAAATATCTGCTTCATTAAATGTCTCTGAAAAAACATCTATACTGTTTTAATGGGTGGAACACATCTCACACTTCTATAATGGATTATGTTTTATGATGCATGCCACACTGGTGATTTGTCTTCAGTCTAACAGGTAACTAATTTCCTGGTGTAGATCAAGAGATGACCTAAAAGGTCACAAATCCTATTAAGTGTGTAAACCTCAAATATTGCAGTCATTTCATATCTAATTTTGTCTAAAAGTGTATGTAGAATAACACGCAAGTTGACAAACTGGCTTTATTTTTTACATTTAGATGATATGTTTGCTGATATTTTACAGCTGTTTCAAGGTTTTGTCCTGTCTGTCGGTATCTGGATAAATCATTAAATATGTCAGTATTTCATTAAATGTGCAAGAATAAATACACAGTATGGCGGAATTTATACTTATACATTGAATTGACGCTGTACCCTTTGCTGTAGCCTGACGTGCACCTCCCCAGAAATCTAACTACAAGTCGCGGTGACGCAGACCTTACGTCTATTTTTGTAACCTGAAACCATTTCCCTCAGTGAAAACAAAGCTTTTTTTTACTTTACTTTTTCAGCTAAGAAACAATAAATTGGGAAGATGATAAAGCCTCCACAAAAATAGCATTTTAAGTCTTGTGTGTGATTTATCCTGGCTCCATATGAGCAGAGGAAATCTCATCTAGTCGCAAGGCTAATTTATACAATGTAAAATGCCATAGGCTTGTACTAATAACATTAGCATGTTGTATTTGTTCGGAAAAAGTGTCTAATACAAGACAGATTTGTCTGTGAACCTTGTCAGTTGTAATGAAGCTGAATTTTGTAACATTACCATTGTTAAATGTTGCTGTTGTCCCTGGTTTTATATGAGAAGAGGAAAAGTTTGCTAGCAGCTAGGCTAATTTATACAATGTAAAATGCCATAGACTTGTGCTAATAATGTTAGCATGTTATATTTGGGGGAAAATGTGTCCAGATAAAGACAAGTGCTTTGTCTGTGAATGCTGCGAGTTATAGTGAAGCTGATTTGTGTGTTTGAAATTGTTTCTGTTAAGCCATGTTTAATGTGTGTTTTAGGGGTGTTTTGAATCAACTAAACTTTACAGCATTTCACGGAAACCCCGCCGCCAACTAATGTTTTAGAGGTGTAACTGCAGAGTGACACAGACACACCACCGCACAAGTATAAATGCTCACAATATTGTAGGGCATGTGCGTAGGCTACGGCGTAGGGCTGTGCGATTGCCTCTAAATTTCATATTGTGGATTGTCATTGCTCTAGATTGCCAATACACGATTGCAGTCATTTCATATCTAAGCAGCTGTGTCGGTACCGCTGCGCTGACAAGCCAGAGACGTGTTGCTCCTCCTCACTTCGAGTCGCTGTCATTAACTTTTAACCTGCAAAGGCGGCAGTGCCGCAACATTGTAGGAATTTATGAAAGCCCTTGTGAATAGGGATTTCCCGATCCAGCTTTTTCCACTTCCGATCTGATACTGATATTACAGCCTTGAGTTTTGGCCGATACCGATACGATCCAAGCGCGTATTATACATATTCACTTATTTTGTTGTCAGTCATGTTAGAAAAGGTTTGATCAAGCGATACTACTCTAACAAGAACAACTACTTAATTGGGTTACTTAGAATGATCCACAACAGCTGGTATGAGAAACTGACCCATTTATTGTTAACAGGGTTAAATAAACAAACTTTAAACTTGAACATTAACATTAAATAAAAAATATAGCTGGTTTGCTTTGGCTGCTTTGGCCCCTTAATAAATAGAAAATAAATCAACACAAGAAATCTTTAAAATGTCTAATATTGAAATTAAAATAGCAGCAAGACTCCACACACTTGTGCTTTGGCCCCCTAATAAATAAAAAATAGATTAACACCACAAGACATTGTTGACATTTAACAAACAATGCAGCCTTTCCTTTTCAGTTATTTTAGTAGTGTCAGTGCCAGCCTGGTACTGCTGTTTCCTGGGACCAACAGAGGGGACAAAAAACCACACACAATATTATACAACTGTTTAAACAAGCAATAGTCCATCCATGGCTCCAATTTCACTAATTGTGCCCATAACAATGCCATCAGTGGTCTTTACTTAAACAGTAAGAGTGTAAACCAAATAAATATCACTCTCAAAAAACCAGAGCAGAAAACAAATAGTCAGTTAACTAAATTGACCACTACTCTTCCTACCCTCCGTGTGTTTGCCGTCTGCATGCTGGCCTGGTGGATTGATAGTAAGAGCTGGAGCGGATCACTGGAATGGACTGCGTGAATCGCGGTGCGCTGGGCTGGTCGGAAAACCTGGATCGGACCGCGTGGAAAAACTGGATCGGAGTTCTTGGATCGGCATTTTTCCATGCAGTCCGATCCGATGCACATTTTTTGCTAATATCGGCGGCCGATACGGATCCGAATATCGGATCGGGACATCCCTACTTGTGAACATTTCGATGGTTACATGTTAAAACAATATTTATTTGCAATTACTCTATTGAACGACCCCGAAGCATGAGCAAACGGGCTGTGTCACTTTGGATCAAAGAGATGCGACCTGTCACTGTCAGCGCAGCGATAGGAGAAGAGAGGAGAGGAGATGGGTTGTAGGTCTGTTTGTAAACAGGGCTCGTTTTTTTTTTTTTTTTTAAATCGCCTTGACATCCAGCAAATCGCATGGCAACCCTCCAGTCGCCAATATACGATTTGATCGCTGATCGTCCCAGGCCTACTACGGCATAGGGTCTGCTGCACAAGTATGGATCTCGCTCAATACCTAAAATCAAGAACTAGTCGAACTATCTATCGATAACTAATTCGTATTCATTCAAAGTTAATATGATTAATTGATGAAACAACATGATTGTACCTGTAATAAATAAATGACACTCCATCAGCCTCAGCTGTATTTAGTGCTAATTAGTAAATATTAGCATGCTGACATGCTAAACCAATGACTGTATATAAAGTTGGACAATGTGTCTTCACTTCTTCCGAATGTACAAAACTGAAGCCAATAAATCCTGGCTATGTCACCGCTGCTGGTGACGTCATTTGGAGCCAGAATCCGTGGTATTCCATTTCTGTCCAGGATGCAGGATGTCTTGTGTCGCGCTAATGGTAGGTTTCTCTGACCTATCAGTGGTCTGCAGTATTTTAACTCCACCTTTTATTATTGGCTTGGCTTGCTTGGAACCTTGACTGAGGTGGTACCAAAAAGTACCAAGTAAGGGCTTATTTACAGTCAGCGTTAGATACGGAGACAGACGGAGCCTCCGGTCCGTACTCTGTTTTCATTTTGTCTGTATTTGTGCACGTTTTCTGAGAGCTTACGGATATGGACAAAACAGAGCAGTACCACCAAAAATCATCGAGGCAGTGTAGCGTAGTCCAAGCGAGATATGACCATAGTAGATAAAGAAAAAAATTAAATAATGGTGGAATGGAAGTTGGTAATTTATAAAACTATATAGGGAAAGTTTTGAAAAGAATTCTCCGTCCATGATGTGTATAATGGCCGCACTGACCACCACCATCTACAGTACTGCCTCCATTTAAAGACACGATATTATGACCTCCTCCACCGGCGACCCACTTATTCTTGTGTGCAACTTTTGACTCTGCCCTCTACTGGCTGTATCTATGCTATCATAAAGGACGCATGGAAGTATGAGGGTAGTGATGTTTACAACGTTTGAAATGTATGTATCTATTTTTGTAAAGGGAGTATAAATGAGCCTTAACAAGTATCAGTCACTACTTCTGCGAATGGAATATTATTAAGGAACAGTTCCAGTCAAGTCAAGTCGAACCAAGCAGTACCATGCAGTGGAAAAGAGGCTTTAGTTCAGTTTCATCCCATGTATGTTGACTCTCTTGGACCTTTTATGTCTTTTCTTGTATCAACATGAAGGTCAAACTTAATGTAGACTTAAGACAGTTGCCTACACAAATAAAATAACTTCAGTTAACTTTTTACATCATATATATTTGTGCTAAATTTCTATGCACAATTGATGGATTTGTGGTATGCTTTCCAGCTGATCATGATAGAAATTATAGGACTTTAAATTGAAGTAAAGTTGACGAGCGAGTCATTACAGGTTACAGTCCTTTGTTTTTGTGGTTACGTGAGCATTAATGTTTGTGTTAGGATCACACTGTTGTTATCAGTGAGACCATTTTTTAGTTTTTGACAACATCTTTGACACCATATGGTATCTTCCAGATCAGTTTGTCCAGGTCTTTTTTCCCTCATGTGTGCTGCCAAAGACGCAACACCCACCCGTTTCCTGACCAGCAGTTCCTTAGAAAAACTAAGTGGTCACTGGGTGTGATCATGGAACAATAACTTTACAGTAAAGGCTTCCATAAACTGGCTGCCGGTTGAATCATCTTGTAAAGTGGACTCTTTAAAAACTGGATTATTCATCAAACTGTTATCAAGTCTTTGAGTACAAACTTCACAGCGCCATCTCATGATATCCTCCACTATCACCTCATAAGAAACTTTCTTGCGCCTCCTGCTGCGATGAGGCCCATTTTCTCTTTTGTCTTTTATCTTCTGCTGTGGCAGCGTGTCCCTCTTCTTCTCTCTTATTAAAGATGAAATAGCTGTGATCAGGTGAATTTTGTTTTATTAATAAAGAGCCAACAGGCTGTTTCATTGTCGTCAGAAATACTGTCTACAGCAGCACATCGCAACTAAAATCACGGATACAGGGTTATTATATGTTCTCATACTGTGCTCAGTCTACCAGGATGCTGTCGTAATGTTGTAATATTTTGAAGCAGCTGTTGCACATTAATCTTAAGATAATAGAGTATTGCCTTTATGTGTACACTTCACTCCAGGAAAATAGCTTTACCTGCACTCCCTGCTCTTCTCTGTAAAGTGACGAAATTAAAAGCTGTGCGTGTTTAATGTATTTATGTTGCCTGTAAATTGACTTTTAATATATAAAAGATTAAAATCCAGAGAAACCATCAATAATTGAAAGAAGCATTAGACAAACAACACATACAAACACACCGAGATCAAGAGAGAGACGACTCAGTAAGACACAAGGGACACAATTAACGATAGAGGGAAGCAGTTGCTTTGAAGGAGAGAGGAAGACTAAAAGGCAGCAAACTGCAGAAATGTTTGTGGGAAAGAAAAATGATCTGGTAAATCCTCTTTTGCTGCTGCTTTTATTTTAATTGGATTTTTCCTTGTTAATTTATAACATGCCAACATACAGAGCATATTTTATACCCTGTATATGTGACAGAGCTGCTTCCTCGCCTTTTCAATAAGACCTTGTACCTCAGTTGTATTAGGTATGAGAGTTCAGTCATTCATTACAGCTCAGCAGGTTGTCCGCTGTTAGATGGACAAAATGATTGGATGTTCATGAGGCATTTTTATGTGCTTGTGTGTGTGTGTTAGTGCTCGATGAGTCATAGTGGAAGAGAGAGACTGATTTAATCAGTTTTGTCGATTAATTAGGGCTGATAGGATGTTTTGCAAACTGCTGTTATGGACTTGCCTCTGATATTGGTTGATGGCTGTGCAGGCTCCACCAGACTAAAGATTCACGAGTCCAGTTGAAACAGGCAAACTCCTTGCAATGCCCCATTCTGCTGGTTCACACCAACGCAACTAGATGAGACTGTGTATCATCTCTATGCAACAACTCTCCGTACCTCTGTTCTGAGGTAGAATAAATCTGAGAATATAATTTGTAGCTTCTTAAAATATGAATGAGGATAGGGATTGTTAGATACTGGTTATAAGTGTATTTGTAGTAGTGATGAAACGGCGAAACATGTAAACAAAACAAGCATCAGGTGGGCTGTATTCATAAAAAAATGTGCCACAAAAATATAAATAACCAGCACCAATTAGTCAATGAGAATGTTTGTGTGTGGGCGGGGCATAACCACATACAGCTAGCAGCAGCAGTGACCCACCGTCCCACACTGGTGCACCCTGAGCACAGATGCAGAGGGCTCAGCAGGGACAGAGCACCTGCCACATTAGAACAACCCCGTCTGAGGCCATTTTGACCAGTTGACTTCACTACAAGCTGATTGGCTGTAGAAACAGGTGACATGCTTTATGGTCTTAAACCAGCTGCTAGCAATTTAACCTGCCGAGTTTCAGGTGACACCATCAGCTGGCTTGAGTCGAGCTCAGACCAGCCAGTTCACACCGCTGCAACTTTTCTCTGCAACGTTCTAAAACGGTTTTGTCTTGTCGCAAATCTTTGGTCTGAGCTGGGCTTAACATCAACCGCAGCAGCTGAAGACAAGAGGGTTGTGTTCAGTAATCAGTGTGTACAGCACTAGATGAGGGAGGTCACTTCTGTTGTGTGACTGTTCTTCATTTTAAGTTATATTTACATAAAATTTTTCCTGGACTGCAACAGCTGGTCTTGTGCTGCAGCGCTATTAGTGCCAAAGTGAAAGTCTGTGAGTCAAGCAGCCACTTCCTGTTTTGAATTAATAGCCCTTTTTTTTTTCAAAATAAATCCCCTTCAGTGTTTTATACACATTCCAGGGGTGGTATCGGCCAGTTAATTAGCTATTGGCTTTTTCCTGTTCCAAACTCTCTAATTATATAGGTCTTTAAAAATCCATTATCGGTCAACCTCTAGCAGAAACAGGAGTCCATTGTTATATAGCACAGGGTTTTCCTTCCTATACAACTCAAAGCCAGGCAGCTGCCTTGGTTGAAATTTCTGTCCTAAATCAGCTGCAGCTGATGTGCTTATATTAAGCACATGTACATTACACATGGCACTCAAGTGTGGATGTAACAGGAGAGCGATAAGCGATAAATAAGTAAGTAAGTAAGTAAGCGATGAATTGCTGTTATCTGTGAGGCAAACAAATGTGTGTTTGTGATTAAGCTAGGTTAGCCGAAGTTACAGAACTAAATAAGACTGGATATCGGAAAGATCGTGTTAAAAAGCAGATGTTCCCATGTCATCTGTTCAACCAAACTGATCCAAACAGCATCTTTTTCCCAAATATGTTGCGCATGCAGCAGCATTGTTTGCTGTGGTTACAAGGGTTGGGCTGGTGTAATGATTTTCAAACTGGTCTGATATTCAGCCAAACTTTGTATCGGTTTGGCATACCAAATTTTACGAGGTGTCGCACTTGACTCAGCAGCCGCTCCAGAGTGGAACATAGTGACACCATGTCCAAAGAGCAAGGGAGTGTCAGACTATAGCAGTGCATCATGTAACAACAGAGCTCTCTGTCCACACTGAATCCATTAAATATGCACTTCTATTAGGCCTTCTTCATGTTAACAAACCACGTAAATATCAGCTGTTTGCTCGAGATCAGACTGGCGACATAACCACTTATAAGATGAGTGAGTAGCCCACTTGCTAGCTTTCTATGTTACTTTTTAGGTCAGAAAACACGTCTAATATTGTAATATTTATTAGAAGTGACAGTCTAGCTAACAGCTTCCTTCAGCCAGGGGACACTCAGTTTAGATTTTTGTAGTGAAATATGATGGTATCCTGTAGATAACTCCTCACCTTAACTGTGAGTGATAAATAGAAACAGGTCTGGCAAAAGTTCATCTTACAACTGCAGGGCTGTGTCGCCCCTGGTTATTTAGGACACCTTTTTCATTGGCTTCAAATCCAAAGTGTTGCCATATTGGTGTTGTTTTAGTTTTCTTGCCATGTCTCCTCTCGTCGCCTAAAAACACTTGAACTTTGCTGTAAACAAACACTGCATGCACTGCTCTGCCCCTTCCATTTTCATTAATGTTGCCAACACATGCATTGACTCACAGCTGGTCAGACACTGGTGTGGAGTGGCTCCATTAGTCCATTTCTAAACATAATTTAAAATTAAATTAAGTATTAATAAAAGGCCTCAGACAGAGAAGGTAAGAGAGATGTGACCGACTATAATATTACAACATCTTATACCCATCATTATAACATCTTTTAAGACAGTACTTCAGTTTGGGGAAGTTCATTACACTGCCAATGTCAAAGTTTAACACTGTCTTAATAAACCAGCCAGCCAGATGAGGTCATTCAGGAGGAAAGTGAGGGTCAGTCTGAGACTTTAACCAGAGAAGGGTGAGCCATTATTGAAATACTGAGGAATAGCCCAACAAGTAAAAATGACAGGAAGTTGCTGCATCTGGTCACTATTCAACAAGAAATAATTAGCACTTGTAACTGCCTGTGTAACAACAAATAGTTGTTCCTACATTTCTGTTTGTGTATGAAACAGTGGGATACTACATTAAGTTAGCTTTAGAGGTGCTGGTAGGTGGAGAGTTGTCCTTTCACAGGTGGATTGTTATTGAGTTTGTAATGTTGCTCTGCTGCTTGCCTTTCCTGTCACCTTCAGTGCCTTGGGCAGATGCCGCTTTAAACAATGTCTAACCCTATGGCTTCACTGTTTCATGGTGCTACTGACGACCTCCAATTTGCCAAGTGTACTCACATACACTTGGTACTCAACACATTTTCTGCTGAGGTGATGTTGGAGTAAGTTGGTAGTGGCTCCACAAACTAATGTTGAGTCAGACTTCTTAAAACAAACACTAAACTTCCAACAGCAGACACAGCTGATCTCTTGGGGACAAGTTCTTCTCTTCATCTTCCATTTCTCTTTTCTGTTCTGTCAAGTAGGGATGCACCGATAAGGATTTTTTTCAACCAATACTGATAACCGATATTTACCTGCTTCTCATGGCCAATAATCGATACGATAACAGATAATGTCACATTTTGTATTTTGAAAAGAAGTGTGTAACCTGTAGTTTATGTACAACTGAGAATAATAAAGGCTTAGATGTAGTGAGAAAATATGGATGATTTAATATTCCATAGCCTTGACCGAACCGAACCAAATCAAACCAACATCACTATTGTTAACACAACAAAAACAAACAACAGTTCTGACTCTTCATACCTGCCGACATTAGGCTGTGAATTAGAGGGGGATTTTCTGGGGTATTGTCAAATGATATACCCTCAACACCCCCTGCCATCCTGCTTCACTACAGATGAACACCATACAAGGATGTGAAAGTAAAATGACTTTTAATCAGTATTACATTTATAGTTACCGGTAAGAGGGAGGGAGATTATGAGTAATCCTCTGGTGTATGTGTGAAACACTGACACCTGACTCGCAGGTCTGCGTTACATCTGGTGTATGAAATGTTGATATCGTCAGTTGCATCTTTATAAACACATCCAGGCATTGTCTCACAAGTTTAACAACAGAGTCGAGCCTTTTTAAAGGCTTGGTGTTGGATGTAAGCCGCTGCTGCTAATTAGCTCATGCTAACACTCTGGAGACGGTCCTCAAGTGCTTTGTCTAACTTGTGTCGGGTGGTTGGAGATCAGTCCTGTTGTCTTCCTCTGGAACTGTGAAAGACGTCCACACCACATGTTTTGCCCTCTAGACAGCATGCTGCAGTTATTGTTGTTCCTCATCTTCTCTGTGTTTATTGGCAGCTCGCAAACCAAGTTTAAATGTACATGTACCGTTGTTTGCCATGGTGATTTTCGCTGTTACAGAGAGTTAGTGTGGGTTATTTATTGTTGTGTTAAAAAGTTATAATCTCAAGAAAGGCAGTTAATTAGGTTCCCCTCTTCTACACTATACTTGCTGTGCTGTGTTGTGCTGTGCTCTTAACGTTCTACAAAAGACCTTAAGCATTGATACAGGCACGTAACAGTATAACAGTATTTGCAATTCTCATATCATGTGAAAACCATATAATAAACCAGTAAACCACCCTGCATTAATATTGATCTTCTCCTCTCTCTAAAAGAAAGCAAAGAAGTGCATTTCCCAAAGTGTTGAGCTTTGCCTGTAGCCATATATCTGATAAATATTTAAAAACATTCATAATATAGTCCATTTACTGCCAAAACACACTTTAAAGCCATTGCATGCTCTTGTATGTGACAACTGTGTAACTGCAGTGTTCTCACTCGGGTCGAATGACTTCTGCACTTTGTTCTTTGCTGGCTGAGAAAATGATTTGATCTCAAGCTGATGAAACCGTTTCAAAGCTCCATTGAACAAACTCAAAAAGGATCTTAGTCCTTTCTAAAAAAAAAAAAAGTTGACATTTTGGAGACATGAAAAGTTCACCAACCGGCAGCTCCAGCGTTAATGTGGCTTTCACAGCACATTCGCTCCACAATACATCTTCCCACTTTCGATATTCCATTGACCGGAGCTGACAGGCTGTAAAAATACTATTGATGTGTTGAGCCGCTGTCAGTCCTCATCAGCTGCATCATACCAGTGAAGTCAATGATCTAAGAGGACATTACAGTTTGCCAATGGACTATTGATGGGCATGTTGATGTGTTAATGCGGATGGACTCTGGCGTGACATGCTTATGTTTTTGTGTTATTTTTCCACACACGCTTCAAACTAATTTAAAAAGACAGATGGCGATGCTTATTAAGTAGCATCTAGAGACAATTAGAGAGAGAAGTGAGGGCTACATGCACGAGCAACTGTAGTGAGCCCTGCACCTATTGGGAATCAATGACCCCCACACAATGATTTCAACTTGTTGTAACAAACTGTATTGATTCGTGACATCCAGCAGGCTTCATTGTTTTGTTATCTCAAAGTTATTTTCTCTTTCAGAGACGTTAAGACGCTTAAGGAGAGTCATAAATCTGAGCTTGAGATGTGTCGATGTGGCCGTGAAATATCTGTCAGAAGCTGGACTTTTTTTCCGTGCGGCTGGATTTTTTTTGACGAGGATCAAGTAAACATAATGAAAGCCTGGAAAAGTAACTCAGCACTTTCTGTCACCTCAGGGCCGCCACGCCTTGTACAGTATGAGCAGCTTCAGCAGAAAGAACTGCTGCGACAATGAGTGATATGTTGAAATACAATACATCAGCTCAAAGGAGGCTTTTTATGCTGTGCTGCCATTCAGTTGCAGTTACTGCTGCATGCCTACAGCTCTGATGTAGTGCATCCTGCAAAGAAGGAGCGCCGCTGCATCGCTCCGTCACGTGTTAAACAAAGCCTTTTGAAATATTTGTTTACATTTACTGACAGAGTAATTATGAAAAGCTCTGTTTTGACTGCAGCCTTATTTCCTCATCACTCACCTTCCACCACAGCACACACCGATCGTTACCGTCAGGCAGGCGTGAAGACAGCAGTATTAGTATCAAGCCAGTGTCTCTCAGGTATATTTCAGATCCAGTTAGAGCATCTCACTTTGTCCCCTGGATTCAATCTCATGTGAGAACAAGAGTAAAACTCAACAACAGCACACAGCAGATGGGATCAACTGCTTCAAGATTGTTTTACAATGATAGCCTCTATATTGACATTAGCAGTATTTAGAATTAAAGCAACTAGAGATGTCAGTTTTGTTTACTTTTGCTTTCGATAACCCAGTACCCATGACATGTAACTAACTGGTTAATTATTGGAGAAAAAAAAAAAGCAAAATGAAATGAAATACAAAAGGCCTTTTCTTTTAGCCTGGCGCTCCATTGACTCTGTGAGATTTAGCACCACATTTCAAAGTGTTATCTATGAAGAGGTGGTGAAATTTTAATATTTTGTGATGTGAATGTTTTGCCTTTTATTTCCTGTTGGCTTAGCTGACAGACAGTCGGCTAGCCGTGTTAACATGCGGAAACATAGCGCCCACTGCCCGCCCTCTTGTCTCCACTGGTGAGCTAGCCTTGGCCGCTCTGTGCTGAGCACCAGTGGGAGCTAGCTTGTGGCCCTGCCGATTATGCAGTTACCACCACCAGGACAGCGTCGCTGTGGAAACATTATGGCCACCCTCCGATCTCCCTCGAGGTAGCTCCGGTGAGCAAGTGTCTTCATTTTGAGCTACTGTTGAAGAAAGACTCATATGGGGCCAATATGCAGCCTTGTGGGATATTTATTGAAGATACAACATACAGCTTCAAACACTGCAACAATGAGACAGCAGTGTAGAGTAGCTCATCTGACTATTCTTATACTCCTCTTCACATAAACATCATACATAACTTTCCATGTGTGTGTATGTGTGTGGGTGTGATAGCAGTGATAACTGAGTTAACAATGCTAAATGGTGTTAATGGATCAAAATTGAGCGAAAAAAAAGTCCAAAAATGTTAATAACTTACAAATTATGGCGAAAAGGTAGTTTCTTGCAACCCTAGAATTAAGATAAAAATATTCACAAACTAAAAATAACACTTCTGGTTGCCGATAAGTAGGGTTTAACTTTTGATTTAACACTAAAAATTAAAACCCTCAGCGCACACTGCAGCGCAAGCAGACAGATGCGCGACTCAGAGCAGCATGTGTCACTGACAGCAGACTCAGAGCGCAGCGGACCGGTGGAAAATGTCACCATCAGCATATTATTTTACATCAATAAAATCTATTTTATCATTATTTTGAGTGACATTGTTGAAAGAATTTAGTTGTCTGTGTTCAAGCAGGATAATAGGCCTCCATTCATTGCACGTCAGGCTTTCCTTGTTGGAGATGGTGTCGCATTTAAGGTCCCCCAAAAAAACGGGAGGAAAAAAAGGCCGAATATTCGAATTATTTTTTTTCACAATCAAATCCCGTGCCATCGGAATTTTTTGGGTCAGCCCTAACATCCATAGCTAACCAGGAGCCTCAGTAGTAGCCACTGCTGTCGAGGTTTTAATTTGGTATATGCTTCGTATCTTTACAGTTGGAGAATGTAAGAATTTGTTTAGGCCTACAACACTGATATATATATATATATATATATATATACAGTACAGGCCAAAAGTTTGGACACACCTTCTCATTCAATGCGTTTTCTTTATTTTCATGACTATTTACATTGTAGATTCTCACTGAAGGCATCAAAACTATGAATGAACACATGTGGAGTTATGTATTTAACAAAAAAAGGTGAAATAACTGAAAACATGTTTTATATTCTAGTTTCTTCAAAATAGCCACCCTTTGCTCTGATTACTGCTTTGCACACTCTTGGCATTCTCTCCATGAGCTTCAAGAGGTAGTCACCTGAAATGGTTTCCACTTCACAGGTGTGCCTTATCAGGGTTAATTAGTGGAATTTCTTGCTTTATCAATGGGGTTGGGACCATCAGTTGTGTTGTGCAGAAGTCAGGTTAATACACAGCCGACAGCCCTATTGGACAACTGTTAAAATTCATATTATGGCAAGAACCAATCAGCTAACTAAAGAAAAACGAGTGGCCATCATTACTTTAAGAAATGAAGGTCAGTCAGTCCGGAAAATTGCAAAAACTTTAAATGTGTCCCCAAGTGGAGTTGCAAAAACCATCAAGCGCTACAACCAAACTGGCACACATGAGGACCGACCCAGGAAAGGAAGACCAAGAGTCACCTCTGCTTCTGAGGATAAGTTCATCCGCGTCACCAGCCTCAGAAATCGCAAGTTAACAGCAGCTCAGATCAGAGACCAGATGAATGCCACACAGAGTTCTAGCAGCAGACCCATCTCTAGAACAACTGTTAAGAGGAGACTGCGCCAATCAGGCCTTCATGGTCAAATAGCTGCTAGGAAACCACTGCTAAGGAGAGGCAACAAGCAGAAGAGATTTGTTTGGGCCAAGAAACACAAGGAATGGACATTAGACCAGTGGAAATCTGTGCTTTGGTCTGATGAGTCCAAATTTGAGATCTTTGGTTCCAACCGCCGTGTCTTTGTGAGACGCAGAAAAGGTGAACGGATGGATTCCACATGCCTGGTTCCCACTGTGAAGCGTGGAGGAGGAGGTGTGATGGTGTGGGGATGTTTTGCTGGTGACACTGTTGGGGATTTATTCAAAATTGAAGGCACACTGAACCAGCATGGCTACCACAGCATCCTGCAGCGACATGCCATCCCATCCAGTTTGCGTTTAGTTGGACGATCATTTATTTTTCAACAGGACAATGACCCCAAACACACCTCCAGGCTGTGTAAGGGCTATTTGACCAAGAAGGAGAGTGATGGAGTGCTGCGGCAGATGACCTGGCCTCCACAGTCAGCGGACCTGAACCCAATCGAGATGGTTTGGGGTGAGCTGGACCGCAGAGTGAAGGCAAAGGGGCCAACAAGTGCTAAACACCTCTGGGAACTCCTTCAAGACTGTTGGAAAACCATTTCAGGTGACTACCTCTTGAAGCTCATGGAGAGAATGCCAAGAGTGTGCAAAGCAGTAATCAGAGCAAAAGGTGGCTATTTTGAAGAAACTAGAATATAAAACATGTTTTCAGTTATTTCACCTTTTTTTGTTAAGTACATAACTCCACATGTGTTCATTCATAGTTTTGATGCCTTCAGTGAGAATCTACAATGTAAATAGTCATGAAAATAAAGAAAACGCATTGAATGAGAAGGTGTGTCCAAACTTTTGGCCTGTACTGTATATATATATATATATATATATATGTATATATATATATATATACACACAGTACAGGCCAAAAGTTTGGACTGTACTGTATATATATATATATATATATATGTATATATATATATATATATACACACAGTACAGGCCAAAAGTTTGGACACACCTTCTCATTCAATGCGTTTTCTTTATTTTCATGACTATTTACATTGTAGATTCTCACTGAAGGCATCAAAACTATGAATGAACACATGTGGAGTTATGTACTTAACAAAAAAAGGTGAAATAACTGAAAACATGTTTTATATTCTAGTTTCTTCAAAATAGCCACCCTTTGCTCTGATTACTGCTTTGCACACTCTTGGCATTCTCTCCATGAGCTTCAAGAGGTAGTCACCTGAAATGGTTTCCACTTCACAGGGGTGCCTTATCAGGGTTAATTAGTGGAATTTCTTGCTTTATCAATGGGGTTGGGACCATCAGTTGTGTTGTGCAGAAGTCAGGTTAATACACAGCCGACAGCCCTATTGGACAACTGTTAAAATTCATTGCCTGTAAACTCTGTTCAGCAAACATGACACCAGAGATGAGAGTTAGAAATTGAAGCTAGCAGCAGGGATGATATTAAATCAGACTACTCAGAGTTAGCTCTTACAGGTCTGTGTGAAAAAACATTTATGGGTTGAAAGCACACCACATCAGCATTTGAAATTGGACGAAAAGAAACATTAGCATCTATAAAATTCCCACTGTTTTACTGCTTAAGTTGAGAGCATAGAAGCCACTGTCTGAATATTATATTAAGTCATATTAGATGCATTTTATACAGTCCAAACTTCACTCATAAGAAACTGTGTCAGTATGGGATTTAAGTATTATTTATCAGTTAAGGGGGGGTCATGAAAAGGGACTCTGCGCACTTTTCTGTGATTTATTTCTCTGGAAAGTGTAAATGTGGTTAATCCTAATTCATCCTCTCTCAGCTGTCACTAAGTCCACGCATAAACTCTAAAATACCTCAAACTAATCGCCAAAATACTAATCAGCAACCGTGACGAACATTTGATATATTCATTAACAGTTTGAGCTGTCTTGCCTTAAAGACTGCGTCTTCTTCCTCCTCATACCAGTTTGTACCAGGATGCTAAATGCTAGTAAGAAAGTTTTCTTTCTGGGGTATTAACATTGTCATGAACCAATAGCATGATCAGTATTTTGGTACTAACACCACCTCTCATGTTGATTTTAACACAAGTTCTCACTGATTCTGGGTAGATTTCGACCCTGCGATAACATTGTTGGAAACCTTTCTACAGACATTTACAGTTTTTAGGTGAAATCATTACTCACACGGATGTCTCAGAGCCCATTTGCACATGAAGCGCTCTCATTAAGCACCAGATGGATTTTGTCTCATAGGAGAGGAATAATTAAGTTGAAATCAATACCAGAATTACAGAGGTGAAACTGGAACCTGCAGTACATTAGCTGTAAAGTATTCCCGCTGCAAAAATCCTTATCTCCACTCTGTGACGACCCTGTAGGGAAATTGACTTCATCCTCAGAGAGGCATAATCTCAAATATAACTCTACACCTTTAATGTGACAATTACAGCCATTTACAGGCGAGAACTGGAGTCTCCAACAAGAGCTGTGGAAATAATTGACCCGAGTGTCTGATATACTGCAGCGTTAGAGATGTACTGACAATGCAAAAATAATTACAACAAGATAAAACTCGAAATAAAGGCAAGCATGTACACTTGGGATGATTTAGAGAATTTCACTTGAGTTGAAAGCAGCTACATCATTAAATTAAGGTTTCATTTTGAGCTTTCTATAAGACTGTGACTATACAGCAGTTGTTAAGAGAAAAGTGAAAGTTTCATATGAATTATACATCTACAGTAGTGAAACAAAGGAGTCAGTTTTGGCATTTGCCCGTCACTTGACAGTCGCAGAACAAAGAGACTGCAAAGTTTAGAAGACAAAGACAAAGGTCTCAGACTGATTTGATCCCCAGAGACTGAAGGATGAGCTTCCGCCTTTTCACAGCTCATTCAAAGAGAAAATATTATCGTCTCTCTCAAAGCTCACGTTTGTAGGATTTTTTTTAATGCTACTCCAAAATTTTAGATAAATACAAATCAATTTAAACGGCTATAAGCAAAAACAATGAGACAGTGTGAAAGCAGTAGCTCATAGTGTTGAAGCTATATCTCATACATGCAGCTGTCTTTGACTGTACAGAGCTTTATACCAAGTTTCAGCTGCTCAGCCTGCAACTTTGAACTTGTGTTCACTCCCACCGCTCTCATGGCAGCTGTTGTCAGTGAAAACCCACTTCATACCTACTACCTGCTCAGCATTAAACAGCACACAGACACAATTAGTGACTTGTTAGTGAACATGGTGGAGCATTTATCAGCTAAAGAGACAGATATTTCCCTCAGGAGTTGGTGCAGATTAAAAACAGCGCTAAAAGGAGAGTGACTATTGGACTTACATTCATCAGGTGGACACAAACACGACTCCTGAATGAATCATAATGATGCTCACTAACTGCTGGATGTGTAAATAAGCAGCTGTTTGCTCACATATAATGTGTCAGTGTTGTGTTTACAGCACTGTTGTGTTTCTGCGTGGGGTAGGCCTAACTTACTACATGTTCATTGCACTCCCATGCATTCTTACACTGACTGTAACTCTGTAAAGGAAGGGTTGGGTACCATTTACATTTAACCACTGATGGTACCCAGCAGTATAAGTTGTCAGCACTGTATTCTATCTGTAATAACTAATGCCGGGCTCACACTACACGACATTTCTGTCCATTCCGATGGTCACTATGTCACATTAGGTGGTTGTGGAGTCATAAAATCATGTCGTGACTTGGCCGACAGACATGACAGAATACACGATGGTTCACACCAATCATCCCTGGGCGTCTTTCACGACGACTGTGATGCCATCGGGTTATTCTTGTCCTATTTTTATTATTATTACCATTAATTCAGTCACTGTGTGTGTTCATGTGCCGGCTGAAATGTTGTTGTAGTAATGTAAAAAAGTGCCAGCAGATGGCAGCAGCTACATTTGAAGTACCGTATGCAAACATTCAAGCTACTGAATCCTCCACAACAAGTTCCTGCAATTGTTTCACAATAAAAGCCTTTTTTAGAAAATGAAGGGATGCTCTCAGCCGAGGTTATAAGGGGCTTTTAATTTGAAACAGATACAGGAAGTGTTGAGTTTGAAATGATGGCGCAATGCATTAACTTTATCAAGGCAAACAAGTGGGGATAAAAAGTAAAAATCTAAAAATACAGAGGGAATTATAAATAACAGCCCAGTTACAATGTAGTCTGTTTCAAATGAAGATGGTATCCTCTGCAGTTGTGATAAGTAAAAGCCACTATTTTTTTTAAATTTTATTACTTTATGTCCGTCTCCATAATGAAAAAGTGTTTGCTAGCTTGACACTAATCACCAGGTTGATAAGACGTGGCGCTAGTTGTCGTCTGCTATGACATACTACAGGAGATGAAACGGTGGATTACCGCGTACAACACTCGTTGTCGTCCATGATATGTGCTGTTTTTCCTGAGGTTAGACATGTTGCCTTGGCCAGCTTTAAGTTAAACATTTCAGATATTGCAGTGAGTGATGTCGTATGCAGTGAGTTTTGTGACAGCTTTTGGCTCGCCATTGCCCTCCATGTCCAGAGTGCGTGCATATCAGACACGTCTTTTACTCGCATCTCAACATGTACGCTAGTCTCGCCACCAGACAATCAGAGATCTCCGCCTTCTGATAGTCTGGGGACACTCCTTTCTAAAGTATGTTTAACACACCGGCGAAAACGGCCAGCAACAAAGCAACGCCTCTTGCATTTTTGAAAAGGACACGCATTCTTGGAAATGTGCGCTCCCCCTTTTCACGTCCGCAAGGAAACAAACACACAGAGAGCTTGAAAATGGATGCCAAGAGATTTAACTCCGTTTTATCAAACGTGTGCTCATCCGTGAAGAAAATATTTTTTCCAGCGGATGTCTTAGTTACAACATGATTGAGCTAACTGTATCCGACAACGGGAGGCTTTTAACAGATGACGTCCTGATGTTAGCTTTGCTGCTGCTGTTAGCTGTCCCTGTCAGCTGCAGCCACTGATGCTTTCTAGACATTGTGATTTCCCAAAACTGAATAAATACCACACATAGCAACACAAAACTGCTTTGCTAGCTCAATCATGTTGTAACTAAGATATCCGCTGGAAAAGATATTTTTTTCACAGACCATTTAATGAGTTATTACCTATTACAGACACAGCTAACGGCTAAGAAATAGTAATGTTTGTTCAATCATTGTGTTTATAGACTTTACAAACATCGGATTAGTCTAAACGGTGATACAGTGATATGAAAAATGTGATTATATAGGTTATATATATATAGCTAAAAGCTCTGCTGGTTTTCTACCCGGAAGTATTTGTAAACAACAAGGCGATTCCCTCTATAGTCCGTCCGGACGGATGAGTCATGGCCTTGTAAAAGATTATGTTTGTTTCTTTTAGTTGGTGAGAATATGTCGCCGCAAACGCGACAAACATCCACTAACTTTGACGGCGTTTTCTGTGAGTGCAGCTGAGCCATTTTGTACCGCTACACGTGTTTCTAGTGGGACTATGTTTACAAGCACAAGAGTTCAGTGAGCCACCGAAGTACCGCCCTGCAGATTTACTATTGGTTCTGCAACGTAGGGAGTTTTTTTAAACTCTGAAATTGTATCCGCCCATCTAAACACAAAATCAGGGAGAAAGTCATCAGTCTTTAGTTAAGCAAAGTGTCTAAAGCGTCTACATGTACACTCCCTCAGTTTAAAGTGGAACTATGCCCATTTTCAAAATTAGTACGTTATTCCGTTGTACTAACATGTCCAAAAACATTAGGAAATGTCAACAACTCTTACCCAAATCTGAAAAAATGGAGTGAAAAACTCAAATTTGTGATGTCATAGGGTATGAAGTCTTGAGCTGCTCCATAGGCAATGAATGTTGAAAGGTTTTATACATGACACTGAGAGGAATGTTCTGAGTATATGGGAACGTTGTCTGTTTCAGAACTGATAACACTACAATAAAATAAAGCTCATTTGTGTATATAAAAGAAAAGAAAAGAAACTTTCTGGCTTTGAGAGAGAGCAGCATGTTCACATGTACTGATTGAACTTTCCTTGGCCATAGAAATAACATACTGGAATTCTTAATTAAGGTGATGTTCCACTTCAATGCAGCTGTCTGCACCAGCTCCGTGCACACTCCTGTCTGAACTGCGTCTCATCGCTTCAAGTCCCCCCCCCCCGACAATACATGCGTAAACAGCAGGTTGATGCCTAATAAAAAGAAACTGAATAAACATATTTACCTGCATTTTGCAACCTAGGCTGAGCAGAGTGTGCTCTCTTTAGACATACTACGTGAGCAGCACAGTTAGCTCCGTTTGTCCTTTTGTCCAGCAGCTGGGCAGCGAGACAGGGGAATTTCTCGGGTATTGAGGAGCTGCGGTGTTTATTCATGAGCCAACTGTAACCTTCACTGTACATTTACTGCTTCGAGACAACTTCACTGCTAACCTGTCTGCCCTGAGCGCAGCCACTGTCTCTTTTGCTCAACCACACACACACACTATGTACTGTGTTCTCAGTATTTAACAGTAAGTATTTAACATGAATATGTACTTGGTAGTACTTATGTAATTCAGTCTGTGTCATTGAAAGTGCCGAGTTTTCCACACAACACTATGTATAAGTTAGTGAAGTTACAGTTTGACCTGCGTATTGACATTGCATGTTGTTTATTTGTTGCTTTGAGATATGCATCTATTTCTACTAATTGCCTTATTTTATACCTGCCTGTGCATAATGTCTTTAGTTTCTGTTTATCTTCCCGTACATTTGCTTTTGGCACTTTCTGTAAAATCAATGAGTCAAACTCTGTTTATGCCTTAACAGACTTGTCCAATAAAGTTGATTCTGATTCTTATTGCTCCAAAGTCGGCATGATTAAGTGACCTTTGGATTCGCTGGAGCCTCATATATTTGGAGCAGTGGTGGAGGATTGGTCACATCAACCCACACCTATGTTATTAGATCGGGAGGCAGAGAAAGTGGGTGACTCATACCCAAACACCAAGCTCATGAACATAGTGTTGCTCCACTGGCTACTAACAAAGCTAACGAGGTCAATTGAAGTTTTATATAATGTGAGAGGTGGTTATCTGACGGCTCCAGATAACCTTTAACTGGATAAATGTATGTGTAAGCTGAGGGCAGGATGGGCCATTGGAAATATGTTAACATTTAACAGGAAAGAGATTTTATATAAATACTCAGAATGGGGAACTTTTGTCTCCAAGTGTCTTAAAGTCAAATGGCAGAGGAAAAAAATCTGTCTTACTGTAAACTAATCTCATTATGTCCCCATCACTGCCTGTCATAATTAAGACTCAGTCAAACATATTGAGGCTATCATAACTGATGGACCATACAGGAGCACACATTCAGTTCCTACCAGTAATATATGAAAGCAGATGCATCCTGTCATCCAACTGTGGCACATAATAACAAGACAAACTAAATTAAAGCTGTTTAAATTGCCACGTTTATAAACCTGCTGTAAACCTGAAGTGTTAATCAGCCAACACTTCTTGCAGTGGAATACTGCAGTACCAGTGTGCCAAGAAAGTTAGAATAGAGAGAATAAAGTGACACTATAGCAGAAACTTTGGCTCACAGTCCTCGTTACAGCTGACAGCCATGACGTCTACACTGCTGTTCATGAGCAACTTAAAGTTGAGGGCGTTGTCCTTGGCAAGTAAAGGCGATGCTGATTGTGATTCAGCAGTCGCAAACACCCAAATCCCTTTAGAGCCCCGGCAAGTGGATTCACTGTCAAGGTCCGGCGGTGACAACAAGACTAATTACTCCATAATGGGAATCATCCCTCTCTTTCAACCCGAGACAGGAGTCCTGGATCGCCGAGAACTGGCTGGGTGATTACAATGTGGCCTCATAAGGATCGGCCATACATACAGATTAACTGGGGTCCAATCCATCAAAACAGAGAGCCGGTTGTTACCGCGGCGAGTTAGCATGCAGTTCCATCAAAATGCCCCCTTGGACGATTTTGTCTGGTGTGACTTGTGTTTCTTGTGAGCCTGTGAAACAGGCGCTTACATATGGTAATGCATATTCAACAGGCTTTAAATCGTCTGCAGACTCAAAGTGAGGTGAGAAAGTTTGGGGGAACTTTGATGTGTTCATTTACATGTACAGTTGGTTTGTCTGCATCTCTTGTCACTTCCAAAGAAACTTTGTGTTCAGCCACATTATACATGACTCCTTAAAAAGTCTTAAAGGTCCAGTGTATAGGATTCAGGGGGATATATTGGCAGATATACTGAAAAATGTTCTTTGGTGTATCATTGTGTTGTTGTTACCTAGAAAGAGCTGTTTATATCTACATAGGGAGAGGATCCTCATCTATGGAGATTGCCTTGTTGCACTGCCATGTTTCTACAGTAGTAGGGCTGGGTATCGCCACTGATTTTCTGAATCAATTTTGATTTACAAGGCGCAGATTCGATTTGATTTCCAATATCGATTTAATTGGGGATATTTCTATTACAATACTAATTTTTGCTAGTATGTGAAAGAGATTCTCAGAGGACTAATACTGTAAATTTTACAAGGAGTTATTTAAACAAAAAGAATAAATTCAGAACAGAAGGTTTTATTGCACTGACAATAACAAGCATAGTTGTCCTCAGCTCAAGTTATCTTCACCTCTGTCTCCACAGTGGCGTCTTTACTCCGTGTTTGTGTGTCTATGTGTATGCGTAAAAGTGGCGCAGCAGCCCTGACCATAGACAGCAGGAGGAGACGCTGCAGCATGATAATAAATTACACCAAAGCGTAAAAAAGTAACAGTTACCGATAAAAGAGCCGAACGTCTGAGCTTCTCAAGACTATGGTCGTCAATAATTTAGCACCACAGCCCGTTTCCTACCGGCAAGATTAATGGGGTTAAAGCTTCACACATCCGTGGGAGGAAGCGTATATAAAAAGATCTATCTTGGTTTTTATGAATCGATATCGGTTCATTCAAATGAAGATCGATTTGAATTGGATGAATCAATAATTTGAACCCAGTCCTATACAGTAGCCCAGAACGGACAAACTTAACACTGGCTCTAGCTAGGAACATTCCTGTTTTCGTGTTGGACACCATAGTTAGCAGCCCCTCTGCAGCAACAGAGTTAGAAAAACACAGATTATTTTTAACATGAAACTGCTTTCTCAGAGTTTTTACCGGTTTTAATCACCTGGTCCGTTTTGTTTTAAGAAAAAGAGATGTTAGAGAGGTAGAGACGATAATTCAGCTCCCAGTAAAAAAAAAAACCAAAAACAAAAAAACCTTCTGAAAGACAGGTGCTAGGCTAACTGTCCATCTCCAACATGCCAAACAGCAATATAAAAACACTGATTTGAAACGTTAAAGTGCTTTACTCTGCTTTACTAACACTGAAATAACCGGGAGAAGTTTCAGCTGGTTGCAATCGGCAATCCTCACCGCTTGATGCCACTAAATCCCCCTAAATAGTAGAATTTCCTGACATTTTTTTCTAATTTTGCATTGTAAAATCTCAACATAACTGCTAACATGCCTCTTGCATTAATGTCATGCACATATTTTGTTTCTGGCAGGGATGGTCAAGAGCAGATGATCCACTGTCTGCTAGCTAACGGTCACTGTACCCTGGACAACATGGGGAAGTGAAAATTCTTTGAAAATTGTCTGTTAAAGCAACATTTCATTGCATGGATGAAACTTGGTACGAGGCAAGATTTACAAGGCTCTGTGTATTTTTATTTTAAATGTTTTTCAAACTCAATGGCAATGAAGGCAGGGGAATCCCACATGCAGAGTGAGAAACACAAAATCACCAAGAAAACCCTCCAGCAAACGCCAGGTATTCCCCAGTATTCTCTTTTTTCTCCAAAACACATCCACCCTCACCTCCATCCCCAGCACCAGTCCAAAGCAACAGATTTCAGAATGATATTTAGGTGTATGCTAACACAGAAAGCAGAGCTACCACAACTATACACCACCAATTATACAAGTCAAATGAAGGAGTATGGAGACCTTTTCTGTGCAGTGTTACCACACTCCAAAATATGTTGGTTCATGTTTTTTTTTTTTGTTTTGTTTTGTTCAGTTTTGGTTTTTGTAAAATTGGTCTTCAATTTATTTGTGAGGGGCATTAAAAAAGTCTTTGAAACTCGTTAACGTAACTCCCCTTAAGCTTTAGGAACCCCATTTGTAGTTTTTATGCTTTATGTCATGTGGCTGTCATTCAGAATGCACAGAAGACATCATCAATGTAGCTACTTAACTGTCTTTGAAGCAACTTTTGAGTGAGCAACATGAATGTGTCAAAACATATCTAACTCTTTGGAGTATGATCAAGTTAAGTTGATTGAAGCATTTATGCAAACATCTGTCAGCTGGATAATGTGCAGGTGTTCCGACTTCATTAAGACCTGCAGATCAATAAAAAACAAGTGCGTTCTTGTGGAAATTGGATTTTCATTCTGTATAATCAATAAATCCCAGCCCGCATTTCCCAAGATAACAGAAACAACACCAAACAATACCACATCTGAATAAATTTAAGATCCTTTGAATTCCAGCAAAAAGAGCTGTCAGAATTTTATTAAACGACTTCATATTTATTCAACAAAGAGGGGCCTGGCTTCTCATTTTTCCTGCGCTGGCCTCACAGCCAACACTTAAATCTTTCTCAAAGAAATCAATTTCTTCCTTCAATAGATTTCTCCTCCAGAGTTGTTCTCGTCACATTTTTAAAGCTGTTTATGCATTGCTCGGTGTCGGCTGACAGCCGGCATGAAGTGCAGACTGACATTTGAGAGTGGATAGACAGCCTCCGTCCACGGTCACGAGCACGAGAGACAAATGTGACGAGCAGTGAGGCAGAGAGCGAAGCCGGCCCCGTGATTGATACAGGTGCCACCACGAGAGGTCAGAGCCATGCCTCAAAAAACGGGGCCATCGATTCTCCTGCCCTTTAAACAAACAAAGGGACATCTCTGCGCCGAGACTCCGTTGTGCTGTTACAGGGTCTGACTTCTGTCAGCCCCTCCGAAATAACTCCTCACATCAACATACAACTGAATGCTCAGCTTTGATCAAACGTGGCTGAATTGCGATTGCTTTTCTTTTTATATATGTCAGTATTTCTGCATTGTCACTGCAGTGCGCTGTGTGCAGGGCTGAAACCCAATTTCGCCCTACTTTGGGAGAAAAACGCTACTCTATTTTTAGTTTTAATGCCTTTCCTTTATCTCCATTTGCCTTGTATCTTATTCCTTATAGAACGCTGTTGAGAGTTGCTGGGGCATCACCGAACTCTATTCCCCTCCTGCTAAGGCAGCTGTTTAGAGGCTCTCATCAATAAGGGAGGACTGTAAGGAAACCAGCATGAAGAGCACGGCGGCCTCCCTCCCCTCCCGATCCCACAATAACACCCATCAGCCAATCTAAGGTAAGAAAAACCACAGTAAACACAAGAGTAAGGAAATGTCCCCCCCAGTCTCTTGGTGGGCTAATAAAGTGAAATGAGGCCTATCATTTATCACATGTGTGTGCCACTGGTGCGATTCAAAGGAAAGCGTGAGGAGGGCCGGACAAATGTTTTGAGGTGATTATCTCTATAAACGCAGAGAGAAACCGGGTCTGCGTGGAGCAGTTGGTGGGCGGCAGTAAAGGTCAGGCGTTAAGAGCGAGTGCGAGAGGTCTTTGCCACTTCAAACATCCGGCTTCACGATACGCACATGGTTCTGTTTTATGTCCACGTCTCCCTGCGGTTCAGCAGGCAATATGTTGGAGCCAGATAGCCTCGAATGTAAAGACTGCAGTCATTTTTCTTCCATCTGCTGACCACTCCAAACAATCTCATTGTTGCCTTTGTTGTTTCCATATAAAAGTGGTTTTAAAGGAATGAGGTTTGTTAATCACCAAATCTACAATTCAAAATCTGTTGTTTTAATTATTGCTTTTCCCCAGTTTGTTGGGGTTAAAAGTAGATTGTAAAAACAAGCTGCAGCCTCTCTCCTGCTCAGCTGCATATTTGGACTTCATGTCTTTCTTCCTGTGAATTATTAATACAACAGGACGGACATGAAATGGTAAGATTTACACTTGAAATGTCAGACACAACATGGTGTTTTTGTTTTTATTTGCTTACCAAAGATGTTCACTTCTTTTATTTTATCAAACTATTCTTGGTTTCTTCCTTCTTACTTACGGGGATGTTTTACTTCTGGTTAAATAAATGTTGAAGGTGAAATTATAGATTATTATGAGTAGAATTATTTAGTTGACTAATTTAATTTAATCTCCACAGTCCATATTCTGGTGTATTTTTCGCCCAATTTTCTCTTTTTTTTTTGTTTTTGTTACTTATAATAATTGCATTTCCAGTGAAATTTAGTGATTATGGCGAAAATTTCCGTAGATATTCTTCTCATCTTCTTCATCTTTTATTTATTTTTATTCATTTAAAGGAACTTTGTTGACAGAATATGTGTACATTTGGTGTTACTCACCAAAATGCCTTTTGTTTTGCATTTATTGGCTCGTTGTTACATTTCTTTGCATGAAACAAACTACATGAGTGTGCTTCCCATCAGCCACATGCTCCTGTGCGTTTGCATTACTCTGCACTCTATGACTCCACAAGGTACTACAGCTTTAAATCCTGTTTTGGAAAAGATTGATGTTAAAATGTCTTATGTCTCATCTCAGTACATACATACCATTTTCACTTGTCGTTAAAAAGCACATTTGTGGAAGCTTTTTGTTTTTGTCAAAAATAAACTCTCTTCTTGTTTTTCTATCCTCAGTCAGCCTCTAATACTGACAGAAAACACTGACAGAAATCCAATCTATAAACATTCCCTCCATACCAAATATTAATGTGAACTAATGGTTTGAACAGAAAGTGTTTGATGGCATTTAATGAAACAGACTGCAGCATTTCATCCTGATTATCCAGCTGGCTGTGGTGTTTCCACTCTGGGCAGTAAACAGTAATACCCTGTGATTAATTCTTACAGGACTGGATCGGTTGCAATTTACTAAAGAAATCTAATAAGACCTTTGAGGAGATGAGCGTGGATTACTTACATTAATTGAAATAATTGTGCAGTCCATGATTCAGTGTGTCCCTCGTACACAGTATGACAATGCACATACAGCAAGGAATTTAACAGGGTTTGATGACATAGCATAGTCACTATCATATGTGTGAATTTTGGGATTTAATGGAAGGAACATCCATGTTTTCTTCCCCACAGAAGCGCCTTTAAGTGGATTAGCACGGGAGATTATTGACGTTTCATTGCACGTTTCCTGTCTTTGTTACGTAATGAATTCTTAAATTTGTATGCACTCACTCGTCACACACCTCCGAAGCAAAACAACTGAGCAAGCGAGCCGCGCAGGAAGTAACTGAGCTGTGCTTCTGAGTGTGTTGTAGAAAATCTAGGCGAGCTCTCAGCGGGGAGTCCGCCGGAGTGATGTAAGACACGAGTGTATACAGTGAGTGGAAAGGTCATCAAGTGAGAGACCCATAAATCGTTCTGACATTCAAACACTCGGGCACATGTTTCTAATCAGCTCGGGTTCAAATAATATTATGGTTGAAGAATTCACCGTCGCAGTCATTAGCCGTTATCAAAGACTAACTTTAGTGTGGGGGAGACTCAGGGGGCTTATGGGGTTTAAAACCACCGGGAGCTCGAGGCATGAAGAATAATTACGTACATTCACGGTGAGTGGTTCAGGCAGGTGGAATGCTTTCCGCTTTTCTGCTCAAACCTGTATTTTCTTCAGGCTGATCAAATATTTCAGTTAAAGCGTCACCCCACAAGAGAGGGAAAAAAACATTTTGCAGCATGTTTCCCCCTCTCCCCTCTCACACACACATCTAGAGCTCCTCCAGCTGGATCAAAACTTTTATAAACACTTAAGGCAACAACAACTGCGAGTCCAAAACCTTAACAAGTTAGTTTATTTGTATCCCTTCCTGCCTACTGCGCGACAAGCAATTATTCCACTACATATATCTCACTGAAGACTGTTTGGATACCCATTCTGCACCGGGGGATGAGCTTGGCAGCAGTGTGTTGACAGTCATTTCCACAATGGACTCCCTCTTTTCAAATAACTCCAGCTAGTAATTTGGTCGTACATCTTTGGGAACAGCTCACCCAGCCATAAAAAAAGAGCCTTAAATCCTGGATTCAGGATTCAGCGCTAAAGGAGATTTTTTTTTTATTTGTTAGTTTTTGCTTTTGTTTTACGTTTTTTTTATTATGAGATAGAGGAAATGAGGCTGTTTTTGAAAGGAACCTGTACTTCCTGTATGTGCCGGTCCCTGAGGTTAATTATTACAGTACAGACAGTAATTTGCTCTTTGTATTGGTGCTTATCTCCCCTCACAGCTGGTGTGTTTTGCCGAGTGGACGGCCATTAATCAAACCTTTCTCCTGCAGGAAGTTGGACTATCCATCACCTCTCTCCCTCTCTCTCTGCTCCCTCCGCTACCTCTCCTGTCCCACCAGGCACTAAACCTTTTCATTTTACATGCCCAGCTGCAACCTTGAATATCATTTCTGCATTTTCCTGCATGGATAGGTTGAGTGAATCATGTGCGCAAATTGGAGCGTTTTACAGGAAGCGGGTGTGATTGGTCGAAGTGGGCTGTTTGTCGGTCACTATGGAAGAGCGAGTAAAGGAGCGCAATCATTTTCCGTCCGCTCGGCTGACACTGAAATACCTTTTCACAGGCTGCACTATTAATCATTGAGCTGTTGAACTTTGCTTCGCTCTGCCTGTCACGCTCCTCAAAGGCTCAAGAGTTAAAACGGGACAGAAGCACAGTTGATATTATGTAGAGCGACATTATTATTGATTAACATTCTCGCAGGTATCATTTTCTATCAGTGTATTTTGAGTGAGGCTGAAGGGCAGTATCAGTTACAGCTGGGACTTCAGACAACTGTAGCTGTGTCTGAATTCTTTTATACTTTATTTCAAGGAGGGCTTGAAAACTCAGTTGGCCTTATAAATCCATAGTAGTGCATGGTTGATTTTTGATTATGCTGTTAGGTTAGCTGTGTCACAATTGAATACTACCGACTAGTGGTGTACAATATGTGCTTTTTTACAACCAAGTATTATAAGCCACAACATGATCAATTCCTAACCATGATCAAATTGTTTTTCTGCCTACACCTAACCACACGTCAACCACAGCATTCCACTACATATTAACTTCTCTAGTAACATATCAGTGGTTTGCACAGATTGCAACATTTTCTGTGGCGATGGTGCTTGGAATTGATGCATGTGCTGCAGGACACCAATAAATCTCATAGTTTAGAAAGTCACTGCCAATTAAACTTCACAAAGAGATGGTAAAAAGGTCTTTATGAAGACAAGAGATTGTTTAGTTTTTCATTAGTTTTTGCAGATGAACCCCCTCCAGATTAGTGTTGTCACGGTTAATGTATTTTCTATAATACATCAATGATATTTCAATGGAATAAATTACTTACTGACTTATTCATACTTCAAAAACAGCATCAATAAGTGGTTAACATAGGGGGGGTCAAAATAAAATAAATAAATAAAATAAAAATCAACCAGCCACCCTCCTCCTCTGACAAGTAAAGAACAGTCCCTTCATAAGTAAAGAACAGTCCCTCAAGTGCGGTGAGGTTTGTGGGCCGTTACTGCCAGAAAGAGAGAAATGTGAAAGGCTCGTTTTTCCTCTGACACGTCACATACCTGTGTTCGGCTGGCTCGGCTGTTCAGGTACTTCTGGGCAGTCCACACGCCAAGAAGAGGATATTATTGGAACCGACTTCTCTGTCGCCCGGTAAGCCGATGGCCGCCGTATTTGACAGGAATAGGCTACATTAACGTTACTGTCTGTGTCTGTGACCCCCGTTCAATCCACAATCGGTGGGATTCGCCTTTCGTTTCTGCTGGTGGTTGAAATCTGTAGGCTGCTCGCACAGCGTGCTGAATGATTTAAGCCTATTTTGCTCACTCAAAACTATTTTTAGTTGCAAATGCGAGTGCCGTGACGGACGGATCGCCACACTACCAACATTTTATTAGGCCCGTCACGGCACGCCGCTTGATTGCGTTATCAAAACGCTGCTATTATTCGGCCTTGCTTTTAACTTATTCTACCGAATACCGAATGTGTGTTTTTTTGCAATATTTGGCCGAATATATTCGGTTACCGAATATTCGGTGCATCCCTATCTTAAATTTATGAAAAGAGATGAGAACATGGACGTGATCACATCCTTACTGGTCATATTTTGATGCTTGGGAAGCAGCCCTCTTTTTTTGTTGTATCTTTTACACTGGAAGAAGATCATGGTTCACGTCACGACTCCTGTGACAAAGTAAGCCATTGACTTTGCTTGTTTCACATGGGACACAATACCTGCCTCCTGGGTCAAAGTCCTGTGCTTTTTGGACACATACATCTCCCCTTTCACCCGCCCTCTGCAGACTGTCTCACTCTTTATACTACGTCCGTTGCTCTGAACACATAGGCAAGTATGTGAACAGTTACGTCCATAACACAGCCAAACCTGTGGTTAAAAAGCACAGGTAAAGGGAGCATTATGTGTTTACACAGAATGCCACCGCCTAAGCAGCGTTTTTTGATGCCCTAGGAGTGAGACCAGGCTGACATGGAGGAAGTTTTGAGTTTCAGCACACTAGAACTGAACTGAATGAGAAAACAGGAGATGCTTCTTACAAAATTAGATCATAAAATCTCCTTATAAAACCAGGAAATTAGAAACAAAGGCCTGTCTCTCATGTTCACTTCAACAAGGATATAGGCTTCAATTCATACATATAAAGGACTCTTTTGAAAATGTGCCTCTGGCCTTTTAACCAGCTACACACAAAGTCCTGTTTCCATCAACTTCATACAGAATGCCACTGGCCTGTCCTCACTATCAGCTCTGCTTTGTTCCTCTTTGCTCTGCCACTCTCCAGCAGATCTGTAAAACAGCGGGTGTTCTGCCATCTTGTCCCTCTAAAGACCCTTCCAAGTCTTTCGTCTGGGATGCAGCTCACAGGCAGACACTTGCACGCACACACGCAGATGCACGCACACACATACACACAGCCAGAGAATCCTCATTAGGTTTATGAGCTGTAACCCCGCTGCATCATAAATAATCCAATCTCCTCAAAACAATGCAAACAGGAGCCTCCTAGGTGTAATGGTTCCTTGTTTCAGGGGGCTGCCAGATAAAGAAACCCTTGTTTAAAAAAAAGATGCAAGAGAGAGAGAAAAAAAAATCGAAGCACATTTTGTGGACATGGTATGGAGAGGATTTCAGTAACAGAGGTGGTAAACTGAGCGTGAGCCGTTCAGCTGCCTGACTCTGCTCTTGCCTCAAACCAAAATGCACTTATTCTATTTTTTGCGTGAGCAGAAGCATAAGGGCTCAAGCTGAGTAAAACAATGATTCAAGGTTGCGGGTGATAAATGAGCGCGTCTGCTCTGATAGCAGAAGGTCATGTGCATCGGCCCCCAGTGTGCGTCTGCCATCTAGCACGCAGCAAGGGTGCACCGTTGGCATGCCACGACACGACAACACTTTTTTTTCTCCCTCTCTTCCCTGCTTCAGCAATCGCCACGGGCCAATTTCATTGTTTTGTGCATAGAGCTGGAGGCACGCTTCGGATGGGCTCGGGACACAGGCAATTTAGCTTAACTTGTCCAGCAGATGTTGGATTATTATAATTTTTTTTTAGGCTTATAGAATGAAAGCAGGAGTGAGTGTGTTGCTTAAGGAGAGAAGCTGGCTGGTGGAGACACTGCTGCTGCAAGGATGAAACCAAAGATGTTTTAGTGGAGTTGTATGTGTTCTGTACAGAGGGCACTGGAAAGCCATAAATAACCACATTAACATATTCAAAGATTGCAGGGAGCTATTTGCACTTTTTTCACCTTTAATTTTGGTTTGTAGGCGTCACTTACTTCTTAGTGTTGAAAACAGCGCTCTTAAAGGTCCAGTGTGTAGGATTGAGGGGGATATATTTGGCAGAAATGGAATATAATATGGTCAGAATGTTCACTTTAGTGTTTGATCACCTGAAAATATTATTGTGGTTTTGTTACCTTAGAATGAGCTGTTTATATCTACATAGGGAGATCGCTGTGTCGCACCAACATGTTCTCATCTCAACTTGTCGAATAACTCAGCTTTGTCAGTGTACATGTACGTCAAAATATGATGTGGTAGGTGCCCTCCTGCGTCTGCTTTGGACATTCACAGATAGTTTGTCAATTTCCGCTTGTCTTTTCATTGTGTCTTTTCAAAAATACACTTCCATTTTCACAGGAAATGTACCCTTTCTTCTCATTAAATGAAGAAAGTGTGTTTTAAAATACACTTGCAACAAAGGTAGAACACTGAGTTTGATTTCCTTAAACCGAGGCAGCAAAGCACATGGTTAGGTTCAGAACAAAACATCATGGTTTGGCTTGAAATTCACACAGGAACCGAACAGCGGGCTCTGAGGGTAAAGTCCAGTGTTGGTTGATCTGTCCATTTTGGGTCAGAAATAAGACGAGTACGCATGAAGTCATCAGAGAAAGTATGTAAGCCTATCTGCGATAAGCCAAACAATATTTCAGAAATAATGCTTTGTAGCATGAAACTGCTTCATTCAGTGTTTTTACCAGTTAAAATCACCTGGTCTATTTGTTTTAGAGAGGAAGAGACCTCTACTGATAATTCAGCTCCTGGTAAAAACCGAACAACCCGAACAATGAACACTGTAGGAATCCTAACCGGGAGAAGTTTCAGCTGGTTGCAATCTGCAGCCCTTTCCTCTAGACGCCATTTAATCCCTCTAAATCTAACAGACTGTTCCTTTAACTGATGTGAATAATCTGCCTTCATAATTAATGAAAGAATGAATGATGTATAAATAAATAAAGCTTCCTGTCTTTGCACATTTTGCATTTGCTGACTAAAATACTTCATGTCAGAGCAGAGCTGCAGTAATTAGCTGATCCTAAAAGATGAATCATTAGCAATTTTAATAATCTATAAATGGTTTTAGTTATTTTTCAAGCAACAGTGCCAAATATTCACTGATTCCAGACTCTCAGATGTGAAGATTTGATTATTTTTCTTGTCTTATATGGTAGTAAATTAAATACCTTTAGGTGTAGCACCGTTTGTTGAATGTGACAAATAATTTAATGAGTCATATTGGACTATTTGAATTGATGAAGTGCATTTTTTTGCAATTCTCTTGTTTATTTTTGTCTTTATAAACAGTAATTCATCAATTAATCAGGAATAACAGCATTCATGTTAACCAATAAGGAAAATTATTGTTAGTAATAGCTCTATTCGGCCTCCTGTGGACAGGGGGTGCAAATTAGTCTTTTGCTACAAACACTAAACAGAGTGCATCTAGTTTGTGTGCATAAATGTACAATTCTAAAGCTACTGTGATGTCCTTATCAAATAAAATAAGGTAACTTTAACTATTCTGTGCCGTTGTGAGTTTTCAGTCGTGTCAAGCAGCTGCTGTCATGTTAATTTATCAACACAGTAAAAGAGAAAAGGAAACAATAACACTTCAAATCATCAAACAAAGCATCTTGCACATGAAAAAAATGGTTTAAAGGAAATTAATTATTAAATACATACAGTGCCTTTTCCCCTCTATTGTCCCTTCTGCATTTTCCTCTTTACTAAAGCTCTATCTCCACCTCGTTTCTCTTGGGTACAGCTCTCTCTGTTTGACAAGCGCTTTACCCCTACCAGCTTTTCTTCCACAAACAGGTCAGACGAAGATCAATAATGTGTGTAGATATGCTCTTATCTCTGTCCAACGGAGGCCTTATCAGCCGCACTTAAATGGTGTTTCATGAAAATTCCTTGAAACATAATCCTCCCGGAGACGCTAGACAAAAGAAAAGTAGCCCTCTATCAAAAATATCAAGTGTGTTGATGCAAATAAGTTTCACTTATCTGTTCGCTGCATATCACAACAATAGAGGCTCAGAGGGGCGAGGGAAGAAAAAAAACATCACTCGGGTAAAGAACTGACTGGCTTGTTGGCGTTGGATATCCAGAAAGTGTGTGTTAAGTGAGTGTGTCTTCCAGAGTGTACTTGACTGGAAGGCAGCTGGAGGAATGTGCTGATAAGCTCTGTGTGTTTTCTGTTGGACTCCAGCCACTGCAGGTACCACAGAGCCGAGCAATGTGCAGAGAAATGTTTACTTTATTGATGAAAGTGGCAACAAACAGCCAAATTCAATCACAGGCATCTAAGTTGCTTCCAAAAAAACAGAGACAAGAACCTGAGTTGAGCTTTTAGCAGCAAATACAGCAGTTACACTGGTTACAGTAACTCCCTGTCTGTACGAAGCTACAGCTGTGTTGCATGTTAGACTGTCTGCAGTAAAGATGATGTGAAATTTATGAAGGATGCTTGTTCCTTTTTGGCATGATTGTGCTCACTAGTGTTGAGGTCAGATCATAATTATGTACATTGTACATGTACATTTGACATAAATAGCACAGTGTGTCCAGGCTGTTCTTAAGTATCAGTACTTTTGTACGGGTACTTATATGTCAATAAGTACTCAGAGAGGCAAAGTGTTTCTTTTTCTCTTAAAAGCAGCTGAAAGCAGTTTCTCTTTTCAGAGCAATCAGATATTATTTCTGTCACTTTTATAGATGTAAGAGGGTTTGCAAGGTTTCCAAAGAGGCCGATTTCATTATAAATCACACTCTGGTCTGTGCGTCTCCATGTCGAACATGTCTTCACACTCTGATACACTGAAGCAAGTCACTTCTTGGACATTTAGACCACAATAACTGGCAGAGGTCATCATGGTAACACTACATTTTTACTCTTGTGCACCTTTACACTGTATATAAATGATTAATAGCACTCGTAAGCCAATAGAGAGACAGTAGGGCTGCAACGAATAACTTTTCATTATTGATTAATCAACCGAATAATCTCTCAGTTGATTAATTGTTTGGTCAATGAAATTAAAAAGATATATATGAATATGTGAATATATGCTCACCATAATTTTGAGTACAACTTCAAATGTCTTACCAACAATTCAAAACAAATTCAGTAGGGATGCACAGTTAGCCGTCTAAACGATTAAACGTCGCCCCCCTCGCTAGTCGGCACCAGAAATATTAGTCGGTTAAATCAATTAGTGTTTCATTAATATACAAGGCTGCTTAACTGTCATACAGCGCTCGCCACTAGTGGGAGCTACAGAGCCGTCAGACAGCAGTCCCCCTCCCCGCCGTAATTCTTGGGTAAGAGTTTTAAAAGAGCACGGTGGGAAATTAGAGAGATGTGCTCTCACCAAACCAGCACGGTTTGGCAGTACTTTGATCTAGAAAATGAATTCAGCAGCAATTTATCTGTTTTGAGATGATTTATTATTTGTTAACTTCAGTTGCTGTCAGATAATGTACAGGGTTTACATTCCTTTGGCACGGCGCAAAGTGTCTCGTACTTCAGCCGCATTTAAAATCCGACATGGTTGTTGAAGATTGTGATTAAAGGCTTCAAAGGGTCTTAATGCTCACAATATGTTTTTGGGACAGTGTTTCAAATACTTAACAATAAATTGTGCTAAATTTTGACTGTTTTCTGAGTGTTTTCCCTTTTTTGGATGAGTGAACTAGTTTTGAAATTTTCGTTTAGTCGACAGGAACATCACTAATATTCAGTTCACAGTGATTTAAAATGGAGATGAACAGCAAATCCTCACAGTTGACAAGATAACAAGATCAGATAAATAGTTTTATACCGACCTGTAAACCATTTATACTTAATGATATATTAAAAGGCTTTGTTGTTCATGTGTGTAATCAGATATAGTTTATGATTACAGCTATTTTATATGTTGTTATCAGTCATTTATTATCTTTTGTTTTGTTTGCTCTTGTCCTTTATTAAATCACATATTTATTCATTTCTTTGACTACAACGTAACTTTAATTCTTGTATTCGTATACCTGTGTTAGATATTGTAGGTTGTTTTCATTTTCTGTTATCTAGCTCTTTAATTAAGATTTGAATTGTATTTAAATCTCCTCCTATATTGTGTTTGTTTTGCACTTTGTCTTGTTTCATCTAGAGCACTTTGAAATGCCTTGTTGCTGAAATGTGCTTTATTAATAGACTCGACTTCATGCACCAGTCAGGAGAATAATAATTTTGACATATACATTAGTGGATTCTCAAAAGAAACAGTTTGACATTTAGAAGAGAACACAGGTAACACCATGTTCCTGTACTAAATTCGAAGCTGCCACCAGCAGTCTGTTTGCGTAGCTTAGCATGAAGACTTAAAACAAGGGAAACAGCTCGTCTGGCTCTTAGAGACACAAAACCCACCAAGCATCATCACTTAATCTCACTAATTAACACTTTAGCAATCTTTTTAATTTAAAGGTACAAAAAACTAAAGTGTGAAAATGACACTTTGCTGCAGGGGGTTATTGCCTCGTCTTGTATCTGCCGGTTGCCCAGCAACTGATCCCAGCCAAGAAACAGTCAGACACCTAACCCCCAGTAATTCTGCAAATTGCTGTTTTTACACTTTGATTGTCTGTAAACAAACAGATGTATAACATGTTCATTAGTGATCTTTAGAGGCAGGTGGATTGTGTTACTTTGTGGGCAGAGCCATGCTAGCTGTTTCCCTCTGTTTCCAGTGTTTATGCTAACCTAAGCTAACTAGCTGCTGGATGTAGCTTCTTTGTTATGGTACAGATATGACAGTGGTATGATTTTTCACATCAAATGAATAAGCAACTTTCCCAAAATGTTAAACCATTCTTTTTAAAATGTACAAGCACTTACAACTACATTACAGAGCATCATTTATAATGTACAATTACTGCTTATAAGTGCTGTTCAAGTGTTAACCACCATGGGTAATAATGAAAATATTAGAGCAAAGATTAAGATATACAATGATGCATAATGTAAAGAATTAGATTTGAATCCAAAAACCAAAAGAGAGCGATCCATATTAGATTCCACAGTATGTGAATCTAATCTGTTAAATTCGTGTTGCACTTCCCTCTGTGCCTGTCTCTACTCCAGGCAGCTCTTTGCCCGAGGCGTCCTGCGGCGAGGAGGCTTTGAAACGGCCTCATTTGGGGTTAGTTCTTAAACTCTTTGTCTTAATCTGCAGATCACTCATTTATCTGATCACAAGTGTCTGGATCAGATCTATTTGTATGCAGAGCGGGGACTTCTGTCTGTCTGTGTGTACAAGGCGAGGGTTTCTGCGCACTTTGATATCCCTCCTCACAGCAAATGTAGGGTTTTTTTTAGATTATTGTTCCTGTGTGATTAGATGGCGCGATGGTACAGTGCGGAGTGACAGGGAGGCGGCGGAGCTGACGTGCAACACATTTCATGAGTCAGATTTAATCGTCTATTAAAACACTCTCCTCTCTTATCTGTCTGTTTTCTGATTATCTGAAACAGCCACGGCAGCCGCTTCTCTCGTTGCTGATCTAAAAAAAGCACAACACATGATTAAAATCACTTACCAGAACAACAGCTATGAGGTGTTTATGTCCTTGTTGTGAATGGAATATAGTTTTTTATTATTATTATTAATAATAGATTAATTTCCTGAGTGTTTGCATCCTTATGATCTGTCATCAGCATTAGCTAATTACTTTGGGAGCACTTCAATTAACCTGATGTTGTGAATAAATTCAATCTTGTCATGAACTCCTTTCAAAGTAGAAGTAGTTAAATCAATAACTGTAGTAGTTACAGTAGTAGTGGAGGTGTTGTTAATATCAGTGCTGTGCTACTGAATGATAGTATAGTAGTATTTCGTGCACCATAACAGCCATGATAGCAGTAGTGTCGGTCAGTTATGATGCAATAAAACATGAAATTGACTCCTTTAATTTCACCTAAATGTAGTAATAGTACTTACATTAGTAACATTAGGGCTGTCCTGAACACCACTTTTGGGGCATGGAAGCTTTGTTGAGTAATATTGGTGACTAATCCAAGCTTTGACGTGGGGATGAGAGACGAGAGGATATTTTTGAAACATCAGTTTTCAGTTGTTGCACCTAAAGGTCACAGTAACATTACCCATTATAGCTAGAAAAACGAATTAAAAATTTAATGACATCATCTCCCTAAGAACTAATAATAATAATACTGGTCCTCAGTTTGCATGAAGTGATTCATCCATTTAAATGAGTTATTCCTAGTTTTTTTTATGCCTCCGTTCCGACCACAGCCATTGCCTGGGGGCATTATGTTTTCAGGTTGTCCATCCATCCGATATCCCAAGGACACCTTGAGGGAAGTTTTCCAAATTTGGCATAAACGTCCACTTAAATTTTGTTGGTCAAAGGTCACTGTGACCTCACAAAACATGTTTTTGGCCATAACTCAAGAATGAATGCGCCAGTTCTGACAAAAATTTTAACACAATTATCTAATACGATTAAATGATCAAGTGATGATGTTTCATATCCTAAAGGACAGAGGTCAGCCTCACTGTGACATCATAATGTTTTCCGTCCATAACTTAACATCACAACTCGGGAACAGAGGGGGAGACATTTGGTCAGGTGTCCACCTTGAAACTGTGCTGATTGTATAGATCTGTGCTGCCGAGTTGAAGCATCCACATTTTAGAATATGTAGCTTCTTTGCAGCACCCTCCATCTTTGGACAGTCCTGGATGTTAACTGTAGCTGGTTTTTGGAGGTATACAATCATGAGGCTGTGATTGTAGTTATTTATTAAACCAACTTTCTTGGTCTTTGATCCATCGCAGCAGCCCTAGTGTTTGGACCTGTGCTGGTAAGTCTTGTTCACAGTTGGACCTGTGTGTTCCACTGTGGGCAGGTAAGCAGATATGCCAGGTTTTAACAAAATGAATTCACATGCACACACAGAAAAAGGAGATGTGCAGCATTTGATTGAAGCTTTGGTACAGCCCGAGTACTGTAGGTGTAGTTGAACCAGCACACAACCAGTATTAATTGTTGTAGTACTATACAACAGTAGTGCTACTGTCTGTAGTTGCAGGGGGAGAATTGGAAAGGATGATTCATTGAGCTGTAATTAATCTCTACAGAGGTGAGTTTATCCTTTATTGAAACAAGATGTGTCATTGAGATCAAGATCTCTTTTTCAGGAGGGACATGTGCTCAGTAATAAACATTAGATAACCATCCAGAATAACACACAATGTACTGACACAACACACATTAGTTCCACATTAAATAACACAATTAAAAGTGGTTTGATCTCTGTCTGCAGCACAATTAGCCTTTCACTTTTAATGTTGACTTGATCTTCAGCTGTGGACCAACTAAATCTACGAACAGCTGATGTCTCCCTCTACTGTTGGAAATAATACCCTCCACCTAGATCACTGTAGTCTGTCTGGCTGATATTGTGCCATCAAACTGATGCAGTCATATTTTTGTGTTTGTCCTTTATGATAATTTTTCCTTTCAAGGTTAAGTACAAAACCACATACATGAGTCAACACTATGGTCCCAAAACACACTGTTCAAAAGGTAATTCTCCAGCAACTAACACTGACATATAAATGACTTTTTCTAGACACTTTCTGCACAATGTAATATTCCAGTTGTACAGAATATAACTGTTGTTGAGTTGAAGGGCATTCCTGTTTCATGTGAGAACTAATCTGAGTACTTTGGCCCCCTCTTGTGACCACATTATATATTATATAGCTCATTGTCCACAAGATTAAAGCACCGTATCTCTGTAGGTTCAGACAGAACATGCTGTACATGCTTTAAACCTAACAGAACTTTGTATTGCAACATATCGTCATGAAATTAATCCCCAACAGCACATTTTTCTCTTAATCTTTTCCAGCTTGTATAACTCTGTAGTGTATCTCTTTGAATCCAGAGAACTGAATTTCAGGGTAATTACAAGCAAGAAAAACCCCAGCAGTGAACAGCAGGGAGGCTGCAGAGCTGTAGTCTGTACAATTATTAAAACCTAATTAGGACGTAAACCATTAAGGAAATACCAACTTACACAATTTTCTTAATAACCCTTTTAAAGTAATAAAAGTTACCGGCCACTCAGTTCTGATGTGTAGTTAATGTAACTGTATGATGTTGTTTCCTTAAATTAGATAATCCATGTGAAATGGGAAAATAAGGCTCCCAAAGAGGCCTGGACATAAAAAATACATAAAGACACTTCAAAGCAGTTGGAAGACTTTCAGCTCACTTTAACTGCATCATATAAATGTCTGCAGAGTCAGACAAGCTTCTCTTATATTCTGCTGTGGCTTCTTGTGTATCGTGTATAATGTACCTTTGTGTATTCATCTTGTGCTTCTTATATATGACATAAAAGATCATTTAAAGTTCGGCTCTAGACGGTCATTTACCAAAGTGCTTTCTGTAATATATTCGCATTAATCTGTAGTTACAGGAGGGCTGAAAGGTGAAAGATTGAATCAACAGATGATGACTAACATTGCTTGAATCAATGCTAAGTGTAAAATAGTTAATTAACCCAAGTGCTTGTATTTATATTGTACATTGGGAGCAGCTGTGGCTAAGACATAGAGTGGGTCGTCCGCTAATCAGAAGATCGACAGTTTGATCACCAGCTCCTCCAGCCCACATGTCGAAGCATCCTTGGGCATGACACGAACCCCAAAGTGCTCCCAATGGCTGTTCCATCGATATGTGAGAGCGTGTGAATGGTCACTTAGTAGCAGGTGGCACCATGTACGGTAGCCTCGGCCACCAGTGTGTGAATGTTTGTGTGATTGGGTGAATATGACATGTAGTGTAAAAGCGCTTTGATTGGTCGAAGAATAGAAAGGTGCTTTTTACCATTTAACTTGAATATCTTCGTTTCATTTATACATGTACTCCAGGACATTTCAGAGGCAAATATTGTACTTTCTACTCCTTTTATATACTCGCTATTGTGACTAGTTACTCTGTGGATTAATGTTTAACATACAAATAGCTAATAAAATATGAAGCTTTGCTATTTAAGAATGAAACAAACAGTATATAAGGTATTAAAAATGTATACGAAGTGTATAAAGTAGCTATAATAAGCTCCATGTCAACCAGCAGCAACGTTTAAATGCTTCTTAAGGTTCCTATTATACAATAAAATAACATCCTGAATGGGGCCATTCTGCAGAATTAGTGCTTTGAGTTTGGATACTTAATTTAATTTGATTTGTCTGACAAGTAAAAGTACAGAAGTATTACATAACATTTAAAATGTAGGGCTTTTACTGATAATGATGCATTTATACAATGTGGTATAATTATATTACTTAAGTAAAGTGCCTGAATACTTCTTTCACCTCTGTCCAAATGTTATTAAACTAGATTTTAGTGCTTTGAATGAAGTATTGCGCTTAATCCTTTATGAAAGGGCAACTGTTTTCGGTTGTAAATAATTTTTGTTGGTTTTATTTAAAAGTTAGATACCAAGTGTTTTGGCACTTAGGGTGATATACAAGTTTTCTTTGTTTACTAAAAATGTGTGCAGCTTATTTTGATATTTTTTTTCAGTAATGCAACTACTGAAAATACATTTTTAAATAAATATTGAATCATGTATATACATTTAGATATTTTTATATTTCACACAACTTTCAAGATAGTTTCATTTTTTTCATTTATCAGATAGTAGCTGTAGAACATATGTAAATGTCATTAATAACATTATTGCATTGCATTTATAAATCCAACGCAGCTTACAGTAAATGCATTAAAACTGATTTAAGTTTGACATTAAGAGACAAAATTGTTTTGTTTTTGTTTGTTTGTGTTTATTAAATTCCATTTTTTCAATGTATTTATTTATTTAATAAATTATTGTATCGTAGAAGAAGATGATACCTAGTATCTGTGGAGAGGTGACACAAAACAAAGGCGATGGGAATATTTTAAGTCTGTTTTCTGTCAGCAGATCTCGAGCATCTTCATCCTCTGTATCGTATATTTACCAAATGTCAAGGCCTTCACCATCTCTGCTTTTAACTGCACATCAGCTTCCAAAACATCCAGCACACTCAGTCTCTCCATATCTACAAAAATATTCTGTTTCAGCACAAAATCCTTCAGCGTTCACCTCAACTTTCTCTGTGAACAAAGACTTTTGTAAAGAAAACACTGTTAGCAGGAGGCTCTCTCCTCCGCCGCTGCACTGTAAGCATTCCACTTTGAAAAGATAATATTTGTCCCTCAAAAAAAGTGAGCTCATTTGTAACGGCAGAGTCGATCTGCAACCGATCACAGTGAAGTTTAACAGCATTCATCACTGTATCCATTTATCATGGCACTCGCTAAAGTGATCCATCAACACGCAGATCTGTTTGGCCCTCCACTGTTATTTCAGTTGATTACTAAATCAAGGCCTCCTTCAGTTGGCAGATCTCTTCTTCTGTGGTGCTGATGGCTGATTCCTCAACATCATTCAAAAATGCAATCGGAGTAGGAGAGCAGGTTCATTGCAGCATTTTCACTGCCAAGAATTACAGCCGTGTTTTTACCTAAATAGAAGCAGATATAGCCTGAAACAAGATATCACTCTGGAGAAGGATCGGTGCTTTATTCAGGTTTGATTCAAGAACAGAACAGAAGCAGCCTTTAGTTTTTAAAAGAAGTTTTAAGATTTGAGATATTGGTTTATTTGCATTTATGCTGAGAATTAGATGAGAAGATGCTACTTATGTCTGTATGGTAAATATGAAGCTACAGCCACCGGCTTAGCTTAGCTTAGCACAAAGACTGGAGACAGGGGGAAACAGCTAGCCAGGGTTTGTCCAACGGTGACAAAATCCACAAACCAGCACCTTTAAAACTCATTTTTTAACACATTCCAGTAAATCTTGTTTAATTTGCACCACATGTAAAGTGTGAAACAAACAAGTTCGGATTTTATAGGAGGTTTTGTGCAGGACTGTTTTAACCAGGAGAGACTGGTTATGAAGGAAAATATCTATTTACATGTCCACATAAGTATGAGAAATGTGAAAAGTCTTTGGCGATTAGACCCCATCGTGATGTCATCTGTTCCAGGAGGATGGTAAAGACGTAGCAGATTAGTGATCACCCCCTATGGAGTCTAGACACTGGTGGTGGTAATGGTGGTGATGAGATGAACTTGTCCTGGGCTCCAGATAAGGTGGCTTGAGGTGAATGGGGTGGAGGAGGGCTTGACGATTCCGCCAAAATGACAGCTGACAGGAGCAGAGAACAGCAGCAACATGAATGGCTGAAAGAGATCGTGGCAAAGTTTGACTGGCTAACCGGGAGAAGGAACACCCATAGTCAGCTGATTAATAGAAATTGTGGTAGTGGGATAGAGAGAGAGCTGTGAATGCATATAGCATAAAAAAAGTCTTCCCGATTGAACTCATGCTGAGCTTCATTTCTCGGCTAGTAGCGGTGACTTCCTTCTTTAAAGTTTTGCTCTGGGCATTGAGCAAACTTCTAAAAACTTATTTTTGCTTTTTAGAATTACAAATTTAGAAGTTATGACAATTCTAAAATAGCCTTTATGCTTTAAAATGGCTTAGATGTACACTGTTGTCACATTTAGTATGTGTAGATCAATGAATATTCAATTTAGCTCCGCCCCCAGTTGCCTACCTGCAGCTCAGGCGCACCAGCTCACCTTCGACTCCCCTTACAAAACACACTATCCTCTGCTTGTTAACAGTAATCAATGATATGAGGTTTCAACTTGACTAAGTTATCAAACAGCTAATAATGTCTTTGCCTGATTGCCAGCTTAAACAAGTTAAAGTGAAAGTGAAATTTAGCTTGCAGAATACTGTTACGTATAGTGGCTTCCCCTGGTTTTGCTGTGGCTTTATGGGATTGGTTCCTTGGCATTGTGATGTAACAAATCCTTGAAATCAGGATCTGTGTTTTTTTAGATGGTCATTGGTACTCTGTAGGTCCAATGAGGAATTACATGACTGCAAATGCTGCTGACTCCTTATTGTGCATGTAAAATGTCTTGTAACATCACCAAACACCATATGGACATGTAAACAAAAAATCTTGGCTTTCAGGGAAGGTGGTTGTAAAGCTAAACTAAGCTAAGTTGCTTCTGGGGGTGTAGGTAGGTAGGTAGGTGGGTGGGTAGGTGGATGGACGGACGGACGGACGGACGGATGGGCGGGCGGGCGGGCGGGCGGATGGACGGACTTATTGTCTAGTGCGGTGTCTGTATAAGATTATTCAAGGTTGTTATTGCAGAGGAAATGAGGGTACACATGTTTTCCAGGCCAGTGGGACATTGTACTGTCTGTCCGATGGCAGTAAATAGTAGTGGTGGAGGCGTTAAGAGGGGTCCTCTGTGATCAGGGTGGCTCTCCCAATTCTGAGTGCTTCTACAGTTTGATTGTCATTGTCTCATTGACATAAGAGTGGTGTCAGTCTGCTGATCTAACTCTCTGAGAGAACTTAAACATCCCGAACTGTTGCACTGTACAAACCAGCTTTGTATCTGTGCTGTGATATATTTACCATATGAAGAGGGGATGAAACCACTTAACATCTCCCCTCGTCTTCTGTGTGAAGGGTTACACAAGTTCAACACCAACACATAACACCTCTGGATTAGGATCTCTGACTCCCGTATCTCCATCTGTTATCACTCTGCCGGTGAAGGCATGTTGGTGCGTCAGCAGCCTTCCCCCAGCAGCTCCACAGCTGTGTGTGGTATTCAGTGGGTGGTATTCACTGTTCAGCCATTAAATTCATGGATCAAGTGCACTGACTCCTGTCCACTGCGGTATGTTACAATATAGTCACCCCTCCACCTCTTAACATCTCGGCAGTATTCACCACCCAGCTGCAGAGGCCGTGAACATCTGCTCTCGCTGGTTCAGGTTACTTGAAATGCTCGTAATGCTAAATTAACTGTTCTGCGCTCCTCCTCCTCCTCCTCCTCCTCCTCCAGGAATCCACAGAGGAATCTCAAACACTCGTGTGTTTCTGTTTGTGTTCGACCATCACCGGCTGTTTTCACTACAATCTGTGATGAGTCACAAACATAGCCAAAGACTAAAGGTGTCTGCCAGAAGATTTTTTTTTTCATTTCTACCCTGATAGTTTTCCTGCAGCTGTTGTTGCTGAAGGCAAAACATTCTCTCAGGGATCCCACATTAGCAGGGACAGTGCACATTAATGAAAGCAAATTAATACAACATTTTAACCTGAAGATAAAAGCTTCAACATCATTGAAATGGTACACTGACCTGTAATAGGTAGAACAGCGCTCTTGTGCCCCCAACACCTGTTCCCACATTATGTAACTTGGGTGAGTGGTAAGATCTCCCAGGAGACCAACATAATGCTTTATGGCACACACTACCCGCTATCAGAATTAAGTTCGATTTTATCTTCTTTATCACAACCTGTCAACCCCTTTCATGTTTGTAATAATCAAGTTGTAAAAATCCAAACCTCATAGCAGAGCTTGAATAATACTTAGCAACTGAGCAAACTAATGCAGGTTGCACACTTGCCGTCCCAACATAAGCTGCTTTTGCTGCACTCTACAAAATAACCCACTGGTTCAACTTTACAAAATTAAGGTATGCATCTTTTTAAGTAGTTCCGACTCTGACATTACTGAGTCAATCCAATGAGTCTTGTATAAACCCCGACAAATTTAATTAAGTTGAACCAACTTAAGTTAAACTTTATCCAAAAGTTGTGGCGATATTAATTTAAGATATTCCAACTCATTTATTTTAATTTCATCCAACTCAAAAATGTCAAAAATGCTTTTGAGTTTAACCAAACTTCTTAAATAAGTTGTCAACTGATTAAAGCACTTTAACAGACAAAATTATTTATGCTGGAAAAAAAGCCAATATATTTTAAGGGTTAACGGGAAACAATGACAGTGTCTCTGCCAGTGCTGTTTATTAAAGATTGCATCATAGGCTGTAACCTTTTCCTTCTAGATGGCACTTAAAGTCACATTAATTTGGTCAACAAACTGTATAAATGGGCTGAAAAGGCTAGAGGTATTTCATCAAAACTAAAACTTTCTGTCATTCTTTGTTGTTAATCTTGTTGCATCTGAGTCAGCAAAGAGACTGTTTTTCATCTGTAGTCCCTGCACAGATGTTGCAAAGTCACTCTAAAAACACAATGATTATGAAAATTATTTGTATTATTAACAAAAATATTGAGAACATTTGTAAGCATGCAGAGCAATAATGAAAAGAGAAAATATTATATTAATGTTACGAAAATAATCATACTGGACATCGTTAGACTGCATTGCCGGGTCTTATTTATAACATGCGGACATACAAAGCAGTGAAATGAGGGGATGCTTAATTATTATTAATGTTGCCAGAAGCAGACAACAGAGGCAGACTGAGGACAGTTAGGAGCAATTGATTTTTAGTGCTGAGTGCTAATGAACCTTTTCTTTAAATGAGCTCTATAAACTGTGTGTGTCCAGTTCTCTAGCAGTCTATGAAACAGACTTTTATTCTACAGCTGCAGACTAAAAAGTCTTTATCCTCTGTGGGGTCATGTAATCTTCTCTTGATGCACTTCATGTGGACTCATATGCAGGTTGTAACTTATATTGACAAACTCAGTGGAGGAGAAGTCAAGCCGTGTATAATCGTGTGCATAAGCCAAACCTTTATATATTTAATAAAGTTTTCGTAACTCAACAAGTTCCCCTTTTTTTGAATATCAGACAGTGATCATCCATCTCATACAAACCTCTCTGTTGCATGAAAATGTGTGCCTTTCAATTAACTTTTCACATCATGATGTGACACTTAGCAAAATGAGATGTTACACCCACATCACTGCTAATGTTTTAGATTTTCATTTAACATCCATAATTACAGCGAGGCATGACAAATTAATTTGTGCAGCACCTTTCAACAAGAGGCAATTTGAAATGTTTTACATGTGACATAAAAAGGCAATAATACAAGAAATAAATGACACTCAAGGTGACATAAAAAGAGACAAAAATTAGGATTTTAAAAGAGTAGAACGAGATAAAAGGTAAATGATCAAGTTGAATTAAAAGAAATAAACAGAAGCAGAAACAAAGAAAATGAGTTACAGTACATGACTGAATAATTAAATTTCATTTAATAAAATTTGTGGTAATCAGAAAACACATAAGTTTTGACTTAAGAGGATTGACAGTTGGAGCAGACCTCAGATATGTGGTGCATAAAAACTGAATGTGGTGTAGTTTTGACCTGGGAGGCGGAGCAAACCTGTCCCATATCATCTGAGATGTCCGAAAGGTTTATAATATAGCATCAGATATTTATTTTGACCTTTAGATTAACAATAGTAATTCAGATTCAGGATCAGAACGAAGTAGGAGAACAACAACAACAACAAAAAACACAAGAACCTATGAAACTACTTGAACATTTCACTAATATGTTTAGTGTTGGCGTTAAAAAAAAGTCCAGGAGGTGTTACACATCCTTTAAAACAAATGTGCCATAGCAAATGACCAGGACTATTTCTAGGAGATAATAGAGTGCTGTGCATAAACATCTGAAGAGAAAGAAGAAGAGAGAAACCAAAAACTTCTATTTCACATTTTAATTTACAAATTAAAACATACAGTGTGTAATTTAGGGGTCTCTATATAAAAATATATCATAAAACAGAGCAATGCTGTCATTGCAGTCAGTTTCTCCTGGTTAGGGATTCTTTAGTGTTCACTGTTCAGGAGGTTTTTACTGTGGGTGGAATTTGTCTCAGAGAGCTCCTCCTCTCCAAAACAAACACACCTGGTGATTTTAAACAGGTAAAAACACAGAATAAAGACGTTTCAGGTTGAAAATGAGTGTTTCTCCAATGCTTTTTTTGCCAGGCAGCTGAATATTTGCTCAGCTTGTTTCTCTGATAACTTAAGATCCAGATATCCAATGTCTAAAATCCTTTGTCTGGTTAAAACACACAGATAAAATGATGAAGAGTGTTTCATAAAAATGTGGCTTAAAACTGGATAAAAAGTCAATTTATGACAGCTTCTGACAGACAACCCTGACTTATGCTCAAATGATGGCACTGACAGGCAATGGCGACCAAATGACAGGGTTTGTGTTCTCGATCAGAATAACAGAATTCTGGGGGGCCCACCAGCTCACCTGGTAGAGCAGGTGCCCCATGCAAGAAGGTCGTGTCCTAGCCACAGCAGCCAGGGGTTCAGTTCCAACCCATGGCCCTCTAACACATGCCATCTCCACTCCCTTTCCCCTTCATGCTATATGTCCATCAAGTAAAGGCAAAAAAGCCCAACAAATATCTTAAAAAAAAAAGAAAAAAAGAAGAGAAAATACAGATGTCTCTGGATTTGAACATTATTGAGGACATTGGAAGTTATGTAAGCACAAAACTCAACAAAATATATAACATTTGTCTTGTCATTTTTAGACATTTTTAAAGACCTATATATTCCCCCTTTTTAGAGTCCCAAAAGAACCGTATAGTCCATTAACCAGAAATAATAAAGTCGAGTAATATAAAGACATTGCTTGGACCTTAGTGATTGGTAATGTAAGATCATGAGTTGATGTTGCAGGGGACTTAATGGCTGTTGTATAGGGGAAAGTCGTGCTTGTGTTTTTGACATTACAGCTGGGCTAAGCTGCACAGCTGCACTGAAATTGAAAGTAAAAATACGGGTTTAGATTGGGTTACATCTGAGGCCAAACTCTGACCCAGACAGTCTACATCATCCAACCAACAAAGCAGCCACTTTACAGGATTCACGACCCTGTTTCTAGTTGTAAGCTTCAGAAAAGCGCTAAGAAAACACTCACTGGACAAGCATCAAAACTTCTGCGAGTGCTCAAGTGACTTTGAGGTGAAACTTTTCCATTGACATCGCTCGGGGGTTTATGTAACTTTGTAAGATCACATGCAGTCACGGACCACATTCTTCGCTTCTCTCTTTTATCTGTATGAGCCGAGCTGTAATATAGGACCAGTAAATCACAGCTCGGTCTTTGTCTGTGTGTAGACAGAGCCATCCGCTGAGCCCACAGCCGCCATAGCTGCCTACTTAAAGACCTTATTTATGCTCCATGCCTCGCTGCACACTTTTCCCAACACGGCCCATTAATCTGAAGAAGAACTGGAAGGAGCTGGCTCATAGGGGCGCATTATATCTCACAACACTTTATCATCGCTGGAATATGTAAAGGAAAGTTCATAATCCGTCAAACATAATCCTTCACTTCTTCCTATTTTACCTTTTTTAAGCATTCATCTCAGTTCCAGGGGCTGGAGGGATAAATTCAATGGTTTGTGGGTCACTTTCTAGTTACTTAAAATGAAACAGTTCCAGTTTACAAAGGATGACGAACAAGCTTAGACATCTGAACAAATAAGCATGCAGACAAAAAATGCAGACAGTGGCCAGTTTTGGGGATTTTATTGGTGAGAAGCAAAGTGTTCACCCCTCTCTTCCCACTCTGCTTTATTTATTTCCAGCCGATTGTCTTTCTGCACCGTCTTTTACGGCTCTCCCAGCTTGTGTCTTTTATGGAGCCATAGGAAAATACACTACGTCTCGCTTAATCATCAGTCAGGCGGTGGAGAGGAGCCATTTCTTCTGTGTGGTCCTCGCTGCATCGTCTAAAAAACTCCACCAACGCTGCTGGAAAACAGTCATCTCTTTGGCCGTCACGCTCGAGTTGTGCTCTCCTCGTCACAGAGCTGCGGCACATCACATGTCTGGCTCTGGTGCTGGAAGTGCCGGACTTGAGTTGTGGAGGCGTCCTGGGGAGGAGGAGAGGAGGGGGTTGTGGGGTCAGTTGCTGGGTCACCAACATCTTCATCATAAAGCTTCAATCGAGACACCTGATGTCTCAACACTTTGTATTGAATTTCATAGATTTATTGTCTGAAACGTGCAGGTGCGTCTCAGGTGTCTTTATTCTACAAGTGGTGGAGCTCCTGTACACATACCTCGCATGCTAAGCATACATTTAGAACATAAACGTATTTGCTCTGCCAAAGGGTCAGCATTTATCAAACCAGCTACAGTATGAGAACAGTCTGAAGGAGGCATTGTTTGACTCACACTGCAGAATACAACTGCCTCCGCCTGCACGTACACCCCTAACAAATTAGCCAATTTTTTGGGGTGTGTTAATACGGGTCCCGTATCCAGACCGCCTCCATCCAGTGATAGATATGTGCTTTTTAGCAGATGTGAAGTGTGTGTCATGATTGAGAGGGTGCCAGCTCCTAATGGAATGCTTTAAAATATGATACCCAGTGTGGTGAAAGAAGCACTTGGTCTGTTTATGATTTTTAACAACTGACCATTGTCACCCTGCTCTTGGTGATTACTCCTGCACAGCTTTGTAGGAAAAAGATGGTATCTTGATATCCTGTGGTCATATGAGGGGGAAGTTGCTCTTAGTTTATAACACTAGAATTCACTATTTTCTGTTCTTTACCACCGCTAATGGGGTTATATTTTCAGTCCATTTTGACGGTTCCATTACAGAGCTCCAAACTGAGACCATTAGGTCACGTTTTGCGACCATTTTTTCCAAGATAGTGAAGAAGAGGATAAACTTTATTAGTACCAGAGTGGAAATTCAATTTCTTCTGTTGTCATATACACACAAATGCAAAAACAGGACCTGTACATGCATTAAATGGAGGGATGATAGAGTGACGGGGTTGCCTATGGACAGGCGCCCCAGCAGTTGGGGGTTTGGTGCCTTGCTCAAGGGCACCTTGACAGTACCCATGAGGCGACTTGGCACCTCTCCAGCTTCTAATCCACACTCAATATTTGGTGTGGGCGGGGACTTCCAAACCCAAGTCCCTATGGACGGAGCTACTGCCACTCCAGTGGGATCAGGGAGCGATTGCGTTGTGTGTGTGTATTGTTTCTCAAGCAGTGTCACTAAGGGTGAATTTGTAAATAGTCACTCTGAGCACCAGAGCACATTCTGGCAGAAATTGGACTGTTTGAAAATTCGGTGTGCTGTTGCTACTTGTTGTTACCACTCCGTTATTCAGAGCACCACACAGTTAGAGAGGTAGAGCATACTCTGGCAGAAAATGGACCGTTTGAAAATTAGGAGTGCTGTTGTTACTGAGTTGTTATCATTAGGTTATACAGAGGACCACACTCTTAGAGAAGCAGAGCATTCTCTGGGGACTCTGTCTGAGGAGTCAGAGCTGCAGAGCGCTATCCATTTTAACTTAAAGTGAAAATGTGCTGATTTTCAACCGGGTCTGTACCACTGCTGTGTGGGCAGTATATGCAGATAAACAGTCAGCACTGAGAACTCCCCACACATGCCATGAGCAAAAACCCACTAGACACGAAACGCATCATTTCACATTATCACTTTTCATGCCATCCGGTGCATTTTGGCTGCCAGGTGGTCGGGAAGCTCCAGGACCTGGCAGCACAGGGGGCACCGTAACACCGTTCATCTGCACACACTCCCCACACTGCGGTAAAGTATCCACGTAACTGTTGTTAACTCAAACTTCAAAGCTAATTGTGACTCCCATTAAAATAAAAGAGCACATTTTTATTTCTTAAAATTGTCTTTTTAGAATCAAAATATTCATCAGTAATACAGTTAAGATGGAAAAAAATATTAATATGTTGCAATGCATATTGATTTAAGTGGTGCTCCTAAATTTTGTGCTGGTGCTCTAAAATTTTCAGTAAGGAGCACCAGTACTACTAGTGGCAGTAAGTAAGTAAGTAATCTGTATTATCAATTATTCTGTTCATTTTTTTTTTCTTGATTAATCACTTTGTTTGGTCCAAACAGTGTTAGAATATAGGAAAAAGATGCAAATTGCAATTTTAGATTAAAGCCCATGTTGACATGTTTAGATTGATCACTTTATTATCATAGAGGACAAAAAAAGATAATAGAAATATTTGAGGCAAGACTAAGTGTCTATAGCTAAAAAGGTGTTAAGCAGATATTACTTCTATCATCTTCATTACCTCTGTTTAGCCTGTTAGCACTAAATCCAGGATACAAGTACAGCTGAGACTGATGGGACTGCCATTAGTTACACAGGTATTGCAGTATTGAACAGAATGGATAAAAGTAAAGGAATCACTCAAGTTGTTACAGTTCATCGTAGAGGCGACATGAACCTGTGCACTCAATGTCTTTTAAATCCATAAAATATTTGTTAAGGCATTTCACTCAAAGCTATAAATGTAAATCTCATGGTGGTGCAAAAAAAAGTCAGGAGGATCACTAAAGTAATTTGGAATCGTCTCAAAGGCCAAAAATATTTGGACAAATTTTAATAGCAGGCTGTCAAACAGTTGTTAAAATATTGCAGTGTGGACTGACCGACAGACCGAGAGCAACAACACTTGCATGGTTAAAAATGACTGAGCTGATAATCTAATGTTGAAATGTTTTCTGTGCACTGATATTCTCTTATCTTTATTTTTCTGTCTAGTATATGTTGGTTTGTTATAAGGTCATATTTCCATTGTGTATGAAGGATTGACTTTTTTTCTGTTGCACTTCGGACGTCTGTCTTTTCTGAAAATAGAAATAAAGTAGTGGAATTATTTCACTTCACAACTGCTCACAACATGAGGAAAGAGTATTCTAACAGGATGAAATAATAAAGGAGCACACTAGGAAAAAAGGTCATAAGAGACTTTGTGCATTGGAGTAAGACTGATTGACATAAAGCTCTAGAAAAAATAAAAATCTGCTCTCGGTTGTTATATTTCCGCGTGTGTGGCGTAGACCTGATCATGCAGAAAAGCAGTAAACGGCGTGGAACTGGGATCCAGCGCTGATGCTGCGCTGCAGCCAGAGAGCAGCTGAGTACATAAAAACCCTCCTGAAGATATCCAAAACAATGACATTCCCCTCTGCGAGTGTTTAGTCTCTCCCTGCACTGCCCCAAACTTATCTGTTCCTTCCCATCACTTGACCCAGAGGCAGGGGAGCTCATCTGGGTGGAGGTGCGGGGTGGTCGGTTGAGCTGTAACATGGCTCATGTAGGTCGAGAAAAGGGAGCTGGGATTTAATGCACCTGATCATGAAGTTTTACACTTACAGTAAAAGGGATCATCAGGGTTTTACATGTTTTAGCTCATTTACTAGAAATCATATAAACTTTATATTATCACTGAGCATTTTCCCAAAAAATTTGAATGCATTTCTTTTACTTTCAAAGCAGCCTGCGTTTTTGAATATCACCTTGCAAAGACATAAAACATATCTTAGCTAATCCTTCATCTACAGCAGAGGTTCCCAGCCTTTTTTGGCCTGTATGTGAAGCAGCGTTCACTTGTGATCCCTTGTCACAGGTTATGGTCTGTGTGTGGACATGATCTGTGAGCAGGGATATTTTTCTTCTCAGGTTGTTTCATTTTTTTAGATGCCTGAAGAGACAAACATACTAAGGAATGATGTACATGTGTAGTGTGTAACAGATTGTTTTAATCCCTTTAATTTCCTGGTGAACCTCTGATTTTTTAAAATCTAGATACCATGACTGTTTGTTAAAGTAAAATTGACAGCAACCGGAGTGTTAAACTCAGATTTGTGATCTTGTCTAGTATAAAGTCAGGAGCTGCTTCATAGACAATGAATTGGAAAAGATGATGCTGAGAGCATCCAGAGGAATGTTCTGAGTATATGGGAACATTTTCTGTTTCATAACTGAGAACTCTACAATAGAATGAATGTCATTTGTGTATAAAAAAAGAACACAATCTTTCTGTGGATCCACAAAATCAGACTCATATTCATTGTCTATGGCAGTGGTTCTCAAATGGTGTGCCGTGATGCTAATCCAGGTGTGCCGTGGGATTTTGTGATAACCACACATTATCAATGCAATATTCAACTGAGCCTATATAAAAATTTATGAATGAATTTTTAATTGACTGTATCAGTATGTTGTGTGCACCCATTTCTAAAAATGTAATAATTTGACACGCAAGCTACCCATCTTATTTTGTCTTATTTTTATTGTCTTATGTTGTGATAAGAGTGATAACACACGTTATAAAAGCTATTGTGCACAGATATAGATACAGGTGTGCTTTGAGATTTTGGTTTGAACTTTGGTGTGTCTTGGGCACAAAAGTTTGAAAACTACTGGTCAGTGGAGCAGCTGCAGACTTTAAATTTGATGACATCACAAATTTGAGACTTTTTTTTCCTGGTTTCTGGCTTTGACAGACAGTAGCTCATGTTCACAAATATTGATTGATCTCTGCTATAGGTGACGGAAATAACATATTGGAATTCCTAATTTAAGGAGGTTTTTAAGGGGGTTTGTTCATTTTTTGCTTAAAAGCTTGATTTTCCAACAGTACAGTTTGAGTTTGTGCTCTCGGCCAGCCCACTCATATTTTCGATGCCAGAGATTACAAACATTTTTCCCCCTCATTTGTAAGGAATTGATTTAATATCAAGGTAATAAAAGTCCAATAGGATACCAGAGATTGTTTTCAACCATTTTCAAACGAGTACTAAACATCATCATTCTTTAGACTCAAAGAACGACTTGTATTGTACTCATGGCAGTAATATAGGAAGAGAAAATGCACATTTGCAAGGTAATAAGTACTGTACATCTCTGACATTTCCTGTTCAGCAAAAGATCCTCCACTGGACTACTGCTAATACTCCCTACATTTAGAATGCCAGCATTGTCAGTGATTTTAATCTGGTGTTTAACTTCTCTTCTTGTCTCAAGTGAGACTTGGATGTAATGTTGAAAACATAAAATGTGTGGCCAGGTTGGACTTTAAATTTACAGAGCTCTGTGAACCCGACCGTCCAAGTCTTGTGCAACATGATGCTTGTTTACATCAGCTCACTTTGTGTATATGGTCTGGAGCCCTGTGGTGGGTTACGTGTGTGTGTGTGTGTGTGTGTGTGTGTGTGTGTGTGTGTGTTTATGCGTGTGTGCGTGTGCCCAGCAGGATGCATGTTTGTGAGTGTACAGTGTGCGTGTTTGAACAGAAAGTGCACTGTAGTGTTTATATACACACTGCATGTTTCAGCTGAGGTGAAGTGTGTGCTTCCTTGAGTGCATATAGTGTATCTGCATGTATTCATGTAGTACCTGTGTGTTATGTTTGTGTGTGATAACACGTGATGGATTTCCTGTCATGTTTAAATGGTTTTCGCTCAACACAAACAGTTAAAAGTTAAGTACTGAGGGGCGTCCTGGTGGTCTGAGGTTAAGGAGCCAAACATGAACCACAACATCCCCTGTTCATGTTGAGCTGGGGACTTGCGTTGCATGTCACTCTCCATCTCTCGTTTCATTTCTGTCCAATGTGGACTATCAAATTTAAATGTCCTAAAAATATTTTTTAAAGTTACAGCAGCTGTTTTAAAACCAGCATGACAATGTAAAAATGGTCTTTCTAGTGATGCACCTACAGAGCGTTATTCTGCAGCTCCCCTCGACTCTACGGCGCATCACAGAGTTTCAGCTCATTATTTAACAGTCTGACTGCAACTTTACCGTTTTGTTCACGCTTACCCCTCTTATCTCGCAGGCAGCAGTTTGCAGTGACAAAGCTCTAAACCTGACAGTACACTGCCTGCTCAGTACAAACAGTCAGAGACTAGCTGGTGTACATAGTGGAGCATTAAGCAGCTAAAGAGCCAGATATTTCCTTCAGGACTTGGTAAGGACCAAGATCAGAGCTTTAAAGGTGGTAAGATGTTGTGTTCGCAACATATTTTACCTCCACTAAGAGGCCATACAATGAGTTATTTTATCTTTAAGTATTAAGACTTATTGACTTAACCAGCAAAATAGTCTTTCTCCTCTGCGTTTGTTCGGATTGCAGTCTGTTGGGATCCACATTACAGGTCTATGCAGGAGTGTCCGTTACTGTTTTAAAAAAATGCTTTTGTTGTATGTAACATCCCGAGACCGACAGTTTTTTAATTTTTTTTTTTTTTTTTTTTTAATAAATGAATACATAACAATACTTAAGTGCAAGCTGGGAAAGTAGGGGAGTGAGCAGCCTGGCTCTCGGGCTCTCTGTCCTTCCTTCGGGCCGGAGCAGGGAGCTTCTTTGGCGGGGAAATACAGTCTGTAGAGTCAATTTTCTACTTGTGCAGCCACACAGCCGGTGTGTCCTGGGCGTTAGAAGCCAACTAGTGCTTTTTGGGGCTCAGGCTCAGTATTTTATGTGATGATCTCAGACGGCCAGGGTTCAGGCTTCAACTCACAAGGGTCGGTTTTGTTCGGGTTGTCATTTTTTCGGCCCGTTAAGAACTCTAAAAACATTCACCAGCGAAAGTGAAAGTAAAAGCCAACCCCTGATACACTTGTTTGGTGTTTCACCTCGCTATATTTGTCTCTTGGATGCCTGCTGCTTACGGTTTGGCGCCTGGCTACTATCTTTCTATAGCTGAAACGTTTAAGCATCTTCCAACTCTTTATCCATCACAGAGCAACCAAGCAGGGCCACAGGAATACTGTTTAATAAGATTCTGGATTTCAGTGGAAAATGTCAAAAAATGTGTTCTTTTTGTTGGATCTTGCAAATTTTACCTGTAGGAAATCAATTTAAAAAAATCTTGAGTTAAGGTCAAGATTTAGATGAATTGATTAGAATTTAAAAATTAGAGGAACATCTATTTAAGAAACTAAATCTTTCTTAAAGTTCTTCACCTCATCTTTGCCTGTGGTTTTGTTCATGCTCTTACTGTGAAATTGAAGCATATGAAACTTTGACAAATGAAGCCTCTGGTCTTTTGCCAGGCCTCTCTGTCTCCATCTCTTGTCTCTCTCTCTCTCTGTAATTTGCAGTCATTGTGCTGATGTGAAAAGGCAGTTGTTGTTTCTTGCCGGCCTGCCTGGCGTCCCCCCTGCCTCTCCCATACATCCCAAAGCTTTTCCAGGAGGCTGTTTATGTGTTGAGTGCAGCACTCCGTGGAGCTTAGGGCCTAATGGAGTGTGAGAGAGGGGCCTGGGCTTCTTCAGCTTGTGTTCAGCTGTACAAACATGCTGCCACACCGCGGCTTTCGCTCTCTCTTTCTCTCCCTCAGTCACTGTTTCACCTTTATTTCTGTCTGTCTGTCTGCTCCATTCACATCTCTGTCTGTCTTTCTGTCCTTATCACATCCTGTTCTGTTTATTTCTGTCTCTCGCTCTAGCGGCATGATGTCAAGGAAGGAAAAGCCAAAAAAAGTAGCATACAATGAAAGCTAGTCTGGCTTTTCTCTTGTCATGTGCCTTTTATGAATGTCCAGATGTTTACCAAAGTGAAGGAGTGGAGAGTCCAGTGGCACCACTATTTGTTTGCCTCGAATTTGGCATTTTGGTTGCCATCTTGGATTTTTTGAGCCAGAGGTGACCATATTTGGACGAAAGATTGGAGCTTTGAGGGGTGGATCTGACCAATGATATGAGGTGTTTATTTCTGCTGTAAAGATGGGCATTTTAATATTGGGGTTTCTCACTTTGGAGCCAGCCTCAAGTGGCCACTCAAAGAACTGCAGTTTTAGGCACTTCCAAATTGGCTCTTTTTTCAGCCCTGGAAGTTGCTGCTTGGTTTGAGAGCAATTTTGCACAACATTTAACCAAGTAGTATTACTTTCCTAAACGTAATCACACGCCAACACGTTACGTTACAAATATTACAACCTACTCGTAGCTTTATGAATAACAAAATTGTTTGTATTGTGGGGTGCTTCTTATAGGAGCTGCTGTTTCACTTCTAGTCTTGCTTACTTGTTTATCTTCTGAGCTAAATATGTATATTTTGTAGAGTTTACGTTGTTTGTGCGTGTTCATATTGCGTCATTTTAAGGGCTTGGTATCATTTAAAAAATTTCAATACCAGTGCCAATACCATTATGCTTAAAGTGATACAGATATTAATAAAGTACTCCATTTGATACGTTTTGTTTTCTATTTCATTTGATATCCATCATGTAAACAGAAGCATATAGTTACGCAAAATGCCACCAGATGTCACAGATGTATAATATAGGAATACATTTTTGTTTTGTTTTGAAACCGTCTTGTACCATGCAGTAAGATCCCAGTTTTTAATTGATGCAGCAGCTAATTGGCCAATTATGAGGCGGCCATCCTGTCAGAGTAGAAACAAAAATAGTGTGTGTAACACATCAGTATTAATGAATGAAAGTAAGAGTGAATGACAGGCTGCCTGTATGAACAGGAAGTAGATCCGCAGCTTGATTAACTCCCCACTGGATGACCTCACAGGTGTTAAAGGACCACTGTAAATTAGGAGTCCGTGTGTGTCCATGTTTATATGAACACTGCCATCGTCCATGTCCTGCACTCTCCTGCCCTGTAGCATTAACGGACCATGCCATGATTAATTGTTACATCATTATCTGCCATCCATCGCCAAAACCCTGCCGACACACATACACACTGCCTTCCCAGAAGTCTGTGCTCTGGAGTGAGCAGCGGCTCTGCGGAGTGGAAATCTCCAAGGTTGTGGCTCACCGTTCTCCAAAGTACAAGCACCTGAAAAAATAAGCTAGCCTCCGGTGGCTTGTCCAAGTGGAGGCACCGCGGAGTTAAATATAGATGTAATATCCCTCCCTTTCAGCTGAATCCAAACAAATTAAAGATGTCTTTCTTACAGGATGGTTACCACAGAGAGTGGTCGTAAAAATAAAAAAAAATCTAGGGGGAAATATGCCGAGTGTGGCATGACAGCGACATTTGAAACAAAGTCCTTAATGGTGCTTTTATGAGAGATTAATCCCGTCATTAATTAGTTTGGACACATTGAGAGCTGCTGCTGTGATTGGCAGTCTGAAAGCTGCTGGACAAGCAGAGCAGGTTTCTTTTAAGCACTTAGTGGGTAACAGAGGGAGCCGAGCTCAGATGTGGCCAAAATGGGCAGAGGTGGAGTGCTAGTGAGTTCAGGAAAATCCCACAGTGGCTTAATAAATGAACAGAAAACAGAAGCACATGGACAAACTTCTGAATAATCTGACCTTCTCTAAATACAGAGACATTTGAGCGTGCACTGTGGCTGTGCAAAAACCTGGATCTGTGCAGTAATCAAAAGAAGCTGCTTCAACCTCAACATGTAAACTACTGTAATTATACCTTCAACAAGTTTGACATTTTTGGAAAGATGCTTTTGTCATCAAAGTCAATACCACTCTCATGTCTCTATGATAAATATGAAGTAATAGCCAGTTAGCTTAGCTTAACAAAGCATAAAGAAACTAACTTCAACCACGATTGTTTAATTAATTCATGTTTTATTGTAGCTGTCAGCAGTACAGCAAAAACTGTGATTAAGTAGTGTTGTGTACGGAAGAATCAAATCTGTAACTGCTTTATCTATGACAAATGTGACTGGAAATCAGGTCTGACAACTCTAGACAATCTAACTAAACCACAGACTGTAAAAATAACAGACATAGCCATCATGACATCACCCATTTGTATGTGGTCTCCTGCTTTGAAGCCTCTAGTTCCACACCACTATCTTGGTTCTTTGGAGCCAGATCTGACTGAGAAGCCGAGGACACTATCAGCAGATGGACTGTCACTCAAAGTAGACGGCCCTTAATTATGTGTAACTTTACACCTTAATAAAATGTAAACAGGTGCGTTAAATATAACAGTTGTCATGAAGGGAAGAAATTACTATTAGAGATCAAAAACGTTTTTTTTTGTACCAGGCTGTAAGCATGTTTATTTCTGCTGTAAAGTTAAGCCTTTTAACATGGAATTGATCTATGGGGATTGCCCGACCTTTGGGAGCCGGCCTCGCCATTCAAAGAACTGCAGTTTTAGCACGTCCATGCTCGCTTCATTTTTCAGCCTCGGAGGTTGCCAATTGCTTTAAAAAGGTGTTACGTCACTTAATTTTCTATGTTTGTCTGCTTTCAGACTTTCAAGTTGTCTGAACAAATATGTCAGTTGACAGGCTGGTAATTTTAAGTATGTGCAAACACAGTCTGAAAGTCTGATTAAACAAACTTAACTTTAATTTCTTAAACTGACTTGACACGTTTTTTTTCTTGACTTTTTAATATTTACACATCATATTTTGACACTTGGAAAGAAGCCCCATGCATTGTTGAGGGCAACTTATTGCATTGTGACTTAATGCAGGAGGTTGGTGGTTAGGTTAAGGCAACAAAAACACTATTGGGAAAAAAGTCTACATAGGAAAGAGTTGTGGTTGATGTCAGTCAACTAATGATTAATTTGACAAAATTCGGTTGACTTTGAGTGTTACATGGGACACAAACACCAGTCTCCTGGGTGAAAGTCTTGTGCTTTTTGGACTCATCCACTTCCCTGGGAGGTGAGGTAATATGCAGACCCATCCAGTGGACTTTCTTGCCCTTTATACTACATTCGCTGCTTTGAATGTCTAATCATAAATAATAAATTGTAGTTGGTGAAAAGCCTGGAGTGTGTCATACAAACAGGGACATTGTGCATCTGTATCTCACTGTCCCTGTAGCATTTTGTTAGACCAGGCTGGTTGGCCTTACTCTCTTTGGAGGTACAAATCCCCCCACCAGCACCTCTAAAAGCTGTTTATCACCACTGCGATACAAAAAAGCGGTGCGGAAATATGGAGAATCCGCAGGCAGAATTTCCAGGTTTGAATTACCTCCGTATCTGTGTTAAATTTTGTATGAATGTATACTGAAAACAAATACACATTGCTCCAAACTCCAGTAGCACCACTCAGTAACTTACCAGCTATACCATTCAGCTGCACTAAACATCAGACTTTCAGTCTGACAAACAATGACACAAGCATGGAGAAATTTGAGTAGCTGGTTCTTGTTCAGGGATTCAGCCCTCACTACTATTGTGATATCACTGCTGCATAGAATGCTACCGGATGCCAACCAGGGAAGAGGAATTGTTTGAATAAGGTCTTACAAACTAGCACCCTGTGATCTGATGACATTATTCTGCATAATAATTAGCCACGTGCCTCTGTGTGTTTGAGACCATGACCAACAAATGATGTTATCAAGTGCATATCAGCTACAGCAGCATCTTCGTTGTATCCCAGCTGAAGCAGAAACCAAAGTGATAAGACATTCTCCATTTTGACAGCATGCTAGCTATGACCAGGAGGTATGATGCCAGTTGGAATAAAGGACTTGATTGGTCAAACATATATTTTCACAGGCAGGAATCAACTAAAATCAAGGCCTGTCCTAATATTTTTTTTCCCAACACAAATGTTATGTGGTGTGTAGGCACTTCATAGAAGCCAGTCATACACATCAGTTTTTAATAAACTTCCTTGCAAAGTTTTCAGAGGAAGATCCATGTTTGATGTAAAACAGCTTAAAAGCTCACTAAATAACATGTTATATTTTGTTTGTTAAGTGTAATATTTGAAGTTGCAGACTTCAGGAAGTTACTGGTCCCAGCACAACATAACATCTGTAAAACTGCAACACTGACTCTGCTTTTATACAGATTAAACAATGAGAAAATAGGTGAAGTTTAGAGGTAATGGTAGGTGGATTTTGATACCTTTAGACAGAGCAGGGCTAGCTGTTTCCCCGTTTCCAGTCTTTATGCTAAGCTAAGATAACTGGCTGCTGGCCATAGCAACATACAGACATTAGGAAGTCCAATAGATCTCTTCATCTAACGCTCAGCAAGAAAGTGAATAAGCATATTCCCAAAATGTAGAATTGTTCCTTTAAAGTCTTTGGTATTGTGGAATTGAAATCTTGAGGCCAGCACTTATGGTGTGGTATAAAACACAAATCTATCAAAATTTTATTTTCGACATGGAAACCAAAATCTTTATCAGAATTAGGCAAAAAATGTCAACACATCAAAAGTGAAGGGAAATGAAGTCAATAAATGGCAGTGAAACACCTGTTGCCTGAGTTGTATTTGGTCGATCTCTTCTCCATATGTCCCTCCACCCACAGTAAAAGGACTTCTGTAATAATTGCAGGACCAGCCTGGTGACCAAAGCGCACAGATTCCCCTCGTTGACAGATTCACTGCTTCATAATGATGCATTACAAAGAAAAACACTTTTGAAGTTCCATTAATCCTCCGTGTGTGCGTGCGTCATTTAGAGAAACATCCATCCAGAAATGTATTTCACTCCCAATATAGCTCACAATGGAGCAGTTTCATGCTACTTGTTACATATTTTCCATTTTACATGACCCGTCTGTTTCTCAAACTTCATTACATCTTCATCGGCATGTTTTGCTCGGGCTGCAAATGAAACAGCGGGAGCTGAGAGTAATGATTTGTGAAATGAAATTTGATTCAGCATATCACTGCTTTAACAGTTTTATGAACTCATATAAACCACGGTGTTCCTAAAATGAGGCAGCAGTCATAAAAACAGGCCTGATTGTTGCAGACCCGAATAGGAATAAATGTAATAAAGTATGTTTATGATAGCAGCAAACAGTAATAGTCATCAACACACTTAACCTGTGTACAGTAATTTTACTGTCCAGTGAAAACTTTGTATCTCCAGATGAAGTGATTTTGAATTTTTCAGATATAAAGTGGTGCCTCTATGAGTTAAGAAAGCTGTCCTTTTTCTCAACCAAAATGAAACATGTCAAAAACATGTTGGATTATCTGAAAATGGAAGCTGTTCTTGTGAGCTCCTGAAAAGTTGGCATTTTACAGAGTTTTCCAAGGACAGTTGTGTTGACCTAAAATTGACTTTTAGAATAAGAAACGTTCTTGTGCTCTTGATTTTTTTTTTTTTTTTTTGTTTTTGTTTTAAAAATCTTGATTCAGTACTTAACATGCTTCAAACAACCTTAAGCTATAAAATATATTTTAAAAATAAGGTAATTTAAATTCTGAGGGTACCTATTTGATGTGACTTTTTTCCTGCTGTATGTGTTGCCACTTAAACCCATCTGCAGAGGTCATATTCCGCTCAATTTAAGACTGCGGGTTTTTTTTTCTCCGGTGAGAACAGATGCCTGAAAACAAGACACTTAGTCACATGTGAATCAATACTGTCTGTCTGTCTGCCTGTCTGTGAAATATTTTTTGAATCACAGTTTAAGTGACGCAGCAGGTTTGTGGAAAGAGCTTGGCTGTGTCACAAAATCAACACAATTGAGATGAGACCAAGACGAAAAGAGAGGGTGAGTGAATAATAATGCATCTCGAGGCAAATTTCAATTGATGAAGACTTCATTTCATTTTGTTCGAAAGTCCATTAATTGTGTGATAATATATTTTAAACAGCAGTTGACAACAGAAAATACAGTGCTGCTCATTATAACTTCCACCTTCAAAAGCTCCTCCGTTGTTCCTCTTCACCATCACAATGCTGCGGCACATGTGTGCAACAGAAGACCAAACGTGTCAAACTAGAGCCTGGAAGTTGAAGAATGTGTGAAACACTTAACACAAAATGTGTAAAATGCTTAACAGGATGTAACGGTCATCAGTGTCTCCAAGACAACAGGACCTTTGTCTTACCAGGCTGTTTAAAAGGAGTCATCAGATCTGGGAGCACTAACTTAGAGGAGTCCTCTTGTTTTTTGTTTTTTGTTTTTTATTTTTACTCGGTAACAACATTTTAAGAAGAGGATGCACCTGACATAATCACAGTTTGAGTAATTTATGCAGTCACTGCTAACCTTAAAGGGTTAGTTCACTTAAGATTTATACTAAACACTTTTTGTTGAAGAAATCCAGAGCTGAGACAAAGAAAAAACATTTTCATAGTCAACCAGTCATTTTTGAAGAGCAAATACCAAAAATTCACAGCTTTCAGCTTGTTTAATTAAACATATTTTCTGGTTTTCTTCATCCTCTATAATAATTAACTGGAAATTTTTGCATTTTGAACTGTTGGTCAAACATAACAAGCATTTTCTAACATGTCACCATGGGCATTTGACTATTATCTGACAGTGTATACTTATATCCATGTAACTAACTGATTCCCATATTACACTGTGCTATTATGTCAATGTGTTATACTGTTTTATTGCATTGTATGTAGTACTAAATATTATTTCTATTAGATTTTCATATTAATAAACACCAAGGGTCATTAATTAACATATTATACATTATTTATCATGTCATATATCCACCAATGACATACTGACTCTGCTGCTATTGATCATATCACACCATTGTCACTTTTTGCCTTTTAATGATTTATTTAATTGTGTCATATAGTTTCTGTTTTTATCTCTGTTCTGTTTTAGTTTTGTAAACTGCTTATCATATATTTTACTCTCTCAATTTACTGCTGCACCAACCAGATTTCCCCTCAGAGGATCAATAAAAGCTTATCTTTTTTATTGTATCTTATGAACTGGGGGAAAAAAATAGTCCTTTTAAACAATACATTCATAAATGTATGTTTTCTCTACATCTTTAAACGGACGTGTTTCTGTTTGTAACACCCTCAGGAATCACACTCATTAAAATCCCTCCTGAACATGATCATTGGCCGCAATGGTGTATAATCATCCCCAGTGTAAAATGTAAAAGCGTCCAGAAGAGGGCACTCCGTCTCTGTTTATCCTCCTGTGGGTTTAACAGAGCTCTCCTTCTCTCCTTCATTGCCCGACAAGAGCCCCTCAGTGTGACAAGTTTACATAGACCATCTGCAGACCTCCCTACCGCCATAAAAACACTAATCACAAGGTCATAAAATGTGACTCCATAACGACACCCAGAATGCAGCGTCTTAAAATGTTGGCCCAAGTGTAGCAGTGCGCCAGCAAGTGACTGCAGTTACACATGAATGTGCTTATTGATTTAGTTATTATTATCAGTTTTAAATAATAATAATAAGCAGGTACCTTTTTAGAAATGTTCGACCTTGAATACCTGCAGGACAGGATTGGATTGCACCAGGTATTTGTGAACCCATTATTATTTTTGTGTGTAGATAATTCCCAAGGTCTTAGTAACTATGAGATAGTTTCAACTTGTGGTTGCACCATTGAAACTTGAGTGTCTTAGCTATGTATAATAATAATTAGCTAGAAAACATTAGTAAGGCCGTCCTGTAAACATGAAGTTACTGTAGCATCACAAGCTGTAACATAACTTTAAGAAATTACAGTTTCAAGGGGCCAAACTATTAATCAGACTTAACTGCTGATCCTTTGTGAAGGTATGGCTTTGTTTTATTCACATATGCATACTGGGGCAGAAATCAACCAAAGAAAATCTTGGTCAACCTAAATTCTACCCACTCATCAACCAAAATAATCTGCACATTATCTCCAGAATAACTAAATCTGCTACAGCATTCAGCCTGGTAGCGTCGTCTTTCCACCAAAGCTTATTTATTTACTTTTTTATGTGGCCACTGTAGTTTTCTATTTCTTTGCAATGGGAGCACTGTATATTTATACTATGCTACAAATGCCAGCAGCATGACAAGGCGTCAAGCATCTATTCTCTGCTGAACACTGCAAGTTTGGCATTTGTTTTCCTGGTTGCAGAGAGTTGGAAAATGATCAGCTGTGGGTAAAACGTAGCGCTTGTGACTGTCACTTTTTACCCAGCCATCCAATGACAATGGAGGAGGGCCAGGACAAATACCACAAAAACCAACAGTCAACAACAGCAACTGAGGAGAAATGAATACTGTACCAACACAGACAAGTCGGTCCGTCTTCTTCCTATGTGTTTCAATCTTCCCTTCGCCCAGAGTAAGTACTCTACCTTGTGCTGACATTTTTACATTCTCGAATATCTCATATTATAGCAACCAGACGTAACCAAAGCTATAAAAACGCTGCGCCTCCAAGGCGCTCTGGCACTCTCAGCTGGGCATTTTCAGAAAAGCGCCAGGCATTTTCAGTTGGGGAAAAAACATTTTTGTGGACATACAGTCATATGAAAGTAACATCAGCGATTGTCTCACCACAAGAAGTTGGTTGGCCCAGAGCGTATCAACCAAACAGTTGACCAACCAGAAGTTGTCAGCCCCCGTACAAAGACACATACTGTATGTCTGTTTCAGAGATAATAGTCTTTATTCAGTTCCGAATGAAAGGGACATTTCCATTTATGCTAACGTAATCAACGTTAGCATAACGTTATCGCCATAATATTCTGTAATTTAAAGTCTTTTTGGAGAATGTTCTCAATCTACATCATTATAAAACATTTGTTTGAGTCAAGTGTGCAAAAAATATTGTGTTTCCTCTTTGACTCACTCCAACAGGCTAATTTATTCGCAAGCTAACTTTGTCTTAACTAGCTTTATTGGTTAGTTACAGAACAATTACGTTGGGCAGTTAGTGATTATAAATATTAAGCAACCAAATCTCTACATGGGAACTAGTTTATGTGGCGCTTTTTCATTTTGTATGTATGAATTTTCACTTAGTTAAGACTTCCTTGATAACTAGTTAGAACTTAGAACAGCTGGGTCAACTTAGTGTCGCCAACTTTTTTCCAATGAAGATAGCCAGCACTAGTTCGAAAAGTTGCTAAAAATCGCCAGATGACGGCATACGCTCAATCACACATTGGTGACGTCATCACGTATTCGTTTGCGTATAGGAAAGTGGAAGCAATAAAAATTCGCTGAATTAGATTCAATAGAAAAATCTTCAACAAAACATTTGAACTGCACGAGAGCAACTGTAACCATAGAAACACAGGGCCTCCTTTCCTCCTGTCCCACACTTACTGCACGCGGCAAGAGGAGAGAGGGAGAGACGGTGAAGGAGCCATGTACTGCGATTACTCAAAGCAGCATGCATGGGAATAACTATTTTTCCCTGACAGTCTGAATAAGTTGCTAAATTTGATGCTAGTCGCTCTTTTGCAATTAACTCACAAAGAGGGTCTGAAAAGTCGTCAAATATACTGAGAAAGCCACCACGTTGGCAACAGTGGTTCAACTGGCAAACCTTTATTTTGAGTTTGTTTTGGAAAAAAAAGATGAATCTACATGGTTTCCTTTAGAAGAAAGAGGTAGAGGTATTTTCACATACATATCTTTGTTGCTAGTGCAGTCTCAAAGCTAACCATGTAAAGCTAAAATGTGACAATGCAAAATAAACTATAGCACAAGTAGAGACGAGTCATAAAGACAGCAAAGTGACTCAGAAATATCAGTTACACAACAACATCCATCTGAAGTTTACCATCATCCATCATGCTGGTCATAACAGGCCATTTGAATCTGTAGTGACCAAATTGGTGTCTTGAATGAGGTGGTAGTTGTTCCAAATTTACCCACAATCCACTTAAATATTGTGTAACAGCAGCACAACATAGAAAGAGTCATAGAGTCAGCAACCTCAGTAATGTCGGTTCCACGGTGGTACCTAGCGTCTACAGTTTGCTATCTTTATCCACAGTAAGCTAGCGGTCATACAATAAACAAGTGAGGCTGTAGCTGCAAAACCACCGAGTGTATCGATCTGCACAAATGTGTCGTTTGTTTTTAATAAATTCAACCTTTTATTGGTAAGAGAAAGAACGTGTTCTCGTTTCAACAATATGTTGAATTAGTGAAACAAGCGCTACTGGAGTTCGAGGAACTGTTTGTTGGAACTTTCTAAAAGCGTGACCCCAACATCTGCCCGTATGGCCGACCTCGTTCTCTCCTTTTCTCGATCTTTCAAAAGAGGAAAGCCACGGGAGAGCAGTTGACGGACAACCACCGTGGAGCCAAAATTTATTTCAACAACAAGCTGACACATTATGGGAAATCAAACACGGTGGGATATTATCGCGGTGAAATCACTTTATACCACCCACTTTGTTCCCATGCTCAGCGGGAGAGAGTCAGAGACAGAAGGAGGAGAGGCTTTCTGATGGATTGTTTGGGAGTCAGGGCGCTTGGCTTCATCGGCAGGCCCCGAAACTCAGCAGGCCGGCGAACGGGCACTTGTCATCTGGAGTGTGAGGCAGCTGGGGTTATCCTCAGAGACACGGTGAGGTGAAGTGGGTGACCATGTTTGAGGTCCGCCCAGCTGTTATTGCCCCTAATATTCAACAGATGTCTGGGAGCTCGGCCCGCTAAGTCCTCGCACATGCCGGAGCAGGGAAATCAAAGCAAAGACTTCAGCAGCCGGCTGAGCACCACGACACACACACAGCTGTTAGAGGGTGCACACACTCAAACAGCTCTGTGTGTATTAAATCACTGTCATTAACCATTTAGTGAAATGATAGAGGCAATTAAGATCAGTCTTGATTTTTGGAGGGAGGATCAGTAAGCAGTGGCGCTCTCTTTTACAAAACACAACCATTCATGCCATCTTTACACATTTTTTTTTGGGTGGAGAATTCATTCACTTCTAAACTGTAGCTACATGTCTTAAATAGTCAATAATGTAAATTTTTTTTCCACATCCATATGATGTTGCTTAATTTCAAGAGCGGATAACTTTCTAATTGCAGTTTACAAGACTACCTCCACGAAAGCGAGCCACTCCAGAGCCCACAAATCTTATCTCCAAAACATTCCCTTTAAATATGTTTGTGATGGCAGTGTCCCTTATGAAAATATTTGTTACACTTTGCCTGTTTATCGTCCGAGAAATATTGCCCCTGTTCTCATCATGTCAGGCCTCCTTCTCAGGGAGCGAAACCCCTACGCTTTCAAACATGCGAGCAAAAAATCGAGTTAAATAAAAAGCACCACTGTGTTCAAACACATAATCCATGCAGAGGCTCTCGTTTTGAGAAAGTGGAGAGTTGCTTTGCTCCAAGTGGTCACAAGGGGGTTGAGCGTTTCGAGCCCGGCTCACGCAGCTCGCTTACTTTGGAGAGCGCTTCAGGGAAGGCAACATTAGATATAATGAAACATTCACTGACCGGCCCTCTTTTCCAGCCTCCTCTCTCGTTCGCTTCCATGGAGGAGATTCTGACTGAAACCCTTTCTACAAGCTGTTAGAATAGTCCAGCTTAGGCCATGCCAGAGTGACATGGCAAGATATAAGAAGAAAAAACACTTGACTCGATCACTCCTCTTTTTTGTTTTTGTAGTCCATGTGGAGAAGTGTTTGTCCAAGCGCTTTTAGAATATGTTTGTGACTGGAAATGAGAGAAAAGCAGTGAAGAAAACTCCTGTAAATTTTGCTTTTGTGTCCTTGAAGTATCGTGACACTAACCATGAATTCTACAGTGGTGAGAAAACTGCTCTTTATGTGTGATTTACTATTATCTCCCCTGCTGTGATGGTAATTTTTCAGGTGCTGAGACTTTAAATGCCTTCTGGAAGAAATAAAACACAGAGCTAAAGAAACTGAAATAACATCACACATGTTAAGTATAGATTATAACCTCTCCTGGCAGCACAGACAGGAATAATGTGCCTTAAAGCTGATCAGAAACGCAGTAGAATGAGTATTTCACTTTCAGTTTTGTGGCCTCTGAGAAGGTTAGCACTTGCCTGGACATATTTTTGCATGGAAAGGGGAAGTATAGAGTTTCATGATGCTGAATTACTGCAGGAGAAGAAGTTCACATGTGATGTTTTCCCCTTTTTTTCTCCCCCCTCCTCAATTAATGCCGTTTCGCTGGTTTCCGTTGTGGTGCTGCATGTGTCCCACACTTGGCCACAGCGCCGGCTGTGGAGACACTCCCAAGTATATAAATTCACTTAGTCGCTCTGAGACACATTGATTCGTACCCAAATATCCAGTCGACTGTGAAAAAGATAGACTCCACAAATCAAGCCCCGGCTCATAACGAGCATTTCTTGCCATCTAAAGAATATATTCATGATTTGGGGACCTTTTATGAGGAAGGTGATGGCAGATTGACACCAGATGTGTCATAAATTATCAGCAGAGAGATGCCAAGCTAAACAGTCCAGCACAAATATACAGTGACTCCAAATATACTGGTTGCTTCAAATTCAAATACTGCTCGTCTGTGCGAGTCTATTTCAAACTACTGTGACGTCTTTGAATATTCTTAGACGACACATGTACACTTGGACATGGACACAAATAACATAGTAATCAATCATTTGATATCAGTAAATGGTTTTTAATTTTACAGCTGCTTTGTAGTAAAGGTTTGGCTGATTTTCAATGGTGTTAGCATATTTGCAATTTGAATTTGATAACAGAATTGTTGTTATATGTACAAGTTTTGTAGTATAGCCTTTTTTTTCTTTGCTGCGGTAGAACTATACATCCATACTTCTAATGTATCTTATCCTTGTAACAGCTTCCAAACAATCCTACTTTCATAATTGTTTTCAGCTTTACTCAACAAGATGACTTGAATTTAAATAACTAATCAAATAGCCAGCACATAAAATTAATCAGCCACAGAGCTTGGGTTCCTTTTTAAGCAAAAATGACAAACATTTGTTGGTTCCAAATTCTCAGTTTGAGAATTTGCTGCCTTTCTTTTGTTTTTGTGAAAATGAATTTAATATCTTTTGTTAGTCCGATGGGCTGTCAAAAACTCAAACAATCTGAAGGCATTACTCTGGGATGTGGGACACTGTGTTTGTTTTATTTGTTTTTTTTTTTTTGTTTTTTTTTTTACAGTTTTCTGATATTTTAAAGATACTGTAAAATGATTAATTAATCCTGCAAATAATCTGCAGATTAGTCAATAATTAAATTTAATAGGGTCATTTTTAGTGCTGCAACCAAAGATTAATTTCTATCAATACTGACTTTTTAAAAAAGATTACTGTCACGTAACTAGAGACATAAAATCTGTATATGTGAAAATGCAACAAAATCAGACCGAAAAACATTTAAGGTCATAAATCTTTATGAATGTTTTTTTTAAGCCTCTTTAAATTCACTCTGACATTTAATTTCTCTCCTCTTGTATAAAGTGTAACTATCTCTGATGTGTTTTCAGTCCTAATGTGCGCCTTCTTTGATCCTGATTTTAATCTAACCCGATGCATAGAGTAGCAAATGACGAAGGTTAAATGTAAAATGACATACTGTGCTGACCGACTCGCTCCTACATGTAAAGTAGGTAAACACGAAGCGAGGTTGTTAATTTTGTGAAGGCCATATCTGAACTGCAGTCTCACAAGACCTGGTCATTCGATTTGAATAATCCCTCTGACTGACCCCACGGCTCGTGAACACAGTTTCTATGTGCAGCGGCTCCAATGACGTCTCTAAGCAGGAATGTGTCCCCCTGGTTAGAGTGCCAGACACTGGGCAGTGTAAGTGAGTGTGAACGTAAATAAACCCCATTATGCCAGCCATCTCCTCGGCTCCTGTCACACACTCGAGGTAAACACAGAGCTTCCTGCAAAAATACTTCTGGTGCTCTTGCAATTAGATCAGCCACAACAGCTTTAAATCTTACCGGCTCCTTAGCAAATGGCGATGAAAACAAAGATGTCCAATTGCACGGCGTTAGGTAATCTGCCGTGAAAAGGTCAGTTTATAACATGTATCAGTATTTGTCTCTGAGCCTCGCCGAGAGTAGGTGTAACCTGGGTAAGCATCTTGCAAAGTGGTCAATGTGAACTAATCAAATGTGACAAACTGTTTCCACACAAACACCAAGGTGTTCCCACAGACACATACATGTTATTGGCGTGACCATTAGGTCATTCAGCACACAGTATAGAGCTGAGTGGATTTCTGTGAGACTGAAATAAACAAAATACCAAAAATACAGTTTTTCCAAACTAACTTTGACCTGCAACTCTGTCTGTTACAAATTATGTTTATTTGCAACCAGGTTGCAGCAAATTCATCTGGAAGGAAACATAATACCTCCCAGTCTGTCTTGATCTTTTAACCTTTTATCAACATGATGAGGAAAAATAGTTAATTAATGTATCTTTGGAGTCATAAAATGATAATACTGAATGCATCAGTAAAAAGCTGACTTATAATGTAATTTGATTGTTTTCCCCACAACATCTGCTCAAAGTCACTAAAGCTTAAGTAAACATATTTGGGTGATCTCTATAAGCAGATACCTGCATATTTATTCACAATCTGTAGGCAACAGGACGAGATTATAGTATTAAGGAGTGTTCTTTTTTCAGTTTATAATCCGAGTGGTACTGACAAATCCAGTTTCAGGAGCAGGTGAACAGTCTGTGTGGAGAGGCAGAACACTTTGGCCGAAATGCAGTCTTTGAACCCATCAACTTGCAGACAGAAGAGGATGTCTTGGCCAGGATATCTGTTTGCTACGCTGAATCTTACGAACTATTGTCCGTTGACCCGAGAGACTTTTTGTCGTCTAACTGATAGCAGATGGGTTCTAAGATTGAGATTTGCATAATGATCATGGTCTTGGTTTAATACTAAAAGTGATTGGCAGCATGAGTCATGACGGGTTTACTTTTACCTTTTAACAGAACCCTGAACTTTACTAAACTTACCAGAGTGAATTTGTTTCCTATACCTCAGCAGGATGCAAACTCTGGTCTATGGTGTCAAAGTCTTGCATTTTAAAAGGCCACCATCCACCTTCACGACCTTCGAACACTTTTTGCGTGCTACAAGAACGTAGCACTTTGTTTCCTGGAAAAAACAACTGTTCTTAACTAAACCAAGCAGCGATTACATTTCTCTTGTAACCATAACCAAGGCTGGATTACCACTGGGGGTAAATGAGCAACAATGGACCTCAAAGTCAATTAGCTAGTTTGTCTAATTGGTTAATATAAAGTAAAAGTTGTAAGGGTGTTATGGCAATTCCTGCATTTGTTACTTATCTTGAGACTCTGTGTAGATGACGAACCGTGTGTCAAAATAAATAGCACAAGTTTGGGAACAAAGGGGGCTCAGTGGGGGCCCAGTGCTCACTTTTTGCCCCGAGGCCAGGTAACGAGTTAATCCAGCCCTGCTTGTAACATAACTGGTAGAAGTTCATTGTGTATTGACATAATTTCTCGGGAGATGGGGTTAACTTCAGACAATGTGCCTAACAATTAATACTGGGTAACATTTTGGAAGTGTGTTGTCCTCAAATGTGTGGATCAAATCCAATTAGCAGTCATTTGTGCTGTGACATTTGTGGCCAAACAATCTAAGGAGGTTTTGACAATCGAGTACACGTTTTGAGTGCGTATATGAGTGTGCAGGCCATCCACAGAGAGTGGAGGAGGAGATTCTTGTGGTAGCTGGTTATTCTATGAAGACAGCAGCTCTGACAGGACCACCTAGGCCCTCTGTTTATTGTTTGAGAAAGTGTTTTGGTGGACAGAAGCTGGGCACTGCTCTTAACGATGTCGTAGGTAACCGATTGAGGCAGATCTGGAGCGAGGGAGGCAGGGGACAGTGAAAAAGAGAGGTGTAAGAGTGTGTGAGGAGAGGAGAATGACTTTTAGGGGTTTTTAGGGGTTTTCAGGAGTTGGGGGGTCGGTGGTGTTTCAGGCCAAGAGGGCACATGGGAGCCGTGGCCTGAGGATGGATCCCAGCCGACCCCCTCCTAGGTGTCAATGTTATGACATGTGTACCGCTCCACTGTTTTCTCTCACAACAAGAGCACTTCATCTTCCAGGGTGGCCGGGCCTCATAAAAAAAAAGCTTGATTTACATGCTGGGGATCAGACCGTCCACCTTCTCCTCTTCCTGTTGCACTTACGCTTCACTTCCTGTGGGCCAGGGCCCGACCGTCAGGGGTTATAAATAACCGCAGAATGGAGTGGGGAAAGTTGAATTCCCATTCCGATGTACACCCAAAAGAGGAATGCCTTCTTTAAATGTTTCAGTGTTACACGGAGGGTTAATGTAGGAGATAATCAGCCCTTCTAGAGAACAATTGAACTGTTTTGTCAGTTCTGCTTTAGTTATATCTACCATGACTGTTCCTCAGATGTAAATCACGATGACTACATTGTTACTATAATGACATCTCGGACTAAAAACAGGCTTGCTTGATGTGGAGTCATAGAGTTGAACACCGCATGTGGAAAACATGATGTCGGTTAATAAATATCATACGGCGTGTTCAGACTGAAGACGACTGCGGTTGTCAGCACGGTTTTAGGACATGATATTTATTGTCATGTGTAATGAGTCATCAGGATTGATTCAGATTTGTGCTGCTCGGCACAATGTCTGAATGTTTTACATTTTTAAAAATGTGTCCTACATTTGTCTTGATTAAAATCATGACTGCTGGGCGCAGAGGATATGAATTTGACTTATTTTTGAAGATCAGTCCCTTCCAAAATGACTCATGAGAGTTTTCTGATCTGCCACTCCCATGGTCAAGGTTTGGTTATGTTTAGGCAATAAATTGTACTTGGTTAAGGTTAGGAAAAAGATCACCCTCATGGTTAAAAGAAACCAATGTTGACTGTTGGTAGAACCACAGTCTCTAGAGTTGTAGTCACAGGCTTTGTACGCCCCAATCATCCACCCCAACATTGTGCTTGACGTTTTGTGGCAACATATTAACGTCACACTACTTACATCTTTACTACTGAGACAGTCACTATTTGCTCAATTACAAGCTGAGCAGACCTGCTACAAAATGGACCTTGTGGTGATATTATTTTGTCAACTGCTGTTTCCGAGGGTGAGCTGAGCTTTGAAACTTGAAGGAGTCCTTAAAGTGCACAAATTTGAGAAACTATAATTACACAACAACTTGAATGAGTTTTGTCTCTTTCTACAGCAATATTGTGCTGTTACTTTCCATTGAAGAGTCAGTTCCCAGGCTCAGTACTTTGTATTTGGACTACTTTCTGCACCATTTGCTAAGTGTTACTTTAACTTTTCTTTAGACTCGCACAACTAGGAAGAGGTGGAGAGAGAAATGAAAGGGAGAATCACTGTGCCTAAGTCTTTAAATGATTTGGAAGACTTTGCCGTTATGGCGAACCTGGTCTCACTCTGAAGTCGTCGAAATCCGGCGCTTGGGCAGTGACTTGTGGCATCAGAAATCAACAGAAAATGGCGTCCTTTAACGTCAGCATAATACGCGTCCGTTTGCGGTGTTGTACCGATGTAGTACATTTGTATGTAAACTGTAATTTTTTTTGTGAAAACAGAAGTGTATTATGAAAGAAGACAATGCATGTAACAGGCAGAACTTGACACTTTGTCCCAGAACGTCAACAACCAACGCACCCAGGGTATCTTTGACATTGTATATGGACGTGGAAAGTCCATGACCAAACGTCAATATGTGACAAGGTCGAGGTGAGAATGTGTTGTTATGGCATCATGTTCACCAAGATGATAGAGACATTCTTGTGTAAACAAACATACGTGTAAACACAACAGGCAATATCAAGGTCAGCGAAATGGTAAAGTCATGTCCATATATCTTACAAAAAGTTTGAAACGTAATTATTGTGATAGCCCTGTTGCTGCACACCCCAAAGAAAGTAGTCCCAGGGTGTCGGTGGCTTAGTGGTAGAGCAGGCGCCCCATGTACAAGGCTGTTGCCACAGCGGCCCGGGTTCGAATCCAGCCTGTGGCCCTTTGCTGCATGTCATCCCCCCTTACCTGTCCTGTCCATTAAAGGCAAAATGGCCAAAAAAATATCTTTAAAAAAAAAAAAAAAAAAAAAAGGAAGTAGTCCCAGTGAAAACTGTCCCATGAATCATCCAGAGTAACAGAAACAAAGAGATCTTGTTGTTAACGTCATTTTTTATTGCTCTAAGCACCACAGTGTGACACACACACACACACACAACTTTCATTCACCTCCCTTTTATTGGGACAGAGGCAGAAGTCTCAGAGACCTGGGCAAACAAAACCCAAACTGTCTGCATAGCTAGAAACCACCAGATGTTAGCTGATTGAACTGACCCTGTAGAGATTCCCCACCACGTGCCAGTTACATGCTTAGGTTCTTCACATAACCAAACCAGTGACGAGGGCTCTGACATACGTAAATTGGTGAAATGATCACTCCCATTTCCCCCGCACACCCCAAACAAACGTCTCATCCTTTCCTCTAACTGAATCCAACCACTTACCATTGTCTCAGACACTGAGAGCATTATTTAAACACAACCACTGTCCACAGGAACACGAGGTCGCCCATTTGATCAGCTCATGGTTCACGAGGCCTCTGGCGCCAGAGAAAGAAACACCCTCTCATCTTGTGGCACAAATAGGGAAACCCTTATGCCTCGTTGCCATTGCCAATATATTCAAACCATGATGATGTTCCCACACAAATATTTCATGTTGTACGCGGCATCCAAGACTCACAGTGTATGAATGGAAGAGGAAACCTGCGTTCTATCACTCTTAAAAGGCTGCCGGCTAAAAGTCTCCCCACCACGAAGGGTAATGCTCTTAACGCCCTTTCATGTCGATGGAGTATTTCTTCACTTTTTTTTTCTTCTCTTCCCGGGACACAACCCCACACTTAAGCAGTTGAACTTCACCCACATGAGGCGGGCTCTGTTTCCAAAGATAATTGAAGTGTTAATTTTAATAGCCATTTCCATTTCATTAATTAAAGCAAACATTGCCTCAAGTGGCTCTTGAAGCAGTCCCACAGCATCCACGAGTGTTTCTTAAATATGTGTAATATATGCACTGGAGCGTGTTATAAATGAGGTTTTCTTTGCTAAGTGTCCCGGGTCTATTTTTGTATGTCAAAGCACATGATTGACTGCGCAGAAAAAGAAAACATCTTAATGCATGTGATGGTCAAGAGTTTAGGTATTTATTCCAATTTGCCAATAAAAAAGGCCTTTGAATGTGATTTGTATCTTGTGAACTTTTCGTGCAAATATGTAAATGCATAAGTGCATAATTAGAGCGTAAGAGTAATATAAACAGCCTCAATAATTTAAGCCGCTGTAGCTACATTAATCAAAAGTTTATTACTGCAAAGGAAGAAAACTTCTCATTTAAAGCCACAAATAAAACATGAATGATGCCAACAAACAGGAGGCTCACTCTGTTTGGAATTTACATGCCACTTTTAACATTATAGAGATAACTGATATATAATTTGACATGTAATTAAATGAAATATTTATCGCGACCAGTTGACTCCCACTCAGCAGGTGCAGGTCAGTTAATAAAGCAGAACCTTGTTCATAGCAAATCAATTCAACACCTACATCAAATCAAATCTACAATATTTTAAGACCCATCACTTCTCATTATGCTTAAGTCCGATATCTCCAGATCTACGAGGAAATTCTAATTTGAAATAAAATCTCCCGTTTAGCTGGTGGTTTGTTGAAAACCTGGCGTGAGATACAAGTTTATTTATACATCACATGTGTCGAGTCCAGCTCACAGCTGGGTGCATTTCTTTCTATCAAAAGCTCCCTTTTCAGTCTTTTTTCCCCTCCTTTTCAAGTTCATTTTCACGTCTGCAGCGTGCACACTCAGCAATGCACATTGGAAGAAAACATTACTGTAAATGACCATCAGATCGTGTTTTCGTTTCACCCAAAAACAGAAACACTCAATGAGGTTCACATCTGTCTTGTCAAAATATATGATTGGCCTATATTTCAAAACATTAACTTCAAATGTCAATATGTACTGTAACACAAACCGTGAAGTGACTACATGTAGCTGCTGGACAACGGCCCACTTTGAGAAAGTGGTCAAGCAGGAAAGGAGCATTTCCAAGTTTTCATTTTTAAGTTTAACATCAAGTTCTTGCAAAAACTGAGCTGCCCTGTGGTGATAATGAGATAACTTTCTTCTCAGGATTTAGCACCTACAGCTGATGTAAACTGTAAACTGAACTCACACACACAAAATTAAAGCAAATCTGGTGTTTAAAATATCACGTTCTTAACAACTTACGTGAAGTTATTCAAACCAACAATGCAGTCACGTTCAATAATTCCAAGCAAGTGAGGGCTAAAAAAATGACCTCATGTCTGTGGGCTTATTAGAGTGGAGCAGCGTGGGACTCCATGGCAAAGAATCATGGTTTCCCTCTCTGTTTTGACAGCGAGAGTTATGCCTCACAGGCACCAGATTCACCACCAAGCCTCATAAGCTTGTGGAGAGCATTTAGGGCGCCGCAGGGGCCTCTTGACCTAAGAGGAAGTCGGGAGTATAAAAGGTGACAAATTGGTTTGTAACCAAACAAAGACATATGCAGACACCCCCATGCTGGAACATAACTGATTACACAAATACCAGTTGGCAAAGGTGAGAAACTGTCAGGAAATAATTCATTTTTGCTACTTTCTTTTAATATTAATGCCAACCTTTGGAGCTCTGCCACTCCAATTACAGGAAATGTAAGAGCAGTAGGTCTCCCTACACCAGCCTATGATGAATGGAGCACTATGTGGGGGGAAAACCAACATGCTCATTTTAGAGATGCAGAAACTGACCAAAAGTCTTTTTATAAGGCAATAAATGAGAGGGGGGGCTGTATTCAGATTTGTGTCTTTTTTGGTGTGAGGCAGCGAGAAGGGCTTGATTATGTGACGGTCCGCGGTACGTGGAGGGAGCAATTGCATGTGGTAAAAGGAGTCGAGGTGGCTCGGGCGCTGTGGTTGGCAAAGGTGCCACTTCTGGTCCATCCCTTAACTCCTCACCACACTATTCAATTCATGAGGCCGAGGCTCTGAGAGCCCCCCTTGGGATGAATGAGCATGTGCCTCTCTTCTCGTAATTAGAAGTTTCCCCCAGCCCAGATACTTATTTCTCTATCATCCATCATGGAGGTTGTTTCCCCACTTCTTTGCGCTCTTGACTCCGCTGCAGTTTTCCTCAGGTCGTACTTAACAAGTGTGCCTTTATAGAACGTGTACCGCTCCGACGCTGACCTCTCTTCAGCTCATTTCAGTATATTGGGCGTATTGAATGTAAATGGCTGAGTTCATGAAGATGTCTCCACACACCTTCACACAGACAAACAGAGCAAACTCCAAAATAAAGTGAAACATGTCACCTACATCCTCCCTCACCCAGCACCCTCTCTGTCTCTCTGCCCTCGGGGAGCGAGGATAAGAATGTCGTTTCATCTACCAATCACCTTGGTGGTCTTTGGCAAAGCTGCTGTCAGGGAATCCCCCGGTGTGCGGCTGACCTCTTCCCCAAACCTCTCCACTCATCTGCTGGAAGTGCAGGCTGATCTGCCTCGGCTGGTCCTCCTGGCTGCTGAAACCTGAGCAGGTTGCTCACTTTGATCCGAGGGCAGGCAGGAAGAAGTGCCTTGTGGTAAATTCATTACCGTGGAAGAGCAGCTTCGTCACGCTGCTGCTGGTGGAGAATCTGCTGATTCAAATGTTGTTAAACTAAACAGCTTCATCTTTTAATAAGGATTATGTTATAGGTTTATTTAACTGGGGTGTTTCATGATTTTACTATCATTCCTGTCTCTATGACCATAGTATACCAGGGGCTGCAACTAACAGTTATTTTCATTAATGATTTCTGTGTCAGTTATTTTCTTGAGGAGTCAGTTAAATGTTTGGCCTATAAAATGTCACAAAATATGCTCAAGGTGGTGTTTCTTCAGAATGTTTGTTTCGCCTGACTAACAGTCCAAAACCTAATGATTTAAAACTTCAGATACAGTAATAGGGAACTTAAAAGCAGCAAATATTGATATCTGAGAAATTCAAACCAGTGGATTTTTGGCATTTCTGCTAAAAAAAAAAGACTTAAACAATCAACTTATTATAATTTTTTTTTGCAGAATAAAAGTGGTGTTTTCTTACACACAAATCAAAACACATTGTGTGTATCCTTGAGGTCTAACAAACATGTTGAATCCATTGCCTTCCTCCATAAACATTTGCAAACCAGACTTTGGAATAGTTGAATTGGTTACATCCGTTATTAGTGTTAAACCATCTGTAAGAATATCTGAAATATTTTACTGCACTGACAAAGTTAACAAGACATTTAACAAATATGAAATGCAAGCAGTCAGATTATCATACATGGTTTGAACAAAGTGGTAACCTCTGGGGCTGAAAAATTAAGTCAATGTGGAATTGGCAAAAACTGCAGTTCCTTGAATGGCCACTTGGGACTGGCTCCAAAGGCAAGTCAATCCACATAGAGGGTCTATGTTGTTCATGTTATATTGCCCAACTTTACAGCAGAAATAAACATGTTTACAGCCTGGTGCAAAAACATGTTTTGGTTTCTAAAGCTAATTTCAACATTTATAACAACTGTACAGGGGGGTGGCACAGTGGTGCAGTGGTTAGCGTTGCCGCCTCACAGCAAGAGGTTTCCGCCTCACAGCAAGAGGTTCCCGCTTTGAACCCCTGGGTGGGGGAGCCTTCTGTGTGGACTTTGCATATTCTCCCTGTGTCAGCATGGGTTTTCTCCGGGCACTCCAGCTTCCTCCCACAGTCCAAAGACATGCAGATTAATTGGTGACTCTAAATTGTCCGTAGGTGTGAATGTGAGTGTGAATGGTTGTCTATCTCTATGTGTCAGCCCTGTGATAGTCTGGCGACCTGTCCAGGGTGTACCCTGCCTCTTGTCTAATGTCAGGTGGGATAGACTCCAGCACATGTGTGACCCCTAACAGGATAAGCTGTTACAGGAAAATGAATGAACGTACAGGGGGTGAATTTATATGACTCACTTGTTTACATGTTATTATGCATATTTTAGGGGCGGGGCCACTTGAGTGACAGGCTGTCTGTCACTACAGTCACATCTATCCTTTGCTTCTCCACAGCTCCGCCCTCTCATCCAAATATGGTCACTTCTGGCTCCAAAGAACCAAGATGGCAACGGCTGAAATGCCAAACCTGAGGCTTCAAAATGTGAGTCCACAAACCAATGGGTGTTGTAACATAAGCTAAATCCTTTATTCTATACAGTCTATGGTTTAAACAAACTGCAAGGTTAACTAAGGGAAGAAAAATAATGGATAAAAATTAAACTATAACCCGAACTGTTCGTTGAAAACATACAACAGGAGTTAGTGGTTCACATCATCTTGCTAAACATTTAGCTGGTTCATAATCTCTCTGTCTTTTTTACTTTTTATTCCAGTAATGTTGCTGCATTCAGTAGATTCCAGCCTTTACTTTGATCGGTACAATGTGATCATTACACACAGAAATAATGGACAAATAAACCAAAACTATCCATAAATGAACCGCCTTACTCACTGCGACAGGAACTGATGTAACCACCTCTGAGTGTTGAACCTTGGCTTTAACATCTGAAGCAGCAGAGGGGCATTTCATACTATGACTCTCACATTTACTTTAATATAATATATTTCTACTTTGACCACATTTTAAGACACTGGAGCACCTCAGGGTGCTAATTATACTTTTTCATTTTATTACTCAATTTTGAATTCAGCTTTGACTGCAATATTGTTTTCTTAGTCATCCACTGCAAAGAGAATCCTGCACTGAGAGTATAATTTGTATTAGATTAGTGTAATATGTGATTTACGAGGACATAAAGAATAACTTGTTCAGTTGATTCAGGGGACACGGCTATCTCTGAGGGCCGAGGTGTCAATCCAAGTCTTTGTTATTTGCCCTCAAATGTCTCCACAGAAACCAATTTAATAATAAAGAATTGTCCAAAAACTAAAAGGCTGAAGTCTTTTCAGACTTCTCTGTGGTTCGCCTGGGCACAGGTCGAACATTAGTTGGTGTATTTGCTGCAAAAGTAGTTTATTTCTTTTCTTAAAAGGCTGCATGGAGCCCTTCATATTCTAAAGGAGCTACCTGAAAAAATATCCAGGTAGCTGTAACACTTTAAACTTTAATCCTATTTAGTGTTTATGTACTCTCTCATTGGGCTAGAAACTATCCGTGTGTGCACAAAGCTGTGTGTGTGTGTGTGTGTGTGTGTGTGTGTTAGAGAGAGGGAGAGCAAGGCAGAGTAGTCAAGGGTCTGGCAGGTCACAAAGGCGGCTTTGTAAAGGAAGTTAATGAGTGTTTTATGAAAGTCTCTCGATGCTCTGCAGCTCTGAAACACCTCTGCGGCGCATCAACTTTAAGTGTGTGTATGTGAGTGCACGTGTGTGTGTGTACCATATGTGTGAGTGGTGTTTGTGAGTATTTATAACTATTTATATCATCTTTTAAGCAGTGATTTATAATGTTTGTTCACTGTTTAAGTTTTTGTGGTTTTCAGGGTTGGTGGGTGGTGGGTTTAAAGTTGATTTTCTTTTTCAGTATATGTGCTGAGAGTAAAATTCTATGGAAAGTTTAACAACGCAGATTCAACCAAAGCGCACACAGTTCCTTTCATGCTGCACATCTCCTCGACTCCTGTGGTCAAGTACCTTGCAGTTATTAGAGCTTATTTGTTCAAGTGGTGAGGAAATATTAAATATCACAAGTTCTCTGCTGAGACTGGGCACTGATTATCAACAGATGTCTGCCAGTTGGGCATGTAAGTGTGTGTGTGTGTGTGTGTGTGTGTGTGTGTGTGTGTGTGCATGCTCATGTGCGTGTTTGTGTATATGTGGTGGCACACTGGACAGAGAGCATGAACACGGAGAGGTTGTGTCATCGTGAAGCTGATTGAAGCTTCCCACTACGTCTGTACTTATAAGAAGAGAGAAAGAGGAGGAATTAATGAGATGGAAAGTTTGAGTGGCAGCCACCGGACGCCCCAGGTGACCAATAGTTTGCCGTCCAGTTTAGGATCAGTCTGGAGTTAATGGCTCAATTTTTTCCACTTTGGACATTATCTTAACCTTTTCCTGCGTACCTCAGATGACTAATGTGAACCGTCTGTCAGGGTGACGCCGAGTCGTCATCTTCAGAAAAGAGAGACAAACATTTCTGGACACAAAAAGACCGAATGATGTCTAACTTAGTCATCTTATATCTTGTCATAAAGTCTTGCTCGTTTTAAAAATAAAGTGCCGAACCTGAACATAATTGTAATATAGTAACTAGATAGTTAATATATTACAATTACGTTCAGGTTTTGGCCACATTAATGACGGCTGTTCTACAACAGAACTTTGACAATGTTTTCTACAAACCACCTATACATTACATTAGCACGTTTCATAGGTATCATATCAACATTTCTAAAGTAACATAAAATATAAGTTAACTTGGACAGCTGGAGATGCTGGCCAAGCTGCAGACCACCGTTCGAGGCCAACAAACAACAAAACAGGTTGTGATTTAGCAAATCGTAGCTGTTTTTTTACAGCTTCTTTTCAGGTACAACCAAGACATCGCTGCTTTCCCTGCTGGGATAGTTGCCCAAAAGCGGTTGTTTTTGACAGAGACATTGCTGCTTTTCCTGCTGGAATAGTAGGCGAAAGTGGTTGTTTTTTTTTTACAAAGAAATGGCTGCTTTTCCTGCTGGGATTTTGCCTCCCAAACAGGATATTTTAAGCCAAAACACAGTCTTTATGAGCCAAATAGTTTTTGTGCTTAAACCTAACCACACACTTAACACAACCATGTTGAAAAGTTTCAATTTATCTGCTACATACTGTAATTGCGTACCAATGTAACGTATCTGTAGTTTTCAGAAATGACAATGCCAACATTTTTCTACTAACCGTCTCGGACGTATCACACCGTTAAGCCAAATAGTGACAGACTACAGGAGTGTGCACAGCACTAGGCACAAACATAAAGACATTTACATGATAAAAATATGGAATCACCACTTTAATGTCAATAATCCAAATAAACATAATTGAAATAGGGTAATGTACAAAAACAAAACTCATCTTACAATATGATGAAAAACATCACTCAACACACATTGTAGTCCTCATTTTTTTTTTAAATCAAGTTTAACTGTGTCCTTCCACTGGCAAATAGTAATACCAACGCTGCTACTCTGCTCTGTTGCTGAGGTTGAGGTTGTTGGTTTGTCTGCATGGGGGAGGTCAAAGGTCAGCAGGCCTCAGAGGAATGAGCAGTGAATGACAGGAAGATCCCCCACACCTTCTCCACACGTTCCACCCAAAACACTGACCTCTCTTGTCCCCCGTGGGTGCTCACCCACCGCAGGCATTAGCCACTTAAAAGAAACTCTACACCAGAAGAAGCACATAGCACCATGTGCCAAATTACATTAAGAGGTGACACCGGCCCAAACATGTGTCGATCCGCCACTCTGCGTCTTTCACTCTCCCCCCTCCCTTTTATCTCCTCCAGACTCATAGAAGGGCTGTTATGCGTGCTAATCCTGGCTAACTCAATTAGAGGTTCAAAGATGGACAAATTGACACCAGACACTCAGATAAAACATCATCAGTGCAAGTGCAGAGAAGAGCTGCAACCTGCCTGAAACCCTCCAAAAACAGAAACCACTTTCTGATAAGACATATTTAAAGGAGGGAGGGTTTAAGTTGTAACTCATGGCTTCGTTAATAGTTAGTAAACCATTTCTAACACCTTATAAGTGATTAATAAACCATTTGTTGAAACCACTTTATGATAAAGCTTCTAGTATTCTGCTTTAAATGTTAGTAAATAATTTATTAATCAACATTTTTATATCAACAGTGCATGAATTTAGTGTAATGTGAGAGCTGTCACTCATAGGAACAAACACCGCAGTTCCTCTCAGCTTTATGGAGCATTCTAGTATCTTTCAGCACACTGTTTTGGTTTTATGGTCCCTAACTGTTTTAGTTCCCTCTTACAGCTCTCATCAGAGTCATTTCCACCTGCACATGGCAGCTGTTTTTTAATGTGAGCTCTAAAGATCTAGCAGGCAGACAACGTTAGAGACTAGCTGGTGAACATAGAGGAGCTGCTAAAAAGAAAGACTTCTCTCTCAGGAGTTGGTAGAGGCCAAAACAGAGCTAAAAGGAAGGCAGACATTAAAAATTACACTAATCAGGTGGACAGAGACACGATCCTAAATAAACGCCAATGTTGCTTCATGCTTTCTGAATGTGTAACTGTTTATTAGCCATGCTGTGTTAACAGCCTGCTGTGCTGCCCCCAAGTGGCTAGAAACATGAGTTTACACAGGTTTAAGAATTATGACTACAGTCTCAGGACCCATCGGCTATCGATCTGACAATGGTAAAGTTCTGGCCAGTATTTTGAGAAATCAGGTGTAGCAATTGGATATTTGGGCCAAGACTTCCTCTTCCATGTGCCATCATTTCATTTAATCTCTATAAAGTGATATCTGCACATTAATGGACTTTTTTTTTTTTTAAATCTAATATGAAGCTTAATTGTCATGAGACGATAGCCAGTGGGTTCTGAGATTGCCTCTTTTGCTCTCTCCATTAAGTGTTTACCTGCTGCTCAAACACGATTGATCAATACTACTCAGACTACAAACAAAAACCAGAAGGCTTCTGTAGATATCTGTTTATAGATATTGCTACGACTATGATCCATCAAGTCTTGAGTTGTAACGCCTTGTTTCCACTTACGTATGTGCACAGAGACGAGGCAACCGGAATTCCATTCATTCCTTTAGGAATTTGCTGCTGTACTTTAAAAAAATGTAACTTTTGCAGTGGATTTCGGAGAGACCGTATGACAGTGTGCTAGCTTAACTAACAGGCTGCTTTATTCCGTGCAGTTGCCTGTGTTGATTGTCAAGTGAGTTTGTATGATTAAAAAGAACTTGTTTATCTAGTTTTAACGCACTGTGAATCTGAGTAACGTTATTCTGCTAAAATATGGTTACACGTCATATACAGTCAGATCGTCATTATGACTCGTTGGATAAAATTAGCTTCTCCCCAATGGACACAGGTAGTTTCTATCAGGTTTCTATCCATTGTCAAAGAAATGCACTTCCTTGTGTTAGCCACTAGAGGCATCATCCGTATATCTACGGGTCTAAGGACACCGGTCACATACATAAGTGGAAACGAGGCGTATAAGTCAGTCAGTTGTAATTATTGCATTTTTTTGTGAAAGGTAAGTGAGAAGTAAGGATATACACCAGCCAAAGGAATGTTTCACATAATTATCAATTAATTGATAAAACTATAAGTTATGCTTATAAACCTTGTATAAAAGTATGCCTGAAGTATACCAGAAAATGGTAACCGAAGGCTTTGGTCCTTTGTCAGTGGAATTACTTATTTCAACATTTCTTAATGTTTCGATGCAGTGAAACTCGCAATCCCATTAAATTTGTTACACGACACGGACATAATCAGACTGTCTGCATTATGTGTGTGCCGTCACCTCCATTTGCTTCTTTCTATTTGAGGTTGGTTTGAGCACACTGAACCTTTTTTCCTTCATCTGAGAGACTATTCATGGTCAAAGCATTGTCATGTCCATGTAGAGTAGAAGAGGCATTGGTAATTAACAAGGAGAGTGTTGGTAATTCAACCACACATACTGCAAAAAAATTCAACTCCAGCCCTTACTGTTTTTGACTACAAAGTCAGTGGCTCCTTTTCACTCTTCACTGTCAGATTCACTTCCCCTCTGCTCATCTCTGAGCTCCTCCACTCTGGCCTGTATGGATGCAGCACAAAGCATGCTGTGTTGAACTGCTGCCTGTCCTCTGAGAGCCAGCCTTGCTTTTTTAGCTGGAGAACATAAGTGTTGACCCCAAGACAGAACCCTTTCTCCCCTACTGTGAGTGACAGCCCTGCTTGAAATGTGGACACAGGACCTTGTTGCCCCCAATGGGAGGTAAGGGGCACGCTCCCTCACAACACTGCAGTGTGGGTGGGCTCAATCACGGAGGACATCTTCCGCTGGTGGTACAGTACATGCAAACATCTCAAATGTGAATCAGTGTATTATGTTACAGTGAAAGCGCTTACCATTCAGCCTGCAGGTTTTGTTTGTGAAAAAAAATCCATCCTACTCTAAGTTTTTAAATTAGCCGTGCCAATTGAATTTCTTGTTTCTTTGCTCTGCAGATTAAGCCCGGTTTGTAAAACAAGAACATTAAATAATCAAGTGTCGACTTTGGCCGTTGAAGAGGAGCTCTACACACAACTCTGCCAATCCATAACATCGTATGAAACTCAAACTGACTCGCCGAATGTCTGCCTTTTAAAACAAGCTCACTCTCAGGCCAAAATCATTAGTAAAGTAATCCATCAGCCTAACCCTGACTCGCTGACCCAAACCACAATGTCAGCCAATACAGATGGAGCTTTTCACCGTTCAGAAGGTAATACAGACCTTATCTGTCAGGATCAAGAGAGGATGAACTTGCAGATAGCGGAAAATGACTGACAATGGACGGAGTCTCAAGAAAACAAAGTCTCATACCTCCACATTTTCTCAGACAAAGACATGTAGTATGTAAAGATAAAGCTATATACTGGAATGACAACATCTTGCAAAACTCCTTTCTCCTGCTTCTCTTCGAGGCTGCTCGAGGAAACGGCGGTTACACTAAACCGGGTTTTCTTTGGCCTGAACAGAAGAGGCTCACTGCACACCAACCACTTATTGCACCAGATGCCAGTCATGGTCCGCTGATGTTTTTGTAGAAAAGTTTGGTGAAATGTCAGTCTTCTTCTTTCCCTCCTCAGTGTGCTGTATATATATATATGCTCAAAAATTAGCCACTTTGTTAGCCCTTGAACCTCACACGTCTACTGAATGTACGTGATTCATAGGTGGGTAAGTCAGCCAGCGTGCTGCACTCACGGTCCAGGTGAGCTTTGCCAAAAAATGGCATGGAAAAACATTCATAAATTGACTTTAATGGAGTCTTCGGTGAAACTATTGTTGGCTAAAATAGCAGAAAGCAATAATGTATAAGATTTAATGATGGAAATAAGTTGTTTTATAACCCAGCATCAACAAGTTGCATACTGTAGGTATTTAAAGTGGGAGGAAAAACTGTGCTCTGCATCTTGCCAAGTATGAAGCTGTGTGGTGTACAAACAAATAAGCCCAAACAAGTCCAAATAAAGCAAAGTACTTTGGCTCCATTTATATAACTGGGCCTCTTACAGTTGGACTGGCCTCCTCTCTTTGACTTCCTTTGATGCGTCCAGCTCTGTGGTGCAGTCAGATCCCATCAGACAGGCAGACATAACGTAGATACAGTGCACCTGAGCTGCTCGAGCCACCACAGAGAGCAAGTGGGGAGATGTTCTGGTATGCAGGAAAAACCAGCTCTATTTCAAGCCCTTCGAAATCGCAGAGAGGGTTTCCTTGTAATCCCATCCGTCATATTTACTCCAGCCCCCCCAAAACATCCACGAGGGCCTGAGCCCACCCCCTCTTCAAACAAGCCCTCTGGATCTGAACCAAACATCTCAATAAGAAAAAAAAAAAAAGAAGGGGGCTTCACCGTGCTGATCAGTGCTCAGAGATCAACAGAGGGCAAGTACTCCCTCACTAAGCATGTGATGTTGCTCTTCAAATTTTGGTGAATCACTTTGTTCAGAGCAGGAGGCCTGCCTCGGCGTCCTCTGGGTCCAGCCAGCTCGGCAGCCTGACAGCCAGTCAGACTCTTAAAGAGGTATTTAAATGTGCGCCTGCAGCAATGCGCTCACTCAATGACCTCTTTATTTGTTAAAATAGATTATTTTAAATAAATTACAGAGCACTTTCACTGAATAAACAGAGACTTTGGGGCTGCGGCCTGCGTTACATACTTACCACAGCCACAGAGATCCTAAATGACTGGTGAGCTGTGTAATCGCCTTTGATTTCACTGATAGGACTCTGATTCTTTGGGTAAAAGAGATGGAGCCATTGAGGAATCTGAAAGGCAACACCGCTAAATGGGGGAAAGGCAAAAAAAAAAAAAAGTCTCATGTGGAGGAATATGAACTTATGATGTTTCTAACCCCGCCATGTCGACGGAGGAGTCCATTAGAAGAACAGAGGGGAGCTTGAGGGAGTCCTGTCATTTCTTCTCCCCGCAGCCTGAGAGGTTTAACACTCCTTCAGCCTGGGCCTGTGCCATGCCAGAGACGCCACCCCGAGCGAAAAGGAAAAAAACCCGAGAGGAAAAGGCGCAAAACCTCACTCCTTCTTCCTCTCTTAACCTTTCATTTCTTTTGTTCTGACCAGTCAGTTTAATCACATCAGAAGCCAGAGTTGCTCCGGATGAAGAGAGGTTTCTCTGCCACCACGCTGACCACAGAAACACAGCATAAGGAGAAAAGTATTTTGTGTAATTCGAGGCCAGTCCAAATCCGCCGCCCCCCTCCATTTTCTAATTAGTTAATTTCCTCACGCGTTGCTGGTATGCAGAAATGTTATGCAAAAGGTGAGAAATGCACACTCTCACTCTGTTCTACGTCTGCTTGCAGCTAATTTAGTGTGGCAGGGCCTAGTTATGCCTGGATTACTGTTGCCCAGAAAGAAATCTAGAATAATAAAATGACAGGGAAAATGGCTGGCGGAACCAAAGCAGAGAAACCATGAAGAAATTAGGTTTGATTAACCTTATGAGTGCTTGTTTCAATTCTCACAGGTCTATTTATTTTTGAACATGTGGTTGACATTCCTTCAGCAGCACATTTCCCGGCACGTCTATTACATCTAATCTGTAAGTGGTTCCAAAAAAATAAAAAAACTCGAGCTGCATGTATGTGCGCATACGTCATACGGGCAATTTTGAAAATCGACATTTGAAATGGTAATATGGTCCTGACTGTTATTATTCCTCTGGGGTGCACAGATTATAAATAGTGTAAACTCAGCAGAGAATTTCTTTGCACTAGATGTTACATATCATCGTGTTAACGTCTGAATTATTTATTTATAATTAATCATAAATGAGCTGCAACTAACGGCTGTCATTATTGATTAGTCTGACACTTATTTTCTCTAATAATCATTTTGTTTGTCTAGTGTTAGGACGTTGTAAAAAATATTAAGATTTTTATTTCCCAGAGCCCAAAGTGACGTATTCAAATAGCTTGTTTAATGCAACTCTGCAGCAGTCAAGTCATGGGAAAAAAAAAAAAAAAGATGTTTAGTTAGCATTTAAAAAAGCTTCAAATCCTAATCCAAACAATGTTTTGGGAATTTTTGTTTGCGAAAAAATATATTTATTAATTGCTAATTTGTTGCAGGTTAATTTTCTGTTGATCAACTAATCCAGTAGTTTTTTGCCCTCTTGACCTGGGATCCTTTTAATTATTATTATTAGTGTCATTATTTAGTTATTGATTAAAGGGAAAATGTGCAGAAATACATAGGGAAAAAAAGAGTAGAACACAAATATGGAAAAAACATAATTTTGTGAGCACAAATGTTTTTTTCTGCTTTTCTACCTTGTCAAAAGGGCTGTGAGATGTGATTAAAAACATAAATATTATTTTTCATTTATGATAATAGACTTGAACCACCTGCAAGGCTGCTGACATTATGCATATTTAAAAGAAACAGGTTATCCCACACAGTTATGGACTGTCAGCACTGATGCTGCGACTAAATGAAGCACCCACTTCAATAATCAGCACAGATAGAACAGAAAACTGATTCATCTGCTCCTGCTTTTTGTGTTTCTTGTCGACACAGCCTGAAATCTACAGACAGATGGTTCGCTAGTATTAGCTGTCCAGCAGGTGGAGACAGACTGATCAAAATAGAAAACGCACCCTGTTCAGTTGACTGTCATGGCTTCATCTCTCACCTCGACAACACAAACCTAAGATCAGTGAGCAGCATCTTGTTTTAGTCTGTCTGTCTCATATATATGACTGATAGAATCGAGGTAGCCAGAGCCAGCTCGCTACTTGAGACGACAGACCTATAAAATACTGGGGTTAGAAATATAGTTATGTTGTCATAGTTTACGACTGTCATGAATCAGGACAGCTAACGTAGCCGGCTATCATCTGTGTTAGTTTACCTAAATTAGCCTTTTGTGCATCGTGAAATACCTTGATTTTCACACTGCAGACATTTTACACATTTTGAACAAACAAAAATTTGGATTAGTCAAATTAATTTGTTACATTATCTTGGAGAATTCAGCTTGGGCTGTATATTTCTGTCAAATTCCGAACTTAGCCCGAGCGAGTAGTAACCGAGACCGACCCAATCCAGACAGCCACTCTGTTTTTTATGTCCGAGCTGACACAGTTAATGTAACGTTACTGAAGCACTGAGTTTGTTGTGGCACCTTGTAAATGACTGTCAAAAGACATTGTTTTATACAGACTTACAAGCAGATTGTTTTCACACACACGTCACACACACATACACATTACCCAGAGTCATCAAAGGTTGTGAAGAATAAATTTTGAGTCTTAGTATTGGCGTGTGTGGAGGAAGGTGTTAGCATCAATGGCTCAATGCTACGAACAAGTACGCCAAACTTTGGGTAACATTAAATGGTGACATATTTTGTGTGATGTCCTCCATTATTAGCTAGCTAATGTTAACTTCCATGGACACTTACTACCTGAAATAGCCTATTTGTTGTCACCTAAATAACAAGAAGAAGCCCAACACAGACAGTAGGTCCGTCATAGGCTGAACCTGAACATCATTTGGGATTTTTGGGGAGTTTTTCCTTATCCGCTGTGAGGGTCCAAGGACAGAGGGATGTTGTTTGCTGTAAAGCCTCTGAGGCAAACTGTGATTTGTGATATTGGGCTTTATAAATTAAATTGAATTGACATTGAATATTTATCCACACACTATCACGCAGCCCTACCTCATCTTGTGACCCTTAAGATCTATCCAACGGCCACTTTGAGGGGTCCCAACCCTCATATTGGGAACCACTGAACCAATATAATCAACAAATTGTATTATTCGTAGATAGGATCAACATTTAAATATTTTTTCGATCGTTTTTTCCACCAAAACTGACCAACAAGGAATCCTGAGAAGTCAATGACATTTAGGTCTGAATGTTCCAAAGCCAAACCTGTGATTACCTTTTTTTTTGTCGAGTGTGCATGTATGATTATGAATAATTAGAAGGAAAACTTAATTCATAAGCCATTAAGTGTTATGAATAGCAATTTCTGTGACTCTCTCAGTGGCTCTTTAAGGCCACTCTGAATGCAGCGCACAGAGCCAGCTCAGTTCTCCCTCTTTCTGGCAGCTATAATTGAGCCTAATAGCTGCAGCACAGACATAGGGAACCTCTTTGACACCTAGACCAAATTTTCTAATGAAACGATCAAATAAGCATCATCCAGCCTCGGCATATCAAAGCTGCCGGCAGCTGGCAGCATGTCATAGTCTGACATTTGGGCTTTTTAAGCGCTGCCAGGCCTGTTTCCCTCCATGTCCTCTGGCCTTGTATTAACACTAATAATAGGGAAAGGTCTACAAGCAGAAGAGATGTAGTGATGAATGGAGGAGACTTTTGCCAGCTGCTGAGGAGGAGACGTTGGCTGATTGCATCTGTAATGAAGTATGACAAGTCGCAGGGTTGACGTCTGTGTGTGTGTGTTTGTGTGTGAGAGAGAGAGAGAGAGAGAGAGAGAGAGAGAGAGAGGAAAATTGACGTCCATCCGAATCCAGCAGATTTAATTTTGAAACATCTTTTGTAATAGGTACACAGTTAATCCAGAGCTGAAACAAATACTCAATTGTCACCACTGTTTTGATAATCACTAAGTAATTTTTAGTGCCAATAGTTCTCTGTTACCAGTTTTTCAGTTGTACGAAGGATGTGCTGATCTTCTTTGTCTTATAGTGGAATTCAGTATCTTAAGTTTCATACTGTTGCTCAGACAAACTGTGACGGGCATTTCTGGCTACTTTTCTGACACTTAATTTACCAAACAATTAATATATTAATCAAGTCAAGGTGGACTAATTCTGTATATTTCATGTCTCTTTTTTGCAAGTGTCTACCAGTTGTTTTCAACTCGTCTTTGTCTGCACTCTTTTCTACAGTTTGAAATCTCAAGACGCATTTTCACACAAAGAAAGATAAAAAGATTATATAAGGACAAGCTGTTACTTTATATTTTTGACAAATCCCACAAGAAGACAAAAGCCAACAGTGCATTTGCGCGTCTCACAATGCTTTCTGACTTCCTTTCCTATCTGAGGTACTCAGGCCATTTGTTCTTACTGAAAATGTACATCTTTAAAAACGTCTCACAAATACTGTGCAGTGTATGTTTGTAATTTTTTAAAAGGCTAAATATTTTCCTTAATCCGCTGGGCTCTGCAGTTTTTAACAAACAGTACTCAAACGGTAGAAAACAGTAAACATTTGTTAGGGACTATTTTCAGCTGTGGATAAATACATATTTGGTGCCCTAATGAGTATTTACTGCAGCAGAACAGTGTAAGTGGGATCACCTCAAAATAAACTGTGTGTTCATGGTGAAGAAACATGATATGACAGTGTGATGCGTTTTTAATAGTTTCTGGACAAAGTAGATGCCTGTGGTACAGAGGAGTAAGATACGTCATAAAATAATTACTGTTAAATTCATCATTGTTTTTGGTCCTTTGATGGGATTTGTTGAAAGTTACTAAAATACAGTAATGTTGAGTGCATTCATGTTATTGTGCACATTAAGTTTCTGTAAAATATAGTGCAGTGGTAGTACAATAGAGGAAGAGACTAATAAGTCTCCACCAGAACATATTTTACAGACTAGAGATGAAACTTTAGTTGTATTTTCTTATAGTTAGTGATATTAAACAAAATATCTTTTTGCTCTTTGGAGCGTTGATCAGAAAAATTAGACATTACTTTAAGCTCCTACTCAAAAATTCCCAATTCAGTCCCTAAAATCTGACAGTTTATCAACAAAATTAATATCAATCAAATCAATCAAGCAAGAAAAGAATCAGCAGATGCTTTAATGATGAAAAAAGTTATTCGTGCCTTTGGGATCCCCTCAAAAATGTGATAATGCATCTCAAGGGGTTTATCCTGCTATAAAGTAATACATTTCCCTGTATATTTGCTTATCTTTTCAAAGGGAAAAATCCCCCTGAAGATTTATATTTTCAAAATGGCAGTACATGATAAAATTTAACAAATGACATGCAAAATAATTAAACTATGTTGCATGCATTTAAAGGTCCCATATTGTACAGTGCAATTTGAATGTCTTTTTAAAAATAGAGCAGGTATAGGTCCTTTATAAATACTGTGAAAGTATCAAAACGCTCAGTCCACAGAGAAATGCCTGGAGTTTGTATTCAGAAACTGTGCCTGTAAATGAGTCGCCGGGATTTCTGTGAGTTTGTGATGTCACAAGTTTACTAAATGGGTACTTTGCAGAGTATATGAATGACATCAGCTGACAGGAAGTAAACATGTACCCAAGCTTTTGCTTAGCAATGTAATTCCCGAAGATAGAAAGACAGAAAAACAGAGCATTTCAGGCAGAGGGTGATGACAGGTATCTTCATGCAGACAGTGTGCGAAAAATGATGTGTTTCTTGAACATTAAAGCATGTGAACATAGTAGTAGAAACCCAAAATACAAGTATGGATCTGACTATGAGCACAGTATGGGACCTTCAGAATGTAGACAGTGGGAAATGGGCTGCACCTCTAAATGACACCATTTCTCCCCAATAAAGGAAAATAACTTTGACAATTTTTATTTCTTTGAGTTTGACCTGGTTGAATTCAGACCAAGTGAAAGAAAGCGTGATGATTTCTCAAAGCTCGTCTTCCTCAGTTTGACATCGCAGCCCCAGCAGGAGTGGTTAGACCTTTTCAGGAGTCCCCAGTGGAGCTCAGGATGTCGTCAGTCCGCCGCCTGCTTATTTTTCATGCTTCTATTGGGACTGAACACGTGCAGACCGGTGCCCACTTTCCTCCCCCTGCACTTGTTTGGTTACATTTGACTCTCTGCGAGATAAGAACCAGATTTAACTCTTGTAGCGCCGAGCAGCAACTGGGTGAGAGGACGCTGACGGGGAGAGAGCCCGGAAAAAAAGAAAAAACCTCTTTCGATGTAGTCTGCTCTATCTCTGCGAGCTCGCCCCTATTATGTTACCTTTCAAGTGCTTTGTCACAGGAGAGAGGCCGAGCTATTCTGGTTTGCTTCTCCTGTGGGCCGACTCAAACGGCCTCACTGTTGTTTTAAGAGCCTTATTTTAACGAGTGTGAGTGTGTGTGGAGAATGTTACCAGTTAGCTGCACACTGTTTATTTATGGAATATTTTCTGACACCTACTTACACCATTATCATCCCCTTTCTTGTAAAGTCCCCAAGTGCTGCCTCTGAATGTGCTTCACCAAGATCATACCTCCTTCATACAGAAGAATCGGGACAGACGAGCTAATGACAAAATTAAGAATTAACCTCCAGAGTGACTGCTTTATGAGCACAAACATAACTTTTCTAAAGTCATAAAGTAACGTCCAGCATTATCAGGCTGCTAGTTTTTCCTGTCTTGTCTTTTCATGTCACACTACAAACAAAATTATCCCTGTTATTCAAAATCACACTCTGACTGAGTCAGCAATTCAACATGTGACAGTTGTCTGTGTTATTTAGCAGAATGTATTCCAAATGTATTAGATTAATTTGATATTGAGCTCCTTGAATACATTTACAGAGCAGGATTTGTAGAGAGAATATTTCCACTGTTCTGACTGTAGTAGTAATGTCAGTGTAGGAGACGGAGGTTTGGCTCTTGTCTTGTTCTCACATCACGTTGCTCCCAGTGAATCAGTTGATAAATGAAAACAGAGTCTCGTGTAGCTTTTAAAGGCGCTGTATGTAAGAATGTGGCCAAAACAGTTACTGCACTCAAATTCAAAATACTGCCGTGAGTCGTGTCCGCCCCCCCTCCCCTACAGATTCGAGGTTGCTGGACAGCGGCACGCTGGAGACTGATTTGTTTGCCCACGGACGGCTGCTGTGGCAGGGCCGCATCGCCGCATCCTTGATCTTCCGTTTTCCAGTGGACCGTTCGAGCAAGTCCGGCTTCTCTGCTGCTAACGCTGCTGCCGGGATACAGCTGAGGAGACTGCTAATGCTGCTTGCCATGCTGCTGTAGCTCAGTCGTAACTGTAACTGATGCTGAGACTCTACTGACTGCGTGACTGGTAGACGGCAGTGGGTGGCACAACAGGCCAAAACACAAATTCAAAACATAAACATGATTTGCGGACCGTAAAAAAATGTTTTAAATGCAAATATTCTGGCTGTACTATTGTTGTCGGTGAGATCAGTATGTTATATGAACATTATTCCTTAGTCTCTGTGACATATTAGGATGATTTTACGACTATTTGCTTTAGATTTCTTACATATAGCTCCTTTAACTGTTGGGTTTGAGCCGTGCAGTCTTTGTGCATTTGTTCATTTGCTCTGTCCTGAGTGATTACTTTATTTTTAGTATCATGGTAAAGATTCAGCTCTAGTTGGGTGTTTGATGGCTTAGTATACATATTTAGCACAGGTGCTAAATATTGTTTACACAAATATATACACATTAAATGCCATCAAAGGTCAAAGCATTTTATGTCCCAACTTAAAGATTGCCATCTTGCCGACAAGAGTGTGAATGAATCCCACTGAAAATTCACACTGCTTTGTTACTGTATACCAATGCACAGGACTATATTGTCTGGCTTGGATGTTTTTGTGTGAGATAGTGGGACTTTCAAATAGTCAGTTGGCACAAATCTCAGTCCACACAGGTAACTACAGGTCCTTAAATGTCTTCAGTTCAGTTGTATAAATGAGGCCTTGAAGTTATTAGACAGCCTTAAATATAAATTTGTGGGGTCTTAATTGCCGCAAAGATTTTACCCAGCTAAATTTCCCCATCTTTTAATTTCTTTCTGTCAAAATAAGTCAAGCTCTTCTGCATGAAAGTCCACATTTTTGATGTTACAGATATATAAACCTACCACTGGACTTCAAACTGTCGTTTAACATTATACTTGCACTAACCTGTTGGCAAAAACCCACTGTAATAATCATATTCCTACATAAAACCTACGTCAGCATGGAACTACATGTATAATACGTACCTTCATATTTACCTGCAATGCTTGAATAAGAAAAAGTCAGTCTTAAATTTGGATAGAATTATTGTGAAAACCATTACATTTAAATGTTTAATACCTGTAGACACCCTGCCACAGTATCTTCCAGGCTCTCGATATGGAACTACTTCATTTTCTCGTGATAATTTCCACTAAATTAAAACTGTCTGTGGTCATTTAAAGCCGGTAATCTTGTTTCATGAAGAGCAGTGATTTTCTCTGGCTGCCGATAGTTGCACAGTTGCAGATATCATGCTTTTAATAAGCAATCCAATAAAGGTTTACTAAATCAATGCAAAGAAGTGGAGGATTTTTAACTCATGGATAAAAACTAGCATTAAGACACTGTTAGAGTTACTGCATACAAAATGAAAAGTAAAAGCACAGAAGTGTTATCAGCAAAGTATACTTAAAAAGTACTCATTATGCAGATTGGACACTTTCAGAGTGTAATAACTCATTCATGTGTTAACTTGTATTTTTTAAAGCTGGTCCAGGTGCAACAATAAACTGCTACACTTAACATGCTTTATTCTTGTAGTTAGTTAAATATATAGCATTGCGTCACATTTTATGTCAGTCTGTATATTTGCATGTAAAAACCCAATCTGCAGGGGCCCAGTAGCTCATCTGGTAGAGCTGGTGCTCCATGTACTAAGTCTTTTTCTTTGCTGCAGCAGCTGCTGGTTCAATTCCAACCTGCATCCCTTTGCTGCATGTCATCCCTTCTCTCTCTCCCTTTCACTCTGAAGCTGACCCATCCAATAAAGGCAAAAACCCCCAAAAATAATCGAACAAACTAGGGGTGGGAGGAAAAAACAACACAGCATAGTATCACAATATTTGTTTGTGGCAATATTGTGTCGTCACACTGTGCCAAGTACTTTATCTTATTAGATAAAACAGATGTTGACAAAGTTTTCCTTTCGGAACATAATTTACAGTTAAAAAAAAGGTAGTAAATCGCAATATATATTTTTGGCAATACTCAGCATATTGCAACATATTTAAAATCTCAATAATATTGTATCGTGACTTAAGTATTGTGATAATATATCGTGGATACTCTGGTGATTTCCCCCTTTATAATAAACTCAATCTGTAAATTAACGAGTAACTACAGCTGTCATCTGGTAGTGCATATAAACATGATCAGGAGACAGGGGCGAAATAATGGAGAAAAGGGTGAAATATAATGTAATGGAGTACAAGTAATACCCACAAATCTGGTATACTTCCCTAAAGACCAAGTAAAGTACTTGAGTAAATGTATTTTCCACCACGATAGACAGAAATAGAGTTAATAGTGCTGCAAAAGACTTCTGTGGCTTTAATTTACTTCATCCAACTGGGATAATCCACTCAGTTGGTTTCCATGGAGACCTTAAAAACAAACAATAAAACAGTCAAAACATATATACATAAGATATTTAACAGTCAGTACCACTGTCTGAAGATACAGACCATAAAAGTGACGATTCACTTTGCAGATGCAGCTGTTCACACCACTCTTTTAGTATTTTCTGAACACATACATATACATGTGTGAGTGCCGTATGTTCTAGTCATACCTAAATCTCATATTGTTTAGTGTCAGTGAAGGACAAACTAGACCTGCCTGTGTCCAAAGGCAACAAACACAACTCTGTCCACCTTTCATCAATCTCTTTATTGCTCTTATTTGTCTTGACTCGTGTTCTTGCAAAGCCAGCGAGGATAGTCATCTTATTCTTCTCTGTTTAGACAAGGCCTCCTCCGTAACACCCCCTGATTTGCCAAGGGCTCTGCACAATTAGGAGTTCAAACAATTCTTTAACAGGTAGGGATTTTTCCAGCCCTTCACCGCGCCTCCGCTGCTGACTTTTATTGCCTTTAGGGTATCGGCTTGTCATTTTGGGAGCAGTGGACAGGTAAAGCCGACTCAAAAGGCAGGGAAATAACTTGACAGAAGTCCTCGCTCTATTCTTTTTTTTCCCCTTCTCTCTCTTCTCTCCGCACCATCTGGCGCAGCTGCCAGGAGAGGACTCGGCTGTGACCCCGTTGTCAAGGACACAGATGGGAATTAGGAAAAGTGGACTTGTTTCAAACAATTACAGAAATTACTTTAATATCTTAAAACAAAAAGACGGGGAAATATATTTATTTGAGATGTTGACTGTCAGCTTGAATTTCCACTCCAGTGTGTGTGTGTGTGTGTGTGTGTGACAGACAAACTCCAGTAGAGCGTGATGTGGAGATTGTGTCACCAGGTGTGTTTTGTATTGGACTTAATCTTTCTGTTTGGTCGTACTTTTATAAAGTCGAGTCAAACATAAGCACCTGCCCGAGACTCACAGAGGAGCGGGTCGTGACCTCGTGCCTCAGACCCTGAAATGGACACCGGCTAATAGAGACCCGTCTGTTAAATTGTAATTGAATGTTACATGGCACTCTGAACTCAAAACGCTTTTTTTTTTTTTTTTCCCCGTAAGCGTGCAGGATTTAGGCAGACGCTCCAATGACAACTTAATTTCGTCACTGAGGAGCAGCGGCGAGTGTTTTTGTTCGAGCCTCTCCCTCAAAATACGGCCCTTATTAATGATAATTGGTAAAAAGGTGACACATGTCTGACTCTTGTTTATCTTACATTTTAGATAATTTGAGGCGCACTTTTCTCACAAGGACAAATTAAAATTGGAAAAACTCAGAGCACAATGTCTTTTTTCATGCAAAAAAAACCCTGATGTGTTCACATCGTGTTTTATTTCACTCTCAAAGTAGCTAGTATCTCAGTTTACTTCAAAAATAACAAACTTTAAATATGTATGTGGCATTTTATGGCTTTTTTTTTAGAGAGTTTGTAGTAAAGAGATGACATGATGAAATAAGCAAATAGATTTAGACTAAATATAACCTGGGGGCATTGCACATACAATAAGGAGCTAATCAATCATTCCAGTAAGCTGTGTTGCAAAATCACATTCCTAAACACTAATTCAAACCCACTTAAGCTCTTTCAAATGGTCTGTATGCAGCTGTGAACAATTGCAGATATCATTAATGAGGATACACTTTAAGTTTCACAAAATGAATATCCAGATCCTTCAGAAGTTAAGTAAAAGTCCTTTAAGTATTATTTACAATATGTACTTTCAATATACTCATCACTACAACTGACCACTTTCAGAATAATATAAACTACTGATGTATTAACCTGTAAACAGCATTTTAATGTTGGAGCTGGTCCAACTGCTGCTACCTAAAAACTACTGTACCAGTGCATCAAAATAGTAGCACTAGTACTAGTGGATCATGACAGGGATCATTTTAAACTCAAACTGAAACCATTTTAAAAAACGGGTCAGTTGTGTAGTTATGACTGATTTAATTAAGTTATACTTAATTATATAATTTTTCGTGTCTTGTGCTGTTGTTTTAGTATTTTAATGCTGAGTTTTGTGTACTTTAAAGGCCCATCTATGGGTGGGCATTGTAAACTAGCTCATGGGTATAAATTATGTCTGAGCTATATATCGATATTGTAATAGGAGACTAGATACAGTCTTAGATTTTGAATGTTATAATACCGTAAGTGTTGTCTTGTCCTGGTTTTGAAGGCTGTAATACAGTAAAGTGATGTAACTTACACGACTGTTCTGTTTTATTATTTGCCTTTATCCATTCAGTCATCATATCCACCTGATGATTATTTGTAAAAAATCTCATTGTGTAAACATTTTGTGAAAGCACCAATAGTTAGCCCTACAATATCGATCTGGAGCCATTTGGTCAAAAATATTGTGATACTTCATTTCTCTCCATATTGTACTATAAATGCTGTGGTACAGTAGGTGGCATTGGTTCATGCTATATATGTGTCCCTACACAAATAAACATTCAATAAATGAATCAGCAGTAGCAGTGCTAGTACTTCTAAATACTATGACATTGGCAAAAGCCACATAGATTAATCTCCAAAGCCATCATTGAGTGATCAGTGATGGTGGGTTGGATGTCATCAACCACTCGCAGACAACAGCACTGGTATATTTTTATCTATAAAGCAGTATTGGGCAACATCCGGCCTACCTCTGCACCCTTCTGTGTGTCAGCTCTGGTAGTTACCAGCTAGCCTCCTCCAAGCTGTTGCTTTCTAATGTACCCCCGGTTTCAACAGATCTGGGGAAAACTGTATTCTCCCACTCTGCATTATGGACATGGGACAATCTCCAAATACTTATATCCATTGATGAATTTAAGGGCATCATAAAGAATGTGGTGATGGAGACATGTGCTTGTTTTTCTTGAGAGGCCACTATGTTTGAATAGTTGTTGTTTTATTGAGGATTTTGTATTATTTGTTGTATTTGTTGCATTTCAAATGTGTTTTGGTTGGCTGCTACCTCGGCCAGGTCTCTATTGTAAAGGAGATTTTGAATCTCAGTGGGACTTCTTGGTTAAATAAAGTTTAAATAATAAATAAATCCGATGATCCAAATATATATTTGATATTCAACACAGAGAGTTATGATTTAAACTTAAGGATGAGTTTATATTTTTGTGTTCTCATATCGCTGATTCATATAATTCATTGACTGACTAAAGAATGAGGCTCATATTTGCTAAAAAAAAATCTATTGACTTTTATTTTGAGGAAATATGGATATATTTAAGATTTAGTATCCGTCATATGCACAAAATGGCCACTAAAAGATCAGTTATTAGTCTAAATGTCCACTTGTGGTTAAACAAGATCAGGTAGTTTTATTCAAAAGAGTGTGTGAAGTGTGTCTTAATTAAATAAGTGTTTCATTAATTAACTGCTTTGATTTAGAATCTGATGCAGATGTCTGTTTTTACAATGAGGTGAGAAACAGGCAGGGGGAGCTGTGTTTACAGAGCAGCGGCAGCAGAGGGAGTATAGCACTGTCTGTAGGGAATAGTGTGTGTGTGTGTGTGTGTGTGTGTGTGTGTGTGTGTGTGTGTGTGCGTGTGTGTGTGCGCGCGCGCGTGGTCAGGTTTGGCATTGAGCAGCGTTGATATTTTGTACCATCTCTTGTGAACCAATGTGAGCTGTAACAATCTCTGTACTGACTCTATGTTCATTTGGCCTCACTAAGAGCTTCTTTTTCCCATCATCCTTTGTGTTCTCATGAAACATAATTTCTGCTGTTGTCCGCACTGACAAGGAGAAGAAAAAAAATCACCTTTAAGTCTAAAATACCTTCCTAAAGACGACACAGTCTGATTTCAAAGCTGCAGTCACGCACAAAGCAGTGGAGGGCAAGCCTGGGATTGAGCTTGTCTAATGTTTCCAAAACGGCAAACTGTGAAAGGCCCCATAATTGATACGCAGGACCCCAGAGGGCACGACTCCTGTCAGATCAGCCACAGAGAAGAACTGCCAGAGCCACGCACGGCAGGGAATAACGGCTAATTATTCCCCGTTTAAACATTTCCTGGTTTGAAGAACTTAAAGAGCGGGGGCCACAATCACACCAACAATAGCCGCTCACTTAGAAAAAAAAAAAAAAAAAAGCTGAGTGTGGATCAGATGGTTGGTAACATTTAGGGATATAGATCAAAACTGAACCAGATGACCTGCTGATCACCTGCAGACCACTGCAAGTCAAGAGATTTCTAATCAACTGAATGAGAAACAACTGTGTCTTTTATCCCTGAGGGTAATAATATATCAGGTGTGGAGACATGACGATAAATACATGTACAGTATCAAGATATCCTGCAGGGCAGTGAAATATGGCTTCAAGTTATTGATTAATATGAGGATTATTTTCTTGAAGATTGATTTAGTCTTTAAAATGTCGAACAGATAGTTTTAAAAATGTCCATGACAGTTGCTCAAAGCTTCAAAGGTGATCTCATCCTAATGTTTATTCTGTCAGATCAACACTGGAAAACCTAAAACTGTTCAGTTTACGATCACATGAGAGACTGAGAGACAGAAAAAAGTAAAGCCTTATCACTGAGGGGCTGGAACGACAGAATGGTTAGCAATTTTACTTGAAAAATGTATTAAAAGGTTATTGATCATCCGTATAGCTGCAAAATTGCAAAATTTATCTTTTGTCCAATACGTTCTCCTCTAATGTAAGATAGTAAACTTGACTTACTTTCACCCCAAAAAATACAATGGGAGAAAAACACAAACAATGTATAATATAATTATAAATAACACATTAAACATTAAAAAATAAACATTACTACAATAATGAGAGCATGTTCTAGACCTAACCAAAATTAAAACATTTGAAATAGATAAAAACAAAGCCACTGACCCTAATACAACACAACCAAATAATCGATAATGGCACACAGCTATTGATACTTTAATAACAGGTTCTAATTACCACAAATAATAAAAGAGGCACCAAACAAACACTGACATGATTACGATAATACAACCAGCTAATACAACCACATTATTTGATCTGACAGTGTCATTTGACTTTATAAGATTAGCAAAGATGGTATTAATTGCTGTATTATGTTGTAATACTGTATTTTATTTTTGTTAATCATACTATGTCCACTCCTTGCCCCTAAAAACAAACAATGTTAAAGTGTCTGTGTACGTAATAAGATCAAGGTCTGATTTCAATTCACTTACGTAATTTTCCAAATAATATGAATATCTATGTATTTTTTAACAGTTTATTTATTGAATTTTTCTCAGACGCAAAGCAGTCTACAGGAGAAAACACAAAATTCACATTGTCAAAGATCAAATGAAATAAAATAATAATCCCACAAGACAAGTCCCCCTGTCACCACCAGAACAGGGCTATAATAAAGGTGTGGGTGTAAGAGAGGAAGACCAAAAAAGAAAAGGGGTACAACTGGTGAGATAAATATACATTTCACACACATTATTACACAGAAATTCAACTACACACCTACACTGATGCACGTGTGCAAACGTCAGACATATCTCACGGTCACCCCACAACAGACTGAAATATTTCCCATCTAGCACCCAAAACCAGTAATTAAAGAGATGTTGTGTACTTTTAAGATAAACATAATTTTTTCTGATGATTTTTCTAAGCCACATGGAGACGGGGAGGATCTGCACTTATCCACACCTTCATAAAGCAATACATTTATTACCAGCAGTCACAGCCAGTTTGATGAACTGCTCCTTGTTTCTTTTGGCAAAATGGCTGTCAGATATGTCGCCTGGTGAGAGAGTTTAGGTGGACAGGGGATCTCAAATCAAATGATCTATTTAAGAATCTCTATGTATTACATTTCCAGAACATGTGAATAAGGTTACCTGTCTCTGTTTTGCATCAGGAGGGCAAAGATCTGAATTGATTCATTTCCCCAGTGGGGGCTTTCTGTTGTAAAATAGGTTCTGTGAATAATGTTGAACTGTAAGAGCTTAAAGGACAGTGCTTCCTCACATATTGATTCCCATTCACTGTCTCCAAAAGTACACCCCAGGTCTTGTACCCATGTTCAGTGGGGGCCAAAATTCTGTTACACGTTCAGGACAAAATGCCTCTGGGGTGTGATATCTTTCAGAATTTATTCAGTTGTGAGGGGCTTCAGGGGAGTCCAGTTTCCTTCCTGATATGTATTTATGTAGTGTCTATTTTGTAAATATGTGAAGACATGAGTTGTTGGGAGATGGTAGGCTCTACATCACTGGTTATCAAACTGGGGTCTGACCTTCCTATGGGTCACCAAAGCTTGATGAGGGGTCGCTAGACCTTCATTTTAAGGGGTGTGAGAAAACATACAAAATAATCAAATAAACACGGTAGGCCTATAATTCAGTATTTAATTCATTTCTGTGAAGAAAACTGAATGAAATTGTTATTTTTTAAGTGTAGATTACTATTCAAGAAATGAACTTTCACAAAATTTCACAGGATAGGGACACAGTGAAGACAGAGCCTTCACTCTCTGCTATATAGCCTCTTGCTGTATTAGAAAAGTATGCAGTTAAAACAACCAGAGATAATAGAACAATAGCCAGGAAGAAAAAAAACCACTGAATTTGACAAAAAAAGAAGCATATTAACTATGCATGATATTTAAAATTTAAAAAATACAGAGAGTTGAATAAAAAGTTCCTAAAAATATCAAAGAAAACTCATCTCTGATGCAATATTCACATGAAATAATCACTCAAAACTCATCCAAATCACTCGTTTTACACAAAATTCCTGCAGATAAGGTGTTCACCATTTGGGTTAACTGTGCAGTTTATCAGTTGTTCTGCGCTGGTACTGTTATGCATTAAATATAATATGAAATATCCATAAAATATATCAGTTAGTGATGTGTCGTCAATTGACTCAGTGATAGAAAAGAGTTGGGAGCCACTGCTCTACATCACTGTTCAAAAGGTACAACTATGTTATTCTTCTAAAAATCCCCAAATTTCCTGATCCCCTGGTTGTGCCACATCTTGGTTTTGATAATATGAATATTAAGTGGAGCATCAGAGAGGTTATCTGCAGGTGCACACATTGAAGACCTATCAATCTGGTATGTAAAGACTTAAAAACAATAAACCACATCAAAGTGTTTGCACACATTATTTGAGGCAGGTGGAGCCGTCACAGGTGTTTTTAATAAGACTGAACCAACTGGTTTGCTAAGTTGATTCGTTGCTCTGTGTAATCAAAGTGAATTCACTTCATTTGAATTTGAATATTAATATTTTTATATCAAACCAACGCCAGCTTCTTTAAAGTTTTGAAGTTAATGTTTTGTAGTTGATGTTGTTGTTGTTGATGTGTCCACACTCAAAGTTTCCTGCTCACGCAGCCTCACAGCGCCACAGTTTGACTCAAGTGTTACCTTCTCACTTCATGTGTGTGTTTCCATGCTGTGCCCACAGGACAATAGACTTCATGAATAGGCATCAATAAATAATAGACAGCTGAATGCCAACTCCACATAATGCTCACCTCACTGAAGAGGACCCTCCTCACCCCTCAGCCGTCTGTCACAGATCATCATTAGCGTCGTCTCGGCTTGTCGCTTGGCTTACAGACACACAGCACTAAAGCAAATAAGCCCTTTTCATCAGCCAGATTCTCGGTTATCAACGTCCCAGTATAGGACGTTGTAGGACCAGTATCACGCTGTGGTAATCTGCATTCTAATTAAATTGGACCCAGACTGTTTGCTCAGATGATCGCATGTCACTGACGCTGCGGATTAGTGCAGTGATGCCACGTTTAACCTTTAAATGTAATTCCTTTGTGATTTAAACCTGCACTGTTCAGAGAGCATCGTGTACAGGGACACAGGAGAGTGACCGCTCTCCTACGTGACTGACAAACTCTGCTGTGTGCATTTTACAGATGTTTTATCAGGGTTTGTTTTATGTTATTTGATTAATAAATACATTTGGGCACAGTTTCTGCCTTTTTGAAGATTAGAGATAAAAAAAATTAGGGAGAAAGAGAGAGGATTTTATTTTGCAACAAAGGTCCAGAGCCGGACTCAAACCAGGGACGTTACAGATACAAGGTCAGCATCCATATCCTCTACAGCACCAGGACACCCAGTTTATAATTTTTACATTTTTGTGAAATAGTTTTGAGATATTGAGTATCACAAACTTGAGAATGATGTTACACACAGTGTTAAAAATAACAGAAGAATAAATAAAGATAAATAAGTTTAAAATAAACAACTACAATCTCATTGTTATGTAGTTTTTGTCTGAATGTTCATTATCTATAAATATGTGAAAGTACTCATACAACAATGTAAAAAAAAGCAAGTAAAAGTTCCACATTCACAGTCATTATTAAGTATTGTTTGCTAAATGTGTTTTAAGTATCAAAAGTAAAAGAACTCTTTCTGACATAAAACATCCCTTGTGACTGATAAACTATGACATATGTCATTATTAGATTGTTAATACTGATGCATCAATGTATACACAGTATTTGATAACTACTGTACATACAGTTAGGTTATTTAGTCCACTGGTTCCCGATCTAGGGAAGCGTGTGGATCACGCCCCTCCAAAAGGTCAAAAACTAAATCTTAGGGGTCGTCAGATGATTAATGGAAGAAGACTTAAAACGCTAAATTTGGCTACACAAATTACTTACTTAATACTTTTTAATAATTTTTCTGTAAGTTGTATTTTCTGCATCTTAAATGCTGGGTTTCCAAAATTTAACCAGTTTTTCAGAAACTGCAAAAGAAAATACAAATTTATGTGTTTTTCCATCCACAACTGTTTTGCAAATATTGGGAGTTGATTCACTGAGATAAGCAGTAGGTGGGGTTAATCCTTCAGTCAGATGCCACTGCAGAAGAGGGCTTAACGAGATGATGTAATCAAACAAGCACCAATTAAACCTCAGCTGAGGTAAAACAATGGATGTATAATAACCAGGACCCCAGAAAGTGTGCCAGGCATGGAAGCCAATTAATTTCACAATGGGAAACAGACGTGTTTTTAATCAGTGGATACATTTTCATGAGCAGTACAACCTCCACGAATTTCCCCCAGAATTTGATCCATTCATTTTGATAATATCTGGAAAGTCTAGAGGAGCCTCATGATTGAATCATTTCATCCCTATACAGGTTAACAGAGCACTAAACCAGAGGTTGCCAGCCTGGCCGTTGGAAGTCCATAATGCACTTGCTCTATGGGCCCTATGACGCAGAATCAGCGCCGATCATGTAAGTAATTTTATACGCTGAAATTGACCATTTTTGGCTTCATGCGCCACTGAGTAACCTTCATAGGAATTAACAGGTCCCACTTCCAACGCTGTATCCAGGTCTCTTTGTACGTCCATAGTAATAATAATAATAACGAAGAGCACACTGGACAATGGAAATAGATTTTTGAACAGCTAATATTACAACTATGTGCTCTTGTAAAAGATTTGGTAAACAGCCCCGTGTGCATATAACTGTGTTAAAGGCCATCCAGTGATGATGAAGAAAGCTTGCAGTGGCTGATGCAGTGATGGTACAGTAAGACCGTACATCATTATTCATTGATTAAATCTGTATTAATTTAAGTTAGTCACATTTGCCTGTCAATCAATACACCAACTTTTTCACTTTTCCCAAAAGTAAAACTTTTTTTTTCTTTTTTCTTTTTTTTTCCAATTTTAGGGGTTTCCATGCGCAAATTGAAAATATGCATAAAATCAGGTGAATGGACATGCACCTTGTGACAAGGGGCCCAGGTGGTAATCAATGGTATAATTTTTGACAATGCGTTCTGTCTTATAAGCTTATTTTACTTTATATTATGTATGTAAAATGTAGAAAGTGAAAAATGATTGTAGCTGTCATGTAAATATAGAGAAGTAAAAAGTACCACCCACTTCTGAATGTTATCAGCCTATTAAACGAAAATGAAACAGTTGCAGTTCTGTTAAGTTTTACTTTCAGTTTCAAAACTATGTGGTTAAGTTTAGGACAATGTCATTGTTTGGGTCAAAATATTGTTATGTAACATGACGTTAAACGACAGAACGTAACTTGACGAACTTACATATGTCAGTTAAAATTAGTCAACGATGACTTTGCTTTCACATGGGACACAAGCAGCTGCTTCCTGGGTCAGAGTCCCGTGCTTGTTTGACCAAGTCGTCACCCCACAACCTCCTCCATATGCAGACTTTGTTGCTCTTTGCTGTGTCACCTGACTTCCTCCTTTTCTCCAATCATAACTACTGTGGCCACTAGAAATCGCCCCTTACAGTAACTGTAAGAGGTAGAGGAGAGTTGTGCTACCTCACATCTATGCTCCCAATGACAACTGATAATGGCCATTTGATGGGCTGATAACATTTTAAAACAGGTGACAGTGAATCATTTTCAATTGAAAACTAGTGGAGTAAAAGTAGAAAGCAGCAGATAATGGAAATACTTGAGCAAAGTACAGCTGCCCTTAGTGTGTAAAGTACGATACCTTAGTAAATTTATTTAGTTATATTTTACTTCTGTCACTGTCACTAAACTAAGTGTCAAAGCTCTGTTTTAAGAGTTTTATTCTTGATAGCATCTTTCACCATATCAGACATGTCTCCTCTGATCTCCATCCTGTTTGGGTAATCTTGTGCTAAAGCTCAGTGCTTTGTGTTCCCACCTGGCTGCAGGTTAGCAGGTCGCCAGGTAAGCATTCAACAAGCCCTCCACTGGCTTGTCTGCTCCACTTAACACCTGACATGCCCCCTCCATGCCGACCTTTGACCCCTGACCCCAGACTGACAACCCGGGAGACGTCTCTCGGATACTTTCCTTTCTCCGCCGCGCAGCTCTTTTCTTCTCGGCCCCTCGCTGAGTGCCGCAGAGTGAGACAAGGTGAAAGGTATCCAGGCGTTTTCATGAGCGGGGGGGCCTCGCAGGTGTTCATGCCTCTGCACCTCTCAAGTTCAAAAGCCATTGAGTCCTTAGCAACCAGGTAACAGTCAAACAATGTGTTACCCACCCCCACCCCAAGGCGACAGTGTCTTCTGTTTTACTGTCAGAGCGCTGGGCTTTAAAGAGCCTAATCCAAACACCTCATATTCACGTCATCCTCACCCTCTGACAATAAAAATATACATATTAACTAAACTGCCAGCACCCGTACGTATGACATCATGTGATATTATTCAGTCACACCACAGTGACATAAACAGCCAGACACAAACATTCATGAAGCTATAAAATAAAAACACAGAACAGACGGGTCTCTGCTTATCTAACAAAACACCCCTGTATCATGTCTGAGTCTGTCACCATTTTTTTCTCCTCACCAACATGTCCAATATTTCTCAGTTCCTGCAGGTTTATGGGTTCAAAAGTGGGAGCAGGTCCAAGCATTACTAGTAACATTAGTGTCAGTAATTTAATGCGCAGGTGTGAATGGATTCTCAAACAAGCCGGGGAGGCCCCCGGCGAGGCCTGCGCAGGACCACCAGGGCCAGCGGCAGGTTTAAATAAATACGCTGCTGAGCAGACGTGTCGGCAGCTGGGGCCCGATATGGCCGCCGCTGTTTGTGTAGTGGCTTTGCGAGGGCACTGAGGAGAAAGCAGTGGGACTGTAGCATGTTTCCTGGGAGACGAGGAGGGGATAGAAACCTCATGAGGAGAATAAGTGGCACCTGAAGATGTGCTGTGAGCTGCTGCATGTTGAATGAATACTGATGGGTCTATGTCAGAGTTAGCGCATGCGTGCTGCTTTCGTAAAATCACCTTTGACCCCAGTGTGGCCTGAAGGTGTTTGCTTTTTATTGTTAAAGATTATAATTATGACAATGTTCTTAGAGGTGCTCCACCCCTAGATCACATGTTATCTATTGCTATGGGGTTACAAATATTCTGAAAAGCAGGGGTGTAAATATAGACAGTGCAGGCAGCGTGATTGCACTGGGGCTCCTGGGGTGGAGGGGCCCGTAGAGAGGGCAGACCCTTGCAAGTGATTTAGAGTGCCACATTGGAAATATACCTGTTTTCAAAGATTAATGATTAAAAAAAAAACATCATCAATTTAAAAACAGTTCCATTTGCATTATATGTCCTCAAAAAGGCAAACCCATCTGCCTCATGATTTTATTTTTATTTTTTTAAATGGTCAGTATCTAAAACAAAATTATGTGCTTTTTTCTATATAAGCTATGTAATCTATAAATACATTATAAAAATTGTTTAATTCAATGATTAATTTTTTACTGACTTTGATATTTTTGTCAGTGATGACTGCTGGGTAAATTATGTTGATACTGCCCAATGTCAATACAGTACATGCACAGTAGCCTGTATTAGGGTCCATCATAATAGTGTGTACTGGGCCCGTCATAACTTCCTTATGCCCCTTCAGAAAAGTATCTTTCCTTCCCCAATTAGAATTTAGAATATTTTAATGTGCTTATAATGTGCATAAAATTTGGCACCTGCCAATGAGAGATTAGTGAGTACACCATTATCTGCATCTGTTCAACCTATTAAGTGATCTAAATTCATATCCGTACTCACAATGGGTGGGGTTTGAATGGGAAGTGGACGGGGCCTCACCAAAAGTTGATATTTTAAGCCTGAAATTGATTATCATAAGTGGCTGTATGTTTTGTTTATTAGACAATTATTCACAGAACAGCATCAGGATTGAGTGAGAGAACTATTTGTATACTTTTTTTTTTAATAAACTTAAATGAATTAACTTCAGTGAATTAGCGAATAAACACAACACATGCATGGCAATAAAGTAAAATGTGTATACTGAGTTTTCATACTCAACATATCCTTTAACAATTCAAACAGTGTCATTTTAAGTGTGTAATCGCAGGACTTTTTTCACCACCTAATGTTTTTAATATTACTCCTAAACACACAAACATCTCACTGTTTAAATTTCATTTTTTCAAGTTTTTGGACCACTGGGGCTTCAGAATTATGAGCATCAGAACACTGGGCAGCCCCGAGTTCTCCAAGTAATTCAGCTGACTGTAGATATTTTACAAACAGGTGTAGGAGCAAGGCAACGTAAGAAAACCTGACTGGGACGCAGTGAGAGTCATGAGCTGTTAATCCCTGTTGACACAGTGTCTTCCAAAATTGTCCATTGCACCAAACACTTCATATAATACTTAGCTCTATAGTTGTGTTTGATAACAGCAATAAAATAAATTTACCAAAAACATAACCAGTTCATTAAGAGGGAACTTTTTTACACCACATTTGTATGATACTGGATTTTTGATACTGATATTAATTTTTTGAGATTTAAAAAAAAAAAAAAAATCTGATGATTATTCTGATTATTTTCTCAATCAGTCCATTAATTGTTTGGTCTAAAAAAAAGTTAGAAAACATTGAAAAATATCTGTTATGATTCATCAGAGCTCAAAAAGATGAACTCAAGTGTCTTATTTGTTCAGTACTAAACTCAAATACATTCAGTTTACTATATGACAAAGGAAATCATCACAAAGCAGTAAGCATTTTGAATTTTCCCCTGAAAAACAACAATTAATCATTATTAAAATAGTTGTCAAATAATTTTCTGCTGATTGAATAATCATGCAGCTCAAGTTAGGCAAATGTTAGGAACAATAGATAAACTAACTTGTTATTCAGACTAACTAGTTATTGAATGTCGATGAAAGACAGAATACAACGATGTGTAAAATGATGAGAAATAGACTGAAAAACCCTAAAACAAAGACGAGCAGATTGAAATCACAGACACAGGGAGGAAAAGGAGTCTGTTCGCAGCCCGTCCTGTGAGTCGACGAGGAGGCGACCAGATGCCAGATGGGCCTGTTCAGGGATGGTTTATGGATTAAGAGCTGAGCAGAAAAGGGCAAAAAGAGGAGGATCAGTTTCAGTGTTTCTTTCCAACCTGCCAAACTTCCCTCATGGACGTCCTGACAGTCATTAAAAAAAGCTGGAGCCGTTGATTCCTTCAGGCACGCTGCCAGAGGAGGTATGAAGAGAGTGCACCTCTAAGTCCGGCGGTAAATCCCACGGATTCACGCTGAGCTGCAGACAGACACCTGCAGGACATCTGATACTGTATATTTCATCTCGGTCTTTGAGCTCAGGTGCATCACCATCACTATGCATTATCTCAGCCTTAACTCAGGGAAAGACTTTATCATCACTCTCTTCTGTAATGTCGCTCCTCCACAAAAAGTTAAAAGTCTTTGTAAAATAAACCTTCAAAACATTAGAAGTACTCTGCATAGTGTTTCATGTTCACCTCTGTTACATTCAGATGATAAAGTAAGGGAAAACAAAGCTGTTACCACTCAGCATTTCTTTTGTGCTGTGATATCCTGCTGTTCTTTTGCAATATATGGTAAGCTCTCACGTGTCTAACAAAGTCTACTTGCAATTAAACTAATTTGAAACACTGTTTATTCTTTTAAGGCCTGATGAAATCTAAAAAAAAACCAAACACTAGCTTTGTCATGCAGAGTCAATTCAACTGTTGTCTCTGAAATTAATCGTGTAAAATTAGTACAAAACACTTAACACTGTAACGGTGCCATACATGTAATAGCTGCATTTGCCTTGTTTCATTTCCTCAAATATATCTTCTAGTTCTGACTTGCCTCATTTCTCTTCATTTCAGTCCTACTTTTTCCACATTGCCTTTCAGCAACCTCTAAAGAAGAGCGTGAAGTTGTTATATTGAGCTGTGAGTTATAGATGCAGCAGCAGCAGAGTGAAGGTGATATTGTTAGCACCATGTCAGAGGTCGGGGGTCCCCGAGGTGGGTGGTGGTGGTTAAAGAGGGTTGAGATAACACCATGAAGGTGGTGTAACAAATCTGGAATTAACTGAGTTCTGGTTAAAGACAAGACACATGTAACAAAACAAACAAATTGGTGTTTCATTGAGCTTAAGTCAGTCATTTCAGGCAGGAAGTTACATCAGCCTTAAAGTTCACAATCTGTACAAACATAATACCTATATAAAAATATCTATGCATAGAAAATGAGTAGAACAGTAAAACCAGAGGAAAATATCTCATTTACTGAAGCAAGACATTTATTAAAAACAACATATCTGGTAAAATTCAGTTGTCTAATGTAGCCTTTTGTTAGTCTGGGGTGGGCATGTGATGATCTCTTGGAGTAAGTAACTTTCAGTGGTCTTCATATCTGCAGCTCCCACAAACTGTATGGACTCTACTCACTATTTAATATATTGATGTGACATTAAGTCAAGTGTTTGTCCAGTTATCACCAGAAATTTTAGTACAACACAATTTAACAACAAAATCTGCCCAGAGTTTCAACATACTGTGTATTACTGATGACCACTGGTGGAGAAAGAACTCAGATCCTGTACTTCAGTAAAAGTAAAAAATACCATGGCCTAAAAAAACTCTATTACAAGTCAAAGTCCTGAATTCAAAATGTTATTTAAAGGTCCAGTGTTTAGGATTTAGTGGCATCTAGCAGTGAGGTTGCAGAGCTGAAACTTCTCCCTTGTGCCTAGCGTGTCAGAGGACTACAGGCTAAATCTAGAGCCAGTCACTGGTTTGTCTGTTCTGGGCTACTGTAGAAACAACATAGCAGACTCCGTTGAAATGGACCCACTGTGTATGTAGTGAAGTAAACAGTGAAATATATTATTTCCCACTGAAATGTAGGTAGAAGTATGAAGTAGCATAAAATAGAAAGTACCTGAAAATTGTACTTACTTGAGTACTTGAGTAAATGTACTTCTTACTGGAAATGTGAATATCACACAATTAAACAACAAAATGTGGCCAGAGTTGCAACATACTGTATATCACTGATGAGCTTTTTAGCCAACAGTTAAATGACTAATTTAAAATCAGTTTTTTTTCTGGTAATAACTAGTAATAATCCTTTTTATCATTATTATTATTATTATTATTATTATTATTATTATTTTTGAGTACATTTAATTGCATTTTAGCCACGTGTAGCAAGTGGTGGGAATCACCAAAGGCAGTACTATGCTCAATGGATTTTTTTCCCCGACCCCTACATGCATCTTGCTTTCGGTCAGTATATGTTTGATTCTTCGCACAAAGAGATAAAAGTTATCTAAAACAAGCAGATTGCTTTAAAAGACAATTAAAATGAGGTGTGCATGAGACGTATGGAAATTGCAGCTGTATGAGGAGAGTAATATCTGCAGAAAACTTAGCCGAGCCCTCTCCTCCATTTAAACTGTCCATCACTCTGCAGTCCTGTTCTGGAGGAGCTCACATGATAGTGATGAGAAGGGCACGGAGACCTTTGTTATTCTGACTTCATTGTGTTTCTCTCCTCTGTGAAACTCTCTGAGTGGGAGTGCAGAACCCTATCCTCCGCTCTATGAATAGCAGGGCAGGACGGAGGGGGGGAACAATAGCGGAGGTTTGGGTGTTCCCTGCATCACACACTCAGAGGGACCAACCTTTGGTTCATCCCGAGTCCCTCATCAAATATTAAAGCTGCTGTCAGTCATCAGCTGCAGCGCGGCCAGACCTGGACGGGTAACACTTTTCACAGCTGGTGGGTTGCTGGTGTTGGATCAGCCGTCAGCTCTGTGGTGTTTGGTGGTGTCACAAGATGCTGCTGCAACTGTAAATACACCATGTGAGGAAAAGTTTTGCGTTTGTTTCATGGGAGTTAATGTTTTACAGATATTGTGCTACCCCAAAATAACAGTCGTGTTCAAGTTAAGATTTTATGTCCACAAAAATAATAGCCATGAATCCCTTTGAACAACATTCAGTCTACTTTAGCAGTTGTAAAAATGCAACAGGACATAAATGACTAATGTTTAACACTTAAATGTCAAGTCTCTTTTATTCTGTGATTTCATTGCTCATGTTTTGTTTTGTTTTGGTTGTAGATTTCTCACTTGTCTCAACTGTTAGTGCACTTTGCTGATGACTTCAAATCAATGAAACACATGATAACAATATGTATTTTTCGTACTGTGTCCATCCTAGCTGCACAAATAATGTTGCTGGTTGATATTGAATTGCATCATTATTTGCTAAAGCTCCACATTTTCCCTCCACCAAAAGCCAATATATTGTTCCTTGTTCAAGTTGTTGGTAAAAGAGGTTTTATGCCTCCCCGCCAGCTACAGCTGTAGCCAGAGGCATTATGTTTTCTGATTATCTGTCTGTGCATACCCCCTGCTGTCCGTCTCATTCTTGTGAACGCCATATCTCCCTGAGAAAATTTTATCAAATTTCACTTGGCCTCAACAATGAACTAATTCGATTTTTGTCATTGTCTAACATTATGTAGTTTAGTTTAGTTTATTTGCACGTACATGTATAGAAAATACGGAGGAAATAAAATAAATTAAAAGTTAAAACACTGCAGGAGAGGTTAGAAGCCAAAAATGGTTTCTGAAGATATCCTCCTATTAAATAACAACAATCATACATAAAAAGAACAAGATAAAAAACAAAGACTGCATAATTCAATGAGTTCCAGACTAATAAGTATTACAAAATTGTTAAAGGTGTACAATTTACAACAACGAAAAACCCAAACAAATTACAAGTCTTTGCAAATTAGAGCCCTTGTCAGATGTTTTTTAAATAGAGATAATGTAGATGATGATTGTAGAGATGGAAGAAGGTTGTTCCAAAGAGATGGTCTTAAGACTGACTGATTAAGAGAAGTCCTACAATATGGAAGATAAAGGTCCTTAGAGTGTCTTGTGGAATAAGAGTGCATGTCTGAGGATAACTTAAAAAAGTTCTGGAAAGTCATGAGTGAGATGTACATATTTACACATGAACACACCAGTCTGGTATGCGTTAACATTAAAAATGGATTCAAGTTGATATTTTCTAATGTGAGAAGCAGATGATTCACATTTTTTTGCAAAGCTTGTTACTCTCAGAAATTTCTTTTGAATTAGAAAAATCTTATTGAGATAAGTGGGACATGTTGCAGCCCAAGCAGTATTACAATATATAATACGATGGTAAATTAGTGATGACCTTATACATCCAAAATATCAAAGGTCCGTTTCATTGAGTCATCATAATGTTCTCAGGCCATTACTCAACACCTTATCTCAGGAATAGAAGGCGAGACATTTGGTCAGATACTGAATTGGTGTTCAAATTGAAACTGTGATTGTATAGACCATAGGTGAAGCATCCATATTTTAGAATTTGTAGCTTCTTTGTAGCAAATCCATATTTGAAGCATTGTCAACTGTCATGGCTACACATGAGTCTGGGCAGACATGAATTAGACTGGTTGGTGGGCCATTCAACCCCAAGGCGGTAATTCTAGTTTATTTTTTGTCAACGATATTGGCATCATCATTGAAATGATTTCCTCACACTAACTTTATTGGTCTACTCTAAAGTCATGAGTGACTATAAACTATTGTTTTGTAAATTTCTTCAGTGATTATTGCCTTGCTTTTTGGTTTTTAAGTTTGCTCATGATTCTATAATTTGTTACAGTTATGAAAAAAAGTTGCTGTTGTAGTGTTAGATGTCATGGAACAGCAGTATAGATGTTGCAGTAGAGATGTCTTATATCCTGGTGGCAGCACTGGGAAACAGTTTCACCATCATGGTGGAAAATCATCACGTCAACGACCACTACGGAGTTACAGTGACGGTAAATCAGTGCTTATCTGCCAGAGCAAACAAAAGCCTTTTTTACATTTCTAAACCGATGAAAATGAAAATTTGTTGCAGACCACAGTGAACTTGTTTTACTGGATTTCGTTCACATTCCTCCCAGTGGGGATTAATTCCTTTCAGACGGCTCTCCTGTGAATTTGTTCTGGTGAAGGAAGGCAGACGATGAGATGGATACAGAAACCTCCTCTTACATCTCCCCTCCACCCCACTTCTTTGTGCCAGATTTGGGATTAGTCACAGGATACCACAGATATTAATGACTCCTGTTAAAATGAATATTATGTGTCATCAAATCCCCTGTTGCATGATTTAATTTCCACACCCCTGAACATAATGGTGGAAAATAGAACTCCTGGACCTGTCAGAAAGCCTGTAAGTGGTGTTAAGTCCTGTCAAACGAACAAAAAGGAAGAAAATATTTTTCGCAGGGTCCATCATGGCGATAATGTTTCAGCTGACATTCTCCCTCCATACACCTGAGACAGGTGACTTTTGCGGTGAGAGGATTATCTGTTATGGAGTTTGAAGAGGTTCCTATTGTCTGAGGCCAGGAATATGAATAACCAAAGAGCTGGCGTTGCTGAAGGGGGAAGACATTGGCAGTGAGCTGACACGAAGACAAGATTAGCTCATCAAAATATATGAATTAGTAACACGGAGAGGACACTTTGGATGGTACTCTGTGGGGTCTTCATCACGGCCACCTTTGACCATGAAACACAGCTATTGGTGTGGTTATGAATAAGTGATTGGGTTTCTAAATTTGACTCAATAATTCAGAAGATAATTGGCCCAGCTTAATTGGCGGTGGAGCATAAAAGATTCAAGGTGCCTCTTAAGTGCAGCACATCAGGCGCCACTTATAATGATGACAGATGGCTGTTTGTTGGGTTGGGTGTCAGATGGGAAGGCTTTGTCATATTCACACTTCCCCTTGTTAGGAGACAGATCAGGTTTTTCCTCCCAGAGCGCTACATAGTTTCTCTTTTTCATACGCCAACTGTGGCTGTGGTGAATTATTGAGACACGGCGAGCGGATGAAGTGCCAACCAGCGGTCCTCTGTCAGCGCACACGTCAAATGTTTTGTTTGTGTTTCTTTGAACTAAATCATCTTAATGAAGTACTTCATGGAAAATGTCTCATGTTACAGGCCGAACTACGTGGTAAGATTTTTACAGTGAAATTTTAGGTTACACAAGGTTTCATCAGCTTTCATTTCAGGTGTCAGTTGTGTAAGAGAAAAGCTTAAATCTTAAAATAAATGTAGGAAGTAGGTAGAAAACAAAAGTGCTTCATATTAAAAAGAATAAATAACACAGCAGATGAAGTACTTCAGAGATTATTGCAGGTCATTTTTATTTCATTCCAGCTACTTAAATGTCTAAATGTTAACTTTCAAAAGTCTGTATTATTTTTATCTGTCCATGAAGGCCAAGCGTCAACCTCTGCGGCTGAAATTGAAGCCAACGTGAAAGTGCCAAAAACTACAGTTCCTCTAATGGCCACTTGAGGCTGGCTCCAGAAGCCAGTCAATCACTACAGACCTCCATGCTGAAACTTTACAGCAGAAATAAACATGTTTACAGGCTGGTACAAAAACCTGTTTTGGTCTCTATAGCTAATTTCAACATTCATCACAATTGTACTGAGGTAAATTTTTATTTAACTCATCCGATAAAATATTAATAAGGCTTAAAGTTATGTATAATTAGGGGTGGGGCTGCTTTGAGTGACAGGCTGTCTGCGAGGCGTTGCTACTCTCTATGACTCAGATCCACCCCTCACTCCTCTACAGCTCCACCCTCTCTTCTAAATATGGTCCTTAAAATCCAAGATGGTGACGGCCTAAAATACCAAACTGGAGGCTTCAAAATGGGAGTCCACAAACCAATGGATGATGTTACAGTGGCTACATCTATTACTTTAATACAGTCTATGGCCAAGAAAAACAGGGCAGAAACAGTTATGTGATTAGCTCTTACTTAACCGACTCCACCCTGTCTGATTTAACTCACAGTGATGTAAGAAAAAGTGTCATTGTGAAATAAAACAGTCAAAACCAAGGTGCACTGCATTGCCTTTTTTTTTTAAATTGAATGCCACTAGTAAAAAAAACAAACAAACAAAAAAAAAAAAACACTTGCTGTGTCTTTTTATTGTTGCCAAGCAACCACTCCATCACGTCCTTACACTAACCATGTGTAATCAATCTACCGTTTTTTATATATAATTTGTATCCAGTTCCCAAAATGTTCAGACAGAGGGTACTTGCTGTAGCGCTGGTTGAGGATGAGAAGCTGTCAGCAAATAGTTTGTTGGGCACAAGGAAACAGAGATCTGTGTGGGTACATGAGACCCTAAAAAAGAGGGTGGATCACATGAAGTACCACCAGTTGGTCCAGGAGCTTCACCTCCATGATGGCTGTTTCCAGGCATATTTAAGGATGACTCGAGGGCAGATTGATAACCTGCTGTCTATCTTGAGGCCATATAGCTCTGGGTATCCAGCAACCACTACCACCAGTTTCTCCTCTATTGTTTACCAACTGTAAACATGTTGTCGTGACCACCACAGAAGGCCCGCCCCTCAAATCATCGGATAAAATGGAAAAAAAGATGATGAAAAAGAGATGACATGGGGTACTTTTCCGCTCCGAGTTGAAGTTTTCTCAACTCGAGGAGTTCAGAGCGCTCCGGCAAAAACGCCAGGTGCCTAGAGCGCAAAACGCCAGGCACTTTGCAATGCAGAAACCGTGAGCCAAAAAGCTTCATTCTCCTTAAAAACTATCACAGAAAGCTGCCTCCAGCTGCTACAATGCTTTCTGTGTGATCAGGGCCTTAAACCTGCATTCTTACTAATGGCCAGCAGGGGGCGACTCTACTGTTAGCAAAAAGAAGTCTGACGTCTCGCTGCCATGGTGGTGTGCTCTGGTTCTCAGTCAGATCCAACCCTTATTCCTCCACATCTTCACCCTTGCATCCAAATATGGTCACTTATGCTTCCAAAATAACAAAAATGGTGACAGCCAAAATGCCAGACTAAAGGCGTCAAAACAGTAGTCCACAAACCAGTGGGTGACGTCACGGTGGCCATGTCCACTTCTTTTCTGCAGAATCTGGTCTGGTTCAAAGGAGTGGACTGATAGGCCAGTCTTGCCATTCCTGAGCTATAATGCCAGCCTGGCTAAACAGGTGTTGGCTATTTCAAAACAGTTTCGGTGTCTCTAGGTTAGGTCCTCAAACTGATTCTAATACAGAACGTCATTCCTAATATCACTTGTAGAATAATTATACATAATAAGTTACATCAGCAGCCATCCTAGTTTTAAATCATTGCAACAATAATCCTTTGGGCTCCGTACACTATTGGAAAAGTGCAGTGTTTTACCTACAGACAAAACTATAATTAAGTTCCTTACAAATATATTTATTTTTCCTAAACTTTTGCCCCACAAATTACCAACCCCCTCACAGAGAGCACCCACCAGCTCATTTTTACTCATTAGCTCCACATTAATAAAGAGGTTAATTAACATAAATGAGGCTGCGGTCAATTCTGAGCAGATCATTTTCAACTTTGCTATTTTCCATAAGTGTATAATCACTAATGATACATTTAGTATTGAAAACACACACCAAAAAGCTTGCTGATTTTCCCCTGAATCACACATGAAAACTCCACATTGTACCAGTTAGCCTTGCGTGTACACACACCTAATGTCTTCCTGTGTTCAGCGTTTTCTACATTTCCCGTCTCTAATTGCCTAATAATTTAAACACACTTAAGTTGGCTCATTAGCTGTGTATGAAGACTTAAGGGGGGGAAACACCTGTTCATTTACTTAATGAACTCCAAAAAACACTGCACTGTGTTCAAGGGCAAGAAAATAAACCGAGGTATAACATAGTGGCCTCAAGACGTACAGACCTTTAATGGAACTCCAGTAGTAAAAAGTAAATATCAGCATTTATGCTTTTGTTAATCTACCTGTAGAGACAGACTGGAGCTGCTTTCTGGGACTGTAAATCAAGTGTTTCCTCCCTTTGGCCTTCCACTGGAAAAATAATGAAGGGATTCATGAGGCCTGGGGCAAAAATAAGGAATAAAGTAAATATCCAAAAGTAACCATTTGGATTGTATTAATGATATTTCCGTGTGTGCGCACGCGAGTGAGTGAGAAGCAGAGCTGTTGAGGAAAATGACAATTTGTGCAAGTGAAGCAAAAGCTGACAAATTGAAAGGAGTGTTGCCGCGGGGCCTTAGAGCATGAGGAGTCTCTGCAAATACACATTTACAAACACATGAATTCAACCATGATCTCGTGAGGTGGAGCTTAACTCTGATCACCTACTGTGGTCGTCATGTGGCCAATCAGATGGTCTGTCTTTGCCCTTTGTTGTTAAGTAAGGCCGTATATTAATTAAATAATGGCTGTAATCTATTCTTGAAAGGTTGCATTAAAGCTGCTGTGATCAATATTTTTATATTGGCAATGGATCACAGGACTACTTACATGTGTAAGGGGTCACAGGTAGTGCCAAACCCAAAGAGAATTATCACCCGTTTCTGCAGTTCCCCTCAGCTCTACAGGGCTTTACGTTTTGGCTCAATGGTTTGGTATTACAGCCACAGATTTACTGCCCTTCGTCTCTGTCATCGCTCTCATAGCATCATTTTCAGCTGCAGTGGGCAGCAAAAAGCATAGCTCACTACCCACTCAGCACCAAACAGACGACAGATACAGTTAGCGACTGGTTGGTGAACATAGTGGAGCATTTAGCAGCTAAAGAGACGTTGGTGGAGACCAAAAACTGAGCAAATACGAAACTAGATATTTGACTTGAGTCGGGTTTACACTTTCGCATTGAATTTTGGCTGTACCTTTGGTTTAAGGCTCTGCATACCCCACGCCATAGGCTTATTTGCACCTCCCCTGAAATGTAACTACGCATCACAGTAACACAGACCCTTTTGTGAAAGCAAATCTTCTATTTAGTCTTATTTCACAGATAAAAAATAAAGTGTGAAGACAATAAAGCTCCAACAAAACAGCATTTGAAGTCCTGTGGACAGTTTATCTTGACTTCATACACATAGAGGAAAATGTAAAATGTCATCGGGTAATGCTAATAACGTTAACATGTTGTATATGTGGGTAAAACGTGTCTAGCAAAAGGCAGTTGTAAGTATGGCACTTAAGGCTTTATTTCTCCTTAGCTGACGGACTTACACAGTTGTACGGAATCCCTTAAAAGGTTTCCTTTTTTAAAGCAAAGCATTGACTCATTTACTGCGTTGAAAGAGATTTTACATGACTAAAAGTTTTCACGGAGATTGTTTGTTTGCTTTGACTCACATTTCTGATGCCTATTATAATCTATTGCCTGTTTCACAAAGTTGGCTTAAAGTAAGATAGTGAAAAAAATGACGGAGGAAAAGAGGACAAGAAAACCGTATTGGTCAGAGGAGGGAAAGATTAAACTTCTGGAGGAATGCAGTCACAGAAAGCAGGCTCTAAGCAGAGCCTACACTGTAGCCTACGCAAGCGGCCTGCACTGTTGTGAGCATTTATACTTGTGTGGTGGTTTGCTTGTGTCGCTCTGCAGTTACACCTTCAAAATGATGATTGGCGGTTGCAGTTGAAGTTTGATGTATTAAAAATAACTGTACAGATATGTCAGTTGCTACTGTTAGGGATTAAGATGCCATTCTCAAGCAGAAATATCACTTCAGTCTACCTGTACTGTTCTACTCTGAGTATTAGGTGTGCACATAGTGTAACAGTATAACTGAGAATGTTTTTCACACGGGACTCGTAGCTCTTGTCATCAATGATCGATGTGCCGACTTTAGGGTGGACTTGGCCCGTGCAGCGTCGCCCTTTGCCATCCTCACCAGCACCCTTTGCTCAAACCTCTCTGTGCTGGAAACCCAAGACCACAGGCCACAAAGGGCTCTGTAAAGCATCTCACCCTTCCCTCTCAGTATAGTAATTAACCTGCCTCTCACCTCCCTGTCCAGCAGCGTCCTCAGAACAGCCTGGCAATCACCAGACACTTCACACAACAGCCTGCACACGGGAACTTGACCCTCACGGGTCCCTTTCTTTTCTTTTTTTTTTCGTGACACTTTTCTCTGTGGCACTTCTCTTTCCAAATTATGGCGGCCTGCCATGCCTCGCACACACGCAATGTCATCACATTCTGTAATGACTCCATGTCTCGATTAAAACGGTTTGACAGACCACTGTGAATTAGTAGCTACTTGTAAGTGATTTCATATGTTATAATATGGGACAGAAAAAATGCTCTTGATGTGCAGCTCAAGCGGTTGAAGTCAGTAAATCACAGGCTCCACTCTGTCCATAGGCAATTTTCAAAGTAAGAAAACATTAAAGACTTATTAACTTTTAGTGGACTTTCAATGCGGGTCAAGAAATGGAAACAGACTAAACAGCCAATAAAAGCATGAGCCCATCTTTGGCATAAGTCATGACAAAAGCAGCCCTTAAATCAGATGTGAACAACTCTGCCTTGTTCCTAGAAACTCCACATCCAGCATGTATGGTGAAGCTTTGGGGCAGTCCAGCACCTTTATTTCCATCGATAATTTCCTCTCCATGGCTGATGACCTCCGAGCCCCCAGAACAGGCTGGTTTTGATTAACAGTGCTATGTACTATATAAGTGAGACCTGCAGGGTTTGTGACGCCGTGATGGATACTCTGAAAAAACTCACACCGTCCAGGTTTTCCACACTGCCCACATTGTGTTGGACAGAGAAAGGAATTCTAACGTCACCTTGCATTATATCAATGCTTTCGTGCTTCTCAATACTTTTTCCAGTATACAATTTTTGTTACTGGAAATCCAGCGAGAGAACATTGTCTGTTACCACCAAGAAATGACCCAGGCACTGTCTCAGCACATTTCTTTCAAACATTTCAAGAAAAATCCCTTGATTTAAACATTTTGGTGCTGCTCTGTATCGTGCCAGTCCCACATTTGACTATATATTGTTGTTGGCTGGACCAGCAGGGTGGTGTTGTGATTGGTGTCACGGTCCTTCAGCCAGAGGGCCTGGGCTCAATTCCCCTTGACAGCCAAAATCCACCCTGCTGAGGTGCCCTTCAGCAAGATATGGAATTCCTACCAGCTGCAGGGATGCAGATCTGAAGAGATGCAGTTCAGACCAACGTTAGCCCTGCATGGAAAAGAGGTAGCAGGGGTGAAGACATATGAGACTGAAACTTCAAAAATATGCATGGTCGTCCACATAAACAGAATATGGCTCAACTCTCAAGGTGCTACTTTGGCCAACCATATATGCACAACATGCAATCCTGGTAGTTGACTTTATAATGTCAATTCATTTGTTCTCAACCAATTATCTGAGACAGGGATGCAGGGGCAGCAGGCTGAGCAAGATATTTCAGATGTTGCTGGGTTTTCCCGCTCCTGGGATATTGCTAGGTGTTCCCAGGCCAAATGATATATATATATATAATCCCTCTAGCATGTTCTGGATCTGCCCCGGGGCCTCCTATCAGTTTGACGGACCTGTTAAACCTCTAAAGGGAGGCTCCCAGGAGGCATCCATTCTGATTCCCAAACCCCCTTAGTTGGCACCTTTCAATGCAAAGGAGCAGCAGCTCTACTCCAAGCTCCCTCTGGATGTCTGAGCTCCTTACTGTATCTCTAAAGCTGAGCCCAGCCACCTTCTTTTTCAGCTGCTCACTAACATGACCACAGGTAAAGGTTGGGACGTAAATGGATGGCTAAATCAAAAGCTTTGCTTTCATCACAATGGTCCGGTGCAATGCCGCACCACACCTCCCTCCATCTCAAGCTCCATTTAAACCTCACTCATAAACAATAGCAAGACATTTTAATGTGAGAGTCATATTTCTTGGAGTATTACAAACTGCTGTGCAGTGCAGTGTCCGATAAGTAGAGCTGGGTATCAGCACTTGATACCTTTAATATATCAACCGAAATGATCCAGTACCAATTAGTATCAAAACAATAACTGCGTTCGATCCTTTTTGCACCCAGATTTAGGAAAAAATGATTGTTTGTATGGTTTTGCTTGCAGCCAATCACCGCAATTATTCTTCGATTTAATGTGAAGTGTGATTGGTCCACTACCATAGCAGGTACAGGCCATACTGTACAGTGTAGTGTGGTGAAGTCAAGCACGGTATATCTGAAGGACTTAGCAGTTCAGCGTGCCAGTATGGGGACGTTCTGTCGGTATCATCCACAACTTTTGACAATGGAAACGCAAAAATAACCATTTAGTGTGTAATGAATTTAACTGAACTGGACTGGTTGGTGGAAATGATGCGTTAGTGACCAGTATATTTTTCAATGCATGGCTGTTTTCAGCCTGAATGTCCTCTTCTGCGAAGATCACACTTCAAGGTATCAGCATGATAACGTCCTTGCCCAACAGACCTGGAGCTTAGGGGATGAAAATGAGCGTTAGATTCCACAATTGCTCATTTTATCTTATTTAGTTGTGTCATAATGGAAAACAACTCACGCAGCATCTACGACACCTCACAGTGTCCTAACAGAAACACTAATGAGCCTCTCCAGGATTTCTGGATGTTGCAATCACAACAATTAATGCAAATTCAGCCAATCCCTGTGAATTTTGCATGACCTTGCAATTTTGTTCAATGACCACAACTTTACCACAAACATGACTATTTAAAACAACATTTAAATTTCATTGTAGAGCTGCATGCAGCATAGTGATTCACTCAGCACCTCATTATTCCACTCTCTCTCTGTTTATCATGACACTACTGCTGTGCCAGGGACAGAGTCACCAGCAGTGACAGGGATAACTGTTAGCAGCACACAGCTGACGTTACCCAGTGTTTATTAATGGATTTAATGACTGAGTCAAGCCATCTCTGTGTCAGCATGAGCAGCACCGGAACGCAAACATGACGCCTCCCTGCAGCTAACCCTGAGTGGTGCCTTGTCCTGCAGCACAGAGCGAATTCTAACATCTTTCATAGTGAGGACATTTATCATTTCAAAGGCACAACAACAATACTGGACACTGATTATTGTAGGCCTATTGAGTAACTGTTGGAGTTTCTTAATTTAACAATCTGTAAAGTGTCACAACGGCTATCAAGCTGTCAGAGGCGTAGTGTTGCTTTCGTCAACGAAATGTATGACTAAATATCGTCGTCAACGAACCTTTATCATGTGACGAAAACGAGACGAGACCCAACGTAAATGGTGGTCATGTGACGATAACTGTAATTAAATATATAATGCAATATTGTTGGCGAATAAAAACAAGACTAAAAGTGGTTTACAAAATAAAACCTCTGCTAAAATGTCTCTTCATTTTCGTTGACCAAAACGAGACGAGATGAAATAACATTATAATGTTTAGTCGCGTTATTATTATTTTGCAGTACTTCTGTTTCCTAGGCTGTGCGTCGCACTGCGCAGACGGATTACAGCCGTGACGATATACAGTACAACATCACTCGCTCTCATGTGATATTGCTTTTATACAACAGTTGAACAACAGCTTAAACAGCAATGCTGAGTAAGGAAATGTTAACAAAAGGTAATGAAATAAAAGTATGTTATGTAGCTCCGCGATCCCCCAGTCTGTTCCCAGGCAACGCAGTACACACGCCAAGAACTCACAAGCTACTTTGTATTTACATTGATCTGCAGCTGTGTAACTTGGTCCAGTTTGGCTGATGAAACGTTGGCAAACCTGGATGTTGGCACGGCCGGATTCAGCTTCCACTCTCCCTCATCCTCATCAGTACCTCATCAGATGATCATTGATAATTCCTGACCGTTATCGCTTAATTTTTGCTCCTGTCCAGTTTGTCGAGGTCGGGTGATGTTACACAAACATGCTCAGACTTCTAGTTGACTGAAACTTGACTAGACAAAAAAGAGTATGAACTTGACTAAAACTAATAAAAACTAAAATGACAGTTTAACACAAAGACTAGACTAAAACTAAAATTAAAACAGGCCCCCAAAAACAACACTACAGAGGCATACCAGGCTCTCCCTCAACTGACAGTGAAGCTGCAAGGTGCACGATGTCTCTCTCATCTGACGCTGAGGCTATCACAGGTGTGTGGAAGAGGCTTTCTGTGTAGGCCTAAGAAAGGCAGAGAGGCCCCAGAACGGAGCCATACCACCAAATATAGTACTGCAAATGGAAAAAAGTTTTCTTTGACTAAAGTGTTGCTGACTGAACTTTGGTTGTTGGTGCTGTAAAATGAAACAGTGAAGTTGATCACTGGCACCTTATCAGTCACCAGTGTATGTTCACACAGGTCATGATGGTCCACATGCTGATTGGTTGTACGCAGAGTTATACTTTGCCAAAAATAACTTTTGTGTGTCTGTTTTCTAAGAGTATCTGCTTCATCCATTAAATATTGAGCAAAAATCTCATCACCTTCAGCTTTTGGTGATTTTCATGTTCACTTCAGACAAATGTAGCGTTTCATTTATTGTTCTTTTTTGTGCCGTCCGTTGAAACCATGTCTAATCCCTTCAGGCTAACATGAGAAATGAATTGTCGTCAAGCTAAAAATAAAAGTAGTTTTTCTTGATTCATGAACAGTTGACATTGTGGAGGTTCACTGATGATATGTACCCTCTGTACACATCATGAAACACGCCATCTCCAAAGACACCTGGTGGAAAAATTAATATTTCTTTACCTTTTGTTCTTTGGAAAAAGACGGGATAGACGGAGACCACATATTTTTAACACATTTCAACAGAATCTTTCTTTCTGAGCGGTTGTCTCTTGAGAGAAATGAACACCTGAGGCAGTCACTCATGGATGTCAATAAACATGGACTTGTACTGTGTAACATGCCATCTTCACACACTATTGTTTCTCCACAGAGGCCTGTCTCATTTTTGAGGCTCCACACTGAATGAATTTTCCAGTCAAATATGAAGTGAAAGTTCCACTCTGTCGCACGTTAAATGGGACATAATTTGAGGTACGGATCAACATGGAATTAGCATACTTCCACAAATCCAGATGGGATATGCCCTCTGTAATTAGCAATAATGCTCAATTCATTTTGACTATGACCATTTTTTCTCCACAGAGGCACTTACTTAATCCCAGACCCATACTTTCCCACCTCAAAAAATGCCGCAGTGGAACGTCTACATCTATATTCACACGTTTCAGCGTCTCAAAGCACTGCAGTATCTCCTAAGTAATCTTTTGAAAAGCCTCAAAGTGTCATCTTTGGATAAATGCTATTTTCAGTGGGCTGTAATGAATAGCACTTAAAAATCTGAATGGCTCTCGTATCAGGTTTTGCATCCAAAGTAACAATGAGGGAGGAATCACAAAGAAAAAAGAGACAGAGAGGAGCGGAGTTGAGTAATGACCTTGTAATCGGCCTCCCTGCATATATTTTCACTGTATTATTAACTCTTTTATGTATATTTATCTTCCAACAGATGCGGTGAAGTAGTGACACCCAACTCTGGTCCCACCCGTCTCTTTGTTGAAGGATGGCACAGGCTGAATTCAGGTCCTGAGAAGAGGGTAAGTGTTGGATCATTCCTGTCATTTTTTACATGATATCACTGTGTCTTCTTCTAACAGAGCAGATCCTTTATCAAACACATGATCTATACAGGCGTGCAAGTCAGAGGACGTCTCAATTATCAGCTCTGAAGAGTTCATTAATCATCTGCTGGGTAGGAGTGAGACAGCCTCTGACATTTTATTATGATGTGTACACAACGTAGCATGTCTGCCCGTGTCACGATATCTCAGTGAGGCTGAGCTCAGACTGTAGAAGTTCAAACAATGAGGTTTTATCTGTCACGAGGAGAAATCTCACAGAACAATCCACAAAATTGGAAAATAATAGTGTATTACAGATGTCAGAACAGATTATCTCTCCAGTAGGAGCTCGGTTTAAAACACAACATGCTTCTATAAACTCACCAGCAGTTGCATGACTATTAAATGCTTAGTACAGTAAGGAAGATAAAACGCTGCAGGCAAAGAGGCAGGCTCTTAACTCTGACACACAGAATACCTCACCAAAAATCTGGCATTTGAGTATCAGATATTCAGCACCTGTGGGCTTGGATGTAGCTCTAAAAGTTTGCTCTTTCACAGATGACAGCAGACGTAGTAAACTTGCAACAGTCGGATTACAAAATGCATCAAAATGTCCTTCGAAACATAGAGTGTAATTTACTTTGCCGGTGTTGATGAGATTGTTCAGTAGTGGTGAGGGGAAAAAAATTCTTAGATGCGTGTGTATAAATTTAAATGCCTGCCTCTTGTCCATTGTCAGCTGGGATAGGTTCCAGCCCCCCGCAACCCCCAACAGGATGAGCGGTTACAGAAAATGAATGAATGAATGAATGAATTTGTCCTTTTCTAAGGAAAAGCCAACCAGCATAAAGAAACATTTATACAGAGACACAGATACCTAACACACCAAAACTGAATATTTGAGGAACTCCAATTTTTAACTGTACCAGTATTAGTATATGCACATCAAACAATAGTAACAATAACTGTAAAATAAGAAACCAAAGTAAATCAGTTTGTGCTTCTTTAACTCTCATTTTGACACAGTTTTCAACATGCCCAATACCAGTACCAGTGATATCCCACAGTTCTCCATACCCAATTCGATACCACAGCGAATTTATGAAAAAACAATTAAATTTAATAAAAAATGTATTATTAATCCCTTATGATCCACCTTGAATGCAAACTACTGGTCAATTTGGGTTTATGAGATTTTATGGCCGAGGACACATATATTAAAATATGTCCTTCAGTATATTAACATATTTCCCTTCCATTATTGTTGCTGTTCAACATTTGTACATGTAAGATGTGACAGATGGTTTTTGTAGTAGACTATTTGTCCCGACCCTTCTCCCTTTTGATTGGACAGCTGAGTAAAAAGTAACCGTGATGGGCACAGTGTTTCCTCCAGAGCTGAACATTTTTCCACTCTTGAAGACCAGAAGAAATGCCAAACCTGCAGCGCTCAGCGCAGAATAGACGCTTAGCGCCTTGTCACACTGCTTGCATTTGTAACATAGTGTAGATACGCTGGGATCCCACTGCAAAGAATTAACAAAATACACTTACCTCAGGAGAAAATTCCTTTCTTTTCAACGACTAGAGGCGGGGCTTCGCTTCAGCTGCACTTATCACCATCTTCCATGTGGTGTTGTTGTTCATCTGTGCTGTTAGACGTTGTTCTTGTTCAACGGCAGACTAGAACACCTGTAAAGGCCAAATCGTAGTTTCTGCGTTTGCGTGTTCGTAAGGGTCTGTTTTGTCTGTGTGACGTAAATGTTGTCATCCACTCATGTCCACGAGGGTCTGCACAGACCCTTGTCAGACATGCAGTCCATTTTTTGTGACAGTGCGGACTGTTTGCATAGCAATAGCGCTGACTGCATATGCTCCAATCTCTTGTTCCACAGTCCAGTTCAGAACACTGCAGCCAAACCAGCTACAGCTGCTGCTCCCGAGTTTAAGTCAGTTTTACCTTTATATCTGACAGACATTCACTCCAGACCCAGCAGCGGCTTCTTTGTTTAAGCTCTCCCGTTTACTGCTGGTGGCTGACATGGACCGTCACTTGTACTATGAATAGAACTGCGTGCGTGTCCACGTGACCACAGCTGTCTGCGGACGTTAAATGCAGAAAGTATATCTGAGCTTTAAGTGCAGAAGCAGAAGAGTTGCATCCCCAGTACCTATGGTACTGGAGAGAAACGAGTACCATCACGTTTTCTGACATTTGGCATCATCTTGGTTCCAAAGTATTGGTTCTCGTGACATCCCTAGTCGCCCATATACTTCAACAACATAATAGAATTCCTGAAATTCAGTTAGAGTTTCTGGTTTTGGTGTGCCACCCCAGGGTTTTCAGTGGCCCCATCTGAACACCCTTAAAACATTTGTGGGGACACCACTGAATCAAGACAGTGACAAACTTTTTAGTACAGCTCTCCAAGCCTGGAAGCAGTGAGTATATGATATGGTTACTTTTTTTCTTTAACTGGGGATCAAGGGTAATGAATCTGGTATTTTTAATAGAAGACTATAATTTCTTATCTCAACACACTGTCTTATTTTTGTGTCCTTTGTTATAGTGAAAGACTATCACATGCCCTGTGAAGAGGCTCTTGCTTTGTTATTGCTCTTTCATTGCCTCCCTCCCCTCTGCATCTAAAATCTGATACAAGAGCTTTTCAGTTTTAAGTGCTATTCATTACAGCCCACTGAAAATAGCACTCATCCGTGCCCTCTGAAGAGAGAAAGACTTTTCAGTTTTCTGTCCCCGTGCCTCTTTTTCAGAATCTGTGCTTTTACTGGCAGGTCTTCTCACCAGACCAGCGGACTATAAATATGACCCCTCTGAATGCCCACATCCTTGCCCCTAAAATAAATCATGTGCCTTTCAGTTGGAGCAGACACACGGCACCTACCAGGACAGTCCCGTCTGTCTACACAAGCTGCAAAGGAAAAGTTCTCAGATCACAATCTACCAACACACACACACACACACTTAGGGACACCCACAGACAACAGAGGAGAGTGATCCTCTGAAGTACCCTGGGAACGAAGCACTGCTGGCTCACCTCAGGGCTCAGAATAACTGGATGCCAGCTCTGGCCCAATGCAGGCTTTGCCTTGCCTGTCACTCCTCTCGCTGCTGGCTGGCCCAGTTTGCTGTAACAGAGAATAGGAGCCAGTGTGGGGACCAGGGGGACTGGAGCTCATCAGAGGGGTTGACTCAGTCCTGCCTACTCCCTCAACGCTGTGGGTCTGGCACTCTGCGCAGGTGGAAAACGGAAGAGGGTGAGTGGGTAATCACGAGGGTGTTGGCCCCATTCTGCCCACACAAAAAAAAGCACAACCCACAACTATGGGCCCTCTTACCAGCCTGTCGTGTGTGGTTTTTTGAGACTGTCATCACAGACATTCAGCAATGAGAAACACAGACGGGGAGGAAGAGGAAAGAGAATTCAAGAAAGCGGGACTTGTGCCCACTGAAGTCAAGTAAATATGGGCTGAAAGCTCAGAGAAGAGGCAAAGACCTTCAGAGGGAAGAAGTGTTTGGGTTTCATGGCGGACCAAAACTTATTCTGAGACTACAAAGTAGTGAGCAAATTTAATGTGTCAGCGTGGTTAACTAAATATGAACAAATATAGTTCGTCTGTTTACCTCTGCATCTTCGCTGGTATGTGTACCCAAATGGAGAGTGAGCAAACACCAAAACCGACTAACACACAAACCGACTCACACGGAGGAAACAGGTAGACAAATTCATTTTGACGCAAATCGCCCTTGACTTTTGCCAATCTGTCAAGAAGCCTCACCCTTCCCAGGCATTATCCGCACCGTGATATTCTTTCCTTCCGTCTTTAGAGGGACGTCAGTGTGATGAGCGTCTAAGCTGGAAACGGGCTGCAGTTGTTTTCTTTGCAAAAACACCTGTCTAAACAGCAGCAAAGCCAAGGGCAAGTCTCGCCTGTCAGCGTCGGTGACAGCTCTTGACAAAAATTCAGCTGAGACAATTCCTAAGACGTCCACTCAAGCGAAACAATGCACGTGTGCTGGAATGACCCCAGCTGGGCCGCCTCGCTCCTCTTTGAGTTTCAGTGTTGTTTGTAGGAGCTCTGCAGCAGACAGACGGCCAACAACACCTGGGAGAAGGTAAAATGCGAGACATTCCCGTAAAGATACAGTCTTTGTTTTGTTTGTCTCTGTGGTTTCAAATGCACTTAATCCTTCTGAATACACCGGCGGTTTCAGTGACATTGACTCAGCAAAATAATAAAAGAAAAACCCTCTTACAGTTGTGTGACAGCAACAAAAGGCCGGACTATTTAAGTGATTAATTAATACAGCTTACAACCATTTATAAAGCCGTTTGTATCATCTGTCCGGAGTGGATTTAGGGGCTGTTTCAGTGAAGATTTACTGAACAAAGACCAGGTGGCTCATTAGCTACCAGAGACTTAGCTTGGTTTGTATAGAGGGGGATCTCTGGGGTGGTCAAGTTTCAGTCCTTATGCTTAAATTTCAACACATGGATTCTTAATCTGCAATGCCCTCATCAGCTATAGTCCAGTTCCCATCATCTGCCGCTCATATGAGCACCTCCGGGGCCTGTTCCTCTTGGTTTGTGTTAGGGTGAAAAATTGCAATGAAACTAAGACTCGAATGTGGTAACAAGCTGACAAAAGCTGAGTGATGAGAAGGCCTGTGCACATTCACACAGCTCAGCTTTTGGTAAAACTATACTACTCAAACTAACTTCATTTACGGTTACGGGTCAACACATTAAATTTTAATACCATTAGGGACAAAATGGCCTGGAATTATTTATTATATCACATTTTATTACTTCCCAGCAGTATACAGTGGAGTGTTTTTGGGTGTATAATGTCTCCAGCGAACCCACAATGGCATAAAAACATTTATTTATAATCAGCTTTACTGCCTACAGCAAAAATATGTCAGACTTGTGTAAAGACTTTTTAATGTTTAAAATGCCCATTGTATTGGATTCAGTGGCATCTGGCGATGAGGTTGCAGATGAAACTTCCAACACATTCTCACTCTGACCTTGTCTCATATCAACGTTTGATCATGGACTTTCCACGTCCACATACCGTGTGAAAGGTACCCTGGGTGTGTTGTTGACGTTCTTGGACACCGTGTCAAGTTCTGCCTGTTACATGCATTGTCTTCTTTCAAAATACACTTCTGTTTTCACAGGAAATTTAACATTTACATACAGTTTCTTTCAAAATAAACGCACTACGTCGGTACAACACCGTGAATTTCCTTTTTTTTTTTTTTTTTTTTTCCCTTCAACAACAAAAACACGTGGTTAGGTTTAGGAAAAAGAACAGGGTTTGGCTTTATAATCTCATGGGACATGAACACCGCTCTCTCCGATGAAGGTCAATGTTTTTTGGACCCATCCACCACCCCTCCTGCCTGCCCCAGTTGGACTTTCGCTACTTTAACTTTCATCCTTGTCCCGCCGTGTTTCCCCCTGATGCCACAGAGCGCCATTAAACAGCAACTGGCAGCATATCATGCCAACGTTAAAGGACACATTTTTTGTTAGTTTCTGACGCCCCAAGTCACTGCCCAAGTGCTGGGTTTTGACGACTTCTGAAAGAGACCGTGCTCAAACTTCTCCCATGTGCCAAGCATGTAGGAGAACTACAGTGGTCGCCACAAAAGGCAAATGGCTCTATCTAGAGCCAGTGTTTGGTTTGTCCATTCTGGGCAACTGTAGAAACATGTGGGCTACTGTAGAAATGTGGTGGAACATGGCAGTCTCTGTGAAGAGGCTCCACTGCATTTGTTGATATCAACACCTCAGTCAAAGGCCTGGGTTGGCAACCTTTACAAGTAAAAGAGCCATTTTTGGCCAAAAAAAAAAGGAAAAATGTGTCTGTACCCACAAAACATACTATAAGCCTTATAATGTAAGTAAAACAGTCTATTAAGTATTTGCCTATTAACATTACTAATAGGTCTAAATGAGCATTCTTTGATATGTTTTACTACAAGGTGGCTCCTCTGCAGTGGCCTATTTATAATTATTTGGTACTTTAACTTTGCAGCATTAGCGGTGAATGCAAAAAAAAATCTGTCTATACACTATTAAATTCTCAGAGACGTTTCGTTTTTTGGATTTGGAATCCATAGCCAAGTTCAGAGAGGGAAACTTAAGACAAGGCACTACTGTTTAGGTTTTGCAAAAGTTCTAGGAAAAGGTGCCAGGTCGTAGAATTTGTAAATTAAAATGTAAAAAAAAAAAAAAAAAAGTTATTAATTTCCATACAATTTTTTGTGAAAGCCACAGGGAGCCACTGGAGTGGGGCTTAAGAGCCGCATATGACTCAGAAGCCACAGGTTACCTACCCCTGGTGTAAGGTAATGAAAACATGATTCTTATTTTCTGTTGCTTATACACTACAGAAAAAATACTCGTTATATTTAGTTCTTGCTAATATTTCCCCCTAAATCCTACACACTGAACCACTTATTTGAAGAAACAATTTTCAATGCTTTTTAAGACTTTTCAGCACCTGCAGATTCATATAAAGCAATTACATCACAAAAACATCACAAATTCTGTATTCATAGATGCACTACACAAAGAATTCCTGGTTTGCCATGTTCCATTTTTATTTAGAAACACAAAACTGCGTCACTGTTTATGTCAACTAAACATTCACTTTAACCTGTACATTCTTAATTTTTTAAAGCATACATTTTGTTTACATGTTCAGGATTTACAGGATGTGTTCTGATCATTTCTAATCCATGAAAGCAGCTTTGAAATGCAGCTTTTATTGTACAAATACATATTTTACACATATGGCGGACATTTCTGTCGGTGAACGACACATTAAAACATGCCAACACAAACCATCATGTAAAAACTACTGTGACAAAACTGGTTAAACGTACAATATCTCAGTTGTCTCTAAGAATACACATACTGACAAACAGGCTATTAAAATGAAGATCCTATGAGGCATTTCATGCGACATAGCCATTCTTCAATGCAAACTTCTGTTCTAGAACGGACAGCTGAATAAGGCTATGTAGAGACCTCTAATAAAATGTTGTATATTTCAGCTCAGCTCACGCTCAGCTCGACACTCGGGTACTTCCTGAGTCATATTTACCAACCTTCATCAACACTTTATCAACACAGCATCTGAGTTGCCATGAACAGGATGAACCCGGGAATGTTACACAGTGTGAAAATGTAAAGCTGTATGATCACAATGTAATGTGGACCCTGCACAAAACATCTGGAGAACAGAGATGCTATTTCATGATTTGGATATTATCTGAATAATAAAGAATATAAAATGTAAATATTGATTTAAGATTGTAAATTTATATTTTCCTATGTAAAATAACACAGTACACAGTTGACGTCACAGCACTGCTGGTGCAAGCCCCTAATTGGCAAATTGAAAACAGATTCATTTCAGTCCACTACAGCTTTTTTTAATGCCTATCTGTTCAACTGAGGAGCACCACAGACGCATAAAAGAGCATTTGGTTTCAACTCCCTGTTTAAGTCTTACAACAAATTCACTTTGCAGAGGTGGATCTGACAGGTGTTGATGGTCCTTACAAATACACTGCAGCATATCTACTTATTTAAATGTCTCTAATATCACGGACAGAGGAAAATATACTGATATATAAAAATATTCCAATTATTGATTTCAGTTTTAAACATCCAGCCTCATTCTAATACGTAAAAGTCTTATTTTTATATTTTTTAAGGTGAATCATAGAAATAACATGATAGCTGCGTGTAAACTTGGAAAAAAAAAAAATAACGGAGTTCCCGCTTCCTTTTTGGTAAACCACCAAAGAAATCATTCTTGCTAAATATCCGAACTACAGGCCAAGGCCTCGAAAACCACACGGTCTGTTCTTCATCTCACCCGTGCGACTCACACACAGAAATACAGAGAACACACTCTAACACATTTCATCCAGTCACCCCACAAACCCAAGAAGAGGAATACTGACCGAAGGCAATTTTACATCTTGAAGAGTGACACTGTGTGTGTGTGTGTGTGCGTGTGTGTGCGTGTCTGTGTGTTTGCTGGAGAGAGGGTCACTGCAACACACACATGGAGCTGCGAGGGGGGTTGACTGTCCTGGCCACGGTGTCCTGACTGTAGTTCACGATGTCTGCCTTCACCACACGCTGAAATGATGCAAAGACAGATAAACACACACAAAGTTAATAAGCTAAGAGTCAAAGCATCACAATGTTAAATTTTAAACAAGTTATTTAAAAAGAAAAAGATCTAGTAACATCCCTTGAGGTTACCGATAAAATTGTGTCCACCACATTAAACAGCTTTACAAAGACTTGCAGTGAAATAAACACTGCAATTTAAAAAAACTGACTTTATGACAGGAATAGTTCAGGTAAAGACATAATGTGAAATACATGTCTTCACTTTATAGCCAACAGTTAGACGAGAGGATCGATGCCACTCCCGTGTCTGTACAATAAATATGAAGCTACAGCTGTTGCCGGTTAGCTTAGCTTAGCACAAATACTGGAAACGATGGAAACGGCTAACCCTTTTTAAGGGGTTTTTAACTTCCAGGCTATTTAATAATAATAATAATAATAATAATAATAATTATAATAAATTTTATTTGAAGGTGCCTTTCTTGGCACTCAAGGACACCGTACAGATACACAAAATGACATTAAAAAAATAAATAAATCTTGGCCAGTGACCTGTCACTATCATGAGGTTGCAGGGTAACTAAAGCCCCTTTCCCACTGCACAAAAAATCCCCACTAACACCCGCTAACATCTGGCTTTTGTATGTAATGGGAAAGGTTTCATTGGCCTGGGTCAAATGAGTCTGCTGCAGTCACAGGTATTTATCGGCTCTGGCTCTGATCGGCAGTGATGGAAATACAACACCCACATAAACGGTGTAATTTAAGCCCCTTTACTGATGCGATTTAATGACATGCCACCACAAAATACCGCCCGTCTCTGCACCCCAGCACTTGAACATCGATCCAAATTAATCGGCACTGAGTTTGAAAAGTGGACTAAATAAGTAAGAGATATATTTAAAAAAAAAAGAAACCACTGTGACATTTTCATTGGCCACCATGCTGCTTTCTACTGTTTACTAACCTGTTTTCCAGCGCATCATGATGGAAAATAGGTTAGTTAAAAATTAGAAAGCCGCATAGAGGACCATGACACACCAGTCAAAAAAGAGAAAGGCAGGCTTGTCTGCTGCAGAGCCATGTACACAGCTCTAGGTCTGCAAGCAATGTGGAAGGAGTCTATCACTTATTTTTAGCAGGTTTTCTCATGTTTAAAAATCGTGCTAATTTTGGTGGACAAAGGGTATGACAAAGACTTCAGGACTTCTAGCTGTAGCTTCAAGTGAAGGTGCACAGACATGAGAGTGACATCGACCTTCTCATCCAACTCATGGCAATAAAGCAGATAAACAAACTATTCCTGTAACATTTCACATGGCTCAAAATCCATAGTCAGAATATTTGTGTACCCCCAGCCAGTCAGGAGGCTTCTCTGTTATCATCATGAAGACTTTTCTCACTACATCACTGTCAAACAATTTAGAAAAACACACAAAAGTTAGATTTCTAAGACAGTTTAGCAAAATACTGTCAACTCTATGATAACACAACATAACAGAGGAGGTGTGATTAGGGTCTATTAGTCTGACGGGTTTCTTTACTTCTTCTAGAACTCTAATCTGAACCACAGGCACCAAATACATCCACCATGACTGCAATATTTACTACAACTACAAGGCAACTGTTGCCCTCTAAGACCTACTGAAATATACCAGTGTAAACTGTGGAGACATACTTCCAACTATTGAACAGAACATATTTTGCTTTGCTGGTTGTTGTCTTGTCTAATTGGGCCTTCATCCTGAGGGTAGTCCACGAGCTCAGCCTTCACAATCCTCTGAGCACGTTCAACACGTCAGAGCAGTGGAGAGATGGAGGAAAGCAAAAGGACAACAGAAAAGACAAGGACAGAGACATGGGGTGAGAGTGAGAAGAATGGAGACCAAAGCCAAGTAGACAGAGGACAATGAACAGCAGAGGAGAAATGAAGTGAGAAATGAACAAGAACTGTGAGACATAAACAAAAAAAGAATTACACTATGAAAAGTGACATCAGTGTGCAGCGACAGAAATCAAAGCTGAGCCAACAATGTAAAAGTGAAATAACCTTTAAAACCAGAATAACTTACTTGACTTTTCTAATTGGAAATTAAACCATGACCCAAAAATCTTACATTGATCTTGAGAAAATAAAAGGTATAAACCGCAAAACTCACCTCTGACAAGCAGAATCCAGAAACTGTTTGCCATTTTTGCTTTATATATATTTTAAAAGATTATTAGATTGTCAAAATTGTTGTCATTTTATGTTAATCAACTAATCTTTTTGGCACTACAGTAAATTGTCGACATTACATAGTATGGCTTGTAGTGTGGCTTTCCTGTTATGAGCCATGAAGAAATGATCATTGGTAGAGGATAAATTTAGGTGTAGCTAGGCCTTAAAGTTACTTAACTTAAAGGTTATGCCTGGTGTAAATCCAACACTCATTTCTCATTAGTACAGAGTTCTAATTTTATGATTGGGATATAAACCAAGCTGTATTTGTTCCTCTGACCGATGTGTGATGTCTATCTGTGTGTTCCAATACCCATGCTACCATACTGTATAGCATGCCAGAAAAAGATTTAGTATGTCCCAATACATAGTATGTCAAATGCAGTATGCAAAAAATACCAGAATGTTACTACTACATCCAGTCCGATTTTGCAGTATGCAAGCCGGCATGCTTTTCTGGCTATTCTGACCCACAGTCTACTGCACTGCAGATGATGCAACATATCGACAGAAGTCCCCATGACGGATGACAGCGCATTCAAGTAACATTCAGTCGAATAGTAATAATGGGAATAGTGATTGTTAAAGTGAACAAAATAATCATAAATATCACACACAACAAAAAGACATAACTATGGAAATAACAACCACAGAGAACTACAGATGTAAATTCACTGTCACAAATATAATATGTTGCCGTCTACAATCTGTGCAGTTCTAACTTTAAAATTAAACTACACACATTGCAAAGTGACAACAGCAGATCTCTCCGGGTTGATCTCCATCTCTGGCGTTAAATGGTGTTTCTTTTTTATCTCCAAAGTAATGGATATAAAAGCAAGAGAATCAAAGTTCAGGGTGTAACATTATGAGAAAGTAGTATGTCCCAACTGTGTGCATACTACATGCAACAGTGCATACTTTTTAAGGGCAGCTGCAGTACCTACTAAAAGTGAAAAGAAAAAGTATGTGATTCGGAATGCACCCTATTTTATTAAAATCTTGACACCTTGTGGAGCATTTTGAAACTCTACGTGTCAGCTGTTGAATTTTAGGAATACATAAGCCGGGCCTTCAAGTTCAAACTAGCCTAGATTTGGTCTTAACGTTCAACAGGGGGTTCAACAAGCTGTTGGACCCCATCACCAGTGAAGAACAGACCACATGGCTGAGCAGCAGGCCCTGGTTGGCTGTCTGATTAACGAGCTGCCGAAGCCCGGTGTCGGAGTCAGTGAGTGATCCGTGGCCTTGCTATCTGATCCACCAGACAGAGGACCATGACGGAGAGGGCTGCCAGGCAGATATAATACTGTCAGGGGTCGTGACCCTCGTGTTCAGCTCTCTGAAGCTGACAGCTGATAATGAGGCCTCGCCGGCCCCACGGCTAGACCCAGAGCCGTGACCTGCTCAGAGCCTCACCTCTGTATCCACGACATAAACTCACTGTGTCATTCCTTCACATCGCCAACAATAACGTTATGTATTTTAATGTCTTTTAAGAATGTGTTCTTTTTTTTCTGCATGGGAAAACTGATTACGTAGAATTTATTTCTGTAAATGGAACTGTAACTGAAACGATTGGACAGAAATTCAGTTTAATGCCAAACATTCCACAGTTTCTACTTCCTACATGTGAAGATTTTGCTCCATTTTACACTGAATATCTATGAGTTTTGGACTGTTGCTCATACATCACCATGGTCTCTGGGAATTTGTGATCAGCATTCCTTTTTTTTAAAATACTATTTTCTGACATTTCACCACCAAAACGACTAATTAACTGATAAAATAATTGTTGGATTGAACGACAATGTAATACTTGGTTGCAGCCGTAGACCAAACCAGCAGTCATTCAGTGAGTACTGATTCAGCAAGTTCTCAGAGTTTGCAAACAAAATTACTGTCCTTGATTAAGAGCCAGACAGTCCTTATGTTTTAGAGTCCTTGGAACTTCAACTTTTTTGGGGGGGTAACTAAAATATATTGATGAGGGTCTCTACCACTGTCATGAAAATTAAATAGTGCCAGCTAATCACATTTTACCAGTGTGTAGGCATATCCATTAGGAGTGAGAATTGGGAGTCCCAAGTCTAGATGGGCAAGTCTCGAGTCAAAACCCAAGTCCTAAACTTTAAGTTTCAAGTCCTAAACGAGTCATAATCCACTCTTCACCAAGTGTAATGCCATTTTAACAACATAGTGTTAATATATTTAGTTTAAAAAGATCATGACTGCTTTTTAAAATTTGTAATTATTTGTTAAAACAAATTTGTTAGAAATGGTTGCGTCAAGACTTTTTTGATTTTGTCAAGATAGGTCAAAGGTCTTCAAATTCAGACATGAGTCTGACTCGAGTCCAAATCATATCAAACAAGTCCACACCTCTTGTACGAGTCCATTAGAAACTGTTCCCGTGTTTTTCTTCCTTATTCTGCTTTGAGCTCTGGCCACTATAATGAGATCATTACCTCACTGTTACAATTATGTCCTTATTCTTGAAACATCACAAGAATCAGAAGTTTATATATATGCATATAGCGCTTTAAAAAAACACTCCAGAAGTCATGTTTTGTTTGTTTCTGTCAACTTGTCAGCCTTTTTGGTTCGAGCCCTCAGCCTGCTTGTTAAGCCTGGATTAAAGCACTTTGCTTTATTGACAGAGCTATCACAGGGAGGGCAGGAAGAGGAAAGTAGATTGACAGCTCCATTAGTCGATGGTCATTTTCAGTTAGTCAGCAGCGGTGTTGGTGATGGGAGAGGGGCTTGAGAATTTGGCCAGTCCTTTCCTGACATGCTCTCCCTTCACTGAGGGTCCTGACCTCTCTGTAGCCTCCAGGCTCATCAACCACTACCCAGCCAGTGTGGCTCCAACCGGTCATATCAGACCCAGGATTAATGCTTCTGTGGGAGGTGACCTTGTAAATCCTACAGCTGCCACCACTGGGCACCTCGGTCTGGCTGGCAAGCTGAGACCCTGTTTTAGCACCAAAACGGTGGGAGATAAACCAAATAAATCAGACAGCCACTCCTAACCTCCTCACCCCTACGACGGCCTACTTTTAACCTCAGACTTCACGCGTTAATGTGCTCAATGTGGGTCTATTTACAGATGGCCAGTGTCAGTGGCAGGTAGAACATCACAGGAGGCAGATGTAACAAACTCATGTTTACACAACAAAAGGTCCTTTACAGTGTGTGGTGACCTCCATTGACCTCACACACTCACTGTGACCTCCCTTAAGTTCAGGCATTGCATTACACGTAATGTTAGGAGAGAGGAAGCAGAACCAAATCACCAGCTACTTTCACTATTTTACCAATCAGCTATACATTTAAAGGAATACTCAACCCACAAAATAACTATTTGTACATCAATTACTCGCCCGCGTTACATTGAATTTGTAAAGAAAACTTCATTTTCCTTACACGTCTCCATGATGAACAAAGAATCCAAAACCAGAGAATATTCTTGATGAATTGGAGTAAAAAGGGGACGTAGTTATTAACTTCCGTTTACGAACTCTCACACAACTCATGCAGTATAATCCAAGTCTCATTAGCCAGTCGTACGTTCAGTACTATTAAAAACACTTACACATACAAGTAGGTCACCTGGGCAAACGTGGAAGTACTGAGTATCACAGTCCTGCATTGGGCTTGGTACCCAGAGATACCCGGCAGGTGATTGCATTTTGTCTTAATTGTATTTTTTGGTAAAGTTCTGGTTGAAAAAACAACATTTGGTTTGGATTGGGGTTGCTGGATGATAAATTTCTTAAAATAAAATGAGAAGAAGAAGAAGAAGAAGAAGAAGAAGAAGAAGATTTAATGTTCTGATGTTTTAATCCTCTGACTGCTGACTTTGTGTGCTGGATCTGTCTTCTGTGACAGCTGGAATATGAAAGCTGCTTCAATCAGGTACATTACTGACAGACACATTAACTGTGGAGATGTGCTGCTCAATATCATGAGAATAAGCAAAAAATATCTTAGTTTCACATGTATGAAATGTCCCTAAATGATCACTTTAAACATGCTGCCTAACATAATTATTTCAACATTGCATGGTTATTATGAGGTTTGCGGTCTTGGGTCAGGCCGTGGATCTTGGGTTGGCCAGGTTGGGTTGTAGAACGAATTGGTGCGCCGGTGTGGTGTTGCATGCCACGGTTGTGGTTTTGGAGCAGATATTGAAAATCAGACCAGTGGTTTTGGAGCAGATATTGAAAATCAGACCAGTGCAGGACTTTGAAGAGCATTGAGTTGAGATTGAGATAAATGAGTTGTGTCAGAGTTTGTATATGGATGTTTCGATATAACTTTGCTGTTAAACGTGGCTCCATATGACTTCAACTCATCAAGAATTTTCTCAGTTTTTGGATTCTTCATTCACTGTGGAGGCATGTGTGGTAAAACAAAGCTTTCTTCACGAATTCAATGCAACACAGGTTGAGTAATTGATATGAAAATGGTCATTTTGTGGATAAAGTATCTCTGAACAGTGACTGGTTAAGTGCAAAGCTGAGAAAAAAGTGTATAGTTTCTATCCTAGTTAGGAGCAAATAAACCATTTAAAATGTGGCTTGAGAGGCAGCTGCATAGAAATTTTGATGACATCTGAGAGAGTCGTTGATGCCCTTATGGCTCACCTGGGACTGCTCTATTTCTGCTTTGTTTAGCTTTACACCAAGAATCTCAGCAGCCACTCTCTGGAAACAAAGGTACACCTGGAGAAAGAGATGACAAGAAAACCAGGACAAGTTGAGTTATCAAAGTCACACATTTTAATTGTGACTCAATGAATCAGCTGGTACTAACCGAGTCCCCCGTCTTGGCTGATACGAACTGACTGATGAGGCTGTTCTCTTGGCAGAAACGCTGGTGTTTGTCAGCTTTCACTGTCCTCATGTGCTCCAGGTCGACTGTGGACGAAACACAGCGTGACGTGAGAAAACTTACGAAAGATAGATAGATTTATAAAGTGGTTATACAGCACTCTCGCAGGGTTAACTGTCACGTATCTGAACATAAACAGAAAAGATAACTGTTTACACTTGAGTTAAGATGGAGGGGGATCTGCCTAGTGTAAAATAATAGGCATGTGAATACAAAGCATAATTCAGTTGTTATGTTGCTTTCAAACCCAGCTGCTGGTTTTATTTTTTAATTTATGGAGAGAGTCATTTTAGGGGGTTCGAGAGTAGAAATGATCAATTCAGTGGCCCCGAGCGTTCATTCCCAGCTGGTACTAAAGCTTGATGTGACACATTCCTCAGTGTAAGCCTAGTACAGTTGGACCCCGAAGCCATGAACCTCTGTTTGACCTGAAACAGACAAACCAGCCCAGCTGTGGAGAACTGCTTAAGAAACAATGCGTGGATGACCGAAGTCTTCAGGCTACACTCGCAGTGAGAGCCTAGATGGAGAAAACAGTTTGACTTATGAGTGTGCCGGCCTCTTAAGGTGGGCACGCAGGCCCAAGAACTGGAACTGTCACCTTCATGCTGATTTACTGTGAGCACACAATGACAGCACCTTCCTTTTTAGCTATTGTGATGTGCATTCGACTCCTGTGCAGTGATACCGGGCGCTTTGCTTCTCTCCTTCCTCACTATGGGGTCATGCTAGGGTCGATGAGGAAGGTCACCCGGGGGTCTTGCCGCTGAAAGCAATAGCTTCGCTCTTTATTTCTGGCTTTGTGCGGAAAGGCGGCCACGCCCGGTATCTGGTGCATGCGTGTCTATGGTAGCTGGAGGAGGTCAGGCTACTGTACGGTGTTGCATTTCTCTCGTCCCCCCGAGTTTTACTCTTTGTGTGAGGTTTCATTGAAGTTGTCAAGGATTTACCCCGTTCTCATGCCCCTTAGTGTGTGTGTGTGTGTGTGTGTGTGTGTGTGTGTGTGTGTGTGTGAGGGAGGGAGGGAGGGAGGGAGGGAGGATAAAGTCAGAAGCTGAGAAAGAGAGAGACAGATACATAACAAGGAAGAAATGTAAACAGTGCGCTAATCCTGTATTATTAATATCTCAGTAAGTCATATGACCCAATCCAAAGTTAAAGGCCAATCCACAGCGATGAACAAAAAATACATTGGGAAAGAATCATTTTAGACTAGAACGAATATGACCATCATCATATCATCATACGTGACATATAAACACAAACCTTTCTGGGCACGGGCAGACACTTTTACAACTACTCAGTGTCCAGGGCAGACTGTCATGTCTCGGCCTGTACATAAACATGGCTGTCTCATAGGCGTCAGCAGGTTATTAATTCCAGTCATTAACAGCAGAGGTACCCAGCATGCTACTAGAAGTAAACACTGCTAATCCTTTGGATCCTGCACACTTGGGAAAGGTTATCAATCATGTGTCACGGTCAGATTAGCCAACATTAACATAGTGGCTCAGGAGCTGAGGAAGGCACGTTACTGTACGTTAAAAAGGTGTACGAGTGAGTGCGGTTTCTGAATCTTGCCTGTGGGTATGTGCATCAAAGGGAAAGGAAATATAGAACATTTAAAAAACTGCAATAAAACTAGAAGAGGCAGAAGGCAGGCAATCTGAGGCAGATTTATTTTAGTTTACGCAGCAAACTGCAGGTGCAAACTTTGTAAACTAGTTAACAGTGTTAATGTCAATTGTTTGCAGGTGAGATGTCGCATGACAGTTGCAGTTTAAGTTGAAATACTAAAAGCAGTTTAAGTGTCAGTTGAAGCTGAAGCTCTGACAGAGTTTAAGGTGTCTGTTGAGTGTAATTTCTAAAAGGATCTAAAATTTTAGTTTAAGGTTAAACGGGATATGTTGCCAATTTTGAACCAGCTTTGTATCATAACAGTGTGAATAGGATGTGTAAATGAACTGTGATAAACGTCTCTGCATCTGACCTGTGCCTAGATCTCTCTGCTCATGTCTTAGCTCAAATATGCGAAAAGCATCACCTGGTGGATTTTTGCTGGCTCTGGGGCTGTTGCTCGAACTACAGGTTGTACTTCTGTATTATCGTGTGGGCGCCACCATGGACACAAAGAGTATGGAAGCAGATCAATAGAGAAAGGCCTGCCTTTTTCTCTCAAACTTAGATCAAACAGTAAAACTAAGCAGTAAGATCAAATATAAACCAATATTCTGTTACCGTATTGCCTATTTCTCACCTAAATGTCATCAGAAACATTTTAGTGCTCTGTTTAGCTGTGATAGGAGAATTTGTGACCAGGAAGTATGCTGTTTCTTGTATTGTAAAAATTATGATGAAAGATGAGGTCAAACAGTGAAACTAAAGCTGAAAATACTCCGGCGCCGCTGTGGCGCATCACATTGCAGCTCGTTAACAAACAACCACACAAAGGTATTACCACTTTTACTTCAAGATCTGTACTTCTTCCACCTCTGCATTAGCTTAAAATCATGTGTGGAGCCTCTTATTACACTTGATTTCTCAGCTGAAGAGCTGATCTCCAGAGCTATGACTTTTTTTTTTTTTTTTAAGATTATTTTTGTGGGCTTTTTGCCTTTAATGGACAGAACAGTGTGTGAAATGGGGAGACAAAGAGAAAGTGGGGACTGACATGCAGCAAAGGGTCGCGGGCCGGACTTGAGCCCGCGGCCGCTGCGGTGAGGCAATGCCTCTGTACATGGGGTGCCAGCACTATCCACTACGCTGCTGATGCCCCTGCAATATCTCACAAGAAGTCTCTCATCATCAAGTCTTTGTCACACATGAGACAGTTCACTTTATGCATCCATAGGGAGGAGAGGAGTTGAGCTGCCACAGAAGCACTGAAAAAGAGATGCTATAGGAGCTGGTATATACAAGCAGAGAGAGAGCAGGGAAAAATGGATTTAATTCCGGGGGCTGCAAGGTTGGAAATAGGACAGTGGCGTTAAGTACCACTGGGTGGTGTTTCAAGGAGCACCGGTGTGGGGTTGTACATTGAAAATAATAGGGCTGTATTTTTTGATGCACTGCGTTTGCCACTGGTGTGTTTTGGCTTTAAGCAGTGCTGATAGAACATGAACCAAGATTCTGTTACTGCATTGCCAATGCATCTCCTAAAATGTTTTCAGAAACATATTTTAGCAAACTGTTTATTTGTATTTGAGATCATTTGTCACCAGTTGGCCCCCATATTGTTTCCTGTCTCAAAATGGATAAGCTTGCAATCCATCATCCACCAGCAGTTGTATATTGGTCTGGTGCAGCGCAGTACTTTTTCGTAGTTGTAGGTTTTCTACCTCTTGAGCAAAAGCAAATGCCACTGTCAGAAGTATTTGCCTCTTTCTACTGTATAGACAGCACAGTTTTATGAAAAGTGTAAGACATTGAGTTGAAATGTCAGTTGAAGTGTAAATGATGACTGCATTTTTGTTAGTTAATTTCATTAGATTTAAGTTAAAGTTGCCCCACAGATAGTTTCAGTGTGTGCTGTGTAGATTACTTTCAGTTGCTATGTAAGCAGTGACAGCAGTTGAACTGTCAGTTGAAGAGTAAAAGTTAAATGAAGTGTCAGTTGATGTGTAGCGGCTGCAGGTGGATACAAGCGTGTTAAGTGTTACCCAGATGTCATGGAACTACAGATATTCAAATTTAAGGTTAAAGTGCTCAGAAAAAAAAATCTACAATCCCATGACAACTAGGACAACTTAAAGACCAGATGATATGAACAAAAGCCCCACAAAAACTAATAAATGGACCTTGTGGTGAGGTTTCTTTGCAAACATTTATTCTACTGAATAGATATTTTAATATGCATAGAAAGACAACCCTCATTTTTGCATGTTCTTGATAGAGTTCATGATTTGTGAACAAGTAGCTCCTTTCAGTCACAAACTGATACTGTAGGTGGGCCCACATTCTCACACAAAAGAATTTTTGCAGCATGTGGCATCTGTCTGTGTAAACTGAATACAAGACTAATCCCACAGTTTTAGTGTTTTGCTCCATTTTTCTTCCTAATGTACCCATTTCTACTTATCAGGTCAAAACAATCTTCCTCCGATGATCTGGTTTCCCTCTGTTTCTGTCAAACTGTACATCAGCTTAACAACCCCAAGGAAGTGACTGCAAACACGAAATAAACTGTTTAGGCCTCCGAGCGCATAGAGATAGCAGAGGGGATCATCACTCGTCAAGAGCGATGGCCCTCCCTCGCTCTGGTCACCATCAGTGTTTATTTAAAAGGTCTGCCTGTCATTGCGGTGAATTACAAGACAACAGTCGGAGATTAATATCTGGCGGATAAATTAGGCTTTTACCGTAAATAACTGGTTTGTTATTGCGGTGACCTATTACATAAATGGGAACTCAACCAAATGAGAAGAAAATATGGATGTTCCTCTCCGCAAGTTAGTGTCTGTGGGGATGTCAGCTTAGCTCCTTCATGGAAAGAATCCACTCACTGGCAGACCAGATTATCCTGAAACCAGACAGACTTGGAGGGAGTCACTTAAAACTTGAAATTAGTAAGGAGGTTGGATTTTAGATAGATGAATCTGCCCAGAGCAGGCTTTTAAACCAACACTGTTGCTGCATCACCTTCTCAAAAAAGGAGATGTGCACCAACTGCCAATGACTGACAATAAATAACCATGTAGCAACATCATTATTGGACTGAGTGACTTAAAATGAGACTATGAGTACATTTAGATGTGCTCGAGTATCCTGGTTATGATCAGGTTTTTGGAGTATCCTAGTTATCTGCTGCACATCTAAACATCATATCCTGATTTCAGGAAGGAGGATAAAGTATTAGTTAACTCAATTAATTGTATGTAGTAGGGCATTAACAGAAAAGTTGATTTGTCGACATGTCGACGTCAGTGGCAGTCAACAAGTCGTGTGTTTTTTCCCTCTCTCTGTGTATGCTTGTGTACAGAATGCAATCGCTGCCTCTGATTGGAGTGACAGACACACATCACATGTGTGGAGATACTTCACTTTCCTCCGCCGTGTCAATATGATGACGTCATCAAATGACTTGTCGACTGGACTTAGACTTTATTGACGGATCAGTCGACCTGAAAAAAATCAAAGTCGTTAATGCCCTAGTATGTAGTAGCCTATTCACCTCCCTAGGCTCCCTTTGGTCGCAGAAATGGTGTTAAGGAGAGCAGGGTGCCCAAAAATAAAAGCATTTCAGTAAAAGCAGTCTTTGACGGTGGCTGAGTGTAAGACAGCAAAAAGTGTATGAAAAACTTTCTGAAAATTCCTGTGCAGTATTATCCAGGTGTCTTGTGTCTGTTTGTGGATTAATGGAAATTTCAACACAACTATTTTCAACTGTTGCTAAAAGGTAAAAGAAAGGATAATCCCAAAATGCTTTGTTTAGCAATAATTTAACAAAAATAGACATTTTGGGGGCGCTTTCCTTCGTTTGGTCATTATCAAAGTATTTTCTGCAATAATCCAAAACCCAATGGAATAATCTTTTTGTCAACGGAACCAGGCTGATGCTAACCTCCATGTCGACCTATTATAGTCATCCCTCTATGGCGGCTAAAGTAAGCTTATATTAGCAAACTTCAGCTATGTAACTGGTATGACTGAGTCAGACCAGCTCAGTGGCCTAGTGATAGAGTGTCCGCCCTGAGACTGGGAGGTCGTGGGTTCGATCCCCGACCAAAGACTATAAAAATGGGACCCATTGCCTCCCTACTTGGCACTCAGTATCAGGGGTTGGAACTGGGGGGTTAGATCACCACATGATTCCTGAGCGCGGCACCGCTGCTGCTCACCGCTCACTCGGGATGGCTCAAATGCGAAGAACAAATTTCACACACTCAGCTGTGTGACAATCAGTGGAACTTTACTTTACCCTTTACTGACTTTATGTTTTATCCCATTATTCTCACTTGAGTTTGCTTTCAGTGGGGCAAAGTAACAGACCTGCTTCTTTACATTTGTTTAACAACTGTCACTGTGGCCACAAGTGACAATTACTGGATATTGCTAATGCTAACACATAGCATAACAGTAGCATGAGGAGAGAAAATAATAAAGTGTTTGTTATAGAGCAGTATCAAATCAATGTTTATTGACATAAGCTAACATTGGCCACCATAAGCTACTGGTTTTATTAATGAATACCATTTTTCATTCCAAGACTTGTGTTATTTCCTCCTTTAAAAGTCTTGCACTCTCACTTTAAGGGGGAGAATTCACACAGAACCTAAAAGGTTATTGGCAACATACCTCGCATTTCCAGACACAGTCTATTGTTATTCTCACTGACACAGTAAAGGGCCAAATGTGGACAATGTGAGAATTCAAGGATGGATTTTTCCTTAACAGTTCACCAACACACGTAGCCAAGCCAAAACAATAAGCTAATAGCTCTTCGTTGGCTTACCAGCCTGAAATCCTACACTGCGCTGTGTGATCCTCAGTGGGCTTTTTAAAACCATGCTGTGATAACAGAGACACCTACTTACTGTTCTACTGAGTCGGCTGCTGGGGACCAATTGGAACAGTTTACCCAGCGAGCAACAGCCAGAGAATACGCTTGACATAACACAGCTAATTGCCAGCAGCCTCGTTTTAAACTAAACAGCAGTTGGTGCAGTGCAGTGGGGAGTACGAGGGCTGAGGGTGGAATGTGTGAACCGTGTGTGTGTGTGTCTATGTGTCTGTGTGTGGTGGTAATAGTAGGGTGTGTGTGTGTGTGTGTGTGTGTGTGTGTGTGTTGTCAGAGACTTGGGGCTCTGAGGGGTCATATCACATTAAGTGAAAGTTACAGGGTTGAGCCTAATCAACCCCAGGGGAGAACCTATCACTTCCAACATTACCTCACACTACGCCTTTAAGACCCTGTTAAGAGGGTTTGCCTCAGTTTCCCCTCAATGACGACCGTGAAACAATTCAGACTGTATAGTGAGGGCAGGGATTATCAAACCAAGTCCAACTCCTAATGAAATGACTTACAACTGTCTGAGCAAATTGTTCACTTGGCACCACTGAGTATAAAAACATCCCAGAGCTTTTCAGCAGCTCTGACATTCAATAGGGCTTTGTGAGTCTCTACTGCTGGACTCAAAGTCAAATGACATGAGAACAGTGTCTAACAGCACTTATAGGTCTTCTTAAACAGTCCTGGTTACTAGCAGCCTTTTACATGAATGCATCAGCACACTGTCCTCGCATGTTGGACATCTGCTGCATCTCTGCAAACTTATTAAGCAATTATTATCTCAGATCACATGACATAATCTGCTGTCTATCTCTAATGTATGGACTTAGATGGGAATGAAGGCCTTTGTGTTTTCTGCCCCAGTAAATACACTAGTCTGCAAAAGGAATTTAAATTGAGGAATGTGATACCTCTGGCTGGTTTAAAGACTATTGTTGATTCAGTGGTACAGTAAATGACTCCTTTATTACTTGTGTCTATTCTTAACTCATTGTAGTCTTCGTACTGGGGGGCTGTAGCTCAGTCCATGGGGACTTGGGTTGGGAACCAGAGGGTTGCGGATTCAAGCCCCCGTCCAGACCAAACACAGAGCGTGGACTGGCAGCTGTAGAGGTGCCAGTTCGCCTGCCGAAGTGCCCCTGACCAAGGTACCAAGCCCTCAACCACTTAGGGCGCCTGTCCAATGCATGTTTAGGTCCTGTAAGTGCATGTGTGTATTTCGGGTCTGTATGTATGACAACAGAGTGAAAAACTGAATTTCCCCTGTGGGATTAATAACATATCTTATTCTTCTTATCTTTTGCCTGATTCTGTACTGTTCCTTGGCCACGTCTCCCTTGAAAAGGAACTTCAGCAGGACGTTATTACATTGATGTCACTTAACGACTCAACCTTAATCAAGCTGCAACATAAATGATGAACACATTAATACATCAATAATTATAATCCAGTAATATCATATGCCGGTATAATATTCTGAGGCGAGCCATTCTGCCCGATGAGTACTTTGACTTTTGGTACTTTAAGAACATTTTGATTGTGGTACGTTTGTATGAGTAAAAGAAAGATTTTGTATGCATGACTTTTACTTGTAACAGACTAATTTTATACAGAGCCATTGCTACTTTTACTTAAGTAAAAGATCCAAATACTTCTTACACCACTGCTCCAGTAACACAGTGCCTTCATTCAATCCTTTTTGTACCCAAATCTAGAAATAAATACTGTTTTGTGGTTTTGCCGGCAGCCAATCACCAGAAGCGTTCTTCGATTTAATGCAACGTGTGATTGCCCCCCTAACAACCCATACAGTATGTGGTGTGTCCTGAAGTGGAGCATGGTATGTTTTGATGGAGTTGGCAGTTCAGTGTGCCGAGATGCCACAAAAACATTCCAAAAGTATGGCTCCTGTGGCGTTTGGTGACATTTTACGCAACTGAATGCTATTAAATGAGGTAGAGGAAAAAGGTTATCAAATAAGGTTCTCTATTGGTGTCTGTATCACTTTAGGAGTACTGGTATTGTAATTTTTTGAAACAGTACCCAGGCCTAGTGTCCTTTATGCCTCTCAGAACTTTGTTATAACATTTGCAAAACCTTTTGAATATTCGGAAACTTGCAGTTTGTGGTCCTCTGCCTTATTAGCTTACTGCTTGATCTTTATGCACCTTAATGCCGCCAACTGCTGATGTGCAGAAACACCACCCTTGCACTGCCCCGAGCATCCAAACATCCAAACAATACACTGACCTGTACATCAAAACAATGCTCACCATCACCCCCAGTGGTCACAAACTCTCGACAGAGTGACCTGAAGCTCCAAGTCACCTACTTTACAGTGAAGCATTCAGTCAAAAACGCTGTCTAATACAGCTGTCTTAAAAAACAATGCCACATATCCGACCACCAACCTGAACTACTTAAGAAATGCTACAGAAATCTTAACAGTAAATCAGTGGACACTTAGACACTTTATTATGAGCAAATATTAAACTGCAGGAGTCTGGAAAAGCAGCAGAATAACTTTCCGTCAAAGTCTGATAGCCAAATGGTAAGGTTAACGGCATGTGACATTTTATTTACCCTTAAATTTTCTGGTACAAGATACAGGAAAAGCTTTACTACCTTAAAAACTCCATAAAAAGTATAATGAATCATTCTGGGTGATGTGTGATTGAATTAGACTTTGATTTAACTTTCACAACACCAGTGGCTAATAAAAAAAAATGACGAGAGAAATTTATGTGGAGCATTTAAATGATTGGGTCCAACTGGTTTACATGACTTGGTGAGAGCTCGTAAAAACTGAGTGTATTGAATTATGAAGGGCGTGATAAATCTGTGCTAGTATTATAAATATGCACACTATAATGTAAATGTAAACAATAACTATGTTTCCACTTAAAAAAAAGTACTGGCTCGTTCCCAGATTCTTTTACTTTATGATAAAGAAGTGTCAGAAAATGTTGTGTCATCTTTACTCTTAAATGCTCTCATTCAGAAGTCAAAGGATACTTTTAAACATTTCATTAAGCCTTTACAATGTAGGCAAGAGGACTAGATTCTTACAATCAAGGAAATCCTAATTCATAGATCATAATTTCTGCATCAGTACTGTTGCATAATATTTCAGCAATCAGATATCAGTTCTGTACTGATACCTCTGACTTTGGAGGCTGTACAACTAGATCTTTGAGAATTTGACTCGTGGTGGAATAATTAGAGATAATTATCAGTATATTAGAGCTTGAAGGTACGCTAATAATATTATCAAGACTTTTCTGAGTGAGGGCAGACAGATGAAGTGCTGTTAGTAGCCTGGTGTTGTGGAGGTGAGCAGGGCCCGTGCAGGAGTCCTCAGGGGACTCCTGACAGAGACAGAGTGCTCTTTGTGCAGCGGCGCCCCTGCCCCGGTGGCCTGAAACGGGCCGGGTTCGTCAGGGGACTCGCTTTCCACTAGGTCAGAAGTGTTCTGTCGACAGCTCATTGATCACAGCTCATCTTGTCATTTGATCGTTCTTCAAGAAATGATGTGCAGAAACACACACGGTCATACACACACGTGTGCATTCACACTTTAAAACATAATCAGATACTCCACGGCGGCTAGTAAAACAATGTGCTCTTCCTCTCCGGTCAAGGAATGTAAAACAGAGATTGTCCAGCAGTAGCTCTACAGGCGGAGAGAGAGAAAGCTGGAGTGCTGGGCTGTCACTGCTACAGTAAAACATGGGGCCGAGGGCCTCGCAGCCTGGGTTAACGGGCTCCCAGGACTCGTGAAAAGCGAACAAAAGGCCCAGCTCTGAGCCGACCGCACAAGACGCTGCCCTGGGTTTCACTGGCCATGTCCTCTGAGTTCTCCTGTCGCTGTTAAACTAAGTGGACTTTTATGGGCGAGCCGTAATACATGCCTCTGTGAGCCGGCAGCGCAACTATGAGCCATAATAATTATACAGAGCGCTGGGGAGCCTTCGTAAATGTACGCATCGCATCACTATAAGTCTATTCATAATTATAAAGTCTTCCTCTGAGTAATGATGCGTTGGACTAGCCTACATATTCAGCTTCGAGCCACAGCAGTGAACTGTAACATGGAAAGTGAGTTCTGCTCACGACTGCCTGAGAAAACATCGAAAAACCTGAATCAGTGGAAGGTTGAAAAGACAGTGATGTAACATTTCACGCCACAAAAAAGTAGATTTAGCGAAAAGGGAGGGAAAACTATGTTGATATTTCCCATATATTTATAATATATGCCTGTGGATCCAGATCAATCGGTTATTTACCCAACCCTGTGTCAGCAAGGCCCCTTCCAGGAATTCCTCCATATCAATGTTGTGAAGCAGAGAAATAAAGTAAAGCCTGAACGTGATGAGGGTTCCAGGCTGCACTCAGGTCAGGTGGCTAAGCTGTGCTGTGCAACTCAAATGGCCCATGACTTACCACACAAGAAGGTATGCAAAGACTGATCATCTACTGCATGTGCAACAATATTTGCTTTATGGATGGCTAAAATGAATGAGGACTTTCCATGTTTCGACAGGCATGAAAGTCAAGAGAGATGAGTGTAGGGACCAGAGCTGGGTCAAACAGTTGTTACAATTAAATCTTAGCATTTAGTTCATTTAGCAAGGAGCAACAAATTGGCACTCGTTGCATTGCTCTGTGTGGGAAAGACCACCTATCAGCCATCTAAGTAGGCTTAAACAAACCTTAGAAACACACACGTCTCAGCATCTGCAGCTGTGATTTTACACTGACTTATCAGCCGCAGTGTAATACAGCTGTAATTCCTCATTCATCCCTCCGTGTCCCTGTAACCTGAATCTCTATTTCCCATCTTTTCCAGACTTACAGACAGCAGGCTACAGTCAGTGCGGTTACTGAGACAATTTGATACACATGTCTGTTCTGACCCTTTACCTTTAATAAAATGTGAGGAGAAACAGGAAACACTGGATTTGGTGTAAACTGTAAACATTCCAGATCTTTACCGAACCATACACCATGCCCTACTAGGTCTATATATTGTATATATAATGTTTTACAGTGTCGAACCTGTGGTCGCGCTACCCACAGTGCAAAACAGACACTGCTGACGTGTTCATCCTTCTATCTGGGGAGGGGTGAGGGTGCTGGGGTAAGAGCACTGGGCTTTTGTCCCACCACATGTCTATTGTGGCTAAACCTTTCCCTTGGGGGCAATTAGGACCTTTTAGTTTGTTGTAAGAGGACCTAAGTACGAGTGGGTTGAGCCAGGAAAAACATTTTTGAGCTAAACCAAAAACAGAAGCGCATTGAGCTCCTCTGCGCCCCTGGACTTCTGAGCATCTCTCTATTAAGAAATGTGCAGGCCTGCACTGAACAGACAGGAACTGTGGCAGCTTTACAGGGGCAGGGAGGTGACGGGGGTGAGAGGGCTGGGGAGGGGGAAGGCTTCAACTCCACCCGAGGTCTTGCCAAGATGGCAAACAACTCAAGACCAACAATGTTGGTGGCAAGGACATGCTTCATGAGAATCGAGAGTTAGGGGAGATCCATGTTTCGCTTTAACTTTCACATGGCTGGATGGAAAACTGGGGAGAGTGAAGTGCGACGGGTAACGGTATGCGGTGAGATCTGCCGTAGCGTGCAGAAAGCAAACAGGCATGTTGTTTAACACAACAGAGACACGGAGCCAATGAAAAGACATTACTGTAAAGGCAGCTACAGCAGAAGTGTTAGTCTACACATGTGAGAGATAAGCGTTAAGAGTAGGTCTAAGTGTGTGATTGAAAGAGTTAATGTTTGTACAGGGAGGAAAATGAATGTGTAAGTGTGTTTGAGAGATGGTGTAAGATAGGGACTTAGAGGAGAAAGAAAGGGGGAAAAGAAACACAGCAGAAGAGAAAAGCAGGTAAGATGTTACTGAGTGTACAAATTCTCTTCATGCGGGGACCTTATCTCCCTGCAGAAGGGAACGTTTCCCATGGCAGGCCTGAGTGGATCCACAGTAAGCAGTGTTAGAACCTCTGAGCAAAAAGCCATGAGTGATGAGGAGGGGTTAAGAGAAATGAACCCATTTAAGTCACCCAAATAAGGGCTGTACAAGCCCATGATGGATGCTCTGGAGTTCCTGAGGGAGAGCGCGCTAGCAATGGGAAGGGTGATGGGTGGGGAGCAGGCAGGGGTCCTGTGATCCCCACTTAATAATAACAAATTGGTTTGATAAACGATGCAGGCTTAATGTCTACGAAGAAATATGTGCACTAATTTCGAACAGTAACATAAGACATTTTAAAATGGCGGTGGTCCCATTTAATGATATGTGTACGTTGCAATACACAAAAAGATGCTAAATATGGATTAGGACAACTAACAGTGACTACATTAACATGCACAGAGTAACATTTTCCCCTAATCCTAGAAAAGATGACAACATTCCTACTAAGCTGTTTACATGGCCCATTGACATACAGTCTTGCAATGTGCCCTAACATGTTGTTTATCACTTCAACTTTTTGCATCTTTGCATGAAAATAGGATTTTTATGCCTCCATGCCAGCAACAGCTGTGGGTGGAGGCATTATGTTTTCAGGTTGTCTGTCCCTCTGTCCCATTCTTGTGAATGCGATATCTCAAGAACACCTTGACGGAATTTCTTAAAATTTGGCACAAACTCCGCTTGGACTCAACAATAAACTGAGTAGATTTTGGTGGTCAAATGAACCCATTTAAGTCATGAGAAATGAGAAAGGTCAGTGTGACCCTGCATCTGTCTCATTCTTGTGAACGCAATAACTGAAGATTACCTTGAGGGAATTTCTTCAACTTTGGAACAAACGTTCACTTGGACGCAAGAAAAGAACTGATTAGAATTTGGTGGTTAAAGGTCACTGTGACTTTACAAAACATGTTTTTGGCTGTAACTCAAGAATTTGTGAGCTAATTATGAAAAAAAAAAATCACACAAATGTCTTATAGGATAAAATGATGAAGTCGGGATATTTTATATCCAAAAGGTCAAGGGTGAACTTCACTATGACATCAGAAGATTCAGCAAAAACACTTCTCTTGCCATTACCCAGCATCATAACAGAACAGAAGGGGGGACATTTGGTCAGATACTGAATGGGTGACACTAATCTTGGGTGTCCACCTTGAAACTGTGCTGATTGTATAGATTTTCTGTGCTGCTGGGTTGAAGATGTTTGCGAAGCATCCATGTTTTCACAGACATGGACCATGTGCTTCACCATGAGCACAAAGCCTCCCTCTTTCATTCCTTCAACCGCATTCTTGAAAAGGTCAGCGTTGCAGTATTTGGGTATATCCAAAAGCCTGTTGATGTCCGAGTTTTTTATAATGCTTGAAAGTAGGTGTGTTTCTTCTTCCAACCAGAAATGTGGGATTTCTTTTAGGTATGCCACAGCATTGCAAACTGTTGGTTAGCTGGTTTGTGTACATCACATTCATGACAACGCATAGAGTTGGCCAAAAACAGACAAGAGGCTGTATGGTGCAAACTGCTGTAAAAACTCCAATTGAGACAGATATTCTGAATGTGCTGTATATGTCCAAAGAATGCTCCTAAAACCCGATTAATACCGGCATGTCCCATGTCTTAATTGGAAAATGTTCAATTTGGAAAAAGGCCTAATTCAGAATATCCAAATGGAATATGCTGTTTACACAACCTGTACCAAATTCAGAATATCGTCATATTCAGAATATCAGTGTGCACGTAAATGTGCCATATTTTTTATATCAGACAATCTCTGATCTGAAAGGCAAACAGTCACAGGCCAAATGCAGCTGTTGTTAAGCAAAGAGCAACAGAATTTATCGTTTGGAGCCCTTTCAAAACACACAGCACTTATTGGTCTACTAAAAATGAAACACTCGAGTGGTGGAGTAGATGACTGCGCAACAAGCCAACATTTCTCTTGAGAGGTTCCTGTGTACCATACGGTGTTACACTGGGCTGCGCTGTAATAAACAGTTATAGTATGTTTAGACAGACCAAGAGCTTAGCATTCTTCCATTACCCGTGTGTTCCCAGAAACTCCACAAGTGTGTCGCTGTACCTAAGTGCGTGTTTCTCTGTGAGTGTCTGCGTGTGCATGCGCTTGCATGAATAATTGCGTGCGCGTATGTGTGCCCTCAATAAAACATTTCACTGGCTTCCTCTCTGAATTGTTACAAGTGGTGCCATTATTTAACACAAGGCTCTGGGCAGCATGAAGAGGGCATGGGGGTGCAGCATACTCCTGCTTAACAAGCACACTTAACCCCAGCCGGCCATGCTAAGCCGAAGAAAGGAAAGGTTGTTCCCCAGCAGTGACATGGCACAGGAGGGCAGTCAGGCCAGGGTAAGGAGAGGAGGGGACAGCATCATTAATGAAGCAGTCTGGTCCATAGGCTCAATTACCGTACACTGGGTAAAGAAGACAGTGTTCAAATTAAAGTAGAAGGCAGGCATGGGGTAATTCAGGAAATTTAAGCTTAGTGTATACGGTAGCACATGTACAGTTAATAAGCCAAACAGAGTCACATTTGATCATAGCCCCTATGTTGAAGAGTAAACACTGTCTGTGAAGTAGAAAGACGCAATTACTTTTGAAATTGGTGCAACATGACCAGAGGAAACAGAGGGAAAGGGCTGTGGTGTTCACTTTTGCTCAAGAGGTAGAAAACCCACAACTACCAGAATGCACTGTGCCGCACCGCACCAATAAACATTCCTGCTGGTGGGTGATGTAATGTGAGCTTGGCTGTTTTGACACAAGAAACAATATGGCAGCCAACAGGTAACAAACTATCTTGTATAACAGTTTAACAGAACATATGTTATTTGACAACATTTAAGGCAACAAAATAAGCGACACAGTCACAGAATCTCGTTTCATATTTTTTCAGCACTGCTTAGCTTTAGTATTTGATCTGAGTATTTATATCCTCCATTTTTACAATACAGTAATTAATGTGGCGCTCACTTCCTGTTCACAAATTCTCATATATCACAGTCAAACAGTGCACTAAAATATGTTTCTAAAAACATTTTAGGTGAGAAATAGACAACACAGTAAGATAATTTTGATTTATATTTGATCAGCTCGGCCTGGTTTTACAGCTTGATGAGAGTTTGGAGAGTTTGGTCTGCATTTGTAAGACAGAGAGGGAGAGAGGGGCGGGTCACTCTCTCAATCCGCGTCTATACATCTCGTGTCCGTGGTGGCGGGCAAACGAAAATGTGTACGTATCTGTTGTTTGAGCGACAGCCCTAGAGCCAGCCAAAATCTGGCAAAGGAGGCAAAACGCCTCATAGTGGAGTTTACCACAGTTTGTTTGAACATTCTATGCACACTATATTGTTGCAATGGCATGAGATTTTAACAGTAAGATAACGTTCTCGGAAAATATCACAGTTTCACAGTATTACAGAATAATAACTATCAGTCAGAATGACCCTTAAAGGAGTGAGAACAGAAGGGTAATTTTGGTTGAACAAACATTTTATTACTTTAATTGAAACTTGAAACCATTTTTAAATGAAAGTACATATAAAAAGTCCTTCCCTCCCACCAAAATAAAAGTGAGATTTTCTGTCCAGTTGCCTCTCCCCCCCCCCCCCCCCCCCAATATCGCAGATAAGCAGGTGCACATGATATGCTCACCATCAATTTGGATGTCACAGAATACCTTGAAACCAGCCCTACAATTTTGTTATGATACAAAGCTAATTTAAAGGTCTTTTGGTACATGAAAAAAAATCATTTAGCTGCATATGTTTGACTCTTTCAGCTCTAACCAGCAACTGAAGTTAAGTACTACTGTGCACATGGCATCTAAATCCAGTGGTCACCTTAAGTTTATCTAAGTAGAAACACTAAAAATCTCCCCTGAGACGAGCCCTCACAGAGACATAAATCTGTAGTGTTTTTATAAGCTCCTTGTTATGTCTGTACTTCTATTTCGGTTGTCACAAACATGTTGCCTCACTCTGTCCGAAATCATGGGAACCATTTAAAAGAATCTCTGCTCCCAAAAGAATGCTGCGTATTCATGTCTTTAGCTTATTGTTAGTGTGTACCAAGTATTCATTTAGGAGAAAAAACATAAACGCTACAACACTTAAAAAGGTTAGAAGCTCAGACAGGGTGGGGAGACGAAAGAGTAAAACAAAAATGTAGGTGTGGACATTTGCTGCTAGATAGCGAGACTAACTCTCTTCAAGCTCCCTGAAAAAATGGGAGTCCATGGGAGGGTTCAGGGATTCATAAAGTCTTGTAAGGTAATTGATTGCTCCTAGCGGGGCAATCTGTGTGGGATTTTGTTTTTCTTTTTTTCAGCCTGTAGGAACAGAAAAAACACACATGGGGCATTCTCAGCGATAGAGCCATTAGGGGGAGAATGACTGTGCGAGTGTGAGGGTGAGGAGCCTGACAGCGGGATGAACACTACTTAAATATTACAGTACACACACTCATCCATACACCCAAAACCTAGCCTAAATACAGAGGCGCCCACCGTTAAAGCCGGGGCATTAGGAGATGCAACGGATGCGAAGACAAGAGAATCTGCTCTAGACAGGCGAATTAAACCGTGACCTATGGTCCCCGTTGAGTAACATTAGCGAGAGCTTCCTGTGTGCAGGCACCACTCTATTGACCGTTCATCATCGCCCGGGAAGGTGGACAGTCACCATTACACACACACTCGCTGACGCCTCACTTTACAATAACACGGCGGCAGCCATGACTCCACATCTGTCTAAGGGATGTTTAAAAAGACTCATCATTATTACTCTTTATTTTGGAGGCGGGTGGATGGGTGCAGGCTGATAGGAGGAGAGCCGTCTGGTTAACGTCGAGGTCCTCTCCTTAACCGACGACTCAGGGCAGGAGCGCAGGCTCGGGCTGGAGGGGGAGGGGGCAGATGGGTACTGACTGGGAGGGAGGGGGGCACAGATAAGCGGTGCCCTAGGTCCGTTGGCCCGCGGATCTTAAATCATCGTCAGTGACTCCCCAGAGTTCACAAACATCAGCATTCCCATCGCTCCAAAACCTCACTCTCTTATCAACTGGCTTATCACACCGATCAGTTATCTGGTGCTCTAACAAACACGTCTGCTACCATCAAACACTCACTCCTCCATGCACAAACACAGACACGCAAAATGAAAAATGCCTTGAGGTGAAATGGATAGAGAAAAACTCAGTCCGATACAAAAGATAATCTAATTTCATCTGCAGCTACTTAAGCCGGGCTTAGACACAGGAGTTTTAAAAATCCAACTGATTTTTTTTTTATGACACCACGCACATAAGGATAAACTAATCTGAAACACAGTCACAATAAAAGATTGGAAAATAATGGCGCATCACAAACTACCCTGCTGGAGGGAACATGAACGCACCACCTCATGTGATCTCATGTAGAAGCAGATGTAAACAGACTTGCTGTAATGTTGATAATGCTTTGCAGTGAGAAAAAAAAAACAGAAGGCTACACGAGTCAAAATGAGAGCATGGTTTGGGAGACGAGGTCAACACAAGTTGACTATTCTTCAAATTTTACCTGTCAGTTTTAATATCTGTCAATGGTAGTATGCTTGCTAACATTAGCCTCCAGGTAGAATGTCTACTAGTGCTTGGTAAGACCCTCAGCTGCTCCGTACTGCTGTAATCATAATCCTAAATATCACCGTGTTCGAAATTATTGGGGCGACCCCGATGAGTTTGTGAGCAGTTCTGGAGGTTTAAGACTGGATCTCCTGTGGTCTGTGCCCAAATTTAGTAGAAATGACAATAACGCAACTTCCAAACTTGAAGTTTTAGTACTGTAATGTTTCTTCTCTGCTGAAAGAAAAGTGATTTATATGCGTTTGTGTGTTAATGCATGTGTAATTCTCACTTTTGTTCCCAATCAGGGAGACGACAGGCTGGATGTCAGATTCCTCGTTGGCCTTCTTCACCATGCTGAACCAATCCTCCAGATTCTCAAAGCTCTGGTAGTTGGTGATGTCGTAAACCAGGAGAACCCCCTGCATTGGAGAAACATAAAGGAACAAAACCATCCTCAGACTGTGATTTGAGCAGTTGAACTCTACACTCCCTGGATGTGAGTACACAGTTTGATTTCACCTGATATTCATTCATATTAACATGAGTTAATATTGAGGGAGTGAGGGAACAGTAGGTGGCACTGCTCCTCTTCTTAGAGTTGGGGACAGACTCACACTGAAGGGGACACACTCACTCACACATAATCTGAGGTAGGTTCAGTATTATAATGATCTAGGTGTGTGAATTCACTTGGATCTTGTTTAAAATGAAAACTGTGCTTTGTACATGATCAGGCCTCAGTTCTGTAAGCACAGTCCAGAGTTTGGTGCAGAATAGAGATGAGGTTCGGTTATCTACCATCTGAGCTAATGAATGAAGGCTGTCGGCCTGAAGACATTCTCCTCCTCCCTGTGTAATCCTCCACACTGAATGCACTGCAGAAACATGCAACAACACCAGAGCCATGTTTGAGTGAACACTGTTGTGTGAGTGAACGCTGTTTACATGGACACATAAATTAATCAAAGAGTAAACGCAGATACAAGCTGCTGGCATAAATCAAGACAAATAATCACAGTTTAACTGTCTGCTATTGCTGCTTAAACTTTTCCTAAAGGGCTGCAAATTAAATGTGAGCTAAGACAAATGTCTCTACTTTTACTGCATGATGCAACACGACTGAGCGGGTGTCTGTTGCTTTTTGTTCGGGCAGACACGCACTGTCACAACACGCAAGGTCGGTGACGACAGCTCAGGCCTCTGACAATTACTGTGAGTCTCTCAGAACAGCCATGATTGATTACAGGACGCACAGTGCTGAACAATAGGTGTGAAAGTTCCACACAGCACCGACAAGAAGCTCCCTCAGCAAAGTGTCGTCATGTGGCAGTGATGTACGACATTTTGCTTGTGAAGAATAGACAGTAAAGGAAGTGCTGCAGACAGTGCAGAGTGTTGGGGCACAGAAAATAAAAGAGAAACATGTCACTTTCTCAATTTTAAAGCAAAGTAGATTCATGGAAAAACAACCCCCTACGTATGTCTGACAGAAGTGTGATTTCATATCACTGATGTATGGTGACAAGTTTGTGCTCAAATGTTACATCTCACGCTGCAGTGCAAGTCTCATATTAGACAAACCATGGTCTTTAAGTAGGCCTCTTCAAACAAGAGACATCCTGGAGGTGACAAATAGCACTCATCTGTTGCGGTGCGACTACTGATGTTGCTGACACATGTACAAACTAGCATACACTGACACATATTACAGTTTTTGAAGAGGTCTGCTGTCATTTTAATCAACACATTGTTGAGTATGTCAAAGGACATGCGTTAAATGACGGTAAATGGATCAATTAGGAGCCTATATTTTCCAGCACTCCTTCATGTAAAAGCTGAGTGCTGTCAAATACTTATGAATGATTTCAGTTTAAAATAAAGTTAAATGTAACTACAATAAATGTACACATTGGGAGTAATTATACATAAGTGCTGTCACAATACTGGAAGTTCAGACTGTGATTAAATACCTTGAAAAATATTGATATTCTATACCATGTTCATACAATTTAGTTCTTAATTTTATATTTTTTATTTATTTTTATTAATCCCAGAGGGGAAATTCAATTTCTTCACTCTGTTGTCATACACACATAGGCCCGAAATACACACACGCACACACAGGACCAAAACATGCATTAAATGGAGAGATGTCAAAGCGAGGGGACTGCCCATGGACAGGCACCCCGAACAGTTGGAGGTTCGGTGCCTTGCTCAAGGGCACCTCGGCAGTGTCCAGGAGGTGAACTGGCACCTCTCCAGCTCCACCCTCTGGTTTCCAACCCAAGTCCCTGTGGACTGAGCTCCTGCCAATTTAAAGTTATTTTAAAGGATAAATTTAACAAGCCTATAACATGACAATGACTTTTAATTTTGTGGTTAGGACTGGACTTACGACTGGACTATAATAAACACTAACAATAATTAAAGGTTTTTTACATTCATGAAAACAATGTAATGCACGTGTTCAAAATGCAATGAGGTGCAAGTGCCACAAAAGCCTGAATGCAACCGAGTGAATGATACAAATGATGAGAAGAGTGACAGGAGGCGGGCCTGTGGGGGCGCTGCAGTGGTGTGTGTGTCAGCTTGCTTTTGGAGAGAAGACGTAGTGAGTAAGTAGTGTTGATAGTATCGATACTGAGGTAAACAAGTACTGAAATCGTTCCCAATATTCAGAATTGATATGTATTGATACACTGATATTTTTGCCAACACTAGTATACATGTTAAAGAATGTAGTTTTTGAGTATTGACCTACAATGTGCTGTATCATCAACATGTGTTCAGTCTGATTACATTAAACTGTAACAACTGTAAAAAGTAGAGATTCGCTCAGTTTTAAAGCCTCATTGACCTGTCACTGCTCACTGTGAATCCATGTGACAGTTAATTATGATGTGGCTGCAAGGAGGGAGGCTCTGAAGAGAGTCACCAATACAAGCCTATTAGGGAAATGGAAACTTAATTCTCCCTGTTCTTCCTATTACTTTGTCACAAGCATCTACGGCTGCTGACTTGTAGCTTTACGCGTACATTTCTTATCCTTCCTGGGGTTACTGGAGGCAAAGACAGTTTTATGTTTTCCTTCATGATGGAGGAATAAAAGAATGTTCAGAAAGCATAAGATGAAGCTGCAGCACAAACCAGAGATGCATATGTGATTGTAGGGCAAAACAAAAAGTAGCAAGAGAGGATTTAGAGTGATGTGTTTCATCTTACATGAGCTCCGTATACGTATTTATCCAGCATTTTCCCTCCTAACGTTTGGCCTCCGATGTCCCACACCTGCAGGGTCACGTTCAAGTTTCCTACAGAGAAGAAAAGAGACAAAAACACCTCCATTTTTAAAAAGAACTGACATTTAAATGACAGAAAATGTGTATAAATCAGCTCTATAAAGGGGTCATACAGAAGATGTTTTAGTGTAACCGCTTTCTCTCTCTTGTCTGCTAAACAATTACATTTTAAAAGGAGAAAAAAAATTGATAACACTGCAATCTGTGGGTTTCCTTTCAGGATATTTTTGTCCTTTTTAATCATTAACTTGTTTGTTTTAACAAAGCTCATAATCCCAAGGAAATAACGAGTCAGCTGTAACTGGAACCTGTATTTTGGGTGAGCGATTTCTATAATAAAAGTCCACGTTGTTGATATACATAATGGAAACAATAAATCAGCGATTAATCTTTCATGCTGAGCTCTCTTGCCTGGCAGGTCACCCACACCTCACATCCAAGAATATCCAGCCCAGAGATTGAGGGGGGATAAATAGGTACGCTTACCCTCTAATTTAAACATTCTCAATACCATGGATGAAAAAAAATGGACTTCTTATTAGCCTGTGAAGAGCTGTTTGCATTGTGCCGTATCCTGCCAAGTTAGGAAAGTGAGGAGAATTATGTGCTGTTAAGGAAAATAGCAATAATTAAACACAAAATGAGAGGAAACGAAGACTCTTGTCCCTCTGCCTGTGGAAAACAGAAAGAAGGAGTGAATGAGAGGGAGAGAGAGAAAGACGGGCACAAAAACCAAATCCAAATAAATATTTTCTTCCTCTGGAAAATGAAAGGGGTGGTTAAAAAAAAAAAAGTCAAAAAAAAAAAAAAAAAAAAAAAGAGGAGGAGGGAGGACCAGACAGCGAGGAGTTTATGTTGGTGTGATGAGGGCCCGGCGCTGGGCTGGAGCAGCGATGGGGAGCAGAGCGTACACTGTGGACACGGCTGGACGACTCAACCCCTTCATAAGTCCCCTTTTTAAAGCGAGGGAAGGAAACGCTGAGGTTCACAGTCACTACATCTAGACTATACAGTGTCAATGTAAAGCTACATTGAGGAGTGCAATGAATAACGGTTCCTTGGTGTTATAAAGAGCCATCCCCACCCATCCACCATGGCTGGACACTAGCTTTATTTATGTCTCAAAGATTCACACTGACTCAACAGTGCTGACATTTTTCTGCTTATGCTTTACAACAAGTACAATCTGTGAGCCCAGTGGATGAACCATCAAACTGATAACAAGTTCGGGAAAGAAGGGCATGTTGATAATTATCCTCTAGGACCCTTTTTCTACCAAAATTAGCATGTGTGTGCAGGTTTTTTAAATGCGTGAAACCTGTAAAAATAGGCGATAGACTGCTTTCCCATTGACAGTAGACCAGAGGAGTGAGCACGGCGCTGCAGTAAAGGAGCATGCTTTTTTTGTTTTTCTGTTGTATCACGTTCAGCGTAACGGACGGGCAAGAAAACAGGTTAGCAGAAAGCAGCATGGAGGCCAGTGAGAATGTTACAGTGGTTAATTCTTTTTTTATATCTTACTTATTTAGTCTCGGTGCAAACTAAACTTTGAACAATGTGCAAACGCTTCTTGAACCAAGATGGATGTTATTTTGTGGCAGCCTGTCATTGTGTCGCGCCGGCAACAGGGCTAAAATAAGCGAGTCCACCCGGGTGTTGCATTTCCATTACTGACAATTGGAGACGGAGCCAATAAATACCCATGACTACTGCTGAGTGATTTGTCCTAGAAATGAATGCCTATTGTTACCTCTCCCTCTAATTAAATACAAGCGCGAGAGGTTAGTGCGTGTGCGTGGTTTTTTGTCCAGTGGAGAGGGGCTGAAGTGTGATGTGAAGTGGATGCAGACAAAGCAGCAGAGGTGTGGACTTGAGTCACATGACTTGGACTCGAGTCAGACTCAAGTCACAAATTTCATGACTTTAGATTCGACTTTACAGAAACAGAAAAAGACTTGCAATTCGACTTGAAGTGAACACCAATGACTTGTGTCTTCACTTGGACTTGAACCTTTTCACTCAAAAATACTTGAAACCTTCCCCCAAGCCCAAAGATTAAAAAGTCTGTTATTTAAAAGAGTGCAACAAATCAATTCATTTCCAGAATTAACCAACATTACTGTTATTCATTCCAAGAAAATTAACACCAAGCTCAGAGCATCCGGGCATCAGACAGACTTGTTTTAACAAATAAATACAAATGTTTGTAATATATATCATTATTCTGTTGTTATCATGACATTACATTTGGTAAAGAGCACATTATGACTTGTTTAGGACTTGAAACTTAATGTTTACGTGGATGCTTCTGGAATCCCTACAAAGTCTCAAAAGGCATTGAATTCATTAATCTAAAAACAGGGACTTAATTGTAATAAAATGTCTTATTTCAATCTTTCAAAAGTCTTAAAAATGCTAAGACATAGCAAAAAAAAAAAAAAAAAGTAATATCTATTCTAAAAAAAATTTACCAAATGCCTCTCACATTACCGAAATTTACCGAATGCCTCACATTACTGTAACACAGATCAGGATAAAGGAAACAATAACACTTAAATACATTTATCACATCTGATCCAATGACAAATCAACAAGGTTTTTTTTAAGGCAGACTAAATGGACACTTTTATGATAATATGTTAATTGTTTTCCATGTCTTTTGAACTTGACCCAATAAGTTATAATTGTCCCTCCCTCTGAGTAACTGATGCAGTTCACGTTTTCTTCCTTCAGTTTTGATTATTGTAAAACTGGTGTTAAAATTCATTCCAAGTGTCATTAAAAAGTCTTTAAAATTCTTAAATCTAACTTGCATTAAGCTGCAGGAACCTGGTTTAGGGACTTGGCACTTGACTCTGGACCTGAGTGCACACTTGGGACTTACTTGTGACTTGCAAAACAATGACTTGATCCCCGCGTCTGCAGAGCAGTGTCCGAAAGTTAGAGAATCTATCAAGTAAACTTCACCTCGAGTCAATCCCCTTCACCGCCTGTACCTCACTGGTTTGGCAGAGACATCTGGAAGAGGTATTGTTATAAAAAGCACACACAGAGGAGGCTGTTGTGTGCCAGTCGGCTTCGCCTCACCTCTCCCTGCGTTGGAAAATGTACATTAAGTTTGACAAGCTGGGCCTTTATGGTGAGAGGGGCCAACGCTGGCTATAGGCTACTCACCCCCCCGCTGCAAAAGACCCTTACAGCCCCATAGAGACCCGGAGAGCCATACAACCTCTCCAATACAAGGCAGGGTGGGGGTCCTAACGAAGTTTGGGACCACCCAGCTCGCAGAGCCACCCTCCTCTTCATCAGCTCATCAACACCCAATTCCCCAGAAAATGGGCCATTTAACAACTCCGGTGTTGGACCCAGTGTTGTTGCTGCCCCAGTGATGCCGGCGTGTATTTAAACAAAGGTTACAGTTTAACGCCGGAGAGATCAGTGATTATTTCAGGAAACTTACTGGAAAGAGAAGTCAAACGATTAACAGCATTTGTTCAAGTTCGCATTAAGACGCTGTGAGCCCAGCCTGTGCTTATGGTTGGCTCTTTTCATCCTGACTCCACCACAACATTTTTGGGGGTTTAGTTCTCCTAAGTCTCATAAGCTGAAACTGACACAAAATCAAAATAGGATCCTTCAGCCAACTCACAAATCAGCATAACTTTTACTTTTAGCACTTAATTTGCCCTTGCTTAATGTTGTTTTATTAGTAATGAAAGAATGGAGGCACTTTGCAGATTTCTGGAGCTTAGGCCCTGGCAGAGTTTTTAGAGATGCCATTTAAAATGCTGAAAATCCCCATTTCACATGGTAGGAAGTAAAAATGGAGTGCTTTCGTCTAAATATAGCATTAGTCAATAAACATTTATTTTACAGATCTAAGGTGGATACAGAGTGTGGCTTTATGTCTGCGGGTTCAACATAAACAAATAAGAACATGCATGTTTTATGTGGTGCAGGACAAAGATCAGTTGAACTCAGGGATCAGCGATATGGATATAAAATGTTAATGTATTTACTCTGTACGGTGCCCGCAAAATTATGAGCAGGGCTCGCCCGTTTGGACATAAGCTGTCCATTGGCCTTGTGGAGTCCAAAAAAAAAAAAAATAGAGTGTGCTGTTTGCTCTGGAGAGAAGAGCTTTCAGAGTGAATAAGCCTGAGAAGTGGCAGACACTCTACAATGAGGAGCTACCAGAAAAGACACATTCAGCTCCTGAGTTAACCTGGAGAACAAACTCTGCCTGGAAATGGTCGGACGAGAAAATACAAACAGCGCCAGAAAATATGAGAAATAAAAATATGACAGAAAGTGATGGTGGAACAGCAGGCCTCTTTGTTCCACTCTCAATTAATATTCTGGATCTTTTTAATGCTGATAATGTAAAGTAAACACAGACATTAAAACCTTAACATGGATATCACAGTATTACAAACAACCACTAACCGTGAAGCTGCTCTGTCTGACTACAATCCTGCCAAATACATATCCTTAGTATTTTATTGAATTAACAAGTCTGCCACTACGTGCTTGTGCAACATGTGTGCGTCTGTGCAAGTCTCCGAACAAGCGAGCACTCCAAATGATTATGAAGGTGTCTCACCTGGAAGGCTTATTCTCTTCAGAAAGAAATCCAGGCCGATGGTTTGTTTGTACTGCTTCCCAAAGGCCTCCTGTGCAAACCTGGTGGCGAGTGATGTCTGAAATAGAGAGACAAAGCGAGAGACACGGTGAGCGAGTGCCAGAACACCTCTGTAGCAAACAACAGGCTAAAATATGTCATTTAAAACAGTTATGGGTTTAAAAAGAAAATGCTCATAGGATAAAGCAGAAACCTCGATTCAGTGTGTCGTATCTGTCTCATAAATAATCTTCACACATACATGCGTACGATAAAAACCAAGTCAAAATCACAGCTCAGAGCAAAATGCTGCAAAACTCCTTCCAGAGAAAATACACAGTGTATTAAAGAACTTCCTGAAAAAGTGATATTCTGGTGCTGAGCAGAAGTAGAAAAACTTTGATTTCATTTATGCTGACCAAATGCCAGAGTAAGCTTTTTACAATATTTCATTAAATATTTCTAAAAAATACAAGAGTATAATTTATCATAAACCAACACTTCCATGCAACTCTTTTCCACAACAGCCTGCAGCCATAACTCTCAGGCGATGCAGCCTTGACGTACGAGCTGTAGGACATTAATTTCGTTTTTACAAATCCATTTTAAGCAACTTCAAAAACTCTGCGATTGACTGAAAGGTGCGCTGATGTAATTGTCTGCCTCCTCCCTGCCGTCTCACTACTCAGCCGCGGCTGTGACAGTGAAAATCAACGTGAATTACAAAAACAGGTGTCGGGGAGTATGTCATGTCTACAGACTGCAGACCTAATAATTGCCACAAATTATAAAGCCTCCATCACTGTCACTGTTGTGTTTGAGGAGGGGAAAAAAATAGCATGTTAGGGGCTCTCCTGAAATCCATGGGAATTCATGGCGCAGGCCTGACATGCCAAGTTTAATTCATTTTGATGGATGAGGATGGGGAAAAAAATGAAGTGCTGAATGTCTATTAGCTATCTTTAGAGCAGTGTGCTTACATAAACACAACAGAGAAGTGAAGCAATGGGATTCCCTGAGTGTTCATGTGGCAGCAAATGCATTTTAATGTGGTGCTTGCCACTCACTGAGGGTTAGAGGATTTAAAAGTAAATTCTTTCTTTCAATCCACTAAGCTTTCACTTGAGCCTATGTCCTTATCTATCTCTATTCAGGCTAAGAAAGTTTAGGTTTAGCCAAATAACGTCTCAAATAAGACTGGATTTCTTTCAAATACTCCAGGGAAGACACAATCTAATAGAAGTCAGAAAACCCTTCATGGTTTATCCACATATTCCTCAAGTAAACAGAGTCTATTTGCCTTCCAAAGGTATTGATTTGTCACTGTGGATGATACCTTTAATATCAAACCTTTATGCTTATCCCAGCTTGGATTTTTAAATGTAATCTTTTAATTAAACCTTTTGAGTGTGTAATCCTGGCCTTTCCCACTGCCTTGATTGATTAACATTTCCTTAGCGCTGCAGAATAAAGTTTTATCCACCTAATTCTTCTAAAAGTTCACTCACCTACAGACTTTTTTAAATCTCAGCCTGCGGAGCATGTCACAGGCTCGAGAGTGACTGAAAAATTACTAGAGGTGACTGACGCAACAAGGAGAAAATCGGCCATTTAAGTAGCCCAAACAATCACTGACAACACAGGAATAACAAGCTCGGACAGCAAAAATTTATTCCACATGCTCGCGTTGGCCTAGTCGGCCATTTGTCTTGGCATTCCAGTAGCTTGGCTCCCCTCCCTCGACGTAGTCCTTTTTTTCCAACGTACAATTGGAACTAACCAGCGAATGTAAAAGCTGGCGTAATCCTGACACTCCAACAGAGAACAGCACAGGGTCACCAATGATACCAATGCCGGGAAATGAGGGAAGTTCTACTGAAACAAGAAACTGGGAGAGAGGGAAAAAAATATGGCAAGCTGACTGCGTCCATGTGATGCAACTCAGATGAGAGATGCAGCGCATATTTGCAGCATCGCATCAAAACTGGCTCTTTATTCTGCTTAAACAGTTAAGACACATATACATGTTGAAGAGTTTGACTGTAAATAGCATTTCTGGGAAGCAGCATCCATTAATGTACAGGACCTGCACCTAAAGCTGCTTTTTACAGAGCAAATAGTCAGAAAAAAAAACTGAGAGGCTTCTAAATCAGGTTGAAAAATAGACCTGTGTGTGAGTTAGGCCCAGCACCTTACGAGCCTGGCTAAATGTGAGGGTCCGTATTTTAAAAACATCTTGCTCAGGTGGACAAGCCTTCCCACATCTCTCTATACTTCTGAATGGACAACCAACCACAAGCAAAAATACCACCGAAACTGCTGTCCAAGAAAAACTGATCCGATTGCAATTTGCTCAGCAAATTGACATTAATAAGGGGGGAAACGGCATTCAAGATGTCAGTCAGTGGTGCCTACTCAAAATGGGGGGCAGGGCTCCTGTTTTCTGCCCAAAACAGACAAGCAGGTAAGTCATTCAGACAGTGACGAGCTGACACCTGGCAGCAGTGTGAGGAGGGTTATTAATGTAGCGTATCTACTGGGAACTGAGTTGTGTGTGTTCTCTGCGCCCCCTCCCCCAAAAGAAAATGTCGACTCTCCAGAATGAGAACATTCATTTTTCTCATTGGGTCTCACCATTACTGCTACATTCATTTTCTTTCTCCCAGAGGAAGGAGAGATTAGTTACGAAAGGGGATGTGTAGCTGAAAAGCACTTGACGTCCCTGCCTTGCATTCACACTCATTCATTCGAGGACTCGAGATGCAGTGAAGAAGAACCATAGCTGCATCGTCATGACAACCTCCTTGCTTTGCTGCAAATGATTGTTTGGTGTGACAAGGGAAATATTCCACTGTTGTGGATGTAAGTTAGGCCTTCTTAATCTACATCTTTATACTATATCAACACACAGAATGAGTCACACCAGTGGTTTTGAAAGAGACTTACAGCAACCCTGTACAGATTTAGCAAAGATACAATATACCAACAAAAGGTATATTATTCACAGTTCAGGCACTCATAAAACCAAGTCGTCACACATGACCCTTTGTTATTTTATTCTATTAAATGAGAAAACAGAAACATTTCTCATAGGGGCTGTCCTGACATAATTTTCTTAAATGGGGCCTCACTCTGGAGCCAAATGCATACAGGGGTCCTTGGCCAGGAGAAGAGAGGTATACTGACGGAAAACAACCACCAGCTGCAAGAGCTGGGCGAAGAAACTGTCATACTCTGTATAATACTGTACAGTGCACTGTTTTACCCACTGCAGCCCCAAAGTGTTTAACAAATGTAGGGAGTGTGAAAATGCATCATCTAGATAATTTTATTTTAACAAAGGGAAAATTTAAGTTGTTGTTATGTGCTTACCTATTGTCTGTTTAATTGTAAGTCTCGTTTAAAAGCAGGCAACAAATCGATGGTGAATTTAGTTGGGCTCATTTAAATTGGCTCTCTTTGTTGTCATATCAAAATTAGATAAAAGCATAACAAAACAACAACACATAATCTGTAAGTGTATACCTATAGGCTGAGTCACTATAAAACACAGCACCACCAGCATGCAGTCTACAACTACGTTCAATAGCACCTGTAATGTGGATTAAGGGCTGGGTAGACTTAATAGGTTTAGAACAACGGATTTGTGCCAGATTTAAATCCATAATGCTATCATTGAGACAGAATAAAAACTACACGTGCTCATCAACCTTGTAAAAAAGAAATTTCAAGATAAACTTTAAAAAAAAATCAGAAATTTTTTGAAATGTTTGACTCTTTACTGTAGAACTACTTTAGAAAAACTGTGTACATTTTCGTCAGGAGCAGTTCCTGCACTGTGTGATTTGTTTGTCTGATAATCCTAACATTTATCTTTACTTTAACATACAGTTATTAAAGCGTGTGACTAATACTGAGTTCCTGAAGCTGCTGTTTCAGTCCACATAGTCATTTTAGAAACGTCATTCCTCAACATCCATTATCAGGCGTTAATTTTTTTTTTTTTTTCAGTAGTTTCTCATACGGTACGCTCTCCTACCAATAATTTAACCATCTCCAGCTCTGGCTGAGATGAACACCTTCATCCTCAACATGACATCAGTGTGGATGGGCAACCTCAGAAACACTCAGAATGTAATTTATCATTATATTATAATGCCCAACTTTTTGTCATTAAACTATCACAGAGAGAAGTAACGGTTGTTGCCAAAGTTTTACTAATTTATTTCTTATCTGAAATAAATGGCCACTTAACTACAGTAAAGGTAAAGTCGGTCAAAAAATAAATATAACACCAGGTTGACTGTCCACTTAAAGCATCTCTACCCTTCCATGTCTTTCGCTGCTTTTGCTGCTTCACTGACATCAAGTGAGCAGCAACTTCCCGGCTGAAATCTTATTAACCCCCACTCGCCATATGGACTACTATCCTCATAGTCTCATTTCTGAGTCTGGGTGTCTCCTCCTGTATGAGTTTTAACTGAGGCCACCAACCAACCTGTTGAGTTACCTGAGGTCGACAACACGGGGAGTCCTTCAAACAATTGTTTACATCTATCTGCAAAAATGGGTTTTATGTGTGACTAGTGCGTTTAGGGTGACTGTTCAATACTGACTCTTTTGATGCTCTGTCATTACTTCTCTTAATTTACAATATGGAATGAAAAATACTGTCAACCTCTCTCTGCTTGCCCCTATTGATATTAACAGCTATTACACTGTTCCACACAGGTTGACCAAAGCTAATGAGTACCCTTTTAAGCGTGAGTCAATTGCTATAGCAGATGTTCACTTAAAAAAGGTGTTTATATGTTTGAGTAGTACCACATGTTTAAATGTTGATAGTGATTAATTTGAATTACTAAAAGGGAAATTTTACTATAAAATGTATTCAGTATTGTACTATTTTTTAGTCTTTACAAACATGGACAAATGTCTCCCAAAGCTGGAGATCTGAGCCATGTCTAAGACATAATGTTAAGCCTAGACACTGTATTTACAGTATATAGACATGTATTGACATAGACATGTATTGACATGGACATATACAGTAGACATGTCCATGTAGTGTACATAATTATCCAGTCAGTGTATATCCATTCAGTATTTATTTCTTTGCACTATTTGTACAGTGCACAACTTACAGAACACTTGACTTGACTACACATTTTAAATTTTCATTGGTGTTTTTTTTTATATCTAAGTAAATAGTATTTATGTATAAATATTTTTTCACATATTTGTGTCCATGATAGTCCCGCCCATTCTTTACCTTATTTTTTGTCCAGCAGTGTTGTCCTTGTTCCTAGTTGTTAAGTCTATTTCTTTGTCAGTTCTTTAACACCAATGCAAAAAACTGAGTGAGATTCTTTATCTGTGATTGTTAACCAATTCAAGTATGTTGAGCTGCTGATAGTGATAAACTTGTGAGGACTAAGAAGGAAATTTTACCACAAAATGTACGGTATACTCTACTATGACAATAGGACGATGCTTTTTGAAGACAGTCTGAGACAGTATTTACAAGCATGGACAGCTGTCTCCAAAAGCTGGATATATGAGCTATATCTAAGACATGCACTGATGTTGTAGTGGGGACTGTTTATTTATGAGGGACCTATGTTTTTTATTTTGGCCTATATGATGGACATACAACTTTAAATGGCTGTATTTTGTATTTGTTTGACCACGTTACACCATTTATCATAGCCAGAGACTGTAAAAACAGACATTATCGTTTGATATTCACATTTCCGATAGTTCTTCAACACATGATGTTGGACAAACGCTTCCGTCAGAAAGAAACCTAACCAAATCTACGCTTAAAATAGTGATAGCTTATCAAAATGACTTTATTCTGCATGTCTTATTTAAAATTTTACAGATAATAAACCATTTGCATGAACTAACAAGCATACACAACAAGAGAAAAAAACCTTTAAAGTCCAGGATGTTGTCTTTAACTTTTAACTTTCAAACACCTATTCAGAAGTTTTTAAAGTCTAATAACTAATTTATGTTTGAGGAACGGTCGTGCATTTTTCCCAAGTCACTCAGGGAGGCTTGAAGAAAAATATTTAGCTTCAGGGAAGGTTAAAAAGAAGCCACCTCACCAGCCACCCCCCTCACCTGATAAGTAAAGAACACTCCCTTAAATTGAGAGATTGCAGATTTTGTTTTATAACTGTGTTAATGTTAATTTTGGCTTCAAACGTCTATAATAAAAGGCAAAGCAAAGACTTTAAAGAAAGAAAGTGTCTACGCCATTATCCTAACTACAACTACTGCATTATTAATCGCTTTATGTTGTCTTGCTGTGATTGTTAGCCTCGGTTGCTAGCAGTTAGCTAAGTTAGCTACATTAGCGTCGGTCGCCATGGTGACTGTCAAGACAGAGCAGCGTCCGGATGAGCAGCGTAAACAGCAGAATACTAACCAACCCTCCGTGCAACTGACATTAACACACTGTCTGTGTTGAATTCAGACTTTGCAGGTCTATGCACAGTTAATATTGTGAGTGTAAGTTGTCTCTGTGTCCGTGCTGGTCTCACCTTCCCACACGCACCGTCTCCAATCACTACAATTTTAAGCTGCCTGTCCTGGGTGTCCTCCTCCGAGTCCGACATGACGCTGAAATGTGCTCCGACTGTGTCAGCGTGGAAAACCGAACCAAAACCACCGGGATATAGTCACAGGCCGGCTGACACTGTCTATCAGGCTAATCACAGATGGATTAAACGAGTGTTGAGTGGGCAAGCAGACGCCATTTTGACTCTGCTAACACAACACTGCTGCTCTGCTCGGCATGATCCACTCTTACCGTGCTGCCTCCACGTACACTGATTTACGGTTAAAACGGGAGGACACAGATACCAGGAAAACGAACCGGAGGCTACAATATAGCGTTTCAGTTAGTAAATGTTGTCAGTGTCGCCATGAAGCTCTTTGTCGCCACGGGAAACGACCAGAACCGGAAACCCAGTCGCCAGCGGTGTGGTTGCGTCCTGTGTGTGACGCGTTGCTGTTGCCCTGGTAACACAGGTCAAAGTGTGAGCACTAAAACGTGAGAAGCACAACAAAAAGTGGTTTAAAGTAACTATTTACTAAATTACTAGACCTAAAATTACAATTTGAGGTTCTTCACTTTATATTTTCAATTTTCAGCTACTTTTTTTATTTCAATAACTGTGCTTACTTTGAATATTCTGAGTTTAAACAGCTTATTAAATACAATGAGCTGCCAAACAGCATATCAAGACATTAAAAGCTCCACCTCGACCTCACACAATATTAAAATGCTGCTTAAACCTTCATGCATCAGTAATAATATCCAACAATAAATTAGTTAGTTAATATGTAAGTACGAAAACGCATTGCATTTTATACACTACTGTGGCATTGCTACTTTTACTTGAGTAAAGGATCTACATATTTCCACTAGCTACATGTGGCTTATTCAAGATTTAAAATAACAATAATTATTTAATCTGTCCATCTCTCACTTTCTTACACACATACACACACCCTCTTACACAGGGTGCCCCTGTATTTAAACATATGTACATGTTTAGTCCATCATCTGGAATTCTCATTTACTTTAGCAGCAATACAGTTCTTCCACAAATAGACTTGTAGACATAAATCTATTTTAAAAAATGTGATTTTAATTATATATTTATACTACAGGCTACTGTATAATAACTAATTATCAAGTATATCTATATGGAAACCCTTTTGGACCACATTATGCATCTGTAATATGACAGATTTATGGGCCTAATGTACATCTAACACCAAGCTTCATTATGCTTTACTTGTGTTTAAGTTGTCATCTTATTGGCTGTCTGTCAACACACTCACACACACATACATAACATGTACACATACACACACACAGGTGCACTATATGTCATGTCAAACTGAATCAAAATTATGATAACCATGATTTAGATTCCCCTGAATAAAAGCAGATCTGAAGTCTGAAGAGGGCCAACAAACATTTAAGGATTTTTTTGCCCTTAAATCATTACAGACTCTGTGTACTAGTCGACCATTCAAAGGTTAATGTTATTCCTGAGGCATCCTAATCATGGATAGACAGACACATTTCATTTTTCCACTGCTAAATTCACAGCTGAACAGCCTCCCAGTTTACCACAGTGTCGAAGAATATCTTACCAGCTGTGTAACGTGATTGCTCTAAATGACACGCTGATGTATTTACCAAATGAAGTATGACTATTATTGGCAAAGTTAAACTCCAGTCTTGGACCAAATGCCAAAGCAGAATATTTTGACAGAATTATTTTTGTCACATTTCTTTCTAGTGTATTTGTAAATGATTCACAATTAGCTCAAGAATCTGTGCTTAATTTAACATAAACAAAATGTAGGTTAAAGAGTCATTATTTAAGATTTCATCAGTTTTTGCAGGAACTGTTGCAAAGCAGAAACATACCTCTTCTGTTTTTTTAAATTATGGCACATATTTTTTGGAGTGCAGAAGATTTAATATACCCTGCACCAAAATAGACACCCAAACTATTCAGTTAAGTAAAATAAGGAATAAAATATTTCATTCTTAATTACAAGAATAAGCCTTTGTGTCAGTGACCTTTAAATTTAGCCTATAATAAATATTATTCCGTCAAAAAGGAGGGTCAGGACACAAAGTTTTTTTTTTGTTTGTTTCCTGTAATTTTACTATCAAAAGTTATTATTAACAGCCTGTAGAAAGTATTTCCAAGAAGAACATCTCACTATACAACTTTTTCTCGACTGTGTGAGCTGTAGTTGAAGTTTGATGTCCACCGAGATCCATTTACTGTGTGCTCACACACACACACACACACACACACACACACACACACATACAAAATAAAAGGTTGCTTATATTTTAACCCATGTCACTAAATGCCCCAAAGTCCACCTCTTCCAGGGGAACATGTTCAGTGATAATGATTTATACATTGTCTCTAATTTACGTCCTCTTGTTAAATATTTTGTAATTTCTCTGTAAAACGTGAGCTGCGGTGTTTTAAAGCTAAAGGTTGAATCACGGTCCTCGTCTTTCACACTTTGCTTTTCACAGCCGGAGGATGGATGTCGCTGCAACATGAGGGATGGAGAGGAATTCACACCTGGGCCACTTTGAAGCAGGTGGCAGTGACTGTTAGGTCAGTGTAACAGGCTCATGAGGGTGTGAGTGACAGCAGCCCCAGCCGGACAGAAAGCTTTGGAGAGAAATTAGGACTAATTGTTTTTAAAAGAGTTTTCAGGCAGAGGCGATCAAGGCGAAGAGAGACACAGTTTGGAAAAGTCTGTCAGTGACTTCTTTGCATTTCACTTGTTCAGTGTAACCTAATCGCCTAAATGGAGAAAGCATTTGATCTCCTCAGGAACACGGAATTAGAAAGTCATATATTGGGTCAAATGGATTAAACACAAATTAATAAATTCACAAGGAAGAAGGTGTCGGACCTTTTACCTTATCATAATTAACTGTACTCTATATGAAGCTCAATTGTTTCACGAAAGCGCACCGAAACTGAGAAAATACAAAAATCGTGTTTTGATTTTCTCATTATTTTTATGGTAAAATTATCAGTATTAGACACAATGATATTGAAAAAAACAACAATGTCGTCAAATAGAGTTTTTAATGGACCTGTGCGGGCTCTTCAGTTTACATGTAGGCTAGATGATGAAATATTGATGAATAAAACGGTTATGCAAATGAAAACCATATCAGAGTAAATATGCTTAAATATATTCGTATATTGTTGTGCAAAATAAACCATCTTTTTCAATCACACAAGCCGTGCAGAGACACACAGAAACCCGTGGGCACACCTTTTAGATATCCCTCTATATCTGTTTTATAACTTTAAATGTTTTTGTTTGATTAGATGCTTTATCACACATGGTCATGTTGGTGACATTTTGCCCAAAGATATTTTATTATCTGCAGTAATAGAGAGAGAAATATTCTATTATTGATTTAGGCTACAAAAATAAATAATCTTCAAGTAAACGAACCTGTTATTAGTTGTTAAAATATTGTTAAAGACTGACAAATAATTTTAAAAAGACCTCGTGGTGTGATTGTGTCACTTGTTTACAGCCCAGGGCTATCTTAGTTACTGTGAATCGTGAAATTAGGCGGATTATCTCAATTTTTTAAAAAAATAAAGGCTATTAAAACCGACTGTTTTAGGAAATACGAATTAATGTTTTATCAAATTGATATTTTTTGCAGTGTGATTTGGTGTAAGATATCAGTGCATTTTATATTTCCATTAACCAACAATCATAAACCTACAAGGTTGCGTCTGTTAGTAGTCGCTCCGCCAAAGACGCAAATACATCCCATTATATAAAGGTGGAGGACCCCGGCTGTAAGCAGGGTCTGTATCCAGCACAGCCCACCGTTTAACGTGTGAAATAATGTCTATTAACTTCCAGTTTTCTGTTATCAGTAACAACTGTGGAGACTCTCCAGCTTAAAATAATTACTGCGCAGTGAACGTGAAGAGAGAGCCGCTGATGTGTCAGCTCACGCAAATATGGATCAGTTTAAGATATAAAGGAAGAGCTCGTTGCGTAATGTGAACAGAGGTAAAATAAAGAAAACATAAAGATGACGAAATTTCTGTTCAATCACAACTCCAAAAAGTTCAGTTTCCCAAAGTCCTTGCTTTGCTCCAAGTACAGAAAAGACTAAAATAATATGAATATATTCTAAAAAAAAATTGTTACTTCTTGTTGAGTAATAGAGACAAAAGTAGGTTACCTGTGCGTGAACATGCGTAATTGGTTTCTGTAGGCCTATATATGGGGCAAATAAAATACACAAACTGGCGTAGTTACCCTTTAAATCATATTTTTTTCCTCTAGGAAAAACTCAACATATGGTTTCACAGTCTATTTGATTAATACAATAAATATCTTTCCCACGCACCGCACGTACCGTAAGAACCAAAAAAAGGAAATAACGGGGAGACTGTGTGATGGGCTAAATGCACACTGATGGGGGTGTTTGCATTTCAACGATCGCAGGTTGAAAGGAACATCAGTCCTCTATATCAGATATCTCCACATGCAGGTATGAAAGGAAGTTATGTGGGACGGTCCACTCCTCAGTATCCTCTCTCTGTCCTTCAAGCCTCACAGCAGCCAATGACGAGCATCACTGCCGCTGGAGATGGTCTCGGGTGGCTCATGTACCTGCATCAAGGAGATCAGATTTTAGGACATATTGGCGCCGTTCGCGAGGAGGGGGAGTGTATATGGGGTTAAAGAAGATGGGACACGGATCAACCGCCACCCTACATATACCTGGGTGTTGGTGCGTATACGTGCGTAAAAGCGCACAGTCGTTGCGCAGCGTCAGGGCTGAAACACAGATGGTGCTCGTTATGTCCACATAAATTACACCTCATTTGGATCTTTGGTGCTTTCATGGTATCAGCTTATAGATGTGACACCTGTGCTGCAACAATTCAGATTTTTTTGTATTTCTGTCTCCAATTTCCCGCTTAATGCCTTTTTATATACTGCTGATATGCAGCATCCAGACTGTGTAGGAGTCTACAGGGGATGTGGGTATTCTTTAAGGCCAGAGATGGATGGCTGGTGCACGGCAGCTCCCTCCTGACCCCGACTTAACATACAGGCTGTTAGTGGAGACAGAAGAACACCTCCTCCCGTAATACTTCAATTCCAGTATTAGGCCTAAAACTACAAAGACAAGCTTTAATAATTTTCCTTTTTGACATAAAGAAACTGTTTGCAATCTGCCAACTCTTCCCCTCTTTGGCTTAAATTTAGGCGCAGTGACATGGGCCTCCTTAACCCCGGAATACTCATCTCCTTGTATTGGCATGCAGCCCTAAAGGTAGCTGTCAGTTTGCCCTGTCCGGGAATCACAGTGCTATTCATCATTGTTTGACAGGTGTGTTTGGGAAGGAAGCCATGGTGGCCCAGATGACATCTACACGGTCTCATGGTATGGCGTGAACTCTCGTGAAGTTTAGGTCTTTGTGGGAAAAATGGATACGAGAATAATAGTCGTTTTATGCGCGAAAATGCGCAGGAAAAGAAAAGGAAAGGATGGATAAACCTGTTTCTATCTATTGCATATTTGACCGTGCGAACAAAAACACCAAACGTTGTCCTAAATCAGTTTACTAATGAAAAAACTATAATAATGAAGTAATTTTAGCTCTATATGTAGGTCGAATTTAATTAATTTAAACTCTAACATGCTCTTTGTTTAGAAAAAAAGAGCAAAAACATTGTTTTATACAAGAAAGTGAAACTGTGTATTCTTTCCCAGTCACCGAGTTGTCAAATTAAAAAAAGAATTTATAAACCAGTGCACCCTTAACTTCCTTGTAAATTCTTATAATTATTGGTCATATCTGACGGTAAAAAATCTCTGTGCCAACATAAAACCCTTTAAATAAAATTACATCCAAATGAAAGTAATGCCTGATATGTTTTTAATGTTTTTTCGATCTAAACAGTCATTTAACACAAATAACACATGTACATTTCAAATAGAAGTTTGGGTCTGTTTTATAGCCTGCTTCCTGCCACGAGATCACTTTCAGGCCAATAACACAAGAATCCGCCTCCTCTCAGTCTGACACTGTACATGCCCACACTATAATGCATTTTTACATTGAAGTAATGTAACGTATATAGCTCCAAAAAGTGCTGAAATATCTTACCTTTACAAACACAGCAAGAGAAAAATAAAAACACAACCTGTAACAGAGACAGTTAATATGAAATGTCAATGGAATATGCCTATTTTTCCAAATCACTGCAGAGGTAGGAAGGCGCATGTAAAATAGAAACCAACATAAGGTGACATTTTCAGTCTGTTTAGGCCGCCGGGTCCCAAAGCGGGGTCCGTGGGGCTTCAGAGGTCCTTGAGGGGCTCCCGAGCAAAGAGAGGAATACTTTACTGTTATTACTGTGTCACTCCTCAGAGGTTAACACACTGACATTTACTAAGGAGGTCCAGACTCCCCGCTCAGCTACACTTCAGAGAGGTGTGATTTTATAGCCTAAATCATGAGAAGTGTCTTCTTTATTATGGTTCCTGGAGACAGACTCTTATTAAATGAAAGAATTAGTCGTTTTTTGGTATTTGAGGATTTGATAAACGGTTTGGGAACCTCTGGTCTGGCCTGGACATCACGGTGAGGCAGATTAACAGTCCCCTCAGGTCTCATCCTCGTGTCAGAAAATAGAGTTAGTCTGATGTCCTTGGAGCAAAAATAATCAAACAAAAAAAGAATAAATACAGTCACCGAGTTCTCACTGATTCCCCGCACATGCAGACAGTGTCCATGCAGGGAGGCAGTAGGCGTAGGGGTAATAGTAGGACGGCTGCAGGGAGAGCAGCGGGGGCCGCAGGATCTCTCCTGGGCTGTACTGTCTCTGGTCGTCCCGCACCAAAACTTTCACCGCCACCTTCTTGGCCGCCGGGGTCGACGCCATCAGGTCGGCGGCCATCTGGCGGCGTTTCGTCTTGTACCGGCGGTTCTGGAACCAGATCTTGACCTGAGTCTCTGTGAGCTTCAGGGAGGCCGCCAGGTCTGCGCGCTCCGGCCCGGACAGGTACCGCTGGTGGTTGAAGCGACGCTCCAGCTCGAAGACCTGCGCGTGAGAGAAGGCGGCCCTGGAACGCTTCTTCCGCTGTTTGGGCTGGTCCAGGCTCTTCTCGTCCAGGGTGCTGGAGTCTGGGAGAAGGAGACACGACAGATGCGTCATGCGAGTGAGTTCCGGGGTTTGTTTGTTATTTTGAATACAGCTGGAAGCACATCTGCTGATGTAAAGTGAGATTGGAGCCTGTTTTGGGATGTGAGTGATTTAAACAAAATAGGGAAAATCCAAATTCAGCTCACTTCTAAACGAAGTGTGTTTCAGTTCATTGTGTTGGCATGTGCTGGCATAGATTTACACAAGGTCACTGGATGCTGGAGTTTTCAAATCAAAGTTTAAAGTGTTATCAGTCAGGCCTAAACATCACATCTAGTGCGCAGATGTTTATTTAGGACGAGTTGGAGTTATTTCTTTAAATAAGGCTTCAACTACAGGCGTGTTTCTGGTAGCTTATAACTTTTGTCCAAAGATAAATCGTGCCAGAGCAGAATGAATTGACGTTAAGCCCCAATGACTCTATTTAATCAATAATAATTAGTGCTGTAGTGACACGATTTGAGTATAAGCCATAGTATCCGTTAATAATCGTGCGTAAAACCAGGACATTTCGTGCGTAAAAGTTGCAGAACGCGAATAGATTTTGCAAATAGGCCTGATATCCCACAGTAACACAATCACAGCATTATGGTTCTGCAGAACTGCACCAACAAGAGTGCCACAGTCCTTAGTCTTTAGTCATACTTGTTTGTTTAAAGGCCAGATCTTTTATTGACTCGTTATATTAAAATCAGAGCAACGCCACACATTGTAAACAGCTGTGTCTCTCTGTCCCACTTACCCGCATTATTGGGCTCACTGTCACTCTTTGCGTTTTCCGCAGCTGCAGACTCGTGGTCCGTCTCCTCTTGCAAGCTTTCTTCCGGCACATCCGACGCAGGGTCTCCCTCTTTCTCCGACTTGCACGCGGCCGCATTCTTGCTGTCGTTGTCATCGCTGAGCCCCGAGTCCGAGTCGTAGCTTTTCTGGTCCGTCGGCTCACAAGCCTCCCCATCATCTCTCCGAGACCCGCCGTTCATCTCCCCAAATATTTTCCAGCACGCCGTCTTGGAGAAGCACATGTCCAAATCTGGCAAGTGTCGGCTGTCGTCCTTTTTGTTCAGGATGGCTTGGATTGAGAAAGGCATCAGCGAGTTGCCACGAACGGCCATTTTCCAAAAGTTTGCTCGGTTCTTCGAGTTGAGTAATTAAAACCGGCCCGGATAGAGGAGTAAATGTCAGTTCATCCACATTTTAGGCTACTCCCTCCGTGGAAGCACTGCTGTGGGTTAACTTTGTCCCTCCAGTGTTGGTTCCTGGTCGCATCCCCGCGGGAGAAGCCGTGGAAAGTTTCTGCTACATCCGCAGGCACGATGCTGCTCCTCCGCATAGCTCTGCCATCAGCCCGGGCTCGCTCCAGTCTCCGGCCCTTTTCACCCAATTTTTTTTACCATCCACCCTCACCTGTGACTGACAGGCACTGCTCGTCGTCTCCTATTGGCTCAAAGAGGAGGAATGCCGTTTCCCGATTGGCCACTGTAAACTACGTCATGCTGCTTTCAATCGGCTGGGAAAAAGTTAAAGAAATGTTTGGTTGAAGTTTTTCATCGGAGGCTGAACTGACATGCAGGCTGCAACCACACAAATTATTTCAACTGGGAGTTCTCCCAAAAACAGAGGGGCAGGCTGTATCTCTGCACGACCTGTGATAAGAAAATTACATATTGATTTTGATTAATAATTTAGGATGAAGTTGGCTGAAATGCAGAATGTTCTGTGCTGCTAATGTTTAAAGTTTGTGCAGTCAGAAAAGGAGAGGAGCCGTGCGTAAAAGTCTGAGATCTTAAGGAAACTCATTGTGGCTGCAACACAAGTAGAAAATAAAACGCGAAAGTCGTGTCTCCCATTTTCCCTGCGTCGCTTAAATGCAGCACCAGGACAATAAATTCGTAGGATGTGTGTGTGTGTTTTTTTTTTTTTTAACTTAACCCCTTCATCATCCAAACAGGTCTGTCGGGAGTCCGGTGCGTAACGCGTAATGGGACGGTTTTTATCCTTGCTGACATTTTGGCCACCGACCAACGTGTGTCAGGTTGATACTGCTTCACGCTGTCTACGATTTTAAGGCCTAGTTACAGAAGTGCTCATTTTTGTCACGTCCCTGGCAGCCTGCATCATGGATCGCCATGACCAGGTAGGCCTCAGCTTGTGCGCAAACCAAATTCTTGCATTTCATAAATTCATAAATATAAGTTTAAAAAAAAAACAGGCAACTTGACCTCCTGCTGACTTCATAAATGGTGTGAAACCGTCTCATTAAAGAAGGCAAAAATATCTGATCATAGGTTACAAGTTAGAGTACTTACATTTTCGTTTCAGCAGCAGCCAGCTTTGCATCGACCCTTCAAATGTGACGCACATGAAACAACTGAAAGGATCTCGTTTTACTATCAGAATATTTGTCTCCTTCAAAAATGGTTTTATATATAAGAATTAATTCTCAGACTTCATTTTAAGGAAAGCTTGTTTGTTTTCTGTCACCTGATGTTGACCGTCTGATTACGAAATATCTCCAGACGTCTTAACAATGGCGAACATGACTATTAGTAAGAAACCTTTTGCGTTTTTATTCCACATGCAGTGACGAGGCAGGTCTCTCCTTTGGGGGTTTAAGCGGACAAACATCTGTCGCTGCAGATCCGGATCGTGACCTCTGCAGTTTTTCACGTCGCCTCTGTACAGACACTTCTCACAGCTTCTCTGCTGTTTTTATTCACCAACCAAAAACGATTCAAATTCTGCTTTAGATTATATTTTGGTAAATAACATAATAATAGTCTTTACTCGGCCAAACGCGCAAGAGAAGATATTTTATTAAGTCGATATAACGCAGCTATTAGGCTATTTAATTAATAAACACTTCTGACATGCTTAGCCTTTAATCAAAAAACGGGCGTGGAAACCTTGCACACACCCATATTATACCATTATCATTCATTATATTATATCATTATGTGATTTATTATAAATTTGTATTTATTTATTCTCTATGATTTAGTGCTTCCGTGGCATTGAGCCACCTGGTTAATCAGTCTGTATTAATTACAATAATACTAAAAATAATGATAACACATTTAAACCGCTTCAGAAAATGACCCTGAAATCTTCAGATTGTTAATGATCTAATGACTGATTATGAAAAAAGTGAAACTGATGAGGCTGTTAGTCTATAATAAATACTATGGATTAAAGTGACCTGATGACTTCAGTGCTGCATCGATGAAAGTTTAAGTATCGTTTAATAAAACGAGGCATTATATAAGTAATTAACAACATTATTCAAATGTAATAATTATGACAACATTAAGTTTAATGATTAAATGATAATAATAATATGTTCGCTACTTAATTTATTTCACTAAAATTGTAACAGCTGATTTGAAAGAAGAAAAATAAAATGTCAAATCGAAATCTAAAGAAAAGCACCGTCAGTGCAGAGGATGAGTGAAGACGCAGTCAGCAGATCAGCTGCTGAGAAAAGTTTAACAGATTTTTATTTTGTTGTTTTTGCTCAGTTTAATTTGCATCAGTTCTTTTGAGTCTTATTGTATTTCCTGCACATGAGCCTTCTGCGCATAAACCAACAAAGTGAGCGCGTAACAGCTGATGTTAAGACACAAACGACTCTGAATTTCAACTTCAATTAATTTAAAATGATATATTTTGCAATCCGTGAAGCTTTCTCATTGTTGCTTATTTCCCGAGGCCTTCATGCGCCGTTTGATAATAAAATATATGAAAACCCGGATTTAATCATCCTGTGTTTTAAATATTGAGCCGTAAAATAAATGAATAATTTCTCTCCTCCATGCCACTTAATTTGTGACATTTACACCTTTACAAACGCGCCATGTATTCATCACTGAGCTCATCAGCATGTTAGTCAGAATCCCCTCAACATTATAAGAATAATAAATAAGATAAATACAAATTGGCTTCAGGTTTTAATCGTGATAATATTAATCTACCCTCAGTGCTGCTGTCACCTTGTGCAGACCAGTTGCATGCATATATTATACCATCTAGTGGCCACTGAAAATACCTCCTCATTTGACTTCTTGACATCTTGTACCTCTGGGGTCAAAACACTCTGAACTTCACTCTGTGCAGAGGTACAAAAAGCATTCATATCCTTTATTAAAGTAAAAATACCAATGCCACACTGTGTAAATACTTTGTTACATTAAAAAAAATACTTTAAAAAAGTATAATCAGGAAAATGTACTTGAAGTAGTACAAGTGAAAGTACTTAATGCAAAAAAAAAATCCTTAAACATGAGAATCTGGAAACTTTTAATTTATATATTTTTATATATTTTTTTTAATATATTTTACATGAAAAACGACTGAAACGATCAAAGTAGTTCTTTCAATCAACTAATTGATTAATTAGCCAATCATTTCAGCTGCACTTGTAGGCCGCTATATTGTTGGGTACTTCAATTCATAATAAAATATCATATTTTATAAATTCCTCGTATGTTTGGTGTGCAAAAAATTCCTAATTAGTAAAGCTGTCAGATGAATGTAGTGAAGTTGAAAGTATTACCAGACAGTGGCATTAAAAGAAAAAGCTCAAGTAAAGTTCAAGTACCTCAAATTTAACTACAGTACTTGAGTGAATGTGCTTAATTATTCCACCACTGATAGCTTGCACTATTATTATTATTATTATTATTATTAGATATTAGGACATTATAGACATGATTAACTGCTGCAGACAGATGCTTCTTTTTAAAAATATCTCCTGTGAATCACTTAAACACTCTAACTAGGTTTATCATCCTGCTCTGTGAAAATGAATTGAATGAAATTATGTGGCATTGTCTCGGGGCTGGATGTGACCTCGGGGATGAAAGCCTGAATCACCGCAAGCAATGAAAACACAACTGGGAAAAGGGAAAAGCACAAACCGCTGACACCGTCTGGATATTTTCATACACCCTGCCTTTTAGAAACTGCTCCTTCCACCCAAGGCCAATACACAAGTGGTACATCACATAGTTTTTAAGTTCTCTTGTATTGCAGAGGGTGTTTCCCCCTCCTCCTCCTCTCTGTGTCCTTCATGTATTTATTTCATACTGTTGTCTTTTGTCCTCAAACCAGCCTCGCTGACCCGTACACACACACAGTCTGCTTCACCCTGAGAAAAAAAAGTGGAAAATAAATAAAACTGTCTGCCAATTCTCCAACAAAGTGAGTCAGTGTGTGCCTATCAATGTGATGTCGAGCAGAGCTCCACGGGTTACTCTGTGTTTTGGTAACCACACTGCGACGAAGAGTAATAAGCAGTAAGTAGCTGTAAGTGGCAGGAAATGTAAACAGCAGCTTGGTTTTCATTCAGACAACTGCAGAGGCATTTAAAACAGATACGCCGCTGGTGTGATGTGATTCACACATAGAGGACAGAGGAGGTGATCATCTGAGCAACTGGACATGTGTTTATTTATCTGCAAGAGCATGTGAGGAAACTAATTACTGCTGTTGCTATGTAACAACTCTAAATATTGTAAATGAAACGGAACTTGAAGCCAATATTTCTCATATTTCCTGAGATTAGACGAGAACAATTGAGTGGATTAAACTGTGACATTGGCAACAACATGTACTTAAAGTATCAAAAGTATCTGACCCCTGTCAGTGTACCATACCATAAGCAGTGAGGGAGTTTTTAACACAGCATCACCTACTTCCAGGTGTATGGAGAAGAGAAAGAAGTCTTAAGAGGTTGAAACTCCTGCAACACTTTATCCTCCTGAGACCCTGCGACATCACAGTTTGGGTTTCCTGCACCTTATACTTCATTCTGCTTAATTTACACCTGTTGTCCTTGTTTGTGGACACTTTTATGCTCCGTCTACAGGTGACCCCAACACAAAAGTGGGCAAGGTTCAAATCCTGATCAAATTTTGTGGTTGAAACTAAATTAATTGTGCTAAATAATGTCTGTAGTTTGATATGGCAACAAATTTGACAGACAGACAGCAGCAAGCTAAAATGCTGTTAATTAGGAAGTACTTGTTGGAAGACATTAGGACTAAATTATCGTCTTGTATGAGGACTTTTTGTTTTGCTTTGTTTTTGCACAACAATGTTCAGATATTGAAATAATTAAAACAGTTTTAGAATTTATTATACACTTGTGACTATTAAAAATAAACCCATCCTCATGAGGACATCTTTTTTTCCCCAAAACTACTTCCTGTTCAATAACAGTGCTTAGTTTTTAATACTTATCAGGTTCTACTGATCACAAATAGCTCAGAGAAATTAAAAATGCATACCAAACAAAAGCTGGGGTCTCAAGAGGTCAGAGCAACTTTACTGCAAGACTAACATGACTTGTTGTCTTCATGCAATTGCAATAAAGTTGCTCTATATGCTGGAAGTGTTGCTGGAGTTTTGACCTCTTTAGTGTACTATTATATCACAGAGTTTTTAGTACTTTAATGTTGAAGTCGAGGTGGAGCTAATTTAGAATACTTCATAACAGTGTTACAGTGAAGACCTCCTAAGTATAGACCAATGACTAAGACCAGAGTGTAATCAAGACTGAGTCAAGACCATGACCAGTCCAGTGTGAGTCCCAAACCCTATGACACACAATAAAATGTTGACCATGCCAAGAAAGATCCACATCCCCATAAAACACCCACAGACAACAAATTAGGATTTCTGTGTGTGTGTGTGTGTGTGTGTGTGTGTGTGTGTGTGTGTGTACCGTTGATCAAATAATCAAAAGGCATTGTAGGGGTGGATTTTATGTGTTAGAATTTTCATTTGTTTTCTATGAACAAACAAACACTAAGGAGCTGGAATGTACTCAACCATCCATTTTCAACATTCTTTTATTTACACAAGGAATTTAGTGATGCCCCCGCAGTGTGATCTTTACCGGTTTTGAAATAAGATCCCAAATCCTCTTTGTGTGAGACCGAGACAAGACTGAGTTCTTTAAAAGGAGGTCTTGAGACCAAGACCGATCTTGAGTGCTACAACACAGCTTCATAATATACTTTCAGTTTAATCAATAGTGATACATATATTTTACAAACTTTTTTTATATATATTTTTTTTTTATCTGTAAAGCAGCCCCATCTATCAAATACATGTAGGGGAGTGTTAGTATAAAGTTGCATAAAATAGAAATACTCAAGTAAAGAACAAGTACCTCATAACTGTACTGAAGTACAGCATTTGACTTATTTTACCACTGCTGGAGACTTTGATTAATCAGAGTGATGTAACATGTAGCATCCTGGATACTGTACTTTATTATTATTATTATTATTATTAGAGGAGGAGGAGGAGGAGGAATATCACTGCCTTTAAAGGTAGAAAATGGTCATTTAATTGCAGAAGAACCCAGATTTTTAGCCCTATGATCTGTCGGTAAATGTCAAATCATATTTTAAAAGATTAATTGAAATACAGCATATATATTAATAGAAATATACATAATGTGATGATTACCTTCATTATTTTACTATTATTTTTCATTTAGTCTGTAAAAAGGTCAGAAAATAAAGGGAATAATTGGCCATTACATGATCAGAGCCTTTGAATGCTTTGTTTTGTCCACACAAGGTAAAAAATATTTTAATTTAGATTATACAAAATAGCGGAAGGCTGTAAATCATCACGTTTGAGCAGCTGTAACCTGTGATTTTTTTTTTGTGTGTTTTTGCTTAAAAAATAACTTCAGTGATTGATAATTTATAAAAAATTATCAGGGACTAATCATTTATTGTTTCTGTACTGATGTTGTGTGAACAAAAAGTTAAAAACAAACATTAAAAGACACTTTTCTGTTTCTATAAAAGTCTTGTTTCCAGCCAACATGAAGCTGAAGCTGGTCTGCTGCTGCTGGACAGGAGGTCTCCCTCTGCTGGTGAGGACAGAAACCTGCTGCCGACATGGAAAGATGAGATGATCACTACATAATAGCCGTGCCGGGAAAAGGTATATTTTCTCTTCTTTTTCTATCTACAATGACACGATTCCTTAATACCCCCAGACTCTTTGTCTGCTCCCCTCCAGTTGAACACTGGGGTGAAATTCCCACCACCTTTCCAGTAAAGAAATAAACTTTAATGGCATATTAGACTATTACGTTTGCCTCCACCCACCACCACCACCTCTTTTTCCTGCCTCTTCTTGTAACTTTAATCTGGTGTTTTAAACAGAAATCACTCCTGATGCAGCAACGGGCCAGTCGCCGTGGTAACGTCTCTGTTTCCCCTCCTCTCTCCTGGGTGTGTTTATGACAGGTCTTGAGTTTTTTTCTTGCGTGCTGGTATGAAGGAGGCTCACAGCACGCCATACTAACCCCCCAACCCCCCCCCACCCCCCCCCCCCCCCCCACCCCCCCCCCACCCCCCACCCCCCATGTGCCAAATTGTGTTCAGATGGAGCAATACATGAGAGGGCACTGCCAAGAGTCATTTGCTGTAAATGCTCCCAAAATGCCCTCTAGATTTCTCACCAAATATCAGATCCACCATGATAGCACCCTTAATCAACCTCAACATTGGAAAGTGGAAGGAAGGGGAAGGGACGGGGGGGTTACTGCCAGCTTTAAGTATGCTTTTAGTCGCCTAAGTTACAATTGAACCCTCTTTCCCAAAGAAAAATTATCCTTGCATGCGATGGAGCACTAAATGGAAGAGCCCTTGGGACAGAACACTTAATACAGTAAATGGAAGCAAGAGACAAGCGGGGAGAAGTTCCTGCGTCTCTTGGAAGCTATTCAAAACATCTCAGCAATGGCTGCATTACTGCAGACACAGGAGCAGAAGTGGGGGGACAGCCCGCTGTTACAGTCCAATTAATGTGTGTAGATAGTGCAGACGTGATTTATAGTTTATTTTTCAGCTCTGCTGTGCTGACAAACGAGCTTCCAGCCGCCTCTGGCACGCAACAGATAATGCATGCAGCTCAAGCACATCATGAAAGGCTTCTGAGGTCCTGAAGGGCCTTTGGCTGCCTGTTCAGGTCTCTGTGACCGGCTCCTTTCTCCTGCGCTCACGCCTAAATAAAGACGTCCTTCAAAAGCAGCGGACCCCTCTCAGTGGTTTCATGTCACATGTGAAAGACCACTTTTGAACATAGGAGTTGATGTAGTTATGAAAACTTCAAGGATCATTTAGAAATTCTTGAGATATTATGGGGCTTTTCTTTTGGTGAAGTGGGTGTCAGACTGCAGCTGCAGCGGACCAGCTCGAAGTTTTTGGATCTTTGCAGATGACAGATTTACCTCTCTGACAGGTGTTTGTAGTTTAGACGTACAGTAGGGCTGTTGTCTGTTAAACTATGGATTACTTTCTGTACAAGTCGATTAATCATTTAGCCTTATGAAAATTTAAAAATGATCCTTATGGTTTTCCACATGACCTCTTTGACAGTCCAAAACACAATGATAATACATTTTGACTGTTTTGTCAAAAGCAGAAAATGTTTGTCTTTTTACTTGATAAATGATGTTAACAATTATTCGATTATCAAAATAGTTGTTGATTCACTTTGTCCGTTGACTAATCACTTAATCGACTAATCTTTTCAACACCATTCAATAGCATTTTTATTATCAATCCCTACACTGTGATGTGCAGTCACAGGGCACTCATTGAAAACATAAATCATTATAAACTAGTTAGAAATATAAAGTTTCATATTTTAAAAAGTCTGTGTGATTTCCTGAAACAGCTGGTCACTGTAGTTTTTATCAAACCTTAGTCAAATAGAAGTGAATAGTGCATTTGTTGGGGACTATTTTAAGCTGTGGATTAGTACACATTTATGTGCACAGTGAATACAGCAGCAGGCTCAGTTTGAAAAAGATGATGTCACATACAAGCCCGGTCTCATTCAGTATCACAGAGTGACTGACACATTCATATTGCTCAATTTATCCAACCATCAGTCTAAAACCCAAAGTTTTATATGACAAAGAAACGCATCCCATCCTCATATTTCACACGCATCTGTGCAGTATTTTGGTACAGAGCAGGGATACTCAGCTTTGCTCGGGGGCTACTTTTGCAACATGACAGGAGGCCAGGGGCCAGTTGCAGTCCCCACATGTCCACAGGGGCATTCCTAGGATTTGAGGACATTTGGGGCTTAGCCCGGACTTCTGTCGGGGGTCTGGTTGATCCACCCTGGCACTCGTTTTGATAAACAAGTTCTATTTTGATGCTTTTTATGCACTCTGGCATCTTATGTAGAGACCTGAGACCCTGTGTCCTCATATGAGGACATCACGTTTTGTGTTTACTTGACCTTATACTTCATTCGACTTAACTTAGATCTGTTGTCCTCGTTCGTGGACACTTTTTGTGCCATCTAGTGGTAGTAAGAGCACAATACGCTAATCCATGTGAAAACAAAATGGCAGCCATCTCTGCCAAGTCAGTTTGCAGCTGATCCCGACACAAAAGTGGACAAGGTCCAAAACCTGATCACATTTTATGATTGAAACTTGTTTATTTATGATTAATAGTGTTTGTAGTTTGTTATGGCAACACATTTGAACAATTTTAGCAACAGTAACAAGCTAAGACTCTGCTAATTTATTGATTAGGAACTCGTTTGAAGACGTTGGGACTTAATTATCGTTGACAATGTTTAGTTTTTTATACTCATCAGGTCTTACTGATCCCAAATAGCTGGGAGAAATTAAAAGCATACCAAGCAAAACTTTGGGTGTCAGGTAGTCTCACTCACCAGACCTTTCTCAAGAAAAGAAAGGTCTGGCTGTGCCGACTCTCACTTTGAGATTGGAGAAAAAAACGCCCCAGCTGCTTGTACTTCTTTCAACCAATCACAATCATTCTGGGCGGTGCCACAGCAACAGTGCGCTTGCAAAAATATTGCCAGGGGGAAACAGGTTTTGGTGTAACACGCCCACAAAAATATCGCCTACAGGACGCGAACCATGGCAGAAAAATGGCTACATCCCCGCAAGATCAAACACCGCAAAAGTTAGTAAAGGACGTGTTGAAAACAGTTGAAAACTGCTACACAACCGGAGGTGGTAGGGCGGGACTTCAGCGGGTGGCTCGTTCCGCCCAATGAGAGGCTGATCTATGCAGTGAACTTCCGCCCACTCAGACTAGGTGTCAGGAGGAGATTAAAAGTAGAGCTGCACAATTTATCAAAATATTATTGAAATGACAGCATGGCCAAGTACAATACCCAAATTGCAGGCACTGCAAGTTTTTTTGTTGAAAGTAAAATGTGTCACAGCAAACCATTATAAATGTATATATAAATCATATGTATCATACAAAGTATTGTGATGCTACTGAGGTACCCGACCTACAAATCATTTTCCAGATGTAAGGAAACATGGTTGTTTGGTACAGACCCAGCAAAAATCCCTTGATCATCATTTTCTAAAAAATTTTCAGTTAAGATAAAATGCAAAAATCATCACTCCCACTTAAATTGTGACTCATACCACAATCACAGTATCTATCAAAATAATTGCAATATGTTCTGGGTTTTTTTGGCAAATCGTGAAGCCATATTTTAAAGTCCCAAAAAAATCCCAGTGTGAATCATTTTATTTTCCCTATAAATTAGAAAATAATTTAGGGGGCCACATGGCACTCTATTGGGGCCAGATTTGGCCCCTGGGCCATAAAATGAGTATCTCTGATTTAGAGCATCATGCTATTCTCATGGTGTGTATGTTTGGTGTATATGGATGTGTGTGTGTTACTGAGTGCTAACTGTAGTTTGATTGTACATGTATGGTGATAATTGTGCATGTGTCTGAAGACGCTACGTTTTTTGAATGCCAGAGACAAATTTCTCCTTAAGTAGACAATAAAGGATCATCTTATCTTTTTACTTTTGAGAAGCTGGAACAAGTAAATATTTGGTATGATTGATCACTAAAACAGATTCCGATAAGTTTTCTGTCCATTTACTAGTAATTGCAGCTCTACACATGATAACTAAGGATGTTTTACTCTCTTTTAATGTTGCTTTAAATCATACACACTAAATGTTGTAGTGAAATACTCTCAGTGTTTAGAGACCTTAAATGACCCACTTTGATAATGCATCAACTAGAAGAGAATAACCACAGCTTTGTGACTGATGTGTGTTTTTGTGCTGCATTTTCTTTTGAAACAAACTACTACTAAGCTACTACTGCAACAGGTGACTGTAATTTTAAAAAGTAAATGGATATCAGCTGACATTTCAAACATCGCAGCAGAGCGCAGAATACAAGACATAAAATACAACAGCCCACAAAGTATGTACGTAAAGCTACAAATCAAAGTTAAACATGTTCTTCTTAAAATTCTGTACCAGACCAAACACACGATGCATTTTAACTTCAAACAGTGCTGACATGCTGCAACTATTCAATTTGACTTCAAAACGTTGGTCAGTAAACACATATTTAAGAAATAATCCTGCTCTCTGCTGTGTTTGTTGCAGCCTCAGACGCCAGAAGTCAGTCCAAATCTCAACTCAAATGCAGAACTATTTCAATACTGCAAAAGAAAAAGCAAACTCTAAGACTCTAAGCCACCACCCCTCCCTGCTGCCTGTCGCTGGCTATTTCTATGACTCTCGTATGAAACACTTTTGACGTTAAACACCTGTTAACTTTTATGTCTTGTGAGAGGAGTGGCTGAATGGGGGAGCATTATGTTCAGCCCTGGCCAAATCCCCAGTAGAGGAAAGACCACTCCCAGTGCAGAGAGGCAGCGGCAGGAGTGAGTGAGCCCCCTTATCCCCACAGCCTGCGAGGATCCCCTCGGCAGTTACCTCGATTCCAGTTGACAGCTGTGTGAAACCACCATCTTTCCACAGCTCTCTGCTGGATAAACTGCAGCGCGACCCACCAGCAGACCTGCTTAAGAGGCAGAGTGAGGCGATGTGAGGAAGCTTATGTTGTTGGTGTCTCGTATCATAGTGTTTTTTCCCTGCACTTTTAGATGCTGAAGTGAGGCTGGTGCAGGGTGTCCTGCCAGAATCCACATGACCCGTACCACCCATTATGAAGAGTCCCAAACTGTGCTGTAATTATGAGGTACTTGTGCTTTGGTAATTCCATTTTATATGACTTTATATTTCTACTCTGCTGCAGTTTGGAGGCAAATATCATGCTTTCTACACCTTTTTTTTCCTAACTTACTGGTTACTTTGCAGATTTTATTTAATAATACAAAATTTAATCAACTAATATTATAGATTATGCTACCCAGCAATATATTAAAGGAATACTTCAACCCCAAAATGACCATTTGTATATCAATTACTCATCCAGTGTTATGTTGAATTCATGAAGAAAACCTTTTCTCACATGCCTCCACAGTGAACAAAGAATCCAAAAACGAGCGACCATGCTTAACAACAGCAAAACTATATCAAAAGATCGGTTTACAAACTCTCACACAACTCGTGCAGTACAATCCAAGTTTCATTTGTCCAGTCGTATGCTCAGTACTTCCCAAACAGACAGACCTTCCTGTCTGAAGGAGCTGAATTACAAGTGAAACTTGTCTCTGCTCTCTTCAAAACCAGACTCCATTGGCAAAAACAATAATTTTACCTCCCTGAATTTGAGAGCTGCTGGTCTACCACTGCTTCGATTGGTAGTTTGTGTTATTGTGTGACTGTGGTGAGTCTGATCTAACCCTTCAAAACACCAAAAGGAGAATTTGTAAATGGATCTGTTGATATTGTTTTGCTGTTGTTAAACCTGGTCATCTATGACTTCAATTAATCAAGAATTTTCTTTGTGTTTGGATTCTGCGTTCACTGTGGAGGCATGCAAGAAAACTTTTCTTTACAAATTTAATGTAACACAGGGTGAGTCACTGGCATACAAATGATAATTTAGAGGATGAAATATTCCTTTAAGTAGTTAGAATCAGCCACATTTAAGTGATGGTTACACATTATTACATCCATAGTTATAATCCAATAATATATATTATTCTGAGCTGGGCCATTCTGCATAAAGAGTACTTTTACATTTGGTACTTCGAGGATATTTTGATGCTGATATTTATGCACTTTGAACACAGTAAAATCTTGAATACAGGACTTTTACACTCATTACATGTGTCTACACTGTGGTACTGCCACTTAAGCAAAAGATGTGAGTATCAAGTATTCAAGTATCATATTTTAGAAAACACTGGAAACTGGAAACCGCAAATATTTGGCATTTTTGGTTTAAAAAAGAGACTGAAACAAATAATCAATTCTCAAAATGGCTGTTGATTTTTTTTGTATATCCACTAAGGAGGATGTTTTGTATTTATGACCATTTATATTTTTCCACTCTGAGTGAATATTGTATTTTGTAGAAACTATTGTAAAAGCTGGGTAATACTGTCCTATGTATTGTTGATCTATAAGTAACACGACTGTTGTTTTAAACCGTTTTTTAAACCGTTTTCTGTTTTTGTGTTGCATAACTGATGAAGGCAATATAGCCGAAAATGCTGACAGACGATGGAACAAAGTAAAAGTTTGACTTGTTTGTGCCTGAGAGTTTGTGTAAGAATATTTTCAGGTTCAGTAGATTCACCTAAAAGCAGGTCAGCATCTGTGCAGCAGCAGCTCAGCAGATATATTTGGATTATTAACTTGTGTTGCTGCGTTCTCTACCTTTCTGAGTTCTTACTGTGAGGTCCCTGCTGAGCTGAGAGCAGTCCTCCCTCTCATACATAAAACATGCGGCCTATAAATCAGCCTAATGTGTCTCAGACTGCTGATACTCAGCAGCAGAAACCCGCTTGGCAAATTCAGAAATCATTTTGGACTACAATGCAAACGACATATAATAAAATGACGTCTCAAGTCGCTCCAATGGCATCAGTGAGTGAAAGGAGCGCTGTTCGTCTGCCAGACCCGGTGGCTAAATGAAAGCTGATCCAAACCCTTTAAATGAGAGCTAATATTTTAAGGCTTGGATTGCAGCACCAGGAAATACCTGGGAGAGGTACACCTTTAAGGAATCAAATTTAGCAATCCGCAGGAATGGCTGGAAAACTTTACCCAGAGAAGTCTCTTTCCGTAACCTCTCTCCGTGCTTTTTTGGATCCCGTAAGTTCAGGTGCAGCGATTAAAGCCTCCTAACGTGTTAATGATGGTGGAATATTTCATTCTGAGTTTGTCAGTTTTATCCCCCATTAGCAGGCAGGAATGTCCTCTCCTCTTCTCCGCTCACAGGGGATTGGCTAATGTCTTTGGCTATTTACACATTTACAGACAGCACATCCATTCAGGAAACAGAGGAGATAACGTTTGAGACATAATAAGGGTAAATTAATAAAAATGTGTATATTCTACTGTGTGCACTGTTCTATCTTTACATAAACAAACAGGTCAAACTCCCAACCGGGAGCAACACAGTTTAGGTTTTCTTCAGCCGTTGTAGAGCTGTTTTTTTTTTTTTTTTCCAGGATATTATGGATATAAAAACATGTGTGAATGTTTTAACCACAATGCTCATGGATTTACGAGTCTATAAAAATAAAAACGTAAGACCTCACTTAAAAATAATAAGACACCAATTTACTTTCATTTGCCTCTATTTTTGAAGAAGTTTTGTTAAAAATAAAAAAATACAAATTCTAGTTATTGACCACAAGTAAGAAACATTGAAAAAAAGGAAGCAATATTCAGTATTTTTACATTTATGAAAAAACAACAACAAATCTTTACATTGACAGGTAGGCGAGATATCTAACACCATTATATTGATATACACTTAATGTAAAACAATACATGTAACGAGATTACCTCCGTATAGAGAGTAAGAAACTTTGTGTGCAGCGGCTGTTGTTACAAATATGTCATGAAGGGTCAGTTTATAGATAAAAGTTCACGTACTGTGTTGTCTCTCATCTAATACTGCTGTTGTTTCAAGCAAAAAAAAAAAAAACAACTTCCCTTACCCCCTGGATGATGTAAAAACAAAGTGTAAAAACAAAAACTTAAAAATAGTGGTAAAGAAAACGTCTCCTTTCATTCACAGAATGAATATTAAATTATAAAATTCACAGTGATTTCTATGTACAGGTGTACGGACTCACAGTCTCAGCAGGAACTGAAACACTCAATTTCAATTCACCCTCTTCATGTCAAAGCGTGACTCGGCAGCTCGTTAGGCCTGTGATTGGCCTGAAATGCTCTGATTCACTGGGTATTACTGAATAAACGCAGGAATGATGAAGTCTGATCCAAACCATCTGGGCGTAGTGCAGTAGAAGGTATTCTGAGGGGATTCCTGCACAGATCCTCAGGTTTACACTCGGCCATCAGAGGAGAGAGTTTAATACTATCCAGAGCCTTTCAATATCTACAGTCAATGAAGCAGAAACAGCTTCATGTGCCGACTGTAGACGCTCTCTGACCCCCCGACAACAAAACTGACTTTGAATATGGAGTGGAGAGAAAACGCTGCCGGGGTGAATCAGTCCACCGCTGTCTGAAGTTTTAGCGTTTGGCTCTCTTGGTAGGGGGCTCCTCTGATTTCTGTCCTCCCCGCGTTCGCACCGCAGGGGGGCTGGCCTCACGTTTACGGCCCCCCTTCGCCGCTGCTGCTGCCGCTGCTGCCTGGCCCCTCGTCCCGCTGCAGGAGGGAAACAAGGAGAGAGTGTCAGTCCGTTTGTCTAAAGTGTCATATTTAGGTGCTGTGAAAATTTGTCTTTGTTAATTCAAGCGTGAAAAGTGTTGGAATAACAAGAAGTCCTTCACTACATGTAAGTGAACCTGGCGCGTCCACGTTCCCCTTAAAGAGTAAAGTCTGGACATGAGACAGATTTATAAGACTTTTGTAACGTTAACTGGAATTTAATTTGAGTTAAAAAACAAAATGAAGAATCATTTCTGACAAAATTTCCTAAAAAACTACAAATGCAGAACTGAGCGTTTCAGGAGATCCTTCGTCCCCACGGCAATGAGACTGTTTAACACCTCCTAAGTCCACTCACACACACTCACACGTATCACCTTAGCCACAACTGGACTGGACTGTGGAACGGGCAATTTTAATTTAAAGAAACAACCCCCCAGAAAAACATTAACTGAAGTAGTAAAATGCATTTTCTCACATATTTAAAAGACAAAAAATAAACATTGCATACAGTTATAATGGGAATCACTCATCCCTTAAATACATAGGTACTGATAAGGTATGTTTGTTGTTTGTTTTAAACTCATTTTGAAAAGTTTGTGATATTATATCTTTTGTATTTATGATAACTTCACCTTTTAAATCTGTGTATCTCCGAGAGTAAATCTGTAAAAAGTATTTTTCTTTTTAAAAAAAGGTAATGATGACCTATAAGTGTACAGAGTCTCTACAGTTTATCTAAAGAAACCAGAAAAAAATTTGGAAGAAGGCACGTCAGCCAAAAGAATTTGGTGAGTGAAATTAAGCTTAGTGTACTGGACAAGAGTTGTACAACATATATGTATATATTTTAATTTTTATAGACTCTTATCGGAGAAGTAATCCCCTATTTTTTATACATTTCTGAGTGAACTTTGGCCATTTAATATAGTTTAAATTTATTTGAGATTTTACAGATTTTAAAGACCCGTGGATACTCTAGGTATGTAATGAAGTCACACTAAGAACATGAAGCCTCCCACCTAAAATACAGATTGTACATATTATCAAATCAAATTATTCACAAGTCTTTTATAGACACTGATTGTATACCTGCAGTATAATTCCAGATGTTTAACACAAACATCTGAGGCCATTCAAAGTGATTTCATATTTTTATTTTGGGACTTCATAACTCAAAACCATTTTGAAATTCCGGGAAAACTTTTGGGAAAATGTTCCCTTTCACAGAGTGGCGACCTCGTGGTCGTTCGTTGTGTTGAACCTCAATGAGACAAACTCACCGTGTGCCAGCTGCGGTCTCCTCTTTACCGCTCTGTCGACTCGCCCGGGTGGATGGTTTGCTTGGCTTGTTTCTGAGGAGCAGTAAAAACAAATATGAAACAACAGTTGTTGCTGTAGTGCTAAATCTTCCACCGGCTTTCTTTTAATAGGATGTGACAGTGATGAAGCCTGCTGGGTGCAAACATTCAGCACTGAAACAATCAGAGGCTCATTCATCATGTCTCAGGTAGCTGTATTTGGTTTTATCTGCAGGTGTTCTGGTGTTTTATGATCAACCATGTTTTTAAGATGTAAATGGTCTCATTTAATGTGAAATACTGTCTTTTACTGTATGTTTTTTTTAAACCATAAATTGTGTTAACAGATAGGGCAGTTCCAGTGAAGACTGAAGGTCCATAATTGTGTGCAGTCCTGATACTGGAGAACCACTGGTACATTTATATTATAGGTATTATTTTGTTATTATGATGTATTTGTGTCCATGAGCTGTTCAATTACCTTTCAGCCTCCAGGCGAGATGCTAAGCGTGTGGTCGCTCTGGTTGCAGTTCCCTTTTCTTCCCCTTCTTTGTCACCATCGTCGTCCTCCTCTTCGTCATTCTGCTCACTTTCTTCTGCCTTTTTGTCCTTTTTATCTGTTGGAAAGATGATAAAACACAGCCTGCATCATGGCTTTGATATCCAAACTCCATCTCAGACACTTCACTGGAGCTATATAATTATTTAGTATTAACATATTTATAGATGTACAGTAAAAATTCTCCCACTTTTTATTAAGTTATTGTTTATATGTAGTGTATACTGTTGGTAAGTAAGTATTTTATATATTTTTTATTCTTTACAAATTAGGATTATCTTATTCTATCTAATCACAAATCTGCTCGTCCTTTCTACTAACATGAGAAAACAGTTTTATCTTTCACCAACATAGCACCTACATTCTTGTCCAGCAGCAGTGTAAAGCTTAAAACAATAATTAGTAATAACAGTTAAGTAGGGATTATCTCCTTTCTTTGTAACAAAACTTTTCTAGTTTGTTTTAGATCAAGCTTTAAATGTCCTCACCTGAATCCTCTGTTGTTGCTGCTGCTTTCGGCCGACCTCTCCGCCCAGGTCTCTTTGGAGTCGTCTCTTGGTCCTCCTGTTGCTGCTCCTCCTCAGCCTGGAGAGATAACAATAAATATTTAAGTCCCTGAGTCTGATGAGAGCTTGAATAAAACAGTGAATGATTGACGTACGGAGCCAAAGCTTTAAAGATCAGAGGATTAAACTTGTTTTAAGTTATTGCACAGACAATACAGACAGTACACCAACAGTGATGGATGCACATACAATGTTTACAACATTCAGATACATATTTGAACAGAACAACTGTAGTTTCTGAATTTTACTGCCAACATACATCATCTGGTTTCTTCCCGCTGCAGAGCTCCTCTGTGACCTCCTCCTCACCCTCTGTCTGACTCACTGAGGGGGAACAAACTAGGGAAAAAAAAGAAAAATGTACAATACAGAGACTTTAATGATCAAGGTAACTCAAGTTACTCCTGACTCAGATAATGTTGTGATGTTTTGTCCCTACTGTACACTGTGTTTTAGATGCAGTATTCAAGAACCTGCAGTAATGATTATTTCATTTAAGAAAAAGCGTTTCAAGTGTGTGTGTTTTCTTACCACTGTCAGGTTGTTGCTCACTTTGTTCTTGTTGACTGTTGTCCATCTCTACCTCCTCTTCAGCCTGAGTTTCCTGTAGAATCATATATTATTTTTGAAAACACGTAGTATACATTAATAGGGAAGTGAACACAGACTAAGAAGGAAGACCTGAATGCAAAGAACATTTTAATCTCACCTCCATAGATTCCTCCATTTCCTCTGACCTCTTCCTCTTCACTGCTGGTTCATCTGAAATGGAAAAATGATAAACTGATTAAAACCCCATCATCTCTCTCACGCATAAGGACCACCCAGAAAATATTTGTAATCCAGTATTTTAGGTTTAACTCACAGCAAAGCTGCCAGCTTTCCCTCATGTCAACTATCATTGCCACATTACTCATTTTACAGGCTGTTAACGGTGATGACAGCAAAATAAAACTTGTTTAACTCTCGACGTCATGCTATGAAATGCACCAATTAGCTGCAGAAGTTTGGCTCACTTATTCTCTGAGCTGGTAATGCCTGCTCTGGCAGACATGTAGCCAAACCTCTCCATAATGTTACCGGCCATTTATAGTGTGCTTGTACACAAGTACAAAGACACTGCAATCAAAAAAACAGGAAGGAGACGGATGACTTGAATTAAAAACAAGCGTACGTGCGTCAGTGGTCTCTTTGGAGGCGGAGCTTCCTGCAGCTTCAGCATCTTCAGGAACAGGAGACGGCAGATTGTCTTGACTTTCTTGCTGTGCACTTTCCTTTGGTCCACTTTCCTCTTCAGTTCTCTACAGATTGGGAGAATATTGTTAAAAACACTATAAAATATGAGGTACAGTGGGATGCACTCAATGCTTATGTCCTCTACAAAATGTTTAACCGCTATTGCATAAAGTCACATGTCCTGAAACAGAGTGTGGGCCAAAACACACTGGTAGCGAATGCAGCGTGTCAAAAAATACACTCCTGCTATTTTCAATATATAAACCTACACCGGCGGCAGCAAGATGCACGTTGGCACTCCTTCACACACTGCCCTGCAGCTATTTCCAGCCTTGCCGCCCCCGGGATTAAATGTACAGCTTGTCCTTGTAGTAATACACCTGATAATGTTAAGTATTGTTAAGTATCTCACAGTATGTGTGCGTACATGTTGCACATTTGTTAACGTACCTCTTCTTTCTCAGTGCTCTCCTCGTCTTTACTCTCATCCTTCTCCTGATTATCTGAGGATAAATAAATCACAGAAAGCAGACTCAAAACTTTTACATTGTTCTGCAGCACCTATAAGCGAGCATAGACAAGGATAGCTTCTTCATTAAAAAGTATAATAAACGTTAAATCTTTATAGACTTGGGACAATATGTTTCCATCAGCAGTGTGAATCAGAGGAAAAATGTTCAACAACTATTTAAAACATTTGATTCCATTCTACATATCTTAATATCTTGACTCAGTGTGAATATTTTGGCTGGTGCACAGTATAATATGGCTGATAGCAGGACAATATGACAACTAGGATGAAAAGTCTATCATAAAATAAAACGTTTTCAGACTTAAACAACATCTTTCTTTGTCTAATTCAAAGTGGCTCTCACCAGCAGTGGTTTCTTTGGCAGCAGCTCCTGAACGTCTCCCCCCGCGGCTCGGAGTCTCCTCCAATTTCTCAGCTTCTTTCGGTTGGTCCTTCTCCGCCTCCTCGGTGATTTTGGATGATCGACCCCTGCGTGGTGTTCTGACTTCTGCAGCCTTCTCCTGCTCTGGTTCCTGAAGGTAAGAATAAAAGTCCATGAGCAAATCAATGTGGAGTCAAATAAACTGATACAGATGTCAAATAAAAACACATACATGCGAAATAGTTTGCAAAGTACGTGGTTATTTTATGATTGAGGCGATGTGACAAAGACGAGTTACCTCAGCAGACGGCTGCTCTTTACTTTCCTTTTCATCCCTCTTATCACCTGATCAGTCACAGAGACAAACACATTAATTAATAAGGTAAGGCTGTGAGAGGGAGCTAATATCTTCCAAATCTAAACATCACAAACTTTTACTAATCTTTGAAATTTTGCAGTGGAAAGAAAATCTCACCTGATTCTTTCACTGCTTCAACTTTCTGTGTGGAAAGCTTTCGTTTACGTCTTCCTCTCCTCTCTGTCTTCTCTTCCTACACGACAAAAAAAGGTAGTGTACTGTATCATCACCTACATTTATCAACTATGTAAGAGTTGAATTTCAAACAAACTGTGCAGCCTTACTTTCTCTGACAGGTCTGATCCCTTCTCGTCGTCCTGGCTGTCTGTGCTGGAGACATTACCTGGAAAATACAAACAAATATCACTGACTGAGAAAACTGTGAAAAGACCAACATCTACAGTGGAGGAATAAGAAAAAACATAACAAGAAAATTAGTTTTCACTTCTAGTTTCAGCTTCCTGAAGGTGCAGTGAGGAAGATCCAAACATGAGAGTAGTTTTTTAAAAAGTCACATGACTCACTGATTTGTTTGACCAGTTTGGACTGACTCTCAGGTCCACTTTCTCTGATCTCCTCTGTCTTCTCCGGCTCCATCTGAACACAATTTACAAGATTCACAGATTAACAGAGGAACTATAACACGTATTACATCTGAACAAAGATTAAGTGATCATCACTGCGGTTGAACACTTACAGTTTGTGTGTCACTCTTCTCTGGTGCAACATTTTCTTCCTCCGCTTTCTCACTCTCAGCTTCCTCTGCCTGTTGGTTTAGAGGGACGAATTTGAATTTTAGTTTTGCACGAACAATTTAAGAAAGTGCAACAATTAAAACCATAAATGATACCTCACCTTGGGGCTCGTCTTTGTGTCTGTGACTTCTGGCTCAGTTTGATCTAAAGTAACAATGTGACGCAAAATTATTATTAATAATTACATAATAATAAAAGTTTTTAATATAAACTTTCAAAACACTTACAACGTGCTTTAAAATAACAAACATAACACATTTTAAACAGAGAATCAAAGTAACTAAAATCCAAAAACTAAACACAAGAGTAAACAAGATAAAATGACATAAATAAAATCACCAAGAAGCAATTTTTAAAAATGGGGTTTTGAATTTAAATGTGAGACTGTTTGCAATCTTGATCTAATAATTTTATTAATAGACAATAATAATTAACAATTAACGGTCAGGCAAAGAAAGCCCATTTTTGTTTTATTTTTTCATTAAGAAAGTTTCCAAGCACTCACCTTGTGTTGTGGGAATTTCTGAGATTTGTTCATTGGCGTCAGCTGCAGTTATTCTTTCCTCTGTGGCTCCTCTCGTCTCCTCTGCTTCTGACACGACAGCACCAGCAGCTGAAATATTGTAGAAAGTTAAAAAAGGGAATGAGCACCATGATCTTCATCGACCCACCGACCTCACATTGGAAATCACATGAAATTATAATTGCATGGTTCAAAACACAAGAAATAAGATGTAAATTTAATCAAAAGTAAGAGATAATTAAGTTTACCTTCTTCACCAGCCACTGCTTCTGCTGCCTCTGCTTCTGCTGCTGCTTCTTCTTCTGCTGCTGCTTCTGCTGCTGCTTCTTCTTCTGCTGCTGCTGCTTCCTCTGCTGTTGCTTCCTCTGCTGCTGCTTCTTCTTCTGCTGTTGCTTCCTCTGCTGCTGCTGCTTCTTCTTCTTCTTCTGCTGCTGCTGCTGCTGCTGCTGCCATATTTCCAACTGGCTGTGTTTCAGGAGCAGTTTCTGCATCTTTGGCTTCATCCTCATTTAAAAGAGGCTGACATTCACTTGAGATAGTGTCTTCCTCCTATGTAGAAGACAGAGGAGTAATTTTCCACAGCACAGTAACACCTTAGAAAATACTACTTCCAGAATTATCTTCACTAAACAAAAATATAGATGCAGCACTTTTGTCTTTGTTCCCATTTTCACGAGTTGAAACATAAGATCTAAGTTTTTTTATGCACACAAGACTTAATTATGTGTGTGAATTTGTTAATGTCACTGTTGTTAGTGAGCACTTATCCTTCTTCAAGATAATCCATTCCCCTGACAGGTGTGACATATCAAGAAGTCACACAACATCTATTGCACGTCTGTCCATCCTGGAAGACAGATCCCTCCTCAGTTGCTCTTTCTGAGGTTTCTACCATTTTTTTCCCCGTTAAAGGGTTTTTTTGGGCAAGTTTTTTCTTATCCGCTGTGAGGGTCCAAAGGACAGAGGGATGTCGTATACTGTAAAGCCCTGTGAGGCATATTGTGATTTGTGATATTTGGCTTTATAAATAAAATTGAATTGAAAATTACAGGGAAGTGCTCACTAACATGGATTTTAACATATTTGTGACCAAAATTTGAGAGAAATAAGTCTTCTCTGTGCATAAAAAAGTCTCAAGTCTTTTACTTAAAACGGTGTTCAGTTCAGTGTAAATAGCATTATACATTTTCCATTTTAAAAAAAGCTTGCAGGGAGTAGTGAAATAGACTAAAAAGGCTAGGAAGGATGTCCTTATCTCTAAACAGGACAAAGGCAATTTGATTTTACAAATGTGACTTTTTTTTTTTTTCTTTTTTTTTTTTTTTTTTACCTGTGAAGCCTCCACATCCATTTCTTTCTCCAAATTTTCAGACACATCTATAAGAGATACATATTTCTATTTAGGGAAACATTCTGACATGTTTATGTATTAAATAATACACACATTTTGCTGTTACTGTTTTGTATTTACCTGCAGTGTTCGGTTTTTCACCAACAAACTCAACAATTTGTTGCGTTGTAACTGGTGACGGCTCAGCTTCAGCAGCTGTTTGCGCAGTCATTACAGGCTCTTCCTGTTCAGCTGCACTGGTTTCCATCGGCTGTGGTGAAGTCTCACTCTGACTCACCTCTGGTTCTTCTCTGGTGCTGTGACACATTAAGGTGGAGGAAACTGTGCTGTCGGGGTCCATGGAGAGCAGAGTCAGAGCTGCCTCTTGCATCTTCATGTCAGCATCCTGCATCTCAGGCGTCACATCCTCCCGACTGCTCTCAGGGGGAAGTCTCGCCTCTGCTGAGGTACAGACGTCCATGAGAGCCAACAGAGCGTCAGCCTCGGCCGGCACAGCTGGAATGTCGCTCAGCCGTGACTCCGTTTCGCCCTCAGGAGGCTCAGGGGTGATGTCGCTTAGTGCGTCACAAGTATCGTCTGAGAAGGAGGTGGTGACGGTGGTGGTGACGGGGTCGGAGTCTGTGCTGGTGTCTTGGAGGAGAGAGCGTTTCTTCAGCAGGTCGTCTGCTTCAGCTGAGGAAAGTGAGGACTTTGAAGATTTATCAGACTTTTCCAGTTTGTCTTCTCTGGCTGCTTTCTTCTCCTCTTGGCTGTCATCTTTCTTTTCTGGGACTTTATCCTTCTTCTCGGTTTTCTTCTTTGCAGTTTTAATGTCTGATTTGTCATGCAGAGGTTCCTCGGAGACTTTACGCTGCTCCTTTGCATTCCCCTCTTTTTTCTTCTCCTTTGTCGCCTCAGGTTTGCTGATGGGTGCACTTCCTGTAGGTTTGACTTCAGAACTCTGAACTTTATCTGTCTTTGATGACAATAAAGTCTTTGTTTCCTCTTTGGATTTTGATTTAGATTTTTCCATGGTTCTTCCTTTTTCTGTTGGTTTTACCCTTTTTGGATCTTTGTCCGTTTCAGAGCTGGACTTGTTCGATTTCTGGCTGTCTTGATCTGCCTTAGTCTTTTCCTTCTCGCTGTCTTTACTGTCAGTTTTAGATTTGGGTTTGTCTCCTGGCCTGTCCTCACTGTGGCTCTTTGATCTCTTCAGGACTTCCTTGGAGTGTTTATCTTTCTTCTTGCTGCCATCGGGCTCCATGTCAGACCGATCCTCGGAGGAGCCGGCAGAATCAGGGCGGAGCAGCTGCTTGAAATCACTTTTAGCTGAAGTTTTCTCGCCTTTGGCCTTTTCCTTTTCTTTGCTCTTTTCCTTATCTTTCTCCTTTTCTCTAATTTTGTCCTTCTCTGCTTTGACAGTCTCCATCGATGGAGTTTTCGCCTTCTTGACAGAAGCATCTTTAGGACCCTCGTCTGCCAAACCTTCTGACAACTTTCCTTCCCTCGTGGTTCCAGCTGTTTTCTTCTCACTTTTAATCTTCAGCTTCTTCTCACCTTTGTCTTCAGACGGCACTTTAATGGCGACACCTTCCTTCTGCTGAGATTCATCTGCCTGATGTTCAGATTTTTTCTCCAGCTTTTGTTTAAGTTTGGCACGTTCATCTGACAAGCTGCGTTCTTTCTCTTTGCGTTCTTTAGGGTGAAGTTCTTTACGGGACAGCCTGTCAAATTTCCCAACTGAGCGCTGTTTGAGAGCCTCCTGGGAGCCTTGCTCCAACTCCAGGATGAAGGAGTGAGTCCGGCCTTTGTCCGTCAGCTTTTTGGGTTCACTGGAGTCTTCGGAGACGCTGCCACTCATCCTTCTGTGCCTCTCATCAGACAATGCTGATTCTGACAGGTTTCTGATCAGTTTCGGTTGTGGAGGTTTTGACGTTGTAGATTTTACTTCCTGAATTTGAAACAACAAAAACATAAAAGCTTTAAAAAAAGTCACCAATCCTGTTGCAAACCTGTTACTCATAATAAAATCTGTGTTAATCATGATAACTTTCATGTACCGCTTTCTTGGATCCTTCTGCATCTCCTTTCTTTTTGCTTGAAACATCTTCCTCTTTCCTGAAGGATGAAATAGATGAATGCATTCATATTTATATATTTTGTATATCTGTACATTTGGCTGTTTTGTTCAGCAGCAGCTGAGCAAGTTTCCGATTACTTACCTTGAGTCGAGCTTCCTCTTTCTGTTGAGAGCCATTTTTTTCTCCAGAACTTTCCTTTCTTTGCGTGCCTCTTTGGCCCTGGGGCCCTCCAGCCCAGCAGTGTCTCCACTCTTTTGTTTTTTGTGATCTGTGTAGGAAATAAAACCTGGTAAATGACGTGACAGTTGAGAGTAAACAAAGCTATTTTGAGGACGTTTGATTTTTAAGATGCAAACTATGAGAACATGGAATGATACTAAAAAATGCTAGACATGTCTCAACTCTTGAGTAGTACACAGTGGGGAGAAACAAAAGGAAAATAGTAGAAGAGGTCAAAAACATGAGATGATAAGAAGCTCTGGAGCCAAATTCAAACCCACAGCTATATGCACATGACACAAAACGGGTGCCAGACAAAAGTTACCTTGTTCTTCAGCCTGTGCTGCCTTCTGTTTACGCTTCTCTTCCATTCGCTCTCTGTTCTGTTGTCTCTTCAGCAGCCTTTCCTCTTTGTCCTTTGCCTATGAGAACACAGTGGAGAGACGGCAGTGAAATAAGCCAATAATTAAAACAAATTACCACAAATATCAGTGTGTTTTTAAAGCTTGTGATCAACTCATTTGCCAAATACAGCCTCTGATTTAGCTTGAAATATAATTAAAGCACTGCTAACACTGTATCTGGTGCTGGGCTACACGGAGAAGGTAAGAGATCACAATATTTTTGACCTAACACCTCAATATTAGTATTGCAACAATATTGTAGGGTTGACTATTGGTGCTTTCACAATATACACAGTGAGACTTTTGATCAATAATCATCAGTAATGTGGATATAATGACTAAATGGGTAAAGGTAAATAATAAAACAGCTAGAGGAGTCTCATTACTTTATTTTAATGCAGCTTTTAAAACCAGGAAAAGACAACACTTAGATATTACAATATCCAAAATCTAAGATGATATCTAGTCTCATATCACGATATCTACATAACATCGATATATTACCCTGCCCTAGCTGAACCTTCAATGTTAACATTAATACAACTCACAGCAGATCTCCGGCGTTCTTCCACAGTGATTTCATCATCCGAGTCGCTATAGTAACGGGAGTAGAGGAAGGGCTTGTGGACGTAGGCCTTGCGGCGAGGTTTGCGCTCTTCTTCTTCTGTGTCTCCACTGGCTGGTTTCTTTTCTGCTTTCTCATCTTGGTCTGGTAAAGGAAATAACATTATTATCAAAACAGGAGAATAAAGCTATAAATTATAAATCTGTGGTGGCAGAGACCATATTTAACACTTTCGAAACTAAATTGTTCAACGTTTGTGTGAAATTTCAGTCAGGAATAAAAAGTTGAGACCGTCTGATGGGAGCTCGCCCTCTTCAGAGGAATCAGACAGCTGCTCGTCGTCTTCACTTTGTTCCTCAAATGACGACAGGTCGCTGGTGTGGACGGAGCTCACGGTGATGTCACTCAGACCCTCCAGGTCAGAGTCCTCCAAAAAGTATTCTGCAGGACAAAGACACGTCAGACTTCAAACTCAGTTTTTTCCACTACGTAAAAACAACCTCACTCAAAGGGAACATTGTGTTTTTCATATATATGTATGTGTCTCTAACATGTATTCTTCTTGTATTTCTTGCAATAACCGAGATAAACAAAAAAAAAAACGATTGTAATTTGATATCATCCATGCCATTGTTCAGCCACAAAACTTTACACCAAGCCAGCAGATTATACATCTCTTGTAAAAGTCTCCACAAGTCTCCACATGACGATGCATATAAATCCCTTATCTGTCACATGGGGTTTATCAAGTATAATGTGTGCATGCAGGTTTCAATGCTCTTAAACTGGAAGCAAACACAGAGGGTACAACAGCTCACCTTCCTTTATCCTCTCTCTGGCTTTCTGCTTTGCCTGACTGGTAGATTTAAGCAGATCATCATCCTGCCTCTCCTCTGAGGGTTTTCCAGTTGTTCTGCTGGCAGCTTTATCTCTCTCCTCCTCCGTCTGCTCCGGAGCTCCTGACTCCTCTTCTTCCATCTTCACCTCCTCTGTTAACCCCTCTTTTCCCAGATCCATCTGATCCTGAGAGTCCTCTGTCTTCACTTCTAACGCCTGGACCTCTGATGCCAGCTCGTCTGCCTCCTCCTGTGTCCTTCCATCATGGTGGCTGTCTCCTTCTTCGACAATGCTCATGTCCTGCTCACCGTCCTCCACCAGCTGCATGGGCTCATCTTGGCCTTTGCGTCCTTTGTCTGAGCTGGCCCTGACGCTCGCCTCCTGGTTCAGAGAAGTTATGGTGTCCAGGATGGACATGGCGTCGCTGGCTGCAGTGGTAGCTGGAGCAGACGAGGAGGCTGTAAAAATATCATGTGTTAACTAGGTGAGTGTGAGCCAGACACTGTTTATGGAGACATTCATCATTCTGTTTCTCATGGTTGATAAAAGAATGAGGTGTTGTGTACCTTGCTCAGGAATACTGCTGTCTGGTTTGGTCTCTGTTAAAGGCAGAGGGGGCAGTGGCTCCTCGGAGCAGCTGCCAGGTGACAGAAACTCACGGACCACCCTCTCCACCTGTGGCCTGAAGATGTGGTTGATTTTGGGATCCACCACCTGGGCTACGATCCTGTCCACTCCCTGCTCCAGCATCCCAGATCTAAGAGGAACAGTTTGGTTGAACTCTGGGTTCTTTGCACATTAAACTAGCTTTAAAACATCAGAAACAGCGAGCAATGCTCACTTACTGCAGCACAAGTTGTCTGATGTTGTTTCTCAGCTGGTTCTTGTTCAGATGAGGGCTCCATGTGTGGTTAGAGAGGTGATTGGAGACAAAGTTGTCCACTCTTTGTTTGAGGTTCAAGTAAGCTGGCTGCAAGACAAAAAAAAACAACAAAGTGATCACAGTCGAGAGGCTGTTTTTTCAAAATTAGATTTAAAAAAAAAAAAAAAAAAAGATGACAAAGTGCAGACTGTTTTGGTTCTGTTTTGAGAGTCAACTGCCATTTTGCAAACTTTTAAATACAATAAGCAACCAAACTAATACTGTGCTTTTCCATCTTTGGCCATTTGTTTGTGTCCAAATTTGATCAGCTGTCAAAAACATCATGGTGTTACTAGTCTGTCTGATATAAAGCCTCCAATAACTGAAATCATGTTTCAGTTTATAGTAGAGTGTTAACAGGAAGTTAAACTCTATGGGCTCTAATTTACCTCAAACATTAGTAACATCACTATGTAGGTTTACACTTCGTCATTTGCGAGTGAGTTTATAGTGGTTTCTATATTTCTTACCTTCACTAATCTTCAGTACATTTATTGTTTTAATAAAGTCAGAAAAAAGATAATTTAAAGAAATAAACTGGTTGATTTAGCAATAATATTATTGACTATACCCGAAAAAGTTAACTAGCTATCACAATAAAGTACAACAGTACATACAGCCATTTATGAATGCGAGACAGTGATGATATTTTCAATTATGTTAGCTATATTTACACGTAGCATAGTTGCTGCTTAATTGGGCAGCGTTGCATCTGGCTTAAGATAATCTTTATGAAGGTTTTACTGAAACTGTTTAAGAGTTGTGTTGATTCAATGTTATACTAATACTTTGTCCACCCTCCTTGATATTATGGAAGACAGAAAATGTCTTCAGTGTCAGTAAATAAATTACTCCTGAAATAAATGTATAAATAAATACAGAAAAAATAATTAAGCACAGAAATAAAGAAAAAAAAACACAATAGATCACTGCTAAAAAATATATATAAATAAGTAAATACTAAGATAAATGATGAAATAAATGAATAACAAAATAAATAAATCAATAAATGCTTAAATAAATTTGGAAAAAATGCTGCTCTTTGTCATTTGTGAATGAGTTTTTGGCAAACTAAAGGAATTTGTCTATGTATAACCCATATAATATTAATATAACATTCATGTTTTCTTATTCGGTGTTATAATGATGTTTTATGGTAGTTTCTGTATTTTTTCACCTTCACTAGGAGTACATTTATGGTCTTAATAAAGTCAGGGGAAAAAAAGAAAATAATTTAAAGTAATAAACTGGTTGATTTAGCAATAAGATTATTGACTATGCCCAAATAAGGTCAATAAAAGTGATAAGCTCTTAATGTGATGGATTAATATAACCTGTCCGTCTTAACCAACTCTCTACTTTGAATTTTAAGCTGTACTAAAATGAATGAAAATCAATGGCTGACTCAAACGTAGGACAATTTGATGCGTCATGTTACTTCTTTAAAATGACCCCTGACTGTTTCCCTAAACTGGACTACAGTTAATATCCTGGCCCCATGATAATAATAATGATTAAGCATTAACGTGTTAACAGTAGGCTGTCGCTTTGGTAGCACAAAACAGACACCTGCTTTCAGTGTTACCTAAAGTACACTCACCCATAAATGTTATATTACCAGTTATAAGACAAACCAAACGTAGCTAAACAGTAAAACATTAACCGTTATGAATATATTTTTTTAGCCGTTACCTTTGTATCAACGTCTGCCAGGCAGTCCCTCCTGAACTGGTCGAAGAGACCCTGTGTTTTCAGGTGGTTGACGATCATTGAGACCAGCTGCGGGTCTCCGGGAGGTAAACCGGCCATGTTCGATGCAGCTAGCGTTAATTAAAATGAGTTAATACTGGTAACACATCTGTTTGTATCACACTGAAGGAACCGGGCTGCTGTTGTGGTTCATGAAGTTCGAAGCAGGTTTGAACCGGAAGGAGAACTCAGCCTGTGAAATAAACCGCTCCACTAAACCGGAAGAGCTCCGAAGGTTAGGACGTCGTTACCAAAATAAAAGTATAATGATATTTTCGATTATGTTAGTTGCACGTAGCATAGTTACAACTTCATAGAGCAGAGTTACATCTGGCTGAAACTAATTTTCATGAAGGTAGTTTTACTGAAAATGTTAAAGAGTTGTGCTGATTCAACGTTATGCTCATACTTTGTCCACCCTGATCTTATGGAAGACAGAAAATGTCTGAAGTATAATAAAATGATAACTCTTGAAAAAAATGTATAAATAAATACAGAAATAAAGAATGAAATATCAAAATAAAGAAAAAAAACATAAATAACTGCTAAAATTAAAATATAAATACACACATGCTAAGATAACTGATGAAATAATGAATAATAAAATAAATAAATAAAAATGAAAAAAGAAATACATAAATACATCAGTTAATGAATACTTGCAATCTATTTCTGCATTCACCTATTCACCTTTATAGTTCTGTGTGTGTATGCATATGAGGTAGGAGGTCCTAACCTCAGTCTAAGGGTAGGGCACACATAAATAGAATATAAAAAAATAATTATAATTAAGATATGTATTTATTTATGTACTGTTTAACGTTCAAGTTTTATCTATATATGTATGCATTTATTTATTTCTGTATTTATTTCAGCGTTTACCTTTCATGGACTTATTTATTTATGCACTTCTTTCTTTCTTCCTTTATTTTAGAGTTTATTTTTTCAGTGTTTATTTATTCCTCTGTTTATTGATTCTTGGGTTAGTTTTCGTTCTCCTCAGATATTAAATGGGGTTACTATATCATTATGTTTAATTAGTGACCTCTAGTGGTTTGAATGCAGCAAGAAACTTCCACACATCTTTGACATGGTGTCAAGTTGTTCGGTGTTATCTGTTTTCTATTAATTTAAGTAGTTACATAAAACTTGCCTCGGTCCAGACATTTGAAACATCCAATCCACTGAGTTGACGGTTCTGTCCCGTATCAAACACCGCAAATTAAAGTTGCTATCATTTCAATGGCTCCTAACGTACCACGTGTCTAACGGCCGTGTGGTATCAGTGATGGAACATGAGCGTGATATATCGACAGTCTCCTATCGTATAACCTGAATTTCACTGGCAGCACAAGCTATTAATGCAGATACACAGTATTAACTAGAGCATGTGAAGACAAAAGTAATGGCAGCGGTGGGATTCGAACCCACGCCCCCGAAGAGACTGGAGCCTTAATCCAGCGCCTTAGACCGCTCGGCCACGCTACCGTATGTATCATTGATGGTCACGTGGTCTTATAAAGGTGACCTGTACTACCACTGCCATTCTGTTAGTATTAAATTGATCACAAGAGGTAATTTCCTGGAGATTAATATTTTTATTAACTGTGTCTTACTTTAGAATACACACCCACTTCCATTTTGTTGTTGCCAGTCCCGCCTTCAGGCAACTTTTGTTGGTATACAGCACTACAATAAATCCTACCTTCAAGAGGGTAATAGTCAGCTTATTTCAAACTTCATATTTAGTCTGCACTCATTAATGTAAAAAGGGTGGATACAATTTTAAAAAGGCCACAAAACAGTTGAATCGACACACCAGCAGATATATAACCCCCAGAAAAGGGTCCGACTTATTGCAGGGGGTGTAATTATATAAGACTGCAGTGGTTTAACTCTAGCTAGGTGTAAGGTACCTTATAAAACTGATACCTGAGTGTATTTGAAAACACCTTCCAGAGTTATATCTTAATAGTATGATGCAAAGTTGAAGTTTTCTCATTGGTCATAACCTTCACATCAATCAACCATTCATAAGATGTCCACAAATCCTTTTATAATATTTATTAGAAATTTAAAGTATAGGTTGAGGGAAAATAAAAACATGCTTTCCACCTCAAACACATCATCTTAAACTATTTGCAAATATAGTCATCTTTAATGAGTCTAACAGTAGTACTTTGGTGTCAACACCGTCAGATACAGAGATTCAAAATACAGCTGTGTCCACTTTAAAAAGTTTCAGAGAGGAGAAATGACAGTAAAAACAAAACATCCCTAAGCAACATACTAGACATAGATAATGACATCACACTGTACAATATAAAAAGTGGGTATGCAGTCATACCCATCATAAAATGTGCCAGTATAATGGCAGTTTGAAGCCCGTGGCAGTGGAACCGAAACATGCTGGCCCAGAGTCTCTTGTGAAGGACAGATAAAACCAAACGGGAGGCCAGGAGGGCTCAGGACTTCTTGGCGGAGCAGATGGGGGGTAGGACTCGTCGAGAGTTGGCGCGCACCCATGGGTGGTCGATGACACTCTGTAGTGAGAGGCGATCGATGGGGTTGTGGCGGAGCAGCTTAGAGATGAGGTCCTTTGCACCATCTGAGATGTTTTTGGGGAACTTCAAATCCACCTGCAAACAGTAAGATAGTTTTATAACCCTGAAGAAGTTTTTCTTTACATGTTTTAATAACTGTTGATTGATCAGGGATTTTTTAACAATTACTGCCCATGTGCAAAACAAAACAGTCAACTCATGGTTTGGTATGCCACAGCATTCACAAATTAAAACACTGAATTTAAACAAACATTTCCAGCAACCCAAAATGCAGAGTGAAAATGGGTTCTGCCAGATGGTTTCCTCTGGAAACGTTTACATAACATACACACATTTGTAAAAACTGAGTGTATTAGACAGCCAACACTAACCTTCATAATTCTTTTGTATGTCTCTGAATGGGTGGCAGTTTCAAATGGCGGGTTGCCGACTAAGCACTCATAGCAGAGGACCCCGATGCACCACAGATCCACCTTTTCACTGTGGGTGTGGCCCTCAATCATCTCTGGAGGGAGGTAGTCCAGTGTCCCGCACATTGTACGACGTCTGGTTGGGGTTAAATAAAGAGGTGAGCAGGGAAACGCAGATTCACGTGATGTGATACTGCGGTATCGGGCAGTTTCTGACAGAACACAGTGGTGTGCTGACTTTATGGAACATTAATGGCACTGTGGTTCCTCACCTCAGAGAAGGTGCATGGACGGACCAACCAAAATCTGCAATTTTCAGCTCTCCACGATAGCCAAGAAGCAGGTTCTCTGGCTTGATGTCACGATGAATCACTTTCTTCTCGTGGCAATACATCAGTGCATCAGATATCTCCTCCATATACTGGAAATGTAAAGAGGTTGGCATTGGATCACAACAAGATCAGAGATGTAATCAAATCAAACTGCCCATTATTTGCAAATTATGTCACCCCTACACCAAAAGACTTTTCAAATGAATTTACTGTCCCAGACAAATTTCCAATGTTGAAATAATATCATGGGTTTTGCTAGAGTGGTGGCGCACGCGCCTGTGATCTCGATTATTTGGTGTCAGGTGTTCAAAAAACTATGTCTATGCTGTCTTAAGCCAGTCTTGTTCTTGTCTTGATGGGCCAGTAAATTGTGTAATATCATCCTAATTTTTTAGTTTTTGCTCATGCAAATGGTGAAGTTCAATGACATGCACATTGTCAACAACCAATAGTTGCGCTCTCTCCAGCATCAAACAGGAAGCAGCAAACTGGGTAGGCAATGAACATAGAGGGGACTCCGGAGAGGCGCAAGAACATGAACAAGTTTCAGCTGAGAAGCGGCTGACGTGAACAACAGTCAGTGTTTAGTTCACTGTGCCCAGCTCAGACCAAAGATCTGCGACAAGATGAGTTGAAACAGGCAATGTGCCGTCCTATAATGTTCTAAAAACCTGCCGGTTCACACCACTGCACCTAGATGAGATGGTGTATCATCTCTATGCAACAACTCTGTACTTGCGTTCTGATGTTCAGCTTTTTCAGGCTCATTTTGTGGCTGAATATAATTTGTAGCTCCTTAAAATATGAATGAGGATAGTGACAGTGAGATACTGGCTATCTGTTGTTGTAAGAAATCTTCATTTTCTTTTGAACAGTTTCCTCCCACTTAAACCGCACAGCTAACCCACGGAGGCTGGTAGCAAATTGAGGCATCAAAATTAAAGTTTGTCCACAAATACTGTTAATCTTTAGAGATTATATTGATGCCAAATTGACAGTACCAATGTCTGCATATGAAACCTTTCATCTTGTGTTCCTATAATTATGTGTTTGTGCGGACACGTAAGGAATTATTAACGTTGTATTTTTTTCCAAGAGATTTTTTTCCAAGAGATTGGTGCAACATTTTCCACTCAGAGCAGGATGGGAAATATTCTCAAAAGGAATCTAGTTGTATAAGAAACAGTGACCCTGCAAGATCCCCAGTATTTATAAAACCTTTAGTGAGTGACTGAAAATGTGAGATAGTGTCATACTTTACTCTTTTTAAAGTCTTCTAGTGTACGATAGGAATTACTCTCCAACAAATTACCGACTAGGTTCACTGACTAAAACACTACCAGCACAAATGAAAAGATCTGCCCTTTAAAAGCCGTAATAATTCTTACTGTGGCAGTGCGCTGGTCATCGAATCTTCCACATCTCTGTAGCTCCTTGTACATTTCACCACGTGGGGCGTACTCCAGCACCAAGAACACTCTCTTTCGGTCATGGAAATAATTGTAGAAGCGCAAGATGTTGGGGTGCCTGAGGAGAAAACAGATTATATTTGAGACAGGCTTTAAACTGTTGCCAAAACAAAGTGGGGCAAAATATTTAAACGCACGAGATCAAAATTTCTATTTGGGCTTATGTCAATATAATGTGAATGAATGTGCTTTCTACCTGATGTGAAACAAAATGCAAGAAGACAAAAAATGTTTGAGGACAATGCACTACTGGGTTAGCCTACAGAGAAAATTAACCACTGTTTTCATTGAGCTCAAACAATGTCAAACCTACAAATAGTTCTTGTGATGATGAATTTGATGAATGTTCCTGTAATCGTCAGTAGATGGTAGCAAACAGCCGGATATGAAGTTATACTGCAGGGCATTTCTAGTTAAGCCTGTCAAGTAGTCCTTACTCCCTGGTTGGTGTGAGGGAGGCCAATATATTGTTAAGATTATGAAAATGTTTTTCAGGATACTAACTTGAGATGTGCTTGAATCTCAATCTCCCTCCTGAGTTGATGCTCCACACCCTCCTTCTCCATCTGTGACTTGAACAGCACCTTCAGCGCCACAATGGCTTGCAGCTTCTTCACTCTCGCAAGGTAGACATTACCGAATTTGCCCTTCCCCAGTGGTCGACCGATGTCAAAGTCATCGATGGAGACTTTCCTGATGGGAAGTACAAAGATGGATATTCTCATGTTAATCATTAGATGTATGAAAAAAATACAAAAAACAAACCTGGCAACCACTACACAACTTGAGAAGTAGTAGTGAATATACTCACTTTGAGGCTGCACTGGATGAGCTAACACACTCTCTCCCAGGGCCTGAAAAAGAAAACAAAATCAAAACTGGCACACTCCCTGATGTATCTGTCTGTTGTGTGTATGTGAGGAGGGTGATGTTACCTGTGATGGTGTTTTTGTCCATATCTGCTCGTGGCTTCACCTGAATACGCTGTGGGCCGGCCACCATGGTAGGAGTTGTGAACTGATATTCAGAAGCAAACACACAGAATCAGAAACGCTATGATGTGTTGTTTAAATCAGTAATAGTTTCCAGTATTTTCATACCAATATTTGCCAAGAATGGCATTCTGATAGGTCAGTTTGTCAGTGTTAGTACAACTACTGGCAATCAAATGGTATTTGAACACATCTTTTTACAAATATTTCATCTTACCGGTCGCTGGAAGCCTCTGGGCTCATAATTTTCCTTATTCTGTAGAGAAATAAATACAGTTAACATTAATTTACAATACATTTGAGCTTATATGTCTTCTCTAGCTAGCCACACTTATTTTTAGTCTCAAGTTGTGCTTGTTATTTCATTAAGATTTCACTAATGAATCCCTTTTTAGGTGCAGCTGCTTTGTTCAATTTCTCTATCACCTTTAGATAAAAACAACTGGCCAGCTCACTCAGTGTAAAAGTCCATCAGACATCAAGACCCTGATGAGGACTCTGTCGTCAAAATGCGCTGGTTTATCCATGTATCAATAAAAGATTTTGAACTACAGTCAGAGTACCTCGGATGCATTTTTAGACCGCCTGCCTGTACTATGGACTTTTACCCTAAGCTGACCAGTCGTCGTGTTTTTTTATCTTGTATGACTGTTTGCTCGGTCAATACAGATTTTTAGACAACATCCTACTCACAACCCTTGCGGAGATCCCAGGGGAGAGCGGGTAGCAACACAACTCCACCTAACGCAGGCTGACGGCGCCCCAGATTAAAACGTCCTAAAAACACATAATTGAAACCACAAAATATCTCCATACCTCCTCACGTGTGTGTGCTTGTGCAAGACCGTGAGACATGGGCACCGCCTTCATGTGTGTTCACGTGCTTTCGCTGGTCTCTCTGCCCAGAGAAGCAGTCAGAGCTACAGGCTACAATGAGGCTAAAAACAGAGTTCAAATGACGTTTTTCCAAACAACTTTTTATGTTGGGGCTTCAGGACACTTGGATCACTACGGACAAGCAGTATGGAGATATTTTGTGGTTTTAATTATGTGGGGTTTTTTTGACGTTTTAATCTGGGGCGCCGTCAGCCTGCAGTAGGTGGAGTTGTGCTGCTACCTCCTCTCCCCTTGGATCTCCGCAAGGGATGTGAAGACTCTAAAACTTCACCTGAACCTCCCTCGGCATATGGGTGAGTAGATAATTGCTGAATTTTCATTTTTGGGTGCACTATCCCTTTAAGGACCTGTAGACGCCCTGAGTTTTCTCCAACTAACAACACAGTGCCTTAACTGTTTTGTTCCTCATTCTTTATCACCTTTATTAAACCAGAATGATGACTCAAAGTTAAGTCAGCTGTGTGAGGGCTCAACTGGTTTTCCTTTGTACTTTCACCTGAATGTGCTTGTAGGTGCTTGTAATAACAGTTGACATTTATCTGAGAACCCATGTTGGGTGTCTTTGTGGCATCTCATTTGTTTTCTGTCATTGTGCACACCTTGGACAAAACAGTAAATACCTTTCAGAAGAATACAATTTGCAACAATATCAAAAACTAACTTACAGCTTTTGAAAAGACTACAAAAAAATCAACACCTCCTAGAGTCCTCCCAAAAAATGTGTATCATCTTTACTGTTGTACTGGATTGAATTTAACTGTACAAGTGCTCCTTTTGGTGCAGTGTACATTTTCATCTACATATTGTGAAAAGCTCTGCTATTTATGGTATTAATGTAACACATGGGGTGGTCTGTAACCTTAAAAATGCGTGTCGTTGTGATTGTTTAACTACCTTGTCATAAGGTAACAAAGGACCATTTGTTATTTAAATAAACAAAGCTATAACGACAATGGATTGTCATTTTTTTTTCCAGTTACAGACTTTTCTAAATAAGCAGTAAATGCTTCTGTTGGTTCAGTTAGTAAGTTTAGCTCATAATATTAATTTTACTGCGTTTACAAATTATTAGTGTTCACTAAATTAGGCCACTGTTTGGGTCGGCTACCGTTAGCACCCTGCCTCATGTTTTTAATGGAGGTACTACCTACTGCTCCACGGTTTAATTTAGTTTAAATAACTCCTGCTAATGTAAATAATTTGCCGTGTACGCACTTATTAACTTTTTAACACAAGATAACGGGCGTCATGCTAAGTTAGGTTAGCAAGGTAACGTTAACTTAGCAAACCCAACGCTAACGTTAGCAAGTTAGCTCCAGTCTGTCTTCTACTTGAACAATATAACTTAGGTGCATATGAATCGTTTAATGTACTCAACTGTTGCTCGCTCTTATTTGTCTACAAAACAATACCAAAACATATTTTACCTGCATCGTTGTGAAGATTTGAGGTATGAACGTTGAAGCGAAGAAAGACCAGTGTTACTATTTTAAACTTCCTCGGCCGCCAACGTTTCAAAAAGCTATCCTGCGCGAATCTGATTGGTCGGTGTACTACACAGAGAAAGCTCCTATTGGCCAGACCGGTTTCAAGAGGAAGCGTGTGATTGGTGTACACCGACGTCAGTCAGACGTCAGCCCGCCCCTTATTTCCTTGTCTGCTGTGTTCTCTGTGCATTACTGTTGTTTTCTTTGTTAAGCAGAATCTCCATTGCTATACATGTCCCTTGAATAAATGTTTATGCCCGCGATGCCATCAACTATCTTTAAGGCTTTTGAACCAAATAAGAATACGAGCACCTTCCCCAACCATCCTGACCCAGTGCCTCTGGTTGCTGTCATGCTGTCTTTTATTAGGGACTGCACTTAATCATCAGACAAGAGAGCTGGCTAGATTGTGATTTTGCTTATAATTTTCTCTGCCTGAAGCTACAGAAATATTTCCTTGAACCTCTCTGAGTGAGTGGCAGAAAATGCATGTCTCCATCCACCACCACCTATTGTTAGAATTTTAAAACTTACCCATTGGTATTTGAGGGTTAAAAGTTGAAGACAAAATCCAGGTGTTGGAAGAAGTTTCAGACTTTCACTTTTGTCATGCCTGCTGGTCAGTTCGTGCAAATGGTTTATTTATGGCAAAATTTTAAATAGGACGTGGAATAAAGTGATTTTAATGAAATGTCTCAGATTTTAAGCTCAGATTTGTTTTTGTTTCTTCTCTGATGAAGTATTCATCCCATATAATGTGTTCAAAGATCCTCAGAAATTTAAATTCCAATGATAATTTCTGCTTTTACAGTTTCTGGCTGTGATGAATGGTGTAATTTTGGTGAAAATATGCCTTCCGCTTTTTTGGAAGGCATGTTTTCTTTAAGCAGGCTGTCAGCCGTCGGTCAAAGTTGGGCTGTTGGTGAGCATGTGCCGCCCTTGTCAGTATGGTGTATCTGGCACCACTGGCCCTCCGCAGTGCTAATCAACTTTTTTTTCTGCCAACACAGCATGTTGAATTGGTGTCGGCGACAGTGGAGCCCGTCGGTGAATGAAATCACTCTGGCAGGTCAGCGCACGAGAAGAGACACGGAAGTGAGGAATGTAAACAAAGAGCTTAAGTCAAGAGGAAGTTAGGTCGAAACAAACTTCTTATATGAGGTAAGACTGTTTTTATTTAGTCAGAAACTCTTTAGCAGAAACGTTTCCTGATGGTTTGTGTTATTGTATATGTATATTATAAATATTCTCTGTTCTTTCAACATTGGATTGTGTTGTTAATGTGCGAACTAGCTAACTAGTGTCTTGTGGTTTCCCTTTTTGAATCACGATTACAGGCGACCGCCATCTTCTGCTATGGAGGGGTATGTCCTGTCACGCAGGCGCAGAACATACATGCTTGTTGGCCGTCACTTTACTGTGTTCACATGCAACTTTTTGGCCAGGACACAGTGACGTGAGGCAACGCAGCAGGGGGCTCTCTTTGCAGCTAGTTCTCTGATGTTGGTTTGGTGCGTCTGGGCCTTTAAGCATCAGCGGTGAAATAAATACAAAATACAGCCATTTAAATTTGTATACCCCTCCCCTAGACCAAAATAAAAATATTAGTTCCTCCCCAGTGTTTAAAAAAATATTTTACATGCCTCCCCTTTTTTCACCACCTCCTCCCTCCTCATAAATAACAAACAGCCCCTTAGTGACAACATCTAGAGCTGCAACTAATAATGATCAGCTATGTATTATCTCTGGTTATGTTCACAGTTTTTCCATTAATTGTCTTTTGATTGAAAAGTCAAAAATACTGAAAAATGCACATCATTTCTCTGTTTTCCAAAGAGACTGTGCAGAATACAAAGATATTTTATTAACAGTTACATAAAATAAAGAAAAGCAAAAAAGTCCTCACCTTAGAGAGGCTGGAACCAGACCAAGCGTCTTTCCTTAAAATATAACAGAAACAGTTAACTCACTGTCCAAATTTTCTGCCAATCAACTTGATAAATCAACTTGTTTCAGTGCTGACTGTGTCCTTTTGTTGCAGATCATAGATGTATGAACAAAATAAACTAAAATGAAGATTCATGACTGCTTAACATTGTTAATATATATTTAAATGAGATATGTTGCAATGTGCAGGCTTGCTGGATTTCAAGAAAAGTCAGTCTATCTTTTAGAGAATGGTGCAATTAACTAACACATAAAGACAAGCGACACTAAAAGATTTGTTCAAAATATGTTTATTCAAAACAATTTCTCATTTAGAATTCTACAGAAGGTTAAAATTATAGTGGTTGGTTTAAATGCAACATAATTCATGTGAGTGACACACACATCTTCCATGTTTTTCCTAGTTAATGCAATAAACAGACATTTACAATTATCATTTTTTATTTCATAATTTCTAAAAGTCAAACAGTAAAAAAAGGGGGAAGTAGAGGACAATTGGGACTTGATAAGGATTCATTTAAATATGTTGTGCTGTTCTTCTGTAACACCAAAACAAAAACCAAACATGTGCTTGTCAGATATATTTTCTGAATGTATACGTTGTTGATAAGGAGTGAAGGAACAGGAAACAGGTGGATCACTGCCAGCAGCACACAGTTTTCTGCCGTTTAACCGACACCTGCTGATGTCTTTACAGCGACGAATCAATGTTTTGTTCACTTTTATTGTGACAGAGTTTAAAAACTTTTCCTGTCTGCATGTGAGCAATGAATTACAAAGTGAGACTGCTCACTGGTTTACACTGACGACACTGATTAAAGTAGTAGGGTTTGACAATATGACAACATACACCTTGAGGTGATATAAATTTGGCTACCATCAGAGAGACCGTCTGTAATGTAGCAGCTCTAACATTAATATGTCTGGATCTTTGAAGGAGTTTTAAAAATCAAAGAGCAAGACTGCTCTGTGGCTACATATGTTTTTGTTTTTTTTTAAATCAATGTAACATAGTACCTTAATTTGTCACATATCTTTAGTTTGTTGGATTATTCAACGGATATTTCTGTCTGTCTCTGTCTCTAACATATACCGTATAAAGCACCATTAAAAGTATGTTTTTATTCAAGTTTAAAGGAAAATGGTTTAAAAATATCCTGTCAAAACCAAAATTAGAGGTCCAGTGTGTAGAATTTAGGGGGCTATATCGGCAAGATTCTTAGAATTACTGGTTTATATCTACGTGAGGAATGGGTCCTCTTCTATAAAGTTTGCCAGCTGCAGCACAGTGTTTCTACAGTAGCCCCAGAATAGGCAAACCAAACACTGGCTCTAGATCAGGCCATTTGCGTTTTTGCATTGGCCACCGTAGTAAGTAGCCCCCCTGGTTTTAATCACCTGGTCCATTTGATTTGGAGAGGAGAAGACCTTTGTGGATAATTTGGCTTCCGGTAAAAGCCTCCTGAGCAATGAGCACTGCAGGAACTCTAACCGGGAGTTCATGCTTGGCACACGGGAGAAGTTTCAGCTGGTTACAATCTGAAAACCTCACTGAAAGATGCTACTAAATCTCGTGAATCCTACACACTGCTCCTTTAAGGACATACATGTCTATTAAACAAAAGTATGGCCCTGATTTATATGCAACTGTTTGTTTATTTCAAAGCTAGAGGTCTGTAATTGCACAGTTTAAAACTGGTTTTCCTCCTCTGTCTGTTGAGACTGGCATATTAAAAAATATTTTAAGGAAACAGTCTTAAAAGCCTGGAAAAGAAGGCAATCTGTAGTATTTAGAGGTGACTTTGATTTCTCCCGTGTCACACAGTAGATGTTTTGTCAATGATTTTAAAACTTTGTTGACATAAAGGTCTAAATATGTGATTGTGGTATCTTGTAAGCTCATGTGGGCTGAGCCTAAGTATGTAAATGACACAATAATTAGAACTTAAGTCATTCATTACATCCATAACACTACCTAAAATGGCATAAGCTGGTGAGAGAGAAAATAGTATCTATGTTGGCCACTTGCATACAGTAGTATCAGAGACCTCAGTTAATCTGCACTGATCTGAACAGAGCAGTTGGTGAACACTAGTGTGCAAGACGGCAGCAGGACAGCCAGCGAGCGACGCAAACTTGGAATGGGATCTTTCGTGTCTATCTCCTTGTTCTCATCATTGCTGTTATCTCCCCCTGCAGCTTCCTCATTGTCCTGCTCTTCTCCACCACCGTCACCCTCCCCCTCCTGTGCTGGTGGACACTGCCGAGGCTGGAAGATCACCTCCAAAAACTCCATGCGGCGGAGCCCGCGGAGCATCCTGCAGCTCCGCACTATCTGCATCTCGCTGAGCGTGCAGGCCCACAGGCACAGTGACTTCAGGTCCTTCAGACGGCTGGCACAAAGCAAGCCTGGTCCCACCTCCTTACCCCCGAGACTCAGTTCCTCCAGTCCGAGCCATCCTGTCCCCAGCCCGAGAGAGGCCATCTGTAACTGGTAGCCCTGCCGCCCAGTGATGCCTAATTCCAGAAACTTGAGCCTTGAAAGCCCCTCCACACCACAGGCACCATCCTTGGCAGAACAGTTCCTGAGCCCATTAGCCGAAACACGAAAGGTGTCTCGCAGCTCTAATCGACTGAGCTTCTCCCATGATGCCAGACTCTGCAGGTGGTCGTCCGTGAAAGAGGGCACATTGTGAAGGACTAACCTCTCAATACCAATCCCTGATGGAGAGCCATGCCCTTTTCCTTTCCGATCCTTTCCTTGCTGTTGAGCACTATCACTGGACGTGGCTTCTGCAGGTGAAGTAGGAGTCTGTTTGAAAAAAAGTAGAGGCAGCTCGCAGCCACGCAGCTCCAGCACCTGCAAAGACGGAGGCAGGAGCTGGCAGCTGGGCAGGCATCTCAGGTCTGCGTGCAGGAGATAGAGCTTACTCAGGCGAGGGCACTTTGTGGACAAAGCTTTGAGCCAAGACTCAGACAGAAAGGTGCCCCCTCGGGCAGACAGCAGCAAACCACGCAACCTAAGGCACCTTAATCCGCAACCCAGGTACTGACGCAGCAGGAGCCACAGGATGCGGGAGGTCACCTAACACACAGTGAACAGTCCATGTATGTGTTGAGGGTGGGGGATCAGAGGCAAGAGAGAGACAGGTTCTGTCAATAATTGTACAGACATATATTTAAATGAAACAGCATTCAGTCTGACTTATGGGGCTCATGGCAGAACAAGTTTAATTGTGGAGCACCTTTCATACACAAAGGCCATTCAAAGTGCTTTACAGGAAATACAACATGAAATATTAAAATCAAAAATACATATTTATCCACATATTTATTAATTATTATACCTTTAAAATGTAGCACGATGTCATTTTGCCAAGTAGGACACACTCCTGGATCAACATCCCACATGCTGTGTGCTTCTCTCCAAATTTCTTTGTGCTTCTTCAGAGCTAAGCTACTTCTCTAAATTATTGCTAATGCAATTAAACAAAATCCTCAGTAACAGTGAACAAAAACCTTGTTAGTGAGTTAGCTTGCTAACTAGGTTGGCTATGCTAATGAGTAAATTTGCTGATAAACTAGAATATTAGCAAGTTAGCTAAGATTGCAGTGCTCGTGTTGATCCAGGACCATCATCATCATCATCATCATCATCATCATCTTTATCCTGAATAATTTGTCTGATCCAGGTACATAATTGCCATGTTGATCCTGAACAGAATTGCTGATGTTGATCCAGGACCATCGCTGCCATGTTGGTGTTCACATAAACAAATTATCCAGAATTAGCGTGATGATGATGATGATGATGATGATGATGATGGTCCCAGATAAACCTAACCAAATCTATCCAGGATCATCATGGAAAAAAGGAGGGAACATTTGTTAATTGTGGGAATTTTTCAGCTGAAAAGTGCTCTTATCCTATCTCTTTGTCACTGAACAATATTCTAGCCTATTGGCAAGTTTACTCATTAGCATAGCCAACCTAGTTAGCAAGCTAACACACTCACTAACCCTACAGTAGCTTACATACTTTTTTTTCCGATGTTACTGAGGTCTTTGTTCAGTTGCACTGACTTAAATTTGGAAAACTTGCTTAGCTCTGAAGAAGCACAAATGAATTTTGAGAGAAGCACTGTAGCCACACACTGATGATGTCAGAGAGCTGTGATTGGTTGATTGCAATGTTGGTCCAGAACATGATGTGGGATGTTGATCTAGGAGCATGTCCTGCTTGGCAAAAAAAATCACGTCGAGCCCAAAATGTAAATGTATCAGTCTAGATATTTTGGTGTGAGTTATCGTGTGTTGGAGATATTGACCGTAGAGATGTCTGCCTGCTCTGGAATATACTGGAACTTGATGGCACTCGTCTTGAGGTGCTCATAATGATAAATCAAACCAAAAAAATTGTCTATTTCCACTTTAACTTTTAATCCATGAAGCCAGTGTAGAGCCTATAGTAATGGAGTAAAGTGTTCAGTACTCTTTTATTGTCCATACTATGATTATTTTTGCTTAAATGGCTCCAGAAATCCCTGAAAGTTTCTAGTGTACGGATGGTCAACTCCAGATTGATTCTCCATGTGCACATGTTTGCTGATTTTATCTCAAAAGCTGAGAAAAAGGGCAAGATTGATTATTTTAGCAGCAGCATTCTGAATGAACGAATGAACAAAGGCCTAAAGACCTGATAAATAATGGCATGGACACATTCCTGGACATTAATCCTCTCACTCTTGTGTTTTCTTTATAGGCTGGTATCATGCACACTTTGTCTTTGGTTTGATGTGACTGTCAAAGTTTAACCCTGTGTTCATCACACCAAGTTTTCTGGCTTGGTTTTGGTTTTCAAAGACTCTCAGTTATGGCTGTTGGAACAAATGGTTTCATGTATAAGCAATAATACATACTGTATGGTCATTTTATGAGATTGTATAGATGCTTTTATTGTGGACATGTGGTGTGGCCTTGTTCCCCATGTAAAGAAAACATTACACTGCATGACAAGCTAAAACAAAAGAAACATGTTAAAGCCACATCGCCAGTAACATCCTTACCCCCTTCCATGCAGTCAGGTCGACAGTTCTCCACAGTCTTTGGTCTTTAACAAGGCGTCTCCATCTCTTACACACTCTGAAAATCACCGCACAACACAACACATAACTTCCTCATGTGACATGAGTCACAACAAAGACACAGCTGCCTCTGACTTCTGTTTCACAGGACGATGAACTGGTAAAAACACTGTCGGTAAAGTTACATTATCCTTACCTTCCGGCTCTCACGAGCTCCCGTACGCTCAGATAAGACAACATGTCAATTAAGATGTTTTCGGGTAAGTAGTCCAGATTACAGGCTTTAAATTCATCCATTTTCTGGACAAAACTAGTTGAACCTCGGACACGGACTGATTTCCTGGCGCACACAGGTTGCGCCTGCATCAGGGACCCCCCGGAAACAGCTGCCCACAAACTGTAGGACCCACCGAGCGCCTCAGTTTACAGATTAAATCAAATATACTTCTTTATGTTCAACACTGCGAGTCTCTGTTAACAGCAGTCTCACTTCCTATAGACACCTGTCTAATTAATGACGGTAACTCTGCGGTACAGCTTATTAAAAACAGTCTGATGAAGCGATACTGCCCCCTAACGGTCATTAGGTGAACAGCCCGCCATCAATGAAGGTGATGATCTGGTATTATTCACTTGAAGAGAATTAAACGTTTTCGTGTCCTGTTTTATTATTATTATTATTATTATTATTATTATTATTACATATTTATTTTTTGGCATCGCAAACAAATTTGGCAAGACAAACAAACAAAAATGAAAAATAAAACTCATGTATTCAAATTATTTTATTTTATTGTGATAATTTATTATTATTATTATTATTATTATTATTATTATTATTATTAATTATTATTAATAGTAATCATTTTGTTCTTGTTTTTTTTTTACAATTAAGGTCTTTTTTTCAGTCTTTTTTTTCTGTGTTAACCTTGTCTCACTGTTTTTGTGTTGGAGAAAACTGACACTGACAAAAGAATGACATGTAGATAAAAATCTGAATATTGTCATTAAAAACACATCAAAGGGCCAAAAATGAAAATATGAAAATAAAATATGATGAAAATGAAATAAAAATATTTTTAATGCCTGTGTTCTGTTTTTCAGCTGCATATATTTTCCCCAGAGATTAACGTGGAGAAAGCGTATCAGAAATGTGTAGGCTAAGTGTCTAGTGTAAGTGTAAATAAAAGTGTTAAATGTTATCAGATATCTTACAGGAGTGGAATGGATCACTGAAATAGACTATACTAATATACTAGTAATCACATCAAGGTTAGACTAGGGGAGTGAGGTAAATAGATCAGCAACAATGTCTGTACTCTCAGGGCTGGAAGTAATACAAGTTAAACAAAGTCCTAGTCTGTACTGATTCAGTCTCTGAACAGTATAATGCCAGGTGCATCAAGTAATCATCAGGATTAAGGGTAGTTGTAAACTGTTGCAAGAGGAGACAATCACTATTCGGTTAAGAATAGGACACAGTAGTCTAAACAACACACTTCATATTTTAGGAAGGCATCCAACTGTTTTTTTGTGATCACCAGGTACCCCAAACCAGAGGTATGGACTTGAGTCATATGACATCGACAAAAGTCAGCCTAGTCACAACTTTGATGACTTTAGACTTGACCTGAGAAATTCCAAAAAGACTTCTGACTTGACTTGGACATTAACACCAAAAATTTGTGACTGCACTTGGACTTGAGCCTTTTAACTTGAAAATACTTGATACCTTCCCACAAGTCCAGTGATTTAAAAAGTATGCCACCAATCAATTCATTTCCTTAATCAACTAACATGAATGCTATTCATTCCCAACAAGTCAACACTGAATTCCCCACATTTACTTTGTGAAAAAATGATACCAAAGATAATTTTGTTCATGTACACAAACTATGTAGTAGTCAACAGAAAACAAATTAGGCAAAGCATGCATATTGAAAAAATGCAACAACTTTCAAAAACCTTGTTTTAATAAATAAGTTTACCTTTTAAAAAGCATGAATGATTTTTGGAAGTTTACTATATTATTACTCTGTTGTTAAATTTACATTATATTTGGTAAAAAAAAAAAAAAAAAAAAGTGCTTTATGACTTGTTTAGGACTTTAAACTCAAAGTTTAGGACTCGGGACTTTTCAGTCTTGATATGTGACTCAGCTTGAGACTTGAGTGCAAAGACTTGTGACTTGCAAAACAATGACTTGTCCCACCTGCCAGAAACTGTTGTTGAGCATGTGCTTCTTAGCTGCAAGAAATATATATGAGTGGCTGAAGGCAGAGGATACTTGTTTCCTTATGTAAACAGGACTGATGAGCACAGACTGGACACTGTAGGAGTGAACTACCTCCAGGAGGTGGCAGTACTGTCACATTAAGGATGCAAGCTGCCGTTAAAACCCAACGAAGAAGAAGAACAAGAACGTGAACAGTCCACTGCGCCTGCGCGGTCTACCGGACAAGATGGCGACCAGCAATGGAGGAGGAATGGAAGTGGATGGGGCAGGCGAGTATTTCTCATTTATCTCTCAATATCTGCCTGATATTAACATGAACCTGAACGCAGAACGATGCATTTAAGTCACATTTGTGTTGTGAGTGTCCGTAAGTGATGAATTAGCGGTGTTAAAGTCGGTAGGTAGCGAGCTTGCTGACATAAGCGGGTTAACGTACACAGCTCTGCTATAAAGCTGTCATCAAATTCATCACTTTGGGTGCTTGAGTCAATATTATATATAATTATATATATTACTATTGTGTTAGCATCAGGGACGTAAAGCTAAATCTGTCAGCTCAGGCAGGTTTGAGATAAACCACACTGACGAGCTATGACAACAAACCAATCTGTAACGTTAATAAGGGCTGGTCTTGGACGTCTGCTGTCTGTGTGATGAACCAATATATCGGCCTGTCTCTATCGGTCAGCATTTAATATTTAGATACATGTCCTTATCATTATGTTGATATTATTTCAAGGATATATTTTTCCAGTACTTTTCATTGAACAGTCAAATACAGCAACAGGATATCAATTAAGGGAAGCAGTGCTTTTTTATTTTATTTTATTTAAGAAGTATAAGTAATATATGCTAAACGTAGGGCTCGTCGGTATGAAGGACATTAAATATCACAATATTTTTGACAAAATACCTCAATATTTGATTATTGGTGCTTTCACAAAATATAATTATATATTTTAATTTTGACACTCCATTGAGCTACAGATATTTTTCTTGCGCCTCCCCTAGTGACTGGGGGAATATGCATAACCTTTCCTCCACCATGAATTAGTTATCTGATTTTTAAAACTTACCCTTTAATGATGGTTGGAAATTAGCTCCATCCACCAGCCAAATGCTGGTAAAAAATAATGCAAGTGGCTGCTAGATTTGCTTTACTTGCCAGCCAAATAACCAATGATAATCTATTAAAAATTATGTCTCTGAAGGTAAAACTTTGTCAACATCTGTGTTATCTAATAAGATAAAGTTTTCAGTCTGTTCTCACTTTAATCATTGTATTTGCAGCAAAATGTATCTAGTCGACTGAAAAAGCAATTGATAATATAATTCTAGTAAGCTACCTAAAGTTTAATTTGTATTTGTGATATTAATGATTTATGAAATAAAACAATCAAAATACGATATATATGTGACAATATGATATTGCCACACAAAAATATCTTTTTTTTCCCCCAACCCTTGTGTATGGTTATGTTTTTTTCCTCTGACAAAAACATTAGTCACACATGATGTGTCCAAGGACTGTCAGAAACTTACAATAATTTTGGTTTTTACAGTTTCTGGCTATGATATATGGTGTAATTTTGATAAATGGTTTAATTTTAAATTAATCATGCCTTCCAAACCAGGCAAAATACAAGATACAACCATTTAGATTTGTATGCCCCTCCCCTAGGCCAAAATAAAAAAAGCATGTCTCTCCCCAGTGCTTAAAAAAATTGATACCTCCTCTCCCCTAAAATAAATAACAAACAATCACTAATGTGGATAGCAATATATTACTGATATATTGCACAGCCCTGACTTAAAAGATAGGAGCTCTGACTACATCACTGACTGACATTTAATTAAATGTTTGTGGTTGTAATTTGAGCCAGACTGGATTTTTGAGGTCAGTGTTGATATTGGGCGGTTAAAAACGTACAACTGCAATACTTGTGCCAGTATTTGTATTTTAAAATAGTTGCATAATATAAACAAATCTTTTGATAATGTTGCTACGATATATCTGGAATAAGCTAATATCGCCTTTTTGGTTTGTTGATCTGGCTCTATTGTTGTCACATAGGATTGGCTTTAAACACACAACACTGAATCCCTACTTGTCGTATTGGCAAATGTTTGTGGATGCATCAGTTATCTTTTATTATTTCAGATTTGTTCATTAATGATAAATTTGATTACGGCTGGGCAATATACCAATATTTATATTGGTATTGTGATACGAGACCAGATATCGTCGTAGATTTTGGAAATCATGATATTGTAAGTGTTGTCTTTTGTTGGTTTTAAGACTGCGTCACTGTAAAGTGATGTCATTTTCTGAACTTAACAGACTGTTCTAGCTGTTCTTCTATTTTCCTTTACCTGCTTTGTGATTAAATCCACTTCACTGATGATTATTTACCAGAAATCTCATTGTGTAAATATTTTGTGAAAGCATCAATAGTCCAATCTACAATATTGTGTCAATATCAATATCAATATCAACATCGACACGTGGTCAAAAATATTGTGGTGCTTTTTTTTTGTCCACATCACCCAAACCTCAATGTGATTATTTTTCCATATTAACTGATGAATCCTCCATAAACTGTCAGGAAATTGTGAAAACTGTGTTTTACAAGCTCCCAGAACCCAAGGAGAGGTACTCAAATAGCTTGTTTTGTTCGACCAATGACCTCAGTAGCTGCTGTGGTATTAAAGCCCCTGTTGTTTGTGTCTGTGTGACTGTAGCCAGCCCCAGTGTCATGGCCTCAGGGGTCACCGGAAGCGTCTCTGTGGCCTTACACCCTCTGGTTATCCTCAACATATCCGACCACTGGATACGCATCCGCTCACAGGAGGGACGACCAATGCAGGGTATGTATGACGATGTTATGCAAATGAGATGGCATGTAAGCAGTGATGTCATGTACAGTTTGTCTCATGTTCAGCTGAGTTGTTTTGTTACTGAGTGAAATGAAACAGGTTATTATTGTGTTGGTTCTCCTGCTCAGTGATTGGCGCCCTGATCGGGAAGCAGGAGGGGAGAAACATCGAGGTCATGAACTCCTTTGAGTTGCTGTCTCACACCATAGATGACCGAGTGCACATTGACAAGGAGTACTATTACACCAAGGAGGAGCAATGTAAGTGGGTTGTTTGTGTGAAGGACAAGAATGCAGCTCTGTTTGTGTTTCTGCTTTCATGACTGATTTTTGTGAAATGCAGTGCAGCCAGTTCCTCTCTGGTAGGGTCGTTCTGCTTTAAGAACACAGAAGGGAAGTTACTCACCTCCTGCGCCCTGCTTGTATTTCAGGCCGTGACTTAATTAATGATACTGGCAAAACCAGCCTTTCTGAGATCAGTACCTAAAATACATTTTCACAGAATTGCTTCTCAGATTTTATTTGTGTGTGTGTGTAATAGGAAGAATAGAAATCTGTAAATCTGTAATATTCCTTTTGTCTTTCAGTCAAGCAGGTCTTTAAAGAGATGGAGTTCTTGGGCTGGTACACCACAGGAGGCCCCCCTGACGCATCAGACATCCACATTCACAAGCAGGTAGGCAAAAGTTACAAGGTTTCTTCAGCAATTTTCAACTTGCTTTGTATCAAAAAAGTGTGGGTAGTAAATGAACAGTGGTAAACTTCCCTCCATCTGCCAAGATATCCCACCTCGGCCCCTGGCGAAACTCTGCCAGATGACATTTTGCTGGCTCTAGAGCTGTTGCTTGAACTACAGGCTGTACTTCTGCGTTTTTTTAATAGCCTGACACAAAGAGTATAGAAGCAGGTCAAGAGGCAGGCCCGCCCCTCTCTCCAAAATCCAATCAAACAATAAAACTAAACAGTGCTGATTGATTATATATCAAGAATATGTTACTGCATTGCCTATCTCATCTAAAGTATTTTTAGAAACATATTTTAGTGCCATGTTTAGCTGTAATAGCGAGAGTTTGTGAACAGGAAGTGGGCACCATACTATGTCCTGCACAGTGAAAACAGAGGCCAAAAAAACTGAGATTAACAGTAAATCTAGGCAGGGTTGATCAAATATAAACCAAGAATATGTCACTGAGTTGGCCATTTCTCACCTCAAATGTCTTTGGAAACATGTTTTAGTTACTGTTTAACTGTAAGAGATTGAGATCATTTCTTGCCAGCCTGCCGCCTTTGTTACAAATGGACATTTATTGGTCTGGTGTGGCGCAGTGTACTCTGGTAGTTGTAGGTTTTCTCCCTCTTGCTGTAGCACCAATTTCAAAAGTACTTGCAACTTTTTACTGCATAGACAGCCTAGTTTTATTAAAAGACCATCTTTGCAGCAGTGAACGTCTTTAAAGGTGCATTGTGTACGGTAAATCTGAATGAAAGCAGAATGAACACCCATAACTTCTCTCAGACTAAATTAAGATGCAGTGAGACATAGATTATGTGTTTGTTTTTAAATTTCATCATCAAACAGTCGCCACTTTTCAGAGCAGTAGCTAAACCCCATGTGTAGAGTGTAATGGAAGGGCTGGGGTGTATGGTTTGACCATGGTCTGGATGTAGGATGGGCCTGAGACTATTCATGGCACGATGGGCACGTAGCTGTGTCTTGAATTTGATTGAACCAGCCAGCCACTGAGAGCCACTGCAGGGTGTGGAGTTGATGTTTAACCAATATGGAAATTGTGTTTACTGAATTCCAACACAGTTTCAACTCAAAACATGCAGCACCATCATTGTATTCCAAGCAGATGATGTAGTTGTTGACAGTGAAAGTAGAAAATCATTTTAAAGTCTGATAGTTACTTCAGATTATGTACAGTAGGTTTTCTTACAGTTATTTCCCTCTTCTCTGCCAGGTGTGTGAGATTATTGAGAGCCCTCTCTTCCTCAAGCTCAACCCAATGACCAAACACACTGATGTGAGTTTCTCTGCTCTTTCACTTCAAGAATAAAGACATCACAGTTGTGAAGACACAGCTGCTTTAAACAATGTGTCCTTTTCTCCTTCAGCTTCCTGTTAGTGTTTATGAATCTGTGATTGACATCATCAATGGCGAGGTAATGCTCACATTTTATATATTTCACGTCATCTACATGTCTTTACCTGTAGCAGTGACCCAGTGTACCATAGAGAAGTGTAAGAGTTTTATATGATGTGCTTTTCTGTTAAAAATCTAGGCTACCATGTTGTTTGCTGAGCTGACATACACGCTGGCCACAGAGGAAGCAGAGAGAATCGGCGTTGACCACGTAGCTCGAATGACAGCCACCGGCACAGGGGAGAACTCAACAGGTAAGAGAGGCCGTCTCTTACCTTTTGGTTTAATTCTCTGTTGCCAGATTTTGAAGGAACCCCAAAAATTAAATGGCTGTCCTGTGACCTGACTAATATACATGTTATTACGTCATTTTAAACAAATTCTGTCTGAATAGGTCTTTACTTCAATATTCTCTCTGTCTTCTCTGTTAGTTGCCGAACACCTTATAGCCCAGCACAGTGCGATAAAGATGCTCCACAGCCGGGTGAAGATCATTCTAGAGTACGTCAAAGCTGTGGAATCAGGTGAGAGGACAACAGGGCCCTAATAATGACGCTGTGAGAGCAAAGAATGTGAAAATAAGTCTGGAAAACAGCTGTTTTTGGATGAGATGCTTCCTTTTCCTCACTGTTACACCATCAAGAGAGGCCCCTGGTACACACCTCCATAATTACAAGCCCGTTTGATACTTTCTTGACAGCATTATCTTATCTCACTCTTTTGATTTACTGTGCTTTAACTTGTTTTTTTTCTGTTTCCTGTCTGTCGTCATGTACCGCAGGAGAGGTGCCATTTAACCACGAGATCCTTCGAGAAGCAAATGCCCTGTGCCACAGATTGCCGGTCCTCAGCACCATAAAATTCAAAACTGACTTCTATGATGTAAGCAAGCTCTGTGAACCTTCACATACAACATGTTTTTACATTGCTAACGCGTGGTGATTTCATTACAATGGTTAAGTTAAAGGATATGGCACTACTGTATTTTCTTACCAAGAAATTACATGAAAAGGCTTAAACCAATAAATTGTTAGTCCATCTCTCAATATCTTTGACTTCCCTAGCTTGTCTGTGGCTCTCAGCTCCAAGCCAATTCATTCCTGCTGAAATCAGATCACAAATGTTTACTTTTGTCTTTTAAAGACTCTGATTATTGTTGTTGTTGTTTTTAATTTGCTATAAAGAATCATGAAAACAATTCATAATATAGTGTGTCACAAAAATAGCAAACATATAGTACAGTATGTTATATAGAGGCAATAAAAATGTCATAGTACAGTAAACTATGAAAAGTTATATTATGCACATTACATTTTGTAGAAAAGTCACTGTGTGTCATTTCATAAAAAAGGTTATAGTATGTAATAAAAATCTCATTAAAAGTCATAGTAGAGTATGCCATTAAAATTTTCACTAAAACGTCATAACATCAAAATGTCAAGTCATCAAAAATGTCATTAAAAAGTCGTAGAATGATACGGCAAAAAAATATTACAAACTAAGTTATAGTGTGTACAAAACATTTCATAGAAAAGTCATAGTATGCCTATAAATAATTTCATTGAAGTCATACAATATTATGTAATAAAAATGTTATTTTAAAAAACACGTAGTAGGGTATGCCATTAAAAATTTCATAAAAAAGTCATAGTATAGTATGTCATCAAATAATCATGAAAAATCTCATACACGGGGCGCCGGTGGCTTAGTGGTAGAGCACACACCCCATGTACAAGGCTGTTGCCGCAGCGGCCCGGGTTCGACTCCAGCCTGTGGCCCTTTGCTGCATGTCACTCCCTCTCTCAAAAAAATCATGAAAAATGTCTTAGTATATAATATGTCATCATGAAAATCATCAAAAATATCATAGTATAGTATGCCGTTCCAAAATCATGAAAAATGTCATAGTATAATCTGTCATCCTAAATTTCATCAAAAAGTAATAGTATAATGTGTCAGTAAAAATGTCATTAAAGTGATAGTATAGTGTGTCACAAAAAGAGAGTGCTTTTTCAAATTCTGCATCTTTTCCCCTCTGTAGCAATGTAACGACGTGGGCCTCATGGCCTATTTAGGCACCATCACCAAGACCTGCAACAGTATGAACCAGTTCATCAACAAGTTCAACGTCCTGTACGACAGACAGGGCATCGGCCGGAGGATGAGAGGACTCTTCTTTTAAGCTGGCAGTTCGCCGAAGCAGAGAAGCAAACAAGCACTGCAGTTTCTTTTTCTGTTTTGTTCTTTTTTTGGTTTGTATTTTTGGCTAGCAAAAACAAATTCTACAGTAGCTTTTAAACAAGTTTACCATCTTCAAACACAAGTGTATCTAAAAGCACTTAAGTACACCAGTCAGTAAGAGATATGTACAAAATTGCTCAACTCTTTCTTGGGTATGCACAGAAATGAATCCACTGTACATGAACGTTATATTATTTTACCCCGTTTGTTTTATTGTTTCATGTTTCTGTATGTAATAAATGATCTGCTGATTTTTTTCATGGGACTTTAACTCCTCTTCTTTTTCAACTTGAGAGATTCTAATATGGCAGACCTTCCAATTTTGCCGTTCTAAAATCATGAAAAAATGTCATAATATATAGAATGATGTTCGAAAATCGTGAGACATGTCATAGTATGGTATGGTGTTCCAAAATCATGAAAAATGTCGTAGTATAGTATGTCGTTCAAAAATCATGACAAATGTCATAGTTTAGTATGTCATTGAAAAATCATGAAAAGTCATAGTATAGTATGTCATGAAAAAGTCATGAAAAAATCATGAAAAATGTCATAGTATAGTATGGCGTTCCGAAATCATGAAAAATGTCATAGTATAGTATGTCGTTTCAAAATCATGAAAATGGCATAGTTTAGTATGTCGTTGAAAAATCATGAAAAATGTCAGTATAGCATGTCGTTCGAAAATCATCAAAAATGTCATAGTATAGTATGTCGTTCCAAAATTATGAAAAATGTCATAGTATAGTATGTCGTTTCAAAATCATGAAAAATGTCATAGTATATTATGATGTTCTGAAATCATCAAAAATGTCACAGTTTAGTATGTCATTTCAAAATCATGAAAAATGGCATAGTTTAGTATGTTGTTGAAAAATCATGAAAAATGTCATAGTATACTACGTCATTCGAAAATCATCAAAAATGTCAGTATAGCATGTCGTTCCAAAATTATGAAAAATGTCATAGTATAGTATGTCATTCCAAAATCATGGAAAATGGCATAGTCTAGCATGTAAATCATGAAAAATGTCATGGTATAGTATGTCGTCAAAAAATCATGAAAAATGTCATAGTATAGTATGTCGTTCGAAAATCATCAAAAATGTCATAGCATAATATTTCGTCCAAAATTATGAAAAATGTCATAGTATAGTATGGTGTTCCGAAATCATGAAAAATGGCATAGTATAGTATGGCTTTCGAAAATCATCAAAAATGTCATAGTATGTGGTTCCAAAATTATGAAAAATGTCATAGTATAGTATGTAGTTCCAAAATCATGAAAAATGTCATAGTATAGTATGTCGTTCCGAAATCATGAAAAATGTCATAGTATAGTATGTCGTTCCGAAATCATGAAAAATGTCATAGTTTAGTATGCCGTTCAGAAATCATCAAAAATGTCATAGTATAGTAGGTGGTTCCAAAATAATGAAAAATGTCATAGTTTAGTATGTCGTTCGAAAATCATCAAAAATGTCATAGTATAGTATGTCGTTCCAAAATTATGAAAAATGTCATAGTTTAGTATGTCATTTCAAAATCATGAAAAATGTCATAGTATAGTATGATGTTCTGAAATCATGAAAAATGTCATAGTATAGTATGTCGTTCCAAAATTATGAAAAATGTCATAGCATGGCGTTCCAAAATCATGAAAAATGTCACAGTACAGCATGTCGTTCCAAAATTATGAAAAATGTCATAGGATAGTATGTCGTTTAAAAATCATGAAAAATGTCATAGTATATAGTATGTCGTTCCAAAATTCTGAAAAATGTCATAGTATACTACGTCGTTCGAAAATCATGAAAAATGTCATAGTATAGTATGTCGTTCCAAAATTCTGAAAAATGTCATAGTCTAACATGTCGTTCCGAAATCATCAAAAATGTCATAGTATAGTATGTCGTTCCAAAATTCTGGAAAATGTCATAGTATAGTATGTGGTTCCAAAATCATGAAAAATGTCATAGTATAGTATGTCGTTCCAAAATTATGAAAAATGTCATAGTATAGTATGTCGTTCCAAAATCATGGAAAATGGCGTAGTCTAGCATGTCATTCCAAAATCATGAAAAATGTCATAGTATAGTATGTCGTCATGAAAATCATGAAAAATGTCATAGTAAAGTATGTCGTTCGAAAATTAAGAAAAATGTCATAGTATAGTATGCCGTTCGAAAATCATCAAAAATGTCATAGTTTCGTATGTCGTTTCAAAATCATGACAAATGTCATAGTTTAGTGTGTCGTTGAAAAATCATTAAAAATGTCATAGCACAGTATGTCGTTCCAAAATCATTAAAAATGTCATGGTATAGTATGTCGTCAAAAAATCATGAAAAATGTCATAGTATAGTATTTCGTCCAAAATTATGAAAAATGTCACAGTATAGTATGGTGTTCCGAAATCATGAAAAATGGCATAGTATAGTATGGCGTTCAGAAATCATCAAAAATGTCATAGTATAGTATGTGGTTCCAAAATTATGAAAAATGTCATAGTATAGTACGTCGTTCGAAAATCATTAAAAATGTCATAGTATAGTATGTCGTTCCAAAATTATGAAAAATGTCATAGTATAGTATGTGGTTCCAAAATCATGAAAAATGTCATAGTATAGTATGTGGTTCCAAAATCATGAAAAATGTCATAGTATAGTATGTTGTTCCAAAATCATCAAAAATGTCATAGTATAGTATGTGGTTCCAAAATTATGAAAAATGTCATAGTATAGTACGTCGTTCGAAAATCATGAAAAATGTCATAGTATAGTATGTCGTTCCGAAATCATGAAAAATATCATAGTATAGCATGTCGTTCCAAAATAATGAAAAATGTCATAGTATAGTATGGCATTCGAAATTCATCAAAAATGTCATACTATAGTATGTCGTTCCAAAATAATCAAAAATGGCATAGTCTAGCATGTCGTTCCGAAATCATGAAAAATGTCATAGTAAAGTATGTCGTTCGAAAATCAAGAAAAATGTCATAGAATAGTATGTCGTTCGAAAATCATCAAAAATGTCATAGTATAGTATGTCGTCAAAAAATCATGAAAAATGTCATAGTATAGTATGGCCTTCCAAAATCATGAAAAATGGCATAGTATAGTATGTTGTTCCAAAATCATGAAAAATGTCATAATATAATATGTCGTTCGAAAATCATCAAAAATGTCATAGTATAGTATGTCGTTTCAAAATCATGAAAAATGTCATAGTTAAGTATGTCGTTGAAACATCATGAAAAATGTCATAGTATAGTATGGCCTTCCAAAATCATGAGAAATAGCATAGTATAGTATGGTGTTCGAAAATCAAGAAAAATGTCATAGTATAGTATGTCGTCATAAAATCATGAAAATTGTCATAATATAGTATGTCGTTCCAAAATTATGAAAAATGTCTTCGTATAGTATGTTGTTCAAAAATCATGAAAAATGTCAGTTTAGTATGTCGTTGAAAAATCATGACAAATGTCATAGTATAGTATGTCGTTTCAAAATCATCAAAAATGTCATAGTATAGTATGTGGTTCCAAAATTATGAAAAATGTCATAGTATAGTACGTCGTTCGAAAATCATCAAAAATGTCATAGTATAGTATGTCGTTCCAAAATTATGAAAAATGTCATAGTATAGTATGTCATTCCGAAATCATGAAAAATGTCATACTATAGTATGTCGTTCCAAAATAATGAAAAATGGCATAGTTTAGTATGTCGTTCGAAAATCATCAAAAATGTTATACTATAGTATGTCGTTTCAAAATCATGAAAAATGTCATAGTATATTATGATGTTCTGAAATCATCAAAAATGTCATAGTATAGTATGTCGTTCCAAAATAATGAAAAATGTCATAGTTTAGTATGTCATTTCAAAATCATGAAAAATGTCATAGTATAGTATGATGTTCTGAAATCATGAAAAATGTCATAGTATGTTGTTCCAAAATTATGAAAAATGTCATAGCATAGCATGGCGTTCTGAAATCATGAAAAATGTCACAGTACAGCATGTCGTTCCAAAATTATGAAAAATGTCTTAGTATAGTATGGTATTCAAAATTCATCAAAAATGTCATAGTATAGTATGTCGTTTCAAAATCATGAAAAATGTCATAGTATAGCATGTCGTTCCAAAATTCTGAAAAATGTCATAGTATAGTATGTCGTTCGAAAATCATGAAAAATGTCATAGTATAGTATGTCGTTCCGAAATCATGAAAAATGTCATACTATAGTATGTTGTTCCGAAATCATGAAAAATGTCATAGTAAAGTATGTCGTTTCAAAATCATGAAAAATGTCATAGTTTAGTATGTCGTTGAAAAATCATGAAAAATGTCATAGTATAGTATGTCGTTCCAAAATAATTAAAAATGTCATAGTATAGTGTGTCGTCAAAAAATCATGAAAAATGTCACAGTGTAGTATGGCCTTCCAAAATCATGAAAAATGGCATAGTATGGTATGGCGTTCGAAAATCGAGAAAAATGTCATAGTATAGTATGTCGTTCGAAAATTATCAAAAATGTCATAGTATAGTATTGCGTTCGAAAATCAAGAAAAATGTCATAGTATAGTATGTCGTCATGAAATCATGACAAATGTCATAGTATAGTATGTCGTTCCAAAATTATGAAAAATGTCTTAGTATAGTATGGTATTCGAAATTCATCAAAAATGTCATAGTATAGTATGTCGTTCCAAAATTATGAAAAATGTCATAGTATAGTATGTCGTTCGAAAATCATGAAAAATGTCATAGTATAGTATGTTGTTCCGAAATCATGAAAAATGTCATAGTAAAGTATGTCGTTTCAAAATCATGAAAAATGTCATAGTTTAGTATGTCATTGAAAAATCATGAAAAATGTCATAGTTTAGTATGTCATTGAAAAATCATGAAAAATGTCATAGTATAGTATGTCGTTCCGAAATCATTAAAAATGTCATAGTATATATAGTATGTCGTCAAAAAATCATGAAAAATGTCATAGTGTAGTATGGCCTTCCAAAATCATGAAAAATGGCATAGTATGGTATGGCGTTCGAAAATCGAGAAAAATGTCATAGTATAGTATGTCGTTCGAAAATTATCAAAAATGTCATAGTATAGTATTGCGTTCGAAAATCAAGAAAAATGTCATAGTATAGTATGTCGTCATGAAATCATGACAAATGTCATAGTATAGTATGTCATAAAATCATGAAAATTGTCATAATATAGTATGTCGTTCCAAAATTATGAAAAATGTCTTAGTATAGTATGGTATTCGAAATTCATCAAAAATGTCATAGTATAGTATGTCGTTTCAAAATCATGAAAAATGTCATAGTTTAGTATGTCGTTGAAAAATCATGAAAAATGTCATAGTATAGTACGTCGTTCGAAAATCATGAAAAATGCCATAGTATAGTATGGTGTTCGAAAATCAAGAAAAATGTCATAGTATAGTATGTCGTCATAAAATCATGAAAATTGTCATAATATAGTATGTCGTTCCAAAATTATGAAAAATGTCTTCGTATAGTATGTTGTTCAAAAATCATGAAAAATGTCAGTTTAGTATGTCGTTGAAAAATCATGACAAATGTCATAGTATAGTATGTCGTTTCAAAATCATCAAAAATGTCATAGTATAGTATGTGGTTCCAAAATTATGAAAAATGTCATAGTATAGTACGTCGTTCGAAAATCATCAAAAATGTCATAGTATAGTATGTCGTTCCAAAAATATGAAAAATGTCATAGTATAGTATGGTGTTCCGAAATCATGAAAAATGTCATAGTATAGTATGTCGTTCCAAAATTATGAAAAATGTCATAGTTTAGTATGTCATTCCGAAATCATGAAAAATGTCATACTATAGTATGTCGTTCCAAAATAATGAAAAATAGCATAGTTTAGTATGTCGTTCGAAAATCATCAAAAATGTTATACTATAGTATGTCGTTTCAAAATCATGAAAAATGTCTTAGTATATTATGATGTTCTGAAATCATCAAAAATGTCATAGTATAGTATGTCGTTCCAAAATTATGAAAAATGTCATAGTATAGTATGTCGTTCGAAAATCATCAAAAATGTCATAGTATAGTATGTCGTTCCAAAATAATGAAAAATGTCATAGTTTAGTATGTCATTTCAAAATCATGAAAAATGTCATAGTATAGTATGATGTTCTGAAATCATGAAAAATGTCATAGTATGTTGTTCCAAAATTATGAAAAATGTCATAGCATAGCATGGCGTTCTGAAATCATGAAAAATGTCACAGTACAGCATGTTTTCCAAAATTATGAAAAATGTCTTAGTATAGTATGGTATTCAAAATTCATCAAAAATGTCATAGTATAGTATGTCGTTTCAAAATCATGAAAAATGTCATAGTATAGCATGTCGTTCCAAAATTCTGAAAAATGTCATAGTATAGTATCTCGTTCGAAAATCATGAAAAATGTCATAGTATAGTATGTCGTTCCGAAATCATGAAAAATGTCATACTATAGTATGTTGTTCCGAAATCATGAAAAATGTCATAGTAAAGTATGTCGTTTCAAAATCACGAAAAATGTCATAGTTTAGTATGTTGTTGAAAAATCATGAAAAATGTCATAGTATAATATGTCGTTCCAAAATCATTAAAAATGTCATAGTATAGTATGTCGTCAAAAAATCATGAAAAATGTCATAGTGTAGTATGGCCTTCCAAAATCATGAAAAATGGCATAGTATGGTATGGCGTTCGAAAATCGAGAAAAATGTCATAGTATAGTATGTCGTTCGAAAATTATCAAAAATGTCATAGTATAGTATTGCGTTCGAAAATCAAGAAAAATGTCATAGTATAGTATGTCGTCATGAAATCATGACAAATGTCATAGTATAGTATGTCGTTGAAAAATCATGAAAATTGTCATAATATAGTATGTCGTTCCAAAATTATGAAAAATGTCTTAGTATAGTATGGTATTCGAAATTCATCAAAAATGTCATAGTATAGTATGTCGTTTCAAAATCATGAAAAATGTCATAGTATAGCATGTCGTTCCAAAGTTCTGAAAAATGTCATAGTATAGTATGTCGTTCGAAAATCATGAAAAATGTCATAGTATAGTATGTCGTCCAAAATCATGAAAAATGTCATACTATAGTATGTTGTTCCGAAATCATGAAAAATGTCATAGTAAAGTATGTCGTTTCAAAATCATGAAAAATGTCATAGTTTAGTATGTCGTTGAAAAATCATGAAAAATGTCATAGTATAGTATGTCGTTCCGAAATCATTAAAAATGTCATAGTATAGTATGTCGTCAAAAAATCAAGAAAAATGTCATAGTGTAGTATGGCCTTCCAAAATCATGAAAAATGGCATAGTATGGTATGGCGTTCGAAAATCGAGAAAAATGTCATAGTATAGTATGTCGTTCGAAAATTATCAAAAATGTCATAGTATAGTATTGGGTTCGAAAATCAAGAAAAATGTCATAGTATAGTATGTCGTCATGAAATCATGACAAATGTCATAGTATAGTATGTCATCATAAAATCATGAAAATTGTCATAATATAGTATGTCGTTCCAAAATTATGAAAAATGTCTTAGTATAGTATGGTATTCGAAATTCATCAAAAATGTCATAGTATAGTATGTCGTTTCAAAATCATGAAAAATGTCATAGTATAGCATGTCGTTCCAAAATTCTGAAAAATGTCATAGTATAGTATGTCGTTCCGAAATCATGAAAAATGTCATAGTAAAGTGTGTCATTTCAAAATCATGAAAAATGTCATAGTTTAGTATGTCGTTGAAAAATCATGAAAAATGTCATAGTATAGTATGTCGTTCTGAAATCATTAAAAATGTCATAGTATAGTATGTCGTCAAAAAATCAAGAAAAATGTCATAGTGTAGTATGGCCTTCCAAAATCATGAAAAATGGCATAGTATGGTATGGCGTTCGAAAATCAAGAAAAATGTCATAGTATAGTATGGTGTTCGAAAATTAAGAAAAATGTCATAGTATAGTATGTCGTCATGAAATCATGACAAATGTCATGGTATAGTATGTCGTTCCAAAATCATGAAAATTCTTATAGTATAGTATGTCATCATTAAATCAAGAAAAATGTCATAGTATAGTATGTCGTCATGAAATCATGACAAATGTCATAGTATAGTATGTCGTTCCGAAATCATGAAAAATGTCATAGTAAAGTGTGTCATTTCAAAATCATGAAAAATGTCATAGTTTAGTATGTCGTTGAAAAATCATGAAAAATGTCATAGTATAGTATGTCGTTCCGAAATCATTAAAAATGTCATAGTATAGTATGTCGTCAAAAAATCAAGAAAAATGTCATAGTGTAGTATGGCCTTCCAAAATCATGAAAAATGGCATAGTATGGTATGGCGTTCGAAAATCAAGAAAAATGTCATAGTATAGTATGGTGTTCGAAAATGAAGAAAAATGTCATAGTATAGTATGTCGTCATGAAATCATGACAAATGTCATAGTATAGTATGTCGTTCCAAAATCATGAAAATTCTTATAGTATAGTATGTCATCATTAAATCAAGAAAAATGTCATAGTATAGTATGTCGTCATGAAATCATGACAAATGTCATAGTATAGTATGTCGTTCCAAAATCATGAAAAATGTCATAGTATAGTATGTTGTTCCAAAATCATGAAAAATGTCATAGTATAGTATGTCATCATGAAATCATGACAAATGTTATAGTATAGTATGTTATTTCAAAATCATGAAAAATGTTATAGTATAGTATGTCGTCATGAAATCATGAAAAATGTCATAGTATAATCTGTCATCCTAAATTTCATCAAAAAGTAATAGTATAATGTGTCAGTAAAAATGTCATTAAAGTGATAGTATAGTGTGTCACAAAAAGAGAGTGCTTTTTCAAATTCTGCATCTTTTCCCCTCTGTAGCAATGTAACGACGTGGGCCTCATGGCCTATTTAGGCACCATCACCAAGACCTGCAACAGTATGAACCAGTTCATCAACAAGTTCAACGTCCTGAACGACAGACAGGGCATCGGCCGGAGGATGAGAGGACTCTTCTTTTAAGCTGGCAGTTCGCCGAAGCAGAGAAGCAAACAAGCACTGCAGTTTCTTTTTCTGTTTTGTTCTTTCTACAGTAGCTTTTAAACAAGTTTACCATCTTCAAACACAAGTGTATCTAAAAGCACTTAAGTACACCAGTCAGTAAGAGATATGTACAAAATTGCTCAACTCTTTCTTGGGTATGCACAGAAATGAATCCACTGTACATGAACGTTATATTATTTTACCCCGTTTGTTTTATTGTTTCATGTTTCTGTATGTAATAAATGATCTGCTGATTTTTTCATGGGACTTTAACTCCTCTTCCCTCTGAGCTTTAGAGATTCTAATATGGCAGACCTTATAGTAACTGTACACAACACAAAGCTCATAAAAATGTCAGACCTGCACTTTGAAATGAGCCTATGAAAGTCAGCTATGTGTAGCAGCAGGTTTATTGTCAGGAGTGTTTGCAGTTAGCTCGTCTTTTGAAGTTGTGTTCCTGCTGTTCGATTGCCTTTGGAGGTTTGAACAGACAGGCACACGCGGCAGGAAAAGGGGTGCAGGGGGGAGTTATAGCTCCAGAGTTGGAGGTCTAACAGGAGGCAGCGTTTTTATGGGTATTAAATGTACAGCGGAACCAGACATAATGACCCCCCAGCCTGCAAGTTGGCACTTCCTTTTTACTAGTCTGCCTCTACCTGCCATGTGGCAGTGGGAGGAGCCAACATTTTCTTTTCCTTCTGTCTTCTTGCAGCTTTTAGGTATATTCAGATCCCAAATACAACTCATTCACTGATGAGAAACTGTTTTGTGACACTTTATTAGCTCATTCGTCAAAAATCATTTGCATTACATGCTTGTGTTGACTGAAAACTCCTTTTTGTAGTTATTGACAGTGATACATAAACAGTTGTCAATTTATTAAAGTTTATAATACAAATACTGCAACTTGTCAATGCTGTAGTACAGGTTGTATTCCATGACAGGACATTTGCAAGATGTTAGAATCCCTCAAAATACGAAAATGTTCAACTTGTTTTCACTCCAAGTCTGTTTCATTTAAGTGACAATACCACCGACACATCCTGATGTCTTACTGACTGTGGCCTGACTCTGCAGCCTCGTCTGCGGCAGCAGCGGGCTGTGGGTACTGGAAGCGGACCGGGTCGTACAGATCATCCCGGGGGTCGTAGGGCACAGGGTAAAAGTAAGGGTAAGGGTAGCCGAGGGTTTTTTTCTTCTCGATGGGGGGAGCAGGGGGAGCTGGCTCCTCCACTGGTTCCTCTTCCTTTTCCTCCTCCACAGGAGGGGGTGGTGGCGGTGGCGGGGGGACCACCACCTTCCCCTTCATGGGCCTGGGTGGGTGGTCAATCAGGCAGTCGGGGTCCCAGTAGGGGTCACAGTCGTACTCCATGCCCTTGAAGGTGCGGATGGGGACTGGGACAGTCTTCTTGACAAGGACCGGTGGAGGTGGAGGCGGAGCGGACTTCTTTGGTGGAGGGGGAGGAAGTTGGGGCACTGCGACGGGAGCTGGAGCTTTCTGAGGGGTGCAGTGGGGGTGGTAGCGGGGGTCGCAGAGCACAGGCACGGAGCCAGTGGGCATGTAGACGATGTGGGGCTTACAGAGGGGGTCTTTCTTGTTGCACAGGTAGAGCACGTCAGCCTGGGAGATGGATGGAGCAGGAGGGAGAGGAGGAGGGGTCGCTGGGGGCTCTGTGGGCTTTGGGACTCCTTTCATCGGAGGTGGAGGAGGAGGAGAAACGACTTTGCACTTCTTGTCTGTGGCTGGGTCGCACATGATCATCGGCACGCCCAGTTTGCTCTGGAAATAGGAGGCGTTGGGGCCGTAGGTGTGCTCCAGGTACCTCATCTGCTGGTAGAGCATCCGCAGCTTGTCGATCTCATAGAGCTGAGAGGAGGAGGGGAAGGAACAGAAAAAAATTAGGGACTTTAAAAGGGATAACCAATGTAGACTGTAGAGCTGCAACGATTAATAGACTAGTTGTAAACTATTAAATCAATTGCCAATCAGTGTGATAATCGATTACTCAGTTTGAGTCATGTTTTAATGAAAAAAAAAAAGTCAAAATTTTCTGATTCCAGCTTCTTAAATGTGACAGATGTGGTTTCTTTACTCTCTGACAGTAAACTGAAGTTCTTTGATATTTGAGGACGTCATCTCCAGCTTTGGGAAACACTGATCCACATTTTTAGCTGCAACCAGCAGCTCTACAGCTCGCTGTGGGTTGGTCGACAAAAACTTCTCCACCCTTTGGGCACCATTGTTTTTGCCCTGGGAGGCTGAAACTTGTTATGAAGGTCGCAGCTATTGCAAAGCCACGCTTGTTCAAGTTTTATTGACCAAACAACAAGTGGATTAATCAAGAAAATAAATAACGAATCAACAGACAATGAAAATAATCGTTAGTTGCAGTCCTAGTAGAATATTATTTCTAAATACTCCTGTTTTATTTTACTTAATGAATTCAGACAAGTTTATTCTGAAAGTCAGCAACACAATATGATTTAAAGTGACATTATAACCTTTATCTTATGACTAATATTCAAAAGTAGGAACTGTGCAGTTCAGCAAAATACTCAACATCAAAAAATCAAAGTTGAGACAGTGCCACAGGTTATATATATATTCAGATGATGCTGCTGACCATGTAATTTGAACATTCCTGGTTTGAGTGAAGGAGCATTTCATCCCTAAACTCTCTCCCCTGATTTCCTGTAAGATCTCTACTGTCCACTGAACCCCCCCCCCCCCCCAAAAAAAAAAGTACTAAAGAAGGGGGAATAGATCTTATCTCCTCAGTGAGCATCCGCCCAGTCAGGTAAGTAACTGTTGTACTACTTATCATTTTTCTTTTACAATCGGTATGTGGACCAAACTAAGTTTAGAAGGTACTTCGCCCCTCAGATGATCAGCCAGTTAATCACCTGTGTTACATTGAATTCAGGAAGAAAACCTTTTCTTGCATGCCTCTACTGTGAACAAAGAATACAAGAACAGCAAAAGTTCTTGATAAACTGGAGTAGAGGGGGAATGCATTTAAGAGCAAAACTATATCAAGACATCCATTTACTAACTCTGACAAACCTTGTGCAGTATATTCCAAGTCTCATTCATCCAGTCATATCCTCAGTACTTTCCAAACACAGACATTTTCGCTACAACCTTACTATTCAAAACACTTCCACATTAACAGACAGGTGCACTACTCTTCTGTGTGTGAGATGGTTTATCCCGAAGTGTTTTAAATTTAAGGTTTTAGCAAAAATGCGTGTGTTTGGGAGGTACTGAGGATATGACTGGATAATTGAGACTTGGATTAAACTGCTCTGATGTTTTGAAATAGTTTTGTGGCCCCCTATACTTCAATTCATCAAGAATTTTCTCAGTTTTTGGATTCTTCGTTCACAGTGGAGGCATCTTTAAAACAAAAAAAACAATTTTCTTTCCGATTTCAGTTTAACAGGAGGTGAGTAGGTGATAAACAAATGATCATTTGGGGCTAAAGTGTTACTTTAAGATGTGTTAAATGAGTAGTTTCACTGAGAGTTACAATTTTTAAAGACTTTAAGAGAGTTTGTAGCTTTAAACAGCAGAAAGACAAAAATGCAGAGACAAGGTCATCAAGACAAAAGATTCTGAAGCGGCACCACAGATAGTGAATACCACTAAATAATGGATTTACTGGGATATGTGAAAGCCCATAAGTCAAATATATTTCTTTTGAATGCAATAATCTAAAAAACGTATTGAATCTTTAATGTTTTTGGATCCAGTCTGTTTGTAGATAACTGACGTTACTGATCAGAATCACTGGATTTACAGTGTGCATTCTGCTTACTTGATTATTCTGAGTGTCATATTACCAGAGTTAGATGTATGATCCTCACTGGAGTCTCCCAGAATATGAATGTTGACACTTATCCATTCACAACTATCATATCTTTACGTGTAGTATGTAATAGCACTGTATTTACCCCCTCAGTGTGTCCGATGCTGCTGTAGTAGCGGTAGTAAGCCTGGAAGTCTGGGTTTCCTCTGTACCACCTGGGGTCTGCGTTACGCTTCGGTCTGGAGTGAGTCAGAAAGGCGTTTGCTTTCTCTGAGTCAATACCAACGTTACTGACAGGTACCATCTCTGTCAACAGAGGAGATGACGCTCAGTTCCTTCAGAGATAAAATACTTCAACAGTTATTGAAGGTGTTTAAGATCTGCTCTTACCTTCCTGCTTGATGGTGTTTAACAAAGATTTGGCCTCCAGGAGGTCTGCAAGGAGACAAATCAGATGGTTATCGTCATGTTTGAGACACATTTTTGTTTATAAGTAGGTGAACAATGAAGTATCAGAACTGACCTGGGAGCAGCGTCAGACAGCAGAGTGTCCCCGCCAGCCATAATGACGAAACCATCTCGAACCCTGCAACACAGAGAGGAAGTTCATGGCACAAATATGTTTGTACAATTTAGGGAATCGATGCTAATTGATTACTACAACAAGAAATATGATATGTAATCATTTTAAAACAAACTTCCTGATATTTTTACATGAAAACCCACAAAGAAAAACACATTTTAAAGGGTATGTAGGTAACTTCTTGGTCCTTTTCACACTGAATTTTCTTAAAATTGAGGCCTTTTCCCCACAATTTAAATGTAATATAGATGAAGAAAACTTTGAAGATTGTTTCAAAGTATCACAAAAAAACAGTCTCCAAGTTAGTTTGTACGAAATAAAACACAAAGCAGCTCCAGGAAATGAGGTTTAACTGAGTTAAACGCAGTTTTTGGTTACATAACCAGAACCTTTCAGTGCCTGAAGACGAAGATCATCACACAGTGTTTCACTCACCTGGCTCAGGAAGTGGTCTTCACTGCACTGACAGGGCCAAGTGGGTTAAATACAGCTCTGTGTGTCAGACCCCCTGAAACATTACTCCCCGTCCAATAGGACTCCACCAACTGTGACCCAAACCTCTCATCTCCTCCTCTCCCTTAATACCGTTTAATATGGGCCCTTTGGCGCCAATTAGGAATAAAAGCCCCTGCGCTTTCAGCAGCAAAGTCATAAAGACAACAGACTTCAAATGGAAACTCCCCATTAAGTCTGGGAGGAAAGCAACACCTGCTGGGACCACTGCAACTGTGGGGGAAAATGCTGCCGACTAACACGGTATCTCGGCCAGAAAGACAGTAAAAATCATAGATAATGACCTGCACGGCCTTAAATGTACATTTATAATGAGTTTTTCTGAAACGCTGTCAGCTCTAGGAGGTGGTTATTTTTACCCAGAGAACACCTGATTTTCTGACAGGACGTGTTATCAACTCACAGAGACACAAAGAGGCTTATTTTTTGGTCTCAGCATGTTCGCCATTACATTTTAAACACTTAGAATTGGACCAAGCCTGCATTATGTGTTGCTGTCATACTACATGTCATACAGTTAATGCATGTTCACATATCTAAGTGCCCTGACTATACAACAAACAGTCACAGTAAATCATTTTTACTTGCTTAACATTGGTTGAACTTCAGAAAATTAATCTTCTACTAATCGATTTGTCACTTCTCAAGCACAAACAGGTTGCTACAGCTTAAGGCAAGTTACATTTAAGACTTGTTACTGCCACTTTGAGTTTATCCAGATTTACATATGACCACAAAAAAGAACAATTTTACAATAGCCAAATTTGAAGAAAAAATAAAAAACTTGAGCTTACATCAACTACTTCTGGTCAGGGACAATTTTGTCCAAAAGTTTATTGTGACATAAAACATAACACTTTTATTGCACCTGGCAGCCTTTTTTCTTTTTTTGTAGCAAATATGGAAACGGAAAAATCTTGTCACACAAGTTCATTAATTTGTCTTTTTTTGTTTTCTTTTAATTGTTTTATATTTATATATATTTTTAATTCTTTTTCATTTTTTTCCTCATTCTTGTCTTTTGGATTTCCTTTTGCTGGTCTGGCTTTCTCTGTCTGTTCCTGGGTTGATGGGTAGGTGTTTGTTTTTGTGTTTGTTGATGCTCTGTGCCTGTTATTGAATTATCAATAAAAATAACCTTGTTTTAAAAAAAATCTTTTGTCTCATGGCAGAGACGAGGGTAGAACCACATCTGGTGTTTGTTGGTGAGATTTCTTGGCGATTTTGTGTTTCTCATTTTCTCATCCTGCATGCTGGATTTCTCTGCTTTCATTCCCATCGTGACGACTTTGAAAAACTTATTGCATAAAATACACAGAGCCTTGTACACCTCTCCTTGTGCCAACAAAATATAGTGCTGGTCTCCTGACCATTCCCCCCTCACGCCTCAGCACCATGTGTGTCAGGGCTTTCAGCTGCACTGCCCCGAGGCTCTGGAACTCCCTACATCCACACATCCAACACTCTGACATCACATCTCAAAACCCACTTATTCAAACTGGCTTATGCACTTATACACTGACTGTACCCTCTGCCTGCCACTCCCTTTCCTATTTAATAGTCTGACTGATTTTATCAAAGCAACAATGTCTGCCCAATTCACGCATCTTGATTTGTATGTTATTTTACACTCTGTAAAGTGATCTTGGGTGTTTTGAAAGGTGCCTTTTAAAATAAGGCATTCTGTTGTGTAAGTTATTTAAAAAGTAGATATTACAGTTTATTGTGAGATTTTTTAATGCAATGCCAGAAAAACAAAAAGTAAAATCCTGTTTTCCATGTCTTAGAATAAAAACTTTTGTAACTTGATTAAGACATTTTTTAATTTCAAAACTTTTCCATGACTTTTCAAGGATCCATAATGATTTATTTTTTTGCCAAACTTGCCTTGCCAATATTTGGAGTAACTCCTCTAGGTGTTACCTTAAGTCGAGCCCAAGTGGAAATTGTCTCTTTCTGCTCACTTCTGGCCAGAGAGCTCATCCTGTGTAAATGGAAGGACTCTTCACCTCCAACATATGGACACTGGGTCAAAGACGTTATGCATCATTTACAACTGGAGAAAATCTGTTTTATTAAAGGATCACCAGCACGCTTCTTTGCCACCTGGCAGCCATTTTAAATGGTTGTTGCAAATATAGAAGCTGAAAAAAATTAATGAAACACACAATACTCCCCTACTTATGTTACACAATTTAATATGTGGTTATTTTAAATATATACACTTTTTAAATTAATTTGTTTTTATTTAGTTTTCTTCTTTTTCTTTCTTGTCCATCAGATTTCCTCTGACTGGTCTAGCTTTCTGTTTGTTCCTGGGTTGATGGGTGGGTGGGGTTGTTTTGTTGTCCTTACTGGTTCTGTGTTTGTTTATTAATACTCTGTACGTCTTTATTGAATCACCAATAGAAATACCTTGTTTAGAAAAAACTCTATTCCAACATAATTTCAGTAAGATGGCATATATGAAGGGAGAGTTGAAACAAGGGGAGAGAAAAAAACATATGTAATGGTCCACCAAACATCACATACACACATATTAGTGCTACACTGACAGCTAAAGAAAACAAATTTGCCATTATGTTACATTAAGTGGAAGGTTATCCACGAAAGATTGCTGCAACAATGTGATTACACGCGACAATATTCCATTACTTTTCCAAAACTTTCAATCATTTATATTAATTCTATGACTTTCCTAGGCTTGGAAAATGTGTGGGTGTGGGTTTTCAACAACTGTGGGAAGTTGAACAATTAACACCTTATTTTTACATCTATGAATTCAGTGTATTTTAAGACTTAAAGGTTCTGTGGGAACACTGGTAAAAAACAAACAAATATTACCTATTTACAGCATCTTAACTGTTAAGATTTTCAGCTTTTCTTTGTTTAACATGACAGTAAACTGAACGTCTTTGGGTTTTAAACTGCTGGTCAGACAAAACAAAATACTTAAACCCCATAACTTGTACTCTGGGAACTTCTGACTGCTAGCATTTAACATGTTCTTCTCCTTAGACTAAATCAATAATTAATCAGGACACAAAATCTCAAAGAATGACATCGCTGCAGCACTGAACTACACCTTAATATTTAAAAAGACAGCCTCGGGCTTTTAGGAAATTGCGGATGTTTCATGCATTTATAGACTAAACAATAATTAAAATAATTGTTAGTTGTAACCGTGTGTGTGTGTACGCATGTTTTACGAGCATGTTTTACTGAAAGCAACAATTATGTCAAAATGGCTGCTCTGGTACCAAACCAGGTGTTCAGGCGTGATTGTGGCACACTAACACTTTCATACATGTGCACACTGAGTCCAAATCATCCACAGCAAGCATAGCATTACTGAACCATCAATTTATTATAACTATATGTCACAATACAAGGCTCAACGTTAATTTATATGGCCTAATTTTGCATTACAGCGTATAAAATGTACAGAAATGCTCCGTGTCAGAGGAACTAGAAGCTTTAAGTTCTAAACTGCAGATGCTACACAATCCAAATTCTGACATACATATTTACAAGAGATTTACTGGTGAACAGGAATCGTGATACATAAAAAAAAGCTATGGATCTCCGACAGCAGGGATTCTTGCGTAATGGTCATGCTTAAAAAAATGTCCAGGTTACAAAATGCTGAAGGACGAAAAATGCAGAGCCCCAGTATGAGTCTGTAGAAAGCCCACAGTGAAGTTTTCCCCTCGGGTGGCTGAAACAGCGTGCAGGAAAGTGTCCCAAGTTTCTTCAGACAAAGGTGATGCGGGTGCGAGCCTGGTTCACCTGCCACACGTTCAGCTCCTCGTACTCCTCCAACGCCTCCTGGAACTGGGCCGGGGTGAAGCCACGAGAGACGCAGCGCTGTTCTGCTTCAGACATGCGAACCACCCCGCCGGCTCCACCGCGGCCCGCCACGCCCTCCGTGGAGAGCTCACGCACCAGAGAGAAGATGACGTCGGCCGGGCGCTGAGTCCTGTAGAGAAAGGATTGAGCGTTAGAGACTTTTAGACCTCGGAACCAGCATGATTGAGTCGAACATCAATTTAATGATTTAAAAATGGAACCTGTAAAGAGTGAATAGAAGTACAGAGAGTTGTCGCATAGAGATGATACACCATCTCATCTAGTTACATTGGTGTGAACCGACAGGCTTTTACAACGTTGCAGAGCGACACATTGCAAGGAGTTGCCTGTTTCAGCCTTTCTCGTCGCAAATCTTGGGTCTGACTGGGCTTCTGACTGCCTTACAAGTGATCCTGATCAGGGGTATGCGTTGCAACTGGGGTAAAACTCCAGATTTTATTCTGACATTTGTCTACGACAGTGGATACTGCTTGAAAAGTTGTTTGGTATAAGGCCAGCATTAACTAAATATCTGCCTCCAACTTCGATCTCAAAATGAAGACATGAATGCAATCTCAGTCTTTTAAAACCGGGGTTGCCACACATCCTATGGACAAAATTTCACAGCTTTTTCATAACTTTTCAAACATAATTTCAGCTTGCTAGCATAGATGAGAGGTTGAACACAGGGAGAAAATGAAGTGAAGTGATGGTGAACAAAACATTGTCGTGCACTGATGCATACTAGAGCTTTGTTGCATCGACAGCTACAGAAAACAAACTTGCCGTTACATTACATTATGTGGAAGTTTATCCACGGAAGACTGCTGTAACAATTTTATTTCACACAACAAAATTCCACCACTTTTCCAAAACTTTCCATGATTTTAGGATGTTCTATGGCAATTATTTTAATGCAGGGGGAAAACGTAACCTGATGTTAGAAGTGCTTATTGGTGAATCTGATGCCATTTAAAAGACACGTCTTTCTCACCCTCATATTGTTGTACAAAGCCTCCTCAAACTTTAAAAGCACAGGGAACAGTATATGTTTAGGGGGTGTTAACACGTCACAGGTTTCGACGCCTGCCTCAGTGAACATGCTTCCGTGTGAAGAGAGCTCCATAAAAATCCAGAGAGCTTTTACAGCTTCCTGCAGGATATGCAGCTACTGTTACAGGCAGAGGAGGAACTCATAAAAGCAGCTTCCAGGTCAGACGACATCCGGTCACTCATGTTATGTAAAGCGGGAGCTGAACAAACACTACCTTTAACAGAGTGTTAACACTAACCTTGTGGTGCTGGACTTGTCAGCTTGGAGTGAATCCTTTGACATCTCCATCAGTCTCATCGCTTCGTTGACGTCTTCCTTTTCCACTGTGTCCATCATGCGAAGGCGAGCCTGCAGAGAGGCGACAAAAGGAAAGAGCGGGGATTGTGATTGAGATGGAGGATTAAAGAAATGTGTATCACAGTGGAGATTTAGATGACAGCAGATCTGTCTTGATTACGACGGCTGCGCTGTGCCGGCACTGTCAGACCGAGACAAGTGCAATGCCCTCTGGGATGGCCGGCAATTGCCCAAGTCTCCGCCTCTCAACACCAGCTAGTCTCTCTACAGGTTGAAATCCAAACACCAAACATGATACACTTCTCAGATTCTCTTAATTTTATGTCGAACATACTGATGACGGCTCTGGCCATGGTCAGTTTTGCATGGGTTTGCACAGCTGCTCCGAACGCGCACAGGCTGACTGCCCACCCTGCAAAGCTGGCCAGGATCAGACAAACCTTCCTCTGCACCTCACTCATGACCATTATCCACCTGCAGCATCTGAACAAACGCAGAGTTCAGCCCATATGGTGCAAATAAACACATTCCTGATTTACATTCAAGCAGTTTTTCTTTCACACAGGGATGGTCGCAGTTCGCCCCCTTGTGGCCATCTGTGTGCAGCACATCGCCAACCTGTCTGCCTGAAGTGCTGGTTTTGCAGTAGGTGGATGACTGCTACCTGCACAAACAGCACTTTTGACACCCAGAGGCCGACACCAGATCAAAATTAAACACTCAGTCCAGGAAGTAAACTCTTCTTTTGATGCCTTCTTAGAAAAATAACACTGAAACAGTTGAAAAACACATGTATACATTTATCTGATCTGCTGCTGAGTCATGATGAGGAATGAAGATGATGAAATCTCCGGTGTTGACTGGAGATCTTCTGTCCAGCGTGGGAAAGAAGTGCTCACACTGCAGTAGGCCAGGTTATCGTCACTACCTGCACTGTAAGCACTTTATCGCACACTAGACTATTGATGACGACACAAGGACGATCATCACCATCGGTGAGCATTATCGGTTTTGGGCAACTCTGATAGCTTAATACTTCATTGTCAGCTAAACAAAAAAGGAGAACGCTGACATAATTTTCCAGGACTTGTGGGAACCCTGTTATTTGGCACATTACAAATTCGATGGTACCATTAAGGACATTGAGCAGTTGACATGTAGTTCTCACCAGGGCAGTTGAGAGACGGAGGATGGAGAGGAGGGTACGGGCAGAGGTGAAGGTAGTGTCCTTGCTGACTCGGGCCTCTTTCCTCATCTCAACATAAGCAGCGGTGATGTAATCAGCCAGCGACTCAGGCACCACAGGCTGCCTCTTCTTACACACGGCAACGTAACGCCTGAAGGGATTCAGATTTTTGTTTAGACAAAGCTGTTTTGTGCATTAGTAGGTTAGATATTTTGAAATATATTGCAGATCATTATCACCTCATCAGCTTCATGTCAATGGGGGTGAAGTGAGTGGGCGGCTGGCGGCAGTGCTGGTGGACGTAGGTGATGTGCTGGGCCAGACGCAGGTCAGCGTCGGCGTCCGGCTTGTCCTGGATCAGCCAGAGCAGGTCGAAACGGGAGAGCAGAGCAGCTGGCAGCTGAATGTTCTGCTCAATGCTCTTCCGGGGATTGTAGCGGCCGTATGCAGGGTTGGCTGCTGCTAGAATGGAGCAGCGGGCGTTGAGGGAGGTCATGATGCCGGCCTGTAAAGGAGTAACAACATTAGTAACGATGTGACACAAGCATTAGATGCGAGTGCTTCAACAATCAGTGCGGTTCTCTTTACCTTAGCAATTGAGATGGTCTGCTGCTCCATCACCTCGTGGATGGCTGTGCGGTCAGCGTCAGCCATCTTGTCAAACTCATCAATGCAGCAGATGCCCAGGTCCGCTAGCACCAGAGCTCCACCTTCCAGGGTCATCTCTCCAGTCAGAGGGTCACGCATCACCGCGGCAGTCAGACCGACACCAGATGAACCGCGACCTGTTGTGTACTGGCCTGAAGATCAGAGAGGGGACGGGACACAGTGAGCAAACCTGGATGAAATGGCAGCTTCATATATTTTGTATTTAAATAACAAACAATGCCCAAAACATTCAGATACTGGCGTCAGCTTGTTAATAAAAATGGAAACTAGAATAAGAAGCAGGCAAAACTACTGTGTCTGAAACCTGCCTCAGCTCTTCTCCACTCACACCATCACATCAAAAGTTAATATTTCACCACGTAATGGAAAGAAAATGCCTCACTGGATAAAATATTAAACCAGATGCAGGACTGTTACTCCCACTAACACGACTGTACTCACTTCGAGGAGCCAGGCGGTCAATGTAGGACAGCAGCTGGGACTTTGCAACTCCTGGGTCTCCCATCAGGCAGATGTTTATGTTGCCTTAAGAGAGAGAGAGGAGCCAAAACAGGAAGAGCATTCAGTTATTACAAAATTTCACAGAAAGGGAAATGCTTTGGGATTTAGAAACACCCCAACATATTGATAGGAGGTGTTTGTTATATGTACAAAATTGGTAGTGTTATCACCCTAACCTAAATAAGAAGGTATATCCCATGGGATGCATTCAACAGTATGACAATGTATTTTTGGGTTATGATTTGCTCCTGGGACAATGAATTTAGATAAACAGTCCCTAATCCATTGTCTATTGTTAAGTAACAGATCAAAGGACCTGAGTCAGCGCTCACCTCTGATCTTCATGCCTTTGGGTGCCTGTTCCACTCCTCCAACCAGCAGCAGGAGCAGAGCCTTCTTTACGTCTTCATGTCCATAGATCTCTGGTGCAATTGAGCCGGCTAGCTTCTCATAAAATCCTTCCTCTGTAACAGATGATACATCACTTCAGTTAGAAAAAGGGCAGAGGAAATGATCAGCATTGTCCGATTTTGGCATTCATACAGGTTAATATAGTCTACTCTACTAAAGTCCGGCCATCACACACATTTTAAAATGAAAACGTACTTTTAAAACCATGACGAGACACCCACGTTTGCTTCCCACATGGGTCTAACCAGTCACAACTTGTTAAGCCAAAATATTACAGCTAGGCCTTCAACGCTTATGTGATTTTATCCTTCATATGTGTGTATTTTTGCAATGCCATGGCGTCCTCTGTGCCACCAAATTTGCTTTGCAATGACTCACACCCGTTCCACTGCACTCACTGCCTTAGACACAAGTGTTCCGAAATGGTTTAACCTTGCCGATGGCCCACGCTAAGAATCTCTGGTCTTACTTTTCGCCATCTCTTTAGTGTTTTCTGTAACTGATTAACTAACAGCAGAACAGACAATCTGCATCCTGTTCACATCAGCAAGCACATGCCCAGTTTACATGAATAGTCATGCAATACAAGTTTTCAGGTGTCTTAGTATGGACAGCGATTATTTCTGAAATGGTTCTTTAATGCTGGTGTGTACAGATAGTTTTAAAATGAAAAATTATTTGTGTGGAAGTGCTCCAACCTGTGATGCTGCGCAGCTCCTCCTCAGACAGATCGTCATTGCCGAGCTCATCGTCCTCTGTCTTGTTCATTAGAGTGATGCTATGAGCCTCCAGGAATGTTTCTGACAGGAGACCCTGAAATAGCCAGAGCCAAATTAGGACAGGAAACATTTTAGGATGATGGACAGCTGATGTACAGGGGGAACAAAATTTAATGCCTGTTGCTATGTGGTATAAAACAGACAAATCCTAAATTCAAGTTAAAGCCACAAACATACCTGAGTAGCCTGTCTGAAGCCTGTGCGCAGCAGAGGGAGGAAGACTCCGGTGATGGCTACGTGGTCTCCTGGCTGGGCAAGACGTGTGTTTTCTCCGCGGGCGTAAATGGACATGCTTCTTGGAATATTTCCAACTGGCACCTGGTCACTCTACAGGACGACGGTAGACACTCATGAGAAAAAGGAAACTTGCCGAGATTGCGGCAACAACACAATGTATGGTAACGACATATGGTGACAGTGAATGATTGTCGTTTATAGCTCCTTACATGTTCCTGTATACGCAACTCCTGGAACTTGACAAATTTGGAGCCTCTGGTCTGCAGGTAGAGTCGACCTCCAGATTTGTTGGTGACACACTCTTGGCTGGGACACATGATGAGGGGCATGAAGGTGGGAGACTGGATCTGAAGGACAGAAGGAATTCATGAGGGATGCCTGATAAATGTGTGCATTGTTACAGAATATTAAGGACTCCAGGATAAAACCAATCTTACTGGTTGATAGGTCTCAGCACCACACTGGTCACATGTGTATGTTGCGACAGCCATCATTGGTTTGACCTCAGTGGCGCGGGTCACTATGCCTCGAACTGCCACCAGATGCCCGATGCTGTCCGCTCGCACATCACGCACCACTTTGGGTTTACCAGTGGTAGGAGACTTAAAGTAAAGCTCACTGTGGGAGGAAGATGACGTTCATAAAAAAAGGTGTTCAAACGTAGATGCATATGCAACATTTAATGCAGAACAGTAGAACCATTTTGATTCAACTTACAATCTCCTCATGAGTTCAGGTGGGTACTGGTTACGAGGGTCTCGAGTGTCTGCGGGGTCGCGACCCCTCTGTTCCATCATCAGCCTGTGCTCAATGTACACGTCCAAGGAATCTTTGGCCACAATCTGGATATGACAGAAGTATTTTTGCATTTCCATTTTAATTAACAAGTATTTCACAGATGCAAAGGTGCTATGAACTATTGAAAAATGTGAATGTGATACTGTGACTTGATTGGTCTATTTACTACAGCTAGTCTGATAAAAAATACTTTAAGTTTATTTATGAACCCTACAGCAGGAATTATCAGCTGGCTCTGCCAAGGGGGCATTTTTACATATTGATAGGAGGCCAGGGGCAAGTAAATAAATGAACATTATCAATGAAGACAAAATTAGGAAGTGTTGCACTAGATCAAGACTCTAGGTGAAGGTAATGGTGAAAAATAAATAAATACATAAAAAATATATAGCAACTGTCTGCCCTAGGTTACTCAGTGTAGAGGTCCATGATGTGTGTGGGCTGGCAGTCAGAAAGGGCATCTGAAGCACCATGATCATGGTTAAAAATCCCTTAATCACACACAGATACCATGCGTGACTAAGGGATTTTTTAAACCTTATTATATAAATAATCTGTCCAGACTCCTGTCAGGGGGAGCCTCCCCTAGCACTTTCATTTTGATTAACGATCTCTATTAATATTATTTTTTATCTTGCAACTTATTTACATTCAAAGTACAAAAAAATCCCTGTGTGAATCATTTTTTGCTGTGAATTATAAAGTGGTTGGAGGACCACCTATCACCCTACCACAATTCAAATCTGGGACTGTGAAATACATAAATGTCCTACTGTGCATATGCACGTACATCTCTTTCTTTATACTCTGGCAGCAGCTCATGGACGGCGTCAGCGAACAGTTCCGTGTAGCGCTTGGCATTCTCGCAGACGCTCTCAACCAGCTCGGGGTATTCCTCGGCCACATCGTCCAGTTCCACGAAGAAAGACACCTGCTCCCTGTGGGCCAGCGCCACCTATACACACAGACAACTGATTAGTCGAGCCACCTAACTACACAACATAGACTGTACAGATGTGGCTCAATAACACAACAATGACACCCTGACACTTTCACAAACATTAGACTGCTGTGACAGATATTGGTTATGATGTAGTGACAAAGTGCACTGGACTACACATTTTAATAAAAGTGAAGATATGTTTATCTTTTATAATGTAATCATGAGAACATCAGGGTTGGGAAATTATTGGAATTTGTTTTCGGCAATTATGACAAGATAAGACAAGAGACAACAATTATTGTGCTGCATCCTGTTCCACAATGATGCTCTAATTTTGTCGTGTTATTAATAAAGCGCAGTCCTGTTCCTTTACAGCAGAGCGCTTTCACTCCACCCCAAAAGCCCAAACCTTCTCTCAGCAGGGCTGAGGCAGGTTTAGTTCACCTCAAGCCAAGATGACAGAGCTGGAGAGCCTTTGAATAACTGAGTTAAATAACTGATTTCAATATTGACCAAAATAATTGTCATTAAGATTTTTTACAATAGTTGAGCAGCCCTTAAGAAAGCAGTGATGATATTTAGCCTTGCAGTCATTGGGTATAGCCCAAAGGCATATACCCGCTGTATGAAACAGCAATCTTTACTTTGTTACTATCATTCTGGGGCCATTTTATGCTTTTATGAGATAGCTGTAGTAAAAATATGACAGTAAAACATTTAATTAGGTGCAACAAAAGACCCATGAGCATATATTTGTAGAACTGGGGACATTGTGGTTCATGGTCACCTTTATGAGGTAAAAAAGGGAAGATGCCAGCACTCTCAAATGTCCTTTTCAGTTCAGTTTTCCCCCCTTTAGCCTAAACTATCTTATAAGCCACATTAGCACCCCATGTTGTCACTTCATACAAAAAAGAAATTACCTGTTCTAAAACATGCAAAGAAATACTAGTTTTGAAGACATTTGGTTCAGAAACAACTGTTCAAGGTGACAGAGTGGCTACAAATTATAATAAAGAGGAATAAATAGGATCCATCTTAAAACAATAATCCACCACTCATCAGCATTCACCTCTCCACTGAATTTATTCAGGTTAGTATGACAGTATCATCCTTCAGTCAACCACATTCTTCAAACCCAAAAACATCCACTTCTGAAAGCTAAACTCATTTCCTCTTTGTTTACTATACTTACAAGTTGAGCTCCATATTTAAACACCTTCTTCCCATTGTCATCCTCTGTGTAAAACTCCTGCAGGAACCTTTTGCATTTTTCTGCAACACAAACAAAAAAACAACACACACACCCCAGTATTATTTCACAGCAGAAAAACACAGGCCACATCCAGCAAACACTAGGTGGAGATTGTTTGTTCACTATATGCTCACACAAAGAAATGATTGTTTACCAGTGTTATCTTTTCGTTTCTTTGAATATTAAAGCTGCTTTCTGAGTTTTAAAGCTTGATTAGTAACACCACCACCAGTGGGCCTACAAACTGGGAGCTAATTTGTTGTCCTGCGACGACCCCCTTTGTTGAGTAACATGGCATCCTGTAATCTCGATGAGTCACTACAGTGGAGCACAAACTGCCACTGATGCACTACACGAACCAAATTCCACTCCTGTGTTGCTACTATCACAGTTTAAGAGTAAAATAACCGTCGTTACGCAGCAGATAGCTCCGGGGTGAGAATGTAAATACAACAACAGGCGCGCTCAGTTCAGTGTCCATTTTTTTTTTAGAGAGAAAATATCCCTCACTTCTCGAAACAGACACAACTACTAACTAGATTTAATTCCACGTTACAAGAAACAAAACTAGCGCTGGCACGGCGATTAAAATACTCCACTTACTTTGTCGCTGTGGCAGAAAATCTGCAGCTCTGCTTTATTATTTCTCTGTTCGAGGATGTTATTGTAAACAAAGCAGCACATGGCTTTTGTGCCTCGTCACTCGAGTATCCCTCCGCGACCCCCCCTCCGCTCTTCAAAATAGTCCTGGCTGTTGTTTTCAAAACCACTGCCAGCCATCTTCTAACGCTAGCCCAGGTTAGCGGGGGTTGTGCTCAACACAGACAGCTACGTCGATATCATATCTCTAATAATCTTAACGTATTTTCCATGCGGTAAGAGCTCGGTGATTTAATGTTTAACGATGACGGTTTCCGACCGTTGATACACTGCAACTTCTAAGTGAAGCGTCTGAGTGATGCAGCATTCACAGATTGGAAGATGGCTCAGCTCATTGTTAAGTTTCGGGTTGTAAAGTTTTAAGTTAAAAGGCAAAAATAAAAATAAAAAACAGTGTTTTAGAGATATAAACGTTAAGGCAATTAAATTAACTATAACTGAAAGGCAGAGGACGATCACGCGCTTGTAACGTTGCTGTTAATTTTTTTTTAAAAAAAATTGCCATTTCCGTTGGAGTGCCTATTAACGTTATAGTCAGTGTTGGCACATATTCGTGTATTTAACCTACAAATAAAGTGTGTTTTAAAACCGCCATGGAGTCAAACCCCTACCAGACAGTCTTTCGCAGTGCTCTTTAGCAAGGCAGCCGACTAACCAGCTAGCATTTTGATTAAAACAATCAGTAAAACTAAACGCATAATGGCACATAACTGGTGTAACTGACAGTTACAACCGCTGAGGAGAGCTAGCTAACTGCTAGCATGCTAACATAACGTCTGTCTGCTAGCAGTAACGTTAGTTTGTGGAGATTTGCTGGAACACTATATTGGTTTTTATACTTTAAAAAACTCGTTAACATTGATTTTGTTGTTGTTAAATAGTTAAAAGGAGTGACGAAGGCAATTTTGCAGCTAATTTGTGTTTTTTTTATTTGCCAATTTTAACCTATACAGCGCCGTTTCATCGTTACTAAACAAGCTAGGAGCTTTTAACGTAACCGAGATAAACATAACGTCCGTTAGCTAAACATCATGTCGGTCTAGCTAACCTAATATCTGTTCTAGTAACCTCATCCTAGTAACGCGGACTTGAAAGCCTCATGTGGATGCCAAACGTTACGATTATTCGAGTTTAAATCGTTAAGTTACATATTATAAAACAAACAGGAGCATGCGGTTTCAACTTTACGACAGAAACATGTCGCCACAAGGAAACTCCGCTCCGTCTTCGTTAACTTAACGTTAGCATGTTTAAGTTATTGTTGGACATGTGCTTGCACAGTGGCGCCTGCTCCTTTGTTTAAACGGCTCCATCCGGGTCACTGTGCAGTCACAAGCTCACAGAGAATGCTTAACTAGTTACTAACAAGTTAGGTAACATTCACAAGTCCGCGCAACGTCCGTCTTCAACATCTGTTCCCCACGTAACGTTGCTGGATTTAGCTTGCTATAACGTTACAATTAAAGTGCACAATAACGCGCATAACTTGAAGGGCTGTGGTCCAAGCGAACATGTTAGTGCAGAGGGAGAAATGAGTAACTATCAGATGAGTGACTGACTTCTCTGTAGCGTTACTGCTCAAACATAATGAGTTGTTAGAGATTGCTAGAGTAACCGACTTTAAACCAAACGCACTCCGTGATATACAGTCACTAACTTACGTTTACAAGGAGCATTTAAGAGAATGGCTTTAGCAAGTTCAGTCATTCAGGCCAACCTGTTGCTGCCATGCCGTTATTGTGAAAGTTAACCCCTTACCTTTCTCTGCCGCATAATCCTTACGAGCCATGGCTGCACACGTTGACCCTCGGCTGAGATAACTTGATTTCAAACTCCTGACGGTGCCACCGGACTGAAATACGGTTTAAATTCGCGGTTTAATCACTTCACTATCACAGCAGACCTGCATTCATTCACTCGCAGCTTGCAGTTCTTCCCCGGTCGCGGTGCGAGAAGTGGCGCGAGTCTGACGTCCGCAGCAGCCAATCGCGTCGCTTCTTTCCGCAGGGAGAGGCGGGCTTTCGTGGTGGCGCGAAAATTGCGGGCAATGGCGTGTCACGTGACCCGGCAAACTTCCGCCCTCTTCGTCAGGAATGGCGCGAAAGTCGATGATTGGATTCCATATAGCAGAGTGACCCTACAGTGAACTCCAACACTGTACACTGTATAAACATGGAGTCAGGGCCAAAACAAGCCTGGGAAAACTCAGGTATTAAAGACCCCCGTTTTATAGCGTACATGATATAACTTTTTATATTAACACTTAAAATACACATTATTTTTCTGATTGATAGACATAATGACCATGTAGGTGGCTTTTATACAAATATTCCATTACTAATAAGATAAAGGAGGTGTTCTTTAAATTTGTAGCTATTTTATACCTTTACTTTTTAGGCATTACTATACTAGACTGTGGGAAGATAGAGTATTTTTTATTTCTTTATACTTCATTTTTGAAAATCTTAAGGCAAACTTTGATTCATTTGATAAATATGATTCGGATGTGCACTTTCTGAGGTTTTCAATAATAAAAGAAAACCAAGCATACATTATCAATCTTAAAATTAGCGTCAATACGTTTCATATACTTAAATTCACCAACAAAGGTCTTTTTTCTACATTAAATGAATTAGAATTAGATTTAGAATTAGTGTGAGCAGTACACTGTATTGCCGTTTAGTTTAATACGTAAGTATTGTTTTATGTCATTAGTTTGTCCTGTTTAAAATTTGTATTATTAGTATTTTATTTATTTTATTCTGCTTCTTTTCCACTTAAAAAAAAAAAAAATCTTCAAATTGCTAGACCCTGGTATATTATTCTCATTAGGTACTACATTTAATTTTAAAAAAGTAAAGAAAAAAGAAAAATCTTTTAGAAAATAAAGACACTGTATTTCTAACTAAGTCCATATTCATTTACTGATAATATCTGACTGTATGTGCATTGGCGGCACAGTGATACCTGGTTCAAACCCTGGGGTGTGTGGAGTTTGCATGTTCTCCCCGTGTCAGCATGGGTTTTCTCCGGGTACTCCGGCTTCCTCCCACATTCCAAAGACATGCAGGTTAATTGGTGACTCTAAATTGTCCACAAGTGTAAATCAGAGTGTGAATGGTTGTCTGTCTCTATGTGTCAGCCCTGTGATAGTCTGGTGTCCTGTCCAGGGTGTACCCTGCCTCTCGCATTAAGTCAGCTGGGATAGACTCCAGCCCCGAACAGGATAAGCAGTTACAGAAAATAAATGAGTATGTACATTCTTTTAATTTAGCCTGTTAGCATATTACTGATTACTTTACACACATCACATGGTCATGCCCACTCGTAAACACCTTTTCTTGTGATCTCATTAAAGACACAATCAGTGTTACTTTGCTAAATTAAGTATGTTTTAATTAACATGAATTATTTACGGAGTTTTACACAAACAACAGTGCTGTCAAAAACAGTGACTGACATTATGAAACTTCAACAAGTGGAAGACAGGAGGAGAGACTTCTAGCTCGCTGCCAGTCCGAAGAGATCTGACTGAACTTAAACATTTCTTGTCAACATACTGTGTTTAAAACATGAACATTCTCACAGTGAATACCAACAACTTTGTCCCCAGACTGCATAATCATTTTTCCTTTGTCCTCCCCTCCAACAAAATTAATGACTGAAATCGATCTAATAGGTGAACTCAGTAAAGGGTCATGTAGAAGTGTAAATCAAATGTACCAAAACCACTAAAACCGCAGCACTGTTGAAGAGACTGATGAAAAAGAAGCATTTTTCCCCAGGCAGTCCAGTTCCGCGTGCCCTCAGTCAAAGAGCTCATCAAGGATGCTGGCAGGGGTGTGACGTGTGGAAGGCTGCAGCACAAAAACAAGAAGAAGAAAATTAGAACTCAACAGGGATGCAGCCCTTAAAGGGTAACCTTTGTATTCTTTTTTAACCTGCACTCTATCTTCCCATGTTTTTGTGTCTAAGTGAATAATGGGAACGACAATAAATAAAATTGGTCCAGTAGTGAACAAGAGCGCTGCAGCCGGCAGTGGCCAAACAGGCTGCAGTGTAATGTTAACTGGAAACAAAAAGAATCTTGCTCTTCAGCAAACACGTCTCTGTAGGGATCCTTTCCATAATGTTGTCATAAATTTAAAAACAATCTGAGCCTGTCAGTGGCAAAAACAAACACTTATGAACATAAATTAATGGTGTATAAATGCCCCAAGTGGTAAAATTGCAGCCTACTTTGCAGATGCCAGCTGCAGCCCTCTCGTTCAGTTCTGGACCAACATCAAAAATTGTTCTTCCTATTAGTCATTCAGAAACAAAAAAATGGGTGAGGGTAAAAAAAAATATTGATGTCAGTCAAAGAAAACCGTACAAACTGCATTAATATACCACTAGGGGCACTGTCCCAACTTCATGTCTCCCATCAGAAATATGAATTTATTAACGTCTAAGACTGTTGTGGTACTAGAATTGCTGCCATAATAAACCAGTCTGTTGCTCAGCTCCACAAATATTATATTTGCACATGATAACATTAGAAATATGATGTACTTTCACATGGGTTTATTCAAATATAGCTTAGTAGATGTAGTCCAAAATAGCAGCACAAAAGTGCATTATATGCTGCTACTTAAACTCATTACATATGCTTCAGAGAATGCTGTAAATATTAGGGGTGTAACAGAACACATATTTGTTCTGAACGGTTCAGTAAGAGGCTTTCATTACAAACCAAACAATTTGTTACACTATCCTATTACATTTGGAAAACAAGATATACAGGTTAAACTGTGTGAAATATAATGTTCTCAGTGCCACTGAGCTCAACAAGGCAGCCGACATGACAGAACAAGCTTTCTGTCTGCTAAGCTAGCTTGATGCAATATGGTTAGTGGTGCCTTTTCAAAGCCAGGAATAGAAGATCTGCCGATGAACTACAGGTCTAGCGTTTGGAGCCACTTTGGTTTTGCTGTGAATATGTCAATCAGTGTAACAAGAGGAAAACAAGGTGCAACACAAGCTGCAAGTTGACATTATGCTAGTCTCAACTGATTCACACAGGCCAAAAGAGATCACTGCGGGGACAGGACATTTATAGCTGCAGATATGAGACCCGACTGTAGACTTTATTTTCCTTCCTTCCTTTTCCTCCAGTTCAGCCAGACTGTAATTCCTGCTTTGTACAAAAATTATGTTAGTTTTAATACATTTAAGAATTAAAATACAAGGGAATTCCTCTGGCATTTCAGAAACAGAATTGTTTCTTTTGTTTGTATTTGTTTATGGCAACAATACTACATTTTATATTTCATAGGGAGCTGCTTTTGTTTTATACGCTGCTAAAAAGACACCCCAGAGGATGGGTCACTCAGCTGCATCATTGTTCAATGAAAAAAAATAAACATCATAATTTATGATAGTTTTAATAAATAAACTGATTACAAATTTGCTGTATTGAAAATGTACCGTGCCGTAACACCACTGTGTCATATCGAACTGAAGCGTGAATTTTGTGAACTGTCACATCCCTAGTAAACACCCAATTGATCTGAAGCTGACTCATTAATCATAAGCACAGTGTAGCTGATGTAAATGATCAATTTGTTGTAAAATGGTATGACTAACATGCTCCAAGATTTCTGTTTACCAGTTTGTATGCAGATTCTTGCTCAGAGTCACTTTCGTAATCCTCAATCTGAGGCTCTTCTCTCTCTGCATCTTCGTCCTCGATCAGAGACAGTCTGTGGAGAAAACAGTTTGTTCTCATATATAATACTGAGATCAGACAATTTTTGAGATACTTAAACAATTCTTCAGTCAGATCAGTCTTACAAGGTGAGGTGGGAGTTCAGGTTGTGCTGATCCACAGTGAGGCCAGACATGCTGGAGGAGAGCTGGCGTCGTCTGACGGGCTTCACCTTTCGCATGTGAGACCTGGTGAACAGCAGCAGGTAAATTACAGCAGCCATGAAGTCTTTACAGATTCTTGCTGGCTGGTAAAATGGGAAAAGCACCTCAGGAACCCTCCTTCCTGTCATCTACATCCTGTATCTGCATCTATTTGAACGCTGAGTTATCAGATGAGGGAAAATAACTATATATAAATTTATTTCAACCACAGGAAGATTCACCAAGACATCAAATATCTCTGCAGCTGCAACATGTATCCAGAGGAATAAGCTCTTCCCTCTGCTGACCACAGTGGCTGGCTGAACCCAGCCATTAGCCCAGTAACACTGCATATAGTGTTCCTTCAGAGAACAGAGCAGAGGCTGACTCCTGGCTGGTACACAGACAGAAAGTAATTGGCCTTTGGCAATTTTCAGCATTTGACAGGTGCCTGGCAGTTATTTCCAAACCTCTGAAATTGAGATGGTAGATACTGCAAACGTGCTGATGATAAAACTCAACTCACCCCGAGGAGAACTCATCCTCTGACTCCGGCTCGGTTAAGCCACTGCCGATATCAGACTCTGCGGCTGTGGGTTTCGTGGAGGCCGGCTGCTTGGCTGGCTGTCTCTGGACGGTAGAGGTGAGGGCTGGCGTGTGCAGGCTGCTGTGGATGCTGCTGCTGTCCAACCAGGATCCTCTGACTGTGCTGGCCGCTGAGCCTGGAAGAAACACAAGTCAACTACAGAAGTACATTTCACGTGTTTAACAAACTACAGAGAAGATTCAGTCACATCGTCACTTGGTCCTGCACAGTCCAGTGGATTCACACTGACAAGGAGAGGGGACTATTTCCAGAAAGAGCCAATTAGCAAGTGAACAAACTGCAAACTGGAAACTATTTTAACAAGTGATGAATCATTCAAGTCATTTAAATTCAACCTTCTCTGGTTCCAGCTTCTGAAATGTGAGCTTTTGCAGTTTTTCTCTGTTTTATATCATCATAAATTAAACATCTTAAAATCTGTGCTGTTGCTTAGACATAACGGGGAATTTAAAGATGTCACTTTGAGCTTGGAGGAACTTGTGATTAGGTTTGAGTAACATTTGGGTTTTTTCTAATACTGGTGTTAAAATAATATAAAAAAAGAGCACAAAGCCTAAGTCAACAACATTAAAAAACCGCTTTTTTAAACTGCAACGGCAAATCTGAATGTGACATTGAACTATATATTAACTCTTAATAGTTTAAAGTCTACCTAAATATATAATTATGAATAAAAACAAAACACTATTAAAGGATAACTTTGGCATTTTTCTACCTGGACCTTATTTCTCCGTGTAAATTGGTCAGAGAGACTGATGATCAATATTTGTCTCCCTAACTCAAGAGAGTCATTCCCCCAATAATTTGTTTAGGTGCGACTAAGACTGTCACTACTACAAGAACAGCTGTTCCACCTTAACAGAGGCTTTCTTCACCTGCTAACTCTGAGGCTAAACCCCTTCACTTTAAGCAGCAGGTGGGAAGCAAGACACCGGAACTTGTTTTGGGTTTTGAGTGGTAGCGTTTGAGCCTTTCAACTGAGCCTAAACTGATCACGCATTGCACAACTTCATTTAATACTGTCTGCTCTGGTCGCCACAGCCTCACTATCACGTGTCACCATCACACACACACACGCCCTGCTCTCTTTTGACTGCGCACACATACTACACACATAATCTGGCATTGAAATGGGACACTGAAACCTGCACTATGATTCAGTCTGCTAGGTACTGGTCGTACAGGAACAGGTGCAATATAGGCACTGGGTTTTGGTACCCAACCTTTCTTATAACAGCCAGTTTTTTGACTATTTTCCTCTACAATTCATTAGGGAAAAAAAGAAAGATTAATCATCAAAGAAAATAACCATTTCAGCCTTAATTATGTTGTACATGAGGGTTGGGAAACCTTCCTTTCAATAAATTAATATTAACTACAACAACTGTTCCTCTGCAGACCCTCATGTCTGACCCACCAGTAACTGACAATCCCTGCATAGTATACCTGTAACTATGCTGTGTAACCATACACACAGTTATTTCTATAGTCTGTGTGTCCATCTCACCCTGAGCAGTGGTCCTCCTGCGTTTAGCCACAGGGGTATCATGTGAGGAAGCAGCATCACCTCCCTCCTCCTGTTCTCTGGCTTTAGAAGAGGAGCGCACCTCCAAGGAGCGCAGATACATTCTGACTGACGGACAGGAGAGGGCAGCACTGGGACACTCTGATTTCAGAAACGCAGCCCTGGGAGGGGATGACAGAGTGACAGAAAGGAGAGGACAAAGACTGAGAAACCTTTCTTAATATTTAGCAGTTCAGCTTTTTCCAGATTTATGAAATTATTGAGTCAATCCATTACAATAAAACAAAGTGACATTTAAAGAATGAGAACATTATTCTCTCTGTTGGGAAAGCTTTTAATATCCACAAATCTTGATTTAATAGGCTGCAGCCCAGTTTTTGGAAAAGCAGATCTATTGATTTTGCTCAGTGTAAAGGTACTTGTACCATTAGCTCGTGGCTACTGGACAAGAAAACCTATTTCTCCTCTTTGAAGTGAAAAACTTGTTTTGCTTTGCGGTGGTCCTGGAATGATGCAAGCAAACGTACTGAGATGTAACATGTGGACATGAAATCTTCTGAAACACCAGCACTAGATTCAGTTAAGGCAGACAGCATGACCACTGTTACTCGTTTGTGATGCTGGTATTGAAATACCGACGCTCAGGTGCAGAAGGACAGAAAGCATATGGTCACATTTGAGTAAACATGTTTGAGCTCCCTCACAGCTGGGCGCGGTCCTTTTGCAGCAGCTTGAAACTGAACTCGCTGAGAATCTCCAGGAAGGCCACATTGGTGTGCTGCTCCTCTCCCTCCCGTGGGTCCCGAAATGCAAAACGTACACCGTTCCTAAAAGCAAAAACAACACACACATTAACTTGAACTTGAAAAACTAATTTATAATGGAAGGACCAGCTTTAGTGTGAAAACATAAATTAATATTAAATCAGCACCCTTCAAGTGTGACGATTCATTACCAATTCTGAGTTGATTATCATGTAAGAGGAAAAGTATCTGTTGCTTTTAAATCTAATGAGCTCTAACTCCCCCTAATGACTGAAGTACACGGGACACAGACACTTCACGACACATCTGCAGCAGCAGAGCGCATTCATTATAATCAACCGAAGCTGCTACACTGACCGTAGAAGCTGCACTTGCCTTCGCAGACATCACGCAGCTCCTTTTTTATGTGGCTGGTCTATTTTTTTGTCTATACGGCAGCTCTGCGGCCCTCAAACAGGTAAAAACAATATAAAATGTGTAAAACACAAGTACAATCTTTTTAAAAATGATCCAAATGAATACCTCATTGTACCACAGTCAATGTGACGCAGATTACCCTTGTGGGTGTTTTTACAATTCACATTAGAATAAATAAAACAAATCAATGCATCCTGTAGTTAAAATGATCCAGTTATTTAATTTAGTACCAGTTAATATAGCCTGTACGCTTCAAAACCCTGCATAACCAACTGCATTATCGCTTGGCAAAACTTCTGTGCCCCATTTATTTTGGCTGGAAGAGGTGAAAAACTGTCCTCACAGCTGTAAGAAAGTAAAATAGCAAAATCAGAAGGGTTGACAGGTCTGGCCTGAATGTGTTTGTCAGAGTATGTGTGTGTTACTTACATGTGCAGGGCCACCAGAGGTTTGCGGACGCGGTGAAGATCAATGCCAAAGCTCATGGCAAGCCTCTTGGCCAAGTCTCTGATCTCACCCAGATCCTGCCTGCTGCGGTCCTCCGTAAGCATCTCAGAGAACAGCTGAGCACACGCAAACATGACTTTACATAAACATGTTACACACAAGGCAAGCCGTTCAAACACTCCTATAGAAATGGAAGAGGGCGCCGGTTTCAACTGCTGAGAGGTTTGCCACAGGAAACAATGAAGTGAATGAACAACTATAGAAAATGAATATTCTGGGATTTACATGTTTTTTTTTTTTTTCCCCCATTTAAAAACACGGGAGGATGCACATGTGCCTCTGGGGGAGATTAATGGTCACAATGTAACGACATGGATACGTGTGGTCATTTTCAGCAGGTAGAAACAAAGCAAAGCAACCTGAAAACCGTAAAATTGCCATTTTAGAAGACAATATACATGTAACATTCATCCTCCTATCAAAAAGTCATTTAGATATAGCAACATGTTGATATGCTTCTGTCACTTGTAGGCAGCTGTTGTTTCCAGTGCAAAGATTTTTCCCTAACAGCACACAATATTTGAAGAAACAGATAAAATAATGAAAGGTGATATCACTCAAAAAGCACCACTAACATCAAATATTTAACTATCAAAAATTGTGATTACTGATTTTCAAACTACAAACACTGTTAAAAGGTATATCGCGCATTCATTAAAAGTTCACACGACACAATAAAAACACTAAGACAGAGATAATTAGAGGCTGGTTACTGTCCTTTGAGTGCACACCTGCTGCAGACTCAGGCAGACAGTCTTGGCACTCAGCACAGGACTGATGAGCTTGCTCTTGCTTACGGTCTCTTTAATGATGTCGCCGAAGTCTTTGAAGTACTGGAGAAAACCAGAAAAGACAAAAAACAGAACCACCTCAGTAATGCTCATTAGGGTATTTAATTATTTAATTAACAGCGCTGTCTAAATGTCACAAAATGTAAGAATAATCCACTTCCTTCCAGTCATTTGGGCTTCTTTTAACCACGATTCCCTCTGACTCATTCTCCGCACCTCGCTGCTTCTGAAACAGATTTTCTCACCATCCTCCACTCTCTTACACATCCTCTCCATTATTAATTTTTTATAAACTCATTTCCTGCATTCCTAATCCAATTTATTTCTCCAAAGAATGATGGTCCAACTACTTATTCATTTCTGAACTCACCAACTGAACTGTTAATTCATTTTGCTTACATTTGTAACCAATGTTGACACACAACCAGTCAATGAATATAGTGCTTAATGTGCATATATAATCAATCACTCACCAGCCACTTTATTAGGTACACCTGTTCAGCTGCTTGTTAACACAAACAGCTAATAAGCCAATCACATGGCAGCAACTCAGTGCATTTAGGTGTGTAGACATGGTCAAGACGACCTGCTGAAGTTCAAACTGAGCATCAGAATGAGGAAGAAAGGTGACTTAAGGGACTCTGAACATGGCAGGGTTGTTGATGCCAGACGGGCTGGTCTGAGTATTTCAGAAACACAACCATCTCTAGGGTTTACAGAGGATGGTCCAAAGAAGAGAAAATATCCAGCGAGCAGCAGTTCTCTGGGTGAAAATGCCTTGTTGATGCCAGAGGTCAGAGGAGAATGGCCAGACTGGTTCAAGATGATAGAAAGGCAACAGTAACTCAAATAACCACTGGTTACAACCAAGGTCTGCAGAAGACCATCTCTGAACCAACAACACGTCCAACCTTGAAGCAGATGGGCTACAGCAGCAGAAGACCACACCAGGTGCCACTTCTGTCAGCTAACAACAGGAAACTGAGGCTACAGTTCACACAGGCTCACCAAAACTGGACAATAGAAGATTGGAAAAACGTTGCCTGGTCTGATGAGTCTGGATTTCTGCTGCCACATTCAGATGGTAGGGTCAGAATTTGGTGTCAACAACATGAAAGCATGGATCCATCCTGCCTTGTATCAACGGTTCAGGCTGGTGGTGGTGGTGTAATGGTGTGGGGGAGATTTTCTTAGTACCAACTGAGCATGGTTTAAACACCACAGCCTACCTGAGTATTGTTGCTGACCGCGTCCATCCCTTTATGACCACAGTGTACCCAACTTCTGATGGCTACTTCCAGCAGGATAACGCACCATGTCACAAAGATCAAATCATCTCAAACTGGTTTCTTGAACATGACAATGAGTTCACTGTACTCCAATGGCCTCCACAGTCACCAGATCTCAATTCAATAGAGCACCTTTGGGATGTGGTGGAACGGGAGATTCACACCATGGATGTGCAGCTGACAAATCTGCAGCAACTGTGTGATGTCATCATGTCAATATGGACCAAAATCTCTGAGGAATGTTTCCAGCACCTTGTTAAATCTATGACACCAAGAATTGAGGCAGTTCTGAAGGCAAAAGGGGTCCAACGTGGTACTAGCAAGGTGTACCTAATAAAGTAGCTGATGAGTGTATATAACCTAATAATTAAAACTCTTAATTATATAATAATTAAAAGGGCCAGTTCACCCTAAAATCAAAAACTACATATTTTCCTCTTTTCCGTAGCGCCACTTACCAGTCTAGATTGTAAAAAAACTCAGAGATCACAACCTGGTTACTCAAGATAATCCACAGACCTTGTCATGAGCTGTTTCATGTAGGAACTATTCTTCTTTCTACTAAATTACACCCACCAGCCATATCGTCGCACACTTTGAGCACCACAAGCTGAGTGCCATCTAGTTCCATTATATTGGAAAGAAGGCAGACATCTCTATGACTGATATCTCCAACACTCAGCAACTCAAACCAAAACAATCAAGATTGATAAACAGCTACAGGTAAGAGGAAAAATGTGTATTTTTGTCTTTAGCATGAACTGTCCCTCTTCTCCATCTCCACCTTGCTGTAGTGCTTGAAGACGTCAGTGGCGGCGGTGAGATCCAGCACCCCGTAGATGACCAGCTTACAGTAACCAGCCAGCTGGTTGCGCTTCCTCTGGAGAAGAGTTATCTTCATCTCCTCCTCACCCTCAACTATAGAGGTGAGTCAGGGTGGAGGAACAATAGAAGGGAGAGCATGAGTAACAGTAACAGACCAATAATTGCTTAAAAAAATATAGACAGGAGAGGCAGGGAGAAAACTCTGAGGTGCTGATAAGACACAAGCAAAACAGAGCATATGATGATAGGCTGGTATTTGGCTTGGGATTTGGCAGTACATTGTGAAATACAGAAAGAAAAAGGTTTGTTATAGCAGCAGATTCTCAAAACAAGAGATCAAAAACTATGTCTGCAGGCATAAATGATGAGAGGGTCCCCTGGGAGAGATTTGGCAGAGTTAAAACTGAGCAGTTTGTTTCCAAAACACTGCACATCCACGAGGAAAACAAAATCAATTTCTGATCATCTCTCAGTAGCTTAAAAAAGGAGAGAATGACAATCTGTTACAGGCTTGTCAACAAAGACTGAGAGTGCCTCTGGTAGGTACCACAGTTCATACAAATACTTCACCTGCAAAATGACCACTTGTATATCAGTAACTCGTCGCCTGTTACATTGAGTTTGTGAAGGAAACTTTGTTTTCCTTGCATGCATCCATGAAAAATGGAGAATCCAAAAAGAAGAACACTCCTCATGAACTGAAGCGAACAGGGTCCAAATTTAACACCAGCAGAACTATATCAAAACATCTGTTTACAAACTCTCACACAACTCGTGCAGTGTAATCTCATGTATCCGGTCGTACGATAAGTGCTTACTGTATATGTATTTTCACTAAAGCCTCACTATTTAAAACACGTCCGTACAGAAACAGTCTCACACATGGACACGTGTGTTTGAAATGCAATAGGTTATGATAGTGCACAAACTGTATGAGTCTTTAAACAGATTTTTTTATGGTTTTGCTGTTGTTAAATGAGGACCCTGTTTATTTCAATTCATAAAGACTGTTCTTTTTTTTTCCTTTTTTGGATTCTTCGTTCAATGTGTAGGCATGGGAGAAAAACAAAGTTTTCTTAAATAGTACAAGATAAAGTGGTGACTGACTGATACACAGATGGTCATTTTGTAGGTCAAGTATTCCTTTAAAAGAAGGTGTTATTCTTTCATTCTGTTTTTAAAAATACCAATGAGTTCAGTATCTTCAGGGTCAGTGAAAACGTAGTCCAGGAGGAAAGCAGCCATCTCCGAGCGCAGGGAATCAGACGGCAGGTTGACCAGTGTTTGGAGGGCGGGTTCAGAGCGGACTGAACTCGCACTGTACAAGAGCAGCAAGTCGCACAACAGCTCAAATGCCTGTGGATGGAAGGACACAAGCTTTATTAGAATTAATTGTATCTGCAAGCTAAAATTCAGATATGTCTGCATGTCAAATCTGACAAAAGGTTTATTAGCTTGCCAACAATTCGGCACTTTGGTCAGTTTGTATTTTTTGTTTCACTGGGTAAAAGAGGAGCAACTAATCTCAAAGACAATAACATCTCCCTGCCCCTTGATAAATACTCTCCTCACATGGCTGGTTCACATATGATGGTTGTAATAAAGTTGTTACCTGATCTCTGATCTCAGCCTGGTTCACAGACAAACACGTCTGACAGACCCTGCAGAACGAACGCACCTCCCTCTTCAGACTGTTCAACTCCCCCTGGAAGATGGTGATGAAGGGACAAAGGGCAGAGGTATATAGATCACAGACCATTAATGTTTTTGTATTTTGTTGTGTAGAACAGAAACAAGGGGCAAAGCAGGATATTTTCATTCTCTGGACATTAAAGTGTAATTCAGCTTCCGTGTTTTAGTTACTTATCAACCAACTGGGATTCGCAAAATGCAAAAGCTGTGATTTTAATGCTACACAGTCTAACCAAGATGGCTGGAAACATCCTGCCCTGTGGGCTTCTCGTGCACACCCTCTGCTCAAAGCTCCACATGACATATGTGAATGACAGAAGATAAAGAAAACAACTTATAAAACGCCACGTGCAAGCTTTGATGCTCTCAGTGCTTCTATGTGGAAAAGGTCAAAGCTGGCTTTAAAGGGATAGTTCACCCCAAAATCAAAAATACACATTTCCACTTATCTTTCGTGCTATTGATCAATGTAATGGAACTAGATAGCACTCAGCTTGTGGTGCTCAAAGCGCCAAAAAAATACATTTGAAAAACTTAACAGCAATGTTTCTTTCCAGAAATCATGACCCACTTACTCAAGATAATCCACAGACCTTGTGACCAGTCCAGTGTAGGAACTTTTTTCTTTCTAGCAAACTACACCCACCAATTTTATCACTGCACAAAAGGAAGTGTATGAGAGGCTTGTAATCGTGAAAGCATGAGAACATTATGGCTTCTTCCTTGGCTGAGCTGAGATGCTAGCTAGCTCAGTGGTGCTGAATGAGGTAGCAGTAGATGCATGCTTCCTTCTGCACAGTGATACAGTTGGTGAGTGTTGTTAGGTGAAAAGAAAATAGTTCCTACATGAAACTGCTCACAACAAGGTCTGTGGATTATCTTGAGTAACCAGGTCATGATTTCTGGAAAGAGATGTTGCTGTTGAGTTTTTCAAATATATTGTTTTGGCGCCTTGAGCAACACAAGCCGAGAAAAAACACGTTTTCAATTTTGGGGTGAGTTGTCTCTGTAAGTGCAATTCAAGTTTGTTTTGAGAGTAGCGTCGAGCCAGAGACTGATGGTGGATGAGCTCAGAGCTGACAGGTCTTGGCGTTTGGAGCACAGAAGGAATTAGTGGTAAAGCTGTAGTAGTAAATGTACCCTGGAGGTTTCAGTGTGTCCGAGAATGGATGCTGCAGCTCATAAAGACCACCTAAGTTCCTGTGTCTTGCTTCCCAACTGCTGGTTTAAGTGAAGTCTAGCGCTGAAGTGAGCATCAACATTGCTACCATGGTCCAGAAGCTGAAGCAGGACCGGTTAGCAGCACATTTACAATGAGGCTTTGAGTTATCTAAATATTTTAGAGTGGTAGTGCCACTACACTGTGACTGACAAGAGATCAGTGAGATTCATATTTATTTTTCAGTAACAAAAGTAAATCAGGTAAAGAAAAAATGCACACTAAACAAAATAACATTTGATTATTGCCCCACATTGTTCAGCCCTCATAGTAGCATAGACAAAATAAACTGTGAATAAAACACGCTGTGATTTCTCTGCAGCCTCTCATGAAACCTACATGCAGGAAGAGCCTCTCAAACTGTGCTGCTATAAACACACGTAAATAGACAAGAGATGAAAATAACTTGACATGAAACACATTTGCATGTTGTCTCTCTGGAACTGTAGTTTACGTAAACACACAAATGGATGGATGACTAATGATGATGTGCTCAGTGTGTGTGTGAGAGAGTGCAGACAGGATGAGACAGAACTAATACACGAAGAGAAACTAAGAAAACGTGTGAACCAGTTGGAAATAAATGTCTGAGTGTCATCGTGAGCTTGGATGCATATGAACAGATTGTTGTGGTAATTGCCTGCTGTCTGCGCAGCTGGTGCATTGTTGAAGAACATGGACAAGGAGAGCTCCACAAATACACAGGAAGGCCACCAACATGGCCACCGTGGGTTGGCTGTGATGTGATAGCCATCATCATGCAGGCCGTGTTACTGTGAGCAGGTAGACTGGCACTTCCAGGAGCCAAGTTAGCGTGTGACATCTCTTGGTGTGTGAGAGACTGAGAGAAGGTCAAGCTATTTCTACACATGCAATGAAGGACAAATGCAGTGTTGCAGAAAGAAAGTCAGATAAGCACCTCAGCTGGTGTGGAGTTGACTGCATTCACTTTAGCCCACATCAGGTAGAAAGCAGCACACTTCAGAGCCGACACCATGAGCTGAAATTATACAAGAGCAAAGAGATTTTGAAAACGCGGCCTGTGTACGACCCCTTAAACGTTTTTTATGTTACTTTTCTTAACCTGATCCATGCCTACACAAGACTAAATCAAATGAAGGATGAACTGGGATCAATGGGATTTTTCCACGGGATTTTTGGGCCTTTGGTGCTGTGTAAAAATACTAAGGCAACATGAAGAAGGACTTTGTAATGGCTTTATAGTGTGATCTCTGTGTAGAAAGTACGGCTGCCCCCTTTTAGTCGACTAAACGTCAGTTGACTGGAAAGGTCATTAGTCGGCAAGATTTCATTCGGAAAATCTTACTTGCGCGGTGAGGGAGAGCCAAGGCTCCCAGAGAGGGAGAAATAGAACCAAGTAGGACAAAATACTCGCATGCTTGTCTGGTAGGAGGGGCTCAGGGCAGAGACGAACGAAACCTAACTCAGATGAGACTCAAAAATCAACCGTTTTCTGGCTTTCTACCTACTGCAGCTTTAATGAAGGTTCATTAGTACGGTTTTGTATTTCTCTGTAATGTAGCACAGTGTTAACAATGTTACTGATACTATTCTTTCTCACACCTTCAACTCAAACCATAATGTAATAATTAATATCGTAAACATGTGGCCGACTAGTCGACTAATGGGCCTAAATGATGACTATTGGTCAACTAGGAAAATCCTTAGTCAGGGGCAGCCCTAAATAACTCTCATGAAGGCAGAATTTATCACAGAACTTATGGTATTAGACCTGTGTTAGTTTTAGCTATGTGTGCCTCATAAAGTGGCAACTGAATGTATGCTCATATAGTAACATTTGTATTTCTCTGTAATGTAGCACAGTGTTAACAATGTTACTGATACTATTCTTTCTCACACCTTCAACTCAAACCATTGTGTTGCCCCGCACAAAATATATCATTTAATAATTAAATTAATATCGTAAACATGTGGGCGACTAATCGACTAATGGCTCTAAATGAGGACTGCTGGTCGGCTAGGAAAATTCTTAGTGGGGGACAGCCCTTGTAAAGAGGGCTACGGACTTCAAGAAGAAGTAACCAGAAGTGCTAAAATGCTAAATTAATTCCGTGTTTTAGGACTCATTCCTGCTCCACTCTATTTAGCCCAAACTAAAAATTTCTGTACTTCAGTTTTACAGTGTGGAGCAAATTCAGAAATGCTTAAGAGGTCATTTAAAAGGCAGTCAAACATGCCTTGTCTGAAAGGCAATTAATGCAATTTACTTAATACTGCAATACAATTTTCAGCTCCATGATGCATTTTGTGGTGTTTTTGAATTCTGTAGCATTCTGTGATGTTTTATTGCACCCCCAACTTTGTTTATGATTGGAAAAATAAACCCTCTCAGATTTTTCAGGGGATTGAAGCACCTTAAGCTAAGACCTCCATCATCACAACACTCCCCCTCAAAAATCAAAATGTGTGACTTTATGACACACACCTCCTTGTCAACCTCTCTGGACTCCATCCTGCTCTTCAGAAGCTCAACACAGGAGTCAAACAGCTTCCAGCTTGTCGGGTCTTTGGCACTGGACAACAAACACAAACAGCAAAGCAGACACACACACACACACACACACACACACACACTTCTGTGTTAGAAATAGCCTGAACCACTTTTGCTATGTGTATCATAAGATCAGAAACCGACCTGCTCAGGGCTGCAATCCTTTTCAAAGCAGTGGCTGCACTGTACACGTCATCTTCATCTGCAGTGCCCTGAGTACACAAGCACACACAGACTCTTGAGAGAACAGATGCTTACCGATCTGGATTTGTTGTTTGTTTTTCTACTAAAACAATATGCAGACTAAAAACAACTCGTTAACTGAAAATACATGCTTACATTTAACATCCTGACAGTGATTTATAAATTTTTTTCCAAGTCTTTAGCTTATTTTTTAGGGGCTTTTTTGGTGTTCTGTAGCACAATCTTGTGTTTGCACATTTTAATTATCGAGTGTAATGGATTACTTTAGGCTTTTAAGGAAAACTAAAATCAATAATTTGGTACATTGGTGACATGAAGTGGCATTACAATATATTAATCAAACTGAACAACATGCCAGAATGAGTAGTTTATATTGCTTATGTAGATATATACTAATATACTATATGAGCATACATTCAGTTGCCACTTTATTAGGCACACCTAGCTAAAACTAACACAGGTCTAATACCATAACTCCTGTGATAAATCCTGCCTTCATGAGAGTTATTTAGGGCTGCCCCTGACTAAGAGTTTTCCTAGTCGACCAATAGTCCTCATTTAGGCCCATTAGTTGACTTGTCGCCCACATGTTTACCATATTAATTTAATTATTACATTATGGTTTGAGTCTAAGGTGTGAGAAAGAATAGTATCAGTAACATTGTTAACACTGTGCTACATTACAGAGAAATACAAAACCATGCTAATGAACCTTTATTAATATAGGCCTATATTATATCTACAAGTGCATGTCACACACTGAGCGAGCTGCCTGTTAATGACGCTGTTGGCTAATGGGCATGTAGCTACTTCTGTGTTTCAGATGATACGTCATGTTTGTAGTCGACCAATGAAGATGAGTTTACATATCACCCATATAGTGCCCATATGCAAGCTTCACTGACATGCTCTTCTACCTGCAGCAGGTCACTTAAGTAGGCGCCGAAGCACTCAGTCAGGCCGTCCAGCAGCTGGCTGAATGCCAGGTGTGCACGGGAGGAGAAGGTGTAGCTGTCTGAGCAAAGGGTGCAGACCAGGCGGGCGCAAGCCTCCAGCACGGTGGTCTCTGTGTGCTTCTCCACAATACCACACACCTGAGACAATAGCAGGTCCAGATGCTGGCAAAGAGAGGGGAGAGGGATGGAGGAAAGATTGAGGGAAAACAGCAGATGGAAGGTGAACAGTTAAGTAGCAGTACTTCAGAACAAGAGCATGTTAAAGTGGGTATAGGAGAAAAATATTGGAGAGGGGTTATGGACATGATGTCATCCCTAAAGAAATTTTAATGATCTATTCAGAGTATTTATGTATGTTTGCTGATCCTGTAAGTTTATTTATCTCCTTTAACTTTAACTTATATTGTAGTTATGCTATATAGCGTGTGAAACAGAGTATGGTGAATGTGTTAGAAAAGGTAGTATCAGCACTACTTCTATCTGGAGCTTGCATGTACAGAGCCTGAGTTTGGTTGAAGGTGGCAGTGCTGTTTGGGCTGAGAAAGCCATGTGTAAGTAAGGAGGAAATCCAGGAAGAGGAAGGCTATTTAAGTGTGGGAGTGGCCTATTTGAATCCCTTTTGTTTGAGACCATGCTGCAAGGTGAGTATGTTTGCTGATCCTGTAAGTTTATTTATCTCCTTTAACTTTAGCTTATATTGTAGTTATGCTATATAGTGTGTGAAATAGAGTATGGTGAATGTGCTAGGAAAGGTAGTATCAGCATTACTTCTACCTGGAGCTCGCATGCACGGAGCCTGGGTTTGGTTGAAGGTGGCGGTGCTGTTTGGGCTGAGAAAGCCATGTGTAAGTAAGGTAAAGGAGGTTATTGGGTTGGTGTGGGGAGCAGTGAGACCTGGCATTAGGGGAGTGTCTCTGTGACGCCAGAGATCACTGTCTAGCCTCCTGGAGGTGTCGTGGGACCAACTAGACGAAACACTGGTGAAAGGAAGTTCCCACCTGATGACCCCAAAGACATGCTAGTTATCACTGCTCACTGGTCTGTATAGTTAAGCCTTGCCATAATAGCTTATCATAGCGCTTAGGAGGTTATTCACTGCGTGCTGATCCTTTTCTAGAGCACAAACTTCTTGCGTTTATTTGAATGAATTGAACAGCCACATTTCCACCACTCCTACCTTCTCCAGTCGCGGAGCGCTGTTGTACATCTCTAGGTAAAAGTAGAGAGGAGCTTTGAGGAGGAGGCTCATGTTCCCTGCATCTGCTGAGTACTGTGGGTCAGTGAGGGTAGAAGGAAAACACAAGCTCAGCATTAAAACACATGTGAAATGAAACTAAAAAACCCTGCATATACTTGGCACAGTAATCTACCTTCATATGAGATAACAGCATACAATTAAGGTAATACTGTACAAGTCTTTAATGAAGAATTAAAGGTAGCAGTGCTTTTGTTGCTCCGCCAATAATTCAACTATTGAAATTTTGACCCTTTGTGTAAATGTAGAAAACTGAAATGGTGTTAGGTGAACCTTGGCTGTGTACCTTGGCCAGTAGCTGTGGCAGTAATGGGATGAAGTGTGAGGTGATACGTCTCTTCTCTTGTTCCTGGACCTTCTTATCCTTCATGCTCAGGATCTGATCCCACATGTACATTCAGTCACAACACACAGAAGCCGCAGGCCAGCAGTTCAACCATGTGTGAGGACAAAAAACATATAAATATCATGAGAACAAGCGTGTGTGTTTCCTACATGTTCACAGATGAGTGAACTACCAACACTGCTCAAGAAAATATTTAAAGCTGCAGTATGCACTTTTCTGTCTTAAAAAAGGCGGTCAAGCTCATGCCCAGCATTTGTCACTATTAGGGTTGGGTACCTTTAACACTTGAACCAGGGCTGGGTGATATAATATATAATGTCAGTTTTCCAAAAAGCCATAGCAGCATGCATCTCTCCTCTCTCACACTCTTGCTCACAAGTTCTCCAGCAACACTCAGAGAGACACAGAGCTGTCACTCCATTTAATCTGTCTGTTAATTAGTCTACAGTGCAACATCAGTCCATATGCTGCATGTGCTGCACTAAATCAGTCTGTGAGATGAATGAAATTAGCGCAGTAGCACACATGCAGTACATCGCTGTGCTGCATGTGGTGGAGACAGAGCTGCTTGATTGTGTCAGGTGAACGTTTGTTTGCTAGTTTGCGTGAGGTGGATCATAAATGATAAAAGAGGCGGTAACGTCAGAGCTTACTATTATTACGGTCTTGATTAAATTTGCCTCGGGCTATTTAATATCAGGTCTCGGTACTAATCCCTGCCCGGGTCACTCAGAGGTTGCATCTGGGCCTCATGTGGCCTGTGAGCCGCTAATCGCATAGGGTTGATGTAGCCCATCTTGTAGAAAATACCAAGATATCTCTCGTGTATTGCCAGTCAGCCTGAAAATACTGAGATATGATTTTTTATCCATATCGCCCTGCCCTTATTTGAACCTACACCAGTACCTGGGATTTGGTACCAGTACCCAAATGGTGCTTTTTTTCAGTACTTTATTCTCTCTGTAATAGATTAATAAAAATGTAATTTTTGAACAAGCTGCAGGGATGACACTCTCACTCTCTCTTTCACTGTTCCTCTGCTTTTTCCGAATCACAAGTAGAGCTAATCTAAACAGATGCTCTTGCACATACTTAAATTTGTCAATGACTGAATTAACGTGAAATGGTACTCAGTAGTACCGACGTAATTTTGGTTAATATCCTTAAAAGCACCAAGTTTGGTACCTAATCTTAGTCACCACAGAAGTGTCCTCTGGGTCTGACAAGTGAAGCCATAAACCTGCATTCTTTCTAATGGCCAGCAGGGGGCGACTCCGACAAGAAGTCAAATTGTATAGAAGTTTATGAGAAAATTATTCTACTTCTTACTTTACTTATTACCTAAGTAAACATTTTCCTAATGAGTTTATGGTCTCAATCACTAGTTACAAGTCGTCTTTAGTACAACATGATGTTTATTTTGTAAATTATGGTCCGATTTTAAGTAAAATAGATCATAAAGCAGGGTGTGCTTTAGGGCGTGGCTTCCTAGTAACTGACATGTCGCTAATATAGTGACCTGTCAATCAGGATAGAGGTGTAGTAATGCATATCCTCCCCTGCTCCACCCTCTCATCCAAATATCATCACTTCAGGCTCTGAAAAAACAGGATGCCTCAAAATGGTAGTCCACAAACCAACGGGTGACATCACTGTGGCTATGTCCACTTCTTTTATACAGTCTATGCTCGTCACTCTTTGCAATGAGATGTCTATGTTAAAAATTAGACTGAGGTGAAAAACAAATGTGTGAGCACTGCAATAGAAAATGGAAACCTCATATTTGCACTCATGTATTTAGTGTCACAAAGTTGCATTTTGCAGCCAGAACTGTTTATGAGATGGGTACATTTGAAGTATGAACAAAGAATGACACACTTCTTACTCCTACGCTCCGCTGTTCCATTATAAAACATGAAGTACAGAGAATTATCATATGTTTGTCTGTGTGTGTCAACACCTTCTTGCCCTGAGTTCTCCCAACAGGTGGTGTCGCCTCTGCTGCCTGTCTGATGGCACACATCATCAGCTCGATGAGAACGCCCTCCTCCTCGTACATCAGACCTGACAACACAGAGGTGCAGAACTGAGTGGGCGACGGTTGAGACAACACAATGCAGGGAGTTAAAATAGGAGCAGAAACAACTATCTGTGATAAAGCAAGATATGTCAATTATTATGCACTGCTGCAGCCAAGATGGAAGAACCTTGTTCCTCACCAGCCTCCTGTAGCAACAACGCCGTCATGGTGTCCCAGTCTCTCAGCACAGATCCTGCCACACCCCACAGACTGTCCACCAAGTACGCCCCATGCTCATGGAACTGTCACAAGAGAGTGAATGAATTCCTAAAATAATAAAGTTCTCTTGGAGCAAAATGAATGAGAAATGGCAAATATTTAAGCTGTGAGTCAAACAGTCAGTGTGTCTTCTAATCCCACTGCTGGTGAAGGATATTATAAGAGAAGAAAAGAAGATTATATATATGTACATCTTTATGATGTTGTTAAAATATTTCTCAGCAGAGACCTGATGGAATAGAGAGGACACACTACCTCACTCTGGATGTAGAAGGAGATGAGGATTTGAAAGAAGGCTGCATTTTCACTTTTATCATTTTCCTGGTCACTGACAATCACACTTTTCAGCCTGACATATGAAAGATAAATAAATACATTTCACATTACATCACCAATGATAAAGAAATGGCATTGAACAGGTGCTCACTGATTGAAGTCAGATGTCTCAGTTGTTTGGCAAAATGCTCCGTTATAGGGTAAAGTATATATATATGATTTACACTGCTGGTTTAAAGTGAAAACAAATTATTTAAGTTGTATGGAGGTATTTTTGTGTATTTTTGTTGCAATCATATACAACTGTTTTAAGAGCATATTTCTTGAACTGCAATCAAAAATCAAGTTTGTAAGAAAAAACGTATGATCATTTTGCTTGTAAATCAGTCCTCTTTGCTTGCAAGTTAAAAACTTTTGCTTACAGATCAGTCCTCTTTGCTTGCGAGTTAAAAACTTTTGCTTGCAAGTTCAACTGCACTTAATGGGCAGGGCCTACGCTGATGGATGAGAGAAGAGTTTCTATTGGTGGGTTTGATGTGGCTTCATACATACAGAGCAGACTACACCCACAATTCCCTCTCCCCCACTGGAAACGCTTGACAGTCGGCATTACTGCTACACCCTGGGACTGTTACACCGTCAAATAGTTCTGCCCTGGCTAAACAAAAGCAATCTGCGTGCACCAGTTTAAATAAAACATTCTTGCTATTATTAGGCACACGGACCGTGTACTTCTGATACCGTGTATTATTCTATGCGATTTGGCTGTTTGTTGTAGATGGGATAACCACAGTATTTTGACGGTAAATAGCTCTTTTCTAAAAGTTTACTAACTACTAAAATCCCACATCCTGTGTTAAATACAATGTATCTTAACTATATTTACAATGAAGCTTGATTCTGCACTCTGCACTTAGCCTGTATGTGAATGTTTACCGTTGCTATGGCAACAAGTGACAGCTGACATTAGCGTTAGTTAGCTTGGCTCAATCGTCCGACGAACAATAACCTATAAAATTCTAATTCAACATATTTAAACAAAATCAACAACAGCTACCACCAGTTACAGTCCTTACAACCTTAGCTAATGTGTTGTCACGGGTCAGAGTGTCAAAATTAAAGTAATAATAGCGTAAATCCCTGAGGAACTACGCTAGCATTAGTGACGGTTGCATCCACTCGTATGCAGTTACCTTACGTTACAGTTCAAACAATATTACGAAGCACAATACAAACTATATAAACAAGTTATCTATTAAGGGTACACTACTAATAAAATCTGAAGGTGCTTAGGTGACATTTACCTACCTGAAAGAATAAATGAAAACAAACTGTGGTTTTGCTGGTCTTCAGTAGCTTTACTCTAGGTGTATCTGCCAACTGAAGAACCAACCGTTTATATACCCAGATTTGCTCTCGTGCCTTTACTCAAATCAGTTCAGCTTTAAATTGAATGGGGGGTATCTGTATGGTATCTGTAGATACAAAATCGATATATGCATACAATAATGTCACAATTGAGTGGGCATCGCCACCTACTCCTTGGACATGTGTATTCCATCACTTGGTAGCGGATTTTGCGGTTTTGTGTGGATATCATTTTTTTTTTTAATCACACCACTCGTGTAGACGAATTTTTTTTTGGAAACTGGAGGCCGAAAAACTTCAGTTTCAGAATTGATTTTCGCCACAGCTCCCCCTTGAACTGCAGAACTCCCATGTTGCTTTGCAAGCGTACTAGGCTGATGAGTAGAATTTAACAAACAGGCTAAATGAAATGATGTTGCACACTCTTGTACAGTAGGTGGCGGTATGCACCTTTGAATTGTTTGCAATCCACCAACCGAGAGAAGAAGAAAAAAAAAATGCTTTGCAAGCTGTCATTCCAATTGAGACTGGCCAATAGAGACATGTCTTACAGCTTTCAGTTTAGGCCCCACCCACCAGGTTCAACTTTTTACTCGCAAAGCTTTTTGACTTGCAAACAAAAAAAAATGACTCGCAAACAAAACTTTTGGATTTGCAAACAAAACTTTTGGATTTGCATTTATTAAACAATCATTTTTCTACTTACTGATTGCAATATTGATACTTTTGCTCTCAAATCTTGTTTTTGATTGCAAAACCTACTCTGTTTGATTGAATAATAAAGAAACAAATGTGGCTCCATAAAGCTGTAGTGTGAATTCAGTTTACGAGACTTTCATGTTTTTGGAATGTCTTTGATGAAGAAATCAATCAATCAAGCAGAAACCGAAACATATTTGTCGGATACAGAAAGAAATCAAGAACCAGGCAGATCTGCACACTGTATTAAAATCTCCCAGTAGTTTTAATAAAAGTTTAGCTCTGTTTCCTCTCTCAAGTTCACAACTACAGCTTTTTTTGCGTTAAATTTCCCAAGACATTTGCTGTGGTGACATCACTGCTGCTTTTAAGACATTACTCGCAGCAGAAAACTGCTCACTCCACCAGTTTACCGAATTCACCATGTATGTAGCAGTGCGTCTGGTGTAGGTGCACCTGGCCTCTAAAGAGAATGTGAAATGCCAGGAATTTTAGACCATGCGCTATAGATCTTGTAAATAAGGCCCTCAGTCTGACAGTGAGTGGAAATAAAGGATGAAAATGTACTTGTTATAGAGGAAGACACCAGCTGCAGACGCCAGGCCTCTGTTTGAAGCATAAACCAGGGGATAGATGTGGCCACACTCCTCCTCTCTCAGACCCTCCTCTGTCCTCCTGCATAGATGCACACATAAAACCAGCTACACGTTAAAGGCCCGAACATACTCGGGCGTACTATAAGCGGAACGGACTCCGCGAGGAATGTCCGCATTCATTCGGGCTTCCATAGTCGAGCGCACTTCCGCATTGTAGTTTCCTGTAAAAATGTCCGTGAAAAATCCCTGCGATGTGAAAAATACATGCCGAGCAGTCACTGCTGCGCGGAGCGGAGTCCACGCGGTTGTAAAATCTGAGCTTTGCGTGCACAGGCCTTGCAGACGTCCGCACGGACCTCCGCGGAGTCCGTTCCGCGTACATTCCGCCCGAGTATGTTCGGGCCTTAATAGTTAGTTAACACTGAAACCTCAAGATTAAAAAAAAAAACAAAAACTCCTTGTCTTTAAACATTGTGTTTGACATTGACTAAACTCTTCCCACAATTTACATAGTGTAAACATATTTTTCATCAAGTCAAACAGAACTTTAATAACATTAGTTGGATATACTGAATTTCACCACCACACTGTAATCTTTCTTGTTAATTAAACATCTAATTAATCTAATAGTAATTTAAGTCAGTGGTGTGAGTTGCTATGTTCATCAGCATTCATGACAGAAAGTGTTGTCACAGTTATGAGTGACCATTACAATTCTACTGTTGAAAAACTGGACTTGGAGTTATTCATGAGAGCAGACACGCATCACTTCCCTGTCGTCAGAATGACCACACCCCCAAGCACTGTGATAGTGCCAGTCCCAAATTAACACCATGCCTAAAAGCTGCTGCATTGTATGTTGTGCATTAAACAAAAAAACAAACAAAAAGCTGTTTATATTTTTCTTTACTTCCCCAAAAATTGTAGGACAATAAAAGATAAACTGTGGGAACCGGTCAGTCAATGCACGTACTTCACTTGCTGGTTAGTTAATGTTGTTATAGTCAACTGTCATAATGTTAAAAATCAAAGTAGTAAATGCTGAGCATATTAATGTTAGCAATGTAATAAATTTACAGTAACATCAAACCGGACTACCAACACAGCAAAATAGAGCATCTTATCAACAGAAAAAACAACAGTTACCATACATCACCCAATGATTCAAAAAGATAAGAGGTGTTTGTCAGGATATGACACCCCAGGCCACTGGGTGGAGTTGTTATTCCACTTCGATGGAGGCAGATTAAAGGGACCCACTTCTTTATTTTTTCTATATAAAGATGCAAATTGTGGATCAGCAAAAAACATAATTGTTTGCCTGACTGCCCATAGGATTTAGGCTCCTGATGGCTAAAAATAAAAAGGTACAGTATTCTTATTTTAGGGCCGTACCCAACTAAGAATTTTGTCTGTTGAATCAGATTGCGCCAGTTAGTACAGATATTTGACAATTCCTTTTTGTCCATATACAGTTTTAAAGTTAAAACAGACTTCAAGTAATATAGTAAACAAGTCAACGACGCTAACAACGAATTGGAAATATGCACAGTGTTCAACATAACATTTTTTCCCCACTGGCCCCCCGGGCCAGTAGTTCAGAGTTTTACTGGCCCCTTGTATATTCTTACTGGCCCAAGTAAAAAAGAGAGAGAGAGAAAAAAAAAATGTCTGTAAAACTTCATTTCATTTAACTCCATTATACCTCATCGTAGTGTGTGATGGTATATACAGCAGTCCTCGCAGAAGCTGATGTATGATGTCACAGCCTCTGTGTACTCATCCACTTCTTAGATGACCTCACAACAGGTTTACAGAGCTTTAACTTCTGCCTGTATGAGGCAATCAGGTGGACGGTGTTGTGGTCAGAGTGGCCCAGTGCAGCGCGGGGGACGGCGTGATAGGCGTTGTTAACAGTTGTGTAACAGTGATCCAGGATATTCTTCTCTCTAGTCTGGTCGGACATTTTATAAACTGTTTGTATCTGGGGAGTTCATGGGTGAGGTTACCTTTGTTAAAGTCGCCAAGGACAATAACTAAGTAGTCTGCTCCACACACAGTAGCCTATCTGGTCGGCGAGCATGCGCTGTAGCCTACCTCCTGCACGTTGGCCTGCGGTGGGATGTAAACACCGACCAGAATGAATGAAGCAAACTCACAGGGGAGTAAAAAGGTTTGCAGTTGATGAAAAAAGATTCCAGATCAGGAGAACAGTGCTGCTGGTCACTGTCACGTCATTACACCAGCCACTGTTAGTGTAAAAACAGATACCTCCACCTTTAGTCTTGCCGGAGAGTTCCATGTTACGATCTAAAGAGTTGGAAGCCTGCCAGCAGCAGCGCAGAGTCCGGTATCGATCCACACAGCCACGTCTCCGTGAAGCACAAAACTGCAGATGTAGAAAAGTATTCGTTTTTCACCATCAGTAGCTGAAGTTCATCCAGTTTACTGGCAAGCGAACGCACGTTGGAGAGAAATATACCTGCATGGCAGCGGTGTGCGGTGGCCGCGTTGGCAGAGAGACGCACAAGTGCACCGGCACGTTTCCCCCTCCTCCGGTGTTTCACTGCATGAGCAAAGGTAAGGGCACCTTTGGCCAAAAAGCCCAATAAATCCACTGAAGGCTCGAGAAAAGTGGGATAAAAATCCGCTGGAGTTGTTCCCCTGACAAAAAAGGCCTTACAGTGTCACTGGCCTGAGCGGGCCTGTGACCTGTCAGTCAAATTGCCCGACATACTTTTTGATTGGCCCCAGGCCATTGGGCCATGGGTTATGCCGAACCCTGATATGCAACAACAAACAAAAAAAACAAACAAAACAGAGACTGTGTGAATTAAGAATCTGGGAGCCGTAAGTTCACTACTTCCAAGCAAAAGAGAGAGACACAATAGGAACGCTCACTCTGGAGCAAAATCTGGGGACCAAAACATCCCCGGGGGTACACTGCACAGAACACTAACTAGCCAAAAAAATACCTGACAGGTCTGGTGATTGGAATCTCTGACTTTCAAGGGGCAGCTCTATCTTATTGTATGCTATCAAATTGGCAAAGACCTTGGAATTTGAATTTAGTGCCAGTCAAATTAGAGATACTGCTTTCACCTACTAAGGGATGTGGAAATGATGCAAGGGTAGAGTACCTGGCTGTGCTGCTCTCATCTATTTGAGCACAACCAGGATATATTTGCAGTATTTGGTTCTTTGTACCTCAAATTTCAGGTGATTTTGGTCACATTTGGTTTGGCTGAGTGTGAATCACTTTTTTAGTCCCTCATTCACCTGCATTCACAGACTAAAGACCAACTGAGTAAAATAATTGGAAAGCATTATCTGATGCTGCAAACCGCAGCTCAATAGAACTTTTCTGTAAATAAATCTCTCAACTATCTGTGCAAAAACAGAAGAAAAAACAACTGAAATTGTTAAAGTGTATAAAACGTACCAAATTTAGTAGGCTTTGATCTACTGAAATTAAATTCCTGTACTGTGTGTTGCGGATAGGGAGACAGAAACCCCAACTCACTGTTGGATCAGCAGCAACAGATTGACCACTTCCACTGCCACCTCTGGGTCTTTGTCCAGCACCATGCTGAGCATCCTTTCCTAAAACACACACACACACACATTAAAATATGCATTGGCACGCGCACACACACAGATAAATGAACAATCATGCCAGCAGACAAAAAGGCATAAAACAAGACGCACAGATATGCATAAATGTATCCACAGACACACATGCACGCACAGACCCACTGATTAGGCACTAAGCCATGGCATGAAAACCATTTATCTGCAGCAGCACATGTGGCTTAGGAGGATTTTTATGTGTTTGAGAAGAGCTTATTAACCATCAGTAATTGGCAGCAATTAACGCACCCAGACACACGCCCAGACAAAGGATGAGACCATCACAACAAACAGGAATGGTGGAAAAAAAAACCTATAAAGGCTAGAAATGGGAGGAGGCACAAAACACTGGGAAGAGAGACACAGACAGGCAACAAAATAGAAACAACACAATAAGCTGGAACAATAGATTAAAAAGAGATGCTGGGCGGGCAGACAGACAGACAGACAGACAGACAGGAGGGAGAAAAGAGGTTTTAAATGAGGTGTGAGTCCAATCCAGAGGGATGCCTCACTTTAAATCTGCTGGTGAAAAGCTCCAGGCGGCCAATGAATTCTTTCTCCTGATACAGACCCTGCAGGGCACGCACACACTGAAGACGCACTGGACTTTGCTGAAGGAAAGAAGAAGACAGTACAGTAACACACACTCTATAACTTTCATACACACTGCTGCACAAGTCTGTTTGTAGTGGACATTTCTCTTTGTGTGAGCAAGTGCATGTGATCCTTCTTGTGTCTGAGTGAAGATGTGCTACAGTAGCATCTGGTGTGAGAGGCTGTCAAAGACTATGAAGCATAAATGAGAAACAAAAAGCTGCTTAATTTGGAAACCTCAATTCCCTTTACGCAGCAGTCCTTCTCACTGCTGTCTCCACTGTTGGCCTGCGGAGGGCTGCAGACAGACAGCTGCCACCGCTGTGACACATGGTGCTGCCAGCGGTGAAAAGAACCGCAAAATAAAGGATCATAAACTTTACTCTGTTATGTCTACTGTCTAGTCCTGTGTATATGAGTTCACCTTGTCATGCAGGGTCCACCCCAGGTATTTAAGACATCCATCATTCAGGAAGTCTTCAGGGTCTGCTTTCAGCCATTTGCCCAACTCCTCAATGCACGCCGCCCGGATCTCAGGCAGCTGGTCCCGATAACGGTGCACAAACACACCACGGAACGTGGCATTCATCATGGAGGACACTTCCTCCCTGTTCTCCTGCAGCTACAACACATACATACATAATAATATTAAGAAACATTTATATAGCACCTTTCCTAACATAAAACGCAGCTCAAAGTGCTTAACTAGACAACAAATCAATAACAGAGACACAAGGACTGAAAACAAACAAAGAGATTTAAAAAAAAAAGAAAGAAAAAAGGATGGTACCAGCAATAAAACAAGTTCTTGAATTTCCCCCCTGGGGGATCAATAAAGTATATCTTATCTTAAGTTGATAATGGTATAAACAAGATATACAGTACAGGCCAAAAGTTTGGACACACCTTCTCATTCAATGCGTTTTCTGTATTTTCATGACTATTTACATTGTAGATTCTCACTGAAGGCATCAAAACTATGAATGAACACATGTGGAGTTATGTACTTAACAAAAAAAGGTGAAATAACTGAAAACATGTTTTATATTCTAGTTTCTTCAAAATAGCCACCCTTTGCTCTGATTACTGCTTTGCACACTCTTGGCATTCTCTCCATGAGCTTCAAGAGGTAGTCACCTGAAATGGTTTTCCAACAGTCTTGAAGGAGTTCCCAGAGGTGTTTAGCGCTTGTTGGCCCCTTTGCCTTCACTCTGCGGTCCAGCTCACCCCAAACCATCTGGATTGGGTTCAGGTCCGGTGACTGTGGAGGCCAGGTCATCTGCCGCAGCACTCCATCACTCTCCTTCTTGGTCAAATAGCCCTTACACAGCCTGGAGGTGTGTTTGGGGTCATTGTCCTGTTGAAAAATAAATGATCGTCCAACTAAACACAAACCGGATGGGATGGCATGTCGCTGCAGGATGCTGTGGTAGCCATGCTGGTTCAGTGTGCCTTCAATTTTGAATAAATCCCCAACAGTGTCACCAGCAAAACACCCCCACACCATCACACCTCCTCCTCCATGCTTCACAGTGGGAACCAGGCATGTGGAATCCATCCGTTCACCTTTTCTGCGTCTCACAAAGACACGGTGGTTGGAACCAAAGATCTCAAATTTGGACTCATCAGACCAAAGCACAGATTTCCACTGGTCTAATGTCCATTCCTTGTGTTTCTTGGCCCAAACAAATCTCTTCTGCCTGTTGCCTCTCCTTAGCAGTGGTTTCCTAGCAGCTATTTGACCATGAAGGCCTGATTCGCGCAGTCTCCTCTTAACAGTTGTTCTAGAGATGGGTCTGCTGCTAGAACTCTGTGTGGCATTCATCTGGTCTCTGATCTGAGCTGCTGTTAACTTGGGATTTCTGAGGCTGGTGACTCGGATGAACTTATCCTGGGTCGGTCCTCATGTGTGCCAGTTTCGTTGTAGCGCTTGATGGTTTTTGCGACTCCACTTGGGGACACATTTAAAGTTTTTGCAATTTTCCGGACTGACTGACCTTCATTTCTTAAAGTAATGATGGCCACTCGTTTTTCTTTAGTTAGCTGATTGGTTCTTGCCATAATATGAATTTTAACAGTTGTCCAATAGGGCTGTCGGCTGTGTATTAACCTGACTTCTGCACAACACAACTGATGGTCCCAACCCCATTGATAAAGCAAGAAATTCCACTAATTAACCCTGATAAGGCACACCTGTGAAGTGGAAACCATTTCAGGTGACTACCTCTTGAAGCTCATGGAGAGAATGCCAAGAGTGTGCAAAGCAGTAATCAGAGCAAAGGGTGGCTATTTTGAAGAAACTAGAATATAAAACATGTTTTCAGTTATTTCACCTTTTTTTGTTAAGTACATAACTCCACATGTGTTCATTCATAGTTTTGATGCCTTCAGTGAGAATCTACAATGTAAATAGTCATGAAAATAAAGAAAACGCATTGAATGAGAAGGTGTGTCCAAACTTTTGGCCTGTACTGTACAAAACATAAAGGTAAGTGTGAGACAGAAATATCAAATAGTAACAATGATGTTAGAAACAAGATTATAATATATTCTGAGGTGTTTCTTAAAACCATCAATTAAAGCTGTCTTATTAATGATGGGAGTTTGTTCCAAACCTTTGGTGCAGAACAACAGAAAGCTGCTTCACCATCTTTTTTGTAATTCATTTTTGATACATAAAGCAAGCCAGCTAAAAACCCAGGGGAGCGGTTTCAAGTATGTTATGAAGGTGGTAAACATTTTAGGGCCTTAAAAACAAGTAAAAGAATTTTAAAATCAATCCTTAGCATTACAGGTAGCCACTGTAATGAGGCTAGTACTGGTGTAATAGGTTTTTAGGATTTTTGTTAAAATTCTTGCTGCTGCATTTTGAGCAAGTTGCAGCCAGTCAATAGTTTATTTAGGTCAGAGTGCATTACAGTCATCTAGATGAGGAAATACAGAGGCATGGGTCAGCTTTTTAGCATCTTCCAAAGTGAGGCAGGGTCTAACTCCTGCAATATTTCTTAAATGATGAAAAGCAATCTTAGAAAAGTTGTTGATATGTAATTTAAAATGTAGCTCATAGTCAAAACTAGAACCCAGTCTGTACTTCAGGCTTACTCTGTAGAGTCAGATTTCAAAGTTGCTTTAGGGGCCGTACACATGCCGCGTCTTTAACTACCTTGAAAATGTGAGGTCAGGCGTTAGTAGGCGCCACTTTTGTGCCTTTTTTCAGGCTAGCTTTCAAGAGCGCAGCGGCAGGTTGCATCTGAGGTTGCTAAGCAACCTTGACAAGCACTGTATCATAGCCTATTTACCTGCAATCCTGAGTGCAGAGCTGATCTTCTTTCAGGAGCTGTTTCTAAGTGTGTAGGCCTATCGTCTGTGGGAGAGATGAAAAGCTTGGCAGCCCTGCACTAACGTGATCAACTTTTTCGTGTTTATCACAGACTGATATTTTTGGAAGATGGAAAGGATATCAGTCAGCTGTGACTGGTTGTTTGTCATGACATGTGGTGCGCGCTGCTGTGTTCCAAAAGTTGAAGATTGCGTGCCGCAACAGCTTTTCTCTGGTGTTTGGGCGCACCTGCCACACGTCTTAATTGAAAACAATGTATTTGAGGGCGCAATAAACGCGGCATGTGTACGACCCCTAACATGACTTCTCTGTACAGTTGTTTCAATTATAAGAATCTCTGTTTTATCTTTATTTATTTTGAGGAGATGATTACTCATCCAATATATGAAACAGGAAATGCAATTTATCAAGGGATTGAGAGCATCAGTATAATCTACAAATAAATATAACTGAGTGCCATCTGCATAACAATGAAAATGTACTCTATGTTCCAAATAATTTTTCCAGGTGGAAGCATATACAGACAAACAGCAGGCAGAGGACCAAGAACGGAACCCTGTGGAATACCAAGAGAAAGTAATAATATGAATCACCTGCATATAATAATGTACAACCAAGACTGTGAACAAATTCACTGGCACAGTCTCCTCTTTATATACAGTCTGTGGTTCAGCTGGAGCATTCATCTTTTATTGCTTTAAGGACCAGCAGGCAACCAATCCTTAAATTTAGAAATGTTCCTCATATCCAACAAAGGATTAAATTACACAATTTTTTCGTTGGTCTACATCATTCTAATGATCCAAAGTCTAGAAGTAAGGGTATGAGACATAACATCATCATCGACACAAAACATCATACAAAAGTATCCTTTGTTTCACTCCAAACGTTTGCCCATCATAATTACATTACTTGGAGTGCACTTGTCTGTTGTCCTTGATATAAGGTACCTGTATTTATATCTCAGAGTTTTTGTATTGTATAATGCTACAAACAAGGTGTGAAATGATGGCAAGCACATTATGTATCCTGGCTGCACTCTCTCTTCTCTATCACCCAGGCTCTGACAAGTGAAACATCATTTTGACTTATTTTAGGAGGAAAATGTATTCGGACAGTATCAAAAAATGACAATTTCAAACCCAACAGCCAAAAAACAACCTGTGTCTAAAAAGCAAGAAAAAATGTATGTGTATTGTTGACAAGGACCTGCAGTACTTACATGCAAAAAAGATCTTAAATATGTATATTTCAGTTTGATTACTCTGAGCACTTTGAGGACACTGGCCCTCTCCATTTTCTATTCTCTCTCTTCCAATGAAAAAAAAAAAGATGGCTCTTTTGCAACCAATGTGGATGGACTGTTGAGATGCCCTGACCTGGATGTTTAGTCTGTGAAAATGACTGCGTGTCTGCACTCCTGCCAGTGTTTGTATGCGTCACCTCACTGATGGTGGCCTGCAGCTCCTCCAGTCTGTCAGAGGCTCTGTCATGCGCCCTCTTGCCTTTCTCCATGTCATATTGCCGCTGGGTGGTCTGCAGCTGAACAGACACGATCACAGCGACTTCCACCAGCTCAGTCATCAACTTCATGGCTAACGGAGAGAAATGTGCAGGTTGACAAGGCTCAAAAATAATGACAGACTCACATATAACTTGAGGTCTAACTGAGGGAATAAAGACAGTTGATGTTCCCCTCTTTGCTGGAACAAAGAATACTACATTATTCCTTCCACAAGACAAACCAGCATCTTGCAGCCTTTGGATAAAGCCAACCCAAGTCTGCCTGTTTTGCCACTTTTCACTAAACATGTTCTTCATTTTTTAACCTGATTTTACAATTTTAATGAAGACTGTTGCAGACAAGTCCACTCTTACACAAAAGCATGTGCCAAATTATGACATTAACTTCATCTTCTTGACTGAAGACATGTATTCCTTTTAATTACTTACAGTATAAAAAGTAAATTTAGTAAATTCTTGTACATTGCCAAGAATTTACTATTTTTACTTACAGTATAAATAGTTAATTCTTGGCAATGTATAGCGCTTACCAGCCTAATCACATTGTGAATAAGCTGCTGATTTATTTATTTATTTTTATTACAGTTTTGCTTATTAAAATTTCCAGGGCATGTAAAGTAGAGAAATAGTGACAGCAATAATTAAAATTAAGATTAAAAAAATCATGACTATAAAATAATAATTACAAATATTATATTAAAATTTAAAAAATACATACAACAATAAATGAATAAGAATGAAAATATATAGATTACGACGGCAAGCTGCCGAATTTTATTTTGTAGTTTGGTTGAATGGGGGAAAAAAATCACATGGATGAGCTTTCAGCAGCTGAGGTTTCAAAAGAAGACAATGAAAAACAATAAAAGCCAGCCATACAGGAGGAGTTCATTCTGAAAAACAAAAGAACTTCTCCAGCAACTAAAACAGATGTCAGCTGAATGGAGCAATTTGTTCTGCCTCCCGGAAAAGAAAGAAGAAAAACCTTTGGTATCATCACAAATGCCGGCTTTCACTGCTATCAAAAACTAAAGCAAGTGACTTCAATGATGAGCACACAAAGGGGATTACCACCAGTCAGAGAGTGTAGCCCATAGAAATGTAATGAAAATGTCACTGTGTTTCTATGCTGTAGCCTCACTACTACAATCAAAGCTCCCTTGTGTATAATTTTCTATTTTATGCACCTGTATTGTGCCGCTGTGCTTACCGAACAGGGTGCTGGTGTGTCTGAAGGCTCTGACCTGGGAGTCAGACAGGCCGGTGAGCAGAGCCAGTAGGGAGGGGAAGAGGTACTCGTCATAAATGAGGCTATTCCGACAGGAGCTCACCAGAACCCGAGCAAACTCAAACAGGCCGGCTTTGAAACGCCTCAGCTGGGGGCCTGGACTGCACAGAGGGTAGTTCACTGAATCCTGGAGGACGACAGGAAACAAAGGACATTGAGGAAACATCATACACTGTTCTTAGCGCGGTTATTTGAAGCAGACGTGGTTGCTGAGCTAATGACAATTACATCAGGGGTGAACCAACATGATTAACTCATTAATGTGTCCATTTATCAGCATTAGGTTTTAATTAGCCTGTTCCATTACGCTGTACTCCATCCCTCAGATCATTATCTCCTGGGATATGGAGGCTGTCTGATCTTCTCGGAAAATTCCATCAGGATTATTAGAAGGGAGAACGATGACAAAGACTCTGTTAGATTCAAACATGCAGATCTGTGAGAATAATCTTTATTTTTAGGATTCATTCAGACAAATCTAAATTACGTCTCACCTCATTGAACTCTTTTGTTAGTGTACTGATGATCTCGGCATTCTGCATGCTGTTGAACATCTCTCTGCTGACCACACCTGGACAAAAGAATTAAACAGAATGTCCTAAATTAGGAACCAAAGCACCTGCACATAGATAAATGTGATAATACAATAACTCTGGCTCTTCTATCTGACCTTAAAATTGAATGACATGGTATGATTTCTCTATGATTTTCATTCCACTCTGACAAAAACATTGATATACTGTGTTGTCAATAGTCAGAGGATTAACATGGCACCTTGATGTTGCATCGTTACCACACAGGGAGATCAATATTTGACTGCTGATCATTGCCTGAGCAGAAATTGGATAGATAATCTCTTGAGCTCTGACTACCACCCCCCCATCTCAGGGGCTTCCCCTTCACCTCTGACCTTTGCATCCGCAGGACTGAACAATGAAGTTGATGAGCACCAGCAGCCCCGCCTCTTGGCTTCGCTTATAGCTGTCCAGCCACTCGTCCACCACCGTCTTCAGATTGACAAGGAGATAGCAGCCAATGAGAATGCTGGGCTCAGATCAATGGATAGATATTATGACAACGTATAATTGAAATGACATTATGGATTTCAGCTTTTACCTTTCTTTCCACTATTGGCCTTTTATGTTTTTATCAGTAACATGTGTGGGTCTGTATGCCCGTTCTCCCCCACTTACATTTTTAGCTCATTTAAATTCCAGTTTTATTCACCAGCTCCTTTGCATAATCATTTCTGGCAACCATGGCTCCATTACACAAACATGGACACTACTTTAGCACATCTGTTGTGCTAATAATCACAGTGTAACTTATGTAAAGTATAGGGTTGGGCAATGACGGTCTATACCAAGTGACAGTAGCACTGACACTGGCAGGGATTTGGCAATGCTGTTACAATGGGAGCCATCTGGGGCAGGCTTTATAGCAAATTTACAGAACAATCACTGTATTATTATATATCCTCGTACTGTGAAACAAAAATTACATATACTGTGATAAATGATTTTGGCTACATTGCCCACCTTTAAGTGTAATAAACTGCAAATACAGTAAAAGAAGCATGGAGTAAAACTTAGCCTAGAGACCTCTGTAACAGATAAAAAGATTGTGAACTACAGTTTGCCAGATTTGCTGAATTCACTATGAAAGTGGGCCTTCACCCAGAATCACCATCTGCATTGTGCTACTGCTCTACACTGTAGTGACAGACTCTTTTTATTACCACTCACCACACTTTTTTGTCTTTCCATTGTTATGCAGTCCTTCTTTTCTAGTCTTTAACCAGAAGAGACTAGGCATGGCACCACAATGGTTGGGATGGACGCACACTGTCAATCATTGACTACACAAGCTAGTGAAAGCACTTCTTCCTCCTCTTCGCGTATCAAAGCCAATTCTGTAGGGTCAAATCAGTCAGCCACTGACAGCAGATGATAATCTCTCTCATTGTTGCTCTTAGAGCCTTGTTTCTCTTCTCATTACACATGCCTCCTTCAGCACCTCCCTCCCTTCATGTGTTTATCTCTACACCCCCTTCCCCCTTTGCTCCTCAGCTGAGGGTTTGCTCACCACCATGGCACTCTTTCCAGAGCGGATAGCATCATAGATTTCCTCTGCACTGATGCCCTGGTTCCCCTCGTTCACTCCCATCACAGGTCTAGGAGAGACCTGCCTGGATGTCCCCTGGGATTGCTGCTGCTGCTGCTGAGGGGAGGGGTTTGGAGGAGTGGGGATGGGGCTGCTCCCGGGGCTGGACACCCTCAATGCAGCTTTACGCCTGGGTCTCTTGGGTGGCTTGAGATAAAAGAGGGATGGGAGGGCAGCTCAGCAGCGGATTTAAAGTGAATTGATGTTGTGACTGAATTAGTGATAGCTATGGCGAGATCGGGTTTAGGCTAACAGTTACACTTACTATGACGCTGGGTAAACCTTTTTGATCTCTTAAAAGAACGAAGAGATGATCGACAATAATAAAACTTGATCCAATACCATAACAAATTCCAAACTTAAAAAAGATCATAGCCCTGATCTATTCCACTGTGAATAATCTAAAGAAATACTATCTAACCAGTTTGAGAGTGAATAAGATCATTTACCTGTGGTCTAGTCCCTGTCTGTTTTCTCCGCTTCATGGCTTTCATGGAGGGCTCATAGTCACTGCCAAAATCTGAGAAGTCATCCAACTCCTCAAGACTAAAAGACAAGAAAACTAAATCAAGACAAACCTCGGCATCAACAAATAGTGATTACTAAGGATAAAAAGGCTGCAGACCCCAGACGGAGGTCATTATAACATTTTTGATGATTTGAGCACATAATTTACTAATTCATAACCCTCATGTTATTGTAACATTTTGTTGTTGTGGCCAACACTCAGGTCAGTTAGAGAGAATAACTTGTCTGTCAAATTATTTTTCATTATTGTACTTATTTTATTTGTCTGTGTCCCTTCAGCCCTGTCTTTAATACAGCTTTGGCTGTAAACTGGATGTTGTTTCAGAACTCTTTCTTTGCCAGCTAGTTTTAGCTGCTACCGATGCACATATGCTGCTAATGCAGAGCAAATAAAAAACAGCAAAATGTGAGGTCACTATGGCCAATCTCTAAAAGCCATTTGAATCTGGACTGAGATATGTGGATATGTACTTTGAGTGTCCGTTGTTAAACAGAATACTGTGTTATCTTCGACACCTCTTTATCAGGTTTAGCTTTGAAGGACAACACATTGTTTCTGTTAATTAGGGTGCCTTTTAAATTAGCAGAATATGTAGGATTATGTCTGATAAATGCTCCATGGCCAAATATGTTTGACAACTCTCCTAATTTTCCTTTAACTATGTAACAAAAAAATAATTAAATAATAAAAATCAGTGTAACTTAAGGGACTTCAGTGGCTCCGTACAAGTCTGTTAGAATGCGTTCAGATGACCAACTAAATATGAACTAACATTAGGCTTGCATAACTTTACCTGTCCATAAGAGAGTCTCCACTTGTCATTTTCCGTCACAGAGGCACCACAGTCCGTAAACTGGTTTTGTAAACAGGTAAGCTAGTCTCTGTAACACTTTTGCAGCCGTATCACCCAAAGTGACTGTGTGGAGAGGAGACAAAGTTAGCTAGCCCCTTAGAGAAACTAGCATTTGCTAGCTAGCTACTGGCATATCCTCATTTACCGTCATTTATGGTAATGTTCAATCTGACATAAATTATCTAACTTGCACCATGATTCTAAACATGTTTTTTAAACTTTGTCAACCAACTGACAAATTTAAAATACATATCACAAAACAACTGGGACGATTTTTCCTAAATACATCTGATTAATGTTAACTTATAGATCTCATGGGATGCTAAGGTAAAGTTACAAGACACATTAACAGAACACGTTAGCTTTTAAGGGAGTAGCTAGCAAACTACTACGGTGAAAATAAATCAGAGATCATCATTTGGAAATTAGTTGCATCATCTTACCACCTGATAATATATTAAACCGATGAGTATGTTCCTTTCTTCTGAGACTTATCGCAGTTTCTTTCGGTTTTCTCCGTCTTCATTACCCCAAGAGCCTCAAGGGCGCGTAAAGGTACGCAAATAGATACTAGATGCCGATTGGCCAGCGCTTCCACAGCTCAGAAGATGATTGGTTCGTGCAGAAGGTCACTCGATGATCATTGGTCATCCACAACAAGCAGTTCTGCTTTGCCCAGAGCCGTTAATGGCTCTGGCTTTGCCCAAGGGAAATGTAGTACATTAAACAGACGATAAAACCACAGTAAAATTTAATATTTGGTTCAAATTATGAATTTAACTTTCGCTAAATATATAGATAGAGTTTCCCAGGAATTACTACTGAAACCCGGAAATGAGTTAGCATTTTTGCGCGCCTGGTTTCCTCTTCTCAAAGTCAGTGGGTTTTTGAAATGGAGTTTTGGTTAGATGTCTAAAATAAGGTCTGTGGTTAACACACGCTTAAGAGACTTACTCATTTTGTTCTACGACATAAAATACCTCAGTAAATACCCTATTCGTGAACTTAAATGCTTCTATGCGTCTTCAAAAAGGTGGTTGCTAACAAGTGGCTAAATGAGACTACAGAACGTCATCACGCCGAACCGCGACGAACAGGAAGACGTTGTGTCAGGCGACCGTAGTGTAGTTCGTTTATAAACTAGCGTTCGCTTTTTTACTTCTGGCAATTGCATTTATTTATTAGGCTTCAGTAACCATGGAAGAGGTGCTCATTTGTGAAGATTATGTTGCTTAACAAAACGTGTAAGTATCATAAATGTTTGTTTGCCACTGAGCTTATTTTTGCAATAACTTGCTACAGAAAAAAACGTCATCCCTGGGGCGCTTATCACTTTAAGACTGTACCTGTAAAGAACAAAAATAAATAGCCTAGGTAAGTAAATAAATAAATAAATAAGAATACACCCGTAAAATACTTGGATCCTTGCAGTTAATTAGCTTTACCCTCTTTATTGATATTTCTTTTGTAAGTTTCTATATTTACTGTCAAATATTGTGTCTGTGTATATCTTTCTGTCTGCTCTGTCTGTCTGTCCAGATTTTAGGACCCTGAGGTGGATGTCTCAGCTGCTCCCCGCCCCGCCACCGCAGGCTCCTCACCCCTCTCTCCCCTGTTGGTCCTCCTCTGCACGGTCCATTGTTCTGTATTTGATGGGCCATGACCGCAGTCAAACCTGCCGGGGTGAAACACACAGCTTCTGGTCCGAACCTTTAAAATAAAATACCCATCGCCCTTTCTTCACGATATTATTTTTAAATGGTAGAGGCATAACACATTTACAAAGGGACTGAAGTCCTTAATATAATAAATATCTGTTATTTTTTTCCATTTTTTCCCTGTGTATAATAATGATGCAAAGAGAGAGACAAATTTGGGCTGGAAAAAAAGTGCTTTGTTACATAGGATATTGTCGGTAAGTAGTGTCTAACTGCACTGACAGTAGCAGACATTATTTATTGCAGCCCATACTGTAGCCTACTTGTCTGAATTACTTATTATGAAAACAACCATTTGATATAACCTAGCTCAAATTTAAAAGACACAAAATGAAATGGATAATAAAAACAAATTTAAACGGACTAAAACTGAATAAACAAGCTAATAAAAATCACAGTGCTTTAAGTTATGAATGAACAGTCCGAAATTTAATCCTGTAAATGACAGTGGCAGTCTGGTGCAGCACATTTAAATGGTTATAAATCTTCTGAAACTCTAATGGATACTAAATATGAGTGCCAAGACTTACAAACCTTTTACACCAAGGCAATTATCCAGGAAAAATGTTTGCAATTGTTGTCAATAGGTCAACATAGGTGATCCAGAATTGCTCCATGACCCTGTTCACAACCACTCCAATAACAGCCTCTCCTTCAGACTCTAGCTGTCCATCTCCCTGTGCCACATCTACTCTGAATCCCAGTTTGATGGAGGTCTGATTGAACAGTGCTCACCTTGGGTAGAAAAACATGAACACAGGCTGAGCACTAGGACTGGGTGCCTTAATTTACTACAACTGTGTCACTATTTATCCCTATACCCATAAATTCTGTTCTGATAAATATGTAAAACTATCTGAACCTGATTTTGGAACATATATTGTTGAATTATCCTCTGTCATGGTTGATCCTCCAATATAAAAATAAACTAATGAAATCAACTATGCACAATTTTTAAGAGGCTTAAAAGCTGCTGTCTGCCACTGCCTTTCATTGTAATAAATTTGGGATTTAGTATCCTGCCATATCCTACAGTACTGAAATGGTATTATTAAATCAGTTTTTATACAGTAGTAAAAGCAAATTTTTATTTGCCATTTAATTTTACTCTTTTAAAAACATGTTTGTGAGTCTTGTGTTTCTTTTACATTTCGTATAGTGCTTTGTTGAAAAACCTCAGACTTGCTTTTGCTTTTATTTTGAAATCAGTCCCATTTCCGGTGTCCTCCTGCTCACCCCTGCACACTTGCCTCAGTTGGGGTTGTTAGATGAGGCTGAGGGACGGGAGTGCCCCATTCACACTCCCTTTACATTTACGCACAACAGCGGATCTCCCAGGAAGGACAAATGAACAGGACACGGTGGATGGAGACATATGTGTGATATAAAAACCAGCCCGGATGCGTCTGCTCGCTGCACTTATCGGGGAAAACTATGACTCTTTTAAACGACTGACGATTTGGGATACTGTTTTTACTTTTGCGTGCATCTAAACCGGCCGTTCATTCATTCATTCATTTATAAAAAGGTGCTGCACCCGTCTGGTTTCACATAAAACCGTCCTCTCCTCTACTGCCTGCTTTTCCCTGGTGAGGATGAATACCCGGCAATCTTCCTCCAGGTACCCGCTGCTGGTGCTGCTCTGCGCGGTCTGTGCGCTGTCGGGGACCCGGAGCCCCGTGGCTGCTGCGGGGAGGAGCTGCGCCGACACCCGGCAGGTGTACGCGGAGAAGGGGTACAGCACTGGCACCGCTCCGCTGACTCAGATCTCCGGTAAGACTCTGCATCCAGCCTGCGGTGGGGATAAATCACACATGTAAACAGTGATGGGAACTCATGCAGAACAGTCCCATCCTCCTCTGTTAGGAAATATGTGCCTGATTCAAGCTTATAGTACAGTTTAGGACACATGTAGCGGAGGACATAAAGGTGCGTCAGCATGCTCCAGTTACTCCAAACAGGGATAAAACACCATTAAGGTCACTTTAAACTCGCTGCTCACCCCCACAAATTATTTATCATGGCAACATTAATAATGCTATAGCAGAAATATGCCTTTAAATGACAAACATAGTGCAAGCAATGACAGAAAAGTGATATCTAAAAGTACAAGGTGGCACAAAACTCACTAGAGACACAATGCAGGAATATCATGTTGAGTTTTCCTCCAGAGAAACAATACCGGGTGGTTTAAAACAAATTACACCCGCCCCCTCCTCCCCTCTGTGCTGTTTAAATAGGATGATTAAGGGGATGAGCAAATTGCCAACACCGGTGCAACAAAGAACCTCGCCCCTAATTAGTCTTTGCCTACTGGCTCACTGTTAAAACCCTGCATATACCCCCATAGGCTCTGCTCTCTGGTGATAATCTTATCTGCTGAGTGAAAGCACATCACGTGGATTACACAGTTATATTTTGGTGAGAGGTTGGGATGATAGAGGAGAGGAGAGAGATGTGGGACATGGGTGGACATTTGTTTAAATGTGGATGGCTGACAAAGTAAAGGGAGCAAAGCATGGAGCTGTGGAGTGTCCTAAGATGTGGTCTACTTCTCGGAGGTTCAGCTTTGCATTTAAATCAGTGAGACTGTGAGAGTGTGTTGCCTTCACACAGACATGGAGCTAAAAAAAGAAAAAAATTTGTGAGTGAAATGTGTGCTTGTGAAATAGCAGCTCTCTAGAGTGTTAGAGGATTTATTTTGTGGCAATTTAGCTCCATGTGTGTGTGTGAGTCACTGAGACAACTGCAGTATTGATTGATTTGTGTGTGTGTGTGTGTGTGTGTGGGTGTGTGTGTGTGTGTGTGTTGGGGTATCACTGCCTGAGTCTTGGCTCACCGTCCCGTGGGCCAGGGGAGCAGATGGCCGGGAGAGCGAAGGATGAAGAGAGGCAGTTTAGAAATGGAAATAGAGGGATGAGAGAGGGCTAATAGTGAGACACACAGAGAGAACAAAAGAGGCAGAGGGGAACACCGGCGAGGGTGGAGTAGGGAGAGTTTCGACTGTATTAACAGCAGCAATATTCATATTAGACGTAAAATTATAGAAACAAAAGAATTCAGACCTTTTCCTCATTCGCAGTGCTGTGGCTCTTTTTTTCCCCTTTCTCCCCTGGTTGTCGTTTGCATATCATTACCTCTGACATATCAAAGACCCAACCTGAGCTGACAAAGAAAGACAGATTGAAGCTGAATAATTCATGCAGGGAAATTACAATTTTCTATCACACCCTTATCTTTGATAAGATTTCCCCACAGTAACTGAACAGACTGATGAGTGGAGGAATTGAGCTTTAAAAACATCTGCTCTGACCTGATAAAAGACGAGCTGCAGTTATTAAGAATAGGCCTTGGGTTTTTCTTGAGGTATTAATAATAACTTTATTTATAGCACCTTTTTGTGCCCCACTGAAAGCTCATACATGAGGTTAGAATTAAACCACAGTAACCTAATTTCTACATTTTTAAACATGCATCATCAATCCTAACTTTTCCTTTTCTTCTGCCCTGGTTTTGCCTCCGTCCTGCAGGTGAGCACCTGCGGCTCTGTCCTCAGGACTACACCTGCTGCTCCAGTCAGATGGAGGAGACGCTGGCCCTGCAGAGCGAGAGGGACTTCCTCAAAGCTGTCGAAGAGAACAGCCAGTTCCTTCTGACTACTTTTACCCAGAGACACCGCAGGTTTGATGGTGAGAGGCTGACTCAGAGGCTTGTACAGTTATTAAGTGTATTTGATGGGAACATTATCAGGTTTGAAATTGGCTTAAGAAAGCATTCTCCTAGAAGCCACAGTGGGTACATTAGAAGGAAAAAGGGGACACAATCTGAACTCGGCTTCTCCTCGTCTCACCCTCCTTATCTACTGAGTTAGTGGTGATGAGTGACAGCTGATTAAAAAGTTATTCGGGATCTCAGACGACACAGTTCCTCTCAGATGGTCCGATATCTGAGCCACAAAATTGACTCTGGAAGCTAAAAGCACAGCAATGCATGCATATTGCAGAGACCCTCGCTCAGTTCTTATATATGTTTAATCAACACACAAGAACTGCTGATATTAAAGAGGTACTCCAGCACTTTTGGTACAGCAAGGCAAGTATTTTTATATAGCACATTTCAGCAGCAAGGCAATGTAAGTGCTCTATAAAACATCAAAAACATCAAGACAAAATGCAAACAAACACATTAGAAAATGACATTTAAATTCAATTAAATTATTTACCACTTAACAAAATGCCGCCCAACCAGAAAGTCTTCAGCCTTGGTTTAAAAGAGCTGAGTTGAAGCAGTTTTCTGGGAGTTTGTTCCAGATATATGGTGCATAAAAACAAAATGCTGCTTCTCCACATTTAGTTTTGACTCTGGGGGACACAAAGCAGATCCTTTGAGGTCTGAATGGTTCATAATGTTGCACAAGATCAGGAGTCTCATTTATAAAACGGTGCGTAGGATCTATACTGAAAATGTACGTATGAACAAAAGCCAAAAATGGTGTGCGCCAAAAATTGTTGACAGTTTCTACAATCAGGCTTCCACCTCACCATCTGCCTCACCAATTTTCCGTCTCAAAATGTTCGTAAACATGGGTCAAAGTCTTTTTTTTTGCATCACAACATTTGCGTGGGAAGTGGCGTACGCCTTTTTCAGGCCTCACTTTGTGCGTACACAATGTTTATAAATGAGACTCCAGAAATGTATTTTGGCCCTAAAGTATTCATGCTGTGTAAACCAATGGTAGTATTTTGAAATCTGTTCTTGGACAGACAGAGTGTTGCACTTCCATAAAGCTGGGGGACTCACCAGAGACAAATTCTAAAAATAATGGGCACAACTGAAGGAGCAGAGGTCAAGATATCCTGATCCTACATTTCCCATAACGCACCTTGACAGCACAGACACAATTTGCCTGGTAGATGCCCAAATGTTTAAAACTGCACATCTCCAGTCTGTAACGCAGACATTCTGTTATAAATTTGTGTTTGCCAAGCAAAGCTTAGGTAACCCCCTGATGACATCACTATGACATCATCAGGATAAATTTGTCAGAATTTTGAGCTCTCCCTCCAGCGCCACAGAGGACGTTATAAAACAGTCTTCACGGACTAAACGTGGCCGGTAAACTGAGACTCGTGTGTAAAATCAGTGGAATGTCCCTCTGAACAAATGGTCAGTGTGGGGAAACCTACCCAGACAGCATTAGTGACTGTATCTCAGAGAATTCAGCCCACGTTGTCTCAAATCCCTCATATATGGCTGCAGGTTTGTAGCAGCCGCAGCACAGAGCTGAATTTACACTTTCTCCTCCTACCTGCTGTGGACTGCTATCACCTTTTTTTTCCCTCCCTCCTCATCCTTTTATATAATGTACATGATGAATCATTTGAGGATGCTGAAGGAGTGGGAGACTGCATATGAGTCCTAAAGTCCTAAATAGAGTACACGTTGTTACACTCATTTACCAGTGTGCAGGATCTGATGTAACTCTCCCTATGAGCTGTTCGTCTTGGAGCGGTGGGGGTGACTTGAGCGCCTACGTCTGTAAAAACCTGGCCAAGATATTAGAAGAAAAGGAGGTGGGTGACAGATTCATATCTAATCTCTGCTTTTCCTGTCTGTCTGTCTGTCTGCAGAGTTCTTCAGAGAGCTTATAGACTTATCGGAGAAGTCTATGAACCAGATGTTTACCAAGACCTACGGCCGGCTCTTCACGCAGAATTCACACGTCTTTCAGGAGCTGTTTGTGGAGCTGCGCAGATATTATTCTGGTTAGTTTAATCGCTTCATCCACCTCCCCTCACCTTAGTGTATTCAGATGGTCTAATGGTCGTTGCAGAGTGATAGCAGTTGGCTTGAATTTGCCATAGACGATTAAATCAGGGACATCCCAGTGGTTTAGTGGTCTAAGGGTGTTTTCACATATTGTCCTTTTGAAATGAACTGAACTTAGTCCTCTTAAAGTGCACCAAAAAGGGGACCAACAGAAAGAGGACTCAATTCTCTTTCTGGTCAACTTCAGCTCTGATGGGGCCTCAGTCCTATTTCTCTTCACACTATAGCCTATATATAATATATATTGATGTACTTTTGTTTTTACTTTGACGCACTGCGGTTATGACGCTGCTCGCTTTCAGATGAACTTAAAACAACCGAAGATGTTTTTTCTGTGCTGTGGACTGTATCTGTTTGATTTATTCAACATTCCACATCTGAAGACGTGCAGTATCTTCCGTGGACCAAACTATTCCTTATCCTGCATTCTTGCAAGCTTTAAAGGCCGATGTGGTTTCATCTTTTTTCATTAATTTTCCGTAACCGCTTATCCTGATAGGGGTGGTGGGGGGCTGCAGCCTATCCCAGCTGACATTGGGTGAGAGGCGGGGTACACCCTGGACAGGTCACCAGACTATCACAGGGCTGACACATAGAGACAGACAACCATTCACACTCACATTCACACCTACGGGCAATTTAGAGTCACCAATTAACCTGCATGTCTTTAGACTGTGGGAGGAAGCTGGAGTACCTGGAGAAAACCCACGCTGACACAGGGAGAACATGCAAACTCTGCACAGAAGGGCTCACCCACCTGGGGTTCGAACCAGGAACCCTCTTGCTGTGAGGCGACAGCTTCAGAGTGGAAATGTGTAGATTATGCTTTGTGCACTTGGATAGTATATATGTACAATATCTATTAAATCATAACAGTTGCTCCATTTTTAAACATTTTATTTGGCTTCTTGACATGGAAATGAGTTAGTAGAAAACAGCTCCAAATTTTTTCCTTTTTTTTTTGTTGACGCAATGGCATCAAATAAATATTCGATACTGGAAGTTTAGGTGTCGGAATTGGTATCAGGAAGGAACAAATGGTATTGGAACATCTCTACATGAAATAAACACCATTATCTTTTATTGCATTCAGTTAAAATTAAATGCTATGTTTAAAAGTGTGCGTTTAAAAAACTATATTCGGTCGGTCTGGTTAAAGTTGTCAAAGTTGGTAGAGTAGTCTGGTAAAGAGCTGTGATGGTTCCTTGCTGCACTGGTAATTTAGAGTCATTTTACCAGTCCCCATCCCTGTTGTGGTAAATCCACAGCCACTCTGGACAGCAGAAAAGAGGCAGCATTGTCATTTGAGGAGAATCGAAATGCCACGAAGAATTGGAGGAAAAATAGAGGATTGGAATCCCAGGGATGACTGTTTCTATTTCTGTTCCAGATCATTCCATTTTGGCATGACAGCCGCTCGCTGGCGAGTCTGTCTGCAGGCTGTTGCTGCTTAGTCAACCTGTCTTTGTCTGCCAAACAGCATGTATGGCTAATTTGAGGCTGTATTGTAGACTACAGATTGGAGAGTCGCATATTCAGGATCTGTCTGCCAGTTGACTAATGCACAGAGACTGACTAGCACCAAAACACATTTAAAGGAGAAATAAAAGGAGGAATAACAGTGAACACACAATATTTTAGGCAAATATTGTGTTTAAAAGACAAATTTCACATCAAAGCAGCAACACTGTTTTGTATTTGTCTCTTCTTTATGTGGTTGATTTAAAAAAAATGTGCCAATCTGTTTTTACTTGATTTGGTTACAATACTCTGTGGCAGGATAGTGGTTCCACAAGGCACAAGGTACAATTACTTTTTCTTGAAAAATATGAAAATTCACCCATAATTACTGCCCCATTAAGCCAGTTGAAATGTGTAGTAGTGCTAAATGTGGTTAGTCCCCATAGTTGACTACATGAGGTAGCACCTCAGCCCTGTAGTAGAGGTGTAGTGTAAAACTTAGTAAATTTTTCTCAGTGTTATCTGTATGATTTCTGTCTTGACAAACCTTGGAAGTGCATGTGCACCCTACTGCTGTCAGGCAGGAGGTGCTGCATGCCAAAGTAATAAGTGCTAACCGAGTGGCCTATAAAGCCATCGTGGAAGTGGCAAAAACTGCAGTACCATGAATGGCCACATGAGGCTGTCTCCAAGAGCGAGTCAATCTTCCTCGCCCCCATGTTACGACGCCCAACTTTACAGCAGAAATATGTTTACAGCCTGGTACTAAAAAACAGTTTTGGTCACTATAGCTAATTTCAACATTCATGACAACTGCACGGGGGTTAAATTTTATCTAACTCACCCGTTTAAATGTTATTATGGCTTGAAGTTATGCATAATTAAGGGCTAGCTGCTTTGAGTGACAGGTGGGTGCCATCTGTTTACAAGTCGCTACCACGGTGACAACGTTGGTTAGGTATCATGACCATGACGCAGCACAGATTCATAGAGTTTAGCCGTAGCTGTCGCTATATCAGTGTATTTTCAGTTCATGAAAGTTAGCTGTAATGATTTGGTTGCACTGAAATTCTCTCTAAGGAGTCAGAGGTTCAGTTCTTCCAATAAGTACATTTAGTTTAAATGGTTTTGAACCTATTTTCGCAAGTGAAAATTAGCATTGTCACTGTTAACCATAGCTGTACTGTAAATGCACCATGCTAACTTAGCTAGCGGCTAGTGTTCGGGCTAGCTCCACCCTGTCATCCAAATAAAGTGTCGTTTGGCTCTAAATATCCAAGATGGCGACAGCTAAAATGCCAAACAAGACTTCAAAACAGGAGTCCACAAACCAATGGGTGACGTCACGGTTGTTACGCCCATTATTTTATACAGTCTGTGGGGCAAACCACAGTGTGTTTGGAGGGTTTACAAGCATCAGCTGACATGGCACTTGGGATGAACTATTCCTTTAACCTGGCCTTATAAGCATTGCAGCAGCTCACTGTATAAGCATACGGTGCTAATACGATGCTCTTTCTTCAGACAATCCAGCAGGAGCAGGATCTTTGTTAGATTTTAGATACTGTGTGCTGACAGTTGCTCTTGTATCCACAGGGGGCAGCGTCAGTCTGTCAGAGGTTCTCTCAGACTTCTGGTCCAGACTGGTGGAGCGAGTCTTCTCTCTGGTTAACCCCCAGTATCAGTTTAGCGAGGACTACCTGGAGTGTGTCAGCAAACATGCCGAACAGCTGCAGCCGTTTGGGGATGTGCCCCGCAGACTGCGCGTACAAGTATGTGCCTTATGATAAAATATGCCTTTGATGGAGGATAAATGTATTTCCAGTTATGCAGTTTGAGTGACTAACATTATTACATTGTCTTTCTTTCTTAAATTCAGGTGTCGAGGGCTTTCATTGCAGCCAGAGCTCTGTCTCAAGGCTTGGCTACTGGTCGGGATATTGTTAACAAAGCAACAAAGGTGAGTTGTTTCTTGTAATGCAGTCTGTCCTGCTGTTAAAGCTGCTCTGTAACCCTTTTTACCCTAGATCTAAATGTGGGCCTCAAATTTATGTTTTCCTTTTTCATGAAATATATCTTTATTTTAAAGTGGAAATAGAAAAGTGTTTGCTTTAACTTATCATAATGAAGTAAATGTTGGGGCATTAGGATAATGACCCCATCAGCATTTAGAGTGGTTCTTTATAAGCCTCACTTTCACTGTGCACGCCAGGGGATGAGCAGTTTAAAAGTTTCCACTTTAAAGCTCTTCTCAAAATGAAGTTGGAGACTGTATATCTTAAATGACAAATCACAATATGAAAGCCGAAAGCAGAAGTCTATAACTGGCAGCAAATGAGCACTTCATTCAGTATAAGCTGGACTTAATTAGATAAGATCATTTACTGAGGGCAGCAATTAATGGTTAGTTTCATTATCAGTTTGTGTTGATTGTTTTCCTACTTTAACTGCGTTGTCGATATGCTGCCAGAAAGTTTGAAAATGCCGATTTTGATTTCCCAAGTGACACATTCAAATTGTTTGTTGTATCTGACCAGCAATCCAAAACCCAAAGGTTATTCAGTTTCCTATTATACGACAGACAAGCATCAGATCTTCACATTTGAGAAGCTGGAACCAGGAAATATTTGGCAATTATGCATGACAAATATCCGTTATACGATTATCTGAATGATGGCAGATTAATTGTCTGTCGATCAACAGTGCTGGTAAGTCTCTAAATACATGTAACAGTAATTAAATTACTAAAATAAATCCAATTGTAATCAGTTACAGTTCCTGAGATATATTTAAATGCAACACCATTACATGTAGGATGGCTTACAAGGAGCTGCCTCTACATCCAGAGAGGCTCCATGCATTTGGCATATGTGCCCATGTTATGAGCCCTGTGTTTGATTGGTTCTCTTTTTTGAATTTGCACTGCTTTGCTCTGAGCAGGGGCACAGCATGTGATTGATATCAAGTGATTCAATTGTGCGCTCTCCCTCCTGCCTGTCAGCGCATGAAACGCTACCCTTTTACCTACTCTGCCTCTCGCTGGACTGTTGCAGTGCGTAGTCCTCCTCTTCACTTCTCTCCCAGTGTTCATCACTTCACAGAGTATACCAAATATTCTGGGGTGTACCACTGGGGCCCCATGGGGACTGGGTACCACATATGGAGTTCTGTGGTGTACCAAGCCTAGTTATAAGTTAAATTCAAAAGCTTCAGTGAGTACTTTAACCTGGTTAAAGGAGGGTAAACAAAATAAGGGGGCTGCCTTTGGCTCCCTACGGACACCAGCAAAAGAAAGTACTGAAGGAAATTTAAATAAGGGTCAAACATGATTTATTTATATATCATCCCCCCTCCCCAAATTAAAATACAGAAAAAAAGGCCATTGGAGGAATGTCCAATTAAAAATTATCCTCTTTATCTAAGAAATGTTTAATGTCCACCCTTCAAAATGCAAAAATAACAAGCCAGGAAAAAGCACTGCACTGCAAAAAAAAAAGAAAAATATGGTGGATGGATGGATGGATGGATGGATATATAGATAGGTAGGTAGGTAGGTAGGTAGATAGGGAGGTAGGGAGGTAGATAGATAGATAGATAGATGGATAGATGGATGGATGGATAGATAGATGGGTAGGGAGGTAGTCGGTGGCGTCCTCAGCTCAGCCAGTATGGGATGTCTGGCTCCCTATCTGGTCTGTTTCAGTGCCAGGAGTTCCTGTCTTGTGTACAGTCATCATGTGCAAATCGCACAATGCAAGAAAACACAAAAGCACAGAGCTACTTGGACTTGCTACCACACAGAATGAAATTAATCATTTTAATTTATTCTTCTTGTCCTAACTCTCATCCCACGGCTTTGTGTTTTTCAGCTGACTGCAGATTCAGAGTGTGTGCGTGGCCTGATGCGTCAGTGGTACTGCCCACTGTGCCGAGGCATGCCCTCCCTGCGGCCCTGCCACTCCCTGTGCCTTAACGTGATGAAGGGCTGCTTAGCCAATCAGGGAGACCTGGACACTGAATGGAACAATTTCATTGGTGGGTGAACATACTGTGTGTCGTTGTGTGAGTGGGTTTGGGGTCAGATGCATGACACGCTGACACACTTATGTCAAAGAGTCACGAGAATCCTTTGATTTCAATTATTTAAGATCCTTAAAGGGACAGCAAAAAAAAAAAAAAATTTACTTTTCCTCTTACCTGTGATGCTGTCTATCAATCTAGATTGTTTGGAGATAGTGTTGGAGATATCTGCCCTCTCTCAAATACAATTAAACTAGACAGCATTATATTTATAATGATGGATAAATAACACAACAGATAAAAGTAAAAATATCTATTTTTGATTTTGGGGTGAACTGTCCATTCAAGAAATATAATGTCATAGCCCATACCTCATTTAAAAGTCTTTTAAATAATTATCATTATTCCATTGAGCATACCTAAAAGTAGACTCCTTTTATTGCCCTCTGTCACTCATTTAATTTCACTTCCTTTGCCTCATAATGAATTCCTCCTTCATTAATCATTCATGCTTCTCTGCTCCTTCACAATTGATTTGTCTTCCTATGTTTCCTTTCCCCTTTCATCAAGCCCATACGTTCCTTCCTCTTTTTTTTCTCCTTTTCATGTGCTGTGCATCCTCTCACCTTTCATCACTCAATCCATGTGCACTGCACCCAAACCCATTTTACCCTCATTTACCTTTTTTTTCCCTCCAAACACCATTCTCTGGTTCTCTTTATATGATGTTGGCTTGCTTCCTAATCTTCCAGTCCTGTAACCTCATACACAGATGTAAATCAAATCTCTTTAGCTGGTTAGCCGGTGAGAGATTCCAGACACAGGAAACCATTGTCTTGATGTTTATCAGGATCTAGAATAGGCCACCAACGAGGAGTTTTTTCTTTGCGTGTAACACCAGACAATTGGGTGAATGTAGTCATAGCAAACTTAATCACCCTGCCATCTCTATTTCTGTCTCTCCCTCTGTCTTCCTATCAGATGCTCTGTACCTGGTTTCAGAGAAGTTGGAGGGGCCGTTCAACATGGAGCTCGCAGCCGACTCCATCTCTGTGAAAGTGTCGGAGGCCATCATGCACATGCAGGAAAACAGCGTCAGCATCTCCACTAAGGCAAGGAAGAGCGCTCAAGCAGATGACACTGAAATGAAATGGACATGGATGTATTTTTTATTGCTTTCCGAATATTTATTAAACCTTTGTGTGTGCATAAAGGCCATCATCTGCCGTTTAAAAAAAATCACTAAGCTATAATTTTGATTTTTGTTCAATTTGAATCTTCCCTAATGTGACAGCATGCAGTAAAAAAAGACAGAAATTATAGACAGAGAGCATGACAGCCTCACAGTATGATTAAAACATGCTGGGCAGGCATCCCAGCAGCTAATCCACCAGAGAGACACCCCCATCTTGTTAGAAACAGAGAAGCTCCTGGTTTGTGTGAGCAGTGCTTTAAGAAAGGTTTGCTAGGTTATGGTTTGCCACACTAACACAAAGGATAGCTTGAACAGTCTAGAACCTGGCATTTCTGGGCTGTTTTTGCTGTGTGGCAGTAGAGAGCTTAATGTATCATCAGAATGAAAAGGTTTTGAAACTCAAAAGAGCAACGACTTCTTTGTAGAGCCGTTCTTGGGGTGTTTCATTCCAGACCATTCAAGCAAATGTTAGTCAAGAGGTGACAGGAAATGAGTACAAAGAGAGAGATGGGGGAATGACATGCAATAAAGATACCCAGCTGGACTCAAATCAGAGACGTTGCGGCACATTGCCTAAAACATGAGGGTTTACAAAATTATCTCAACATGAAGTAAAAGGTTACAGGGCATGCTAAGGGGGATTGAGTGCAAGGAAAATCGAATTTACAACAATTTATCACAAACTATGTCCTAGAGACTAGAGAGTATCTGTGGGATGGACATTTCCTTGAATATCGCATAACAGTGGCAAACCTGTTGTGAAAATTATTACTAGTATTATATTAAAAAAGCTGTTTACACTAATATTGCTTTGTTGTCGCATACCTCAGGTGTTCCAAGGTTGTGGAAGCCCCAGGCCAACTCCAGGACGCTCCAAACGTTCCCCCAAAGAGTCAGGGGGTAACAGGAGACCCTTCCGCACCTACAGCCCTGAGGAGAAACCCACCACTGCTGCAGGCACCAACCTGGACAGACTGGTGAGACAGAAACATACCCTATGTAAACTGGGTGAAGTAGCTTCATTAATATGTTTTAATATAGTGATTTTAAAGGGTCTGTGTGCGACATTCACAGCGTTAATAGCAGCAAACCACCATTTGCTATGTAAGATATAGTGGAGTAATGGCTTCCAGAGCAGAGAATAAAGTCATGTTACCTGTTACCTTAGTGCTTGTGTGTATCGCGATCCCACTGACTAGCTCATGACCGCCACTTTGCACTGCACTCATATAGCAGTTACGGCATCGATGCATAGCGTTCACCCTCTGGTTCCCCCCCTATTTAACACACTCTGTCAGCACTGTTGCCATTTTTTGTGCTGTTTCTGGAGTTAGCACCATTAGCTGCTAGCTGCTGGGTCAGCCGCCTCCATGTTGAGAACTGTGTACAGACAACTGATACATTACACATTCTGATTATCGCATAGAGCCCCTTTGAGACAGTTTGAATTTGTATTATGTGATTTTTTTTTTGGCCACATGGGGGCAGCACAACAAGGTCCAAACACAATGTTGACTTACTAGCATCTTGTTGGGGCAAAGTTGTCATAAACCTTGGCACACACAGAGCAGCTTTAGCATTCAATTGAAATCGTGTCTCTAGCAATTTGGGAAATGTAACGCCTTTTTTCCACATAGTTTTGTTTTATGTCCGCATTTCCATATGGTATGCAGTAATTAGTATCCAGTTCCTAAAATGTTGAGGCAGAGGGTACTTGCTGTAGCTCTGGTTGAGGGTGAGAGGCTGTCAGTAAATAGTTTGTTGAGCACAGGGAAACAGAGATCTGTGTGGGTACATGAGACCCTAAAAAGAGGGTGGATCATGGTGAGTACTACCAGTTGGTCCAGGAGCTTCTCCTCCATGATGGCCGTTTCCAGGCATATTTAAGGATGACTCAGGGGCAGTTTGACAACCTGCTATCTATCGTCGGGCTGTATAGCTCTGGGTATCCAGCAACCACTACCACCAGTTTCTCCTCCATTGTTTACCAACTGTAAACTTGTTGCCGTGACCACCACAGAAGGCCCGCCCCTCAAATCATCCGATGACGTGAGGCACTTTTCCCCTCAGAGTTGAAGGTTTTTCAACTCGAGGAGTTCAGAGCGCTTTGGCAAAAACACCAGGCGTCTAAAGCACAGAAACATGAGGTGTATCATAACACAAAAACCACAAGCAAAAAGCTTCATTCTAATTAAAAACAATTACAAAAAGGCGCCTCCAGCTGCTAAAATGCTTTCTGTGTGGGGCGTAATTGTTGCGTGCCAGAAAACCAAAACAATGAGCTGAAAGATGCTAAAACTTGTTATAAATCTGAGGGGAACTTGGGTCATAATCTGTGGATTCATCACTATTAGCACCTGTTTTCACATTACACATGGTAATGTGACCCCTTGCATATATAAAAAAATTAATTAGTGCAGCTTAAACTACTTAAAAAGACTGTTTTGTGGAGGCCATGTTTCTGGGTTGAGTGTGATTTTAATATAAGATGCTGAAACTGCAATAAAGGATGTCAGAAATGTTTGCACTGCACAGGAGTCAGGAGTCAGACATAGCAACTGAGCAGAGAGCCAAGACAGGAACAAACAACAGTAATACAAATCTAAGCTTGGTACAAGAAACTAATAATACAGAGAGCAGCGGTCAGAGCCCAGACAGTTCTCCTGCGACCACAGAGCGGTATTGAAAGATAGAAGAGCTGGGAAATAAATGAAACCAAGAGCAGAGGAGGGGAGAGGGAGGATGGTAAGCATTCATATCTATTTATGAAACATAAAAGACTTGTGGTTCAAGAGCTGACCCAGAGGCAGTGTCATGTCAATTTTTGACTTTGGCCAACGTCAGCACTGCGGCTTCAATATGCTTCCTCCAGCCAGCCATACCAAACAAGGATACTTTAAAACCACGTCTGAGTCATAACCAATTTCTTTCTGCCTCCGTGCAGGTTACCGAGCTGAAGGAGCGACTGCGGCCTATGCGTGGCTTCTGGGTGTCCCTCCCACACACCATCTGCAACGATGAGAAGATGGCTGCCGACGTCACTAATGAGGACCGCTGCTGGAACGGGCAGACCCGAGGGAGGTGAGCAAGATCAGAGTGGAGGGGTGGAGGGAGGGGCTCGGTAGAGGTGGAGGAGGAGTGAGTGATGGCACAGAGGTGGAAGGATGCAACAGATGGAACGGAGTTAATTTGATTTTTGCCACCAACAGTCACCCGCATGCTCTCTGCGTGGGTCTGCTTGCTTTTACAAACACAGAGACGGTGCTGGGCTGATGTAGAGACACTGTGCAGGCCTGTGTGTGCTAAGAGGAGAAACATGCCTGCATAATGGGTGATTTGTGTCGATGATGTTCCAGCTGCATTAGCCAACAGTTTAATGTAAAAGCACACCCACCTTAGCAGCTTTAATCATGAAGTTGGACTGCAGCCAAACATGTGCTAGGAGAGTATTGTATTCTACTATATTACTTTCTGTTGGCCTCAAGGAAGATCTGGCAAACTGTGAGATGCCTCAGGAAGGGAAAGCAGGGCTTGCCTCTGTGTTCAGCAGGGGAGGAGAACTGCTGAACCAGACTGGGGATATTGTCGAGGGGTGGAAAGAACACTTGAGGAACTCCTGAGACCGGCCATTATGTTCTCTGTGGAGGAGGCAGAGTCTGGAGACTCAGAGAAAGCCTTACACATGTCCCTGGCAGAGGTCGCCGAGATAGTCAAAAAGCTCTCTGCCAGGTGTGGATGAGGTTCTCCCTGAGATGCTGGAGGCTCTGGACATTGTTGGGCTGTCATGGCTGACACGCCTTTTCACACTGTTCATCCTCCCTGGGAAGGTTTATTCCAGGGTGCGGGAAAGGAGGCTCCGACTGATTGTCAAACCTCAGATTCAGGAGGAGCAATGTGGATTCTGTCCTTGCCATGGAACAGTGTAACAGTGGACCAGCTCTTCACCCTTGCAGGGCTGCTGGAAGGGTCATGGGAGTTTGCCCATCCGGTCTACATGTGTTTTGTGGACTTAAAGAAAGCCTATGATTGCATCCCACTGGGAGTCTTGTGGGGTGTACTGCAGGAAAATAGGGTATCGGGGTTGATGCTACGAGACATCTAGTCTTTGTGTAACCAAAGGGAGTAGAGGTGGTTCGGGCATCTGATCAGGTTGTATCCTTTGCGCCTCCCTTTAGAGGTTATAATCATTTAAACTGAATATCACTGCATTTTTGTTAGCCATTTATATTTATAAATGTTGTTCTACAGTAGCCCTGAACAGACAAATCAAATGCTGGCTTAAGATAAGGTCATTTGTGTTTGCAATCTGCTAGCTCACCACTCGATGCCACTTAATGCTGCACACTGGACCTTTTAAATATTGCTGCAATTAAATGCCAGAGTAAGTTACTCCCCTTGTGAACATTACCAATCATTGCAGTGAAGATGGTTTTTGTAAAATACGGTATGTACACCTGTGGTGGTTTGATTAATTTTGTTTCCGGGTTAAACCTCAGTGCTGCCGTTCGATACCACACTGTGTGAAGTCGCCAAGCGCTGCTTTGAAAAAGACATGAACACCTCTGCATGTGTGTGCACACTCAGGTACCTGCCGGATGTGACGGGCGATGGGCTGGTTAGCCAGATCAACAACCCGGAGGTGGAAGTGGACATTGCCAGGCCGGATGTGAGGACCAGACAGCTGATCATGGAGCTGAGGGTGGTGACCAACAAACTGAGACACGCTCAGAGCGGACAGGACATGGACTTCATGGACAGTCAGTCTATATATTTGTGTATATCCTAAGCATGCATTACCTGTCACCTGCCAAATGTATATCACAATTACTCACCTTTTTGTTACGTTGAATTTGTGAAGAAAAATCTTGATGAATTAATCAGTCATTTCTCCAGCTGGATGCTCAGCACTTCCCAAACACAGGTTTTTTTGCTAAAACATTACCATTCAAAACTGAGGTGAAACTTACCTATGCTCTCTTCAAAACCAGACTACATTGTCAAAAACAATCATTTTACCCGCTGAACACGGGAGCTGCTCATCTACCGCTGCCTCAATCCGTTAGTTTGTTTCTATTTATTGTGCGAGGGTTAGTTCAGATTCACCTAAGTTATACAATTATTTGACAGCTTTATTTGTTACTTAACGAAGTAATCTTATAAAAAAATGTTTAACTTAAACTAACAGTTTTCAAGTACAGTGGACACGAGTTAGTTGATTAGTCAAAGGCAAAAATTATTTGACAGCTGTTTTGATAATCTTTTGTCATTTTTCATTCAAAGACATTTGATGGTTCCAGGTTCACATGATGTGAGGATTTTCTACTTCTGCTTTTAGCTATTTTAAGTATATTATTTTCTAATAATTTTGCACTATTGGTTGGACAAAACAGGTGTCACTTTGAGCTATGAGAACTATTTTAGGAATTGTTACAAACCAAACAATCAGTTGATAAATGGATAAAATAACCAGCATGTTAATCCATACTAAAAGTATAGTTACCATCCTCTACAGAGTAGTTAAAAATTAGCTTCATTTCAACGAACTACAACTTTTTTATTAATGCACGAGTAATAATAATCTAATGATAAAATATAGCATTGTAACAGTCATGGGGACATTTCGTTTTGCACTTGAGTACTTTCACTTTAATACTTAAGTATATTTCCTGATTATACTCGCATGCTTTTACTTAAAAGGCAACTTTGGTATTTTCCAACCTGGACCCTATTTTCTCATGTTTTTGTGTGATTAACAGGAACAATAACTTTTTAATTGGTTCAGCTGCGAAACAGGTTGCAACATCACCCCTGCAGACAATTAAGCACCGTCAATTTATGTCCACAAAAAGTGCTTGTTTTTGCCAGTGAGAGGCTCAGATTGATCATCTCTGTGTCTGACAACTTACAGAAAGGATCCCTGCAGATATAAACCTTAGGAACAGTTCTGAAATCCTTTCATTCATTCATTTTCCGTCTGCTTATCCTGTTAGGGGTCACGGGGGTGCTGGAGCCTATCCCTGCTGACATTGGGCAAGAGGCAGGGTACACTCTGGACAGGTCACCAGACTATCGCAGGGCTGATACATAGAGACAGACAACCATTCACGCACACATTCACAGCCCTGAAATCGCCATCGTCAAACCCACCAGATTCCATTTAAATAAATAGTGATTTTAGCTTGTATAGAGGCAGCATCATGCACGTCCAACTGGGTGAATTAAGGGTTTATTTCAACCAAACCAGAGTTGGTGATAGCTTGAACAGTAAAAAGACTTACCAAGGCTTTCTTTGGGGTCTTACTTTTTTCTGTCAACTTTAATAAAGCATGGTTTCGGATTATAAAATTGCTGTTTTTTTTAAATGGAATCTATTGGGTGTTATGATTGTGATTTTAGGTGTGTTTCTGGTTAAAATCCACCGCTGCCTGTATGTGTCTGTAGGACTTGTAACACCATTGATAGAACTTATCTACCAAATCTGTATGAAATGTTTTACTTCTGTTCCGAGGATAACTCTGACATCTTTTCCCTTGCTCCAGGTGAGGAGGGCAGTGGCTCAGGAGGCGGAGATCAGGGTGAAAGGTACAATGATTGGCCAGGCTATGGGCCGTACTCCCCGCCCTACAACAACAAACCCCCCCGCAACCCTGTCTCCAGTCCCGCAAAGCCACCAAGAGTCAGAGAGAGAAATGGGTCCAAGTGGAACAGAAACAACGGTCACGGACGGGTCAGATCTGCAACCAGCCAGCTCTCTTTCTCCCTGGTTCCTTTGTTGTCTTTGCCTTTTGTGGTCACTGTTGCCCCCATGTGGAGATAGCTGGTTATTACAGTCTGGAGGTGGAGGTTATCTGTCATGCTGGAGTCTCAAGCACATTATGAAGAAAGAAAAAGTCATTCCATTTGGTTACACCAGCAGAAAAAAAGACAAAACAGGCTAATTTAGCAATAATCAAAAACCTGTTTACAGCACAAATACAAAAAGTTAAAGTGAATATTTTTCCTACTGCCCAAGCCATAAAAGAGGCATTATTGTATCAGGCATTGATGATTACAAACTTAATAAGTACTGCCATTTTTTAGAGCCGTTCATTTGACCTATTGGAGTCTTGATGCTGGATGGTGACTATGAAAGAGAAACAAAAAGCACAACAGCAGCAGGTGAATTCACAGCATGTTTGGGTGATGAAGCTCGTGGTTTGGTGGTTTGGTGGTCTGTCAGATGGAGATCAGTCGTGCCGGTTAATAACCACGTGGTATCCGCAGCAGAGTTTGTTTGCTGCCTTTCTCATGAAATTAAGTTCATTAATTCAATTGATCTTGGTTTCAGTCCGGTTGTGGTTTATTTTTCATCTTGTGGAAGTAGTGGGAATTTAATTTACTTGCTTAATTAAACCTCCGTATTTTGGCTTGGAGACTAAAGAAAAGTCAATAGTGTGACTCTTGAAACCAAACAAGGGGCTTATTTTGAATGTACGTAATTAATTTGCGGTTATTTGTGACAACAAGGGGTTTATTAATGTAATATATTGATGTTTTTTATTTATTTGTAATATAATATGTCATTGTTCTTATCTGATTTTTAAGGCAAGGGTCAAGTGTTTTTATCTTTTAAAATAAGTGTTTGTCTTTAACTTTCTCTGGTTTAAAATAAGGGGAAAAATCAAGTTGTATTTATTGATACTTTCTGTAAACCAATTATTTTAAAATGTTATTGAACCAATCACAGCAAAACATTTAAAGGTCCAGTGTGTAGCATTTAGTGGCATCTAGCGGTGAGGTTGGACAACACATTCTTACTCTGACCTTGTCACATATTGACGTTTTAGTCATGGACTTTCCACGTCCAAATACGATGTTGCTTGTTGACATTCTGGGACACCGTGTCAAGTTCTGCCGTTACATGCATTGTCTTCTTTCAAAATACACTTCTGTTTTCACAGGAAATTTAACATTTATGTACAGTCTCTTTCAAAATAAACGCACCACGTCAGTACAACGCCGCAAATTGACATTTTTTTTCCTTCAACAACAAAAACACGTGGTTAGGTTTAGGTAAAAAAAAAAAAAAAAGGTTTGGCTTATGAGTCTTACGGGACGCAAACACTGCTCTCTTGGGTGAAAGTAGGTGTTTGTTGGACCCATCCACCACCTCTTCCACATGCTCCAGTCGGACTTTCACTGCCTTAACTTTAGTCCTTTTGTCGTCGCATTTTCCCGACACCGCTGGATGCTGTTAAACTATAACGGCAATTGGCCGCAACTCATGCAGATGTTAAAAGATACCTTTTTCATTGGTTTCTGACTCCACAAGTCATTGCCCAAGCACCAGATTTCAATGACTTCGGAGTGAGACCGGGTTGCCATGTGCCAAGTGTGTCGGAGTGCCACAGTGGCCGATGCAAAAATGTGAATGGCTCTATCTAGAGCCACTGTTTGATTTGTCCATTCTGGGCTACTGTAGAAACAATATGGCAGACTCCATGGAAGAGGACCCTCTCCATGAGTAGATATAAACGGCTCATTCTAAGGTAACGAAACACGTTTCTTATTTTCATGTGATTATACGCTAAAGAAAACATAGTTGTGAATATAAGTATAATTTTTTGGCCTGTTGATCATAAATCCTACACACTGGACTGTTATTGTAAAATATTGGGCTACAAGAGCGGCGTTTTTAGCCATAACCAGAGATTGTTAAGGAGCAGTGTGTGTGAATGTGTGTGTTTGTATGCTGGTTTTATATTGTTTGTTGTATGTTCTGGTTTCAAGGTTCTGAGGTCATGTTGAGAAGATGTTTGGGATGTTTTTGTAATACCGTGCTTTTCTACTTATTTTTCCTAAAAGCAACAAAAGATGATGTAAACACTGAGGGAGCTCATGTTGTGATGTAAAATTGGACTGAATGTTGACGGAAAGAGAGGAATGCTATCAAGAACCAGGAAACGATGGCTCTTAATTTTCATACGCTGAATGTGTTTTGATGACGAGAAAAACAAATAATATTCAAGAAGGAAAAACAAAAACTTGAGGAGGAGTGGTCATCCATGAACAGAGAGGATGAGGAGGAGGAGGAGGAGGGTGAACTAAAAGGATTTGTTTGACATTGTGGGAAATACTCTCTTGCCTAGAGTTAGATGAGGGGACAGATTCCACCCTCATGTTGGTATGATAAATGTGAAGTAGTAGCTGGTTAGCTTAGCTTAGCATGAAGACTAGAAATAGGTGGAAACGGCCCACCTGGCTCTGTCTGAAAGTAACAAAACCTACCTAAAGCTCAGTAATTAATTATTTACACCTTTACACCTTTTTTTATTTGTTGAATCTGCTAAAAGAAAACTAGGTGCAAGAAAACAAGAAATTAGAGGGATTGTGTGCCCGGATTGTTGCAGGGAGCAGTTGACAAGTAACCAGCAAGACTCAGAGAACTTCCTGGGAAGTCTTGGCCAAGAAATAGTCACAGCCAGTGTTAATGTCATTGAGAAAACCAACGAAACACTTTTTCCACGAGGAAAACGAGAAGATGACGCGCTAAAAATAGGACTTGATAATAAAAACTTAGATGAAATCTGTGCTTCATTTTTGTTGACGAGACGTTACGAAAATGTTCATGGTCGACTATCGGACGTTGAAAGCCGAGAATTGCTGAGTTTGTTATTATCTTCAAATGCGACAAGCTGGTAAACTCCAGTAAATGCGGCAGCATGTTTTGCTAGTTAGCAAAAACACTGACACCAGGGCAGTGTCAGCCATTGGTGTGAGCCGTGAGCTGTAATTCATCAGTAAATAATCAGCTGTATGTGTCTGACTGTTGATGGTGGAGCTGCTGAATGGACTTGTTGGGAGTTTGTCAGTTGCAGCAGTGCCTGTTAGCCGCTGAATGGCAGCAGAGCAAGCAGCCACTGGCCACCAGACTTCACAGCTGATCCCTGCAGGATTCTGCTTAGTTAGGACTGTCTCAGGAAGGTTTATGGTGATGCTGTTTGACAGGCAGGTAGGAGGCTCGGTTATCTGAGTGTAGCTGTGTTGTAAGTTAACAGTCTGAACTCAGATCAGTTTTCTGAGATGAAAGTTTAGTTTTAACCACCAACTCTGTGAGAGGACACGAGATTAAACCTCCAGACTATCATGTTAGAGATTAAGAAAGAATTCAGACTTAAGTCAGAGTCAGAGTTTACAATGAAGCTGGGTACAAAAATAAAAAGAACATGTAGAAAACATAATAACGAAAATGTCAAGAATTTTCATCGACAAACTATTAAGGATAAAAATTACTAAAATGTGACTTAAACGTAAAAGCATTTTCATCTCAAGACTAGGACTAAATCTAAAATAACTGTCAAAATTAACAATGCATTTTTTTCCACTTTGTTTTTTGTACAAATGACACAAAAAAGATAAAACGTGCTTATGAGTGAGCTTTACAGATGCTGGTTCACTGTTTTCGGACAGAACTTGGCTAGCTGTTTTTGATTTTTTTTTTAATGCTAAGCTAAGCTAACAGGCTGCCATAGCTCCAGTTCCAACTCGGCGAGAACTCAAATCAGCTTATTTTTTCCTCAAAATGTTGAACTATCTCTTTAAAGATGAAAGGTAAAAGTTGATTGGTAGGATCCCAAAAGATAGCACAGATGCAGATGGAGGAAAAAAGAATGTATAGATGATGTGAGCGGACACTTTTCTGTTAAATGAGGAGTTGTGAAATTCACCTACACTGCTAGTCAGATGGGCTGTTGCACCTGTATGATACAAACATAAAGAAAGGTTTCATTCTAAAATTAAGCCAAAAATATTAACTTACTATTTTAATCACTGCTTTTTATGTCGAATGTAATTTTGGAATGAAACCCTTCAGCGTCAGTAAGGACTTTGTACGAGACTTCACCACAAACACAGTATTATGTTGCACAACTACAAATGAAAACACAGTATTCACAGTATTTCAGAAGCGACAGTGTTGTAATCATATGTGCTTTCGATGATCAGCAGTCAGATTATGACGCGTTGGCTGCAATGTTTCCATTGAATTTCAGGTAAATTGTTCCTTAGCACGACCTCTCATCCATCCCCACCACTCACACATTCCTTCATGGTGAAAGTATAGCACAACTTTTTTCATGTTGTTGTAACAGTTTTTTGGTATCAAATGAGTGATATTTTCTGCTTCATTAAAAAAAAAAAGCTCAAGAAAAGTGTTTTCTCCTTTATTTTTACAAAAGTAGAACAAAACATGCAACTAAACTAAAATAAAAAAAGTTCTGCATCAGATATGTCTCAACAAATCCTGTACCATCATGTAATCAGCACTGGTAGTGGATGGTATTTGAGCTAGAATCAAACTGCTGACATTTTGTGTTCATGGCACGTCTCTCATACCGCTGAGGCCCCTGTGGTCTCCTTTCAGCCCTTAAGGGGAGCGGTCTCTGTGTCTGGATGTCCATCATGTGGGAGCTTCTTGTTCTGAGCGAGGCAGTTAATGCATCCACGCTGACAAGGACAGAAAATATAAGAGTCAGTACAACATTCACATACCATTTGTTTATCATTTACTTACCCTGTGTTACACTGTGTTGCTGAAGAAAGCTTTGTTTTTCTTACATGCCTCCATGGTGAAGAAGGAATCTGAAAACTTGGAAATTCTTTTAAAGAGTTGAAAGTCATAGAGGTCTGCATTTAACGACAGCAAAATTATATCAAACTGATCTAATATTGAAACTTCATCAATGCTCTCTTCGGAGCCAGACTCCATTGACAAAAATAGTGATTTTACCTCCATGAACACAGGAGCTGCTGGTCTACCACTGCCTCAATCAGTTAGTTAGTTTGTGTTATTGTGTGACTTTGGTGTTTTAAGGTTTAGCTCAGATTCACAGACCTGTATTATACTTGTGTATAACGGATGATTTGATATAGTTGTACAGCTGTTAAACACGGAGCCCTTTTACTTCAATTTATCAAGCATTTTCTTTGTTTTTGGATTCTTCGTTCATCGTGGAGGAGTGATTCGTATACAAATGGTCATTTGAGGGGTGACGTGCTCCTTTAAGTCAGTGGTTCCCAACTGGTGGGTTGCAGTCCAAAAGCGGGATACAGACACATTTTATTTTGAAGTACAGAGAATATCCAGCACAGAGATTTTATTATGAAGTGCTGTTTCCTGTTGTAGAGTGAGTGAATAAAGGACAGCTACTTAAGAGACAGCAAACTAGCTTGAGGAGAAATCTGGACCCCGTAGCTGGATGTAGATATCTTAGCAAAAAAACAAAAAAAAAAACACGATTATAGATGGATTTTATTTGTTACCTTCCGCAACAAGAAGCCAAGAATTGCCAACAACAGGAGCAACGCGATGACCGTCAGGAAGATTATCCACCAGGCAACTTTAGTGAAATATTTGACCTTTCTCTCGAGGAACACTGTCACCTTTACCTGCAGACAATGACATCATAAGAGTGGGGTTACTGAGGTACATCGACAGGTGAGTAACACTCAGATTACAATGCGTGGATTGCAGGATGACCCTTTTTGTTTGTTACTTCAGTGTGATGGTAGTTACTGCAATATTACATTGAGAACTGAAATTATTTAAGACCAAAATTTAGTTCTGTCCTCTAACACAACATATGCAAGTAATTTAACAGCATTAAACACACTTATGGTTTTACCTTTGTCCCAGGATTCTCTGGTTGAAGTCCAATATTCTCTGGAGAGTTTGTTAAAGTGAGAGTAGCATCCACAACAATGTCCAGGTAGTTCAAAGAGCTATAATCCTAAACGGGAATGAAATTGGTGTTACAATTCATGAGGGCTGCAACTAATTATTTTCACTGCCACCATCAAAATGGTGGAGAATGTCAGTTAGTGTTTCCCATAGCCCAAGAAGAATAAAGAAATGAGAAAATATTCACATTTGAGAGGCTGAAATCATAAAAAAAATTCACCTTTTCTCCATAAGATAATCTTTTATCTTATCTTTGTTAGTGGGGAAATTTGCAACAATGCAGCAGCAGAGGGAGAGTGAGTGCAAACAGGAAGCATTGGTAGAATAAAATACAAAGCGATATATAAGTACTTAAAAATAAATAAAGTGCACAAAACCAAAGAGCAACATAACAAGCAAACAGTATGAGAACACAAAGCAATATAAAAAGCAGAATATAATAAAGAGACAGACTGAATGGCTGGTTTCACATTACTGACTGATGGAGGTGTAGATATTGTACAGTTTAACAATTCTGATATTGTAACTGATCCTGAATAACTGATTGTAAGCATTAAAAAAAAGGAAGCAAGATATATCTGGTCGATTACTCGATTAGTTGTTACAGCTCGTTATGAGGAATGTTGGACAGAGCCAAAAAGCTAAAAGTCAGTAGGAAACAAGACCTTAAAGCAACAGAACTAAAGTACTGTCCCCACACATGAGAGGAAGGAATAAAACACCTCTGTAAAAGTGGCGTTCCACAGGCGTGAGTGCAGAACCATCACTGCAGAGCTGTCCAACCCCAGCAGAGGGCAGCGTATCTCCACACACTTCAGTCCATCAGAGCAGGTCTGAAACAGAGGACACACACCTGAGACTGAGGGGGGACATCTGACAGAGAAGACACTGAGCTCCCAGAGCCTCCCAACATTCTTACACACCCTTTGTATTACTATATACATAAGTGCAGCAAAGCAAAGGTTCAGACCAGTGCAAGGCTTTAATAGTTAACAAAAAACTAAAAACAGAAACTAGGTGTGAAAAAACATTTAAAACAAAAACTAGACCATAAAAAAACTGAAATTATATTGTGTGCTTACAAAACTAAATAAAATAAAAATATACAGGAAATGTCTTCAGTTTTAAACACAACAGACATGAGGAGGCACTGATGCATACATAGATAGAGACTGGAATCTCTGCATGACAGTTTTATCAACCTCCTGAGACCTGAACCTTTGTTTGGTTTGCATTTTTAATTTCTCCTAGCTATTTGGGATCAGTAGGACCTGATATATATATATATATATATATATATATATATATATATATATATATATATTTATATATATATATAATAAAGTCCCAGTGTCCTCAAACAAGTACTTCCTATTTAACAGCGTCTTAGCTTGTTTCTGTTATTAAAATGGTCAAATTAGTTGCCGTATCAAACTACAGACATTATTAATCATAAATAAACAATTAAAAAAACATAAAATGTGATCAGGTTTTGGACCTTGTTCACTTTTGTGTTGAGATTGGCTGCAGATTGACCTGGCAGAGATGGCAGCCATCTTGTTTTTACATGGATTAGTGTATTGTGCTCTTACTACCACTAGATGGCACAAAAATGTCCACAAACGAGGACGACAGATCTAAGTTAAGTAGAATGAAGTATACGGTTAAGTAAACCAAAATGTGATGTCCTCATATGAGGACACAGAGTCGAAGGAGGTTATAACAAAACAAAAAACCAAACAACTAAAATTTGTACTGAAACTAATAAAAAAAAATAAAAAACTAAACATTTTTAAACAGTAAAAACTAAACCAAAAGAGCACACTCTGTAAGCTAAGTGAAAAAAAATAATAAAATAAGATAAATAAATATATAAATTAAATAAAATAAAATATTAAATATTAATAAAATGTCATTTTTTGATCAAACTTGTGTATAATAATAATATTTTTTTTTTATTTCATTCATTGAAAAAAAGAAGAAAAACAAACATTACAATATAAACACAACATTCCCAAATCTGAATGAAAGGGAGCAGAAAGAAGAATAATCTTATTTAATCTGCCCCTTTATCCCAAAAAATTAATTTACAAAGCACTTAAATTAAAACAACTACAACAAAATAAACAAAAATAAAATAAAATAGCTGCTTAATAACAATAATAATAATAATAATAATAATAATAATAATAATATCTTACCAAGGTTTTGTATTTTCTTCTTTTTGGAAGAAATGGGAATCCGTCAGTTGAGAGAGCTTCAACTTCAGCTTCAGCTTCACGTCTTTTCCTTGAGGGGTCATGCCAACCCTCAATATCACACATCGTCACGTTAGGGGTGTGAATCATTACAGGAATTTCTTACATTTTGAACAATAAAACAAAACAAGGTGGAGGTGTTTTTACCTTTACATGTTTCAGTGGATTGACTTCGTCCACAGGTGAGCAGGGGACCGACTGTACACCTTTACTGTTGATCTGAGTCAAGTACAGAACCCATTTTCCTACAGAGTTCTCCTTCGGCCAGTGGATGTTCAGTGACGCATTGGCAAAAGATTTAAGTGATCTGCCCAAATTTGTTATCTGGAGGAAAAATAATTCATCAGAACAGTTTTGTTTGACCTGTTTGTGTGTGAGGAAAAAAAGCAACAAGGAATTTACAGTAAGATGGCAACACATGGCGACTCACCCTAAATTCAAATTGAACCAGAGTTCCAATTTCATCCACTGAATTCATGCCGCTCTCACCCTTCAAGGTTTCACCCAGTGACACTTGAGAAGGCCTGGCTAGTCTTAGAGACAAAAAGAGACCTCAGTGTTAATAGTCTTTGATCATTTCAAAGCATCTAAATAATTTTCAAGCCCAAATTTATTGCAAATAGCTTTTTAAAAAAAACAAAAAACCCAATAATGATAATAAATAAAATGAAACAAAATGAAATAAAATAAAATGAAAAAATAATGCCTCCATGAAGAATAGCTCCTATGATTTAATACAGTGGGTCCAGTGATAACTTAATTTTCAAAAAGCCGGGTAATTCTGCAAACAGCTTTTAAAAAGTTATTTTGTGTGTTTTATTGCACCAAAAGCCCCCCCCCCCCCCAAAAAAAAACAGGGCAATTTATATCTGTGTTGAAATTACAAAACTATAAACATAAAAAACAATAATTTATCTAATAAAATAACTCAATTTAAAAGACAATAAAAAGTACTTACCCATATACTCGCAGCTCCAGCTCAAAAACCACTTTTGCCAACGCCTCCACTGGCTGTATCGTCTGCACACTCGTCCTGCATCACAGCGATTACACATGTTTTTACCATCATCTTCAGCTCACTGATCAATAACTGATCAACTGACTTACGTTGTAAGTTGCATTGTGACGTTGACGTCTTTTGTGCTCAGTGTGATCCTAGATGTTGCGAGTAGGACATAAAAAGTAACCTGAGGAGAACGAATTCAGACAGTGATACACACTGAGGGTGTTGCAATATACCAGTATTGTGAATTAAAAATGAAATATTGATATACTGATAATACATATATTATAATATCATGTAAATAATCAAATGCCTCTTAAATCATTTTAATTTCTTTCCATTCTCGCTCTTTGTCTCTGTGCCCCAACGCCATCTGGCTGGTTAATTTTTCACTATCCATTGAGTGTAATTGCTCTTTTTGTACACTATTATATCTCATTTGCCAAAAAAAAATGACAGAGTGCAAAAACAAGATTAAAGATGAATCTGACTGATAGCTTTTTTTTTTTCAAACTTTCTATAGATACCACGAAAATATCGTTATCAAGGTTCGTTACAGAATTGACTACATAACAGCATTCTTTATGGCACACCATCCAAACTCCTAAACAAACTCCATTAAGAACTCTGCTGCCCCTCTGCTCACACATTCCCACTCCCGCCATCACATCACCCCTGTCCTCCAGAACCTCCACTGGCTCCCTGTCCCACAACACATCCAATTCAGAGTCCTTCTCCTCACTCATAAAGCCCTCCATAACTAGGCCCCCTCCCAGCTCACTGACCTGCTCCACTCAAGACCAAGCACCGGACCTGGGGTGACAGAGCGTTCTCCATAGCCACCCGCTGATTCAAGTTGGTCATTAAAAGTCATCTTTTCAAAATGGCTTTTAATGTGTGAAATTTACTGTGTTCTATTTTATGAGCGTTTTGAAATAATTTCAAGTGTCTTTGAGTCCCATGAAAAGTCCATCCATCCATCTTCTAACCGCTTCATTCTCTTGAGGGTCGCGGGGGGAGGCTGGAGCCTATCTCAGCTGACACTGGGCGAGAGGCAGGGTACACCCTGGACAGGTCGCCAGACTATCACAGGGCTGACACATAGAGACAGACAACCATTCACGCTCATATTCACACCTACGGACAATTTAGAGTTATCAATTAACCTAGTCCCCAATCTGCATGTCTTTGGGAGGAAGCCGGAGTACCCGGAGAGAACCCACGCTGACACAGGGAGAACATGCAAACTTCACACAGAAGGGCTTCCACACCCAGGATCGGGCCGGGAACCCTCTTGCTGTGAGGCGACAGTCCTAACCACCACACCACCGTGCCGCCCTCACATGAAAAGTGCTCTATAAATAAAATGTATTATTATTATATCATTATTATTGTTATTATTACTATTATTATTATTATTATTATTACTATCATGAACTCTTTTTACCATGTCAGCCATGCAAATATTGTGCAGTGCTACTCACCTCAGCATCTCTCTTGAGTGGATTTCCCAGTTCACAGTCTATTAGTGTTCCTTTTTCATTGGCCGCACAACTCACTTGTGTTTCCTGTAAACAAACGCACACAGAAAACAAAGAAATTTCCATATATTAAGCTTTCTGGATTGAGATTAATAATGCAAGATATAATGAACAAATAAATTATGATGTATTATTATCATTAAGATAAGACTCTACTGATCCCCGGGGTAAATTCAGAAGCTGCTCAGGGGAATATAAAAGAAAAAGGAAAAATAGTTCCACCTTTACCACTTGTAACATTCACAGTGATGCACACTTTAATACATCAATAATTACTAGTCCATACCCATTGGTAGCTTTGTCACCTTCTACCTATGCCAATCCTCAATGCCTCAATGTACAGTTTCACATAGATTGACCACGTCAGTGAATAGAAAAACGTGGGACAGACAGAATGACTGACTGACAGAATGACACACTGACAGTTTCCGTGATTATGTACAGCATACCATACCATGACTTAGCCATAACAAAAATTAGAAAAAAACAACAACATTGGTCCACAGGGGGAGCCACAGCGATCGGTCGTATTTTAGCCATTTTTAAGCATTTTTCTGTTGTTATAGCGCCACCCAGTTGCCAATTAGAGTTAAATTTCTCCAGTCACCTTGAGGCGTCCTGTTCTACATATCTACCAAGTTTAGTAAAAATTGATATGGCGGTTAGGCCTAGATGAGAAATTAGCTCTCTAGTGCCCCCATTTTGTTTGATGGGGTCAATAATGGAGGGGTCCCCTCAGATTATGTGTGGTCATATGCCTACAAAGTTGCGTGGTGATGGGTGAAACCCTTGAGATGTTATACACCTTTATGTGATGAGCCACGCCCTCCTCAATATTCATTGCCTTGTAGAAGCTCAGTTTTAGTAAGTTTTCCAACTTTTGCCAAGAGGGAACTTTAGATATTGGTCTCTAGATTATGTTCACTGAGTTTCATGCAGATCGGTCAAACTTCCTAGGAAGAGATCGATTTTAAGTGTTTTTCAAAAAATTCAAAATGGCAGAAAATCTATATAACTGGAAGTTATGGGTTCCTGAGGCAAATGTGTTCCTCATGAGGAGAGGCATCTCTGTGCAAAGTTTCATGTCTCTACGACATACGGGGCATGAGATATGTATGAGATATTCAAAGTTTGCAATTTCAATCGGTTGCTATAGCGACCCCCTTTGGCCAATTGATGTAATATTGCTTCATTCGCATCCTCCCATGACCCTCTACCACTGTGCCAAATTTCACATGGATTGACCAAGTCAGTGAGGAGAAAAACATGGAACAGACACACAGACACACAGACAGAGTTTTCATCATTATATAGTAAGATAATTTGATAAAATACACCACTCTGGACAATCTGCATAGTGAGTACTTTTACCTCTGGTACTTTGTGTAGATTTTAATGCTAATATTTTTACTGTACACTGTGGTTCTTCTACTTTTACTCATGAAAAATATCTGAGTACTTGCTCCACCACTGGTTGATCCTCAGAAAATAAAATATATACATATACAATAACGTAAATCCTGAAATCTTTTATTCACAGTAATCCCAATAATATTTTACATCAGCTTCTTTCTCACCACAGTTTCTTTTCCTCACTGGCTGATGTTTCAGATCAGCCACACTAATAAATCTTTATAAGTATTGTTCTTCCACCACAGAGCACTTGTGTACCTACTGATGCTGTGCTGTAGACAATGGAGGCGTAAGGAAGAGCATCGGGGAGGCTGATGACCGAGTGACTCTGGTGTGCGTCATCCCCGTTTCTGTTAGTCACAGTGATCTCCAAAGCTATATCATCTTCAGACGGAGTGATGACTGCAACACCATCCTCGCTACAGACACAAGACAACACCAGGGGTCTCATTTATAAAACAGTGCATAGGACATATATGTACAGGCAAAAGTGTGCCAACTGACACTGCGTCTCTAATTTCCCGTCTCCAAAATGTTCGTAAGTGTGGGTCAAAGTTTCTCCCATCAAGTCTGTTTTTATAGATCACAATTTTTCCGAGACGTGGTTTACGCCTCTTTCAGGCCTCGTTTTGTGCGGTTTGTGAGTTTTTTTGTTTTTGCCTTACCTGGCCAGTGGTTTGAAAACATCATGATTGTCTTGTTTTTTTCTGGAGCAGAATTTGTACTGTAGCTCGAGGTTACTTTGGCAAATGTTGTCCCTGCCGCAGCCTTTGTTTATTAATATAATCTGTGAAAAACAGCACAACAGAAATTAAACCTTTTTAAATCTTAGATTGGTTTCCAATTTATTTCTCTCACACAAAGAGATGCATTGCTAAACACAAAGAGGTATACAGACAGATTTAGGCATACACTGGTACCTCTGAGACTGTGCTCTTTGGCTGGAAGAGGTTGAAGACAGGAGTAACGTTGGGAAGATCTGCACTCGTCCTGGTTGTCTGACTGGAGCTCAAAAGAGACACAGTGACGGAGACGGGGATACTGTGCAGCCTGTCCTTAATATCACGCTGCAACAGAAGAGTTTTACTTTGGTTTCATGTGTAGAGTCAGGCGTTTGTTAGGTCTCTTTAAAAGGGACATTGCATATTAAAACAGTACCAGAAGTCGGATTCGGATGTCAGTACACACTTCTCTCTTCTGTCCAGGCAGCTCCAATTTTCTTGGAAAAGAAACCAGAAAGTCCATTCTGGGAGGAAGTCTCATCTTTCTCTTTTCGGCATCGGCCTCAAAAGTATAGCTGAGGGCTGAAAAGGAAACATATAATTACATAAACTGATATTTATACTGATATTTGTACCCACTGTTGCTGTTGTTCAGTACTATCACCACCATTACTACTTTTAATAATAATATTGTTCAGTCGGGACCACTTTATTTATATTTGCAGTGTGATATTTAGTGGTATGGCTCCGTTTCGGGACCTCCATGCCCTTCCACGTGCATACATGGACAGCCTGAGGCCAGGAGAGCAGTAGCAACGACCCCCACAGGTACAGAACAGAGCAGGCCTTAATAACAACAGAAATGACACAGATTAGTCAGACACAGGATGAAAAGAAGGAGCTGGGGTGGAGGCAGGTAGCAAAGTGGCTTGCAGAGGAAGCAGCAACAGTAGGCAGGCTAAAGCAGGGCACCCTGTAGGAGATTTGTCAATGGGATCCATAGAGCGGGTGATCCATCAACTGACCCTCTTGTATCAATCAGTTAATTCATCAGCTGACTGATGTAGCTGGGATGTGAGCTGAACTAAATGCTCAGTTTATTACTGCAGCAAACACTGCAACTTCTACAACTTCTTTTATTACTGCTACCGCCATTTACTGCCAGTAATAACTGCGGTATAAAAATGAGGCTGGTCTCACTCTGAAATTGTTGAATTGCGGTGCTTGGGCAGTTATTTGCAGCATCAGAAACCAACGAAAAAAGGCATCCTTTAACATCCGCATTATATGTGGCCGGTTGCCGTTATAGTTACAAGGACAGAAGTTAAGGCAGCAAATGTGCGACCGGGGCGGGTGGGACTGGTGGTGGATGGGTCCAACAAACACCAACTTTCACCTAAGACAGCGGTGTTGGCGTCCCGTAAGATTACCCTGTTCTTTTTCCCTAAACCTGATTACATGCTTTTGTTGTTGAAGGAAAAAAAACCTGTCAATTTGCTGTGTTGTACTGACGTAGTGTGTTTATTTTGAAAGTTTAACTTGATAGTACATAAACGTAAAATTTCCTGTGAAAATGGAAGTGTATTTTGAAAGAAGACAATGCATGTAACAGGCAGAACTTGACACGGCGTCCCAGAGCATCAACAACCAACGCACCCAGGATACCTTGCACCTTGTGGATAGGCAATGCCTCTGTGGGCACCGGCACTATGCACTACACTACTGACGCCCCCACAACCTTAAATTTGACAGCAAACATTTTTTGATCAATGATCTAGTCTGGCACAATTTTACTATGAAAAAAGCACCACTGTAGGCTTTAACTCAATGGTATATCCATAAATCTATTTTCAAAATTCAATTCAATTCAATTCACAATTTTATTCACAAAAACAGATAAAAAAATACAAGTAAAATTCATAACAAATAATGAAGATGTGAAAAGGAACACCCTGATAAGCTATCAAAAGCTTGAGAATAGGGGCCCAGATATGATGCAAATTGTATTTTAAAATGTGTTTATAAACACGTCTAGATTTAATTTAAAAAAAGTGCATGTAATAAACAGTAACATTTATAACCTACAAAACTGCTAAGACTAACCAAGAAACCTAGAAACTAAACTAACCTTATGCCAACTACTAAACAGTCCCAAGACATTTATTCCCTCAGTCTAACATTGGTTAGGATAGGATAACATGAATAGAGACACATTGCAAGAGGAAATAACAGTACATATATATGTACATATAAATGTATGTAAAAAAGTATGTAAAAAATGACATGTATACATTACAAAGACAATAAATGCTGTATAAAATAAGGGATGAACAGGCTTATATTCAGTGTGAAGAATACTGAACTGACGACAAGGAAACTTACTCAGTTTGGGGTTGAGCGATGCTGGGTGTGCCGTGTAGGTAAAACATGCCCGAGCTGTAAAATAACTTCACACAAGTTTGTGCAAAGACACACTGGATCAAAAGTCAAACAGCCTGCAGTTCATGATCATGTTGACATCTATGTTACTGTGCCTCTTACCATGTGCGTTCATCACATTGTTCCTTTGTGATGTCTATTTGATTTGGTGTTACCGTCAGATAGGTGCTGACAGTGACCACTGGCCTCGCTCTGAAGCAGAGACAACAAATATGACAGGTCGAATAAGTGTGCCGGTTTGGAATTTGATATTGGAAGCCAAAAGTTGTTAGAAAAATGAAAACAGTTTAAAAAAATGTTGTATGATGTTTAAGCTCTTTCGCAGCACAGTGGAACTGAGGGGTAACCCCATGCAGTGTGTGGATATCAGATTGCACTGTAGTGATTCCTCCAGTAATATGGCCCTTCTGATAGCAGTGTTGACACAGTGCTGCACAAAATGGCCCAATTCAAGAGCAGATATATAATTTATAAACTATAAAAAGTGAGTAAATATTGCAAAATAGTTAAAGGAAAATATGTCATAAACAAATTTAAAAATGTAAGAAACAAACAAAGACAAAAGGAAGAACACATAAGCCCCGTTTCCACCAAAAACTTTCAGTACAGTACCTTTGGACCCAAAAGTAAACCCTCACACATGGTACATAGACCCTAGCGTTTTCTCTGCAAACAGTACTCTTAAACGTGGGCGGAGTTGTTGTCACTCACTGCTCTGTCCAGCACTCACTGTATTTCCTCCTTTATCATTCAGCACCTCGTTTATCATCCACAGAACGAGACTACATGTGGACATTTTCAGAACAAAATAGAACAGGCTGCAGTGAGAGTCTCTCTTTATGGGATATTTAAAAATAGTGGGTTTGTACATTCAGTCCTTCTCAGGCAAGCTCAGGGGTTTAGTGATGCCGTAGCCCACAGGAACTATACTCCATGATGCTTTTTTTTCCTTTGGATTGGTATATATGCAGTTCAAAGAATCCAGTTGAAATTCATAAATATAAACACTTGAAGATCCACTCATTACTTAAAGTGTATGTCATATAAAAACTAAAGTGATGGTCAAAGTTGTCACGGTGAAATTTAAGGTGTGTTGATCGATTCATGTTGTCAACTCACGCATTGAGTAACAGTCCAACAGTTAACGTTCCACCTTAAAAGTTGCCGGCAGTCGGCCCAGTGAATTAAGTGGGTAAAGTGGTAAAACATCCTGTCATTTTATAGTTACAGTCTACTAATAAAACTCTCCACAGTATGAACAGTGGTTACATGAGCCTCAAAACCAGACACAACTCAGCCCTGAGCAGAGTGACCGTCCTCTATTGACCAATTAGACTGCAGTGTTCACAGCTGCACCTTTTAGTATTAGATCTGCGTGCTAGGTACCCCAACAGAGGGGGGACCAAAAATGGGAACGGTACTAAACAGTTCCATTGGTACCATCCACAACTTTTCACAGTGAAACGGAAAAAAGGTGTGCTGAACTGCTTGGTGGAAACAGGGCTTTCATCTATAAAATTTGAATTTACCCTGTAAGTCGTTTCTGGGGAGTGTTTGACATGAAAACTTTAATGATAGAAACACCAAAAAAAAAGACAAAGAATAGAAATAAAGTGTTTGTGTTGAACACTTACCTGTAGACAAAGACAGAATCAGACAGAGATCCCACAGCCAGATCAGGATACTGATTGTTATCCACGTCCAAGTTTCCAGACAGAGAATATCCAAACAGAGTAGCCTCTTTGGACCCTGGTGAGAGTACCTGAAAAACTCAGAATATGGGGGTGTAATTTAAAGGTCTGTTTTTACTGTCTGAACATTTCCAACCACAGAGGGTGGCCTCACCTGCACTGGCTTTTGGTGGATTCCATCTGATGTGCCGTAGTAAAGGTAAACTCGACCAGAGCCATCATATGGTGCCCCCACAGCAATATCTGTCAAAGATTAACATAAAGACAAAGTGGGGCGACAGCATAAATGGAAGAAAAAGATAATAGGTGTATCTCAAAATACACATGCATTAGATGCATTACAAGCAGCAGAAGTTCTTTTTTCATAAACACACTACAGTATACTTAATGTTTATGTGTGCTGCTCTTCTGTTGTAGATGTTTTCAAGCTTTGAATGGGCTGATAATCCCAAAATCAAACATTCATGTTTTTACTCGTGCCTGTAGTGCTCTTTAGTAATCTAGATCTTATTCAGTTGAAAGAAAATAGTTCCTGTATGAAACTGCTCACAACAAGGCCTGTGGATTATCTTGGACACTTTTCTGGCACTTTGAGCACCACGAGCCAAGTGCCATTTAGTTCCATTATATTCGTGAGAAGGCAGACATCTCTTCGGCCAATATCTCCAACAGTTGGCAGCTCACACCAAAACAATCTAGACTGATGAAAAGCCCTACAAGTAAATGGGAAAATATGTATTTTTGATTTTGGGGTGAAGTGTCCCTTTAAAATGAAACTATGAAACTTTTGAGAGAAGAAAAAGGCATCTTTGCTCTTACAAATTAAAAGTCCAGATCATAACCAATGAAACACTCCTGTGCTCATCTCAGTACACCCAAAGGTTTTTTTGCTTTAACGTCTTAGTGTGACCAGCAGCTTATGGTTGATAGTGTCAACAAACTTTACTTGGATACTGCTGTTATGTTTTAGCACTTAGCATTATCCTGACCTGTACTTGTGGCCACAGAAGCCACTGTTTAACAACGGTTACACAGTCTGTAGAGTGCTCCAGGGATGACGTTCCCCTGTAGGCCGATGAGGAAGTTACCATCACCTCGGTTCCATCATCAAAAAGCCTATGGGACTTTTCTATCTGATTTTGGATTATTGCAGAAAATAAGCTCTATGGCCAACAAACATTTATGATTATTACTCCTTTTGTTCACAAATGAACACTACATTATAATTTTTCGAGGCCCAAATGTAGTCGTTAGAAGTACAAAGCTAATGTTCGGCTATAAACCAACTACACTACAGTCGCATGATTTAACACTCGTACCACAATGACGCTGTAAAGCTGTATTCGGCGTGATGTCACTCTGTAGTCTTATTTAGCAACTTGTTAGCAACCGCCTTTTTCAAGACACATAAAAGCTTCAAAATTCACAAGTGGAGTATTTACTGACGTATTTTATGTTGTAGAACAAAACATGAAAGTCTCTTAAGGTGCGGACAAACCAAACCGACATCAAAGAACTAGTGGCGACGAAAGCCAACTGTTGCGTCGTCTACGTCGCCTCACGTTGCCCTGTGTCAGTTGCATTTGAACACACTACACGGCCTACATCCGACGGCCAAGTGGCACATACGTTCTGCGCCTGCGTGAGAGAGAGCGGAGTGACAGAGTGGTACATCCTGACAGCCGAGGGGTTTCCTATCTGTGCAGCCGAGCACCACAGCACCTCCACAGACTAATACATTAAAGGCCCGGTGTTTCCTCCTTTTTCCCACTTTAACCTGAATAACAAACCAGGGCTCGGCTCTCCATTTGGATCCAGCTCAGAGACTAGCGAGGGCTAACTGGCTGTGCTTCCCTCCGGTCATGCTGCAGCTAACGCTCCGCTAGCCGCTCCCAGCAACCCCTGGCTCTCTGTTTGGATTCTAATGGAGAGCCGGGGCTAGCTGGGAAGCTAGCGGAGGCTAACTGGCTGTGCTTCCCTCCGGTCATGCTGCGGCTAACGCTCCGCTAGCTGCTCCCAGCTAGCTCCGGTTTGTTGTTCAGGTTAAAGTGGGAAGAAGCAGCGGGTCTGTGGGCCTGAGAAGGAAGCACCGGTTAGCCCCGGTTTCACTACAGGCAGATTTACTCACTACAGGGGCGAGAAAATATAACCTGAACAGCCAATCAGAGTGATCTCTCTCACTGACTAGCTCCGCCGTCAATTCAACATGCTCAGAAGCCACCGACGCCAACCACGTGCAGATGGTGCGGGACACACCGCAAAAACTAGGTCGACAGACGCTCACCGACGGCCCGACTTTGGTTGACGGCCGACTGTCGGCTTGGTGTGTCAGGGCCTTTAAGCCTGTGTTCACCACAGACCTTATTCAGGGATCTAACACAAAACCCACTGACTTTGATGAAGGTACCGGGAGTGCAAAAATGCTAACTCATTTTCAGATTTAAAAAGTGAGAATTGAGTATTTGAAATTAAAACAAGTCACTTTCTTCGTCAGATTTCATGACATATTTGATATAAAAATGTCCCAACCTCCAAAACCATCTTGATTGATGTCTCCTATGCTTGCCACTGCAAGGCCGAACATTGAGTCTTTATGTCCAAGAAGTTGAGTTGGAACAATCTTCTCCCAGTTTTTTCCTTTGTCGTTGATATAGATGTAGACAGCTCCTCCAACCAATCCATCTTTAACAAAGAACTGTGGTGCTCCTACAGCGAGGTCCTCCCACCTGCACATATCAAACTGTCACAGTACAGGAACACGCACAGCAGTCTCATAATAACGATAACAGGCCGGAAGACATGTTTGTTTTGGCAGAACACTCAAGTAGTGATATGCACTGTGTACAAAAGGTTGTGTGATGTCGTTTGTGTGCATGTTTGTGTATCTCAAAGCGCCAGCATGACAAATCCCTGGATGTTAATGCAAATAAGGTAGATACAAGACAGCAAGTCCTACTGCTATGCAAGCTGCCTTCAGAAAGAAGGTTTACAGAGCAAAATTTACTCCACAATGTCAAAGAGAACTGAATAACATAATCAGAAATGTATTTATTTATAATCTTAGAGCCTTACTTGTTAGTCAAAAAATAGAAAATTTTAAATTGTCACAGAGGCAAAGGCCATGGCACGAACTGTAGATGTTTGGAGGGTAGACGTAATATTTTACGCTTGGCATTCTGGAGCCAGAAGTGACTGTATTTGGACAAGAGGGTGGAGCCATTCACTGTGCGTCAATGGTTGTCTGTCTCTATGTGTCAGCCCTGTGAAAGTCTGGCAACTTGTCCAGGGTGAACCCCGCCTCTCGCCCAATGTCAGCTGGGACAGGCTCCAGCTGTCCTGTGACCCCTAACAGGATAAGTGGTCAAGTAACTGCAGTTTTTCGGCACCTCAGCACTGGCTCCATTTTTCAGTCCAGGTTGCTGCTTGCTCTAGACAGTCATTATCATGAGATTTTACTTTGAACCAAAGTGTAGAATTGATGGATTGACCAATATAAAGACTGTCCTCAGTAAACCTACCCATCACCATTGAGATCCACCACTGCCACATCATAACCAAAGGAGGAGGCCAGGCCCTGACCAGAGAGGACCAACTTCACAGCCAAACTTGTCTTCAACACGGGGTCGGCCTTAAGAAATGCCACCTGGCCACTGTAACCTCCTCTGGGTGCTCCTGAGACGATGGTCAACTCACCCTGTCCGATGAGGGCCATACCAGAGTCAATGGAGAATCCTGGAGGACAGAATATGGAGATATTTATGGGGAAGTTATAGGAATAAAGACAAGGTTGTGGAGCTACCTCTAAATACATAAAGAGCATTCTTACTACTGAAAATCATCTCAATCTAGTATTTCATCAACAACTGGATATATAGAGCAAGATCAAACTTGAAATGCTCAAACTGACACAGACCATGGTTATAAACTGACCCAGGTAGCTGTCTCTCTGTAGGGGAATGAGGTTTGGGTCAAATTGGTCATAATCCCCAGTCTCACGAGGATCCGGACTGAAGATGTCCAGGTTGTCCACGACTTCCATTCGTACGATTCCTTTAAACAGTGAGAAAATACAGAATGACAAGATTTTACTGTATGTTTTAGCTTGTAAGTTGTAATGTATGTCATTGGGCAGGAAGCTATATATGAACACATTTTTGTGCGTACCCATGATTTGCTCCTATTCTGTTAGTTTACACTGATTTCTGGGATTCAACCACTGTTTTCTTATTTTTGCTTTTTTTCTTAGGTAAGAGAAAATTTTATGAGTGGTCGAGAGCACCCTTATCAAAATAACTAAAACCCATCTCATATTCACAGTCCACAAACTGTCCACTGCATCACATTTAGAGTAATTATAATGATTGGATTATGGGCCAAAGAAATATTACCATTGATCCAAATTACTGTAATTTTAGTTACTGTGCATCACTCTGATGACCTTAGTACATTTACTTAAGCATGAATCTGAGGTACTTTTACTTTACTTGAGTGTTTTAATCTCACGCCGCTTTGAAATTCTCCTCAATTTCACAGGGAGAAATTATGGTTTTTGGAACTCAAACCATATGAAAATATGGAAGTGCAGCTGAAATGATTCGTCAGTTGATTAGAAAATTAATTGGCAATTATTTTGATAAACTCTAAGTCTTTTTTTTCTCAAAAAAATTCATGCGGGTTTCTTACTATATAATGACGAAAACTCTGTGTGTGTCTGTGTGTCTGTTCCATGTTTTTCTCCTCACTGACTTGGTCAATCCATGTGAAATTTGGCACAGTGGTAGAGGGTCATGGGAGGATGCGGATGAAGCAATATTACATCAGTTGGCCAAAGGGGGGCGCTATAGTAACCAACTGAAATTGCAAACTTTGAAAGGGCATATCTCATGCCCCGTATGTCATAGAGACATGAAACTTTGCACAGAGATGCCTCTCCTCATGAGGAACACATTTGCCTCAGGAACCCATAACTTCAAGTTATATAGATTTTCCGCCATTTTGAATTTTTTGAAAAACACTTAAAATTGATCTCTTCCTAGGAAGTTTGACCGATCTGCATGAAACTCGGTGAACATAATCTAGGGACCAATATCTAAAGTTCCCTCTCGGCAAAAGTTGGAAAACTTACTAAAACTGAGCTTCTATAAGGCAATGAATATTGCGGAGGGCGTGGCTCATCACATAAAGGTGTATAACATCTCAAGGGTTTCACCCATCACCACGCAACTTTGTAGGCATATGACCACACATAATCTGAGGGGACCCCTCCATTATTGACCCCATCAAACAAAATGGGGGCACTAGAGAGCTAATTTCTCATCTAGGCCTAACCGCCATATCAATTTTTACTAAACTTGGTAAATATGTAGAACAGGACACCTCAAGGTGACTGGAGAAATTTAACTCTAATTGGCAACTGGGTGGCGCTATAACAACAGAAAAATGCTTAAACATGGCTAAAATGCGACCGATCTCTGTGGCTCCCCCTGTGGAACAATGTTTGTTTTTTTCTAATTTTTGTTATGGCTAAGTCATGGCATGGTATGCTGTACTCAGTGGGTATGGACTAGCATTGGTGACTCTAAATTGTCCGTAGGTGTGAATGTGAGTGTGAATGGTTGTCTGCCTCTATGTGTCAGCCCTGTGATGGTCTGGTGACCTGTCCAAGGTGTACCCCACCTCTCGTCCAGTGTCAGCTGAGATAGGCTCTCTTGACAAAAAATTAAGAGAATATCAAGAGAAATTTAAGAGATTGTTGCTTGAAATCCACTGTGTGCCAAAACAACAAAAAAACTATGGTAATAATGTTAACTTAAAACAAGTGTATTTATACTGTGATGGTACGACAAATAAAGCACTGCTTCAGTTTAAAAATACCTGACAAATTTACTTTTTACTCCCATTTGTCAAAAACTTAAGTCCCCAGTCCTGTAAGGAAATGTTTTGGCCTTAGTAGAAAATCAAAGTATGTATTTGTTGTCCATCATCCCAGATTGACTTTTCGGGAGGAACCAGTGGACTTGGGGCTGCAAGCTACAGGCTTACTGGGGAAATCACTGTATTAAGAGACGGGCTAAAGCACTGGTGGTTCTGGTCTGTCAGCTGTATCCTTTTAAGTGTATGAATATAAAAACTGAATGTAAACCTTAACTTGGTCTCTGTCTGTCTCTTAAAATGCAATAAAACATGAGAAAGAAGACAACTGAAGCTCATTTCCAATCTGTTTGTAATGACTAAGCACATACTGCACATGCTTGTTAATTCTGGCTGATGAAACAAACACCTGAAGGTGCTGCCTAAGTTTTAATTTACCTTTCCACAGGTACGCTCCCGGTGCTCCAAATAACAGAGATGTGTTGTCCTTTGCAAAAGATGCCCCATGACCCTGTTGGCAGTATGCAAACCATGCGTGGTCCATTTGACGTTTGGTCAGGTGCTTAAGGCCACAAACTACCCTCCTCCACGTCCTCTCTACCTTCCCGACCTGCAGGTCTTCCCCTAAGAGGTAACACTGACCCGTCACCAAACGAGGGACATAAAGGCTCGGACTTGGGCTCCATTGCTGGTATCGATGAGCACAAGTCTACAGGGGAAAGATGACAAAATGACTGGGTACTGATTTTTATTGTTTAATTATTTAAATGTGGAGTATTTTGCTTACCATGACATTTCTTCCAGGACCTTGGCTCGTCACTCTAACTCCCATCCACTGGTTGTTTATGCCTTTACTATCCAGAAACGCTGGAAAAACAAAGTTGAGCTCAATGTGCAGCCAAATTGTCAGTGTAATAACATTCAGAAGTACTCAGATATTTAACTCAAGGATAGTACCAATTTTATAATGTAAAAATGCTCCATTTAAAGTAAAAGTTCTGCATGCAAAATTCTAATTAAGTAAAAGTAAATAAGTATTATCTACAAAATGCTCTTAAAGTATTGAAGGTACATTTACTCTTTCTACAGTAAAAGGGTTGCTGTGACTGATGTTTTATTAGGTATGGTATGGTTGCATTATCAATACTGATGCATCAATGTGCAAGCAGTATTTTACTTTTGTAGCTCCTCGCGGTGGAGCTGTTTTTAACTACAGTACTTAAAACACAGTTCAGTCCACTGGTTCCCAGCCAACCCAGTCGCCAGAATAAATGTTTGCACTGTACATTTCTGCCATGGATATTTTATATTTATATATTGTTACTAGTCCATACCCATTGGTAGCTTTGTCAGCTTCTACCTATGCCAATCCTCAATGCCTATGTGCAGTTTCACATAGATTGACCACGTCAGTGAGTAGAAAACCGTGGGACAGACAGAATGACTGACTGACAGAATGACACACTGACAGTTTCCGTGATTATGTACAGCATACCATACCATGACTTAGTCATACCAAAAATTAGAAAGAAAAAAACAACCAAACATTCGGCCACAGGGGGAGCCACAGCGATCGGTCACATTTTAGCCATGTTTAAGCATTTTTCTGTTGTTATAGCGCCACCCAGTTGCCAATTAGAGTTAAATTTCTCCAGTCACCTTGAGGCGTCCTGTTCTACATATCTACCAAGTTTAGTAAAAATTGATATGGCGGTTAGGCCTAGATAAGAAATTAGCTCTCTAGCGCCCCCATTTTGTTTGATGGGGTCAATAATGGAGGGGTCCCCTCAGATTATGTGTGGTCATATGCCTACAAAGTTGCGTGGTGATGGGTGAAACCCTTGAGATGTTATACACCTTTATGTGATGAGCCACGCCCTCCACAATATTCATTGCCTTATAGAAGCTCAGTTTTAGTACGTTTTCCAACTTTTGCCAAGAGGGAACTTTAGATATTGGTCTCTAGATTATGTTCACCCAGTTTCATGCAGATCGGTCAAACTTCCTAGGAAGAGATCAATTTTAAGTGTTTTTCAAAAAATTCAAAATGGCGGAAAATCTATATAACTGGAAGTTATGGGTTTTTGAGGCAGATTTGTTCCTCATGAGGAGAGGCATCTCTGTGCAAAGTTTCATGTCTCTACGACATACGGGGCATGAGATATGCCCATTTAAAGTTTGCAATTTCAATCGGTTGCTATAGCGCCCCCTTTGGCCAATTGATGTAATATTGCTTCATTCTCATCCTCCCATGACCCTCTACCACTGTGCCAAATTTCACATGGATTGACCAAGTCAGTGAGGAGAAAAACGTGGAACAGACACACAGACACAGAGTTTTCGTCATTATGAAGTAAGATGTAGCAGATACATTTAAACTTTGTCTCTTCGCATTTCAACAACACTGTGGTTGATGTGTGGTTAGGTTTAAGCACAAAAACATTAGCTCATGTTTTGGCTTTAGATACCTCCTTGGCACTATCCCCAGTGGAAAAACAGCTACAGGTCATTAAAACACCCACATTTGTGGCTAACAAGTCGCTGGATACGCAGGGATGATTCGCTAAAAAATGAAATCTGGAGAATAAGCAGTTTTTGGGTCCCAGAGAAAAATTAAAACGTGAAATGGGGAATCACTCTTTGGTGAACCTGCTAACAACTAATAGATATGTGAAAAATGCATTAATCTTAATCTGAAAAGTTACCAGCTGTGAAATAAATGTAGTGGTGCTCTGAAGTACTCTTAAATGTTGTGTAGCAGAAGTAGAAAGTAGCATGAATATACTCAAAGTATCAAACATGTACTTCTAGTACTACTATTTAATTACTTTCATGTTAAAACACACAAAGATGATTAAATATGCAAACAAACCGTCATCATCAAACTCAATGGGCTGGCAGCGATCAGACGTTGTAGTGAGATCACACTGGTAAACAACACCAGTTACATTCACTTGGTTCTGGTGTTTTGCTCGCGGAGCTCCAACCAGCAATCTGGGGAAAAATACCTCAACTGGTTAGACACAGAGTTTAAATAAATTTACTCAAACTTAATAAACTAGCGTTAATTTTCACTCACAGGTTCTTTTTGGCAGGATTCAGCTGCTGGTGGAAAGCAACAGAAAATCCAAACAGGCTTCCTGGATCTCCATTTCTCTGCATCACATTCTGCGTGTCCAGATTGAAAGCTGTAACATCAAAAGTCAGGAGGCACCAGAAACACAACAGATACACCATGTGCCAATGCTTTGCCATGATTTGGATTAAAGTGTGTAAGCTGCCCTTTCTCCTGAAGTGGCCGAGCTCTGTGAGAGCACAGTGACTGTAACCCTCACAGGAAAGGGATTGGCCTCAGCAGGTGCTAACTGGCTCACTGTAGACAGACAAACAAGGTGTGGTGGCAAGAAATTTATCTTCATACTAACAAAGCTGCACTGTTCACTTGTATGGGTTGATAACTGAAGTTAATATTAACCAAGTTCTGCTTTGATGAAAGCCAGACGTGAGACACACCCTCTGAGCAAAAGTCTTCCTCTGCTGGCACTGAGCTGGCCCTGGCTGAATATTTAGAGAATGAAATGAGGTCATGTTGTGGCTTTCACTGGCTCTGCAAAAAGCATGTGAACGAATAAAACAGTCAACATGCACATGACTTAAGACCTTTGTCCTTGTTGTTCATTTTGATTCATTTCTCTAAAATTTATAAGAACTAAAACATCCCGGCAAACAGTGGTCTGAAGGTGACACCACGTCCACGGCCAAAATGGTCCAGGTCAAAGGCCACAAAGTGCACCGCCCTTATGAGGCAGATGGCCAGATGGTGACGTGGTTTCGATGTCCAATAATGCTCCATTCAGACCTTTATTACAAGGAAATATTACTCACTGCTTTAAAAAACAATGACATGCATATATTTTAAATACTGTTTCTGTTTGTGAATTGATTGTTATCAGATGGCCACACTGTGACATCCACTCCACATCCAAGGACGTGTATTACAACACCTATCCCCCCCCCCCCTCCCCCCCCCCCCCCCCCCAAATCTTTTTAATTAATATTTCCAGACACATGAAAAAGTCAGTTCATCAAATACAAAACCTAAAAAAAATCTGCAACAGAAAAACAGCAACAAAAAACACAAAACAGAAGAACAAGAAAGAAAGGCAGAGTCAGAGCAGGACAGGGAAAACAGGTGATTATTCAAAATTTGAACGAGAATCAATGCACTGTGTAAGCCACATTGTTTCATAAATTCATAAATCACAGAATGTAAAGAAAAGGAAAATGGATTTCCCAAGGCAAAGTGGACCCAGGGGAGGGGCCAGACTAAAAGCGATTCAAGAAGACCTTGATGAAACGTCATATTCGGTTGTTGAGGACCTTGTTTAGTATGGGGACACTGGGACACAAAAGTATCTATCAAAAGTTTTAAAATCTGCAGCATGGGTTGAATAATAGTGATTTTTATAGATTTGCTCAACTCAATGACCAATTAATGAAGGTAAATTAAAGTATGTGGATATTAGGATACTAAAATCTTCATAGACGCTTATGTTTTGAACTCAAATAAAAAAAAAAACATCTCAAGACTTTACAGGGGCTGCAACTAACTAAATCTAACTCATTGTGTATAAAACAGAGAATGGGAAATGGGAGAAAACCTAGGTATAACAGAGGAGGAATGGGAGGAGTTATGTGAACTACAATGGAAACTACAGGTTCAGCATCATGGAGAGAGTTTTGTTGGACAAACCTCATTAGGTTTTTCATTACTCCAGAGTCACTACTTATATCAAATGTTCAAACTGCTGGAGACAATGTAAGAGCTTCGAAAAGTACAGAAAGTATTCCAGGTGGACAATTCATTTTAAACTAGAGACACTATATTTGGGCACCTTGCCACTGGACAGTGTTACCTCTCATGACAGATACCTATTTCGGATTCTAAGTGCTGCTAGCAGGAAAGTCATTACCGGGAAGTGGCTAAAGCCAGCAAAACTAGCAGTCGATGACTCAATTGACATTATATACGACATCGTAAGGATGGAAAGGATTAATCTTTCTATTGGACTGCAACGGGACAAGTTTTTGAAAAGAAGGGAAAATTGGATGGTTTTTCTTCATTTGTTTCAGGTGAATGTATCCTTCTGAGTTATTTTATTTTATTTTTAATTGATTTTTTTTATCCTCGTTTGTAAAGTGGTTAGAGTATCATGAAGACACACTCCAACATTCTGGTTCATATATGGAGTTCAGTCTCTTTTTTTTGTATTAGTTTTTCCATGTTCATACCTGTATTTATATTTACTTTATCAACCCATTTTGGCTTCTATGTTACTCATTTTATGTTACTTTATGCTGTAACTGTGTCCTACAGAAGGCCTGGAAAGACTGGGCAATAAGCCCTTTGGGTACGATTAAGCTGTCGGACTGGACCCTGAAATAACTAAATAAGAGAATTACAAAAAGATAAAATAAAAATACAAAAGAAACAACTATATTCTTACAAGAGTCACTAAATGGGTACTGAAGAATGATTTTACCTGTCTTATCTTATCTTATATTGCCAGTCACCAAATGTCCTCATCAGCTCTGACTCTCTCTGTCTTTGCACTGAGAAAACTTAATTAATAATAATAATAATAATACATTTTATTTATACAGCGCTAGTACAGCTCTCAAAGACGCTTTACATTTAAAACCAAAGAAAAGAAGTACATACATGTAAGTGCAAAGACATAGACAGAAGACAAGGACAATATAAAACAACAAGGTGCAAAAGCATAGTGCAAAACAAAGAAAAGGAGGGCATGTGAGGAACCGAGAACGAAAAGCTAATGTTAAAGGTTAAAGGCGGATTTGAAAAGGTGGGTTTTGAGGAGTGATTTGAAGGTGGATGGATTTGGACAGTCACAGATGTGTATAGGGAGGGTGTTCCAGAGGGAGGGGGCGGCTATGGAGAAGGCTCTGTCGCCCCAGGTTCGGTGCTTGGTCCTGTGTGGGGGTGAGAGGAGGTTTTTGTCGGATGATCGAAGGTTGCGGGAGGGAGTGTGGTGGTGGAGCATGTCCATGAGGTAGGAGGGGGCCTGGCTGTGGAGGGCTTTGTGGGTGAGGAGGAGGATCTTGAAATTGATTCTGTACGGGACAGGGAGCCAGTGAAGGTTTTACAGGACGGGGGTTATATGTTCACGGGAGCTGGTGTGGGTGAGGAGGCGGGCGGCAGAGTTTTGGATGTACTGAAGTTTGTTGAGGACTTTGGATGATGAGCCGTAGAGGATGCTGTTGCAGTAGTCCAGTCTTGAGGTGATGAAAGCATGGATGAGAGTTTCAGCAGCAGAGAAGGAGAGCAATGGGCGGAGATGGGCAATGTTTCTAAGGTGAAAGAAGGCAGTTTGGGCGAGGCGGCTAATGTGATGTTCAAATGAGAGGTTATTGTCGAAGATGATACCAAGGTTGCGGATGAATGGGGAGGGAGAGAGGGTGGTGTTGTCAATGCTGAGGGTGAAGTTTTGTGTTGCTGTAGAGAAGGATGTTGGGCCGATGAGTATTATTTCAGATTTGTCACAGTTGAGTCATTATATGTGTCTGTTTTTTTTATGTGTGAGATTGCTGGCTGCACAACAAATTGCCCCTTGGGGATAAAAAAGTTTTCTTTGACCTTTTGACCTTTGCGTTTGAGGAAGTTGGCTTGCAGCTATAATTATGCAATATAGGTGACTTCGTCATATTTCATCAGTCACAAACAACACAGGGAATGTGCTGGCAACTAAGGGAGGATGACTAAAACAATACAAAAAGCAGTTCAAAGAAATACCTCATATTCACGTCTATATGGAGGGAAACATTAGGAGCTAAACCTGTTGCCTATTGGAGCCTAATCAGGCTTAAGGTGGACTGACCTTTAAGGCGGACCAGCTAACACACCGCCACACACTGATGAAAAATTTTCATACAACACAACATGAAATGTGACTTAATTCAGAAAAGCAGCCTGAAGGAAATTAAAGGTGTCTTCTTTCAGCAGGTGGCACTAGAGTATTCGTTTACAGAGATAATGTAGGCCTACAGATCTGCAGGTGACCAGCCAATGGCAGCGATTATCATTACTGGTATTCATCTGTTTTCAGTTGCAGTAGAGATATTGGTATCTGTAATAGCTGTAGTTGTTGTGGTGTCTTTTGGAACGAAACAAGTTCAGAGGAATCAGTGGGCTAAGAGTCATGACATCACATCCACTCTCTGTTTGACTTCCTGTCTCTCTGTGTAATGGATGTTTAAAACAAAGAAAGGACAGAATGAATGGATATAACAGAATCTCATACTTGGTGTTGTTAACTGATGTGTAGAGTTTTTACAGTCTGTGACTAATGTAGGTAAAGCAGGTTGAATAATGTAGGAATGAGCATGAGAATCTTTGGTTGATGCTTTCACATGGTGCCAAACAATGATACATGGAAAATTCAGCAGCGGTGTGGTTGTGTGGTCAGACTGAGGTGTGAACGCTCATACACTTTCTTTGCCTAACTTTTAATTTTAGTTTCAAAACAGCAACGCTTCTGAAAGCTTTTCCAACAGGGCAAGTGGAATAAAAGTATTAATATATTGAACAAGAATAGCTGGCAGGAAAACACACACGCACACACACACACACACACACACACACACACACACACACAGGGCAGTGATACCACAGAGTGTTTCCACTGCAGTGTTTAGGGGATGTGGTTTTCTTCTTTAGTTGTTGAGAAAAGGGAGAGTGCTGCTCAGTCACTGGTCCCACCTACAATATGTGACAGTTGCTGATCTCCTGCTCGCACGTCTTCTCCTCTGACCTGTACACTAACCTTTACTCCACCCTCCTCTTTTTTCCTGCAAAGATTACACCTGCAAGCCCAACTCATTTTGTAGATTTTGTGTTGAAATCCATTGTTTGCATACTCACACTGAATTCAATTAGAGGATTAATATGAGTTTCACGTGTGTACTGTGATGTTAAATATGGTGCTACAGCCAGCAGCTGGTTAGCTTAGCGTAGCACAGTGACAGGAGACAGGGGCAAACAGCTAGCTACACTTCACATTTTGGACAGATCAAACAAATGAGATATAACATGCTACTTAAAAAGCATTAGACGTGCTTGTAGACTGATTTTGTCACATTTGGACAGACAAAGGCTGGCTGTTTCTCGCTGTTTCCTATCTCTGGGCTAAACCAGGGGTAAGCTACCTGTGGTTCTGTAGCCCTTCTCCAATGGCTTCCCGTGGCTTTGACAAAAAAATATGAAAAAAATAATTAAGTTATTCTTTAATATTTTAATTTTTATTCATCATTGTTGTAGCCATTGAGTGATTCTTACGTTTTCCAACTGTATAAATGTGCAACCCATACATTGGATAAAAACAAAATGTTGTATCATCTCGTCAGCTATGTGCATCATACATCTACGACCTGGCACCTTTTCCTAAAATTTGCCAAATCTCAAAAGTGATGGTTAGTCTTGAGTCTCCTTAGTGAGGCTAACTTTTGATTCCAAATCCAAAAAAGAAAACGTCTCGGAGGAAAAAAGATAATTTCATAGCGAGTGGACAGATTTGTTTGTTGTCACAACACATTCTGACCCTGGAAATTCAGAGTTCTCGCAAGAGCACAATTTGAATTTGCTCAGCGAGTCATGATGCTCATTACCCATGCCCTTGGAGCCGAGCTGCACCAATCACATCGGTGCATCTGATATAGGCGGGCCAGAGGCGAGCTAAAGTGATGACGACAGCGCTGGAATCAGTCAGTAAACATTGCAAGATGGCTACGGATGAACACCAGTTGTTTGAAACGGCTTTGGCCGCTACAATGAACGAGTTAGACTTGGCTTTTTTTCTAAAAGAGGAACAGAAGACGGCGCTCAAATTGCAAGGACGTTTTTGCTGTTTTGCCGACCGTATACGGCAAGAGTCTAATCTACCAGTTAGCTCCGCTGGTAGCGCTCTGGATACGTCACCCCGTGTATTGTTCTGATTGGTCGAAGTGTTATCCAATTGCGTGCAGTGATATTTTCAAATGCATGCTTGGTGCCGCCCCTCGAGTTGGGCCATTTGCATTACTCATAGCCAGACCCTAAATCTTTCTAGATTTGGGTCTGGATTTCCAGGCTACCACATTCTCACTCTGACCTCGAAACATATTGACGTTTGGTCATAGACTTCTCACGTCCAGATACAGCTTGCAAGGTACCCTGGGTGTGTTGGTTGTTGATGTTCTGGAGCACCGTGTCAAGTTCTGTCTGTTACATGCATTGTCTTCTTCCAAAATACACTTCTGTTTTCACAGGAAATGTAACGTTTCCATACAGTCTCTTTCAAAATAAAGGCACTACGTTTGTATAGTGCTGTGAATTGGCATTTTTTTTCCCTTCAACAACAAACGTACATGGTTGGTTTTAGACAACAAAAACGCGTGGTTAGGTTTAGGAAAAAAGAACAGGGTTTGGCTTTAGAATCTTACGGGATGCGAACACCGCTGTCTCGGGTGAAAGTCTGTGTTTGTTGGACCCATCCACCCTACCTCCCGCCCGCACTCACCAAAACAAACAGACTGTGACCTTCTTGAAGAGGTGGTCTCGGTCCGGTTACAAACAAACTCTGGCGCGGTTTGTTTGTGGTGAGAAAATGTTTCGACCTTGATCCGAACCAACTGCAGTCACATTACGTTAGTTGTCCCTCCATTGTGACATTAGAAAGTGTCACATTTATCTTGCAAGTGTACTCTTCTTCAACGTTTTGTTTACTTCCTGATTTTTCCTGCATTCTGACCAATCAAGAGCAGCTTTCTCACGCGTGCATTTGATCTGGTCCGCTTGTAAATGCTGCCGTGAGAACATGAACCAACTCTAGGCAATTATGCAACTGTGTAAAAAAAAAATCAGTCCCTAATTCAAACCAAAGCAAGACAACTCTAGGTCTGAAAGCACCCTCTGAGTTGCTGAGGATGAATACAAGTGTTCCAGCAGACAGGAAAATAAAGGAGGAAATAAGAAAATACAAGTATTAACCTTAAAGTAAGCACAATAGGTCATTAGGGTTAATGTTAAACCAAATGTCTGCTTTGATTGGTTTGAAGGTTGGTTTTCAGTGCATCCACCACTGTTGAAAATGGCCAGTGGTATCGTTGTCCCTCTTTTATCTGCTCAACCACTCGCAAGACAAACTTCTGGTGGCCTGAAAACCTGATGCTGAAATAGTGTTTGAACCCCCAGTCACATCAAGTTCAGTTGTTGCTACTTCATCACGTGACATGACAGTGAAACAGTGATGCCTATAGCTTGACCCAGTTTCAATTTGGATGCCTATTCCGGACTTTGATCACAGACCTTAAATGTTACAAAACATATCATTAAAAAAATGTGATACTGAACCCAATGTTATAAAATGTTATACAACCTACTCTTTGAAAACAATTGTGGTTGCATGGGGCTGAGTGGTTATTTTTCAGACATTAGATTAAACTAAGCGAGTGCACATCCAGGAAGGCGGAACCCAAAACTATCATGTTAACCGTTTCTGCTAAATTTAGCCTGCGGAGGCTTCTCGTCCCCTAGCTTCATATCCTGTTGATACCCAAAGTCGTATACATTCTGAGTAAACATGCTCGGCGGTCTGTCAAAGCAGAGGAATGGCCAGCCACAGCCTACATCTCACAGCTCAGCTGCTGCGTGTGGCTTTGCTTGTTGTTTCACAGGCATAGATGTGCAGATACCACAGTGCAGACCTGCGCTGATTCAAGCAGACTATTTTTGAGTGGCCACACATGAGATATCTATTGTTAGAATTTCAGAAACTACAATAAACACTAAAATGAAAATAAAAGCCTCTGTGATCTGTCATGTGCAACAGGAATAAATCAGGTTTGCTTACTGACCCAATAACTTTTAATTGCTGCTATTTTACACCAGGAAGAGCACCGGAAATAAGACAGGTTTTACATTTTTTGCTGCTCTAGAAAAATAATGTGCATTTGTTTTAAATTTCTTTCAACTGTACTGCACCGTCGTTTGCTTTGTCTTTGTACACTTGCATCTAAAATACCTATCAAGCACCAATTTACAACAGTTTGGTGCAATGTATCTGTAAATGGAAACAAGTCAGGGTCACACTGAGCTGCTGGTTCACTTTAATCCTGGCTCAGTTACACATTTCACTCAGTTTCTGCCTCATAAAGCCATGAAGGCTTTCATGTATCTGTGCATACACAATAAGTAAAGTGTGATTTGAAATCACAGATCAGAGTAAACACTTTGATCACTTTCATATACTTTCTTCCTTTACAGATCAAACACGGTTGGTTAGTCTTTCTAAATTCATTATTGCAGAATGATCTACAGTGGTATTTGTCACAGCAAACAGATGTGAATAGGTTACTTCAGCCCTGCTCTATTTTTGTAACATGTAGGCAGAGTCTAGTGTCTCTCTTAGTTCCTGAGATGACAAGACGACATGTCTGTTTTGAAGTGGTAAAGCCCACCAACGGACATGCATACAGTGGGCTTTTATTATCAAAGCACAGTGGTAGCTACCTGATGTGCTTTTAAGTGTGAAGAGAAACTAGTATCACAGGCCTGTGTGCTCAATGCATGCTTTCTATTTTGAAACATGAAGCATGATTTTAACCTTATTCACTGCCAACTGGGGGATTGTTATTGAGTCCTACAGGGGCAAATTAGGTTCGGGGATGTAACGGTGAAGCAACAAGTCTGGGACAAAATTTAATATAAAGCTTCAACCTCATGTCAACGTGTTTTTAAATGCTCTGAGCAAGAAGATAATAAGCGTCCATGTCTCCATATTAAGAGTTCAAACTAATGAACACAACAAAGTCAGAGGAGCAACTTAAAATGAGATGGGAAATGGGACCATACAGGGAGCACATGCTTACTGCACACGAAACTCCTTAAGGTTGGTTGGAATATGTGCATGGAGGAGAGAATCCAAGGTATTACAGCACATTGTGCTTCCAGCAAAGTGATCTTACTATATAATGACGAAAACTCTGTCTGTCTGTGTGTGTCTCTGTTCCATGTTTTTTTCCTCACTGACTTGGTCAATCCATGTGAAATTTGGCACAGTGGTAGAGGGTCATGGGAGGATGTGAATGAAGCAATATTACATCAATTGGCCAAAGGGGGGCGCTATAGCAACCGATTAAAATTGCAAACTTTGAATGGGCATATCTCATGCCCCGTATGTCGTAGAGACATGAAACTTTGCACAGAGATGCCTCTCCTCATGAGGAACACATTTGCCTCAAGAACCCATAACTTCCAGTTTTTAGATTTTCCGCCATTTTGAATTTTTTGAAAAACACTTCAAATCGATCTCTTCCTAGGAAGTTTGACCGATCTGCATGAAACTCAGTGAACATAATCTAGGGATCAATATCTAAAGTTCCCTCTTGGCAAAAGTTGGAAAACTTACTAAAACTGAGCTTCTACAAGGCAATGAATATTGAGGAGGGCGTGGCTCATCACATAAAGGTGTATAACATCTCAAGAGTTTCACCCATCACCACACAACTTTGTAGGCATATGACCACACATAATCTGAGGGGACCCCTCCATTATTGACCCCATCAAACAAAATGGGGGCGCTGGAGAGCTAATTTCTTATCTAGGCCTAACCGCCATATCAATTTTTACTAAACTTAGTAGATATGTAGAACAGGACGCCTCAAGGTGACTGGAAAAATTTAACTCTAATTGGCAACTGGGTGGCGCTATAACAACAGAAAAATGCTTAAAAATGGCTAAAATGTGACCGATCACTGTGGCTCCCCCTGTGGCCCAATGGTTTTTTTTTTCTTTCTAATTTTTGGTATGACTAAGTCATGGCATGGTATGCTGTACATAATCACGGAAACTGTCAGTGTGTCATTCTACCAGTGTGCCCCACTTTTAAGTCAATACAACATATAAACACTTTAACTATCTGCCTTTCAACGTGCTACCTCAACTACTAATGTACAGTTTCAGCCCACTAACTATCCCACTATTGGCAATGGTACTACTGTACTTTCAATAAAGTGATCTTACTATCAAATTCACAAAACTCTGTCTGAATACATTGCTCTTCTTAATGGGTTCAGTTGACTATTTAATCTGCAATTTCCTATGACCTGTATCCCAAACACACACCATGCTAACATGCTGATGTTATTAAGGTATAATGTTTACCATCTTAGTTTAGCATGTTAACATGCCAACATTTTCTTTTTAGCACAAAACAAGTACAGCTGAGGCTGATGGGGCCCACCCACGGGCCATCATATTGATATGACTAACATTAACTGATTGATATTGTTATTTAAACAACGACGATGTTTCAGTGGTTACTGATGCGACCTATCATTAGAAAGCTGAGATTCTTATGACTGATGCAAACCACTTCAAGGTACAACCACCACAGCAGGTTCAATCAGACCACCGACAAACACACAAACAGTTAAAACTCACCTGCCTCATTGCAATCCACTGATCCATAATATTGCAACAAAAACAGTCCTCATACACTGGTTAAGGTCCAGATGATCCAAATCCACTAAAACATTTTGTCCAAACACATTATTACATCCATAAATAGCCATGGACTGCTGTTGGATCCTTTTAAATGTTCTAATATCACCTGTTACATGTGGATGTACTGCCATGGGCAAAGCCCTTGGCAAAATGGCTGCTCCACTTTGACCCCTTGATTGACACTTCACTTGACCCAATAGGAACTTCCATGTCCTGCCCACAGCCTACAATAGCCAATGAGAGCCTGTGTTGCAACAAAGTACCTGCCCTCTCTCCTTGTCCAGGGATCCTGCCAATAGAAAGAGGTTGTGCCGATGACTGACACTTCTTAAAGTCAATTAAACTCCTTAAACAACAATGCAATATAAATGTAAATAAATAAATGCTAAAACAAATGGCACTTTTATTATCTTTAGGGGAAAATCCAGTCTTTCTGATTAATTCCGATTTTCTAAAAGTCTTTATAAAGGCAATAAAATCCTAATTAAACATTTCTGTCTATTGATTTGTTTTTCACTCTTGATCACACATTGTTATAACCTCTTTTTTTGACAAGCACCAAGATAAACCTATGTAAAATATTCTGCCGTATTGCTATCTACTTTGAAGCTGGACTAGGTGAGGCTTCATGCTGTGGTCACACTGTCCAGCTAATAGTTCCCATTTATCTGCAAGCATCTGTTTTCAAGAAGATATTATGTAAAAACCTTCTACTTCAGTGTGCTCAATCTTGTGTCACTCAATGCCAGTAGCACTGTTAGTGATTCTGACTGGGAAAAAAACTTCAGCGCTACCTTTCAAAATAGACCATTTACATGCATATGTAACAGGGTCAATTATACAGCAGTAATATATGTAACAAAGTCAAATGTACATTTGTCATATTAAGTGTTATAATTACACAAAATTAGTTTCAGTTGTTATTACCTGACACGCTCAGGCCTCTATAGCCAATATGTGGAACGTCTGATACTCAGTTTTTGTACCCCTACATTCACCTTTGGGGGTACCCCACCTATAAAGGGGTGTCTCCCACCTTACCTCTCCCCTTTTGCTGTTGCACTCCATGGGAGAGGTAAGTGACATTGCCCTAGTAGTAATATTAATGTTTCAGCGCTGTCTTAATTGACGGAGGATTTCCGTTTTTACCTTTTGCTGTCAGGTATGTTTTCTGTGTTTTACATTACTGAATTGAATATAACATGGCTGCCCTTTTGCTGTTGTACTCTATGGGAGAGGGGCTCAAGTTATATGATAATAATTTACAGTTTTGTTTTTAACCTCTTGCTGTCAGAGTTGTCAGGAATAAACAGAGATAGCCTCCAAAGATATCCACAGTCTGGGCCTCTTCATATCAACACAAGGCAGACAACACGAGAGTCCACCAGTTAACATACACTGCAAATGGTCCAAGTACAGCTTTACCTTGGGTATTCCCTGGATAGGTGTTTAAGGCAAAACTTACAGTAATGATACGAGGTTTCTCAACACTAAAGACGTGTAAAAATGTGACCTGGTGATGGTGCTAGATGAAAAGGCCGGGAATCCCCACAGTTGGTAGGTTAAATCCCATGGGTATCATGAATGTCTGTCCAAAATGTAACAACAAAATGTCCAGTAGCTGTTGAGAATAAAAACAATTTTAAAAAAAACATTAATTCATTCATTTTCCGTAACCGCTGATCCTGTTGGGGGTCGAGGGGTGGCTGGAGCCTATCCCAGCTGACATTGGGCGAGAGGCAGGGTTCACCCTGGACAGGTCACCAGACTATCACAGGGCTGATACATAGAGACAGACAACCATTCACACTCACATTCACACCTACGGCCAATTTAGTCACCAATTAACTTGCACGCCTTTGGACTGTGGCAGGAAACTGGAGTACTCAGAGAAAACCCACGCTGAGAACATGCAAACTCCGCACAAAAGGGTTTCCTCCACCCTGGCTTTGCACCCCTAACCTTCTTGCTGTGAGGCAACAATGCTAACCACTGCACCACCGTGCCGCCTGTTGAGTATAATGACTGAAGAAATGAACGAATTGTTTAGTACTGTGTCATGCAAGCAGCTACGCCCAGCCCACACAGGTTTACAAGACACAATGAAGGCAAGAGTCTGGACCAGTCAGGACCAGAGTCCCGCATACATATTTTGGCATCAAAAGGAAAGAAAATGGAACAAAGCAGCAAAAGCATCGTACATAATCAGGTCATCATTGTGTAAAATATTTCAGTCTGAACCAAAGTGGTGGACAGACTGACTGACAGACCAACATCACCATCGAGAGAGCCGCTCTGCTAGCTAAAATACTGACCTAGTCTGTTGCCCTACTGACTGTGTGGACACTGTGACCTATCTTTAAAGCTATGATTGATTATTAAATACAGTATATAGCACAAATTCAAAAGGCCTCGACCCTATATCACCAAGCTGTGGTGCATATTGCCACATTAAGTCGCATAAAGCACTTGTCTGCAGCCCTCTCTCAGGGCAATCTGTGCCCTTGTGGCCTATTTTTTTTCTCCCTGCACCACTATTTCTCACCCCAGTTGTGTAAGAACTTGCGGCTTCTTCTGGAGATGAAAATTACTGTAAGTCAGTCAGTAAATGTCAAGTCAGACCAAACATGTTAACTTTGTGAGAATCAAAGGAATTAAATGTTTGAAATTCGTTTTGGCCTCAGCAGTGTTTTAGATCTACACATAGTTCAAAGAAGGGTGCCGGAAGTTCAGGTCACTTCTTTCCCCTAAAACAAACGCTGGCTATTGTTTTCACTAAAGATGAGCGCTGTCACCTTGACTGGAAGATGGCTAGTGAAAACCCAAAATAGACTACTACTACTAGCTTTCAGTCCCCCCATAGTCCTGCAATAACGCCATAGGTTCACAGCCCTTCTGTGGAAGAGCAAAGTGTTACTCTAAATGTTAAAAATACATTTCCTCTATGCGGCTTTGTGCTTTTTTTTTTACCACGAACTCTCCAAACTCCATCACATCAGTGTGACTGAGAAAAACACTCAAAACAAAACCACACCACACTAAGAATGTGCCGACGTCAAACAAATTATTGCTTAACATCATACTTAAGTGAAATTGTTACGTATACTAAAAATATACTGTCTTTAATTTTATCATTCATCCCCTTGCTTTGATACTAATCCAGGACTTTGTAGGAAAGAATAATCACTGTTATGCAATAATATTATAAGATGAATACAAGCAGACATCTCTGGTGACTACAGCTCCAGACTATTTGTCTTTTGTTAATTTGAATTAGATCTAAAATGTATTAAAGTCATTTCTGTGTGTTTAAAATACAGTTTATGTATATTTTTTCTGTCATGATTATGTTGCTTTAGAGTCATTAGCTGGTCTATCCCGGCAAAAACAAAAAAATTCTGCAGCCCAGATTTACTGAAAATGGGTCACTGGCTTGCAGAATTTAACAGGAAGTACATTTTCTGTGTTTCAGCCAATCAGTGTGATTTCCACTTTGTAAACCTTGATCACCTTGTGACTAAATCTTCCATCTGAGTGGGAAGACACCAGTTGTGCAAGAGAAGGGCTCTGTACCACAATGATCCGTAGACAGTCTGCTTTGATTCTCCTCAGTACCTTGTGTGAGTGCAACTTTACTTTTCTACTTAAAATATGGTTTGTTTTGTTTAAAACTACAACAAAATCATATTACATATTTTGTATTGTCTATGTATTTTATATAGTATTTGTATTGTATTGTTTGTAGCCTCCTGTCTGTGTTTAATTGTCTTCTGTTTTACATTATTCATTTTACATTATTAGTTGTCCTGTTTTTGTCTCTTTTCTTCAGCTCTGATTCAAACTGCAGAGGTTGCTGAGCAGATCTCTTTGACTGTGGTTGAACCTGGTGGTAGTTTGAATCTGACATGTCCGTTCTTTGGAAATGAAGCTGGGTTGTTTTACTGGTATAAGCTGAAGTTTGGATATATGGTCCAAACAGTTGCAGCGGGGACTTTTAGGACAGTAAATCTTCAAGCACCATTTGACAACTCAAGATTCACAGTCACAAAAGTGAACAGTCAGTATGTTCTCAACATCAGAAATGTGAGCAAAGAAGACGAAGCAACATACTTCTGTCAAGCAGGATCGGCATACATAATGAAGTTCATTAACGGCATGCTTCTGGTTGTGAACGGTAAAGTATGTTCTTTTGCTGCTTTGTCAAAACCAAACAATCCATTCATTAATTCCTGCCTCTTTATGAATCACACAGATCATAAAAATCAGAAGAAGTCTTTCTACGTGAAACAAAATCCGGAGGCTGAGTGGGTCGAGCAGGGCGAAAGAGTGACTCTCGAGTGTTCACTTGTCTCCACAAACAAAGAAACCTCAGATGATTGTCCAGGTGAACACAGTGTGTACTGGTTCAGATCTCGATCAGGAGAATCTAATCCAAGCATCATTTACACTCAAAGTGATGAACAAGAGGAGAGAAGTTGTTTCTACAGTCTGTCCAAAACTATACAGACCTCCTCTGATACTGGGACTTACTACTGTGCTGTGGTCACATGTGGAGAGATCCTGTTTGGTGAAGGAACCAAAGTGGAAACAAGTACGTGTTTACATTCATTTTTAGGACTTTGCCTTTTTTCTTGTAAATACTGAGTAGATTTACCTCCTCAGGCCTCTGAGTTGATTCAGATTAGATCAGATATATGTACGAACAGCTAAAAATACTTTATGTAATCTTTGATGAGGGGTGGTGACTTAACTTTGTGTTTCACAAACCATAAAGGCTGGAAACCACTGAATTAGTTCATAGTATGCACAGGCTACTTGCGGTGGACTTGTAATGGCAACTCGTAGATGTGCAGTCCTTTCATGCTTCCCCCGCTTCTCTTCCCCTCTCTGTTATATCTTTGTATGTGTGTGTGTGTGTGTGTGTGTCTCCATTTCCTGTGGTAGTCTTTGTGCTATCCAGGCCTCTCTGCTGTTCTTGTGCATTTTTTTTGCGTCATTTTTGTTGTGACTAGATGCCAGTCACTGCAACCAAAAACATTACTGTAACATTCAGCAAGTTTTTGACACACTTTTGGTAAAACTTAGCCTGACATCGCCCGACCAATCGCAAATAGTGCTGGATAAACCCAATCTTTTTACAGAACTGGCTCCTTTGAGTTGATACATTTATCAAACTTTTTGAGTGCTGATACTTTTTGGCAAATTATGGTGTCAGTTTCTCTGCGACACCTTGTACAGTACTTGCACACTCAAAAGCCAGCGTTGCCCACCCCACAAAACTTGACCTCAATACATTACTAGTCAACATGTGTAAGTTTACATTAATACAGACAAAATATTCATTTCATGCACTAATTCTTACCCCACATTTATGTAGGGAGGCTATGTAAGGTCAATATGATGTTACAGAAATGTCACTGACTAACGTTCTTTGAGGGGCGGGTAGCAGTTACCCCTGCAGCCTTGTGCTACGTACATGTGGTGTTGTAATATTCTGAAAAATTAGCTCTTGGTCATACCTCATGGCTCACCCTATCTGTATCATTTGTTCTTTGCTGTTGACATGCTGTTTAAACCATCTTTGTAACATCAATGTTATTTCCATATTACAACTTAAAGCTCATGAACACACCGAAGTTAGAAGAACAACCATCTGAGGAGTATGTGAATGCACCCTTGGCTTTGGCTAGTAGATGTTGATGATTGCTTCTCTTTCACTTGCTGTAGCAGGCAGGGGTGAGCAGTAACCTACAATAACAGCGAGTAAGAGAGGTTGGGAATTTATGAGCACTGGGATATTTGACAGGCTGACCCAGTACATACTGGACACTAAAAAAGAGTTTTTCAAAAAGACTTGCCCATTCATTCTCGCTCATCGCTAATTGCAAATGCAAGTTCTCGGTTCATTTTCAATTTCCGAGGGGCGTTATCAATGACTGTAGACCAAAATGCCTATGGACACAACTGGATAGACCTGCAACCTGTCAGAGCAATGAAACATGTGATGTAGAGCTGGGTGACGGACATAGCCATGGAAATGTATTCTCAATAGGTGGGTGCATGGGTGCATATACTGTAGGCACTTAATCAAACAAAATTTAAACTATAGGCTATTGGTGCAGCTTGATTATGCAGACTGCTGAACACCATGGCAACAGTAAAAGATGTTACGCAGCAGCCGTATGACTATCGCATATTTGGTTTTTCTTTCTACATTAGCAGTTGTGATTGGCCTGACCTGGGCCAGGCCGACAGGAAATCTGTCTGAACAGCAATGGGACCAGATCATCTAAATGAAAACAGAAACTAAACAAAAGTACGAGTTAACAGTCAGCGGCTCAGAGAGGCTGTACTCAGGCACAGTCAGTACATTCATATGACATTAGAGAAAGTAGATTCATTATGTTAGTCCGACTAAAACCAAACTTTTAAAACACATGTAAACATGTAAGTCTGACTGAAATCGTACTAAATCAAATTTCTCAAAGTCAGACTTATTCAAATTACTCCTGCATGAATACAGTCAATCAGATCCAAACTGGCCTAGGCGCTCTGCACATGCTCCACAGTGTCCGCCCTGGGCTTTGAACCAGAAGTGAAAGCATTAAATGCGTAAGAGAAAAAGAAGACAGTCACAACATGGTGAAATCTACATTTAGAGCCGTGCATTTTTGTACGGATGAAATATACAAAGCTGTTAAGTTGTCCACCATGGTACTAGTTTGCCGCTAGCTAACTTGTTTGACGATTGTTTGGTCTGTGACGCAATAGGATAACCTAGGGTGACCATATTTTGATTTCCAAAAAAGAGGACACTTGGCCTGGCCACGAGATAGCCTACTTAAATGATACTCGCAGTTTACTCAAAGATGCCTTATAATTTTAATATATTTAAAGCTATAGTGCGTAACTTCTGTCGCCTCCCAGCGGATAATGCGTTATTACAACTAATAAGCCGGCGGCACTTCCATGTACACAAAGTAACACTCGCCAGTTGCCACACACCGTACACAGAGTAACACTTGCCTTTGTGGTAGGATCCACTTCTGAACCGTGTCTTGGCCGCTTCTCTGCCATGTTGCTTTCTCTTTCTACCTGCGCTCTACCTCTTGCTATGAGACTCTCCGCTCTTCCTTCCCCTCCCTTCTTGTTGTGAGGAAGCATTTCTTGTGTGCCAGCGCGGGAATGTAGCCGGTTGACACGCAAACTAAAAATGATATATATTGAAAAATACCGCAAGATGTTAGAGGAGCTGATCGGCTTAATCAGCATTGTGTCATCTCCTCTAGTAGTGGCTTGGGTGAAACGGACATTTACGGACCTGTAGAAGTTACGCACTATAGCTTTAAAGTTTCTATGTATGGATAGAAAATTCAGTTATATTACAAAATAATATCTCTCAAAGACAGAAATTCAGATAGGCCCCTATAGATAGGGGACACATACACACACTAGATTGTGGCTACCCAATCCGAGCCCGACGGGTCCCGACGGGTCGGGCCAGGCTCGGTCAAAAATGTATAAATTGTATTCGGGCTCGGGTCGGATTCGGTCAGCTTTCAGTGAAAATTTAGTGTAAAAATAAATAAAAACCTATTGTCTGTCCTGTTTATTGCTTGGGGACTGTTATTTACGTGACAACACCTGAACATAACACACACGGACACACATTAGCTGTTTGTTTCTACCTTGCTGGAAGCCTTGGACCTCCAGCCGCCCGTCTCTGCCTTGATTAAATGCTGAAAATAAAATAAGAGAGAGAGACAAGTTTTCCTATTTTATCTTATTTTGTTATATTTCTCACTCTCCTCTCGGTGGAAGCCTCGCACCTCCTGCCACCCGCTTCCGTCTCAAACACGGAGGTCTCCCTCTCCCTCTCTCTAACACACACACACACACACACACACACAAGGAAAACTGGACATTATCATCAATTTATAAAAACCCCCCGGATGCCCTGGACAGGACATCAAAAGTGGACGTGTCCGGGCAAAAGAGGACGTTTGGTCAGCCTAACAAGGTCAACTACTAACAAGCTGAAAGGGGGCATATTGTCACCTATTGTCGCGGAGTACTTCGGTCAGTTAATCAAAGACTGTAGTCCAATTAAATGGCCTTGTCGAACTATAATCGTAGCTCAACTTAACTGTGCATGTGAATGTACTGAGTGATGCTTAGAGCTAAATGCTAAGCTCAGATTTGATGTCAGCACTAGATAAAAACGTATATATCACCAAAGCTAATTTATCCTGAGGGTAACTACGTACCACATTTCAATCAATTCAGTGTCAAAGGCTAGCATTTATCAGTTGGACAGTAAGTCACTGGTAATGTGGATCAAGTGTTGGGTTTTGCTTTCGGTTTTTCCTGACAGAGAAAAGAAAAGGTCTGGTAAAATAGGTAGCTAATGATCACTTCCTGTATGAAACTTCCTCCGGAGTTCACAGTCAGTTTTGTAGCTGTAAACTGTTAATAATAATTATATAAAATCTATGACATTACATTTTATTTAGTAGTTAATTAAGTTTCTCTTTGGGATTTTTTTTCTCGTTCCAGAAAATCAGCTGTGCCCATACCTGGTTGTGCTCGGGATACTGCTGGGCTGCTCTGTGATTGTGATTGTGGCTCTAATTATCTTCCGAAATCGAAAGCCAGTTTGTGAAAATCAAAGAGGTACGTTCGTCGTGTGTGAGTGGATTATTCGATTAACTAACCACGTTACATTTCAGCACTATTTGAATGTGTTGTTATGACCAGCTTGTGACTGGATAGTTGGTGGTCCTGAGATTGCAGACATTTCAGTCAGATGTCAACAGTAATTTCACTGCCAGTGCTCTCATTCACAGGAGGAGCTTCCATTCATGACGGATCAGCTGACGATCAAGCAAGTAATGTGGTAAATATGATTTAAATATAATCTAATTTATTTCTGAACTGAATCAGTCTACATTGGTTACATGCCCTGGATGGTAATGTGAATGCTGATTTAAAGGATAAAAAACACAGAACACAGCAAGCTGCATCACTTTCTTTAAGTTTGTTCAAAAAATCTAATAAACAAACTCTGAGCTAGAAAAGGTGTGAAATTCTCAGCTTGGTCTCACTCCTCAGGTGTCAAAAACTGCTGCTTGGTCAGTGGCCCTGGACGTATAAAGCACAATTTAGCATCTGTATGAGACACACGGGGCTTTCAGCAAACTCCAATGTAAACCCATCCTCATTATTTTTTTATGCACAGGGCAATGGTGTGGGTGAAAGGGTCAAACAAGCATAGGACTTTGACCGGTGTTCATATCCCATGTGAAACTAAAAGTCAACAATGACTTCTTTTGTCACGTCAGTCGTAAGTTGCGCTATTCTTCAATCCCCCATTAGTCAGATGCGTTGCCTCACATGACTAAATTCAGCTACAACCCCTACTTTATCCCCATAACCAAGTGGTGTTGTTGCCTAACTAAAACAATTTTATTTCAGAAAGAAATCACCACTAATCACAAGTCACCAAAATTAAATAACTGGAATGATTTTGGTCTTTTTTATATATATACAGTACAGGCCAAAAATTTGGACACACCTTCTCATTCAATGCGTTTTCTTTATTTTCATGACTATTTACATTGTAGATTCTCACTGAAGGCATCAAAACTATGAATGAACACATGTGGAGTTATGTACTTAACAAAAAAAGGTGAAATAACTGAAAACATGTTTTATATTCTAGTTTCTTCAAAATAGCCACCCTTTGCTCTGATTACTGCTTTGCACACTCTTGGCATTCTCTCCATGAGCTTCAAGAGGTAGTCACCTGAAATGGTTTTCCAACAGTCTTGAAGGAGTTCCCAGAGGTGTTTAGCACTTGTTGGCCCCTTTGCCTTCACTCTGCGGTCCCGCTCACCCCAAACCATCTCGATTGGGTTCAGGTCCGGTGACTGTGGAGGCCAAGTCATCTGCCGCAGCACTCCATCACTCTCCTTCTTGGTCAAATAGCCCTTACACAGTCTGGAGGTGTGTTTGGGGTCATTGTCCTGTTGAAAAATAAATGATCGTCCAACTAAACGCAAACCGGATGGGATGGCATGTCGCTGCAGGATGCTGTGGTAGCCATGCTGGTTCAGTGTGCCTTCAATTTTGAATAAATCCCCAACAGTGTCACCAGCAAAACACCCCCACACCATCACACCTCCTCCTCCATGCTTCACAGTGGGAACCAGGCATGTGGAATCCATCCGTTCACCTTTTCTGCGTCTCACAAAGACACGGCGGTTGGAACCAAAGATCTCAAATTTGGACTCATCAGACCAAAGCACAGATTTCCACTGGTCTAATGTCCATTCCTTGTGTTTCTTGGCCCAAACAAATCTCTTCTGCTTGTTGCCTCTCCTTAGCAGTGGTTTCCTAGCAGCTATTTGACCATGAAGGCCTGATTCGTGCAGTCTCCTCTTAACAGTTGTTCTAGAGATGGGTCTGCTGCTAGAACTCTGTGTGGCATTCATCTGGTCTCTGATCTGAGCTGCTGTTAACTTGGGATTTCTGAGGCTGGTGACTCCGATGAACTTATCCTCAGAAGCAGAGGTGACTCTTGGTCTTCCTTTCCTGGGTCGGTCCTCATGTGTGCCAGTTTCGTTGTAGCGCTTGATGGTTTTTGTGACTCCACTTGGGGACACATTTAAAGTTTTTGCAATTTTCCGGACTGACTGACCTTCATTTCTTAAAGTAATGATGGCCACTCGTTTTTCTTTAGTTAGCTGATTGGTTCTTGCCATAATATGAATTTTAACAGTTGTCCAATAGGGCTGTCGGCTGTGTATTAACCTGACTTCTGCATAACACAACTGATGGTCCCAACCCCATTGATAAAGCAAGAAATTCCACTAATTAACCCTGATAAGGCACACCTGTGAAGTGGAAACCATTTCAGGTGACTACCTCTTGAAGCTCATGGAGAGAATGCCAAGAGTGTGCAAAGCAGTAATCAGAGCAAAGGGTGGCTATTTTGAAGAAACTAGAATATAAAACATGTTTTCAGTTATTTCACCTTTTTTTGTTAAGTACATAACTCCACATGTATTCATTCATAGTTTTGATGCCTTCAGTGAGAATCTACAATGTAAATAGTCATGAAAATAAAGAAAACGCATTGAATGAGAAGGTGTGTCCAAACTTTTGGCCTGTACTGTATATATATATACATATAAAAAAACAAAAAATGAAAAACAGTGTTTACACAAAACAAACATCATTGTCCTGATTTGAAGTCTGACATTTTGTTGACCTATCTGTCATCGTCACATATTGACGTTTGGTCATGGACTTTCCACATCCACACACGACGTGCAAGGTACCCTGGGTGCGTTGGTTATTGACGTTCTGGGACGCCGTGTTGAGTCCTGCCTGTTACAAGCATTGTCTTCTTTCAAAACACTCTTCCGTTTTCACGGGAACATTTACTACATACAGTCTCTTTTAAGATAAACGCACTTCATCAGTACATCTTTCGTCCTTGTCCTGCCACCTCTTCTTCTGATGCCGCTGGGCACCATTAAACTATAACGGCAACCCGCCGTGTATCATGCCAACGTTAAAGGACACCTTTTTTGTGTTGGTTTCTGAACCTGCAAATCACTGCACAAGCATAAGATTTTTGATGACTTCGGAATGAGACCAGGCTCATCTGTCCGTGATTTCTTTTACATCTATAACAACATCACACCACATCCTCCATTGCTCCTCATGGAAAAAAGTCATAAATACTGCTGCTGGAGGCTTTGTCACTTATATTACATTACATATTAACATATGTAGGTTTTATGCACTTGATTAAAGGTCTGATACTTGTTCTTAGCGAACAGTCTTCATCCATCACAACTTTATTGTAAATAATGTAAAGCTGTTATTTTTACATTTTTACTTTCTTTAATCAGATACAGTTCCTCACCAAATCCTGTTGTCTAGAAATAATTAGGGATGCATGATAATATTGGTACGTCATCAGTATCAGCTGCTATCGGCTTTAAAATCAGAATCGCCCAACATGCTTCTTTTTACTTTGAACAATGAATGAATATACATTGAAAAGTATTTTATTTCATGTCTCCTTCAGCTGGTGGGCCATCACAATAGAGCATGCATGCATAATGCGATGTTAATTCCACTACAGAAGATACTTGATGATCACTAAAATTAGGTCGGGGAAAAAGTGGATATATGGATAGCGGTATCGGTTATTGGCCAAATTAATTGTTACATATTGTCATATCGGCAAAAAATCCGATATCATTCATACCTAGAAATTCTGTTTATATACCATGCTAGTTTCCTAGTTGTATTGCCCTGACAAACATAATCGCTGCCTGGATTATCTTTAGATGAGCTGGCTGTGGTTTAGGAGGTAGAGCAGTCCACCATCACTCCCACTGGTTGCGGCATCTATGTGTGAGTGTGTGTGAATGTTTATCTGATGAGCAGGTGGCACCTTGTGTGGTTGCCTCAGCCACATGTGAATACGTGTGTGTAAATGGGTGAATGGTGTCATAAAGTGCTTAGATTGGTCGCTAAGACTAGAAAAATGCTATACAAATGCATTTGTGTCTGTTTTAAAACATTACTTTATTACAGCTCTAACATCTTACAATCCTAACTATGCTTTACAGGATGATGAAGCGGTGGCGATGAACTATGTAGCGCTGGATTTCCCCTCAAGAAATGCTAAAAGATGGACAAATACCAGGGAGTTTCCACAGGACTGTCTGTACTCTGGCACCAGAGAGTATCAGTGAAATGCTGCCACCATGAAGGAAGAACATCTGACATGTTCACTGTCGATTAAAATCATTTTTATGTAGCTGTTTAGGTAAATGAGATGACATGAGAGAATTTTGCCGTGATGTACATTTAATAGCATAATCAACAACATTAGTTTAGCATAGAGACAACACTTGTGTTTGGTGATGTTATGTGGTTATATCAAGGATAGATATTTATTTTAATCTTATTATTATTTCATTTATTTTTTTTATTATTGCGTGTGAGATTAATTTGAATCATCACTCAGAATCTGAATGAAATTTTAAAAAATGTTTACTGCCATTAAACAGAACATCCATCCTTGTTCCTTTTATTGTGATATGAGACACTTTGGTGAATATTTACTCAGTTTATTTTCTTTAAGGGGGGCGACTGGGGTGCAGGTAATTTTCTTCTAATTTTTCTGAGTGTGGTTTACAGTTGCTGGAATAAATATATAAAACATGAATATGATTAAGTTAAAGTGAAGAGCCCCATTAACATCAGTTAGGCTTTTAGACAGTGGAGAGATGTCCGAAGGTTGAAAGGCATGAAGATGGAGGTTGCTCTGTGTCTGCAAGAAAGGTGGGTAACACTAGTTTTGCTGTTTCACAGAACTGATACCTGTAGGTCAGCTGTGAGCGTCCCTGTCTGGTGTGCTGTTTCTGAGAAACGGTCTCGTCCTCTTTGCATGTAAGCTTTGCAGTAGCAACTGAAGCAACAGATGGCTACTGTTACACCCCAGTCTAGAGGTGTTAGAGCATACCATAATAAGTGAAACAGTGTCACACACAGATGATAAAAGCCGTCCTTTAACGTCGGCTTGAAACACAGCTGGTTGCTGTTATAGTTTGTCAAAAGAGCTCCAGCAACACCTGTGGTATGGGAAAAAAAAAAAAAACTATTGACTGACGCTTTTCGGCTTGTGACCTTCATCAGGGTCATCAAGAAACATATTGCACACATCATTTAAATAGGTTCATTTGAAATTGAAAGAGTAGAAAAAAATAAAAAATGTATGCATGTGACCAATCCTATGCATCCACGTATATATATCTCAGCCAATGAATCATTAGTAAAGGTGAGTGTGTTGGAAGCACATGAGACCTTTGGATCAACCAGAACTGCCAGAGAAGTAAGGGGAGTGTCTAGCAGAGGTATAGAAAACACCTTGTTTGGTCGGGGATTTAAAGTGCCATACACAGAAAAAATGAACAAAAATTACAAAAAGGTAAAAAAAAAATATAAATAAATTAAAAATAAATAAATAAATAAAACAGAAAATAAATAAATAAAAAAAAGAATAAATAAATAAAAAAATTTTTTAAAAAAAGTTATAGTTTTACGGCACCTAGTGGCGTCAGAGGGGAACGCAGTGGTACAAGAATGAAAGTTAAGATGGTGAAAGTGGGTTGGGTGGGATGAGTGGTGGATGGGACCAACAAACACCGACTTTCACCTGGGAGAGCGGTGTTTGCGTCCTGTAAGATTCTAAAGCCAAACCCTGTTCTTTTTTCCTAAACCCAACCACGTGTTTTTGTTGTTGAAAGAAAATGTATTTGAAAGAGACTGTGTATATTTCCTGTGGAAACGGAAGTGTATTTTAAAGAAGATGATGCATGTAACAGGCAGAACTTGACACGGTGTCCCAGAACGTCAACAACCAATGCACTCAGGGTACCTTGCACGTCGTATGTGAACGTGGAAAGCCCATGACCAATTGTCGATATGTGACGAGGTCGGAGTGAGAATGTGTTGGATGACCAAGCAGCTGCTTTGAATGCCCTGGGAGTGAGACCACACCATAATTTACAAAATGAACATCATGCTGTACTGAAGAAGACTTGGAATTAGCGACTAAGACCATAAACTCATTAGGAACATTTTTACTAAGGTAATAAATCAGAAGTAGGTTCACTCTCTCATAGACTTCTTTACAAGTGCACTTCTTCTTGCAACCAGTGGAGTGGCCCCCTACTCTTCAGTATCAGGCTTCGCTTTTCAGACCTGGAGGCTACATCCACTTCCTTGATACAGTCTCTACAGAGCTAGATCCATGACAAGCATTAAAAGTATTAGTACTAAGCAGTGCTACCATATTTGACTTACTGTGTGGAAATCTGGGGCAACACTTACAAAAGCAACTTACAACCATTATACATCCTTCAAAAGTGAGCAATCAGGACAGTACACAGTGTGGGGTACAGGGAACACATGAACACACTGTTTTTAAAGTCACATGCACTGAAATCTTTAGATCTGGTCAAATTAAGAAAAAAAACAACAACAATCAAAAAACAATGTGTTTGTACAATTAAGAAAAATCTGTATTTCAGTGTTCGGGGTGGACTTGTGGAATGAGCTGCTTGATGAGTTGAAACTAAGCACAAATAAAAAATCATTTCAAAAAACTATACAAAAAAGATATTTTTGGCAGATATATAGTTGAGGTAGGTAGGTAGGTAGGTACTTTATTAATCCCGAAGGAATTCGGGAGGAGAGGTTGTGTTAGGGTAGTGCATATGTATATTGTAACACTGGTACTTGGACTGTAAATACACTGGGTTAATTACTTATTTATTTAATTGGGTGGTAAATAGACTGGGGATAGTTGTATATTAGTTGTGATTAAATTTGGAATTTATTGAAATTATTTTTGTGTTAAAAGAATAAATGTAAGAAATGGGTAGGGACATAAGTTCTACTTCTACCTAGCCCTTTTTGGACACTGTTATCTTTGTCTTGTTTGGTTTTTATTTCATTATTTTTTTTATTTATATTCAAAAATGAAACCACAGTATTTTAATCTAAAGATATGCATTTAACCCAGTTAACCAGATTTAACATGTTTTAAAGGAAAATAAGTTTTTATATCTGTTTTGTCAAGCTCTATGCTGCCATTTTCAAGTTTGATCTTTTCATATCATCAGAGCGAATGAGTTCAGTATACAAATTAACAAATACATTAAAATGGAATTAAGTTTCTTTTTAGGAGACTCTCCCTCTGTCTGCTTTTCTTTCTCTCTGTCTGCATGGTTGTAAGCACATTTACACACAGAAAGCATTTGAGCCTTTTAATAAAAATGTTTTTAATTATAGCAATTTACAAATTTCAGATTATCACAATACGCATTTGTCAAACAGTAAATTTTAAAAACCTGAGATTTAACTATGTAAGAAATGCAACAACATATCTCTAACTGAGCTGGATTGATAAGATAAGATAAAAGAACAAAAAACAAATGCAAGCACATCATCTAACATAATGTAAGGCTCAGATGAAATACACAACGTTAAAACCAGTATCAGCATTTAACCTGAGAGTACACACTGTCCTCAGCACACTCTCTTTTCTTTCTTCTTCTTTTCTCTGAGAAGTTCAGCGCAGCGTAGTTCAGTGTGTCGTCAGCTGCAGTCTGTGTAGAAAATACAGTAATTACATGCATGTAATGATATAAATTTCCGATATTTAACTGGGGTAACAATATTGTTCATTGGTATTATTACTTACATTAGCATGCACTGATTGGCGCAAATTGGCATGTCGTTCTTCTGAAGTAACACTTTCCATTCCTGAGGATGAATTAAATCATAAAAGATATGAACATGCACTTAATCTGACTTTTCAGTTAAAGTTTAATGTCAGAAAATAAAAAGCCTACTTAGTCAGATAAAATATAGTTTGAGGCTTTGAGTTTAATTAAATTATTATTATAAATATATTCTTTAAAAAGTCTGTGAAAAATGATGCCTATGATTTTAGTTCAGTCTTGTTCTGTATGTAACATGCATGAATAAATGCATAAATAATTTTAATTTTATACATGTGATCAACATGTTTTAAACTTACACTCTTACAACACTTACCTTTACATCGTTCACATGTTTTTCGGTTGCAGATGAGGACAACATTTCCCACAGCAGAAATGACCGAACAGACTGTTAATATCGCCACTGCAATAAATACTAAATGTGTAGTTTGCACTAGAAAAAGAAAAAGACACTGGTCAATTGTGACGTTATCAACAAATGTTGAGTATAACTTCCATTACTGAACGCCAAGTCATACCGATCTCCACTTTAGTTCCATCTCCAAATAATATCTGTCCACATGTGGCCACAGCACAGTAGTAAGTCCCAGCATCAGAGGAGCTGATGTTCTTAGAGAAGCGATAAATACAACTCTTCTGAGTGTCAGATCTCCGCTCACATTCCTCATGTCTGTTTCCATCAGTGTAGATGATGTCTGGATGAGATTGATCTGATCCGGCTCTGAACCAGAACACACTGTGATCTCCTGGACACATTTTATTCTCAGAGTCAGAGAGGACTGAACACTGGAGAGACATCGAGGCTCCTGGACGGACTGGATCAGATACTGTCGGCCACTGAACAACAGCATAGTTTGATGTCCTCTGAGTGTTTCCTGTGTGATACAGAATTGTTTTTAAGATCTCCAAGCACATTTTTAAAGCTTAAGTGGCATTGAAGCACAATATATCTCAAATACAAATCCAGCATGCTTGATGACACTTTAAAACTTTGTAAAAGTAAATTATTACCTTTTACCAACAAATACGTCCCACTCCACTGAGTATTAATCCACTCTGCAATGACACAATGATACATTCCCTCATCTTCTTGGATCGTCGCCACAATGGTCAGGTTGCTAAACGTCTTATCGTAATTTACCTCCAGTCGTGATTCAGAAAACTCTGGTGCATACTGTTTTGTTGATTTCCACAGAGTCACAATCAACTTCAGAGTCTCCCCAGCACTCTGCTTGTACCAGTAGAGTTTTCTACTGCTCAGCTCTTTATTAGGGAAATCACATGTCAATGTCGCAGGTGCACCAAGTTCAACCGTGGTCACTGGAGTCAGCGTATCTATAGATTAAATAAGATATTAAACAATAAATAATAATTAGTGTAGTGCAAAAACACACTGTTCATCATACATGTAGACTGCATGCAGATACAGATAAATGAGAAACTATTTAGCCATTATTGTTTATTACTTACAGCTCTGATGAAGGAGAAGCAGTGTAGCCCATACCACGATCATCTTGACATTGTGTCTTGTCGGGAGACTTGCTGGTGATTTTGTGAGTGAAGGAGGTGACTGGTCGTGATAGGTCAAACCATCCAGTGCATCTTTCATCTGATTGGTTATCAACACAGACATGCAATAAAAGAGCATTTCCTGCCACACTGGTCTTGTCATGGTCTGTGTGAAGCAAATTACCACTCTCTCTCACCCATTCACCAAAGTATATGATGTCAGTAAAAGTTCATGTTTTTTAAATGTTTATTTTAAGACCTATTTAACATTTGTTCTCAACATGCAACATGCATTTTATTTTCAGCAGGCACAGACAATGTTCATAAAGCCTTTGGTGCTTAAATGGTCATTTTTTGATTGTCTTCAGTGTTTATAAAATGGCACCCACTGACTCTAATGACATGGTGGCTATTGCTGCTTGTGGTACCCGGTACTTTAATATTCTTTGTCAAATCAAATTTTTTGTTTGCTATCCTCTCCTGCACCCAGAATTTATACTTCTGCATTGAATCAAAGCTGTACTTACTGTACGGTTTAGGCTCTGCATCGACGTAGAGCCTATGCCATACCCATAAACCCGTAAACCATTTCCCTCAGTGAAAACAAAGTTTTTATTTACTTTAATTTCACAGATAAGAAACAATAAAGCCACCACAAAAATAGCATTAGACAGTTGTTTTGTCTGTGAACTTTGTGAGTTGTAATGGAGCTGAATTTTGTAACATAACGTAAATGTTGCTGTCTCTGGTTTCATGTGACAGGAGAAAAGTTTGCCAGCTGCTAGGCTAATTCATACAATGTAAAATGCCATTGGCTGGTGCTAAAAACATTAGTATGTTGTATGTGTGGGGAAAATGTGTACAGCAAACGTCCGACGGTCAAAAATGTATAAATTGTAGCCTATTCGGGCTCGGGTTGGATTCAGTCAGCTTTCAGTGAATATGTAGTGTAAAAATAAATAAAATCCTATTGTCTGTCCTGTTTATTGCTTGGGCACTGTTATTTACGTGACAACACCTGAACATAACACACACAGACACACATTGGCTGTTTGTTTCTACCTCTCCCCTCGCTGGAAACCTCAGACCTCCCGCTGCCCACTCCTGTCTCAAACATGGAGGTCTCCCTCTCCGCGGACCACCCCTGGCACACGCCTGGCCTGTCAAATAGCCTGTAACCATAACAACTGTGTGACACAAACTCAGTGTTTTAGTCATTAAATAATGTCGGGCTCGGTTCGGTTTTGGACATAACAAAGCAGAATGACTGCCAGGTTCGGACGCGTTTGGACAGAAATATGCGGCCCGTGCCGCACTCTAAAACACACACACACATACACACACACACACACACACACACACACACACACAAGGAAAACCAGACATTATCATCAATTTATAAACACCCCCCGGACGCCCCAGACAGGACGTGAAAAGTGGACATGTCCGGGCAAAAGAGGACGTTTGGTCAGCCTACCATAGCTGACTAGTGTTTTGGAGGTGTAACTGCAGAGTGACACAGACACACCACTGCACAAGTATAAATTCTCCTAACGACGTAGGCTACGGCATAGGGTCTGCTGCACAAGTATAAATTCCGCTTTAGATGAATAAGGTCTTAGAAACTGGATGTACTACATTAAATCAGTATGTCATTTCGGGAACTGCCCATTGGTTCGACATCCCATTGTTCCGACCATATTAAACTCATTATTCCAAAGTCCGTTCCGAAATCATCATGACGCCGTGTGGTTAAGGTCTGGTTAGGTTTAGGGACAAAAACCACTTGGTTAGGGTCAGGAAAATATCATGGTGTGGGTTAAAATGAAAAAGAAAGTGGCAAACACATAAGCCGTGAGCCTGCTCTGCCTCAAGCCGGTCGCGGCGCACCATACGCCCGCCACAAGCCGTTCAGCACCACGGACAGTCGGACTAATGGGATGTCGAACCAATGGGCTGTCGAACTAATGACATGGACCCGTCATTTCTGGATACTCCCTAGCTATATATATATGTACCGATTCTTGCTAATATGTCCCACTGTTATGCTCAAAACATAAATGTCACATCACTGCACCTGCACTAACAGACATCAGTCACTGGCGTCTACAGCTACATTATGTTAGCTGCTATGTGAGGCCATACTTGGTCATAGCCTTGGTTTGAGCTTGCTGCTAATGTCATCATGCTAACACGTTATAAGTGATGTTTAGCAGGTTTAGCATCTTTATCATTCTAGTTCAGCATGCTAACATTTGCTAATTAGCTGTAAATGAAGCAACGACTTCCAGGGCTGAAAAATGAAGCCAACACAGAAGTGCCAAAGACTGCAGTGCCTGTAACTGCCACATGAGGCTCCCAAACTGAGTCAGGCCCTATAGACTCTCAAGCAGGGGTGGAATTAACAAATTACATTTACTCTTGTTACTGGAATAAAGTCTTCTTTTTGTGTACTTGTTCATACTTCAAGTTGCAATCGGTGTGAGAACAGAACAAAAGAAAAGAGAGATAAATCAACAGCTGCAGCAAAGAAGAAGCTGTGGGTGTAGCCACAGGAGCGCATAGCTAGATAGGTGACACTGTGTTCAACTAACAGTCTGGAAACGAGATATGTGTTGGAAATGCTTACATCCACTGCTGAGCATCAGGGGTAGGAAAGGTGCAGAACAGTGGTCGCATCTGGCCTGGTCCTAGTATTTAGTGAACAGCACAAATGCACAACAATGCAGTTAAGCTAAGGATCACATCCGTATGGGTTATGCAGTGCTTAATTTGAGCCGGAACGTACTGGAACGCACCAGGATCTTTTTAGAAAAGGCCCTGGTGCATTCCGGAACTAATTTGCATGGGTCTAGAACTTTTCACATCTAAAAACTACATACAGTATTGGCTAATGTCACTAGTGTTGCAGGGTGGAGTACCATAGTACTATGGTGCCTCACGTGCCACTACTGTGGGATAAATTCAAAGTCCAATCGCAAGAGGGTGAGTGTCCATGCGCCGTCCAAAAACAGCGCGCGCTGGTCAATAACAGCGCGTGCTGGCCACCTGGCACTCAATATGCTGCTGTAGTGGTTTGTTTTCCAGACATGTGAGTATCTTTGAGCAGTGAAAGTTATTATTTATTTCTTTTGACTTGTCGGCAGTGATTTGTTTTCCACAGAGCTCTATGTGCGAGCATTTTACTCGCATTTGCAACTAAAAATAGTTTTGTGCGAGCAAAATAAATCATTCAGCATGCTGTGCGAGTACAGATTTCAACCAGCAGCAGAAACGAAAGGCGAATGTGGGTTGAACGGGGGTCACAGACAGGAATGTGGCGGTCAAATAGCCTACGGCGGCTCCGTGGTGCAAGATAACGGCTTACCGGCGACAGAGAAGTCCAACTCCAGGTCGTTGGTGTCATGACTGCCCAGTAGTACCTGGACAACCGAGCCATGGCGGCACACAGGTATGTGGCGTGTCAGAGGAGAAACGAGCCGTTCACATTTCTCTCTTTGTGGCAGGTAACAGCCCACAAACCTCACCGCACTTTAAGGACTGTTCTTTACTTATGAAGGGGAGGAGGGTGGCTGGTTGATTCTTATTTTATTTATTTATTTTATTTCAATCCCCCCTATGTTCATCACTCATTGATGCTGTTTTTCTATGAATAAGTCAATAAGTAATTTATTCCATTGAAATATCATTGATGTATTATAAAAAAGTGATTTATCTTTTTATAAATGACAAAAGGCACATCTGCTTCATTTTTGCTGTGGTATCGTGATACTACTCAGAACCGTGATATTTTCACTGGTATCGTACCGTGGCTCCCAATTTTGGTACCGTGACAACGCTAGATGTCACAACCATTCCATTCGGAGTTGCTCTCTCAGAGGCCCAAAGTGTTCCCCTACTGCTAATTTTACAAATTAAGCACTGGGGTTATGGTTAGCATTATTTTACTGGGCATAGCCAAAAAACATGTTGCATCTATGAACCTTTATTAATCACTTATTCAATGCTCCACTTGGCAAGCATGCTCAGTGACCCAAATCAAACACACCTACGATGTTGTGTGACCCAGGTGCAGAGTCAGGCTAACATGCTCATAGTGGATCTGCCAGCGGTGACTTCTGCTTCCACTGAGGGGCTTTTGAGGGGCATTTTACTGATCTCCACACTCTATCAACTTCACTTCCTTGTTCTTGACTCACATGTCATCTAAACTAAGCAATCAGAAGCTAGGAGGGCTGAGACTGAAGTAAATGTAAGGAAAAACACAGGGGTAGATTGAGCAGATTATTGTAACTGTTTTAACATCACTGATGAACATATTTCAGCCATTTACTGTGTTCATTCACAGAGCTGCTAGCATAGCTGTAGACCCTCAGTCTGTCACCAAAATTCCATACTAGCATGCTATTTAGTGAGCTAAAACATTTTGTGAAATTTCTCAGTATGTCCGAAACCTTAGAACAATACCCATAGTGTGTGATTTGCATACTTTTTCAAGTTAAATATTACGATATGCACACACTGGAAACTGTGCTGGCATAAAAAATAAAAGTTATACCGATAAAGGCAAATAACAATTTTTTTGGGTATGACATGGTTTGGACTTTTTGACAGCCATGCTAATGACATTACTCTGGAAATGCTGGCCAGTCACTCCACCACAAATATCTCACTATATTTGGATGACTTGCCATAAAATTTTGTACACACGTAAACATTATACCTGCTAAACATCAGCTTGTTAGCTTGCTAATGTTAGCATTTAGCTCATTTAAACATTATCTGGTGACGAAGATGCCTGTGACACAATGTTGCACATTGAGTGAGCCAGCAGTTCGCATTTTCTAACAGCTGAAGTAACGACACTCCTACAGATATGTTTAAAAAAGCCAAAACTCCAGAGGTTCATCATGCTTGAATTTGGCAGTAGAGCTGAGGTTGGTGTGGGTTACTATGTTTATGTGTCTCCAACAGCAAGGAGGCTCTAAGTAAGGGGCGTGGTAATTACAGCACAGTTTGAGATACATGATACATGCATACATACGCAAAAGTATTGACTGATAGAACAGATGTTGGATATGTAGTGCATAGTATGCAATTTTGGACACAGCGTCAGTTTTTTTTTTGAGAAGTGATATCTTTCAGTGAACTAGCAGTAACGTGGCATTTATGGTTCAGGATTAACAGCAGTGGGATATAGCCTACTGCATTTGTAAGAATTGTTAAAAATGAAAAGCACTCCCTCTTGAGACATAGTTGTAGACATCTCATAGTTTAGTGAATGGATCAAAGAGAGAGGTAACACGCTTCACACAGACCAGGACAAGACCAGTGTGGCAGGAAATGAACTTTGAATCTAGATTCTGCAACAACCAATCAGATGCATTTGACAGTTGACATCACCTCCTTTTACTCAGTAAAAAACCAACAAGTCTCATGTTAATAGACAGTGTCAAGATGATCCTGTTATGGGTTGCATTGCTTGTTCTTCATCGAGGATGTAAGTGTGCTAACGATAACTAAATATTTTCTAATCTGAGTATCTGCATGCAAACTAGATGTAGGGTTGTTCATGTGATTTCCTTTTAGCCTCCATTTTTTTATATTATGCACAAATTCTCCTTTGTTATTTCATGTGTTGTATTTTCATTTAATCCAGATGCGCTGATTCCAGTGACCACAGTTCAACTTGGTGAACCTGTGACTTTAACGTGTGATTTGCCTAATGAGTTTAGAGATAAACTCCACTGGTTTAAGCAGAGTGCCGGGGAGACTCTGAAATTAATTGTGAGACTGCAGAAACATGCGAGCCTTGTGTATGGACCAGAGTTTTCTGCCTCAAGACTGGATGTAAACATTTCTAACAAAATCAGCAGTCTGACCATTTTGAGGACGATTCAAGAAGATGAGGGAATGTATCACTGCGCAGTCATGGAGTGGACTGAGATTACCTGGAGTGGCACCTATTTGTCATTAAAAGGTAATTATGTGATCTGTTTATGGCAATGTTTGGAATCACTTTAACCACTTATGAACTTATGCTTACATTGCATTTGAACTTTTAACTAATATTAAATCCTTCAAAGTATGTCAAAGCATGTGTGGAGATCCCAAACTTTTAACACAGTTCTGTAACACACAGGAAACACTCAGAGGACATCAAACTATACTGTTGTTCAGCGGCCGACAAAATCTGATCCAGTCCGTCCAGAAGCCTCGATGTCTCTCCAGTGTTCAGTCCTCTCTGACTCTGAAAATAAAATGTGTCCAGGAGATCACAGTGTGTTCTGGTTCAGAGCCAGATCAGATCAATCTCATCCAGACATCATCTACACTGATGGAAACAGACGTGATGAATGTGACAGGAACTCTGACTCTCCGAAGAGTTGTGTTTATCGCTTCTCTAAGAACGTCAGCTCCTCTGATGCTGGGACTTACTACTGTGCTGTGGCCACATGTGGACAGATATTATTTGGAGATGGAACTAAAGTGGAAATTGGTATGACTTGGCATTCAGTAATGGAAGTTCTACTCAACATTTATTGATAACATCATGATTGATGAGTCCCTTTTTCTTATTTCATTTTTCTTTGTCTAGAGCAAACAAGAAGTCTTGAGTTTATTGCACTGGTGATTGTGACTGTTTGCTTGGTCATTTCTTTAACTGGGAATATTTTTTTCATCTGTTACCGAAATACAGGACCAGCATGTTCTCAATTTAGAGGTAAGTGTTGGTGACTGAGTCAAAAACTTCAATATTCCAGTGGTAAAATTTATATAGTGTTCAAGTGTAAAATCATACTGGACAGGACAAATGATTAACCTTGTGTTTTTGGACAAAATAATAGACATCGGTTGCAGTTTGTTACACCAAAAACACACCAAAGTGCGGTCTGTAGCTAGTTGCCATGCAATGTCTGTGGAAAGCTCCACACTGCGGCGGTTGGATTCTGCTGTGAAGTGCAGCCAAACTAAAAGCTGAGGATAGTTAAAATTTTAGCGGTGACTTTCAGCCAGAGAATACCTGCAGCCGATCAGCCACACTCCTGTGACATGTTGACCAATGTTACGAAATTCTTCTGGCCTAAAACACAACGCAGAAAAATGTAATCATTTCGGCGAGCCGAACTTTGCTGCTGCTTGGTGTGTTTTTGGCATTTTAAAAATATTGTTAATCAATTAACGTATTGACCAACATCTGTAGCACAATTTCTCCATATTGCTGTTTGCTCCATTTGTGCCTCATGAAAAAAAATCCTATGGACATTTTTTAAAAATCAAAACCTGTTGAATCTTCTGAGAATCCTTACTGAAAAGTCAGATGAAATACATATTACTTCTCTTTGTTTTCTTTTGAAATTTTAGGAACAGAAAGTGGTGCTTCACAAGGAAGACATGACAACTGGAGCCAGCCAGTACATGATATTGTCAGTAATTATACCAAAATTCTATTATCTTTTATTTCATGAACATAATTCCCAACAGCACCAAACAACAACACAACTGTTCTGTATAATGAGGCTTTTATTTGTTGCACAGACTGACGGTGGACCTGATGTGAACTACGCTGCGCTGCATTTCTCTGGAAACAAAGCCACAAGAGGAAGGAAGAAGAAAGAGCTGAAGACTGAGGAAAGTGTGTATTCTCAGGTTAAATGCTCAGTGTGAATGTGTGTCTATTAAAACCTGCAGTTTAGTTTATAGTTCTGACCTCTGTCAATAAAATACATTGTAAATGTTGTGGGATCCCTTCAAACGTTAATGACAGCGAGTTACAGCCAAAATCCAAAATCATAATATACAGACTCTGTGCTCTTTATGTTCTATGTTTAACTGTATATCGATCCTTGCACCATATCGTGTGTTTGTATCAGCCTGTTTTTTTTTTATTCTTTTATGTCTGAAATATTAATGCTAGCTGGCTTTATTAAAAAATAACACAAAAAACTTAGAGCTATCGCAGACTATCTTCTTTTTGTCTACATTTCTTTCAAACAATTACATCTCTGCTTTTAATAATATTTGTTTGAAAATATTCTTTGCTTTTATTTGGAGTCTTATTTGAGGATGTACAGTATAAAATACAAATATGAAAAATAAATGGGTCCAACACTTCGTGAATGTGTAATATTTCCATGTGAGTGGTTACAGGAAGGAACATGAGGGGGAATTTCTCACATGAATGTTCAGTCTTGACGAGCGCAGCCACAGTTCTTTTTGATCTCTGAGAGCAACACTCAGTCCACATGAAAAAAAACGAGCATTGCACAAACAAACAGATCCTTCTCAGGCATTACTAGTTGTTCACATTAAAATAGAAGATAACACCTTGATCTGTCCTGATGAAGCCTCATATTACCTTCAGCTAAACTTTTAAATGCATTTTTGCAGAGAAACAAGGACTGTCAAATTTGTTCCCCATTACTTAACATTGGAGCTGCATTAGGAAATGAACTCTTTGTGGCCAATATGGACAGAGAGACCAGTTAAAGAAACCAATACTTTTTTAATATACAATGCAGGGGTGTGGGAGTGTTTTATTGTAGACTTTAAAAATGTGAACCTAACCTTCAGTATTTCATAGTTTAGAGAGAAAGTAGCCTTCTCATTGGGCACTTTTCGTCCTCCATACATGCAATCTCCTCAGCCCATTCAGTAATTTTCTATTCACCCCAACTTGTCACCACACCTACCTGCCAGCCTATCCCCTGTCCACTCATTTTCTGCTCCTGCCGGTCCTTCATGCTCACCTCATAAGGCTAATGCCATTCACCTATGGATCATTAACCCTGTCACTATAAAGACGCCTGCTTCACAGACACTCCTTGCCAGATTGTTCTTCACCCCATGCAAGACTTTTCAGCATTTGTTTCTGGACTGCTTCCTGGGTATCGACCGTGCACGTCTCTGACTCACCTGCTTTGTCTGATCCCTGGTAAACCACTCTGCCTTCCGTCTTTGATCCCAAGCTCTGCGTTTACCCCCTTGGTTCCTGTCTGCCTGGTTCCTGTTCCCCTGTTCAGTTTCACATCCTGTCATAGCAGCAGCTTCCACTGATCCTGGGGCACTCCTGACACCGCCATCACAACCCTCACATCAATCGGGCCACTGGAGCCATCCTGGGGTGGAGCTCATCTTGCCACCAAGTCTGCCTGAAGAAAGCCTCCATGGCCCAACAGCCATCCTCTGCCTGCAGTCCTCCAGACCTGTCGGGGGTGCCCCCTGGATATCATGACTTCCGGGAGGTATTCAGCAAGGCCAAGACTATGTCCCTGCCTCCACATCAGCCAAATGACTGTGCCATCAACCTGCAGCCCAGCACGGCTCCACCGAAGGGATGCATGCACTCCCTCTCAACCTAACCTTTTCCTAGCAGTCGGGATCCCATAATGTCAAGCCAGACGCCCATCCCACCAGTTCCAGGAAGAGTAGGAGGTTCCAGAACCGGAGGCTGATTCTATCCCTCCTGCTCCCCATCTTCTGGCCACCATCTCTTGGGAGGTTGAAGAAAGGGTCAAGGCTGCCCTTGAGAACCAGCCCAGCCCCAGTGCCTGTCCTTCCAACTGCCTGTTTGTCCCACAAGCTCTACAGTCAGATATCCTCCAGTGGGCTTACTCCTCCAAGCTGTCCTGCCATCCAGGCATCCAGAGAACCAGAGACATCCTGCAGCAATGGTTCTGGTGGGCCACCACGGAGGAGGACACAGAAGAGTTTGTCGGTGCCTGTCCTGTCTGCAATCAACACAAGTCCTTGCATCAGGCCCCAGGTGGCTTCCTTTAGCTCCTTCCTGTTCCTCATCACGCATGGTCCCACATCTCCCTGGACTTTGTGGTGGACCAGTTCAGTAAGATGGCACACTTGGTACCCCTTCCCAAGTTGCCATTAGCCAAAGAGACTGTTACCCTCCTCCTGCAACATGTTTTCAGGCTCCACGGCATTCCCGTCTATGTGGTCTCCGACCAGGGCTCCAGTTCACTTACGTCTTCTGGAGGGAGTTCAGCGTGCTGCTCTGGGTCACGGCCAGCCTGACCTCCGGGTTCCACCCCCAGTCCAACAGCTAGACGGAACGCAGAAACCAGGAGATGGAGATGTCCTGCGGTGTATATTGTCCCAGAACCCCGCATCTTGGTCCCAGCAACCACTGTGGGTGGAATATGCTCACAATACTTTGACCAGTTCTGCCATGGAGCTCTCACCTTTCCAGTGTGCCTATGGTTTCCAGCTACCACTCTTCCCCACACAAGATCCAGAGGTCTCCTGCCCATCTGTTAAGAGGCTGACTTAGAAATTCTTCGGGGCTTTTTAGATCCAGAAGGTCATTCACCCGGCAACGGTGGGATTAAAGCTTCCTCGGTCCATGTGCATTCACCCTACATTCTACGTCTTCAGGGTGAAGCCAGTCTGGGAGAGCCCACTGATTCCTGCAGTTATCCCTCTGCCACCACCTTGGCTCATCGATGGTGGTTCAGCCTATGCGGTTCACGACCTGCTTCACTCCTGCCACCGGGGAAGGGGTCTCCAGTACCTGGTGGACTTGGAGGGATACCGTCCCAAAGAGAGATCGTGGGTCCTGGCTCGCCACATCCTAGACCCCAAGTCATCGCTGATTTTTGGCACCTTGACCAGCCTGAGAGGTCAACAGCACCAGTGAAAGAACACATCCCGAGAATCTGCTTCTGCTGACCTACCTGTGCCCTCCGATGAAGAGGGCTCATCTTCGGACGATGAAGACTCCCTCTTCCAGGCTCCATCCTCCCTGTCATTCAAGACCCTGATTGTCCCTGATTCTGCTGTTTCATCTGCACTCAGGTAAACCACTCTGCCTTCTCTTCTTGACCAAGAGTTTGGCCTTTCTGGTTCCCGTTTGCTTGTTTTCTCACGCTGTCTGGAGAGACTGTCACCCAGCTCTCCGAAGTGAGTTCACCACTTCAGTTACCAGTGGTCTTCTGTGCTATAGATTGCTTCACTGTGCGGCTGCACATTCCGCCTTTGTGTGTGTGCTACGGGTTCCAGGCTTTATCGCCACTGACAACCTCTTCCCTGTCTACGGCCAGCTTCACAACGGAGACACCGTTTCTCCTGTGCGTACTTCTGGTTTTAGAATTCCTGCTCTTCTGACATCGCTCTATGCCTGCCCCCTCACGTTACCATTGCACACAATTTAACTGTGTGCTGTATGTGTGAGTCCAGCTGACGCCAGCTCCTCACCCGTGTGCTGCTTCAGCGTTCGATGCCGAGAGCTGTGGACTGACTCAGTTCCCCTGGAAGCTCTGAACCTGAATATTGACTCCCTCTGTTGCTTTACCAAACTGCTCTCCCTGTATTTGTGAAAGTGGTGCTTTGAGGCTCAGTATAAGCTCTTTGACCTGTCCCTGGTGCTGCTTTTGAGTCCGAAACTGGCCTGTTACAGAAGATGCCTGTGACATGATGTTGCAAGGAGGCAAGGAGGTTCTCGGGAAGTGCTGTGATAATTACAACTTATTGGGCATGTCGTGCATAGGACGCAATTTTGGACACAGTGTCAGGTTTTTTATTTATTTTTTGGACACATTATGTTCTCTTTTTTAAGTCTGTGTGTAAAGTGATTCGTGTTGTCAGTGAGCTTGTAGAGACGTGGCATTTATGATTTAGTAATAACAGCAGTGGGGTATAGCCAACTGTATTTACAGTAATTGGTGCCTGAAAACACTCCAAGTTTAGACATAGTTATAGACATCTCATAGTCTAGTGAATAGATGAGAAAGAGAGGTAACATGATTCACACAGACCACTACAAGACCAATGTGGCAGGAAATGAACTTTAAATCTAGATACTCTGACAACCAATCAGATGCATTTGACAGTTGACGTTGCCTCCTTTTACTCAGTAAAAAACCAACAAGTCTCATGTTAATAGACAGTGTCAAGATGATCCTGTTATGGGTTGCATTGCTTGTTCTTCATCGAGGATGTAAGTGTGCTAATGATAACTAAATATTTTCTCATATATCTGCATGCAAACTAGATGTAGGATTGTTCATGTGATTTCCTTTTTGCATCAATGTTTTTTACATCATATACTAATTGTCATTTATTGTTTCATGTGTCATGTTTTCATTTAATCCAGATGCGCTGGTTCCAGTGACCACAGTTCAACTTGGTGAACCTGTGACTTTAACGTGTGTTTTGACGAATGATGAGTCTACAGATGAAGTCTCCTGGTACAAGCAGAGTGCCGGGGAGACTCTGAAATTAATTGTGAGACTGCGTAAACGTGTAAACCCTGTGTATAGACCAGAATTTTCTGCCTTGAGATTGAATGTAAACCTTCATAAGAAAATCAGCAGTCTGACCATTTTGAGGACAATTCAAGAAGATGAGGGAATGTATCACTGCACAGTCATGGAGAGGGCTGAGATTACCTGGACCGGCACCTATTTGTCATTAAAAGGTAATTATGTGATTGGTTTTTGGCAATATTTGGAATCACTTTAACCACTTATAGCTGCACTGTGTTAATATTTCTTAACAATTTCTGTAGAGTGTTAAATGTTAAATCTTTGCATGTTATACTTACATTGCATTTTAACTTTTAACTAATCTTAAATCCTTTTAAGTATGTCAGAGTTGGTGTGGAGATGCCAAACCTTTAACACAGTTCTGTATCACACAGGAAACACTCAGAGGACATCAAACTATGCTGTTGTCCAGTGGCCAACAGTATCTGATCCAGTCCGTCCAGGAGCCTCGATGTCTCTCCAGTGTTCTGTCCTCTCTGACTCTAAGAATAAAATGTGTCCAGGAGATCACAGTGTGTTCTGGTTCAGAGCTGGATCAGATAAATCTCATCCAGACATCATCTACACTGATGAAAATAGACGTGATGAATATGAGAGGAGATCTGGCTCTCCAAAGAGTTGTGTTTATCACTTCTCTAAGAACATCAGCTCCTCTGATGCTGGGACTTACTACTGTGCTGTGGCCACATGTGGACAGATATTATTTGGAGATGGAACTAAAGTGGAAATTGGTATGACTGATGAAACTCCACATTTAGTATTCATTGCAGTGGCGATGTTAACAGTCTGCTTGCTCATTTCTGCTGTGGGAAATGTTGTCCTCACCTGCAACCGAAAAATGTGTGAACGATGTAAAGGTAAGTGTTGTCAGAGTCTAAATTGTTGCAGAACTAAAATACTCCTGTTGCATTTAAAACATGTTGATCACATGTATGAAATTAAAATATTTGTCTTTTTTAATGCGCATTATATACATTACAAGACTGAACTGTGAAGTGCAGCCAAACTAAAAGTTGAAGATAGTTTAACTTTTAGTGGTGACTTGCAGCCAGAGAATACCTGCAGCCGATCAGCCACACTCCTGTGACATGTTGACCGATGTTACAAAGAATTCTTCTGGCCTAAAACACAACGCAGAAAAATGTAATAATTTAGGCAAGCCGCACTTTGCTGCTGCTTGGTGTGTTTTTGCGTTTTAAAAAATATTGTTAATCAATTAACGTATTGACCAACATCTGTAGCACAATTTCTCCATATTGCTGTTTGCCCCGTTTGTGCCTCATGAAAAAAAAAAATCTGGGACATTTTTAAAAATCAAAACCTGTTGAATCTTCTGAGAATCCTTGCTGCAAAGTCAGATGAAATACATATTACTTCTCTTTGTTTTCTTTTGAAATTTTAGGAATAGAAAGTGGTGCTTCACAAGGAAGACATGACAACTGGAGCCAGCCAGTACATGATATTGTCAGTAATTATACCAAAATTCTATTATTTTTTATTTCATGAACATAATTCCCAACAGCACCAAACAACAACACAACTGTTCTGTATAATGAGGCTTTTATTTGCTGCACAGACTGAGGGTGGACCTGACGTGAACTACGCTGCGCTGCATTTCTCTGGAAACAAAGCCACAAGAGGAAGGAAGAAGAAAGAGCTGAAGACTGAGGAAAGTGTGTATTCTCAGGTTAAATGCTCAGTGTGAATGTGTGTATATTGAAACCTGCAGTTTGGTTTATAGTTCTGACCTCTGTCAATAAAATACATTGTAAATGTTGTGAGATCCCTTCAAACGTTAATGACAGCGAGTTACAGCCAAAATCCAAAATCATAGTATACAGACTCTGTTTTTTTTTATTCTTTTATGTTTGAAATATTAACGCTAGCTGGCTTTATTAAAAAATAACACAAAAAACTTTGATAGAGCTATTGCAGACTATCTTCTTTTTTTCTACATTTCTTTCAAACAGTTACATCTCTGCTTTTAATAATATTTGTTTGAAAATATTCTTTGCCTTTATTTGGAGTCTTATTTGAGGATGTACAGTGTAAAATAAAAATATGAAAAATAAATGGCTCCAACACTTTGTGAATGTGTAATATTTCCATGTGAGTGGTTACAGGACGGAACATGAGGGGTATTTCTCACATGAATGTTCAGTCTTGACGAGCGCAGCCACAGTTCTTTTTGATCTCTGAGAGCAACACTCAGTCCACATGAAAAAAACGAGCATTGCACAAACAAACAGATCCTTCTCAGGCATTACTGGTTGCTGCTATTGTTCATATTAAAATAGAAGATAACACCTTGATCTGTCCTGATGAAACCCCATATTACCTTCGACTAAACTTTTAAATGCATTTTTTTGCAGAGGAACATGGACTGTCAAATTTGTTTTACTTAACATTGGAGCTGCATTAGGAAATGAACTCTTTGTGGCCAATATGGACAGAGAGACCAGTTAAAGAAACCAATACTTTTTTAATATACAATGCAGGGGTGTGGGAGTGTTTTATTGTAGACTTTAAAAATGTGAACCTAACCTTCAGTATTTCATAGTTTAGAGAGAAAGTAGCCTTCTCATTGGGCACTTTTCGTCCTCCATACATGCAATCTCCTCAGCCCATTCAGTAATTTTCCATTCACCCCAACTTGTCACCACACCTACCTGCCAGCCTATCCCCTGTCCACTCATTTTCAGCTCCTGCCAGTCCTTCATCCTCACCTCATAAGGCTAATGCCATTCACCTATGGATCATTAACCCTGTCACTATAAAGACGCCCGCTTCACAGACACTCCTTGCCAGATTGTTCTTCACCCCATGCAAGACTTTCCAGCATTTGTTTCTGGACTGCTTCCTGGGTATCGACCGTGCACGTCTCTGACTCACCTGCTTTGTCTGATCCCTGGTAAACCACTCTGCCTTCCGTCTTTGATCCCAAGCTCTGCGTTTGCCCCCCTGGTTCCTGTCTGCCTGGTTCCTGTTCACCTGTGTCCTGTGGCTTTCTGGAAAGAACATCATCCAATCTCTGCCTGTACTGCAGCCAGGCCAGCCACTTTGTCTCCAGCAAAAGGCAGGGCTCACCAATAGATTGGGGACTACTGGTGAGCTGGACTGCTACAAGACTCTCTTCCAGCCCTAAACCCTTGTCTCACACGAGGCTCTTCCTCCTGCTTTCGGCTTATACCCTTACCATATTCATCAATTCGGGGGCCGGCATCAGCTTCAATGATGAGGAACTCGCTAAGCAGTTGGGAATCAGCCAAGTTCCTCTCCGGCATTTAATCCCAGCTAACGCCCTTGACAGTCATCTCCTACACACAGTGACTCACCAGACCACCCCTGTCCACATGCTTCTGTTCGGCAACCATCATGAAACCATTCAGTTTCACATCCTGTCATAGCAGCAGCTTCCACTGATCCTGGGGCACTCCTGGCACCGCTGTCACAACCCTCACATCGACTGGGCCACCGGAGCCATCCTGGGGTGGAGCTCATCTTGCCACCAAGTCTGCCTGAAGAAAGCCTCCACACCCCAACAGTCATCCTCCGCCTGCAGTCCTCGACACCTGTAGGGGATGCCCCCTGGATATCATGACTTCCGGGAGGTATTCAGCAAGGCCAAGACTATGTCCCTGCCTCCACATCAGTCAAATGACTGTGCCATCAACCTGCAGCCCAGCACGGCTCCACCGAAGGGATGCATGCACTCCCTCTCAACCTAACCTTTTCCTAGCAGCCGGGATCCCATAATGTCAAGCCAGACGCCCATCCCACCAGTTCCAGGAAGACTAGGAGGTTCCAGAACCGGAGGTTGATTCTATCCCTCCTGCTCCCCATCATCTGGCCACCATCTCTTGGGAGGTTGAAGAAAGGGTCAAGGCTGCCCTTGAGAACCAGCCCAGCCCCAGTGCCTGTCCTCCCAACCGCCTGTTTGTCCCACAAGCTCTACAGTCAGATATCCTCCAGTGGGCTTACTCCTCCAAGCTGTCCTGCCATCCAGGCATCCAGAGAACCAGAGACATCCTGCAGCAATGGTTCTGGTGGGCCACCATGAAGGAGGACACGGGAGAGTTTGTCGGTGCCTGTCCTGTCTGCAATCAACACAAGTCCTTGCATCAGGCCCCAGCTGGCTTCCTTTAGCTCCTTCCTGTTCCTCATCACGCATGGTCCCGCATCTCCCTGGACTTTGTTACCAGTCTGCCACCGTCAGATGGCAACACGGTAATTCTGACAGTGGTGGACCAGTTCAGTAAGATGGCACACTTGGTACCCCTTCCCAAGTTGCCATTAGCCAAAGAGACTGTTACCCTCCTCCTGCAACATGTTTTCAGGCTCCACGGCATTCCCGTCTATGTGGTCTCCGACCAGGGCTCCAGTTCACTTACGTCTTCTGGAGGGAGTTCAGCGTGCTGCTCTGGGTCACGGCCAGCCTGACCTCCGGGTTCCACCCCCAGTCCAACAGCTAGACGGAACGCAGAAACCAGGAGATGGAGATGTCCTGCGGTGTATATTGTCCCAGAACCCCGCATCTTGGTCCCAGCAACCACTGTGGGTGGAATATGCTCACAATACTTTGACCAGTTCTGCCATGGAGCTCTCACCTTTCCAGTGTGCCTATGGTTTCCAGCTACCACTCTTCCCCACACAAGAGCCAGAGGTCTTCTGCCCATCTGTTAAGAGGCTGACTTAGAAATTCTTCGGGGCTTTTTAGATCCAGAAGGTCATTCACCCGGCGACGGTGGGATTAAAGCTTTCTCGGTCCATGTGCATTCACCCTACATTCTACGTCTTCAGGGTGAAGCCAGTCAAAGAAAGATCGTGGGTCCTGGCTCGCCACATCCTAGATCCCTCAGTCATCGCTGATTTTTGGCACCTTGACCAGCCTGAGAGGTCAACAGCACCAGTGAAAGAACACATCCCGAGAATCTGCTTCTGCTGACCTACCTGTGCCCTCCGATGAAGAGGGCTCATCTTCGGACGATGAAGACTCCCTCTTCCAGGCTCCATCCTCCCTGTCATTCAAGACCCTGATTGTCCCTGATTCTGCTGTTTCATCTGCACTCAGGTAAACCACTCTGCCTTCTCTTCTTGACCAAGAGTTTGGCCTTTCTGGTTCCCGTTTGCTTGTTTTCTCACGCTGTCTGGAGAGACTGTCACCCAGCTCTCCGAAGTGAGTTCACCACTTCAGTTACCAGTTATCCGGTGTGCTATAGATTGCTTCACTGTGCGGCTGCACATTCCGCCTTTGTGTGTGTGCTACGGGTTCCAGGCTTTATCGCCACTGACAACCTCTTCCCTGTCTACGGCCAGCTTCACAACGGAGACACTGTTTCTCCTGTGTGTACTCCTGGTTTTAGAATTCCTGCTCTTCTGACATTGCTCTATGCCTGCCCCCTCACGTTACCATTGCACACAATTTAACTGTGTGCTGTATGTGTGAGTCCAGCTGACGCCAGCTCCTCACCCGTGTGCTGCTTCAGCGTTCGACGCCGAGAGCTGTGGACTGACTCAGTTCCCCTGGAAGCTCTGAACCTGAATATTGACTCCCTCTGTTGCTTTACCAAACTGCTCTCCCTGTATTTGTGAAAGTGGTGCTTTGAGGCTCAGTATAAGCTCTTTGACCTGTCCCTGGTGCTGCTTTTGAGTCCGAAACTGGCCTGTTATAGAAGATGCCTGTGACATGATGTTGCAAGGAGGCAAGGAGGCTCTTGGGAAGTGCTGTGATAATTACAAATTAGTGCATCTAAAAATATACATACTACTGTTTATGTACGCAAAAGTACTGAATAGTAGAACACATATTGGGCATGTAGTGCATAGGACGCGATTTTGGACACAGTGTCAGCTTTTTTTTTTTTTTTTTGGACACATTATGTTCTCTTTTTTAAGTCTGTGTGTAAAGTGATTCGTGTTGTCAGTGAGCTTGTAGAGACGTGGCATTTATGATTTAGTAATAACAGCAGTGAGCTATAGCCTACTTTATTTACAGGAATTGGTGCCTGAAACACACTCCAAGTTGAGACAAAGTCATAGACATCTCATGGTCTGGTGAATAGATGAGAAAGAGAGATAATACACTTCACACAGACCAGTGCAAGACCAATGTGGCAGGAAATGAACTTTGAATCTAGATACTCTGGCAACCAATCAAATGCATTTGACAGTTGACATCATCTCTTACTCAGTAAAAAACCAACACGTCTTGACAGTGTTAATAGACAGTGTCAAGATGATCCTGTTATGGGTTACACTGCTTGTTCTTCATCGAGGATGTAAGTGTGCTAACGATAACTAAATATTTTCTCATTTGAGTATCTGCATGCAAAATAGATGTAGGGTTGTTCATGTGATTTCCTTTTTGCATCAATGTATTTTACATCATATACTAATTGTCATTTAGTGTTTCATGTGTCATGTTTTCATTTAATCCAGATGTGCTGGTTCCAGTGACCACAGTTCAACTTGGTGAACCTGTGACTTTAACGTGTGTTTTGACGAATGATGAGTCTACAGATGAAGTCTTCTGGTACAAGCAGAGTGCCGGGGAGACTCTGAAATTAATTGTGAGACTGCATAAACATGTAAACCCTGTGTATAGTCCAGAGTTTTCTGCCTTGAGATTGAATGTAAACCTTCATAAGACTATTAGCAGGCTGACCATTTTGAGGACGATTCAAGAAGATGAGGGAATGTATCACTGTGCAGTCATGGAGTGGACTGAGATTACCTGGAGTGGCACCTATTTGTCATTAAAAGGTAATTATGTGATCTGTTTATGGCAATGTTTGGAATCACTTTAACCACTTATAGCTGCACTGTGTTAATATTTCTTAACAATTTCTGCAGAGTGTTAAATGTTAAATCTTTGCATGTTGTGCTTACATTGCATTTTAACTTTTAACTAATCTTCAATCCTATTAAGTATGTCAGAGTTGGTGTGGAGAGGCCAAACTTTTAACACAGTTCTGTATCACACAGGAAACACTCAGAGGACATCAAACTATGCTGTTGTTCAGTGGCCGACAGAATCTGATCCAGTCCGTCCACGAGCCTCAATGACTCTCCAGTGTTCAGTCCTCTCTGACTCTGAAAATAAAATGTGTCCAGGAGATCACAGTGTGTTCTGGTTCAGAGCCGGATCAGATAAATCTCATCCAGACATCATCTACACTGATGGAAACAGACGTGATGAATGTGACAGGAACTCTGACACACATGTGGACAGATATTATTTGGAGATGAAACTAAAGTGGAAATTGGTATGACTTGGCGTTCAGTAATGGAAGTTATACTCAACATTTATTGATAACATCATGATTGATGAGTCCCTTTTTCTTATTTCTTTTGTCTAGAGCAAACAAGAAGTCTTCAGTTTATTGCACTGGTGATTGTGACCGTCTGCTTGGTCATTTCTTTAACTGGAAATATTTTTTTCATCTGTTACCGAAAAACAAGATCAGCATGTTTTCAATTTAGAGGTAAGTGTTGTTGACTGAGTCAAAAACTTCAATATTCCAGTGGTAAAATTTATATAGTGTATGAGTGTAAAATCATACTGGACAGGACAAATGATTAACCTTGTGTTTTTGGACAAAATAATAGATATCAGTAGAAGTTTGTTACACCAAAAACACTGTGTGGAAAGCTCAAAACTGTGGCTGTTGGATTCTGCTGTGAAGTGCAGCCAAACTAAAAGCTGAGGACAGTTAAAATTTTAGTGGTGACTTTCAGCCAGAGAATACCTGCAGCCGATCAGCCACACTCCTGTGACATATTGACTGATGTTACGAAATTCTTCTGGCCTAAAACACAACGCAGAAAAATGTAATGATTTTGGCGAGCCTAACTTTGTTGCTGCTTGGTGTGTTTTTGGCATTTTAAAAATATTGTTAATCAATTAATGTATCGACAAACATTTGTAGCACAATTTCTCCATATTGCTGTTTGCTCCGTTTGTGCCTCATGAAAAAAAATCTTTTTGGACATTTTTTTAAAATCAAAACCTGTTGAATATTCTGAGAATCCTTACTGAAAAGTCAGATGAAATACATATTACTTCTCTTTGTTTTCTTTTGAAATTTTAGGAACAGAAAGTGGTGCTTCACAAGGAAGACATGACAACTGGAGCCAGCCAGTACATGATATTGTCAGTAATTATACCAAAATTCTATCGTTTTTGATTTCATGAACATAATTACCAACAGCACCAAACAACAACATGACTGTTCTGTATAATGAGGCTTTTATTTGTTGCACAGACTGAGGGTGGACCTGACATGAACTACATTGCGCTGCAGTTCTCTGGAAACAAAGCCACAAGAGGAAGGAAGAAGAAAGAGCTGAAGACTGAGGAAGGTGTGTATTCTCAGGTTAAATGCTCAGTGTGAATGTGTGTATATTAAAACCTGCAGTTTAGTTTATAGTTCTGACCTCTGTCAATAAAATACATTGTAAATGTTGTGGGATCCCTTCAAACTTTAATGACAGCGAGTTACAGCCAAAATCCAAAATCATAGTATACAGACTCTGTGCTCTTTATGTTCTGTGTTTAACTGTATATTGATCCTTGCACCATATCATGTGTTTGCATCAGCCTGTTTTTTATTCTTTTATGTTTGAAATATTAACGCTAGCTGGCTTTATTAAAAAATAACACACAAAAAACTTTAGCTATTGCAGACTTTCTTCTTTTTTCTACATTTCGTTCAAACAATTACATCCCTGCTTTTAATTATATCTGTTCTAAAATATTCTTTGCCTTTATTTGGAGTCTTATTTGAGGATGTACAGTGTAAAATAAAAACATAAAAAATAAACGCCTCCAACACTTTGTGAATGTGAAATACTCATGCTTGACTGGTTACAGGAAGGAACTTGATGGGGCATTTCTCACGTAAATTTTCAGTCTTGCAGAGCGCAGCCACAGTTCTTTTTGATCTGTGAGAGCAAAACTCATACACTCAGTAACTGCTTTTGTTCACATTAAAATAGAAGATAACACCTTGATCTGTCCCGATGAAGCCTCATATTACCTTCAGCTAAACTTTTCAATGCATTTTTGCAGAGAAACAAGGACTGTCAATTTTGTTACCCATTATTTTACAGTGGAACTGCTTTAGGAAGTAAACTGTTTGTGGCCAGTATGGACAGCAACAACAGTTAAAGAAACCAATGATTTTTTTAATATACAATACAGGGGTGTGGGAGTATTTTATTAGAGACTTTAAAAAATGTGAACCTAATCTTCAATACCTCATTGTTTAGAGAGAAAGTGGCTGTTTTCAGTTTGTAAAATGTCTTCAAGTTTGCCCTTTTTTGACTATAAAATGAAAAGCCTAAGGCAGGGAGAGCAGCAGCAACGACCCCCACGGGAACAGAACAGAGAAGCATCAATGACAAACAGAAATGACATTGATAAGTCAGACACAGCATGAAAAGGAGCAGTTGGGGTGGAGGTGGGTTGCAAAGCGGCTTGCAGAGGAAGCAGAAACAGTAGGCAGGCCAAAGCACTTTAAATAGGGCAAAGAACTGCCTATTGGTTTTATAGAAAGGAATCGTGATCTATCAGCTGACTCCCTTCCATCAGTCAGCTGCTCCATCAGTTGATTAGGCTGTTTGAGATCAGCTGATGAAGCTGGGATGTGAGCCGAGCTTGACATCGTGTCCTGCCTGAACTGAAAAAAAAAGTTAGTGTTTAACTGCCACAAAAAAAAATCTAAAAAAAAAAATCTGAAAAACACTCTACAAATGTGTGTGTTTTATTATACAGTACAGGCCAAAAGTTTGGACACACCTTCTCATTCAATGCGTTTTCTTTATTTTCATGACTATTTACATTGTAGATTCTCACTGAAGGCATCAAAACTATGAATGAACACATGTGGAGTTATGTACTTAACAAAAAAAGGTGAAATAACTGAAAACATGTTTTATATTCTAGTTTCTTCAAAATAGCCACCCTTTGCTCTGATTACTGCTTTGCACACTCTTGGCATTCTCTCCATGAGCTTCAAGAGGTAGTCACCTGAAATGGTTTTCCAACAGTCTTGAAGGAGTTCCCAGAGGTGTTTAGCACTTGTTGGCCCCTTTGCCTTCACTCTGCGGTCCCGCTCACCCCAAACCATCTCGATTGGGTTCAGGTCCGGTGACTGTGGAGGCCAGGTCATCTGCCGCAGCACTCCATCACTCTCCTTCTTGGTCAAATAGCCCTTACACAGCCTGGAGGTGTGTTTGGGGTCATTGTCCTGTTGAAAAATAAATGATCGTCCAACTAAACGCAAACCGGATGGGACGGCATGTCGCTGCAGGATGCTGTGGTAGCCATGCTGGTTCAGTGTGCCTTCAATTTTGAATAAATCCCCAACAGGGTCACCAGCAAAACACCCCTACACCATCACACCTCCTCCTCCATGCTTCACAGTGGGAACCAGGCATGTGGAATCCATCCGTTCACCTTTTCTGCGTCTCACAAAGACACGGCGGTTGGAACCAAAGATCTCAAATTTGGACTCATCAGACCAAAGCACAGATTTCCACTGGTCTAATGTCCATTCCTTGTGTTTCTTGGCCCAAACAAATCTCTTCTGCTTGTTGCCTCTCCTTAGCAGTGGTTTCCTAGCAGCTATTTGACCATGAAGGCCTGATTCGCGCAGTCTCCTCTTAACAGTTGTTCTAGAGATGGGTCTGCTGCTAGAACTCTGTGTGGCATTCATCTGGTCTCTGATCTGAGCTGCTGTTAACTTGGGATTTCTGAGGCTGGTGACTCGGATGAACTTATCCTCAGAAGCAGAGGTGACTCTTGGTCTTCCTTTCCTGGGTCGGTCCTCATGTGTGCCAGTTTGGTTGTAGCGCTTGATGGTTTTTGCGACTCCACTTGGGGACACATTTAAAGTTTTTGCAATTTTCCAGACTGACTGACCTTCATTTCTTAAAGTAATGATGGCCACTCGTTTTTCTTTAGTTAGCTGATTGGTTCTTGCCATAATATGAATTTTAACAGTTGTCCAATAGGGCTGTCGGCTGTGTATTAACCTGACTTCTGCACAACACAACTGATGGTCCCAACCCCATTGATAAAGCAAGAAATTCCACTAATTAACCCTGATAAGGCACACCTGTGAAGTGGAAACCATTTCAGGTGACTACCTCTTGAAGCTCATGGAGAGAATGCCAAGAGTGTGCAAAGCAGTAATCAGAGCAAAGGGTGGCTATTTTGAAGAAACGAGAATATAAAACATGTTTTCAGTTATTTCACCTTTTTTTGTTAAGTACATAACTCCACATGTGTTCATTCATAGTTCTGATGCCTTCAGTGAGAATCTACAATGTAAATAGTCATGAAAATAAAGAAAACGCATTGAATGAGAAGGTGTGTCCAAACTTTTGGCCTGTACTGTATATTTAAACCATCCAGGGTTAACTAAATTTCTAAATTAAAAGAATGACGACATATAAAACCCATGAAATTATGCAATGATCATATGTCCCAATACAAGAATTTCTTGATTGGGATATTTACATTATTTTTGAGGATATTGATTGTGGAGATAGAACCTGACCCATTACAAATATCATAAGTGCTGAGGAGACCGTAGGTAACTCAACAAGACCTCTGACCTTATGGACTGCTCACAACTGAAAAGCTCCCTCTTTTATTTTAGAAGAAGAAGAAAAAGATGTCTTCTGTTAAACTCTGGAAAACTGAGCTGACAGAATCCCTGCATTTACAGACAGTTAAGATGTACTAGAAAAAACTAACTGAGGATTTTGAGAAGATTTGGCGCTCGTTAATCTCTTCCCTGAAAAGCTAATTGTTCACAAATTGTTAAACATGGCAATGTTTTCTATAGCTTGTGATAAGTTTAAATTCTGCAAGCACAATTTGTAAGCAGATGACACTGTCATGTACTCCAGTGGCCCCACTGCAGATATAGCCTTTTCAAATCTTGATTGCCATACCGTCCACCTTGTCCAAACCTCACCCCCTGTATCACTCAGCCCTGAGGTATATTACTAAGTCTAGCTTCAGGACCCATCATTGTACATAATACAGCATGGTAGGATGGACATAGCTTTGCGTAGGTTACACTGGTACATTTTAGTCTGTAAGATCATCTCATCTCATTTACTTGAGCCAGAAGTTTTTGTATTTGCAAAGCATTCATCACCTAGGTCACAAAAGCTGCTTCAGGTCAAAGTGCCTTTAACCAGCAGAGAATGGTGCTGACAATAAGTCCACTTCACGGAAATTGTGTACTGTGATGTTTAGTTCTTTATTGTGTTTTTGCTTTAAAAAAGAAAAGGGAAGCATGCCTGTCTCAATGTCATGAATGATGATGATCCAACTATTCACAATGAAAAACACAAAATGATGCAAGGATCACAGTAAGCAGTAAAACATGGAACATGAGGAGCACGTTTGTCTGCAGCTCACTGTCAACAAAGTTAGAAGGAAATCCAACACATTTATCTATTCACACTGTAAGAGGTCAGTACTATAAACCAAATCACACAGAGCATTTAACCTGAGAATACACACTCTCTTCAGTCTTCAACTCTTTCTTCTTCCTTCCTCTTGTAGCTTTGTTTCCAGAGAAATGCAGCGCAGCGTAGTTCTGATCAGGTCTGCCTTCAATCTGTGCAGCAAATAAAAGGCTCATTATACAGAACAGTCATGTTGTTGTATGGTGCTGTTGGGAATTATGATCATGAAATAACGAATAATACAATGTTGGTATTACTACTTACAGTATCTTGGTCTGGTTGGCTTGAATTGTCATGTCTTTCTTGCAAAGTGGCGCTTTCTATTCCTAATGACAATTGAAAACAGGAATATTATGTATTTAAGTTTTCAAAATCCTCATTGAAAGTCATAACTTCTTCCTCAATTACTGACATTGTGTACTATAAAGGTAAAGACACAAAAAGAGCAAACCGTAATATTGAGAATCGTGGTACAGATGTCATTCACTAACATTTAAATGAATGAGGTTTGTCCTGTCCTGCATAATGTCAGTCACTTACCATTAAGTTGTGAACATGGTGATCTTGACTTGAGGTAACAGATGAAAACAATATTTCCGATTATAGAGATGACCAAGCAGACGCTTGCTATCACCAGCCCAATAAATTCAAAACTTGCTTTATGTCCTAGACAACAAAGAAAAAATACATCAATAATCAGCCATGTCTCCAAGAAATTCTATTAATATACAATCAATTTCAAACAGGGAATATTTTTTAAGGAAAAAACATAATGTTGAGAAAATCAAGTTATTAGCATAATGAGGAAATGTTGCTAATTAATGAATCTGGCAAGTCACAAAAATGTTGATACGTAATGCTTCAGCAAAATGTTCACTGACAATGTATTTCGGGTGTTTTCTGCCCAAATCGTCAATCTTGTAATACAGTATCCACTCAAAGTGACAAAGTTATTTTTTAATTATTTTTTTAAAAAGTCAAATTAGCCGAAATCACGAAAACTATGTAACCTTAACCAAAGTGCTTTTGTTGCCTAACCCTCAAGAGTCTTTGTTTTTACATTCTCTTTAATTAAAATCTAACCAAAATCATGATTTTATTGTAACCTTAACCAAAGCGCTCTTGTTGCCTAAACCTAAGATACGAGTCGGTCATTACGTTTTATTAAAATGTAACCAAAATAACGAAAATAATGTAACATTAACCAAAGTGTTTTTTGCTTTGCTTTTGCTGTGCCTTTTTCTTTGTTGCCTAGCCCTCAGAACAAAAGTCTTTGTTTTTACGATTTGTTAAAATCTAACCAAAATCATGATCTTTTTGTAACCTTAACCAAAGCGCTTTTGTTGGCGAAACCTTAGATTGTGTCATCACATTTTTTTTTTTTTTAAATGTCACCGAAATCACGAAAGCTCTGTAATCTTAATCAAAGTGCTTTTTGCGTCTCTCTTGCTGTGCTTTTTCTTTGTTGCCAAACCCTTAGAACAACAATCTTTGTTTAAATGTTTTTATTATAACCAAACCTAACCAAAATCACTATCTTTCTGAAGCGTTTATTGAAGTGCTTTTGTTGCCTAATCCTAAAATACGAGTCTGGACGCAAACCCAAAGTTCTGGTATAAAGGTCCTGCACTTTGTACGACCACCAAACTCTCCGTCCACCTCCTTCTGAAGCCTTCAGCCTACTTAGTTCATGGAAATAGTGCTTCTTTGCCTGAAATAAACATTGTCTCAGCAATTATGTTGTCACAACAAAGTCATTTAAATTTGGTAACATGTAAATAAAACTTCTAGGAGACAGGGTTGCAATAATAGTAATATTATTAATATTTTTGGAATATTACTTCCAGTACTGAAAACAAAATCCTACCCATTTGCAGTTTTGATATATCTCCAAATAGTATCTGTCCACATGTGGCCACAGCACAGTAGTAAGTCCCAAAGTCGTAAGAGCTGATCATCTTGGAGAAGCGGTAAACACAACTCTTCTGAGGTTCAGATGTCCTCTCACATTCATGATGTCTATTTCCATCAGTGTAAATGATGTCTGGATGAAATTCATGTAGTGCGGCTCTGAACCAGAACACACTGTGATCTCCTGGACACGTTTTGTTGTCAGAGTCAGAGAGGACTGAACACTGGAGAAGCATCGGGTCTTGTAGATAATCTGGTTCATATACTGGCGGCCACTGATCAACAATATAGTCTGATGTCCTGTGAGTGCTTCCTGCACAATACAAAACTGGTTTAGAAGGATTTACAAGCACATTTTGAAAGCATTCATTCATTCATAGAAGAATTAAAGTATATCATAGAATATTATTTAAGTAATTTAAGTATACAGTATCACAAATGTGAGTTTAGTAGTTTAACATGCTGAAATTTAGCAAAGCTAAAGCTGTACAGGTGTTCTCAGAGTATCTAGATTGTTAAATTATTGATTAACTACCTATTTTAAGATTCACAAATGAGGAAGTTGCTCTTGTAAAGTGGTTGTAAGGTAATTTTCCTCAAATAACTGAAGTCCATGGCTATGTAACTGCAAACAAACTATCTTAAAACTATATTTAATCAGATTAAAATCAGAAGTTTTGTGATTTTTCAGTACTTGCTTGCAATACTTAAAATGTTTTTCCAGAACATTACCACAGTGCAGCTTTGGAGCTGTGGTGTCTAAACCATTGGCAAAACTTAGTAAAAGGAGATCACATCATTACCTTTTAGTAACAAATATGTTCCACTCCAAATAGGAATCGTCAACCAATCCATGACTGCACAGTGATACATTCCCTCATCTTCTTGGAATGTCGTCATAATGGTCAGGTTGAAGAAGTTGATTTCATGGTTCACCACAACTCTTGAGTCCGAAAACTCTGGTGCATACTCAGGTTTCTTAGATTCCCGCACTGTCACAATTAATTTCAGAGCATCTCCGACGCTCTGCTTGTACCAGTAGAGCACTCTGCGGATGAGCTCAGTATGAGGCAGAGCACATGAGAGGTTCACAGGTTGACCAAGGTGAGCTGTGGTCACTGGAACCAGGGTATCTGAAGGAAATAAAAAAACATACAAACATGAAAAAGTAAAGAACAATTTGTGTATAAAGGTATCATGTAAAAACCTCCATATATCTGGCTGATATGCAAAGTCTTAACTGAATACTTGGACAGAATAAAATAGCACTTACATCCTTGATGAAGAACAAGCAGCGTAACCCATAACAGGATCATCTTGACATTGTGTCTTGTTCAGAAACTTGCTGGTATTTCAGTGAGAAAAGGAGGTGCTGTCACATGGCCACTGCACTCTAGTCACACTGTCAAATGCATCTGATTGGTTATCAGAGAATAAAGATGCTAAAGGGCACTTCCTGCCCTCATTCTGGTGTTTGTGAAGCCTTGTTCCTCTCCCTTCATTCAATCATTGTAGCATACTTCCAAGAAAGGTTAAAGAGAATGGATTGCCTTCGTGATTTTGACTGTGAAACTGTGAAGACACTACTGGACAACAAATTCAAATCAGAAAATGATGAGACTCCATAAACAAGTGTTAGCACAGATTAGTTACACCAACAAGGAAACTGGATTCACAAAAGCATGGATTAGCTGTTAACTTAGTTACACTGGTCCTGTTTACACCTGGTATTAACATAGGTCTTGGGTACTCACAAGTGTACAGCTCTGAGTACAGGTGTGAATGCACCTAATGCGTCCTCAGTGTGTCTAGAGATCTGATCGCTTACACCCAGAGACTGTATATAAAGATGGACACTGCATCTCCACCATAGACTGCATAAATTAAGGGATGTAGCCACCGTGACATCACCCATTAAAGTCTTGAGTTTTCAACATTTCTGCCATCCCCACTTTGGATTTTTTAAGCCAGAAGTGACCATATTTGGAGAAGAAGTTGGAGCTGTGGAAGAATGAGGGGTGAATCTGACTTATAGACTGTAGCAACACCTTGAAAGACAGCCTGACACTTAGGTGGCCCTGCCCTGATATATGCATAACTTTGGGCCTTAAAATGTTAATGGATAGGTTATTCAGAAATTCAAAAAAATTAGGTAGAGGGACCAAAATGTTTTTTTTTTTTGTTTGTTTTTTTTTGTACCAGGTTGTATCTGCTGTACAGTTGGGCATTTTAACATGGAGGCCTATGGGGATTTTCTCTGTTTTGGAGCCAGCCTCAAGTGGCTACTCCATGAACTGCAGTTTTTGGTACTTTCACATTGGCTTTATTTTTTAGCCTCAGAAGTTGCCACTTGGTCTCCACCTTCTCCTACTGTACAAAAATGAAGTTAAAATATCTCCAATATGGCCACTGCCATCTTGCACTTGTGACATCATTTAAACGCAGAGTGTGCGCAGTAGTGATCTTTGTGGTTTCAAGCTCCCGCTCATATACCCAACCAACAAATCAAGAGCAGCACCAGTGGCACACATACGTAGCTGTCAATCATGATTTCCAACTGCAGCAATTAAAAATGAACGCTTAAACAAACATCAGCGTGTCAGGAGCTACCTAAAATGACATACACCATCTTCGGGGAAAATGTATTTGACGTGTATTTTGATCTTTTAGTTTGGCCCACATCCCATCCACTAACATGTAAGGGACAGGGTTTATGCCTATGACCTATTCTGCAGCCAGCCACCAGGGGGAGATCAAGATATTTTGGCTTCACTTTTGGGGAGCTGTCATGTCGTCCATCTTTACACAATACAATTTTACCCGTCATAAATATCAATGGCTGTAAAGCAAGACAAACCTCCCATTTTAAATCAACAATGCATTTGGCTTATTTGCATATAGATCAGGTAAGTCAGATCAATAAGTGTACATGTGAGTTTTGCTTCTATGTCAACAAAATCTTGACACTAATGTTAGCTCGGTAGCTAATGCTACTTTACTGAGGGTTGACTACACAGGTAACATTTGCTCCCACACAATAGTAATGCAAACGACTTGGTCTCACTCTGAAGTCATCGAATATTGGCACTTAGGCAGTGAAGTTCGGCGACAGACGCTGATGACAAAAGCTGTCCACTCATGTTGGCATGCTTGGCAGCTGGTTGCCATTATTGTATAATGCACCCCATGGTGTCCGGGGGAAATCCTAAGCCAAACCCTGTTGCCCTGTTATTTTTTCTAAACCCAACCACATGCTTTTCTTGCCTAAACCCAACCACATGTATGTTAGCCAAACACAACCATGTGTGTTTGTTGTTGAAGGGAAAAAACATCAATTTGCGGTGTTGTACTGATGTACTGCGTTTATTTTGAAAGAGACTGTATGCGCTCTACATTTCCTGTGAAAACTGAAGTGTATTTTAAAACAGACAATGTACGTAACAGGCTGAACTTGACATGTTGTCCCAGAAAGTCAACAACCAACACACCCAGGGTACCTTGTACGCCATATGTCAACATGGAAAGTCCATGACAACAATATGTGATGATGTGAGTGAGTGAGTGAGTGAGATTGTGTTGGTGCAAAAGATCCATGTTGAAGTGGATTAAGGATGCCAAAGGAAAAGGAAAGACTCTGACACAGAGGCATTTCCATCACCTTATGAAGTTTCTTCAGCTTGATATCGATGAAATTCAGCCAATCACTGTCTTAACTCAGAGACCGCCTGTAGTAACTTCCGGCCCCACGTCAGGGCTAGCTACAGTTTCTCCTCTATCTATATCTCTGTAAGATATTTTTTTAGGCATTTTTGCCTTTATAGACAGGACAGTTAATCATGAAGGGGGGAGAGAGAGAGGGATAATGACATGCAGCAAAGGGCCACAGGCTGGAGTTGAACCTGGGCCGCTGCGGCAACAGCCTTGTACATGGGGCGTCTACTCTATCCACTAAGCCACCGACGCCCCTCTCCTCTATTTATATCTATTGGTCATAACCAGATGGATGGCTTTTCAGAATCTGCAGTTCATGAATCTGGATTTCATGTGTGTTAACAGATCAGCATGTTTCGTTACTAACACTATAATCAGTAAAAACTATAATTTATTCGGTGCACCTTTATTTGAGTCTACAGTTATTACTTTTAATAGTTGTTTCTGCAATGATGCAGTCATTTAATAAACAGGAAATTCATTCAATGAGTCACACAAGAGAATACTGCAGAAAAGGTTAAAGGTCATGTCTTTAATTTTTATTACCAGCTGTCATAATATATATTAATTTATTAAGGAAGCAACGTATCACCACAACCTCAAGAAAGTTGACAGTCTTCAAAATTCATGTTATACAAAGGGAAAAATAGAAAAATCATCTAAGAGCTTATAACTTTAATAACAACTTACAATGAAACAAATGGTTATACATATACCATCCATACAGCACAGGTGTATTACCAAAAGCTTAACTATTACATATATTATTTTCTTTAGATAACATATAAATACAGTCTCAAATGAAATACAATACATTTTTTTAAGTAATCCAGAATAAAAAAATAAAGAATTATATACTGACTTTAGGGGTGACGTTAACCACCACTACATTTCAGACTGTGTGCTGGCAAAAATTACATCACCATAAAGGATACAGCTGTTAATTTTTATAAAAATGACTTGTCTATTTGCTGAAATTGTCACTATATCCACTCAGTCTTTGAAAAAAAATCAGGTTTGCTAGGATCTACTTTGTCACGCGGCCATCATGTTAGACACACTTTTCACAAAGTACCAAGCACTGCCCACCGGCTTCACCAACATTCTCATTTTACAGCTAAACAGTACACTAAAATATGTTTCTGGAAACATTTGAGGTGAGACATAGGCAGTACAGTAACAAAATCTTGATTTATATTTGATCAGTGCTGCCTAGTTTGACCACAGCTTATGAGCAGTGATTGACGTGATTGACAGCTGCGTTAGAGACTCTTCAACACTGATTGGTTGTTTTTGTTCACAATCAGTAAAGCCGTTAGAAATGCTACAAGGCAATAGAGAAAGCAGAGGAGTATGATTTCTTCACAGATGATCTGTCTCATTAGCCCCATTTCCACCAAACACTTTTGGTATAGTACCTTTGGAACCAAAAGTAACCCTTCAGACATGGTACCTAGACCTTAGCATTTCCACTGCAAACAGTACTCTTACAAGTGGGCAAAGTTGTTGTCACTCTCTGCTCCGTCCAACACTCACTGTATTTCCTCCTCACAGGTGACACAGATGTCTGCGCCTCATTTATCATCCATCGTACGGGGTTGTTTTTCACAACAAAATAAAACAGGCTGCAGTGAGAGTCTCTCTCGATTAGATATTGAAAAATAGTGGGTTTGTGCAGTTAGTCCTTCTAAGGCAAGCTCAGGGGTTTAGTATTGACAGAGCCCACAGGAACGAAGCTCTGCCGCTTGTTTTTCTCCAAGTGAGGACTGGGCAGAGGTGGGTAGAGTAGCCAAATATTGTACTCAAGTAAGAGTACTGATACTTTAGAACAATGTACTCAAGTAAAAGTAAAAAGTAGTCATCCAAATAATTACTTGAGTAAGATTAAAAGAGTATTTGGTGAAAAAACTACTCAAGTACTGAGTAACTGTTGAGTAACGTCTGATTTATTTGTAAAATAAGAACATGAACGTAATCAATCAATCAAAAATAATAATCTGCAAATTCATGTATTTTAAACGATACCCCTTTAACTAAAACAAAAATAAATCTTTACAAACATAACATAAATCAAGGCATAAGAAACACAAATATATTCTTATATATACTGTACATATATATATATATATATATATATACAGTACAGGCCAAAAGTTTGGACACACCTTCTCATTCAATACGTTTTCTTTATTTTCATGACTATTTACATTGTAGATTCTCACTGAAGGCATCAAAACTATGAATGAACACATGTGGAGTTATGTACTTAACAAAAAAGGTGAAATAACTGAAAACATGTTTTATATTCTAGTTTCTTCAAAATAGCCACCCTTTGCTCTGATTACTGCTTTGCACACTCTTGGCATTCTCTCGATGAGCTTCAAGAGGTAGTCACCTGAAATGGTTTTCCAACAGTCTTGAAGGAGTTCCCAGAGGTGTTTAGCACTTGTTGGCCCCTTTGCCTTCACTCTGCGGTCCAGCTCACCCCAAACCATCTCGATTGGGTTCAGGTCCGGTGACTGTGGAGGCCAGGTCATCTGCCGCAGCACTCCATCACTCTCCTTCTTGGTCAAATAGCCCTTACACAGCCTGGAGGTGTGTTTGGGGTCATTGTCCTGTTGAAAAATAAATGATCGTCCAACTAAACGCAAACCGGATGGGATGGCATGTCGCTGCAGGATGCTGTGGTAGCCATGCTGGTTCAGTGTGCCTTCAATTTTGAATAAATCCCCAACAGTGTCACCAGCAAAACACCCCCACACCATCACACCTCCTCCTCCATGCTTCACAGTGGGAACCAGGCATGTGGAATCCATCCGTTCACCTTTTCTGCGTCTCACAAAGACACGGCGGTTGGAACCAAAGATCTCAAATTTGGACTCATCAGACCAAAGCACAGATTTCCACTGGTCTAATGTCCATTCCTTGTGTTTCTTGGCCCAAACAAATCTCTTCTGCTTGTTGCCTCTCCTTAGCAGTGGTTTCCTAGCAGCTATTTGACCATGAAGGCCTGATTGGCGCAGTCTCCTCTTAACAGTTGTTCTAGAGATGGGTCTGCTGCTAGAACTCTGTGTGGCATTCATCTGGTCTCTGATCTGAGCTGCTGTTAACTTGCCATTTTTGAGGCTGGTGACTCGGATGAACTTATCCTCAGAAGCAGAGGTGACTCTTGGTCTTCCTTTCCTGGGTCGGTCCTCATGTGTGCCAGTTTGGTTGTAGCGCTTGATGGTTTTTGCGACTCCACTTGGGGACACATTTAAAGTTTTTGCAATTTTCCGGACTGACTGACCTTCATTTCTTAAAGTAATGATGGCCACTGGTTTTTCTTTAGTTAGCTGATTGGTTCTTGCCATAATATGAATTTTAACAGTTGTCCAATAGGGCTGTCGGCTGTGTATTAACCTGACTTCTGCACAACACAACTGATGGTCCCAACCCCATTGATAAAGCAAGAAATTCCACTAATTAACCCTGATAAGGCACACCTGTGAAGTGGAAACCATTTCAGGTGACTACCTCTTGAAGCTCATCGAGAGAATGCCAAGAGTGTGCAAAGCAGTAATCAGAGCAAAGGGTGGCTATTTTGAAGAAACTAGAATATAAAACATGTTTTCAGTTATTTCCCCTTTTTTTGTTAAGTACATAACTCCACATGTGTTCATTCATAGTTTTGATGCCTTCAGTGAGAATCTACAATGTAAATAGTCATGAAAATAAAGAAAACGCATTGAATGAGAAGGTGTGTCCAAACTTTTGGCCTGTACTGTATATGTATGTAATTATGTACTCAGAGGTGGGTAGAGTAGCCAAATATTGTACTCAAGTAAGAGTATTGTTGCTTTAAAACAATATAACTCAAGTAAAAGTAAAAAGTATTTTGCATTAAAACTACTCTGAAAAGTACAATTTATCCAAAAAGTTACTCGAGTAAATGTAACTGAGTAAATGTAACTAGTTACTACCCACCTCTGGGACTGGGATATATGCAGTCCACATAATCCCGCTGAAATTATGCTTGAAGATCCACTCATTATGGAAAGGTCAAAGTTGTCATATTGAAATCTAAGGAGTGTTGATTCACATCGTCAACTTGTGCATTGACTGGACTGCTTGGGCAGTCGGCCCAGTGAATTAAATTGTTTTTTCTTAGTCTACAGCTGCTGCAAGAGGCAGCAAAACATCCTTTCATTTTATAGTTATACTTTACTAATAAAACTCTCTACGATATGAACAGTAGTTACATAAGCTTCAAACCAGCCACATCTCAGCCCTGAGCAGAGTGATCGTCTGCTATTAACTATCAACAGACTGCAGTGTTCACAGCTCCTCCTTTTAGTACCAGATCTGTGTGCTAGGTACCCCAACAGAGGGGGGACCAAAAATGGTAACGGTACAGAACGATTCCATTGGTACCATCTACAACATTTCACAGTGGAAACAGAAAAAAAGCGTACCAAACTGAACTGATCCGTACTGCTTGGTGGAAACAGGGCTATTTATTTCTGTGTGAATATAGTGACAGTTTCAGCAAATACGGAAAAAGTCATTTTAAAAAGTTACCAACTGTACCTTTAAGTAGCAAATCCAGTATTTTTTTAGACTGTTAATCCAGCTCCAGAGCCCTGACATCAGTGTAGATACTCTCCTCCTCCTCTGGTTTTCCATCCCTTGTCCCTTCTTTACTAGCTTGCCTCCTGGTGAAGATTGGTGCAGAATAAACCAATGAGTCCTCATCTGTCTGAGAAAATGTATGGAGACAGTTATTTGATGGCAGATGACAAAATTTAGAGACAAAAACATGCTGATAACTTAAAAGCCACAATACATTTTTCTTTTTATATCTTACCTGTTGAATTTGCTGATCACCACTGGCTGCTGCAGCATTTGTTTGCAGAGCAACAGAAGCTGCATTATAAAATAAAAACAGCAATAAAGTAAATCCAGTTTTGACAAATACTGTTTGATAGATAGACATATGAGTGACTTTGCCTACCGTTGCAACAACCACAAGATTCTTTCTTGAGTTTCTTGACTGAGTAAATGAGAAAGGCTATGACAATCAGACTGATAGCCAAAGCAGCACACAACAGAGAGACGACTATTTGGTTCCTCTGTGAGTCCCACATGGTGTCTGCTGACACAATATGGAAAGTTAACCATTAGAAAAGGTGTATATAAGAGTAATTTATAATTTATAATGTTCTGGTACATTTGCTTGATGTAAGTCAAACACACAAATGTTCTTATTTTCCAATTATATATGTAAATATGATGCAGTTACCTTCAGTGTTGAGTTCTGATCTGTTTCCAGATAATCTCTCCTCACATGTGGCCACAGCACAGTTATAAGTCCCAGCATCAGAGGAGCTCACGTTCTTGAGGAAGCGGTACAAACATCCTTCAAGGTTCTTTTCATGTTCCTCAGCACTGTTTTCTTGAGAACAGTTCAAACTTGGGAGACACTGAAGTAATCCGGCTCTTAAACAGCACACACACGTCTTGTTCTCAGAGTCAGAGAGGGCTGAACACTGGGTCACTGAGTCTCCTGGACAGACTGGATCAGATGGAGGGGCTGCAGTTATTGCAGGCTCTGGTGCTGGGAAAAAAGTTTAAAACTTCAACTATTCATTTTCAAACAAAATACAACTGTCGGCATAATTAAAACAAAGCTGTAATAAAATTAATATATGTATTTACCTCCAACTTTCAGGTCTGCTCCTTTCAAAAGTGTGAAGGTTTGTTGGTGTATTTTTACACAGAGGTAAACTGCTGTATCACTTTGCCTTGTGTTTTTAATATGCAGGACAAATTTTCCAGGCTTTTCCGTGGCTGTGATTCGAGGATCTCTCTCAAAGCTGAAAGTTTTTCCTAATACTTTAGGAATGTCTCCAGAAACAAGCCTCATCCAAAAGATGCTTCCCGAAGACTTGCGGGGACAAGTCAGTGTCACATCAGCTCCAACACCAACAGTCTTTGTCTCAAAGATCTGCTCTACTGTGCAACCTGAAAAAACATTATTTAACATTAAGAGAGACAGAATCTTGAATGCTCTCTCCTCAGTTACTGCAAGAACATGACGATACTTGAAGTGAATCTGCCCTCTCTAAATATACTTACGTCCCACTCTGAGCATCAGCAGTAGATAAAGCACAGTCTTCATTTTCTGGTTATTATTCCACTTGAGACTTCTTAAATTGAGACTACAATATGAAAGGATTCACTGTAATGTAGTCATATCAAGTGGGAGGGAACAGTTGCAGAGCAACATGATTGGCCTCTCGTCATGTTGGCGTTTACCACCACAGTGGAAATAAAATCAACAATCTTTCCAACCTAAACACATGAAACAACACCAACAGCACGCTTCTGTATAAATGTGGGTTTCTATAACAACACAGTGACAGTGAAAGTAAACACAACAGATGATTTGATCTTAATGTGAACTACAGTTATTTAAAGACAAAAAGCAGAGACACAACACAGCACATTCTTCTGTTGTACATCTTTGTTGTTTTTCACTGCTATACTAACATTTATCAGGGTTGTAGCCTGATTTCCAGAAACTCTAAAATAGGAAGCAATCATATTTCTATGATTTATGGGGTACTGTATTTACTTTGAGTTTGATTATTCATGCAAACCCAAGATTATGTTCAATAACAATATTTTTAAATGGTCAAAACCAACTTTTATCTTTTTTTTTTATTTAACTTTGAATGCTTGTTAGGGTATGATTAAGGTTAAGCAACTAAAACCTCTTAGTTTAATTTAGGGAATGATCGTGGTGATGACAAACACTAATGAAGTCAAGATGCTACATAATTGACACACAACATCCTCCCTTGGCACTGAATATTGGATTAAAGTGCCTGAACTGGCACAATCTGTGCCCTAGGCAGGCTTCTCCTGGGAAATTAACACAAATAAACCACTTAGCTGACAAACAATAATAATAAATGACAGAATTAAGAATTCAGAACGTGCAAATTTGCAAATTTAAATCTCTTCACATACACTTCTTCCACTCCACCATTTCACTTATGTTCAGTTAAAAATATTAAAAAATGGTGGGGCCCTAGACAACCGCCTGTTTCACCTGTAGGAAGATCTGCCACTGGTGGGTTAGACTCACAAGTCAGTCTTTAGACGCTTTGCTTAACTAAAGACTGATGACTTTCTCCTGATTTTGTGTTTAGATGGGCGGATATAATTTCAGAGTTTAAAAAAACTCCCTACGTTGCAGAACCAAAAGTAAATCCACAGGGCGGTACTTCGGTGGCTCGCTGAACTCTTGTGCTTGTAAACATAGTCCCACTAGGAACACGTGTAGCGGTACAAAATGGCTCAAGTCGCTGTAAGTCCTTCATTTCCACAATCTTGTGGACTGAGCACACGTTTGATAAAACAGAGTTAAATCTCTCGGCATCCATTTTCAAGCTCTCTGTGTGTTTGTTTCCTTGCAGACGAGAAAAGGGGGAGCGCACATTTCCAGGAGGGCGTGTCCTTTTCAAAAATGTAAGAGGCGTTGCTTTGTTGCCGGCCGTTTTCTCTGGTGTGTTAAACACACTTTAGAAAGGAGTGTCCCCAGACTATCAGAAGGCAGAGATGGTGGGTTGTATGTTTAGTGCTTTAGCAAAATGCTAAATCATGGCTCTAACACTGCAGGGTTATGATTCAACTTGATCAAAAGATACTGTTTATGATCTGCTCACTCTTTTACATTACTGCCTCAGAAATCGTGAAAGAACTACTTTGTCAACGAAATGCTTTGATTCATTAAGTGATTTGTGATTTTCACCTCTAGCTGAAGTAATTGGCCTGCTGTGTTGTGAATGACTCTGATGGGAACAGTCAGAGTTAATCAAAACAGTGAAGTTCCAGGCTGTAAACGTCAAAACAAGGATTAAAGATGTTGATACCCTCTGTGGAGCTGAGGGGAACTGCAGATGTTGACTCTCTGTGGTTTTGTGTTTATATCTAACCTCTCTTAGGATGCTTTCACACCTGCCCTGTTTGGTTCGGCTCAATCTAACTCAAGTTTGTTTGCCCCCTAAGTGTGGTTTATTTGGGAAGGTGTGAACACAGCAATCACACTCAAGTGTGATTGCACCAAAACAACCGGACTGAGACCTTCTTGAAGAGGTGGTCTGTCTGGTCACAAATGAACTCTGGTGCGGTTCATTTGTGGTGAGAACGTGTTCAGACCTGGATCTGAACCAACTGCAGTCACATGACACATTGTTTGGGTTAAACATGAGCATGTTACAGTCCTGGAGGATTATTAATGTGCGCCTCCTCCTGTACTGCCTTAATATGCACATTCAGCACATCCAATGCATGAAAACATTGTTTTCTGGTTGGAGTTGCGCCAAAGTAAGCCTTAAATAAAGGTAATCATGAGATCTTGCTTGGCATTACAAGACTTAGGGGCTTTTTCATCAGGGGCCCGGGCCTGGATCCAAGTACACTTGATCCTGGAATCCGGTTTGTTTGCTTAGTGCGAACACTGTGTAGTGTTGCCAGGTACAGTACACCAATCTGTACTCTTATCTGTTACTGTCTGTCAGAAGGATGAGAGGCAGAAGCAGAGCACCACTCTGTCATAGAAACTCGGTCAACCTTGAAATATTTAGAATTTTTCATACAACTGACCTGTGTGTTATGATCTGAAGGAGGAAATCCATGTGAACCTGGGAGAGAAACAAATAAATAAAATAAGATCAGATATGAATCAGGGGAAATAAAAAGGAAGCTCTTTACCATGTACAGCCTCACAATAACAATGACAGGAAGACCTGACAAGATAAAGCAGTCCAATACAACACCCCAAACTGACATGAAAAAATCACCAGAGGGTTTCTGGCACAGCTTCAGCTACTTGTAAGGGTATGGAGGCACCTCATCCAGTGCCTGTGGGTCAGCTGCAGGGTCATCAGCCAGGTACGACTGGTCTTCAACGTTTTGATCCTTTAAAACTGGAATGTGTTCTGGTGGTGGGGCATTGGCAGGGTCGTCTTCCTGCCACCCCCTGCAGCTGCCCAAGAGCTAAGTGTTACCCCAGCCCTGGTCTTCCCTCTTGGCCCACAGCCAGAAGCTGCTGGTGTGGCTTGTGTTGTCCCTGCTTTCTCTGCAAACTGGATGTGGTGGCCTGCTGTCTGCACCTATCCAGAACCTCAGCCTGTTTGCTCAGGACTTGGTCATATCGCCACTTGTAGCACTTGAAACAGGATGCGCTGGAAATTTGCACAAGGACTGCTGCAGGGGGGGGGGGGGGGGGGGGGGGCACTTAGAGCCAGTGTGGACCTGAAGTTTATGCTGCAGAGCGTTCTTTCCGATGAGACCGGTGTCAGAGAGGCACTGTGGTAAGATCTAGATCTATCTACAGAGCCAAAACTGCAGTGACATTTGTCAGACCAGCACACTGTGGTTTGTGGCCGTTATCAAGGTCAACATATTGTTGACCACATACCAAAACATGTTAGACAATGAAGTTTTCTTGATACAATAAGTGTCGCCGTCCAGCACCTGCACGCAAAACACACATACACGGTTAAAGATACAGAAGAGTGAATGTTATTTACAACAAAAGCACTGTAGGAAATACTTTCATGGTCTTTGTGTCCTGCTTTGTACCTTCTGTTTTTTCTTTGTGTGCACTGCTTGCATGTCACACACAGACAGACACAGACAAGCATGCATTCACAGTCACCACTGACAAAAAAACGGTGCATGGAAACTTTAGCATTGCTGTGGTCGGGCTGCAGACTAAGGTTTCAGTGCAAAGGGGCTTTTCTGACATTCTCACTCTCTGTTTTAGTCTCAACAAGCTGAACTTGAAAGCTGTTTTAAAAAGGCAAACGGAATAACACAACAGTATATCATTTTCATAACTATTATTATCACATCAACTTACAGTGGGAGTTGAAGAGTAAAGTTACACTATGTCATAAAGAGTTTTTTTTTATCACAAGTTTCTGTGGTTCGGTGCTTTTCATCCGTAGTTGCTGTCAGTGAGGGTAAGTGCCAATCATTCACTGGTTCCACTGGCCAAATTAATGGTGAATAAATCAACACGTTATATTAAAATTAAATCAAGACATGAAATTATGTGCATATGCAATATTTTAAGATGCAGATGCATGTGGCTCTAGATTTGGTTGTTATCTGAGTTAAGAAGCCTGCTGAAGCCTCTTGTATCTCTCCTCTCACTACACATCCTGTTGAAGCCCATCGTCAGGTCTGTTCTGAGTAAACAGCCTTGATGGTTGGTAAAAGGGAGGAGAAATAGCCAACCACAGTTTGTGCCTGTCTGTGTAGCTGCTGCATGTGTTCTTGTTTGTTCTTGTCATGACAGATGTACTTTACAAAGCGCTGTGACATCACAGAGACTGGGGGCGGGTGGGGTAGGGGGCATTGTTTAGTAGTTGACCTGCTTATTTTTTTTTAAACATTTTTATATCATGTTCTGTCAGGCAGACACACAGAAGTTTACTGGCTAGAACATTAGCATCTTGATCGCTGGGTCACAGATCTGCCGTGTACGTGTTATGTCACTGCACCAAATTTCTCTGCAATCCATCCAGTAGACATTTCACACAACACCAAAGATATCAACCTAATGATGGCGCCACATGAAAAGGTATTATAATAGCACATCCTCTGGAAACCTCGACTGCCTGCACAAATTTCATGATAATCCATCCAAATTTATGAAGGCATTTCAGTCAGGATCAAAGCAGTGGATGTCCGACAGAGCCAGGCCCGTAATGTGGCTGACAGTGTTGCGCTTGTGTTACCGGTCCACCCTTTTTCCTCTTTAAGGGCGGTGGCCTTGTGGGCAACCTGTGAGTCTGTGACGTGTGCTTTGTTGTATGTGGAGGGAAGCAGCTCTTTCGCAGGTGTGTCATGGTGAAGACCGCATGCAGCAAAGTGTGATGATAGCCAGCAGGATTAAAGGTGCTTTCACACCTGCCCTGTTTGGTTTGGTTCCATCAAACTCAAGCTCATTTGCCCCCTAAGTGTGGTTCGTTTGGGCAGGTGTGAACACAGCAATCGCACTCGGGTGCACTCCAAAACATCCTGACTGAGACCTTGGTGAAGAGGTGGCCTCAGTCCGGTTACAAACGAACTCTGGTGCGGTTGGTTTGTGGTGAGAACGTGTTCAGACCTGGATCTGAACCAACTGCAGTCACATGACACATGTGACATGGTTAAACATGAGCATGTTACAGTCCTGGAGGATTATTAATGTGCACCTCCTCCTGTACTGCCTTAATATGCACATTCAGCACATCCAATGCATCAAAACATTGTTTTCTAGTTGGAGCCGCGCCTCGTTTTCAAACTGTATGGTTTGACTCAAATGAACAATGACAGCAATATAGTCCACGATGAGCAGCGCTAAAATCAACCTGCGTAGTTGTCCCTCCATTGTGACGTTACAAGTGTACTCTTCAACGTTTTGTTTACTCTGCACCAGGAGAGGTTGTGGCTCCCCCTGCTGGGATGTGCTTGTTGAGTTGGTTGCAGTCACCTATAATTAATCACACCTGTGCTGCCTATATTGTTTGTGACATTGCCAGAACACACACTGAAGTTTCTTGCCCACCCAAAGCAAATAAGCAGACACAGTTTAGAAACCAACTACCTATTTTTATTGTCACTAACCCAGTGTTAATCACCATCAAATCTCTGTCATTTCAATCACATTATGACATATCACCTGAACTTATAAATTACACAACAATCATCTAAATATTTTATAGGATTCACATCAACACATAATTTAGCCAATTACTGTCCTTATTTGCAAAACAGATCCAAACATAGTTTTAGTGCTTGATACTGTGGAGTGTAAAAAGGGTCAAGTTTTATATCTAATATTAAATCTTGGGTTAGGGTTAGGACACCAAATATGTGACATTGTTTCACTTGCAGGCAAAATGAAAACAGTAAACAGTCCCAGTTAGATTATTATTTTATTTTATTTTATTTTATTATTTTTTGGCATTAGTTAAACCCTTTGGATTAAAAATAAATCAAAGTAAACTATACAAGTATTTTCAAAGTAGTCAATGTTCACTTTTTTTCAGTAGCAAATATAACATGCTTTCGCTGTTAAGTCTTTATAGCAAATTGTGAAAATCATTGGATTAAAAATGTGGTAAAAGATCGACATGAGTAGGGAAAATTAAGCGATATAAAATGACTGCCATATTAGTCTCATCAGGTATTGCTTCAAAAGTATTTTATTTATTTCTACTGTGCTGCAAACATTGAAAAAAAACATCCAATCTCACTTTTTAATACTTAAATCCTGCAATCAGTGCAAATAAAGTAGTAAATAAAGTAATTCAAAAAGAAACAAAGTAAAGTAAACATTTAAAGATGAGACAAAAATATGCCATTTTTAAAGAAAAGCAAAAACAAAACTTTTGAAAAGCCTGAAGATGGTTTACCTTAAAATTGCAATACATATAAGAGAAATTCAAAGCCTTAAAACTGCTCATCGGACAAAAGAATCCATCAGAAACCTTCCTCAAACTCCCTCCTTCTTCAAGGTAAATCTTTCAAACTGCATGTCTGAGTGGTAGCACAAATCCTCTTCATACTTTAATTAAAAACATGCAAAAAGAATATCACTCAAAGCAACTAACATAATTGTATTTTGCATCATGATAATCTATAAAGCCTTAATATAATAAGAGCATAAAAAGTCACACAATGGTTGCAAACAGACAGAACATGATGTCAGTACGACATGTTAAACATATTTGAAGGTTATCCAATTAAAAAACTGTTACCATTATCAGATGTTGAGTAACATATTTACAACAGTGGGCCAGACAAAATTAAATTAATCAGCAAATTAGGAAAAGGTTAATCTTTCACTTAAGTCCTGACATCAGTGTAAGGCCTCTCTCCCTCTGCTGCTCTTACATTCCTTCTGTCTGCTTGGCCAGGTTTCCTCTTGGTGAAGATCGGTGCAGAATAAGCCAATGACTGACTTGCAGCATTTGTTTGCAGAGTGACGGCAGCTGTATCATGAAATAAAAACAAAGATTAAAGATAAAAGATGCTGTTTGGTAATTTACACAAATCACTAATGCAACTCCTGTTAAGTTAGATTTTGCAAAATAGCCGACTGTTTGATGGACTGATGTATGAGAAGCTTTAATTACCATTGCAATGATAACAAGTTTTCTTCTTGATGGTATAAATCAGGAAGGCAATAACAGTCAGACTTAAAGCCAAAGCCGCAATTAACAGAAACAGAAGTGTGTTGGCCTTCTGCAGATCCCACATGTTGAGCTCTGAAATAACATCAGGAGCAAATAATGAAAGTTAAAAACTTTTTGGACAAGATGTTACAATATAATGGAAACTAAACTTTTGTAATACATTATTTTAATCTCTTCTACTGGATTCAAAATGAATAATTATTAAAGATTAATATGGAAATATTCTGCACTTACCTTCAAGTTTTGCTCCATTTCCAAATAATATCTCTCCACATGTGGCCACAGCACAGTAATAAGTCCCGGCATCAGAGGAGCTGACGTCCTTAGAGAAGCTGTAGATACATTTCTGTGGAGAGTGAGCTTCAGGACTCTTCTCACATCCATCACTACTGTTTACTTGGGCATAAATGAAACTGGGATGAGATTCATCTGATGTGGCTCTGAACCAATAAACTCTGTGTTCTTCTGAACATGTTTTCTTCTCAGAGTCAGAGAGGACTGAACACTGCAGAGTCACTGAGTCTCCTGGACGGACTGGATCAGATGCAAAGTCTTGAGTGACGGCAGTGATATCAGGTTCTGGTCCTGTCAAGATAAAATGACATGTTTTACTCAATAAAAATAAAAGTAATGAAAATTTTAAATTCATATGCTTAAAACCTTTTCTATACATTATGGAGACATAATTTGAATCATAATGAGTTATGGAAACACATATACATGTAGAAAAATCTATATATGTAAACTGATGGTAAATATGTTGGATTAAAGCATGGTTATTTTTTGTCAAGTAATTTAAAATGTCGATTTACCTTTAACTCTCAGAAGTGTTGATTTGGAAAATGTCATGTCCAGTAGATTTACTTTTAAACAGTAGTAAAGTCCAGTATCACTCAGCTTTGTCTCATGAATATGCAGAATAAATGATCCAGGCTCTTGTTTTGCTGTAATGTGAGGAGTCTTGTTAACACCTTCATAATCAAAGGCATATGTTCCTCCCAAGAACTCAGGTTGTTTTCCAGAAACAAGCCTGATCCAAAAGAGGGTATCATCGTACTCAGATGTCTGGCGAGTACAATTCAAAGTCACATTATCTCCAACTTCAACAGTTGTCATTTCAAAGACGCGATCGTCTGTGCATCCTGAACATAAAATTAAATGGAGCAGTGATTAACAACAGAGAAAGAAAAATGTACACACTGTACTAAATTACTGTAAGAACATAATATTTTAAATGTATATCTGGAGTAAATCTGACTTCTGTGAATATACTTACGTCCCACTCTGAGCATCAGCAGCAAATAAAATATGATCACCATTTTCATGTTAATCCCCTTGTAGCTGCAGCTAAATTAGAGCGTATTAGAAGATGACTCGCCTTAATGTAATCATGGAAAGTGGGAGGGAACATTTCAGAGCAATCTGATTGGCCTCTCGTTATGTCAGCATCTCACTGTATCACCACAGTGGAAATAAAATCAACCATCTTTCCAACCTGAAACAACACAACAGCACACTTTTGTTTCATGTTTCAGGGTGGGTTTCTATAACTGACACTGAAAGTAAACACAAGGTAAAGCTGGGGGGGCACTTTTCTGGAGAGGGCAATAAAAAAAAAAGGTAGAATTTGAAAATACCTCTCCTCCTGCAGCTGTCATCTCTGTCCCACCAGACAAGTACGTGCATATGCAGGTGCTTCAGACTGTAACACATTGTTTCCCATACAATGACCTATTTAATCTTCATTGTAACGCTCTCTCTTTCTGTTTCTCAGATCACTGATGAGACAAGAATTAGCTATCCCACCTCCTCCTTGCTCCTGGTACTGCTGTGGACTGCTTCGCCAGGGGTAGAGGGGGTAGTGGCTCTGGGGACAGACGGACAGACAGAGTCTGGAAGTCAGGGCCGTCTGGGCCCTCTGCACTAGCTGAGTTTGAGTTGCTGTAGTCGGGCTCACAGGATGTAGACTGCTGGTATGAGCCTGCCTTTAACCTCCTAGCTCAGATGGAACTGTCTTCCTCTTCTTTCTGCATGTCACGGTTTTCAAAATCGGCATACTTACATGATACTAGATTCGCATAGCCAGAGCTATCTCCACACATTGTGCTATGTGTGAAACTGCAAAAACAACCTCCAAGCTACAGTAGCAACAAAATCTGGCAGTTGGGCAGTGACTCGTGGCGTCAGAAACCAACGAAATACGCTGTCCTTTAATGTCCGCATGATATGTAGTCGGTTGCTGTTATAGTTTAACAGTGCCCTTTGTGTCAGGGGGAAATGTAGCCGGACAAGGACAAAAGTTAAGGTGGCAAAAGTCCAACTGGGCAGGGTTGGAGAGGTGGTGGATGGGTCCATCAAATACGAGAGAGCGGTGTTCGAGTCCCGTAAGATTCTAAAGCCAAACCCTGTTCTTTTTTTCTAAACCCAGCCATGTGTTTTTGTTGCCTAAATCCAACCATGTGCATTTGTTGTTGAAAGAAAAAAAAGTTGTACTGTCTTTGTGTGTCTATTTTGAAAGAGTCTGTATGTAAATGTTAAATTTCCTGTGACAATGGAAGTGTATCTTGGAAGAAGACAATGCATGTAACAGGCAGAACTTGACACGCTGTGCCAGACTGTATAACCAACGCACCCAGGGTACCTTGCATGTCGTATGTGGACATGGAAAGTCCATGACCAAACGTCAATGTGTGACGTTTTAGTTGTCCTGTTTTAGTTTTCTTGGTCCAGACCTTTGAATCTGCCTACGTCACTGAGTCAACTAGCCAATCAGCACCATGGGCAGGACTAATGCCATTGTCAAGTTGTTGTAATGCCCTTTTCCTGAAGCACTGAGGAGTAATAACATAACATGATGACCGCTATAGTTAAGACAGACGCTGCAATCGAGGCTGTTCTAAATCGACGTCCTTGTTGCCCAACATTGTTGTTAGTTTTTACTTCGCTTCGCTCCACTCTTAAAACTCCAGCACAATCAGTATGTTGGCATGGCTACGCATCAGTTGACATTTGAGTACTGTTTGGTCTCAAGTGATTATTTAGGAAAAATCTAATCCCCCATGGAAATCTGTTAGAGTGGCGACAACGTCAGACTGAGGATGGAAACAGAGGTATCCGTCAAATCTGGCAGTGAAAGTCAAATAATTCATCAAACAGAAGATTTATAATACACTTTTTTTTCAAATGGATAAATATTCATTACTAAAAATGACACTGTTAACACAAGCCTCCAAATAAATATATCCCATGTAATTCATCATTAAATATTTAAACCTATGTCTTTAGGAGCCATCTTGAATACTGAGCAAGCCAACCAACTGAGATGCTCCACATCATCAGTGATGACCCGCCCACTCTGCCTGTCAGTCACATCAGCAGGAAGAGCACAGCGTACAGAGGAGGGCTGTTAAACCATCCATCCTCTATACTCACTTCACTTCTTTTCAGAGAGCTGCTGACAGACAGCAGCAGAGCGACACTCTCACAGTATCACAGGAACATTCACCTGGAGCTGATTTAGAGTTTCTGACCTACATGTTTTTATCTGAGGGAGAGAAGCCATGTGACCCTGGGAGAAAACCACTAATGAGATACACCAGTGATTAACAAGGTGATTAACATGTGTAAAACAAACCATAATGTATGGTTGACACTGTCACTATGACAGTAACAGGAACACCTGACAATATAATGCAGTCCAACACCACAAACTCTGGAATCAAAATAATGATTAAACAGTGTTCAGGTTTCCCGCCAACTTGAAAGGTGCAAGGAGAATAAAAATAGATATACAGTCAACCCATCTATCTATAGGACCAAAACTCATCACATTTGTTCGACCAGCAGGTTGTGGTTTGTGCTTTTCATCACGGTCAACATATTGTTGACAACGAGCCAAAACACCCTTTGCACACACAGACAAACACACGTTCACAGTTACGATAAACAAATGCTGCATGGAAACTTCAGCATCGTTGTGGTCGAGCTTCAAACTAAGGTGTCAGTACAAAGAGGCTGTTCTACCTTTCTCACTCTGTGTTTCAGCCTCAGGACGCTGGGCTTTACTGCTGCTGTCAAAAGGAAAGTTGAACAACACTATATAACTATTATGTTTATTTTTAATATCACAAGAACTCACAAAGGTGGGTGAAGAGTTCAGGAGGGTTGGACACACACCATGACCCAGTTGCACTTACTCTCAGTTGTTTGGTGCTTGTCATTGGTGGTAGCTGTCAGAGGGAGGAGGTGCTAATCACTCACTGGTCCCACCCTGGTCTTTCTGTCAGGAGCAGGAGTTTGAACTGTGATTTGTAGTTTGCCTGATTATCTGCAGACAGATTTGACAGCCTTGCTAATGTCACTTGGTGCAGTTATGGACCGGCAGCCTGTTCAAATTAATGATGAATCCATCAATGAATATACATTCAAATTAAAACAAAACAAACTAATGTGCATCTGTGAAATTTTAAGAATGCAGCTGTTGACACCTTTGTTTGCATATTTAAAACCACAGGACTGATAGATATTTGTACTGTGAATGAGCACATTAACAAGGTGAAAAGTTAGCCTGCTGAAGCCTCTTGTATCTCTCCTCTCACTACACATCCTGTTGAAGCCCATCGTCAGGTCTGTTCTGAGTAAACAGCCTTGATGGTTGGTCAAAGGGAGGAGAAACGGCCCACCACAGCCTGTGTTTGTCAGTGTAGCTGTTGCATGTGGCTTTGCTTGACATGCAGAAGGTCTTTACAAAGTGCTGTGAGACCAGAGAGATGGAGGGGTTCATTCATTTCAGTAGTTATGCCCTTACATTTTTAGTATATCAGAATATCAGTATATCCTATTACCATGTTTTTTTCTAACGTAGCAAAGTTAATTATCTCTTCAAAATACTTTGACTCATTATCCAGTTGTGGTGGACAGATACACAGCAGTTCACTTCAGAAATCATTTTCTCTCTGCTAGTTTCTCAATGTGCAAATGACAAAAATGTAAAATAAGCTGTGTCATACTCTTCAATTCACTGCCATTACATCGAGGGAGCAAAATGTCTTTCTAACTTTGTCACTTTATCTTTTTCATTCACACCAGAAACTGATGAGAGACACAAAATAAAATAACACATTTGCTTAATTTTCTTGATCATGTTATTTCAATTACAATTGATTGAATTTAATTGAATTTCCCCTCTGGGGATTAATAAAGTATACATAAATATATAAAATTCTACTTGGTGCAATTCATCTCAAGTTTGCTCAATATTGGTAAAGGCTAATAAAACTGCAATGCTCCATTTTGATGACCTATTGCACATTTGTGAGAGCCCTCTTTCTCTCACACATATGTTTACCTGTGAGTTTTCACATCTCTTGGTTTTCTGTGTGGTTTTGGTCGCATTTCCTCTCACCTTTCCCCTGCAACTGTCCCTCATACCTGAACGCTAGCACCTACACTGTAGCTAGGGATATTTCAAAAGTCCTCTCTATCTTTTTTTAGTGTTGATTCAGACGCCCAAATTGGGTTACGCAAACAAAACAACACAACCTCCAGGTCCAGGATGAGTTAAGCCCTTGTAGGGCAAATACCTTTTTGAGAATGTTTGCACTCGTAATAAAGTTTGGGGCACCACCCTCCTAATGAGGGAAGCGACTAATCAAATCAAATAACTCTGTAAACCAATTATTAATTTGTCAGCACACTTATCAATAATGATTCAATCTCAATATCTGGGTTATGAATTCTCCATACAGTGATCTTAGTTCCTGCTCAAAAGAAATATCCACAGACAACGCCTTGGCAATAAATGAAAATGTATTTAAGCTAAATGGGTAATAACTGAATAAATAAATGAGGATAATATGAAATAACACAAAATCAACAGTATGTATAAATGGATTAAACAAAAAGTAACACTCGTGTGTTATTTAATTTGGCGATAGTGAGAGAGTATGTGAAGATAAATTGGGAACGCAGGGATGCGCAAAATATTTATCTAAGGAATCCTAAATTAAGATTAAGATAATTAGATCTCCTATTCAACATCAGCTCTTACCACTGCCCAGTGGGTCACCTGTGAGGGGAAATTCGTTGCCTCCCTTCTTAGCAGTGAATCATGCAGATGTTTCTCCTGGGGCCCCAAACTGTCACTTTGCAACTCCCAGACTTTCCAGCAGAGTGAAACCGGCTGGCGCACTGTGGTGGGGGGACCGGTTGAGTCTGCGACGTCCTGTGGGTGCCTTGAACACCGGTTTCCTCATGCTGCAGAAAGCCTTTGGGTTTGGCACAAGAACTGCTGTGGCAAGTGGCTGGCAGCCGCTGGGTTTGATGAATCTTTGGTTGAAGAGGCAGGTTGAAAAGGGCACTTGTCTACTTTGTTATAATTACTCGCTTATAATAATGGTGAAAACAGTATCGTTGGCTGTTCGATATTGTTATCAAAGTTATTATTAACACGCATAAAAATGTTGAAAACACTGGAGATAAAAGAAAACTGGATAAGCAAAACTTTTTTCTTTTTTTTTAAAGTAACCTTGATCGTGAGAGTATAAAAGCGTAACTTAAACGTAAATACAAGAGAGGCTAAGATACGAAAAAGAAACAAAAAGGAAGATAAGTAAAAAAAAACAAGAAGAGAGAAGAGTCAAAAAAAGAAAACAAAAAAAGATGCACCGACTCACTTGTTTTTATCCGGCCAAAGGAGGGCGGGTTTACTAAGGCGGTCTTCTTAGTTGTAAAATAGGCTTATTACTTTATTTTTAAAGAAACTAAATGCTTTTTATTATACAAGATCATATACTTTGACATGTTACGTACGATAGGCACATACTCTTCTCATTATGGTCAAAATCGGTTTTTAACATCCAATTAAATTGAATACGATTATTATGCCACGTGTATCAGCAAAGTACACGTATAAACTGCTTCAAATACACACACTCTACACTAACCTATAGTTGCAATCTATAAAGAAAAACAAAATGAGGAAGCACATATTCATGAAAACAGGTTGATTAATAAATCCAACTCTATTTTAACTCCAAATATATAATTTGGGACTCCTTATAGGAACTCAATTTAACTCTGCCACGAGATGGCAGTATGGCTCCATGTTAAATGAGGGATTAATCTTATTTTTCATAATTCCCTTAATTAAATAACTAAATAACGGAAACAAGAAAAACATCATTCAACTAAGAAACAAGGATTATGCACATTTACAACGTTATAACATGGATAAAATGTTTAATTTCACTTTCAACAGACATTTCAATTTTGTCACACAGAAACATTTGGTAAGAGAGTGGAAGGCGTGATTTCCCCGGGGCAATGCGAATGGACAGGATGTGGCTGAGAAAAGACGCATTGTCTCACGACAACTAGTGGGTTGTTCATCACCGCGTTTTGCCCCAAGGCTGGATACTTTAAGATGGAGTCTGAAACTTGAGGGATCCCAAGTGACTTTTTACCTCTTTTTGGCCTAAGGATGGCTCAACGAAGCGTTTGTCCAGTCTGGGGTAATACAGGGGTTGAGTCCTAAACATTTGACCCCAGTGGTCTTGTGGGTCTTGTTCATTGATAATACTGGTTCAAAGGAAGTCCAGAAAGGCTGTTCCTCTACACCCTCCAAAAAATGACTGTGGTTTTGGTAAGAGTGAAATATGTGTGTAAAGCTGGCAACTTTACTATGAGAACAAAACATCAGGCCTAGCTGTTGATGGTCAGTAAATATTGGCGCTTCACTGTGTAAGAATGTTGCTCAAAGAGAAGTTCCCATTAAACAGATACAACATCGATTGATTGATTGATTGATTTCTGGAAAACATGTTCCCAGAGAACTACACACAGCGTGCCTGTCAAATCCCTGGGAAGTTCTCATTGTTAGAAACTTGATAAATGCCCTTTAGTACTATTATTTAAATGTTGGATGAATTTAAATTATTGTGTCAATTTTTAAATCTAATATTAAATCTCAAGTTAATTTGGGTTGAGACACAAAATATGTCACATTGTTTAACATGCAGGCAATATGAAAACAGCATACAGTCCCCATTAGATTTTTTTTTTTTTAATTTCATTTTATTGGCATTATTTAAACCCTTTGGATTTTTTTAATCAAAGTAAACTCAAAGTAGTCAATGTTTGCTTTTTTTTTTTTTTAGAGGCAAATATAACATGCTTGCGTTGTTAATTCTTCATAGCAATTCAATGCAAATTGTGAAAATCATTGGATTTACAGTAAAGTGTGGTAAAAGATCAACATAAAGAAGATAAATCAAGCAATATGAAATGACTGCCATTTTAGCCTCATCAGTTATTGCTTTAAAAGTATTCTATATATTTCCACTATGCTGCAAATGCCGAAAAAGAAAACACTGGGTGCCCGGTTGCTTAGTGGGTAGGACAGGCATCCCATATACAAAGGCACTGTCCTTGCCGCAGCAGCCGTGGGTTAGATTCCAGCCTGGGGGCCTTTGTTGCATGTCGACCCATCTCTCTCTCCATTTCACACATAGACTATCCTATCTAATATAGGCAAAAAGCCAACAAAAAAAGAGACAAAAAAATCCAATCTCATTTTTTCATACTCAATGAATCCTGCAATGAGTGCAAATAGTTATTTAAAAAGCAACAAATCACAAGTAAACATTTAAAAATGAGACAAAAAATATGCCATTTTGAAAGAAAAGCAAAAACAAAACTTTTGAAAAACCTGAAAATGGCTCACCTCAAAATTCAAACTCCCCCCTCCTTCAAGGTAAATCTTTCAAACTGCGTGTCTGAGTGGTAGCACTAATCCTCTTCATACTTTATTAAAAAACATGCAAAAAGAATATCACTCAAAGCAACTAATGTAATTGTATTTTGCATCATGATAATCTATAAAGCTTTAATATAATAAGAGCATAAAAAGTCACACAATGGTTGCAAACAGACAGAACATGACGTCAGAATGACGAATGTAAATGTTTACAACAGTGTAACAAACAAAAATGATGCTAATTTTTAATCAGCAAATCCAGCAGATGTTAATTTTTCACTAAGGTCCTGACATCAGCGTAGGTCGCCTCTCCCTCTGCTGCTTTTACATTCCTTCTGTCTGCTCGGCCAGTTTTCCTCTTGGTGAAGGTCGGTGTAGAATAAGCCAACGAGTCCTCGTCTCTCTGAGGAAATATATAGAAAAGTATAATTAGACGACAGATTTTAATCTCTAGATATGTCGGGGTAAAAATATGCCAATAACTTTTCCAGCTACACCTATTCTTTATATACTTTACCTGCTGACTTGCAGCATTTGTTTGCAGAGTGACGGCAGCTGTATCATGAAATAAAACAAAGATTAAAGATAAAAGATTCTGTGCGTTAATTTACACTAATCATTATTCTAAATCCTGTGAAGTTAGATTTTGCAAAACAGCCGACTGTTTGATGGACTGATGTATGAGAAGGTTTAATTACCATTGCAATAACAACTTTTCTTCTTGATGGTATAAATCAGGAAGGCAATAACAGTCAGACTTAAAGCCAAAGCAGCAAATAACAGAAACAGAAGTATGTTGGCCTTCTGCAGATCCCACATGTTGAGCTCTGAAACAACATCAGGAGCAAATAATGAAAGTTAACAGCTTTATTGACGAGGTGTTACAATGTAATGGAAACTAAACTTTTGTAATACATTATTTTCATCTCTTCTACTGAATTCAAAATTAATGATTATTAAAGATTAATATGGAAATATTCTGCACTTACCTTGAATGTCCACTTTTGCTCCATTTCCAAATAATATCTCCCCACATGTGGCCACAGCACAGTAATAAGTCCCGGCATCAGAGCTGATGTTCTTAGAGAAGCTGTAGATACATTTCTGTGAAGATCCAGCTTCAGGACTCTTCTCACATCCATCACTGTCTCCATGACTGTAAATCAAATTTGGATGAGATTCATCTGATGCGGCTCTGAACCAATAAACTCTGTGTTCTTCTGAACATGTTTTCTTCTCAGAGTCAGAGAGGACTGAACACTGCAGAGTCACTGAGTCTCCTGGACGGACTGGATCAGATGGAAAGTCTTGAGTGACGGCAGTGATATCAGGTTCTGGTCCTGGAAAATGTCAAGATAAAATGACATGTTTTACTCAATTTAATAAAATTTAAAGTAATGAAAATTTTAAATTCATATGCTTAAAACCTTTTCTATACATTATGGAGACATAATTTGAACCATAATGAGTTATGGAAACACATATACATGTAGAAAAATCTATATATGTAAACTGATGGTAAATATGTTGGATTAAAGCACAGTTATTTTTTGTCAAGTAATTTAAAATGTCTATTTACCTTTAACTCTCAGAAGTGTTGATTTGGAAAATGTCATGTCCAGTAGATTTACTTTTAAACAGTAGTAAAGTCCAGTATCACTCAGCTTTGTCTCATGAATATGCAGAATAAATGATCCAGGCTCTTGTTTTGCTGTAATGTGAGGAGTCTTGTTAACATCTTCATAATCAAAGGCATATGTTCCTCCCAAGAATTCAGGTTGTTTTCCAGAAACAAGCCTGATCCAAAAGAGGGTATCATCGTACTCAGATGTCTGGCGAGTACAATTTAAAGTCACATCATCTCCAACTTCAACAGTTGTCGTTTCAAAGACGTGATCGTCTGTGCATCCTGAACATAAAATTAAATGGAGCAGTGATTAACAACAGAGAAAGAAAAATGTACACACTGTACTAAATTACTGTAAGAACATAATATTTTAAATGTATATCTGGAGTAAATCTGACTTCTGTAAATATACTTACGTCCCACTCTGAGCATCAGCAGCAAATAAAATATGATCACCATTTTCATGTTAATCCACTTGTAGCTGCAGCTAAATTAGAGCGTATTAGAAGATGACTCACCTTAATGTAATCATGGAAAGTAGGAGGGAACATTTCAGAGCAATCTGATTGGCCTCTCGTTATGTTGGTATCTCACTGTATCACCACAGTGGAAATAAAATCAACCATCTTTCCAACCTGAAACAACACAACAGCACACTTTTGTTTCATGTTTCAGGGTGGGTTTCTATAACTGACACTGAGAGTAAACACAAGGTCAAGCTGGGGGGGCACTTTTCTGGAGAGGGCAATAAAAAAAAGGTAGAATTTGAAAATACCTCTCCTCCTGCAGCTCTCATCTCTGTCCCACCAGACAAGTACATGCATATGCAGGTGCTTCATACTGTAACCCATTGTTTCCCATACACTGACCTATTTTTTTTGTAAAGATATTTTTATTGACAAAATTGCTATTTTACCATTTTACATGACAGAAAGTGCAAACAGAGAAACAATACAAAACACAGAATACCCCCACCCCAGTATGGTAGAAATGTATCTCTAGTTCTCACTTCAAAGGTGAAAAGTATAAAAAATAAAATTTATTAAAAGATTAGGTATTTGTCTAATAGACTGTGAGGTCCTACAAGGATGCAATGATGGTAGCAAGGTGAGGAAAGGGCCCCATATTTCATCGTATGTTACCAGTTTCCTCCTCACACTATAGAGGATCTTTTCGGGTGTGCTATAGGAAGTTAGTTCATTTAACCATTGTTTCTGTGAGGGGGGAAGTTCAGCTTCCCAGCTTTGTAGGATACACTTTTTTGCAGCTGTGCCCGCGAGTAATATGAAGTATTTTTTATTGTGATCCATGTTAAGAATCTGAATGTCTCCCAAGATCAAGACCCTAGGGTCAGATTCTATTTCGGTTTTTACGACATCTATAATCATTCTGATGATATATTTCCAAAATTCCTTCAGAGAGGAGCATACACTGATCTTTTTAATCTTATTTCATTCTCTCTGTTTCTCAGACCACAGGTGAGACAAGAATTAGCTACCACACCTCCTCCTCGCTCCCTGCAGCTGTGGACTGCTTCGCCAGGGGTAGAGGGGGCAGTGGCTCCAGGAACAGACCTGCGGTCGTCAGCCACAGCAGCTCTAAGTCATCGGTCACAGCAGGCTGGTGGCCAATGGCAGCACCAGTTCTAACCTCTGTAACAGCAGCAACAGAGTCTTGAAGTTGGGTCCATCCGGTCCCCCGTCATAGACTGAGTTTGAGTTGCTGTAGTCTGGCTCACAGGATGTAGACTGCTGGTATAAGCCTGCCATTGACCTCCGAGCTCAGATGGAATTGTCTTCCGCTTCTCCTTCCTGCATGGTACGGTTTTCAAAATCACGGCAGTTAAATGAAACTAGACTCACATAGTCAGAACTATCTCCACACATCATTTTAGTGCTGTGCGTGAAACTACAATAACTACCTCCAAGCTACAGTAGCAACGAACCCGGTCTCACTTCAAAGTTGTCGAAATCTGGTGGTTGGGCAGTGACTTGTGGTGTCACAAACCAATGGAAAAAGCCGTCCTTTAACATCGGCATGATATGCTGCTAATGCCGTTATAGTTTAATGGCGTCTAGCAGCATCAGGGGGAAATGCGCCAGGACAAGGACGAAAGTTAAGGCTGCAAAAGTCTGACTGGGGCAGGTGGGAGGGGAGGGGTGGTGGATGGGTCCAACAAACACCAACTTTCACTCAAGAAAACGGTGTTCATGTCCCTTAAGGTTATAAAGGTTATAAAGCCAAACCCTGTTCTTTTTTTTCTAAACCCAACCACGTTCGCGTGTTTGAGGTGTGGCACCGATGTACTGCGTTTATTTTGAAAGAGACTGTATGTAAATATTAAATTTCCTGGATGTAACAGGAAGAACTTGGCACGGTTTCCCAGAGCGTCAACAACCAACGCACCAAGGGTTCCTTGCTCATTGTATGTGGACGTGGAAAGTCCATGACCAAACGTCAATATGTGACGAGGTCAGAGTGAGAATGTGTTGTAGCAACCTACACTCTGAAACATCTTCAAATGTTTTATGTTGCGTTTCTGTTGCAGGGATTTAGCCATGTTAATGCCAAGGCTCGCCTTCCCACGTGCAAACATTCCGCCAAAACAAGTTTTCTCCCGACACCATTTTGCGAGAGCTCTGTCTTTACATCATTGCAGTTTTAGTTGTCTTGGTCCAGACCTTTGAATCTGCCCACTTCGTTGAGTCGACTGGTTTGTCTGGCATCGTGACATGAAACAGAGGTTTCTCAAAATCAATAGATCCACCAACCATTGTAGAGGTATTAACGATCAGCCAATCAGCACCATGGGTGGGACTAATGCCATTGTCAAGCTGCTGTAACGCTGTGTGTCTGAAGCTATGAGGAGTAATAACAAGAAAGGTGACCACTATAGTCAAGACAGACGCTGCTATCGAGGCTGTTCTAAATCAACGCCTTTTTAATATCGCCCGACATCTTTGTTTTTACGTTGCTTCACTCCACTCTTAAAAATCAAGTGAAATCAGTTTGTTGGCATGGCGACACATCAGTTGAATACTAAGTAACGTTTGATTCAGGCGGATACACTGGTCAAGTGACAATTCTGTCTGATATCAGTCAAATCTTGTAGTGACAGTCAAATGATTCAACAAACATAAGATTCAGAGTTAACTTTTATCTCAATGGCCAAATATTCATGTTTAAAAAGGGCACTGACACCACTGGCCTTTAAATATATCACATGTAATTTATCTGTAAATATATAGAACTATGCCTCTAGGCCCAATAAAAAATCCTACATTGTTGTTACCACCCAGTTAAACAGGAATTTATGGATCAGTTTAATTTGAGTTCATATAAAAAGACGTATCCAGCCATTTGCCACAGTGACAAAGACAGAGGAGCCATCGTAAATACTGAGCAAGCCAGCCAACTGAGATGCTCCACATCATCAGTGATGACCCGCCCACTCTGCCTGTCAGTCACATCAGCAGGAAGAGCACAGCGTACAGAGGAGGGCTGTTAAACCATCCATCCTCTATACTCACTTCACTTCTTTTCAGAGAGCTGCTGACAGACAGTAGCAGAGCGGCACTCTCACAGTATCACAGGAACATTCACCTGGAGCTGATTTAGAGTTTCTGACCTACATGTTTTTATCTGAGGGAGAGAAGCCATGTGACCCTGGAAGAAAACCACTAATGAGATACACCAGTGATTAACAAGGTGATTAACATGTGTAAAACAAACCATAATGTATGGTTGACACCGTCACTATGACAGTAACAGGAACACCTGACAATATAATGCAGTCCAACACCACAAACTCTGGAATCAAAATAATGATTAAACAGAGTTCAGGTTTCCCGCCAACTTGAAAGGTGCAAGGAGAATAAAAATAGATATACAGTCAACCCATCTATGTATAAGGCCAAAACTCATCACATTTGTTCGACCAGCAGGTTGTGGTTTGTGGCTTTCATCACGGTCAACATATTGTTGACAACGAGCCAAAACACCCTTTTCACACACAGACAAACACACGCTCACAGTTACGATAAACAAATGCTGCATGGAAACTTCAGCATCGTTGTGGTCGGGCTTCAAACTAAGGTGTCAGTACAAAGAGGCTGTTCTACCTTTCTCACTCTGTGTTTCAGCCTCAGGATGCTGGGCTTTACTGCTGCTGTCAAAAGGAAAGTTGAAGAGCACCATATAACTGTTATGTTTATTTTTAATATCACAAGAACTCATATAGGTGGGTGAAGGGTTCAGGAGGGTTGGACACACACCATGACCCAGTCAGCTCACTGGTCCCACCCTGGTCTTTTTGTCAGGAGCAGGAGTTTGAACTGTGATCTGTAGTTTGCCTGATTATCTGCAGACAGGTTTGACAGCCTTGCTAACGTCACTTGGTGCAGTTATGAACCGGCAGCCTGTTCAAATTAATGTTGAATCAATCAATAAATCCACATTAAATTTAAAACAAAACATAAACTAATGTGCATCTGTGAAATTGTAAGATTGCAGTTGTTGACACCTTTGTTTGTATATTTAAAACCACAGGACTGATAGATATTTGTACTGTGAATGAGCACATTAACAAGGTGAAAAGTTAGCCTGCTGAAGCCTCTTGTATCTCTCCTCTCACTACACATCCTGTTGAAGCCCATCGTCAGGTCTGTTCTGAGTAAACAGCCTTGATGGTTGGTCAAAGGGAGGAGAAACGGCCCACCACAGCCTGTGTCTGTCAGTGTAACTGTTGCATGTGGCTTTGCTTGACATGCAGAGGGTCTTTACAAAGTGCTGTGAGACCAGAGAGATGGAGGGGTATCTCCTTAATTTTTATTCTACAGTGTGCTTTTTTATCAACAAAGGAAGACTAACTCAATTTTATTCAGTTTCAATCAATTTTATTTATAAAGCCCAATATCACAAATCACAATTTGCCTCACAGGGCTTTACAGCATACGACATCCCTCTGTCCTTAGGGCCCTCACAGCGGATAAGGAAAACTCCCCAAAAAAAACCTTTAACGGGGAAAAAAACGGTAGAAACCTCAGGAAGAGCAACTGAGATGGGATCCCTCTTCCAGGATGGACAGACGTGCAGTAGATGTCGTACAGAACAGATCAACATAATAAATTAACAGTAATCCCTATGACACAATGAGACAGAGAGAGAGAGAGAGACAGAGAGAGAGACAGAGACAGAGAGAGATGCAGGACAGACGGTAATGACAGTAGCTTACAACAACATTAATTAAAGTAATAATATTATAATTAATAATAATATATTAATATCTGATAGTATACATGTGTGACAATAATCATATGTGTATAATAACAGTAGAAGTATGACTAATGATAACAGCAGCAGCAGGAGGCATCTGGCAGGACCACGGCAGCAGCACAACCACACACGTCACACTATCCAGGCACCGCTGCAATACGAGTTAACCTGAGAGACAGTGGAGCACAGAGGCTCCGGAGAAGAAGCCGAGTTAGTGACATCCAGAATGGCCAAGTTAGCAAGATGCAGTAATAGGACACGAGAGACAGAGAGAGAGAGAGAGAGAGAGAGAGAGAGAGAGAGAGAGAGAGAGAGAAGGAGAGAAGGTGCCCGGTGTATTATAGGGGGTCCTCCGGCAGACTAGGCCTAAGTCAGCCTAACTAGGGGCTGGTACAGGGCAAGCCTGAGCCGGCCCTAACTATAAGCTTTATCAAAGAGGAAAGTTTTAAGTCTGGTCTTAAATGTGGAGACGGTGTCTGCCTCCCGGACCGCAACAGGAAGATGATTCCACAGGAGAGGAGCCTGATAGCTGAAGGCTCTGGCTCCTGATCTACTTTTGGAGACTTTAGGGACCACGAGTAACCCTGCGTTCTCAGAGCGCAGAGTTCTGGTGGGATAATATGGCACTATGAGCTCTCTAAGATATGATGGAGCTTGACCATTTAGAGCTTTATAAGTTAACAGTAGGATTTTGAATTCAATTCTGGATTTAACAGGGAGCCAGTGCAGAGAAGCTAAAACAGGAGAAATATGATCTTGTTTCTTAGTTCCTGTTAGTACACGTGCTGCTGCATTCTGAATTAGCTGGAGAGTTTTTAAGGACTTACTAGAGCTACCAGATAATAGAGAGTTACAGTAATCCAGCCTTGAGGTAACAAAAGCGTGGACCAATTTTTCTGCATTTTTTCAGGTCAGGATAGGCCTAATTTTCACAATATTACGCAGATGAAAAAATGCAGTCCGTGAGGTTTGTTTTAAATGAGAATTAAAAGACAAATCTTGATCAAATGTTACTCCAAGGTTTCTTACGGTAGTGCTAGAAGCCAGAGCAATGCCATCTAGAGGAAACTATGTCATCAGATAAAGAGTCTCTGAGTTGTTCGGGGCCAAGAACAATAACTTCAGTTTTGTCTGAATTTAACATAAGGAAATTGGTGCTCGTCCAGGTTTTTATGTCTTTAAGGCAATTATGAAGTTTAGTTAATTGATTACTTTCTTCTGGCTTCATAGATAAATACAACTGTGTATCATCCGTAAAACAATTGAAAAATTTACAGAGTGATTTCTAATGATGTTACCTAAAGGAAGCATATATAGAGTAAATAGGATTGGTCCAAGCACAGAACCTTGCGGAACTCCAAAACAAACTTGAGTACATAAGGATGACTCATTAAGAATGTGAATAAACTGAAAACGATCAGATAAATAAGATTTAAACCAGCTTAGTGCAGAACCTTTTAGGCCAATTAAGTGTTCCAGTCTCTGTAGCAGAATTTGATGGTCAATTGTGTCAAACGCTGCACTAAGATCTAATAAAACAAGAACAGAGACGAGTCCTTTGTCTGAAGCAATCAGAAGGTCATTTGTAATTTTAACTAGTGCTGTCTCAGTGCTATGATGCACTCTAAATCCTGACTGAAATTCCTCAAATAAATTATTATCATGGAGAAAATCACACAGCTGGTCTGTGACTACTTTCCCAAGGATCTTTGACAGAAAGGGAAGATTAGATATTGGTCTATAGTTGGCTAACACCTCTGGATCCAGGGTGGGTTTTTTTTAGGAGAGGTTTAATTACAGCTACCTTAAAAGACTGTGGTACATAGTCTGTTAATAAGGATATATTGATCATATCTAATATATGAGTGTTAACTAAAGGTAAGACCTCCTTAAGTAGCCTAGTTGGGATGGGGTCTAAGAGACACGTTGATGATTTAGATGAAGAAATCACTGTGGGCAATTCTTGAAGAGAAATCGGGGAGAAGCAATCGAAATATATATTAGGTCTTACACCTGTGTTTGAGGTTAGATAGGTACTATCTGAGGACAGGAGGTCATGAATTTTGCCTCTAATAGTTAGAATTTTGTCATTAAAAAAGCTCATAAAATCATTACTGCTAAGGGCTAAAGGAATACAAAGCTCAAAAGTGCTTTGACTCTCAGTCAGCCTGGCTACAGTGCTGAAAAGAAACCTGGGGTTATTCTTGTTTTCTTCTATTAATGCTGAGTAATAGTTTGCTCTGACATTGCGGAGGCCCCTCTTATACGTTTTGAGACTGTCTGCCCAGATTAAACGAGATTCTTCCAGTTTAGTTAATCGCCAATTCCTTTCAAATTTTCGCGATATTGGTTTTAACTTACGGGTTTAACTGTGTCCACAAAATCAAATGCTCTGCATGTGTCTTTTTAGCCATGCTTCTGATTACAATTGTGAGAAGTTGTGATGGACAGATACACAGCCATTTAACAATCAAACCACAAAACCAAACATATATTTATCTGTGAGTTCTTCACATTTCTTGGTTTTCTGTGTGGTTTTGGCCACATTTCCTCTCACCTTTCTCTTGCAACTCTCCCTCAAACCTGAACGCTAACACCTACACTGTAGCTACGTGTGGCAACGTGGGGTGGTGCTTTTATATTATAAAGGGGCTGTAACGGAATGACACCAATTGCAAGCCAGACAACGTCACCTAGGGACTTTCACCCAAGGAGTTTTACCCAGTTCTAAGCAATAAGGCAAACACAGGTTCAAGCACTACAAGACAGAGACGTGGCTCAAAAGCAAATCAAGATTTATTTATTAAGAATTGTATAAGCAAAAATAATACTATTAAACTGGAAGTGTCTGTAGAGGGAAAAGAAAGAATTAGTAATGGGCAATGAAAGCAAGTCAAAGTTACGGAAGGATGTATGAAAATTTATTACAATTTATTCTCTTAACAATAACTCTTTTTTTGTTTAATTAATGAAAACACTTCCAGAGTAGATGATTAAAACTATCAAAACGGGGAGGGGGGAGTGAGTGGAAGCTAGCAAGGGGGAGGCAAACTACCAAAGGAAGTGTCCCAGGAGTGCACTTACCCACCACTCGTGAACTCACAGCAAACACACGGCAAACAGGTGCAGACTATCGTGTCCCAGTGCCCTTATCACTACAACAGAAAGGTGCTGGGAACCACCCAGGGTGCCTAGCCTCCACCGCTAGCCAACAACCACTGCACTGTAAGGAAAAAAAAGAAGAAAATGTTACCCAAGAAACGGCTAAAACTGTATTAAACCAGTTGGTTCAGGCTAAAAGGGCAAATTTTAATAACAATTTCAATAGAATGTCATAATTCAAAAGTAATGGCTAACTCAAAGTAAACTAAAGATGAGCAACCTGGAACAAAACAGGACCTAACAAAACCAAAGCTAACAAAACAGACAAAACACTCATCTAAAACAAAACAGCAGCTGATTGTGTCTGAGCAGGTACTAGAAATTACCCTGATGTCCTCCAATCAGTTTGGAACAATTCACCACTACAAAAGAAGCAAATACAGTGTTAACACATTTTGTGGTTTGTGGAAGTTAAACATTGTTTAAAAAGTTAACAAACCTCAAATCAATTTCAATGGACACCAAGACAACCAGGCCATCCGTGCAAAACAGGCAGTAAACTCTTTAATTTTTAATTTAATTTTATATACTTTATTAATCCCCGAGGGGAAATTAAATTTTTTCACTCGGTTTGTCAATTACACACAGGTCCGAACACACACATGCACAAACAGGACCTATACATGCACTAAGTGGAGAGATGTCAGAGTGGGCTGCCCATGACAAGCACTCAGAGCGGTTGGGGGATTCGGTGCCTTGCTCAGGGGCACCTCGGCAGTGCCCAGGAGGTGAACTGGCACCTCTCCAGCTACCAGTCCACGTTCCATATTTTGGTCCAGACGGGGACTTGAACAGGCGACCCTCCAGTTCCCAACCCAAGTCCCTATGGACTGAGCTACTGCCGCCCCCAACACAAACACAATGTAGCTTCTGTTAAAATAAAGGTCACTACTCAAAGTAAAACAGGCTAAAACGACCTCCAGGCCACATTACCCACCTCAGAGACATGACCATTTGGCAGCCACCAGGCACAGACAAGGAGAAAGGCAGCCTTCTGACCACACGGTCAGACAAATACCTCAACCGGAAGCCAGCCTTGATTCGGCCATTTTGGTAGTTCTCTGTTGTCAGCCATTTTGTTTTGTAGGCCAAACGGCTACTTGATCACCACACCCGCCTTTGTCTTTCTCTTTTCTCTCTCGCACACACACACATATACACACCAAGCTTGTATATAGTTAGAATTTGTATGTTTTGGTTTGCTCTGCTAATTTGTGGATAAATATAATTCTTTGGCATCATGCCTGCTGTCTGTTTAATGTTGCACAAGGGTGAATGAATAGTCAACCTCTGCTGCGTCAAGAACTCCGAAATCCTTCAGGCGTTACTGTTAATTCTGGTTGTTGTCATTAATTTAATTATTAATCAAACTCCAAATTAATAGTTTAGTCTATTTTATGAGACTGATATCTTTAACTGGCTATCATTTTTCCCTTTACGGGAATGGTGCCCCACGAGGTGATTTAATGTTAATTAAGTCACATTATTTAACATAATTATTAAGTATTAATAATAATTATTAATTATTTCCGATAGCCAATTTAACCCCAACATATTTGGTGCCATCGTGTGAGGTAAATATATGTTGATTCCCAACAAATGCTTGACAAATTTCAATAATTGTGTCAATTTTTAAATCTTATATTAAACCTTGAATTAAATCAGGGTTAAGACACAAAATATGTCACATTGTTTCACTTGCAGGCAAAATGAAAACAGTATACAGTCCCCATTAGTTTTTTTTTATCTTATTTCATTTCATTTCATTATTTTGGCATTAGTTAAACCCTTTGGATTTTTAAAAAAAAATCAAAGTAAACTCTATTTTCCAAGTGGTCAGTGTTTGTTTTTTTCCAGAAGCAAATATAAAATGCTTTCACTGTTAAGTCTTCATAACAAATTGTGAAAATTATTGGATTTAAAGTGTGGTAAAAGATCAACATGAGCAAGGAAAACCAAGCAATATGAAATTACTGTCATTTCAGTCTCAGTAGTTATTGCCTTAAAAGTATTTTATTTATGTCCACTATGCTGCACATGCCGAAAAAGAAAAAATAGGGTGCCCAGTTGCTTAGTGAGTAGAACAGGCATCCCATATACAAAAGCACTGTCCTCACCGCAGCAGCCGTGGGTTAGATTCCAGCCTGCGGCCGACTATCCTATCTAATATAGGCAAAAAGCCAACAAAAACAAGACAGACATAAAACTCATTTTTTCATACTCAATGAATCCTGCAATGAGTGCAAATAGTTATTTAAAAAGCAACAAATCACAAGTAAACATTTAAAAATGAAACAGAAAATACGCCATTTTGAAAGAAAAGCAAAAACAAAACTTTTGAAAAACCTGAAAATGGTTCACCTCAAAATTCAAACTCCCTCCTCCTTCAAGGTAAATCTTTCAAACTGCATGTCTGAGCGGTAGCACAAATCTTCTTCATTCTTTAATTAAAAACATGCAAAAAGAATATCACTCAAAGCAACTAACATAATTGTATTTTGCATCATGATAATCTATAAAGCCTTAATATAATAAGAGCATAAAAAGTCACACAATGGTTGCAAACAGACAGAACATGATGTCAGAACGACACGTTAAACATATTTGAAGGTTATCCAATTACAAAATTGTTACCGTTATCAGCTGTGAAATCGAAGCAAAATAAATGTTTACAACAGTGTAACAAACAAAAATGATGTTAATTTTTAATCAGCAAATCCAGCAGATGTTAATTTCTCACTAAGGTCCTGACATCAGCGTAGGTCGTCTCTCCCTCTGCTGCTTTTACATTCCTTCTGTCTGCTCGGCCAGTTTTCCTCTTGATGAAGGTCGGTGTAGAATAAGTCAACGAGTCCTCGTCTCTCTGAGGAAATATATAGAAAAGTATAATGAGACGACAGATTTTAATCTCTGTACATGTCGGGTAAAAATATGCCATTTACTTTTCCAGCTACACCTTTTCTTTATATACTTTACCTGCTGACTTGCAGCATTTGTTTGCAGAGTGACGGCAGCTGTATCATGAAATAAAAACAAAGATTTAAGATAAATGATGCTGTTTGGTAATTTACACAAATCATTATTCTAAATCCGGTGAAGTTAGATTTTGGACTGATGTATGAGAAGCTTTAATTACCATTGCAACGATAACAAGTTTTCTTCTTGATGGTATAAATCAGGAAGGCAATAACAGTCAGACTTAAAGCCAAAGCCGCAAATAACAGAAACAGAGGTGTGTTGGCCTTCTGCAGATCCCACATGTTGAGCTCTGAAACAACATCAGGAGCAAATAATGAAAGTTAACAGCTTTTCTGACAAGATGTTACAATATAATGGAAACTAAACTTTTGTAATACATTATTTTAATCACTTCTACTGGATTCAAAATTAATGATTATTAAAGATTAATTTGAAAATGCATTTACCTTTAATGTCCACTTTTGTTCCATTTCCAAATAATATCTCTCCACATGTGGCCACAGCACAGTAATAAGTCCCGGCATCAGAGGAGCTGACGTCCTTAGAGAAGCTGTAGATACATTTCTGTGGAGAGTGAGCTTCAGGACTCTTCTCACATCCATCACTACTGTTTACTTGGGCATAAATGAAACTGGGATGAGATTCATCTGATGTGGCTCTGAACCAATAAACTCTGTGTTCTTCTGAACATGTTTTCTTCTCAGAGTCAGAGAGGACTGAACACTGCAGAGTCACTGAGTCTCCTGGACGGACTGGATCAGATGCAAAGTCTTGAGTGACGGCAGTGATATCAGGTTCTGGTCCTGTCAAGATAAAATGACATGTTTTACTCAATAAAAATAAAAGTAATGAAAATTTTAAATTCATATGCTTTAAACCTTTTCTATACAATATGGAGATATAACTTGAATCATAATGAGTTATGGAAACACATATACATGTAGAAAAATCATATTATGTAAACTGATGGTAAACATGTTGGACTAAAGCATGGTTATTTTTGTCAAGTAATTTAAAATGTCGATTTACCTTTAACTCTCAGAAGTGTTGATTTGGAAAATGTCATGTCCAGTAGATATACTTTAAAACAGTAGTAAAGTCCAGTATCACTCAGCTTTGTCTCATGAATATGCAGAATAAATGATCCAGGCTCTTGTTTTGCTGTAATGTGAGGAGTCTTGCTAACATCTTTAGAATCAAAGACAAATGTTCCTCCCAAGAATTCAGGTTGTTTTCCAGAAACAAGCCTGATCCAAAACAAGGTTTCCCTCAAGTTAGATTTCGGGCGAGTACAATTCAAAGTCACATCATCTCCAACTTCAACAGTTGTTGTTTCAAAGACGTGATCGTCTGTGCATCCTGAACATAAAATTAAATGGAGCAGTGATTAATAACCGAAACAGAAAAAATGTATATAGTGTACTAAATTACTGTAAGAACATAATATTTTAAATGTATTTTTAGAGTAAATCTGACTTCTGTAAATATACTTACGTCCCACTCTGAGCATCAGCAGCAAATAAAATATGATCACCATTTTCATGTTAATCCACTTGTAGCTGCAGCTAAATTAGAGCGTATTGGAAGATGAATCGCCTTAATGTAATCATGGAAAGTGGGAGGGAACATTTCAGAGCAATCTGATTGGCCTCTCGTTATGTCGGTATCTCACTGTATCACCACAGTGGAAATAAAATCAACCATCTTTCCAACCTGAAACAACACAACAGCACACTTTTGTTTCATGTTTCAGGGTGGGTTTCTATAACTGACACTGAGAGTAAACACAAGGTAAAGCTGGGGGTGCACTTTTCTGGAGAGGGCAATAACAAAAAAAGGTAGAATTTGAAAATACCTCTCACCTCTCTGTCCCTCCAGACAAGTATGTGTATATGCAATGTTTCATACTGTAACCCATTGTTTCCCATACACTGACCTATTTAATCTTATTTCATTCTCTCTGTTTATCAGACCACAGATTAGACAAGAATTAGCTACCACACCCCGCAGTCCCTACTCCTTGTTCCCCACTGCTGTGGACTGCTTCGATGGGGGTAGAGGGGACAGTGGCTCCAGGAACAGACCTGCGGTCGTCAGCTGCAGCAGTTCTAATTCAGCGTTCACAGCAGGCTGGTGGCCGATGGCAGCACCAGATCTAACCTCTGTAACAGCAGCAACAGAGTCTGGAAGTCGAAACTCAGCCCGTCACAGGCTGAGTTTGAGTTGCTGTATTCTGGCTCACAGGATGCAGACTGCTGGTATACGCCTGCCATTGACCTCCGAGCTCAGATGGAACTGTTTTCCCCTTCTCCTTCCTGCATGGTACTCGTACTCGTCCTCCGCTTATCCGGGTCCGGGTCACGGGGGCAACAGCCTCATCGAAGAAGCCCAGACAGGCCTCTCCCCAGCCACTTCCGTCAGCTCTTCCGAGGGAACCCTGAGGCATTCCCAGGCCAGCCGGGCATTGTAATCCTTCCAGCGTATCCTGGGGCGGCCCCAAGGTCTCGAAACACCTCCCACGGGAGGCGTCCGGAAGGCATCCTTACCAGATGCCTGAACCGCCTCAACTGGCTCCTCTTGATGTGGAGGAGCAGCGGCTCTACTCCGAGTCCCTTCCGGATGTCCGAGCTCCTCACCCTATCCCTAAGGCTGAGCCCAGCCACCCTGCGGAGGAAACTCATTTCAGCCGCTTGTACTCGCGATCTCGTTCTTTCGGTCACTACCCAGAGCTCGTGACCATAGGTGAGGGTTGGAACGTAGATCGACCGGTAAATCGTGAGCTTCGCTTACTGGCTAAGCTCCCTTTTCACCACAACGGACCGGTTAACCACCTGCATCACTGCTGACGCCACCCCAATCCGCCTGTCAATCTCCCACTCCATCCTACCCTCACTCGTGAACAAGATCCCGAGATACTTAAACTCCTCCACCTGAGGGAGGACCTCCCCCCCCGACCTGGAGTGGGCAATCCACCCTTTTCCGGCTGAGGACCATGGCCTTAGACTTGGAGGTGCTGATTCTCATCCCAGCCGCTTCACACTGCGAACTGTCCCAGCAAGAGCTGGAGGTCACTGTTCAATAGAGCTAGGAGGACCACGTCATCCGCAAAAAGTAGGGACGAGATCCTACCGTCACCGAAACCGACACCCTCCACCACTCGGCTGCGCCTAGAAATTCTGTCAATGAAAGTTATGAACAGAACCAACTTACTTACTTAGCACGCGAACCAGACTCGCGCTCCTTCGGTACAGGGACTGGATGGCCCTTAGCAGGGGGCCACCAACCCCGTACTCCTGGAGCACCCCCCACAGGATGCCCCTGGGGACATGGTCGTAAGCCTTCTCCAAATCCACAAAACACATATGGACTGGTTGGGCGAACTCCCATGCCCCCTCCAGCATCCTGGCAAGGGTAAAGAGCTGGTCCACGGGGGGGAGAGAGAGGGGGAGAGACATGCAGCAAAGGGCCACAGGCTGGACTCGAACCCGGGCCGCTGCGGCAACAGCCTTGCACATGGGGCGCCTGCTCTACCACTAAGCCACCGACGCCCCATACCTCGGCGACTTCTGCCCCAGAAATTGGACGAAGCTCTGTTTCCTCACTGGAATACGTGTTGGTGGGATTGAGGAGCTCCTCAAAGTATTCCTTCCACCGCCTGACAATGTTCCCAGTTGACGTCAGAAGCTCCCCGCCCCCACTGTAAACAATGTGAGCAAGTTGCCGCCTTCCCCCCCTGAGGCGCTGGACAGTTTGCCAGAACCTCTTTGGAGCCGATCGATAGTCTTTCTCCATGGCCTCACCGAACTCCTCCCATGCCCGAGTTTTTGCCTCTGCGACTGCCGCTGCTGCGCTCCGCTTGGCCTGCCGGTACCCTTCAGCTGCTTCCGGAGACCCACAGACTGACCATGCCCTGTAAACCTCCTTCTTCAGCCTGATTACCACCGCGACTGGCCCCAGCGGTCTTGCGGCCACAGCTCGCAACAGCCGCCTCGACAATGGCAGAGCGGAACAAGGCCCATTTGGACTCAATGTCCCTCTCTGCCCTCAGGACGCGGTCAAAGCTCTCCCGGAGGTTGAAGATCATCTTGACAGGTTCTTCTGCCAGGCATTCTCAGCAGACCCTCACTGCTCGTTTGGGCCTGCCAGGTCTGCGCGGCGTCCTCCCCTGCCATGTGATCCAACTCACCACCAGGTGGTGATCAGTTGACAGCTCTGCTCCTCTCTTCACCCGAGTGTCCAGAACATATGGCCACAGGTCAAATGATACGACTACAAAGTCAATCATTGACCTGTTACCTAGGCTGTCCTGGTGCCACGTGCACCGATGGACATCCTTATGTTCGAACATGGTGTTTGTTATGGCCAAACTACGACCCAAACAGAAGTCCAATAACTGAACACCACTCGGGTTCAGATCGGGCAGGCCGTTCCTCCCAATCACGCCCCTCCAGGTCCTGCTGTCATTGCCCACATGAGCATTGAAGTCCCCCAGCAGAACATGATACGTTTTTCAAAATCACAGCAGTAACGTGAAACTAGACTCATAGTCAGAACTATCTCCACACATCATTTTAGTGCTGTGTGTGAAACTACAATAACTACCTCCAAGCTACAGTAGCAACGAGCCCGGTCTCACTTCGAAGTTGTTGAAATCTGGCGGTTGGGCAGTGACTTGTGGTGTCAGAAACCAACAAAAACAGCCGTCCTGTAACATCGGCATGATATGCTGCCAATGCTGTTATAGTTTAAATGGCGCCCAGCAGCATCAGGGGGAAATGCGCCAGGACAAGGACGAAAGTTAAGGCTGCAAAAGTCCCACTGGGACAGGTGGGAGGGGAGGGGTGGTGGATGGGTCCAACAAACACCAACTTTCACCCAAGAAAACAGTGTTCATATCCCTTAAGGTTATAAAGGTTATAAAGCCAAACCCTGTTCTTTTTTTCTAAACCCAACCATGTGCGCTTGTTGTTGAAGGAAAAAACATAAAGTTAATTCATGGTGTTGTGCTGACATAGTGCTTTTATTTTGAAAGAGACTGCATGTAAATTTTAAATTTCCTGTGAAAACAGAAATGTATTTTGAAAGAAGACAATGCATGTAACAGGCAGAACTTGACCCAGAACGTCAACAACCAACACACCCAGGGTACCTTGCACGTTGTATGTGTACATGGAAAGTCCATGACCAAATGTCAATATGTGACGAGGTCGGAGTGAGAATGTGTTGTAGCAACCTACACTCTGAAACATCTTCAAATGTTTTATGTTGCATTTTCTTTTGCAGGGATTTATCCATGTTAATGCCAAGGCTCGCCTTCCCACATGCAAACATTCCGCCAAAACAAGTTTTCTCCAGACACCATTTTGCAAGAGCTCTGTCTTTACATCATCGCACTTTTAGTTGTCTTGGTCCAGACCTTTGAATCTTCCCACTTCATTGAGTTAACTGGTTTGTCTGGCATCGTGACATGAAACAGAGGTTTCTCGGTTAAAATCAATAGATCCACCAACCATTGTAGAGGTATTAACGATCAGCCAATCAGCACCATGGGTGGGACTAATGCCATTGTCAAGCTGTTGTAACACTGTGTGCCTGAAGCTATGAGGAGTAATACAAGAAAGGTGACCACTATAGTCAAGACAGACGCTGCTATCGAGGCTGTTCTAAATCTACGTCTGTTTAATATTTCGCCCGATATCTTTGTTTTTACGTTGCTTCGCTCCACTCTTAAAATTCAAGTGAAATCAGTATGTTGGCATGGCGACACATCAGTTGAATACTAAGTAATGTTTGATTCAGGCGGATACACTGGTCAAGTGACAATTCTGTCTGATATCAGTCAAATCTTGTAGTGACAGTCAAATGATTCAAAAAACATAAATTCAGAGTTAACTTTTATCTCAATGGCCAAATATTCATGTTTAAAAAGGGCACTGACACCACTGGCCTTTAAATATATCACATGTAATTTATCTGTAAATATACAGAACTATGTCTCTAGGCCCAATAGAAAATCCTACATTGTTGTTACCACCCAGTTAAACAGGAATTTATGGATCAGTTTGATTTGACTTCGTATAAAAATACGTATCCAGCCATTTGCCACAGTGACAAAGACAGAGGAGCCATCTTAAATACTGTGTAGCCAGCCAACTGAGATGCTCCACATCATCAGTGATAACCCGCCCACTCTGCCTGTCAGTCACATCAGCAGGAAGAGCACAGCGTACAGAGGAGGGCTGTTAAACCATCCATCCTCTATACTCACTTCACTTCTTTTCAGAGAGCTGCTGACAGACAGCAGCAGAGCGACACTCTCACAGTATCACAGGAACATTCACCTGGAGCTGATTTAGAGTTTCTGACCTACATGTTTTTATCTGAGGGAGAGAAGCCATGTGACCCTGGGAGAAAACCACTAATGAGATACACCAGTGATTAACAAGGTGATTAACATGTGTAAAACAAACCATAATGTATGGTTGACACCGTCACTATGACAGTAACAGGAACACCTGACAATATAATGCAGTCCAACACCACAAACTCTGGAATCAAAATAATGATTAAACAGAGTTCAGGTTTCCCGCCAACTTGAAAGGTGCAAGGAGAATAAAAATAGATATACAGTCAACCCATCTATCTATAGGACCAAAACTCATCACATTTGTCAGACCAGCAGGTTTTGGTTTGTGCTTTTCATCACGGTCAACATATTGTTGACAACGAGCCAAAACACCCTTTGCACACACAGACAAACACACGCTCACAGTTACGATAAACAAATGCTGCATGGAAACTTCAGCATTGTTGTGGTCGGGCTTCAAACTAAGGTGTCAGTACAAAGAGGCTGTTCTACCTTTCTCACTCTGTGTTTCAGCCTCAGGACGCTGGGCTTTACTGCTGCTGTCAAAAGGAAAGTTGAACAACACTATATAACTGTTATGTTTATTTTTAATATCACAAGAACTCACAAAGGTGGGTGAAGGGTTCAGGAGGGTTGGACACACACCATGACCCAGTTGCACTTACTCTCAGTTGTTTGGTGCTTGTCATTGGTGGTAGCTGTCAGAGGGAGGAGGTGCTAATCACTCACTGGTCCCACCCTGGTCTTTCTGTCAGGAGCAGGAGTTTGAACTGTGATCTGTAGTTTGCCTGATTATCTGCAGACAGGTTTGACAGCCTTGCTAACGTCACTTGGTGCAGTTATGGACCGGCAGCCTGTTCAGATTAATGTTGAATCAATCAATAAATCTACATTCAAATTGAAACAAAACATAAACTAATGTGCATCTGTGAAATTGTAAGATTGCAGTTGTTGACACCTTTGTTTGCATATTTAAAACCACAGGACTGATAGATATTTGTACTGTGAATGAGCACATTAACAAGGTGAAAAGTTAGCCTGCTGAAGCCTCTTGTATCTCTCCTCTCACTACACATCCTGTTGAAGCCCATCGTCAGGTCTGTTCTGAGTAAACAGCCTTGATGGTTGGTCAAAGGGAGGAGAAACGGCCCACCACAGCCTGTGTCTGTCAGTGTAGCTGTTGCATGTGGCTTTGCTTGACATGCAGAGGGTCTTTACAAAGTGCTGTGAGACCAGAGAGATGGAGGGGTATCTCCTTAATTTTTATTCTACAGTGTGCTTTTTCATCAACAAAGGAAGACTAACTGTGTCCACAAAATCAAATTCTCTGTATGTGTCTTTTTTAGCCATGCTTCTGATTACAATTGTGGGAAGTTGTGATGGACAGATACACAGCCATTCACAATCAAACCACAAAACCAAACATAAGTTTATCTGTGAGTTCTTCACATGACTTGGTTTTCTGTGTGGTTTTGGCCACATTTCCTCTCACCTTTCTCTTGCAACTGTCCCTCATACCTGAACGCTACCACCTACACTGTAGCTACGGATATTTCATAAGTCCTCTTTATCTCTTTGTAGTGTTGATTCGGACGCCAAATTGGGTTATGAAAACAAAACAACACAACCTCCAGGTCCAGGATGAGTTAAGCCCTCCAAGAAATGATGGTGGTTTTGGTAAGAGTGAAATATGTGTGTGAAACTGTCAACTTCATCATGAGAACAAAACATCAGGCCTAGCTGTTGATGGTCAGTAAATATTGGAGCTTCACTGTGTAAGAGTGTTGCTCAAAGAGAAGTTCCCATTAAACAGATACAACATGTTACCAGAGAACTACACACAGTGTGCCTGTCAAATCCCTGGGAAGTTCTCATGGTTAGAAACTTGATAAACACCTCTTTGTACGGTTATTTAAATGTTTGAGGAATTTCAATAATTGTGTCAATTTTTAAATCTTATATTAAACCTTGAATTAAATCAGGGTTAAGACACAAAATATGTCACATTGTTTCACTTGCAGGCAAAATGAAAACAGTATACAGTCCCCATTAGATGTTTATCTTATTTCATTTCATTTCATTATTTTGGCATTAGTTAAACCATTTGGATTTAAAAAAATCAAAGTAAACTCAACGTGGTCAGTGTTTGCTTTTTTCCAGAAGCAAATATAAAATGCTTTCACTGTTAAGTCTTCATAGGAAATTGTGAAAATCATTGGATTTAAAGTGTGGTAAAAGATCAACATGAGCAAGAAAAATCAAGCAATATGAAATTACTGTCATTTTAGTCTCATCAGTTATTGCCTTAAAAGTATTTTATTTATTTCTACTGTCTTAAAAACATTGAAAAAGAAAAACATAGGGTGCCCGGTTGCTGAGTGGGTAGAACAGGCATCCCATATACAAAGGCACTGTCCTCACCGCAGCAGCTGTGGGTTAGATTCCAGCCTGCAACCCTTTGTTGCATGTCGACCCACCTCTCTCTCCATTTCACACATAGACTATCCTATCTAATATAGGCAAAAAGCCAACAAAAAAAGACCAATCGCCAATCTCATCTTTTCATACTCAATGAATCCTGCAATGAGTGCAAATAGTTATTTAAAAAGCAACAAATCTCAAGTAAACATTTAAAAATGAGACAAAAAATATGCCATTTTGAAAGAAAAGCAAAAACAAAACTTTTGAAAAACCTGAAAATGGTTCACCTCAAAATTCAAACTCCCTCCTCCTTCAAGGTAAATCTTTCAAACTGCATGTCTGAGCGGTAGCACTAATCCTCTTCATACTTTAATTAAAAGACATGTAAAAAGAATATCACTCAAAGCAACTAACATAATTGTATTTTGCATCATGATAATCTATAAAGCCTTAATATAATAAGAGCATAAAAAGTCACACAATGGTTGCAAACAGACAGAACATGATGTCAGAAAGACACGTTAAACATATTTGAAGGTTATCCAATTACAAAATTGTTACCATTATCAGCTGTGAAATCAAAGCGAATTAAATGTTTACAACAGTGTAACAAACAAAAATGATGTTAATTTTTAATCAGCAAATCCAGCAGATGTTAATTTCTCACTAAGGTCCTGACATCAGCGTAGGTCGTCTCTCCCTCTGCTGCTTTTACATTCCTTCTGTCTGCTCGGCCAGTTTTCCTCTTGGTGAAGGTCGGTGCAGAATAAGCCAATGAGTCCTCGTCTCTCTGAGGAAATAAATAGAAAAGTATAATGAAACAACAGATTTTAATCGCTGTACATGTCGGGTAAAAATATGCCAATAACTTTTCCAGCTACATGTTTTCTTTATATACTTTACCTGCTGACTTGCAGCATTTGTTTGCAGAGTGACGGCAGCTTTATCATGAAATAAAAACAAAGATTTAAGATAAACGATGCTGTTTGGTAATTTACACAAATCTTTATTCTAAATCCTGTGAAGTTAGATTTTGGACTGATGTATGAGAAGCTTTAATTACCATTGCAATGATCACAAGTTTTCTTCTTGATGGTATAAATCAGGAAGGCAATAACAGTCAGACTTAAAGCCAAAGCAGCAAATAACAGAAACAGAAGTATGTTGGCCTTCTGCAGATCCCACATGTTGAGCTCTGAAATAACATCAGGAGCAAATAATGAAAGTTAACAGCTTTATTGACGAGGTATTACAATATAATGGAAACTAAACTTTTGTAATACATTATTTTAATCACTTCTGCTGGATTCAAAATTAATGATTATTAAAGATTAATTTGAAAATGCACTTACCTTCAACGTCCACCTTTGCTCCATTTCCAAATAATATCTCTCCACATGTGGCCACAGCACAGTAATAAGTCGCGGCATCAGAGGAGCTGACGTCCTTAGAGAAGCTGTAGATACATTTCTGTGAAGATCCAGCTTCAGGACTCCTCTCACATCCATCACTACTGTTTCCTTGGGTATAAATGACACTGGGATGAGATTCATCTGATGCGGCTCTGAACCAATAAACTCTGTGTTCTTCTGGACATGTTTTCTTCTCAGAGTCAGAGAGGACTGAACACTGCAGAGTCACTGAGTCTCCTGGACGGACTGGATCAGATGCAAAGTCTTGAGTGACGGCAGTGATATCAGGTTCTGGGAATGAAAAATGTAAAGATAAAATGATATGTTTTACTCACTTTAATAAAATTAAAAGTAATGAAAATTTTAAATTAATATGCTTAAAACCTTTTCTATACAATATGGAGACATAATTTGAATCATAATGAGTTATGAAAACACACATACATGTAGAAAAATCATATTATGTAAACTGATTTTAAACATGTTAGATTAAAGCATGGCTATTTTTTGTCAAGTAATTTAAAATGTCGATTTACCTTTAACTCTCAGAAGTGCTGATTTGGAAAGTGTCATGTTCAGCCTTTTTACTTTTAAACAGTAGTAAAGTCCAGTATCACTCAGCTTTGTCTCATGAATATGCAGAATAAATGATCCAGGCTCTTGTTTTGCTGTAATGTGAGGAGTCTTGTTAACATCTTCATAATCAAAGGCATATGTTCCTCCCAAGAATTCAGGCAATTTTCCAGAAACAAGCCTGATCCAAAACAAGGTTACCCTGGACTCAGATGTCTGGCGAGTACAATTCAAAGTCACATCATCTCCAACTTCAACAGTTGTCGTTTCAAAGACGTGATCGTCTGTGCATCCTAAACATAAAATTAAATGGAGCAGTGATTAACAACAGAGAAAGAAAAATGTACACACTGTACTAAATTACTGTAAGAACATAATATTTTAAATGTATATCTGGAGTAAATCTGACTTCTGTGAATATACTTACGTCCCACTCTGAGCATCAGCAGCAAATAAAATATGATCACCATTTTCATGTTAATCCACTTGTAGCTGCAGCTAAATTAGAGCGTATTAGAAGATGACTCGCCTTAATGTAATCATGGAAAGTGGGAGGGAACATTTCAGAGCAATCTGATTGGCCTCTCGTTATGTTGGTATCTCACTGTATCACCACAGTGGAAATAAAATCAACCATCTTTCCAACCTGAAACAACACAACAGCACACTTTTGTTTCATGTTTCAGGGTGGGTTTCTATAACTGACACTGAGAGTAAACACAAGGTAAAGCTGGGGGGGCACTTTTCTGGAGAGGGCAATAAAAAAAAAGGTTTCATACTGTAACCCATTGTTTTACCATACACTGACCTATTTGATATTGTTTCATTGTAACGCTCTCTCTTTCTGTTTCTCAGACCACAGGTGAGACAAGAATTAGCTACCACACCTCCTCCTCGCTCCCTGCAGCTGTGGACTGCTTCGCCAGGGGTAGAGGGGACAGTGGCTCCAGGAACAGAGCTGCGGTCGTCAGCCACAGCAGCTCTAATTCAGCGTTCACAGCAGGCTGGTGGCCGACAGCAGCACCAGATCTAACCTCTGTAACAGCAGCAACAGACTCTGGAAGTCGGGTCCGTCCAGTCCCTCGGCACAGGCTGAGTTTGAGTTGCTGTGGTCCGGCTCACAGGATGTAGACTGCTGGTATAAGCCTGCCATTGACCCCCGAGCTCAGATGGAATTGTCTTCCGCTTCTCCTTCCTGCATGGTACGGTTTTCAAAATCGCCGCAGTTATGTGAAACTAGACTCACATAGTCAGAACTATCTCCACACATCATTTTAGTGCTGTGCGTGAAACTACAATAACTACCTCCAAGCTACAGTAGCAATGAGCCCGGTCTCACTTCAAAGTTGTTGAAATCTGGCAGTTGGGCAGTGACTTGTGGTGTCACAAACCAACGAAAAAAGCCGTCCTTTAACATCGGCATGATATGCTGCCAATGCCGTTATAGTTTAATGGCGTCCAGCAGTATCATGGGGAAATGCGCCAGGACAAGAACGAAAGTTAAGGCTTCAAAAGTCCGACAGGGGCAGGTGGGAGGGGAGGGGTGGTGGATGGGTCCAACAAACACCAACTTTCACCCAAGAAAACAGTGTTCATGTCCCTTAAGGTTATAAAGGTTATAAAGCCAAATCCTGTTCTTTTTTTTCTAAACCCAACCATGTGCGCTTCTTTGCGGTGTAGTACTGATGTACTGTGTTTATTTTGAAAGAGACAATGCATGTAACAGGAAGAACTTGACACGGTGTCCCAGAGCGTCAACAACCAATGTACTCAGGGTACTTTACACGTCATATGTGGACGTGGAAAATCCATGACCAAACGTCAATATGTGACGAAGTTGGAGTGAGAATGTGTTGTAGCAACCTACACTCTGAAACATCTTCAGATGTTTTATGTTGCATTTTCTTTTGCAGGGATTTATCCATGTTAATGCCAAGGCTCGCCTTCCTATGTGCAAACGTTCCGCCAAAACAAGTTTTCTCCAGACACCATTTTGCGAGAGCTCTGTCTTTACATCATTGCAGTTTTAGTTGTCTTGGTCCAGACCTTTGAATCTGCCCACTTCATTGAGTTAACTGGTTTGTCTGGCATCGTGACATGAAACAGAGGTTTCTCGGTTAAAATCAATAGATCCACCAACCATTGTAGAGGTATTAACAATCAGCCAATCAGCACCATGGGTGGGACTAATGCCATTGTCAAGCTGTTGTAACGCTGTGTGCCTGAAACTATGAGGAGTAATAACAAGAAAGGTGACCACTATAGTCAAGACAGACGCTGCTATCGAGGCTGTTCTAAATCAACGCCTTTTTAATATTTCGCCTGCCATCTTTGTTTTTACGTTGCTTCGCTCCACTCTTAAAATTCAAGTGAAATCAGTATGTTGGCATGGCAACACATCAGTTGAGTATTGAGTAATGTTTGATTCAGGCGGATACACTGGTCAAGTGACAATTCTGTCTGATATCAGTCAAATCTTGTAGTGACAGTCAAATGATTCAACAAACATAAGATTCAGAGTTAACTTTTATCTCAATGGCCAAATATTCATGTTTAAAAAGGGCACTGACACCACTGGCCTTTAAATATATCACATGTAATTTATCTGTAAATATACAGAACTATGTCTCTAGGCCCAATAAAACATCCTACATTGTTGTTACCACCCAGTTAAACACGAATTTATGGATCAGTTTAATTTGTTTGCGTATACAAAGATGTATCCAGCCATTTGCCACAGTGACAAAGACAGAGGAGCCATCTTAAATACTGAGCAAGCCATCCAACTGAGATGCTCCACATCATCAGTGATGACCCGCCCACTCTGCCTGTCAGTCACATCAGCAGGAAGAGCACAGCGTACAGAGGAGGGCTGTTAAACCATCCATCCTCTATACTCACTTCACTTCTTTTCAGAGAGCTGCTGACAGACAGCAGCAGAGCGACACTCTCACAGTATCACAGGAACATTCACCTGGAGCTGATTTAGAGTTTCTGACCTACATGTTTTTATCTGAGGGAGAGAAGCCATGTGACCCTGGGAGAAAACCACTAATGAGATACACCAGTGATTAACAAGGTGATTAACATGTGTAAAACAAACCATAATGTATGGTTGACACCGTCACTATGACAGTAACAGGAACACCTGACAATATAATGCAGTCCAACACCACAAACTCTGGAATCAAAGTAATGATTAAACAGAGTTCAGTTCATCACATTTGTTCGACCAGCAGGTTGTAGTTTGTGCTTTTCATCACGGTCAACATATTGTTGACAACGAGCCAAAACACCCTTTGCACACACAGACAAACACACGCTCACAGTTACGATAAACAAATGCTGCATGGAAACTTCAGCATCGTTGTGGTCGGGCTTCAAACTAAGGTGTCAGTACAAAGAGGCTGTTCTACCTTTCTCACTCTGTGTTTCAGCCTCAGGACGCTGGGCTTTACTGCTGCTGTCAAAAGGAAAGTTGAACAACACTATATAACTGTTATGTTTATTTTTAATATCACAAGAACTCACAAAGGTGGGTGAAGGGTTCAGGAGGGTTGGACACACATCCCGACCCAGTCGGATCACTGGTCCCACCCTGGTCTTTCTGTCAGGAGCAGGAGTTTGAACTGTGATCTGTAGTTTGCCTGATTATCTGCAGACAGGTTTGACAGCCTTGCTAACGTCACTTGGTGCAGTTATGGACCGGCAGCCTGTTCAGATTAATGTTGAATCAATCAATAAATCTACATTCAAATTGAAACAAAACATAAACTAATGTGCATCTGTGAAATTGTAAGATTGCAGTTGTTGACACCTTTGTTTGCATATTTAAAACCACAGGACTGATAGATATTTGTACTGTGAATGAGCACATTAACAAGGTGAAAAGTTAGCCTGCTGAAGCCTCTTGTATCTCTCCTCTCACTACACATCCTGTTGAAGCCCATCGTCAGGTCTGTTCTGAGTAAACAGCCTTGATGGTTGGTCAAAGGGAGGAGAAACGGCCCACCACAGCCTGTGTCTGTCAGTGTAGCTGTTGCATGTGGCTTTGCTTGACATGCAGAAGGTCTTTACAAAGTGCTGTGAGACCAGAGAGATGGAGGGGTATCTCCTTAATTTTTATTCTACAGTGTGCTTTTTTATCAACAAAGGAAGACTAACTGTGTCCACAAAATCAAATGCTCTGTATGTGTTTTTTTAGCCATGCTTCTGATTACAATTGTGAGAAGTTGTGATGGACAGATACACAGCCATTCACAATCAAACCACAAAACTAAACATAAGTTTATCTGTGAGTTCTTCACATTTCTTGGTTTTCTGTGTGGTTTTGGCCACATTTCCTCTCACCTTTCTCTTGCAACTGTTCTTCAAACCTGAATGCTAACACCTACACTGTAGCTACGAATATTTCATAAGTCCTCTCTATCTCTTTTTAGTGTTGATTCGGACAGGCCGGGACTGGCCCACGGGAGAACCGGGGAGTTCCCCGGTGGCCTGGCCCGCAAGTGGTCTGCTCTGGCCTGCCTGTCTTTTTTTTTTTTTTTTTTAAGGCACGCTCTGCAGTGCAGGCTGCGCAGCGCAGGTGGCCATGCCGGCTGGCAGAGAGCCCGCCCGCTGTCAGAAGTGATAGGTGCTTGTCAGCATTTGTCACAACGATTGGTCAAAAAGGTTTTTTTTTTTGTAGATTCAAGACGTGATTAGTTTGTTTCGCTTTCCGCCCGCGCCCGCCTCCAAATCAGCGCGCCTGTAAACTGAAAGCAGATTGGTTGTGGAGAGTCAGGTGGAGCAGAGAGCAGAGGGTGTGTACGTGTGCCTGTGTGTGCAGACTGTGCAGTAGGAGCTCTGCAGCTCAGCAGTGCCGTTACAATGGACCGCAAAAAGAGGAAAGGTGGAGCTGAACGGGAGAGAGATTTAAAAAAAAAAGGGCCATTGAGGAGGAGGCGCCCAAATGTCATAAACTTACAGATATGTTCAGAGCCCCCCCATCAGCAGTGTGACGTCGTCAAATGATGATGCTGCAACAAGTAAGTTAACATAGAAAAGTAACTGGTTGTTCTCAACGTGAGGATGGGGACCAACCCGAGGCCAGATAAATGATTGATGATAAGCTATAAGAGCCAAATTAACCCGTAAGGGTCCATTTGGTTCCATTTTGTAGAGAGCAGCGCAGGCTGAAACAGTTTGGGGACCCCTCTTAAGGATAGGCTCTTATCTGTCTAAGTTAAAAAGTTTATAATATCTATCTAATGTTACTGAAATAAGATCAGATAAGTTGAAGTTGCTGCTGACTTATATTTATGGGTGTTGCCATATTGATTATGATAAGCTGACATCAAAATGATTTGCTGACAAAATAATACAATCATGTTGTTTAGTTCAGCATGATACCCATTCATATAGGAGTCCTGGTTTATTGAGGGACACATTTGGTGAGGGTAGAGAAGAGAAAAGCACTGGACTGGAGGACTATAAGTAGGGTTGCTGTTACAGTTGTGTTTAATATAATAGAGTTGTTGTGTGACTGTCAGTCTGGAATAATGAGATTTGGTGATTACTTAGCCCATATGTGTGTCCGTGTGCACGTGCACGTGTGTGAGCATGTAATGTGTGGATTGGGTGGCCTGGGTGGATGTATGACTCCCGGCCTGAATTTTTGTCCCAGTCCGGCCCTGGATTTGGACGCCAAATTGGGTTACGCAAACAAAACAACACAACCTCCAGGTCAGGATGAGTTAATCCCTCCAAAAAATGATTGTAGTTTTGGTAAGAGTGAAATGTGTGTGTGAAGCTGGCAACTTCACTATGAGAACAAAACATCAGGCCTAGCTGTTGATGGTCAGTAAATATTGGAGCTTCACTGTGTAAGAGTGTTGCTCGAAGAGAAGTTCCCATTAAACAGATGCAACATGTTGCCAGAGAACTACACACAGTGTGCCTGTCAAATCCCTGGGAAGTTCTCATGGTTAGAAACTTGATAAACGCCTCTTTGTACGGTTATTTAAATGTTTGAGGAATTTCAATAATTGTGTCAGTTTTTAAATCTTATATTAAATCTTGAATTAAATCAGGGTTAAGACACAAAATATGTCACATTGTTTCACTTGCAGGCAAAATTAAAACAGTATACAGTCCCCATTAGATTTTTCTCTTATTTAATTTAATTTCATTATTTTGGCATTAGTTAAACCGTTTGGATTTTTAAAAAAAAACAAATTAAATTCTATTTTCAAAGTGGTCAGTGTTTGCTTTTTTTCAGAAGCAAATATAACATGCTTTCACTGTTAAGTCTTCATAGCAAATTGTGAAAATCATTGGATTTAAAGTGTGGTAAAAGATCAACATGAGCAAGACAAATCAAGCAATATGAAATTACTGCCATTTTAGACTCATCAGTTATTGCCTTAAAAGTATTTTATTTATTTCTACTGTGTTAAAAACATTGAAAAAAAAAACATAGGGTGCCCGGTTGCTTAGTGGGTAGAGCAGGCATCCCATATACAACGGCACTGTCCTCACGGCAACAGCCGTGGGTTAGATTCCAGCCTGCGGCTCTTTGTTGCATGTCGACCCACCTCTCTCTCCATTTCACACATAGACTATCCTATCTAATATAGGCAAAAAGCCAACAAAAAAAGACAGAATAAAATCTTATTTTTTCATACTCAATGAATCCTGCAATGAGTGCAAATAGTTATTTAAATAGAAACAAATCTCAAGTAAACATTTAAAAATGAGACAAGAAATACACCATTTTGAAAGAAAAGCAAAAACAAAACTTTTGAAAAACCTGAAAATGGTTCACCTCAAAATTCAAACTCCCTCCTCCTTCTAGATAAATCTTTCAAACTGCATGTCTGAGTGGTAGCACTAATCCTCTTCATACTTTAATTAAAAAAACATGCAAAAAGAATATCACTCAAAGCAACTAACATAATTGTATTTTGCATCATGATAATCTATAAAGCCTTAATATAATAAGAGCATAAAGAGTCACACAATGGTTGCAAACAGACAGAACATGATGTCAGAACGACACGTTAAACATATTTGAAGGTTATCCAATTACAAAATTGTTACCATTATCAGCTGTGAAATCGAAGCGAAGTAAATGTTTACAACAGTGTAACAAACAAAAATAATGTTAATTTTTAATCAGCAAATCCAGCAGATGTTAATTTTTCACTAAGGTCCTGACATCAGCGTAGGTCGTCTCTCCCTCTGCTGCTTTTACATTCCTTCTGTCTGCTCGGCCAGTTTTCCTCTTGGTGAAGGTCGGTGCAGAATAAGCCAACGAGTCCTCGTCTCTCTGAGGAAATATATAGAAAAGTATAATGAGACGACAGATTTTAATCTCTAGATATGTCGGGGTAAAAATATGGCAATAACTTTTCCAGCTACATCTTTTTCTTTATATACTTTACCTGCTGACTTGCAGCATTTGTTTGCAGAGTGACGGCAGCTGTATCATGAAATTAAACAAAGATTTATGATAAACGATGCTGTTTGGTAATTTACACAAATCATTATTCTAAATCCTGTGAAGTTAGATTTTGGACTGATGTATGAGAAGTTTTAATTACCATTGCAATGATAACAAGTTTTCTTCTTGATGGTATAAATCAGGAAGGCAATAACAGTCAGACTTAAAGCCAAAGCAGGAAATAACAGAAACAGAAGTGTGTTGGCCTTCTGCAGATCCCACATGTTGAGCTCTGAAATAACATCAGGAGCAAATAATTAAAGTTAACAGCTTTATTGACGAGGTATTACAATATAATGGAAACTAAACTTTGGTAATACATTATTTTAATCACTTCTACTGGATTCAAAATTAATGATTATTAAAGACTAATATGGAAATATTCTGCACTTACCTTGAATGTCCACTTTTGCTCCATTTCCAAATAATATCTCTCCACATGTGGCCACAGCACAGTAATAAGTCCCGGCATCAGAGGAGCTGACGTTCTTAGAGAAGCTGTAGATACATTTCTGTGGAGATCCAGCTTCAGGACTCTTCTCACATCCATCACCGTTTCCATGACTGTAAATCAAACTTGGATGAGATTCATCTGATGCGGCTCTGAACCAATAAACTCTGTGTTCTTCTGGACATGTTTTCTTCTCAGAGTCAGAGAGGACTGAACACTGCAGAGTCACTGAGTCTCCTGGACGGACTGGATCAGATGGAAAGTCTTGAGTGACGGCAGTGATATCAGGCCCTGGGAATGAAAAATGTAAAGATAAAATGACGTTTTACTCACTTTAATAAAATCAAAAGTAATGAAATTTCAAATTTATATGCTTAAAACCTTTTCTACACATTATGGAGACATAATTTGACTTATGAGTTATGGAAACACATATACATGTAGAAAAATCTAATTATGTAAACTGATTTTAAACATGTTGGATTAAAGCATGGTTATTTTTTGTCAAGTAATTTAAAATGTCTATTTACCTTTAACTCTCAGAAGTGCTGATTTGGAAAATGTCATGTCCAGTAGATTTACTTTTAAACAGTAGTAAAGTCCAGTATCACTCAGTTTTGTCTCATGAATATGCAGAATAAATGATCCAGGCTCTTGTTTTGCTGTAATGTGAGGAGTCTTGTTAACACCTTCATAATCAAAGGCATATGTTCCTCCCAAGAATTCAGGTGTTTTTCCAGAAACAAGCCTGATCCAAAACAAGGTTTCCCTCAAGTCAGATGTCTGGCGAGTACAATTTAAAGTCACATCATCTCCAACTTCAACAGTTGTCGTTTCAAAGACGTGATCGTCTGTGCATCCTGAACATAAAATTAAATGGAGCAGTGATTAACAACAGAGAAAGAAAAATGTACACACTGTACTAAATTACTGTAAGAACATAATATTTTAAATGTATATCTGGAGTAAATCTGACTTCTGTAAATATACTTACGTCCCACTCTGAGCATCAGCAGCAAATAAAATATGATCACCATTTTCATGTTAATCCACTTGTAGCTGCAGCTAAATTAGAGCGTATTAGAAGATGACTCACCTTAATGTAATCATGGAAAGTGGGAGGGAACATTTCAGAGCAATCTGATTGGCCTCTCGTTATGTTGGTATCTCACTGTATCACCACAGTGGAAATAAAATCAACCATCTTTCCAACCTGAAACAACACAACAGCACACTTTTGTTTCATGTTTCAGGGTGGGTTTCTATAACTGACACTGAGAGTAAACACAAGGTAAAGCTGGGGGGGCACTTTTCTGGAGAGGGCAATAAAAAAAAGGTTTCATACTGTAACCCATTGTTTTACCATACACTGATGTTTTAATATTATTTCATTGTAATGCTCTCTCTTTCTGTTTCTCAGACCACAGATGAGACAAGAATTAGCTACCACACCTCCTCCTCGCTCCCTGCAGCTGTGGACTGCTTCGCCAGGGGTAGAGGGGGCAGTGGCTCCAGGAACAGACCTGCGGTCGTCAGCCACAGCAGCTCTAAGTCATAGGTCACAGCAGGCTGGTGGCTGACGGCAGCACTAGATCTAACCTCTGTAACAGCAGCAACAGAGTCTGGAAGTCGGAGCCATCCGGTCCCCCGTCACAAGCTGAGTTTGAGTTGCTGCAGTCGGGCTCACAGGATGTAGACTGCTGGTATACGCCTGCCATTGACCCCCGAGCTCAGATGGAATTCTCTTGCGCTTTTCCTTCCTGCATGGTACGGTATTCAAAATCGCCGCAATTACATGAAACTAGACTCGCATAGTCAGAACTATCTCCGCACATAGTTTTAACTCCTCCCAGGGGAGGAAGTTATTTTCCCAGTATTCACCGGCTCATTATACATTATCCCGCTTATTACACGGCTAATTATCAGTTAAATAAATAATGTTGTCTGCCTCCGCGAAGTGCATTAAAACCGACCGGATTCGACAACTTTTGGTGAAAGTTTTGGACTCACCCAGGCTTAGTGGACTGAACCGAGGCATAAAACTCGCGTAAAATGTCATTAAGCATGACTGCCGAGTGTGTATTCAAATCCGTGTTCTTTTGTTTTTGGCAGAGAAAGTCCATCAGTATAGTAGTAGTAGTACAGTACAGTATAGTACAGTAGCCCATTTTGTTGTTTTTTTGTATTTATCTCATCTTTCTCCTCCTCTATCACTTGAAGCTCTTCAGGTGTCAGTTCCTTGTGCCGTTGTTCGCTTGATTTTTTTCTTTCCTTCTCCATTTCTTTTTCTTCCATTCCTCAAAATCCTTGTAGCTACTCTCCAAATAAGTTAAACGAAATGTGAAAGTCAGCCATTTCTGTTTGTTTTTTACCTTGGAAGTTGTTTGACAGCTGCAGTGTTGCAGGGCAGCGTCCCTAGCAACGCTGGGCTACATATTACTGTGTAATGACCGTTGCTACTAGCAACGGTCATTACACAGTAATATCAGACCGCTGAATGCCGCGACTGACCAATCAGAATACAGACGCGTGTAATAAACTACAATAACTACCTCCAAGCTACAGTAGCAACGAGCCCGGTCTCACTTCGAAGTCGTCAAAATCTGCCGGTTGAGCAGTGACTTGCGGTGTCAGAAACCAACGGAAAAAGCCGTCCTCGAACATCAGGATGATATGCTGCCGATGTTGTTATAGTTTAATGGCGTCCAGCAGCATCAGGGGGAAATGCGGCAGGACAAGGACGAAAGTTAAGGCTGCAAAAGTCTGACTGGGGCAGGTGGGAGGGGAGGGGTGGTGGATGGATCCAACAAACACCAGCTTTCACTCAAGAAAACAGTGTTCATGTCCCTTAAGGTTATAAAGTCAAATCCTGTTCTTTTTTTCTAAACCCAACCATGTGCGCTTGTTGTTGAAGGAAAAAGACAAAGTTAATTCACAGTGTTGTGCCGACATAGTGCTTTTATTTTGAAAGAGAATGCATGTAAATTTTAAATTTCCTGTGAAAACAGAAGTGTATTTTGAAAGAAGACAATGCATGCAACAGGAAGAACTTGACACAGTGTCCCAGAACGTCAACAACCAACACACCCAGGGTACCTTGCACGTCATATGTGTACATGCAAAGTCCTTGACCAAACATCAATATGTGACGAGGTCAGAGTGAGAATGTGTTGTAGCAACCTATGAAACATCTTCAGTCTTTTATGTGGCATTTTCTTTTGCAGGGATGTAGCCATGTTAATGCTAAGGCTCGCCTTCCCATGTGCAAACATTCCGCTAAAACAAGTTTTCTCCAGACACCATTTTGCAAGAGCTCTGTCTTTACATCATCGCAGTTTTAGTTGTCTTGGTCCAGACCTTTGAATCTGCCCACTTCATTGAGTCGACTGGTTTGTCTGGCATCGTGACATGAAACAGAGGTTTCTCGGTTAAAATCAATAGATCCACCAACCATTGTAGAGGTATTAACGATCAGCCAATCAGCACCATGGGCGGGACTAATGCCATTGTCAAGCTGCTGTAACGCTGTGTGCCTAAAGCTATGAGGAGTAATACAAGAAAGGTGACCACTATAGTCAAGACAGACGCTGCTATCGAGGCTGTTCTAAATCAACGCCTTTTTAATATTTCGCCCGATATCTTTGTTTTTACGTTGCTTCGCTCCACTCTTAAAAATCAAGTGAAATCAGTATGTTGGCATGGCGACACATCAGTTGAGTATTGAGTAATGTTTGATTCAGGCAGATACACTGGTCAAGTGACAATTCTGTCTGATATCAGTCAAATCTTGTAGTGACAGTCAAATGATTCAACAAACATAAGATTCAGAGTTAACTTTTATCTCAATGGCCAAATATTCATGTTTAAAAAGGGCACTGACACCACTGGCCTTTAAATATATCACATGTAATTTATCTGTAAATATATAGAACTATGTCTCTAGGCCCAATAGAAAGTCCTACATTGTTGTTACCACCCAGTTAAACAGGAATTTATGGATCAGTTTAATTTGAGTTCATATAAAAAGACGTATCCAGCCATTTGCCACAGTGACAAAGACAGAGGAGCCATCTTAAATACTGTATGAGTCAGCCAATTCAAACACTCCACATCATCAGTGATGACCCGCCCACTCTGCCTGTCAGTCACATCAGCAGGAAGAGCACAGCGTACAGAGGAGGGCTGTTAAACCATCCATCCTCTATACTCACTTCACTTCTTTTCAGAGAGCTGCTGACAGACAGCAGCAGAGTGACACTCTCACAGTATCACAGGAACATTCACCTGGAGCTGATTTAGAGTTTCTGACCTACATGTTTTTATCTGAGGGAGAGAAGCCATGTGACCCTGGGAGAAAACCACTAATAACATACACCAGTGATTAACAAGGTGATTAACATGTGTAAAACAATCCTGTGTTAACAAACTGTATGGTTGACAGCATCTCTATAACATTAACAGGAACACTTGAGAATATTCTGCAGTCCAGTACAAAGACGTTTGGAGAAAGACAAAAGAAAGACAGGAAGCCCATCTATATATAGGGCCAACACTGATGAAACATTTGTCAGAACAGCAGGTTGTGGTCTGTGGTTTTCATCAGGGTCAACATATTGTTGACAACGAGCCAAAACACACTCTGTACTTTCACACACAAACACAAACACACATTTATAGTCACCACTGACAGATAAACGATGCATGGAAACTTGGAAACTGGTCGGGCTCTAATGTGTGTAATTGACAAGCAAGAGTGAAAACATTGAATTTCTCCTCAGGGGGATTAATAAAGTAAATAAACTTAAACTTAAACTTCAAACTAAGGTGTCAGTACAAAGAGGCTGTTCTACCTTTCTCACTCTGTGTTTCAGCCTCAGGACGCTGGGCTTTACTGCTGCTGTCAAAGGGAAAGTGGAATAGCATTCATAAAACAAAAACTTAGAGGAGGAGGTAAAGGGTTCAGGAGGGTTGGACACAGGATCGAGAAGATTTTTTTTCTTTTATGAACCAGCTCTATTTTGATGCTTTTTATGCACTCTGGCATCTTTTTTACCCCTGAAAGATGTTTTAACATTTTATTTACAGATTAATAATTATTATTATTAATTTATTAATTATGAATTGTGATGTTAAAAATGTTAATTATATTTTATTCCACCCAGCAGTATTCAAAGCATTTGAAATGAACTCCACCTTCACCAGCTGCAACATTGAAGTGATTACCGGTGTGTTCTGTCTCTTGTACAAAGTCACACAAAATGTGCTGCTCGAAAGACAAAGAGGACCCAAAACTTGTGTTTGTGATTAATGATGTTGTATTTGTTTTAAGGGATTTAATGCACAAACTTAATGACATGTTAGTAGTTACAGGGCTTTTTAAAGTTAAAAATATATATACAGCCTATTTAGATCTGGGCTATTTATAAAACATTCAGGGCTGAAGCCTCAGACTCCCAGGCCTAACACTGTCTCTGGTTGGACACACACACACACACACACACACACACACACACACACTTTCTTTTTTGTTAAACCTCTCAGTGGTTTGGTGCTTTTCCTTGGTGGTAGCTGTCAGAAGGAGGAGGTGTTAATCACTCACTGGTCCCACCCTGGTGTTTTTGTCAAGAGTAGAGTTTGAACTGTGATCTTTAGTTTGCCTGATTATTGACTATGAGGTTTACTCACTAAAGTCTGTTCCAGTGTACATCACTTGGTTCAGTGATGGACTTACAGCCTGTCCACATTAATGATGAAGGAATCAAACATTAACATTTAAAATTAAATCAAAAACAAGCTTATGCTCATCTTCAGATGCTTTTGGTTGCATTTTAAAAACACAAAACAAAGGGACATGATTTGTTCTTTAAATGAGCACAATAACAAGTAAAAGTAAATCAATCGTTTCAGTCTGTGAAACTAAAGTTAGCCTGCTGAAGCCTCTTGTATCTCTCCTCTCACTACACATCCTGTTGAAGCCCATCGTCAGGTCTGTTCTGAGTAAACAGCCTTGATGGTTGGTCAAAGGGAGGAGAAACGGCCCACCACAGCCTGTGTCTGTCAGTGTAGCTGTTGCATGTGGTTTTGCTTGACATGCAGAGGGTCTTTACAAAGTGCTGTGAGACCAGAGAGATGGAGGGGTTCATTCATTTCAGTAGTTATGCCCTGACATATTTAGTGTATCAGAATATTAGTTTATCTCATTGACATGTTGTTTTTCTGACATAGCAAGATTGATTGTGTCTAGAGAATAACATATCAGGATGTATATGTGTTAGCTATGCCTCAACAAATTTTCCAGTTGTGGTGAACAGATACACAGCAGTTCACGATTGAAACCACTGACACACACACACACATACGTTTCGGCCTCTTTCCCAGTTTAGAAGTGAAAGGTTTGACAGCATTTTGGGTGCAGGAGTCTCATCTACACAGCATGGGAACCCATTTGCAGAAAGAGCAAGCATAAAAGATAATGAGATGGATGATGTGACAGAATCGGTTCAAAGAAAAAAGGAGGTTAACACTGTTTAACACTGCTGTGGTGCTGTGTAGTGTTTGTGCTGTGTAGAGTGCAGTTACAACTGACTGTGCATCATATATGGAGGATAAATCAGTAAGTCCATGTAAAATACAGACTTCTCTTATCCTGTGTGCGCCGTATAAAACACAGACGTGGGGGGAGGGGTTCTCTGTGAATAGGACTGAGGGCAATTAAGTTTCAGATGTGTTTAGAAAGCAAAACGACATGTAAAATACAAACTGTACAAACTTGTCTGGGACAAAAAGAGAGAGCCCTCTTTCTCTCACACATATGTTTACCTGTGAGTTTTCACATCTCTGTGGTTTTGGCCACATTTCCTCTCACCTTTACCCTGCAACTGTCAATCAAACCTGCAGGCTACATCCTACGCTGTAACCAATATTATATCAAACATTCTTTGGATGTTCAAATTTAAACAAATAAGAAACATTTCACTCTAACTCCAGGATGACTTTTCCTTACTGTAGCTTAGCACAGCCACAAGAAGCAAAGGAAAGTACAGCCTCATGCCGTGTAGTGTAAGATTTAATTTTTAATCAGGTAAAGGTGTTAAACTGCATAAGTTGATTAAGAGTAAAAGTTCATATAACAATGTTATATGTATAAGTTCCTATAAAACTGTTTGTTATGCATCTATATGTGATAAAATGCTGTTATACAAGTCTATGTATTCATAACACAAGGTTATGTATTCACATTGAAAAGCACACATATACCACACCATGTACTGTCTGATGATAACACACATACACTCTAATGTTTGTACTGCATGACACACACTCTAAAGTTCACATTATATGAAAGCACAGGGGACAGTATAAAGAAAGTCCCCAGGTTTCATATGTTTTTAAAAAATAAAGTGAAACCAGGCTCGAATTTAATGGTGAGAGAATTTGGGGATTTCCAGGCCCGGAGATTACACCATTAGGTCATGTTTGGACAAGGGCCCAAGGGGCCTGCCACCAATAGATTTGGACCAGATGGAAAAGGGCTAAAAAGAAAAAGACCTGCCACCAATAGATTCGAACACAGGTAGGATGGACTAAAGGAAAAGGGTGGAGATTCTCTCGAATCTTCACCAGCATAAAAGGGAGAGCGCAAAAAGTGAAACTTCAGTCTTGCTCCGGAGCCTGACTCAATGAGTTGTATGTGTTAAAGCTTGTGAACACATTAAACTCGATTGCACCAGATTCTATTTGACTCCAGTGTTTCTCTAAGTGTCAGCCAATTGAACCTAAGATACTAAAACAACTCAGAGGAAGATCTGCAAGAGAAGTAGAAGACGAGGTCGGGTGCCATCTGGCCCACTTCCAGGCACCGATTTTTGCTTCTACAGCTGCTAATGAAGCCACAGATTTGCTTTTCTATTTCTATTTAAGGCAGGCTGTGGAATTAACTTGTAAAAATTCAGTTATGTTTAAGGAAACACACTGTGTCTTTCCTGGAGGAGTAACTCTCTTATAAAACATATGAAGCCATTTTTTATAAATACCTTTGAACCTTCATTGTTTATAGCTGTGTTTTCTAGCTAAGAGACGTCTTTCTCCTGCATTGCTACATTTCTCTGCATGTAACCTTCACCAACTGTTGACCAATAGAATGGCATGAATGTGGCAGAAAATGTGTATTGTGTCATCATGTGCATGTGAACGTACGACCTTGTGCGTGTGCTGCTAAAACATGACAGTGGTCACAACGTTTAAGTAAAGTGTGTCAAATAGACAGATGTTGCTGTTGAAAGACTTCCAGTGCTTGTTCTCACAGTACGTACACACAAAACACACCCACATGCACAATGCTGGTTATTATGGAAACAATAAATTCAGTCATGTGGTGAGAATAAAGACACTGCTTTGAAACCTTAACAACAACAACGTGTAGACGTCCCATCGAATGAAAACAGATCACATGTTTGCTAACTGTAAGGAGGGGGAAGATCATTTTCCACAGTTCAGCCAATCACAGCGATGTCTACTTTGTAAACCTTGATCACCTCTTGACTAAATCTTCATTTGGGTGGGAAGACATCAGCAGTGCAAGACCAAGGTGCTGTATCACAAATGTCAGCAAAGAGGATGAAGCAACATACTTCTGTCACTATGGAGTGGCGTATTCATGGAGTTTCAGCGAAGGCATCTTCTTGGCTGTGAATGGTAAATATCTTTTACTTTCAGTGTTTGTGCCAAGTTTTTATGTCCTACAAACAGTTTAGATCATCAAGTACTTCTGATATTTCTTTTCCTGACTCATGCAGATAGTAATCAGCAGAAACGTTTTCATGTGAAACAAAGTCCGGAGACTGAGTCAGTCCAGCTGGGCAACAGAGTGAATCTTGGGTGTTCACTTCTTTCCACGAACAAAACCAACAAAGATGAGTGTCCAGGTGAAGTGTACTGGCTCAGATCTGGATCAGGAGAATCTCATCCAAACATCATTTACACTCACAGTGACAAACAAGAGGAGAGAAGTTGTTTCTACAGTCTGTCCAAAACTATACAGACCTCCTCTGATACTGGGACTTACTACTGTGCTGTGGTCACATGTGGAGAGATCCTGTTTGGTGAAGGAACTAAAGTGGAAACAAGTACGTGTTTACAGTTGTATTTAAGTCAAATATGCATCATGTAAGAATTAATTTAGCCTGGTTAAATTATGTTAATGTATAATGTTTGTCACATATAATGATTATGAGTCTGTTAGTTTCTTTTCTTACTGTATCACATTACATTTACAGAGCAGATACTTGACTGAATGATTGATTGACTAAATAGTAAATTGAACATTGACTTACCAGTTGTGCCTGCTGACAAATGCCACTGTGCCACTGACTCCCAAAAGTCACTGATTAAATAATGCTTAATGCTTTGATTCAGGATCAGAACTTGAACCAGTAGTCCTTGCTCTTGGAGTCCTGTTGGCCTGCTGTGTGACTGTGATTGTCGTCCTTATCTTCTATGGAAATCGAAGGAAAGTTTGCGAACACTGCAAAGGTAGGGCCACCACTTTTTACTTTCAGGTCAGTGAAAACTTTTTGAGGAGCAGCCAGGTGTTATAGTGGGCCGAAACAATCCTGATACGTCATCTGTCTGTTGGGGTTTATGTAAAGGGACATGATAAGTGCTGCCAGACACTGCGAGTATGCAGTATTCTTCAGTGTTGCTTTATCTTGCGTGGGCTACAGGTAGCCCTCTGCAGATGTCAGAACACTCGCAATTTGTTCACTACTTAATCAAACAAGTTATCAGATAACTAGACTTACAGCATCACAGTTGTATGCCCCTAAAAACCAGTCAAGTTGCAGTTACAGTTTACATCCATGTCTGTGGAAACATGAATGCCTCACACACATCTTCCCCATGGCGGCAAAGACGATACAATCAGCACAGTTTCAAGGTGGACACCCAAGATTAGTGTCACCAATTCAGTATCTGACCAAATGTTTCCCCTTCTGTTGCTGAGTTATGACGTTGAAAGATGACCATGTTTTTCCAGAACATCATGATGTCACAGTGAAATTGACCTTTGACCACTAAAATCTAATCAGTTTATTGCTGAGTCCAAGTAAACATTTGTGCCAAATCCGAGAAATTCTCTCGAAGTTGTTGGGACGTATCGTGTTCAAGAATAATACAGACAAGGTCACAATGGCCTTGACCTTTGACCACTAAAATCCAATCAGTTCATCATTGAGTCCAAATGGACGTTTGTGCAAAATTTCCTCAGGGCGTTCATGAGAATGGGATGGACGGGCGTACTGACCACCTGAGAACATAATGCCTCCAGCCACGGCTGACAGCGGTGCGGAGGCATAAAAAGAACACTGCTTCATTAGCAGGAAACTAGCGGTGCTCTGAAGGCTAACTCGTTAGTAATCCGTGCTCCTACCCTGCCAGCCTGCACTGATATTAGAGGAGCGTTAACAAGTGCAGCAACTCCTCTGATGGACTTAAGTTTTATTTTGGGCATCATATGCCATCAAACGGGGAAATGTGACATGGAAATATGTCAAAATGCCAAACTGTCATGCACAAAGCAGTGATAACAATGTAATGTCAGCTAGCTAGCTACAAGTGATTTCTTTTGTCATGCTTGTTATAAAGAAAAGGGCCATAATTCATTGAAACAACATTAAATTATGATACTGTGATGGCTATCATTTTTTTAGGTCTTCATTAACAAACACTGAAGCTGTATTAAGCGCAGTACATGAGTGAATGTGTTTAATTGGAAAGACTTAAACTGAAAATGTGATTTAAGACAAAAATCTCACTGAATGATTTGGGGTTTTTTTTCTTCTTTGTTTAACACAGCTTCCCATCATCTTGGACATGACAGATTAACTGTGGATCAGTCTAATCATCTGGTAAATATGTGACAGTGTGTTGTCCTGTGTGGGCATGTGATGTTTTGCTGCTCTTATCTTACTATATAATGACAAAAACACCCACACTGTGGGTGTGTCTGTTCCACGTTTTTCTCCTCACTGACTTGATCAGTCCATGTGAAATTTGGCACAGTGGTAGAGGGTCATGGGAGGATGCGAATGAAGCAATATTACATCAATTGGCCAAAGGGGGGCGCTATAGCAACCGATTGAAATTGCAAACTTTGAATGGGCATATCTCATGCCCCGTATGTCATAGAGACATGAAACTTTGCACAGAGATGCCTCTCCTCATGACGAACAAATCTGCAACCCAAGAACCCATAACCTCCAGTTACATAGATTTTCTGCCATTTTCAATTTTTTGAAAAACACTTAAAATCAATCTCTTTCTAGGAAGTTTGACCGATCTGTATGAAACTCTGTGAACATAATCTAGGGACCAATATCTAAAGTTCCCTCTTGGCAAAAGTTGGAAAACTTACTAAAACTGAGCTTCTATAAGGCAATGAATATTGAGGAGGGCGTGGCTCATCACATAAAGGTTTATAACATTTCAAGGGTTTCACCGATCGCCACGCAACTTTGTAGGCATATGACCACACATAATCTGAGGGAACTCCTCCATTATTGACCCCATCAAACAAAATGGGGGCGCTAGAGAGCTAATTTCTTATCTAGGCTGAACCGCCACATCGATTTTTACTAAACTTGGTAGATATGTAGAACAGGACACCTCAAGGTGACTGGAGAATTTTAACTCTAATTGGCAACTGGGTGGCGCTATAACAACAGAAAAATGATCCTATGACCTGTATCCCAAACACACACCATGTGAAACTGTACGTGGGCAACTGTGCACTCAATGGCTATGGACTAGTCAGTTTCATTTAGCAGATCCTTTGTACAAGAGACATTTAATATAATGAACATACAACAAATGTATAATAAAGTGTTCAGTTACTACATGATAAATATGGATAAAGTTAAGACATACATGTAACAGTGTTGACTGTGATATTATATTAATGAAAAAGTATGTTAACCTCACTTTGTTTATATGTTACAGCTCTAATCTCTGAAATATTTGTCATTAACACACAAATATATTATTACATTTTATGCAGGATGGTGAAGAAGAGGCCGTAAACTATGCGGAAAGTGAAAGAGGAAAGAGGAAGATCGAAAACACACCAGAGTGTGTGTACTCTTTTGTAAAAGCAGATTACCACAACCAGCAACACCCCTCTCTGTAGACAAATCCGATGGCTGCTTTGTGTGTTCTGTGCTGCAATTACTGCAGTGGCAAATTGTAGTGACTCAGTGTCTGCTGCTGCCTGCTAACAGCCACCATGTTAGCTGGTGACTTTCAGCAGAATGTGTCTGTGGTTGCACGAAGTAACTTGTGTAAATGGTTGGCATAGATAATGAACACAGATGAGTACGTACTGAAAACTGATTAAAGTAAGATTCTAATTATGAGTACACCTACACGTTGTCAACAGCTGCTACTATGAGCAACCACGACGTATTTGGATGAGACACCATTTAGCACGGTCACTTCTTACATCGAAACATCGGACACCATTGTACAGATCTGTTTGTGATGTCCATAGAATGATGATACTTTTGTGGTTGTTGCGCAACTTAGAGTGACTAATGATGTTTTTCACACTAACGTCACAGTTAGCTGACTGCATTAATTTATTATGTGGGACCACTGCAGCTCCGAGACAGTGTCTTAGCCCATTTATGTTAGCTCAGTAAGCAGAGTTTTCCCCAAGGTTTTCCACTTGTGTTGGAGCAGCTGAGAGCTGCACATGTTCTTCCCAAAGTCCTACATCAATTTGAAAAGTAATGTTAGGTTGAAAATTGTTCCCTTATTCGGACAGCTTGCATTCAAAGGCACTTGTATTGTAGGGAAATGCCACCACAGTAATGCCAACTTGTTAACTTCCCCACATTTATGTATAGAAAGAGCAGGGCCTGTGCAAAGGTCCCCAAGTCCAAAATGTGTTGCCACAGTTCACATATGTGCCTGTATTTTAGTAAGAGACCATCATTACATGTCTGTCGACTTCTGTTTGCTTCTGTTTTTTTGTTGATACAAGAATATGGCATAAGATATTTATATCGTCTTCTCATATGGAGTGAGTGCATCTTTATTCATCACAAATACAACAGTATACCTGTAAAGTTGTTAAGGTTAGAAACTTGATAAATTCTGTTTGTGTCTTTTGGATTGATTTCAGTGATTCTTGATGACCAACACAGATTGATGTTCGAAAGTGTATTTTATTTATTGACACAGTTTAACAGAGTTACAAATCAGGTTCAAGAGTAGTTACACAAGCACAACAACAAAACTAAACGAAAACAAAACCAGATCTGATCCACCTAATATATCTGTGCCAACACTGATCCATTGGAAAGTTCCATATTTACTGTTACAGTTACAGTTAAAAAATTATTTGAGTAATGTCCATGTTAACTGACACCTACAGTAGTTTCTTTCTTTAGGGCCAGTGTCCACATGGCCACATTCACTCCCAGCATTTCTTATTTATTTTAAATGATGTCCTGCCGAATGCGCAGCTTTTTCTGAAGGTTGGGTCTCAAAAAATGGGCTGCACACGGACACCCACATAGGCATCTGGCAGACCCTCATAGACAGGGTTGAATGGTGACATTTACCTTATCAAAGTGGACCAAAGCGGGGCCTTGCAGACACCTGCATGCACATCATTACCTAATAGCCACATATAACAAACCCTTCAGCTCATAACAGACCAACATTAATTAGATCACACAGTACCAGCTGATGGCAAACAGACCTGTGACCTCACTAATCCAACCCAAAAGCCTTGACAGCAGCGTAGATCCTGTCTCTCTGCTGCTCTTGAATCCTTTATTGCACCACTGCCAGTTTTCATCACTGTGAAGACGACAGCAGAATAAACCTGTGTGTCATCATCTCTCTGAGGAAATAATGACAAAGTTAAAAAAAGACCCATAACTATTTCAATAAGGTTGATCCTACTGAACCGTTTCATTCTTTACCTGTTGACTTTTCTGACCATGAAGGTTTCTCTGCACGGCAACAGCAGCTGAAATTATTAAATAGAAAACATATAGCTAATAATAAATACGGATGCAGTAGTTTTTATACAGTATTGTTGGATAGAGAGCTAACTAATGACTTCTATTACAGTCGTCACAATCAGACTTGTTTTTCTTGATGGTGTAAACGAGGACAGCTATGACAGTCAGACTTATAGCCAAGACAGCACACAGCAGAAAAATAACTGGATCTGCATTCTGTGAGCATGTACTGGTTCCTGAAACATGAAAAGGAAATATAATGTGTTAAATTCAAGCATGTTTAATGTCACCTCCTACTAAAACAATTTTGCTAGTTAAATTATAAACAAAGATTTGGCTCATTGACAGTCTGGCACTCAAAGGAGCAAATTTCTTAATAAACAAAACAATGACACAGTTACCTTCAATTTCCACTTTAGTTCCATCTCCAAATAATATCTGTCCACATGTGGCCACAGCACAGTAGTAAGTCCCAGCATCAGAGGAGCTGATGTTCTTAGAGAAGCGATAAACACAACTCTTCTGAGTGTCAGGGTTCCAGTCACATTCATCACGTCTATTTCCATCAGTGTAGATGATGTCTGGATGAGATTTATCTGACCCGGCTCTGAACCAGAACACACTGTGATCTCCTGGACACATTTTATTCTCAGAGTCAGAGAGGACTGAACACTGGAGAGACATCGAGGCTTCTGGACGGACTGGATCAGATTCTGTCGGCCACTGAACAACAGCATAGTTTGATGTCCTCTGAGTGTTTCCTCTGTGATACAGAACCATGCTAAAAGTTCGGCATCTCCATACATGCTTTGACATACTTAAAAGCATTTAAGAATAGTTAAAAGTTCAAATGTAATGTAAGCATAACACACAAAGGTTTAACAGGATACTGAAATACAGAAATTGTTGATAAATATTAACACAGTGCAGCTTTAAGTGGTTAAAGTGATTCCAAACTTTGCCATAAACACATCACATAATTACCTTTTAATGACAAATAGGTGCCACTCCAGGTAATCTCAATCCAATCCACAAATGTGCAGTGATACATTCCCTCATCTTCTTGAATCGTCCTTAAAATGGTTAAACTGCTAATATTCTTATAAACCTTTACATCCAATCTCACGGCAGAAAACTCTGGTCCATACACAGGGTTTACATGTTTACGCAGTCTCACAATTAATTTCAGAATTTCCCCTGCACTCTGCTTGTACCAGTAGAGTCTGTCGTTAAACTCATCAGGCAAAACACAAGTTAAAGTCACAGGTTCACCAAGTTGAACTGTGGTCACTGGAACCAGCGCATCTGGATTAAATGAAAATACAACACATGAAACACTAAATGACAATTAGTATATGATGCAGAAAGGTAATAACATGAGCAACCGTACATCTAGTTTGCATGCAGATACTCAAATGAGAAAATACATGTATGTAGTTAGGACTACACAGCACACTTACATCCTTGATGAAGAACAAGCAGTGTAACCCATAACAGGATCATCTTGACACTGTCTGTGATTTGGAAACTTGCTGGTATTTCAGTGGGTTAAGGAGGTGATGTCACATGAACACAATACTGTATGTCACACTGTCAAATGCATCTGATTTGTTATCACAGAACTTAGACTCAATGTGCATTTCCTGCCACAGTGGTCTTGAAGTACCTTTTATTTTGATGGGCAAAGTCCATGTAGTCATGTCACTCTGAAACTTTTTTTTTAGCACACTTGCCTTTGTGTGAACTTTTTGTTTCAGGGGAAATTTTGTGTTGATGAAATCTATTTCTGTGTGAAGAACTCTTTTGTTTGTATGTGGTAATAACAGTTGACATGGTGTCTGTAGCTGCTTGCTGCTGAGGAGATATAACTTCTTCTGCGTTAAGAAGAGAAAACTAGAGTTGAGGCAGTTTCAAACCAAATGTGCAAGAGCATATAGCTTGTGTGAGGCACAGGGGAGGAAAATCAGGGCACAGAAAGGCACAAAAGAGCAAGACACACACAGGTAATAGTTGTTAAGCCTCTTTTTGTATCATTGTTTTGTCTTTTCATTGTAATTTAATTTCATTTATTTCTTTATACAGGAAAGGAATTAAAAGCAACATTGTGTGTTACAGTTAAAACTGTCCTGACTCAGTTGGTTTTCAGCAGGTTCCTGTTATGTAACCAAAAAACATTACAATACAAAATGAAAACAGAAACAATCAGCTGAGGCAAAACAACAAAACGTAAGCAGCTACATAAACACTGCAAAGCAGCGGACTGAAGTGGATCAAGTAAAATGGGATATGGTGGTTGCAGGTATGTTTATCATCAGATAGTGTTTCTATGCATATTTTAAATGTGTAACAGAGGTTAATGCTCTGATATAGTACAGGATCTTGTTTCACATCTTAATGTAATTGTGACCATAATTGTTTTTGTAAGGTGGTACAGGAATAAGTGCTTGCGAAACTGATCTAGTGACGTCTCGCTGTCTTGTGTTGTGACTTACAGCAGTAAGTGTAGGATTGGAGTTGTTGTTTAGGATCTGATAATAGAATTTCATGACAAGATTTTTTTTATAGTTTTGAAAAGTCATGTATTGCATGTAGGTATGTGTCTGAAACAGCCGGGGGGAGATATGGTCTGATCTTGCTATAGATGCACCGTGGTTGAGCTTCTTTGTTAGGTTCTGAATGTGGTGTCGATAAGTGAGATGTGAGTCAAGGAATACTCCAAGATATTTGTAGGTTTCTGTGATGGTTAGTGTTTGATTTGCAAAATGAAAAAGGTCAGACATAGATGTTTTTTTTAGGGGAATGAAAATACATACATTCTGTTTTCTTGACAATGATAGTTAAATTATCATGTTTCAGCCAGTCAAGTCAGTGGTTAAGAGCAGATGATCGTTTTGAATTTAAGATGTCAGGGTTTGGGTCAGAGTGAAAAATGTCAATGTCATCGGCATATGGAAAACAATTAGAATATTTACACATGTTGGGAATGTCATTTATGTAGAGGAGAAAAAGTAGAGGGCCCAAAATGCTGCCTTGTGGAACTCCCATATTACAAGTTAGAGGGGGAGATGTTACCTGATTGATTTTAAATAGTTGAGACCTGTAATCAACTTTGTTGTCATAATGCATCTTTTTGTGGTTTTATGTCTCTTTGTAGTTGTTTGTGTCTCTTAGAGGTAATTTTGTTGTTTTTTTTGGTCATTTTGTGTCTTTTTGTGGTCATTATGAAACTCTCTTGAGTAAGTTTGTGTTAATTTGAGTGACATTTTGCAGGTGAGGGCCAGGGATCCACCCTTACACTTTTGGCCCCTGGCCCCGATGTATCCAACATCTGTCATGATATTTCAATCTGCATGCTGATTAGCTTGTTATTGTGTTTGGTGGCATCATTGTCTTTGCCCCGATTTAATTAACTGTGATCGGTGACTACAAATAATATTTAGATCTCAAATGTCTTTGGGCTTAGAAATTGCACCATGTAGCCCCCTGCAGACACATTCTCAAGTACAAATACTAATATTTTGTTTAACATAGTTTTCCCACATAACAGTAAAAAACTCTGAAAAGAAGCCAGAAGTAGATCTACTCTTTCTCCCTTACTGAGAAGTTTGGGATCTCGTCTTGTGCCCCGACTACCTACGCAGCTTGCTGACAGCGTTAGGTGGACCAATGAAAGAGCAGTGTGCAGTAAGCTGGCAGCGTTAGCATTAGAAGAAACATCACTGAGATTCAGACATACATGTCTGAGCCTCAGTCACACCCAGACTTAGATGAGGAGTCTGTTTTGCACCAAAATTAACAAATATCAGAATGCTAAGTGTAGTTAGCATCTTTTATTCATGTTGTTGGTTAGCTTGTACTCAGCATTAATGGTTGTGAGACAAAATAATATCTGCTTCATTGTTGCCTGATATCAGACAGAAATATCAACTCATTATATTCTGTTTCCAGAATCAGTCAACTTGAACTCAGAGGAGTGGGAAGATTCCACGGTCTTGGACCCAGGCAAGCTACGACGGGGTTTTCTGTCGATAGTGGGAGGAAGCTCCAGAGCCTGTTCACATCCAAAAACTGCACACTCTACCATGTTTGCTGTCAAAACTTTTGCTATGCTAATGCCAACTATGCTCTCTGGACTGACAAGTCTGCTCTGCACTGGAGGTTTTAAATTACTTTTTCAGTGTTGTGTCAAAGTCTCTTCCTCCATCAGTATGTCCTTCCCGTATTGGACAACGATTGACTTTAGTATTAGTGATGCACCTAATGCAACTTGCCTGATGTATGTTTGAATCTCAGATTTTAGGAAAGTGGGCAGAAATGACCCCGTTGACTAGAGGAATGTGAAAACACCTCTCTAGTGATAATCTTTGCACAGATATGAGTCAGTAAAAACACGATGGCTAATAAAACATGAGAAAGTGCTTCTACAGTGGCCCAGAAGAGAAGAGGAGTTTGGAACGAACACACACACACACACACACACACACACACACACACACACTTTTAGGTAAATAAAGTAAAGAGTTCATTATAAATGTGGATGTTTATTTATTAAAAAATGACACAAGGCATGTTCACGTTTTAAACTGCAGCGATGCAAAGCTGAGGGACTGGGGAAGAAGTTTATCACCTTATATGGTATCACAGAGAAAAGAGACAGTTGACTCTTCTCTCAACTCTTTCAAGATGAATCTTTCAAAAAGTCACATTAGGCAGATGCATCACCACCTCCTTAAAAAATGTAATAATAAACTGCATAAAAACTGAAACAAAATTATTAGATATGGGATTCACAGTGATACAGGCTATCAACAAACGTTTAGTTATCAAAGGTGGTTATTTTAGCATCATAATAAGGCAAAAACATGTAATATTTGCAAGTAATTTGGACAGTATATATGTATAATGCATAATATAATGCATAGTTTATCAAAAATACATTATACTATACTACTACTTGAAGTCATGATATATTACAGTATACTATGTAATACATCATGTCTTCAATGAAATGCAGAAACCAGTGCTGCTAAAGCAAAAAAATTACATTAGCCTCATTTAGCAAATTCATCGTTTAGATTAATCATGTATCATAAAAGCCCTGACATCAGTGTAGATGGTCTCTTCTTGTCTTTGATTTCTTCTCCCTCCTCTGCCAGCTTTCCTCCTGGTAAAGTTTGGTGTACAATAAGCCAAAGACTCCTCATTTCTCTGAGGAAACAAAGTGCAAAATTGAAAATGAGAGCAGATTTTAATGCGTATACATGTAAATAAATAAACATTGCTGTCAACTTTTTTCTATAAAATCCTCACCTGCTGACTTTGCTGATCACAACTGGCTGTTGCAGCATTTGTTTGCAGAGTGGCAGCAGCTGTATTATTATAAAAAGGTGAATAAGAAAACAGCAGAAATGTGAACTGAATGATATAATCTTGTGTGAAACACAGTTCAATAGATGAATGTATGAGTAATGTCTCTCACTGTTGGAACAATCGCAGGATTTTGTCCTGATGGCATGAACAAGGACGGCTATAACAATCAGACTTAAAGCCAAAGCAGCACACACCAGAAACAGAACTGTATTGTCATTCTGTGAATCACAGCGGCTGACATCTGAAACATTAAAGAAACAATTAAAGTTAAGAAATCGTAGGAAATACTTTGTTAATAGATAATGATTATCTAACTATTAGATAGAAACAGGGTGCACTTACCTTCAACGTCCAGTTTTGTTCCATTTCCAAATAATATCTCTCCACATGTGGCCACAGCACAGTAATAAGTCCCGGCATCAGAGGAGCTGACGTTCTTAGAGAAGCTGTAGATACATTTCTGCGGAGAGTGAGCTTCAGGACTCCTCTCACATCCATCACTACTGTTTACTTGGGCATAAATGAAACTGGGATGAGATTCATTTGATGCAGCTCTGAACCAATAAACTCTGTGTTCTTCTGAACATGTTTTCTTCTCAGAGTCAGAGAGGACTGAACACTGCAGAGTCACTGAGTCTCCTGGACGGACTGGATCAGATGGAAAGTCTTGAGTGACGGCACTGATATCAGGTTCTGGTCCTGGGAAACAAGACAAACAAAAAATAATAAACATGTTTTTCCTCAATACAATCATGATACATTGTAAGATGGGTGTTGAGGTTACAATTATATATCCGTAATAAAAGACATTAAAAACGTAATATGAACAAGTAACAAAAAAATGACTGTTATAAAATATGCATAGTCCTTTAATTTTGAAGACATCTGCAGTTGCAGTTGCAGTTTTTGCTGTTTTTACCTTTGACCCTCAGAAATATTCCTTTAAAAAATGTCATTTTTCTTTGTGTCACTTTTATACAGTAGTAGACTGCAGTATCTCTTAACTGTGTTTCAGTAATATGCAGAACAAAAGTTCCAGGCTCTTGTTTTGCTGTAATGCGACGGGTCTCCACATCAACTCCGAAATCAGCAGCAATTGTTCCTCCTAAAATTTCAGGAAAGGTTCCAGAAACAAGCCTGATCCAAAATAAGGATGATAAACTTAATCTGTTGCGGGGGCATGTTAGAGTCACACTTTGTCCAACACCAACAGTCTTTGTCTCAAAGATGTGATCGTCTGTGCATCCTGAAGATAAAACAAAAACAGAGCAATGATAAACAAGAGACACATTTACAGCATAAAGATGACAAAATATATTTTAAATATATATCCTGAGTAAATGTGACTTTAATACTTACGTCCAATATTGAGCACGAGCAGAATATAAAATATGATCAGCATTTTCTGTTATTTCCACAAGAGCCTCCACTTAAATTAGAGCGTATCTGAAGATGACTCGCCTTCATGTAGTCATATCAAGTGGGAGGGAACATTTAAGAGCAATCTGATTGGCTTCTCATTGTGTTTGCTCCTTACTGTACAACCACGGTGGAAATATTTCAACCAAAACTTTCCAACATAACATCTGAAACAACACCAGCACCACGCTCTTGTCATCTCATGTTTGGTTCTCAGGGTGGGCTACTTACAGTGGGATGTCTACAGTAAACACAACACATGTTGTTTACAACCTTTCTACTGTGACAAACAAAGGTAAATTTCTCATGGCCCAAATGTCATTTAATTAAAACTCAAGTGAAATCTTTCATTTCCCACACTCAACACATCTGTAGTTCAGGAATTTATGGATTACCAACTGCAGATTGGTCCAAATTAAACCAACAACCTCCAGACTGAATGATACTATGCAGAAATGTATACATTGTGAGGTGCACTCAGTTGAGGTTTGGGAATGTTGTGGTCACAGAAAAAGGCAAAAATATAATATTTGTAATAGGACAACATGCAAGCTTCACCTGTTTTCACCATGCTACACGGACGGCACTCTAACATAAACTTAATTCCCTGAAGTGGTTGCAGTCCATGGGGGTTCAAACTGTTGTTTCTGGTAATTAACCGAATCCAATGTATGTTTACAATAGCTTTGGGTTAGAAAACCCAGAGTCAAGTACATTACTGTAAATGAAACAGCGCTGAGCAAACGCTGCCTCAAGTTGTTACTTTTTAGCACCTAAAAAAAAGTACCACCTAAAAAAAAATCAGTATCAGTTTAAGAGTATGCTTTATTTAAAATATCTTCACAACTTTGTCTCTCTGTCAGACAGCTCTTTCTGATGAGGAGCCGAAGCTTATCTCAAAGCCACCAGACTCCACTGACAAAAACACTACTTTTACTCCACAGAACACTGGAGTTGCTGGTCTACCTCTGCCTACATTGGTTTGTGTGCAAGGTAAAGCAGAGAAAATATTCCAAATATTGTGTGTACCTAAACTGATATTTATATTTTAAGTGGCTAAAATACGTTTTGCTGTGGCCCTGTCTACAGCAGTACATTGGTTAGCTTCCATGCCAGTAGATTTGGTTTGTCAAAGCAACACAGTACATAAAAAAACAGTAGACACACCACATTGGTTGGACCTAAAGGTTTGACTGTGTATCTTAAAATGTTACAATTACTGATGAAAATACCAAAAGAAATACTGATTTCAAATTCCACACAATGGAAATCGGTCACTAGTTGTCTACCTGAAAGTGATTGTTGTTGTTAGTGCGACATCATGGTGATTTGGCCGATACACTGTTTAACTGTAATTGCTCTGCCAGGCAACAGCTTGGTTCCATGTTTACTTCTAATCAGGTGATTCAATCACATACACTGCAAAACATTCCAACATGAAATACAAAAAGACCCAGTTAGAGTGTTTATGTTGTCAAGTTTGAAAAGGTCTGTTGAGGTATGGTAGTTAATGACAGTTAAAAATTTTAACATTCAGAACTAAACTAGAATTACTGCTCCGCAGTCATATGCCTCCGCACACCAGTCAAGTTTCTTCTACAGTTAACATCCATGTCTGTAAAAACATGGATGCTTCACACACAGAACATCTTGACAACCAGCACAGTTTCAAGGTGGGCACCCAAGATGAGCCTCTGTATCTGATCAATTCCTTACTCTTCTGTTCCTGAGACATAGCTTTGAAAAATGGCCAAAATGCATAACACTGTTATGTCACAGTGAAGCTGACCTTTGACCATTTGGATATACAATGTCATCACTTTATTATTTTTTCCTGTTAGACAATGTGTGAAATCTTGTCATAATTAGCATATGAATTCTTGAGTTATGGCCAAAAACATATTTTGTGAGGTCCCACTGACCTTTGGCTAGCAAATTTTAATCAGTTTGTTCCTTAGTCCGAGTGGACATTTGTATCAAATTTAAAGAAATTCCCTTAATGTGTTTTTGAGATATCATGGTCACAAGAATGAGACAGACAAGGTCACAATGACCATGAACTTTGGCCGCCTAAATCTAATCAGTTCATCGCTGAGTGGACATCTCTGCCAAATTTGAGAAAATTCCCTCAAGCTGCTCTGGAGATATCGTGTTCACGAGAATGAGTTGGATGCAAGGTCATAGCGAACTTGACCTTTGACCCTTGACCATCAAAATCTAGTCAGTTCATCTTTGAGTCAAAATCGACCTTTTGCCAAATTTGAAGAAGTTCCTTAAGGCGTTCTTGAGATATTGCATTAATGAAAAGGAGACAGAAGGTCACAAGGACCTCAACATCTGACCTATGACCACCAAAGTCTTATTCTTTATAAAGTCCTAAGCTTGATTTCTGGTCCTGCATTAAGGGGTCATGGCAGTTTTGTAGCTGATCTGTAGCTCATGTGCACCTCCTCAAAAATGTAACTACACATCAGGGCTACAGCAGCAACAGAGATACCACCACATGAAATGTGACTGATCAGCATGAACGGCTTGTGGTCTCCCATTCAGTTTCCAATGCTGGTCGAGACTGAATAGCTAAGACAACACTGAGGAAGTGAAGGAAATGTTTTCCACTGTTTTTTCACTCACACACATTTATTAAAGCCGTAACATCACAAACCTTGTGCTCAGTGTGATCACAACTGTTGCTTAGGAGAAGCCTAATATACTGTATGCGTGACACAGCTCAATCGGGAATGACACATCCATTGAGTGTTACAGTTGTGCTATCAACGGGTGGAATTCAACTACAAACCAAAAATTCAGTAGTTGCATGAAGTTACATTTAATACCCTTAAAGGTACAGTATACAACATTCAGAGCATTAATATAGCAGAAACAAGAACAAAACATTTGCTATGTAAACATAGTTGAGTTATGGCATCGTGAGGAGAGAATTTCATTTTCATTTATTTCATTTATAAGGATATCGCACATTACTCAACATTTCTGTATATGTGCAAGTGTTAGGTAGCTGGCTAATTTTCAACTGCAGTCCTTTGGAAAGATGTTTTGAAACCAGTGAAGTCATACAGCTGATAACACCGTCCCGACCAATGGTGGCGGGTCACAGAAATGCTTTATGGATGGAGGAGAATCTCCACAAATTAAAAACTTTAGACCTTGTTGTTGTGAAGCAACATGTTAATCACTATGAGACCATGGCAACAGCTAAAAAAACCACTATACCACTATATGAAAAGTCAGTTTATTACTAGTCTCGCCACCAGACAATCAGAGATCTCTGCCTTCTGATAGTCTGGGGACACTCCTTTCTAAAGTGTGTTTAACACACCAGAGAAAACGGCCGGCAACAAAGCAACGCCTCTTACATTTTTGAAAAGGACACGCCCTCCCGGAAATGTGCGCTCCCCCTTTTCTCGTCCGCAAGGAAACAAACACACAGAGAGCTTGAAAATGGATGCCGAGAGATTTAACTCCGTTTTATCAAACGTGTGCTCAGTCCACAAGACTGTGGAAATGAAGCACTTACAGCGACTTTGTTTAAAACTTTTAACACAGTGGGACTATGTTTACGAGCACAAGAGTTCAGCGAGCCACTGAAGGACCGCCCTGCAGATTTACTATTGGTTCTGCAATGTAGGGAGTTTTTTTAAATCTGAAATTGTATCCGACCATCTAAACACAAAATCAGGGAGAAAGACATCAATCTTTAATTAAGCAAAGCGTCTAAAGACTGACTTGTGAGTCTAGTTTATTACTAGATATATTTGCATACATCCCCTGGGGAACATGAATGTCTGTACAAAATTATGTCACAGTGTAGCCAACATTTGTCATGATATTTCAATCTGCATGCTGACTAGCTTATTATATTATGTGGTATATCATGTCTTAGATGAAATTCAAGCACCAGTGCTGCCAAAGCACAAAGTTTATTTTCCACATAGTGTGCCACACAAAAATTACATTAGCCTCAATTAGAGAATTCATCATTAAGATTAACCATATATCATGAAAGCCCTGACATCAGTGTAGATGGTCTCTTCTTGTCTTTGATTTCTTCTCCCTCCTCTGTCAGCTTTCCTCCTGGTAAAGTTTGGTGTACAATAAGCCAAAGACTCCTCATTTCCCTGAGGAAACAAGTGCAAAATTGAAAATGAGAGCAGATTTTAATGTGTATACATGTAAATAAATAAACATTGCTGTCAACTTTTTTCTTTAAAATCCTCACCTGCTGACTTTGCTGATCACAACTGGCTGTCGCAGCATTTGTTTGCAGAGTGGCAGCAGCTGTATTATTATAAAAAGGTGAATAAGAAAACAGCAGAAATGTGAACTGAATGATATAATCTTGTGTGAAACACAGTTCAATAGATGAATGTATGAGTAATGTCTCTCACTGTTGGAACAATCGCAGGATTTTGTCCTGATGACATGAACAAGGACGGCTATAACAATCAGACTTAAAGCCAAAGCAGCACACACCAGAAACAGAACTGTATTGTCATTCTGTGAATCACAGCGGCTGACATCTGAAACATTAAAGAAACAATTAAAGTTAAGAAATCGTAGGAAATACTTTGTTAATAGATAATGATAATCTAACTATTAGATAGAAACAGGGTGCACTTACCTTCAACGTCCAGTTTTGTTCCATTTCTAAATAATATCTCTCCTCATGTGGCCACAGCACAGTAATAAGTCCCGGCATCAGAGGAGCTGACGTCCTTAGAGAAGCTGTAGATACATTTCTGCAGAGAGTGAGCTTCAGGACTCTTCTCACATCCATCACTACTGTTTACTTGGGCATAAATGAAACTGGGATGAGATTCATCTGATGCAGCTCTGAACCAATAAACTCTGTGTTCTTCCGAACATGTTTTCTTCTCAGAGTCAGAGAGGACTGAACACTGCAGAGTCACTGAGTCTCCTGGACGGACTGGATCAGATGGATCTTGAGTGACGGCAATGATATCAGGTTCTGGTCCTGGGAATGAAATAAAGTAACATAGCTGTTATAAATTATGCATTTTTCTGTAACTCTCAAAGCATCTGGAGATTCTGTTGCAGTTTTTGCTGTATTTACCTTTGATTCTCATAAATGTTCCTCTCAAAAACGTCATTTTTCTTTGTGTCACTTTTATACAGTAGTAGACTGCAGTATCTCTTAAACGTGTTTCAGTAATATGCAGAACAAAAGTTCCAGGCTCTTGTTTTGCTGTAATGCGACAGGTCTCCACATCAACTCCGAAATCAGCAGCAATTGTTCCTCCTAAAATTTCAGGAAAGGTTCCAGAAACAAGCCTGATCCAAAATAAGGATGATAAACTTAATCTGTTGCGGGGGCATGTTAGAGTCACACTTTGTCCAACACCAACAGTCTTTGTCTCAAAGATGTGATCGTCTGTGCATCCTGAAGATAAAACAAAAACAGAGCAATGATAAACAAGAGACACATTTACAGCATAAAGATGACAAAATATATTTTAAATATATATCCTGAGTAAATGTGACTTTAATACTTACGTCCAATATTGAGCACGAGCAGAATATAAAATATGATCAGCATTTTCTGTTCTTCCTACAGAGAGACTGCAGTAAAATTAGAGTGTATCAGAAGATGATGCGCTTTAATGTAGTCATATGAAGTGGGAGGGAACATTTCAGAGCAATCTGATTGGCCTCTCACTATGTTGGCGCTTTACTGTACGACCACAGAGGTGATGAAGTCAACCATCTTTCCTACATGAAACAACACAATAGCGCGCCTCTGTTTCATGTGTCTATCTTCAGGTTTCTATAACTGACACTGAGAGTAAACACAAGTTAATGCCTTTGTCTTCAAAACTTAACTTTCTCAGTTTGCAATGCAGGATTCCTGTCATAAATCTGTTGTCTCCGAGCCCACTGAGGGACCAGGTTTAATTACTGTGGGTTACTTTTTGTAAACATGCTCACGTGTAAAACTAACAGCCAACTCCAGATTCTCTCTCTCTCTCTTTTTTTTTTTCCTCGTTTTATGTTTGTTTTTTTCCAGCACTGTGTATCTTGGATGTCTGCTGCTGACGGTCTAGCACCTGGTTGCTACATTTTAAAAAGCCCCGACCTGACCTGAGCTCTGTGGGGATACATACCTGTAAACGTCATGAACACAGAAAATAAAAACAAAATAAGAAAACACAGGCAGAGGACAGAGTCTCTGCAGGTTAAAACATCACCACATACTTCTAGTAGGTCATAAGTGATGATTGAGAGGGATTACTGCTGTATGAGTCTACACATAAATCCTCCACAGCCTGCCTTAAACTAACTGAAGATTTACAATCAACTTTTTTTTTTTATCAAAAGCTTTTTTCAAAAGGGCACTGATACCACTGTCTTTAATGCATGACATGTAATTTGCCTGTCAGTATATAGGCCTGTGTCTACAGGCTTATTCAATCCAGCCATTTGCCACAGTGACAAAGACAGAGGAGCCATCTTAAATACTGAGCAAGCCAGCCAAGTGAGATGCTCCACATCATCAGTGATGACCCGCCCACTCTGCCTGTCAGTCACATCAGCAGGAAGAGCACAGCGTACAGAGGAGGGCTGTTAAACCATCCATCCTCTATACTCACTTCAATCAAAAACAACCTTATGGTCATCTTCCGTACGGTTTCAGATGCTTTTGGTTGCATTTTAAAAACACAAAACAAAGGGACATGATTTGTTCTTTAAATGAGCACAATAACATTCACGTAAAAGTAAATCAATCATTTCAATTTGTGAAACTAAAGTTAGCCTGCTGAAGCCTCTTGTATCTCTCCTCTCACTACACATCCTGTTGAAGCCCATCGTCAGGTCTGTTCTGAGTAAACAGCCTTGATGGTTGGTCAAAGGGAGAAGAAACGGCCCACCACAGCCTGTGTCTGTCAGTGTAGCTGTTGCATGTGGCTTTGCTTGACATGCAGAGGGTCTTTACAAAGTTCTGTGAGACCAGAGAGATGGAGGGGTTCATTCATTTCAGTAGTTATGCCCTGACAAATTTAGTATATCAGAATATTAGTTTATCTTATTAACATCTTGTTTTTGTGACATAGCAAGATTGATTGTGTCTAGAGAATAACATATCAGGATGTATATGTGTTAGCTATGCCTCAACAAATTTTCCAGTTGTGGTGAACAGATACACAGCAGTTCACACACACACACACACACACACACACACACACACACACGTTTCGGCCTCTTTCCCAGTTTAGAAGTGAAAGGTTTGACAGCATTTTGGGTGCAGGAGTCTCATCTACACAGCATGGGGACCCATTTGCAGAAAGAGCAAGCTTAAAAGATAATGAGATGGATGATGTGACAGAATCGGTTCAAAGAAAAAAGGAGGTTAACACTGTTTAACACTGCTGTGGTGCTGTGTAGTGTTTGTGTGTTGTGTAGAGTGCAGTTACAAATGACTGTGCATCATATATGGAGGATAAATCAGTAAATAAATGTAAAATACAGACTTCTCTTATCCTGTGTGCGCCGTATAAAACACAGACGTGGGGGGAGGGGTTCTCTGTGAATAGGACTGAGGGCAATTAAGTTTCAGATGTGTTTAGAAAGCAAAACGACATGTAAAATACAAACTGTACAAACTTGTCTGGGACAAACAGAGAGAGCCCTCTTTCTCTCACACATATGTTTACCTGTGAGTTTTCACATCTCTGTGGTTTTGGCCACATTTCCTCTCACCTTTCGCCTGCAACTGTCAATCAAACCTGCGGGCTACATCCTACGCTGTAGCCAGTATTATATCAAACATTCTTTGGATGTTCAAATTTAAACAAATATCAAACATTTCACTCTAACTCCAGGATGACTTTTTCTTACTGTAGCTTAGCACAGCCACAAGAAGCAAAGGAAAGTACAGCCTCATGCCGTGTAGTGTAAGATTTAATTTTTAATCAGGTAAAGGTGTTAAACTGCATAAGTTGATTAAGAGTAAAAGTTCATATAACAATGTTTTATGTATAAGTTCCTATAAAACTGTTTGTTATGCATCAATGTGTGATAAAACGCTGTTATACAAGTCTATGTATTCATAACACAAGGTTATGTATTCACATTGAAAAGCACACATATACCACACCATGTACTGTCTGATGATAACACACATACACTCTAATGTTTGTATTGCATGACACACACTCTAAAGTTCACATTGTTTGAAAGCACAGGGGACAGTATAAAGAAAGTCCCCAGGTTTCACATGTTTTTAAAAAATAAAGTGAAACCAGGCTCGAATCTAATGGTGGGAGAATTTGGGAATTTCCAGGCCCCGGAGATTACACCATTAGGTCATGTTTGGACAAGGGCCCAAGGGGCCTGCCACCAATAGATTTGGACCAGATGGAAAAGGGCTAAAAAGAAAAAGACCTGCCACCAATAGATACGAACACAGGTAGGATGGACTAAAGGAAAAGGGTGGAGATTCTCTCGAATCTTCACCAGCATAAAAGGGAGAGCGCAAACAGTGAAACTTCAGTCTTGCTCCGGAGTCTGACTCAATGAGTTGTATGTGTTAAAGCTTGTGAACACATTAAACTCGATTGCACCAGATTCTATTTGACTCCAGTATTTCTCTAAGTGTCAGCCAACTGAACCTAAGATACTAAAACAACTCAGAGGAAGATCTGCAAGAGAAGTAGAAGACGAGGTCGGGTGCCATCTGGCCCACTTCCAGGCACCGATTTTTGCTTCTACAGCTGCTAATGAAGCCAGAGATTTGCTTTTCTATTTCTATTTAAGGCAGGCTGTGGAATTAACTTGTAAAAATTCAGTTATGTTTAAGGAAACACACTGTGTCTTTCCTGGAGGAGTAACTCTCTTATAAAACATATGAAGCCATTTTTTATAAATACCTTTGAACCTTCATTGTTTATAGCTGTGTTTGCTAGCTAAGAGACGTCTTCCTCCTGCATTGCTACATTTCTCTGCATGTAACCTTCAACAACTGTTGACCAATAGAATGGCATGAATATGGCAGAAAATGTGTATTGTGTCATCATGTGCATGTGAACGTACGACCTTGTGCGTGTGCTGCTAAAACATGACAGTGATCACAACGTTTAAGTTAAGTGTGTCAATTAGACAGATGTTGCTGTTGAAAGACTTCCAGTGCTTGTTCTCACAGTACGTACACACAAAACACACCCACACGCACAATGCTGGTTATTATGGAAACAATAAATTCAGTCATGTGGTGAGAATAAAGACACTGCTTTGAAACCTTACAACAACAACAACGTGTAGACGTCCCATCGAATGAAAACAGATCACATGTTTGCTAACTGTAAGGAGGGGGAAGATCATTTTCCACAGTTCAGCCAATCACAGCGATGTCTACTTTGTAGACCTTGATCACCTCTTGACTAAATCTTCATTTGGGTGGGAAGACATCAGCAGTGCAAGACCAAGGTGCTGTACCACAATGATCGGAGGACTGGCTGCTTTGATTCTTCTTAGTACAGGGTGTAAGTGCAATTCTTACCCAGAGAGAGAAAGACGATGTCAATGGCAAATACTTTACCTTTTGACTTTGTCCCCTCATGTTGTAATTCTGCTACTGTTTGTCTCTTTTCTTCAGCTCTGCTTCAAACTGCAGAGGTTCCTCATCAGATCTCTCTGACTGTGGTTGAACTTGGTGGGAATGTTACTTTGCAGTGTCCAGTTTCTGAGAAGGAAGGCAAATTCTTTTACTGGTACAAACAGTCTCTTGGATATATGGCCCAAACAGTTGCAACTGCAGTTCAGGGTCAGTTAACAGTAAGTGAACAGTTTGACAACCCACGGTTCAAAGCAACAAAAGGAGTTGCTCAGTATCTTCTTACCATCACAAATGTCAGCAAAGAGGACGAAGCAACATACTTCTGTCACTATGGAGCGGCGTATTCATGGAGTTTCAGCAAAGGCATCTTCTTGGCTGTGAACGGTAAATATCTTTTATTTTCAGTGTTTGTGCCAAGTTTTTATGTCCTACAAACAGTTTAGATCATTAAGTACTTCTGATATTTCTTTTCCTGACTCATGCAGATAGTAATCAGCAGAAACGTTTTCATGTGAAACAAAGTCCGGAGACTGAGTCGGTCCAGCCAGGCGACAGAGTGAATCTCCAGTGTTCACTTCTTTCCATGAACAAAACTAACAAAGATGAGTGTCCAGGTGAAGACAGAGTGTACTGGCTCAGATCTGGATCAGGAGAATCTCATCCAAGCATCATTTACACTGACAGAGACAAACAACAGGAGAGAAGTTGTTTCTACAGTCTGTCCAAAACTATACAGACCTCCTCTGATACTGGGACTTACTACTGTGCTGTGGTCACATGTGGAGAGATCCTGTTTGGTGAAGGAACTAAAGTGGAAACAAGTACGTGTTTACAGTTGTATTTAAGTCAAATGTGCATCTTATAAGAATTAATTTAGCCTGGTTAAATTATGTTAATGTGTAATGTATGTCACATATCATGATTATGAGTCTGATAGTTTCTTACTGTATCACATTACAGTTACAGAGCAGATACTTATGACTAAATAGTAAATTGAACATTGACTTACCAGTTGTGCCTGCTGACAAATGCCACTGTGCCACTGACTCCCAAAAATCGCTTATTAAATAATGCTCAATGCTTTGATTCAGGATCAGAACTTGAACCAGTTGTCCTTGCTCTTGGAGTCCTGTTGGCCTGCTATGTGACTGTGATTGTCGTCCTTATCTTCTACGGAAATCGAAGGAAAGTTTGCGAACACTGCAAAGGTAGGGTCACCACTTTTTACTTTCAGGTCAGTGAAAATGTTTTGAGGAGCAGCCAGGGGTTATAGTGGGCCAAAACAATCCTGATACGTCATGTGTCTGCTGGGGTTTATGTAAAGGGACATGATAAGTGCAGCCAGACACTGTGAGTATGCAGTATTCTTCAGTGTTGCTTTATCTTGCGTGGGCTACAGGTAGCCTTCTGCAGATGTCAGAACACTCGCAGTTTGTTCACTACTTAAGTTTCATGCTATTAACTGATCAAACAAGTTATCAAATAACTAGACTTACAGCATCACAGTTGTATGCCTCTAAAAACCAGTCAAGTTGCAGTTACAGTTTACATCCAGGTCTGTGAAAACATGAATGCCTCACACACATCTTCCCCATGGCGGCAAAGACGATACAATCAGCACAGTTTCAAGGTGGACACCCAAGATTAGTGTCACCAATTCAGTATCTGACCAAATGTTTCCCTTTCTGTTGCTGAGTTATGACGTTGAACCATGACAATGTTTTTCCAGGACATCATGATGTCACAGTGAAGTTGACCTTTGACCACTAAAATCTAATCAGTTCATTGCTGAGTCCAAGTAAACATTTGTGCCAAATCCGAGAAATTCTCTCGAAGTTGTTGGGACGTATCGTGTTCAAGAATAATACAGACAAGGTCACAATGGCCTTGACCTTTGACCACTAAAATCCAATCAGTTCATCATTGAGTCCAAATGGACGTTTGTGCAAAATTCCCTCAGGGCGTTCATGAGAATGGGATGGACGGGCGGACTGACCACCTGAGAACATAATGCCTCCAGCCACGGCTGACAGCGGTGCGGAGGCATAAAAAAGAACACTGCTTCATTAGCAGGAAACTAGCGGTGCTCTGAAGGCTAACTCTTTAGTAATCCGTGCTCCTACCCTGCCAGCCTGCACTGATATTAGAGGAGCGTTAACAAGTGCAGCAACTCCTCTGATGGACTTAAGTTTTATTTTGGGCATCATATGCCATCAAACGGGGGAATGTGACATGGAAATATGTCAAAATGCAAAACTGTCATGCACAAAGCAGTGATAACAATGTAATGTCAGCTAGCTAGCTACAAGTGATTTCTTTTGTCATGCTTGTTATAAAGAAAAGGGCCATAATTCATTGAAACAACATTAAATTAAGATACTGTGATGGCTATCATTTTTTAGGTCTTCATTAACAAACATTGAAGCTGTATTAAGCGCAGTACATGAGTGAATGTGTTTAATTGGAAAGACTTAAACTGAAAATGTGATTTAAGACAAAAATCTCACTGAATGATTTGGGTTTTTTTTTCTTCTTTGTTTAACACAGCTTCCCATCATCTTGGACATGACAGATTAACTGTGGATCAGTCTAATCATCTGGTAAATATGTGACAGTGTGTTGTCCTGTGTGGGCATGTGATATTTTGCTGCTCTTATCTTACTATATAATGACAAAAACACCCACACTGTGGGTGTGTCTGTTCCACGTTTTTCTCCTCACTGACTTGATCAGTCCATGTGAAATTTGGCATAGTGGTAGAGGGTCATGGGAGGATGCGAATGAAGCAATATTACATCAATTGGCCAAAGGGGGGTGCTATAGCAACCGACTGAAATTGCAAACTTTGAATGGGCATATCTTATGCCCCGTATGTCGTAGAGACATGAAACTTTGCACAGAGATGCCTCTCCTCATGACTAACAAATCTGCAACCCAAGAACCCATAACTTCAAGTTACATAGATTTTCTGCCATTTTCAATTTTTTGAAAAACACTTAAAATCAATCTCTTTCTAGGAAGTTTGACTGATCTGTATGAAACTCTGTGAACATAATCTAGGGACCAATATCTAAAGTTCCTTCTTGGCAAAAGTTGGAAAACTTACTAAAACTGAGCTTCTATAAGGCAATGAATATTGCGGAGGGCGTGGCTCATCACATAAAGGTTTATAACATCTCAAGGGTTTCACCCATCACCACGCAACTTTGTAGGCATATGACCACACATAATCTGAGGGGACCCCTCCATTATTGACCCCATCAAACAAAATGGGGGCGCTGGAGAGCTAATTTCTTATCTAGGCCGAACCGCCACATCGATTTTTACTAAACTTGGTAGATATGTAGAACAGGACACCTCAAGGTGACTGGAGAAATTTAACTCTAATTGGCAACTGGGTGGCGCTATAACAACAGAAAAATGATCCTATGACCTGTATCCCAAACACACACCATGTGAAACTGTACGTGGGCAACTGTGCACTCAATGGCTATGGACTAGTCAGTTTCATTTAGCAGATCCTTTGTACAAGAGACATTTAATATAATGAACATACAACAAATGTATAATAAAGTGTTCAGTTACTACATGATAAATATGGATAAAGTTAAGACATACATGTAACAGTGTTGACTGTTAAATTATATTAATGAAAAAGTATGTTAACCTCACTTTGTTTATATGTTACAGCTCTAATCTCTGAAATATTTGTCATTAACACACAAATATATTATTACATTTTATGCAGGATGGTGAAGAAGAGGCCGTAAACTATGCGGAAAGTGAAAGAGGAAAGAGGAAGATCGAAAACACACCAGAGTGTGTGTACTCTTTTGTAAAAGCAGATTACCACAACCAGCAACACCCCTCTCTGTAGACAAATCCGATGGCTGCTTTGTGTGTTCTGTGCTGCAATTACTGCAGTGGCAAATTGTAGTGACTCAGTGTCTGCTGCTGCCTGCTAACAGCCACCATGTTAGCTGGTGACTTTCAGCAGAATGTGTCTGTGGTTGCATGAAGTAACTTGTGTAAATGGTTGGCATAGATAATGAACACATTTGAGTATGAGATTCTAATTATGAGTACACCTACACGTTGTCAACAGCTGCTACTATGAGCAACCACGACGTATTTGGATGAGACACCATTTAGCATGGTCACTTCTTACATCGAAACATCGGACACCATTGTACAGATCTGTTTGTGATGTCCACAGAATGATGATACTTTTGTGGTCGTTGCGCAACTTAGAGTGACTAATGATGTTTTTCACACTAACGTCACAGTTAGCTGACTGCATTAATTTATTATGTGGGACCACCGCAGCTCCGAGACAGTGTCTTAGCCCATTTATGTTAGCTCAGTAAGCAGAGTTTTCCCCAAGGTTTTCCACTGGTGTTGGAGCAGCTGAGAGCTGCACATGTTCTTCCCAAAGTCCTACATCAATTTGAAAAGTAATGTTAGGTTGAAAATTGTTCCCTTATTCGGACAGCTTGCATTCAAAGGCGCTTGTATTGTAGGGAGATGTCACCACAGTAATGCCAACTTGTTAACTTCCCCACATTTATGTATAGAAAGAGCAGGGCCTGTGCAAAGGTCCCCAAGTCCAAAATGTGTTGCCACAGTTCACATATGTGCCTGTATTTTAGTAAGAGACCATCATTACATGTCTGTGGACTTCTGTTTGCTTCTGTTTTTTTGTTGATACAAGAATATGGAATAATATATTTATATCGTCTTCTCATATGGAGTGAGTGCATCTTTATTCATCACAAATACAACAGTATACCTGTAAAGTTGTTAAGGTTAGAAATTTGATAAATTCTGTTTGTGTCTTTTGGATTGATTTCATTGATTCTTGATGACCAACACAGATTGATGTTCGAAAGTGTATTTTATTTATTGACACAGTTTAACAGAGTTACAAATCAGGTTCAAGAGTAGTTACACAAGCATAACAACAAAACTAAACGAAAACAAAAACAGATCTGATCCACCTAATATATCTGTGCCAACAGTGATCCATTGGAAAGTTCCATATTTACTGTTACAGTTACAGTTAAAAAATTATTTGAGTAATGTCCATGTTAACTGACACCTACAGTAGTTTCTTTCTTTAGGGCCAGTGTCCACATGGCCACATTCACTCCCAGCATTTCTTATTTATTTTAAATGATGTCCTGCCGGATGCGCAGCTTTTTCTGAAGGTTGGGTCACCCACATAGGCATCTGGCAGACCCTCACAGACAGGGTTGAATGGTGACATTTACCTTATCAAAGTGGACCAAAGCGGGGCCTTGCAGACACCTGCATGCACATCATTACCTAATAGCCACATATAACAAACCCTTCAGCTCATAACAGACCAACAGTAACCAGATCACACAGTACCAGCTGATGGCAAACAGACCTGTGACCTCACTAATCCAACCCAAAAGCCTTGACAGCAGCGTAGATCCTCTGTCTCTCTGCTGCTCTTGAATCCTTTATTGCACCACTGCCAGTTTTCATCACGGTGAAGACGACAGCAGAATAAACCTGTGTGTCCTCATCTCTCTGAGGAAATAATGACAAAGTTAAAAAAAGACCCAACCCAACAAGGTTGATCCTACTGAACCGTTTCATTCTTTACCTGTTGACTTTTCTGACCATGAAGGTTTCTCTGCACGGCAGCAGCAGCTGAAATTATTAAATAGAAAACATAAAGATAATAATAAATACAAATTCAGTAGTTTTTATACAGTATTGTTGGATAGAGAGCTAACTAATGACTTCTATTCCCATCGTCACAATCAGACTTGTTTTTCTTGATGGTGTAAATGAGGACAGCTATGACAGTCAGACTTATAGCCAAGACAGCACACAGCAGAAAAATAAGTGCATCTGCATTCTGTGAGCACGTACTGGTTCCTGAAACATCAAAAGGAAATATAATGTGTTAAATTCAAGCATGTTTAATGTCACCTCCTACTAAAACAATTTTGCCATTTAAATGATTAAAAAAAAGGCTCATTTAACAGTCTGGCACTCAAAGAAGCAAATGTCTTTATAAACAAAACAATGACACAGTCACCTTCAATTTCCACTTTAGTTCCATCTCCAAATAATATCTGTCCACATGTGGCCACAGCACAGTAGTAAGTCCCAGCATCAGAGGAGCTGACGTTCTTAGAGAAGAGATAAACACAACTCTTCTGAGTGTCAGAGTTCCTGTCACATTCATCACGTCTATTTCCATCAGTGTAGATGATGTCTGGATGAGATTTATCTGATCCGGCTCTGAACCAGAACACACTGTGATCTCCTGGACACATTTTGTTCTCAGAGTCAGAGAGGACTGAACACTGGAGAGACATCGAGGCTCCTGGACGGACTGGATCAGATACTGTCGGCCACTGAACAACAGCATAGTTTGATGTCCTCTGAGTGTTTCCTGTGTGATACAGAACTGTGTTAAAAGTTTGGCATCTCCACACATGCTTTGACATACTTAGAAGGATTTAAGATTAGTTAAAAGTTAAAATGCAAAGTAAGCATTACATACAATAATCTAAAATGATTCTCTGCAGAAATTGTTGATAAATATTAACACAGTGCAGCTTTAAGTGGTTAAAGTGATTCCAAACATTGCCATAAACAGATCACATAATTACCTTTTAATGACAAATAGGTGCCGGTCCAGGTAATCTCAGTCCACTCCATGACTGTGCAGTGATACATTCCCTCATCTTCTTGAATTGTCCTCAAAATGGTCAGACTGCTGATTTTGTTAGAAATATTTACATCCAATCTTGAGGCAGAAAACTCTGGTCCATACACAGGGTTCACATGTTTACGCAGTCTCACAATCAATTTCAGAGTCTCCCCTGCACTCTGCTTGTACCAGTAGAGTCTGTCATTAAACTCGTCATTAGGCAAATCACACGTTAAAGTCACAGGTTCACCAAGTTGAACTGTGGTCACTGGAACCAACGTATCTGGATGAAATGAAAATACAACACATGAAACAACAAAGGACAATTTGTGCATAATGTAAAAAAAATGGAGGCTAAAAGGAAATCACATGAACAACCCTACATCTAGTTTGCATGCAGATACTCAGATTAGAAAATATTTAGTTATCGTTAGCACACTTACATCCTCGATGAAGAACAAGCAGTGTAACCCATAACAGGATCATCTTGACACTGTCTATTAACATGAGACTTGTTGGTTTTTTACTGAGTAAAAGGAGGCAGTCAACTGTCAAATGCATCTGATTGGTTGTCGCAGAATCTAGATTCAAAGTTAATTTCCTGCCACACTGGTTCTATCCTGGTCTGTGTGAATTGTGTTACCTCTCTTTCTCATCCATCACTAGACTATGAGATATCTATGACTTTGTCTAAATTTGGAGTGTTTTTCAGGTACCAATTCTTGTAAATGCAGTAGGCTATATCCCACTGCTGTTATTACTAAATCATAAATGCCACGTCACTTCTAGTTCACTGACAGATACACACAGGGACACAAAAAAAAACTGACGCTGTGTCCCAAATTGCATACTATGCATTACATGCCCAATATGTGTTCTACTCTTCAGTACTTTTGTGTACATAAACAGTAGTATGTATAATTTTAGACGCACTAAGCTGAAATTATCACAGCACTTCCCAAGAGCCTCCTTGCTTCCTTGCAACATCATGTCACAGGCAGCGAGACATTGAGGCTCCTGGACGGACTGCATCAGATACTGTCGGCCACTGAACAACAGCATAGTTTGATGTCCTCTGAGTGTTTCCTGTGTGATACAGAACTGTGTTAAAGGTTTGGCATCTCCACACAAGCTTTGACATATTACCTTTTAATGACAAATAGGTGCCACTCCAGGTAATCTCAGTCCACTCCATGACTGCACAGTGATACATTCCCTCATCTTCTTGAATCGTCCTCCAAATGCTCAGACTGCTAATACTCTTATAAACCTTCACATCCAATCTCACGGCAGAAAACTCTGGTCCATACACAGGGTTTACATGTTTACGCAGTCTCACAATTAATTTCAGAGTCTCCCCGGCACTCTGCTTGTACCAGTAGAGTCTGTCGTTAAACTCATCAGGCAAAACACAAGTTAAAGTCACAGGTTCACCAAGTTGAACTGTGGTCACTGGAACCAGCGCATCTGGATTACATGAAAATACAACACATGAAACACTAAATGACAATTACTATATGATGCAGAAAGGTAATAACATGAGCAACCATACATCTAGTTTGCATGCAGATACTCAAATGAGAAAATATGTAGTTAAGATTACACAGCGCACTCACATCCTTGATGAAGAACAAGCAGTGTAACCCATAACAGGATCATCTTGACACTGTCTGTGATTTGGAAACTTGCTGGTATTTCAGTGGGTTAAGGAGGTGATGTCACATGAACACAATACTGTATGTCACACTGTCAAATGCAACTGATTGGTTATCACAGAACTTAGACTTAAAGTGCATTTCCTGCCACACTGGTCTTAGAGTGAACTTTTTGTTTCAGGGGAGATTTTGTGTTGATAAATCTATTTCTGTGTGAAGAACTCTTTTGTTTGTATGTGGTAATAACAGTTGACATGGTGTCTGTAGCTGCTTGCTGCTGAGGAGATATAACTTCTCCTGCATTAAATCAGACAGTGGGCCCCTGGGCACAGATAGGAACATACAGTAGGAGCAAGACACAGACGGGTAATATCTGGTAAAGTTTAGCCTCTTTTTGTGTCATTGTTCTGCATCTTTATGTTGTCATAATGAATCTTTTTGTGGTTTTATATCCCTCTGTAGTTGTTTGTGCCTTTTAGAGGTAATTTTGTATCTTTTGTGGTCATTATGAATCTGTCTTGGGTCAGTTTGTGTAAATTTGAGTGGCATCTTGCAGGTGAGGGCCAGGGGTCCACCCTTACACTTTGGGTCCCTGGGCCTGTGCCCTGTAGGCCTGTTCAGTAATTCCTGCATGGTGAGACAGTGTGCAGAGTGAAGAACAGCACATAATTCTACTAAGAAGGAAACTATAATGGTTCATATTACACCAAAATCTAATCTGGCATCCCGTCCTCTCTGATAGTTTCTGCTAGTTTAAAGCAGCTGTGCGGAACTTTTCGTTTTTGTTGATTATAGCGCCCCTTTGGTCGAAGCGGTAAGACACCCACAGCCTGGTGTCGTAAAATTCCGACTGCAGCCGGCAATTACCACATGCATTTGTTTTGGAGAGCGAGAGGATTAACTAACGTCAGGTCAGTCCAAGTAATTAGTGGAAACAGCAAAATTACTCAGTAAATTCTCCTGTCGCGTTTCTGTTCTGATCTAATCTAATCTGTTATGTATTTTGAGTTACTAAGGCTACCGTAGTAGTGTGAGCCTCAAGTTATTCTGGGTAATGTAGTAACCGAAGCAGCCGTGTACGTTCGATGTAAGGAGGAATAAACAGTTAACAAGTCATCTGCTGAGTCTGCATTATTAAGTGAAAAGAATACTCAGACGATTTGGGAGTTATGCCCTTTCTCTATCATTTTCATACTGAGACAACATGATGGATATCTTGGCGCTAGTAGGGGGTCAGTACATCTTGCACGGAGGGATACACCGGTGAGCAACAGCTGCAGCTGGCTCTGGGGCAGGTACGCTAGGTCACTCGGTAAAAGCAAACAAAGAGACGACACGGACGATATTACTCACCCGACTGAAAGCTGTCCATCAGCTCCTGCGGGCCTGGACGTTTTTTCCAGTTCATCTTAGGAACATGAAAAAAAGTTTCAATCACACCAGGATTAGTGATTGCTGCAAAGTTTTCACTCCTTGTGATGCACTCTCTGCGGCGCTTTTCCTCCTGATGATATATCTCCCCATCGATGGTAGCACCGAGTCCCATTCTGTGCAGCAAAATGGGAGCGGAGGATTCAGCCTCTCTTCTCGCCCGCTCAGCATCCAACACATGGAGTTCCTCATCTGTGTACTCCGGCTCAAACAGGTATGGCTCTGGATCTGTGTCCGCTACAAGAAACTCTTCAAAATCACGTTTAAAGTCATCCATTGCAGCTACTATAGTATCCGGAGATATCGCTAGGCTAAATAAACAGCTGAGTTTTGTTTACAAGCTACGTCTGTGCCTGCTCAACGGTGTATCCCTCCACGGATCACAGCGCAGGACGTACTGACCCCCTATAAGCGCAATGCTAACCGCTGAGACCCAGCCACTGGACGTACAGACACAAAAAAGATATCGATCATGTTGTCTCAATATGAAAATGATAGAGAAAGGGCATACCTCACAAATGGTCAGAGTATTCTTTTATGTGAAGATACACAGTGAAGACATAACATAATCCTAACACAGCAAAGCTGTTACCTGCAGCCTTCGCTTGCAAAGCTAACGCTACTAACGTTACGTCAGTCCAAGTAATTAGTGGAAACATGCTAACATGCTAACGTTACACACAAATTAGTAGTAAAGTAAGACCTGTTCATAAATGTTCTGGTGTAGCTCTGAATTTCTTATAAACTGAGGACAACTGCCTGCTGTATATTTGTGTTCATGGTCACAGTCACAGATTATTTTAGATGATGCTCCTTCGTTATCCGCCATGACATCAAAAGTACAACCATGTCCTCATAGATACATCTCTGGTAAAACTGTTAGGTGTTATGTGTTCAGCAATGCCCGTTGCATACTGCTTACTCGAAGAACACTGTAAACATGGCTCCTTCTTCTTCTGTGGTTTAATCGCTGCGGGCTGCTGCGGGTGAGCAGAATCTCTTCTGCCTCGGGTGCCGTATTCTGGTTTGCTGACTTCCGCTGTGTGTCCGACCCGAGCGAGGCTACGTTAAATAGCCATATAGAGAAAGGCTTTGTTGTCGCTGTTGGGTTCAAATAAATATGCGGATCTTCAAGGGGGGGTGATACGAACTAGGGACAGTTTTATTAATGGTAAAAAGTTCCGCACAGCTGCTTTAAGAAAGAACACAATACATTGCTATAATGTCAATTATAGAAATTAAGAGATGTAAAAATCTTTCACCATCCTTTCCTACAGTAAAGCTGATTACCTTAAAATTTCCGGGTCCTGACAACAACAGAATCTCACTGGACAATGCTAACATAGTCATTGTGAATGATAACATGTTTACCACCATCACCATTGGGTGTTTCAGCATGCCAACATTTTATAAGCTGAGGGTGATGTCAACAGTCTGGCAGCTTTTTGGCTTATTACCTCCGCCAAGGAGGTTATGTTTTCGCCGGCGTTGGTCTGTTTGTTTGTTTGTTTGTCTGCAAAATAACTCAAAAAGTTATGAACGGATTTTGATGAAATTTTCAGGAAAGGTGAATAATGGGACAGATGATAGCAGCAATTAAGACGTTGAAAATAGTGCCATCTGGTGGCCGGAAAGCACGTCTTGTTCTACTTGCTAAATATTGTTGTAATTCTAAAGTTGAAATTAATGTTCTGTGTTGGAAAAAAAGAAAGTGAAAAACACAAAAAAACATATTATATTTTGTGTTGGTACAAAATAAAAATCAAATAAATACACCACAGTGTCTCCATTGTGAAGGCATATATAACCTAATAATGATAGTGATGCAAATAACTTAACTGTGATGCAGGCTGCAAAATCTGATGCAGCGGGGGAGGGAATATCACCTACTTGGCGGAGGTGTGCACTCTCTGAGTGCTTTTCTAGTTTAATTACAATTTATCCTGTGGGGAAAGTGACTGTGTGGACCAATTTTCATGGCAATCTGTTTTACACAACACCGTAAGTGTTAACCTGCTGGTTGCACTAAATGAAAAGTCAGATTATCACCAGATTTATTCACATACACCCCCAGGGGACCATGAATGTCATGATATTTCAATCTGCGTGCGCACACACACACACACACACACACACACACACACACACACACAAAGAGGAGTTCATTATAGATGTGGATGTTTATTTACTAAAAATGACGCAAGGCATGTTCATGTTTTGAACTGCAGCGATGCAAAGCTGAGGGACTGGGGAAGAAGTCTATCACCTTATATGGTATCACAGAGAAAAGAGACAGAGTTGACTCTTCTCTCGACTCTTTCAAGATGAATCCTTCAAAAAGTCACGTTAGGCAGATGCATCACCACCTCTTTAAAAAAATGTACTGATAAACTGCACAAAAACTGAAACAAAATTATTAGATATGGGATTCACAGTGATACATGTTGTGATGTATGTGATGTTATATAATGTGATATATCATGTTTTAGATTTAGAATGCAAGCACCAGTGCTGCTAAAGCAAAAAATAACAATAGCCTCAATAAGAGGATTCATGGTTTAGATTAATCATATATCATAAAAGCCCTGACATCAGTGTAGATGGTCTCTTCTTGTCTTTGATTTCTTCTCCCTCCTCTGCCAGCTTTCCTCCTGGTAAAGTTTGGTGTACAATAAACCAAAGACTCTGCATTTCTCTGAGGAAACAAGTGCAAAAATTGAAAATGAGAGCAGATTTTATTGTGTATACATGTAAATAAATAAACATTACTGACAACTTTTCTTTAAAATCCTCACCTGCTGACTTTGCTGATCACAACTGGCTGTCGCAGCATTTGTTTGCAGAGTGGCAGCAGCTGTATTATTAAAAAAAAGATAAGAGATCATAAAAAAGGAACGGATTTAACTTCATTGAAGATGAATGACACTGCACGTTGATTTAAACACAACAGAAATGTGAACTGAATGATATAATCTTGTGTGAAACACAGTTCAATAGATAAATGTATGAGTAATGTCTCTCACCGTTGAAACAATCGCAGGATTTTGTCCTGATGGCATGAACAAGGACGGCTATAACAATCAGACTTAAAGCCAAAGCAGCACACACCAGAAACAGAACTGTATTCTGTGAATCACAGCGGCTGATATCTGAAAAATTAAAGAAACAATCAAAGTTATGAAATAGTAATAAATATTTTATGTTAATAGATAAGATGATGATAATTCAACTATTAGATAGAAACAGGGTGCACTTACCTTCAATGTCCAGTTTTGTTCCATTTCCAAATAATATCTCTCCACATGTGGCCACAGCACAGTAATAAGTCCCAGCATCAGAGGAGCTGACGTCCTTAGAGAAGCTGTAGACACATTTCTGTGGAGAGTGAGCTTCAGGACTCTTCTCACACTCAGCACTGTTTCCATATGCGTAAATGGCACTAGGATGAAATTCATCTGATGCGGCTCTGAACCAGAACACACTGTGATTTCCTGGACATGACTTTTTCTCAGAGTCAGAGAGGACTGAACACTGCAGAGTCACTGAGTCTCCTGGACGGACTGGATCAGATGGATCTTGAATGACAGCAGTGATATCAGGTTCTGGTCCTGTGAAATTGAGAAGAAAATTTAAAACTTCAATTACTCACTTTTAAACAAAAGACAAATGTCGACATAATTAAAATAAAGCTGTAATTAAAATGAGATATGTATTTACCTTCAACTCTCAGGTCTGCTCCTTTCAAAAGTGTGAAGTCTTGTTTGAATTTCTTCACACAGAGGTAAACTGCTGTATCACTTCGCCTTACATTTTTAATGTGCAAGACAAATTGTCCACGCTCTTCTGTGGCTGTAATGCGAGGATCACTCTCAAAACTATATGTTTTCGCTAATACTTTTGGAATGTCTCCAGAAACAAGCCTGATCCAAAAAATGCTTCCTGAAGACTTGCGGGGACAAGTCAGTGTCACATCAGCTCCAACTCCAACAGTCTTTGTCTCAAAGATCTGGTTTACTGTGCAACCTGAAAAAATGAACTTTACATTAACAACAATCATATGTGCTCTCTCCTAAATTACTGCAAGAACATGACAATACTTTAAATATATATCTGTATATATTATAAACTTATAACATATATCTGGAGTAAATCTGACCTCTGTAAATATACTTACGTCCAATATTGAGCACGAGCAGCAAATAAAATATGATCACCATTTTCATGTTAATCTTCTTGTAACTGCAGCTAAATTAGAGCGTATTAGAAGATGATTCACCCTAATGTAATCATGGAAAGTGGGAGGGAACATTTCAGAGCAATCTGATTGGCCTCTTATTATGTTGGCATTTCACCGTACTTACACAGAGGAAATAAAATCTGCCCGCTTTCCTACATGAAACAAACCCAACAGCACGCCTCTGTTTCATGTGTCTGTCTTCAGGTTTCTATAACTGACACTGAGAGTAAACACAAGTTAATGCCTTTGTCTTTGAAACTTAACTTTCTCAGTTTGCAATGCAGGATTCCTGTCATAAATCTGTTGTCTCTGAGCCCACTGAGAGATGGAAATGACAAAGTCAAATATGAATATATTTCCAAATTAAATTAAATAACTGCCACTTTTTTGTATATATGTTGGACTGTCGGTTACTGTTTGTAAACACAAGTTAAAGTAACAGCTAACACCAGATTTGGTATTTTGTCTCACAGATTTTTTTCAGCTACATTTTAAAAAGCCCCGACCTGACCTGAGCTCTGTGGGGATACACGCCCATAAACGCCACGAACACAGAAAATAAAAATAAAATAAGAACCACGCAGAGGGCAGAGTCTCTGCAGGTAAATACAGTCACACACTTCAGTGGGTCATAAGTGAATCAATTTGAAGATCCTCTTAATGGTTTTTAAAGCTTTAAATGGTCTTGGTCCTAATTATTTATCTGATTTGCTTTTAACATATGAGCCCTCTGGAACTCTCAGGCCTTCAGGCAGTGGCCTTTTAATTACTCCAGAAGTTTTAAGCAAAACATATGGTGAGGCCTCCTTTTATCACTACGGCCCACGTTTGTGGAACAGTCTGCCTGAGGACCTGAGGAAAACAGAGAATGTGGACATTTTTAAAAGCAAACTCAAGACCTAGCTTTTTAGTCTGGGTTTTAACTGAATTCTATTTATTTTATTATTTTTATCTGTTAGATATTTACTGAATTGTAATTGATTCAGTTATCTTTATCTCTCTATAGTACCAATTATCTTCTCTCTGGTGTTTCCTCACTTCAAAGTGGTGAGTGTAGGATAGTGTTTTCTCAGTGTTTTTAAATCTGCATGCGTGTATGTGTGTGTGTGTGTGTGTACCTGTACGTATGTGTGAGTATGTGTATGAGAAAGGGGGATATCTCGTGTCTATTGTTTGTTATTTTTATGTAAAGCACTTTGGGCTGCTTCTTTTGTATGAAAAGTGCTCTGTGAATAAAGTTTGATTGATTGATTGATTGATAAGTGATGATTGAGAGGGATTACTGCTGTATGAGTCTATACATTGGATTTAATCCTCCACAACCTACCTTTAACAAAGTGAAGATTTCCAATCAACTTTTTTTCAAAGCTGAATATCAATGAAAAAGGGCACTGATACCACTAGCCTTAAAATATATTTGCATGACATGTAATTTACCTGTTAGTCTATGATAGTATATCCAATCCAGCCATTTGCCACAGTGACAAAGACAGAGGAGCCATCGTAAATACTGAGCAAGCCAACCAACTGAGATGCTCCACATCATCAGTGATGACCCGCCCACTCTGCCTGTCAGTCACATCAGCAGGAAGAGCACAGCGTACAGAGGAGGGCTGTTAAACCACCCATCCTCTATACTCACTTCACTTCTTTTCAGAGAGCTGCTGACAGACAGCAGCAGAGCGGCACTCTCACAGTATCACAGGAACATTCACCTGGAGCTGATTTAGAGTTTCTGACCTACATGTTTTTATCTGAGGGAGAGAAGCCATGTGACCCTGGGAGAAAACCACTAATGAGATACACCAGTGATTAACAAGGTGATTAACATGTGTAAAACAAACCATAATGTATGGTTGACACTGTCACTATGACAGTAACAGGAACACCTGACAATATAATGCAGTCCAACACCACAAACTCTGGAATCAAAATAATGATTAAACAGAGTTCAGGTTTCCCGCCAACTTGAAAGGTGCAAGGAGAATAAAAATAGATATACAGTCAACCCATCTATCTATAGGACCAAAACTCATCACATTTGTTCGACCAGCAGGTTGTGGTTTGTGCTTTTCATCACGGTCAACATATTGTTGACAACGAGCCAAAACACCCTTTGCACACACAGACAAACACACGCTCACAGTTACGATAAACAAATGCTGCATGGAAACTTCAGCATCGTTGTGGTCGGGCTTCAAACTAAGGTGTCAGTACAAAGAGGCTGTTCTACCTTTCTCACTCTGTGTTTCAGCCTCAGGACGCTGGGCTTTACTGCTGCTGTCAAAAGGAAAGTTGAACAACACTATATAACTGTTATGTTTATTTTTAATATCACAAGAACTCACAAAGGTGGGTGAAGGGTTCAGGAGGGTTGGACACACACCATGACCCAGTTGCACTTACTCTCAGTTGTTTGGTGCTTGTCACTGGTGGTAGCTGTCAGAGGGAGGAGGTGCTAATCACTCACTGGTCCCACCCTGGTCTTTCTGTCAGGAGCAGGAGTTTGAACTGTGATCTGTAGTTTGCCTGATTATCTGCAGACAGGTTTGACAGCCTTGCTAACGTCACTTGGTGCAGTTATGGACCGGCAGCCTGTTCAAATTAATGTTGAATAAAACAATGAATCTATATTAAAATTAAAACAAAACATAAACTAATGTGCATCTGTGAAATTGTAAGATTGCAGTTGTTGACACCTTTGTTTGCATATTTAAAACCACAGGACTGATAGATATTTGTACTGTGAATGAGCACATTAACAAGGTGAAAAGTTAGCCTGCTGAAGCCTCTTGTATCTCTCCTCTCACTACACATCCTGTTGAAGCCCATCGTCAGGTCTGTTCTGAGTAAACAGCCTTGATGGTTGGTCAAAGGGAGGAGAAACGGCCCACCACAGCCTGTGTCTGTCAGTGTAGCTGTTGCATGTGGCTTTGCTTGACATGCAGAGGGTCTTTACAAAGTGCTGTGAGACCAGAGAGATGGAGGGGTATCTCCTTAATTTTTATTCTACAGTGTGCTTTTTTATCAACAAAGGAAGACTAACTGTGTCCACAAAATCAAATGCTCTGTATGTGTTTTTTTAGCCATGCTTCTGATTACAATTGTGAGAAGTTGTGATGGACAGATACACAGCCATTCACAATCAAACCACAAAACCAAACATAAGTTTATCTGTGAGTTTTCACATTTCTTGGTTTTCTGTGTGGTTTTGGCCACATTTCCTCTCACCTTTCTCTTGCAACTGTCCCTCATACCTGAACGCTAACACCTACACTGTAGCTACGGATATTTCACAAGTCCTCTTTATCTCCTTTTAGTGTTGATTCGGACGCCAAATTGGATTACGCAAACACAACAACACAACCTCCAGGTCCAGGATGAGTTAAGCCCTCCAAAAAATAACTGTGGTTTTAGTTAGAATGAAATATGTGTGTGAAACTGTCAACTTCATCATGAGAACAAAACATGAGGCCTAGCTGTTGATGGTCAGTAAATATTGGAGTTTCACTGTGTGAGAGTGTTGCTCGAAGAAAAGTTCCCATTAAACAGATACAACATGTTACCAGAGAACTACACACAGTGTGCCTGTCAAATCCCTGGGAAGTTCTCATGGTTAGAAACTTGATAAACGCCTCTTTGTACGGTTATTTAAATGCTTGACGAATTTCAATAATTGTGTCAGTTTTTAAATCTTATATTAAATCTTGAATTAAATCAGGGTTGAGACACAAAATATGTCACATTGTTTCACTTGCAGGCAAAATGAAAACAGTATACAGTCCCCATTAAATTTTTCTCTTATTTAATTTAATTTCATTATTTTGGCATTAGTTAAACCGTTTGGATTTTTAAAACAAAATCAAAGTAAACTCTATTTTCAAAGTGGTCAGTGTTTGCTTTTTTTTCCAGAAGCAAATATAAAATGCTTTCACTGTTAAGTCTTCATAGCAAATTGTGAAAATCATTGGATTTAAAGTGTGGTAAAAGATCAACATGAGCAAGAAAAATCAAGCAATATGTAATTACTGCCATTTTAGTCTCATCAGTTATTGCCTTAAAAATATTTTATTTATTTCTACTGTGTTAAAAACATTGAAAAAGAAAAACATAGGGTGCCCAGTTGCTGAGTGGGTAGAACAGGCATCCCATATACAAAGGCACTGTCCTCACGGCAGCAGCCGTGGGTTAGATTCCAGCCTGCAACCCTTTGTTGCATGCCAACCCACCTCTCTCTCCATTTAACACATAGGGCTCTAGTTTCGCAGACCAGGCGAGGTGGGGGCCAACTGGGTGTGGCCAGGCGGATTTTGCAAGTTTGGCACACCGTGCGCGCTGGCCCAGCTACTCCTCTTTCCCACCTCCGTCCCTCCTACCTGCGCAAGTCGAAAAGAGGGAGGAGAGAAAGCATGGAGTGGGTTTTACACACATCACACCAATCAAATGAGCCCCTCTCCTCGCCCTTAAATGCGCCTTGCGAAGGTGTAATGAGAGTTTACTCAATTCGCCATTGCAGAAGAGAGCAGCAGCGTCAGACAGCCAAACTTCTCCCAGGAGGAAACTGATGTTTTGGTCCGAGAGGTCCAAGCTCGCAGTGTCCGAATATAGGGAACTGCGAGCAGACCTCCACGGGCTGATGATGCAAAGGTGGCCTGGGAGGAGGTCACCACAATTGTAAATCAATGTTGCATTTCTCTCGTGCGCGCTCTCTCTTTCTCTCTCGCAGTCTCACTCTGTTTCTTTTCTTTTGACTTTTCTAAGATGACAGATGCTGAATATATACTCCCTATCTGATGCTGTGGCTGTTTGTGGTTGGCTGAGAGGGATGTGAACTCATTAGTTTGCAGCTGTGTTAATCAAATCAGGTTGGGTTTCCATTACGCGTGCCAAACGGTGCCAATCCCCTTTGATCTGACATCAGATGTGACGGGACAGTCGATATAGAGATACATTTATGTGCTGATTGCAGATAGTTGCAATGAATAGTGGTTTTGTGGCTATTTATTTTATTGTTAATGTGCCTGACATTCTGGAAACCTGCCTGTGAGGTTTTGGTGATGTGTGTGCGCACTGTCCGCCGGTCAGCCAAACGTCGGCTTACACCGGCTGCGCTCCGCCTGCACTGACAGTAGACCTGGTTTCAGATGGTGAGCTTTTAGCACACCTTCGGCGAAGCCTTTTGGAACGAAACTGTCACTGCGCCAAGCTGGATCTGTCGACACCCCCCTGCTGCGCCGCCACACCCATCTCAGTGCACCTCGGTCTGCCAAACTACCAAACTGAGCGCGCCTCGGGTTGCGCTGCTCGAAACTAGTTCTGCGAGGGATTCGCCACCCTGCGCCACCCTGTGCAAACTAGAGCCCATAGACTATCCTATCTAATATAGGCAAAATGCCAACAAAAAAGACCAATCGCCAATCTCATTTTTTCATACTCAATGAATGCTGCAATGAGTGCAAATAGTTATTTAAAAAGCAACAAATCACAAGTAAACATTTAAAAATGAGACAAGAAATACACCATTTTGAAAGAAAAGCAAAAACAAAACTTTTGAAAAACCTGAAAATGGTTCACCTCAAAATTCAAACTCCCTCCTCCTTCAAGGTAAATCTTTCAAACTGCATGTCTGAGTGGTAGCACTAATCCTCTTCATACTTTAATTAAAAAACATGAAAAAGAATATCACTCAAAGCAACTAACATAATAGTGTTTTGCATCATGATAATCTATAAAGCTTTAATATAATAAGAGCATAAAAAGTCACACAATGGTTGCAAACAGACAGAACATGATGTCAGAACGACACGTTAAACATATTTAAAGGTTATCCAATTACAAAATTGTTACAATTATCAGCTGTGAAATTGAAGCAAAGTAAATGTTTACAACAGTGTAACAAACAAAAATGATGCTAATTTTTAATCAGCAAATCCAGCAGATGTTAATTTCTCACTAAGGTCCTGACATCAGCGTAGGTCGTCTCTCCCTCTGCTGCTTTTACATTCCTTCGGTCTGCTCGGCCAGTTTTCCTCTTGGTGAAGGTCGGTGCAGAATAAGCCAACGAGTCCTCGTCTCTCTGAGGAAATATATAGAAAAGTATAATGAGACGACAGATTTTAATCTGTAGGTATGTCGGGGTAAAAATATGCCAATAACTTTTCCAGCTACATCTTTTCTTTATATACTTTACCTGCTGACTAGCAGCATTTGTTTGCAGAGCGGCAGCAGCTGTATCATGAAATCAAACAAAGATTAAAGATAAAAGATGCTGTTTGGTAATTTACACAAATCATTATTCTAAATCCTGTGAAGTTAGATTTTGGACTGATGTATGAGAAGCTTTAATTACCATTGCAATGATTACAAGTTTTCTTCTTGATGGTATAAATCAGGAAGGCAATAACAGTCAGACTTAAAGCCAAAGCAGCAAATAACAGAAACAGAAGTGTGTTGGCCTTCTGCAGATCCCACATGTTGAGCTCTGAAACAACATCAGGAGCAAATAATGAAAGTTAATAGCTTTTCTGACAAGATGTTACAGTATAATGGAAACTAAACTTTTGTAATACATTATTTTAATCACTTCTACTGGATTCAAAATTAATGATTATAAAAGATTAATATGGAAATATTCTGCACTTACCTTGAATGACCACTTTTGCTCCATTTCCAAATAATATCTCTCCACATGTGGCCACAGCACAGTAATAAGTCGCGGCATCAGAGGAGCTGACGTCCTTAGAGAAGCTGTAGATACATTTCTGTGGAGAGTGAGCTTCAGGACTCTTCTCACATCCATCACCGTTTCCATGACTGTAAATCAAACTTGGATGAGATTCATCTGATGCAGCTCTGAACCAATAAACTCTGTGTTCTTCTGGACATGTTTTCTTCTCAGAGTCAGAGAGGACTGAACACTGCAGAGTCACTGAGTCTCCTGGACGGACTGGATCAGATGGAAAGTCTTGAGTGACGGCAGTGATATCAGGTTCTGGTCCTGGAAAATGTAAAGATAAAATGACATGTTTTACTCACTTTAATAAAATTAAAAGTAATGAAAATTTTAAATTAATATGCTTTAAACCTTTTCTATACAATATGGAGACATAATTTGACTTATAATGAGTTGTGGAAACACATATACATGTAGAAAAATCATATTATGTAAACTGATGGTAAACATGTTGGACTAAAGCATGGTTATTTTTTGTCAAGTAATTTAAAATGTTGATTTACCTTTAACTCTCAGAAGTGTTGATTTGGAAAATGTCATGTCCTGTAGATTTACTTTTAAACAGTAGTAAAGTCCAGTATCACTCAGCTTTGTCTCATGAATATGCAGAATAAATGATCCAGGCTCTTGTTTTGCTGTAATGTGAGGAGTCTTGTTAACACCTTTAGAATCAAAGACAAATGTTCCTCCCAAGAATTCAGGTGTTTTTCCAGAAACAAGCCTGATCCAAAAGAGGGTATCATAGGACTCAGATGTCTGGCGAGTACAATTCAAAGTCACATCATCTCCAACTTCAACAGTTGTCGTTACAAAGACGTGATCGTCTGTGCATCCTGAACATAAAATTAAATGGAGCAGTGATTAACAACAGAGAAAGAAAAATGTACACACTGTACTAAATTACTGTAAGAACATAATATTTTAAATGTATATCTGGAGTAAATCTGACTTCTGTGAATATACTTACGTCCCACTCTGAGCATCAGCAACAAATAAAATATGATCACCATTTTCATGTTAATCCACTTGTAGCTGCAGCTAAATTAGAGCGTATTAGAAGATGACTCGCCTTAATGTAATCATGGAAAGTGGGAGGGAACATTTCAGAGCAATCTGATTGGCCTCTCGTTATGTTGGTATCTCACTGTATCACCACAGTGGAAATAAAATCAACCATCTTTCCAACCTGAAACAACACAACAGCACACTTTTGTTTCATGTTTCAGGGTGGGTTTCTATAACTGACACTGAGAGTAAACACAAGGTAAAGCTGGGGGGGCACTTTTCTAGAGAGGGCAATAAAAAAAAAAAAAATATTGAAAATACCTCTCCTCCTGCAGCTCTCACCTCTGTCCCACCAGACAAGTACATGCATATGCAGGTGCTTCATACTGTAACACATTGTTTCCCATACATTGATCTTTTAAATCTTATTTCATTCTCTCTGTTTCTCAGACCACAGGTGAGACAAGAATTAGCTACCACACCTCCTCCTCGCTCCCTGCAGCTGTGGACTGCTTCACCAGGGGTAGAGGGGACAGTGGCTCCAGGAACAGAGCTGCGGTGGTGAGCTGCAGCAGCTCTAATTCATCGGTCACAGCAGGCTGTTTTGCCGACGGCAGCACCAGATCTAACCTCTGTAACAGCAGCAACGGAGTCTGGAAGTCAGGTCCGTCTGGTTCCAAGTCACAGGCTGAGTTTGAGTTGCTGCAGTCGGATGTAGACACAAGATGTAGACTGCTGGTATAAGCCTGCCATTGACCCCCAGCTCAGATGGAATTGTCTTCCGCTTTTCCTTCTTGAATGGTACGGTTTTCAAAATCGCTGCAAACTAGACTCACATAGTCAGAACTATTTCCACACATCATTTTAGCACTGTGTGTGAAACTACAATAACTACCTCCAAGCTACAGTAGCAACAAGCACGGTCTCATTTCAGTTGTTGAAATCTGGCAGTTGGGCAGTGACTTGTGGTGTCAGAAACCAACGGAAAAAGCCGTCCTTTAACATCGGCATGATATGCTGCCAATGCCGTTATAGTTTAATGGTGCCCAGCAGCATCATGGGGAAATGTGCCAGGACAAGGACGAAAGTTAAGGCTGCAAAAGTCCGACAGGGGCAGGTGGAAGGGAAGGGGTGGTGGATGGGTCCAACAAACACCAACATTCACCCAAGAAAACGGTGTTCATGTCCCTTAAGGTTATAAAGCCAAACCCTGTTCTTTTTTTCTAAACCCAACCACATTCGCTTCTTTGCGGTGTAGTACCGATGTACTGCGTTTATTTTGAAAGAGACTGTATGTAAATATTAAATTTCCTGTGAAAACAGAAGTGTATTTTGAAAGAAGACAATGCATGTAACAGGCAGAACTTGACACGGTGTCCCAGAGCGTCAACAACCAACAGACCCAGGGTACCTTGCACGTCGTATGTGGACGTGGAAAGTCCATGACCAAACGTCAATATGTGACAAAGTCAGAGTGAGAATGTGCTGTAGCAACCTACACTCTGAAACATCTTCAAATGTTTTATGTTGCATTTTCTTTTGCAGGGATTTAGCCATGTTAATGCCAAGGCTCGCCTTCCTATGTGCAAATGTTCGGTCTGTAGTTATCTCCGGACACCATTTTGCGAGAGCTCTTTCTTTACATCATTGCAGTTTTAGTTGTCTTGGTCCAGACCTTTGAATCTGCCCACTTCATTGAGTCGACTGGTTTGTCTGGCATTGTGACATGAAACAGAGGTTTCTCGGTTAAAATCAATAGATCCTCCAACCATTGTAGAGGTATTAACGATCAGCCAATCAGCACCATGGGCGGGACAAATGCCATTGTCAAGCTGCTGTAATGCTGTGTGCCTGAAGCTATGAGGAGTAATACAAGAAAAGTGACCACTATAGTCAAGACAGACGCTGCTATTGCCCGATATCTTTGTTTTTACGTTGCTTCGCTCCACTCTTAAAAATCAAGTGAAATCAGTTTGTTGGCATGGCGACACATCAGTTGAGTATTGAGTAATGTTTGATTAAGGCAGATACACTGGTCAAGTGACAATTCTGTCTGATATCAGTCAAATCTTGTAGTGACAGTCAAATGATTCAACAAACATAAGATTCAGAGTTAACTTTTATCTCAATGGCCAAATATTCATGTTTAAAAAAGGCACTGACACCACTGGCCTTTAAATATATCACATGTAATTTATCTGTAAATATACAGAACTATGTCTCTAGGCCCAATAAAAAATTCTACATTGTTGATACCACCCAGTTAAACAGGAATTTATGGATCAGTTTAATTTGTTTGTGTATAAAAAGACGTATCCAGCCATTTGCCACAGTGACAAAGACAGAGGAGCCATCTTAAATACTGAGCAAGCCATCCAACTGAGATGCTCCACATCATCAGTGATGACCCGCCCACTCTGCCTGTCAGTCACATCAGCAGGAAGAGCACAGCGTACAGAGGAGGGCTGTTAAACCATCCATCCTCTATACTCACTTCACTTCTTTTCAGAGAGCTGCTGACAGACAGCAGCAGAGCGACACTCTCACAGTATCACAGGAACATTCACCTGGAGCTGATTTAGAGTTTCTGACCTACATGTTTTTATCTGAGGGAGAGAAGCCATGTGACCCTGGAAGAAAACCACTAATAAGATACACCAGTGATTAACAAGGTGATTAATATGTGTAAAACAAACCATAATGTACGGTTGACACCGTCACTATGACAGTAACAGGAACACCTGACAATATAATGCAGTCCAACACCACAAACTCTGGAATCAAAATAATGATTAAACAGAGTTCAGGTTTCCCGCCAACTTGAAAGGTGTAAGGAGAATAAAAATAGATATATAGTCAACCCATCTATCTATAGGACCAAAACTCATCACATTCGTCAGACCAGCAGGTTGTGGTTTGTGCTTTTCATCACGGCCAACATATTGTTGACAACGAGCCAAAACACCCTTTGCACACACAGACAAACACACGCTCACAGTTACGATAAACAAATGCTGAATGGAAACTTCAGCATCGTTGTGGTCGGGCTTCAAACTAAGGTGTCAGTACAAAGAGGCTGTTCTACCTTTCTCACTCTGTGTTTCAGCCTCAGGACGCTGGGCTTTACTGCTGCTGTCAAAAGGAAAGTTGAACAACACTATATAACTGTTATGTTTATGTGCATCTGTGAAATTGTAAGATTGCAGTTGTTGATACCATTGTTTGTATATTTAAAACCACAGGACTGTCCAGCCCGCTGCCCTAAGGGGTCAAAGCGACCCGGGTTCTCGAGTGGTAGTCTTCCTTTGTACGTCCAACCCGCTGCCCTAAGGGGTCAAAGCGACCCGAGTTCTCGAGTGGTAGTAGTAGTAGTAGTAGTAGTCCCCCTCCACCCCCTTAGTATACCCGGGTAGTTCCACCCCCCCCCATCTCACTAAAACGCCACGTGTCTCTTACTAACGGCATCCAACTGTGCGCGCGCGTCTGTGCGTGTATGTGTGTTTTGCGCATCTGTGTGTAGTTGTGTGATGGCACAAGGATGGCGGCAAGGATGGCAGCAAGGACGACCGCCCGTTTCACAGTCCACGAGGTTCTGGAGCAGCTTGCTGACGATCCGCACCATGAACACTCGGACCCTCCCTCTGAAGCCGAAGAGGTGTCAGAGGAGGACAAGGGTGCGAGGATGAGCAACGCACCCCGACCCGCAATGCCTCGTGTTCCGAAGCAGCAGAAGGTGTAAACGACAACAAATATGACAAATACGAAGGAGAAGACGGAGACGAAGACAGAGACGAAGACGAAGAAGGAGAAGAAGAAGAAGAAGAAGAAGAAGGAGAAGGGGAAGAAGAAGAAGAAGAAGAAGAAGAAGAATGGGGTGGCGGAGGAGTACGTGGACAAGGAGCAAGAGTGCGAGGAGGCCGTGGATGCGGACAAGGTGTAAGAAGAGTGAGAGGAGGCCGAGGTGTACGAATGAGAGGAGGAGGAATAGGACGAGGACGAGGAGAAGGAGAGGACAAAACACACTTGTTTCTTTCAAAAAATGGAACTATATCATGGTCTCCGGCTCCACAATGCAGGACGCAAACATCTCGGAGCCGGGACCGCTCAGCGTCAGGTGACCCAGGGCCCACAGACCAGGCCAGGCGTGGGGCTCGAGACGTGGCGTCTACGTTCGAACTGTTTGTCATGGCAGAGTTAGAGGCGCTCATACTGGATCAGACCAATTGGGAGGGTGTCCGCGGCCGCGGAGACGAGTGGCGGGAGATGGACTCGGACCTGCGCGCATACATGGGTCTGCTGATTCTGGCGGGTGTGTACAGGTCCAGAGGCGAGGCCGCTGCCAGCCTGTGGGACGCGGATAGTGGTCGAGCCATCTTCGGAGCAACCATGTCCCTCAAAACGTTTTACACGTACTCCAGACTGATACGCTTTGACGACTGTGGGTCCAGACCAATGCGGCGTGCTGCGGACAAGTTGGCTGTGATACGAGAGGTGTGCGAGGCGTGGGCCGCGCGGTTGCCGCTCATGTACAACCCAGGGCTCGAGGTGGCAGTGGACGAGCAGCTGGTTCCGTTCAGAGGTAATGCGGCTAGGAGACACGCGTCTCCTCCTCCTCTGTTATTACTATTATTATTATCACTATTATTATTATTATTATTATGATTATTATTATTATTATCATCATATGTGTCTTTGCCCTAAGGTCGGTGTCTGTTTCGACAATACATGCCCAGCAAGCCTGCGAAATATGGGATCAAGTCCTGGGTAGCATGCGACGCTCAGTCCAGCTACGCGTGGAAGATGCAGGTGTACACAGGCAAGCCGCAGGGGGGTCACCCAGAGAAGAATCAGGGGATGCGGGTGGTGCTCGACCTCACGCGAGGACTAAGCGGGTGCAATGTTACGTGTGACAACTTCTTCACCTCGTACGACCTGGGACAGAGGCTCCTGAGGTGAGGGCTCACCATGGTGGGCACCGTTCGAAAGAACAAGCCCGAGCTCCCACCCGCGCTGCTGGCGAACAGGGAGAGGGCGGTCTTTTCCTGCAGGTTCACATTCACGCACACCACCTTGGCTGTATCATACCTACCCAAGAGGAGCAAGAACGTGGTGCTACTGAGCACGCTGCACACCGCGCCCGAGGTCAGCGATCGACCGGACGGCAAGCCCTCTGTGATCCTGTGTTACAACGCCAACAAAGGCGGCGTGGACAACCTAGATAAGGTGATTGGTACGTACAGCTGCCGGAGGATGACCGCTCGCTGGCCCATGGCCGTGTTCCACAACATGCTCGACGTGTCCTCCTACAATGCGTTTGTGATATGGAGAGAGGTCAACCCCGACTGGATGCCCGGCAAGCGGAACAGGCAGAGAGTGTTCCTGGAGGAGCTGGGCAAGGCACTTGTCACCCCGCTCATACAACGTCATAAACGCATGCCCCGCACGGAGGTGGCAGCTGCGCTCGTGAAAGCTGTTCACGTTGTTAGCGGGACACGACCCCGTGGCCCGGACGGTGATACGGAGGAGGCGGCCCCGGCGCGGCCTGAGCCCGGGCCTGAGCCTGGGCCTGCTAAGAGGAAGAGGTGTCGGTTGTGTCCACCCAGGACGGATTATAAAACGTCCACGGTGTGCTGCCGGTGTAAGACGTATGTGTGTAGACGCTGCGCTCTCACATACTGTCCCACATGCGCAGCCTAAGTGGCAGTGGATTCTAGCCACATCGCGTGATGCAACGACGGACGGATGGACGGTGTACTACACCACTCTCACATACTGTCCTGCATGCGCAGCCTAAGTGGCAGTGGGTTCTGGCCAACGTCGCGTGATGCGACGACGGACGGTGTACTACACCACTCTCACATACTGTCCCGCATGCGCAGCATAAGTGGCAGTGGGTTCTAGCCATGTCGCGTGATGCGACGACGGACGGTGTACTACATTCGGCACATGAATATGCACATAGCACAGAAGGCTAAAGGGTAGCGGGTTGGGTTGGAATGGTGTTCTACTCATCAAATGAATATATAAATAAATAAATAAATAAATAAATGAACAAATGTATCGACACATGGACTTGCATTGAGAAGTTGTTTATTACCGCACGCACACAACATATGTGTGCTATGTGCAGTACCACGCAACACCCACCCTCCCTGCAAGGACACAAACACACACACACATATATATACAGTCAGGTCCATAATTATTTGGACAATGATACAGTTGTCGTCATTTTGGCTCTGTACACCACCACAATGGGTTTTAAATGAAACAATGAATACCTGCTTAAAGTGCAGACTCTCAGCTTTCATTTAAGGCTTTTTTTCAAAAATGTAGTATGAACCGTGTAGGAATGACAACCATTTCTTCACACAGTCCCCCGACTTTAAGGGCTCATAAGTATTTGGACAAACTAACATAATCATCAATTAAACAGTCAGTTTTAATACTTGGTTGCAAATCCTTTACAGTCAATGACTGCCTGAAGTGTTGGACACATAGGCATCATCAGATGCTGGGTTTCTTCCCTGGTGATGCTCTGCCAGCCCTTTACTGCAGCCGTCTGCACTTCCTGCTTGTGTTTTGGGTGTTTTGCCCTCAGTTTTGGCTTCAGCAAGAGAAATGCATGCTCAGTTGGATTCAGGTCAGATGATATGACTTGGCTATTGCAGAACATTCCACTTCTTTGCCTTAAAAATGTCTTTGGTTGCTTTTGCAGTATGCTTCAGGTCAATGTCCATCTGCACTGTGAAGCATCATCCAATGAGTTTTGAAGCATTTGGTTGAATCTGAGCAGATAATGGTGCCCCAAACACTTCAGCTTTCATCCTGCTGCTCTTGTCAGCAGTCACATCATCAATAAATACAAGAGAACCAGTTCCACTGGCAGCCATACATGGCCATGACATAACAGTACCTCCACCATGCTTCACTGATGAGGTGGTGTGCTTTGGATCATGAGCAGTTCCTTCCCTTCTTCCTTCTCTTGTCTTCCCATCATTCTGGTAGTTGATCTTTGTTTTATCTGTCCATAGTATGCTGTTCCACAACTGTACAGGCTTTTTAGATGGTTTTTGACAAACTCTAATCTGGCCTTCCATTTTTAAGGCTAACCAATGGTTTGCATCTTGTGATAAACCCTCTGTATTTATTCTAGTGAAGTCTTGTCTTGCTTACAAGAGCAGCAGGATGAAAGCTGAAGTGTTTGGGGCACCATTATCTGCTCAGATTCAATTAAATGCTTCAAAACTCATTGGATGATGCTTCACAGTGCAGATGGACAATGACCTGAAGCATATTGCAAAAGCAACCAAAGACATTTTTAAGACAAAGAAGTGGAATGTTCTGCAACGGCCAAGTCATATCATCTGACCTGAATCCAACTGAGCATGCGTTTCTCTTGCTGAAGCCAAAACTGAGGGCAAAACACCCAAAACACAAGCAGGAAGTGCAGACGGCTGCAGTAAAGGGCTGGCAGAGCATCACCAGGGAAGAAACCCAGCATCTGATGATGTCTATGGGTCCAACACTTCAGGCAGTCATTGACTGTAAAGGATTTGCAACCAAGTATTAAAACTGACTGTTTAATTGATGATTATGTTAGTTTGTCCAAATACTTATGAGCCCTTAAAGTCGGGGGACTGTGTGAAGAAATGGTTGTCATTCCTACACGGTTCATACTACATTTTTGAAAAAAAGCCTTAAATGAAAGCTGAGAGTCTGCACTTTAAGCAGGTATTCATTGTTTCATTTAAAACCCATTGTGGTGGTGTACAGAGCCAAAATGACGACAACTGTATCATTGTCCAAATAATTATGGACCTGACTGTATATACATACATACATATATATATATATATAAAAACAGCCATGACACCTTTGGCAATCCTTTGTAAGCAATAACACAGAAGGCAAAGGGGTAGCGGGTTGAGACAGTATACATTGTGCTATAATCATCGAATGCATAAATGTATTCTCAAACACACACACACACACACACACACACACAAACACCACCCAGGCCAGCCCAGGACAGGCTGGGGTTAGTTGTGTACAATAACTGTCCATGCGTTTCCTGGTGCAGCATGAGTTCTTTTAGGTGCTTTGGCATTGCCACGCCTGGCTATCCTAGTATTAGGCTTAGCAGAACCTCTCTTAGCTCCTGGTCTGGTCCCTGTGCACTTTGCACCATTGGGCTGTCTGCAGGTAGTTGTTGACGTCACATGCTTATGGTTTGCAGTTCAACAGAGCATCCACTACACCACCAACACCCACTCTCCACATACCCTTTGGCTTGTTTGCTGCTGCTGCTGCGCGCTTGGCCGTAGTAGCCTTTGGCTTGCGTGCTGCTGCTGCTGCGTGCTTGGCCGTAGTACCCTTTGGCTTGCGTGCTGCTGCTGCGCGCTTGGCCATAGTACCCTTTGGCTTGCGTGCTGCTGCTGCTGCATGCTTGGCCACGATGTCCCTTTCGGTGATAGACATCACGTCCCACGCCTTGGTGTCGACAATGCCCCTATCAACCGGTCTGGACATGCCGCCGGCCCCCATGACTGGGAGAACGCGCTTAGCTGCGGTGTCCCTTTCGCTGATAGACACCACGTCCCACAACTTGGTGTCGACAATGCCCCTATCAACCGGTCCAGACACGCCGCCGGTCCCCATGACTGGGAGAACGCGCCCCTTGTTACACGCGTCACCGTCCGTCAGTCGGCGTACATGATCAGTTGGAGGGATGATTGCAAGCGACCATCCACTCTGCAAAGTGTTACATACATGTGTATATGGGTCCACGGTGTGGCACACTTGTTGTGTTACCTATGATAGTGTAATGGTGTAGCTGATATGTTAGTGATCAGATGCTAGAGATGCATCGGTGCATTGATGTACGGGTTCATGGCAAGCGGGTGGTACCCGCGTGGTACCGCTGCGAGGGGTCCTAAGGACAGAGGGATGTTGTGTGCTGTAAAGCCCTGTGAGGCAAATTGTGATTTGTGATATTGAGCTTTATAAATAAAACTGATTGATTGATTGATTGATTGATATATACACATCAATAGGGGCAGCGGGCAGCATCGGCCAATCATACTGGGTTCAACATCTTGACAACGTGCAGATTGACTGCTATGAACTGTACCACTGTTCAGAGAGGCAGCGGGAGGGTTAAGGAGGTGATGTCACATGACCACAATACTGTATGTCACACTGTCAAATGCATCTGATTGGTTATCACAGAACTTAGACTTAAAGTGCATTTCTTGCCACACTGGTCTTAGAGTGAACTTTTTGTTTCAGGGGAGATTTTGTGTTGATGAAATCTATTTCTGTGTGAAGAACTCTTTTGTTTGTATGTGGTAATAACAGTTGACGTGGTGTCTGTAGCTGCTTGCTGCTGGAGAGATAGAACTTCTCCTGCATTAAATCAGACAGTGGGCCCCTGGGCACAGATAGGAACATACAGTAGGAGCAAGACACAGACGGGTAATATCTGGTAAAGTTTAGCCTCTTTTTGTGTCATTGTTCTGCATCTTTATGTTGTCATAATGAATCTTTTTGTGGTTTTATATCCCTTTGTAGTTGTTTGTGCCTTTTAGAGGTAATTTTGTATCTGTTGTGGTCATTATGTATCTGTCTTGGGTCAGTTTGTGTAAAATTCAGTGGCATTTTGCAGGTGAGGGCCAGGTGTCCACCCTTACACTTTGGGTCCCTGGGCCTGTGCCCTGTAGGCCCGTTCAGTAATTTCTGCATGGTGAGACAGTGTGCAGAGTGAAGAACAGCACACAATTCTACTAAGAAGCAAACTATAATGTTTCATATTACACCAAAATCTAATCTGGCATCCTACCCTCTCTGATAGTTTCTGCTAGTTTAAGAAAGAACACAATATAGTTATAGAATTATAGAAATTAAGAGATGCAAAAATCTTTCACCATCCTTTCCTACAGTAAAGCTGATGACCTTAAAATTTCCGGGTCCTGACGACAGCAGAATCTCACTGGACAATGCTAACGCAGTCAATGTGAATGATAACATGTTTACCACCATCACCATTGGGTGTTTCAGCATGCCAACATTTTATAAGCTGAGGGCGATGTCAATAGTCTGGCAGCTTTTTGGCTTATTACCTCTGCCAAGGAGGTTATGTTTTCACCGGCGTTGGTCTGTTTGTTTGTTTGTCTGCAAACTAACTCAAAAAGTTATGAACAGATTTTGAAATGAGGAGACAAAGAGAGTGGAGGGACGACATGCAGCAAACGGCTGCAAGCCAGAGTCGAACTTGCGACTGCTGCAGCGAGGCATCACCTCAATACATGGGGCGCCGGCACTATCCACTAAGCTACCGACGCCCCAATATTGTTGTAATTCTAAAGTTGAAATTAATGTTCTGTGTTGGAAAAAAAGAAAGTGAAAAACACAAAAAAACATTATATTTTGTGTTGGTACAAAATAAAAATAAATAAATACACCACAGTGTCTCCATGGTGAAGGCATATATAACCTAATAATGATAGTGATGCAAATAACCTAATTGTGATGCAGGCTGCAAAATCTGATGCAGATGGGGAGGGAATATCACCTACTTGGCGGAGGTGTGCACTCTCTGAGTGCTTTTCTAGTTTAATTACAATTTGTCCTGTGGGGAAAGTGACTGTGTGGAACAATTTTCATGGCAATCTGTTAGTCCCCAAGACATTTCACACAACATCATAAGCGTTAACCTGCTGGTTGCACTAAATGAAAAGTCAGATTATCACCAGATTTATTCACATACATCCCCTGGGGACCATGAATGTCATGATATTTCAATCTGCATGCTGATTAGCTTGTTATTGTCTTTGATGGCATCTGTTTTTGCCCTGACTGAATTAACTGCGATCTGTGACCCTTATTGGTGGAGTTCTGGATCTCGCCATGCCGCCCCCAACCTACGCTGCTTGTGGTAGGTTTTGTAGGAAGTGGAAGGACACTCCAGAGCCTGTTTACATCCAAAAACTGCACACTCTACCATGTTTGTTGTCAAAACTTTTGCTATGCTAATGCTAACAATGCTCTCTGGACTGACAAGTCTGCTCTGCACTGGATGTTTCAGGTTTCTTTGTTGGTGTCGCGTCAGAGTCTGTTCACATGTCAATATGTGTTTCCTTTATTAGACAGAGATGGACTTTCTTATTAGTGACGTACCTAATCCACCTTCAATAGAGGAATGTGAAAACACCTCTCTAGCAACACGTTTCACAGATACAAGTGCTTCTAGTGCTTCTACACTGGCCCAGTGTGTAAAAAAACATGCAGTGCAAATCCATATATGCTGTACTTCTAGAAAAGGGTTTGGAACCACATGCAGATAGTTAAATAAAGCAAAGAGGAGTTCATTATAGATGTGGATGTTTATTTATTAAAAATGACACAAGGCATGTTCACGTTTTGAACTGCAGCGATGCAAAGCTGAGAAACTGGGGAAGAAGTTTATCACCTTATATGGTATCACAGAGAAAAGAGACAGAGTTGACTCTTCTCTCGACTCTTTCAAGATGAATCTTTCAAAAAGTCACATTAGGCAGATGCATCACCACCTCTTTAAAAAATGTACTGATAAACTGCACAAAAACTGAAACAAAATTATTAGATATGGGATTCACAGTGATACAGGCTATCAACAAAAGCTTAGCTATTAAAGGTGGTTATTTTTGCATCATATTAAGGCAAAAACATTAAATATTTGCAAATAATTTGGACAGTATATATGTATAATGCATAATATGATGCATAGTTTATCAAAAATATATTATACTATACTACTACTTGAAGACATGATATATAACATTATACTATGCAATACATCATGTCTTCAATAAAATGCAGAAACCAGCAAAAAAATTACATTAGCCTCATTTAGCAAATTCATCGTTTAGATTAATCATATATCATAAAAGCCCTGACATCAGTGTAGATGGTCTCTTCTTGTCTTTGATTTCTTCTCCCTCCTCTGCCAGCTTTCCTCCTGGTAAAGTTTGGTGTACAATAAACCAAAGACTCCTCAATTCTCTGAGGAAACAAGTGCAAAATTAAAGATGAAAGCAGATTTTAATATGTATACATGTCAATAAATAAACATTACTGACAACATTTCTGGCTACATCTTTAAAATCCTCACCTGCTGACTTTGCTGATCACAACTGGCTGTCGCAGCATTTTTTGCAGAGTGGCAGCAGCTGTATTATTAAAAAAGAGAAATAAGAGATCATAAAAAAATAACGGATTTAACTTCATTGAAGATGAATGACACTGCAGGTTGATTTGAACACAGCAGAAATGTGAATTGAATTATATAAACTTCGGTTTGATAGATAAATGTATGAGTAACGTCTCTCACTGTTGGAACAATGGCAGGATTTTGTCCTGATGGCATGAACAAGGACGGCTATAACAATCAGACTTAAAGCCAAAGCAGCACACACCAGAAACAGAACTGTATTGTCATTCTGTGAATCACAGTGGCTGATATCTGAAAAATTAAAGAAACAATCAAAGTTATGAAATAGTAATAAATATTTTATGTTAATAGATAAGATGATGATAATTCAACTATTAGACAGAAACAGGGTGCACTTACCTTCAACGTCCAGTTTTGTTCCATTTCCAAATAATATCTCTCCACATGTGGCCACAGCACAGTAATAAGTCGCGGCATCAGAGGAGCTGACGTCCTTAGAGAAGCTGTAGACACATTTCTGCAGAGAGTGAGCTTCAGGACTCCTCTCACATCCATCACTACTGTTTACTTGGGCATAAATGAAACTGGGATGAGATTCATCTGATGCAGCTCTGAACCAATAAACTCTGTGTTCTTCTGGACATGTTTTCTTCTTAGAGTCAGAGAGGACTGAACACTGCAGAGTCACTGAGTCTCCTGGACGGACTGGATCAGATAGAAAGTCTTGAGTGACGGCAGTGATATCAGGTTCTGGTCCTGGGGATGAAAAATATTAACATAGCTGTTAATATTTATGCATTTTTCTGTAACTCTGAAGGCATCTGGAGATTCTGTTGCAGTTTTTGCTGTATTTACCTTTGATTCTCAGAAATGTTCCTCTCAAAAATGTCATTTTGCTTTTATTCACTTTTATACAGTAGTAGACTGCAGTATCTCTTATACGTGTTTCAGTAATATACAAAACAAAAGTTCCAGGCCCTTGTTTTGATGTAATGCGACGGGTCTCCACATCAACTCCTAAATCAACGGCATATGTTGCCCCTAAAATTTCAGGAAAGGGTCCAGAAACAAGCCTGATCCAAAATAAGAATGATAAACTTAATCTGTTGCGGGGGCATGTTAGAGTCACACTTTGTCCAACACCAACAGTCTTTGTCTCAAAGATGTGATCGTCTGTGCATCCTGAAGATAAAACAAAAACAGAGCAATGATAAACAAGAGACACATTTACAGCATAAAGATCACAAAATATATTTTAAATATATATCCTGAGTAAATGTGACTTTAATACTTACGTCCAATATTGAGCACGAGCAGAATATAAAATATGATCAGCATTTTCTGTTCTTCCTACAGAGAGACTGCAGTTAAATTAGAGCGTATCAGAGGATGATGCGCTTTAATGTAGTCATCAAGTGGGAGGGAACATTTCAGAGCAATCTGATTGGCCTCTTGCTGTGTTGGCACTTTACTGTACGACCACAGTGGTGATGAAGTCAACCATCTTTCCATGATGAAACAAACCCAACAGCATGCCTCTGTTTCATGCGTCTGTCTTCAGGTTTCTATAACTGACACTGAGAGTAAACACAAGTTAATGCCTTTGTCTGTAAAACTGAACTTTCTCAGTTTGCAATGCAGGATTCCTGTCATAAATCTGTTGTCTCCGAGCCCACTGAGGGACCAGGTTTAATTACTGCCACTTATTTTGTATATGTGTTAGCATTTAAAGATAAACTATGGAGGACTGTTGGTTACTGTTTGTAAACACGCTCACATATAAAAGTAAAACTAACAGCCAACTCCAGATTCTCTCGTTTGGTTTTTTGTCTCACTGTATGTTTTTTTCCAGCACTGTGTCTCTTGGATGTCTGCTGACGGTCTAGCACCTGGTTGCTACATATTATAAAGCCCCGACCTGACCTGAGCTCTGTGGGAATACACACCTGTAAACGTCATGAACACAGAAAATGAAAACAAAATAAGAAAACACAGACAGAGGGCAGAGTCTCTGCAGGTTAAAACATCACCACACACTTCTAGTAGGTCATAAGTGATGATTGAGAGGGATTACTGCTCTATGAGTCTACACATAAATCCTCCACAGCCTGCCTTAAACAAACTGAAGATTTACAATCTGTGCCTGTGTCTACAGGCTTATTCAATCCAGTCATTTGCCACAGTGACAAAGACAGAGGAGCCATCTTGAATATTGTGTAGCCAACCAAGTGAGATGCTCCACATCATCAGTGATGACCCGCCCACTCTGCCTGTCAGTCACATCAGCAGGAAGAGCACAGCGTACAGAGGAGGGCTGTTAAACCATCCATCCTCTATACTCACTTCACTTCTTTTCAGAGAGCTGCTGACAGACAGCAGCAGAGCGACACTCTCACAGTATCACAGGAACATTCACCTGGAGCTGATTTAGAGTTTCTGACCTACATGTTTTTATCTGAGGGAGAGAAGCCATGTGACCCTGGGAGAAAACCACTAATGAGATACACCAGTGATTAACAAGGTGATTAACATGTGTAAAACAATCCTGTGTCAACAAACTGTATGGATGACAGCATCTCTATAACATTAACAGAATAAACTGCAGTCCAGTACAAAGACATACAGAGAAAGAAAAGAAAGACAGATAAATGATGCATGGAAACTTCAGCATTGCTGTGGTCGAGCTTCAAACTAAGGTGTCAGTACAAAGAGGCTGTTCTACCTTTCTCACTCTGTGTTTCAGCCTCAGGACTTACAGCCTGTCCACATTAATGGTGAAAGAATCAAACATTTACATTATAGTTAAATCAAAAACAAGCTTAAGCTCATCTGCCACAGTTTCAGATGCTTTTGGTTCCATTTTAAAAACACAAAACAAAGGGACATGATTTGTTCTTTAAATGAGCACAATAACATACACGTAAAAGTAAATCAATCGTTTCAGTCTGTGAAACTAAAGTTAGCCTGCTGAAGCCTCTTGTATCTCTCCTCTCACTACACATCCTGTTGAAGCCCATCGTCAGGTCTGTTCTGAGTAAACAGCCTTGATGGTTGGTCAAAGGGAGGAGAAACGGCCCACCACAGCCTGTGTCTGTCAGTGTAGCTGTTGCATGTGGCTTTGCTTGACATGCAGAGGGTCTTTACAAAGTGCTGTGAGACCAGAGAGATGGAGGGGTTCATTCATTTCAGTAGTTATGCCCTGACATATTTAGTATGTCAGAATATTAGTTTATCTTATTAACATCTTGTTTTTCTGAATATCAGGATGTATATGTGTTAGCTATGCCTTAACAAATTTTCCAGTTGTGGTGAACAGATACACAGCAGTTCACAATTGAAACCACTGACACACACACACACACACACATTTCGGCCTCTTTCCCAGTGGAGAAGTGAAAGTTTTGACAGCATTTTGGGTGCAGGAGTCTCATCTACACAGCATGGGGACCCATTTGCAGAAAGAGCAAGTTTAAACGATAATGAGATGGATGATGTGACAGAATCGGTTCAAAGAAAAAAGGAGGTTAACACTTTTTAACACTGCTGTGGTGCTGTGTAGTGTTTGTGTGTTGTGTAGAGTGCAGTTACAAATGACTGTGCATCAAATATGGAGGATAAATCAGTAAATTAAAGTAAAATACAGACTTCTCTTATCCTGTGTGCGCCGTATAAAACACAGATGTGGGGGGAGGGGTTCTCTGTGAATAGGACTGAGGGCAATTAAGTTTCAGATGTGTTTAGAAAGCAAAACAACATGTAAAATACAAACTGTACAAACTTGTCTGGGACAAAAAGAGAGAGCCCTCTTTCTCTCACACATATGTTTACCTGTGAGTTTTCACATCTCTGTGGTTTTGGCCACATTTCCTCTCACCTTTCCCCTGCAACTGTCAATCAAACCTGTGGGCTACATCCTACTCTGTAGCCAATATTATATCAAACATTCTTTGGACGTTCAAATTGAAACAAATATCAAACATTTCACTCCAACTCCAGGATGACTTTAGCTTACTGTAGCTTAGCACAACCACAAGAAGCAAAGGAAAGTACAGCCTCATGCCGCTAATGAAGCCACAGATTTTCTTTTCTATTTCTATTTAAGGCAGGCTGTGGAATTTACTTGTAAAAATTCTGTTATTTTTACAGAAACACACTGTGTGTTTCCTGGAGGTTCCTATTTTTTTATAAATACCTTTAAACCTTCATTGTTTATAGTTGTGTTTGCTAGCTAAGAGACGTCTTCCTCCTGCATTGCTACATTTCTCTGCATGTAACCTTCACCAACTGTTGACCAATAGAATGGCATGAATGTGGCAGAAAATGTGTATTGTGTCATCATGTGCATGTGCATGTACGACCTTGTGCGTGTGCTGCTAAAACATGACAGTGATCACAATCAAAATATTGCCTCACATTGCAACCTTTAAATACAGTGTGTCAATTAGACAGATGTTGCTGTTGAAAGACTTCCAGTGCTTGTTCTCACAGTACGTACACACAAAACACACCCACACGCACAATACTGGCTATTACGGAAACAATAAATTCAGTCATGTGGTGAGAATAAAGACACTGCTTTGAAACCTTAACAACAACAACAACAACGTGTAGACGTCCCATCGAATGAAAACAGATCACATGTTTGCTAACTGTAAGGAGGGGGAAGGTCATTTTCCACAGTTCAGCCAATCACAGCGATGTCTACTTTGTAAACCTTGATCGCCTCTTGACTAAATCTTCATTTGGGTGGGAAGACATCAGCAGTGCAAGACCAAGGTGCTGTACCACAATGATCGGAGGACTGGCTGCTTTGATTCTTCTTAGTACAGGGTGTAAGTGCAATTCTTACCCAGAGAGAGAAAGACGATGTCAATGGCAAATACTTTACCTTTTGACTTTGTCCTCTCATGTTGTAATTCTGCTACTGTTTGTCTCTTTTCTTCAGCTCTGCTTCAAACTGCAGAGGTTCCTCATCAGATCTCTCTGACTGTGGTTGAACTTGGTGGGAATGTTACTTTGCAGTGTCCAGTTTCTGAGAAGGAAGACAAATTCTTTTTCTGGTACAAACAGTCTCTTGGATATATGGTCCAAACAGTCTGTGCTGCAGTTCAGGGTCAGTTAACAGTAAGTGAACAGTTTGACAACCCACGGTTCAAAGCAACAAAAGGAGCTGCTCAGTATCTTCTTACCATCACAAATGTCAGCAAAGAGGACGAAGCAACATACTTCTGTCACTTTGGAGCGTCCTATTTATGGAGTTTCAGCGAAGGCATCTTCTTGGCTGTGAACGGTAAATATCTTTTACTTTCAGTGTTTGTGCCAAGTTTTTATGTCCTACAAACAGTTTAGATCATTAAGTAATTCTGATATTTCTTTTCCTGACTCATGCAGATAGTAATCAACAGAAATCTTGCTATGTGAAACAAAGTCCGGAGACTGAGTTGGTCCAGCTGGGCGACAGAGTGAATCTCCAGTGTTCACTTCTTTCCAATAACAAAGAAAGCTCAGATGAGTGTCCAGGTGAAGACAGAGTGTACTGGCTCAGATCTGGATCAGGAGAATCTCATCCAAGCATCATTTACACTGACAGAGACAAACAAGAGGAGAGAAGTTGTTTCTACAGTCTGTCCAAAACTATACAGACCTCCTCTGATACTGGGACTTACTACTGTGCTGTGGTCACATGTGGAGAGATCCTGTTTGGTGAAGGAACTAAAGTGGAAACAAGTACGTGTTTACAGTCGTATTTAAGTCAAATGTGCATCTTAAAATTTATTTACCTTGGTTAAAATGTGTTAATGTAAACATTTCGTGATTTTGTGATGTTTTCTTGTTCTACTGCATCAAGTTACATTTACACAGAAGATATTTTTGACTAAATATTATATTGAACATTGACTTACCAGTTGTGCCTGCTGAAAATATTAGTTTTCTAAATGCCAATAATTAATGAAAACTCCCAAGAATCCATCATTTAATTATGTCTAATGTCTCTTGGGAAATGTTTGTGATTCAGGATCAGAACTGGAAGCAGTTGTCCATGTTGTTGGAGTACTGCTGTTCTGCTGTGTGACTGTGATTAGCAGCCTTTTTTTCTACGGAATTTCAAGGAATGTTTGTAAAAATTTTAAAGGTAAGTTCACCAGTTTTTACTTTCATTTAATTTTCACTTTTTGAGGTCTGAATGTCTTGAAGTATTTTGTCGTTAAAAAATAGATCATACAGGCTTCTGTTGATTAGATAGTCTGTGGATGGGGCGTCGGTGGCTTAGTGGTAGAGCAGGTGCCCCATGTACAAGGCTGTTGCCGCAGCGGCCCGGGTTCGACTCCAGCCTGTGGCCCTTTGCTAAAAAAAATGTCACTCCCTCTCTCTCCCCCTTTCACACTTGTCTGTCCTATTGATTAAAGGCTTAAAAATGCCCCAAAAAATATCTTCAAAAAAAAAAAAAAAAAAAGATAGTCTGTGGTTCCCACAACTGTTTAAGTTAACTGCAGAAAATGATGGAATGCTAGAAAATCCATCCATGTGTCTTAATTAGGACAGCATACAGTATATTTCTATTTCTATTTCTATTTAACAAAATATGATGATGGTGGAAATAAGATTTGGACAGTATCCATTTTTTTACCTTTATACCTCCCTGACCTTTCACCAGGGTACATGGTATATGATGATATTTGTGTTTAAAACAAAACAAAGCAAACAAACAAAAACCTTAAAAGCTGAGGTACTGGTGACAGAAGTCATTGTATCATGTATGTCGTCCAGCCTGCAATGTTACTTCTAATATGCAATTAGCTGACTTAGACATGTCGTGCTGGGTTTAATTACTTATGGCCCACAGAAAAATGAGTAGATAATCATGATCAGTAATCGCCCCTCTTGTTTGAGGACCCGACGACGACAGACACCTTCTTTCTCAACATAGCTGCCTGTTCAACTAGAGACTGACCGCTGGTGGCGCTTGCTGTGCACTACAGTACAAATCCTCAATACAGCATCTCCATATCAGTGTAATAGGAAGAGGAGCATCCTCATATCTGATGGTATTGGAAATCACACCTGTGGGATTTCTGAATAACCTGGTATACCGTAATACCATGATAGCACCCAAGCCTAGTGTAAATAATTAAATACTTTACCTGAGTAAAACATCACTGCAGCAGACCAAATACTCTGTAGGCCTATACATAACCTACTGGAAGAGTCTGCTTAACCTCTTGTGCCGGTGAGATGTTCTTTCACACATTAACAGAAGTGATGTCTTAAACTGTAAATGCAAAGACTGAAAATGTGATTAAAATCTGTAGGTCATTCCTTTGTGTCCATGTGTGACACATGTACACATATTCTAAAGGCAATGTTTATTTTTGTTTGTTTATCTTTTTGACAGGAGAGATGAGTACTTCCCATCATCTTGGACATGACATGACAACTGATCTGGTAAATATGAAGCAGTGTGTTGGACACATTATGTTTATATCTTTATATGTTTATATATGTTATTTATCAGATCCTCTGGACAAGACAGACATAATACAGTATTGTCATTAAACAACAATATAATAAACTGTTCAGTAGCCAGAACAATGTATTTTACTATATGACAGATGTAGATAAAGTCAAGAGGTATAAATATAATACTGATGACTGGGTAATTGTGTAAAAGGGAGTATGCTAAGCTAACTGCAAAGCAAACTATATTCTCGACTTAGTCATTATGTCCCAGCCCTAATCTCTGAAACATCTATCAGTAACACACAAATATTACTTTTTTTGCAGGATGGCAAAGCAAAGACAGTGAACTTTGCAGTTCTGGATATCTCAACAATGAAAGTGAAAAGAGAAGAATACACCGTGTGTGTGTACTCTGCTGTTAGAGCAGATCATCACAACCAGCAACGTTCCTCTCTATAGACAGAGGAGGGCCTACACAAAGGTACCCAAGTCTCCTCAGATAGACAGGCATTTAATAATGATAGGGAGCAGCTGTGTATAATAATGTGTCTGTAAATACTGTATGTGTAGTTTGTTTGGATATGTATATTTAAAAAACAAAAAAACAAAAAAAAACAGTTTTGCACTCAGCTGATTTTGTGGGTGATCATCAGATTTTCAGTCGCTTTGTAGATTTTTGTCACAGCACACATTCCAGCATTTCTGTAAGGGTCATGTTGTCAACATGTCTGTGGACCAGAGTTTGTTTGTTTGTTTGTTTGTTTTTTTACATAAAAATTGAGATTTATATTTTCCTCTCAGATTGATGAACTGCATTTATCTATTAAAGGGGAAACCCACAATGAAAAGGACTTCATTCGTAGAGATGTCTCCTTTAAAGAGCAACAACATGCCAGATAACTACACACATGCTGTTGTCAAGGTTAGAAACTCTAATTTCAGAAAATTCTGTCAAGTGTCTGGAAACACCCAGAATAATCAATGCGTTATGAATAATAAGACATGACATTAGCAGCAACAGTTAAGCACAGGAAAACACACAGACAGTTTGCATCACCGCAAAACACAAACAATAAAGAAAAAACAACATGCATAAATCCTTAAGACAGTTCCTTACAACAGGCGTATTGCCATATGGTCTGTTTCCAAACAAGATTCATGCACGATGATGCAATGAACCTACACTCCCCTGACCAAAATTTTTCTTTTCTCTCTTGAAACCTGTTATGATAAAGAGTACTGGCTGATACATAATACTTATATAAAATCAGTCTCTGTTCCAAATTGCAGACTTTTTCCTTTTACTTTCAGTCCGTACTGCAGCTAACCTTATGAAGTATGTACTGTTGCATGGAATATACTTACAGCTGGGACATACTACCTCATCCTAACATTGTGCCTTGAACTTTGTCCCTCTTGCTCATACAGTACAGGCCAAAAGTTTGGACACACCTTCTCATTCAATGCGTTTTCTTTATTTTCATGACTATTTACATTGTAGATTCTCACTGAAGGCATCAAAACTATGAATGAACACATGTGGAGTTATGTACTTAACAAAAAAAGGTGAAATAACTGAAAACATGTTTTATATTCTAGTTTCTTCAAAATAGCCACCCTTTGCTCTGATTACTGCTTTGCACACTCTTGGCATTCTCTCGATGAGCTTCAAGAGGTAGTCACCTGAAATGGTTTCCACTTCACAGGTGTGCCTTATCAGGGTTAATTAGTGGAATTTCTTGCTTTATCAATGGGGTTGGGACCATCAGTTGTGTTGTGCACAAGTCAGGTTAATACACAGCCGACAGCCCTATTGGACAACTGTTAAAATTCATATTATGGCAAGAACCAATCAGCTAACTAAAGAAAAACGAGTGGCCATCATTACTTTAAGAAATGAAGGTCAGTCAGTCCGGAAAATTGCAAAAACTTTAAATGTGTCCCCAAGTGGAGTCGCAAAAACCATCAAGCGCTACAACGAAACCCATCTCTAGAACAACTGTTAAGAGGAGACTGCGCCAATCAGGCCTTCATGGTCAAATAGCTGCTAGGAAACCACTGCTAAGGAGAGGCAACAAGCAGAAGAGATTTGTTTGGGCCAAGAAACACAAGGAATGGACATTAGACCAGTGGAAATCTGTGCTTTGGTCTGATGAGTCCAAATTTGAGATCTTTGGTTCCAACCGCCGTGTCTTTGTGAGACGCAGAAAAGGTGAACGGATGGATTCCACATGCCTGGTTCCCACTGTGAAGCATGGAGGAGGAGGTGTGATGGTGTGGGGGTGTTTTGCTGGTGACACTGTTGGGGATTTATTCAAAATTGAAGGCACACTGAAACAGCATGGCTACCACAGCATCCTGCAGCGACATGCCATCCCATTCGGTTTGCGTTTAGTTGGACGATCATTTATTTTTCAACAGGACAATGACCCCAAACACACCTCCAGGCTGTGTAAGGGCTATTTGACCAAGAAGGAGAGTGATGGAGTGCTGCGGCAGATGATCTGGCCTCCACAGTCACCGGACCTGAACCCAATCGAGATGGTTTGGGGTGAGCTGGACCGCAGAGTGAAGGCAAAGGGGCCAACAAGTGCTAAACACCTCTGGGAACTCCTTCAAGACTGTTGGAAAACCATTTCAGGTGACTACCTCTTGAAGCTCATCGAGAGAATGCCAAGAGTGTGCAAAGCAGTAATCAGAGCAAAGGGTGGCTATTTTGAAGAAACCAGAATATAAAACATGTTTTCAGTTATTTCACCTTTTTTTGTTAAGTACATAACTCCACATGTGTTCATTCATAGTTTTGATGCCTTCAGTGAGAATCTACAATGTAAATAGTCATGAAAATAAAGAAAACGCATTGAATGAGAAGGTGTGTCCAAACTTTTGGCCTGTACTGTATATTTCTGTTTACATGTTACTCTTGCTCTACTTTGATTCCAAATAAGTGAAAGAAGTTACATTCATGTAATTTTGTTCCTCTGGAAGGTAGGGGATATATTAATGCAGATCAATATAGGAAATCAATGATCAATCTAAGTGAACACATCAATCCATGTCATCATTTTTAAGACATGCCTTTATTTTGAAATGCCCCTGCCATGCTTGTCACTGTGTCTTTTCACGTCTCCTTTCTGAACAGGCTGTGTAGTACCCTTCTTTGGAAAAACTCTGCAGTGTGGAAATAGTTAAGGTTTTGGAGAAAAGACAGGTTGCCAGATGAACTGGACACCTGCCTCAGAAGCTTGCTACAGCAATTTAAGATGCTCAGTTTCAACAATATTAGGCTGAAATAAGTGCATGCAGGAAGCTGAAATTCAACGTTGGTGTCCTTTTAGGAAATATGGTGACATGAACCAGTGGTGAGTAAGACAAACTATATGTAGCATGTGTAGTTTGTCAAGCTATGAGGAGATGCAAAAGTTTGCTAGCTGCTACGCTAATTTTCACAATGTGAAATGCAACAGGCTTGAACTAAGCATGGCAGCTAGCAACAAATAATTGTTTTGTCACATCTGCACTCATGTTAGATGTTGTTCTGTTTACAGTGTGTTAATGAGGTCAGTTTAAAGTGAACTTTACTCTGCACTTGTGTCATATGGGCAAAGTAATCTCAACAGTAAGTATGTTTGAGAGCTTTAGTTACAGTAAGGGAGGATTAGCTACACTAAGCTAAGCTAAGATAAGATAAGATAATTTAAGCTATACCTTTATTGGTCCCCTGTAGGGGGGAATTCAATTTGATCCAGCATTGTGAGAAAAAAAAGTAGTATGCAGGGACTGAATGCAGAAAAAGTAAATGAAATAAATTATTCTAAAAATGAATAATAAAAAGTAGAATTGAAATGATGTAAACAATAGATGGATCTGAGTTTCAGTATATGGGCAATGTACAAAAATACTGTAAGATATGCATTTAGTTTATACTCAAACAGTGTTTACATGTGCAGTATCTTTCATTAACTAAAAGAGGTGTATTGGCAAGCAGAGGCTTTACACTTAAAATATTTAAAACACTTACTAAAGCAGTGGTTGTCCAGTATTGTAATTTAAACCACCAATCAATACTAAGTTCATGTGCTGCCATATCATTTGAACAATTTGGATTCATATATATATATATATATATATATATGTATATATATTATTTTTTCAGAATATAATCATCACACAGTTGACTGTTGAACTTTTGGGTATGAAGTGGCATCACTTCGTTATTATTTGTCAGACTTATTATATTAATTATTGAGCAATAGCCAAACATGTTTTTTGTGGGGGTCACAGTACACAGTGACCTTGACTTTTGACCTGTGACCACCCAAATCTGTTTAATTCATCCTTGCATCTGAGTAGACATTTCTTCCAGATTTGAAAAAATTCCCTCAACCCATTTCTGTTAAATCACATTCATGAGTTACCTCTGTCCTTTGAAAATCCAATCAGTTCATCCTTGTCCAAAGTGAAGCGGTCTCAGTTCTCCCACTTAAGTCTATCAGGACCTAAAACACTAACTATAACTAACATGAGCACAGTGTGCTGCCGACTGAAGATAAACGTGCACTTCTATTACACTTATTAAAAGCAGAGCAGTAAAATGAAGACTAAAAAATAATTAATATCTGTTCTGATAAGCCGTAACATCACAGACATTACTCACAAGTTAGCTATATGAATAAGGGGGCAAGGTCAAGTTTAAATAGAATAGAAAACTATATAATTAAGGTAGATTTTAGGCAGGGTCTATGAATCATTTTCACTGCTAATTTAATTTAATGACAAATGATAACCTAAAATTATTAAATATTAAATACCATAAAAACAAAAAACAAAAGGTGAAATTCCATATAATGTATATTATTTTACTTAAAACACCTTGAAACTGCCATTTCTTTAGTGCAAGACCTTCTGGCGCAATAATGGAAAATGTCCAGCGGGGGCGATAGAGAGCAAAATGTGTGTGTATTCTGATATTCCAACTGAGTACACGCACGACAAAATGTGTATTTTTTCTCAGTTTGGCATCTTTCTGAGGACCTCTCTGAAACTTTGACAGAAGCATATTAACAGCCTCTGGAGGCCATTGCAGTGAAAATCTTGTGAGGACCGGCCTAAATGTCCTCACTTTCCAAAATGGTCCTCACTCGAAAGGTTATCTACCTGTGATGGTCCTCACAAAGATAGCAGTACAAACACACACACACACACACACTCACACACACACACACACACACACACACACGTTTCAGCCTCTTTCCCAGTGGAGAAGTGAAAGTTTTGACAGCATTTTGGGTGCAGGAGTCTCATCTACACAGCATGGGGACCCATTTGCAGAAAGAGCAAGCTTAAAAGATAATGAGATGGATGATGTGACAGAATCGGTTCAAAGAAAAAAGGAGGTTAACACTGTTTAACACTGCTGTGGTGCTGTGTAGTGTTTGTGTTGTGTAGAGTGCAGTTACAAATGACTGTGCATCATATATGGAGGATAAATCAGTAAATAAATGTAAAATACAGACTTCTCTTATCCTGTGTGCGCCGTATAAAACACAGACGTGGGGGGAGGGGTTCTCTGTGAATAGGACTGAGGGCAATTAAGTTTCAGATGTGTTTAGAAAGCAAAACAACATGTAAAATACAAACTGTACAAACTTGTCTGGGACAAAAAGAGAGAGCCCTCTTTCTCTCACACATATGTTTACCTGTGAGTTTTCACATCTCTGTGGTTTTGGCCACATTTCCTCTCACCTTTCCCCTGCAACTGTCAATCAAACCTGCGGGCTACATCCTACGCTGTAACCAATATTATATCAAACATTCTTTGGATGTTTAAATTTAAACAAATATCAAACATTTCACTCCAACTCCAGGATGACTTTACCTTACTGTAGCTTAGCACAACCACAAGAAGCAAAGGGAAGTACAGCCTCATGCCGCTAATGAAGCCACAGATTTGCTTTTCTAATTCTATTTAAGGCAAGCTGTGGAATTTACTTGTAAAAATTCAGTTACGTTTATGGAAACACACTATGTGTTTCCTGGAGGAGTAACTCTCTTATAAAACATATGAAACAATTTTTTATAAATACCTTTGAACCTTCATTGTTTATAGTTGTGTTTGCTAGCTAAGAGACGTCTTCCTCCTGCATTGCTACATTTCTCTGCATGTAACCTTCACCAACTGTTGACCAATAGAATGGCATGAATATGGCAGAAAATGTGCATTGTGTCATCATGTGCATGTACGACCTTGTGCGTGTGCTGCTAAAACATGACAGTGGTCACAATCAAAATATTGCCTCACATTGCAACCTTTAAATACAGTGTGTCAATTAGACAGATGTTGCTGTTGAAAGACTTCCAGTGCTTGTTTTCACAGTACGTACACACAAAACACACCCACACGCACAATACTGGCTATTACGGAAACAATAAATTCAGTCATGTGGTGAGAATAAAGACACTGCTTTGAAACCTTAACAACAACAACGTGTAGACGTCCCATCGAATGAAAACAGATCACGTTTGCTAACTGTAAGGAGGGGGAAGATCATTTTCCACAGTTCAGCCAATCACAGCGATGTCTACTTTGTAAACCTTGATCGCCTCTTGACTAAATCTTCATTTGGGTGGGAAGACATCAGCAGTGCTGTACCACAATGATCGGAGGACTGGCTGCTTTGATTCTTCTTAGTACAGGGTGTAAGTGCAATTCTTACCCAGAGAGAGAAAAATGATGTCAATGGCAAATACTTTACCTTTTGACTTTGTCCCCTCATGTTGTAATTCTGCTACTGTTTGTCTCTTTTCTTCAGCTCTGCTTCAAACTGCAGAGGTTCCTCATCAGATCTCTCTGACTGTGGTTGAACTTGGTGGGAATGTTACTTTGCAGTGTCCAGTTTCTGAGAAGGAAGGCAAATTCTTTTTCTGGTACAAACAGTCTCTTGGATATATGGTCCGAACAGTCTTTGCTGCAGTTCAGGGTCAGTTAACAGTAAGTGAACAGTTTGACAACCCACGGTTCAAAGCAACAAAAGGAGCTGCTCAGTATCTTCTTACCATCACAAATGTCAGCAAAGAGGACGAAGCAACATACTTCTGTCACTATGGAGCGTCCTATTTATGGAGTTTCAGCGAAGGCATCTTCTTGGCTGTGAATGGTAAATAACTTTTACTTTCAGTGTTCGTGCCAAGTTTTTATGTTGTACAAACAATTTAGATCATTAAGTGCTTCTGATATTTCTTTTCCTGACTCATGCAGATAGTAATCAACACAAATCTTGCTATGTGAAACAAAGTCTGGACACTGAGTCGGTCCAGCCAGGCGACAGAGTGAATCTCCAGTGTTCACTTCTTTCCATGAACAAAACCAACAAAGATGAGTGTCCAGATGAAGACAGAGTGTACTGGCTCAGATCTGGATCAGGAGAATCTCATCCAAGCATCATTTACACTGACAGAGACAAACAAGAGGAGAGAAGTTGTGACTACAGTCTGTCCAAAACTATACAGACCTCCTCTGATACTGGGACTTACTACTGTGCTGTGGTCACATGTGGAGAGATCCTGTTTGGTGAAGGAACTAAAGTGGAAACAAGTACGTGTTTACAGTTGTATTTAAGTCAAATATGCATCATGTAAGAATTAATTTAGCCTGGTTAAATTATGTTAATGTATAATGTTTGTCACATATAATGATTATGAGTCTGTTAGTTTCTTTTCTTACTGTATCACATTACATTTACAGAGCAGATACTTGACTGAATGATTGATTGACTAAATAGTAAATTGAACATTGACTTACCAGTTGTGCCTGCTGACAAATGCCACTGTGCCACTGACTCCCAAAAGTCGCTTATTAAATAATGCTCAATGCTTTGATTCAGGATCAGAACTTGAACCAGTTGTCCTTGCTCTTGGAGTCCTGTTGGCCTGCTGTGTGACTGTGATTGTCGTCCTTATCTTCTATGGAAATCGAAGGAAAGTTTGCGAACACTGCAAAGGTAGGGTCACCATTTTTTACTTTCAGGTCAGTGAAAACGTTTTGAGGAGCAGCCAGGGGTTATAGTGGGTCGAAACAATCCTGATACGTCATGTGTCTGCTGGGGTTTATGTAAAGGGACATGATAAGTGCAGCCAGACACTGTGAGTATGCAGTATTCTTCAGTGTTGCTTTATCTTGCGTGGGCTACAGGTAGCCTTCTGCAGATGTCAGAACACTCGCAGTTTCTTCACTACTTAAGTTTCATGCTATTAACTGATCAAACAAGTTATCAAATAACTAGACTTACAGCATCACAGTTGTATGTCTCTAAAAACCAGTCAAGTTGCAGTTACAGTTTACATCCATGTCTGTGAAAACATGAATGCCTCACACACATCTTCCCCATGGCGGCAAAAACGATACAATCAGCACAGTTTCAAGGTGGACACCCAAGACTAGTGTCACCAATTCAGTATCTGACCAAATGTTTCCCTTTCTGTTGCTGAGTTATGACGCTGAACGATGACCATGTTTTTCCAGGACATCATGATGTCACAGTGAAGTTGACCTTTGACCACTAAAATCTAATCAGTTCATTGCTGAGTCCAAGTAAACATTTGTGCCAAATCCAAGAAATTCTCTCGAAGTTGTTGGGACGTATCGTGTTCAAGAATAATACAGACAAGGTCACAATGGCCTTGACCTTTGACCACTAAAATCCAATCAGTTCATCATTGAGTCCAAATGGACGTTTGTGCAAAATTCCCTCAGGGCGTTCATGAGAATGGGATGGACGGGCGTACTGACCACCTGAGAACATAATGCCTCCAGCCACGGCTGACAGCGGTGCGGAGGCATAAAAAAGAACACTGCTTCATTAGCAGGAAACTAGCGGTGCTCTGAAGGCTAACTCGTTAGTAACCCGTGCTCCTACCCTGCCAGCCTGCACTGATATTAGAGGAGCGTTAACAAGTGCAGCAACTCCTCTGATGGACTTAAGTTTTATTTTGGGCATCATATGCCATCAAACGGGGGAATGTGACATGGAAATATGTCAAAATGCAAAACTGTCATGCACAAAGCAGTGATAACAATGTAATATCAGCTAGCTAGCTACAAGTGATTTCTTTTGTCATGCTTGTTATAAAGAAAAGGGCCATAATTCATTGAAACAACATTAAATTAAAATACTGTGATGGCTATCATTTTTTTAGGTCTTCATTAACAAACACTGAAGCTGTATTAAGCGCAGTACATGAGTGAATGTGTTTAATTGGAAAGACCTAAACTGAAAATGTGATTTAAGACAAAAATCTCACTGAATGATTTGGTTTTATTTTCTTCTTTGTTTAACACAGCTTCCCATCATCTTGGACATGACAGATTAACTGTGGATCAGTCTAATCATCTGGTAAATATGTGACAGTGTGTTGTCCTGTGTGGGCATGTGATGTTTTGCTGCTCTTATCTTACTATATAATGACAAAAACACCCACATGTGTCTGTTCCACGTTTTTCTCCTCACTGACTTGGTCAATCCATGTGAACTTTGGCACAGTGGTAGAGGGTCATGGGAGGATGCGAATGAAGCAATATTACATCAATTGGCCAAAGGGGGGCGCTATAGCAACTGATTGAAATTGCAAACTTTGAATGGGCATATCTCATGCCCCGTATGTCGTAGAGACATGAAACTTTGCACAGAGATGCCTCTCCTCATGAGGAACAAATCTGCCTCAAGAACCCATAACTTCCAGTTATATAGTTTTTCTGCCATTTTCAATTTTTTGAAAAACACTTCAAATCGATCTCTTCCTAGGAAGTTTGACCGATCTGCATGAAACTCAGTGAACATAATCCAGGGACCAATATCTAAAGTTCCTTCTTGGCAAAAGTTGGAAAACTTACTAAAACTGAGCTTCTATAAGGCAATGAATATTGCGGAGGGCGTGGCTCATCACATAAAGGTGTATAACATCTCAAGGGTTTCACCGAACACCACGCAACTTTGTAGGCATATGACCACACATAATCTGAGGGGACCCCTCCATTATTGACCCCATCAAACAAAATGGGGAGAGAGAGAGCTAATTCCTTATCTAGGCCTTACCGCCATATCGATTTTTACTACACTTGGTAGATATGTAGAACAGGACACCTCAAGGTGACTGGAGAAATTTAACTCTAATTGGCAACTTGGTGGCGCTATAACAACAGAAAAATGGCTAAAATGCAACAGATCGCTGTGGCTGCAATCGTACTATCAATTCACAAAAACTCTGTCTGAATACATTGCTCTTCTTAATGGGTTCAGTTGACTATTTAATCTGCAATTTCCTGTGACCTGTATCCCAGACACACACCATGTGTAACTGTACGTGAGCAACTGTGCACTCAATGGGTATGGAATAGTCAGTTTAATTTAGCAGATCCTTTGTACAAGAGACATTTAATATAATGAACATACAACAAATGTATAATAAAGTGTTCAGTTACTACATGATAAATATGGATAAAGTTAAGACATACATGTAACAGTGTCGACTTTTAAATTATATTAATTAAAGAAAGTATGTTAACCTCACTTTGTTTATATGTTACAGCTCTAATCTCTGAAATATTTGTCATTAACACACACATATATTATTACATTTTATGCAGGATGGTGAAGAAGATGCCGTGAACTATGCGGCACTGGAGTTTCCTACAAGGAAAGTGAAAAGAGGAAAGAGGAAGATCGAAAACACACCAGAGTGTGTGTACTCTTTTGTAAAAGCAGATTACCACAACCAGCAACACTCCTCTCTGTAGACAAATCCGATGGCCGCTTTGTGTGTTCTGTGCTGCTATTAATGCAACAGAATGATGTTACCTTTGTGGTCATTGACGACTTAGAGTGACTAATGATGTTTTTCACACTAACGTCACAGTTAGCTGACTGCATTAATTTATTATGTGGGACCACTGCAGCTCCGAGACAGTGTCTTAGCCCATTTATGTTAGCTCAGTAAGCAGAGTTTTTTCCAAGGTTTTCCACTGGTGTTGGAGCACCTGAGAGCTGCACACATTCTTCCCAAAGTTCTACATCAATTTGAAAAGTAATGTTACCTAAAAATCAAAAGTGAAGGTTCACTTATTCGCACAGCTTGCATTCAAAAGCACTTGTATTGTAGGGAGATGCCACCACAGTAATGCCAACTTGTTTACTTCCCCACATTTATGTATAGATAGAGCAGGGCCTGTGCAAAGGTCCCCAAGCCTATATACTGATCTTCAGCTCAGTTCACACATAGCTTTTTATTCCCAACTGCCACCCATCCATATAAACATAAGTTTTGCACTCAGCAGATTTTGCGGGACATCATCAGATTTTCAGTTGTTAATGTGTTGCCACAGTTCACATATGTGCCTGTATTTTAGTAAGAGACCATCATTACATGTCTGTGGACTTCTGTTTGCTTCTGTTGTTTTGTTGACACAAGCATATGGCATAAGATAATTATATTGTCTTCTCATATGAAGTGACTGCATCTTCATTCATCACAAATACGACAGTATACCTGTAAAGTTGTTAAGTTTAGAATAAATTCTGTTTGTGTCTTTTGGATTGATTTCAGTGATTCTTGATGACCAACACAGATTGATGTTGGAAAGCAGTGCATTTTATTTATTGACATAGTTTAACAGAGTTACAAATCAGGTTCAAGAGTAGTTACACAAGCACAACAACAAAACTAAACGAAAACAAAACCAGATCTGATCCACCTAATATATCTGTGCCAACACTGATCCATTGGAAAATTCCATATTTACAGTTACTCCCACTTTGAGAGAAAAAAAACTTATTTGAGTAATGTCCATGTTAACTGACACCTACAGCAGTTTCTTTCTTTAGGGCCAGTGTCCACATGGCCACATTCACTCCCAGGATTTTTTTTTTTTTTTTTTTTAAATGATGTGCTGCCAGATGCGCAGCTTTTTCTGAAGGTTGGGTCACCCACATAGGCATCTGGCAGACCCTCACGGACATGGTTGAATGGTGACATTTACCTTATCAAAGTGGACCAAAGCGGGCCTTGCAGACACCTGCATGCACATCATTACCTAATAGCCACATATAACAAACCCTTCAGCTCATAACAGACCAACAGTAATCAGATCATACAGTACCAGCTGATGGCAAACAGACCTGTGACCTCACTAATCCAACCCAAAAGCCTTGACAGCAGCGTAGATCCTCTGTCTCTCTGCTGCTCTTGAATCCTTTATTGCACCACTGCCAGTTTTCATCACGGTGAAGACGACAGCAGAATAAACCTGTGTGTCCTCATCTCTCTGAGGAAATACATGACAAAGTTAAAAAAAGACCCATAACTGTTTCAATAAGGTTGATCCTACTGAATCGTTTCATTCTTTACCTGTTGACTTTTCTGACCATGAAGGTTTCTCTGCACGGCAACAGCAGCTGAAGTTATTAAATAGAAAACATATAGCTAATAATAAATACAAATTCAGTAGTTTTTATACAGTATTGTTCGATAGAGAGCTAACTAATGACTTCTATTCCCGTCGTCACAATCAGACTTGTTTTTCTTGATGGTGTAAACGAGGACAGCTATGACAGTCAGACTTATAGCCAAGACAGCACACAGCAGAAAAATAAGTGCATCTGCATTCTGTGAGCGCGTACTGGTTCCTGAAACATGAAAAGGAAATAAAATGTGTTAAATTCAAGGGTGTTTAATGTCACCTCCTACTAAAACAATTTTGCCACTTAAATGATTAAAAAAAGGCTCATTTAACAGTCTGGCACTCAAAGAAGCAAATGTCTTTATAAACAAAACAATGACACAGTTACCTTCAATTTCCACTTTAGTTCCATCTCCAAATAATATGTGTCCACATGTGGCCACAGCACAGTAGTAAGTCCCAGCATCAGAGGAGCTGACGTTCTTAGAGAAGCGATAAACACAACTCTTCTGAGTGTCAGAGTTCCTGTCACATTCATCACGTCTATTTCCATCAGTGTAGATGATGTCTGGATGAGATTTATCTGATCCGGCTCTGAACCAGAACACACTGTGATCTCCTGGACACATTTTGTTCTCAGAGTCAGAGAGGACTGAACACTGGAGAGACATCGAGGCTCCTGGACGGACTGGATCAGATTCTGTTGGCCACTGAACAACAGCATAGTTTGATGTCCTCTGAGTGTTTCCTGTGTGTTACAGAACTGTGTTAAAAGTTTGGCATCTCCACACATGCTTTGACATACTTAGAAGGATTTAAGATTAGTTAAAAGTTAAAATGCAAAGTAAGCATTACATACAATAATCTAAAATGATTCTCTGCAGAAATTGTTGATAAATATTAACACAGTGCAGCTTTAAGTGGTTAAAGTGATTCCAAACATTGCCATAAACAGATCACATAATTACCTTTTAATGACAAATAGGTGCCGGTCCAGGTAATCTCAGAACACTCCATGACTGTGCAGTGATACATTCCCTCATCTTCTTGAATTGTCCTCAAAATGGTCAGACTGCTGATTTTGTTAGAAATATTTACATCCAGTCTTGAGGCAGAAATCTCTGGTCCATACACAGGGTTCACATGTTTACGCAGTCTCACAATCAATTTCAGAGTCTCCCCGGCACTCTGCTTGTACCAGTAGAGTCTGTCGTTAAACTCGTCATTAGGCAAATCACACGTTAAAGTCACAGGTTCACCAAGTTGAACTGTGGTCACTGGAACCAACGTATCTGGATGAAATGAAAATACAACACATGAAACAACAAAGGACAATTTGTGCATAATGTAAAAAAAATGGAGGCTAAAAGGAAATCACATGAACAACCATACATCTAGTTTGCATGCAGATACTCAGATTAGAAAATATTTAGTTATCGTTAGCACACTTACATCCTCGATGAAGAACAAGCAGTGTAACCCATAACAGGATCATCTTGACACTGTCTATTAACATGAGACTTGTTGGTTTTTTACTGAGTAAAAGGAGGCGGTCAACTGTCAAATGCATCTGATTGGTTGTCGCAGAATCTAGATTCAAAGTTAATTTCCTGCCACACTGGTTCTATCCTGGTCTGTGTGAATTGTGTTACCTCTCTTTCTCATCCATCACTAGACTATGAGATGTCTATGACTTTGTCTAAACTTGGAGTGTTTTTCAGGTACCAATTCTTGTAAATGCAGTAGGTTATATCCCACTGCTGTTATTACTAAATCATAAATGCCACGTCACTTCTAGTTCACTGACAGATACCACTTCACACACAGGGACACAAAAAAAACTGACGCTGTGTCCCAAATTGCATACTATGCATTACATGCTCAATATGTGTTCTACTATTCAGTACTTTTGTGTACATAAACAGTAGTATGTATATTTTTAGACGCACTAAGCTGAAATTATCACAGCACTTCCCAAGAGCCTCCTTGCTTCCTTGCAACATCATGTCACAGGCAGCGAGACATTGAGGCTCCTGGACGGACTGGATCAGATACTGTCGGCCACTGAACAACAGCATAGTTTGATGTCCTCTGAGTGTTTCCTGTGTGATACAGAACTGTGTTAAAGGTTTGGCATCTCCACACAAGCTTTGACATATTACCTTTTAATGACAAATAGGTGCCACTCCAGGTAATCTCAGTCCACTCCATGACTGCGCAGTGATACATTCCCTCATCTTCTTGAATCGTCCTCCAACTGCTCAGACTGCTAATACTCTTATAAACCTTCACATCCAATCTCACAGCAGAAAACTCTGGTCCATACACAGGGTTTACATGTTTACGCAGTTTCACAATCAATTTCACAATTAGTTTCAGAGTACACTCTGCTTGTACCAGTAGAGTCTGTCGTTAAACTCATCAGGCAAAACACAAGTTAAAGTCACAGGTTCACCAAGTTGAACTGTGGTCACTGGAACCAGCGCATCTGGATTACATGAAAATACAACACATGAAACACTAAATCGCAATTAGTATATGATGCAGAAAGGTAATAACATGAGCAACCATACATCTAGTTTGCATGCAGATACTCAAATGAGAAAATAGGCTCGTTCGAGATGAACTGCGCCTCGCCTGAAAAGTAGACAAGCGCAGGCGGCCGCAGCGGGGGCGGTGACAAAAAGCTGCAGTGAAGTCGGACAGTTTCCCGACAGTTTCCAGCAGCCTTCAAACCGTACAGGAAGTCACAGACACACTAACATCCTGTCTGGAATGATGTCAATTCATTAAAAAGTGATCAGGCCCATATATCAGTTTGTTTTCACCATCAGTCACACAACATGTTTTGTGTTCACAGAATAAACCTTCGGGTCAGACAAATACAATCTTAATCTCTAAAATACAACAAAAATGAGTAGTTTATGTAAAACGTCATCTTGTTGAGTCGGCATCTGAACCAATGAGCTGTTAGATCAGGTGAGAGCCAGGCGGTGCAGTCGGTGGAGAGCAACTGCAGCGCCTGGCTCTAAAAACTGTGGCCACCTCGCTCTCGCGGCTTTATCGCCGTCCACTTTTGTAATACGTCAGAGCAAGTCGGGATGAAGTCGGACACAAAACTAACCGGCATGCATTGTGCGCCGATCGCCGGTGATCGAATCTGCGCAGGCCTGGCTCATCTCGAACGAACCTAATATGTAGTTAAGATTACACAGTGCACTCACATCCTTGATGAAGAACAAGCAGTGTAACCCATAACAGGATCATCTTGACACTGTCTGTGATTTGGAAACTTGCTGGTATTTCAGTGGGTTAAGGAGGTGATGTCATATGACCACAATACTGTATGTCACACTGTCAAATGCATCTGATTGGTTATCACAGAACTTAGACTTAAAGTGCATTTCCTGCCACACTGGTCTTAGAGTGAACTTTTTGTTTCAGGGGAGATTTTGTGTTGATGAAATCTATTTCTGTGTGAAGAACTCTTTTGTTTGTATGTGATAATAACAGTTGACATGGTGTCTGTAGCTGCTTGCTGCTGGAGAGATATAACTTCTCCTGCATTAAATCAGACAGTGGGCCCCTGGGCACAGATAGAACAGACAGTAGGAGCAAGACACAGACGGGTAATATCTGGTAAAGTTTAGCCTCTTTTTGTGTCATTGTTTTGCATCTTTATGTTGTCATAATGAATCTTTTTGTGGTTTTATATTAGCCTGGTTCCAGACCATAGACCCCGCCCACTCAACTGAGTAGGCTTGCATTACTGGTCTGGCATACTTCTATGAATTTGCGATTTATCTCGTCCAAACGATGGACGGACCAATGAACACCAGGGGTCTAGCGATTAGCCAATCAGCGCCACGCTGATGTCAAGCTGTACGCCGGTGGGTAACTGGAGAGGATAGCAACAATGGCGACCGCTACAGATCCCACAGACCACATTAACGATGCTATCGAGATATTTCGCCACTACTCGTGTTAATGGAGGACCAAATTAAGGAAGCTGCTAAACTGGATTTAACGGCGATGCAGCTGGGGGTGCACGACAACGGAGACATTTTAAACGGGCAATGCTCGCTTATTTTCGGCACCCCCGAGGCATGGATACTAATGACGTCAGATTCTGGGTAAGTCGTTGATCTCTACTGATTGGTTAGGGAAAAAATCAAATTCACTCCCCCTTGTAAATCGCCTTCAATGGAGGCCATGTCAGACTGAAGGTTCTGGGAGCTTCAGTCTGACACTCAGGCTAGTTTTATATCCCTTTGTAGTTGTTTGTGCCTTTTAGAGGTAATTTTGTATCTTTTGTGGTCATTATGAATCTGTCTTGGGTCAGTTTGTGTAAATTTGAGTGGCATTTTGCAGGTGAGGGCCAGGGGTCCACTCTTACACTTTTGGCCCCTGGGCCTGTGCCCTGTAGGCCCGTTCAGTAATTCCTGCATGGTGAGACAGTGTGCAGAGTGAAGAACAGCACACAATTCTACTAAGAAGCAAACTATAATGTTTCATATTACACCAAAATCTAATCTGGCATCCCGTCCTTTCTGATAGTTTCTGCTAGTTTAAGAAAGAACACAATACAGTTATAGAATTATAGAAATTAAGAGATGTAAAAATCTTTCACCATCCTTTCCTACAGTAAAGCTGATGACCTTAAAATTTCCGGGTCCTGACAACAGCAGAATCTCACTGGACAATGCTAACATAGTCATTGTGAATGATAACATGTTTACCACCATCACCACTGGGTGTTTCAGCATGCCAACATTTTATAAGCTGAGGGCGATGTCAATAGTCTGGCAACTTTTTGGCTTATTTAATTACAATTTGTCCTGTGGGGAAAGTGACTGTGTGGACATGGCAATCTGTTCGTCATAAGCGTTAACCTGCTGGTTGCACTAAATGAAAAGTCAGATTATCACCAGATTTATTCACATACTGTACATCCCCAGGAGACCATGAATGTCTGTACAACATTTTGTCCCGATGTATCCAACATCTGTCATGATATTTCAATCTGCATGCTGATTAGCTTGTTATTGTGTTTGGTGGCATCTCTGTTTTTGCCCTGATTGAATTAACTGCGATCTGTGACCCTTATTGGTGGAGTTCTGGATCTCGCCATGCCGCCCCCAACCTACGCTGCTTGTGGTAGGTTTCGTAGGAAGTAGAAGGAAGCTCCAGAGCCTGTTTACATCTAAAAACTGCACACTCTACCATGTTTGCTGTCAAAACTTTTGCTATGCTAATGCTAACTATGCTCTTTGGACTGACAAGTCTGCTCTGCACTGGAGGTTTCATGTTTCTTTGTTGGTGTCGCGTCAGAGTCTGTTCACATGTCAATATGTGTTTCCTTTATTAGACAGCGATGGACTTTCTTATTAGTGACGTACCTAATCCACCTTCAATAGAGGAATGTGAAAACACCTCTCTAGCAACACTTTTCACAGATACAAGTCAGTAAAGTCATAATGGAAGATAAAACATGATAAAGTGCTTTTACACTGGCCCAGTGTGTAAAAAAACATGCAGTGCAAAACCATATGCTGTACTTCTAGAAAAGGGTTGGGAACCACATGCAGGTAGGTAAATAAAGTAAAGAGGAGTTCATTATAGATGTGGATGTTTATTTATGAAAAAATGACACAGGGCATGTTCACGTTTTGAACTGCAGCGATGCAAAGCTGAGGGACTGGGGAAGAAGTCTATCACCTTATATGGTATCACAGAGAAAAGAGACAGAGTTGACTCTTCTCTCGACTCTTTCAAGATGAATCTTTCAAAAAGTCACGGCAGATGCATCACCCACCTCTTTAAAAAATGTACTGATAAACTGCAGAAAAACTGAAACAAAATTAATAGATATGGGATTCACAGTGATACAGGCTATCAACAAAAGCTTAGCTATTAAAGGTGGTTATTTTTGCATCACATTAAGTCAAAAACATTAGATATTTGCAAATAATTTGGACAGTATATACGCATAATGCATAATATGATGCATAGTTTATCAAAAATATATTATACTATACTACTACTTGAAGACATGATATATAACATTATGCTATACTATGTAATACATCATGTCTTCAATGAAATGCAGAAACCAGTGCTGCTAAAGCAAAAAAATTACATTAGCCTCATTTAGCAAATTCATCGTTTAGATTAATCATATATCATAAAAGCCCTGACATCAGTGTAGATGGTCTCTTCTTGTCTTTGATTTCTTCTCCCTCCTCTGCCAGCTTTCCTCCTGGTAAAGTTTGGTGTACAATAAACCAAAGACTCCTCATTTCCCTGAGGAAACAAGTGCAAAAATTGAAAATGAGAGCAGATTTTAATATGTATACATGTCAATAAATAAACATTATTGACAACATTTCTGGCTACATCTTTAAAATCCTCACCTGCTGACTTTGCTGATCACAACTGGCTGTCGCAGCATTTGTTTGCAGAGTGGCAGTAGCTGTATTATTAAAAAAAGATAAATAAGAGATCATAAAAAAGAACAGATTTAACTTCACTGAAGATGAATGACACTGCAGGTTGATTTGAACACAGCAGAAATGTGAACTGAATTATATAAACTTCGGTTTGATAGATAAATGTATGAGTAATGTCTCTCACTGTTGGAACAATGGCAGGATTTTGTCCTGATGGCATGAACAAGGACGGCTATAACACTCAGACTTAAAGCCAAAGCAGCACACACCAGAAACAGAACTGTATTGTCATTCTGTGAATCACAGCGGCTGACATCTGAAACATTAAAGAAACAATTAAAGTTAAGAAATCATAGGAAATACTTTGTTAATAGATAATGATAATCTAACTATTAGATAGAAACAGGGTGCACTTACCTTCAAAGTCCAGTTTTGTTCCATTTCCAAATAATATCTCTCCACATGTGGCCACAGCACAGTAATAAGTCCCGGCATCAGAGGAGCTGACGTCCTTAGAGAAGCTGTAGATACATTTCTGAAGAGAGTGAGCTTCAGGACTCTTCTCACATCCATCACTACTGTTTACTTGGGCATAAATGAAACTGGGATGAGATTCATCTGATGCAGCTCTGAACCAATAAACTCTGTGTTCTTCTGAACATGTTTTCTTCTCAGAGTCAGAGAGGACTGAACACTGCAGAGTCACTGAGTCTCCTGGACGGACTGGATCAGATGGAAAGTCTTGAGTGACGGCAGTGATATCAGGTTCAGGTCCTGGTTATAAAAAAAAGTAGCATAGCTGTTATAAATTATGCAGAATTCTGTAACTCTGAGGGCATCTGCAGTTTCTGTTGCAGTTTTATGTTTTTACCTTTGATTCTCAGAAATGTTCCTCTCAAAAATGTCATTTTGCTTTTATTCACTTTTATACAGTAGTAGACTGCAGTATCTCTTAAACGTGTTTCAGTAATATACAAAACAAAAGTTCCAGGCCCTTGTTTTGCTGTAATGCGACGGGTCTCTACATCAACTCCTAAATCAACGGCATATGTTGCCCCTAAAATTTCAGGAAAGGTTCCAGAAACAAGCCTGATCCAAAATAAGGATGATAAACTTAATCTGTTGCGGGGGCATGTTAGAGTCACACTTTGTCCAACACCAACAGTCTTTGTCTCAAAGATGTGATCGTCTGTGCATCCTGAAGATAAAACAAAAACAGAGCAATGATAAACAAGAGACACATTTACAGCATAAAGATGACAAAATATATTTTAAATATATATCCTGAGTAAATGTGACTTTAATACTTACGTCCAATATTGAGCACGAGCAGAACATAAAATATGATCAGCATTTTCTGTTCTTCCTACAGAGAGACTGCAGTTAAATTAGAGTGTATCAGAAGATGATGCGCTTTAATGTAGTCATCAAGTGGGAGGGAACATTTCAAAGCAATCTGATTGGCCTCTCACTATGTTGGCGCTTTACTGTACGACCACAGAGGTGATGAAGTCAACCATCTTTCCTACATGAAACAACACAATAGCACGCCTCTGTTTCATGTGCCTGTCTTCAGGTTTCTATAACTGACACTGAGAGTAAACACAAGTTAATGCCTTTGTCTTCAAAACTTAACTTTCTCAGTTTGCAATGCAGGATTCCTGTCATAAATCTGTTGTCTCCGAGCCCACTGAGGGACCAGGTTTAATTACTGTGGGTTACTGTTTGTAAACATGCTCACGTGTAAAACTAACAGCCAACTCCAGATTCTCTCTCTCTCTTTTTTTTTTCCTCGCTTTATGTTTGTGTTTTTTTTCCAGCACTGTGTATCTTGGATGTCTGCTGCTGACGGTCTAGCACCTGGTTGCTACATTTTAAAAAGCCCCGACCTGACCTGAGCTCTGTGGGGATACATACCTATAAACGTCATGAACACAGAAAATAAAAACAAAATAAGAAAACACAGACAGAGGACAGAGTCTCTGCAAGTTAAAACATCACCACACACTTGTAGTAGGTCATAAGTGATGATTGAGAGGGATTACTGCTGTATGAGTCTACACATAAATCCTCCACAGCCTGCCTTAAACAAACTGAAGATTTATAATCAACTTTCAAGCTTTTTTCAAAAGGGCACTGATACCACTGTCTTTGATGCATGACATGTAATTTGCCTGTCAGTATATAGGCCTGTGTCTACAGGCTTATTCAATCCAGCCATTTGCCACAGTGACAAAGACAGAGGAGCCATCTTAAATACTGAGCAAACCAGCCAACTGAGATGCTCCACATCATCAGTGATGACCCGCCCACTCTGCCTGTCAGTCACATCAGCAGGAAGAGCACAGCGTACAGAGGAGGGCTGTTAAACCATCCATCCTCTATACTCACTTCACTTCTTTTCAGAGAGCTGCTGACAGACAGCAGCAGAGCGACACTCTCACAGTATCACAGGAACATTCACCTGGAGCTGATTTAGAGTTTCTGACCTACATGTTTTTATCTGAGGGAGAGAAGCCATGTGACCCTGGGAGAAAACCACTAATGAGATACACCAGTGATTAACAAGGTGATTAACATGTGTAAAATAATCCTGTGTCAACAAACTGTATGGATGACAGCATCTCTATAACATTAACAGGAACACCTGAGAATATTCTGCAGTCCAGTACAAAGATGTTTGGAGAAAGACAAAAGAAAGACAGGAAGCCCATCTATCTATAGGGCCAAAGCTGCCACAACATTTGTCAGAACAGCAGGTTGTGGTTTGTGGTTTTCATCAGGGTCAACATATTGTTGACAACGAGCCAAAACACACTCTGTACTTTCACACACAAACACACATTTATAGTCACCACTGACAGATAAATGATGCATGGAAACTTCAGCATCGTTGTGGTCGAGCTTCAAACTAAGGTGTCAGTACAAAGAGGCTGTTCTACCTTTCTCACTCTGTGTTTCAGCCTCAGGACGCTGGGCTTTACTGCTGCTGTCAAAAGGAAAGTGGAATAGCATTCATAAAACAAAAACTTAGAGGAGGAGGTAAATGGTTCAGGAGGGCTGGACACAGGATCGTTTCTAGGATCCGCCCCCAAGATTTTTTTTCTTTTATGAACCAGCTCTATTTTGATGCTTTTTTATGCACTCTGGCATCTTTTTTACCCCTGAAAGATGTTTAAACATTTTATTTACAGATTAATTATGAATTGTGATGTTAAAAATGTTAATTATATTTTATTCCACCCAGCAGCATTTAAAGCATTTGAAATGAGCTCCACCTTCACCAGCTGCAACATTAAAGTGATTACCAGTGTGTTCTGTCTCTTGTACAAAGTCACACAAAATGTGCTGCTCGACAGACAAAGAGGACCAAAAGTTGTGTTTGTGATTAATGATGTCGTATTTGTTTTGAGGGATTTAATGCACAAACTTAATGACATGTTAGTAGTTCCAGGGCTTTTTAAATTTTTTATTATTAGGTCTATTCTAATGATTTAAAAATATATAATATACAGCCTATTTACTACTGTCTCTGGTTGGAGACACACACACACACACACTTTTTTTTGTTGAAACTCTCAGTGGTTTGGTGCTTGTCATTGGTGGTAGCTGTCAGAAGGAGGAGGTGTTAATCACTCCCTGGTCCCACCCTGGTGTTTTTGTCAAGAGCAGAGTTTGAAGTGTGATCTTTAGTTTGCCTGATTATTGACTCAGAGGTTTACTCACTAAAGTCTGTTCATCACTTGGCTCAGTGATGGACTTACAGCCTGTCCACATTAATGGTGAATTAATCAATATATTAACATTAAAATTAAATCAAAAACAAGCTTAAGCTCATCTTCCACAGTTTCAGATGCTTTTGGTTGCATTTTAAAAACACAAAACAAAGGGACATGATTTGTTCTTTAAATGAGCACAATAACATACACGTAAAAGTAAATCAATCATTTCAGTCTGTGAAACTAAAGTTAGCCTGCTGAAGCCTCTTGTATCTCTCCTCTCACTACACATCCTGTTGAAGCCCATCGTCAGGTCTGTTCTGAGTAAACAGCCTTGATGGTTGGTCAAAGGGAGGAGAAACGGCCCACCACAGCCTGGGTCTGTCAGTGTAGCTGTTGCATGTGGCTTTGCTTGACATGCAGAGGGTCTTTACAAAGTTCTTTGAGACCAGAGAGATGGAGGGGTTCATTCATTTCAGTAGTTATGCCCTTACAGTTATTTTAATACAGTGTTTGTTCTTAACAAAGGAAGACTACTTGTGTCCACAAAATAAAATGCTCTGTATGTGTTTTTAATGATGCTTCTGTCTACAGTTGTGGGAAGTTGTGATGGACAGATACACAGTGGTTCACTATCAAGTCTGTGTGGTTTTGGCCACATTTCTTCTCACCTTTCCCCTGCAACTGTCCCTCAAACCTGAACGCTAACACCTACACTACAAAGTCCTCTTCATATCTAATCAGTGTTATAACAATAATAATACATTTCATTTAAAAGGCGCCATTTAAAAGGGCAGAGGGTACAGTCAGTGTTAAAGTCTGTAAGCCAGCTTGAACAGGTGGGTTTGAGATGGGATCTGAAGGATGTTGTGCTGTTAGAGTGTCTGATGTGTGGATGTAGGGAGTTCCAGAGCCTGGGGCAGTGCAGCTGAAAGCCCTGACACCCATGGTGCTGAGGCGTGAGGTGTGGATGGTCAGGAGACCAGTAGAGGAAGAGTGGAGGGCTTTAAATGTGTTTGTATTGTATTCAGTACTGAACATGGAGCCAGTGTAGTTGGATGAGAATGGGGGTGATGTGGTCGGATGATTTGGTGCGGGTAATGATCCGAGCAGCAGAGATCTGAATGATTTGAAGCCTGTTAATGAGTTTGGTGGGGAGGCCAGAGAGAACTGTGTTACAGTGGTTAATACAGGATGTAACAAATGTGTGGACCAAGACTTCAGAGGTGGACTGGGACAGTGTCGTCCAAATTCTCCAGTGTTGTATGGGTTACGCAAACAAAACAACACAACCTCCAGGTCCAGGATGAGTTTAGCCCTCCAAAAGGTGATTATGGTCTTGTTCAGAGTAACACCTGTGTGCGAAGCTTTAATCAACTTCAACTTTACTATAACAACAAAACATCAGGCCTAGCTGTTGATGGTCAGTAAATATTGGAGCTTTACCGTATAAGAATGTTGCTTGAAAAGAAGTTTCCATTAAACAGACGTAACATGTTGCCAGAAAACTACACATAGTATACTGTAGCTTTCAAAGTTCTCATAGTTAGAAACTTGATAAACGCTCGTTCTTGTTATTATTTAAACACTGGATGAATTTCAATAATTGTGTCAAGTCTTTGGAAAATCTCCAGAAGATCCACCACTTGTTGTATACATGACAACACCAGCAGGGAAACACAGCATGTTTTATTTATTGACAGTGTAAAAGAGTTCCAAATTATGTTACCACAAAGTTTACATGGTCACACTAGAAAAACAATGACAGGATTAACGTCATGTGGTCTCTGTCTGATGATGCAATAAACTTACGTTCAAATATCCACCAATCCAGTGGTTGTATGTATGTACATTTTCTGAAGTACTGTACTCGGGTGGTGATGGTTTGAGGTACTTGTACTTGAGCATTTTTTGCTACTTTATACTTGTACTCCACTACAGTTCAGAACAAAATATTACAAGCTACTTTTTACTCCACTACATTTGTCTGACATCATTAGTCACAAGTTACTTTGCAGACTCTGATTATTTATACAAAATATAAATCACTAAAAATGATGATGTATTATTACAGATTCAGCTACCCAGCAGTATATGAAGTAGGGGTGGGAATCACCAGAGGACCCACGATACGATATCATCATGATACTTATGTCGCAATATGATATTATTGTGATATGATGAGTTTTGTGGTGAAATCTATTGTGATATATTGCATCATTTTTATTGCAGCAAAATGTGATGCAAAGCAGACAGACTGACAAACACCGTCATAAAACCTGTCAGAAATGCTGCATACAACTGACAAACTCAACTGTTGGCAGATTAAACGTCCTCTGTGAGGCCACATTTAGCGCGAGTGCAAAACACTTCACATGCACGTATCCTGCTAACTGAATGGCAACACCCATGTTAGAAGTGTTGCCTGTTACAACCACATCTGGTTCTGAAATGGACCATTCTGTAAAATGAGTACTTTTACTTTTGGTACAAGACACTACAAACATAATAAAAACAAGAGCAACAACATAATAAGAGCAAAAGAACAAATATAATATACCTCCATACATGTCAAACAAATATGAACACAGTCCTGCTCCTTAGACATCACTGCTGTAAAACATGACTGAGGCTCATCTGAGACGCAGACTATGCCTTTAACACATCAAACATAAAGCATCTTCCTTTTTATTTTTAGGGTGCAAATGAAACTAAACAGTTACTCATGACTAATGGTAAAAACAGATTTCAGAAACCAGGTTTCAGAATTAAGAATAATAGCTGATAGATTTCTACTTGAAAAACGTGATTACTTAGCCCTTTTTCATCAAATTTTAATAGTATTCTTAGGGTATTTTTATGCATTTATCACGGACAATATTTACATAACAGGAAATGAGGGAAAGAGAGATCCAACGCCCCAGCCCAGACTTGTACTGGGTTCACCCCTGAGATATATTTCTGGAGTGTGCACATTTGCATAAAGAAAAACAAAAACACAATCAATCTCATTACTTTTGAATATATGGACGAAACCTAATTATAACATTAAAACAATGTACAGTAGAGCTGAACTACCTAATAGCCAAAAACTGTGAAACAACCCTTTAGCTCCAGATTAACATCAACGTCAACACACAGTACCAGCTGATGGCAAACACACCTGTGACCTCACTAATCCAACACAAAAGCCTTGACAGCAGCGTAGATCCTCTGTCTCTCTGCTGCTCTTGAATCCTTTATTGCACCACTGCCAGTTTTCATCACGGTGAAGACGACAGCAGAATAAACCTGTGTGTCATCATCTCTCTGAGGAAATACATGACATGACAAAGTTAGAAACGACATCACAAAACTGTTTCAATTAGGTTAATTCTATGATACCTATTAAATTCTTTACCTGTTGACTTTTCCGACCACCACTGTTTCTCTGCACGGCAACAGCAGCTGAAATTATGAATAAAAAAATTAGTAATAAATACAGATGCAGTAGTTGTAATGTAATTCTGCTCCCTAGAGAACTATAAATAACTTCTATTACCACTGTAACAATCATTCTCTTTCTTCTTGATGGCGTAGATGAGGACGGCTACAACAATCAGACTTATAGCCAACACAGCACACAGAAGAAACATAACTGCATCTGCATCCTGTGAGCACGTACTGGTTCCTGAAACATCAAGAGGGAAAAAAGTTAAAGGTAAATGATGTTTAATGTCACCTTCTGGTTAAATGACTGCATGAAAAAACAACAATAGATGATCTGAATAAATTTGATTTGACTTGTGACACACATATACACATTTTGTAATGAACAGAATAATGACACAGTTACCTTCAATGTCCAGTTTTGCCCCATTTCCAAATATCATCTCTCCACATGTGGCCACAGCACAGTAATAAGTCCCGGCATCAGAGGAGCTGACGTTCTTAGAGAAGCTGTAGACACATTTCTGCAGGGAGTGAGCTTCAGGACTCTTCTCACACTCAGCACTGTTTCCATATGCATAAATGCAACTAGGATGAGATTCATCTGATGCGGCTCTGAACCAGAACACACTGTGATTTCTTGGACATGACTTTTTCTCAGAGTCAGAGAGGACTGAACACTGCAGAGTCACTGAGTCTCCTGCACGGACTGGATCAGATGGAGGGACTGCAGTGATCGCAGGCTCTGGTGCTGGGAAATGGAGTTTAAAACTTTAAACACTTACTTTTAAACAAATGGCGACATATTTAAGACAAAGCTATAATAAAAGTAAGATATGTATTTACCTTCAACTCTCAGGTCTGCTCCTTTCAAAAGTGTGAAGGTTTGTTGGTGTATTTTTACACAGAGGTAAACTGCTGTATCACTTTGCCTTGTGTTTTTAATATGCAGGACAAATTCTCCAGGCTCTTCCGTGGCTGTGATTCGAGGATCTCTCTCAAAGCTGAAAGTTTTTCCTAATACTTTAGGAAAGTCTCCAGAAACAAGCCTGATCCAAAAGATGCTTCCCGAAGACTTGCGGGGACAAGTCAGTGTCACATCAGCTCCAACTCCAACAGTCTTTGTCTCAAAGATCTGCTCTACTGTGCATCCTGAAAAGATGAACTTTACATTAACAACAGAAAAAGAATCATATGCGCTCTCTCCTAAATTACTGCAAGAACATGACAATACGTTAAATATATATCTGTATATATTATATACTTATAACATATATCTGGAGTAAATCTGACTTCTGTAAATATACTTACGTCCAATATTGAGCACGAGCAACAAATAAAATATGATCACCATTTTCATGTTAATATTCTTGTAACTGCAGCTAAATTAGAGCGTATTAGAAGATGATTCACCCTAATGTAATCATGGAAAGTGGGAGGGAACATTTCAAAGCAATCTGATTGGCCTCTTGTTTCATCAGTATCTCACTGTATCACCACAGTGGAAATAAAATCAGCCATCTTTCCTACATGAAACAAACCCAACAGCACGCCTCTGTTTCATGTGTCTGTCTTCAGGTTTCTATAACTGACACTGAGAGTAAACACAAGTTAATGCATTGTCTGTAAAACTCAACTTTCTCAGTTTGCAATGCAGCATTCCTGTCATAAATCTGTTGTCTCTGAGCCCACTGAGGGATGGAAATGACAAAGTCCAGTATGAATGTATTTCCAAATGAGACGAGGCTTAATTACTGCCACTTATTTTGTATATGTGTTAGCATATCCACCTTATTCCTAGGCCCCATGATACCTTGCGTGAATTATTGGTGCAACTTCCTGCATGGAACCGAAAGCGGCATTTTCAATACTAACAGAGCAACTGGGAAATAAAGTGTGGAACACACCACCTGTTATAGCTCAAACGGGATTATGTGATCATACCTCTGCCATCTCTGACAGCAATCTTAAAGCATTGTTGTTGTTTTTTTACCTTTTCAACCTTGCACACTAGCAATTAGCTTGCCTTGCTGTGTTAAAATATTGTTAACTTTAACATGGCCCGAGCTAGCTTATGGTAAACATCTTCTCCTTCTCAAGATGATTTATGATTTATGATGACTTATTCAGAGATACTTACACATTCGGCAAACATTTAAAATAATTCAGTATTAACTGTAGCTCCATGTAACGTGAATAAATGTGTTTTGCAGCTAATCCTCCGCTGCGTTATTGACGCAGTTAACACAACTTATAATTTATTAAAAAAACTGCTCTGAGAGAGACATGAAGCTGAATTTAGCAGCAGACTTCAGTGATAGTAATATAAAGTACTACTCATACTCGTACTCGTCGTCGTCCTCCGCTTATCCGGGTCCGGGTCGCGGGGGCAGCAGCCTCAGCAAAGAAGCCCAGACAGTCCTCTCCCCAGCCACTTCGGTCAGCTCTTCCGCGGGAACCCCGAGACGTTCCCAGGCCACCCGGGTGATGTAGTCCCTCCAGCGTGTTCTGGGGCGGCCCCGAGGTCTCCTCCCGGTTGGACACGCCCGAAACACCTCCCAAGGGAGGCATCCGGAAGGCATCCTTACCAGATGCCCGAACCACCTCAACTGGCTCCTCTCAATGTGGAGGAGCAGCGGCTCTACTCCGAGTCCCTCCTGGATGTCTGAGCTCCTCACCCTATCCCTAAGGCTGAGCCCAGCCACCCTGCGGAGGAAACTCATTTCAGCCGCTTGTACTCGCGATCTCATTCTTTCGGTCACTACCCAGAGCTCGTGACTATAGGTGAGGGTTGGAACGTAGATCGACCGGTAAATCGAGAGCTTCGCTTTCTGGCTAAGCCCCCTCTTCACCACAACGGACCAGTTAAGTGCCTGCATCACTGCTGACGCCGCCCCAATCCGCCTGTCAATCTCTCGCTCCATCCTACCCTCAGTCGTGAACAAGATCCCGAGATACTTGAACTCCTCCACCTGAGGAAGGACCTCCCCCCCGACCTGGAGTGGGCAATCCACCCTTTTCCGGCTGAGGACCATGGCCTCAGACTTGGAGGTGCTGATTCTCATCCCAGCCGCTTCACACTCGGCTGCGAACCGCCCCAGCGAGAGCTGGAGGTCACTGTTCGATGGAGCTAGGAGGACCACGTCATCTGCAAAAAGCAGGGACGAGATCCTCCCATCACCAAACCTGACACCCTCCACCACTCGGCTGCTCCTAGAAATTCTGTCCATAAAAGTTATGAACAGAACTGGTGACAAAGGGCAGCCCTGGCGGAGTCCAACCCTCACCAGGAACAGGTCCGACTTACTGCCAGCCACACGAACCAGACTCATGCTCCTTCAGTACAGGGACTGGATGGCCCTTAGCAAGGGGCCACCAACCCCATACTCCCGGAGCACCCCCCACAGGATGCCCCTGGGGACACGGTCGTAAGCTTTCTCCAAATCCACAAAACACATGTGGACTGGTTGGGCAAACTCCCATGCCCCCTCCAGCACCCTGGCGAGGGTAAAGAGCTGGTCCACAGTTCCGAGTCCGGGACAAAAACCACATTGCTCCTCCTCAATCTGAGGTTCAACTATCGACCGGACCCTCTTCTCCAGCACCCTGGAGTAGACCTTACCGGGTAGGCTGAGGAGTGTGATCCCCCTGTAGTTGGAACACACCCTCTGGTCCCCTTTCTTGAAAATGGGGACCACCACCCCGGTCTGCCACTCCAGAGGCACTGCCCACGATGTCCACGCAATGTTGCAGAGGCGTGTCAGCCAGGACAGCCCTACAACATCCAGAGCCTTGAGATATCCAGGACGAATCTCATCCTACCCCGGGGCTCCGCCGCCTCGGAGTTGTTTCACTACCTCAGCAACTTCTGCCCCAGAAATTGGACGACCCACCCCCGAGACCCCCGTCTCTGTTTCCTCACTGGAATACGTGTTGGTGGGATTGAGGAGCTCCTCAAAGTATTCCTTCCACCACCCTACAATGTCCCCAGTTGACGTCAGCAGCTCCCCGCCCCCACTGTAAACAGTGTGAGCAAGTTGCCGCCTTCCCCCCCTGAGGCGCTGGACGGTTTGCCAGAACCTCTTTGGAGCCGATCAATAGTCTTTCTTCATGGCCTCACCGAACTCCTCCCACGCCCAAGTTTTTGCCTCCACAACTGCCGCCGCTGCGCTCCGCTTGGCCCGCCGGTACCCGTCAGCTGCTTCCGGAGACCCACAGACCAACCATGCCCTGTAGGCCTCCTTCTTCAGCCTGACGGCTCCCCTCACCTCTGGTGTCCACCAGCGGGTTCGGGGATTACCGCCGTGACTGGCCCCAGCGGCCTTGCGGCCACAGCTCACAACCACCGCCTCGACAATGGCAGAGCGGAACAAGGCCCATTTGGACTCAATGTCCCCCTCTGCCCTTGGGACGCGGTCGAAGCTCTCCCGGAGGTGGGAGCTGAAGATCATCTGGACAGGTTCTTCCGCCAGGCATTTCCAGCAGACCCTCACTGTTCGTTTGGGCGTGCCAGGTCTGCGCGGCGTCTTCCCCCACCATCTGATCAAACTCACCACCAGGTGGTGATCAGTTGACAGCTCTGCTCCTCTCTTCACCCGAGTGTCCAGAACATATGGCCGCAGGTCAAATGATACGACTACAAAGTCGATAATTGACCTGCGACCTAGGCTGTCCTGGTGCCACGTGCACCGATGGACATCCTTATGTTTGAACATGGTGTTAGTTATGGCCAAACTGCGACCTGCACAGAAGTCCAATAACTGAACACCACTCGGGTTCAGATTGGGCAGGCCGTTCCTCCCAATCACGCCCCTCCAGGTCCCGCTGTCATTGCCCACGTGAGTGTTGAAGTCCCCCAGCAGAACAATGGAGTCCCCGGTCGGGGCACTGTCCAGCACCCATCCCAGGGACTCCAAAAAGGGTGGGTACTCTGAACTGTTGTTCGGCGCATAAGCACAGACAACAGTCAGGACCCGTTCCCCGACCCGAAGGCGCAGGTAAGCAACCCTTTCGTCTACCGGGGTAAACCCCAACATACAGGCAGAGAGTCTGGGGGCTATCAGAAAGCCCACCCCGGCCCTCCGCCTCTCACCCGGAGCAACTCCAGCGAAGGAGAGAGTCCAACCCCTCTCAAGGACTAGGGTTCCAGAGCCGGAACTATGTGTCGAGGTGAGGCCGACTATATCTAGCCGGTAGCGCTCAACCTCTTCCACAAGCTCCGGCTCCTTCCCCGCCAGAGAGGTGACATTCCATGTCCCAAGAGCCAACTTCTGTAACCAAGGATCGGACTGCCAAGGCCCCCGCCTTGGTCTGCTGCCCAATCCACATTGCACTGAACCCTTCTGGATCCCTCTGCGGGTGGTGGGCCTGCAGGGGGATGAGCCCATGTAGCGAGTTCGGGCTGGGCCCGGCCGGACCCCATGGGCGAAGGCTCGACCACCAGGCGCTCGCCCACGGGCCCCAACCCCAGGCCTGGCTCCAGGGCGGGGCCCCAGTAACCCTCCGGGCCAGGTACACATGTCCTTGTTTGTATCCATCATGAAGGGTCTTTTGAATATAAAGTACTAGTAAAAGAAATAACTTTTGGCATTCATTTTTTTAAATGATATAAAGGACATATGGTAAATCAGTAACACATTCTCAGCCCTAATGACTAAATACATAATTCAAGGCATGTTGCAGAGTTTATTTTATAGGAAGCAATTTTCTAATGAATGTTGAGAATAAAATCAGAAAAGGAAAAAACATCATGTACTGACATTGAGTGACGGACCTGTCAGTCTAGGTGTCATTCTCCCCTGCAAATTCTGATTAAATACTTTTTTAGCTATGTCTCGTGAAACTTTTGTGGTTTTATTTCTCACATCAATGGTACCTTTGGCAACAGGAACAATCCCTTTTTGGTCTGCTCACAGGTTCAACACATGAAGCTGAAGACAAAAATGTAGCTTAGACTGGTTGTTAGTCGTTACAGTGCAAAAGGTACCAGAGCTCCGCAAAGACATTTTAGAAAATGCAAAGTTAACATTAGTTAAATATTTGTTAAAAAAAAATCAATATTTGCTAAACTGAAGGCAAATTACTTTCGAAAAGAACCAGTGTTGACAGTTAGCCACCAAGAGTAGCCACTGGGCCCAACCACAGTCTATGGGACTAACTAGCTTACTGCTACTTCCGCTATCTCACCAGAAGTTGCACTTATAATCATATGTACATTGGCACCCTCAGGGAAGAGGTGGATACATTTTAAAGATATACGATGCAGGACTGTCGGTTAGTGTTTGTAAACATGGTCAACAGTAAAAGTAAAAGTAACAGCCAACACCAGATTCACTCTCGTTTGGTGTTCTGCTATATTTAAGATTTTTTTCAGCGCTGTGTCTCTGGATGTCTGCTGCTTATGGTCTGGCACTTGGTCCCTACATTTTATAAAGCAGAGGGCAGAGTCTCTGCAGGTAAATACACTGCCACACTTCAGTGGGTCATAAGTGATGACTGAGACTGATTACTGCTAACTGACCTGTCAGTATATAGGCCTATTCAATCCAGCCATTTACCACAGTCATAAAGAGAGAGGAGCCATATTAAATACTGTGTAGCCAGCCAATTCAGATGCTCCACATCATCAGTGATGACCCGCCCACTCTGCCTGTCAGTCACATCAGCAGGAAGAGCACAGCGTACAGAGGAGGGCTGTTAAACCATCCATCCTCTATACTCACTTCACTTCTTTTCAGAGAGCTGCTGACAGACAGCAGCAGAGCGACACTCTCACAGTATCACAGGAACATTCACCTGGAGCTGATTTAGAGTTTCTGACCTACATGTTTTTATCTGAGGGAGAGAAGCCATGTGACCCTGGGAGAAAACCACTAAAACAATCCTGTGTCAACAAACTGTATGGTTGACAGCATCTCTATAACATTAACAGGAACACCTGAGAATATTCTGCAGTCCAGTACAAAGATGTTTGGAGAAAGACAAAAGAAAGACAGGAAGCCCATCTATCTATAGGGCCAAAGCTGCTGAAACATTTGTTAGACCAGCAGGTTGTGGTTTGTGGTTTTCATCAGGGTCAACATATTGTTGACAACGAGCCAAAACACACTCTGTAATTTCACACACAAACACACATTTATATTTACCACTGACAGATAAATGCTGCATGGAAACTTCAGCATCGGTGTGGTCGAGGTTCAAACTAAGGTGTCAGTACAAAGAGGCTGTTCTACCTTTCTCACTCTGTGTTTCAGCCTCAGGACGCTGGGCTTTACTGCTGCTGTCAAAAGGAAAGTGGAATAGCATTCATAAAACAAAAATTTAGAGGAGAAGGTAAATGGTTCAGGAGGGTTGGACACAGGATCGTTTCTAGGATCCGCCCCCAAGATTTTTTTTTCTTTTACGAACCAGCTCTATTTTGATGCTTTCTATGCACTCTGGCATCTTTTTTACCCCTGAAAGATGTTTAAACATTTTATTTACAGATCAATTATGAATTGTGATGTCAAAAATGTTAATTATATTTTATTCCACCCAGCAGTATTTAAAGCATTTGAAATGAGCTCCACCTTCAATTGATTACCAGTGTGTTCTGTCTCTTGTACAGTCACACAAAATGTGCTGCTCGAAAGACAAAGAGGACCAAAACTTGTGTTTGTGATTAACGATGTCGTGTTTGTTTTGAGGGATTTAATGCACAAACTTAATGACATGTTAGTAGTTCCAGGGCTTTTGAATTTTTTCATTATTAGGTCTATTCTAATGATTTAAAAATACACAAACACACACACACACACACACACACACATACAGACACACACACTTTTGTTGAACCTCTCAGCTGTTTGGTGCTTGTCATTGGTGGTAGCTGTCAGAAGGAGGAGGTGTTAATCACTCCCTGGTCCCACCCTGGTGTTTTTGTCAAGAGCAGAGTTTGAAGTGTGATCTTTAGTTTTCCTGATTATTGACTCAGAGGTTTACTCACTAAAGTCTGTTCCAGTGTACATCACTTGGCTCAGTGATGGACTTACAGCCTGTCCACATAAATGGTGAATTAATCAATATATTAACATTTAAAATTAAATCAAAAACAAGCTTAAGCTCATCTTCCACAGTTTCAGATGCTTTTGGTTCCATTTTAAAAACACAAAACAAAGGGACATGATTTGTTCTTTAAATGAGCACAATAACATACACGTAAAAGTAAATCAATCATTTCAGTTTGTGAAACTAAAGTTAGCCTGCTGAAGCCTCTTGTATCTCTCCTCTCACTACACATCCTGTTGAAGCCCATCGTCAGGTCTGTTCTGAGTAAACAGCCTTGATGGTTGGTCAAAGGGAGGAGAAACGGCCCACCACAGCCTGTGTCTGTCAGTGTAGCTGTTGCATGTGGCTTTGCTTGACATGCAGAGGGTCTTTACAAAGTGCTGTGAGACCAGAGAGATGGAGGGGTTCATTCATTTCAGTAGTTATGTCCTGACATATTTAGTATGTCAGAATATTAGTATATATTATTAACATCTTGTTTTTCCGAATATCAGGATGTATATGTGTTAGCTATGCCTTAACAAATTTTCCAGTTGTGGTGAACAGATGCACAGCAGTTCACATCTGAAACCACTCACACACACACACACACACACACACACACACACACGTTTCAGCCTCTTTCCCAGTCGAAAAGTGAAAGTTTTGACAGCATTTTGGGTGCAGGAGTCTCATCTACACAGCATGGGGACCCATTTGCAGAAAGAGCAAGCTTAAAAGATAATGAGATGGATGATGTGACAGAATCGGTTCAAAGAAGAAAGGAGGTTAACACTTTTTAACACTGCTGTGGTGCTGTGTAGTGTTTGTGTGTTGTGTAGAGTGCAGTTACAAATGACTGTGCATCATATATGGAGGATAAATCAGTAAATAAATGTAAAATACAGACTTCTCTTATCCTGTGTGCGCCGTATAAAACACAGATGTGGGGGGAGGGGTTCTCTGTGAATAGGACTGAGGGCAATTAAGTTTCAGATGTGTTTAGAAAGCAAAACAACATGTAAAATACAAACTGTACAAACTTGTCTGGGACAAAAAGAGAGAGCCCTCTTTCTCTCACACATATGTTTACCTGTGAGTTTTCACATCTCTGTGGTTTTGGCCACATTTCCTCTCACTTTTCCCCTGCAACTGTCAATCAAACCTGTGGGCTACATCCTACGTTTCTAGCCAATATTATATCAAACATTATTTTGGTGTTGATTTGGATGTCCAAATTTAAACAAATATCAAACATTTCACTCTAACTCCAGGATGACTTTAGCTTACTGTAGCTTAGCACAACCACAAGAAGCAAAGGAAAGTACAGCCTCATGCCGCTGAAGCCAGAGATTTGCTTTTCTATTTCTATTTAAGGCAGGCTGTGGAATTTACTTGTAAAAATTCAGTTATGTTGACAGAAATGCACTGTGTGTTTCCTGGAGGTTCCCATTTTTTATAAATACCTTTGAAACTTTATTGTTTATAGTTGTGTTTGCTAGCTAAGAGACGTCTTCCTCCTGCATTGCTACATTTCTCTGCATGTAACCTTCACCAACTGTTGACCAATAGAATGGCATGAATGTGGCAGAAAATGTGTATTGCGTCGTCATGTGCATGTGCATGTACGACCTTGAGCGTGAGCTGCTAAAACATGACAGTGATCACAATCAAAATATTGCCTCACATTGCAACCTTTAAATACAGTGTGTCAATTAGACAGATGTTGCTGTTGAAAGACTTCAGTGCTTGTTCTCACAGTACGTACACACAAAACACACCCACACGCACAATACTGGCTATTACGGAAACAATAAATTCAGTCATGTGGTGAGAATAAAGACACTGCTTTGAAACCTTAACAACAACAACAACAACGTGTAGACGTCCCATCGAATGAAAACAGATCACATGTTTGCTAACTGTAAGGAGGGGGAAGATCATTTTCCACAGTTCAGCCAATCACAGCGATGTCTACTTTGCAAAACCTTGATCGCCTCTTGACTAAATCTTCATTTGGGTGGGAAGACATCAGCAGTGCAAGACCAAGGTGCTGTACCACAATGATCGGAGGACTGGCTTCTTTGATTCTTCTTAGTACAGGGTGTAAGTGCAATTCTTACCCAGAGAGTGAAAGACGATGTCAATGGCAAATACTTTACCTTTTGACTTTGTCCTCTCATGTTGTAATTCTGCTACTGTTTGTCTCTTTTCTTCAGCTCTGCTTCAAACTGCAGAGGTTCCTCATCAGATCTCTCTGACTGTGGTTGAACTTGGTGGGAATGTTACTTTGCAGTGTCCAGTTTCTGAGAAGGAAGACAAATTCTTTTACTGGTACAAACAGTCTCTTGGATATATGGCCCAAACAGTTGCAACTGCAGTTCAGGGTCAGTTAACAGTAAGTGAACAGTTTGACAACCCACGGTTCAAAGCAACAAAAGGAGCTGCTCAGTATCTTTTTAGCATCACAAATGTCAGCAAAGAGGACGAAGCAACATACTTCTGTCACTATGGAGCGTCCTATTTATGGAGTTTCAGCGAAGGCATCTTCTTGGCTGTGAACGGTAAATATCTTTTACTTTCAGTGTTTGTGCCAAGTTTTTATGTCCTACAAACAGTTTAGATCATTAAGTACTTCTGATATTTCTTTTCCTGAATCATGCAGATAGTAATCAGCAGAAATGTTTCCATGTGAAACAAAGTCCGAAGACTGAGTCGGTCCAGCCAGGCGACAGAGTGAATCTCCAGTGTTCACTTCTTTCCATGAACAAAACTAACAAAGATAAGTGTCCAGGTGAAGACAGAGTGTACTGGCTCAGATCTGGATCAGGAGAATCTCATCCAAGCATCATTTACACTGACAGAGACAAACAAGAGGAGAGAAGTTGTTTCTACAGTCTGTCCAAAACTATACAGACCTCCTCTGATACTGGGACTTACTACTGTGCTGTGGTCACATGTGGAGAGATCCTGTTTGGTGAAGGAACTAAAGTGGAAACAAGTACGTGTTTACAGTTGTATTTAAGTCAAATGTGCATCTTATAAGAATTAATTTAGCCTGGTTAAATTATGTTAATGTATAATGTTTGTCACATATAATGATTATGAGTCTGTTAGTTTCTTTTCTTACTGTATCACATTACATTTACAGAGCAGATACTTATGACTAAATAGTAAATTGAACATTGACTTACCAGTTGTGCCTGCTGACAAATGCCACTGTGCCACTAACTCCCAAAAGTCACTGATTAAATAATGCTCAATGCTTTGATTCAGGATCAGAACTTGAACCAGTTGTCCTTGCTCTTGGAGTCCTGTTGGCCTGCTGTGTGACTGTGATTGTCGTCCTTATCTTCTACGGAAATCGAAGGAAAGTTTGCGAACACTGCAAAGGTAGGGTCACCATTTTTTACTTTCAGGTCAGTGAAAATGTTTTGAGGAGCAGCCAGGGGTTATAGTGGGCCGAAACAATCCTGATACGTCATGTGTCTGCTGGGGTTTATGTAAAGGGACATGATAAGTGCAGCCAGACACTGCGAGTATGCAGTATTCTTCAGTGTTGCTTTATCTTGCGTGGGCTACAGGTAGCCTTCTGCAGATGTCAGAACACTCGCAGTTTGTTCACTACTTAAGTTTCATGCTATTAACTGATCAAACAAGTTATCAAATAACTAGACTTACAGCATCACAGTTGTATGCCTCTAAAAACCAGTCAAGTTGCAGTCACAGTTTACATCCATGTCTGTGAAATCACGAATGCCTCACACACATCTTCCCCATGGCGGCAAAGACGATACAATCAGCACAGTTTCAAGGTGGACACCCAAGATTAGTGTCACCAAATCAGTATCTGACCAAATGTTTCCCCTTCTGTTGCTGAGTTATGACGCTGAACGATGACCATGTTTTTCCAGGACATCATGATGTCACAGTGAAGTTGACCTTTGACCACTAAAATCAGTTCATTGCTGAGTCCAAGTAAACATTCGTGCCAAATCCGAGAAATTCCCTCGAAGTGGTCGGTACGTATCGTGTTCAAGAATGATACATTACAGACAAGGTCACAATGGCCTTGACCTTTGACCGCTAAAATCCAATCAGTTCATCATTGAGTCCAAATGGACGTTTGTGCAAAATTCCCTCAGGGCGTTCATGAGAATGGGATGGACGGGCAGACTGACCACCTGAGAACATAATGCCTCCAGCCACGGCTGACAGCGGTGCGGAGGCATAGAAAAAAACACTGCTTCATTAGCAGGAAACTAGCGGTGCTCTGAAGGCTAACTCGTTAGTAACCCGTGCTCCTACCCTGCCAGCCTGCACTGACATTAGAGGAGCGTTAACAAGCAACTCCTCCTCTGATATACTTAAGTTTTATTTTGGGCATCATATGCCATCAAACGGGGGAATGTGACATTGAAATATATCCAGCAAAAAAACGATAAACATCACATTATCTTAATTTAACGGTTATTGTTTTTTTTTAGTACTTCATTAACAAAGCAAAAACAACAATTGTGGGCTTCTTTTGTTGCTCTTGCAGCCATCTTGATGATTATTTTTCTTCACACTGAGTTTGGAGTGAGTCTCTAAAAAACCTCCATTTGGAGGTCCATGTAGCTCTAACACTTCGCCCTACCCCTCTATCCCAACAAGAATCAGGACATTCCCCAAGATGTGAATGCACAAAACAGAGGGATAAAAGGTAAACTGGGATTGGGCCTAATACTCTGTATGGAGTGGTATTCTATTTAAAAGAAACCAACCTATTGGAACAGTCAGTTCAGTCTCTTTTCCTGGTTAGACGCTGGTTTGATTTTTCTTGTCACAGTGTTATTATAAACCTGAGGTCACTATACTGTACGTGATGTTTTTGAATTTAAAACAACATTTTGCAAACTGGCTGGTAACACTGTTTGTCCCTCTGAGTTATGTCCCACCATAATATCCTGTGGCAGCAGGAAATATTGAACATTTAATTTCAGAGCCATTTTCCAGATGCCCTCAAGCAAAGTGCTTTAGCCGACTGCTGAGAGCTCTGGTGGAGTTAATCAGTGTTTATCACTATAACACTGAAGCTGTATTAAGCGCAGTACATGAGTGAATGTGTTTAACTGGAAAGACTTAAACTGAAAATGTGATTAAAGACAAAAATCTCACTGAATGATTTTTTCCACCCTTTTTTTTTTTTAAGAGGCGATGAGTGCTTCCCATCATCTTGGACATGACAGATTAACTGTGGATCAGTCTAATCATCTGGTAAATATGTGACAGTGTGTTGTCCTGTGTGGGCATGTGATATTTTGCTGCTATTATCTTATTATATCCTGACAAAAACTCTGTCTGTGTGTGTGTCTGTTCTATGGTTTTTCTCCTCACTGACTTGATCAGTCCATGTGAAATTTGGCACAGTGGTAGAGGGTCATGGGAGGATGTGAATGAAGCAATGTTACATCAATTGGCCAAAGGGGAGCGCTATAGCAACCGATTGAAATTGCAAACTTTGAATGGGCATACCTCATGCCCTGTATGTCGTAGAGACATGAAACTTTGCACAGAGATGCCTCTCCTCATGAGGAACAAATCTGCCTCAAGAACCCACAACTTCCGGTGATATGGATTTTCCGCCATTTTGAATTTTTTGAAAAACACTTAAAATCGATCTCTTCCTAGGAAGTTTGACCGATCTGCACGAAACTGGGTGAACATAATCTAGGGACCAATATCTAAAGTTCCCTCTCGGCAAAAGTTGGAAAACTTACTAAAACTGAGCTTCTACAAGGCAATGAATATTGCGGAGGGCGTGGCTCATCACATAAAGGTGTATAACATCTCAAGGGTTTCACCCATCACCACGCAACTTTGTAGGCATATGACCACACATAATCTTAGGGGACCCCTCCATTATTGACCCAATCAAACAAAATGGGGGCGCTGGAGAGCTAATTTCTTATCTAGGCCTAACCGCCATATCAGTTTTTACTAAACTTTCTGGAGAAATTGAACTCTAATTGGTAACTGGGAGCACCACCAAGACAGACATGTAATAGTGGTGACTGTGAAATTATATTAATTAAAGAAAGTATGTTAACCTCACTTGTTTATATGTTACAGCTCTAATCTCTGAAATATTTGTCATGAACACACAAATATATTATTCCATTTTATGCAGGATGGTGAAGAAGAGGCCGTAAACTATGCAGCACTGGAGTTTTCTACAAGGAAAGTGAAAAGAGGAAAGAGGAAGATTGAAAACACACCACAGTGTGTGTACTCTTTTGTAAAAGCAGATGACCACAACCAGCAACACCCCTCTCTGTAGACAAATCCGATGGCCGCTTTGTGTGTTCTGTGCTGCTATTACTGCAGTGGCGAATTTGAAGTGACTCAGTGTCTGCTCCTGCCTGCTAACAGCCACCATGTTAGCTGGTGACTTTCAGCAGAATGTGTCTGTGGTTGCACGAAGTAACTTGCGTAAATGGTTGGCATAGATAATGAACACATTTGAGTATGTACTGAAAACTGATTAAAGTAAGATTCTAATTATGAGTACACCTACATGTTGTCAACAGCTGCTACTATGAGCAACCACGACGTATTTGGATGAGACACCAGTTAGCACGGTCACTTATTACACTGAAACATCAGACACCATTGTACAGATCTGTTTGTGATGTCAACAGAATGATGTTACCTTTGTGGTCATTGACGACTTAGAGTGACTAATGATGTTTTTCACACTAACGTCACAGTTAGCTGACTGCATTAATTTATTATGTGGGACCACTGCAGCTCCGAGACAGTGTCTTAGCCCATTTATGTTAGCTCAGTAAGCAGAGTTTTTCCCAAGGTTTTCCACTAATGTTGGAGCAGCTGAAAGCCTATATACTGATCTTCAGCTCAGTTCACACATAGCTTTTTATTCCCAACTGCCACCCATCCATATAAACATGTATAAGTTTGCACTCAACAAATTTTGTGGGACATCATCAGATTTTCAGTTGCTTTGTTAATGTGTTGCCACAGTTCACATATGTGCCTGTATTTTAGTAAAAGACCATCATGACATGTATGTGGACTTCTGTTTGCTTCTGTTGTTTTGTTGACACAAGAATATGGCACAAGATATTTATATTGTCTTCTCATATGGAGTGACTGCATCTTCATTCATCATAAATACAACAATATACCTGTAAAGTTGTTAAGGTTAGAAACTTGATAAATTCTGTTTGTGTCTTTTGGATTGATTTCAGTGATTCTTGATGACCAACACAGATTGATGTTAGAAAGCAGTGTGTTTTATTTATTGACATAGTTTAACAGAGTTACAAATCAGGTTCAAGAGTAGTTACACAAGCACAACAACAAAACTAAATGAAAACAAAAACAGATCTGATCCACCTAATATATCTGTGCCAACACTGATCCATTGGAAAATTCCATATTTACAGTTACAGTTACAGTTAAAAAATTATTTGAGTAATGTCCATGTTAACTGACACCTACAGCAGTTTCTTTCTTTAGGGCCAGTGTCCACATGGCCACATTCACTCCCAGCATTTTTTATTTATTTTTTTTAAATGATGTGCTGCCAGATGTGCAGCTTTTTCTGAAGGTGGGGTCTCAAAAAATGGGCTGCACATGGACACCCACATAGGCATCTGGCAGACCCTCATAGACAGGGTTGAATGGTGACATTTACCTTATCAAAGTGGACCAAAGCGGGCCTTTGCAGACACCTGCATGCACATCATTACCTAATAGCCACATATAACAAACCCTTCAGCTCATAACAGACCAACAGTAATTAGATCACACAGTACCAGCTGGCAAACAGACCTGTGACCTCACTAATCCAACCCAAAAGCCTTGACAGCAGCGTAGATCCTCTGTCTCCCTGCTGCTCTTGAATCCTTTATTGCACCACTGCCAGTTTTCATCACGGTGAAGACGACAGCAGAATAAACCTGTGTGTCCTCATCTTTCTGAGGAAATACATGACAAAGTTAAAAAAAGACCCACAACTGTTTCAATAAGGTTGATCCTACTGAACCGTTACATTCTTTACCTGTTGACTTTTCTGACCACGAAGGTTTCTCTGCACAGCAACAGCATCTGAAATTATTAAATAGAAAACATAAAGATAATAATAAATACAAATTCAGTAGTTTTTATACAGTATTGTTGGATAGAGAGCTAACTAATAACTTCTATTACCGTCGCCACAATCAGACTTGTTTTTCTTGATGGTGTAAACAAGGACAGCTATGACAGTCAGACTTATAGCCAAGACAGCACACAGCAGAAAAATAAGTGCATCTGCATTCTGTGAGCACGTACTGGTTCCTGAAACATCAAAAGGAAATATAGTGAATTCAAGGGTGGTTAATGTCACCAAAGAAAACAAAACAATTTTGCTAGTTAAATTATAAAAAAAAGATTTGGCTCATTTGACAGTCTGGCACTCAAAGAAGCAAATGTCTTTATAAACAAAACAATGACACAGTTACCTTCAATTTCCACTTTAGTTCCATCTCCAAATAATATCTGTCCACATGTGGCCACAGCACAGTAGTAAGTCCCAGCATCAGAGGAGCTGATGTTCTTAGAGAAGCGATAAACACAACTCTTCTGAATGTCAGAGTTCCTGTCACATTCATCACGTCTATTTCCATCAGTGTAGATGATGTCTGGATGAGATTGATCTGATCCGGCTCTGAACCAGAACACACTGTGATCTCCTGGACACATTTTTTTCTCAGAGTCAGAGAGGACTGAACACTGGAGAGACATCGAGGCTCCTGGATGGACTGGATCAGATACTGTCGGCCACTGAACAACAGCATAGTTTGATGTCCTCTGAGTGTTTCCTGTGTGATACAGAACTGTGTTAAAAGTTTGGCATCTCCACACATGCTTTGACATACTTAGAAGGATTTAAGATTAGTTAAAAGTTAAAATGCAAAGTAAGCATTACATACAATAATCTAAAATGATTCTCTGCAGAAATTGTTGATAAATATTAACACAGTGCAGCTTTAAGTGGTTAAAGTGATTCCAAACATTGCCATAAACAGATCACATAATTACCTTTTAATGACAAATAGGTGCCGGTCCCTCCTCCGTGAACCGTCACCTTATCGTGGTGGAGGAGTTTGAGTGCCCTAATGACCCTAGGAGCTATGCTGTCGGGGGCATTTTGCCCCTGGTAGGGTTTCCCATGGCAGATTGGTTCTGGGTGAAGGGTCAGATGAAGAACGGTTCAAAAGACCCTTTATGATGGATACAAACAAGGACACACGTACCCGGCCCGGAGGGTTACCGGGGCCCCGCCCTGGAGCCAGGCCTGTGGTTGGGGCCCGTGGGCGAGTGCCTGGTGGTCGGGCCTTCGCCCATGGGGTCCGGCCGGGCCCAGCCCGAACCGGCTACATGGGCTCGTCCCCCTGCAGGCCCACCACCCGCAGAGGGATCCAGAAGGGTTCGGTGCAATGTGGATTGGGCAGCAGACCAAGGCGGGGGCCTTGGCAGTCCGATTCTCGGTTACAGAAGTTGGCTCTTAGGAAATGGAATGTCACCTCTCTGGCGGGGAAGGAGCCGGAGCTTGTGGAAGAGGTTGAGCGCTACTGGCTAGATATAGTCGGCCTCACCTCGACACATAGTTCCGGCTCTGGAACCCTAGTCCTTGAGAGGGGTTGGACTCTCTCCTCCGCTGGAGTTGCTCCGGGTGAGAGGTGGAGGGCCGGGGTGGGCTTTCTGATAGCCTCCAGACTCTCGGCCTGTACGTTGGGGTTTACCCCGGTAGACGAAAGGGTTGCTTCCCTGCGCCTTCGGGTCGGGGAACGGGTCCTGACTGTTGTCTGTGCTTATGCACCGAACAACAGTTCAGAGTACCCACCCTTTTTGGAGTCCCTGGGACTGGTGCTGGACAGTGCCCCGACCGGGGACTTCATTGTTCTGCTGGGGGACTTCAACGCTCACGTGGGCAATGACAGCGGGACCGAGGTGAGGGGAGCTGCCAGGCTGAAGAAGGAGGCCTACAGGGCATGGTTGGTCTGTGGGTCTCCGGAAGCAGCTGACGGGTACTGGCGGGCCAAGCGGAGCGCAGCGGCGGCAGTCGTGGAGGCAAAAACTCGGGCGTGGAAGGAGTTCGGTGAGGCCATGGAGGAAGACTATTGATCGGCTCCAAAGAGGTTCTGGCAAACCGTCCGGCGCCTCGGGGGAAGGCGGCAACTTGCTCACACTGTTTACAGTGGGGGCGGGGAGCTGCTGACGTCAACTGGGGACATTGTAGGGTGGTGGAAGGAATACTTTGAGGAGCTCCTCAATCCCACCAACACGTATTCCAGTGAGGAAACAGAGACGGGGGTCTCGGGGGCGGGTCGTCCAATTTCTGGGGCAGAAGTTGCTGAGGTAGTGAAACAACTCCGAGGCGGCGGAGCCCTGGGGGTGGATGAGATTCGTCCTGGATATCTCAAGGCTCTGGATGTTGTAGGGCTGTCCTGGCTGACACGCCTCTGCAACATTGCGTGGACATCGTGGGCAGTGCCTCTGGAGTGGCAGACAGGGGTGGTGGTCCCCATTTTCAAGAAAGGGGACCAGAAGGTGTGTTCCAACTACAGGGGGATCACACTCCTCAGCCTACCCGGTAAGGTCTACTCCAGGGTGCTGGAGAAGTGGGTCCGGTCGATAGTTGAACCTCGGATTGAGGAGGAGCAATGTGGTTTTTGTCCCGGACGCGGAACCGTGGACCAGCTCTTTACCCTCGCCAGGGTGCTGGAGGGGGCATGGGAGTTTGCCCAATCAGTCCACATGTGTTTTGTGGATTTGGAGAAGGCTTACGACCGTGTCCCCAGGGGCATCCTGTGGGGGGTGCTCCGGGAGTATGGGGTTGGTGGCCCCTTGCTAAGGGCCATCCAGTCCCTGTACCGAAGGAGCATGAGTCTGGTTCGCGTGGCTGGCAGTAAGTCGGACCTGTTCCCGGTGAGGGTTGGACTCTGCCAAGGCTGCCCTTTGTCACCGGTTCTGTTCATAACTTTTATGGACAGAATTTCTAGGCGCAGCCGAGTGGTGGAGGGTGTCAGGTTCGGTGATGGGAGGATCTCGTCCCTGCTTTTTGCGGATGACGTGGTCCTCCTAGCTCCATCGAACAGTGACCTCCAGCTCTTGCTGGGGCGGTTCGCAGCCGAGTGTGAAGCGGCTGGGATGAGAATCAGCACCTCCAAGTCTGAGGCCATGGTCCTCAGCCGGAAAAGGGTGGATTGCCCACTCCAGGTCAGGGGGAGGTCCTTCCTCAGGTGGAGGAGTTTAAGTATCTCGGGATCTTGTTCACGAGTGAGGGTAGGATGGAGCAGGAGATTGACAGGCGGATTGGGGCGGCGTCAGCAGTGATGCAGGTGCTTAACCGGTCCGTTGTGGTGAAGAGGGAGCTTAGCCAGAAAGCGAAGCTCTCAATTTACCGGTCGATGTACGTTCCAACCCTCACCTATAGTCACGAGCTCTGGGTAGTGACCGAAAGAATGAGATCGCGAGTACAAGCGGCCGAAATGAGTTTCCTCCGCAGGGTGGCTGGGCTCAGCCTTAGGGATAGGGTGAGGAGCTCGGACATCCGGGAGGGACTCGGAGTAGAACCGCTGCTCCTCCACATCGAGAGGAGCCAGTTGAGGTGGATCGGGCATCTGGTAAGGATGCCTTCCGGACGCCTCCCTTGGGAGGTGTTTCGGGCATGTCCAACCGGGAGGAGACCTCGGGGCCGCCCCAGAACACGCTGGAGGGACTACATCACCTGGCTGGCCTGGGAACGCCTCGGGTTCCTGCAGAAGAGCTGACGGAAGTGGCGGGGGAGAGGACTGTCTGGGCTTCTTTGCTGAGGCTGCTGCCCCCGCGACCCGGACCCGGATAAGCGGAGGACAACGAGTACGAGTACGAGTAGGTGCCGGTCCGGTAATCTTAGTCCACTCCATGACTGTGCAGTGATACATTCCCTCATCTTCTTGAATCGTCCTCAAAATGGTCAGACTGCTGATTTTGTTAGAAATATTTACATCCAATCTTGAGGCAGAAAACTCTGGTCCATACACAGGGTTCACATGTTTACGCAGTCTCACAATCAATTTCAGAGTCTCCCCTGCACTCTGCTTGTACCAGTAGAGTCTGTCGTTAAACTCGTCATTAGGCAAATCACATGTTAAAGTCACAGGTTCACCAAGTTGAACTGTGGTCACTGGAACCAACGTATCTGGATTAAATGAAAATACAACACATGAAACAACAAAGGACAATTTGTGCATAATGTAAAAAAATGGAGGCTAAAAGGAAATCACATGAACAACCATACATCTAGTTCGCATGCAGATACTCAGATTAGAAAATATTTAGTTATCATTAGCACACTTACATCCTCGATGAAGAACAAGCAGTGTAACCCATAACAGGATCATCTTGACACTGTCTATTAACATGAGACTTGTTGGTTTTTTACTGAGTAAAAGGAGGCGGTCAACTGTCAAATGCATCTGATTGGTTGTCGCAGAATCTAGATTCAAAGATCATTTCCTGCCACACTGGTTCTATCCTGGTCTGTGTGAATTGTGTTACCTCTCTTTCTCATCCATCACTAGACTATGAGATGTCTATGACTTTGTCTAAACTTGGAGTGTTTTTCAGGTACCAATTACTGTAAATGCAGTAGGCTATATCCCACTGCTGTTATTACTAAATCATAAATGCCACGTCACTTCTAGTTCACTGACAGATACACACAGGGACACAAAAACAAAAACTGACGCTGTGTCCCAAATTGCATACTATGCATTACATGCTCAATATGTGTTCTACTATTCAGTACTTTTATGTACATAAACAGTAGTATGTATATTTTTAGACGCACTAAGCTGTAATTATCACAGCACTTCCCAAGAGCCTCCTTGCTTCCTTGCAACATCATGTCACAGGCAGCGAGACATTGAGGCTCCTGGACGGACTGGATCAGATACTGTCGGCCACTGAACAACAGCATAGTTTGATGTCCTCTGAGTGTTTCCTGTGTGATACAGAACTGTGTTAAAGGTTTGGCATCTCCACACATGCTTTGACATATTACCTTTTAATAACAAATAGGTGCCGGTTCAGGTAATCTCAGTCCACTCCATGACTGCACAGTGATACATTCCCTCATCTTCTTGAATCATCCTCCAAATGCTCAGACTGCTAATACTTATAAACTTTTACATCCAATCTCACGGCAGAAAACTCTGGTCCATACACAGGGTTTACATGTTTACACAGTCTCACAATCAATTTCAGAGTCTCCCCGGCACTCTGCTTGTACCAGTAGAGTCTGTCATTAAACTCATCAGGCAAAACACAAGTTAAAGTCACAGGTTCACCAAGTTGAACTGTGGTCACTGGAACCAGCGCATCTGGATTACATGAAAATACAACACATGAAACACTAAATGACAATTACTATATGATGCAGAAAGGTAATAACGTGAGCAACCATACATCTAGTTTGCATGCAGATACTCAAATGAGAAAATATGTAATTAAGATTACACAGCGCACTCACATCCTTGATGAAGAACAAGCAGTGTAACCCATAACAGGATCATCTTGACACTGTCTGTGATTTGGAAACTTGCTGGTATTTCAGTGGGTTAAGGAGGTGATGTCACATGAACACAATACTGTATGTCACACTGTCAAATGCAACTGATTGGTTATCACAGAACTTAGACTTAAAGTGCATTTCCTGCCACACTGGTCTTAGAGTGAACTTTTTGTTTCAGGGGAGATTTTGTGTTGATGAAATCTATTTCTGTGTGAAGAACTCTTCTGTTTGTATGTGGTATTAACAGTTGACATGGTGTCTGTAGCTGCTTGCTGCTGGAGAGATATAACTTCTCCTGCATTAAATCAGACAGTGGGCCCCTGGGCACAGATAGGAACATACAGTAGGAGCAAGACACAGACGGGTAATATCTGGTAAAGTTTAGCCTCTTTTTGTGTCATTGTTTTACATCTTTATGTTGTCATAATGAATCTTTTTGTGAGTCAGAGTGAAGAACAGCACACAATTCTACTAAGAAGGAAACTATAATGCTTCATATTACACCAAAATCTAATCTGGCATCCCGTCCTCTCTGATAGTTTCTGCTAGTTTAAGAAAGAACACAATACAGTTATAGAATTATAGAAATTAAGAGATGTAACAATCTTTCACCATCATTTTCTACAGTAAAGCTGATGACCTTAAAATTTCCGGGTCCTGACAACAGCAGAATCTCACTGGACAATGCTAACATAGTCATTGTGAATGATAACATGTTTTCCACCATCACAATTGGTTGTTTCAGCATGCCAACATTTTATAAGCTGAGGGCGATGTCAATAGTCTGGCAGCTTTTTGGCTTATTACCTCCACCAAGGAGGTTATGTGTTCACCGGCGTTGGTCTGTTTGTTTGTTTGTCTGCAAAATAACTCAAAAAGTTATGAACGGATTTTGATGAAATTTTCAGGAAAGGTGGATAATGGGACAAGGAACAGATGCTAAAATTTTATTGGTGATCAGTTGAAGCAAAGTGGATAAAATAATAAATGAAGTCTATGGTCTGACAGCCTCAGCAGCAATTAAGGCGGTGAAAATAGCGCCATCTGGTGGCCGGAAAGAACATCTTGTTCTACTTGCTAAATATTGTTGTAATTCTTTTTTTTTTAAGATTATGTTTTGGGCTTTTTGTCTTTAATATACAGGACAGTGTGAAATGGGGAGACAGAGAGAGTGGGGGGACGACATGCAGCAAACGGTTGCAAGCCGGAGTCGAACTCGCGACCGCTGCAGCGAGGCATCACCTCTATACATGGGGCGCCGGCACTGTCCACTAAGCTACCGACGCCCCAATATTGTTGTAATTCTAAGGTTGAAATTAATGCTCTGTATTGGAAAAAAGAAAGTGAAAAATACAAAAAACATATTATATTCTGTGTTGGTACAAAATAAAAATCAAATAAATACACCACAGTGTCTCCATTGTGAAGGCATATATAACCTAATAATGATAGTGATGCAAATAACCTAATTGTGATGCAGGCTGCAAAATCTGATGCAGAGGGGGAGGGAATATCACCTACTTGGTGGAGGTCTGAGTGCTTTTCTAGTTTAATTACAATTTATCCTGTGGGGAAAGTGACTGTGTGGACCAATTTTCATGGCAATCTGTTTTACACAACACCGTAAGTATTAACCTGCTGGTTGCACTAAATGAAAAGTCAGATTATCACCAGATTTATTCACATACACCCCCAGGGGACCATGAATGTCATGATATTTCAATCTGCATGCTGATTAGCTTGTTATTGTGTTTGGTGGCATCTCTGTTTTTGCCCTGATTGAATTAACTGCGATCTGTGACCCTTATTGGTGGAGTTCTGGATTTCGCCATGCTGCCCCCAACCTACGCTGCTTGTGGTAGGTTTCATAGGAAGTGGAAGGACGCTCCAGAGCCTGTTTACATCCAAAAACTGCACACTCTACCATGTTTGCTGTCAAAACTTTTGCTATGCTAATGCTAACTATGCTCTCTGGACTGATAAGTCTGCTCTGCACTGGAGGTTTCAGGTTTCTTTGCTGGTGTCGCGTCAGAGTCTGTTCTCATGTGAAAACACCTCTCTCGCAACACTTTTCACAGATACAAGTCAGTAAAGTCATAATGGAAGATAAAACATGATAAAGTGCTTCTACACTGGCCCAGTGTGTAAAAAAACATGCAGTGCAAAACCATATGCTGTACTTCTAGAAAAGGGTTTGGAACCACATGCAGGTAGTTAAATAAAGTAAAGAGGAGTTCATTATAGATGTGGATGATTATTTATTAAAAAATGACACAAGGCATGTTCACGTTCTGAACTGCAGCGATGCAAAGCTGAGGGAATGGGGAAGAAGTTTATCACCTTATATGGTATCACAGAGAAAAGAGACAGAGTTGACTCTTCTCTCGACTCTTTCAAGATGAATCCTTCAAAAAGTCACGTTAGGCAGATGCATCACCCACCTCTTTAAAAAATGTACTGATAAACTGCACAAAAACTGAAACAAAATTATTAGATATGGGATTCACAGTGATACAGGCTATCAACAAAAGCTTAGCTATTAAAGGTGGTTATTTTTCCTCATAATAAGGCAAAAACATTAAATATTTGCATAGTTTATCAAAAATATATTACTACTACTTGAAGACATGATATATTACATTATGCTATACTATGTAATACATCATGTCTTCAATAAAATGCAGAAACCAGTGCTGCTAAAGCAAAAAAATTACATTAGCCTCATTTAGCAAATTCATCGTTTAGATTAATCATATATCATAAAAGCCCTGACATCAGTGTAGATGGTCTCTTCTTGTCTTTGATTTCTTCTCCCTCCTCTGCCAGCTTTCCTCCTGGTAAAGTTTGGTGTACAATAAACCAAAGACTCCTCAATTCTCTGAGGAAACAAAGTGTAAAAATGAAATTAAGAGAGCAGATTTTAATGTTTATACATGTCAATAAATAAACATTACTGACAACATTTCTGGCTACATCTTTAAAATCCTCACCTGCTGACTTTGCTGATCACAACTGGCTGTCGCAGCATTTGTTTGCAGAGTGGCAGCAGCTGTATTATTAAAAAAGAGAAATAAGAGATCGTAAAAAAGAACGGATTTCGGACTTCATTGAAGATGAATGACACTGCAGGTTGATTTGAACACAGCAGAAATGTGAATTGAATTATATAAACTTCGGTTTGATAGATGAATATGAGTAATGTCTCTCACTGTTGGAACAATCGCTGGATTTTTTCCTGATGACATGAACGAGGACGGCTATAACAATCAGACTTAAAGCCAAAGCAGCACACACCAGAAACATAATTGTATTCTGTGAATCACAGCGGCTGACATCTGAAGCATTAGAGAAACAATTAAAGTTAAGAAATCGTAGGAAATATTTTGTTAATAGATAATGATAATCTAACTATAAGATAGAAACAGGGTGCACTTACCTTCAAAGTCCAGTTTTGTTCCATTTCCAAATAATATCTCTCCACATGTGGCCACAGCACAGTAATAAGTCCCGGCATCAGAGGAGCTGAGGTTCTTAGAGAAGCTGTAGATACATTTCTGTGGAGAGTGAGCTTCAGGACTCTTCTCACATCCATCACTACTGTTTACTTGGGCATAAATGAAACTGGGATGAGATTCATCTGATGCTGCTCTGAACCAATAAACTCTGTGTTCTTCTGGACATGTTTTCTTCTTAGAGTCAGAGAAGACTGAACACTGCAGAGTCACTGAGTCTCCTGGACGAACTGGATCAGATGGATCTTGAGTGACGGCAGTGATATCAGGTTCTGGTCCTGGGGATGAAAAATAGTAACATAGCTGTTAATATTTATGCAGAATTCTGTAATTCTGAAAGCATCTGGAGATTCTGTTGCAGTTTTTGCTGTATTTACCTTTGATTCTCAGAAATGTTCCTCTCAAAAATGTCATTTTGTTTCTATTGACGTTTATACAGTAGTAGACTGCAGTATCTCTTAAACGTGTTTCAGTAATATGCAGAACAAAAGTTCCAGGCTCTTGTTTTGCTGTAATGCGACGGGTCTTCACATTAATCCCTAAATCAACGGCATATGTTGCCCCTAAAATTTTAGGAAAGGTTCCAGAAACAAGCCTGATCCAAAATAAGGATGATAAACTAAATCTCTCGTGGGGGCATGTTAGAGTCACACTTTGTCCAACACCAACAGTCTTTGTCTCAAAGATGTGATCGTCTGTGCATCCTGAAGATAAAACAAGAACAGAGCAATGATAAACAAGAGACACATTTACAGCATAAAGATGACGAAATATATTTTAAATATATATCCTGAGTAAATGTGACTTTAATACTTACGTCCAATATTGAGCACGAGCAGAATATAAAATATGATCAGCATTTTCTGTTATTTCCACAAGAGCCTCCAGTTAAATTAGAGCGTATCTGAAGATGACTCGCCTTCATGTAGTCATATGAAGTGGGAGGGAACATTTCAAAGCAATCTGATTGGCCTCTCACTATGTTGGCGCTTTACTGTACGACCACAGAGGTGATGAAGTCAACCATCTTTCCTACATGAAACAACACAATAGCACGCCTCTGTTTCATGTGTCTGTCTTCAGGTTTCTATAACTGACACTGAGAGTAAACACAAGTTAATGCCTTTGTCTTCAAAACTTAACTTTCTCAGTTTGCAATGCAGGATTCCTGTCATAAATCTGTTGTCTCCGAGCCCACTGAGGGACCAGGTTTAATTACTGTGGGTTACTGTTTGTAAACATGCTCACGTGTAAAACTAACAGCCAACTCCAGATTCTCTCTCTCTCTCTTTTTTTTCTTCCTCGTTTTATGTTTGTTTTTTTCCAGCACTGTGTATCTTGGATGTCTGCTGCTGACGGTCTAGCACCTGGTTGCTACATTTTAAAAAGCCCCGACCTGACCTGAGCTCTGTGGGGATACATACCTGTAAACGTCATGAACACAGAAAATAAAAACAAAATAAGAAAACACAGGCAGAGGACAGAGTCTCTGCAAGTTAAAACATCACCACATACTTCTAGTAGGTCATAAGTGATGATTGAGAGGGATTACTGCTGTATGAGTCTACACATAAATCCTCCACAGCCTGCCTTAAACAAACTGAAAATTTACAATCAACTTTTTTTTTTATCAAAAGCTTTTTTCAAAAGGGCACTGATACCACTGTCTTTAATGCATGACATGTAATTTGCCTGTCAATATATAGGCCTGTGTCTACAGGCTTATCCAATCCAGCCATTTGCCACAGTGACAAAGACAGAGGAGCCATCTTGAATACTGAGCAAGCCAACCAACTGAGATGCTCCACATCATCAGTGATGACCCGCCCACTCTGCCTGTCAGTCACATCAGCAGGAAGAGCACAGCGTACAGAGGAGGGCTGTTAAACCATCCATCCTCTATACTCACTTCAATCAAAAACAACCTTATGGTCATCTTCCGTATGGTTTCAGATGCTTTTGGTTGCATTTTAAAAACACAAAACAAAGGGACATGATTTGTTCTTTAAATGAGCACAATAACATTCACGTAAAAGTAAATCAATCATTTCGATTTGTGAAACTAAAGTTAGCCTGCTGAAGCCTCTTGTATCTCTCCTCTCACTACACATCCTGTTGAAGCCCATCGTCAGGTCTGTTCTGAGTAAACAGCCTTGATGGTTGGTCAAAGGGAGGAGAAACGGCCCACCACAGCCTGTGTCTGTCAGTGTAGCTGTTGCATGTGGCTTTGCTTGACATGCAGAAGGTCTTTACAAAGTGCTGTGAGACCAGAGAGATGGAGGGGTTCATTCATTTCAGTAGTTATGCCCTGACATATTTAGTATGTCAGAATATTAGTTTATCTTATTAACATCTTGTTTTTCTGAATATCAGGATGTATATGTGTTAGCTATGCCTTAACAAATTTTCCAGTTGTGGTGAACAGATGCACAGCAGTTCACATCTGAAACCACTCACGCACACACACACACACACACACACACACACACACACACACACACACACACACACACGTTTCAGCCTCTTTCCCAGTCGAAAAGTGAAAGTTTTGACAGCATTTTGGGTGCAGGAGTCTCATCTACACAGCATGGGGACCCATTTGCAGAAAGAGCAAGTTTAAAAGATAATGAGATGGATGATGTGACAGAATCGGTTAAAAGAAAAAAGGAGGTTAACACTGTTTAACACTGCTGTGGTGCTGTGTAGTGTTTGTGTGTTGTGTAGAGTGCAGTTACAAATGACTGTGCATCATATATGGAGGATAAATCAGTAAATAAATGTAAAATACAGACTTCTCTTATCCTGTGTGCGCCGTATAAAACACAGATGTGGGAGGAGGGGTTCTCTGTGAATAGGACTGAGGGCAATTAAGTTTCAGATGTGTTTAGAAAGCAAAACAACATGTAAAATACAAGCTGTACAAACTTGTCTGGGACAAAAAGAGAGAGCCCTCTTTCTCTCACACATATGTTTACCTGTGAGTTTTCACATCTCTGTGGTTTTGGCCACATTTCCTCTCACCTTTACCCTGCAACTGTCAATCAAACCTGTGGGCTACATCCTATGTTTCTAGCCAATATTATATCAAACATTATTTTGGTGTTGATTTGGATGTCCAAATTTAAACAAATATCAAACATTTCACTCTAACTCCAGGATGACTTTACCTTACTGTAGCTTAGCACAACCACAAGAAGCAAAGGAAAGTACAGCCTCATGCCGCTGAAGCCAGAGATTTGCTTTTCTATTTCTATTTTAGGCAGGCTGTGGAATTTACTTGTAAAAATTCAGTTATGTTTACAGAAATGCACTGTGTGTTTCCTGGAGGTTCCCATTTTTTATAAATACCTTTGAAACTTTATTGTTTATAGTTGTGTTTGCTAGCTAAGAGACGTCTTCCTCCTGCATTGCTACATTTCTCTGCATGTAACCTTCACCATCTGTTGACCAATAGAATGGCATGAATGTGGCAGTAAATGTGTATTGTATCATCATGTGCATGTGCATGTACGACCTTGTGCGTGTGCTGCTAAAACATGACAGTGGTCACAATCAAAATATTGCCTCACATTGCAACCTTTAAATACAGTGTGTCAATTAGACAGATGTTGCTGTTGAAAGACTTCCAGTGCTTGTTCTCACAGTACGTACACACAAAACACACCCACACGCACAATACTGGCTATTACGGAAACAATAAATTCAGTCATGTGGTGAGAATAAAGACACTGCTTTGAAACCTTAACAACAACAACAACAACAACAACGTGTAGACGTCCCATCGAATGAAAACAGATCACATGTTTGCTAACTGTAAGGAGGGGAAGATCATTTTCCACAGTTCAGCCAATCACAGCGATGTCTACTTTGTAAACCTTGATCACCTCTTGACTAAATCTTCATTTGGGTGGGAAGACATCAGCAGTGCAAGACCAAGGTGCTGTACCACAATGATCGGAGGACTGGCTGCTTTGATTCTTCTTAGTACAGGGTGTAAGTGCAATTCTTACCTAGAGAGAGAAAGATGATGTCAATGGCAAATACTTTACCTTTTGACTTTGTCCCCTCATGTTGTAATTCTGCTACTGTTTGTCTCTTTTCTTCAGCTCTGCTTCAAACTGCAGAGGTTCCTCATCAGATCTCTCTGACTGTGGTTGAACTTGGTGGGAATGTTACTTTGCAGTGTCCAGTTTCTGAGAAGGAAGGCAAATTCTTTTTCTGGTACAAACAGTCTCTTGGATATATGGTCCGAACAGTCTTTGCTGCAGTTCAGGGTCAGTTAACAGTAAGTGAACAGTTTGACAACCCACGGTTCAAAGCAACAAAAGGAGCTGCTCAGTATCTTCTTACCATCACAAATGTCAGCAAAGAGGACGAAGCAACATACTTCTGTCACTATGGAGCGTCCTATTTATGGAGTTTCAGCGAAGGCATCTTCTTGGCTGTGAACGGTAAATAATTTTTACTTTCAGTGTTCGTGCCAAGTTTTTATGTTGTACAAACAATTTAGATCATTAAGTAATTCTGATATTTCTTTTCCTGACTCATGCAGATAGTAATCAACACAAATCTTGCTATGTGAAACAAAGTCCGGAGACTGAGTCGGTCCAGCCGGGCGACAGAGTGAATCTCCAGTGTTCACTTCTTTCCACGAACAAAACTAACAAAGATGAGTGTCCAGGTGAAGACAGAGTGTACTGGCTCAGATCTGGATCAGGAGAATCTCATCCAAGCATCATTTACACTGACAGGGACAAACAAGAGGAGAGAAGTTGTGACTACAGTCTGTCCAAAACTATACAGACCTCCTCTGATACTGGGACTTACTACTGTGCTGTGGTCACATGTGGAGAGATCCTGTTTGGTGAAGGAACTAAAGTGGAAACAAGTACGTGTTTACAGTTGTATTTAAGTCAAATATGCATCATGTACGAATTAATTTAGCCTGGTTAAATTATGTTAATGTATAATGTATGTGACATATAATGATTATGAGTCTGTTAGTTTCTTTTCTTACTGTATCACATTACATTTACAGAGCAGATACTTGACTGAATGATTGATTGACTAAATAGTAAATTGAACATTGACTTACCAGTTGTGCCTGCTTACAAATGCCACTGTGCCACTGACTCCCAAAAGTCGCTTATTAAATAATGCTCAATGCTTTGATTCAGGATCAGAACTTGAACCAGTTGTCCTTGCTCTTGGAGTCCTGTTGGCCTGCTGTGTGACTGTGATTGTCGTCCTTATCTTCTACGGAAATCGAAGGAAAGTTTGCGAACACTGCAAAGGTAGGGTCACCACTTTTTACTTTCAGGTCAGTGAAAACGTTTTGAGGAGCAGCCAGGGGTTATAGTGGGCCAAAACAATCCTGATACATCATCTGTCTGCTGGGGTTTATGTAAAGGGACATGATAAGTGCAGCCAGACACTGCGAGTATGCAGTATTCTTCAGTGTTGCTTTATCTTGCGTGGGCTACAGGTAGCCTTCTGCAGATGTCAGAACACTCGCAGTTTGCTCACTACTTAAGTTTTATGCTATTAACTGATCAAACAAGTTATCAAATAACTAGACTTACAGCATCACAGTTGTATGCCTCTAAAAACCAGTCAAGTTGCAGTTACAGTTTACATCCATGTCTGTGAAAACATGAATGCCTCACACACATCTTCCCCATGGCGGCATAAACGATACAATCAGCACAGTTTCAAGGTGGACACCCAAGATTAGTGTCACCAATTCAGTATCTGACCAAATGTTTCCCTTTCTGTTGCTGAGTTATGACGTTGAACCATGACCATGTTTTTCCAGGACATCATGATGTCACAGTGAAGTTGACCTTTGACCACTAAAATCTAATCAGTTCATTGCTGAATCCAAGTAAACATTTGTGCCAAATCCGAGAAATTCTCTCGAAGTTGTTGGGACGTATCGTGTTCAAGAATAATACAGACAAGGTCACAATGGCCTTGACCTTTGACCACTAAAATCCAATCAGTTCCTCATTGAGTCCAAATGGACGTTTGTGCAAAATTCCCTCAGGGTGTTCATGAGAATGGGATGGACGGGCGTACTGACCACCTGAGAACATAATGCCTCCAGCCACGGCTGACCGCACTGCGGAGGCATAGAAAAGAACACTGCTTCATTAGCAGGAAACTAGCGGTGCTCTGAAGGCTAACTCTTAAATAACCCGGGCTCCTACCCTGCCAGCCTGCACTGATATTAGAGGAGCGTTAACAAGTGCAGCAACTCCTCTGATGGACTTAAGTTTTATTTTGGGCATCATATGCCATCAAACGGGGGAATGTGACATGGAAATATGTCAAAATGCAAAACTGTCATGCACAAAGCAGTGATAACAATGTAATGTCAGCTAGCTAGCTACAAGTGATTTCTTTTGTCATGCTTGTTATAAAGAAAAGGGCCATAATTCATTGAAACAACATTAAATTAAGATACTGTGATGGCTATCATTTTTTAGGTCTTCATTAACAAACATTGAAGCTGTATTAAGCGCAGTACATGAGTGAATGTGTTTAATTGGAAAGACCTAAACTGAAAATGTGATTTAAGACAAAAATCTCACTGAATGATTTGGGGTTTTTTTCTTCTTTGTTTAACACAGCTTCCCATCATCTTGGACATGACAGATTAACTGTGGATCAGTCTAATCATCTGGTAAATATGTGACAGTGTGTTGTCCTGTGTGGGCATGTGATGTTTTGCTGCCCTTATCTTACTATATAATGACAAAAACACCCACACTGTGGGTGTGTCTGTTCCACGTTTTGATTGAGCTTCTATAAGGCAATGAATATTGCGGAGGGCGTGGCTCATCACATAAAGGTGTATAACATCTCAAGAGTTTCACCGATCACCACGCAACTTTGTAGGCATATGACCACACATAATCTGAGGGGACCCCTCCATTATTGAAACCATCAAACAAAATGGGGAGAGAGAGAGCTAATTCCTTATCTAGGCCTTACCGCCATATCGATTTTTACTACACTTGGTAGATATGTAGAACAGGACACCTCAAGGTGACTGGAGAAATTTAACTCTAATTGGCAACTGGGTGGTGCTATAACAACTGAAAAATGGCTAAAATGCAACAGATCGCTGTGGTTGCAATTGTACTATCAATTCACAAAAACTCTGTCTGAATACATTGCTCTTCTTAATGGGTTCAGTTGACTATTTAATCTGCAATTTCCTGTGACCTGTATCCCAAACACACACCATGTGTAACTGTACGTGGGCAACTGTGCACTCAATGGCTATGGACTAGTCAGTTTCATTTAGCAGATCCTTTGTACAAGAGACATTTAATATAATGAACATACAACAAATGTATAATAAAGTGTTCAGTTACTACATGATAAATATGGATAAAGTTAAGACATACATGTAACAGTGTTGACTGTGATATTATATTAATTAAAGAAAGTATGTTAACCTCACTTTGTTTATATGTTACAGCTCTAATCTCTGAAATATTTGTCATTAACACACAAATATATTATTACATTTTATGCAGGATGGTGAAGAAGAGGCCATAAACTATGCAGCACTGGAGTTTTCTACAAGGAAAGTGAAAAGAGGAAAGAGGAAGATCGAAAACACACCAGAGTGTGTGTACTCTTTTGTAAAAGCAGATTACCACAACCAGCAACACCCCTCTCTGTAGACAAATCCGATGGCCGCTTTGTGTGTTCTGTGCTGCTATTAATGCAACAGAATGATGTTACCTTTGTGGTCATTGACGACTTAGAGTGACTAATGATGTTTTTCACACTAACGTCACAGTTAGCTGACTGCATTAATTTATTATGTGGGACCACTGCAGCTCCGAGACTGTCTTAGCCCATTTATGTTAGCTCAGTAAGCAGAGTTTTTTCCAAGGTTTTCCACTGGTGTTGGAGCAGCTGAGAGCTGCACATGTTCTTCCCAAAGTCCTACATCAATTTGAAAAGTAATGTTAGGTTGAAAATTGTTCCCTTATTCGGACAGCTTGCATTCAAAGGCACTTGTATTGTAGGGAAATGCCACCACAGTAATGCCAACTTGTTAACTTCCCCACATTTATGTATAGAAAGAGCAGGGCCTGTGCAAAGGTCCCCAAGTCCAAAATGTGTTGCCACAGTTCACATATGTGCCTGTATTTTAGTAAGAGACCATCATTACATGTCTGTGGACTTCTGTTTGCTTCTGTTGTTTTGTTGACACAAGAATATGGCATAAGATATTTATATCGTCTTCTCATATGGAGTGAGTGCATCTTTATTCATCACAAATACAACAGTATACCTGTAAAGTTGTTAAGTTTAGAAACTTGATAAATTCTGTTTGTGTCTTTTGGATTGATTTCAGTGATTCTTGATGACCAACACAGATTGATGTTTGAAAGTGTATTTTATTTATTGACACAGTTTAACAGAGTTACAAATCAGGTTCAAGAGTAGTTACACAAGCACAACAACAAAACTAAACGAAAACAAAACCAGATCTGATCCACCTAATATATCTGTGCCAACACTGATCCATTGGAAAGTTCCATATTTATTGTTACAGTTACAGTTAAAAACTTATTTGAGTAATGTCCATGTTAACTGACACCTACAGTAGTTTCTTTCTTTAGGGCCAGTGTCCACATGGCCACATTCACTCCCAGCATTTCTTATTTATTTTAAATGATGTCCTGCCAGATGCGCAGCTTTTTCTGAAGGTGGGGTCTCAAAAAATGGGCTGCACACGGACACCCACATAGGCATCTGGCAGACCCTCATAGACAGGGTTGAATGGTGACATTTACCTTATCAAAGTGGACCAAAGCGGGGCCTTGCAGACACCTGCATGCACATCATTACCTAATAGCCACATATAACAAACCCTTCAGCTCATAACAGACCAACAGTAATTAGATCACACAGTACCAGCTGATGGCAAACAGACCTGTGACCTCACTAATCCAACCCAAAAGCCTTGACAGCAGCGTAGATCCTCTGTCTCTCTGCTGCTCTTGAATCCTTTATTGCACCACTGCCAGTTTTCATCACGGTGAAGACGACAGCAGAATAAACCTGTGTGTCCTTATCTCTCTGAGGAAATACATGACAAAGTTAAAAAAAGACCCATAACTGTTTCAATAAGGTTGATCCTACTGTACTGTTTCATTCTTTACCTGTTGACTTTTCTGACCATGAAAGTTTCTCTGCACGGCAGCAGCAGCTGAAATTATTAAATAGAAAACATATAGCTAATAATAAATACAAATTCAGTAGTTTTTATACAGTATTGTTGGATAGAGAGCTAACTAATGACTTCTATTCCCGTCGTCACAATCAGACTTGTTTTTCTTGATGGTGTAAACGAGGACAGCTATGACAGTCAGACTTATAGCCAAGACAGCACACAGCAGAAAAATAAGTGCATCTGCATTCTGTGAGCACGTACTGGTTCCTGAAACATGAAAAGGAAATATAATGTGTTAAATTCAAGCATGTTTAATGTCACCTCCTACTAAAACAATTTTGCCACTTAAATGATTAAAAAAAAGGCTCATTTAACAGTCTGGCACTCAAAGAAGCAAATGTCTTTATAAACAAAACAATGACACAGTTACCTTCAATTTCCACTTTAGTTCCATCTCCAAATAATATGTGTCCACATGTGGCCACAGCACAGTAGTAAGTCCCAGCATCAGAGGAGCTGACGTTCTTAGAGAAGCGATAAACACAAATCTTCTGAGTGTCAGAGCAGTGTAGATGATGTCTGGATGAGATTTATCTGATCCGGCTCTGAACCAGAACACACTGTGATCTCCTGGACACATTTTGTTCTCAGAGTCAGAGAGGACTGAACACTGGAGAGACATCGAGGCTCCTGGATGGACTGGATCAGATACTGTCGGCCACTGAACAACAGCATAGTTTGATGTCCTCTGAGTGTTTCCTGTGTGTTACATAACTGTGTTAAAAGTTTGGCATCTCCACACATGCTTTGACATACTTAGAAGGATTTAAGATTAGTTAAAAGTTAAAATGCAAAGTAAGCATTACATACATTAATCTAAAATGATTCTCTGCAGAAATTGTTGATAAATATTAACACAGTGCAGCTTTAAGTGGTTAAAGTGATTCCAAACATTGCCATAAACAGATCACATAATTACCTTTCAATGACAAATAGGTGCCGGTCCAGGTAATCTCAGTCCACTCCATGACTGCGCAGTGATACATTCCCTCATCTTCTTGAATCGTCCTCAAAATGGTCAGACTGCTGATTTTGTTAGAAATATTTACATCCAATCTTGAGGCAGAAAACTCTGGTCCATACACAGGGTTTACATGTTTACGCAGTCTCACAATCAATTTCAGAGTCTCCCCTGCACTCTGCTTGTACCAGTAGAGTCTGTCGTTAAACTCGTCATTAGGCAAATCACACGTTAAAGTCACAGGTTCACCAAGTTGAACTGTGGTCACTGGAACCAACGTATCTGGATGAAATGAAAATACAACACATGAAACAACAAAGGACAATTTGTGCATAATGTAAAAAACATGGAGGCTAAAAGGAAATCACATGAACAACCCTACATCTAGTTTGCATGCAGATACTCAGACAAGAAAATATTTAGTTATCGTTAGCACACTTACATCCTCGATGAAGAACAAGCAGTGTAACCCATAACAGGATCATCTTGACACTGTCTATTAACATGAGACTTGTTGGTTTTTTACTGAGTAAAAGGAGGCGGTCAACTGTCAAATGCATCTGATTGGTTGTCGCAGAATCTAGATTCAAAGTTAATTTCCTGCCACACTGGTTCTATCCTGGTCTGTGTGAATTGTGTTACCTCTCTTTCTCATCCATCACTAGACTATGAGATGTCTATGACTTTGTCTAAACTTGGAGTGTTTTTCAGGTACCAATTCTTGTAAATGCAGTAGGTTATATCCCACTGCTGTTATTACTAAATCATAAATGCCACGTCACTTCTAGTTCACTGACAGATACACACAGGGACACAAAAAAAAACTGACGCTGTGTCCCAAATTGCATACTATGCATTACATGCCCAATATGTGTTCTACTATTCAGTACTTTTGTGTACATAAACAGTAGTATGTATATTTTTAGACGCACTAAGCTGAAATTATCACAGCACTTCCCAAGAGCCTCCTTGCTTCCTTGCAACATCATGTCACAGGCAGCGAGACATTGAGGCTCCTGGACGGACTGGATCAGATACTGTCGGCCACTGAACAACAGCATAGTTTGATGTCCTCTGAGTGTTTCCTGTGTGATACAGAACTGTGTTAAAGGTTTGGCATCTCCACACAAGCTTTGACATATTACCTTTTAATGACAAATAGGTGCCACTCCAGGTAATCTCAGTCCACTCCATGACTGCACAGTGATACATTCCCTCATCTTCTTGAATCGTCCTCCAAATGCTCAGACTGCTAATACTCTTATAAACCTTCACATCCAATCTCACGGCAGAAAACTCTGGTCCATACACACGATTTACATGTTTACGCAGTCTCACAATTAATTTCAGAGTCTCCCCGGCACTCTGCTTGTACCAGTAGAGTCTGTCGTTAAACTCATCAGGCAAAACACAAGTTAAAGTCACAGGTTCACCAAGTTGAACTGTGGTCACTGGAACCAGCACATCTGGATTACATGAAAATACAACACATGAAACACTAAATGACAATTACTATATGATGCAGAAAGGTAATAACATGAGCAACCATACATCTAGTTTGCATGCAGATACTCAAATGAGAAAATATGTAGTTAAGATTACACAGCGCACTCACATCCTTGATGAAGAACAAGCAGTGTAACCCATAACAGGATCATCTTGACACTGTCTGTGATTTGGAAACTTGCTGGTATTTCAGTGGGTTAAGGAGGTGATGTCACATGAACACAATACTGTATGTCACACTGTCAAATGCATCTGATTGGTTATCACAGAACTTAGACTTAAAGTGCATTTCCTGCCACACTGGTCTTAGAGTGAACTTTTTGTTTCAGGGGAGATTTTGTGTTGATGAAATCTATTTCTGTGTGAAGAACTCTTTTGTTTGTATGTGATAATAACAGTTGACATGGTGTCTGTAGCTGCTTGCTGCTGGAGAGATATAACTTCTCCTGCATTAAATCAGACAGTGGGCCCCTGGGCACAGATAGGAACATACAGTAGGAGCAAGACACAGACGGGTAATATCTGGTAAAGTTTAGCCTCTTTTTGTGTCATTGTTCTGCATCTTTATGTTGTCATAATGAATCTTTTTGTGGTTTTATATCCCTCTGTAGTTGTTTGTGCCTTTTAGAGGTAATTTTGTATCTTTTGTGGTCATTATGAATCTGTCTTGGGTCAGTTTGTGTAAATTTGAGTGGCATCTTGCAGGTGAGGGCCAGGGGTCCACCCTTACACTTTGGGTCCCTGGGCCTGTGCCCTGTAGGCCTGTTCAGTAATTCCTGCATGGTGAGACAGTGTGCAGAGTGAAGAACAGCACATAATTCTACTAAGAAGGAAACTATAATGTTTCATATTACACCAAAATCTAATCTGGCATCCCGTCCTCTCTGATAGTTTCTGCTAGTTTAAAGCAGCTGTGCGGAACTTTTTGTTTTTGTTGATTATAGCGCCCCTTTGGTCGAAGCGGTATGACACCCACAGCCTGGTGTCGTAAAATTCCGACTGCAGCCGGCAATTACCACATGCATTTGTTTTGGAGAGCGAGAGGATTAACTAACGTCAGGTCAGTCCAAGTAATTAGTGGAAACAGCAAAATTACTCAGTAAATTCTCCTGTCGCGTTTCTGTTCTGATCTAATCTTATCTGTTGTGTATTTTGAGCTACTAAGGCTACCGTAGTAGTGTGAGCCTCAAGTTATTCTGGGTAATGTAATAACCGAAGCAGCCGTGTACGTTCGGTGTAAGGAGGAATAAACAGTTAACAAGTCATCTGCTGAGTCTGCATTATTATGTGAAAAGAATACTCCGACGATTTGGGAGTTATGCCCTTTCTCTATCATTTTCATATTGAGACAACATGATGGATATCTTGGCGCTAGTAGGGGGTCAGTACATCTTGCGCGGAGGGATACACCGGTGAGCAACAGCTGCAGCTGGCTCTGGGGCAGGTACGCTAGGTCACTCGGTAAAAGCAAACAAAGAGACGACACGGACGATATTACTCACCCGACTGAAAGCTGTCCATCAGCTCCTGCAGGCCTGGACGTTTTTTCCAGTTCATCTTAGGAACATGAAAAAAAGTTTCAATCACACCAGGATTAGTGATTGCTGCAAAGTTTTCACTCCTTGTGATGCACTCTCTGCGGCGCTTTTCCTCCTGATGATATATCTCCCCAACGATGGTAGCACCGAGTCCCATTCTGTGCAGCAAAATGGGAGCGGAGGATTCAGCCTCTCTTCTCGCCCGCTCAGCATCCTACACATGGGAGTTCCTCATCTGTGTACTCCGGCTCAAACAGGTATGGCTCTGGGTCTGTGTCCGCTACAAGAAACTCTTCAAAATCGCGTTCAAAGTCGTCCATTGCAGCTACTATAGTCCTGAGATATCACTAGGCTAAATAAACAGCTGAGTTTTGTTTACAAGCTACGTCTGTGCCTGCTCACCGGTGTATCCCTCCACGGATCACAGCGCAGGACGTACTGACCCCCTATAAGCGCAATGCTAACCGCTGAGACCCAGCCACTGGACGTACAGACACAAAAAAGATATCGATCATGTTGTCTCAATATGAAAATGATAGAGAAAGGGCATACCTCACAAATGGTCAGAGTATTCTTTTATGTGAAGATACACAGTGAAGACATAACATAATCCTAACACAGCAAAGCTGTTACCTGCAGCCTTCGCTTGCAAAGCTAACGCTACTAACGTTACGTCAGTCCAAGTAATTAGTGGAAACATGCTAACATGCTAACATTACACACAAATTAGTAGTAAAGTAAGACCTGTTCATAAATGTTCTGGTGTAGCTCTGAATTTCTTATAAACTGAGGACAATTGTGAAAGATAACATGTTTACCACCATCACCATTGGGTGTTTCAGCATGCCAACATTTTATAAGCTGAGGGCAATGTCAACAGTCTGGCAGCTTTTTGGCTTATTACCTCCGCCAAGGAGGTTATGTTGTCGCCGGTGTTGGTCTTTTTGTTTGTTTGTTTGTTTGTCTGCAAAATAACTCAAAAAGTTATGAACGGATTTTGATGAAATTTTCAGGAAAGGTGAATAATGGGACAGATGATAGCAGCAATTAAGACGTTGAAAATAGTGCCATCTGGTGGCCGGAAAGCACGTCTTGTTCTACTTGCTAAATATTGTTGTAATTCTAAAGTTGAAATTAATGTTCTGTGTTGGAGAAAAAGAAAGTGAAAAACACAAAAAAACATATTATATTTTGTGTTGGTACAAAATAAAAATCAAATAAATACACCACAGTGTCTCCATTGTGAAGGCATATATAACCTAATAATGATAGTGATGCAAATAACTTAACTGTGATGCAGGCTGCAAAATCTGATGCAGAGGGGGAGGGAATATCACCTACTTGGCGGAGGTGTGCACTCTCTGAGTGCTTTTCTAGTTTAATTACAATTTATCTTGTGGGGAAAGTGACTGTGTGGACCAATTTTCATGGCAATCTGTTTTACACAACACCGTAAGTGTTAACCTGCTGGTTGCACTAAATGAAAAGTCAGATTATCACCAGATTTATTCACATACATCCCCTGGGGACCATGAATGTCATGATATTTCAATCTGCGTGCACACACACACACACACACACACACACACACACACACACACACACAAAGTAAAGAGGAGTTCATTATAGATGTGGATGTTTATTAACCAAAAATGACACAAGGCATGTTCACGTTTTGAACTGCAGCAATGCAAAGCTGAGGGACTGGGGAAGAAGTCTATCACCTTATATGGTATCACAGAGAAAAGAGACAGAGTTGACTCTTCTCTCGACTCTTTCAAGATGAATCCTTCAAAAAGTCACGTTAGGCAGATGCATCACCACCTCTTTAAAAAATGTACTGATAAACTGCACAAAAACTGAAACAAAATTATTAGATATGGGATTCACAGTGATACATGTTGTGATGTATGTGATGTTATATAATGTGATATATCATGTTTTAGATGAAATGCAAGCACCAGTGCTGCTAAAGCAAAAAATAACAATAGCCTCAATAAGAGGATTCATGGTTTAGATTAATCATATATCATGAAAGCCCTGACATCAGTGTAGATGGTCTCTTCTTGTCTTTGATTTCTTCTCCCTCCTCTGCCAGCTTTCCTCCTGGTAAAGTTTGGTGTACAATAAACCAAAGACTCTGCATTTCTCTGAGGAAACAAGTGCAAAAATTGAAAATGAGAGCAGATTTTATTGTGTATACATGTAAATAAATAAACATTACTGACAACTTTTCTTTAAAATCCTCACCTGCTGACTTTGCTGATCACAACTGGCTGTCGCAGCATTTGTTTGCAGAGTGGCAGCAGCTGTATTATTAAAAAAAAGATAAGAGATCATAAAAAAGGAACGGATTTAACGTCATTGAAGATGAATGACACTGCACGTTGATTTAAACACAACAGAAATGTGAACTGAATGATATAATCTTGTGTGAAACACAGTTCAATAGATGAATGTATCAGTAACGTCTCTCACCATTGGAACAATCGCAGGATTTTGTCCTGATGGCATGAACAAGGACGGCTATAACGATCAGACTTAAAGCCAAAGCAGCACACACCAGAAACAGAACTGTATTCTGTGAATCACAGTGGCTGATATCTGAAAAATTAAAGAAACAATCAAAGTTATGAAATAGTAATAAATATTTTATGTTAATAGATAAGATGATGATAATTCAACTATTAGATAGAAACAGGGTGCACTTACCTTCAACGTCCAGTTTTGTTCCATTTCCAAATAATATCTCTCCACATGTGGCCACAGCACAGTAATAAGTCCCGGCATCAGAGGAGCTGACGCTCTTAGAGAAGCTGTAGACACATTTCTGTGGAGAGTGAGGTTCAGGACTCTTCTCACACTCAGCACTGTTTCCGTATGCGTAAATGGCACTAGGATGAAATTCATCTGATGCGGCTCTGAACCAGAACACACTGTGATTTCCTGGACATGACTTTTTCTCAGAGTCAGAGAGGACTGAACACTGCAGAGTCACTGAGTCTCCTGGACGGACTGGATCAGATGGAAAGTCTTGAGTGACGGTAGTGATATCAGGTTCTGGTCCTGGGAAATTGAGAAGAAAATTTAAAACTTCAATTACTCACGTTTAAACAAAAGACAAATGTCGACATAATTAAAATAAAGCTGTAATTAAATTAAGATATGTATTTACCTTCAACTCTCACGTCTGCTCCTTTCAAAAATGTAAGGTTTTGTTGGTGTATTTTCACACAGAGGTAAACTGCTGTATCACTTTGCTTTCCTTTTTCAATGTGCAGGACAAATTTTCCAGGCTCTTCTGTGGCTGTAATGCGAGGATCACTCTCAAAACTATATGTTTTTGCTAATACTTTTGGAATGTCTCCAGAAACAAGCCTGATCCAAAAAATGCTTCCTGAAGAGTTGCGGGGACAAGTCAGTGTCACATCAGCTCCAACACCAACAGTCTTTGTCTCAAAGATCTGGTTTACTGTGCATCCTGAAAAGATGAACTTTACATTAACAACAATCATATGTGCTCTCTCCTAAATTACTGCAAGAACATAACAATACTTTAAATATATATCTGTATATATTATAAACTTATAACATATATCTGGAGTAAATCTGACCTCTGTAAATATACTTACGTCCAATATTGAGCACGAGCAGCAAATAAAATATGATCACCATTTTCATGTTAATCCACTTGTAACTGCAGCTAAATTAGAGCGTATTAGAAGATGATTCACCCTAATGTAATCATGGAAAGTGGGAGGGAACATTTCAAAGCAATCTGATTGGCCTCTCATTATACAGGCATTTCACCGTACTTACACAGAGGAAATAAAATCAGCCCGCTTTCCTACATGAAACAAACCCAACAGCACGCCTCTGTTTCATGTGTCTGTCTTCAGGTTTCTATAACTGACACTGAGAGTAAACACAAGTTAATGCCTTTGTCTGTAAAACTCAACTTTCTCAGTTTGCAATGCAGCATTCCTGTCATAAATCTGTTGTCTCCGAGCCCACTGAGGGATGGAAATGACAAAGTCAAATATGAATATATTTCCAAATTAAATTAAATAACTGCCACTTTTTTGTATATATGTTGGACTGTTGGTTACTGTTTGTAAACACAAGTTAAATAACAACCGACACCAGATTTGGTATTTTGTCTCACTATATTGGAGATTTTTTTCAGCTACATTTTAAAAAGCCCCGACCTGACCTGAGCTCTGTGGGGAGACACGCCCATAAATGCCACGAACACAGAAAATAAAAATAAAATAAGAACCACGCAGAGGGCAGAGTCTCTGCAGGTAAATACCGTCACACACTTCAGTGGGTCATAAGTGAATCAATTTGAAGATCCTCTTAATGGTTTTTAAAGCTTTAAATGGTCTTGGTCCTAATTATTTATCTGATTTGCTTTTAACATATGAGCCCTCTGGAACTCTCAGGCCTTCAGGCAGCGGCCTTTTAATTACTCCAGAAGTTTTAACCAAAACATATGGTGAGGCCTCCTTTTATCACTACGGCCCACGTTTGTGGAACAGTTTGCCTGAGGACCTGAGGAAAACAGAGAATGTGGACATTTTTAAAAGCAAACTCAAGACCTACCTTTTTAGTCTGGCTTTTATCTGAATTTTATTTATTTTATTATTTTTATCTGTTAGATATTTACTGAATTTTAATTGATACAGTTATCTTTACCTCTCTATAGTATCGATTATCTTCTCTCTGGTGTTTCCTCACTTCAAAGTGGTGAGTGTAGGATAGTGTTTTCTCAGTGTTTTTAAATCTGCATGCGTGTGTGTGTGTGTGTGTGTGTGTGTGTGTGTGTGTGTGTGTGTACCTGTACGTATGTGTGAGTATTTGTGGGAGAAAGGGGGATATCTCTTGTGTCTATTGTTTGTTGGGCTGCTTCTTTTGTATGAAAAGTGCTCTATAAATAAAGTTTGATTGATTGATTGATAAGTGATGACTGAGAGGAATTACTGCTGTATGAGTCTGTACATTGGTTTTTAATCCTCCACAACCTACCTTTAACAAACTGAAGATTTCCAGTCAACTTTTTTTCAAAGCTGAATATCAATGAAAAAGGGCACTGATACCACTAGCCTTAAAATATATTTGTGTGACATGTAATTTACCTGTCAGTCTATGATAGTATATCCAATCCAGCCATTTGCCACAGTGACAAAGACAGAGGAGCCATCTTAAATACTGAGCAAGCCAACCAACTGAGATGCTCCACATCATCAGTGAAGACCCGCCCACTGCCTGTCAGTCATATCAGCAGGAAGAGCACAGCGTACAGAGGAGGGCTGTTAAACCATCCATCCTCTATACTCACTTCACTTCTTTTCAGAGAGCTGCTGACAGACAGCAGCAGAGCGACACTCTCACAGTATCACAGGAACATTCACCTGGAGCTGATTTAGAGTTTCTGACCTACATGTTTTTATCTGAGGGAGAGAAGCCATGTGACCCTGGGAGAAAACCACTAATGAGATACACCAGTGATTAACAAGGTGATTAACATGTGTAAAACAAACCATAATGTATGGTTGACACCGTCACTATGACAGTAACAGGAACACCTGACAATATAATGCAGTCCACAAACTCTGGAATCAAAGTAATGATTAAACAGAGTTCAGGTTTCCTGCCAACTTGAAAGGTGCAAGGAGAATAAAAATAGATATACAGTCAACCCATCTATCTATAGGACCAAAACTCATCACATTTGTTCGACCAGCAGGTTGTGGTTTGTGCTTTTCATCACGGTCAACATATTGTTGACAACGAGCCAAAACACCCTTTGCACACACAGACAAACACACGCTCACAGTTACGATAAACAAATGCTGCATGGAAACTTCAGCATCGTTGTGGTCGGGCTTCAAACTAAGGTGTCAGTACAAAGAGGCTGTTCTACCTTTCTCACTCTGTGTTTCAGCCTCAGGACGCTGGGCTTTACTGCTGCTGTCAAAAGGAAAGTTGAACAACACTATATAACTGTTATGTTTATTTTTAATATCACAAGAACTCACAAAGGTGGGTGAAGGGTTCAGGAGGGTTGGACACACACCATGACCCAGTTGCACTTACTCTCAGCTGTTTGGTGCTTGTCATTGGTGGTAGCTGTCAGAGGGAGGAGGTGCTAATCACTCACTGGTCCCACCCTGGTCTTTCTGTCAGGAGCAGGAGTTTGAACTGTGATTTGTAGTTTGCCTGATTATCTGCAGACAGGTTTGACAGCCTTGCTAACGTCACTTGGTGCAGTTATGGACCGGCAGCCTGTTCAAATTAATGTTGAATCAATCAATAAATCTACATTAAAATTTAAACAAAACATAAACTAATGTGCATCTGTGAAATTGTAAGATTGCAGTTGTTGACACCTTTGTTTGCATATTTAAAACCACAGGACTGATAGATATTTGTACTGTGAATGAGCACATTAACAAGGTGAAAAGTTAGCCTGCTGAAGCCTCTTGTATCTCTCCTCTCACTACACATCCTGTTGAAGCCCCTCGTCAGGTCTGTTCTGAGTAAACAGCCTTGATGGTTGGTCAAAGGGAGGAGAAACGGCCCACCACAGCCTGTGTCTGTCAGTGTAGCTGTTGCATGTGGCTTTGCTTGACATGCAGAGGGTCTTTACAAAGTGCTGTGAGACCAGAGAGATGGAGGGGTTCATTCATTTCAGTAGTTATGCCCTGACATATTTAGTATATCAGAATATTAGTTTATCTTATTGACATGTTGTTTTTCTGACATAGCAAGACTGATTGTGTCTACAAAGTAAAATATCACCAAAATAAAGTTTCCTGGTATTCAGAAATCTGGTGGATACAACTCAAAGTCACATCATCTCCAGCTTCAACAGATGTCGTTTCAAAGACATGATCATTCCGGAGGATTTGGCTTCCAAACTACATGGACATGATTGTCTTTGCATCCTAAACATAATATTGGAGCAGTGAGTAACAACAGAGAAAGAAAAATGTATACCATCCATCCATTTTCATCCGCTCATCCAAAGCCAGGTTGCAGGGGCAGCAGGCCAAGCAAAGCAACCTAGACATCCCTCTCCCCAGCAACGCTTTCCAGCTCCTCCTGGAGGACCCCATGGCGTTCCCAGGTCAGATGAGATATGTAATTCCTCCAATGTGTTCTGGGTCTGCCCTGGGGCCTTCTACTAGTGGGATGTGCCCCAAACACCTTCAACAGGAGCCGCTCATGAGGCATCCTGATCAGATGCTTGAACTACCTCAACTTACCATTTTGAACGCAAAGGAGCAGCAGCTCTACTCCGAGCTCCCTCCAGATGTCTGAGCTCCTTACCCTATCTCTAAGGCTGAGTCCAGCCACCCCACAGAGAAAATTTATTACGGCCGCTTGTACCTGTGATCTCATTCTTTTGGTCACTATCCAAACACAGCAGATACATCGTATTTGTGCTGCTGTATAGACAGCGATTACGTTCCAGAAGACAGGTAATAATCTAACATGGTTTGTCTCTTACTAACACTGAATTTGAGATTATGTTAGCCTTTTTTGTAAGATAACGTTAGCTGGCAGAGCACAGCTAATTCACAACGCAAATGTGTATGTGTACTTATTTAGACAACTGAGGGCTACTTTATTGTAGTTTCAGCTGGACAAAAGAGGATGCTTAGCTCTGTGAAATGAACCCTACTATTTGAAATGCATGTAAATAAACTGTATGAAAATACAAGTCAGTGATTTATGTTTAACCTCATTTTCTTAACCCATATGCCTCACTAACAACATTCTTGGTTTGTCACTTAATTTTCTTGATAATTTTGGCTGCGTTCATACATATGGCATCAATAGAACGTAATAGAGTGCCGAAGTCACGCCCCTTCCAGTGAAGCTCATGGGACCTTAGATCGGAAAAAATATGAATGGCAGTGAATGAGGAGAGAAATATTATCTTTTGGTCCCGTTTGAGTTGTGACATGAAATCCAAATATGTTGTTAATGAATTTAAAACATAAATTTTAAGATCAAGAAAGTCATACTTTGTGGTAAAACTGTTGCGATATAAGCTTTTGAAAAAAAATGTAATTAGAAAAAGTACACAGGAGGCGGTCAAGTATGTGACGTCATAGCTTTCGCTCACTTCCTGCAGCTTGGAGTGACTGCAACCTGGCACAAAACACACAGACATCTTCAATCATAAATCAATTAATCATAAAACAGTGGAATTTAAGCGGGGAGGCCAAGCTGCAGGAAGCGAGCGAAAGCTATGACGTCACATATGCGACCTCCTCCTGTGTACTCTTGAGTCTTTCTAATTAAAAAGCTTATATCTCAACAGTTTTACCACAAAGTTTGACTTTCTTGAGCTTAAAATGTATGTTTTAAATTCATTAACAACATATTTAGATTTCATGTCGCAACTCAAACGGGAACAAAAGATAATATTTCTCTCCTTATTCAGTGCCATTCATATTTTTTTCCGATCTAAGGTCCCATGGGCTCTACCGGAAGGGGCGTGACTTCGGCACTCTATAAACTCAATAAAATGATATATTACATTTCAAATGTGCTGTACATTTCCTCATACATTAAATGTACAGCACATTCACATGCTATGAATGCAGATCTGCAAGACCCTGTTTGTATCTGCACATACAGTACAGGCCAAAAGTTTGGACACACCTTCTCATTCAATGCGTTTTCTTTATTTTCATGACTATTTACATTGTAGATTCTCACTGAAGGCATCAAAACTATGAATGAACACATGTGGAGTTATGTACTTAACAAAAAAAGGTGAAATAACTGAAAACATGTTTTATATTCTAGTTTCTTCAAAATAGCCACCCTTTGCTCTGATTACTGCTTTGTACACTCTTGGCATTCTCTCGATGAGCTTCAAGAGGTAGTCACCTGAAATGGTTTCCACTTCACAGGTGTGCTAGTTTAGCGGTTTAGCTCATGTTAGCTAACAGGCTAAAACTGTGGTGTTTTCATTTTATTTTCCCTAGTTGACGTTATCTGCTCATCTGGTTATCGTGAGCACTCATTTTGGGTTAAAGTGGAAGTGCCCGGAGCTGCCACCCGTGGTTGCGCGGCCCCCCGGCCTGACCTCCGGGGCCCTGGACGGGTGCTCAAGTGTGGTTGAGAGGAGTGGAGAGGAGCGTGGAGGTAAGGCGGAGCGGGCCGACACTGTATCGCGGAACCGGTACTCAAGTGTGGGTGAGAGGAGCGCAGAGGTCAAATAGTGAAGTTTAAGGATTCCTTCGGTATGTTGTTAATGTGATTTTATGGGCAATTTATCAGTCAAGCAGAGTGACGGACCCAAAGCCTTCAATCTGGCTAAAAGACAGCTGAAATGCTAAAAAAAACATAAATACAGTGGTGAAGTTGGAATTTGTTTCTCGCGTGGTGGTCATTTTTGATTAAAGGCCGACGTCTCAGCGACGTCTTGGCAATGAGCAAACGCTCTCTCTGCTACGTCTTAATGATCTAAACTTGATACATCGGGCCAACGTCGGCCAGATGTACATGTATGTGTGCTATCTGAGTCTCGTCTGCTGTCTCCAGGTATGCCAGCAGCTCTGTGTTGCTGTCTCTCTTCTTCTTCCCTGTGTACAAGAATAGAAGAAGCAGTTTAAAAGTTTTTTATTAATTCATAAGTAGATAAACACAGGTTCAGCAGTACAGTGTAAAAATCATGTCAGCTCAACAATCAGCACTAGTCTTAAGACACAGTATACAGACTTCACACCATATGGAAATGAGGATGTGGGTATAAAAGTAACAGTGACAATTGTGCATAGTATTGCTAACTGGAGTATGTAGCTGCCCTGGTTCAATGGCAGCAGTCATGGGTGGTAGGGGATTGTGTATGAATGATTGTTCATTTATCACAGCACATATTTATATTATCAAGTCATACTTTTAGGTAAGACAGGTGAGACAAACTATTGGATAAACAGCACAACAACTCTTACCTGGTCTGGTCTGATGGCTTTGACCTGAGCTGCTGGATGGTGTTGGCGAGCTGCAGTGGAGTGGCGACGTTAGCTCCAAGTTAGCATCGTCTTGTTCGATGGCAGATAACTCTATAGACCACATGAAAAACAGCGCTTTAAACAGTGACTTGTCCACTACACATTATACAATGTTTAGCCAACTGAAAGTGGGGCTGGTAGTTGAGCCCATGGCTAAATAACTTGCTAACGTTAGCTAATGTTACCAAGGCTAGCCTGCTGATGAGTTAACATTAACCCAAGCAGACATCACAAACAATAGCTGTGTGGGCCCTAAATTGGGACACAACAGTTATCTGAAGAAACTGGTAAAACTAAACAACTGTATGCCAGGCGAAAATGTTTGAAAATAAACTTACCAGGTTCCATTTGCGGCAGCGTTACGCTTTCGTCCACCATCACCTCCAGCATTGCAGTGGCTGAGTTTAGAGCTCCGGTCACTTGGCACGCCGGTCTGTCACCTAGGACCGAGTCCAGGACATCGAAATGCGGATTTCTCCTTGACCGCCCGTTGCCGCTTTGGCCGAGGTCCTTCTTTTGGTCCCGGTAATCTTTTTTTTTTAACTTTTTAAGCTTGTTGCTTATCTGCTAGCTTCACACAGTCTCAGTTATTGTTGTTGGTCTCAATAACCCAGCCCTCTTCCCCGTGACGTATGTGGTTCGTTCTTCTAGTCCAGCAAAAAAGTGGTGTCACTCTGGAACTGTTTTTTCTGGTCCAGAGCCAGTTCTTTTGTCTGTCGAAACAGGAAAACCGGTTCCAAATTCAGCACTGGCCCTGAACCAGCACTGGAACTGCTTTGGTGGAAAAGGGGTAGTAGATGGACCAGTCAGATAGGAGTCACGTTACAAACCAATCACAGCTGACAGATATCTTTCCCTTCTTCTGTAAATATTCAGTCTGATAAATACAGAAAAGTTGATCATGTTAGTGCAGGGCTACCCAGAGCTTTACATCTGTCCCACAGACGATAGGTCTACACACTTACAAACAGCTCCTGGAAGAAGATGCCAACCTGCCACCGCCCTTGAAAGCTGGCACAGAAAAGGCACAAGAGTAGCTCACAGCACCCGACTTTGTGTTTTCCAGATGGTTATAAATGCAGCATGTATACGGTTCCTAATTTCCAGGGTTGGTACCTGCGGTTATTCCACAGGCTAGTTAATAATATGTCGGGCAGGAAATCCAAAGTGTGGGATCATTTTGAGAAGGTAAAGGACGAACCCAAGGTGATATGTAAACTCATCTTCATTGGTTGACTATATACATGACGTATCATCTGAAACATGGAAGTAGCTACATGCCCATTAGCCACTTAGCACAATCATTACTGCTTTGCCGACAGCGTCATTAACAGGTGTTGCTCAGTGTGTGACGTGCACTTGTAGATAAAATATAGGCCTATATTAATGAAGGTTCATCAGTACGGTTTTGTATTTCTCTGTAATGTAGCACAGTGTTAACAATGTTACTGATACTATTCTTTCTCACACCTTGAACTCAAACCATTGTGTTGCCCCGTCCAAAATATATCATTTAAGAATTAAATTAATGTCGTAAACATATGGGCGACTAGTCAACTAATGGCCCTAAATGGTCGATGAGGAAAATTCTTAGTCAGGGGCAGCCCTACTCCGCAGTTGCTGCCAATCCAAGCCATGAGTGTGCTTCACGCAATTAAGTGCCTGTATTTGTGCACATATTTAGCAGATAAATTCAATACATTCAAAAACTACAATCAATGACTCCTTAGTGTTAGATTAGTTTTGACATTGGTCATTTGCTCTCATTACATTACTGCCATATTTTACTGAATTATTCAACAAATGAAGAAGAAGATTTACAGTTCCGTTTTTCAAAAGCAAATAATTATTGTAAAAAGAGTACTAATACCACAAATCTTGAAATATAAATGCATGACATGTAATCTACTTGTAAAAATAAAGGCCTTTTGATTTGTGTGCGTATAAAAAGATGTATCCAGCCATTTGCCACAGTGACAAAGACAGAGGAGCCATCGTAAATAGTGTGTGAGCCAGCCAATTCAAACACTCCACATCATCAGTGATGACCCGCCCACTCTGCCTGTCAGTCACATCAGCAGGAAGAGCACAGCGTACAGAGGAGGGCTGTTAAACCATCCATCCTCTATACTCACTTCACTTCTTTTCAGAGAGCTGCTGACAGACAGCAGCAGAGCGACACTCTCACAGTATCACAGGAACATTCACCTGGAGCTGATTTAGAGTTTCTGACCTACATGTTTTTATCTGAGGGAGAGAAGCCATGTGACCCTGGGAGAAAACCACTAATGAGATACACCAGTGATTAACAAGGTGATTAACATGTGTAAAACAAACCATAATGTATGGTTGACACCGTCACTATGACAGTAACAGGAACACCTGACAATATAATGCAGTCCAACACCACAAACTCTGGAATCAAAATAATGATTAAACAGAGTTCAGGTTTCCCGCCAACTTGAAAGGTGCAAGGAGAATAAAAATAGATATACAGTCAACCCATCTATCTATAGGACCAAAACTCATCACATTCGTCAGACCAGCAGGTTTTGGTTTGTGCTTTTCATCACGGTCAACATATTGTTGACAACGAGCCAAAACACCCTTTGCACACACAGACAAACACACGCTCACAGTTACGATAAACAAATGCTGCATGGAAACTTCAGCATCGTTGTGGTCGGGCTTCAAACTAATGTGTCAGTACAAAGAGGCTGTTCTACCTTTCTCACTCTGTGTTTCAGCCTCAGGACGCTGGGCTTTACTGCTGCTGTCAAAAGGAAAGTTGAACAACACTATATAACTGTTATGTTTATTTTTAATATCACAAGAACTCACAAAGGTGGGTGAAGAGTTCAGGAGGGTTGGACACACACCATGACCCAGTTGCACCTACTCTCAGTGGTTTGGTGCTTGTCACTGGTGGTAGCTGTCAGAGGGAGGAGGTGCTAATCACTCACTGGCCCCACCCTGGTCTTTATGTCAGGAGCAGGAGTTTGAACTGTGATCTGTAGTTTGCCTGATTATCTGCAGACAGGTTTGACAGCCTTGCTAACGTCACTTGGTGCAATTATGGACCGGCAGCCTGTTCAAATTAATGTTGAATCAATCAATAAATCTACATTAAAATTAAAACAAAACATAAACTAATGAGCATCTGTGAAATTGTGAGATTGCAGTTGTTGACACCTTTGTTTGCATATTTAAAAACACAGGACTGATAGATATTTGTACTGTGAATGAGCACATTAATAAGGTGAAAAGTTAGCCTGCTGAAGCCTCTTGTATCACAGGAACATTCACCTGGAGCTGATTTAGAGTTTCTGACCTACATGTTTTTATCTGAGGGAGAGAAGCCATGTGACCCTGGGAAAAAACCACTAATGAGATACACCAGTGATTAACAAGGTGATTAACATGTGTAAAACAATCCTGTGTCAACAAACTGTATGGTTGACAGCATCTCTATAACATTAACAGAATAAACTGCAGTCCAGTACAAAGACATACAGAGAAAGAAAAGAAAGACAGAAAGCGCATCTATCTATAGGGCCGAAACTGCCACAGCATTTGTTAGACCAGCAGGTTGTGGTTTTCATCAGGGTCAGCATATTGTTAACAACGAGCCAAAACACACTCTGTACTTTCACACACAAACACAAACACACATTTATATTCACCACTGACAGAAAAATGCTGCATGGAAACTTCAGGATTGTGGTGGTTGGGCTTCAAACTAAGGTGTCAGTACAAAGAGGCTGTTCTACCTTTCTCACTCTGTGTTTCAGCCTCAGGACGCTGGGCTTTACTGCTGCTTTGAAAAAGGTAAGTGGAATAGCATTCATAAAACAAAAACTAACAGGAGGTAAAGGGTTCAGGAGGGTTGGACACAGGAGCGTTTCTAGGATCCGCCCCCAAGATTTTTTTCTTTTACAAACCAGCTCTGTTTTGATGCTTTTTTTTATGCACTCTGGCATCTTTTTTACCCCTGAAAGGTGTTGTAACATTTTATTGACAAATTATGAATTGTGATGTTAAAAACGGTAATTATATTTTATTCCACCCAGCAGTATTCAAAGCATTTGAAATGAACTCCACCTTCACCAGCTGCACATTAAAGTGATTACCAGTGTGTTCTGTCTCTTGTACAAAGTCACACAAAATGTGCTGCTCGAAAGACAAAGAGGACCAAAAGTTGTGTTTGTGATTAATGATGTCGTATTTGTTTTGAGGGATTTAATGCACAAACTAAATGACATGTTAGTAGTTCCAGGGCTTTTTAAATTTTTATTATTAGGTTTATTCTAATGATTTAAAAATATATATACAGCCTATTTAGATCTGGGCTATTCATGAAACATTCAGGGCTGAAGCCTCAGACTCCCAGGCCTAACACTGTCTCTGGTTGGACACACACACACACTTTTTTTTTTTTGATGAAACTCTCAGTGGTTTGGTGCTTTTCATTGGTGGTAGCTGTCAGAAGGAGGATGTGTTAATCACTCACTGGTCCCACCCTGGTGTTTTTGTCAAGAGCAGAGTTTGAACTGTGATCTTTAGTTTGCCTGATTATTGACTCAGAGGTTTACTCACTAAAGTCTGTTCCAGTGTACATCACTTGGTTCAGTGATGGACTTACAGCCTGTCCACATTAATGATGAATGAATCAATATATTAACATTTAAAATTAAATCAAAAACAAGCTTAAGCTCATCTGCCACACAGTTTCAGATGCTTTTGGTTCCATTTTAAAAACACAAAACAAAGGGACATGATTTGTTCTTTAAATGAGCACAGTAACATACACGTAAAAGTAAATCAATCATTTCAGTTTGTGAAACTAAAGTTAGCCTGCTGAAGCCTCTTGTATCTCTCCTCTCACTACACATCCTGTTGAAGCCCATCGTCAGGTCTGTTCTGAGTAAACAGCCTTGATGGTTGGTCAAAGGGAGAGAAACGGCCCACCACAGCCTGTGTCTGTCAGTGTAGCTGTTGCATGTGGCTTTGCTTGACATGCAGAGGGTCTTTACAAAGTGCTGTGAGACCAGAGAGATGGAGGGGTTCATTCATTTCAGTAGTTATGCCCTGACATATTTAGTATATCAGAATATTAGTTTATCTTATTGACATGTTGTTTTTCTGACATAGCAAGATTGATTGTGTCTAGAGAATAACATATCAGGATGTATATGTGTTAGCTATGCCTCAACAAATTTTCCAGTTGTGTTGAACAGATACACAGCAGTTCACTTTTGAAACCACACACACACACACACACACACTTTCTTTCTCAATGTTCATATGGCAAAAATGTATGGTAACATGTACAATATCTGTAAAGGGTCCGTGCTTAATGTTACTGGTTTCACCTGTGCTTCTCCTGCTATGACAAATCAAAATGTCTGTTGTGAAATCAGGTCTACAATGTTGTGATGTGACAGAATCGGTTAAAAGAAAAAAGGAGGTGAACACTGTTTAACACTGCTGTGGTGCTGTGTAGTGTTTGTGTGTTGTGTAGAGTGCAGTTACAAATGACTGTGCATCATATATGGAGGATAAATCAGTAAATAAATGTAAAATACAGACTTCTCTTATCCTGTGTGCGCCGTATAAAACACAGACGTGGGGGGAGGGGTTCTCTGTGAATAGGACTGAGGGCAATTAAGTTTCAGATGTGTTTAGAAAGCAAAACAACATGTAAAATACAAACTGTACAAACTTGTCTGGGACAAAAAGAGAGAGCCCTCTTTCTCTCACACATATGTTTACCTGTGAGTTTTCACATCTCTGTGGTTTTGGCCACATTTCCTCTCACCTTTCCCCTGCAACTGTCAATCAAACCTGCGGGCTACATCCTACGTTTCTAGCCAATATTATATCAAACATTCTTTGGACGTTCAAATTTAAACAAATATCAAACATTTCACTCTAACTCCAGGATGACTTTTCCTTACTGTAGCTTAGCACAGCCACAAGAAGCAAAGGGAAGTACAGCCTCATGCCGCTAATGAAGCCAAAGATTTTGACTTTTCTAATTCTATTTAAGGCAGGCTGTGGAATTTACTTGTAAAAATTCAGTTATGTTTAAGGAAACACACTGTGTGTTTCCTGGAGGATTAACTCTCTTATAAAACATATGAAACAGTTTTTTATAAATACCTTCGAACCTTCATTGTTTATAGTTGTGTTTGCTAGCTAAGAGACGTCTTCCTCCTGCATTGCTACATTTCTTTGCATGTAACCTTCACCATCTGTTGACCAATAGAATGGCATGAATGTGGCAGAAAATGTGTATTGTGTCATCATGTGCATGTGCATGTACGACCTTGTGCGTGTGCTGCTAAAACATGACAGTGATCACAATCAAAATATTGCCTCACATTGCAACCTTTAAATACAGTGTGTCAATTAGACAGATGTTGCTGTTGAAAGACTTCCAGTGCTTGTTCTCACAGTACGTACACACAAAACACACCCACACGCACAATACTGGCTATTACGGAAACAATAAATTCAGTCATGTGGTGAGAATAAAGACACTGCTTTGAAACCTTAACAACAACAACGTGTAGACGTCCCATCGAATGAAAACAGATCACATGTTTGCTAACTGTAAGGAGGGGGAAGATCATTTTCCACAGTTCAGCCAATCACAGCGATGTCTACTTTGTAAACCTTGATCACCTCTTGACTAAATCTTCATTTGGGTGGGAAGACATCAGCAGTGCAAGACCAAGGTGCTGTACCACAATGATCGGAGGACTGGCTGCTTTGATTCTTCTTAGTACAGGGTGTAAGTGCAATTCTTACCCAGAGAGAGAAAGACGATGTCAATGGCAAATACTTTACCTTTTGACTTTGTCCCCTCATGTTGTAATTCTGCTACTGTTTGCCTCTTTTCTTCAGCTCTGCTTCAAACTGCAGAGGTTCCTCATCAGATCTCTCTGACTGTGGTTGAACTTGGTGGGAATGTTACTTTGCAGTGTCCAGTTTCTGAGAAGGATGGCAAATTCTTTTACTGGTACAAACAGTCTCTTGGATATATGGCCCAAACAGTCGTTGCTGCAGTTCAGGGTCAGTTAACAGTAAGTGAACAGTTTGACAACCCACGGTTCAAAGCAACAAAAGGAGCTGCTCATCTTCTTACCATCACAAATGTCAGCAAAGAGGACGAAGCAACATACTTCTGTCACTATGGAGTGGCGTATTCATGGAGTTTCAGCGAAGGCATCTTCTTGGCTGTGAATGGTAAATATCTTTTACTTTCAGTGTTTGTGCCAAGTTTTTATGTCCTACAAACAGTTTAGATCATTAAGTACTTCTGATATTTCTTTTCCTGACTCATGCAGATAGTAATCAGCAGAAACGTTTTCATGTGAAACAAAGTCCGGAGACTGAGTCGGTCCAGCCAGGCGACAGAGTGAATCTCCAGTGTTCACTTCTTTCCATGAACAAAACCAACAAAGATGAGTGTCCAGGTGAAGACAGAGTGTACTGGCTCAGATCTGGATCAGGAGAATCTCATCCAAGCATCATTTACACTGACAGAGACAAACAACAGGAGAGAAGTTGTTTCTACAGTCTGTCCAAAACTATACAGACCTCCTCTGATACTGGGACTTACTACTGTGCTGTGGTCACATGTGGAGAGATCCTGTTTGGTGAAGGAACTAAAGTGGAAACAAGTACGTGTTTACAGTCGTATTTAAGTCAAATGTGCATCTTATAAGAATTAATTTAGCCTGGTTAAATTATGTTAATGTTTAATGTATGTCACATATCATGATTATGAGTCTGATAGTTTCTTACTGTATCACATTACAGTTACAGAGCAGATACTTATGACTAAATAGTAAATTGAACATTGACTTACCAGTTGTGCCTGCTGACAAATGCCACTGTGCCACTGACTCCCAAAAGTCACTGATTAAATAATGCTCAATGCTTTGATTCAGGATCAGAACTTGAACCAGTAGTCCTTGCTCTTGGAGTCCTGTTGGCCTGCTGTGTGACTGTGATTGTCGTCCTTATCTTCTACGGAAATCGAAGGAAAGTTTGTGAACACTGCAAAGGTAGGGTCACCATTTTTTTCTTTCAGGTCAGTGAAAACGTTTTGAGGAGCAGCCAGGGGTTATAGTGGGCCGAAACAATCCTGATACGTCATCTGTCTGCTGGGGTTTATGTAAAGGGACATGGTAAGTGCTGCCAGACACTGCAAGTATGCAGTATTCTTCAGTGTTGCTTTATCTTGCGTGGGCTACAGGTAGCCTTCTGCAGATGTCAGAACACTCGCAATTTGTTCACTACTTAAGTTTCATGCTATTAACTGATCAAACAAGTTATCAAATAACTAGACTTACAGCATCACAGTTGTATGTCTCTAAAAACCAGTCAAGTTGCAGTTACAGTTTACATCCATGTCTGTGAAAACATGAATGCCTCACACACATCTTCCCCATGGCGGCAAAGATGATATAATCAGCACAGTTTCAAGATGGACACCCAAGACTAGTGTCACCAATTCAGTATCTGACCAAATGTTTCCCTTTCTGTTGCTGAGTTATGACGCTGAATGATGACCATGTTTTTCCAGGACATCATGATGTCACAGTGAAGTTGACCTTTGACCACTAAAATCTAATCAGTTCAATGCTGAGTCCAAGTAAACATTTGTGCCAAATCCGAGAAATTGTCTCGAAGTTGTTGGGACGTATCGTGTTCAAGAATAATACAGACAAGGTCACAATGGCCTTGACCTTTGACCACTAAAATCCAATCAGTTCATCATTGAGTCCAAATGGACGTTTGTGCAAAATTCCCTCAGGGTGTTCATGAGAATGGGATGGACGGGCGTACTGACCACCTGAGAACATAATGCCTCCAGCCACGGCTGACCGCACTGCGGAGGCATAGAAAAGAACACTGCTTCATTAGCAGGAAACTAGCGGTGCTCTGAAGGCTAACTCTTTAGTAATCCGTGCTCCTACCCTGCCAGCCTGCACTGATATTAGAGGAGCGTTAACAAGTGCAGCAACTCCTCTGATGGACTTAAGTTTTATTTTGGGCATCATATGCCATCAAACGGGGGAATGTGACATGGAAATATGTCAAAATGCAAAACTGTCATGCACAAAGCAGTGATAACAATGTAATGTCAGCTAGCTAGCTACTAGTGATTTCTTTTGTCATGCTTGTTATAAAGAAAAGGGCCATAATTCATTGAAACAACATTAAATTAAGATACTGTGATGGCTATCATTTTTTTAGGTCTTCATTAACAAACATTGAAGCTGTATTAAGCGCAGTACATGAGTGAATGTGTTTAATTGGAAAGACTTAAACTGAAAATGTGATTTAAGACAAAAATCTCACTGAATGATTTGGGTTTTTTTTTCTTCTTTGTTTAACACAGCTTCCCATCATCTTGGACATGACAGATTAACTGTGGATCAGTCTAATCATCTGGTAAATATGTGACAGTGTGTTGTCCTGTGTGGGCATGTGATGTTTTGCTGCCCTTATCTTACTATATAATGACAAAAACACCCACACTGTGGGTGTGTCTGTTCCACGTTTTTCTCCTCACTGACTTGGTCAATCCATGTGAAATTTGGCACAGTGGTAAAGGGTCATGGGAGGATGCGAATGAAGCAATATTACATCAATTGGCCAAAGGGGGGCGCTATAGCAACTGATTGAAATTGCAAACTTTGAATGGGCATATTTCATGCCCCGTATGCTGTAGAGACATGAAACTTTGCACAGAGATGCCTCTCCTCATGAGGAACAAATCTGCCTCAAGAACCCATAACTTCCAGTTATGTAGTTTTTCTGCCATTTTAAATTTTTTTGAAAAACACTTCAAATCGATCTCTTCCTAGGAAGTTTGACCGATCTGCATGAAACTCAGTGAACATAATCTAGGGACCAATATCTAAAGCTTCTATAAGGCAATGAATATTGCGGAGGGCGTGGCTCATCACATAAAGGTGTATAACATCTCAAGGGTTTCACCCATCACCACGCAACTTTGTAGGCATATGACCACACATAATCTGAGGGGACCCCTCCATTATTGACCCCATCAAACAAAATGGGGAGAGAGAGAACTAATTTCTTATCTAGGCCTTACCGCCATATCGATTTTTACTACACTTGGTAGATATGTTGAACAGGACACCTCAAGGTGACTGGAGAAATTTAACTCTAATTGGCAACTTGGTGGCGCTATAACAACAGAAAAATGGCTAAAATGCAACAGATCGCTGTGGTTGCAATTGTACTATCAATTCACAAAAACTCTGTCTGAATACATTGCTCTTCTTAATGGGTTCAGTTGACTATTTAATCTGCAATTTCCTATGACCTGTATCCCAAACACACACCATGTGTAACTGTACGTGGGCAACTGTGCACTCAATGGCTATGGACTAGTCAGTTTCATTTAGCAGATCCTTTGTACAAGAGACATTTAATATAATGAACATACAACAAATGTATAATAAAGTGTTCAGTTACTACATGATAAATATGGATAAAGTTAAGACATACATGTAACAGTGTTGACTGTGATATTATATTAATTAAAGAAAGTATGTTAACCTCACTTTGTTTATATGTTACAGCTCTAATCTCTGAAATATTTGTCATTAACACACAAATATATTATTACATTTTATGCAGGATGGTGAAGAAGAGGCCGTGAACTATGCAGCACTGGAGTTTTCTACAAGGAAAGTGAAAAGAGGAAAGAGGAAGATCAAAAACACACCAGAGTGTGTGTACTCTTTTGTAAAAGCAGATTACCACAACCAGCAACACCCCTCTCTGTAGACAAATCCGATGGCCGCTTTGTGTGTTCTGTGCTGCTATTAATGCAACAGAATGATGTTACCTTTGTGGTCATTGACGACTTAGAGTGACTAATGATGTTTTTCACACTAACGTCACAGTTAGCTGACTGCATTAATTTATTATGTGGGACCACCGCAGCTCCGAGACAGTGTCTTAGCCCATTTATGTTAGCTCAGTAAGCAGAGTTTTTTCCAAGGTTTTCCACTGGTGTTGGAGCAGCTGAGAGCTGCACACATTCTTCCCAAAGTTCTACATCAATTTGAAAAGTAATGTTACCTAAAAATCAAAAGTGAAGGTTCACTTATTCGCACAGCTTGCATTCAAAAGCACTTGTATTATAGGGAGATGCCACCACAGTAATGCCAATTGTTTACTTCCCCACATTTATGTATAGATAGAGCAGGGCCTGTGCAAAGGTCCCCAAGCCTATATACTGATCTTCAGCTCAGTTCACACATAGCTTTTTATTCCCAACTGCCACCCATCCATATAAACATAAGTTTTGCACTCAGCAGATTTTGTGGGACATCATCAGATTTTCAGTTGTTAATGTGTTGCCACAGTTCACATATGTGCCTGTATTTTAGTAAGAGACCATCATTACATGTCTGTGGACTTCTGTTTGCTTCTGTTGTTTTGTTGACACAAGAATATGGCATAAGATAATTATATTGTCTTCTCATATGAAGTGACTGCATCTTCATTCATCACAAATACGACAGTATACCTGTAAAGTTGTTAAGTTTAGAATAAATTCTGTTTGTGTCTTTTGGATTGATTTCAGTGATTCTTGATGACCAACACAGATTGATGTTGGAAAGCAGTGCATTTTATTTATTGACATAGTTTAACAGAGTTACAAATCAGGTTCAAGAGTAGTTACACAAGCACAACAACAAAACTAAACGAAAACAAAACCAGATCTGATCCACCTAATATATCTGTGCCAACACTGATCCATTGGAAAGTTCCATATTTACAGTTACTCCCACTTTGAGAGAAAAAAAACTTATTTGAGTAATGTCCATGTTAACTGACACCTACAGCAGTTTCTTTCTTTAGGGCCAGTGTCCACATGGCCACATTCACTCCCAGCATTTTTTTTTTTTTTTTTTTTTTTTTTAAATGATGTCCTGCCAGATGCGCAGCTTTTTCTGAAGGTGGGGTCTCAGAAAATGGGCTGCACATGGACACCCACATAGGCATCTGGCAGACCCTCACGGACATGGTTGAATGGTGACATTTACCTTATCAAAGTGGACCAAAGCGGGCCCTTGCAGACACCTGCATGCACATCATTACCAAATAGCCACATATAACAAACCCTTCAGCTCATAACAGACCAACAGTAACCAGATCACACAGTACCAGCTGATGGCAAACAGACCTGTGACCTCACTAATCCAACCCAAAAGCCTTGACAGCAGCGTAGATCCTCTGTCTCTCTGCTGCTCTTGAATCCTTTATTGCACCACTGCCAGTTTTCATCACGGTGAAGACGACAGCAGAATAAACCTGTGTGTCCTCATCTCTCTGAGGAAATACATGACAAAGTTAAAAAAAGACCCATAACTGTTTCAATAAGGTTGATCCTACTGAACCGTTTCATTCTTTACCTGTTGACTTTTCTGACCACGAAGGTTTCTCTGCACGGCAACAGCAGCTGAAATTATTAAATAGAAAACATAAAGATAATAATAAATACAAATTCAGTAGTTTTTATACAGTATTGTTGGATAGAGAGCTAACTAATGACTTCTATTACCGTCGTCACAATCAGACATGTTTTTCTTGATGGTGTAAACGAGGACAGCTATGACAGTCAGACTTATAGCCAAGACAGCACACAGCAGAAAAATAAGTGCATCTGCATTCTGTGAGCACGTACTGGTTCCTGAAACATGAAAAGTTAATAAAATGTGTTAAATTCAAGGGTGTTTAATGTCACCTCCTACTAAAACAATTTTGCTAGTTAAATTATAAAAAAAGGCTCATTTGACAGTCTGGTACTCAAAGAAGCAAATTTCTTAATGAACAAAACAATGACACAGTTACCTTCAATTTCCACTTTAGTTCCATCTCCAAATAATATCTGTCCACATGTGGCCACAGCACAGTAGTAAGTCCCAGCATCAGAGGAGCTGACGTTCTTAGAGAAGTGATAAACACAACTCTTCTGAGTGTCAGAGTTCCTCTCACATTCATCACGTCTATTTCCATCAGTGTAGATGATGTCTGGATGAGATTTATCTGATCCGGCTCTGAACCAGAACACACTGTGATCTCCTGGACACATTTTGTTCTCAGAGTCAGAGAGGACTGAACACTGGAGAGACATCGAGGCTCCTGGACGGACTGGATCAGATTCTGTCGGCCACTGAACAACAGCATAGTTTGATGTCCTCTGAGTGTTTCCTGTGTGATACAGAACTGTGTTAAAGATTTGGCATCTCCACACATGCTTTGACATACTTAATAGGATTTAAGAATAGTTAAAAGTTCAAATGTAATGTAAGCATAACACACAAAAGTTTAACAGGACACTCTACAGAAATTGTTAAGAAATATTAACACAGTGCAGCTTTAAGTGGTTAAAGTGATTCCAAACTTTGCCATAAACACATCACATAATTACCTTTTAATAACAAATAGGTGCCGGTCCAGGTAATCTCAATCCAGTCCACAAATGCACAGTGATACATTCCCTCATCTTCTTGAATCGTCCTTAAAATGCTCAGACTGCTAATATTCTTATAAACCTTTACATCCAATCTCACGGCAGAAAACTCTGGTCCATACACACGGTTTACATGTTTACGCAGTCTCACAATTAATTTCAGAGTCTCCCCGGCACTCTGCTTGTACCAGTAGAGTCTGTCATTAAACTCATCAGGCAAAACACAAGTTAAAGTCACAGGTTCACCAAGTTGAACTGTGGTCACTGGAACCAGCGCATCTGGATTAAATGAAAATACAACACATGAAACACTAAATGACAATTACTATATGATGCAGAAAGGTAATAACATGAGCAACCGTACATCAAGTTTGCATGCAGATACTCAAATGAGAAAATATGTAGTTAAGATTACACAGCGCACTCACATCCTTGATGAAGAACAAGCAGTGTAACCCATAACAGGATCATCTTGACACTGTCTGTGATTTGGAAACTTGCTGGTATTTCAGTGGGTTAAGGAGGTGATGTCATATGACCACAATACTGTATGTCACACTTTCAAATGCATCTGATTGGTTATCACAGAACTTAGACTTAATGTGCATTTCCTGCCACAGTGGTCTTGAAGTACCTTTTATTTTGATGGTCAAAGTCCACGTAGTCATGTCACTCTGAAACTTTTTTTTAGCACACTTGCTTTTGTGTGAACTTTTTGTTTCAGGGGAGATTTTGTGTTGATGAAATCTATTTCTGTGTGAAGAACTCTTTTGTTTGTATGTGGTAATAACAGTTGACATGGTGTCTGTAGCTGCATGCTGCTGAGGAGATATAACTTCTTCTGCGTTAAAGAGAGAAAACTAGAGTTGAGGCAGTTTCAAACCAAATGTGCAAGAGCATATAGCTTGTGTGAGGCACAGGGGAGGAAAATCAGGGCACAGAAAGGCACAAAGCAGCAAGACACACACAGGTAATAGTTGTTAAGCCTCTTTTTGTATCATTGTTTTGTCTTTTCATTTTAATTTCATTTCATTTATTTCTTTATACAAGAAAGGAATTAAAAGCAACATTGTGTGTTACAGTTAAAACTGTCCTGACTCAGTTGGTTTTCAGCAGGTTCCTGTTATGCAACAAAAAACATTACAATACAAAATGAAAACAGAAACAATCAGCTGAGGCAAAATAACAAAACGTAAGCAGCTACATAAACACTACAAAGTAGTGGACTGAAGTGGATCACATAAAATGGGATATGGTGGTTGCAGGTCTGTCCTTCCATCAGATAGTGTTTCTATGCATGTTTGAAATGTGTAATAGAGGTTAATGCTCTGATGTAGTACAGGATCTTGTTCCAGATCTTAATGTAAGTGTGACCATAATTGGCTTTGTAAGGTGGTACAGGTACAGGTGGTGAGTGTATTCTGAAAGTAGAAGTAGAGTGTGTATGAGCATATCTTTGTCATTGTCAGGAATCCACAATAGTCAGAGAAATTGTTTAAGTAACGTTACAGAAAAGCATATCATCAGCATTACTGTAGCATACCCAAACTCAATCCTCTGACACTTCTGAATGAACTGCATAATTCATACTAGTACTGTGTATTTTTCCTATACTGAAGCAGTCTGCTCTGCACACATGTAAAAAAAAAATAAAAATAAAAAAAGTCCGCTGTGTTGGCAATAACATAACATTAAACTCTGAACAGGCTGTTGTTTAAAGAGTTCATGTATGACGTACTTTTGATTAATTACCTTTTAAATTAAGCCGTAGACCGCAAAATACATCAGCAAAGCCAGCTACTTCACTAGCCTGCTAGCTACTTAACATGCAAGTCAATGGAACCGCGTTAGCTACCGTTAGCATGACCTCGGCTCAATTAGAGATCGGTACGCCCACGTTTTAAGTAGGTGACAATTCAAATAGCTGGCTCACATTAGATGGTGAGTGGCCTTCGTATGGTCTTAAAAACGCTATACATTAGACAACGGTATACTTACATTTTGATGCGAAAGCTGGGCTACCAACTGCTCCTTTCGTGAAGTGTTCCGCTGTGAAGACAGAGCACAGCAGGTCATAATCTGAAAGCCACGCCCCCAAAGGGGAAACGTTTCAGATCCGGGGGTGGAGTTGTGAGATTTGGAAATCCATATCAAGTCAGATTGGGATCAAAGTGATCCACCCTGCCAATGTTTTGAAATACCCAGATAAAGTCAGCAGGATCACCTTGATCCCTGACTGTGAAAAGGAGGATTTCATTATCCGGATTATTCTGATCCGGATTACAAGTTTTGAAATACTGGGCCCAGGTCCTGACAATAGCAGAATCTGGTGCTAAATACTGAGAGTACAGCCAAGAGTGATGTCAATTGTTTGGCAGGTATTTGGTGAATTTTATTAATTTTTATTTATCCTGTGGGGAACATGACTGTCTGAACAAAATTTAATGGCAATTCATCCATTAGTCCCCAAGACATTTCACACAACATCATAAGCGTTAACCTGCTGGTTGCACTAAATGAAAAGTCAGATTATCACCAGATTTATTCACATACATTCCCAGGGGACAATGAATGTCTGTACAAACTTTTGTCCCGATGTATCCAACATCTGTCATGATATTTCAATCTGTATGCTGATTAGCTTGTTATTGTGTTTGGTGGCATCATTGTCTTGCCCCAGTTTAATTAACCGTGATCGGTGACTACAAATAATATTTAGATCTCAAATGTCTTTGGGCTTAGAAATTGCACCATGTAGCCCCCTGCAGACACATTCTCAAGTACAAATACTAATATTTTGTTTAACATAGTTTTCCCACATAACAGTAAAAAACTCTGAAAAGAAGTCAGAAGTCGATCTACTCTTTCTCCCTTACTGAGAAGTTTGGGATCTCGTCTTGTGCCCGACTACCTACGCAGCTTGCTGACAGCGTTAGGTGGACCAATGAAAGAGCAGTGCGCAGTAAGCTGGCAGCGTTAGCATTAGAAGAAACATCACTGAGATTCAGACATACATGTCTGAGCCTCAGTCACACCCAGACTTAGATGAGGAGTCTGTTTTGCACCAAAATTAACAAATATCAGAATGCTAAGTGTAGTTAGCATCTTTTATTCATGTTGTTGGTTAGCTTGTACTCAGCAACTCATGATATTCTGTTTCCAGAATCAGTCAACAGTCAGTGAACAGTCAGTCAGTGAACTCAGAGGAGTGCGAAGATTCCACGGTCTTGGACCCAGGCAAGCTACGACGGGGTTTTCTGTCGATAGTGGGAGGAAGCTCCAGAGCCTGTTCACATCCAAAAACTGCACACTCTACTATGTTTGCTGTCAAAACTTTTGCTATGCTAATGCCAACTATGCTTTCTGGACTGACAAGTCTGCTCTGCACTGGAGGTTTTAAATTACTTTTTCAGTGTTGTGTCAAAGTCTCTTCCTCCATCAGTATGTCCTTCCCGTATTGGACAACGATCGACTTTAGTATTAGTGATGCACCTAATGCAACTTGCCTGATGTATGTTTGAATCTCAGATTTTAGGAAAGTGGGCAGAAATAACCCCGTTGACTAGAGGAATGTGAAAACACCTCTCTAGTGATAATCTTTGCACAGATATGAGTCAGTAAAAACACGATGGCTAATAAGACATGAGAAAGTGCTTCTACGGTGGCCCAGAAGAGAAGAAGAGTTTGGAACCACACACACATACACACACACACACACACACACACTCACTTTTAGATAAATAAAGGGTTCATTATAGATGTGGATGTTAATTTATTAAAAAATGACACAAGGCATGTTCACGTTTTGAACTGCAGCGATGCAAAGCTGAGGGACTGGGGAAGAAGTTTATCACCTTATATGGTATCACAGAGAAAAGAGACAGAGTTGACTCTTCTCTCGACTCTTTCAAGATGAATCTTTCAAAAAGTCACATTAGGTAGATGCATCACCCACCTCCTTAAAAAATGTACTGATAAACTGCATAAAAACTGGAACAAAATTATTAGATATGGGATTCACAGTGATACAGGCTATCAACAAAAGTTTAGTTATTAAAGGTGATTATTTTTGCATCATAAGGCAAAAATATGAAATATTTGCAAATAATTTGGACAGAATATATGTAGAATGCATAATATGATGCATAGTTTATCAAAAATATTCTACTATACTACTACTTGAAGACATGATATATTACATTATACTATGTAATACATCATGTCCTCAATGAAATGCAGAAACCAGCAAAAAAATTACATTAGCCTCATTTAGCAAATTCATGGTTTAGATTAATCATATATATTAAAAGCCCTGACATCAGTGTAGATGGTCTCTTCTTGTCTTTGATTTCTTCTCCCTCCTCTGCCAGCTTTCCTCCTGGTAAAGTTTGGTGTACAATAAGCCAAAGACTCCTCATTACCCTGAGGAAACAAGTGCAAAAATTAAATTAGGAGAGCAGATTTTAATATGTATACATGTCAATAAATAAACATTATTGACAACATTTCTGGCTACATCTTTAAAATCCTCACCTGCTGACTTTGCTGATCACAACTGGCTGTCGCAGCATTTGTTTGCAGAGTGGCAGCAGCTGTATTATTAAAAAAAAAAGATAAATAAGAGATCGTAAAAAAAGAACGGATTTCGGATTTCATTGAAGATGAATGACACTGCAGGTTGATTTAAACACAGCGGAAATGTGAATTGAATCATATAAACTTTGGTTTGATAGATGAATGTATGAGTAATGTCTCTCACTGTTGGAACAATTGCTGAATTTTGTCCTGATGGCATGAACAAGGACGGCTATAACAATCAGACTTAAAGCCAAAGCAGCACACACCAGAAACAGAACTGTATTGTCATTCTGTGAATCACAGCGGCTGACATCTGAAACATTAAAGAAACAATTAAAGTTAAGAAATCATAGGAAATACTTTGTTGATAGATAATGATAATCTAACTATAAGATAGAAACAGGGTGCAGTTACCTTCAACGTCCAGTTTTGTTCCATTTCCAAATAATATCTCTCCACATGTGGCCACAGCACAGTAATAAGTCCCGGCATCAGAGGAGCTGACGTCCTTAGAGAAGCTGTAGATACATTTCTGCGGAGAGTGAGCTTCAGGACTCTTCTCACATCCATCACTACTGTTTACTTGGGCATAAATGAAACTGGGATGAGATTCATCTGATGCAGCTCTGAACCAATAAACTCTGTGTTCTTCCGAACATGTTTTCTTCTCAGAGTCAGAGAGGACTGAACACTGCAGAGTCACTGAGTCTCCTGGACGGACTGGATCAGATGGATCTTGAGTGACGGCAGTGATATCAGGTTCTGGACCTGGGGATGAAAAATAGTAAAATAGCTGTTAATATTTATGCATAATTCTGTAACTCTGAAGGCATTTGGAGATTCTGTTGCAGTTTTTGCTGTATTTACCTTTGATTCTCAGAAATGTTCCTCTCAAAAATGTCATTTTGCTTTGTGTCACGTTTATACAGTAGTAGACTGCAGTATCTCTTAACTGTGTTTCAGTAATATGCAGAACAAAAGTTCCAGGCCCTTGTTTTGCTGTAATGCGACGGGTCTCCACATCAACTCCGAAATCAACGGCAATTGTTCCTCCTAAAATTTCAGGAAAGGTTCCAGAAACAAGCCTGATCCAAAATAAGGATGATAAACTTAATCTGTTGCGGGGGCATGTTAGAGTCACACTTTGTCCAACACCAACAGTCTTTGTCTCAAAGATGTGATCGTCTGTGCATCCTGAAGATAAAACAAAAACAGAGCAATGATAAACAAGAGACACATTTACAGCATAAAGATCACAAAATATATTTTAAATATATATCCTGAGTAAATGTGACTTTAATACTTACGTCCAATATTGAGCACGAGCAGAATATAAAATATGATCAGCATTTTCTGTTCTTCCTACAGAGAGACTGCAGTAAAATTAGATCATATCTGAAGATAATGCGCTTTAATGTAGTCATCAAGTGGGAGGGAACATTTCAGAGCAATCTGATTGGCCTCTCGCTATGTTAGCGCTTTACTGTACTACCACAGTGGAAAATTTTCACCCCAAACTTTCCAACATAACATCTGAAACAACACCAGCACCACGCTTTTGTCATCTCATGTTTGGTTCTCAGGGTGGGCTACTTACAGTGGGATGTCTACAGTAAACACAACACATGTTTACAACCTTTCTACTGTGAAGAAAATCAGCAATAACAAAGGTAAATTCCTCATGGCCCAAATGTCATTTAAAACTGAAGTGAAATCTTTCATTTCCCACGCTCAACACATCTGTAGTTCAAGAATTTTTGGATTACCAACTGCAGATTGGTCCAAATTAAACCAACAACCTCCAGACTGAATGATACTATGCAGAAATGTATACATTGTGAGGTGCACTCAGTTGAGGTTTGGGAATGTTGTGGTCACAAAAAAAGGCAAAAATGTAATTTTTGTAATCGGACATGTGAGCTTCACCTGTTTTCATCATGCTACATGGACGGCACTCTAACATAAACTTAATTCCCTGAAGTGGTTGCAGTCCATGGGGGTCCAAACTGTTGTTTCTGGTAATTAACCGAATCCAATGTATGTTTACAATACATTACTGTAAATGAAACAGCGCTGAGCAAACGCTGCCTCAAGTTGTTACTTTTTAGCACCTAAAAAATGTACCACCTAAAAAATCAGTATCAGTTTAAGACTATGCTTTGTTTAAAATATTTTCACAGCTTTGCCTTTGCCTTTCTGATGAGGAGCTGAAGATTATCTCAAAGCCACCAGACTCCACTGACAACTAGAATCACCAGCATGCAGCTCTATGCCTCGGCAAGGTAGTCAAGTTTACCTTTACAGTTTACATCCATGTCTGTGAATACATGGATGCTTCACACACTGAAGACCTATACAATCAGCACAGGCACTCAAGGTGAGTGTCACCAATTAAGTATCTGACCAAATATGTCCCCTTCTGTTTCCAAAATATGCCATGGAATAATGTCCAGAAAAGTGTTTTATGCAGAACATTATGATGTCACAGCGAATTTGACCTTCGACCTTTTGGATATCAAAGACTTGACTTTATCCTGTTGACATTTGTGTGTCAACAGGAGTGTTGTCATCATTGGTGTAAAAATTCCAAAGTTATGTTTTGTAAGGTCACACTGACCTTGACCTTTGACTAACACATTTTAATCAGTTTATTCTTCAGTCCAAGTGGACGTTTGTTTCAAATTTTAAGAAATTCCCTCAAAGTGTTTTTCAGATATCGCATTCACAAAAATGAGACAGATTTAAGATCACACTGACCTTGACCTTTGACTACTGAAATTCAGTTAGGTAATTGTTGAGTTCAAATGAACATTTGTGCCAAATTTGAGGAAATTCCCTAAAGGTGTTCTTGAGATATCACATTCACAAAAATGAGACGGACAAGGTCACAATGACCTTGACCACCAAAATCTAATCAGTTCATTGTTGATTCCAAGTGGACATTTCTGCCAAATTGAAGAAATTTCCTTGAGGTGTTCTTGAGATATCATGTTCACAAAGACGGGATGTATGCATGTATGGACAACCTGAAAAAAGAATGCTTACTGCCATGGCTGTCACTGAGCTAAGACATAAAAGAACGTATCATTGTCTCTTAAATATCAATAAACATAAAATAGTGAAGTCTTAAAACTTTATTTTTGGTCCTGTGTCAAGAGATTTGTGATTGATCTGATGCATTTGTATGAACAGACTCAATCAACAGAGATTGTCACACTGAATCAAAGAGGAAGTCAGAGGAGTTATTTGAAATAACCCACAACAAATTAAAATGCTCCATATCATCAGTAACGACGTTGCCCACTCTGTCTGTCATCTGCAGTGAAACACATCAGCAGGAAGCGAGCAGCAGCCAGAGTGGGGGAGGATATTTACACAGTCCACTATGCTGACACTATGTGCAATTTAGAGTTTCAGATTCAAGTGACAGAAATGCTTTACGGATGGAGGAGAATGTCATAACTCCATGAATTAATAACTTTAGACCTTGTTGTTGTGAAGCAACATGTTAATCACCCTAGCCCCGTTTCCACCAAACACTTTCGGTATGGTACCAAAAGTAACCTTTCAGACATGGTATATAGACCCTAGCTTTTACACCACAAACAGTACTCTTTCATGTGGGCGGGGTTGTTGTCACTCACTGCTCCGTCCAGCACTCACTGTATTTCCTCCTTTATCAGTCTGCACCTCATTTATCATCCACAGAACGAGGCTGCACGCCGACATTTTCTGAACAAAATAAAACAGGCTGCAGTGAGAGTCTCTCTCCATGGGATATTTAAAAACATCAGGTGTGTGCATTTAGTCCTTCTCAGGCAAGCTCAGGGGTTTAGTGTTGCCGTAGCTTTAAAAATTTAAATTTTTTTGATTCACAATAGCTAAAATAACCAAAACTGACATGATGCAGTGAGGTGTCCATCACTTGTGGGATGAGGGACACCTCCCAATTTAACGCAACCCAGCACCACAATACCACAAACTCATCAAAAGACCAAGAACTGCAGAGGAGTTCATTGGTACTTTTTTGTGTCAATCTCTATTTGCAAAATACGGTGCAGTGAAATATGCGGAGCCTGAACACGGGGAAAGAAACAAGTTTAAAAAAAACAGAATGAATAAATCTATATGCTGCTCTGTACTTCCTTGTAAATGTGTGTGCACAGACACATTAACAATCACCAGTGACAAACGTGTGGAAAGTTTAGCATGGTTGTGGTTGGGCTGCCGAAATGAGGTGTGATTTCAAAGCCCCTTTTCTTCCTGTCATTTTCACCAGTTTAGTCTTATGAAGGCGGGTTGTGAAGCATGTGCAACAGTAACATGAGTGCAAAGTTTCATGGTGTATTAGAGTTATATAAACCTACACCTGCTCAGTAATACAGTATTTTAGTCATGCATTGCCAGTGTGTGTTTTCAGTGCATTTGTCTTGAGTTTTTTTCTTTGGTGGCTGTTGTTGTTGAGAGACAGGGGAAGCTACACACTGACTAGTCCATCACAGATCTTTGTAAAGGTGCAGCGAATCTATGTTTTAATGCTGCAAAATTGTGATTTCTCACTCTACATCCCTTATTCATGTCACAAAAGCCCCCAGATACATAATGCGTCATCGTAGAATGACTTTCATAATCTCTTTGGGCTTTACATGTTCATCAGAGTGAAACATGCAGCTGAAAGAACACATGAAGAGGTGACTGATCTTTGGTAAATATGTTCTCAGAGGTGCATGATGAGGGAAATCTTCTTAACACATTATCATCATGTGTGATGATCTTGTACTCTGTTAGGATTAAAGTAAAGGTGCATTTAAGGGATTTTAATTATGCTGGTTAAACTAAAATTAGCTCTCTGAAGCCTCTTGTAATGCTTCCGCTCTCGCTACACTAACCTCAATACATATCCTGTTGAAGCCTGTAGGCAGGTCTCTTCTGAGTTGACAGCTTCAGTGGTTGGTCAAAGGCGAAGAAATGGCCCGCCACAGCTTTTGTCTGTCAGTGTAGCTGTTGCATGTGGCTTTGCTTGTTGTTTTCAATTCAAACTGCCTTTACAAAGTGCTGTGAGAATAAAAAGACAGTAGGTATCCCCACATTTGCAAACATTCTGTAACGAAAAAGTAATGACAACATAAAATTTCAGTGTCTGCTGTAAGTAATGTGTTACTGCCCAACACTGTAAAAGCCCTACATCATGTCCTGTAGAATTACCCAATATTGACTAACAAAAGGTCCTTTGCCTGAGGTATGAACTTTGAATCCGCTCATTCCACCGAGTGGAGTGATTACATAGATGGCATGTCTCAATATTGTCCAACAGAGTAGTTTGTTTTTACTTTACTGCAGTCCACTCTTAAAATCTCAACAAAACAAGGCAATAAACTATGGGGCTAAAAAAATTAAGCCAGCACGGTAGTGCCAAAAACTGCAGTTCTTTGAACAAAAAGTGGGTAAGTAAGTCACCCATGTTAAAATGCCCAACTTTACAGCAGAAATAAACATGTTTACAGTCTGGTACAAAAATGTTTTGGTCTTTATAGGTAATTTCCTCCTTCATGACAACAGTATGGCAACTTTAGGGGGGGGGGGGGGGGGGGGCAGCTCTGAGTGACAGGTGGTCTGCAGATCAACCCCTCGCTCCTTTACAGTGCCAGCCTCTCGCCCAAATACAGTCACTTCTGGCGTGACCGTATTTGGACCACTAGCTACATCCATTATTTTTACAGTCTACGGGTAAAATGGGCATGGCTAAACATCAGTGTGGACTTAATGGTATACCATGCAGGATTTTCAGCTACTGGCTAGCGCAAGTGAAAGCCAACCCCAGATTCCCTCGTGTGGAATTTCGCCTCACTATATTTCTATTTTTTTTTGTGTGTGTCCACTGGATGCCTTCTGCTTACAGTCTGGCAATGGCGTAGGCAACTTGCGGCTCCAGAGCTGCATGTGGCTCTTTACCCTGTCTCCAGTGGCTCCCTGTGGCTTTGGCGAGTGGTGTAGTTTTTTGTTGTTTTTTTCCCCACTTATCACAGGCTGGGTTGTGGGGGCAGCAGGCTGGGCAAAGTATTCCAGATGTCCCTCTCCCCAGCAACGCTTTTTAGCTCTTCCTGGGGGACCCCAAGGTGTTCCCTGCCAGATGAAATATGTAATCCTCCACCACACATTATATCTTTTGATACCTTGAGGTTGCCGACCCCTGGTCTGGCACCTGGTTGGCATGTTTTTAAAAAGGCCGACCTTACCTGAGCGCTGTGTGGGGTTTACGCCCATAAACATGTCCCATTCACAAAATAAGATGAAAATAGAGGCAGAGAGCAGAGTGTCTGCAGAAACAAACACTGTCACACACTTCTAGTGATTACAAGTGATGATTGAGGGGGAGAACTTCTGTATGATTGTTTTTCAGGAAAATCCTGAATAGTGTATCTTTAAAGTGACATTAGATGCAGGTGGATATACTGGAATACTCTAGGAAAATCAAATTCCCTTTCCCCCCAGTGGAAAATGGAGCCATGTCACACTGAAGTTGTAAAAGCAGTGTAACAAGTTGACAATTCTGTTTGATATTAGTCCCTTTATAGACATTAAATTTTATACTCAGAGTATTTTATTTTTCAACCTCAGCTTCATTATTATTGCTGATTAGATTTTTAAAAACTGGGTGTAATTCAGTTTATTAAGCTTTAGACTTTCACCTCCAGTGAAGAGTTGTAATCCAGTATCTGATTTTTACTGAAATGGGGGCATGATCACTGGTTTGGTGTATATAGGACTACGTGCAGTCTGCATTTCAGCCAATCACTTTAGACTTCCACTCTGTATACCTTGATCACCTCATGACATCTTTCATTTGTGTGAAGACACCAGTTGTGCAAGAGAAGGGCTCTGTATCACAATGACCGGAGGACTGGCTGCTTTGATTCTCCTAAGTACATTTTGTAAGTGCATGTCTTATCTACTTTGAGTACTGCGGTAAAACAAATTAACTAACAACTAACTAACAGCTAATATTAGACCACATCAAGGTTTAGACTAACTATTTTATTAACAGTCTAGTTTGTGTTAGACATTTATTTATTTATTTTATTCTCTTTTCTTCAGCTCTGATTCAAACTGCAGAGGTTGCTGAGCAGATCTCTTTGACTGTGGTTGAACCTGGTGGTAGTTTGAATCTGACATGTCCGTTCTTTGGAAATGAAGCTGGGTTGTTTTACTGGTATAAGCTGAAGTTTGGATATATGGTCCAAACAGTTGCAGCGGGGACTTTTAGGACAGTAAATCTTCAGGGACAATTTGACAACTCAAGATTCACAGTCACAAAAGTGAACAGTCAGTATGTTCTCAACATCAGAAATGTGAGCAAAGAAGACGAAGCAACATACTTCTGTCAAGCAGGATCGGCATACATAATGAAGTTCATCAATGGCACTCTTTTGTTTGTGAACGGTAAAGTATGTTCTTTTCAGTGTTTTTGTTTGCTGCTTTTTGAAAAACAAATAATCGACTTGTTAACTGCATTTTTATGAATCACACAGATCATAAAAATCAGCACAAATCTTGCTGTGTGGAACAAAGTCCGGAGACTAAGTCGGTCCAGGCGGGCAACTCAGTGACTCTCCAGTGTTCACCTCTCTCCGGGAACCACACACAAGATGAGTGCCAAGGTGAACACAGTGTGTACTGGTTCAAATATGAATCTGGAGAACCAAGCATTAGGACTTACTACTGTGCTGTGGTCACACGTGGAGAGAACCTGTTTGGTGAAGATACTAAAGAAGAGACAAGTACGTTTTTAAAATTGTATTAAAATAATTGTACTTTCATAATATATTGTTTTGTGATAATGCCATTTAAATAATTCACAAAAACAGGTCTGAGATTGTTTTTCTAATCACAGATCTGTCAGTTAGTAAAACATGGTACCTACCACAGTAACTGCTGAGATATTGAAATGTGATGACATCACTAACATGGGTCAAACACGAGTGGTCCAACAACCCAGCTGGCTGTAAACAAACCCCAGTCCAGTTGGATTTATCTGGAAAACAATGTTAATGATGAATATGCTTCTCAAACATCTGGGGTCGTATTCACAAAGCTTCCTTGCGCCAAGAGTCGCTCCAAGTGACAAAATTCTAAGAAAATTCTTAGAATTGTGACATTTTCTAAGAATTTTCCCTTAAAGTTAAGACTAGGTCCTTGTAAAGATAAAAGTTATTTACAGAGCTTCTCAGACCTTAAAAGAGCTCCTAAGGTGGAAAACTGTCAAGAGAAGGGAAGACGACTTTTCAGAGACTTAAGAGTTTCTTAATCAGAGGAGAAAATGGTGGAAATACAAAGAGCGCTGGATGACGGTGAGTTAATGAAATGCTACAGATTGGATTGTGCAGGAATTATGTTTGTGGTTGATCTAAGGCTGTGCAATTAATCATCTGGTGATCGCGATTACGATTTTGTGGGTAAACGATTTTTGGTCACGGACGCCTGGAGACGCGCATGAGCAATACCGCCCGTCCCCTCCTCTCCTCTATTCACTCCACGAGCCAGTCAAGTAGGTGAACTATGAATAATGTGAGAGGCAGGTGATCACGGAAGATTTCAAAAGCAGCGTGCGGAAAATGGCAGAGGGAGAGCGAGAGAGGTTGGTCTGTGTGTGTGTGTGTGTGTGCGCACGATATGCGATACAGAGAGCAGGGGAGAAGTGTAAACGCGCGACCATGTGGAGACAGAAATGACATGCTGTCGTGTAAACAATATAAGTCATCATGTACGTCGCATAATTGTTTGCATAATCATGATTTCAATTTTGACCAAAATAATCGTGATTATGATTTTTTTCCATAATTGAGCAGCCCTAGGTTGATCTCATTAGGGATACGCACATATTTCCCACCCAATGAAATAACACTATGACACCAGAAACAAAATGATCCCCACACTAGGATATTTAGAAAGCTGGAAAAATGCAAAAGTGCAGCAGTGATGACATGAGTCTGTCTCAACCCTCCATCAGCAGAGTGATCACATGAACAATGACAACGCTTTCACAGTGTCATATTGTAATGTAGTTCATTTCATTTCCACTGGGTGTCCATACCTTTTAAGCTCACAGAAGGACAACCAATCACATATGTTAAAATAATGTATCATTCCTAGCAACGGGGTCGACCACACCTCCTCACTAAGGTAAAAGTTTCTGTCCCTTCCTCGCTCAGAGTTGCTCTGAGAGCTTTCCTAAATCACTCCTAGGCAAAGACTCCTTACTAAAGATTTTTAGTCTAAGTTAGGAGCTCTCTGAGAGTGTTCTCAGAATGTTTGTGAATACGGGTCCAGTTGTTTGCACAATGACAAATTATAAGGAACATTACCGGTGCCCTCGCCTACAAATAAAGTGGTTAAACTGACATATGGTTTACAGCCCATCTGATCGTTCCTGTTTCAATGCCCATGGAATTATTTTTTAATGATGTCTGCACATTCTGAGATCTATTAGAGTGGAAAAAAATGTTATAATAAAAAGATTAAAATGGCCAGAATAAAACAGTTTTTTTAAATAATTGTATTCTATATTGATTTAAATATATGAATCATCATACAACTTGCCATTGTTGTAGAGATCTTGACTCCTTTTCATTTTCATATTTCATGACTCTAAATTAAAACTCCATGATTAAAATTATAATTAGGAATGATGAAAAAGTAATACATTTAATTAACTACTGTATTCTGCTTTTTTGAACTCTAAACTACAGAGTCACTTAAAAAAATCATGGATGAGGTAAAGTAAAGACGGAATAAAGAGTTTGTCTGCTGACATTTTCTTTAATTTCAGGACAATGTTGGGACCCAGTTGTCCTCATCCTCAGCGCACTGTTGGCTCTGTGCGTGATTGTGATTGCCATCCTCACTTTCTCAAGAAAAACTGAAGGTAAGATTTGTAACACTGCAAAGAAGTAGCACATAATGTGTATTTAGTTTTTTGTTCTTTTAAACATCCTGGACAAGGATCCAGGATGTGACAGAAACCTTGCTGATACTAAAGCTTTCTTTGCTTTATTCTACACCTGGTCATGATGTTAAAGCCCTAAACTCTAACACTTTGTTTAAATCACTGTTATTTTTAGGATGGTGACTCAGAGGCATTGAACTGGAATTCTCTACGGCGGAAAGAAGAAGCAGAGAAACAAGAGATAATAGTGGCAACGATCAGGACTGACTTCTGTTTGGGTGAAATCCAATAATTGTAAAGAAAAGAAGTTGAGTTCTCTCTTATGTAAGAAAGACTCATCAACATGTAGTGCACGGATTAAGTGTGTTAGGCCCTGATCAATAAGGGCATGTTTTAGCAGCCTGGGGCAGCTCTTTGGTTTTTAATGAGTGAAAAGTTTTGCTTGCCACTTTTGCTTTGCCACATTGTTTTGTCCCTTTGTGCCTAGCGTTGCTGCAGCAGCACCCTGTTTGCTTCTACTTAAAAAAACTTCACCTCAGAGCGCTAAAGTGCCAAATGCCATTAGCGGGTTTTTCTTTACATTGTCCAGTCAGATTAACTCAGGGGCGGGCCCTTTGTACTGGCAGTGACAACAAGTGGTAGTCTAGTGTTAGCCCACTTTCAGTGTGGCCTTAGGCAAACTACAAGACATATCTAAACATTTTTTTACCTCAACTATTTTCTAACATTCTTCCAACAGTAATTAGGCCCAACAATTGACAGTAGATTGTAAAACTGTCGTGTCTCATCCTAAAACAGGCCTTGAACTGACCATCGGCCAGTTTTTATGCAGATTTTAGGGTACAGATCTGTCCGTTTACTTGACAGCGAAATGGCAGTAAAGCTAAGGACAGGTGATTTTTAGGCTGCCCAGCAACCTATGAAAAGGTGCAGCAAGCTGCAAAACCTGCTCTGTCTGATCTTTGTTCGTGTTCCGAAGGTTTTTACCGGGTGCCAAAATTATCTTCAGGTCTCTTCCTCTTCAAGTCAAACAGACCAGGTGAAAAGGTTAAAATATTTAGTACAAAACAAGCAAAATCTAAAAGGCTTACTATAAAAAATGTAGCTTAAAACAAAAGAAAAGGAAATTCATGACAGCATCAGGCAGACAACACAAAGGAGACATGACGCCACTGACTGGCGATGGCGACCAAATGAAAAAGACTGCGTTCTGGATTAAAGGTACAAATTTTTCTGGGTTTAAATATTGTTGGAAATGTTTGGGATAATGCAAGTATACAACTCAGTAAGACAGAAGAGATTGGTCTAGTTTTTTAGACATTTTACCACTGAAAAGTCATTATATTACATTACATCTTAAACATTAAATATCACATTATATCTTAAACAGAAAACTAAGAAATGCACTCAGTTGACGACAGACCTCCACCAACGAGGTGTACTGAGTCATCTGTGTCCAATCTAGTACACTAATTATACTGGGTTTGAGCTTCATCACCATGAAGTACCAGAATTACAGAATCTGTCATTTATGTTAATTATTTTTATATCCAATAATATTGTACTTTATGTGATCTTTGAATTCTTTGTTGTCTGTCAGCGAGATGCTTTGCCAAGTTGGATGTATTAGCAGCTTAGCTCCCGTGGGCTGTGTAGGTTTATAACATATTTTAGTGACGGACTTTGTAGTGTCCTTAGGGCTTATGCTAATTATAGAGCTTTCCTTGTGCTAGCAGGTGTATTTTGGAACTTTGCAGAGAGCCATGCTAGCAGTTTCCACTAGTTTGTCTTTACGCTAAGCTACAGTAAGCCTACTGCTTCCTCACTCCAGCTCCATACTGTGTTTAATGCGGAAATATGAGAGCGGTATCAATCGTCTCATCTAACTTTTGGAAGAGAGCATGTAAGATTTGTTCCACTCTGCATCACACGGTGAAGCCACAAATAGAACAGAGCACATCTGAACTCTGGAACAAATAAAGACTTGTTTTTTCTGACGTCAAAAGTGGAGTGTATTGCGTTATTTCCTAATTTTTCCCTTAATGAATGCTGACATACTGAAGGCTCTCCACATGACACTGATTAGGACTGAATGGGAGGGATAGGAGGTGAATTAATTGATGCATTTGGCATTTAATGAGCAAAATAAAAAAAAGGAAATTGGTCAACAGAAACAGATTTTTTAGACAGTAATTTATACTATAAATGAGCATGCAATAAAGTACAACTACACCAATCAGGTCCATTGGTTAAACTAGAATTACCTTGTTGTAGCTCTTCTTTCTTGCACCTCTAATCTCACATCCTGTTGAAGCCTGTAGTCAGATCTCTTCTGAGTAAACAGCCTTGGTGGTTGGTCAAAGGAAGAGAAATGGCTCGCCACAGCTTTTGTCCATCAGCGAAGCCTCTGCATGTGGCTTTGCACATGGCTTTCAAGACACAAGTGCAGACTGCTCTCTCATTCTTGTCTCAAAATACTTAATAAAGGCAGTCAGTCACTCCCAGTCAGTCTCATCCGAAACAGTATTTTTTTTTTTATACACACAATCGAGAGAGAAAGACTGCCGACTTATCATAAAAAGCTTCTTGCCTCTTTGTTATCATTTATCTGTAATTTGAAGCCTAACGATCAGACACCCACTTCAAGGAGTAATGTGTAGGATTTGACCGCATCTAGCAGTGAGGTTGCAGATTGCAACCAACTGAATACCCCTCTGCTTACCGCTCACTGACAGCCATCTACGGTCGCCTTCAGGTGACACAGAAAAAAACACTAAAGGCCCTCTCTAGAGCCAGTATTTCATTTGTCCATTCAGGCTACTGTAGAAACATGGCAACATGTAACATGGCAGACTCTGTTAAAGAGGACTCACTTGCGATGTAGATATTAACGTTTCATTCTACGGTAACACAAACACAACAGTTCTTAGTTGTTAGGTGGTTATAAACTGATGAAAATGTAGTTTTGACTGGAGCAACCTCTGGCTCACCTCAAGCAGTGTGTGCCCCATATAAGCAGAGTCCTTTGTAGTGACATAGGTTCAATTCCAACCCGTGACCCTTTGCTGCATGTCATCCCCCCTTCTCTACCACCTTTCCAGTCCATCTGCAGCTGTCCTATCAATAAATATGAAAACGGCCAAAAAAATAATCTAAAGACAAAACAAAAACATAGTTATGACAAGCGACCATCTTGTAATGGGATCAGTTCAGCCGCGATACAGCAATCTACAACTTGTAATGAACATGGGCCGGGGGTTTAAAGTGGGGTCCAGTGACCCCTTCCGTCATTCCTACCCCCCTACCTTCGGCCCGGTTGCTCGGACCACACCCATCCTCATACTCAACCTTCACTTTGATCTCAACTTCAAAGCTGTACAGTTTTGTCACTACACCTTGCACAGTTGTGACGCTATCATGTTGACAAAACCTGGCCACAGACAGACAGACATGTAAAGACATGATAAAATACTCAAAACCGCTCATGTTGTAGTTCCCACTGAGAGAGGTGTCACCAGGACCACATTTCACCATGATGACACACACTCGGACTCAAAAGGTGAAGACAATACCAGCTGTTGCAACAATGTCGCTCTGGTAAATATTATACTCTATTTCTGCCAGTACATCCCTCAACAACAACAACAACAACAACAACAACAACAACAACAACATGTCTATTCTGAAGTAGTACACATCTGTGACATCCATGGTTTTGATATGTTGAGACATGTCAGAATCACTAAGTTGGGTATATGTATATTGATTAAGGCTTTATTAAGATTAATTTGGCAGCACGGTGGTGCAGTGATGAGCACTGTCGCCTCACAGAGAGAGCATTCCTGGGCCCTTCTGTGCAGTGTTTGCATGTTCTCCCCGTGTCAGCATGGGTTTTCCCACAGTCCAAAGACATGCAGGTTAATTGGTGACTCTAAATTGTCCATAGGTGTGAATGTGAGTGTGAATGGTTGTCTGTCTCTATGTGTCAGCCCTGTGATAGTCCGGCGACCTGTCCAGGGTGTAACCTGCCTCTCGCCCAATGTCAGCTGGGATAGGCTCCAGCCAGTTATGGAAAATATATGAATGAATGAATGAATGAATGAATAAAAATAATTAAAGTTTTGTAATCTCGGGATAAGAGGCCATCAACTGCACATTGACATTAGATGATTCTGAAACCTCAGATTATGTTCAACACCAACAGTTTTAAACCTATTTATTCATATCCTTGTGATGCAGCATGCAAGAAACAATGCTACATAAACATAAAACCATAACACCTGTCAACACAAAACATACATACAAGGGCGTAGTGGCCAGACTACACATCCCAAGCTCTCTTCATATTATAAATCATGCTACAAGTTACTGAGAAACCATCTCCTCCACCACTCCACCCTCTCTTTTCTCTGGTTCATATCATGATACACCGCTGCCAGGTTACACGACTCGTTACACGACTCCGCAACAGACAGACTCTTTTGGGAAAGTCTTAATTGCGGGTAACCTGGAAATCCAGATGCCCCGCCCCTAGCAAATTCGAATTTGCACTGCATGGGAATCTGGCCCCGACGAGCAGGAGCCCGTTGAATCGCAGATCGGACCAATCAGATCAGTCTATCTGACAGAGGTGGGCTCTGGGCAGGCGTAACATGATGAGGACAGCACTGCGCCATAGGAGTCTAATAGTAAACAGCCAAGATGGCAGATGCCGAAGGACCACATCCATTCAATTTAGCTTTGGAAGAAACGCTAAGCCAACTACACTTATCTTTTTCCTTGAGAGAGGAACAGAAGACTGCCCTAGAAGCCTTAGTTTCCAGGAAGGAAGTTTTTGCCGTTTTGCCGACGGGATACGGCAAAAGCATAATAAGCATAATATATCAGTAGTGTCGGTTACAGTAACGCCGTTAGTTTTGGCAGTAACTAATACTCTAACGCTTTAGTTTTTAAATTCAGTAACTCAGTTACCATTACCAAACGCTGCGTTACTCCGTTATTTCTGGCCAGGTTTTAAACGGTGCACAGCATGCAGTATTCCTTCACAAACTGAAGTTCCCTTTCACTAAAACATTTTAGCCCTAAACAATAAATGATAGTCAAGTCACATAGAGGTATATGAACAATTCTTACCAGAGCATCTTAATGAAACACGTCTTTCACCATCTCTGAAGTCACCGTCGACCTGCTGGCCTCACCACAGTGCTGTAACGTTACATTAAGCGGTAGCACTTCTGTAGATTTTTAGTCCCAGTAACGTTATATCCAGTGACATGATATCCATTGTTATCCCGAGGAAGCTTTTAGCTCATTTTCCATATTTGTATCCAAGTACCGTAGTTGTAAAACGTTTAGCTGCCTGACAGCGAGTGACTCCACTGTAGAAGACGGCTGCATGTTTCCTGTACCGTTCAATTGTTTTTTCAAGTTGTAGTCTAACAGTCCCTTGGTTAAACTCCATCCGCTGTCGCTTAGGCAATGCAGCTACGAGCCAATACAGTTAGGAAATGTTTTGGGCTGCAGGGCTGAGTTTCCCAAAACATGATCCTTCTTAGCAACGTTGTCTTCTTTGTGGCTTAGAAAAACTACACTGCAAAAAAAAAAAAAAAAAGTGCCTGACGCCCTCTAGCGTCCCCACTCAGTCATCTACAGCCAGGACATACTCAAAAGTATAGATGACACTAGTGCGCATGCGTCAAGGTCATGGCGTGATGGCGGGGGGGGGGGGGGTAACTAAAAAGTTACTTTTGTCAGTAACGCTGACTGAGTTACTAACTGAGTTACTTTTTAATGAAGTAACTAGTAACAGTAACTAGTTACTATTTTTCAGTAACTAGCACAACACTGTATATGAATTAGCCCCACTGGTCGGCAAACAAATGGGGCTTAGTGCAATGAATACGTCACCTAGTTTTTTGCTCTGATTGGCCATCGTGCTATCCAATTGTGTGCGGCGGCATTTAATATGCCTCCGTTAGTGCCACCCCTTGGGTAGGAAGGGTGTATCATTGAGGGCCAGAGTTTCTGCAGATTTAAATAACAAACAAACAAAAAAGTTATAAGATAATTGTCTTTAACATTAGAGGAAACATAACATTCCACTAAATTTCACAGATTTTCATTCTGGATCACTGCTGAAAATTGTTTAAAAAAAAAAACATCTGAGGTACAATGATCGAACCTGAATGGCATTTAATTTGTTACAGTAACAAAAGTGCTTTGGAAACATCATTATTAACCTCATGGGGTCACAAAGATGACTGATTAATCACTGAGTAATCAGTGTTGAAGACGGACCAGGTCACCACTTTTTTTGAAGGGCCACAAACATGGAGTCATGAAAAAGTAATGCTTAGTTAATCATTAATACAACGCTTGTAATTTAGCAGGATACATGTGCCCTGCTGTAAATGGTCAGTTTTTTGGCCTGCAATTATGTTGATATGCTTGATTCATTCATGCTTTTTTTTTTTTTTTTTTTTTTTTTTTACACATTTAGTCATGTATAAATTCATGATATTTCATATGCCCTGTGTTACCTAAACATCATCTATTGTAACAGTAAAAACAATTATCAATAAATGCATAGGAAAGAGTTGAAAATCGATCATAGATCTGCTAAATTTTTGAGGAAGTTCATTTGCTGCGTTTCAGCCAATCAGGATGATTTCCACTGTGCAGACGATGATGATCTTGTGACTAAACCTTCATTTGGGTAGGAAGACACCAGTTGTGCAAGAGAAGGGTGGTGTACCACAATGATCGAAGGACTGGCTGCTTTGATTCTTCTTAGTACAATGTGTAAGTGCAACTTTACATAATATGATTGTTTACATTTAACAGAGTTAAATTGTCATCCAAAGACAAGTCTCTAATGGCAGATAATTTACATTTGTCATTGTTTTTGTCTTGTGTTGTAAATGTTTTTGTCTCTTTTCTTCAGCTCTGCTTCAAACTGCAGAGGTTCCTCATCAGATCTCTCTGACTGTGGTTGAACTTGGTGGGAATGTTACTTTGCAGTGTCCAGTTTCTGAGAAGGAAGGCAAATTCTTTTACTGGTTCAAACAGCCTCTTGGATATATGGTCCAAACAGTTGCTGCAGGAACTTTTAATCAACAAAAACTCAGCCCACAATTTAATAACTCACGTTTCAAAGTCACAGAGGGAAAGGCTCGCTATCTTCTTACCATCGCAAATGTGAGCAAAGAGGACGAAGCAACATACTTCTGTCAGAATGGAACGGCATATTCACAGAGTTTCATCAGTGGCATCTTCTTGGCTGTTAATGGTAAAATATCTTTTACTTTTTAGTATCTGTGCCAAGTTTTGTGTTGTACAAATAATTTATATCATTTCTTTTGATTTCTTTTTTAACTGAATCATGCAGATCGCAATCAGCAGAAATCTCTCTACGTGAAACAAAGTCCGGAGACTGAGTCGGTCCAGCCGGGCGAAAGAGTGACTCTCCAGTGTTCACTTCTCTCCAACAACAAAGAAACCTCAGATGAGTGTCCAGATGAACACAGTGTGTACTGGTTCAGATCTGGATCAGGAGAATCTCACCCAAGCATCATTTACACTGACAGAGACAAACAAGAGGAGAGAAGTTGTTTCCACAGTCTGTCCAAAACTATACAGACCTCCTCTGATACTGGGACTTACTACTGTGCTGTGGTCACATGTGGAGAGATCCTGTTTGGTGAAGGAACTAAAGTGGAAACAAGTACGTGTTTGCAGTTGTATCTAAATAATTGTATGTTTATATATTGTTTTTTAAAATTGTTTTTAAATACTTTACAAGTCATTTGTCATTTAAAGATCTTATAAGGGGCCGTACACAGGCTGCGTCTTTAACTGCCTGGAAAACGGGAAGTCATGCACTGGGTGGTACTTTTGTGCCTTTTTCATGTGCCATCTGAGGTTGCTCAGCAATCTTAACAAGCAGCGTAGAGCCTATTTACATGAAATCCTGAATGCTGGGCTGATCTTCTTCTGGACACTGTTTATAAGTGTGTAGGCCTATTGTCTGTAGGACAGATGTAAAGCTCTGCGTAACTTTCCGTATTTATCACAGACTTTAGAAAAGAAAGATATCTGTCGGCTGTGACTGATTGTTCCTCGTCACATGACATGGCTTTAAAAACAGTTGAACTTAGTTTATCTCAGGGTGCAGAGGTTGCACCCTGAAAATGGCAGCATCATTTTTACAACCCCTTAGAATGTTATTTCAATTGCAGGTATTATGAGCTAGGAGAACATATTACTCACCATACGAACTGCTGAGATATTGGGATGTGATGACATCACTACATTGGGTCAAACATGAGCGGTCAGACAATCCAACAGGCTGTAAACAAACCCCCAGGTTGGTCAGATTTATCTGGAAGAGAAAACAATGTTAATGATAAATATATTTCTCTAACATTAATTGTTGGTGTACTGGTGGAATTATTTGCAACACTACAGTTGCACTCAGATTTTGTTTTACTTCCAAATAAAGTGGTGGTTGATCTGGTCAAACTGCCATTCTGTTTACAACCTGCCTGACCCTTCTTTCAGTGATGTCGCCGCATTCTCTTTTGGTGCAGAGGGATGTTATTATGACTGACTGAGCAAAAACTAAAAGCATAAAACCCTAGTTTTTCTTTAAAGGCATAGTATGCAACATGTTCTGCATAGTGGTGGTAAAAACACAACATTCAAACTTGGCCCCTCCTCCTTGCCTTCACGAGACAAATCAGCAGCAGTGAAGCAAGGTAGAGAGCGAGTGAAGAGATGGAGAAGTGTAAATGAGAACAAAGAAACAAATTAAAGAAATTAATATAAGCCTTATTTTCAAATTGTGTCATGGCAATTATGTTCTACAGCACAAATAAATACACCCACACCTCTGCACAATCCCGCAGGAAGTTGCTGCACTGCCAGATTTTGTGTGAAATCAGCTGAACTGCATGCGTCATCCTGACCACTTGGCTACTCTGCAGTGTGTGTCTAAACCTCGACTTCAATCAAACAGACACACAGACCTGCAGCTTGCATCCACAGAGCAGAGGAAAGGGTTCTCAACGGGCCAAAAGAATTGAACCGAGCTAAGAGCTGAAGCCTGAACCCGGCCCATCCAAGATTATCTCATAAAATACTGAGCCCTAGCCCGTCTGGTTTTTGTGACCCGTTGGGCTAGGGCTTAGATTGAGAGCTCTCACAGAGGAGAGAGACGGAGACAGCAGAGCAACCTGGTTGCTATACTTTTAGAGAGAACTGACCTCGCGCTGCTATTGGCTGGGGGCTACACACCACTGTCCAAAGACTGACACCAAGAAATGTTCCAAACAAACCAAAATGAGAAGAAAATTTAAAAATACAGGCAGAGGGCAGGTTCTCTGCAGATACAAACACTGACACACACTGTTAGTGGGTCATATGTGACGATTGAGAGGGATTAATTTTGTTTGAGTATATATATTGTTGTTGGTTGTTTTGTTTTTTTTTGTCAAATTCCTGTACAGTATATTTCTTTATAATTATGATTTTTTTTTTAAATTAACAACTCTGACACAAATGTTATAAATAGAAATGCCAGAATTATTAATTAATACTATCAATCATTGCCATAAATATTTTAAAATTAAATTAGAATATTTTAAATACATAGAATTTGATAGAATAAATAATATCTCCTGCAGAGAGTTAGCTCTTTACTGTGGAGTCACCTAAAAATCATGGGTGAGGTAACAGTAAAGAAGGAGTAACTTTCAGCTGACATTTTCTTTAACTTCAGGACAACAGTGGGACCCAGTTGTCATCATCCTCAGCATACTGTTGGCTCTCTGTGTGATTGTGATCGCCATCCTTATTTTCTCAAGAAACTGAAGGTAAGTTTAGTAATACTACAAAGATGGAGTACATGACATGTTTTTACAATTTTCTTTTTGTTCATGAAAACATACCTATTGGCTTTATTTTACACTTGGTCATGATGTCATAGCACTAAATGAATGCCCACGCATTCTCATCCCAGGTTGTCAAATACCTACGTTTTTTCACAACCCTCAGTGTGTGATACTGACGCCACAGGAATTCTTTAGCTTCTCTATGCACAGCTGTCTCCTGGAGGAAACACAATGTAACACAGGGTTGAAGTTGTGAAATGGTCAAGGTTGAGGCTAAAAAAGAGAAAGGTTCTTAAGATTCAATAACAACATGTTTTGGGTTAAAATAAGTACGTAATGTGACGTAAATACGCCACACAAGTTACACAATTGACAGACTGATGGAATTTATGAAACACTTAAACTACAATGACTTTTGGTTACACAGAGGACACAAACAGCGGCCTCCTGGGTGAAAGTATGTTTGACCCATCCACCTCACCTCCCACCTGCTGTATTCAGACTTTATATTTCATCAGTATTGCCTCGGATGGGTTTACACTGTAATTAGTTTAAAGCCCTGTGCGTCTTATAGACTCACCAAAGGGTGCCTTTGGGGTCAATGTCACATGCAGAGGGGTATGACAAAGGATCAGTATTTGATGATCTGGGAATGATAGTGGGCCACTAAAACCTTTGTTTCAACAGCTGTTGTTTTTAGGATGGTGACACAGAGGCACGGACCTTTCTCTACAATGGAAGAGGAAGAATACGAGACGATAGTGGCAATGACAAGCGCCGACCTCTGTTTGGGTGAAATCCACTGATTGTCAAGAAAGTTCAATTCTTTCTAATGTAAGAAAGCCATTGAAGTATTGCATGGCTTATATGTCTGTTAACGTTAAATTTACAAGAGCATAGTTGTGTGTTGTTTATTTAAACTTAAGGCTGAAATTATGGACTTGTTCCCTGTAACTATGGCAAATATTTTTCAGACATTTTCCACTCTACATTTACACCAAGTGAGGAAAAGTTGTAACTATTTATAGGCAGTGATGAATAAAATGTTTATTTGTAAAAATGTATACATATGTATCAATGTGTGTGTGAATGTGTAATGCACAAAGGCTATCGCCAGCTAGTTGTGTTTTCTGTTTGTTCATGTCATGTGATTTTGTGGTTGTTTGCAATTGTGAAGCGACCTTGGGTTTCTTGAAAGGCACTATATAAAATTGATTTATTATTATTATTTATTATTATTAAATAAAAACAGGATAACATCATAAATCTTACACTGTCATTTTTGAGAAAACGTTTTTGTTTGCATTGTAGAGTTATTCCTGTCAGCATAGGACTCAACATCAGTGTTTAATATTAATCTGCTGCCACCCCGACCTGTTAAATCATTATTACTGTTTTTAAAACTAGTATTACAATAATTTGATATGCGTTGTGATTTGACAAAAGTAGACGTTTGCAAAAAAAATTATCTCATTTATTTCACAATAAAGTCTCACATAAATACTGTAGATAGAAATGCAGTTTTCTTGACCTGTCCATCACCCCTACTGCCTGCCCTATAGGGACTTTCCAGCACCTTATATTACGTCATTACCGGCAGAGTTTCAACTTGACACCGTCCAGTGGCTTATCATACCGCCAAGACAGGTGCTGTCCCGCCACACTATGAACTAATGCTGCCCATCCGCCTATAAAACTGCTGCAACAGGAGCAATCTGGCCCACTGTCGGTGTATTTTAACACTGCAAAAGGTCATATCTAGCAACTTTACATATGTCGCCCGGCCGTGAGTCATATTGCCATGAAAGGTGGTTTTTGCCGTCAGGTGTCTGATGTCGAAATCACTGACAAAGTGGTCGTATTCGACGATTTCAGAAGAAGGAATAGGCTGGATTACGTCTCAAATGGCCTTTTTTTTTGGTTTGGTATTACTTGTTGTATTTGTATCTGTTGTGTACTGTGAATGTAGTGTCTATATTGTTTGTTGTCTATAAGAGTTTTCCTGGTGGCAAATCGGTCTCCCCATTCGGGATTAGTAAAGTTTTCTAATCTAGTAGTACAATTTACTTAGGTCCACTGGTGAAACCTGAAAACGCTTCTTGTATTCATCCTTCTTGCACCTCTAACCTCACTGCACATCCTGCTGAAGCCTGTAGTCAGGTCTGTTCTGAGTAAACAGCCTTGGTGGTTGGTCAAAGGCAGGAAAATGGCCCGCCACAGCTTTTGTCTATCAGCGTAGCTTCTGCATGTCGCTTTGCATGTCGCTTTTGAGACACAAGTGCAGACTGCCTTTGTTAAAAGCTTTGAGACAAGAAAGAGAAAGCGGTCGGTCTCTACCAGTAGATACCATTTCAAAAGGCTGAATTTTTCAAGCAAAGCAGAAAGAAAAGCAGAGTGTATGTGTAGAAACATAAGAAGCTTTCTATTCCTTTATCTTTCATATATTATTGATGAAGTCTAAGGTTGATGGACAACTATAACCCTGTCAAATTGGAAATGGTAAAGGCTCAGGCTGGGTTAAATGTTTACCCACTACAAGGATACTTAACTTGCCTTGCAAAATGACAGCAGACCAGTGGCCAGTTAATAAAGTTAAAAAAACAACAACAATATTTATAAATAATTAGCCTGGATTTCTGTTGGGAGGTCCAAGTGGTCATCTTTTGGCACTTATATATCAAGCTCTATATTTATGCTTTTTATGCACTCTTGCACCTTATTTACATTAAACGTACAAAAAAGTCTTAGTGTGAATTAGACTATGGTCAGGGGGCCAGATTTGGCCTACAGGCCAAGAGCTGAGTATCACTACTAAATCACTGTACATTGTAAAATTCCAGTGGATAAATTATCATTGAATTACATAATATGATACATAAGACAAGAGTTCCTGGAGTGAGCTAAATTAATCTATAAAATAGTCAGAGCAAAGCTGATCCTTGTTTAAAGTGCTCCAAGCAGCTTTCCTCTCAGACAAAAATGCTGTGTGTGAAAACAGCCACAATCCTCTAGATGCTCTGAGTCACAGGCAGAAAAGAAAGTATAATGACTAATACCACCTAGTCAGTTGGTTTGTTAATGTGTTGAAGGCCACAGTACTCCATAAGTATATCACAGTGCTGTCTAGAATGTAAACCTTTGTTCTAATGCCGTTTTGTTTACAAAAATGTTCATATTGTCTTCACAGAGGTGCATCGTGAATCTAAAGTTATTTTAAAAATGATCTTTATAAAGGGGACCTCACATCTAATTTGGGTGTAAGGCATGGAAGGATTACTGAATAGATCTACTGGGCACAGGTGGCCCAAAGTGTAAACAGAATGTCAACCACATTACAGCATATTGACCATTAAGAGCTTAAAAATAACCACAAAGAAATGCAAAGCAACTCCAAAGAGACAGAAAAACCACAATAAGATGCATTGTGACTACAAAGGAATGGTGTTGAGGTGTGTGTGTGTGTGTATGTGTGTGTGTGTGTGTATGTATCATCCACATATGAAATGATTATTTTATTATCAAAATATGGTTAAATGGTGCACTTATTTTAAAGGAACGAGGGGAATAAATCCATTTGCTACTACTGGACTTGTTACCTTGTCTTGCAAAATCACACATGAAAACAGACTAATTCTGAAGAAAATAAAACAGCAGCACCAAGTTCTTCTAATGCCCCCCTACAGGCTATTCTGCCACATTAAATGAGTGAGAATTGAATTAATGATAATTTCCCCCCCCACTTAATACCATCAGTATTAATGGCTGGCTGTTGCATATTGTCTTGTGTGGTTGTCACATACTGAAAAACAAGATTGTCATTCTGACATCAGCAGTGTGGCACAGGAAAAGACCAAGTATGATTTCTGCTATGTGGTCTTTGTTTATTGATGAAAAGAGCTGCCTGGCTCTCTCTGCGTGGTCACAGACCTATAACTTACTTTTTTGTTCTTTCACTGTGACTGGAGCAGCATTTCCTGTCATATACATTTCATTAAACAGCACTGAATAACAGCAGCAGTTTCCTGCTGAGACTTAAATCACATAACCACATTACACATCAAGTTTCCCCTACATTATGTTTAGAATCACTATGCAGAGCTTTGATTTTAAAAATGTTCATGTTAAAAGTAAGACTTAAGAAAGACTTAATATAACCTGGTTGGATAAAGACACAAAGTGCAACAGCAACATATCAGTGTGAAAGCAATAAAGATAGGTGAAGGGAAGACGTTCACTCTCACTGTGCTCATCACGGTTTCACAAAATTCACCTAAGTCCAACATACATGAATGAAACAAAAAGCACTACTTTGATTTAATCATCTAGTCTTACACATGACCACAAAACATTAAATTAAAAGTCTACTGTGTAGGATGTTAATGGCATCTTGGGGTGAGGTTGCAACCACCTGAAACCTCTCCTGTGTGACAAGCATGCAGGATAACTATGGTGGCTGACGTGAAAATGCAATAATGCGAATGGTCCGACCTAGATCCGGTGTTTTGGTTTGTCCATCCTGAGGCACAGTAGAAATAACATGACAGACTCTGCAGAGGAGAACCCACCCGTATGGAGGTATAAATGACTCATTCTAAGGTAACAAAAACGTAATGATGTTTAATATCAGGAGATTAAAAACTGAATCAAACATAGTTATTAATACTAAATTCTATCTATCTCGCTAAATCCTACATACTGGACTATTAAAATGTACATTATATGTATAACAAAACAAAACCAAAAAAAACAACAACAAAAAAAATCACCTACATGTAATAGCCACATATAATAACCGCCTCTAGCTTTACAGATGCTGTACAGGTCATACAGAGCATTAATACAGCTGCTGAGTAAAAATATACTTGAGTAATGAGTCCTGAGCAGAGACTGAAGTCACGTTCTCTCGGTGTGTGTGTGTTGTAATCCAAGCTTCTTTGTTCTTTGTTGTTGTAGACAGTCCAACTATGCGTACATGTTAATGTTAATGCATTTAAGTTCCTCTGTGTTTATCCCACTGGCTCGCTAATCGCTGTTGCTCTGCGCTGGCAATGTTTGGAGGGTTACATGTGAAATCTATTCCACTACAGGTTATTAAATACATGCCCAAATATGTAATTTGTATGGTATTAGATTACTCAAACTAAGTTACATATTATGAATACTCTGAATTACTTTTGAAATACTGACAGATCGTCTTGCTGAGCTCATTTGCCTGGGTCTTACATTGCCATGTGGTACGAACTGATCTCAAACAGTCCAGTTAACCTGCTAATCCAACCCAAAGGCCTTGACAGCTGCGTAGATCCTCTCTTTCTCTGCTGCCTTTGAATCCTGTGTTCCACCACTGTCAGTTTTCATCACGGAGAAGACGACAGCAGAATAAGCCCATGTGTCTTCACCTCTCTGAGGAAATGTATCACAAATCATGTGAGATATGAGAGACACAAATACCAATAAAGAAGCATCATAACATTTTTGCTTAGTGGATCTTACCTTTAAATTCCTTTTTGCAAGATACTGCTGCAGGGAAACAGCAGCTATAATAAAAGATAAAAAGTATTATGCACTTATTTACAACAGTTATGCTACAACACTAATGATGTTAACATTTGCTAAATAACGTGATATAATGAGGTAACTTCTATTACCTTCATTATTGCAATAACCACATTTGTTGTTCTTGATGACGTAAACGAGGACGGCTATAACAATCACACTTATAGCCAGGACAGCACACAGGAGGAGCAGAATTACTCTGTCCTCCAGTAAAACATCAGTAGACCCTGAGCTGGCTCCTGAAACATTCAGAAGGAACACACAATTACATTAAGTAAAAGTAAATTAATATGCATTTAATGAACATGTATTTGCTTGATCATTCTGGGTATTATTGGACTTCTGATCAAGACTATTTAATACTTAAATATCAAAATTTCCTTATTAAACTCCGATCAAACTGACAATGTACAGTCAACCATTGTTCAAACCGGCAGAACTTTTTATCCTTTCCTTCCTATCATTAAGACAGGAAGAAACCAAATATCTTCTAAAATGATGGGATCAATTTCAGAGAAATGTGTGTAAAATGAAGCCTTAGACATTTACAACATTTCCATTTCATGCAGCAACAAAAACATGTCTTAGGTTAGAACAAGGTGATAACAATATACAGTATATTATGCTGTCAAACAGTGTGGACTAAGATGATTTTTCCAAACTTGAAACCACTTAAGGGGCATAAAGAAAGAAAACTGGGTCAACAGAATGATGAGTTACCTTCAATGTTCAGTTTTGTTCCATTTCCAAACAATATCTCTCCACATGTGGCCACAGCACAGTAATAAGTCCCGGCATCAGAGGAGCTGACCTTCTTGGAGAAGTGATAAACACAACTATTTGGAGGAGAACGTGCATCAGGTTTCTTGTCACATTCATCAGGTCCATTTCCATGAGTGTAGATGATGTTTGGGTGAGATATATGTGATCTGACACCGAACCAGTGCACGCTGGTTTCACCTGGACAGGACTTCTTCTTAGAGTCTGAGAGGACTGAACACTGAAGGGTGACGGAGTCTCCCGGATGAACTAGATTAGATACTGCTGGCCACTGAACAACAGTATATCTCGACGTACTCTGAGTGTTTCCTACAAAATATAATGCAAATTGTAAGAATGTTGTCTATATTCTGTAGTTAAGGAGGCAAAGTTGGAACATCTACACACTACTGAAAATACATAGACATTCATTACCTTTTAAAGACAAGTATGTGCTCCTCCACTCATCCTTACTCCAGCTACTGACAGCACAGTGATACACAGCCTCATCTTCTTGGATCGTCTTTAAAATGGTCAGAGTGCTCATGGTTGTGGTATGGTTTACATTAAATCGTGAGGGAGGAAACCCTTGTTCAAACGTAGGAATTGCAGTGCCTTTCAGCAGTGTAGACATTAAGGTAAGTGTATCACCAATACTCTGTTTGTACCACTTGGTTCGTGAGTTACTATACTCAGAATCATGGTAAATGCATGTGAAGGTCACAGGTTCGCCAAGTTGAACTGTGGTCACTGGAATCAGTGCATCTGAATTAAAAGACAGAGCGGAAAACATATTACTAAACATGATCCATATACTTTTATACACACATTTATTTCTGTAACTACTGCTAGAAATATAAAGTTGGTTTGTTTCATTACATACAACTGTTCAGAGAAAGGTGGCCAGAATTAGCTTACTACAAATAAGTAAAAAAAAATACTTGAAACAAAGTTTTCCCCCTACAAAACACTCAAATAATAAATTGTTTGGACAGAGTTAGAAAGTACTCACATCCCTGATGGAAAAGAAGAAGTGCAATCCATGAAAGGATCATCCTCATGTCTCTTGTTGGGATCTTCATAGGTTTGAATAGTAAAGGTGATGATATAAGGTGATATGAGATGGTGGTGATGGGTCAGACTGTCACAGTAGGAGGTTTCAAAAGTACATTTCCTGTCACAATGCTCTTATGCAACTTCATGACTTCTGAGGTGTTGTGGTCTGTTTGAATAGAAGACAGCAATGCAGAAAAACATGAGCAGTCAGGTGGTGGAGTATTTTTCGTAGCTGTTATCAGCTATTTCTACACTAAAGTTAGTTTCTATAATGTATACGAAAACCAGACCAGGTATTCAGCTCTCTTTGGCTGGTTCAGGGATGAAAATTTTGCCAGACTATCACAGGGCTGACACACTAAGACAAACAACAATTGACACTCACTTTCACACCTATGGCCAATTTAAATCAAGGTTGCAAAACACACCCTAGAATTACTGTAATCTCGCTGCTACAAAAATAAAGTAAGGGGGACATCAGTTCAGGCCACTAAAGCAAAAAAAAAGGCAAGAGAGTGCAGAGTTGGGCCCAAGAATTCATTAAAGTATAGTGTTAGCCTACACTGTAGCTAATTAACTTTGTAGTTTTTGCCCTTCAGGGCTATTGCAACTGCTGTTTGGTCTATACTGCTTCAAAAGCCTTTTCACAACATGAAATATATATCATAATTCCTTCTCTAAAATCTTTTTTACATTGCTGTGAAAACATCAACAAATTTGGCCTCCATACATTTCACAAGATTACATGTGAACACATCATATGACCCTTACAATTTACCTTTGCTCAATGCTCATTTTTACTGAAGACAGCTTAAATGCGTCATAATAGGCTATTACTAAGTGCAACCTCTGTCAGCAGTTAGATCCAGCCACAAGCTGCCTACAGCCAACATGGACAAGCTCTCCTGCTGCTGATGTCAACACAGATTCACTGTCTACGAAGTAGCATCGTCCAAAAGAGTTAATGATCAGCTGTCAAACCTTTGAGTATGGCAATCTGCCAATAAAGATTGGTGGCCAGTCTATCAGAGCGCCCATATCTGGGGGTGCTCTATATAAAATCCTTGCTTGTCCCAACCCTGGCAGCTTTAAGTAGAAATAGTGTATGGGGAGATTTTATAGCAGCGGTGCCAGGGGAGAGACAGGCTAGCTTTTGCTAAATCAAAACAACTCATAGCCTAATCAGGCTAGTGTAAAATGTACATAGTGTAAAATGTACATTATGCTGTATTGGTGAAGACTTAGAACTACAATTTGAGACCATAAACGGTGTTCACTGTGTAAATAAATCAAGTGAAAAGTAGGGTCATTTTCTCACAGACTTCCATACAATCGGATATCTTTTTGCAACTAGTGGAGTCGCCCCCTGCTGGTGATAAGAAAGAATGCAAGTTTAAGGCACGTCTGCATAAAGCCTTGTTCACATTACACGATTTTCACCGTGATTTTGACGTCGCAGAGGATCTTGAGAGCCACCTTGGGTCAGAGGGGAGTCGGCAGATAAGTCTGCCACAACGAGTCCTCATGTTTGAACAAGCCTACGAGCAAGTCGCCCCCTCGTCTGTGATTGGGACTGGATATCGGGCATGCTAGAAAACTGGAGAAGTGTGACACGATTGACAAATTAGCATCAGCCAATGAGAGGTGGGATACATCCCATGTCAGCACGCAGTTTCTCTCAAAAGATCTGGCAACACTGACAAGCCGGCAAGCACCAACAACAATGGCAGCATCCACAGGATCACGGGAGCGCACTGTGTTTGGACCCAGGCCCTGGAGGTAGATCTGATTCAATACTGGGAAGAATATCCATGCCTTTACGATGTGTCGTCTCCAAGTTTGGTGACGTCACCGCATTATCTGGGGCTCTGTCGGCAAGGGCTTGGTGGAGAAATCTTGTGGTGTGCACACACAGGTCGTAACGCAGTTGGCGAGACTCCCGATGACAGAAACACACGTCGCCAGGTATGAACACTCAAAAGATAACGATATTCTCCGCGACGCAAAATCGGGGTGAAAATCAAGTATTGTGAATTAGCCTTAAGTTTCACTTTTTAGATCTGTAGCTAACCTTTTGGTCATGAACAAAAGTATTGTACAAATTAAAACTCTGACCTGATGAAGACACTTGATTAAAAAATTAAGGCAGATCACCAAAGTTATAAGAGTTCATCTTGTTAGAACTATGAATGTCTATAAAATTTTGCTGCTCTCAAATGCAAAGAGTGGTCTTGACCCACTTTCAGTAAGGAAATGGCTGTATGCATGAAGTAGGTAGCTGGAAAAATGCACCTGTTTTCAGTTTTGTTTTCTGAGAATTGAGCCGATAAATGTGACCAACAGACACATTACACCAACTAGCTTTCGTGTCAAAGGTGTCGCACATCCACTGACAGACTGTTCTGTGGTTGAACCATCTAACCTTCAACACACAAACAGCATTAGATCTCTCTTAGATGTTGACTAACAGGTTCCTTTTCAAACTGTCTTAGTGTGGTTGCTTTGTCTGCCCCTGAGCTAAAATGCCTCTGTTCTCAGCAGCCCAGATGAACTGGACCACAGCAGGACACTGCATCAGACATTTGTTAAAATACTGTTTCTGCATCAGTGGCGCTGGCAGTCGTAAGCCTGTACACACTGTGCATACATTTTTTCAATGATTTATCCTCCCATCTTGAAAATAAAATTGTGACAAAAGCAGCAGATCGTGTCTTTGGGTTCTTTTTTAGTGATGAATGTGCCTAAGATGCATTTTTTGCCTGTGTCCACTCACTATGACACAAATACATTTGGTGCACATGTCATGGGCCAGTGGTCAGAGTATGATAAACATTTCTGCTCCTCAATTGTAATGCTAGCAATATTGTGTTACTTAGCTTGTGTGTTAGCAAGCAAAAGTGGTTAGAAATGAGCAAACAAAAACAAGGCTTTTGAAATAAGAAAGCCAACAAACCTCAGCAGAGAAGAATATGCAGAGAGCACCAAGTCTGCTAACGCTACTGCCGCTAGCATTAACGTTACAATGACAGAGGCTAGCAGCTTTGCAAAGCGATGAGCTCTGGGAGGAATCTATTGCTGCAGCTACCCTCATCAATGACTGCTGTGCAAGCTCAGAATACTTCGATGTCTTGTCTCAGGAGCAAAAATCCTCGGTATGTGGTACCTCAGCATCTCAGGATGACATTGGCAGTGTGAAAAGGTAGGAATACTACTTAATTTTCTCATCTGGCCCTTTTATTGTTTATTATAGCAGCTTGGTTTGGGCTTCAAGTTACATATTGTTATTGTGTATTTTTTATACCTCAGTGGTGATGTTGCTGTGATGCTGCTGCAAAATGAGGAGATCTGTTGTCTGCTAAACGACTGTAAGTTTCTCTGAGCTATATTCAGTGTTTACTATAGTATTCTATTATTTTGCTGGCTGTTGTCGTCAGGTCTGTTGGCTTGTCTTTGAAATGCATGTGGTAGGCTAATCAGAGTTTTATGGTGGTGTTGCGTCGGTAACATTAGTGTTAATCTCTTGCTCACTCACCGAGTAGACTGCGTATGTCAATGTGTGGGAAACTACATGTTAAAGGTACCCTACAAGTGGGCGGGTGGTTCCTGTGCCTACTATGAAATATAATCCTGCTGGTGCCACTGCTCTGTATTAACTATTTCCTGACAAGCAACGTCATGTGGTTGTATCGTTGAATCTTGACTGCCAGCTCTTGGTGGCAGCAGGAGAAGCAGTATGTTGTAGTTGCAGCAGATGTAATAGTGATCAATCTGGGGGGAAGGTTGGCCATACAAAATGATTTTGACACAGGAGAGCACTGTTTGCTTCCTGTTTCCTCCCAACAGTGAATGTCTGTTTCTATGAACCATAATCATTCCCTAATCTTAAACTCCCTGTTCAGGCACAACTGCGTAGCCATCCACAGCTTCAACACCATCAAGTTTGCTGACTGCACGACAGTAATCGGCTGGATCACGGACAATGACAATACAAAAAAATGGTCAGAGCCCTGATGTCTTGACGCTATGACCACAACCTCAATCTCAAAGTCAGCAAAACCCAGGCCCAGACACACCAAGTTGCACATGAACACCCCGCAAAGACTACAGCCAATGGCCAACCAGTGCATACGTTCTGTGTCTGCATGAGGAGATAACTCTGTACACCAGCAGGTGGTGATGAAATTGTCATTCAAAAAGAAAAAAAATAAAGCTGAAAGGGGACAGTGTGGGGCAACGGTGTGGGAAACACTGCCTACTAGGGCGAAAGACACTCACCGACGGCCCAAGATTGGCTGAAGGCTGACCATTAGCTTGGTGCACCAGGGCCTTAAGGAGCTGCTTTTGGAATACAGGAAACAACAGGGAGAAGGACAAGCCCCGATCTTCATCAATGGGACTACAGTGGTGAGGGTCAGCAGCTGCACGTTCTTGCGGTTTACGTCAGTAAGGTCTGGTCTCAGCACACTGACACCATCACAGAGACAGCACGACAATGGCTCTTCTTGCTCCAGAGGCTGAGGAGGTTCAATATAGACTTAAGAATATTCTGCAACTTCTACAGGCACATCAAGACTATCCCCACCGACTGCATCACCGCCTGGTACGATCACTATGGCACTTTACCTTTAAACCATCACCTTACCCTTATACTGGGTTCACACTGGATGCCAAAGTGCCACAATTTTCTGTGGAGTGCTGCCCACTTCCTTTTGCCCACGGCGGCAGAACTGAGCTCCATGGCTGGCTCGCCATCTCCAGCTATACTTTCAGCGTCTGGTCTATTTTTACCTGAGAGCAAATCTGGCAAAGAAACGCACTGATGATCTACTGTAAACAATATAAAAGATATATAAATGATCTATTGATGATAAATGATAAAATATGCAAGCCATGCATGGCTGGAAATCAACTTTTTTGTCCACCCACCACTGGCTGGTGGATTCCAAAGTCTACAAGCCCCTCACTAGATTACCATTGTTTTGGGGTTTTTTTCGCTGGTGGGTGAAGCAAAAACCAGAGGCCACTGAAAAGCTCCCAGTGTGGTGTGACACAGTGTGGTGGTAGACGGAAAAAAAAGGCTGGAAGGTAGCCCAACTGCACCCTGTGGACATTTCCCCTTTCCTCCCTCACAGACAAGATGGTGGCGAAGGTAATAAAAATGGAGATTTATTCATATCATGCCTTACTTTAATGGATTATATCATATCGGGTATAGACGTATAGACTTAATCTGCAGATGCTCCACTCCAAAATGAGGCCAAACTTATCCAGGGATGTCAGTTTCTAAGGCACAGTGAAGGCCAAAATGTCGCCTGCAGCAGACAGTAATGCTTGTTATTTCTATCTGAGCTGAATTCTGGAAAACTTACGAGGAGTCAAATAAAATACCGTATATAACGGTACAAAACAGCCAATAAAACACGCATTTCAGCAATTATGAATCACCGCAACCCAGAGAAGTCCTTTAGCATACAGTCATAAATGTGTATACAAACTAGGAGTTTGCAAGATTATCTACAGACAGTCTCTCTCTCTCTCTCTCTCTCTCTCTCTCTCTCTCTCTCTCTCTCTCTCTCTCTCTCTCTCTCTCTCTCTCTCTCTCTCTCTCTCTCTCTCTCTCTCTCTCTCTCTCTCTCTCTCTCTCTCTCTCTCTCTCTCTCTCTCTCTCTCTCTCTCTCTCTCTCTCTCGTCGTCCTGACGTTAGGGGACTTGATGAAAATATGAGTCATTTTTTGAAGGTAGTATGAACTGGCCTCTTTTGTGGTTTAGGAATGAGAAATCAATTGACACACCTGAGTTTGACTAAACCATACAAAACAGATTTGGTGTGAAAGCCACTGTGGCTATTGTAGAAATTATAGTGGCTTTTGCAGTAGAGAAAGAAGTTCACTAACACCACAAGACCACAGTGTGAAAATATTCTCTTACAAGTAAAATCCCTGCATTCAAAACTGCACTTAGGTCAAAGAAAATGCAGAATTGCCCATTTTGGAAAATATGCTTCACATTATATCCTTAAAATATAACTTTTGATGCATTTATGTGTATTTATTTTCATCGTATATCCTTGATGGCCGTTTTTCTGTGTGTCAGATTTAAAATACTCTATGTGTTTAATAGTTTTAAACCATAGAGACCATAGACAGTAGAGAATAGTTGTTTTCATATGTTTAACAATCACCAAAGATAAAATGGTGGTAAATTAGCAATTGGAGTCAACCAGTACATTCCAATATTTTCTTAAATGTTTCTAAAAACTCTTGAAATATAGTTATATTTCCAGTACCATGAATCCTCATAAAATGTACTCACATATTTGTTAAATCTACACCAAACAGTTATCTCAACTATGATTCATGGAATCATCTTACCTTGACTATTAAAAGTTTTACATTTCTTATGTTTAAACTGAACATTTCTTTAACTTCATACTCTACATACAATCTATTGAAAGACTTGAGACTGTAGCTCTATACACTATAACTTGATTCTTTAATCCTGTTTGTTAGTTATTCATCCAAGAATGTTCTCATTTTGCTTTTTGTAACAGAGGAAGCTTTAATATAAAATTTCCACTTAATAGCTTAAAGTTTTTACTCACATTTAACACTGACCTTGCCAAAAAAAAAAAAAAAAACATCAGTAGGCCTATCATAGATCCATTACATCAACATTGATCTAAACTATAAGATAAAACAGAAATAAAATAAAAGTCAAAAGCTATAAAGATCTGGTCTACATGTGCTGTAAGAGAAAACATTTGCCACATAACATGCTGCTATTATCTCCCACATGGAAGACAATTCAAGGATTAAACAAACATCAGTTAGGACCTTTGTGTTCATTTACCGTAGCAATCTGCAGGCACCTCATCATAATCCTAATCACAATGCATCAGCATTTTTGATCACTGTATTATTGTCCTCAACGTGTGACTACTTTCTACTTTGCTAAAACACAGCATACTCTATTGGATGTGAACCATAATTAAACAGATTAATTTGCTTGCATACAGTCTGGTTCTTTTCCAGGTTTCTCTTCCATTCAACTTAATAGAAGCCAAAATGCTTCCATACCCTGGCTTTTATAACAGAGAGTGACATTCAGATTGTATCCACACTATTTATGCTGGCTTAGTGTCCACTGTTTACAAACTGTAATATTTCACCAGAAATATGAAATTACTATGTTGTATTGAATGGGAAATAGTCTGCAGCCTTTTTATTTTAAAAAGTTAACTGCATTAAGTAATTAATTAATTGATTAAAGAATTAATTAATATGAAAACACCTTACAGTCTCCTGTCTGTATGAGAGTAACAAAATAAGGGGACAGTGGCTTGCTCCCATGTGTTGTTTTAACATCTCCAGCGGCAGAGAGAAGCCTCTCCGCTGCACATTAGCTCCAGGAAAAGCCAAGATGCTGAAGGGGCCGGGCGGAGGAGTTTTATATGTGCAATGCTGCAGCATGTGTTGGTCAGCAAGTCTTGTTTGTTTACATGCTGATCGCTGCTCTGCTCCATTACCGCTCTGTGTGATGATTTAGAAAGAATTCACAATATACTTCACGTTTGCCTCGCAAATATAATTATTTAGACATTAAACAAACTTGCAACCACTGCCTTCTGTGAAGGTTAATTGCACATTAACTCTAGCGTGTCTGCATTGTAGACTGTCTGGCTCCTGCACTGCTCTTGTGGTAGAGCTCTGCCTCTTTCATTCCATTAACATTACGTTATTAATAAACATTTAGATAATCAATTGAAATTTGTAAATTGATGCCGAATTGTCCACATCTGCATTGTGATGCATCTGAGAATCGACTATTTTCTCCCACCCCTAGTGTACGTGTCGCTGTTCCTTTTTTAAGACCCTGACATCAGTGTAGATGCTCTCTTCCTCGACTGCAGTGGCATCTTTCTGTTTACTCCTGCCACTCGGATTCACTCTGGTGAAATTTGCCACCGAATAAACCAATGAGTCTTCATCTGTCTGTAGAAATAGAAGGCAAAGCATTATCAGCTGGGAGCTGTCAACAGAAATGTACAAATTATAAAAAACAGAATCTTTAAAATGACTTACCTGCTGACTTTGTTGATCATCTGTGGTTGTTGCAGCATTTGTTTGCAGGACAGGAGCAGCTGGATTATAACAGGACAAACCATGAATAACATGCAGCATGTAAGGATTCACAGGATTTCATTTTATTTTGAAAATGAATGATAGAATGAAGTGAGTTTTATTACCATTACAACAATCGCACTTCTTTGACTTGATGGTGTAAATCAGAAAGGCTATAACAAACAAACTTATAGCCAAAGCAGCACACGACAGACACAGAACTGTTTTGACTGTGTGACAATCACCAGGCGACATGTTGGAGGCTGAAATATTAAGAACAAAAACAAATCGCAAAGTTAACAAGGGTTAAAAGTGTGGCATTAAAGGCTCTCGAAGTCTTCCTAAGCTTGAAAAGTTTTTGTCACACACAGCAAACATCTCCTCACGATCCGCTAGCTACATGTCCTCTGAATATGCTGTGAAAAAGTCTGGTCTCTGTAGGCAGCCCAGGCTCCACAAATGGCAACAAAAACATTTTGGTCCAGGCAGTGCGAAACCAGCAAAAGCAAGCACACACACATGAACGCGGTGCCCATGTCTCACGGTCTCGTGCAAGCGCGCACATGTGAACGTGGTGCCCAGAGAGGCAGTTAGAGCTACCGGCTACAATGAGGCTAAAAATAGAGTTCAAACGATGTTTTTCCAAACAACTTTTTATGTCGGGGCTTCAGGACACTTGGATCACTATGTACGAGCAGTGTGGAGATTTTTTGTGGTTTCAATTATGTGTTTTTGGACGTTTGAATCTGGGGCACCATAAGCCTAAGTTTTGTTGCTACCTCCTCTCCCTTTAGATCTCTTACAGTGTTGTGAGGACTCTAAAACTTCACTTGCCTTTAATCTTTAATGCTTCCTCTTGGTAAGATTGTACGTATCATATATTGACTTTTAATAGATTAAATATGCAAAATGGTTGTTACCTTGAATGTCCAGTTTTGTACCATTTCCAAATAATATCTCTCCACATGTGGCCACAGCACAGTAATAAGTCCCAGCATCAGAGGAGCTGATGTTCTTAGAGAAGCTGTAGACACATTTCTGTGGAGATCCACCGTCAGGACTCTTCTCACACTCAACACTGTTTCCATGAGTGTAAAAGACGTTGGGATGAGATTCATGAGATCCAGCTTTGAACCAGAACACACTGTGATCTCCTGGACATGATTTGTTATATGAGTCAGAGAGGACTGAACACTGCAGAGTCACTGAGTCTCCTGGATGGACTGGATCAGATGGTAGGTCTTGAGTGACGGCACTGATATCAGGTTCTGGTCCTGGGAAATGACAATATTTTCGTATTTCGTAGAATGTGTGTTAAGTAGTCAACTGCTTATTCAAGATAATTGTTCCAAACTGAAGTTGGAAAGTGAATGTAGTGTATACTGCTTCACTTACCTCTGACTCTCAGTAAGGTTTTATTCAGAAATGTCGTCTTTAGTTCAACCACTTGTTGGCAGTAGTAACATGCAGCATCACTCAGCTCTGTTTGGGTAATATGTAGAACAAATACTCCAGGCTCCTGTTTGGTTGTAATGCGAGGGGTCTTATTAACAACTGCACTATCAAAAGTATAAGTTGCTCCTAAGATTTCAGGGAAGTTTCCAGGTACAACTCTCATCCAAAGTAAGACACCTGCTAATCCAGACTGGCGGCTACATGTCAGAGTCACATCTTCTCCAACACAAACAGTCTTTGTCACAAAGCCTTGGTCCTCTGAGCATCCTGACGAACAAATTCAATATGATATATTTACCATAAGACGGTGCCAATAACTGAAACATAACAGAAGTGAAACTGAATTTTTTTATGCATACTTACGCCCGATTGTGAGCACGAGAGCTGCACAAAATATGATCAGCATTTTAAGGCAAATCCACTTCAGACAGCTGTTCATTGGGGTCGAACTGCAGGATGATTAATGTTAATGTGACTCATTTGGCAGGAAACTGTGAAATGGGAGGGAGAAGTTCCAAAACAATCTGATTGGTCTGTCATGTTGGTTTGCAGCGTACCACCACAGTGAAAATGTTCTCAACCAATGTCTAGGTACATGACAACCCCAGCAGTGTGGTTTTGACATTGTGTGTCATGAAAACACATGAATCATGGCTATAATTAGCAAACACAGATGTGTGGTATGAAAAAAAAAAACAAAAGCAAAATTTTAATCCTCTCACTAGAAGATAACTTTAACCTGAATAGCCATTCATTTTAAGTCAAGTTATTAGCAGAAGAACTTCTGCTGTTACTCTTTTCTGTGGTATAAATGTCCAGATAAATATCACCCCTAAAAACGTTATCAAAAACAATTAATAAATATGTTTCCATGTGGTGTCATGATGTGTGTGTTTTCATTTTTGGTTTTCTCAATGTTCCTAAACACTGTCAAAGTACACAGAGACCAAATAACCCACTGAAATCTGATATTACTGAGACTTCACACACTTCTGATGCACCTCAGAGCTTAACACAACACAACCAGCCTGTCATGTCAATTAATAAGTTTCATTTCAACACAAAAGGAAACTGAAACTGTGTCCTCCCTCAGAGTAGAAGGTAGGACAGACATTCTGAAACACAGAGAATGAGCTTTATATTAATTATGAGACAGGTTACATCATGAAGACTTGCCAATTTGTTGGTTGTGCACTGAAGGTCAAACAAGTTTAAAGTTTAGACTCAGAGCACAGTGGCAGGGTGAGAAATCCAAGCGGCCCACAATATTCAAGTTAGGCTGAAAATGTGTCAACGAGATCTGACTGGAACTGAAACACTGTAAATCTGTAGTTTTGAGTTAATGTGAGGGCGTTGCCATCTTCATAAAAATACTAACGGCCCCAAGGTTCAGAACAAAGTCTGAGCAGGTAAAGAAAGGCTCGCACACTGCAGCGCTCCTCTTCAGTGCAAAGTCTGGACAAGGGTCTTAGTCCCTTTAGTTGGGACTAAATGTAAAATATTTAATACTCATGGTGAACATACAGGCTGCACAGTTTAACTCACAGAGGGGTGGAGTCAGTAAAATACATATTACTTATATACTCCATTAAATCAACTTCTTCTGCTTTATTTAATCATTTCCTGAGTAAATTGGTTATCTGTACTTGTATGTACAACTCTGCATCTCTATATTGATTGATAGCTACTTTTTGGCCTTCTGACTTGTGAGAATATCTGTGTATTCTTCTGTCAATGCAATATTAACACACAAACATCCCTCCGTCTTTACTCTGCTGCCATCTTCTGGCAGATTCATTCACAATCTAAATGTTGACTACTTTAGTTTTTGATTTCTGGGAAGCCTTGGCTCAAGTGGGCTGTGAACATGCCTATCATTTCAGTACATTTATGCTCAAATAATGGGAGTTGGGGATTTCTTTTTATTTCATTTTATTTAAAAGGACAACACACATTAATCAACATTTCTGTAAATGTGCCAGTTAGCCAGCTGACTATTTTCAACTGCTGTTCTTTGACATGATGTTTTGAAACCAATAAAAGGATAACATTCATTCATTCATTTTCCATAACCGCTTATTCTGTTTTTCTGGCTTCAAGAAATCCTCTTGCTGTGAGGCAACAATGCTAAACACCACACCACCGTGCCACCCAAAGGACAAAGACGGCATAAAGACATAAAGACAGCATTAACTACGGCAAACAGAAATTCTCAAGATAGAACATAAGCCCTGCAAGGCAACAAGCAACAGCAGAGCATCAGTACAATACAATAACACAACAACAAACAGCATGTCATATTAACTTGGGTGAGAGAGTCACACTGCAGCTATTCAACTATTTACACCCATCCCTTCAGTGCTTTATCATGGATCTCAATGAGTGCTGTGATTGGCTAGTAGTCATCACATTGACCCATCAAGGTTGGAGGCGTTTAGGGTTAGGGCAAGTAAGTCATGATTAGGACTAGTACTCGTCAAACTCTTATATTCTCTGAGTTCAAAGTGGTAAATTCACGAGGAAAAACAAATGTACTGCCAAAATGTCAGGTGACCTAGTGTAAGGATCAACTCAGTCCACAGAGGTAGTAAGACACGTTGGGGTCTGTCACAGGACTTTGTACAGGAGACTGGTGTTCGAGTCTCGTGTGAGTCAAAATTGGGTTATCATTTTTAGATTTTATTGACTTATTATTTTCAAATTTTAGGATATGTAAAGCTGCTGAATGTTAACTGTAAATAAACAAAGCAGCTGAATAAACCATTACTGATCATGTCATATTTTGACGTTGCAAGGGCACAAAGGAATATACAACTGCAGTGTAAATAGAATTGTTGGCTATGGAAACCTGGGTGCAAATAACATCTGCATTAAATATTTTGATTCTATTAGTGTTGTGAGATGCTGAAAAGTTTCTTTTTTTGGGGGACATTTAGTATGACAACATAATGAGAACCAACAGCTCAGTTTCCCTGTCAGTGTCTTAATATAGCAAACTGCACACTGTTGTGCTGTGGGTGCTGACCAATTCAGACTTAATTTAGTGACAGTTTTAGTCGAAGCTTGGATTGAGCACTACAAGTATCTGTCTTTCCATACCCCTGTTGACTCGGCAGTTCCTTTCTGGACACTGTGCTTTTACAGTGGTTCTGTGACTTCATATTGCTGCCACCTTTTGGCGGGAATCAGATGCTAAATTTAACAAATCCAAAATAAAGGCAGAAGGTTCATTTAGCCTCACGAATCAGTCGCAACTCGTCCATTGTAGAGTTTTCAAAGCAAGTGACAGGAGTAAATATAGGGCGACAAAAGTTTAGCTCAAAATGGCAGTGCTGCACGGCTCACAGCCAGCTGAAGCATTCCAATTTAAGCCAGTGCAATCAAACAGATTTGGATGCTGATGCCTGTTCCTAGTTAACATCGTTACCTCCTGTAACCTCATGTAACCTCCATGTTGATAGCCATGTTCAGGCAATCCTGGCGAAGCCTCTGAATCATCTCAATGTCCCATACAGCCCCTTTCAAAAGAGTAACATCATCTTTCACATATGGTACTAAGTGATCTCAAACAGTCCAGTTAACCTGCTAATCCAACCCAAAAGCCTTGACAGCTGCGTAGATCCTCTCTCTCTCTCCGCTGCCTTTGCAGCCCTCGTTCCACCACTGTCAGTTTTCATCACGGAGAAGACGACAGCAGAATAAGCCCATGTGTCTTCACCTGTCTGAGGAAATGTATCACAAATCATGTGAGATATGAGAGACACAAATACCAATAAAGAAGCATCATAACATTTTTGCTTAGTGGATCTTACCTTTAAATTCCTTTTTGCAAGATACTGCTGCAGGGAAACAGCAGCTATGATAAAAGAGAAAAAGTATTATGCACTTATTTACAACAGTTATGCTACAACACTAATGATGTTAGCATTTGCTAAATAACGTGTGATATAATGAGGTAACTTCCATTACCTTCATTATTGCAATAACCATACTTGTTCTTGATGACGTAAATGAGGACGGCTATAACAATCACACTTATAGCCAGGACAGCACACAGGAGGAGCAGAATTACTCTGTCCTCCAGTAAAACATCAATAGACCCTGAGCTGGCTCCTGAAACATTCAGAAGGAACACATAATGACATTAAGTAAAAATAAATGAACATATTTTACGTAATGAACATGTATTTGCTTGATCTTTTTGGGTTTTATACACATACATAAAAATGTCCTTTATAAACTTCGATCAAACTGACAATGTACAGCAAACCATTGTTCAAACCTGAAGAACTTTTTATCCTTTCCTTCCTATCATTGAGACAGGAAGAAACCAAATATCTTCTAAAATGATGGGATCCATTTCAGAGAAATGTGGGTAAAATGAAGCCTTAGACATTTACAACATTTCCATTTCATGCAGCAACAAAAACATGTCTTAGGTTAGAACAAGCTGATAGAGATATACAATATATTATGTTGTCAAACAGTGTGGACTAAGAGGGTTTTTCCAACCCTGGAACCATTTAAGGGGCATAAAGAAAGAAAACTGGGTCAACAGAATGATGAGTTACCTTCAATTTTCAGTTTTGTTCCATTTCCAAATAATATCTCTCCACATGTGGCCACAGCACAGTAATAAGTCCCGGCATCAGAGGAGCTGACGTTCTTAGAGAAGCTGTAGACACATTTCTGTGGAGAGTGAGCTTCAGGACTCTTCTCACACTCAACACTGTTTCCATGAGCATAAAAGACCCTGGGATGAGATTCATGAGATCCGGCTTTGAACCAAAACACACTGTGATCTCCTGGACATGTTTTGTTATCAGAGTCAGAGAGGACTGAACACTGCAGAGTCACTGAGTCTCCTGGACGGACTGGATCAGATGGTAGGTCTTGAGTGACGGCACTGATATCAGGTTCTGGTCCTGGGAAATGACACAATATTTTCGTAGAATGTTTGGTAAGTAGTCAACTGCTTATTCAAGGTAATTGTTCCAAACAGAAGTTGGAAACTGAATGTTTGCTATCAGCAAAGTGTATAATGCTTCACTTACCTCTGACTCTCAGTAAGGTTTTATTCAGAAATGCCATCTTTAGTTCAACCACTTGTTGGCAGTAGTAAAATGCAGCATCACTCAGTTCTGTTTGGGTAATATGTAGAACAAATGTTCCAGGCTCCTGTTTGGTTGTAATGCGAGGAGCCTTATTAACAATGGCAGAATCAAAAGTATAAGTTGCTCCTAAGATTTCAGGGAAGTTTCCAGCAACAACTCTCATCCAAAGTAAGACACCTGCTAATCCAGACTGGCGGCTTACATGTCAGAGTCACATCCTCTCCAACACAAACAGTTTTTGTCACAAAGCCTTGGTCCTCTGTGCATCCTGACGAACAAGTTGAATACGACACATTTACCATAAGACGGTGCCAATAACTGAAACATAACAGAAGTGAAACTGAATTTTTTTATGCATACTTACGCCCGATTGTGAACACGAGAGCTGTACAAAATATGATCAGCATTTTAAGGCAAATCCACTTCAGACAGCTGTTCATTGAGGTCGAACTGCAGGACGATTAATGTTAATGTGACTCATTTGGCAGGAAACAGTGAAATGGGAGGGAGAAGTTCCAAAACAATCTGATCGGTCTGTCATGTTGGTTTGCAGCGTACCACCACAGTGAAAATGTTCTAAACCAATGTCTAGGTACATGACAACCCCAGCAGTGTGGTTTTGACATTGTGTGTCATGAAAACACATGAATCATGGCTATAATTAGCAAACACAGATGTGTGGTATGAAAAAAACAAAAGCAATGTTTTAATCCTCTCGCTAGAAGATAACTTTAACCTGAATAGCCATTCATTTTAAGTCAAATTATTAGCAGAGGAACTTCTGCTGTTACTCTTTTCTGTGGTATAAATGTCCAGATAAATATCACCCGTAAAAATGTTATCAAAACAATTAATAAATATGTTTCCATGTGGTGTCATGATGTGTGTGTGTTGTCATTTTTGGTTTTCTCAATGTTCCTAAACACTGTCAAAGTACACAGAGACCAAATAACCCACTGAAATCTGATATTACTGAGACTTCACACTTCTGATGCACCTCAGAGCTTAACACAACACAACCAGCCTGTCATGTCAATTAATAAGTTTCATTTCAACACAAAAGAAAACTGAAACTGTGTCCTCCCTCAGAGTAGAAGGTAGGACAGACATTCTGAAACACAGAGAATGAGCTTTTTATTTATCATGAGTCAGGTTACATCATGAAGTTAGGTTGAAAATGTGTTGACAAGATCTGACTGGAACTGAAACATTGTAAATCTGTAGTTTTGAGTTAGTGTGAGGGCGTTGCCATCTTCATAAAAATACTAACTGCCCCAAGGTTCAGAACAAAGTCTGGACAAGAGACCTATTCCCTTTAGTTGGGACTAAATGTAAAATATTTAATACTCATGGTGAACATACAGGCTGCACAGTTTAACTCACAGAGGGCCAGCAACAGTGAAATACATATTAATTATGTACTTTATTAAATTAACTTCTGCTTTATTCAATAATTTACAAAGTAAACTGGTTTTTGTAGTTGCAGAGTAGCATCACATTTGTATGTACTGCTCAGCATCTCCATATTGACTTTGGTAGTTACTTTTTGGCCTCAGTATCCTTGACTTCAATATCTGTGTATCCTCTTTGTCAATGCAATATTAACACACAAACAACCCCCTCCTTCTTTATTCTGCTGCCATCTTCTGGCAGATTCATTCACACGTATAAAAATGTCTGTTGACTGCTTCAGTTTTTGATTTTGTGGAGGCCTTGGACCCAGTGGGCTGTAAACGTTCGTGTAATTTCAATATCATTAGACATTTATGCTTAGATAATGGGGCTTGGATTGAACACTACAAGTATTTGTCTTTCCATACCCCTGTTGACTCTGGTAGTTCCTTTCTGGACGTTGTGCTTTTACAGTGGTTCTGTGACTTCATATTGCTGCCACCTTTTGCTGGGAATCAGATGCTAAATTTAACAAACAGAGAATGAAGGCAGAAAGTTTATTCAGCTCATTTAAATGTTTGTTGATCATGCTTGACTTTCAATTACGGGGAAGTCATGAACCCAGTGGACTGTAAGCATTTCTCTAATGTCACATAACAAAATAATGATGCACTTTGGTGTTTACAGGTGAACCAGGCCCACTTTCAAAATTAATACATGTTATTCCTAATGGTTTAAGGCAGTCAAAAATATTAGCAAGCATGAACAACTCTCTCCAAAAAGTGCTAACTAAAAAACTAAAACTTAAACTTATGACGTCATAGTGTAAAGTCTGCAGCTGCTACAGGGATGGACCATCTCTGGAGTTGCGCCAGCAGCACACCCAACCACCTCCAAGCAGGTAGCAGTGCATCTAGCCAACCATGGCCAACACCTGACGACCTCCCTTTCCCCCCTCAAATAAGTGTGTTACAAGAATCAACTCATATCTTCGCAGTAGACCAAAGACGAAGACATTTTTAAAAGTCTTTGTGTGTGTGTTAAGTTCAACACTTTAGCTCCTAACTGAATCTCTGTGGCTTCAACTTTAGTTTCTCTCCTGCCGTTTGTACTTTCAGATATCTGCTTCATGTTCATTTTCAGCTGTATAGGAGTCATGATGAGTTACTGCTGGTGAAAACTCAACATTTTCTGTTTATAAGAAATAGGCAGGGACCTTCAGCTGTGAATTGGCTGCTGCTTTTAAACATCATCATTACAGGACAAGCCATCATCCAAAAACTTACTCCATAAGTCTACTTTATCTCAGGCTTCCCTCGCAAGATTTGTATATGAGAAAGAGATTAAACAGTCACATCAAAAAGACTCTGTATTGTGTGCCACGTGTCATGCAGGTGCATTTTACATGCAGAAGATAAAGGGGGCTAATTTCCATTTTTAAAACCACAATGCATGTGGATCTTATTGGTCATTACTGACAATGTCTCTGGTAAAGAGACTGGCCTTTACAGCCACTACTACAAAAAAGAATTAGCAGTGGCTTCTAGAAAAAGGTCAATGACCAATATTAACATTATTATTGATCTTGTTTCCAATGTTTATCAAACCTTACTGTCAATTATTACACATGACTATAAAAAAGACAAACAACTGTAAGCCGTCAAATGTATTTTATTTAACAGGAAACAAAGGCACACAGCAGCTGTTTGAATCAGTTTTCAAAGTGTACTATGTCTCCGTCAAAGTGCACAGGAAAGCCTTGCTCACATCTGATTGCAATTCTCCTGGTTCGTGCTTGACCGTTGTACTGACAGTGGGGGCGCCTGGCCCCTTGGTTTCTCAGTGTACAGACAACAATGTCGAAGGGTAGGAGGCTTCTGGTCATGACACCATATGGCTCTCCTGCTTGACCACAAATGGCTCTGACATGGTTAGTGGTGGCACGGATGAAGGTATTGGTCTCCTTACACAGATTGCTGTCGGTTTGGGTAATGCCTCTACTTTGTATCACCTGGTCACACCTGGTTTTACTCATCTGCCCATTGATATGCTGGTTTATGAACTTCCTGTAACGTGCATCCTGAGAGAGCGCAGTGGCAAAAAGCAGCAGCAGACAGGCAAACTGGACCCTCATGTTTCCCTGCTGAAGAAAATGTGGGAAAATGTTCTATTCGAGAATTTATGCCAACAAACAACTTTGCAACATAAGAGCTATCATTATTTTTTTCATATGCAAATGTGTACATTCTATGAGGCTGTGGGTGTAACTGGATACTCATACTGTGTATCCTCTTTGTATGCAAAACATAATAATAAGCATCTTTCTCAATGTTCAAGCTCCTTCAGAATTGTCATCTGCAGTGATATCAAATGATATTTTCTTAAAATTTGGGAACAGCTGAAATAAAATGTATGGACCCCTTAAGTTTCTTTAAAAAAACAGAATATATATATTGTGCTCACAAGATAATAACTGTGCACAAAATTGTGAAGAAAAACTTAACTCTAAGCTCTGTAAAAAATATCAGAGACCTACAGAAAAATCTATTAAACCAAAATACAACACAGCCATGAGCAAAATGCCCTATATAAATAAACTCTCATAAACAGCTGGATAATAGAGTAAGAACTCAAAACAGACCTTTAAAGTGTAACGTTGAACGGTTAACAGTTTCTTCCTTACTTCTGTCTAGTCCTTGCAGCTGAAACAGAATAAGAATTAATCGACGTTTTTTGTCAACAGGTTTCTCTTAAACATGATGTGTTATGAAAGGCATATTTACCTGTATCGTGAACACAGTGACATTGAAGTCTCTGCAAACTGCTGAATCATTTATAGGATTTGTTTTGAACTTTGATTTCTTGGCATAGCAACGCAGTGGGACGGGACATCGCAATGCAAGCATGTTAGTTTGTCAAAAAGGGGAAAAAGGTGCCTCAACTGTTTTGAGAAACAATTTCATTAAAGCATTAGCAACAACACAGCCTCTGGTGTTTGACCAAGTGGGTCAAACCTGCACACATGACAGGACAAGCAGCATAGTTTTTGACATCTCATTTGATGAAAGCATTCAATTGAAGACACGCAGGCCAGATCCCTAGGTCAGAGAAGTCGTCACTGACAATCATATTATATAAAAAGCAATGTTTTAACTGTCATTTTAACCTCGACGGACCCTCTTAAAACTCCACTGGTAATTGATATCATGTTATGCAGCAATGCCCCTCCAGACAGTCTAAATGAAAAAAAAAAAAAAATCTACTCCAAACTTTTGAAAAGCCATGCTGATCACCAAAAAAATAACTTTTTTTTTTTTTTTTAAACCAAAGTGTTCATTTTGAGATTTGTTCAAAAATCTGGGTGTAAATGGCTCCAGAAAAGGGCATTGTTGCAAGCGCAAAAAGACTTGAATTTACATTAGCTGTAAACCTACAGAGTGTGCGGTTTGATCCCCCAAGGACATACATTTTAAAAAAAATGCTTTTGAATGTTCAAGTGATATAGTTGCTAACTCCAGTAAACAAAGTAGTTTCGTTTTTCTGCAGTCATGGATATAACACTGAGGTTGCATGAACCACCTTTTATCTCCCATGTTGACCCTGGCAGTTAAAGGATAACTTTGGCATTTTTCAACCTGGAGCCATTTCCCCATATAAATCAATCAAAGAGATTGACGTGAACAACAATTTTTGAAATTGGTCCAGTATTGTGTGAGTAGGCAGCAGCTGGCAGCCGTGGGACAGGCTGCAATGGAAGCACACGGGGCAATTACACATCGTCACTATATGTCCATTAAAGTGGTTATTTTTGCCACAGAGCAGCTCAGATTGTTATTATGGGAGGCTGAAGTTTACCTTCACTTAGTCCGGTCTGTTTGTTATTGCCTTGTTAAGCTGAAGTCTTTATCTGAAATATCATGAGATGTCACTTGTTGCGAGGACAACAGTGGAAACGTGTGTGAGATCTGGAGAGAGTATAGTAATCAGAGTAGTTTACAGAAAACGTAGTTTAGTGTTATCTAAAGATATTCAGTGTCATTGATGATTTTTACCTGATTTCAGTAATGTGGATGAGACCTTTGGATTTGACCAAGTGATGGTGATCTGCACTCTACTGTGTGCACTTTTCTAGTTTAAAATTTAAGTGTATGCTGTGGCATTAAGATCTACCTTCAATGGATCTAAACACCTTAACTCAGATTATGGACAGGGTTGAACAGGGGTGTCCACATACTTTTGACCTTGCAGATCAGTGTCTGTTTTGCTATGGAAATACCAATTTACTGTACATTACCTATCTGTCCTGTGTGTTGCAAACAGTAGTTCCACAAAACAGACAGACAGACACACACACACACGTCATTAAAACCTCTCACATTTAATTTGTCTCTGGGCACTGAACAGCACTCTGTGTAGGTCATTAGCTGCTCTTAATGGCTCAGTATGTCTCTGATTAAAGAGTGTTTTCACACCTGATGATGACATCTGAACCTCTGCTGCACCACGGCAATCAGAGGTGTTAGAAAATAAAAGCTCCAAAATAAAAACATGATTCAATCTCCTCACATCAACTTATGATGCAATCATTGCTTAAGAATAAATCAAAAGTAAAGAAATGATGAAGTTGAGGACAAGTTTGCCATGACCTGTAAAGTTATGGTATCCAGGCACAGGAGGCTAGGAAGAGACACAAGGACGGAGGAGCCAAAGCTGCCAAACACCTTGGCTCCATGGCGTCAGCAGGTTTTCCCATATACTCATTTATTTGTGGCGGCCCGCCACAGTTAAAACATTTGTCGCCAAAGTTTGATTTTCTATTTTTGGAGCTGGACAGTTTCTTAGGAGCACTGCCACTGTTGGAATATATTTATATTTATATGGTTATTCATTGCTCCATACTCACAGAGCACAGAACATGCTCTGCACACAGAGAGAGCAAAATAACATCAGATGCAGTGAAAGTGGAACTTAACCGTTCATTGCGCTTACGTCCTAAAAGTTCCTCTGCAGTAGCTGCAATTATCGGTCATTGATCTGACCTGATCAGCTCGACTGACTAAATATCCACCCTTCGAATCAAAACTCCACAAACTGCTGCTGAGGGGAAAAAAAATGAACTGAAGAAATGAAGAAGACTTCTGCCTGTGCTACGTTACAGACCTGCAGAAAGCTCTAAATTTAGAGAAGGGACCCAGACTGAGACACTGTGACACACAGAAAGGAATAAAAAAAAAAACAGTTAACAGAAAGTGAACCCCCACCCCATAATTAGCATAATGAAAAGGACCCAAGGTTTCTATGACAGTATAACTGATGACAGTCAGATGTGTGCAGAAGATTGTCCTGTTTCACAATAAAATGAAATATTTGCATGTTTTGAGCAGGACAAACAGCATCTCAGAGTTATCAGACCTGTAACCACTCTGTGATTATGAGATATTAAATGCAAAAGTTCATGGCTGGATTATCTACTGGGTAAAATGTGGGGAGCCTCAGAACACAAGAAGCCCAGTTAAAGACTATGCACCACTGAAGCAAATATCAGCTACCATGAAGAGGGACTTTACTGTAGGTGTGTGCTGCTTCTTGAGGCGATAAAAGAGGGTCCCTGAGTCAGAATCTAGGCTACAAATCATTATCTCCACCAAGCCTGGAGGACTGTGGCGGCACACAGTATGTGGCGTATCAGAGGAGAAACGAGCCGTTCACATTTCTCTCTTTGTGGCAGGTAACGGCCCACAAACCTCACCGCACTTTAAGGACTGTTCTTTACTTACGAAGAGACTTGTCAGGGGAGGAGGGTGGCTGGTTGATTTTTATTTTATTTTGATCCCCCCTATATTAATCACTGATTGATGCTGTTTTTGAAGTATGAATAAGTCAATAAGTAATTTATTCCATTGAAATATCATTGATGTATTATAGAAAAGTGATTTATCTTTTTATAAATGACAAAAGGCACATCTGTCTCATTTTGGCTGTGGTATCCTGATAATACTCAGAACTGTGATACTTTCACTGGTATCGTACTGTGGGTCCCAATTTTGGTACCGTGACAACACTAATCTGGAGGGGGTTCATCTGCAAAAAAAAAAAATGAAAAACTAAAAAACGGCATTCGGTATTCGGTACTCGGTATTCGGCCAAGCGTTTAATATTAAATCGGCTTCGGCCACAAATTTTCATTTCGGTGCATCCCTACTATGGATAAATACCCAGCACAACCCTAATTCAAAAAACCCTAACTATGCCTTTAACCAGCTGATAGGAACAGCGGCTCAGCTTAAAACAACAAGCCTGACCATCTGACACCCATAGAAAAATTTAGCCTCATTTTGAAACGGAACATCTAAAACATTAATCCTATACTGCATGATGTTTTTTAGATACTGCGTTCCCAAGAAAGAGATGGATGGAGATGGATCACAGTGTCCTTGACCTCTGACCAACAAAATCTAACCAGTTCATCCCTGAGTCCAAGTAAACGTTTGTGCCAAATTGAAGAAACTCCCTCAAGGCGTTCTTGAGATATCGCATCCATGAGAATGAGACATACAAGGTCACACTGACCTTCATCTTTGATCTATGACCACCAAAACCAAGCACTTCATCCATGTGTTCAAGGTAACATTTGTGCCCAAGTTGAAGAGATTCCGTTACAGTGTTATTGTGATATCGTATTTACAAGAATGGGACATATAAAGGGACGTACACATGGACAGAAGGACGAACGCACAACCTGAAAACATAATGCAGAGACATAACAACATACTGGCTTGGGCCAGATTCATGCTGTAAGGTTACACAAGCTGTTGGGCCTGAGGCAAGGCTTAAATTGGAATAAATGTGGTGGGTTTGGGCTCAGGCTGATGTTTCAGGCCCATGCAGTACCCTACTACTGTATAAACTCCAAACACCATCAAACCAAATCTGAACTTGAGACAGACAGGAGAAGATGCTATCGAAGAGTATGATGCAAGGAGCGAGGGCATGGTGAGGTCAGTATCCAGGAGAGATCCTGAGAGACAGCAGGAGAGGGTGGTGGGGGAATGAGAGGAGATAAATCAGCTGTATGACACAAAGTTTGGTGAGAAAACTGCCAGAGCTCAGCAGCGTCTAATCTCCTTCCTCTGAGATGATGCAGACCCTGGATGAAGCTGAACTCTGCTTTCCACAACTCCTCAACAGCTCCTGCAGGAAGCCAACGCGCCCTCGCTCTGGAGTTACGCTCTTCTATTTTCTGTCCCTCATCTCTGTGCTCACTACAGCTCTTAACCTGCTGGTCATCATCTCCATCTCCCATTTCAGGCAGAGATACGCACCTCAGCAATGCTAATATACTGTCATTGTTTTATTTACAAGGATAAGATGAAGATTTAGGGTAGCTGAGGGATGTTAGAATATCCTAACCTTTGTGTGTGAATAGTGCTTGCAGCAGACTGTTTTGCTATGTTGGAGTTTTAACCATAACCACTGAATTTATTACTCAGCTGAAACTGTTAGTGATAATACTGTCAGTGTTAATATTCATAGTGACTATATTCTCTCACTGCAGGCAGCTTCACACCACCACCAACCTCCTCCTCCTCTGCCTGGCTGTCTCAGACTTTCTCGTGGGCCTTGTTGTGATGCCGGCTGATATCATCTTAGCAGACAACTGCTGGTTCTTGGGTGACCTCGTATGTGCTGTGTATTATTTGTTACCCTTCATCATCGTCTCAGCCTCAGCAGAAAGCATGGTGCTCATATCAGTTGACCGCTACGTGGCTATCTGCTACCCTCTGCATTACCCCAACAAAGTCACTCTAAAGAGAGTCCGAGTCTGTGTTTGTCTGTGTTGGATCTACTCTCTTATTATCAGCATTGTTATTTTATATGATCACCTGAAAAAGCCAGGCAGGTATAATTCATGCCACGGAGAATGTGTGTTTGACATCGCAGGAGATGTGGACCTTGTTTTGAATTTTATCATTCCCATATTTATCATCATAATTCTGTACATGAGAGTGTTCATGGTGGCTGTCTCTCAAGCTCGGGCCATGCGCTCCAACATCGCGGCTGTCACGCTCCAGCGCTCATTGACTGTAACTGCCAAGAGGTCTGAGCTGAAAGCAGCCAGGACTCTGGGTATTGTTGTCGCTGTGTTTCTGATGTGTTACTGTCCATATTACTGTATGGCTCTCACAGGCGGCAAAATAATGATCGGCTCCTCAGCTGAGGCCTTCATGGGTTTTCTGATGTATTTTAACTCCTGTCTCAACCCTGTGATCTACGCCTTTCTCTACCCCTGGTTTAGGAAAGCTGTCAGACTCATTGTTACATTTCAGATCATGCAGCCTGACTCCTGTGAGGCAAACATACTGTAGATATGTATTTTAGCGAAGGTGGAAAGCAGTGAAGTGAAATGAAGAGGATTAAATATGAGCATACAGGCATATGCAACATGAGCAAACAGATTATTGAAGACTGTGAGATGGGAGCGTCTGCGGCCAAGAATGAACTTCCATGATCAAGTCATGATGTTATTCCTCTGTCGTATGTGTAATAATGTTCAGTGCATACATTAATTAAATATCCTTTTGTGCAGGATTTACTTTGTCATCTCCTTAAAGAAATCTTTCTTAGTCTCAGCATCTCTGTATCACTAAACATTCAGCTACAGATGTACTAAGCATTATATACATACTAAATAAGGGGTGCACAATCAATCAAATTAGTATAGAAAATAAAAAGGTACAACAACTGATAAAAGGTAAAAAGTGTCACAGCCCACCATTATGAATGAAGCATTGTGCTGCTACAGAGAAGTCCTGGCCTACAAATTATATTCCAGACATAAGGCAATGTGCATGTTGGGAACAGACCCCAGCAAAAATCACATCATCATCATTTTTTTTTACCATTCGAGAATTGAGAATATAACCCTATAAACACAATCTAATCTTGCCCTGTGCCGGAAAAAAAAAAAAATCCAAGACAAGAATTCACAACTTTTGTTTTGAATTAAAATGTGTTTTTAAGCTTTTAAAATCCAAAACTAATAGAATGTACTGATAACATTGGCCTTTGGTTGTTTGTAGTGGGTACAATATTTTAGTGTTTTATAATCTTTTGAAATTGTTCTTACCGGTTTTATTCTGTTTTATATTTGTGTACATTTTATCTTGGTATATTGTGTGTCATCCTTTTATTTTGTACAGCACTTTGGTCACCTGCGACTGTTTTTAAACGTGCTATATTATGTATTATATATATTTAACTTGATTTAATTTGATAACATTGGTGTAAGACTGTATTGTTTTAATCATCTTTGTTTTAAAATATATACACCTTATGAAAATATAGGTCTTTAAATGTAGGCCTTTGTCTGAGATTTTTGCCAACTCTGTCAGAGAAGTCACCTCTATCAAAAATAATTCTGTTATGTTCATTTAATAAATGTTCACAATGATTATAAACTGAGTTTATCTCAATAAAAGGTTTCTATGGTGCACCTGATGTGTGTCCTTTGTCTTATTAATGACATGTTATTTATCAAAAAGACAAATTACATTATTAACAGTTGTGAGTGGGCGTTATAATATGATTTATTTCTTGAACAGTAAGATATCCAACTTTTTAATCATACAGCTCATTAAATAATCTTGTGTTTAATACAACAAAAATCATTAAACATTTCCCTCATGTTTTACATTATAGGACTGCTTGTGTGTCTGACAGAGTTGACCAAATTTAAGCCTTCAGTTGCACAAAAAGGAATTTAAGAGAAAAAAAAAAAACTATTGGGGAGGTTAGCCCATTACAGGTTTAAGAATTTGATGTAATAAAATTTATTTTCCCAGCATGGCTACATAATATAAAAATAATGTTTTGTCCCAATTCTCAAGAATAAGTTTTTCTTTTCAGTAGAAATGAGAAGCAAAAATTACCAATCCCACTAAAATCACGACTCTTACCGCAACACCTGTCCAAAGTATAATATAATATGTTACTCATATAATATAATATGTTACTCCAGCATGTTTTGCAGCCCTACAATACACAAAACTGTTAAGTCTACATTTCCGAACTCCAAACACATATTCACATATTCAGACTAAAGGATAATGAGATGGATCAATGATTATCTTCTAAGCACAATCTTCATGGTGGTCTGCACAAGACAAATGAGTTTACCGTGCCAGCATACCCTATCTGATTTACCACTCTAAAATTGATTAACATAACAAAAACATAATTCTCTTGTCTAAACCTTAAATGTAAGCCTTACAGCAGACATGTGCAAACTGCTGCCCAGGGGCCAATCATGGCCCAATTTTAAACATCCTGTGGCTTGTCTTTCAAAACATACTATATGTGGCCTGCTACACAATATTGGTTAATCAAGCAAGATAATTTTGCATTATCTCTGTTCACTTCACAATGGCAGGACTGTCATGCAGTTTGTGGACATGCATCAAGCAGGAACTACATAAACAGATTCATAAACAAATGATAAACAGGTAAACAAATGAAGACAGAACCTAGCAGTGGACACCTCCTGCTAGGTAACAGACAAGGCTACAGCAAAGAGGCATAAAGACGACAGCTACTGTAATTTTCAGGAGTGGCGGAGAGTTAATATTTCTGGTGACAGATGAAACTGTTGCATTTGTCTCATCTGAACGTGACTGTTTTCTTTAAATAACTCATATGATACAAGAAGCAGCTGGTGCCCAGATATTTGTTTACGTGTTTTAATATGATCCCTAATATGATATGATCCCTCTGGTCTGCCTTACAGTGCAGACCAGAGACTTTTGTTTTGTTGTCAGGGTGTCTTCATGAATTACAATTCTTACTAATCAGTCTCACTCTGCTAAAATGTGTAATTATTGAGTCTGTTTGAATTATTGTATATTGGCATTTTAATTACTTTAATAATAAAGAACTCTATCCACTCATCATGTACTCATTCCTTTGAAACTGGATTACATGTACAGTGAGATAGTGAAGATTTATGTTGGTCCAGCAGCATGTGCAGATTCTCTTTGGTCCACCTATACTAAAATATACATTTTTACAATAGTTGTGTGTGAATGAAGCATGAATCTAATTACTTAATGCCCTGGATTTGCAATTCCCATCTCTGTCTGTACACTGCTGCCATCTCCTGGTGAGAAGCAGAGTTTGTTGATTTAACATCAGCCAAGAGGTTTTGTTTTGAGGATCTTCTTGGACCACTGATGCTGCCTGCTTATCAGTGACATGGGCTCATTTTAGGTTTATACTGGGTTAGGTGATAAAAACAACCTACAGCAGGAAAACAGAGATGTAGCGGGTGGCTGAATATCTCTGCATCTCTGACCTCAACTGTAATTAAAACCACAGAGGGGAAATTCAAATTGTTTTCACTCTGTTGTCAAATAAACACATGCTGCCCATGGACAGTGGTTCAGAAGCACAGTCAGAAAGGACTTCTAAAGAAATAAAGTAGCATAATGTGTCATTTTACCAACAAAGTTAATGAACTGATTTCTGGTTCCATTGTTGCGCCATACAACAAATCATGTAACATTCATTTAGTAAACTTTGAGACGTACTAGTTTGAACTCTGATACAGGTCCAGATAAATACAAAGACTGACCTTTAACAACTACAACAGTGTTTTCACTTAGGAGAGAGAGAGAAAGCTTGCTGTAATTTACAAACACAGCAAGGTTATTATCTCAGATTCATGTGACAAGTTTTCAAAACTGCTAGTTTTTTGCTGAATTAATGAGATAATTATCTGTAAAATTCAAAAGGAGCAAATTTTTTTCATCTCAAGTAAATGCATTACACCAATAAAAACATATCACAGGTCAAAATGCTTGCAGTCACATCAGAAAGTATAAATGCATGTATCACACACACATGACTTACACACTCTAATCCAGTGGTTCTCAATTGCAAATCCAGGTGTGCTGTGGGATTTTGTGATAACCACACATTATTACTGCAATATTAAACTGGGAATATACAAAAAGTTATGAATGATTTTTTGACTAACTGTATCAGTATGTAGTGTGCACCCATTTCCTAATAAAGAGGCAAAAAAATGTAAATTAATGTAATTTAAAAAACCTTCAAGGGGAACTTATTTGTCACAGTTCACACCTGGGAATTACAAGTGTGTGACACATCACACTATCTTAATACCTTATTTCCACTTTAAATGGATGTGTTATTGGTACTCTGATGTAATTTAAAAAGTTTAAAATGAATTCTTGTATAATTTTGTAAAATATTTCATGAGTTGGTTGTCATTAGCAAATAAAAACAAACACTTATGTCATGATAAGAGTGATAATACACCGTATAGAGCTGGGTGTCAAAGATACAGCCTGGGGGCCAGAACCGGCCCGCCAAAGGGTCCAATCCAGCCCTCTAGATGACTTTGCACACCTAATGTTGATGCACATGTGAAGGCCAAGAGGTTTCAGTAGAGATTTAAACACTGAGTAGATACTTAATGTAAAATGCTGCCTCAGAGGCTTTTCAAACTGACCAGACACAGCTGTTTGAAATAACAATGAACACTGACTGTGGTCGTATTTAAAGATATTGATCATTGTGCAAAATCTTGTCAACCAGCAGCTTCAGTACAAAAATAATCTGTTTCAGACTTTTATCTTTAAAACAATATGGGTGGAACCCTGCTGCTGAGGCAGTGACAGAACTTCAGATTGTAAGTGGTTTGTAAAGCAGGAGATGACTTAATGTGCTTCTTCAACAGCTTCACTTTAGTGTAAAATTATGAAAAAATGCACATGTAATTAAAGTGAGTAGTCGACTGAGTGAAATTAGAAAAACTGACTGCTGAATTCGCACATATTTTTCATTTAATTTCGCTTTGTAAATGGATGAACATTTTCACAATTGACTTCCTTACACTAAAAAAAGGAAACAATTCAAAAGGATGATATTTATAGATTATTATGCAGTGGTTTTACTGCAGATCAAACTGAGCTGTATGTGGCCCCTGAACTAAAATGACTTTGACACCCCTGTTGTAGAGGCTATTGTGCACAAATACAGGTGTGCCTTGAGATTTTGACCTGCCCTCTGGTGTGCTTTGGGCACATTTATTTAATAAGCTGACTCACAGTGCTGCTTAAAAACAAAAAGAGAGAGAGGAAACTTTCAAACAACTATCAGCAGACTCATTCACAAATAACAGGTGACTGAACAACCAGTAAATGCAACAGTGGAGAAACCAAAACATTCAAAGCAGCTCAGGCTCTGTGTCCATGTGACACTGACACACAACAACACAACAGCTTTAAAACAAACACAGTATGACACTTATTTAGCAGCAGCAAACAAGAGACAGACAGAGTTTATAAATAACTCACGTTATCTGAAGAGCTTCTTTCTTTCGTGGAGTATCCATATTATAGATGTATAAATCCAAATTACAATTATGTCCCACTGTTTGTTGACAGCAGTCCGTGCTGTTAGCCAAGTTAGCAAAGCTAGCTAACTTTATCCGTTGAGCAACACTTGAAAACAAGCTAACTCTCGCGCGTGCTTCATTGAAAATACGTTAAATTAAACTTTCTATTTTTTTATCGGGAGCTCAGAGTAAGTCTGGCTCTATAACTTACTTAAGAGCGTCTTTTCTTCAGACATGTCCATCTGTAGTAGCAGCAGCATGTAGCAGCGTCTAATTGATTGACACTCGTCACGCTTTAATTAACGTCACCTGGCGGACTTCTGTGAGGGTGCAATACCATGATTGACCACACTGACTGCTCTTTATAGGCTGTTGTAAAGAGGGGGGCGCTGTTTCACTCATTTCAGGAAACTCCAAATATATGGATAGGACATGGCTGCGACAACAAAATGAGACATGTTTATGTTAGACAGGAAGTTATTATTTAAAATGGCGGTCAGTTTGGATAGTAGGGAGAGCAGCTTTATTCAGAGTGTATTAAATGCTTGATAGTTAATTAGTTGCTGAGAGCAGATCAAAGGAAAATAAGGATCAACACAATTTTGCTGAACTCTGTTTTAGAAGACAGAAAACAATTTTAGGATAAAATAGGAATAAATATTAGTCACATAAGTTGTTTTTACCTTTGATTTTTTTTTAACCCAATTGTGCCCAGTTTCCTTTGTGTCAGCAAATATCTAGAAAGTATCTAGAAAGACAAAATAAGCCTGATTTATCCACCATAAATACATTTTTTTTTTAATCAAAAATGCAAAAGAAAAGAAAATAGAAAAACTAGTGAGAGCGGTGAATTGTTTTTGGAAGCAGGTTTAAATTATCTCCACCAAGTAGCTGCGATTAGTTGTTTCATAAAAAGCAAGGTAACAAACAAAATGGAGCTTTTGTCAATGAAAAAAATGAAGACAAAATCAAAGGCCTTTAAACAACAACAAAAAAAAAACTTTCAGTCAATTTATGTCATTTGCTGCAGGATGTTTTGATGGTAGGCTACATCACTCAGTCCGTAACAGCACCACCAACAAGGATAAAAGAAAAACATGAAAATAATAACAGTATCACATATCAGCCATATTTTACCCAAATATTTGTCTAGCTTTGCAACCTGCTTCCACACCAAATTATAAGCCTACCAGACCTGGCTATGGTCTTCCATTGCAACTGCTGGGACAAATGATGTAGAGGACTTTGTTGCAGTAACAGTAACGTCAGACTCAGACATGGGAGATCAGTATAGTTTCAATGGTAGTTTAATTTGAACATTCAACATAAGTATCAATTATCATCACTCACATATTCATGTTTTATTTAAACCTAAGACATGGGAGATGGAGACTGACTGACTTTATGGTTATTTTTTATTGTCAGTAAGTCATAACAGATTCTTTTCACAATTAAGAACTGAACCTTTAAGAGCGGGAAAGAGGGCATGAGTACAGCAAAGAGAAGTGGGCAAAAGATAGGAGCTGGAATTGTTGTGAAAATGGGAATGGGGGGAGTAGAGGAGACGTTTTGGATGAAGACACGGGGGTGGGTGGGGGTATGAAGACAAGAAGTGAGGGTCAAACAGAAGGAGGTGTAGGAAACGGTGACATGGACAAAGATAACACTGATATGTCTCAAACCCAGAATATTAGAGCTGTGAATTAAACTGTAGAAGTGTGACAAAACGTTGCACATGTTGTAAACAATGCATCAATGTATAAAGTAAACAATACAGTAGTAGTTACATTATAGTCTTTTGCTATACTTTAATCATGTTAGTCATCTATAGGCGGTTAAAACCCTACTGATGTTGATTTCTCAGCTGTGTAGTGGTACCTTGGTCCAAAACAGTGACAGAGTTACAGGAACAACTGAGTCGTTGATGTGGAGGTTTGCTGTGATCAGACTGGAGCACGCTGTCTTTTGGTTTGTAACTGTACGCCACGTGTTTAACCTCCACCCCACAGTCGGTGTGGACATTTAAACATGAACAAATGAACAAAAAGCTTCACCTTAAACGTACATGTGAACATTTTCAAGGTCAATGCTTCATTGAAATGTTTTGTTGTATGCACATTATGATCCACTGAACAATCAGACATGCATTTATAATGTTATCACTTTACACACCGAATGCATCACACATTAACACTGGAAGAGGAAATGGGTTCTTGTTGTTGCTGCAATTTCACATATTCACATAATTCATACCAAAAAGCCTGTGTCACCATTTTTGATCCAATTTAATTGTTTCAATCGCTTTGGAATTTCCACACATTTCAAATGGCCTGCACACACAACCTGATCAGGAGGGAGGGTGTATTTATTTAATGTAAGCATCATTTTCTTTGGGAACTAAGGGACTGTTCGTTATTTATGAGAGGAGAGGGGGTGGTCAAATAACTTTTCAAGCTCTGGGGAGGGACTTATGCTTTTTATTTTGGAGGGTTAGTGGAGGGGCATAGAAATTTAAATGGTTGTATTTTGCATTTAAAAGGTGTGTTTTCTTTAAAAATCTCCAAAAATGCACCATTTTTCATGGCCAGAATCTGTAAGAACAGAAATTATCATTGGATTTTGAAATTTCCGATGGTCCTTGGACACATCACATGTGACAAATGCTTCCGTCACGGAAAAAACGTAACGAAATCTTCGCTTAAAATGGTGATATTTCATCATTCATTCATTTTCCGTAACTGCTTATCCTGTTGGGGGTCTTAGGGCTGGAGCCTATCCCAGGTGACATCAGACGAGAGGCAGGGTACACCCTGGACAGGTCACCAGACTATCACAGGCCTAACACATAGAGACAGACAAGCATTCACACCTACGGACAATTTAGAGTCACCAATTAACCTGCATGTCGTTGGACTGTGGGAGGAAGCTGGAGTACCTGGAGAGAACCCACTCTGACACAGAGAGAAGATGCAAACTCCACACAGAAGTGCTCCCCCACCCATCTGTGTGGAGTTCGAACTAGGAACTTTCTTGCTGTGAGATAATGGGTACGTTTAGAAATGGCATAACTAATTTATGGTGGAGGGAAGGTTGCATATATTCCCCAGGTCACGGAAGGCTCAAGGAATAATATCTGTAGCTTTGGGGAGGGTCAACAAAACAAACAAACAAAAAAAAAAGAAGTCACACCCTGGCCACTCCTCCTCTGATCAATACAGAACAGTCCTAGAATTTTGATTGTGTTGTCATGGAGACACGTGACACAACAATACCTTTATCCACCCAAACTGATAAAAAAATGAAACATTCAGTCGTTGACACTGTTGCAGCAACCTTTTCAAATTCCGATGAAAGTACACCAAGGCACTTGAAGTTGTATAAATCAACAATTTCAGTCAATAGTTTGTTGACATACTTATCTGTTAAGGCAAATACATTTCACTTTGGCATTACGGCTTTATTTAAAATGGCTTCCCCGCCCACTCAGAAGATCCACTCATGTTTAGCAGCCATTTAAAGAGCTACTTAAACCAGCAGAAGTTGCTTTTGCTGTGGTGATGTAGGAACAAACCTCAGGGTGTGTCAGTACACCGTGACATCACTGTCGTAGGTAGGAAGAGTTGGCACAGAGCATCCTTCTGACCACAAACAACAACAGTCAGCAGTGATACACACACCTGGCATTAAGTTACTCTTAACTGTCTCTTCACTTTCTTTGTTATGTGATCCGGTGGTGACTCATGACTCATCAGCGATATCCCTTTGTATCTGATTTAAAACTAATTTCAAATCTCAGCAGCTAACAGATAAAGACTCAGCATGGTGCTGAACTTACAGTATGATTTCACTATTGTCGATTTGAATGTGAATTCCTCATTTACAATTTTTAATTCTCAAAGAAAACGTTCACCTTAAAGTCAAGAATACATATTTTTCCTCTCACCTGTAGTGCTATTTATCAGTCTCGATCGTGTTGGTGTGAGTTGCCGAATGTTGGAGATATTGGCCGTAGAGACGTCTGCCTTCTCTTATTTGTAATGGAACTAGATGGCACTCAGCTTGTGGTGCTCAAAGCGCAAAAAATATACAAAAACTCAACAGCAATGTCTCTTTTTTTCAGAAATCATTGCTCAAGACAATGAACAGACCTTGTTGTGAGCAGTTTTATGTAGGTACTATTTTCTTTCTAACGAACTACACCCGCCAACTGGATCACAGCGCAGAAGGAAACATGCATCTACTGCTAGCTCACCTAGCATCACTTAGCTAGCTCCGCCGTGGAAGGCGCCATTAATGTTCACATCTGGCAAAGTCATGAGCATGAGCCTCTTCACGAGTAGATGCACACTTCCTTCTGCGCAGTGATATGGCTGGCAAGTGCAGTTTAGTAGAGAGAAAATAGTTCCTACATGAAACTGCTCACAACAAGGTCTGTGGATTATCTTGAGTAACCAGGTCATGATTTCTGTAAAGAGACATTTTTTTGGCAATAATAAATAAGCACATACACAGCACACAAGAGGTCTGAATTGCTTCTTCTCTTGCCCTCTTGTGTGCTGTGTATGTGCTTATTTACTATCAGTCCAATGTTTCCTGCCTTCCTGCCATCACCTGCACCAAGTTATATGGATCGACAGTGCTTTTGAATTAGTATTTTTGGCGCTTTGAGCACCCCAAGGCGAGTGCCATCTAGTTCCATTATACTGGAGAGAAAGCAGACATCTCTATGGACGATATCTCCAACACTCTGCAACCCACACCAAAACAATCTAGATGTATAAACAGCACTACAGGTAAGAGGAAAAATATATATTTTTGATTTTGGGGTGAACTGTCCCTTTAAAAAACAGCAAATATCTCTCAGATTTTCATGTCAAACCTCATGTGGCTCCAAGTCTGGTGTACAACAGCAAACTAAAGAATAACACAACATTAGAACAAACTGTTAAATCATCTCTGTGGAAAGAGTCTTTTATGGTTTCTCAAAGAACTCACATGTGAGGATGACGTCCATTATATAGTGAAGCAGGTTAGCTAGGCACGTACAGTTCCTGCTCTCCTCTCCAAGAGGGAGGGCAACAAAAGACTGCCACCTTTTCCTTGTCCTGGAGTCAAGGGAGCTCTTCTCTCTCAGCCCTCCTCTCTCAGTGTCCAAAGCCTCCCACACATCAGCACTCACATTAACATCATGCAAATACACTTTGAAAATATAGAATTCATTGGGTTAGGGTATATATTTATATAGATTTATACATACATATAAATTCATATACTTTTAAGGAATGTTAATCTATTTTGCTGTGTATTTTTTTCTCCTTACAAGGTATAAAATAACTTTCCTTACTATGTAACACATTATATAATCAACATATTAAAAAAACACAACTTATCAGTCCTTTTATCATCTTTTAGAAAAAAAAAATCCATAATAAAAATAAGTTCTATGTTTTTTCTCACTTATATCTTACAATATATTTTCTCTCTGTCAAAAAACACGCACACATGTCCCATTTTTGTTTTTGTTTGTGGTTTCTCTTGGCAGCAAATTGGCGGCGGTCAAACTGAATGTGTAAAAAAAAAAAAAAAAAAATCACATGGTGCTCATCAACGTGGAAGAATCTCAGAGCGACAGCCTCTTTGACGTGTAGAATTCACAAAATGGCAGCGGTGGGTGTTTGCAAAACAAACTTAACAAACTGCGGTGCTGTTACAACGGGCACTTGGAGCAGCCACACTCCAGAGCAGTTTCCATCTCCTCGGAGTACGAGGTGCCGTCGGTGCAGCGGAACACCGCCTTCCTCCTTCTGGTCTTGGTGACGCCACAGCAAACACCCGGAGGCGCCGCTGCCTGGCAGGATCGGGGACAATCCATGCGAGGAATCTTGCTGGTGGACGTGCATGTTCTCATCGGGTGGTGGCGCTTCAGCTGCTCCCTCACCATCTCTCCTTGACATGTCAGCTCTGGACGTTAACAGAGAAAGCACGTAAGAATACACACATTGTAGGCACACTGATGTTTGTCAAATCTTGGCACAATTTCCATCTCCTCTTCTAACTGTCTCCATTTTACCTGTGTCACAGGTAGGCCCAGTGTACCCTGGCTGACAGTGGCAGACAGGCTCTCCTGCTTCTGACACACGACACTCCCCGTGTCCACAGCGCTGCCCCCTGCAGGCTGGAGGCTCCTGCCGTCGATCGCAGTACTGACCCTGGTAGCCATCACTGCACTGGCAGCTGTAGGACTGACCCTTTGGCACACACAGACCGTGAACGCACCTGGAGTGAGAGGAGGGAAAGAGGGAGGACATGTTAGAGGACATGGGCACAACAGGGCAGATGTCATTAACCTCTCTGTTTGCAATTTAAATGTGAAAATACTGCAGCAGCAGGGTTAAAGGAATACTTAACCCCCCAAATGCCTGCTGTTATGGTAAATTCATGAAGAACACTTTCTCGCATGCCTCTGTGGTGGCATTATGCAGTTGGATGTTCAATACTCCCCAAACATACAACCCTCTCTGACGGGGAACAAACAAAAAGTGAAACTTATCTATGCTCTCTTCAAGGCCAGACTCCAAACTAACCCTTTAAAACACCAAAGTCACACAATCACAAAATCAAACTAACTGACTGAGGCAGCAGTAGACCAGCAGCTCCCATATTGTGCTATTGTGTGAGAGTTTGTAAAAGGGTGTTTTGAAATCGTAACACGGGGGAGAGGTATTCCTGCAATGATTTTCTAAACATTTACATCATACATTTCTGTCCCAGCTTACCTGCTGTTCTGACAGGCGGTGGGTGCTGTCGTCTGGTCACACAGGGCACCGCTGCGTCCTGGAGGACAATCACACGTCACCCCCGTCTCTCCTCCCTCCCTGCACGCCCCCTGGGCGCACACACTGCAGGAATGACACCCTGCGAGAATTCCCTCACCCTGGTGACAGAACGAAAAAGGGAGAAACTACTGTCAGGGGCGTTGAAGGGTCTTATAACAATAACAGAGGAGAGCAGAGGGGTGTTATCTGACAAACATGATCATGTTGCATGAACGCTACAGCCTCCATCAACACTGGGCGTCCACTGTAAATACAGCTCCAAAATGTGGGAGATGACAAATGTTATTTTCTAGAGGTGCTGCCATCAACGTTTGTTGAACTGTGACCTAAAAATCTTTATTGTAGCAGTCAGAATGTTTCCACAGTTGCTTATATTATAAAACTGTAAGTGCTTCTTTGGATTAATCTTGCTCATGAAGATCAATGGTCTAAAGCCCCAAAAAAGCAGCATTACTGTCATCACATTCTGCAACAGGACTTCTATATTTAACATTTCTGCTGCATGTCTGCTTTCTCCTCTGAACATAACTTTGCTGATATCACTTACGAGACAGGGTTATGACAAGTAATAGCACCATCAGAGGTAACACACATCTCAATATGGCTTTAAAGGCTGCTGCATAGCTCCTTTAAAGCCAGGCTCAGATACTACAGTATATACATGATGAGGCTTTTTGCCATAACTAATATTCCCCATGTGATTACCTTGCCCTCGACCCCTTGTGGTCGTGCTCCTCCTGCTGCTCGGTAACTCAGGTCTTGAGGCTCCCCGTTGACTCGGACGTTGTGGATGCAGCCGTTAAAAGCCTGAGGGGATCGTTCAGGGCCGGGTCGTAGACCTGAGGCCACCACCTGGGATGGTACGCCTGGGATACAGAGGAGAGAAAGACAAAGAAGAATATGTATAAAGAGGAATGAGAGTTGAGAGCAGGGGGAATTGGAAACTGAAGGAGGATTGCTTTATTAATACGCATCCCTCGGTCCGGTGTCATTCTCGATGGATTCTTACAGTAAAATGCAACGTTCCAGCAAGAATATGGCGTCACAGCTCTCACTATTGCAACATCATGTTTTTTTCTAGTACTTGGGGAAAAAGGCTGACTGTTCTCAGGGGTGTGTCCTGCCTTTTTCTTGAGGAAAAGCTGAGCAAAAACAGTTGTGCATCTCCTCACCACATCCCTTGCTGAGACTGTGTGTGTATGTGTGTGTGTGTTTGCATGTTGTGGGTATATAACTGTATGTACTGTACTCATGCATGGAAAACATGTGATCACAACCACAAAAAGTCAAAAAAGTAACATCTGCATGTTCTGGACATGTGACTCTGGATGTGTATTGTTGTACATTATGCGTGTTAAAGTGTGTGTGTGTGTGTGTGTGTGTGTACCTCCTATGTAAAGTTGGGTGTTGTGGTCGACGGAGGGCTGGCGTGCAAGCTTTCCCAGACTCTTGGGGGCACCGTTATCCACCACCAGGCTCAGCGAACGGTTCTGAATCAACAGCTCGACCGTGTGGAAAAGGCCGTCATTCACCGACTCCACGCTGTAACAAACACACACACAGAAAAAAAAGGAAAGAGAGATTTTCAGTATGGTTCCGATTATGATAAATTACTGTTGAATTCTACACCAGACCGGAGAATTAGAGAGGAAAAAACACGATAGAGCAAATTGGTACTGCCAGACACAAAACAGACTCCAAACATTTTTTCTTCTTTGTTTTGTTGTGTTTGCAAATCGACCAAACTAAATGAAAAAGAAATTAGGGAAATCTGTGTTGAAATGTTATTCCCAGACATAAAACAGACTGATTACATCCTTCTTTTGGAAGAGATTATAATGTGCCCTTAATCTGGGCCATGGTTTCCAAACATGGGGGTTGGGGCCCAGAATGGGGCCCTGAGCAGCACACAGGCTGCTTATTCAGATGAGCTGAAGCCTCGGGGCAAGATTTGATTTATACAACTTAATGGCCAGACTCAACCATGTAGACCGCTGGGTTAAAGAAAGGGTCTTTCTTAATACAGCGCTGATATATAAATGTTTCCACTCAAGAGGAGCCAACGATGAACAAGGATCATGACCTTTTGCACCATGTCTGACCCTGGGAATAAAGTGTGTGTGTTTGCGTGTGAACATGTGCGTCTGAGATTCCCCACTAAGTGGTTTTTTGCTGGAGGGAAGACAGACAGCTATAGAGACAGTGGTTTGGCACAGCCGAAAGAGGGAGAGAGAGCGAGAGACGGAGAGGGGAAGAAGAGGTAGATGGCGGGGTGGTAAAGCCGACTGTGCCTCCGCTCACCCAAGTTATTCCTTCCCTGAACCCGGAGAAAACAAGCAGAACATCAAAAAAACAAAAGAACAAGTGAAGCCACTCTTTCCGCTGGTGGTCTGCGTCAGACTCCCACAGCTAAACATCAAGACAATACATCCCTTTGTCTGCAGCCACTCGTTGGCTAAGTAGCTCGGGAGCCTCCAGTAAGCTCTGATTGACAGCTGTTTATAGAGCGTTCAGATTACTGTGATGTTACATTAACAGCCAATGGGGCACGGTTGTGAGTTCTGGAGGCGGGCCAGTGTGACTTTCACAGAAAGTGCTGACCGTACAAAAGGAGAAAAACAGAACAGATGCAGTAACATTAAGCAGAGATGGAAGGAGGAGAAGATAATCATGATTAAAAAGATGGAGACAAAGATCATGATGATAAAGAAGTAAAACAAGAAGAGGATGGAGATAGAGCAGAGGAAGAAGAAGAAGAAGAAGATGAAAAACAGAAAGTCATATTTTTCCCAGCTGTGTCATCGTGAAACACAACTGTGCATTAAGGTTCAGTACTGGTGGGAGTTTTCCATGTTTCATGTATAGCAGTAAGTAGAGTTTACAACATGAACAATTCATAATCAAGACATTATTATCAATTATTGATTTACTTTGCTAAATGGATGTCGAATGGGCTTACATTTATGTAGCGCCTTTCAAGTCTTCCAACCACTCAAAGCAGTTTAAGCCCGGTTCAGACCAAAGACTCACGACGAGACGAAACCGTTTTAGAATGTTGAAGAGAAAAGTTGCAGTGGTGTGAACTGGCCGGTCTGAGCTTCACTCAGGTCGGCTGATGGTGTCACCTGCAACTCAGCTGGTCAAATCGTCTGCCGCTGGTTTAGAACGTAAAGCACGTCATTTGTTTCAATAGACCAGTCAGCTTGTAGTGAAGTTCAATAGTCAAGTCAAAATGACCTCAGATGGGGTGTTCGCTTGTTGTGGCAGGTGCTCTGTTCTAGCATCTAGCTGCATTGGTGCGAACCGGCAGGTTTTTAGAACGTTGCAGAACAGCGCTTTGCAAGTAGTTGCCTGTTTCAACTAATTTTGTTGCAAATCTTTGGTCTGAACTGGGCTTTACACTTCATGTTACATTTACCCATTAACACACAGTTGAAATTCAGGTTTTTTAATCGTGCTCGGCCCCAAAACTACTGCCGTGGTTCGGGGTCATGCTTGGACAGAAAACTATGCAAACTCATGTTGGCCTGATTTATTGACCTCATCATGGCCCGAATTCAAAGACGTACCAAATGCCCCATGAGTATCTTGGATCTACAGATTATTTTACTCTAACTTTTAGCTAGTTTACTTTCCCCCTCTGAAATGCAACCCATTGCACCGTAAACTTTAATGAATGTACATGTCTCCTTTGACGGCATACCAGGACCTCTTTTTTCAGCACATAATCTGTCACTAGCCTCCCACCCACTTAAACTACCAACTGTGAAGTGCAGGAAGTACTGCAGCCAGAGGTTTAACCCTAAGGTGCATGACAATACCTAGCTTTAAACCTTTTAACCTGGAAAATAGTTGTGTATGTGACTATTAAGTTTATCTGGTAACATATTTCTAAGGATTTACTCCCACGCTTCTTCTGAACTGGCACAAAATGAAAAAATACAAAACTAATATAATTGTTTTAATAGTTAAATAGTTACACACTCTTACACACCAGTTTGGGGTTCAGTATCTTGCCCAAGGATACTTCAACATGCAGAATGAAGGAGCTGGGGACTGAACTGCCGATCATCCGATTAGTGGACAAACGGCTCTACAACTACAGCCGCCCCTACTTTGCATTTTCTTACATTGAACCATTTGTTTACCTGCATCACAAAAAATTTAATTTAATTTCACGTGTTCTGCTTATGTTCATACGCAGCGATCAAAGTTACAATACATAAATAAACGGAAGAATCTGAAGCCATACAATGTCCAGCTATATAGTCCAACTGTTCTGTCTTCATACACTTTACAAACAGAAATTGCACATCAGATATTTTGATTAATGCATTGCTGGGATAGATGAGTAACAAAGCCAATAATGCAATCAACATGGCAAAAGAAAGAAGTACCGTTCTCCTGGACATCAATCTAGTCCAGCATTTAGCTGGTGGTTTCTAAAATAAGAGCTCCTACTTCACTGCAGACCCAACACAGACACATACATGGTTTCCATTAGCAGCCATGTAATTTAATAATGGTCTCAAACAGGCCCGCTGCAACCAAGCAAAATGATGGTCTGCTAGCCTGAAAGATTAGCCCTCTATCTTCACTCCACTGTCTACATCTGCCCTACCTTCACTTTGTACTCCCTCTTTCGCTTTGTCTTTTCTCTTCTTTCCATACATGTGCTGTCCTTCTCACTACCCCTCCCTCATCTACATCTTCCTCCTCTCTGCTCCTCTTTTCGCTCTGCTGCTCCCTTTCTTTCCCTCCCTTACAACAGCCATTTCCACCCTCTTTTACTCTTCTAAGGTTTCTCTGCTTTCGTTCCAGAAGCACTTGATCCCCTTTTAAATTTGTTCAAGTGTCTGGAAAGTTGAATCAAACAAGCAGCTCGCGCAACTGAGGACACTCTCAAAGTGATTTTTCCACACAGGTTTGAACTTAACACACTAATTTAGGCACATTTTACACACACACACACAGACACACACACACATTCTGAGAGGTAAACCTGGTGTACCACTGAAGCTCCACTGGGTGGCAGTAGATGACTAATGGTCAGTGTTTCAATGTCCGATCAGATGCCAGACCTGCAGGGGAGTGTGTGTGTGTGTGTGTGTGTGTGTTTGATGTTTGCCACTATCAGACCTCATCAGTGTTTTGACAAGTGGATGTTCTCCAGCACCTCACTGAACCATGTTTATTTTTTATTTTACATATTATACATACACAAATATATTAATGCTTACAATCTTCATTAACCCCAAGTATATATGTTTATGAATCCTATGAGAGGAGCATTTCTACTTTACGTGTGTGTGTGAGCGCATAATTAAATGTGTATTTCAGGTTCTTTGATGTCTGCTGTGTTGTTGGCCTTGTGCATTAGTAAAAAAGCAGCCCATTACGAAATTCAATAAAAACAAACACACAGCCATAGCAGATTTCAACTGCCTCTTTCTCTTTCTCTCATTGTGTTTCAACCAAACCCACCAGGGACGTCAATTTCCTGTCAGTGCAGAGTCAAATACACCCTGAATGAGCGCATACACACACAAATAAACTTCAGAAATAACTTCCTAAAAACCAAAAACTGGCCTTTCTTCAGTATAACTGATTCAAATACAAACCCAGGAGTAATTACAGGTCGCTGACTGTATCTTAAACTGAAAAAAAAGATTTGAATTGAAAACAAATGTGCAGATCCACTTACACAGTTAAATCTAATTAGGCACCGCTATCATTTACTTACAATGTTTCTAAACCACATTTGGGGCTTGAGTGTGTTTGTGTGTATATACATGCGTGAATGTATTTGACAATGTGTGTGTTCGTCTGTCTGGGTTTGTGTACATGCATATGCAGTCTTTACACACTATATGTGCATGTGCGTCTGTATGTATTTGCATGTTTGTGAGTCTGCATGTGTGTATTTGTGAGTATGTGTGTCTGTGAGTGTATGTGTGTGTGTTTAGCAGCCCAATCTGATTAAAATGATGTTCAGCAGACAGGCATCCCAGTCCCATATTGCCGTAGTAACCTCAATTAGTCATTGCTGAGACGGCAGCTGCTGAACGGCGAGCTCCTTCACTGTTTTCTTTACCGTTTTTTCAGCTTTTATTAAACCAGGCCGGCCAGTTCAGATGAAATTTGTACTTTTTGGGAGTGGATTTGCAGCGTTTTGATGCAGACCTCCAGGAATGAGCGCTCGTTGTTTCAGGCCTATAAGGTTTCGGCATTAGAATGTTTGATTTGCCTCTGAGCGTTTTAAACCTATAACGTTCAAGGATTTTCTGTTTGTTTAAACCACAGCCTTGTGGTTTCTACGAGCCAGACTCAGATTAGACATTCAGTCACTATACTTGTCTAAATCTGGGCATGGAATCATTTTGTAAAATCTAAAAAAGTGCAAGTAAAAGTTGTATGATTGATTTATTTTAGATGCCAAACATCAGAAGAAACAGGATTAATTTGTTGGTGTGTATGAAGTGTGGCTATACAATGACACATGGCATTCACTGTGGGTATTTAGAGTGAACAAAATAAAAGGAACACCTTTATACTGGACATGTGTTCAGTTGAATGTTGTAGTGGTCCTATCGTACATTACACCACATTCAAAGTAGAGCTTTTATTCTCTGCCTGAGTGATTGGGCCTGATCCAAGTGCTGGATTGGGATTGGATTTTAATTTCTAAAATTTCCCCAGGTCAGCTTCATTATATCCCAGTGTTATATTTTTGTTTTGTTTTTTTAAATGCAGACCTTTATATAGTCTGTGTAATGTCATGAATAATGTATAGGACATGTTGCCATCCACCCATCCTGACTCCTGCCTCTCATTAGTGAGGAGAAACGTTATGCAACCCCTATTTAATATATGTGGCATATGACAGTTTTGGGGCTGTGCGGAACATTCAGTTGGAGAGGGCACATGTTGGAGATTGTGTCACAAATGTCTGTTACCACACTGAAAAGATTTCAGCTGACTTTAGCTTGTAATAAAGGTTTTAATATCAATGTATTTACTTTTAATTTACAGTAGAATTTTAGATCTCTAACTGGGCTTAGGCCAAAACTGCTGCTGTGGTTCAAGGTTGAGCTTGGACAGAATTTATGCAGGTTCATGCACAGTCAGGCCTAATTCTTTTGGGCCTGATCATAGCTGCAAATTAAAGATGTAGCTTATATCCCCTGAGAATCTGTGGAACTATAACGCATTTTACTCTTACTTATGGCTGGTTTATACCTGTCTGAAGTGCAACCTATTTCTACCATAAACTTTGAAGAGTGCAGACATATTTGTCTCCTTTGAGGGCATGTGGGGGTTCACACCATCCCTCAGATCCCAAACTCTTTAGCATGGGCATCCCAACTAACATGGATCATATCAGGACCTTTTTTTCAGCAAACGATCCCTCACTGGCTTCCCACACACTCAAATTGCCAACTGTGCAGCACAGGAAGCACTGTAGCCAGGGACTGAAACCTTTAAACCTATAAAAAATTAAAAAAGTTTAAAGTTTGTCTGGTGACATATTTTAAAGTATTTACTCCCTCATTTCATTTAGTGTGCAGTGTACTTCAGGGGACAATTCAGTCCTCTGATGTAGCTGCAGCGTGACTGTTCCTCAGGCAGCTGCAGACCCAGACCCAGGGTGAGTCTGAGTGAGATGGAGGCCACTGGTTTTTGTTTGATATCTAGTGTCGGCAAAAAATGTTGTTACATATTTCCGATCCGTTGTTGGCGTAGTTAGCACACATTAGCTTGGAGGGCCACTTCCCACTGAACCCTGTTCAAACTCTTAAACTCTACATGTTAAAAAGGAACAGAGTCCAAAGCCAAATCGGATTTGACTGATATAATTCTTACTCAGGTACAGAATGTACAGCGCCTGCTCCTCAGTTTCCCCTTTCCCTCACTATATCCCTTCCATCTTCTTCTGTCCAACCATCCATCATCATCCCTGCTCACCCTACTTCTGTCTTTTCTCTGTCTCCTTTCTGTCCATTCATCCATCCATCTATTACTTCCACTGCCTCCTTTATCATCCTTTTATCCTTTCATGTAGCGACCCATCCCTGCGTCCCTCCCTCTGCTGCTCACTGATGAATAACAGTAGATGTGCTCTCTGTGACCCGATGGGAGATTAGTGTGGCATTAGTAAAGGTCAGCACATTAATACACAACAAACACACACACACACACCCTCTCCTACACACACACACGTTCATTTAACAGTGGGCATGCTTAACCGTTTTCATCTGTTGCTAATGAGGGCACAATGAAGGACTTGTACACCTTCTCCTATTTCTCTTTCTGTCACTCTGTCACCCCTTCTTCTTTCTTCTTTCAAATCCTCAGCTCTCTCTGTTTAATGCATGTTGCATGTTTTTTATTTTCGCCATCACTCCCTGTGTTTTCTACCACTGCATCTTTCTGTCCGCCCTGCTGAGATTTTTCCTCTCCTCTTCTCCTCCTCAATCTCTTCTCCCCCTCTTTTCTTCTCTCTGTATTTTCTAATCCAATTTTTCTGTTTCACTGCAGGATGTAGCTCCTGTCCAGATGTTATCTGGGCAGATGTGCGTGTGCCTATAGATGTAAGCCCATGCATAATTTTGCTTTGTATCCTTTCTGCAAGCTTGTCTACCAGGCTCTACATGTCTGCTCCAGGCCTTAAAGGAAATATCCTTAAAGGAATACTTCACCCCCAAAATGACCATTAATATGTCAATTACTCACCCTGTGTTACCTTGAATTTGTGAGGAAAACATTGTTTTTCTCACATGCCTCCTCGGAGAACGAAGAATCCAAAAAATGGAGAGGTCTTTGAAATGCTTGTGTATCCAAGTAGCACGCCTGGATAAGTGCTGTGCTTGTGTATTCTATTGAGAAGAGTTCAAACGCACAGGCTTGCCCACACAGCTACGCCTCCATGCATGAGACTCTTGATGCGAACACTTTTTGATTAATGAGCCTTTAGCTAAAATCTACGTGTTTGGGAAGTACTGGGTACATGACTGGATAAATCAGACTTGTATTAAACTGCAAGAGTTGTGTGAGAGTTTGTAATTGGATGTTTTGATAACATTTTGCTGTTATTACATGTCCCACCTCTCACCTATGGTCATGAGCTCTGGGTAGTGACCGAAAGAATGAGATCACGGATACAAGTGGCTGAAATGAGTTTCCTCCCCGGGGTGTCTGGGCTCAGCCTTAGAGATAGGGTAAGGAGCTCGGACATCTGGAGGGAGCTCGGAGTAGAGCCGCTGCTCTTTTGCGTTGAAAGGGGTCAGTTGAAGTGATTCAGGCATCTGATCAGGATGCATCCTGGGTGCCTCCCGTTGGAGGTGTTTCGGGCATGTCCAACTGGTAGGAGGCCCCGGGGCAGACCCAGAACATGCCAGAGGGATTACATATCTCATCTGGCCTGGGAATACCTTGGGGTCCCCCAGGAGGAGCTGGAAAGCATTACTGGGGAGAGGGGCACCTGGGGTGCTTTGCTTGGCCTGCTTCCCCTGCGACCCGGCCCCAGGTAGGCGGATGAAAATGGATGGATGAATGGATAAATATGGTTCCCTTTTACTTTAATTGAATGTTTGCTGTTTTTGAATTCTTCGTTCTCCATGGAAGCATGCGAGAAAAGCACTTTTCTTCATGAATTCAACGTAACACATGGTGAGCAACTGATACACAAATGGTCATCTTGGGGTAAAGTATTCCTTTAACCTGATCTCTTAGACATCCAACTACTGGAACCTCACACTCAACCAAATCTTAATGTCAAAGCCCAATTTTAACTGTAAAAACAATTTCGGACTCATTAATGTACCATTTTACCAGCATTAGTTTTACATTAGTGTGTCTTGGTTTGGCCATGACTGCTGCATTTCAGCTCGTTGTCAAAAACTGGCTTGAACACAGTGCCCCTCCTGGCTGTCTGGTTTTTACACAAGATAACCGACCCGGGGATCGCTCAGAAACATCCCAGGGCCTGGCACCGGTCCCTGGCCCTCAGTTGTACAACCACAGTAACTGTGCGGACAGTGCCATGTTTGGGTTATGCCAAAATTGCTGCGCTCAGATTGTGGTGGTTAAACAGTTACGCCATTCTGGACAGTATCAGTTGAATGGTGGCAGGACGTTCTGCTGGGCCTGCCTCACCATGCGGTTTGAGTCCGTTTACAATGTATTTCCAAATTAGGGCAGATAAGATAGGCCATTTGCAGTGCTCAGACTCATGCAATCAAAAGATGGCACATACAAAGGAATACATAGAGGCTTGTGGTAAAATGAGCCCCAGGCTTGGAGCTGGGCCTCGTCTCCTTCCAGATTGCTAATGCTAAACATAACATAGAGACAGTGTTTACTTAGTGCTTAGCATTGTGCTCAGACATGATTTGGTTCTATGGATCTCTGTTTCACTCTTTCGCTTTCAATCGTTCTTTTTTCTTTGCCGCTTCTTCTCATGTTCCTGCTTCTGCTCTCTTGTCTCCATTTGTGTCTTCCAGTTTAAAGCTTTCTTATCTCTCACTCAGTCTTTCCTTTCAGAGCTACTGTACACTTTCTTTGTCCCTCTCTGTCTTCATTTGTCTCTCTTTTACACTTTATTTCTCTGCTTCTCTCAGTTTTTCTTGCACTCTGTCTGTCTGCCTGTCTCCCTCCCAGGCGTGGCCCGTGTCATGTTAACAACACCAGACAAGGATAATTCCCTGACTCACTCTGTGGTTTACTTTTCCCCCTCTGTTCTTCCCCCTCTTTCACTCCATCCCTCTGTCATCCCTCACTCCTCTCTCATCCATCCTGCCGTTCAACCGTGTCTTGTGGTCTTTTCATTTCGCCTGCTTCTATCCATCTGTTTTACCCCTCCTGTTTTCTCCTCTGGCGGGCAACCTATTCTGCCCAGTTATCTCTTTATCGTGTTGTCTGCTATTTCACTCCTGCCTTCCGCCCAGCATCAGTCCATCCATCTGTCTTTCTGGCTATCTCTCTATCTATGTCTGCCTCTCAACGGATCAATCTGTCTTTCTGTGCATCCATACTTCCCCCTGACTGTCCTCTTCTCTCTCCTACTCAACCTTTTCAACCCAGTCTCCACCCCTCCCCATCTGCGCCAGATAATTAGATTAACCCCATCCTTTCATTCTTCCATTCCTTCCTCTCTAACCATCCCTTCCTCTTGTCCTTTCACAGTGTGTCATGTATTGTGAACACCAGCTCATATTCTAGTTACGGTCATAGTTGGGATAAGTGGTTTCTACTCATTCATGTGAGGAAACAGGACAACACCACAGAAATGGAAAGTGGACAAACTGCAAAAGAATACAGTCACAAAACTGTCTTCCTGCCCAAACGACCTCTGTAGTCTCCTTGAGCAGGGCGCGGTCTCTACCAGCTCCAGGGTTACCACGATACAGCTGACCCAGTGCTCTGGCCTAAATTGACCTACTGGGTTCACATTATTATTATAATTAAGCTGTTTATATGCATCAGTTTATCAAGGTCAATGAAGACAGAATGCAGAGTTCACCTTCACCAACACAATGCTACACATTACTAAATAACCTCTACATAAGGAGGTAAATGCACTCAGTGTAACTTTTAACATCTCACTGTGCTGTAGCAAGTGTGGACCCACAGAAATAGGATGACAGTAGAACAAACATTCCCATTCAAATCTACTTAGCAGGGTGGTCAGAACAGCGGCCATATTTATGTGTACCATTGCCACTACAAAGAACTGTGACTCTTATAGTGGGCTAACTTCCGTATATATCAACCTGCAGCAAGTCACAAACTCACTGAGAGGAGTTTATGCAGAAACAACCAAACGAGTGTGTCCATTGTTGCAAAACCTTGAATGGCCATCACAAGGCAATATCCTCATGCAACGGTTTGTATGATATCTAACGAACAAGCGCCCCATAAATGACACTATGTATTTGATGTTAGGTACTAATAGCCAAGTGAAATCAAGTCAGGTTTAGAAAAAGAAGCAACTGAGTGACAATGAGGGGCGGAAGTAGCTCAGTCTTTAGGGACTTGGCTTGGGAACCAGACGGTTACCCGTTCAAGTCCCTGACTTGACCAAATATAGTGTGGACTGGTAGCTGGTGAGGTGCCAGTTCACCTCCTGGGCACTGCGAGGGGCCCGTGAGCAAGGCACCAAACCCCCAAATGCTCGGGACACCTGTCCATGCGCAGCCCCCTCGCTCTGATGTATCTCCATTTAATGCATGTATAGGTCCTGTTTGTGCATGTGTGTGTATTTCGGGCCTGTGTGCTTGTGTGTATATGACAGCAGAGTGAAAAAATTGTATTTCCCCTCAGTGATTAATAAATAAAGTATTATCTTCTTCAATGTACCTTAAAAAAATACTTTAACCTTCACTTGGTTTCACACAGTTCTGAACACTGGTTCCCTGAGCAAAAGTCCTGTGTTTGTTTGACCTATCCACCACATTGGACTTGGACTTTCCCTTTTTATACTACCTCCATCTTTACTCTTGTCAGCACATTGGTCAGGGAATTGGAGTCTTCCCAATCACATTGGTTATACACAAATAACTGGTTCATGATTATATGTTTTCATGGGTATGAACAGGACATGAGACATGAACAGGAACATTGTAACATTTAAAGAGTTACATTAACTAAAATCTTGACAGGTAAGATCAAATATTTGTTAGTTTGCAGATATGATATTGACTGGAGAAGCTAGACCAGTAGGAGAATCACAGTCTTTGGTCATGTTTGGCATTCATGTCTCTAATGTAAGCTGTCTGTTAGAGTTCAGTTGAGTCTTGACCTCTGGTTTGGTAACAAACCAGGACACAGATGTTGATAATTATGAATGTGATTAAAGGCCCAGGCAACATGATGAGCATCAAGAGACAGACAAAAAGTGAGTACAGTAGACCAAAATGGAGTTACATACTTCTTTTGAGCTGGTCAACTGACCGTGGTAAACAGTTCAATGTCTGTTCTGCTGTCATTCTATTTCTATGTTTGGAACTAAATCAATTTCTATAAATACATGTGGCCTAACAGTCAACTAGCAGATCTCATAAACAACTCTGAAACATCACTGAATATGTCTTCACATTACAACACTTACAGTATTACTGTTGATGTACAATGCTTTAAAATCTGTGAATTCTAACACCATGTCCAATAGCAGAGAAACTTGAAGAAACTGTCCTATTGTCCTGTCCTACTGAAGCCAAAACTATACTTTTAGAGTCCACATGGTGCACACTGAGTGCAGAGTCAATGCAGACCGTCTGCTTGCAGCTTGAAATTTATGACCAAGCGGACTGTGTGTGTGGACCATACGTGTCGACAAATGTGTGAACATGTTCATGCAGACACCAAATGTTAATATAAACCAAACCATATGGGTGTCTGCTGGTCATGTCCTTTTTGGAATACAGCCAGCCATTAACGGTTTAACACCTTGCATTAAACTGTGACCAGCATGCAAAGACCTGATCATTTCTCCCCTGAACGTCCTCAGTGAAGTAAACTTGATTAACACGTATCAATTATAATTAATCAAAAGCCAAACTCAACCTATATATTCACTGGAAGAGTAGAATACTGCAGAATAAGCCAAAATCACGTAGGGGATTTAAAATATATGCACATTTTCCTGTGGCCACATGATTTTTTAATGCAAAGTCTGAAACAATACATACGGCAATGAATCATGATTGAAATGCCTGATGCAGAAACAGTCTTTGCCCTTGACGTAAGAAACTGTGGCTTTAATTTTCTTCTCCCACAGCTACTTGCAGGATTTATAATGACGTAATGCCCTAATCCTTAAGTCAAATTTGTTATGAACCGGCTGCATATTATCATCAGAAGCAGTAAGGCTACCAGTACCTCCTCCCCCTACTGTGACCTTGTCTCTATCCACACAGACAATAGGACAGTGCAGAGCCAAAACCACAAAGCCAGACGTCACATGCTAAGAAAATCACTGATTGAAATACAAAGAAAGAAGTAGTGAGTAATGAGAAAGCAATAAACTCTTGCTCTCATTTCTCTGTCTTCCTCTCCCCATCTTTTCTCACTTATTTAATTCATTCAATTACACTAGCATCTGTCCCTCTCCTCCCTTTCTTCGGCTGTAGTTGGCATTATTACCCTGACTGGTGTGATCATTCAAAAGTGGTACAAAAAGCACTTTCAGTGTTTATATAATGTTGTAAAATTTATTTTCATACTTTGGTGTAATTGCCATAAAAAGGAGACCATGGTCAAGATGATTGGTAGCCTCTGTCTCACACCAGTGGTATCGTTGGGTCATTTTCGCGTTGTTGTTTTTTTCTCTTTTCCTTTCCATGCCCGACTAAATGTTGGAAGTTATTTTTCCACCCGCGTCTAACACCTTCCATTATCTACCACTGCAAGAAAACTCTGGAAATTTCAGCTCTGTTTGGACTGGCAGAGCAGTGCCCACTCCCTGCCTCATGCAATAAAACTCTTTTCTGACATAATGTATTAAAGGAATGTAGATACAGCTTAATTCCACTGCATTATATCTTCCTCATACACTACAGGCTGGTGACATATCATCCTGCCAGTACTCATTTCGGTTATTGGTATTCACTCAAATGATGTGGTACTGATAGACTGCTGCTGAGTGTGTGACATGTTATTAAATGTTTTGTATAGTTTACACTGTTGTCCGTGTAAACTGAATATACCTCCACACAAAACATGGTATTGAATTTTGTATCATATATCCCTCTCACATCTCTCTTCCTCTATCCTCCTGCCACAGACAGTATAGACAGAGAAGCAGACAGAATCAATATGAGCCAATCAGCACCAGACAAAGATGGACATGGACCCTCTCTCCCTCTCTCACTGTCTACTTTAATGTAAAGCCAGGCAATCCTTCTCTTCTGTCTCTCTTTTTCTCTTTGTCATACACCTTTCCCTCTCCTCTGCACTTATTTCAACCCACCTCTCAGCCTGACCTGACTCTGAGGGAGTCAGTAAGGCATCAGGCAGAACACAATGTACATCACACTGCATACTATATGGTACACTGTAAAAGTGTATTATAGGCTCAATTAACGTTTTTATAACAGCTAAAGTTCACCAGAAAGAAAACTAATAGTAGGGTACTGTTCACAGTGGTTTGAATTATTACATTCAGTGGTCCAGGGCCTGAATTTCAGTGAGCAATTGCAGGTATTGCACATAATTTAATCAATTCCAGGAGATCTAGCACCTATAATGCAGGAAATTGCTGCAAAGATTTATAGCATGGACTAATAAATTTCTGCAAGTTGTTGCACGGGTGCATAATGCAGGAGTGAACACTGCATCAGACGGATTAACTTCCACCGAGGACAACACACCTGGCTCACTCTCTCTCCACAAGGCTACGGGCCCCCTCTGTTGTTGCAGCATCTCATGCTAGCAAATACAGACAAGTTTCAATGATGTTAAGTTTAAGGCAATGTAAACATGAACCAAAACTATCCCTTACGGACATGTACCTCGACCCTTGATCTGCTTAGCATTTCCACTGCGGGCAGCACTCTTAAAGGTAGGTAGGTTTGTTGTTACTCACTACTCTGTCTAGCTTTCGCTGTATTTCCTCTCCACCAGTGATGCAGAGGAACGTCTGCACCTCGTTTATCATCCACAGAATGGGGTTGCATGCCAACATTTTCAGAACAAAGGAGAATAAGCTGGAGTGAGAGTCTCCCTCAATTGGACATAAAAAATAGCGGGTTTGTGCATTGAGTCCTAGTCAGGCAAGAGCAGGGGTTTAGTGCTGCCAGAGCACACCAGAACAATGCTTCGACAGAGGGGTGACGAAAAATGGCGACGGTAAGAAACAGTTCTGTTGGTACAGCCACAATTTTTCACCATGGAAACACAAAAGTAACTGTCGTAATGTGTACCGAACTGAACTGAACTGAACCAGACTGTTCGGTGGAAATGAGGCTTAAGGTTAATCTTCAGACTCCCCAGACCGGTGAAGGAAATGTCACAAAGTCGAAGCAGTACTCCAAAGACTCATTTCAGGCTGACTCAGAATATATCCTTGGCTCAAGCTTGTGAAATGTGCAGTACTGTATGTTTTACAAGCCAATGTTTCAAAATGTCGACTTTAAGTTGCTTCTCAGACAGCGTTTCTCATACAGCAAGGAGGAGAAAGAACAGAGCATGGAGACAAGAGAGAAGAGGGAGCCACCAAAAGAAGGACGAAGGACACTGATGCAGCTAAACAGAGATGGCCACTATAGAGGAGGAGAAAGAGATGACAAATTATAGCAATGTACAAACTTTCAGAGAATCCCAGGGACAGTCTAAAAATGAATTTCAGGCACTCTCAGACTTGTCCATGTCTCCTCTGGCTCAGAGTATTTAATGATACCTTACGTAGTTTGTCACTGCATTAAATGGATTATCATTTATTATACATGCCGTGTTATGGGTCCGCCTCAGCAGACTCTTGGCATCATGGTATCTACCCAGGCTGTGTTTTGACTTACAGTTTAACTTGTGTTACTCAAATCTCTTCTTTCCCTCTTGTTTTCAGAAGATACAATGACCTGAAGTTTTGATAACAGAGAAAAGCACGCCAGGAAAAGTTTTGGCAGAGTCTTTAATGATTATGTTCATAAATTATAGATTTTTTTTTGTGCAAACCTTTTGTGTTATTATATTTTCTTATTGCACATATGTAATGTTGTATGGTCACTGTATTGTAACCTTGTGTCCATTGCTTGTTTGTGAAACCACATTCTGAAATATATCTGCATATGTTGCACTAAAACCCAAGATGGTTTCTCCTACAACTAACTACTGAAAACATTATCATGTTCTTTTCCTGGATTACCATCAGTGTTTCCATAGCTTAGCATGGCGTATCCATTCCTATGAAACTGTGAATGTAGTTTATCATATAATATCTAGGGGCCAACACAGACTAAAGCTCTGAATGAGGGCTTTTGTTTCCTCTGTTTGAAGTTTACCTGCTGGGTTTTACTCAGGGACATGACCGTCTAGTCAGGATTGTAAAGGAATTTTTCTGAGTTCATGTTTGTTTATAGAGAGAAGTGCTCATACATGGATCTGCTACTGTGTGTGTGTGTGTGTGTGTGTGTGTTTGAGAAAGAGAATGCTAGTGGATTTCTGTGCGCATGGCCAGATCAGCACTTACTGAAAAGTCCTTTAAGTACTTTAAATAAAAACCTCAGGTCCTTGAAACCTTTAGTTGTTTGGTGTGTATGTGTGCACTTTTTGTGTTCTTAAGTACCCCTGCACTACCTTGAACCTCTGTAACACTTGAAGCTTATAAATGTTATAAAGTACAGTTGCGTTATTCAATGGATACAAAAAAGTGATTTAAAATAAATGTGAGTGAATGAATGTTTGCTTTTTTTGTAATCTTTAGTCCATGGTGAACCGGAGCAGTGTTTGAATTCTTTAGTGTTTTCAGTATACTTTTCTGTACATGTGTCAATGTGTATATGCGCTTTTTGATTTCTTTAGTGAGCTTAACCTACCTTAAACCACAGCAACCAAGTATTACGTATTTACTAACTACTAACGGAAGCAGCATGACGAGGTGCTAAGTATCCATTCTGTGCTAAGCCACCGCTTTTTTTTCTCTGGTCGTTGAGAATCGAAAAATATTCGACTTTGGGTAAACGCTGCAGATGCTTGTTTGTGTCACTTTACCCAGCCATCCAATCACAGTAGAGAAAGACAGAGACAAATACCACAGAGGCCAACTGTCACATCAATGAACAACAACAACAATGGAGGAGAACTTCATACTGAACCCACACAGATTGTCGGGTTTGTCCTCTCCCCCTACGTGCTTGAGCCTTCCATTCATCCAGAGCAAGTAGTCTAGCTTGTTCCGCCATTTTTTCTTCCGCAGCTATTCAGTATCATAGCAACCAGACTCAACCAAAATGTTGTCGCTAAAAAAACACCCACCCACCCGCTATATCAGTAGTTCCCAACTGGTGGGTTACGGTCCAAAAGTGGGTCGCAGGCCCATTGTGAATGGACCGCAAGTGACTCGCAAATGTGTCAAGGTTGTAAAAAAAACACATACTATTTTCAAGTACAGTAAATTTCCAGCATAGAGCTTTAATTATGAAGTGCCATTTTCTGCCGTAGAGTGAGTGGCTGACCGATGGCTACTTGACAGAGACAGCTAACTAGCTCAATGACATGGCCAAACACAAGTGTGATGCTGTATGTATTAAATTGTGGGACCTCGAACTAATGACGAAGGAGAAATCTGGACCTCATGGCTGGACCAGCTGGGAACCACTGCTCTACATATTTACGTTAATTATGCAGCTTTATGTTAAGTAGATATCGTAATTCTTTGGGCGCTAATTCGTAGGATATCATACAAACCACTGTATGAGGATACGTTTTAGAGTTAGTGGGGTTTTTAACCCTTATAGTACTTTATGTATAAACTTGTCCTTCAGCACAAAATACAATATACAAATTTGGCAAATCATAATTTAATGTGGACGGTAAGAAAGTGAGGGAGAAGTGTTCACTTCCTGTGTGTGTGTGTTTGTGTGTATGTGTGAAACCTACCTATACACAGTGGTGGGTGGGTAGTTGGCGATGTCATAGATGAGTCGTATGTGTCCCTGGTACAGCTCCAGTGCCAGGGGGTCGTGGTCCTCCTTATACAACAAAATGCCGTTGTCTTTATCTGTAGCCACCTGAAGACACAGAGAGGTTGGATGAGAAATTAAGACCAAAGTATTTTAAGATGGTACTCATAGGTGATATAATGTATATTATTCATGAGGAAACTACTGAAATAACTGAGGCAACACAGCAGACAAAAATCAGATCATATTAGATGTGAGATTAAACAAAAGGATTGGCAACACACACAGACCTGTTATTTAAATTCCCTAATTTAGTCATTTGGCTGACACTTATAGTTTCACACATAAATAGACACTTTTTATGATTAAACCAAAACAAATCCTCAATTTGTTAATTAAAGCAAAATCAGGGTAAAAACAAAACAATGTATAGACTCGTACAGAAGTAATCCCTCTCAATCATCACTTCATGACCCACTAAAATTGTGTGGTGGTGTATTTATCTGCAGAGACTCTGCCTGTATTTTCTTCTTATTTGGCTGTGTTTGGGACATTTGTGGTCTCAGTGTGCAGATGAGGTCAGGACTTCAGAAAAAGGTAGCAACCAGGTGTCTGTAAGCAGCACACATCCAAGAGCAAGCCACAAAAATCACAGACACGGTGTTGAAAGAAACCTCAAATATGGTGACATGAAACGCCAAGTGAGTCGTATCTCAGGTTGGCTTTCATCGTGACCGACATTTCTCACCTAGTTTACCTTAAGTGCAGTGCAAGTAGCGGTGATGAGCTAGCTGGTGGGATACATGCATGCAGTAACACGCACATGCGCCCGGACTGGCTTACCACAACAACTCTGAGGGAGCGTGACTTCATTCTTTACTCAGGACAGCATTACGCCACTACATCTTTTCATGGCAAATAGTGGTTGCTAATAGTTGCTGTTATGTCAATGCTCTGAATGTCTGATATGACTGCAAGTGCTGATGTAGCCCTAAACCAAAGAAAAATTAAGAATAGACTTTTGATTCCAGGTGCAATGTCACACCGTCAAAACGCTAAAGGACTGCATGAAAATGAGGAGAAAATGTAAATTCCGCCACACACATCCCTAAACGAGGTCACCCGCGCCTCCCTCCCACACAGACACACTTGACATGTCACACTTGCTCGCATGCGCCGCTAAGCGCTAACTAACTAGCGAGTGGAACTGGGGCCAAGGGGCCAAGCACTTAACACTCTGGCTTCAATGGAGCATAGCCAAGTCAACACCTGCTAACAAGCTGCTGGAGAATGGAAGAGATCGAGGCAGAGCGAAGAAGAGAAAAGGAGGGAGACATGTAGAGAACAAAAGACGCAGAGAGAAGGGCTGGAAGGAGAGAGGGAGATACAGAAAAGTGGGTGAAGAGAGAACTGGTATGCAGACGAAAAAAAAAGTAAAAAGTGTTAAAGAGAAAGAGAAAAACCATCCAGTGATTTATGAAGTGCTGTGGCCCCTTTATTCTTTTTTTTTTCATTTTCTCTCTCTTGCCTCTGAGTCAGGGCCTCTTAGTAGAGTTTTAACAGCCTTGGCACTGACATTGAAAGCTCCTGGCAGGAACGCAGAAGCACACACACAGACAAACACACACACACACACACACACACACACACACACATAGATCCAAACAGGTGGTAAATATCAATTAGACTTCCCTCCTTTTCTTGTTTCTCTCTCACTCACTCTCATTTCCAAAAAGGAGGCAAACATGTCTCTATTAGGATATGACTCTCAGGTGTCCAAAATGTATGATCTGTGTGAGTGTGTGTAAGTGCACACAAGCACGAGTGCTCAGTGTGCCATGGAAACAGAGGGTGCAGCAGATGTTTGCTTTGCTTCGTCGGCACCAAGTTGTGCAACTCTATAGGTTTGATTTGAGCATCTCACAGCTCTATTTCTAGCAGCCCATAAATGTTTTCCATGTAGCGCAGCAGAATATGGCTCTTGTACCTCCACACGCTGACATACTTTACAAGATAACGTTCAGGATACATTACAACAGATTTTTTTCTTTATTTCAAAACAGAAACATTTAAAAAAATATCTGCATGAGCAAAGGATTTCCCTGAAAACCCAAACTTTGTCAGCAGAGCATACCTGTAATGAAATATGCGCCGTGGGCCGGAGCTTCGCGCTTGGCAGCTCTACGTACGCATCCCGACCCAGGAAGTGAACGGTGGCCATCTTGTCACATTTGTTGCCGTAGAAACCGGGTATGCAGCGGCAGACGGGCTCCCCAGCAACCACCAGGCACTGGGCACCGTTCTGGCAGTCGGATTGGTCGCAAGGGCTGGTCTGCAGCAAGATCATTGGCGGAGGGTTCTCGCAGAACAGGCCGCTGAGGGAGGAGTAGATTACACAGAAGATAACTTATTCATAGAGCTTTAATGAGGTGATTTGCTGTGTCCGTATCCTCTGATGAAACTTGTTTAGTGCTTGCTCTGTGTTTTGCATTACATTTGGAGATTGCACTGGTGGAGCTGGAAAGGTAATATTCCTGAAGGAAATGGACGGGTTTTATCAGCATGACACAGCAGACACATTCAGTATTGTTTTCTACTTCTCGCATCTTTGAAACTCCTGAACCTTTCTTTGCATTTCCTCTTTTCACCCATACACCACCAGTCTGTCTACTTTATTTGTTTCCTGCATACCTATGACTTCCTCACTCTCTCTTTCTCTCTGTCCCTTGTGATGAATTTGTTCCTCTCATGCCAACAGTCTCTGCTATAATTAACCACATGGAGCTGCATCTGCTGCACACACACACACACACACACAAACACACACATGCACACGGCGGGTCCAGACAGTCAAGTGTCTGATTATGGAGCGCCATCTGCATCTCCTCTCAGTCTGGCTCTGCAGTGTGTGTAGCTGTGTTTGTGTCTGTTCAAGCCATTTACCGTGGCCATGATGTATTTCCATGACTCTCACCTGAAACCTTCTTTGCAGACACAAGTGTAGCCGTTGACAGCGTCCACACACTCTGCTCCGTGTTGACATTTATTCTCCAGACAGTCATTATAGTCCTGCTCGCAGTGTTGGCCCACATAGCCCGGTAAACACTCGCACCTAGAGTGACATGGAAATATGGATGGGGTTACTGTGTGTGTGTGTGGGCTACAGAGTACAAAGACGAGAGTGTTTTCAGTTCTTTTCTACAGCCAGTGTTTTCAGAAACAATCTTCCTGCAACTGCAAATGCATAACATCTATAAATACATTTATATAACATCTTCTCTGGCTCTACAAGTTGCTTCAGTAGATTTCACTTGCCTAGAGAATTTGACAAATGGTGAAATTATAAAGTGTTTAAGGGAAGAGTGCTGTTTTATAAACCACACTTGTGTGGGCTGCTGTGCTCAAATGCATTCGTATAGATTGTTGGTGGAGTTTACTCCATGGCCCAAGAAACATATTGATGTAACCAAAGTAATGATGCCTCAGCTTCCCACGGCTGATGTCTGTTTTAAGTTGGAAAACAAAAAAAAAATGGTTTATTTCTATGGTTTATGAAAAGCTTTATTAAAGGAATACTTCACCCACAAAATAACCAGTTGTATATCAGTTACTCATCTTGTGATACAATGAATTTGTGAGGAAAACTTTGTTTTTCTCGCAGGTCTCCACGATGAAAGAAGAACCCAAAAATGGCAAACATTCTTGATGAACTGAAGTCATTGGGGTCCACGTTTAATAACAGCAAAACTATATCAAAACATCTGTTTAAAAATTCTCACACAACTCGTGCAGTATAATCCAAGTCTCAATTATCCAATCGTACACATGCATTTTCACTAAAACCTTACTATTAAAAACACTTAGGCATAAACACTCTCACTCACAGATGAGTGGCAAGCCTGGGCAACAAGAGCAGAGTTCAAATGCTTGCACTTGCCCATTCTCTTAGTGTTTTCAATAGTAACGTTTTAGTGAAAATGTGCATTTGGAAAGTACTGAGGATATGACTAGAGAAAAAATGAGACTTGGATTTTACTGCATGAGTTGTGTTTGATTGTAAACAGATGTTTTGATGTAGTTTTGCTGTTGCTGAACGCAGACCCCCTTTACTTCAATTCATCAAGAATTTTGCTGGATTCTTTGTCTGCCTATGAAGCATGCGAAAGAAACTGTTTTCAACAAGTTTTCTTCACAAATTCAAGGTAACATGGGGTGAGTAATTAATGTACAAGTAGCCATTTTGTGGGTGAAGTATTCCTTTAAGACAAAAGGAATATACGTAACAGGGTCAATGATACAGCAGCAATATCAGTAACAAGGTCAAATGTACATTTGTGATATTAAGTATTATAATTACACAAAATTTGTTTCAGTTGTTCATCTGACATGTTTAGGCCCTTTATAGTCAATATGTGGAACATCTGATACTCAGTTGTTGTACCCCTACGTTCACCTTTGGGGGTACCTCACCTATGAAGGGGTGTTTCCCACCTTACCACACCTCTTTTGCCGTTGTACTCCATGGGAGAGGTAAGCAACAATGCCTTTGTAGTAATGTCCATGTTTTAGCGCTGTTAAGTTGTTTATAAGTTCCCTTTTTTAGGCTAAACTTATTGTGTAATACGCTAAAATGTTCCTGTGTCACTTCATTTGTGTAGGGGCTTATATGGTTGTAATTGACGGAGGATTTTTTTTTTACTCCTTGCTGTCAGGTATGTTGTCTGTGTTTTATTGTACTGAATTGAATGTAACATGGCCGCCCTTTTGCTGTTGTACTCCATGGGAGAGGGGCTCGAGTTATATGGTTGTAACTGACAGAGGATTTTGTTTTTACCTCTTAGAGTTGTCAGGAATAAACAGAGATCGCCTCCAAAGATATCTACGGTCTGGGCCTCTTCATATCAACACAACGCAGATGACACTCGAGGCCATCAGTTACATTTATAGTATTTATTTAAGGTTAATAGACAAAAATCTACAAAATTTGAGGTTTGTGGGTTTTACGCAACAACAGAAAATCAGGTAGTGAGGACAAAAATAATGACGAGAGAATGGCGACATGTTGTTGCTAAAGGGGGAGAGAGAGTTGGGATGACATGCAGCGAGGGGGTGTGGGTTGGAATCGAGCCTGTTGCGTTGTCATTATACAAACCCCGAGATAAATTACATGTTTACTTAGAAAAAAACCCATGTTGTTCCATGTGTCTCCATCTGTCTTTTTGTCTGGTCGTGTATTTGTCTAATTAGGAGCTCAACTCCCGGGGCAGTGATAAATGTTCAGATTCTCCTTGTTTCACAAAGTAGTCAGCTTCCAACATTGTGACCTCGCTGCTCGCTGCTCTTGTCACTTTGTTGTCACTTTCTGTGATGTAACCTCTGACCCTTTTAAGTGCAGACCTCCTGTGAAGCTGTCACTCACCTGTAAATGCGGCCAGCACTGACACACTTTGAGTCATGCTGACAGGGGTCGAAACCCGGGAGACAGTGGTCAACCACCTCGTCACACAGGTCACCTGGCGACAAAGAGAGAAAGTAGATATTTTTACTTAATTTCAAAAAGAGCTAAATCAACAGGTGTTTGTGTGTGTGAGCAGGCTTATGTTTTTCACCGCATCATGCCACCAACTGGATCCATTTTTTCAGAAAGGGAGAAGAGTAACAGAAAGACAGAACATGGGAAAAAAGGAGGAGGAAGATGGGAGAAGAGGGCTGGTTCAACCTTTTCACATGTTGTCTCTGTCAGCTTCAAATGACAGCGGAAAAGACAGAAAAACAAGGGGTGGAAAAAGATCATTTATATGTGTGTCTATCTTGTTCAAGGCCTCAGATAATGTGCAGTGGAGGTCTTCATGCACACACACACACACACAGGGAACAGCATTATCAGCTTTTTCTCAGAGCTGACGGAGAGGGGGGTTAATAGGCTGTGTAACAGTGGCTGCGGTTGACAGATGCACACACACACACACACACACACACAAAGGGTGAGAAGGGTTAACAGCGTGTGTAAAAGCAGTAGCTGAAGGTGGTCATATGAAGGAAGAGGGGATTGAGAAAGGTCAAGCACATTTCCATCGTTCTCTGCCTGCTTTAATCTAATCCTGCCACCTCACTCCCACCCCGTCTGTCTCCACCACTCCTTTCTCAAGTCGCTTTTAGACGATGTTGTTCTGAGCTGCAGTACACTCCTCCGTCTGCTGGAAATGACATCTGAAATTCTTTAAGCTACAGTAAATGTACACAAATCTCTGTGATATGGGCATGCTATTTTACACTCTGGAGACATAAAGACGTCGACATTAATTTACCTCTGTGAAACAAACTGTGATACCTCAGTATGATTACGATATACAAATGTTTGGAGCACCCCAAGGGTCACATTGAATTTTTTTGTGTCCCCTAAGATACATTTTGTTTTGTCTCGCCATAGACAGACTGCATTGCAGTAGTTTGGCTGCAGTGGATAAGATAAAACAGCAGCTGTTGATAGCAAACTTTACAATTAAGATGTAAAAACTTTAGGAATTAGCATTATATATAGGTATTTGCCTCCTGAGCCCAGAGGTGTTTTGGGCATGTCCCCCTGGTAGGAGGCCCCAGGGCAGACCCAGGATCCCCCAGGAGGAGCTAGAAAGCATTGCTGGGGAGAGGGATGTCTAGGGTGCTTTGCTTGGCCTGCTGCCCCCTCAACCAGGCCCCGAGTACACAGATGAAAGTGGATGGATATATAAGTCTATATACTGGTTGCAGGTAATAAGTAGATGCATGGTACTACAGATAAGAGGCAAAATATGTATTTTTGATTTTGGGGTGAACTGGTCCTTTAACCATAGATGTCTTAGTGACCTCCTGACCTTCTCCTCTGTTGCCAACTTCAAGAAATGTCAAAACTGCACACAAGATTCTGCAACTCATATCCTACAAGATCAAACGCCGCACATTCATTCTCATGTCCAAGTTTTAAAGCGTGACTTTCTCTATTTGGAACGAAACCCCTCGGTTTTAGAAACTTTATATCAGCAGTTTAAAAGGTCTTTTGACCTTAAATCTTGATTTTTGTTCCCCCTCTGGTGCAAATCTGACGTGACAGTCCTGGTTGCTGAGTTTGGAGAAAGCTGAGCGACTAGCAAAGGACTGTCCTCTTAATGTGACACCTGATGATTACGCCTCGGTTCACTGAGCTGAGTGGAGGTTCAGAGCCAAAGGAACCAGCTGTGTGTGTGTGTGTGTCTGTGTCTGTGAGTGTATGTGTGCAACAGCTGTATGTGGTAAGGTGGCTGGCAGTGTGAGAGGCTGCTCTATGCCGACAACGATAATGACATGGTGCGTGTGCGGGTGAGTGTGTGTGTATATTGACTGAGCTCCAGTGTCAAAGGGGACCAGCTGTGTGTGTGTGTGTGTGTGTGTGTGTGTTTTAGAGGACACTGTCGCAGATATAAAAACTTAACTTCCCAGTCAGCAGTTCAGCTTCAACTTGCTGCACCGACTCCTTCTGCCCTTTATCAGCCTTTCTTTACCCTTTTCCCTCGCTATGTTTATTTTTCCCTTCCCCTCCTAGTGCACAGTCCCTCTCTGCCATCACTCTGCCATTCTTCCTCGCTCTCACTCTGTCCTGTGTGACTGCTCTCAAACCTCCTGTAGGAGCAGTTTCAGGTCACTGCGGAGAGGCTGTCCATTACTAACTTACCATCCAGTAAAGTGGAAAATATGATTTTGTATGTTTGCACAAGTGGAGGGACTTGGTGACTCTCCCAGTCTCTCAGGGGGCAAAGAGGGAGGGTTTCAGGAAGTGTGGAAAATGTGGAAATAGACTGTGTGTGTAAGTGTGTACCTGTGTAGTTGGGCGGGCAGACGCAGGTGTAGTTGTTGACTCCGTCGATGCACGTGGAGTTGTTCTCGCAGTCGTTGTCTTCACAGTCGTCCGGGTTGATCTCACAGCGTTGGCCCTCGAAACCTGGCGGACACACGCAGCTACACACACACAGAAACACACACGCAATGCGTGTTATAAGATGGTGACTGGGCACGATCTGAGCACACACTCCTGCAGCACAACTTGAAATAAAATCAATCAGTCAGATAAATCAGCTGCTCAACTTCACTTCCCTTTAAATTCTCCTGTAAGAGCTTTAAAGAAAAACAAATTAATCTGTATTCTGGAGGGTTTTCTCCCTTCCTGTGCCGGTTCTTACACACCGCTGGAGCTGTGGCATATCTATATTTAGTGGTCCAACAGGGGACACCATTTCATGCCTCATTTTATAGCAGAAATGAAATTTTAACATGGCTGTTCAAAGTTTAAACTATTACTGCCTCACACAAACCCTCTCTGACGGTCGGAAAGCAGTCGTCTCCTTTAAACGCGGCCCTTTGATTCGTTTCATCTCTGTCTTTCTTTCATCACGTAACATCAGAAGTCAAAGTTCCTCCAGCATATATCATCTAATAAGGCTTTGTTTAACTCTTTAACAAAACATAACCACCCAGAGCTGAGAAATAACATGCTGGGATAAACTTTTTTTCTAGTCTGATGCCCATACAGTGACCACCTGGGCAGCTCTGAAGGAATTTTTCAAAGCCTCCTCCTCCTCCTCCTCCTCCTCCTCCTCCTCCTCCATTCATCTTCCTCCCTCCTCATTCTCTCTTGTCCCTCCATCTTCAGAATCATTTCACCCTCCTCTCCTCTCTCCAGCCCTTGATCCCTCTCCCCTCTTCCCACCCTTCTAATCTCAGTCCGGCTGACTCCTTATAATAGATCACAGGCGCTCAAAAACACACACTACCTTTAGGTAAAGCTCACACACACACAAACAGTTTGATAAATCTGACCACAGCTGTATTCAGCGGCTCTCACGACTCTCCTTTCTTTTCAGTTAGTCTCTAACGCTTCGGTGAGCCAAGTTCCTTTTATTGGATGAAAAGTATTTTGCAGCACAGTCGACCCAAGAGGCTACCTTCAGGGCTGAAAAATGAAACCAACGTGGAATGCCAAAAACAGTTCCTCTAATGGCCACTTGAGGCTGGCTCCAAAACAGAGTCAGTCCTTACAGACCTCCATGTTGAAATGTCCAACTTTACAGCAGAAATAAACATGTTTACAGCCAAGGCCGTAACTACCATTGAGGACGCAGAGGTCATGACCTCGGTATTTTTTTCCAACCTAAATGAATGAATTAAATGAAAATAAAAATAAACCATTTCATTTGTGCGGTGAAAGTATGTGGGAGGATCGATGGAAGGTGATTGAGTGACTCTCCCTTCTCCATAATAACAATTATTTAAAAAAGAAAATTCTGGTACTCTTGTTTGATCGACGCACTCACACACGGGCTGTGTTTAGTGGGGCAACTCGAGCACCTGTCAGCGATCAAGCCAGGTAACTGAATAAACTAAAATCATTCCAGTGTGGGCTGCTTGCTTGCTTCTTGTAATTCTTCTAACAAGAGGCAGCAGCTAGCTGTACTTGCATGAAGTAACGTTGCAATGAATGAATGAATGAATGAAACATATCAAACGTTAGCAAACGTTAGCTAGGTAACATTAGCTTGCTATTTTAACCCTATGGGCCCGAACGACGCATAGTGCGTCCAAATTCACACCTGTTTTTCTCTATTGATTTTCTCCGCGATCGTTCGTCATAGCGAGAAGCCATGCATATCATGTGAAACAGCGGGACTGTAGCTTTCTGACAAGACCTAGCACTTGTCGGTAGTCCAATGTTTTCGTAGCGAAAAAATGATAAAGTTACACTAAAATGATGTATAACAAAGCTTTCATACAGCTTTGCACACACATTACTCTTGGATGGACTACTCGCAAATGTCATCCCATCACGCTATAAATCCAGATCAATTGTCTACAAAATAAAAACCTGACGAATTTCTTTACAATCCATTATACAGATCTTGTTATCAGTCACTTCATATAGTGAGGAATATCGTATCTTACCACGTCTTGGGCTTGCGTGTGTTTCTCCCTGTCTATCCACATTTGTAGTCCAGCTTTCAAGATGCAAATATCTCCATATTGTCCAGTTGACACTCCATCAAACTTTGTATGACAAGACCAGCACACTTCACCTTTGCGCACCCAGACAACTGTAGCCTAATTATGCATGCATGACAGGGCCGTAGTCACCATATATATTGAGGGGGACATCTGCCCCCCCCCCAATGCCCAAAATGTCCCCCCAGTATATAACTGCAACTGAAAAACAACAACAAAAAAACGTTCAGGTCAGGTCAAAGAGCAGCACGGAGCACAGAGAAGTAAGTTAAGATCATGTCGACAAGAAAACATCTGCAAAGTGGCAAACATTATCTTGGAGGACATCATTGCACTTGGTTGACTATTTTTCTATGATCTTAGATGTAAATATTGCATGTTTCTTTCAGATAAAACACATTTTTGACTTGTGAATGAGTCAATGGAATTTCTTGCAATAATGAAAAAATACTGGCAATCATTTTCCGCCTGGCACAAACCACATGTTTTGGACAACTGTGAAGTGACAGAATGTCCCACCAGTTCTTATATTGCCAGATTCCAGCGAGTCTCCCCTCTTCATATATGGCAGAATATGTCATTTTCCAACTTGCTATGCTGAGATACATGTAAAAATGTAAGAATTTAGTAACACGGATTTGTTTTTTTCATTGATAGAAAAATGAATACTGACAACTGACAGATGAAGAGAAGTACTTCCTGCTAAAGAATAAGGGGTTCAAACATAATTATAAATACCCACAAAAAAGTCTGGTGAAAGGCAATTACGCTATAGTATGAAGTGGGAAGAGAAACATGATAAGATGGGATTAATATAATATGATGTGTGTAGTTCTTTATAGATGTAGCCTCTTAATTTGGCTGTCAAAGTGCACCAGATTGAAGCCTTTTGATATATGATTGTCAAAAATTTCTGACCCACTCACATGCACCAGGACTAAATGACCTCGGTATTTCAAAAAACCTGCGTACGGCCCTGTTTACAGCCTGGTACAAAAACAGTTTTGGTCTTTAGAGCTAATTTCCCCATTGAAGAAAACTTAACAGTGGGTAAAGTTTTATAAAACGCACCTGTTAAATATTATAAAGGCTTAAAGTTATGCAAAATGAAGGGCGTGTCTGCTGTGAGTAACAGGCTGGTGCCATCTCTTGACAAGTCACAACCATGACGACCCTGTACAGAGTCATATATTCAGTTTTTCCGGTAAGTACATTTATTTAATGGTTTTAAACCTGTTGCTCACTGGCAAAAATTAGCATTAGCATTTTCACAGTTAACCACTGACTATAAATGCAGCATGCTAACCAAGCTAGCAGCTAAAATTAGGGTTAGCTCCACCCTCTCATCCAAATATGGTCACTTCTGGCTCCAAAAATCCAACATGGCGGCCGTCAAAATGCCAAACTCAAAGCTTCAAGACATCCATAAACTAATGGGTGACATCAAAGTGGCTGCGTCCATTAGTTTTGCACAGTCTATGGGTCATCCCAACACATTAAGCAAGGGGAGAGTTGTTTCAGGACAAGTGAGCAACACACACACACACACACACATATACACACGAACTTTTGTAAGACACTGTATCATCTGTCCTCCCTCTCCCCTTGCACCTGTAAAACTTACTCCATATTTTTATTCCTCGTGTTTCACTCTCACTCTTCTAATCTCACTTTGCTGCCTCACAGTCTTTTTCTCACGCTAACACTTATCTCACTCACTCTCTTTTCCCACACCATATAGGATAGTCAGTGGTTTCCCTCCACCCCGTCCGCCTGCTGGTTTCAGAAAGTTCCACTTGAAGCTGAATTTTTGACCTCTGGAGGGCAGGGAGAGTCCGAATATAACTAAGCCCCTGAAATACAATGAGCTTATGAAGTTGTTACAGCTAACATATTAGCATTCAGGTGTTAACCTCTACACATCCAGCAAAGACAGAAAAACATTAACATCCAACTGTGTCATATTTCTTGCCAAACAAAGTCCAAAGAACATTTTCCTTTTAGCTATCATCTGGTCTCCATCAGCCCCTGATAAAAAATAACTATATCTATCTACAACAGTCTACATGTTGGCCAGGAGAACTGAAAACAAGGAGCTAAAAGCTACACAGAGCTGGAGCGATGGAAAAAGGAGTTGGAAAACCTTTCCATGCAGCATGTAATTGGATGTCTATCTGCATTAACTCAGTTACAAACAGTACACCTGTCTCATCTGTCTCAATCACAAAGCTGCCAAGAAGAGGCCTGCATGGTTTATTTAAGTTAAGACATCGTACATTTACCCTTAATGCACAATAAAATATTGGCTTTGGGTGTGGTTGTATTTTTCTATTGTATAATTTTGTAAAGTTGTTACATTAATAAGCAGTCACTCATGTGCTTAGTCAGTTTTGACAGGAAGGAAGTGAAGAAAGAAGAAAGATACAGGGAAACAGAGGAATTATAAAGAAAGTGCAGGAGCAAGTAAGAAAAAGACATTAAGTTTACCCGTGAGAAACCAATGACAAAGAAATACAAATGAGAAGAAGACTGCCAGCTCTGACAGGGTCAGAGAGCACTGCTCCACCAATCACATCCCAGTCTTGACATTTAAAGGATGTAGTTTGACAAATGGGTCTCTGCTAAGAACCAAGGCTAATTGGACTTATTGAATATCCCCATCTGATTATATTACATGTTAAAATGTCAAAGGGGTCTGGCCTCCCACTCATTCTGTCTTCCTCTCCCTCGTTCTCTCCGTGTGTCTCAGAGGGCACCTGATCTACCTGTGTTGGTATTAACATTAAGAGAAGATCTGTAAAGGGTAAAGAGACCCCTAATAGCATTACCACGTGGGACGTTAAAGGGCAGATGCACATCAAAGTTTTACAAAGGGCAAAGGGCTTGTTAAGGGGCTCGAGGAAGAGACATATCTGGATAAGATATTTATGACAATTGTTTCAATCAGAGTGGCTGTTTGTCATGAGTCGGGGACAAAGAGGGATGACAGGGTGACCCTGGCAGGGACAAGGGTGCTCATGCCTACATACACACAGCTGTATGTGTGTATGGACTATTATAGCATTAAGCATGCAGACTGTACAGTAATTTAAGTTTTTGAAGTGGGACTGCAAAAGTCAGTGTATTAGGTACAGTAGATGTCAGTCTGCACGCCCCCCCAATGTATTGCAGTTTAAATGTACGCTATATTTAGAGTATTTTCAGGGCTTTACCTTATGGTCAGAAAGCCCTTTCAATTGAGGAACTACGCCTGTTAAGTATGCTCTCTTAAAGACCAATAGACTGCTTTGACAAAAACAGTAATTTCACCTCACTGAACACAGAAGTTGCTGGTCTACCACTGCCTCCATCATTTAGTCTTTGTGTCACTGTGTGACTTTGGTGTATTAAAAATCTAGTTGGGATTCACCAAAGTCACACAAACAAACTAACCAATTGAGGCCAAAGTCCTGCAGAGTTCCATTTTTGAAAACCAGCACCCACCCACACCTGTAAATAAAAGTCCCGCCACCCGACCTATACCCATGATTTAATGCACACGGTCTACAGTCACTCACATTAAGCTGAGTTCACCATTCTTAAATTAAAAATCTAGCGGAAGAAAAGTCTCTTTCACTGACTGCTCAATGCCTGGATGGCGAAAACATTCTGCGCAATCACTGCCAGGTTAAGAATCATTTTAGAACACTCCTTTCACCACCATAAACCCTTGAAAGGACCCTCCTTGGGTGTCTTGAACTTGATGTAGGCTGCCACCTCATCCTAGGGCTGCACATTTTCATAACTAGAGTCCTTCATGTTGCTGACGAATGCCAAAGGTTTGACTTGTGTCATTGACTTTCAAAATAAAGTGCGGCTTGCTAATAGTGATTTAGAAGTCGAAATATTACACCTACGATGCAGATCATTTTCATTTGTTTTATTCTGAAAAATGTAAAAAATATATTTTTGTGCTCATCCGCTGCCTGCCCAAGTGCAGTTCATCTTTACGTGTGCCTGTGAATTTATATACATACATATTTTTACCCATTACAGGGGTACCCGACTCGGTGCAGGACTCTGATTGAGGCAGTTGTAGATCAGAAGCTTCTGTATTCAGCAAACTAAAATGACTGTTTTTGTCAGTGGAGTACGGAGGAACAAGTTTTAGTCTCAGTTTAGTTCCCTGTCTTAAACGGCTGTCTGATGGCAAGGTAAAGCGGTGAAAATACCTTAAATATAGCATACACTTAAACTGATGTTGATTTTTTTTTTGGTGGCTAAAATACGTTTCGCTGCTAACCCCCATCCACAGAAGTACATTGCTTATAGCTCCCATGGTGGTACTCCTGCTCCTATTCCAAACTCAGGTTGTACTGACTGTCATCTACTATAGGTAATACACTGACTATGGTATCTCATACAACCCCACTTGGAAAAATACAAACTATTCCTTTAAAAAAAAATTTTCCCTAATTCAAAATTTATGCAGTTTCACATCTAAGGCTGCCTCCTTGGACCTGGAAAAAGAAAATCAACTATTATGTATTTAATGTGGTTTGCCTCAATTTTACGGTTAAAATGCTGTTATGTTAAAATACACCAAATTAAAAAGTCATACCACATTACGCAATCTGTTTTCAATTAACTGCACTGCAAAAAATTTGATTACTTTTAGTTTGTGGTCTGTTGTTTGAGTTATATTGTGTCTCCTGGCAATATGTCCAAATTAAGCCTCGAGGTGTGAAAAGCAAATTTGTGATCCTGTATCGGCTCCGCTCTGCACTCCCTCAACAGCTGCCACTGGAAGGTTCTTGACCCCCAGCGTCTCCGGTGGAGCTGCTCTGCAGCCAGGAGTCAAACTGTGATTGTGTTGGGCAGCTCCCAGGTGTGAATGTGTGAAACTGTATGAATGTGGAACAGGAATTGCTGGGAAGGAGCGAGCAAGTGCGGTACGCTTCCCCCAGATGAATATAGATGAATAAAGGGGTCAAGAACATTTTTGCCCACGGGTTGTATGCTTATGTTGTATGTCAGCTTAAAATCTTAAATAGCAAAGCAGTTATGGATGCTGTTTTAAAATTGTAAAATAAGGAATTTCAGGAAGGAATGTTTTTCATATCTAAAGTGCTATATTGTAGGCAACTGGACTTTCTTAAGTTCACATCAATAAAACTGATAATACTCTTTATAAATTAACTTTGCATGGTTCTGAACTGAAACACAAACACACAGATTCAACATTTAGTCTTGGGTGCCCATGCTTATGTGAAAATTAAATGCTCACATCAACAGATTTCTCTTCCCTTTGTTCACTCTCAAAGATTAAAAATGAAACCAAAGCTTAGAAAATCTGAAAAATTCTCCATGAAACGCAGGTTATATCAAATTACATGCTGCTTTGTATCATTTGTGCGTAACCACAGAATAAATAAAACACATGCACATTATAGGAGCAGTGTGTCAACAGAGTACTGCAGACTCAGTGGAGAAACACTGACACTAAGTTTCAAACATCCCTTTAAGTGAGTGAGGAGGTCAGAGAGGGCACAAGGATTTAATGAGCAGCCCAAATGGGAGTTCCTCGTCCGAGAAGTCCCTCTCTTCCTGTCTAACCCCCCCCACAACACACACACAGGCAGGGAAACACATCATAAGGTCAAAGTAAGTTGTTATCTCGGGGTAATGCGTTGTCCAGTGAAGACTGTCCACTCTAATCACGTTGTCTATATTTCTGGAGGCCGAGTAAAGTTAATTTTCCCTTTAGATGAGAATACAGGGTGAGGTTTTTAAAACATCTGCGCTAATAAAGAGGGGCGGCAGGGTAGAAAGGGCAATGAGATTTGACCTGCAGCGTAAATGGATGCCCAAAGGACTTCTTTGAAATGTCTCCTCCTTGTTTTATTCCTCTCAATCTTCTACATGCTGAATTAATCTCAAATATGTAGCTGGTTTAAAATGCTTAAGAAACTGTACTGGAAACTGGCACAGTTGGTTTCATAAACACTCATACACACAAATGCACTCCCCTTTTCAGTGTTTATACCTCCCAAATGTTTTTATATGATAAATACGATATATTTGTTAACAACAGTTGTGTTTTTGTACCTGAAGTGGTCTTCATGGCCGGGCTGAATGTGGCAGGTTCCTCCATTAGAGCAGGGGAAACTAATGCAGGCATTGATGGGTAATTCACAGTTTTGACCCTGGAGGAGAGGACAAGGCAAAGAAGTTAATAATTGAACACTGTATATTTTAAATCTAGAGACAATCTCACTCTTCAAACAGAGATAGCTCCAGTCCATGGATGCAAATCACGTCAGTACCAGCACCTTTTTACGCAGTCAGATTGAGTCAACAGTTATCGGTGCGAGAGATAATTCCTCCCTTTGCCTCACCGATACGTTCTCCTCTCCGTCTCTGGCGTTGATTGCCATTAACACTGACACACAACAAGCAGTGGAGCTAATAAGCTACATGCTAATGGTGGGAAACAAAAAGCCTACCTGTTGGGTGCCCTGGTTGCGCGGGGATGAAAGGACTCCCTGGCACCAGCCTAACGACTGACTACAGTTGGCAGTGTTTTTGGGGGTGGGAAGCCGTTAAAAGATTGTGTTCTGTCACTACAATGAGAAAACTCCTGCTGGGTGCTTGTGTGTCGCCTGTAAAGAGGGGGGCGGTGGATCTTGTGAACCTTGCTGTGCATTACTGTATAGCTTCATATTGAAGGAGTCAGGCAGTCTGGCAGAGACAGTTTGTTACTGTTAACCCATTTGTGCCCAAAGACTACATTTAGTATTATAGAGAAAAATGCAACAACATCTGTTCTGATTGGTCTCAAGTCTTAAAATCTGGTAAAGACATACTTTGAGCAAGTATCTAACACATGCATGTGGCATCTTAGGCACAACTTCATCTCTCTGATGCCCTGCCTGTTGGGGCCAGATCACATGAATGATTCATAATTGATATGTTATCTGAAGCCAAAACAAGTAATATTCACACTGGTTTAAATGAACAGTTTGATTGTATCTTTGCTGAGCAACAGTTTTGTGTGAAAGGAATTAAAGGCCCATATCGATGCCTGTCCCAAACATGGGCCGGTTGATTTCAGTGATTTCAGCAAATAATAGCCTGGGCTACTAATTAAAATTTTGGGGTATGTGTGTTTATCTTTGATATTCAACTTCAATTCAAAGATACCAAATACTTGACTGTGCTCCCTGTAATTTCTATGGTGCAGCCGTTTTCTTATCACACAGTCTTTGGGCACTGGGACTTTTTTTATTCCTAAAATATGATGAAATATATAGAAAAAACTTCAGTCCCATGTGCCCAAAGACTAGATATAATATGATAAGAAAAACAGTTTGACCGATTTTGATAATTTCTTCAGATTTGTGCTTAGAGCGAGCCCACAGAGCACTTCCACCAGAGGAAATTTCAGCTGCGGACACAAATGGGTAAATCGTATGTAAAACAATGTGTGTAACCACTTGGATTTATTTATTTTTTTATTGTCTTGCAACATCAACTCAACGTGTGTCAATCAGTTTTTGTTCAGGGGAAACACCGACCCCAAAAGACTTAAGCAAATATATATAGAGATTTTTGTTTTTACCTAGGGCAGGGCGGCATACAATATTGTCTGTGGGTGTTGATGTTTTTTCTAACAAAAAAGTACAACAAGGTAGTGCCAGTCTGTTGCCATTTAGTTTTGTTCTTCTAATTAACCACCACTTTTCTGCTTTGGGACCACAGATTTTTTTTAATATTTTAGTTGTGGTGAAAGAAAATAGCCTGCAGAGAGATAGAGGGTTGAATAAATCTATTCTGATCGGTTAATCTAAAAATACAGCTGTTTCTTAACCAGCTGCTCTACTTTCCCAGTGAGCTTTCATTATTGTTCTTTTTTTCTTCCTTTTACACACAGTGGTAGTAACCAGCCTACACATACAGTATGTGCTGTGCAATATGCACAAATGTCCATGCAACAATATGGACGACGCAGCCTGCTGCCTTGATTCATGGCTCTTCTCACCACACACCTGTTTTCTAAATAAACAGCTTTCACTAGGAACTATATCATGTATCAGAGTGCTACACACACACACACACTCCTTCTCCACATCCAGCCCTGCGGCTGTAGTTTTAATTTCAAACCGCCAAACCTTTGGCCGCCAACACACCCACTTCCTCTGATCAAAGTGGAGAAGTGGACGTTTATTCTTGTTTTCCTTCTCCATCCATCTTCATTATTTTCCTCCTCTCTTTTTAACTGTAGGTCTTTGTTCACTCTCTCTTTCTCTCTGCCTCTCCCTCCTTCACGCTATTCCTTTCTTTCAGATGTTTTCATTTCCATTTCTCTCACAGCGTTTACACCTTTCCAATTTCTCTTTTCTAATACATCCAACTGTATCACTCTATCTAAGTTTCCCTCACTTCTTCCCCTCTCTCTCCCTCCTTTGTTCTCTGCTGCTCCTTCTTTGATTCCTCCAACACATTTTAATTAATGTTGTCCCAGTGGACACAGAAAGGAAAACATACACACAGACATGTATATGCACAGACATGCACACACACACACACCCCCAACAGTCCCTGTTTCCCAGTCTGTGACCTTGGCAAGTGATGTTTTAATTAAAAGCGAGACTCAGGCTTTGTCCTCCTGTAAAAGCCCAAAGGTTATGAGGTGTGTGTGCACACGAGACTAAGTGTATCTTTAAACTGTTCACACACACGCGCACATGCACAACCAAGTATATACACACCAAAGCCCCCACAGAGGCTTGAACCCACTGATCTCTACACACACACACATGCAAACAAACTGCTTGGTAATCCAGCACGTACACATACATACATGAGTCTACACACTCACAAATATTCCACACACACACTGCTCCGACACAAATTGCCCCTTCACTAGTAGATTTGCATGTCTTCCCTAACGCAGGGGTCTTGACAATTATTACACCCTTCGTCTTTTGATCAGTCAATACTCCAAGTGCAGCCAGCTGCAGTCATCATTTCTCTATTGACGAACAGGTGGATACATTATGCATGCAAGGCCGGAGCTAAGCCTGATAATACTGCTAATACCGCAGGATTATGCAGCATGGTGATCCATCTAGGCTACCTTTCACACATGCAGCCAATTCCATGAATCGGGCAGCATCAGTAACATTTTCTCAACTGCCGTGCCGCCTGTAATTCACAAGGTTCAGAATACAGAAGAACCGCCAAATAATACTCTGTGTGACAGTGTAGAGGAGGCTGGTTATAGGGATCAGGAGAAAGAATATGGCACTAACACTGTAAAAGTGCAAGGATTGATTTGTACTGCGTCTACTCCTGCTAATGAATATTTTGATGAGCCACTTTGGAAATGCATCTAACATTTCATGGAGGATGGAAAAGGTGAGGAACTTAACAACTATAGCAATAATTAAATAAAAGAGACAATATAAACTGGCATGAGACTGTATCTGAGACTTTTTTTTTTTTACAATTTGTTTTTTATAAATATAGAGAACATATTGACTGGTACTCTGGGATTTCACTGTGACAGCTCTAATATTTAGTAATCTGCAGTGCTTTTGTAGACAAAGCTTGACTTCCACTTAAAAGGGTCTCTCTCTGATGTTACCGGTGTTGGGGCAACTTCACTGAAACTGTAGTTTACCAAACTGCTACCTACTTCACAATCATAAGTAAAGTAGTTCTTCAACTACATCCAAACTACATCACGGGAAATGATCACAATCTGAGTCTGGAACCTCATATTGTTACACAGAGGTACGACTGAACTCGAAAAGTGCAGGAATGTTTTTAAAGATTAGGTCAGGTCGATCCTCATCTTGATACCTTGCAGAAGTATTTTAAGGAGAGGATAGGGAGCAGTTGATGGCTTGAATCAAGAAAATGCAAACTTGTAGGTAAATTGAAACGATGTGACCACAGACATCTTGTTGCAAACCAGTGGTGATTTTGGTCAAATAGCAGGTGACCTGTGGCACTGCGCCATGTTTTATGGCCAAAACACCCTTGTTGTGGGAATACTATGAATATAAAGTTCACAATTGACCCCTGGATGCAGACTGACCAATCATAGTGTAGCATTAGGCCGGCTCAGACCAGGGTCCGACAACAACACAGCTGTGCTCCATTGACTCTAATGCAATTGTTTCAGATTTCCTTCATTTTCAGGCTGGTTTTTGGGATTTGGAGCTAAATGTTGTGCCTGGGGCATGTTGTGTATTAATGATACTCGTTACCTGGAGAGGTTGGAAAAAGATATACGTTTCTCCCCTGTTACAAAACCAAAATCAAACCCTGAAAAGGGTAGGGTTCGCTAGCTAGCTACTGAAGATACAGCCTACTGAATGTATACACATGCTGCTTTTGCTTTGTCATGATTATAACAGTGAACAAAAGACCGACCTTGCTGTACAGGAACCAGTGAAGGGAAGCAGGGAAACTTTGCTGATATTCAACCAGCTGTGCAGCATTGCATTGACACACACCTCCCTGCCCATATGGTGGTGGAGGTCAGGGTGCTGGCAGCCAAACACCGTTCATCTGCACACACTGTGATGCCACACAGCTGGTTCAATATCAGCGAAGTTTCCCTTTATATTCATTGTCTTGTGTGGCGATCAGCAGTGATGTGGTGGTTCACTTTTACACTGTGATCTGTAGCCTGTAGTTCGGCTTTAGCGTCTAACTATCTTTGTCTTTTTAACCTGTTGTTGCTGCTGAGTCAGTTTGACATCCTGGATATATCCTTCACACACAGACTGTAGACCCCTCTGTCTGCTTCTCTCTGGAATCACTCTTTCATTTTTCCAAAAATATGATAATATTTCTTCAGGGAGTGCAGTTAGTTACAGTGTGGGCTCCACGCTGCTGTCTAGTGTCTCACCTTGAATCCATATGGACAGGTGCAGTGGTAGGATCCAGTAGCATCAGAGACACAGGTGCCATTGTTTTGGCAGGGTGCTGCCAGGCAGGGGGCGCACTTCGACATCAGGCTGATATCTACTGGACCTGAGCAAGATAACACAAACAGAAGCAGATGAGAGGGGAAGGAGGAGGAGGGGAAAGGAGGGATGAAGATAAGGAGACAGAAATGGGGCAAGTGTCAAAGGCAAAGACATACATATTTAGTCACACTGTACGAAATGGCACTCCTACAGACTTCATTTAATGGATGGTGTGCTAAGAAAAGGCCTTACAGAATAAGAAAAGTAAGAGCTTAGGAGAGCAATAAATGTGATTTGTTTCAGAGGCAGGGGCATGTAGAAGCAAGAGGAAGAGGAAGAGAGGGTTTGATTCAGTGTGATGATGTAACAAGAGTGTGATCTCAGCACCTGAGTCACAGTCCACTTTATACTCTGACTTTCTTTTGGAAAATCTGCTCCAACGATTCTTCTAACGTACATGCACCGCAAACTTTGCCCCTGTGTTACAGTTTCTTTGTACATGATCACGGTTTTCAAGATGTACTCTTCTCCTGTGTGTGAAAAGTCCACTTTTAAATTCTCTTTCCCTCTGGTGTGTAACCAGGCGAGCCCCGGGGCAGGTAATGTTCGAGGTCGGCTGCTGCTGTAGTCTATTCTGTACCACTGAAATACAGCTGAGGGGACTGAGATGTTTTTGTTGCTTATTCTTTATCTACAAACATTGGCAATTCTCTTTCAGAAAATAGTGTGTTGTATCACTGACCGAGCTGATCCAACAGCACAAACAACCTCACACACCATTTTAAAGCAATAGACCTTGATACATAAAGGCTTGATTGTCTGGCAACTTAGTTTTCAGAAATAAGAAAATGTAACAACGGTGCAACAACTGCTATATTTATATTTACACAAACACCTTGAGGTAACTCAAAGTGGCTCACTCAGAATAATATGATTAGCTTTAAAGCCCTTCTCTCCTAATCTCAGCTGTTTGTTGCCTTCCAGCCTGAAAATGTATCTGAGGTGCATTCAATATCTCAATATACGTAACTTGTTTAAAAAGAGACAATCTCATTTAGTGCTCTGAAGAGGTGGAAGAACCACACAGAAGGTCCTGATATAAACAGCATACGTTTAATTTCTTCCACACTGCTGGAGCCACTCCCAGCATGCACTTGGTGAGAGGCAGGTTACACCCATAGGAACAAAATGAGAGTAAAATGGACATTCCCATTTAAATAAACGTAGCAGTATGGTCACACTGGTGGCCATTTTGTTGGTGGGCTAATTTCTGTATAAATAAACCGCAGCAAGTTGTGAACTAGCTGAGGTGAGGTTTTGCAGTAACGACCAAACAAGCAGTGGAGTAGTAAATTTTCAAAAGAGCAATCTCTTACTTTTGTAATATTACCTAACTGTTATTTCCCTGCGTTTTATTTTGTTTCTACTAAGTCTGAATGAAGTGTGTTTTACGATAAGTTAACAAGGCAGTTAAGCTGATGTTAGTATTAGTCCAGTGAAAGGCAGAAACTTGGATTGGTGTACTGTTGTATCTCTCTGTTCAATAAGGAGTGTGGGTGTATGAATAGGCCAAAACTGAGTTCTTAAACTAGTGAGTGTGATAGGGCTGAAACGATGGCTTAAGTAACTCAAATAATTCGATCACTAAAAAGCTTTGAGGCAAATTATTTGCCTCGAGGCTTTGTTAATCCAGTACAACTCTACAGTGCGCTGGGTTTTGCATGGATGGTTGTTTCTTTTGCAAAACACGCTTCTGTTACTTTCACCTTTTATAATGTACGCAGCTGTAACATGGATGTGAAGCGTGGATTGCACAACAATGGAAGTAGAGGGACAAGAAAAGAGCGAGAGACATGCCAAAAAAATGACAGAAATTGTCAAGGGTGTGGGCAAAACGGAGTAAATATACTGGAATAGCATGTTCTCAGTGCTACAACAAAACATCCCATGTATGCCGAGCAGATGCGACACAACAAGGAAACGTAAACGCCATGTTTTATGCATTTAACATTAATCAGTGATTGCTAGCTGAGATTCATTACACATGTAAAGAACGCACGTGTATTATGGCTTTACAATGGATGATTAATAACAGAAATCAATGTGGTGGCTAACGTTACCTGGCAATGTATCATGTGTACTAGCTAGGTTTTGCTAGAGAAAAGAGCAACACACGGAAAATAAATTGCTGTAGTGAATTTGTCAAAGCCTTAGCTTCATTCATGTTATGTTAGTCACACACACACATTAACACACGTGCACCCCTCAATCAATCCCAGACACACACACACACACAGTAGAAAACTGCACAAAGCACAAATCAAGTACAGCAAGTATATTAATTTGGACTGCAGTAAGTAGAGTCAGCAGGTGTAAGGCACCCCTTGACCACAGTGAATAAGTCTAAACTACCCAGTCATAGGCACTTAAAGTATGATAACTATGAAGCCCAAGTAATACATATCAATAAAAAAAATTAATTATACTCTTAAGTCGCAGAGTCATAGTTTGAACAGCTTTGTGCAGAGGGTTCCACCATGTTCAACTGAGCAAGTGCTCATTTCTCTCATTTCAGAGACTTTTATTGTTTTCTCTTTTATATATTACTCTCGTCCTTGAATAAAGCTAACGTAATTTAATGAAAACACGCAGTATTTCTTATCACATTGCTCGATTAATCCCCAGAATAATCAATAGAATACTTGATTACAAAAGAATCTATTACCGCAGCCCTAGAGTGTGACACATTTTACATCCCCACTGACGTGTGTTGTCACCGCAACAACTAATAACACCATTTTCTTTTATACCAGACAAATGACCACAGCAAACAGTTAGGTATCCTTTCATATTCACATTCACTTTTGGACCAATGGGCTATTTAAAGTTTATGATTTTCATAATGTTTTACCCCAGTGTCATCTTGGTGTTAGGCAGCTACACTCGCCCCTGGTCTGCAATGCACATAAGCATGTAAATATAAAAGCATTGGCAGCCCTCCTCACCTCAAGCACTGAAACTCACCCTGAGACCGAATAAAAGTCCAACTATTGGCCAGCAGACTGCCTGAAGACAAAACCCAGACTAGTGGAAGGGAAGTAAATCACACAGATTTACATGCCTTCCACTAGTGTGGCTTTTCCACTGGAATGCTACAAGGTCAAGGATAATATACTTCAACAATCTCAGCAAGTAAAAGGATCAAGCTTCTTGAAAATCAGGACTTTGTTGAGATACTGTGAATGCAGTGGAATAGACATAACTATTCATGTACTGTAGAAAGAGTCGAAACACAGAACTGATTTAAGTCATATTGACGTGATTTTTGCCGCCACTAATCCCTATTTAAATCACCTTTCTGTGTACTAATCTGACTGAATCCAGGGATTAATCCAGAGCTAAAACAGGTCAGCGCTGATATTTATGGACACTGAATATACAGCTGGTGGTAAGGAAACAAAAGGAGAGCAGAATAAAGAGGAGACTATTCACCTTTGCACTGAAATCTGTTGAGAGGTGTGGTGAGCAGCAGCCTGTCAGCCATGTCAGGAGGTCCAGTACAACGAGCAATGCCTATAAAAACAACACCATACTTTACAACTTGTCTTCTACACAGCAGAATGTACGTAACAGAAAATGTAAGATATTTAAACAGCATCTTAATGGTGATTCTTCTTCTTACCAGGCTCTTTGAAGCCAGCCTTGACCCACTGAGAGAGCCAGCGCAGGTCGCAGTTACAGTACAGTGGGTTGGCACCAAGAGCCCTACACACACACACACACACACACACACACAATTAAAAGTATATCCACGGCACCTGCATTGAAGACACACAAAAATATATGGAGCTGCACTTACAGGTGGGACAGGGAGGTGAGGTGGTTGAAAGCTCCTTCGGGTATGGTTGAAAGGTCGTTACCATGGAGAGTGCTGGAGGAGAGAGAAAGAGAAGTGTATATAAATATTAAACACTAAACTGACCTTGTTACAAATTCGAGAGCCACTTTTTGACCCATTTAATTCTAATTTGTAGTTTAATTAATTTGATTAAGTAGTCTTTATATTCACATTTTTGCAACAAGGAGAAAAATGTCAAACAGCATTTTGACCTTTGACCTCAGCCCAAGATGCTGCTAATTATTTCTGCTACTTATACTTACAATCATACTACAACCTTAGACTGTGTAATATAATGGACATAAACATGGTAATGTCATCCACTTATTTGTGAACTCCAGCGTTGGTGAAGATTCTCAGTCCAGGTCATGGTAACCATAAGTGCTATATCGTAGGCAACTGGACTTGCTTGAGTTTCTTGAGGACGTTTCGCCTCTCACCCAAGAGGCTTCTTCAGGTACAGAGTCGCAGACTTTGAACTCCATGTGGGTGTGAACCCTTACAGAGTCATTGAAGTCGTGAGTCGTTGACACACCCTGGATGGCTTGCTCAACAACTCACAAGTGACCTCAACGACTCTTTAAGGGTTCACACCCACTCAGTGTTTAAAGCCTGCAACTCCGCACCAGTCCGTTAGAACTGAAGAACCTTCTTGGCTTAGAGGCGAAATGTCTTCAAGACACTCAAGCAAGTCCAGTTGCCTACAACTCAGCACTTTTGATTGGCATTGGGTCACTTTTCAGCCCTGAAGGTTGCTGCTTGACTGACTAATGCTGCCACTATAACTTCTACTACTACTGTACTTACATTAACAAAGCTTCAAGTATGAACTGACAGGTCTACTGAGAATGTGAAGCTGACATCACACCATTTTAATTATTTTGGGACAGTGGTCAAACCACCATGTTTGGTAAAAGAAGTCACAATAAACAACATAGGTCCATATGACCTGGTAGCTCAAGGCTGGGTAACAGATCCCAGTGCACTCAGGCTGTTCTCGTGCACTGTTCTACGAAAAAACAAAGTTCGTACATATCCCACTTAATCATGAGCCAGTAATTTGTGCATGATCCACATATTTGGGAGTGCTGCAATCACATGACTGATGCATTTATGGAAGTAAAGAAAGAAGTGGTTCATTAGGAGGCAGGTTAGGGTGGTGGATGGGTCACAAAAGCGGGACATTTAACTTTGAGTCATTTTAAGCTACGTTATCACCATGATTCTCTTCCTAACCCTAACCTATGTAACTTTACGTTAAGTGTGTAACTTTACATTAAGTTACATAACGTCATACGTGGGGTGCTAACTTGTAGGATATCATATGAACCCTTGTATGAGGACACATTGATGCACTGCCTCCACATTGTAAACCACACACTGTTTGGGACTTATACTCTGGTAACAGAGATAAGCATGTACCTCACAAGATGGCGCCCCTGTCCTACACGGGGCAATGCACCTTCACATACTCTATATTTAGATCCAAACGGTGAAGCTGCATTTAAGGCTTACCTGTAGATGACAGCACTCATGACTAATTTTACACTGAATATCTAAACAAACCTAGCGCCTCATAGCCATCACATCTGAGGTAAATGGAAGTGACAGCCGAGCTGCCTAATACTAGATTTTCAGCGGACTAATACACCAACCCTGACTAGCTGCATGCTAAATTATTTAAATTATTTGTGGTTCCTCAGCTGCAGACACACCATCATCCCCTTCTATAATGGAAAATAAATAAAATATTTATGAAAGAATAACACAAAATAAACAGAAAGCTTATTTTCATCGTCGGCCAATAAAGCTTGTCCTGGTCTCTGAATGGAATATAAACAGTCTCATATGGTCATCAGGCAGACTATAGTGTGTGTGTGTGTGTGTGTGTGTGTGTGTGTGCGCTCGCGTGTGTGTGTGTAAGAAATCTTCGTGTCAAAGGGACAGACTGCAGGCTGTGATGTGTATCGGTGTGAGCATGTGCATTTCTGTTTTGTGCCTTTGGGTTTTTGTGCACGTGTTTGTGTGTGTGTCAGAAACTTTTGTCTCCAAGGGCTCAGCGACTGCAGAGTGTGTGTGTGTGTGTGTGTGTGTGTGTGTGTGTCCTTTGTGTCTCGCCATTTGAGTGTGTTGCCTGCTGGATATAAGTTCACATTCCATTAGAGCAAAGGGCTGTAGCAGGGGACAGCTATCAAACCACCACTATTGGAAAAGCGTGTGTGTGGTGTGTACGTGTGTGTGTGTGCATAATTCAGTGTGTGCACCAGAGTGTGCAGCTGTGCATGCAAGTGTAGAAGCTTGTGTGTGTGCTTAATGTCTGCGTATCCGTGCAACTTTTTACATGTTTGTGTGCATCACTGCGTGTGTGTGTGTGCATCTATGTACGGTGGTCTAACAGCCCCCGCGTAAGGCTGGCCCAGAGGGGGTTGTTGGTAATGAGGAAGTGACAGTGATGGCTGCCTGGCAACCAGTTGCTACGCGGGGGCAGAGAGGGATCAGTCCCCACGGCAACATCAACTAAAATGAAAGGAAGAAAGGAGGGAAGAAACAAAAAAGCGATAACTAAACTTCTGCAAGGTGAAAGCCTCGTAAGAGATACAGTCAATATACAGAGAAAAGGCCAGAAACAAAGAGGGAGAGACACTGAGTTTTTCTGTCTGAACAAACTATGGTGGCCAAAGTCCAGGAAGAAATGTCCACGGAGAGTAATTTGAGGTAAAAGTAGCAGGACTCTGATCATTATTTCTTGTTGGCAGGGCTTGACTTGAACATCATTTGTAATGTATGTGGAATTCTATCTGTAAAGCTCTACCTTCTGATTTTTAAATCAACAGTATTAAGTAACTTTAATCAGACTGGCACATATGGGTACTTCAAAAACATCAAGGCCACACCACTATCTGGGGAACTGAAAACCAAAGACATCCTTTACACCTTGCATTAAAATGCATCTTGTATGATTTAACCTTACATAAATATGTCTGGTTTTAACATGTGTCTACAGTGTCCGCATTGAGATTGAGATTGAGATTGAGATCAAAGTCTTCATTATTGAAAAAAAAAAATACAATTACAGAGGGTGCGCAATCATAAAATTTGTGTATTTTCAGAGACAATATTGGCGAAAAGAAGAAAACAAATAATCAAAAAAAAAAAAAAATCTTTGCTGGTCCATTTTCCTTGCTGTATACATCAGAGCCCGTCAGGAAGAACAGCAAGGCCGATGAGGATGAAACAGGCCTGCCAGATTGTGACCAAATGGAATACATTACAGGTGAGAGACAAGACAGAGCCCCCACTGCCATACTGGTTTGCAACAGCTGTGCCTGGTGCCCATGCAGTTGTCGTTCTTCTTTGATTGAAAACGCATTCCCATTTACACTTGTGTTTAATGTGGTCACAATGCGTTTCTGACCACCTCTGGAGATGACTGGGATCGGATCACAATCTGCCAGGCTCCCACTCAACCTAACGTCAGCTATCCAGCAGTCGTAACTGTCACCAGCACCATTTAGAGTTTTACCACACTGACAGCAAATATTCACTCATCTCTTGTGCCTCAGATCTCAGTGTGAAAGCTTTGGTTAACCTGCTACACAACCGCTTTCCAGCATTTTCCTTTTTCTCTCCTGATGTGACAGTGGGTAGATGACGCAATGCAGGTCCAGTCTATAGCCTGGAGCCAAAGCCCATTGCAGGGAACAAATTGGAGATCAGCATTTTTGGATTTATTGTTGGTGCAACCAGCTTCACAGCAACTCCTCAGCATCAAACATGTTTGTGTTAAGTAGAAGTTGGGAGACATGTTTCAACATTGTCCGTTTGCACTGTTGCCGTCTACACGGGACGCTGGATTATTCCCGTTACTGTTCACCACTGTACCATTGAAACAGAGTTTTAAGACTTTCACACCACCGTGTAGAGAGTAGATGATGTTGCAAACAATCCCAACTATAAACTATTAAATAAAGCAAAAAAGCAAAAGTGGCAGCATTGTCTTTTCATTACACAACACCAGGGATTATAGATAATAAAGTCTTTACTTTTGAGAGCCACTAGCTCTTGGAACAACAAGGCTGGTTAAATAATAAATAACCAAAATAAATAAATAACTTTTTTTCTGTTTCCTGTGGTGTTTTTTGTGATCACTTTATTGTATAAAAAAATAATCCTTGCGTGGGTAACAGACAATACTGGAAAGACTTGGTGTATGGGATCTTTTCTGTTCCTCTGAACGCGCTTTTACATCTGGCTCTCCCGTCTACAACGGGTCGGACGCACCCTCGTTGAGGACTTGGCTCAGATTCCAGAGTTACTCTCTTATCCTGAAGCCTCCTTCAGGAATCTGATCCTGTTTGATTCGGTGGTGGAAACCTTTTGCGACCGCATGCCTTTGCTGACGTCGACCCCAGCAGGATTCGAACCCTGGACCTTCCGCATGGAAGACGAGTGCTCTGACCATCTTTTCTGTTCATCAATGGAGAAATTTCATTCATCTCCATCATACTGGGGTGGAGGTGCAAATCTCAGAGGTAGATATCAGTAAAAGGTATGAGGTTTCGTGTGCATTTTAAGAGTTCACACTAGGGATGTTCTGATACCATTTTTTCCTTACCGATTCCTATGCTTTTGTATCAGTATATCCAGTACTGATTCGATACCATTGCGTTAAATACAAGAAGAATAGCTGTATACCACTAACCCTGTGTGGCTGTGGCATCGCGACAAGACTGTATGGCATGGCTCTGGTTAAACCCTACACTGGTGGGACTTTCCAGTGTAAAGTATTGCCAAATCACTGACATTTTGGTAATAGCTGACGTAATGCTATTTACAAGGAAATCAATTCTTCCTCACTCCTTTGAAACAGTAATTGCCAGTGGTTCCACAATCAACTCTTTAAGTAGGGTTTAAAGTGGCGAAGAAGAGCCGAGTTCCAGGAAAACTGACGTTTCATGCAGGTGTCAAGCTATAAAGCAGATTAATAAATACATGATGTCAGATTGGTGCATAGACTTGCCTACTCATAGATACCCATCCAGTGTTTCAGGCAGTATTGGAGGCATTTCTGATTCGAGGAAGGTCTCGGAATGACTTTACCTAAAATTTATTTATTCATTTTCTGTAACCGCTTATCCTGTAAGGGGTCACGGGGGGCTGGACAGATCGCCGGACTATCACAGGGCCTAACCTACCTAACCCCCCTGAAAATCTTGTTTCTGCTGACATCCAGTGATTTCACTTCTCACCTTGCTGCAGTGATGCACAGGGGTACCGTTGGACCCTGTGATGTCACTGCTGGTGGCAATTTTCAATTCAAAATGCCACATATGGCACCGTTAAGAAACCTGATTGAATTCTGCCATTACTGAGCATCGGAGGTGTGTGCAGCTGCTCGCATGTGTGTGAGAGGATGGTCAGACACCGATGTTCACGTGTACATTGTGCATGTGCGCGTGTCACTTTGTGAGACAGAGGGTGGACAACCAGATGGATGACTGAGAGAAACAGAGGCTGGAGGTCGATTCATCAAACACAACACTGGGCGGAGAGAGAGACGGAGACACAGAGAGGGAGACAGAGTGAAGGGACACAGGGGGAGAGAGAGAGGCCAGAGCATGCAGATAGAGAGGGAGTATTAAAGAGGAGATGAGAGATTGTCACTTTTATCTTTTTTAGTACCCTGAAACAACAAATGATTGGGTGGCTGCGACTCATTTTGTGACTGGGTCTTAACGTGGCACTCGGCCCTGGCACCAGGGGAGTGATTAAACTTTGATTTAGCTCTGTACAACAACTAGCGAAGGGGAGTGTTGAATATTGAATCCACTGCGGCACTTAAAGATGAAGCTCGCTACTCACAGCAGGCGAAGTGACTTGAGCCCGTCGAAGGCATGGACCGGGATGCAGCGGATCTGGTTATAACTCAGGATGCTGGAAGACAGAGGACATGAGCAAGGTCACAAGACTTAGTTTATGACTCAGGATGGTGTTTTTCCACAGTATTATTTTCTTGGCTGTACTCATTTAAAATGGTTTTTCCTTGTCTTTCAGTCTACATCCCTCGATACATAAAAATTAATGTAGAGGGACTAATATAAAGAGATAAAAAAGAGGGAAGATATGAGAGGTGACACAGCAGATTTTGGCTTATACAATAACTTAGCACAGAACCAGTTGCCACTGTGGGTTAAGCAAAGGGAAATAAACAAGAAGGCCACATCTGAAATGAAGCAGAAAAAGTATTCAGAGGTTAAAAAGTGCCAGAGGCAAAGCTGAAGCTCCAACACCACAGGTATTTTCTCTCTCTTAAAACTGCAAATGAACCAAAAATTAAGTTTAGTAATGAATGAAGGTGAGGGAAACACTTGTGGACAGAATTCTGACCAGGGTCAAATGAGATGAAGTTGGCTATTTCAGCGCGCTATCATCATTTTAAACATTATTAAGTCAGATAATGATCCTTGTGTAAAAAGCTGACTGTTGCTCTCTGATCACCCTTAAGACAACAGCAGCCTCCAACGCTGGATCTCAGCACTTTTTCTTTTGGCTCCTGATGCTCTTCAATTAACGTCCATGTGAAACAGAAGTTAGAGTGTCTTTAGCTTCCGTATTGTGACGTATTTCGGACTGCTGGCTCCACACACACACCTCCCTCGTCTTAGGTCAGGAGGTGGATGAGGGGGTGTTGGATGAATTAGACATCTGCTGCATTGTTTGGAATTGGAAACAAAGGTTTTGCTCACAAACATCTCCTCCTATCTCTCTCCATATCACTCTGTTAGCTACCACAACCCACAAACAGTGACGTGTGGTTTTATATAGCCAGTGTGGCTAGCTTGTCGCTCAAAGTACCAGTTTGTTGGACAAAGTTTTGTAAATGCTCCTGAGTGCAGGACAAGTCATCAAACATTTGAAATTGTTTACGTGGTTTCATAGAAAGAGGAAAGACAGATGTAAAAATACTGATTTTCTTGACATATATTTGTCATATAACAAGAGCTAAATGATGTGTTAACGCAGGCACACAGGATTAAAACTGGGAAAATATATTTTTCATTTCATGAGGACATTAAGTAATGCTTAATCATTATTAATGATTATCAAGAGGGCTCAATGTGTCTCAGAAGAAAGAGGAAAAACCCAAATTCTTTCTCATCTCCAACTGCAGGTTAACAACTGGCGTAGAAGTTGGAGAAAAGAGCCTAACAACCAATAAATCAACAGATTAAGAAAATCCAATGTGGAAAAAGAAACACTCTCCTCCACCTATACCTCTTCAACTCTTGGCAAGGTGTGCTTGAGCAAGGCATTTAACTCAGCAAGTGTTCCACTGATGCTATCTGCGGGCTAACAGTAGAAGCCTGTGGTTGCGCTGGGCAGCTCCCAGGCGTGAATGAGTGCAATTCTATGAAATATAAAACTAGGCGTTGCTGGAAAAGAGCAAATGTACTTTCCCTGGACACACAAAATCCTCTAAGTTGATGTAAAATCCATGTGATAGATAAGGTAGATTAGCTAAAGGCAAAAAAAGAGACTAAGTTAGCAATAAAAGGAATTTGTATGTACGACAGAATGGCAGTAAAGAGCTGAAGAGAGGGGAATTTAAGAGGAGCTAAAGCAGCTTATTATCCAATAGGTTCATTTAGTGAGTGGCGGAAAAGCGAAAGGATAGATTTGAGAAGTTTTAGGAAGAAACAGGAAGACAGGAAAGCCAGATACCACATGAATATGTAAAGAGGACAATGATAAAGCTTGGAATAAGACAGAGGAGAGAACAGGAGAGGAGCGAGAGGAGTGTGGCAATATTTGGGGTAAAAGGAGGACAGAGGAGGAAAAACTGGAGGGAGAGGAGTAAGAAAGATGAAATGACAAAGGTAGAGAAAGATGAAGATACAGAAAAAAATGGGAGAGAAAAGAAAAAGCAGGAAACTGAAGAAGAAAGGGAGGAGAGGAGAGGGCGATTAATCAACATTAAGAGAAGAAAACACTGATTTATCTTGCGGCTTTTAACCTCACACACACACAAAACCCATCAAGACATGGGCGGGGGTGTGTGCATTCATGACTAGGTGTGTGCGTGTTGCCATGGTAACTCACAGTGTGGCCAGTTGAGTCATGTTACTGAAGGTGAAGGGGGCCAATGTGCTGATGCTGTTGTTGCTCAGGTCCCTGTGTGGATACAAGCATACAGTAAATGCACACAGACAAATACACACATGACAGAACATGCTGAGCAGATGCATGTTTCTAAACTGTCTGCGTGAGGATATGTGTATTCTGTTCAAGGTCATGGGAGAGGTACATACACCAGTGACAGCTGCTTCAGGCCTGCCAGCTCCTTGGGCACAGATGTCAGCATATTACCCTCCAGGTAACTGCAAGGGAAGGTGCATAGTTAATGCAGAATATATTACATATATACATTTAGATACAAAATAGGCCTGTGGGGGTGAGAAAATTGAAATATAGCACATCAGTTTTGCAACTTTTGTCATATTACTGCAGGTGATGGGAGGATGTGAAAGGCAGATGAGCAGAGTGGGGGATGAGTTTGAGTTGTGCTGGTAGAAACAGACCTCAAATCTACCTTTTTATAGCATATCTGCATGAACCAGAGGAGTATGGTGCATTTTACATTCACTCAGTTGTGTGCTATGTGAATGTGATCAGCTTCAAACTTAACAGAGTAAGAATAAAACAAATCGTTCAGACTTGGTAAATACTTTTGTTTCCTTTCGTTGACAGATGAGAAGATCAATCCCACTCGGCTACAGCTGAGCGAGGGCCCGTGGCGTATTAGCTTAGCTTAGCATAGCAATAAGACTGGAAACAGGGGCAAACAGCTAGCGCTGCTCCTTCCAAAGTTCAAAACAAAAGTTTATCCATCCACCCACTACTTCTGTGCAGGAGCTCCGATGGTTGCCTGGCAACCTCACAGTGACCACAAGACTCCTCTGGCTGTTGTTGGTCATAAAATAACTGCAGCATATAACTCGCTGTAAAAACCACAAGTTCTCTTTTTTTGCATTTAGTTGGAGAGCAGATTTTTAAAAGTAAAATTGTGTTGTGAGCTTCACAAGTGTTGGCATGCATATCCTTTAACTTTAAATAGAGCCAAGCCAGATGTGACCACCTGCATTCAGTCTTAATGCTAAGCTCTTCAACCTGCAAAATGTCACTCAAATTAACATGTAGAGATGCAAAGCAACTGCAAAGAGAGACACACGGCTACTACAGATAGGTACAATATTTCCACCAGGAGATACCAAACCGCAAAAATATGCATAATAACTACAAAAACATGCAGCAAAAAAAGACAGAAAGAAAAACGAGGCAAGCCCACTGCAGATTCTGTGTGTCCTGCTCCTTTGTAGGAGAGGTGAAGGGAGTTTTTGCTTATCTGTGCAGTTGGGTCCATTTGCTCCGTTTCCACCAAACACTTTCAGTATGGTACCTTTGGACCGAAAAGTAACCCTTCAGACATGGTACCTAGACACTAGCGTTGTCACCACAAACAGTACTTTTAAATGTGGGCGGGGTTGTTGTCACTCACTGCTCCGTCCGGCACTCACTGTATTTCCTTCTTTATCAGTCTGCACCTTGTTTATCGTCCACAGAACGAGGCTGCATGCCGACATTTTCAGAACAAAATAGAACAGGCTGCAGTGAGAGTCCCTCTCCATGGGATATTTAAAAATAGCAGGTGTGTGCATTGAGTCTTTCTCAGGCAAGCTCAGGGGTTTAGTGTTGCCGTAGCCCACAGGAACGAGGCTCAGCGACGCTTTTTTTCCTCTGAGTGAGGATTAGAATATATGCAGTTCACATACCCCGATCTAAATTAATATAAATATAAAGGCTTGAAGATCCACACCATACTGAAGGTGCTGATGGATTCACATGATTCATGCATTGAGTAACATTACAAGTTAACGTTCCACCTTAAAAGTCGCCGGCAGTCAGCCCAGTGAATTAAATTATTTTTTTTTCTCAGACTCCAGCTGCTGCAAGAGGCAGCAAAACATCCTTTCATTTTGTAGTTACAATTTACCAATAAAACTCTCCACAGTATGAACAGTGATTACATGAACCTCAAAACCAGACACAACTCAGCCCTGAGCAGAGTGACCTTCCTCTATTGACCAATCAACAGACTGCAGTGTTCACAGCTCCACCTTTTAGTACCAGATCTGTGTGCTAGGTACCCCAACAGAGGGGGGACCAAAAATGGGGACAATACAGAACGGTTCCATTGGTACCATCCACAACTTTTCACAGTGGAAACGGGAAAAAAAGTGTACCAAACTGAACTGAACCATACTGCTCTGTGGAAATGGGGCAACTGTCTCATAGTCTGCACACTAAGCTAACTGCCCCCCTCCTGTAGCTCCATACTTACAGACATGAAAGTGACATGTTCTCATCTAACGCTTGGCAAAAAAGTAAATACATGTATTTCCCAAAATGAAGGTCTATTTCTTTAAACCAAGAGCAAAGCTAAATATTTGTTCGACAAGACCAAGATCCCATCTTTAAATCGATTTTTATTTTAATCCCATTTTGCTTTTATCTGACAGGAGAGAGTGACAGTGAAAAAAGAACAAATATGAGGACTCAAATATGTGCAGCAAATACAGTACAGGTCATGTGTAGCACCAGACAAGACCTCTTTGGAAAGTAAACGTTAATTTCTTTAACATCGTCGTCATCGCACATTAGCTTTTACACTGATTTGATTCCAGCAGCTACGTTACACTTTCTGCATAAGTAAATGTCTGTGGAAGATTATCGCTCTGAATTCGCCTGACAGCAAATCAAGACGGGACAAGATGACAAGATTACAAGTGTGTTAGTGTGAACCTGCCCAGCTGAGGCTGTGGAGACAGTTTCAACATGTGGCTTTAAACAAATATATAAACACACAATATTCACCTACTGATTCGTCTGTGACAAACAAGTAAACCACATATACACTCCAGCACACACACATTTTATGATCCCTTGCTCTCTGTTCCTCTCTCCCTCTCAGGTCATAAGTAGGTCATGTGGACAGTATGATGGAGTGTCTTCTTCAGCCTGATCAATACCTAATCACTGCTATTGACCCCGCAGAGCAGACCTATTTCACAGCTAGAGGGGTTTCTGCGTGTGTGTGTGCACAATTATTCACCTTCCCGACGACAAATTGTCTTCCTACTTTTTTTTCTAAATTCCCCAATCTCGATTAACATTGTTTTACCCTTGTTTTATCCTACATCAATTCTAACAATTACTATCATTATAGACATTTCCTATATCGGTGTCTCTCTTTGCTACAGGGATTCCTGCTCGCTTGAAATTAACAGGACAAAGCGAGTTACAAGATGTAGCAGCTGCACTATATGGGGGAATAACAAGGCAAATAAATAATTCAAAGTATTAAAACTGTTGTAGATAATTACAAATACAAGCATTTGTTTATTTGTTATTGGTGTCTCTTTTAGTGCGACCTATCTGAAAAACAATATCTCATTATTGTACTAGACAAAAGCTAAAAAAGCTCTGGCAAAGAATTTAAATATAAAATGTGGACCATGGCTTCTTTACAGGTGTTTTTGGCACTATAGCTTTGAAAACTGAGTCTTTCTTACAAGCAACTTGCGAAATATTTTTAACAAAATAACCCAAGGACACTTTCTGGTATCTCCTCTCAGCTGTCTGTAACTGCTTTGGCAATCGTTCCATCTCTCTCTGTTTGCCAATATGAAGTATTAGACAGAATGAGACTGTGTGTTGCGGATAAACTATCTGCGGTGATTCATAGATTCATGACATTACCTTTCAAACAAACACGTTCCAACACACAAGTACCTGCAGCAGTCACTTGCCTTTAAACCCATCAAGTCACACAGGAAGAAAGGAAAAGAGAGAGTGTGTGTGTTTGTGTGTATTCACTAAATGGTGTGTTAGTTACTGAAGCAGCAGAGGGCAAACTGCTGCATCAATATTGCACTGCAGCAGTGTGTGACTGTGTGTGTGGCTGTGACTTTGCATGTTATTGGAGAGTAAGCATTGACACAAACGCCCGTTCCAGTGTGTGTGCGTGCACGTCTGCCGGTATGTTCATTGGCTTTTGTGCGTTGGTGTATTTGAACAAAGGTGAACGTGTGCATCTTGTGTTTGAGTTTGTGTGTGTGTGTGTGTACGTGCACGCGTGACTCACAGCTCCGTGGTGTCCTTGGGAATGCCCTTGGGCAGAGAGTGCAGCCCTCTGTTGCTGCATCGCACCACGCCGTCTGTGCACGTGCAGACGTCAGGACAGCCAGACGTAGGAAGACAACCATTATCCTCAGCACCTGGAGAGAGACGGAGAGGGGAAAGAGAGAGTGGGATGTTAGACAAAGAGAAAGAAGGAGAGGGAAGAGGAGGACAGATAAATTAAAAAAGAGGCAGAGGTGAGGGAGAGAAAAAGAGCAACAGGGAGGGACAAAGGAGGAGGAAATGAGATGGACCGAGGGGAAGGAGGTTGAGACAGGTTAGGGCAAAAGAGAAAAAGGAGAGCAGAGAGAGAGAAAGAGAGGGATGAAAAGAGATAAAGGCTGAACTGTAAGTGTGGTACTTGGTCAATTCCAATCAACTCTGCACTCAGCACTTTTAAAGAGTGCTTTACAATCCATATCAAATGACCAGAGGCTGCTTAACTGGTGTGGTTCAGCATCTGGCTCAGGACCTGCAGGCAGGTCACAGTGATATCAAAACGCCTCAGATGATTCTGGACAAACACTGAGCAGATGTTGGTGGGACGGTCTGCAATGACTATGCAAAGTCACAGAAATACAGCAACAAACTGAGGTAAATCATATACAGCAGTCTGTGACTTTAATACCTGGATTGTTGTTTCATGCACGAAATGCATCCGTGAAATATGTATGATATCATTTTCATCTTCATTCATTCATTTTCTATTACCGCTTATCATGTTAGGGGTCGCAGGGGGCTGAAGCCTATCCCAGCTGACATTGGGCGAGAGGCAGGGTTCACCCTGGACAGGTTGCCAGACTATCACAGGGCTGACATAGAGACAGACAACCATTCACACTCACATTCACACCTACGGACAATTTAGAGTCACCAATTAACCTGCATGTCTTTGGACTGTGGGAGGAAGCTGGAGTACCTGGAGAAAACCCACGCTGACACAGGAGAACATGTAAACTTCGCAAAGAAGGGCTCCCCCACCCCTGGGTTCAAACCCCTCACCCCACGTTCGAACCAGGAACCCTCTTGCTGTGAGGTGACAATGCTAAACACTGCACCACCATGCCGCCTCAAATTTATCTGGAAAACTTTATTAGTAAGGCCCAGACACACCAAATTGACATCAAAGAACTAGTGGCGACGAAGGCCAACTGTTGCGTTGCTGCCAAAAAGGTGCACTTGAACACACCGCAAAGACTACAGCCAATTGCTAACTAGCATGTGCATTTTGCACCTGCATATGAGGAAATAACTCTCTATACCAGCAGAGGGTGGTAGTTTGTGTTTGTCATTCAAAAAGGGAAACTGAAAGATTGACAGGACAGATTCAAGATGCTAGTTAGCTAGTTATCACATTAATGACACAATCCAATGTTGAAAGAACAAAGGATATTTACAGCACTCTAGCGACCAAAAACACACTTACAAACCGTTTCTGCTAAAGACCTCAATGGCTAAAACAATAATCTAACACATATAACAAATTGAGCATAGTGTTAGTTCAGGCAGGACACGATGTCAAGCTCAGCTCACATCCCAGCTCCATCAGCTGATCTCAAACAGCCCGATCAACTGACGGGAGCAGCTGATTGATCACATGATTCCTTTCTATAAAACCAATAGGCAATTCTTTGCCCATATTCAAACTGCTCTGGCCTGCCTACTGTTGCTGCTTCCTCTGCAAGCTGCTTTGCAACCTGCCTCCACCCCAGCTCCTCCTTTTCATGTCTGACTTATCAGTGTCATTTCTGTTTGTCATTGATGCTGCTCTGTTCTGCTCCTGGGGGCTCTTTGCTGCTGCTCTCCCTGCCTTAGGCTTTCCATGTAGGTGCATGGAAGGGCAGGGAGGTTTGCCTACACAGGAAGGCAAACCTCCCTGCCCTCTAGGAAAGGTAGAGAAGTCCCAGAACAGAGCCATACCACCAACAATAATACTGCAATGGAAATAAAGTTTTCTTTGACTGCAGTATTTCTGACTTAACTTTGTTTCAAACTCAAGTTCTCTTGACTTCAGTTATGTGTTTGCTTTCCTTTCTTCAGTTTCTCCTCTTGTGCACTGAGCTGCCAACCACAGTGATTTCATTCATCATCTCCACACTGAACACTGATTCAACACACTGAATCGACCAAAAAACAGCCGACAAGGGCCGAATAGCACCAACAATACAGGACACAACGAAACAGCAGAGACAACAGACACTTAATGACGGCCCGACATTAAATGACAACCGACTGTCGGCTTGGTTTGTCAGGCCCTTAAAGACTGGGAAACCTGCAACTTGCTTTTTGTCTTAAAATGCACGCCTCTAGTCATGGTGTAAAAAAACAGATTTTTAGAAAAACAATTGAGTTAAAGCGAACAGCTGTACTGTTAGAGAGACTGTTCAGGCTGTGCAGCTCCGTTCCACTCACACGCACATGTGCACACAAACATATGGCGGGGACCAAAGAACATCTGAGTGATTGTAATCGTTTAACACTCAGAGATAAGAAGGATCACAGACTACAGAGTTGTTCTTGGCTTAAAACGCCCTCCATTTCCTTGACTGACAGACAAACACACACACGCACACACACGCACACACACTCACAGCTTTAATCTAGCACTGCAGTATGTAAATAGTTGAACTGCGGTCCCAAATGTAAAACAAGCTGAGTTAAAACCATAATTAAGGATAATGACGACTGGACACTAAGCCAATCATAACACAACTGCAATCTGAGTTTGTGTGTACTTGTGTGTGTGTGACGACAGAAGGAAAGATTAGGAGGGAGAAAGTTTTTACTGTTTCCTGTCTCTTCCTTGGTTGTGTATTTGTGCCTCTGTACCCATATACTGCCATGGGCTGCGATGATGTACATGCACACGTTTTGGGATAAGTGTATGAGTTTGGTGCACATTCAGTTTGTTAAATAGCTATCTCCCCTCTGTCCTATGGCCATTTCCTCGTTCACTTTGTAGTCTCCTAATTGTACTAATGTCTAAATGTCGAGCAAATGGGCGCTTACGTGCCTGTGTGTGGAGCAGTGTGTGTGCAAGTGTATGTGTGTGTCTTATCTGATGTGTGTAGCTATAGAGTCCACGGGGAGGTGTAGCCGTGGGCTGACTCACTCCACAGTTGGCTGATTGAACTAACATCTAAATGTGCGCTAAATATCTTCTCACAAATTCAATTAACTTTACCTTTCCCCCGGCTGCCTCTGGACAACTTAACAGTCATTTTACTCAACTATAAATAGACCGGACATGGGGACCTTGGTTTTGTGTGTGCGCGTTTCTTTGCTTCTGCTCTTTTGAGAACCAGTTTGAGATTTACACCTTTGGAGTGTGCAGATTTAACTGTGGCCAAGAGGCCATGTTGACCCTGTTTGGTAGTTTGTTTTTCTGACTGCCAGCAGGATGTCTTCAAACCTTTGAGGATGGTTGGGACTTCAGCCAAGGTACAATTCAGTTGATGTTGGTGATGATCCAGATCTTTGATTTCCATCAACAAACAAACGTGTTTGACTATGAGATGAAAAGAATCCATATTAAACTGTAGTTTACAAGGTCAAACTAGAATTACTACCTCCTGCTTGTATGACTCCGCCAGCCAGTTAGGTTGCAGTTTACATCCATGTCTGTCCTGACTCATATGTGGCCAGGACAGTACGGATGTTGCACTCACCAGAGTTTCAACGTGGGCACCCAAGATTAGTGTCAATAGATCAATATTCGACCAAATGCCTGCCCTAATGATGTCGCAGTTAAGTTGACCTTTAAAGTTTTGCATATAAAATGTCATCACTTCATCATTTTATCCTAATACACATTTGTGCCAAATTTTGTCACACTTAGTGTATGAATCTTGAGCTATGGCCAAAAATGTGTTCTGTGAGGTCACAGTGACCTTTGCATGTAAGGTTATAGTACCTTGACCTTTGACCACCAAAATCTAATCAGTTCATCACAGAGTCAAAGTGGATGTTTGTGCCAAATTTGAAGAAATTTCTTCTGGGTGTTCTTGAGATATTGCGCTCACAAGAATGAGAGGGATGGATGGATAAGTGTGAAAAGAAGATGCCCCTGACCACAGCTGTCATCAGCACAGAGGCACCAAAACATACTAACATACATTCAGCTCAAATGATTTTCTATATCTGTATGCAGCTCCTCAGTTCTTACACATTAATTTACTACTTTACTACTGTCTGTATGTTGTACTATGTTGACTTTTTTTAGAATTGTGACAAGCACAGAGTTAAGATTAGGCATTTAATGTGTCACCTCGGCTCCAACTCACTTTCAAAAAACTTCCTGTCACTTTGATAATTAAACAAATTTATTTAACGGACTTAAACATGTTTCAAACATGAATCTAAATTCACTTTATAAACAAAGGAACACCTCACCCAAAAAATGACTATTTGTATGGCAATTGGTCATGATGTGTTACCTTACATTTGTGAAGAAAACTATCTTTCTAACAGGCCTCCACAGAAAACGGCGAACACAATAATTTATCAACTGATTGGGGAACACATTTAATAACAGCAAAACTATATAAAAACATCCATTTACAAAACTTTCACACAACTCCAAGTCTCATTTATCCAGTCATATGCTCACTCATTTATTATTCATTGTCTATAATCACTTATCCTATTCAGGGTTGCAGGGGTGGGGGGCTGTAGCCTATCCCAGCTTGACAATGGGTGAGAGGTGGGATACACCCTGGACAGGTCACCAGACTATCACAGGGCTGACACGCAAAGACAGACAACAGCCCCTTTTACACTGCCAGATTTTTTGCGAATGTTGGGCCATTTTGCCGGTAAGCTGCGAGCATTTAGACACACAAAGCCGGATTGGCGAGTTGATCCAGGGTGCCCAATTTTCCGCCTCGTAGGGTAGTCATATTGGCGGAACCCTTTTAGTTTACACAGACCGAGGCGGCCTTTCGCAACGGGAGGGGCTGTTGAAGACTTGTGGGAGGAGCTGTTGATGAAACTGCATGTGCGATCCACTGGCGGTTGATAAACAGGAAAGAGCTGATAGCAGGAATTAGCGAGCAGCTAGTAGCAAGAGGGAAATGCAAACCTGACAGACACTGTAAAGATGAGCAACTGGGGAGACAAGGAATTGCTTGTCCTCGCAAACGTAGAGGCCATTAACTGTCAGATGACGGGGATGGTGAAGAACGGGCCGACTTACGAGAGAATCACCGAAGGACTGACCAGCCGTGGCTTCCCTCCTGCATGTTTACGTCACACGCTGAGCTACACATTTTGTTACTTGCTCATGCCCCCCATTGCCCCGAAAAAGGCGCATTCTGTATAAACAAAAGTAGGTAGGTGGCATTTTGCCGCACTCCCCAATTTTGTTTTTATACTGCCAATGCTGAAAGAAGACTGATTGGGCTTTCCTGCAAATTTGCACAATTCCTATCTAAAAAGGGCTAACAATTCACACTTACATTCACACCAATGGGTAATTTAAAGTCACCATTTAACCTGCATGTCTGTGGACTGAGGGAGAAAGTCGACAGTGCTAAACACTGCATCACCCCGCCATAATTCTAGTACTGGAGTCTGGTTTTGAAGAGAGCATAGATATGTTTCACTTTCAGTTTTAAAGAGTAAGGTTTTGGCAAAACTGCATTTGTTGGGAAGTGCTGAGCATACGACCGGATAATAACAGAAGTTTTGATGTAGTTTTGCTGTTGTTAAACATGGTCCTCTATAAATCCATATGTTCTTGGTGGAGGCATGTTTTCTTCACAAATTCAAGGTTACACACAAATGGTCATTTTATGGGCGAAGTATTCCTTTAATGTCATAAAAAACAGTCAGATAGTTGTGGAAAGACTTCATCTCATCCACAGCTTTAGTGATATGGCATACAGCAACTGTAAGGTCCTCATAAGGACAGCAGTACAAGGGTCTGAGTATCATATCAGCCATTCAAATTTATGTTTGTGCAGCTGAGTGTGCTTGAAGGTAGATTTCTGTGTGTGTGTGTGTGTGTGTGTGTGTGTGTGTGCAGGATTCAAGAATGAATATTAAGATCTGATACCATCTTAGAGTTTCCTTACTCGAGCCAACCCGGCTAACTACTTTCCAAACTCATTTTCAGTAAATGGTTGCAGAGCAGCTACAGGAAATTAGAAAAGTGTAATGAATTCAAAGAAACTCAGGAGCGAGAGGGAAGCCGAGCGAGATGGAAAGAGAGAAAAAAGGCAGATCGGAAGGAGTTTAAAGTGTAAAGCTATAAAGAAAGAAAAAGGGGAAAAAAGAAACAAAGATGTAATAGACATGAGAGCCAGACCACACTTTGTCTATGGCGTCAAACTTGGCGGCCAAGACGACGGCCTCGGTCGCTATAGGCAGGCATCGTCGTGGTAACAGCAACGTCACTGTAGAAACCACAAGCTGATGTCATCTACGGCTGCTGTTTGCCAGTAGTTACTGATCATTCTGTCCTCATGATACCCTGCTGAGGATGTCTGTGTGTGTGTGCGTGTATCTGCTGGCTTCATGGGATGATGGAAGTTTTGCAATGACTATCTGGAGGGGTTGTTAAAGTTTGACACAAAAGACGAGAATCGGAGCTGAAGATAAGCTCACTTCAGTCAAGTCCAGCGCAAACGAAAAGACTTGAGGTCTCTCAGGATGCGACAAGATTTCATTGTGATATCAGTGAAATCCTCCTGAGAACAAGTGATTTTCCTCAGCGTAATTAGGGCACTCATTGTGAGTCACTCTGGGTAAAACCCCCAATGTAAAACTGCAGTTGTAATAATATAAATAGTCTTGACCTTTCTCTCACCACCCGATGCTCCACTGCAGCAGGAATTTCCACGAATTTCACAGTTTTATTAGACTTATTTTCCTTCCGCCCATTACCAACCTTTATGTCTCACGAGAGACCTTAAAAACTTTATTAAAAGTTGTGTTGGGCATTATCACCGAACATGAAACAACCTTCCATGTGGAAATTTCCCTTGAATGTGTTTCTTGAAACACTGAGAATGCATTCAGTAATTGGGATGAGTAAACATGATGCAAAGACACATTTAACTCACCTTTCAATCACCTGACTCATGCTCTTATCTGTACAGGACACCAGGCTGCTGAGTGACACATGTCATTTGTTTCAGGTTTTCAGAGTGTGACCTTTAGTTTGGATTCATAAATGCTCAGGCTGTTCCCATGCACTGTTAATACACTTACCTATTAAAATAATGCACCACAATTTAATTAAATTCCACTTAATCATGAGCCAGTAACACGTGTGTAACCCATGTAATTAGGAAGGCTGCAGGACTTTCCCTGAGATCAGTGTTCGGAACTGTGTGAAGCCAAGTGAACTTTAAGGCCCTGATCACGCCAGGAAACAACGCACCTCCTTATTCTAACCTTCCTGTGTAATCATTCTACTGTTTATCTATTGATTTTAGTTATTTGACAGTAATTTGTATCTAGTTACTAAAGCAGAGGCAGAGGGTACTTGCTGTACTGTAGCTCTGGTTGAGGGTGAGAGGCTGTCAGTAAATAGTTTGTTGGGCACAGGGAAACAGAGATCTGTGTGGGTACATGAGACCCTAAAAGAGAGGGTAGATCATGGGGAGTACCACCAGTTGGTCCAGGAGCTTCACCTCAATGTTGGCTGTTTCCAGGCATATTTTAGGATGACTCAGCGGCAGTTTGATCATCTGCTGTCTATCGTCGGGCCGTATAGCTCTGGATATCCAGCAACCACTACCGAGAGTTTCTCCTCCATTGTTTACCAACTGTAAACTTGTTTTCATGACCACTACAGATTGACCTGCCGCCTCTTAAATCATCCGGCTGGACAATGGGAAAAAAGATGAGAAAAAAAGAGATGACGTGGGGCGTTTTTCTGCTTTGAGTTGAAGTTTTTTCAGAGCTCTCCAGCAAAAACACCAGGTGCAAAAACCACGAGCAAAAAGCTTCATTCTCATTCAAATCAATTACAAAAAGCTGCCTCCAGCCACTAAAACGCTGTCTGTGTGATCAGGGCCAAAGTTAGTCTGAGGTACCTTGTCACCATTTTTCTTTTCCTAAACCTGACCACAGTAACTTCACTCGCGTAAACCTAACCTACGTGACTTCATGTTAAGTACCTAACATCATTTGTTGTGCGCTAATTGATGTGATATCACACAAATTGTTGTATGGAGATATGTTGAAATACTGGATGCACGTCCCATAGAACTTGGTAGACCAGTCCCACACACTTTCAGGTGTTGTTCACTACAGTATTTTAGTGTTAATCCTCTTTTAACAGTGTTTTATGTGTAAGCACTGTTATCTCTAATTGTGTTAATGAAGCAAGAAAGAAAAGAAAACATTTTGCAGAGTCAGTACAGAGTGAGGGAGTAAAGAAGGGGGGCTCACCGTCGCATGTGAAGTCTGGGTTGGCCACATCCTGGATGGGGATCTCCTTTAGGAAGGCTGGCCTCTGACAGCGAGGGTTTCCACTGACCACCCTGGTCTTCTTCAGCCACTGACCAAGCCAGGCCAAATGACAATCACACACATAGGGGTTGGACAGGAGGTTGCTATGGAAATGAAGAGGGACAAGACACAGAGAGGGAAGGAAACAGGAGAAATGAACACCAGTGTTGGGAGCTTCTCAAACATGTTGCCGCACAATTGTGGTTACACTACACGCACAGTTTCATGAATTCATCATAGCAAGATGATGCACATTTGATAAATGTGTCCGCTGAATTTTGCCCTCATGAATACAATATTGATATATTAATATTAAGCAGATAAAGATAAGATCAATAAGACTGCAGCTTACAAAAACAACAAAAAAGGGGCACAAGGCAAAAGAGATTATCAGCTATTTATCTACAAAGCTAATCCCAACAATTAAGGCAGCAGTTTGTGTGGTATACTTTACACTGCAAACCACACAAATATAACTTGTTTTCTGGTCAGCTATACACTTGAATAAATTCAGATGGAAGACAAAGAGAGGCGGCAAGAGAAAGGCAACAAAAGACAGCCAAAAAGAAAAGGTTATCAGTTATTTTTATTCATTTTGTAAAGAACAAGAGAGAGATGGAGAATGGAAAGGAAGAGGTGGCAGAATGAAAAACTGAAAGAGAGAGACAGAAAAGAGAAAAGGTTATCTGTACATTTTATTCATTTTTGATCACCCCTCATTGCATTTTGTTGCTTTTGTAACACAGCTCATGTAATATTTATGCTGAACCATATTTAAACTGGATGAAGGCTGAGGAGGCATCAGCAGCACAGCAGCGGTGTACTTAGGTGCATTTTCTTCTCAGCTCACTGCCGTTTTAGATTCAATATAGTCCAGTGATGACTTTATTTTAGATAAAGGGATGCTGTTACAGTAGGCGGAACAACAATATGAGGACTTTATTCCCACCTTCCACTAACAGTAAAGGATTAATGGAAATCTTAAGTCTTGTCTATACAGACAGCAGCATTTTTGAAAACGTTTTTTTTCCCTCCTTCGTTCTCAAAAAATAAATGCTGTCCATACAAGCACTGTTTTAAAAAAGTCTCCTTCCAAATGAAAATGCAAACACAACTGAAGTGCTGTCAAACCAAACCAACTGGCAGCAATGTAACAGCGACCCTAAAGCCATGCAAAGAAGAAGAAGATCAGAACAAAGTGTTTTACAGAAATTAAATGTAAACTCCAAGATTCTGATTCACTCTCTGACCAGACTAAAATGCAGCATCTACTTGGAGGAAATAGTGTCATCACCACTGATGCAGTAAGATGTGCATGTCACAACCTCAGAGACAACCAACACAACATGTAGTTCACCTCATCACAGATCACACTCTACCTTTTTATTAACTCCTTCACTTAATTAGTTTTGTTTCCTTTAAAATGTATGTCTGTGATTTTGTCTACAGAGCTGTTCTTTTTTTATTATTGACTTGTACAGAGATACAACCACTGTACAGAGAACATTAAAGGAGCAACCAGTAGACATTTGTGGTCTGGGTCCGTCTTTCAATCAGCACACAACGCAGATCCCACAGAAGTTAACTGGTGTGCACCCAGCCAGATACGAGAATGCCACAGAACAGACACACCCGTTACACTACCTAAAAATCACACACTGGAACGGCATGATGCCGCAGTTGTTTGGTTCTGTATGTAAAAGCAAAGGGATGCTTAATCAAGGGACTTTGTTGCGTCCCTGTCGGAAACTCTTCTGTTTTTCCCCTTCAACACGTCAACACTAAAAACAGAGTTTCTGACAATCTTCACCCTGGACAGAGTTTTACAAAAGGTGTGATTTCAGTGACCTAAAATGCAGTTTGTGTGGACAAAAGGCCAAAACACAGAGAAAAGCTACATTTCAAATATGTAATGTATATACCAATCAGCCTAAACATTAAAACCACTGGTGGGTGACGTGAATAACATTGATCATCTTGTTATAGTGCAATGTTCTGCTGGGAAGCCTTGGGTCCTGGCATTCATGTGGATGCTACTTAACGTGCTCCACCCACCTGAACACTGTTGCAGACCACGTAAACCCCCTCATGGCAACAGCACTTGTCGATGTGCCACCCCACAAAAACTGCTCAGAGATGACCTGAGGAATGAGACAAAGAGCTCAAGGCGTCGTCCTGACCACCAAATACCCCAGATCCCAATCTGATCGAACATTTGAGGGACATGTGCTGGTACCCCAGAGGTACCACCAATCCATAGTGGGTCCTCCTTGGGCATGGCTCTGACCTGGACAGGACCTGACAGGACCTCTGGAGGGTGTCCCTTGGTGTCTTGCACCAATGCCTTGGCTTCAGATCTTTCGGGTCCTGTGGGTTGTGAGGTGGGGTAACAGTACGTCCCATAGATGTTTGATCAGACTGGGATTTGGGGAATTTAGAGGCCAGGTTGATGCCTTGAGGTCTCTGTCGTGTTCCTCGGGCCACTCCTGAGCAGATTTTGTGGTGTGGTATGGTACATTGTCCTGGTGGGGGGCCACAGCTACTGGGGAGTGCTGTTGCCATAATGGGAGGTACCTGGTCTGCCCCAGTGTTTAGGTGGGTGGAACGTGTCTGGTGGCATCCACATGAATGTCAGAAACCAGGATTTCCCAACAGGACATTGCACAGTTACAAGATGATCAGTGTTGTTCACGTTATCTGTCAGTGTTTTTAATGTTTTGGCTGATCGATGTATATGTATATGCAGACTTGGGGATTGGGGAATTAAATTTTTGATGACTCACATGTATCTCCTTAATGATGATGGTATGCCTCCAAGTCGTGTCAAGACATGTAAAGTGGCATACTGCCCTTGCACTGTGTCTGCTGAACTAACAAACTTGCATGTTGCTGTTTGTGCTACAATATTAATGGGGTGCTGCTATAGATAGGGATGAGTTATTTCCTCATTTCCTTGTAATGAATTGACCTCGCTGCCTGGCAACCAGACCTTTGCTAAATCCCTTCCTTCCTTAACAATGTGTTAATCTTTTAATTAAACGAACAAAGTCTGTTGGGAAACAATGCACTACAAATGGAGACTGATATTAGAAATGGTCGGAGTGAGAGAGAAGAGGAGAAAACAGAGGGAAGATAAGGAAATGAACAGAGGAAGTGTTAAGAACAGAAGCTTTAGACATTAAAAAAATCTATCCGTCCTTTCACAGGTAGGTGCTGCATACAAATTCAAGTGTTAAAATGAAAAACGGAGGCTTAAAAAAGAATGAACACTGAAAAATGACAGGGATGATGGTAATAGAATATGTTCCTTTTTTGTAGTGATAATCACCGACAGCCCCACTGAGCAAACCTGAGTTTATGCAACCATCCATTCATCCTCTCTCTCCGCTATCCCCATTTCCCCTCTCTTGTTTCCTACTTTTCCTCCCAAAAGACTCAAGGAGAAACTTGAATCGAAGATGACAGGTACACAGCAGGACAGAGAAAGAGAACAAAAGGCAGAACAAGGGAAGCAAACACGAAGGAAAAGCAAGAGAGAGCGTTAGAGAGGATGTGAGGAGACTCTTTTTTGGGCTTGGCACATCTGTGTCTACGGTAAGAGGAAGAAAAGATATAAAAATCAACCTGTAATGTTTTATTAAGCTGAAAAAATCTATTATTTACAACCTTCAGATCCGTGTGGTCAGAAGATTGAAGATAAAACACACACACACACACACACACACACACGGTCTTTTGCCTCCTTGCCTCCTGCTCTTTCCTTCCTAACAATAATGTTACGTGGCAGGTTAATACTTGTCATAACTTTACTTCATGGCATTTTTTTCTGTACTTCTCTGTGCAGGCTGAACACCAGTCAACATCTTCACACACATGAAAACATGTACACCTCACACACACACCAAACACACACAAAACCTAAAAGAATATATTGCATCTTGGTCGCAGCAGGTGTGTTCATCTTTGGGAGGATAAAAACAAGCTTGCAGATGCTATAGTGTGTGTCCCTATGTGTGTGTGTGCGTGTGTGTGAGTGGGTGTGCAGATGCTGGGATATATTTAGCTTTGATAACAAACGTCTTGGGATCCAGACCAATGTAGTCGATAATGATGGAGAGCATCTGCGAGGAGAACAGTGTCCAGAGAGCAACATGTGTACAAATGTGTGTGTACGTGTGTTGCAGGGTAGATAACTCCCACAGCAGTGCTAAACTCTGGAAAAATAGAGGATAGGGACGGAGAAGAGAAAGAGGGAGAGATAAAGAAAGAAGCAGAGACTAAGAACAAGGGGGAGGAAGATAAGACAAAAAGACATAAAGACAAAAAGTGACTGCGGCACATGTTGAGAGATAGCAAGAATAATGGGATGGAATTAAAAAAGACAGGAAAATAAGCACCACAAAGCCATCATAATAGACTCACATGGTGGACAGGGAGTGCAGGGTGGAGAAGGCTCCTGGGGCGATGCTGGAGATCCGGTTGTCGTACAACGAAAGCAGACGCACCGAGCTCAGACCCATAAATGTGCTGTTGTCAATGCAGGTGATCTGGTTGCTCCGCAGCATTCTGGAAACACACACACAGTTTGTATTCAGTAAACGAAAAGCTAGAAGTTACTGTTTGCACATTTTGTTTTACCTTTTACTGGAGCTTACAATAAAATCTTTACAACATAAACTCCAGAGTCTCATGATTAGATCTCATCACCCAAATCTTAAATCATAAACATTAAACCAATGACTCAGGAATTTATTACACTCCTTATTTTTCTTTCACTTGAGGGATGCTTTATGAGAGACAGTCTTACTGTTTGTCCTGAGGAAAGATGTTACTATTGAAACAGTTTGCCTATAAAACAGTTAAATGAAAAATACCAGATTTACACACTTGGATAAAAAGAGACAGAAAAAGAGGTTAAAAGAACATAACCTAAAATGATATGGACAAAAGATAAAACAGAAAGCAGGGGTAAATTCAAACCAGCCCTCACAGGACAACTGTGACAGAGTCTGTAATATGACATTAGCTTTTGACATGCAGTCACGTGGGACCGGGCTAACTGAGTTAGTTAGCATTAGCAATCTCTGGGACAGGCTAACCTAGTTAGCAAGGCTATTACTGGAGCAGGGAGCCTCTTAACATAATACAGAGACAGCCATGATGCCATTAGAGAGTCATTAGCCGGCATATATATACATGATAGCATTAGCCAGTCATTACTGAGCATACACAGACAACATTAGCTCATGAGTCCGTACACTATCCTGTAACCCCTAATTGGACGCTAGCCTATTTATGGAGGGTGCCCAAATTAAGGGAACAACAATAGGCTGTCATTAGCTTTGATTTCAGGGTGAGTGAGTAAACAATCCTGGTGCTCTGTTTTTAGTCTGGAGAAGAAAAAGTTAAGTCCACCATAAGTCAGGTGCTAACACAAGTCACAGTCTGCAACAGGAGAAGTACACTTTAAATCATCAAAGGTACTGCTATGCAAAGGCAAAACACCTTCATTTAAATCTAGTCAGAATTACTTTTTTGTTGTTTATGGAACAATAATGACTTGCTCTACAAAGTGGACAGATATCCTGTGTCTCCTGTGTGGTTTTTAGTGGAGAGTAGTTGTTTGTGTCTGCCTTAACTAGGAACAGTTTTGAAATAACCAAGGTAAATTTCCCATAACTTCATTTTTGGTTCTCTAGCTTGTTTTGTCGCACTTAGGCCGTGCACATGCCACGCACAGCAGAGCGACATGCACTCATTCCTGATCGCCTGTTTTTCAGGGTGTGCCGGCTACGCCCCTAGGTAAACAGAGTTCAACTTTTGGAATGCATCAGCGTGCATCGCATGTCATGTGACAAGGACCAATCAATCACAGCCGACAGATATCTCTCCCTTCTTTGGTAAATATTAGTGGTGAATGTGGAGAAGAAGTTGATCATGTTAGTGCAGAGCTGCCAGAGCTTTACATCCGTCCCACAGATGATAGACCTACACACTTCTAAACAGCGCCTGGAAGAAAATCAGCTCTGCACTCAGGATTTCAGGTAAATAGGCTATGGTACAATGCCTGCCACCACGCTCTTGAAAGCTGGCACAAAAAAGGGCAAAAAAGAAGCGCCCAGAGCCTGACCTCGCGTTTTCCAGGCGGTTAAAAGCGCTCCATCTGTACGGCCCTTAGAATGCTTTATTATCTGAGACATGAAGTTACTGTTTTTGGTGTTGCAAGGTGCAACTTTGAGAGTTAAGAAAAACAGTATTGTAAGGTTATGTTTTAATTCAACACAAATATTAGTTAACCCAATTTGGTCCTAATGATTTATGTTGGTAATGTACCATCAAAAAACAATCTACAAAATTCATATTATAGTAAAGGGATAGTTTCATGATATATCACTAGATTCTAAATAAGATATAATCATTATCATGCAGTATATTACTTACTATAATCAACAAAGTGATAGATCAAATGGAAGTTAATGCCTTTTGCCTTTTGTCTTGGTATGACCCTCATTATCTTGCAGACAATGCAAAGGAGCGGGGCAGCTGTGGCTCAGGAGGTAGAGTGGGTTGTCTAGTAATTGGAATATCGGCAGTACAATCCGCAGCTCCTCCAGTCCACAAGTTGAAGTATTGTTGGGCAAGATACTGAAGCCCAAATTGCTCTTAATGGCTGTACATGCGTTTATTAATTTACTTGTTTATTTGACAAGGACAAATGCATAAGACACCACTTTATATGTAAGATACAAAGTAGATGCAGACTATTTTAAGTTCTGAATAATGGTCAGAAGTTTTTCGGTTCTACACTGTGGTGAGTTCAGGTATTTTGTCTTTTGTTTGTCAGGGCAGAGTAGGTTTTAGATAACTTCATAGCTCCTGTTTTTGACATTCATCTTCTCCTGCATCAGGAGCATTTACTTTGTTCATTAGTTAGCTGTCACCGCTGAAACGCTGCCAGACAATCTATTTTTAAATCGGCTTCTAACCAATTTTAGAAGCGACAGTTCAGATTCGCCTTTTACTCCCATCTGGCTTTAACAGCACTTTTTAACCTGACGAAGTTTTACAGCGATCAGTTCCCTGGTTTTGCACTTTTATTGCGAACTACCTTGAGAGAAGTCGGGCTGTGGCTAAGCACTGCCGAGATTGCTTTTAGCCTAGCAGCTAACCTGTCGCCGTCAAGTCATGCACAGCGATGAGAAAACCCTACTGCTCAAAGCAAATAAAAAGATCACTGGCCTGAAGGAGGACATCAGACGGCTTTCTGAGGAACTCCACAAAAAGGACTCCCTACTTTCCAGTTTTATGGACCTAGCGAGTGAGCAGTCCAAAAAGCTGGCCTCCCTCAGCTCGACCCTCCAGGATACGATGGCGTGGGACCCCCGCACCTGTCCACGGCCCTCCTGCTCAACCCCTGGCCATGGGTCAACCTGGACCGAGGTTGTGGTCCACAGCCACAAGAGGGGCTCAGGCGAGTTTTCCTCTCCCCCTCCTCTGAGCCTCTCCAACTGCTTCTCCGTCTTGGCAGACGACAACCCGGTCCATCCAGCTGACTCCACCACCCCTCCCCATCACCAGGATACAGATACATCCAAGCCGTCTGTCAACCCCACTACTCCAGCACCGCCGGCAACTATCATCACCAACGACGCACTGTCACAGACAGATCCGGGTCCCGGCTCGGGGCATTTAGCTCCGGCTCCCCGCTCGGAGCGTCCCTCAAGGGCCTCCCGCTCTGAGCATCCCTCGCCGGCCTGCACCAGCACGTCATCGAGAGTGGATCGCCATCCGTCCCGATCATCAACCTCTGCATCTCTTCGGAGGCTTTTGAAAGAGGCGATCATCGGTCACTCCAAGGGTATTCCCTGTCCAGGCCAGTTACCTGTCAACACTGTGACCACCGTTACGCCTCACATGGGGGCGGAGCCAATTGACTCCCCCTCCCACCACCTGCCTCCAGACCCAGCAGAGCAGCTCCCTCCATCTCCGTCTCCCCGTTCTCTGTTCCCCCTCACCTCCATAATAGCAGGTGACTCCATCACAAGAAACATCCATTTCCTCAATGCAACCACACACTGTTTGCCTGGTGCCACAGTGTCATCACTAATGGATAAACTCCCAGACCTGCTTGAACTAATCCCTCCCTCTGTGAAACGCATTATTCTCCACATTGGGACCAATGACACTGCCCGCGGCCAATCAGAAGTGTTGAAATCTAACTTCATTAAACTATTTAACTTTATAAAAACATGTGGAAAATCTGTTCTCATTAGCGGCCCTCTTCCCACACTTAATCATGGATCAGAGCGATTCAGCAGACTTCTTTATCTCAACTCCTGGCTTAGGGCGGCCTGTACAACCCATGGTTTTACTTTCATTGACAATTTCAATTTATTCTGGAACCATCCCTCCTTCTACTGTGGCGATGGTATTCACCCAAACAAGCTGGGAAGCCAGGTGCTCTCAGCGAACATACAGCATGCAGTACATTATGCATGACTGTCTACACCCGAACCACTTGCCTCCCTGCCCTCCCCCAACATACCCCCCCACTGTCCTCCACTGTCCACGGCTTCCCCTTTGCCGCAACTCCCTGTTCCCCACTCCAACCCATTTTTTCCCTCTTCACCAGGGTCCCCTGTGTGTAACTCTGTATCTCCCTTACACTCTGCCCCCACAGCAAGCCTCGTCCCCCTCCCCATCCCCACTATTGCCAGTCACAGGTTCTCCCCAGCTCGGATCTCCACCATACACCGCTGTGGAGTGTACACAGAACCCCTGCGCCCAGTGAAGGCCTTCAGACGGGGCTGTATACAGCATCATCTCCGTCCGGTCAGTCGTGTCTCCCAGCAGCCTGACCGGCATTTAATCCGTATGGCCCTGTTTAACACCAGATCCCTCACGAATAAAACCTTCATCCTGAATGACTTTTTCACCTCTCACCTTCTGGATTTTCTGTTGTTGACAGAAACATGGAGTAAACCAGGTGACAACAGAGCCTTCTCTGAGCTCCTCCCTCCCAAATGTTCGTTCTTTAGTTCCCCACGAGCATCTGGTAGAGGAGGGGGCCTTGCCTCTGTGTTCAAGGACAATTTTAGCTGCCGACTCCTTCCCACACATAACTACACCTCCTTTGAGCTACAGTTATTTGTGATTGAGCTTACATGTTCTGTCTTATGTGCCGTTGTGTACCGCCCACCTAAATATAATAAGAACTTTATTCAAGAGTTCTCAGAGTTTTTATCAGAGTCTGCTTCTGTTCATGATCAACTCTTGATCTGTGGAGATTTTAACATTCATGTTTGTTGTCCCTCTGACCAGTTTGCTACGGATTTTAAAAACCTCTTAGAGTGTTTTGATTTAATTCAATCAGTCGATCAACCAACTCACCATCTTGGACATATCCTGGATCTGGTTATCTCCCGTGGGCTCTCAATCTCCATTAATGAAATGTCTGACACTGCGATCTCAGATCACCTGCCCATTATCTTCGAGTTCACAGCCCCTCCTGTAGCCTGTAAACCTCTTGCCCAGTCTTGTCAACGCCGCATTCTCACCTCCTCAACAGCTGGGGAATTTGCCACTGCCTTCATGGGATCACAGCTTCTCAAATCCAGTGATCTGATGCATCCTCTGTCCCCAGACATCATCCTCTCCTCCTTTTACTCCACCTGCTCTAGGATACTGGACTCGATCGCCCCATTACGACATAAATCAACGAAACTGAGAGCAGACCCTTGGATAAATAACTCTATTCGTGCCCTCAGACAACGCTGCCGGCAGGCTGAATGTCGCTGGAAAAAAGACAAATTACATGTATCCTGGGGCATACTAAGAGATAGCCTCACTGACTATCAAAGGGCCGTGAAAGAGGCTAAATGTCAATATCTGTCCAATGTCATTTTCAGGAACAGTCATCAGCCCAGAGTTTTGTTCAGTACAATCAACAAAGTTGTTAACCCATGCACCTCTGTCTTGGCTGATGCCTCAATCAGCACTTGTGAGAGTCTTCTTCGCTTTTTTGTTGACAAAGTTACTACTGTCAGACAACTTGCCAGTAGCATTTCAAATGTCGATCTGTCCATTGCTCCGCCACACTCTGCTGTGTTTGAAAAGTTTGAACCAGTCTCCATCTCAACCCTCACAAAAGTGGTGCTACATATGAACCCCACAAACTGCCCCTTGGACATTATTCCTACTAAACTGTTGGTAGAGGTGTTTAATGTTGTTGGTCCCTCCTTACTGACTTTTATTAACTCTTCTCTTAGCTCTGGCTCTGTCCCGGCCGCCCTGAAACATGCTGTGGTTCGGCCTCTCCTTAAAAAACCTCAACTCGATCCCTCAGGTCTATCAAATTTTAGACCTGTCTCCCATCTGTCCTTTTTGTCCAAAGTTCTAGAAAAAGTTGTTTTCACACAACTACAAGCATTGTTAGAGAACAACAATATTTTTGATAAATTCCAGTCTGGCTTCAGATCTCGTCATAGCACCGAGTCTGCTTTGCTGAAGGTACACAATGACGTTGCTCTGTCTGTTGATGCCAAATGCCCTATGATCCTAGTACTGCTAGACCTCACAGCGTCCTTCGATACTGTGGACCACGCGATCCTGCTATCCCGCCTTAATGAATATGTTGGCATCAGTGGCACCGCACTTAAGTGGCTTACTTCCTACTTAACTGATCAAAGCTTTTCAGTAATGATTGGTGACCTGTCCTCCTCGAGCACCTCTCTCTCCTGCGGGGTACCACAAGGGTCGATCCTCGGGCCTATTCTTTTCTCTCTTTACATGCTGCCGCTTGGTTCAATTATAGCGAAGCACGATCTGTCGTTCCACTGCTACGCGGACGACCTCCAAATTTATTTACTGTTGGGCCTAACGGGAAGCGGGGCACATAGGAGTTTGACTAATGCTATTGCCGACATTAAGCAGTAGTTGTCATCCAACTTCCTACATCTTAATGAAGACAAGACAGAGTGTATTGTGTTTGGGAAAACAGAAATGTCTAATTTCACAGCAATGAAACTCAGTCCAACGGTCAGAAATCTCGGGGTTACGTTCGACAGTAACTTCAAGTTCGACAAACAAATTGACACTGTGGTTAAAGTAAGCTTTTTTCAATTGCGCCTTCTGGCCAAGGTGAAGCCATTCCTAAATCGTGCTGACCTTGAAAAAGCTATTCATGCCTTCATTAGCTCAAGGCTAGATTATTGTAATGCACTTTATGTTGGCACTTCCCAGTCATCCATCAGTCGTTTGCAATTCGTGCAAAATGCAGCAGCCCGTCTTTTAACGAACACTCCTAGACGTGAGCACATCACTCCTGTCCTTTACTCTCTTCATTGGCTTCCTGTCCATTTTAGAATCGATTTTAAGATTTTAACATTCGTTTTTAAAGCTCTTAACGGACTTGCTCCACCCTATTTATCCGACCTTCTCACACCACAAGTCAGAAACAGAACACTAAGGTCGTCAAACCAGGGTCTGTTGGAGGTCCCAAGGTCCAATTACAAACATTGGGGTGACAGGGCTTTCTCGGTGGCCGCACCCAGACTGTGGAACAAGCTCCCCCCGACATGCGCACCATCACTGACCTAGGTCTTTTTAAATCAAAACTTGAAACCTTTCTTTTTAAGACGGCTTTTAACACTTAAGATTGTTATGACATGTTTATTTTGTGTTTTTTTATTGCTGTCTTTTACTGTTGTTCTTTTGCTGTTTTATTTTATTTTATTTTATTGTAAAGCACTTTGGTCACCCTCTGGGCTGTTTTAAAGGGCTATACAAATAAATTTTATTATTATTATTATTATTATTATTATTATTATTATTATTACATAGAGCTTTCTGTTTAAGGAAAAAATAAGTGTTTGCATATTTCAAATTCATTAGCATTACTGTTCTGCACAGTGATGGGAGGAACATTAAAACTTGTGGGGTGAGATGCAGCCTGCTTAATTACACAATTCTAACGTTCTTAACAAGCAGACCACTGCCTACATAAATATAATGTTAAACACACACACATACACACACGCACACACACACACTAATGTAAAGCAGACTTACAGAGTTTTGAGGCCACTCAGGCCTTTGAACATGCGTCCCTGCAGTCCAGTTAGCTTGTTCCCCGTCAGCAGCAGCTCCAAAACTCCACCTGCACCGTCAAATGCACCGTCACGAATGTCCCTCAGCTTGTTGTTGCTCAGGTTACTGCAGGAGAGACGAAGAAAGTTTTTCATATTGTGGCTTTTCTGCTTGTGTTTCTTATAAGTTCAGTCCACACAGGATGGCCTCTAAGGGCTTCCAGTATTACCATACATGCAAACACATGGACACTCACACACACACACACACACACACACACACACACACAATATTCCCACTTTAATTGCAATAATCAATCATGTCCCTTCAACTAATAAATGTTAACTCTTCTCTCCTTCATCTTAATGTCCTCATCTTGTCCAATAGATATTCTGATAACAGCTTACAGCCATCACTATAACTCTGTACACTATAAAGCAAACACACACACACGCCCGCACTCACACACATAAAAGAAAATGAGACAAGTGGTCACAGACAACTGAAAATGATTGCTATCTCTCTTCCTTGCACACAAAATGAGAAAAATGAAAATGGAAAGAGAGCGTTTGGCCACAGAGACAATAACCTGAGATGATAGCTATCACAACTACTGTAGCTTTCATTCATAGCTAGTTTTGGGTTTCCTCTTATCAGCTTTATGGGAGAGGAGAGGAGAGGAGAGGAGAGGAGAGGATGGACAATCAGAGTTAAAAGAAGAGATGATGGCAGACAAACTTAAGAGTTAAAAGATAAGTAGTAGATGCAAGGATAACAGAAAATGTGAGGCGAGGAGAGGAGGAGGAGGAGATGATGAAGAAGAGAGGGAAGGAACTGAAGGAAGAAATGGAAATGAGTGCTGGCCAATCTATATCGTCAGTGACACTGCTAGATGGTTAGCAATTTCCTCTCCAATAAATCAACTTCTGGTCTCTGCTCTGTCTTTCTCTATCTCGCTCTGACACACACACACACACACACACACACACACACACACAAACTTAGAGGAGGTTGTAGATAAGGAGTGACTGTAAATCTGAACCGAAGGCCCATCTTCCATTTCCATTTAATATTCGCTTCCTCCATACCTCCCACCTAACCTTCCTTACTCTCCAGCTCTCTTTTGTCCATCCCTTCCTCTCTTACTTGTCCTCAACCACTCCTCTTCCTCCTTCCTTAAATCATGTCTCTCTCATTTTCACTTCCGCCCTCTTTGCATGTATGTTTTTCACACTTTTCTCATGTTCATCCTTCTCTTCCTTGCTCCTTATCATCGTTTCTGTCCACCTTTCCTTCCCATCAACCTCTCTCTATCACCTTTCCTTCTTCCTTTCCTTTCTCATTCATAACTCCTTGCATTCCTTATTGTAAACCATCCACTGTTTTCCATCTGTTCTCATCCAGCTGTTCTTATTTCAGTCATTTTGTAATTGCAATGCTTTTCCTTCTTTCCTCTATCAGCAATATATAGAACAGGAAACTGAAAAAGAGCAACATCCAATAAGATTCCAGGTCTTCTTTACCTCCTTACAGATTTGGTAAAAGCATGCGTGGTTTAATGAATAAATGATGCAAAACCAAACATTAATGAGAAGCAAATGAGAGGTGCTTGTTAAAAAGAATATACATACATTTTCTTCAAGTTAGGGAGCTTCTTAAACGTCCCCGTGGCCTCCAACACGGCAATATCGTTGTCATTTAGCCGTCTACAGAGAGAAAAGTTAAAGAAAGTGAGTTAAATTTTAATTCTTTCTTTCAAACTGCTTTGAAGTCAACACACACGCATGACCACACACACACACACTCAAAAAAACAAAACAAAAAACAAGATCGAAAGAGAAAGGCCGCGAGTAAAGGGGGGAATGACCACATGAAGGTTAAGAGGCCTTTAGTGACTGTTGAAGTATGATGCGCCACAGAACCAGAGGAGGGAGGAGAAAATAATTAAACATATTGGAGAAGAGAAGACAAGAGCAATGAATCTTTTCTATGCAGTCATCAATACCCACGCTGCCCTAAGCCAAGAGAAAACAGTTTGAGAGATAGGAAGCTCGACATCTGCTTTATTGAGGTAATTTGTACTAAAAGTGTGCTGCTAAAAGGATGCTCTTTGTGTATGTGTGTGAGAGTGCGTGTATGTGTGTGTGTGTGTGTGTGTGTGTGTGTGTGAAAGACGCAGAGTGAGAGGAACTGGGGAAAGAAAGTGAAAGTTCAGCTGGAGGGGACACTTTCTAATGAGATACAGGGGGGACTTAAAAGATGGATCCACCTGGATGAAGCCAAACTTGAATAACATGTTGCAAAGTCCGAAAGAAATCGGTGGTGACGCTGCTGGGCTGACATGCTCATTGTAAATGTTTATATACATATAAGAATAAAGATAAAACATTTATTATCTCTTTAGGTTGTAATCTACAGTCCTCAGAATGTACGATTTTACTGAATGCAAATAATTCTGTTGAAGAAAACTGTGCTGTCTATGCAGCAGAAAGATGCACATTTTCTATTTTATTTAATTTATTTAACCTTTATTTAACCAGAAAAACCTCTTAAGATTAAATATCTCTTTTTCAAGAGTGTCCAAGTGAAGTTACAGACAGAGAACATAGAACACAAATACAGAATAAAAATGTACAGATCTAAAACAAGCAATATAAAACGCAAAGTGAGATTACTACAAAGAAAAGCCAAAAAGTATGTTAATTTATTCTAGACGTGAACAATAAAAACGCCAAAAACGGCAACTACGCACGATTACAAAGACCAGCTAAGACACACTGTGACATAGAAAACTGTGTATAAAATCCTGCAACAGTGCTTTGAAACGGCCGAGAGGAACCAAAGAGTGCAACTTTAATTCCCTCTGCAGGGGTTTCCACATATAAGGAGCTGTGTACATAAATGCTCGCTTACCAAACTCTGTATGAATCATCGGTACAGACAATAAAAACATGTTCTGAAAACGAAGCGCAAAGCCATTTTCAATTTCTTGCTCAATTAATACTTTTGAAATTGGTGGTATATGAGCAGAGAAACAGAAGAAAAGTACAGTGGCATTCACATTTACTCAAGAGGTAGAAAACCTACAACTACCAGAATGCACTGCGTCGCACCAGACCAATAAATGCTTAGTGCTGGTGGATGACATAACAATAACATAATAAAAATAATATTTTGTGTATAGCACTTATCTAAACAACAGGGCCTTGATGGCAAAAGCCATTGCATGCTTGTCAGTTTTAAAACAGGAAACAAATATGGTAACGGGCTGGTAAAAATTCATTTTGAATTACAGATAAAATATGTTTCTGAAAACATTTTAGGTGAGAAATGGGCTATGCAACAACAGAATCTTGGTTCATATTTGATCAACACTGCTTAGTTTTACTATTTCATCTCAGTTTTTTTGAGCCTCCATTTACCCAATACAGGAAACAGTGAAGTGCCTGCTTCATGTTCACAAATATATATGTATATATATATGCGATAAATAGGCAATACAGTAACAGAATCTTGGTTCATATTTGATCAGGACTGCTTAGTTTTTGAGAGTGTCTTTGTGTCTGCGGTGTCGGGCATACAAAAATGCAGAAGCACAATCTGTAGTTCAAGCCACAGCCCTAGAGCCAGCGAAAATCCTGAGAGATGAGCAAGGAGATTTGGGCGCCGGTAAGATGGAGAGAAGTTTACCATAGTTCATTTACACGTCCTACCCACACTGTTATGAGACAAAGCTGGCTGAAATCAGCGAAGTATCATTTTAATTCCTTTGTACTTATTGAACACTCTCAAGGCCGATGTCAAGGATTATTGTGGCTGGTGAGAAGAGTCGCAAATAAAGACAGAAAGATAGACAGAAGAGAGAAAGAGAGCAAAATATATAAGCCTTCAGCTCAGCCTCTCCTGATTTCCCCTGATAAGGCAGGTTACACAGGGCACAACTGGCGGCTTGTGTGTGTGTGTGTGTGTGTGTGTGTGTGTGTGGCCTTCAAAAACCCCACTGGTGGTTGTGTTCTTAAGGAAAAGGCAAGAGAAAGAGAGGGTTTTGAAAATATTTGAAAAACTTTGATCTGCCCTCTAACCAACCATAAAGGACAAAGTTTATGTTTTTGACATGAAGCACCCTGGGAACACAGAGGGAAGGAGGGAAGACTGGAGGGTTCACAGAGAGAAGCAGAGCCACAGAGAGAGCAAGAGAAAGAGGAACTGGGGGCTAATGGTCTGTGGGATACTGGCATTATTAGTTATCTAAAGTGGCAGCCACGGTTGAATTCACCATTATACAACTAATCTCCGTAAGCAACCTGCCTGCGTCTGCCCCAATGCTGCAGTGGTGCCGTATTCTGCAGCTATTCTCCATTAGCGGCACAAGCTCTACATCCTTCACCTACATTTTAAAGCTGTGAAGTGATTCAGCATTATTAGGTAAAACCTTGCCTCTGGCTGGATTCCTATTTCCTGTGTGGAAATATTAGCTTATTGAATATTCGATCAAGTGCAGGTGCTGAAAGTAAAATGGGGCTGGCTGATTTTAGGGGCAGCACACTTTTCTTGTGTTGCAGTTTTGGATCATAAATCCAGTTTTTGTTCTCAGTCGGTGTGTATTTTATGACTTAGAGGCTTTTTTTTTTATCTTTGACCTTTTAAATCACATCACAGACATTCAAAATTATGCTTTATTTTTCAATTATGAACACTTATATCATCGTAATTCCTCAGCATAATACATCACCTCCCTCATACATGCTGAGATGTTGATTTTGTGGAGCAGATTCTGAACACACGCCGACTTTTTAACCTTTTTCTCAATCAGATTATGGTATTCCTGTTGCGTGTTATCTGTTACTCCCTCTCCATTTTTCAGCGGTAAAATGAATGATCCATGGGACTGCTCAGTATTCTAGTGTGAGACCCTTCGCCAGACATGATGATGGCTCCTTTGGGACTTTGAGGGAGATGGAAAAGACTGTTGAGAGGCATTTTGGTCTGAGAGCTAAAAATGAAAAGTGACGTTCATGATACTGCTCTGAGAGAGGCGAGGAGACAGAGAGAGGAAGGCAGACGTGCGCGTGCATGGAATATGTGCATTTGTGCATGTCTTTGCATGTATGCCTGTGCCCACGCATGTATCCATGTGCATTTTGGTGTGTGCCTGAGAAAGTGAAAAACTTCCTGACAGCCCTGTGGCATGTTGAAGGATGTGTGGTGGTTTACAGTTTCAGGTTAGAGCAGTCTAACACATGGCGTTCAATCTGATATTTCATCATGTGTTCACATACAATATACAGCAAGTGTGCGTGTGTAAGAAGGAAACACTGGCTGACTTACAGGTCTGTGGTGTGTTCAGGGATGTGTGGAGGTAAACGGGTCAGTTTGAGATTGGAGCAGTCGACCACGGTGCCTTCGCAGCGACATCTCTCTGGACACACCAGGTCCTGGAAACACTCCCCGCTCAGACGACTACGGTAGTCCTCCTGACCTGCAGAGGAAAGAGGTAGGGAAAGTCCAAAGGGGAGAGAAAGTGAAACAGAAAAACAGGGAGGGAGGGAGGGAGGGCAGACAAAGGGTAGAGAGCAGGTAGAAAGGACAGAGAAGAAGAAAAGCCGGGTAAATTAGGTCAACAGAGGGACAAGGAGACAAAAGGCAAGAGGGGGAGAGAGATGGAGAGAGATGGAGGGCAAGAGAGAAAGACCAGAGACAGAAAGTTCTTCATGTTAAACTCTGTGGGTTTTAATTAAAACATTGTCCCATTTACATATGACCTGATTCTATATGCACCATATAATAAAGGATAACATTATCTCAAGAAATACACAACTGAAACTCTTGCCTCCACTGCCACATTATCAATCTCTGTCTAAAGTGTTTCTCGTTGGAGTTTAATTGTTTGGAAAATTCTAGTTTAGCTCTAATTTCAGCTGTCAAAGGTTGTAAAACATAAACACTCAACCAGTGAACTGCAATACATCAACGAGCTGTATCTATCTCATCTGTTTAAAAGAACAGGCTGCGTGCTGCAGTGCTGTACTACGGAGCATGCACAGGGCTGATGCAGTAAATCAAATTAACAAACAGATATCCATGTGGTTTTATGGAATCGTTTTGTTGATAAATGTGGTTTAACCCCGGATGTTTTTATTTAACAAGGTGAGCCAGAGACCACTTCTGTTATTCAGATATAATGTGAGCAGATATTATTTATGACCGCCACTGCCTGTGGAGTGGAGCTGCTTTACATCATGCAGCACTTGTATTTGTGCACTACGTATGCTCTTTATTGTTCTCACGGTTATCATTACCTCCCTCTCCCTTTCCAGCCTTGCTTGTCTATCTGTTCTCTGTCAATTTTGCCTTTTCTGTTTTTCACCACCCTGCTATCAGACTGCTCTTATATTGGCACAGACTGCGTCTTCTTTCAGTCTCTGTCTCCACTCTTTCCTGGCACACACCCTGGATGTCTCATACGCTTTCTGCTTGTCATTGTTGAAGATCTGAGACCACCGGTTGAGGGGGAATTTGCAATGAACAACCTTGATTTGAACTTAGTAAATGATCACTGCTCTTCAAATGGTGTCTATCTGTTGGGAGATTTGGCGGGTTAGCTCCTTTCAGTGGCAGAATATTTGCTATCGCTGGGCTGCTACAAACCCTAGTGGCTGGCAGGCTGACAAAAAGGACAGAGCGAGGGAGCGAGTCAGGGAAGAAAGGGAAAAGAGAGCAAAGAACTTTGGGTGGGAAGGTTTTTATATCTGCTAAGGAAAAGAGGGAAAGAATGAGAAAACCTGTTTAACAGTCTGAGCTTGAGTTTTTCTGCTTGAGCAGAAAAGGGCGGTCTGTACAGAGGTGGTGGGATCAGTCATGCTAACCACTAAAGCACTTGCGGTTATCTGACAGTGGAGGCAGGTGTACAGGTGCGGCCAAACCAGATTTTGCTGAGCAGGTGGGACAAAGTGTTGATAAACTGCAACCCAATCTCTAAAATAAAATGTTGGCATTGTCTATTTCTACAAACCAAGGATATTTCACTTTTTTTTTTTACATTTCCTACGGATCATATCAACATTTCTAAAGTGACAAAGTTCTGATAACACGAACATGAGCTGAGTTTCTTTAGGAAGAAGAGAGGATGGTGGATGGCGTGACACCTAGGCAAGATGGCCGCCAAACAGCAGACAGCAGTAGACTACTGTTTGTGACTGACTAACAACGAAAGCGGGTATTTTTAATGATACATCTGTACATTTCCAGCCGTTTGTTGCAACCAAACCATGTATTTTAATCCAAGCAATGATCTTTTCCTAACTTAAACCACCTGGCTTATGTCCTTAAACCTAAATGCATGTTAACCACAGTGCTGTCACAACATAAAATTGAAAATTGAAATGTAAAGAAACATAAAGTTTCAACATATCTGCCACATATTAAATGTAACATATCCATGGTTTGCAGAAGAGAACAGTGCCAACATTTATTCTGTCAAATGGTTGAGGGTTGTGAACATAAATTGCAGGAGCTAGGATGATGAAGGGGATAACCACAGCAGTCCAGAGTATTGTAACTTATATGGCTTATAATCAAACATTTTATTGTCTGTAACCTCTGTCACTGTCCTGCATTCACTACGGCCAAGACGTGTCCTGCTCTCTCAGTGTGTATTTTCGCAAGCATTGATATAAATTAGAATCGCAACAAAATTTTAAAATCACCTGAGTGAGAGTGCAATATCACCCCTCTTTCAAACTGTCTAGACATTGGAGGGCTTGCGAGACTCGCAGAGATGTAATACCTTTCAATCATCACTAATGATTCACTCGAGGTGTTTGGCAGTGAATTTATCTGCTGAGATTCTGCCCTCTGCCTGGATTTCTTTTCTTCTCATTTTGCTATGTTCGGAACATTTCTGGGTGTGTAGCCCTCAGCCAAAAAGTGTGCAGTTGGAGTACACACTTACAAAACAGTTGCTGACAGGTACCAGACCGAAATCATCATGCATCTAAGAGAAAGCTATGTAAACTGCGGACACAGTACCAAAAGAAACCACCAAAAAATGCAAATATAGTGTGATGAAAAGCCAAGCAGGCAAAGCTCTTTTAAAAAAGAGAGTGAATCTGGGATTGGCTTTCTCCTCCTGGCAAGTGCTGACGGAGAGGATGGGGATGAAGAGTGACGTGGAATTAACCTGTTTCCTGCTGGACAGGGGCGTTCTGGCGGTTAGCTTAGTTAGCCTGCCAAAGTATTGTTTTTACATTTCAACAAATGTAACGTTCCTACAGTAGTGCAGCAGTGTACGTAGAGGCAGTGTAGGGAGACGGGGCCAGATTTGAATGTTGTATTTACAAATAATAAACAGTAATTTTTGCACAGTTTCCTGAAATCAGATTGAACCAGAAGCGAAAACATCTAGTCCTGCTCTACACTGAAATGAAAGTGAAACAAAATCTGGTGTGACTGCACTTTAACAAGCATTTGAGGCCCTATGAAGACATACCAATATTTGTCACAGGAAAAGTTGAGCATTTATGGCTGATATGGTTGTTAAGAAGCACTTAACTTATTAATAATTATAACTGACTGAAATATTCTGATGTTAGATTACTTTTCTAGTTCTGTTTATTTCAACCACAGTTAGAGTCCCATGTATCCAAAGCCCTACACATAAATGCAAACAAACAGAAGTATGAATAATTTTTTAGCTCCAAGGCGTGTGATTGGCTGGGAGAGGCAGGTGGGTGTGTGCTGGGCGGTCCCTGGCGCTTGACGGAACCATGTGATGCCACAGTAGGCGGGGCCACATGGTTAGATCAAGCACAAGAGACAGCTGCACGAACCAATCAGAATGCAGGTCCACACAGGAGGAGGAAGGTGGGGCAACAGAGAGCTGCACCAATCAGTCAGGGGGGCAGGGTCCATACAGGATAGGAGAGGCAACAGACAGCTGCAGATCCACACAGGAAGGGGACGGGACCAGAGAACTGCCCACCACATAGCGAAATATGTCCACACAGGTCCAGAGAAGAAGAGGAGATGCAAGGAGAGGCATGGGACTGCAGACAGCAAGGGCTGAAGCAAAGAGGACCGCCACAATCAGCTTTAGGAGCATTTCTAATCTAGTTACGTCGATTAGCTCCATGGGCAGAGCACTAACATTAGGGGCCTGCTTACCACTGAGACCTTCCATGCTAAAAATATACCACATGTGCTCATGATACTGCAAAGCACTTTGGATAAAAGCCCTCACCATTTAATAGTATTGGTTATGCTGTTTATTGTGTGCCCAGTTTAGGCTGGGATATATCATTTCAGGGAACAGGAGGGGTGGAAATCTCATGTGTGACGCTATTTTGGCCAGACTTGACAGGCCGTTACCTTACAAGGAAGGTCGTCAGCCTATTAGGCTCACCTGAGTTCTTAGGATACAAAAGCTAGGCCATGTGTTTAATCTTTCTGTCTGCCTTCCTACAGAACAGCTGACACACATCTATGCATTGCTGATATTTGTGTTCATTGTTGTTTAATAAATTAAGTAAAACCTTGCATGGACTCCCTCCTTGACACATTCTCTGAGCCAGTTTGTGACACATCACTACACATCACCCTTTTCCACCATAGCCTTGTTTCCACCAAGTAGTCCAGTTAAGTCCAGTTCAGTTTGTACCACACTGTAATGGTCACTGTTGGGTTTTCATAGTCAAAAGTTGTGAATGGTACCAATTCAACCATCCCATTCTGTATTGTTTTTTGTAACACCTCTGTTGAGGCACCTAGCACACTGATGCGATACCAGAAGGTGGAGCTAGAAACACTGCAGACTGTCAATTGGTCAAGAGAGAACCATCCCTCTTGCTCTACAAAGCCTCAGTGCACAAGGCTGCTATTTTTTGATATCTCATCGACTTTGATGGACTCTTAACACTCCAGCCTGTTCTTTTGTTCTTCTCAAAATATTGGCTTGCACGATCAGCATGATGCATACGTCCCTTGAATCGCCCCTGAAGAGAAAATACAGCGAGGGCTGGATGGAGCAGTGACAAAGCTATCCAGTATCTACTTTGCCTACTTTTAAAAGTACTGTCTGCAGAGAAAAAACTCAGCGGATGTAGATTTTAGGTACGTCTGTACGGGTTTCGTACTGGCTTAAAGGGTACTATACCGAAAGTGGTTGGTGGAAACGCAGCTCATTTAAGCTCTGGTTCTTGAACTAGTTCTTGGAATCTTGGTGTTATCTAGCGATACAGCCCTTGTTTCTAGCAGAACCATTGTAATCAAGGATTCGTCCTCTGACAATGGCGTTGACCAATGTACAACGGAACTAAACAGTAGTAGCAAGACGGTGGACTGTGTTCTTTACCTGCAAGCTTTTGTTCTGTTATTACAGATATTAGCTTATATCCTACTCCAGAAAAACAGCATGGACCAACTATTAATAATAAAACACACAGAAGACTATTACGTGCAAGATTCAATCCTGTCTTTCCAAGATGTAGAATATGACACGCCCAATTATGTCATCAAAATTCACACTACAGTTTAAGGGATTCCAGCTAGGAAACAACTTTTTGGGTTTGGTCAAAATGCTCATAACAGTCCAAATTAGCCTCACAAACTGGAACAGAATCTGTTTCTTGTTGGTGGAAAAGGGGTATAAATGGTCAGTCTTACAGGTACTAATGAAACTAAGTTGACTGTGAAGGAAACAATTGTTTTAGTAAAATGTAAAATCTTTTTTTTTTTTTTTTGTCAAATATTTTGTGCTTTCTGTTCCATCTGCTGCTGCATTTTTTTGTTAAGCTTTTTCCAGATAAAACAAAACATCCCTGACAGAAAGTGATTTCTCGATAACATACCTGCTGTTGTACAAAGCACTTTGTTGGTTATTGTGAAATAAACATAGGATACATTTAAATCATAACAATGCTGTTGCTCATATAGTCAAATTAAAAGCCAAATCTATTACGTGATCGTCTTTTCTGAGCACAATCCCATTCAGTTTAAGGTTAAAGTGACTGTTGGAACTGAAACAGTTGACAGTGGTCCCCTAGTCTGCTGCATAGTAAACCAAGGATTTGCTTATAACCATTGTTCTCACACAGTTCATATAGTTTGTTTCCAGTGATCCATAAAAAAGGCATTATGTTTAAGACAGAGAAAACAACATGAGGAGCCACCGCAGAGAGATACTGAGGATGTGAAGTGTAAACAGCCTCACACACACACACACACACACACACACACACACACACACACACTCATTCGCACGCTTACACAAGTGGGCGATCACAGTCTATGGCCAGTCCCTGCTGAGTTAGTTATTGTGCTGCTTCAGTATACTGAATTGGTCTGTGTTGTAATTAGTGAGACCCACGGCTCGTATCAAAGGAAATAACAGTAATAAAATACTACCAGAGAGAGACACAGAGACTGTATGTGAATGTTTGTGTGTGTGTATGTTTCAGTAAACGCACATCAGTATCTAATTGCACACATAAACCAACATGTGTGTTTTTAAATCTCCATGTTTTACTTCTTCATCTTGACACTGAACCTTTCATCTGATTAATATGAGTCTACATTCATCTTCAGAGGTGAATCCCTGCATGTTTACTGTGTGTGTTAATTGTCTGTGTGAACTCTTTTCCTACCTGTGCACCTGAACTTCTTGCCTTTAACCTGGCTGATGCGCTTGTTAGCCAGCCGTCTGGGGTGGCTGCAGCGTGCGCCACTGGTCTCAATTGGGTTGTCAAACAGGTAGTCTGCCAGCCACTTCAGGTGACAGTCACACATAAAGGGATTCTGGGCCAGATGACTGAAAAAGAGAGGGGACAGAGAGGAGGGAAGAAGATGGGTTTGTCACAGGACAAGGAAAGAGGAGGACCTCACAGTTACTACATTTATTGACCGATACAAAACATTCCTGGTTCAACAGAAACCCATCAAGGCTTTTACATTTGTTGCTCTGCACTGCCAATGCCATCTCATCACTACTCGTCATATTTTGACGCATGGGCAGAAGCAATGCCAGGGACAGCCTTTTGTGTTGTATCTTGATGCAGGGATCAGGGGTTAGCTTTCTACTTGGTCAGGGATAGGAAGATTTTGCGTTTGTTGTCAGTTAGGTCAGTCGACACGTGACTACTGTTGTGACAAAATAAGTCAACGTTGCCTTTTATTTTCACACAGGACACAAACACTGGTCTCCTGGGTCAAAGTCCGGTGCTCTTTCGATACATCTACCTCCTACTCTACCCGCCCTCAGTGGACTTTCATGCTCTATTTACTACATCTGTTGCTCTGAATGTCTAATAATAATGCAGATGGGTTTACATTCGAGTTGGTTCAAAGCCTGGGTGCATTATGCATCCGTATCTTTGCCAAGGGCTATTGACCAAGCTGCATTTTTTTTGATGCCCTGGAAGTGAGACCTGGCTGAAACGGCTGGTGTGGAATCTTTCTTTTAGCATAGAGGAGGTGACGTATTTCAAACGCATTCGTACTCCCAGGTCGTCAAACACAGACATCTGATATCAACTCAGAGGCCACCCTTTAGCATCTATGAGATGCACAGCTGTCTCCAGGGTGAAACACATTACACATGTTTAACATTGCGAAATGGTGGCGGTTAGACTACTTGGTTAGATTTAGACAAAAAAATCATGGTTTGGGTTCAAATAAGTCCATTTGTTATGGGGTTAGGGTTCAACGTTACGTAGCAAAGAGATTAATACATGATGTATTGTGTGTAAGTTATGTATGTTAAATAAGACAGTGCTGACTTTTGGTTTCACATGGGACATGAGCTGCAGTCTCCTGGGTGAAAGTCCTGTGTTTGACCAATCCTACCACCCTGACCACCTTACACAAACTTTGTCACTCTTTATATAAGGTGCTTTGAGTGTCTAATATTGCTGCTGATGGGTTTACGTTGTAGTTAGTTGAATGCCTGTTACGTCACATAAAGAAGCTAAAGAGAACTTTGTGCATCTGTATCAGACAGTGAGGGGTTGCGTTAATATTTGACGACCTGGGAGTGAGACCAGGCTGGTGTTTTAAGTTTTGAGCAGCAGAAACAGTGATTAGAATAAAGAGCCTGTACTGTTAACATGATCACCAACAGCTTTCAGAGCTCTACTTACAGATACTTTGACTTAACTAAAGGAAAACTTTAGCAAAGGAAATGATGAAGTATACTAAACATGACAGTGGTAAATGTGTTTTAAGTATGTTGGCCTCTTTCCCCTGTCTGTCTCAATAATCACATTTAAACATCAATGTATTACTTTATGGGATAAAAAGAGGGCTAGAAGTCACCATTAAATTCATTACCTAAATCATCCTGATTAATCGTTGAGTCTATGAAATGTTTAAGAAATATTGGTCTTTAATTTGCTTCTTTTGTCCAACTAACAGTCCAAAACCTTCAGATACTCAATTACCTGTCACATATGACAGATGAAAGAAAAATTCTGGATGAATAACGAGTGAAACAATAAATTGCTTATCAGAATAGTATGCTGGTTAATTTTCTGTCTATCCTGGGGTCCATGAAAAACTGACTCTACTCTACTCACAGAGTCTTGATGGAGCGCAGCGGGGCAAATAGTCCTTTGCTGATGGTCTGCAGCTTGTTGTCGTACAGCGACAGCAGGTTGAGGTTCTGCAGGTCTTGGAAGGTGTTCACTCTCAAACAGTTAATTTTGTTGGCATTCAGCAGCCTGAAACACAAGCGAGAGACATTTGTTATTTATCTGTATTTGTTTTACTTATTTAGCTTTATTATCTCAACACAAACAAAAGATAAGAACATGCAGATAATGAGATAATTTATTTTTCTCAGATTCATCTCTACTGCCAAAACACTACTTTTCTCCCCAGTCTTTTTCTTCTCCTCCTCCTCCCTGTTTCTCCTCCTTGTCCCTCCCTATAGCCTCTCCTACCCTCTCCACAGTCATGATAATATTTTTTCTGGCTGTGACACATAAATCTGAAAATTGCGGTTTTATATATTTTCACTTTCACTTCTGGAGCACTTTCTGGGCAAATCTACCGTTGGGTGGGAGTGTTATATCTTGTTTTGATGGGAGAGACAGATGGCAACAGGGGGAAAAGGAAAGAGGAAGAGAAGAGGTAGAAGTATGGAGATGGGATGGAGGAAATAGTGGCGAGACACAGCGAAGGGCCAGGTGAAAAATGTAATTCTGAGTGACACAAATATACAATTAAGTGAAAGAGGCTGGCAGCCAACATGGAGGATAGAGAAAAAGGGAAATGAGAAATGTGATAGAGGGATTAGGTAAATGACAGGAAAGGTTTGCACCTCCACCCTTTCCTCCATCTCGCTCTTCCAAACCTACACTTCATTAGCTAATACGGCCAAGCTGACTGCTTCTTCCCTGTACTTTCTTTCTTTCCTCCACTTCCTGTCTGTCTCTTCCTTGATCTTTTTGCTCTTTTATCACACAAACACTCTTCTCTTTCATTCTTTGTCCCTCTCACACTCTCCTACTCTTCTTTCTTTGTCAGACAGGTGACTAACTCGGCGCTTGGTACAGCAGCTCAGCTTAATCATCTCAAGTCATCCTAACGAGCGTCTATACTGGCACCAACTCGCTTATACATACACTCACAGGCAGATACACGCACACACACACACACGCTGCTCTGCGACATATCCACGCCTCATTAGGCAGCTCACAGGGGGAACTAATTACTTGAAACTGCACCAGTAAAACAAAGCAGCACAGACAATATAAACAGCAGACCAGTAGCTATACAAACCAATAAACACATCTTTGTCATGGAAGGTTGACATGCTGCTTGATACACCAGTGAAAGTTAATATATAATTTATAATTATTATACTATAGTAATAACAACAGCATCTTGAAATTCCTGACAAACTGACCGACGTTTTTGGAAGTCTGTCAGCGGCTAAATATTAAAAGAAATATTCCCTCCGAACGCCTGCTGAGTGAGCGCCAACACCCGCAGGCAGTGTCTTTGTGGGATTGACCAATGATATGGCAAGACATGAATATTCACTAGACACTCAGTACTTTATTTATTCATCGATTGAAGCAGTCACAAATGCACAGAAGCACTCCTGAATTATTCTATTAAGGGATCACATGTGCATGTAAAAACAAATACAAAGCATTCTGTGTTTCAGTGTTTACCATCCTCATGACAAGGTGTGAGGGAAATGCTTGTTCAATCAGGGGACGCTAAATGTTAATGATGTCACCTTACATTTACACATTTCATCTCTCTTTCTGGGTTTCTTCACTCTCTTTTCTTATCTTCATATGTTTCTTCATGTCTGTCTTCTTCCTTATGTCCATGTCTTTTTTCCATCTTTCCCCTCTCCATCCATCCATCCATTATTTTATCTGTCCATCCACCTCCCTCCCCCTTCTTTCTCTCAGTGTCTGACTATGCACCATGCATCCCAATGATCCACCTAAGCCCGCAAAAGGTGTTTGTGGGTTAGATTCACTCATCCTCATTCTCTTTGCTTCGCTTCACTTTACGATGGAAAAGCCCAGAACATTAGCTGTTTCTGCAGTGGACTGCGGCATTCGCAAGGACCATATGCCACATACAGTACCAATGTAGCCGTAACAGGAGTCCGATTCTTTTTACTGCATGCTGAACCGCCGCTGCAGTTTGAACCTGTGCCTGTGAGGAATTATTCACCATTAATAGTTTCACTCCCAGTAAATGTTTAGAAGAAGTATGGGAGATTACAGTTTTTATTGCAGTGCATCAATTTGGTTCATGTTGATTATTTAAGAGAGACTTTCCTGTATACACACACACACTCACACTCTCACACACGATGCAGGACAGATGGAGGGTTAATGCAGGAAGAGGGGATTCTACTATAGCTGTCGCTGTGCAATAACGATGATTACCAAGATTTGCTCTTCCTCATAAAATTACCACCACACTGTATATTGAAGCACATTAAATTGGCCTTAGCTGTGATTATGATACAAAGGTAATGTATTTTAGATATGACTCTCGAAAGCCAAGCCACTAAATCATCTTAATCAGGGAAAATTAAGAACAACACTAACACAAATAAAGCCACAACTACTTACCATTATGATGCTCCAATTGGAATCAACATAGTGGCGAGGTTATCTTATTAGCATGCAGTGTTTGTAAAGAAAGCATGTCTAGCAAGAGACAATTGTTTTGTCTGTGGAACTTGTGAGTTAAAATGGAGCCAATTTTTGGGTCACCTTTAAGTTCCCAGCTTCACATTAGCAAAGGAAAACTCCTCTAGCTGCTAGGCTAATTTATGCAATGTAAAATGGCATAGGCATGTGCTAATAAGGTTAGCATGCAGTATTTGTGAAGAAACTTGTCTAGCAAAAGACAACTGTTCCCTCTGTGAAACTTGTGACTTATAATGGAGCTAAATTTTGTAGGGTTACCCTGAATGCCTCTTTTATTCCCAGCTTCATATTAGTAGAGGAAAACTCTTCTAGCTGCAAGGCTAATTTATGTAATGTAAAACGTCATAGGCATATGCTAGTAAGGTTAGCATGCAGTCTTTTCTGGGGATAACGTGCTAGCAAAAGACAATCGTTTTGTCTGTGAACCTTGTGAGTTATAATGGAGCTGGGTTTTGTACTTTTCTTAAATGTTGTTGCCATTATGCTATGTTTTATGTGGTTTAGGTGTGTTACTTGAATCAATAAAAACTTACACAGGGTTCCCACAATCCTTAAAACATCTTAAAAGGCACTGAATATCATTAATCTGAAAATAAAGCCTTAACTGGTATTAAATTGTCTTAAACTTATCTTTCAAAAATCTTAATAAAGCTCAGACATAGGAAATGCCATTTTTCCTGGCCGTCCAACTCCAGCTTCCTCCCACAGTGCAAAGACATGCAGGTTAATTGATAACTCTAAATTGTCCGTAGGTGTGAATGTGAGTGTGAATGGTTGTCTGTCTCTATGTGTCAGCCCTGTGATAGTCTGGCGACCTGTCCAGGGTGTACCCTGCCTCTCGCCCAATGTCAGCTGGATAGGCTCCAGCCCCCCCCGCGACCCCTAACAGGATGAGCCATTATGGAAATTAATGAATAAATGAATAATTCACTTCTGATTTAACATGAGGATGCTAGTAGTTTTCCATCTCACTTTTTATATATTTTCACAAACACTGACTGATATTTTTTCTACTGTCAGTGATGCCACACAGCAGTCATGTTCCTTGCTGATAAATCACCTATAATAAGGGTCTTTGACTGTGTAGGCTGTTCTTTTATTTTACATCTCACATGCTCACTGGTTGCCACTTGGTCCACTTTCTGAAGGAAATTGTAGCTCTACATTTTTCCATCACAAATCCACAACAATACAGGCCTTCCTGTGTAATTCATCCCATATTTGAGTGTCTTTTGTTTTCTGAATAATGTATTTCATTGTTTTCTGGAGGGACCACACACACATACACACAGGTACACACGTAACAACAGACCACACAGACAGTACTTACAGTAGCTGCAGGGAAACCAGTCCATCAAACAATCCCTTGGGCAGCTCTGTGATCTTGTTTCCGTACAACACCCTGCACAGGACAGTCAAAACAACATCATTTAGGCTACAGTGTTTACAAGGCTGTCCAAACACAATGAGACTTATGCGGTCTGAGGCCGGCTGTGAGGCACAGTAAACACTTCTTTTGTGGACATTGTTCCCACTTAAATCCGCCACAAGAGATTTTTTATTTTAATGTTTAAATTACTGTGATGAGGAGCGGCATACAGTGAGAAAGCAGATGATATATTCTTTGGCCTCTCTGACAATTGCAACTCTGAATAATATTTAGTGTAACTCACATTATAATGCTTTCATATTTATATCCTACATATAGGCCTGCTGAAAATTATAGTTCAGTGTGGAGTGGTGGAACTGGGTTTGCAAAACAGGTTTACATTGAAATGAAATGCCTTCATTAGAAAACAAAGTTTGATGCTTAAATCGTTTATCAGTTTGTCATGACAATGGCTGTTATATAATAGAGTCTCAGCTGAAAACAAAGTGATAAAGCTTTAGTCGCTGTCCTTTGAAAACCATGCAACTCTAAAATGTCCGTTTTTCATTAGCTAAGAACAAAAAGGTATTTTTTCAGTATGTGATGATGTCATTTTTAGTTAATACAGTAAGATTTCAAACGTTTTATGCAAATCCATAAGATATTTGAAGATATTCTGTTTTCACTGGTCAGCGACACTTAAACACAAAACTTTGAGAAATGATACCTTAAAGAGTGGCTACTATTTTTGGGAGGTTTTACATCATTCTGTAGCTTCAAATTTTGTTTGAAGGATGCATATTTTACATGTCAAAATTTCATTTCCCCAAGCCCCTTTAAAACATTGTTTCATGTGACCTGACGTAGGTTTCTGCGTGATGACACCGACACCCCCCAGCTCACCTTATGTGTCTCCTCTTGACTGAGTCGAACTTTGAAAATTGTGTAATGCTGATCTACCACTCAGACAGAAGTTTGGATCTTGTGTTGATAACTACCACAGTGTCCACAGCAGAACTGTTATGCTTCCGTGTCGGTGCTTCTGTCTGCTTCTCCAAACTTGAAGCATGCCAATCACCATTCACAGTAAGTAACACACTGACTATGGCACTATAAATGTGTTCAAATACATGAATCAATACAGTATAAATGCGGTATTACATTATACTGAATCCTATTGTATCTACAACTGATTAATAAAGGTTTGATTGTAATAAAACAGTACCATCTTCCACCTTCATGTATACACACTAAGCCACAGTCACACTGTCCACAAACTGTGTGTGTGAAGGGTGAGGGAGGGGAGGGCTTCAGCTCTGTCACCTACGTCACTGCTTTTTGCTAAAGTCTGAGAGGGAGTTTCCTTTTGAAAAACCCAGAAAAGAAAGCAGATGGAGTCTGTTTCTAAAACGAGACATCCTTTGTTATTACTGTGATGTTTGATCAACACATCTTTAAAGTTCCACTAATATCTAGCTTCTCCTGAAGGCAGAGGAGACCCTGAATATATCTGCTCAGAATGAAAAAGCCATCACGCTCAGCGAGTTGGAACAACTATTTTGGGGACAAGAACTGATGGAGTTTTAAAATCAAAGAGACAAAGTGTCTGCTTCCAGCATGATTTTTAGCATTTTTGTCAGATTATAAAAGACATGCAGTCATTTTAGCACTGAGGCTTTTCTCACTGAGTGCACTGTTGGACCATTTATCTCATTTGATCGTCAAAAACTGAAATCATGTTTGAGATGTGCTTCCAACTGCAGTTGCAACCATTTAATTCACTTGAGCAATTTTATACTTTGCCACATCACGCCTCAGCTGGCCTCTGCTGCAAAAGTCCTGCATCTCAGTGACATTCCCATTCAACCGACTTGGCTGTGTGTGTGTGTATTCAGTTTTAACACCCCGCAGAGTTCACCTTGTCTACCCCTTCTTGTCTGTCTGTCTCATTTTCATGCTCCAGATTGATTCAAATTAAACTGTCCTTCATGTTCTTATCACATTCACCCTCAGTTACACACACACACTCACACACACGCATGCACTGACTGATTACAGGCACGTACCATTCCACACACGCACAAGCAAATACAATGACACACACACAGCACATACACACCCTCTGCAGCGTTGTGGTCCGGTTGTCAACATCGACAGCGACAACATTTTTATTTGCTAAATGTCTGGAAATGCAATTGCTTTCCTGTCGGGATATGTGTGTGCGCGCACATGCCCGTGTGTGTTTGCATGTGCGTGTGTCATACTTACAGTGAGGTGAGCGAGCGGAGGCCACTGAAAGCATCGGCAGCAATGTCAAAAATCTGGTTTTTACTCAAGTCACTGGGGGAGAAAAAGAGAGAGGGGGGAGATAAGTGCGTTACTGTAATACACAGTAATGGGGTTCATTCTGTGTGAATGTCCTAGAACTGTCTGACAAATGATCATGACAGAATACATCAGCAGAGGTCAAGGCAAGGGGACATGAGTAAAAAAAAAAGTAAGAAGGGCTGAATGTGTAAGTAAATGAGAGACAGATAGAGTGAGGGAAAGAAGTGAAGCATCAGGAGAGAGACACTGGAAGCGGTGGCATGTTAAGTGCAGTTCATGTCATTCACTTCCACCGCTGTAAGATATATTATTTAACACGTTTGTGGAGGTTAAAACTCTATCTGTGTGTGTATGTGTATGTGTGCGTGGGTGAATAACCTTACAACCTTGCACAACTCTGCAAGTCTGGCATTTTCAGCCATTTGCATGATAAGGACATTTTTCACCAGTGAGTTTTATGTCTGTGTGTGAGTGTGTCAATGAGACAAAAAGAGATGAACCATGTGAGAGTGTGTGTGTGTGTGTGTGTGGGTGGGAGGGTGCATGCATGCTGGTCTGGACTTCAGATTAGACATACACACTCTTCCTTTCGACTATAGGTCACAGTTATAGACATCAGTGACTGATTATGTGTCTGTTCTAGATTCAAACCATTATCTGCTGCTGAGGTAAATTCTTTATTTAAAATAAAATTAAGAAAATGCGAAAATCCTGACAACCTAGATCCATATTTTGTGTGGAAGTTGCTGCAGATTTTTTTTTCTTTCAATTCTTAGATGTATTTCTATCTAATTATTTAGGCTGTCTAGAGGTATCAAATACTTAAATTTAAGACCTTTTCAAGACAATTTTTAACCAGATTTAAGACTTATTTTTGCTCAAATCATCATTTTGTTATTCAAGCATTGCAGGTAAATTTAAAGGTAAGTATGTATGTGTTTGTGCAGAGGTAGGTATAATTCCGAAATATGGTTACTGGAGTGAGTTCATTATCTACATTTGCCAAAAGGTAAATACAAGTATATGTTCATACAGTACAGGCCAAAAGTTTGGACACACCTTCTCATTCAATGCGTTTTCTTTATTTTCATGACTATTTACATTGTAGATTCTCACTGAAGGCATCAAAACTATGAATGAACACATGTGGAGTTATGTACTTAACAAAAAAAGGTGAAATAACTGAAAACATGTTTTATATTCTAGTTTCTTCAAAATAGCCACCCTTTGCTCTGATTACTGCTTTGCACACTCTTGGCATTCTCTCGATGAGCTTCAAGAGGTAGTCACCTGAAATGGTTTTCCAACAGTCTTGAAGGAGTTCCCAGAGGTGTTTAGCACTTGTTGGCCCCTTTGCCTTCACTCTGCGGTCCAGCTCACCCCAAACCATCTCGATTGGGTTCAGGTCCGGTGACTGTGGAGGCCAGATCATCTGCCGCAGCACTCCATCACTCTCCTTCTTGGTCAAATAGCCCTTACACAGCCTGGAGGTGTGTTTGGGGTCATTGTCCAGTTGAAAAATAAATGATCGTCCAACTAAACGCAAACCGGATGGGATGGCATGTTGCTGCAGGATGCTGTGGTAGCCATGCTGGTTCAGTGTGCCTTCAATTTTGAATAAATCCCCAACAGTGTCACCAGCAAAACACCCCCACACCATCACACCTCCTCCTCCATGCTTCACAGTGGGAACCAGGCATGTGGAATCCATCCGTTCACCTTTTCTGCGTCTCACAAAGACACGGCGGTTGGAACCAAAGATCTCAAATTTGGACTCATCAGACCAAAGCACAGATTTCCACTGGTCTTATGTCCATTCCTTGTGTTTCTTGGCCCAAACAAATCTCTTCTGCTTGTTGCCTCTCCTTAGCAGTGGTTTCCTAGCAGCTATTTGACCATGAAGGCCTGATTCGCGCAGTCTCCTTTTAACAGTTGTTCTAGAGATGGGTCTGCTGCTAGAACTCTGTGTGGCATTCATCTGGTCTCTGATCTGAGCTGCTGTTAACTTGCGATTTCTGAGGCTGGTGACTCGGATGAACTTATCCTCAGAAGCAGAGGTGACTCTTGGTCTTCCTTTCCTGGGTCGGTCCTCATGTGTGCCAGTTTCGTTGTAGCGCTTGATGGTTTTTGCGACTCCACTTGGGGACACATTTAAAGTTTTTGCAATTTTCCGGACTGACTGACCTTCATTTCTTAAAGTAATGATGGCCACTCGTTTTTCTTTAGTTAGCTGATTGGTTCTTGCCATAATATGAATTTTAACAGTTGTCCAATAGGGCTGTCGGCTGTGTATTAACCTGACTTCTGCACAACACAACTGATGGTCCCAACCCCATTGATAAAGCAAGAAATTCCACTAATTAACCCTGATAAGGCACACCTGTGAAGTGGAAACCATTTCAGGTGACTACCTCTTGAAGCTCATCGAGAGAATGCCAAGAGTGTGCAAAGCAGTAACCAGAGCAAAGGGTGGCTATTTTGAAGAAACAAGAATATAAAACATGTTTTCAGTTATTTCACCTTTTTTTGTTAGTAGTACATAGTACATAACTCCACATGTGTTCATTCATAGTTTTGATGCCTTCAGTGAGAATCTACAATGTAAATAGTCATGAAAATAAAGAAAACGCATTAAATGAGAAGGTGTGTCCAAACTTTTGGCCTGTACTGTATATAATATTCATATATACTTATATATATATATATATATGTATATATATATATATATATATATATACAGACCATAGATGAGGGTTGGGACATAGATGGACCAGTAAATCGAAAGTTTCGCCTTCCAGCTCAGCTCTCTCTTCACCACGACAGACCGGCGCAGCACCCACATCACTGCAGACACCTAACCAAACCTCAGTTCCATCTCACGCTCCATTCCGTCAAATGACTTTTGAGGCCTAACATTTGTTTTTTAATCATTTTTAAGACTTTTTAAGGACCTGTAGACACCCTGATTATTACTGCTATAGTGAACATAGCTGAAGCCTCAGACAAGAATCCAGACCTTGCAGCCTTATCCATTAATTTATTTGAGGCCTCTGACAGAGTAAAACATGTTTTTCTAACACTGAGACTGCGTTAACATATGAATGTCTGACAAACCAATAGGTTGCTTTAAAACTGTCTCAGGTTGGACTGAATGTGTGAAAGTCAATGGGCTCAGTGTAGGATTACTGTAGTTGGAGTGCCACAAGGTTCAATACTGGGTCTGCTTTATTTTCTATTTACAAATGATTTAGGAGTGAAAGCACATTAAACCTTAACCCAATTTAGTTGCAGATGACAGGATTGTTGTAGCTGACCTCAGCATTGGTGAGCTGTCCTGTTGGTGCATATCAGTATATATTTGTATGCTTGCCAACTTGTGTGCACACAGAAGCATTTGTGTATGTGTGTTTGAGAGTGCGTATGCTGTTTTATAAAGACGGACTTACATCCTCTTGAGCTTCTTGTAGGAAGAAAAGGCTCCTGCTGGGACACTTTTAATCAAATTCTGCTCCAAGCGACTGAAAGAAAGAGAGAGAAGGGAGGGGGTGAGAAAAAGAGGGAGTTAGATGATCTTTTCCAATCCCTTCGAATTAATTAGATGAGGACATTATCCCTAAAACATATGATGAGAAGATTTGAACAAAGATTCAACTCCACAAGTTAATTTTCTCTCCTTTCAATATTTGATTTCACCAAGGACGGAGAAATCATCGGTTATCATGAAGTTCTGTTTACCCCACAACCGGAGCCAAGCGCAAGTGCACACATAGTTCAGAAGGTGGCTGTTCCAATCAACATCTACACAATATTTCTGCAGGTTGCTTTGAAGCAGGGGCTGGTTAAGGTCACCCTGAAAATGTTGGGTTGAACTTTCCAGCTCAGCAGTAATGAGCTTATATGGGACCAATATGAGAATCAGAGCGAGCAACCAAAACCTGAACTGCTGAACACAATAGTTCAGTTAGACTCTGGCCAAAGTGTTCATGAGGTGCAGCTATGTACATAAATGTTTCCAATGACAACTAACTGGCTACAACTCAGCCACAGTGAAATACAGGTTTTAGAGCACAGTTTGCACACGGGGCAATTGGTTTTGCTGTAACTGGCAGAAGTACAGTAACAATTTTCATTTCCCAGTCACTTTGAATATTTCATATTTTCCTTTGATAAAGCCACAACGCTCTCTTCTTTAGATGCAGTAAGACTGTTATGAACACATTAGATTCCTCAACTTTTTCAGGCTAAGGGCCGAAGGGAATTTATTACATCTCTTTCTCTGGAAGATTGCAGACTCATTACACCATACTGGCTGTATTGTATCTATTATCATATGGGGAGCCATCAGAACGAGACACAAAGCCCTCGTTTGGGGAAATGTACTGTAGTTTAGTTTCTGCTCTCCTGATGGTCGAGGCAACACACTCATCTATGTAGCTCATGCATTTTTCATGTTGTTGCTGCTATTAAAAGAGGGGAAGAATGTAGGAAAGGAAGGGTAAGGAAAGGAAAGGAGACAAAAGGAAAGGAAAGGAAAGGAAAGGAAAATGACAGTACAAGTAAGGAAATTAAATGAAATGAAAGGTAAGGAAAGGAAAGGGAAGGAACAGAAAGGAAAGGAAAGGAAAGAAAAGGAAGGGACATGACAAGTCAGCAAAGGAAAGGAAAGGAAAGGAAAGGAAAGGAGGAAGGGAAAGGAATGGAAAATGACAGTACAAGTAAGGAAAGGAAATGAATTGAAAGGAAAGGAAAGGAAGGGACATGACAGGTGAGGAGAGGAAAGGAAAGGAAGGGGCATGACAGGTCAGGCGAGAAAAGGAAAGAAAAGGAAAAGAAAGGAAAGGAAGGGACATGACAGGTCAGGTGAGGAAAGGAAAGGAAAGAAAAGAAAAGAAAAGAAAGGGAAGGAAAGGAAGCAATAGAAGAGAGCAGAATAAAACGGCCTGTAGCCCAAAATTTGAGAAAATTAAAGGAAGAAAACGAGACGACAAAAGTGAGAAAAGAAATCAGACAAGGGAAGTGGGAAATTAGGACAACAATGGAGAAATGGGAGGAATGGAAACGTGTGGACAACAGGGGAGAGGAGAGGAAAAATCAAGAGAAGAAGAGGAGGATGCGGTGAGGTCCCAAGGCCAGCCACAGGGTCAGCTGTCAGAATGATAAATGGGAACTAATCCACCCTTCTTCTTCCTCTCCTCCTCCTCTTCAGACCCCACCCTGTCCTGCTCCTGACCTCCACTCTTCATCCTCTCCTTTCCTTTCTTCACTCTGCTCCCTTGATATCTATCTATCTACGCCTTGTATCACTGGTTGTCTTTAACCACTGATAGTCACTTCACAGCTTAATACACCCCACATATTTTATAACATGGACTCAAAGCCAAGTTTTGATCACATTTGCGGGGACTGAATGCGATTTGGTTGAATTTATTGCAGCAACTTGTGACTATACAACCCCGTAGCTGTGTTTTTAAAATGAAACGCTTACGTGGTCCTGGCTTTGAAAGCTACACAACCCTTACAGGTGGCTGTTTCTTGGCTCATGTCCCTTTCTAAATTCCCACTCCTCACGCCCCTGGCAAGCAACACCGCCTTATTTCTACCGAGGGGTCAAAATAAATCAAGGATGTAGAGATATTGACGGAGACAATCTGCACACACAACAAGTAACAAATTATATCTGGGGGCTTTTAAAACAAGGTTGAATCAAAGACACTTAGAGGCTCAATATCAAAGGATGTATTAAAGGGAAGACGTTTTAAGAGGCAATATAAAAAATCTATAAGGTGAGGCTGCGATTAAACGGCAACTCAAACAGGAGATGGGTTTGGCAGGTGAGCATGTTCACAATGGGAGCGCACACATGCACACACACACTGTTGATGTTCTAATGACGTTAAATACCTTGAGACAAACCTGCTTTATTAAATTGCATTATGAATGTATTTGACTGGGAGAGAGAGATAAACATACACACTTGAAAGTGCATAGTTGCATGCTGTATATACACACGCACACACACATTTGGCAGCGATCCTTGCCACCAGCATGCAGAAAGATGACTTTGTCCCTATTGGAGGACTGACAATGCATCATCCTATTAAACTCTATTGTTCCTGGCTGCAGCAACAACATTTATTAAAATGGATCAAATGCTAATTCTGTGTGTGTGTGTGTGTGACCAAGAGATTTAATCAGATATGTTTGGCGGCTCAATCACAATGCATGCATGTGTGTTTGACCCTCTCAGAAAGTGTGTGTGTGCATGCAATATGTGCCCAAGTACGTACTCTGTTTGCGCATACAGAACTGGTGTGTCTGCATATATGCGTGTGCATCGGTGTGTATGTGAGTGCGAATCTATTACTTATGCTGGGGAGGTATTGGCGTAGCGTTGCGGGGGAGAATTGCTCCCTTACTCAGAGAGCAATCAACCAGCTGTCCTCTGTACAAACAAACAGGGTACAACGATCAATACGGATATCAAACACGTCCCACTGTGGGGTGTGTGAGTGTGTTTAAATATGTGTGTAAGAGACAGAAAGGAGCAGGGAGAGAGAAGAGGAGGCCAAGTGTATGAGTGTGTAAAAGAAAGACGGCACTGCAAAACTCACAGTGTGCCACAGATCAGGTTAGATGTTAAGTTCTAGATCATGGTGAATAAAGATGTCTCAAGATCACAGTGAAATTGAGTCTATGTTCACATTTTAAGAAAATGTGGCACAAATCTGATTTTTCTTTGCTTTCTATGTGACACAGATCTGATTTCTAGAGTAGTTTGGACACATAAATCCAAATTTTCCAATCAGATTTGAGCCACTTTCGTATTTGGTCCTACATCTGGTACATATCTGATCACTGGCCATGTGACCGCTGTAAAAATGGTCATGTGTATGTTGTCCATACATCCATGTTATTTCCAAGTCAAACTTCACTGTGCAGGTGCAGATCACTCATTTAGTGTCTGAGCAGTCTGCTGAAACTACAGAAGGCTGTTTAGCCACACCGCTGCTGCGGTAGGTTGCCCTATTCACCAGCTAATAGAGTCCGACTGTCAGAGACTTTCTGACGGGGACAGTTTGTCTACATACTATGACAGCGTTGTGAGGCGCCAACAGAGATATTGCACCCTGGACAGCTTTATGTTTTGGAAGAACTGTTCCTCTGTGAAACCCTCTACAGTACATCGCGACCACACCACTCCAGCTGCACCCGCACCACTCTCCACAGAATTAACCACCATAGCTGCTAACAGAGCTACTGGACTGAAAGCCTTTTTGTCCGACAGCCCGCCATCACAAAAACAATCTTATTCCTTGGAAGGGCCATTCCCCTGAAAATATGTTAATACATTATGCTGATATGTTAAATACACTTTCCCAAACAGAAGCACATGGCCAATTAATATGCTTAAAATTATGTCATCAGACCTTCCCACTATGGTGATGATTCAGGAGATGAGGCTTGCACCAATTCATTTCCCCCAAATACCTGTTTCACGAATGTTTTAACGTTTTTTGTTGTTCCAAACCATGTATGTGTCAGGTTATTGGTTGCATGTGAGGCATTTCAGGGCAGAGATCTGTTCACACTGGTGTCAGATATGGGTCACTTCAAACATGAACATTAACATTCTAGACACAAAGATTGGATCGAAGGAAACAATCATAACTGTGATGTAAACGTAACCTGAGTATGTCGTGTGTATGTGAGCAAAAATGTGTCTCTGTTTGGATTCAGTATTGTAAGTTTTAATTCATAAACTGGCTGTTTTCATGTGGCTTTTGCTATTTTTAATCTTATAAATATTTTAAAGTGTTTCTCTCAGTCAACTTAATTCACATCTCTACTATTATACACACACACAATAATCATATAACAGTAAAATATGCGTTCAATTAATGCAGAGAAGGAGAAAAAGCAAATCACAGCATGATTCTGTTGCGCAAAAGCAAAGCATGTACACAGCAGAGAATTTGAACATGGATCCATCAAAGGTTTGTGGACAGTGTGCAGTTTTAAGTAGGCAAACACATGATACAAATACTGACATTGTGTGCAAAACTACAAGTATAAATATACTGTAGGAATATAAAGAAATACAGACATTTAAAGACAACATAAATGCTGTGAAAATGTGTTTTGTTTGAACAAGTCAGTCGATACCACACATGTCACACGTAGCATTTAAGTAAAATAAAGCAGTCTTACATCTCCACGATGCCCTCAGGAAGGTTCGCTGGTATTTCAGTGAGGCCTTTACGACGACAGTCCACGATGTTGTTGTTACAGCTGCAGCTGGGCGGACAAACGGCTACCTGAGGAACACAAGTCCTCAACTCTGTCTGTGCTGGACCTGGAGACAGCAATATACAGATGTAAACATCAAGCAGAGATTGGCTGTAATTTGTTTGAATATGAGACTGCTTTCGTTGGTCTTCTGCCAAACATGAGGAGGAGAAGAGGAGATTCCTCTGTGCCTGCAGCTACATTTACTTCACGATTACTACTGTAAATTCTGCAATCAAATTTTAGCTTCTGTTTTATCTTTAATTCTTTATGATGTTTTTGTATATTGTATCCTCTCAGTGTGATTCGTGCCAGCTACAAGGGAGGGTTTTGTGTCCAATGATGGTCTTTGTGTTGTTTTAGAAGCATTTGCATCCTGCCAGGAATAAAATACTTTGGGGGAAGCATGACATTTTTTAGTATGAAACGGGAACAAATTGCAATATCGACTGAATGCCAATAGTAAATAGTATCTGACCACAATATGTAAACAGAAATATTGTTGGATATGGGCAGGAGGGTAGAGGGGTACGCACATGGTGAAGAGCAAGACGGGAGCATGAAATTAAAAGGAGGTAAAAAAGTAAAGAAAGAGTGAAAAAATAGGAAAAGATAAGTCTGTTATTACCACCTATAGTACAGCATGAGAATGGAGAAAAGAACAGAAAGAGGAGGTCTGGCTTGGAGCATGTAAGGCAGAGAAGATGAGGCTAAAGGCTAATAAAGACAGCCCAGCCTGACAGTCTATTAGAACAGAGAGCTGAATCAGAGGCCTATAAACAGTGCCTATACTATCAGCAGCTGATAACACTACTGCTCTTATACTGGCCTTTTAGCTGATTACGCGCTCTACATGGTGTAATTCTTTCAGTGCTATAAACTCAACGCCGAGCTGTCTGTGCATGATAACAACGCTGCCTGTAATAATAGCCTTTATGTTTATTACATTGTCTGTATTGTCGACCTCTGTGTCAAAGAGTCTCGACTGTCAACGGCACTGAATTCAATCGAGAACTTCCACTTGAATCCACTCAGTGTGTCATATTTATATGACATACTGAGGGCCAACATTACTTTAGAGGCTCAATTTCACTCTTAGAATATTGTAGTTCATGTGTCAATTTGATGTAGCTGCAATGGCAGCTTGGTCTATATCCCATATCGACAAATGCCGACACTTTGTGACGCTCCTCGGCGTCTGATACTGACACACAAGGCACCCTTTAGTGTCTTTATGAGATGCAGCGGGCTTTCAACTAACTCCAATGTAAACTAGGGATGAGCATGAGTATTTGAGTACCCGACTTGGACATCAGTATTTGTTAAGCCTATAACCATGGTTCCCTATGGTCCAGCCCTGGGGTCCAGATTTCTCTTTATGCAGTAGTTCAAGGTCCACACAGTTTAATATATTCAGAATCATACTTGCATTTGGCCATGTCATCAAGCTAGTTTGTCATCTCTGTCAAGAAGCTGTTCATTTGTCACTCAACCTACAGCAGGAAACTGCACTCCAAAATAAAAGCTCTGTGCCAGAATTTCACTGTACTTCAAAATAAAGAGTGTTTTTTATTTTTTTTTTTTTTAACAAACTTGACATGTTCACGTGCAGTCCATTCAGAATTGACCCACAACACAGTTTTGGACCATGACCCACCAGTTGGGAATCACTGGCCTATTAAGTATTCCCTGCCGAACCCTCTACATGTGAACATGACTTTTTTTATCTGTATAACGTGGGTAATATCTTATTTGACTGTAGAGCTGCAATGTATTGCTTTGCTAAGCGCCTTATTAAACCTCTGGGGCTACTGCTGCGGCAGCTCCCGCACAAACAATTTTACCAGGCTAACCATTAGCATCACACAGCTAATGTTACCTAACGATTAAATAAGGGTCTAACAACAATGAGCTCAATGAGTTGAGCCGTTGTGGTGTTGGTTTTTAGTTTGTTGGGACCGTTAAATGGCTTGACGTATGATGTTAGCCACTGCTACTGTGTTAGCTCGTGTTAACTGGGCAGATGACTGACTGGAGAGCGGCTCAGAGACAGTTGTTTAGTGTTGTGTCTAACCTATGCAATGGCAACCATAGAAAGTTTACTGAATTTTCATAAGTTAACTAGCAACTGATGTAATATTAAGAGCCAGAAAGTCTGCGTAGGCGAGAGGCTGAGGTAGATGGATGGGTCATACACACACAGGACTTTCACCCAGTTGGCTGCTGTTTGTGTCCGGTATGAAACTAAAAGTCAGCATTGACTTACTTAAATGAAACGTTACTGAAGTTACATGAGTATGTCACTTACCTTTGTCATCTTATATATTTACATGATGTCACGTTACAGACATTCTCATTTTATCTCAAACCATGCTCTTTTTTTCTTAACCTTACAGAGTAGTTTTGTTTCTTAACCGTGACCGTTTCATGTTAACCGCATGTTACAACATGTTTCACCCGGGACACAGCTGTGTGTCTAAGAAAGACGATAAAGGGTGCCTTGTGTATTAGTATCAGACACCAGGGGAGCTGTATATTACAAGCTGAGAATAAGAATGGGTTGGCAATGGAGCGAAAACCTGGCGACTTTTCTCTGAAAATACTTTCATGGGTTTTGTCCCAGAACCAATTTAAAAGAAGTGGTGGGTGAAACTAAAAGCATGTCTTTTTTTCCCCACCTTGACTTAAGAAAGAGTTACATCATCACTTTCTGTGATAATCACCACAGTGCATGCCACAATAAGCAGAAGAAAACTACCTCAGTGTGTCCTTCAGTTATGCTTTTAGATATTTTGATTGAACATCATGTATGTGTGTTGATGCCGGCTCACCATTGCAGACAAAATCCTTCTTCTGCACATCTGGGACATTCAGGCCCCTCATGTGGGCGGGGGCCATGCACTGGGTGAAGGGAGCCAACCCCCGCCTGGCTCTGAGCCAATCAGAGAGCCAGGACAGGTGGCAGTCACAGTGGAGGTTGTTTGAGTGCAGACGCCTGAGAAAGATGAAGAAAGAAAGTTGTCACTTTAAGGAAATTGTGTTTAATTAAACACTGTTATCAGTTCAAAATTAGACCTTCATCCTTCCAAAAAAAAGAAACACACAAAGAACACAATAAATTCTTGATTATCGTCTCTGAATTGTTCACTTTTCAGAGGCAAGGGTGAAGTCAGACTGAGCCCATCAACTCAGTAAGAACAAATGTATTTGAGTCGGCATTCAAAGAGGTTCTATTTTTCACACAGCTTACATTCTTGGCCAAGATCATGAGGCTATTGCTTAGGTGAAACACACACACACACACAGACACACACACACACACAAATAGGCACTCACACAAACACAAAGAGTAATATCATCAACTCTCATTTCCCCAAGGTCTATGACAATATGACTCCCTTTAGAGGGAGGACACATACGGCTAAATCACAATCTATTCAAGACGACAGAGAGAAACAGAGACAGAGGAACAGACAAAGAGACAGACAGACAAAGGTGGGAAAAGAGACTGAAAAGAGGAAAGGAAAGATTCAGAGATGAGGAGAGTGGACACAAAGAATGAAAGTGAGAAAGAGAAAATTAATATGAAGAGAGAGAAGAGGAAAAAAATCAAAATGAGAAAGGTCCTTTTATTTCTTCAGAGTATTATAGTTTCTGGTCATTGTGGCTTGATTTCATAGTGGCTAGCTCAGAGTGACAGGAGAAGTTGTGATTACATGGGATATGTTTTAGATCCCTGAGCCTCTAGACCCCAGATGAAGATGTTTTAAAGGGTCATTTCACCAAAATTTGAAAATGCTTCTGGTGGTATCTAGCCATGCATTTAGTTTTGGTTTTATATGTCTATGTTTCCATACATTATCTGAGTTTTCTTCTCCACTTCAGTTCAATAGGGGGTGAAAGAAGTTTAAGTTGTGGCAACCAATACATTTGTGAAACTCAATAGCTACTTTTTCCAGAGCTGATGTCACTGTTCTGTACTTATCCAGGGCTGGGTCAGGGGGGCAGCAAGTGAGCAAGGTATTCCAGACATCCCTCTCTCAAGTAACATTTTCCAGGTCCTCCTGGGAGATCTTAAGGTGTTCCCAGGTCTCCTACCAGTTGGACTTGCCCAGAAAACCTAGTAGTAGGCGCCTAGGAGGCATCCTGATCAGATGCTTGAACCACCTCAACTAGCCCCTCTCGACAGGAAGGAGCAGCGGCTCTACTCCGAGCTACATCCCATCTGAGCTCCTCACCCCATCTTTAAGGCTGAGCCCAGCCACTCTACAGAGGAAACGATCTTATTCTTTTAGCCACTACCCAGAGCTCATGACCATAGGTGGGGGTCAGAACGTAGATAGACCAGTAAATCAGGAGCTTTGCCTTCTGGCTCAGCTCCCTCTTCACCACAACAGTACAGCACAACACCTGCATCACTGCTGACACTATATCGAACTTCCTGCCTATTTCACGTTCAATTTTGCCCTCAATCTACCTACTTGAACTTCTTCACTTGAGGCAGTAAATCTCTCCCAACCCAGAGGGGGCAATCCTTTGTTTTTTGGCAGAGAACTATGGCTTGAGGCAGTGTCTCCATTGCTGGGGATAACTTGCCAAACATTAGGACTACTTCTCCAACAGAAAGTAGCAGGGAGGTCCGTCAATTATCCTGAGTATTGTATCTTGGACTTTACTTAGAAACTTAAATGTAAGTTTTCAATGTTGTGAGTGGCAAAAACAAAATTCCATCCACCTCTGAGGTAGAGGCGCAAACCTCAGAGATGGCCATTTCAAAACCAGGACAAAAACTATCTGCATGGCTGTGTTTCACACTCACTACTTGGCATAACTGGGAATGTTTTTCAGCCAATACTTTAAAGTTGCCATATTGTAAAAAGTCCAATTTTTATGTCTTTTTTTAACTATAAAACCAGAATAGGTGCTATATAAATACTGTGAATGTATCAAAACACTCAATCTACAGAGTAATGCACACAGTTTTTATCCAGAATCTGTGCCTTTAAAGGAGCCCTCAGGACTTTCATGAAGTTGTAATGTCACAGCTTTACTATATAGATAGAAACTACTCTTACAGTCTTCCCCCGGCTGCAATAACAGCGCAGAGATGCAGTGAGCACAGAAGTAGAAGACATGGAAATGCTGACCAGTCAGAGCAGACTGGGTTTTTTTAGGAGGGGTGATTAAAGAGACAGGTGTTAAAATGGAGCATTTCAGACAGAGGGTGAATACAGGTGTATTCGGGAAGACAGTACAAAAAAGTATGTATTTTTTTAACATTAAACCATTTTAACATGTTCTACATACAAGTACGAACCTGAAAATGAGCATATCATGAGGACCTTTAATGCATTATACTACTCTTTGCATACTGTGACACTGCGAGTAAATTAAACGGTAAAGAAGATTCTCTCATCAGGTGACATCACTGACTCTCATCAGATGCTGATGAGATTTCCAATTGCCAATTAATACTTCAAGTAACCTCACACTAATAGCCTTTTCAAATTTCACTTGTAGCATTAATTAAATGGTATAACTCAATATAGAACACATCAGGTGATGTTTCACTGAGCTGAAACTCTCTACGGGCTGCGCTGGCTGGATCTGACACCTTAAAAAAGACGGAGAGAGAGAGAGGGAGGGAGATGAGGAGAAGGAGGGCGGATGAACAGCAGAATGTCTTGTCAGCGTATTATATGCCAGCCGGGATATCTAGCCTTTCAGAAGACAGGCCTCCCTTTGTAATAAAGCAGAGGACAAATCCTGTTATGGAACAGAGATGGGCTCATTGATGCTAGCAGCGGGGGCAGTGGGTTTTAATACCGCTCTCCCATTATAAATCCAGTTTATAGTCAAACCCCCGCATGGAGATAGCCACGTCCCGGCCCACCCCCGGCTCAGCCTTAATTACTGACAAGTAGGATTAAAACACAGGGGAGAATGGGTTGATGCAGGGGGTATGGAGAAAGTGCTGTGTGTGTGTGTGTGTGTTTGTGTGTGTATGTGTGTGTGGACTGTATTTGAGTGTAGCTGTAAGTCAGTGATAGCGTTTGTTGGGCTTATTGGTTGCGGGTGACTAAGGGCATTGTGCATGGTGTTTCAGTGAATGTGTGTCTGCGTCTCTGTGTGTGTTTGTTCTCAGTATTTACTCCAGAGGGTTACCGGGCACATCTTCAGTACAGTGAATCACACACACACACACACACACACACACACACTGAAGCAGTGGGATTTTTAATCTTTTCATTGGTTCAAGTTTCTCAATGAGAGACACCATGAGGAGATATCATTACTGCTAATAGATTAGATGGATACAGCAGAAAGAGAAAGAAAGAGATAGATGACTAGACAGAGAAAGAGAGAAAGAAAAAAGAATAGAATAAACTGAATATATGTAAAAGCAGGCATAAGAGGAAATCACATATTAAGGTGTCAGGGGAGGGAAGCCATTTTATTTAGAGAGAAGTTTCACACAAACTCACATTTCTCAAACTTCCCCCCTAATCAAATCAGGGACATCTCCAAACATTTGATTGAATGAGTCCTTTTTATAAAAGCACCAAATTCAATACCAAGATCTGAGGGAGGCAAAAAGGAAAGGACACAGAATTTAATACAGAAGAGGCAGCAAAAAGGAGGAGGATGAAGAGGTGGAGAGGCAGAAGGGAAAAGGGGCAATGACGGACTGAGATGTGAACAGTGGACGTGGAGGAGATGGACAGGAGGATAGAGGAGGACAAAGAGAAGAGTGGTAAGAAAAGGAGGAGGAGAAAGGGAAACAGAAGAGGACAGGTGGAGAATTCGGTAGGGGGAAAGAAGACGCAACAAAAGGAGCTGATGGTAGGAGGGAGGAGAACACAAAAGGGAAAATAATGACACAAGTGATGGGAGGAAGGAGAGGTATGAATGGGGAAAGCAGAGAATTCATAATAGTGGAGGCTGAAAAGAGAAGTGTAGAAGATGTGAAAATACAGAAGGAAAAAGGGGAGAAATCCACACGTAGCAAGGAAGAGAAGAGAAAGGAGGAAGGAGGAAATCAGAGGTGGCAGTCACTCACTTCTGACAGAAAACAGAGGCAGACGAGGGCTCCTGATTAAAAGATATTGGATATTGGTAACTCTGTACTCAATCTGCTGGCGACTGGGTGGCCGCGCTGCCGCCTGAATCCAATTCTAAAAGGCGGATTTCGAGCCCTACTGCCACTTGCAGCAGTATGCAGGATATACAGAAACCCTGCCACGTGACTGGCTGTTGAAGGATGCTGCCGTACAAAAGCTCGTAAAAGATAAATGGACTTCTACGATTGTTATCCTGCTTGTATGTAGAAATCCCCATGTCTGAATGTTGAGTGGGGTCGAGTGACCACACAAGTGCCTCTTAAAACTGGTGATTCGGGGGAGGGAAGCCTACTCTATGCATGCTGGTTTGGCAGAATTCAACCCCAGTGTGGCCAGCAGGAATGCAACCAATGGTCTGTCTCTCAGACAGTCCCACGGGATTATGGGTAGTCTCCCTTGAGACATCGTGCCATCTCCTTGGCAACTGAAAGATTTCCTTCACACAACTAAATACAGGAGGAGAGACACAAATCAAAGCTCCTCTTCCACTCAATCAGAAGGACGATTTCGTCTGGGTCCACGTTGGATGGATCGTGTGTGTGTGTGTGTGTGTGTGTGTGTGTGTGTGTGTGTGTGTGTGTGTGTCTTAGTGTCTGCGTTCACATCAGTAACATCAGTGTAGGAGGTTTCTCCTAATGAATCAAAGCAGATAGAACTATAGCGCCTAAACAAGCTTTTCTTGTGGTATTAATGAGGTTGGCATTACTCAAGTGTGTGTGTGTGTGTGTGTGTGTGTGTGTGTGTGTGTTTGTGTGTGTGGTAGTTGTCACTGTATCCATCTCTGTGTGTCAGTATGTGTGTGTGTGTAATGGCCACATGATTATTCACAGTCATGAAACAATAGAAGAGTTGGTCTCTTATTACGGTATGATTAGATGATCACACACAGACTCTGCTGCCATGCTGTGTGTATGTGTGTTTGTGGCGTGTGTGTATGGACGTGAACATAAGTGATGTGTGTGTGTGTGCAGCGAGTGTCTGTACTTACTCAGTCTGCATGAAAATGGGCACTAATACAACTTTGTGCAAGTGTGTATTTGTTAACGTGAAACCACAGAGTGCCTTTGTGCGTGTGTGTTTGTGTGAGCATCTGTTGTAAATGTTAGTAGTTTTCTGTGTGTATGTGTGTGCGTGCATGTGTGTGATTGTTTGGTATACTCACAGCGTCCGCAGCTTAGGCATGTGGTTGAAGCTGGACAAGGGGATGAGGGTGATGTTGTTGTTGTTGAGGGTGCTGGACGGAGACACAGAGAGAGGAAGAAGGGGGAGAGAAGAGAAAAACAGATTGTTAGAAAAATAGGATCCCGGTGCCACTTTTTGGTCTGGCGGTTTAAACTCTGACGCAAGTTAAATTAAACTGCATCCAAAACGCAGGTTCAAGTCCTTGTCACCTTTTTCCTGACCTCCCCAATCTTCAAGTTTGGGGATTTTTGCTTTAGAGTCATACTTGAATAACTCAGTTTACAAGAACCTTTGTCTGTGCCGGTGGTTTCCCCCAGAAGGGTCACAAAATGAATTCTGAGGGGTCTTGGGGTGGCTAATAGAGGAGCAGACATTCAAAAACACACTCTGCTACATTAAAACTTCTTTTTAAAAGAGCTGTTTGTGACATTTAGAGGCTATCTATGATTCAGAGTGAGTCAGGCTGTCTGCACACAGGTCCTAACACGGAGCTGGGTAGCAGCTTGTAGTGAGAACAACACAAACAGTGCTAACAATGGCAACCATGCTGTGAGAGCTAATGGTGTTAACCTTGGGGGGAACCAGAGGGTGGACGCTACACTTCCCTTTTATATGTTGCAGGTCAGGGCAGCATTATCGGCCGAAACCACCATATGAGTGCAGTGCAGTGGCAATTAGCTAGGCAGTGGGATAGACACACAAGGACTCACATGCTGACATGCACACGCAGTCGGACCATCTACCACAACAACCCAATCACCAGGAAAAATGTTCATACTGTACGATTCTGCAAATAAAGGATGTTACATTAGTACTTTATTTTAGTCATCACAACTTTATGTTTCTCATCTACCCTGTGGTTAATGTATGATCAGTTTTGGCCACAAAAATCACTTGCTTATGGTTTAGAAAAGATCATGTTTGGCACAGAATGCCCATGTTTCATGGCACAAAAGCCGCTGGAAAAGCGGGGACGGGTCACTGAAAAACACTGGGTTTCAGTGGCTAAAACCCCACAGAGAAACACCACAATGTGTTGGTATAAAACATCCGGGTTTGGGGCCACAAACACTGGTTGAAATACCAAAAACGGTTGACCAAAAACAACCGGTGTTATTGGTCTTGAACAGTGGTCTGCAACTTGGTGGCTTAGGTTTAGGATAGACTTTATTAGGCTTCTTGCCTTGGTGGTAAGCCATCCACCATTCCCTCCACCTCTCAATCACAAAGTCAGCTTGTATATTATGTCACTTCAGAAATGTTGCTTTTACACATATGAACTTTTCAGATGTAATGTCTTCATTGTTTGCAGAAACCTATACTGCAAACATTTTCTTCTGCCAACAGGGCTTGCAAGATAAAATGACTAAGATGAGATGAGTAAGATGTAAGATGACTACATTCTCGGCTAAGGCTGCCATGACTCCATCATATCTTTACAAAGCAAATAACTGTTTCCTGCTATTGAAGCTCTGATTGTCACATACGGCTCCTTTTAGACTTTCCTATAATATTTTCCTGTGAAATACCAGATAGTTTTACCCCTTCATCTTCTGAAAAATATTCAAATGAACAATCTGAGAAAGTAAAATCACTCATAATGATGAGTAAGAGAAGAAGCCTAAGTAGATATTGCTTTGTTGAAGGGGACACAAGTCAGCAAGGTTGGAAATCACTTGTCCTCTGATGTTATAGATCACTGTACACTCACAAAACAACTGCTAAGCTAAATTAAGTGGATAAAATAGGACAACTCAGTAAAATCAAGCTCTACATGGTGCCTTTTCATGATAAAACATCTACTTTTATTGTTTAGCAATGTTCGAATTGACTTCTGTGCATGTCATTTTAGTAATATAATTTAATAGCATTTGGAATTGCCTGAAACAATCCAAGTATTTTGTTTATTGAGAAAATATATAATTGTCTTGGATGAGAAACTGTTCCCTTTTTTCTCTTTCAGAGGATTCGTCTTTTCTACTGAAGTTTTTCTTTATCTGAACTGAAGATCTCAGAATGTAGCGATAGTAAAACACAAGATAAATTTGTAATTTTAAGCTATACAAATAAAATGTACTTGATTTGAATCTAAATCATGCACACATTGCTGGTACTTTCAAACACCATCGAAAACTGCAACACACTGCATTTGCCAAGTCATCACATAGAGTTTTAACTCATTATTTATTGATACACAAACACATGCATGCACACACACACACACACACACACACACACACACACACCCTCCTGATCTGAGCTTCTTCCATCTCTAACTCATAAGCAGGTCACTGCTGTCTCTGACTATTAGCTCGCTCATAAACTACACTCTGTCTCATATGTAGTATCGACCTGAAGTGGAATGAAAAACAAGGCTGACTGTCATTACAACCAAACAAACACACACACACAAGCAATCCCACTCAATGTGTTGGAGAAACCCAACACCTATTGATTCTTTGTGATTTTCATGTACAGAAATGGAGATAAAAATGAGAGCAGGGAAAAAAAAATGCAGAAAAGACAGCTATTCCATCAAAGCGATCCACGGGGGGATCAGATTGCATTGACAGACTGGTACAAGCTGGTAAAGCTGCATATACAAAACACTGGAGGGGTGGGGGAAATGTATTAGAACACATGCAGGTCCCTCATGACTCAAGCAGCGCACATAAAAATTACAATACAGCAAAACACAAGACTGGACAAAGACATATAACATACATTATGTGGTCATAATGCAGTGAACACTATGTGAGAAACAGAGCGAATACTTAAGTTATTCGCCTCAGCACTGCAGGCCATAAAAGAGACTCAGTTCTTTTAGTTTTACTGATTTTCACCCACGACTCCTCAATGTTTAAAACAACTTTCAAGATGTTTCCCAATGAAAGAGAACACTAAAGCTCTTCTTGGAACATTCACACGTCAGAAATTGCCACCAGTGTTCAAAAGTGAAGCAAAGACAATGGGAAATAATGCATATGACTTACTGATCATGCCTCAGGTTAGCTAATAGTTATATAAAATCAATACATGGATAAAGTCTGAGCTGCAGATGATATTCTTAAAATCTGTCTTCAGCCAAATCTTTATATTATAGATTACATCTTCAAAGCCAAATTGTTTTGGGCAGAAATACAAGTTACAGCAAAAAATCTCTTTTCCAAGAGTGACCTGGCCAAGATGGCCACTTACAGACTGTTACAACAATAAACAATCACATTGACCAAGAATCCAATTTTCTCCATCCCTTAAAATGGACTTTAATTCCTCCATAGTAATCAGCTCTGACAATTTCAGATCCTTCCGTACATTCTTCTGGGAAAAAAGGAAAGCGTATTTTAGGGTGCTGCCCTGTTTGGTTCGGTTCAATCGAACTCAAGTTTGTTTGCCCCCTAAGAGTGGTTTGTTTGGGCAGGTGTGAACACAGCAATCGCTATCGGGTGCGCACCAAAACAACCGGACCGAGACCTTCTTGAAGAGGTGGTCTCAGTCCAGTTACAAACGAACTCTGGTGCGGTTCGTTTGTGGTGAGAACGTGTTCAGACCTGGATCTGAACCAACTGCAGTCACATGACACATTGTTTGGGTTAAACATGAGCATGTTACAGTCCTGGAGGATTATTAATGTGCACCTCCTCCTGTACTGCCTTAATATGCACATTCAGCACATCCAATGCATCAAAACATTGTTTTCTAGTTGGAGCCGCGCCTCGTTTTCAAACTGTATGGTTTGACTAAAATGAACAATGACAGCAATATAGTCCACGATGAGCAGCGCTAAAATCAACCTGCGTAGTTGTCCCTCCATTGTGACATTAGAAAGTGTCACATTTATCTTGCAAGTGTACTATTCTTCAACGTTTGGTTTACTTCCTGGATTTTTCCCACGTGGAAATTCTGACCAATCAAGAGCAGCTTTCTCCTGCAAGGTATTTGATCTGGTCCACTTGTAAATGCTGCTGTGAGAACACAAACCAACTCTAGGCAATTATACAACTTTGTAACAAAATTAGTCCCTGATTCAGACCAAAGGAGACAACTCTAGTTCTGTTCTAACTCTTGGGACCATCATTTTATACATGTAGGTACACTGAAGAGAAGGAATCAGCCCAAGGAAAGATTTACATTCAAAAGCCAATGTGAAAATTCTGTGGACATAAAGAGACGGCCATTGAGCAGAACTATAGAGAGTGCAGTGGTGTACATGATCTCCACATCCAGTTGTAAAACATAAAACACAACTGTCTTCTTTGGGGCATCTTTAGACACTGGTCAGGTGCATTTATGATGAGCATTTCACAGTAATTTAGCTTCGAAACAAGGCTTTCAGTGTGCGGCACGAATGACAATTTCTGGTCAATAATAATACCTAAATAATTAATTGTTGTAATAATACCTAAATAATTAATTGTTGTGACCATTTTAATTTCAACCCCTTGAGCAGCTGAGATCTCATACTGACCATCATTATAACTTGCAACTGTTCAATTGGCTCAAAGTCAGATTTTTATGGGAAAAAGTCAACACTGAACATGAGTGAATGAGAGATCCTTGTTGCATTAAAAACCCAAGGATTACTAGAATTTATACTTCAGTATAATTCTTCTGGTGGCTTCTGGAAGCCAACATCAACACAAGCCAGTGCAACCATTTGCTTTGTTTTTGCCAGAGTTTCATGGATCATTAATTTCACTGGATAGAAAGGAGGCTCTAGTTTACTTTACATATCACCCGAAACCTTGTGTGTTCAAAGAGTCATTGTTTCAGGACGGATGAAGACTGAACGGTCATTTTTTACAACTGAAACCCATTCATTTTTCACGTTTGACAATGTGTTTTTAATGCTTTCAGACAAGGACAAGGTCGTCTCTCTCTCTGAAAAATGGCCCAAATTTAAGATGAGAGGATTTTTTTTTTTCACGGCATCCGCAATATGTTTGTGCCTAAACATACAGTGTGACCACGGTGAGGGTTTGGATTTCGTCGACAAAAATCAAGGATGGTTTGTTTTAAGCACTGTCGTCACAACTGTTCAAAAACGGCTCATTACCAGGGGTTTACTGTGTTTTTACTAACACCCACTCAGCCTTAAAATAGACTGTTTTTGCTTCACTCTGTTGATGTTACTACTTTTCTTTCTCTTTAATTCTCTCTCCTTCCGATTCTCTTTCTACATTCCCCTCCCTGCCAGTATAGCCTCAGTGGCCTTGGTAGACGGATAAAGTTTCACACTCACTCTCACATACACACACGCACATTAGGAGTGCTGCTATGGTCAGCCCTGTCAGGGGTGATTCCACCCAGTATATATAATTTAATTGTGAAATAACAATAATTTCCCTCTGCAATTTCCCTGTCAGTTATTCTCCCACTCACTCCGTTCAACCCCGGTCCACATTTCTCTGCCTTAATAAAGTAGTGACTGCACTGGCTTAAGCCAAGATAAACACTAAAAACATCATTTAGAAGTCCGCAACTATGTTTTATATCGTGGCCGTTTTTTTTCCCAGCTCATTTTACACCGCCTCTGGCCATGGCTGCACTCTTAAAAAATCGTACAAGCTCTTGGATTTGAAGTGATCGTAAAAAAATATGTGCATTTTGGCAACAAGAGAAATCGGTGCAAGAAGTTCAGTGTTTGACATTGCACAGATATAGCAGATCCAGTTAGCAATATTAAAATCACCTCCAAACTTCTTGAAAGTGTCATTTAGTGCAATTACTAACTAAATTTTACAGAGTTAAACTCTTAAACTAAAATGTCCTTTTTACCTCAGAAGCACGCAGATGGGTTGAAACAATTTATTTTTAAATATTAGTTGCATTTTAAAGCTGACAGAAATTCCAGATCTGTTTTACAGTGAGTGCTATAAGCTGGAGGGAAACTGTACACCTGTGAATCCCCACAGCATTTCACGTCTTTGGTTTTACAGTGTAAAATATCCGATTGGTCCAGATGGGGACTTTCCACTGGTTCTGTACTCCACCTTGTGTCAGTCTAAACTTTATAATCCTGCAGCCTTGACAGATCCCAACACACCATACTCTATACTTCCACCACAAAATCACACAGTGCAAACCGGAACATTGGCTGTGTCATCGCGGACCCATTTACAAATGTTTCACAACTGATGTTATATGGTTAGGAAAATACTTTGTGTACTGTGTATTAGCATCCTGTGCTGCAGCTGTTTCCAAAGTGACGTTATGCTTTGAGTGAGAATGGTTGGTTTTTTTTCTCTTCTGTTTTATGGCTGATTTCGGAGCAGGTTTCATAGCGAATGTTGCTTCATATTCTGAAGCTTTGTGATGTCACAAAGTTCACAGGTTACAGGTTAAATAAAATGGGTAAAACAAGGGCTCAACGATTATTTCTTAAAATCGTGATTAATCACTAAATTTCAGTAGTTAATCACATGTTTAAGATTCCATTATTCTGCATTTCAAAACAGTTTTGAAGAAGAGGAGGAGGATCAAAGGATCATCAGTCAATATATCTAAAAGGGGATCCAGGGGGAAGTGTCAACTTTTTTTCAAAACTCATAGTTTGTCATTGTTCTGTCATTTTTAGGTGAATATTGGTTATTTTTGTACTATTTTTCTCATATGTATCTCCTACTAAAAAACATCATTAATATGTATAGATTCAAATACAGATTTAGCCGGTGTATAAAACCCACATTTTACTGGAAGCTTGCTGCCCTGCAGACTAATTATTCCAGGAAAGCCTGTTTGAAAAGAAAAAATACATTTTGTTTCTGCAGTCGCAGTAAAAAAGAGCTCAAGGACTGGTCCAACACTGTTTGCGACACAATGTTTCTATTACAAAATGCCTATTCAGCTCTATTTTCTTCTTTTTAATTTGAGATAGGCTGCAGTGACCGCTGCAGTGCTGTTGCAGGATAGATCCATGATCCCTGACTGTGTGTGTGTGTGTGCGTGTGTGTTTGCTGGCGTATACATGCCCATATGTGTGTGTGCTACTATTACGTGTGTATTCTTGAGTCAGCATGTACAGTACATGCTTGCGTGTGTCTGCATGCGTGTGTGTTTTCGATGCAGCTTTGTTGCAGTAAATGGGCCTCTGCAGTCAGTGATGGAGGAGACTCTTTAGAGGCAACCCACCAGGGAGATGCTATCGCTTGTGTTTGTGTGAGCCCGTGTGTGTGCGTGAGGGAGACAGTGTGTGTATGTGTGTGTGTGAAAGAGGGAACGAGAGTGATGTTATCATATGTGTCTTTGCTGCAGCCTACACACTGAGGTCAAAGCCTTACTCGTCAATCTTGCCTCCCTCATACAAACACACACACAGAGAAACTTGCACAGACACAAGATTAACTTTCTATTTGCAGAGGTCTAAACATCTTCGGCTCTTCTTCTATGATCCTGGATATTAAGCCGAGCATGAAAAATACCTTAAATAATAAATAAATGCTCCAAAACAACTTTTAACAACAAGAACAAACTCTTCAGTATTTGACAAGAATACTGTAATAAATACAGAACTGCATGCACCTTTCCCCTGTTACATATGTTAGATGTAATACATGTTACATTTCATATAGATATGTAATCTGTCCCACATACCAGCAATAATCTAAACGTATTAGCAAGTGGTATTGAAAAAGTTTAGAGGCTGTTGGGCACTGTGGAGATGAAGCCTGTGATATTTTTCTGTGGGTCAAGATTGTTGGGACCATATGAGAATTTCACGGTACAATATCTGTCTCGGAAAATGTCATGGTCTCTAAGTGCCAGTACACAATTATTGTTATTATTTGCAGTTACAATGAACCATAAAGGAATGGAAAAACATGTTTTTTTGTTCAGGGTTTTTTTTTTTTTTTTTTTTTAAATCCATAATCCATCATCCAACAAAAATGGTTACACATAGAAACCTCTGACACTGAGTTTGATGCCTTTTAAAGCTCGATTTGCAATGAAAATTTAGCCTGATGATGTGGGTTCAACATTCTGTTTCACTCTCTGTATCAGTCTTGACTGGAAACTGCCCCAAACAATTTCCAGGAATTAAAATCCAATTGGGGCCAATCGGGAATCTGCACCGTAGTTGTCAACGTAAGCAGTCAATCAGGGACCGTGTTGTAGTTGATGACATTAAAGACTGTAAGAACTGTAATGGTGGCTCCCGAAGCAACAAGGGACTCTAACGTTAGAAGAATAAACACAGCAGTAAGTAGAGTTATTGCAGGAATGGAGTCAGTAACGACAATTAAACATGAACAACCGTACGCATTTGCGGAGTTCTTCAGAGGAAAGGACGTTTTCGCTGTTTTCTTGACTGGATTTGGCAAAAGGTTGTTTCATCAACTGGCTCTGTCGGTATTTAAGAAAATGTTTCCTGGTGTTTTTGTTAACTACAGTTAGCTGAAATAGTAGAACTGTCACCGCGAGAACTCCCTTCCATTGAAAGTGTTTGGGGCCACATTGAGTCCAAACTGATACAGGGAGTGAAACATGATGTTGAACTCACGTCATCAGGATGGTCTTACCAGGCTAGGTAAAATGTAAAGACACATTTGCTCCCTGGCCGTCGCCACTTTCTCTCCGTGTCTTGCATTTGGCATCGTGGCTACATAAAGGGGCTGACCTTTCCTTTCTTTCTGTCTTCACACTGTTGCTCTCTCTCTGTCTGTGCATGGTCAACATCCTCTTTCTCGTCATGTTACTATCTGACCAGCTGAAAGTAGGCTATCCGAGTTATGATATGATATTGTGCACTCCATGCCTTCCTTCTTGTTGCAGGTGTATGTGTCCTGCAGGTTACACCACATTTTGTTCACTGCATCTGGATCAAACAACTCTAAAAAGGCTTTTGACAAACACATGCAAAAAAATGACCATTAAAGGTTTCAGTGTGTGCAGATGTGATTGACATAACGAAGGGGCCATATTTGTTTTTAAATATGCAATAGTTTTGGTAAAAAAGTACAAACTTGGTGGCCTTAACTGGTTTAATTTAATACGGTATAAGCAAATGTACATGATACGATACCTCTTAATTTTCATACCACAGCGTACTGTGAACTGGTACACCACTGCAGCCCAAAATGGCAGTATTTGTTTGTAAAAGCAATATTACATGCTCCCCAAGCCCCTATGACCTAAAAGTCCAAGGTCATGACTGTATTTCGTCTTAAGTGTCTGTTTTCTGTTTTCTACCACGCTGTAGGATAAAACTGAGTTGGCACACGGCGGCCTTGTGGTTTGAGATGCCAACCCTAAGGTCACAATTTAATGAACATGTGTTTACCCAGTTCAAGTCCCACTGAGTAAACTAAGTGTAAATACAAACTAAACAAAAGCACACACGTCTCAACATGTGTATTTATGTTTGTCTGGCTGCTCTCGAGTTCTGTTCAGTTATATATTGTGTCTATTTGTGTCTGGCTCCACAGAGTCTGAGCTGCGTGTGTCTGAGTGTGTTCATGTAATAAAGTGAATTTTCTATTAGTCTCTATTATGCTCAATCAGCCTTAACAGACACAGATCGATACGCTGACAGAACGTCTGAATTACTACAGCCACTAAAACACAACACAACAATGTAACTTTATGACTGTGATTACAACCAATATTGACTTCACGTTCGATGCGATTATTCTCTCTCGTAATCACTAACATTAGTTATGGTCTGCTCTTGTGAAAAGGGACAGAGCGAAAGAAAAGCTCTTAGGACTGAATTACCAAACCCGACATAAAACGAATCATAAAATGCACCACTATGGAGTGGTCGTTTTAGTGTTTAGTAGGTTTACTGTACATTTAATCTCTAATTATACTGCTGAGCAACAGTGTATCAGCCTGACTGTCACAGTTGCTGGTGCTCCTTTTTAGGATAAAGCCAAATGTCTTTCTCAGTGTATGAATTAGTCTCCGCTTGTGCATGAAATTATTAAAAGAATTTAAATACTGAAAACTAAATTTAAAGCATCCATTATTGGGAAAAAAGCTGTCAAGATAATTTCTCCAGCACTTCTAGTATATGAGCCAGTTGACAAACGTGTGAGCCGGAGGCTGAACTTCTTTGCCACCCGTGCAAAAACACCATAATGTATTTCAATTTTCTGCAATCATCTGGTAATATTAGACTTCTCTTTTTCAAGTGCTGATGTCTCATTTTAGATAAAACTCCAGGGTAAAAACCTTCTGGTGCACTTGGACCTGCTCTGAAATCTCAAATCAATACTCCATTGTGGGAAGGAGACCACACACTGAAAGCACAACAAAGCTATTTTATGACCCTACTTAAAACTGCATTGTTGTAACAATTGATCAGACCCCCTCTAATAATTGCAAACGTTATATAGAGATCTTTGATGTGACAGAAGAGAGATTCCAAAAACATACGTTGTTTTTATCAAAGTCATTTTTAGATGAACAATATGGTGCTGCTGTGACAAACTGTCTTGGGTCTACCCCGGAGCTGCTCTGCAAGCAAACTGTTGTCCTCCAGCAGCAGTTCCTCTAACATCTACAACGCCCCGAGACAGTACATGTGTCAGGTGTCTTTATTGGTTTCAGTGAGTCATTGTCAGGAGTGCCAGGTGAAGGAATTTAACGAACTAATTGGTTAGAAAACTGGCAGCTGGCCTGAGATTAAGGATTAAGTCCTGGCCAAATCAACACTTCAAATAGCAACATTTTGCAAACAAATCAGTTCACTTCATTGGACACACTGTTCACCGCTATCAGGTGATTTGCATTTCTTTATGGATGGATAGAAACCAGATAGAAACAACCTGTAGCCATGTGGGAGAGACTAATTTTGTCCGTTTTTCACCATTCAGTTGTTTGGAATATGCGCTTGGATTATTACTGGGACAAAAACAGGACGGTTCGTGGCATGTTTAGACGTATGTGCGGCTGAACGAGTCATGATGACAATCTGACTGTAGGTTTCAAACTGGATAAACAAGTTCATTTTAATCGTACAAACCCACCTGACAATCAACACAGTCAAGTGAATTGAAGGACTAGCCTGTTAGCTAGTTAGCAGCCTGTTAGCTAAGCTAGCACACTGTCTTACAATCTCTCTGAAATCTACCGCATAGGTTCTTTCTCTTTTAACATATTCGCGGCAAATTCCAGACTGAAATATCCTGGAGGGCAGGTGTCGGATATCACAGGGATTCCCATAGGAATGAATGGACTTCCAGTTGACTCATCTCCGTACACATACGTAAGTGGACACGAGGTGTTAGTCTCAAGTGCTGCTTTTTAGCCTAAACAATAGTGATCTGACACAATAGAAGAACATCGGCCACTGCCATCAGTGAGTGTCATCTTATTTGCGAATAGACCAATAGCAGTCAACAAGGCGAATGTTCGTCTGAGAAATTAGTGCATCCCCATTGCCAACCGCAGCAGTTCATTAACTAGTCCAAACATCTCCAAGCCTCTAGCACGGCCTGCTTCATGAGGACATGTGGGTTATCTTCGTTGTGCCCTTTTTGCAGTGACTGAACGTAGAGTTAAAGTTTAAGCTTTTAAATCCGAGATAGCTGAGAACTTAAACAGTTACATCTTAGTTTTTTGCTGGTGGCTTGTAGAAAAAGACAAAAGATTCAATTTTCTTTCGAAGGTAGATCATGGACATTTTTCTCTCACATCTGCCTTTTAGTGATAGAAATCCATCTTAAAACATAAAAACAATATTTCTACCTCTGTCTTATTTTTGTGTCAACTCCGCCGCAGCAAAAGGCTTCTCTGTACCTTCCACCAAGCTGCCTCGACAGACCAGAGAGCATTGTTCTAAATAAGTTATACAGCTCCCTTAACTTAAACTCTCATTCTTTGCCTTCATAATGTAGTTGTAAAATCAACTGGTGGTCATTACAGCAACATGATAAGTTTATGCTCCCTCTCTTGAGGCTGTGGGAAATCACTTATTTATGTATGATTATATTGGGAAAGGGGATAGAAATACTGCATTGAATTAAATGAGAATTTAGTGCTTGTACTTGTTCCTGGACCTCCAGCTAACCTCCTGCATTCAGTACATCATGTGTAAAACCCAAATAAAATGCAAAGCAAAGGTGAAGCTCTTATTAATGTTATCAGGTTAAATTGAGCTAACATGCCTGTTTTCTAAATTAAATCTTCTCAGGATCGAAATTGCAATTCCAGTGCCGTGACTGCGAACGTATTGATTGGAAAGATTAAATGCAAAATGTTATTTGGCAGAAAATAAAAATGGGGCAAACAGCACACGGGGTGGACAGGTTAACTCAGGTATAAATTGTATCAGAGAGGAAAGCTGATTGTCATTCAAAGCATGTTTTAAGATAAACTGCAAAGCCAGAGTAAACATTGATTTTTGCAGGAGTGTGGGTTTAAATTTATCCAATGAGTTGGGAAGATCCTTGAGTTTAAAATCTATTCTTATTCTATCTTACATAAGCAATAATGAGCAGCTGTATCTGGAGTATAACACCACCAGAACATGCATACCATGTGTAAATTGGGTATTTCTTTTCTATTCCCATACAGCTGTGGGATTAGCCTTAATATTGTCTCAATGAAAATGTGCTTTAAACATTTACCATTGAGAAACACATTAGGAGAAGTAGTAACTGTGGACTGATTTGCTTTCTTGCCAGGAGTTAGAAGAGATGATTGATATCGCTGTAATGTACATCAATTGATAGTAATCTCTTTATCTATCACAGATTATTACCTTACGCTTTATCGTCCATCTGAACACCAAAATGTTACTTAAAAACATTTTTTTCTAGAGTAAAGTGGAGTGTGTTCTGCTGCAGTTGTTTTTGCTTTGACATGAGTTCTAACAAGAATTTATTTCTCTGAGAGCCTTCCCACACAGACGCTGAAAAGGGGCCAACTATCGAAAGGCCTAAAAGACTCTTTATGAGTTGTGTGAAGAGCCCTCAGCATCTTCCCCGAGGCCTCATTACAGCTTTAGGAGAGGAGGCAAAAGGGAAAGGCACGGACACTTCACTCCCTCAATCACTCATTTGTTTAACCCCTTCACGCGCACTCGTTCACTCGTTCACTGTGGAGAAAACCAATGTGTGTCACTCTCTCAATCAAATAGGTCACATGATCATTTAACCTCTTTACTGTTTCTATTCACTTCATCACGAGAGAGAAGGGGAGGGGGGGTTTCTGTCTGTAGGTAGATCTTGATTTAACAGCCCAGTCACCAGAGGAAAATGTTGGCATTGTACATTTCTGCAAACAATGGATACGTTACATTGTATGTTTCACACGTATCATATCAACATTTCTACAGTGACGATTACATGTATATAAGCTGAGTTTCTCATCAGGAGGAAGACAGGATGGTGGATGGGGTAACACCTGTGCAGCTGCTAAGCAGTCGAGCACTTTTTGACATCGGGGACATTTACAGTCGTGGTTGAGGTGACCAAATGGGGCATTTTTTGACGAGATGTCAGGTAACTTACAGCTGCGTATGATGCATCCTAACTGGGTATGTCGCAACATATCTTCGTGTCATCAAAACCAGACATCGGGACATTTGCAACCATGTTTTTTGGTGACCAAACTAGGCATTTTAACATGATTTTGGGACACTTAGAGCTGTGCTTGATGCGTCCAAACTGGGTATTTTTCAATGAGATGATGCCACATATCTAGCCATGTTTGTGGTGACAAAACCAGACATCAGGACACGTACAGCCATGTTTGTGGTGACCAAATGGGGCATTTTTCAAATGAGATACTGGGCCACTTAGAGCTCTGTTTGATGTGTATTTCTTTATGAGATGTCGCAAAATATCTGTGGTGACAAAACCAGAGATTGGATCATTTACAGCCATGTTCTTTGGTGACCAAACCTGGCATTTTTTGACGAGATGTCGGGACATTTAAAGCCGGTTTGCTAACCTTAACCCTTACCAAGTGGTTCTTGTGACTAACCACATGTTAACATAGTGTTGTCACAAAATAAAATTATAAATTAGAATGTAACATAAATCTGCAAAGTATGAAATGTTCAGATTTAACATATGAAATGTACAAATGTGTAACATATCTGTAGTTTGCAGAATTAAACAATGCCAACATTTAATCTGGTAATTGGTTTGAAGGTAAGTGAGTGTGTGTGTGTGTGTGTGTGTGTGTGTGTGTGCGTGTGTGTCTGCTTCTATACATGCTTGTGTGTATGTTGGAGGCTGTATCCTGTCTCGCTGAGTCAGACAATGAGGCTCACCGACCCCTGAAGTAATCAGTCATCTGAGAGTCACACAATGGTGCAGCCCGATGCAATGCTTCAGTATATGCAGGTGTGTGTGTCCGTTGTAGTGTGTAAGTGAGTGTGTGTATCCCTTTGTTCATTTATGTTTGTTAACGGTTATGTTCAGCATACAAGGACAAACAAGAGGTTTTCAAGGATGTAACTGTGTGAATTACAGCTCAAGTTTGTTTTTTATAAGCATATGAACAGTATATATGTTAGTGTGTGTGTGTGTGTGTGTGTGTGCGTGCATGTGTGTATCCGAGGTTGGTGAGGATATGAGAAACAGAGAGAATGGGATATGCGAATGAATGCTCCTGGCCTTCATTCAGTGTGTGTCTCTTTTGATCAGGAGGTTTCAGCTTGTAAGCTGAAGTGATTTTTGACCCTGTTGACTTTAACACACAACTCTAAAGATCCATGAGGTCTGCAAACAGGCTTTAAGGGCCTTTAGGTATAAGAGTTAAGGGCTTTTAGTGGTTGAATTGTCTCATATTTGAACTTTCCCACGGGGTTTTATGCCTGCTTTACTGCTTTACCCTGGCAGCCTGGTGTTAAATCGCGTATGCGTGAGTGTGTTTGGTTTTTTTGTGTGTATGTGTGCATTTGTGTCGGTTTGTGTATTTGTGTCGTTGCGTACATACATGTGTGTATGCCACTGTGTGTGCGCGAGTGAGCTGGTTTAATGAACTCTCGAGTGTTTGCACAACCAAAGTCGCGCAATTTACTCCTCTCATCTCGGAGAAAATTGACATTTCCAAAGTGTTGCCGTTGGAAACCACCCTGGGAAAGCTCAACTGTTTACAACCCAAACCAAAAAAAGCACTAGGGGGTTGATATAATTAGTAGTTAAGGTATTTTCAGACCGAATCTTGAGCTGTGCCAAATTTTGAGTCTAAAATTATATCTACGACAAAGGGAGCAAACACTGAAATGATTTTCTCTCAAAGAAATGAGCCATGCTATAAGTGAAACCTTGACATTTTAAATCTGGTCTCTTATTTTTCTGCTGAAAATATGCTTCCACAAACAGAGGCACGAAAAAGTTTCTGTATCTATCTTCAATTAACTGAATAATGGATGTTTGCATTATTCCTCACTGAGACCAGTAGGTGCTGAGCGCTGCAAGCTTTTCAGACTGCCTGATGGACAAAGGATAAAACTTTGTCCAATAATGTGCCAAGCTCTTGGCGAAGAGTTACAACAGATTAAAACTTGAAAAATGAAGGTATCTCTGCGAAAAATCAAGGCTCTTTGAAGTGGGGTGTAAATGATAGCCTCAGTGTGGAGTAAAGTTACAAAAGCTGCCCCTAAAACCACAATCTGATGATGCTGATATTAATCAAATTAACTGACACTGAGCAAACAGGGATACATGATCATTATCATTGGACAAATCCATGTGGTTTGGCAGGAGGCTGTTTGTATGTGTGTGTGCATACGCACTCAAGAGAGAAATGCAGAGAAACGGATATGTGTGTGTGAGAGTGTGTGTAGGGGCACAATGCCAGGCTTTTGCTTTCTGATATTTCATGATATGTCACCCTTGTATTGCTATCGAATACAAATGCTTTGTGGGTTTTCAAAATGAAAATCTGCGAGAGAGACATGGAAGCTAAGGAGAGAGGAGAAAGAAAGAAGGAGACTAATAATATGGGAGGGGGAATGCAGGCAGAGAGAGAGATGTACATAAAAATCTACTGATGAGACCATTACACCTTAAACGGGAAAAAATTAGATCGCAGATTGCCTCTCTTCCTCCTTCTTTCTTTTGCTCTCCTATCATCTTTTCTCAATTGTCCTACAGCTCTGCTTGATTTCCACCTTAAATTGCCTCTCCCTCTCCTCCTCCTCCTCTCCCCCATCACCATCTCTCCTCCTCTTTCCTGTCCTGCCACCCAGTGGGATGTGATTAATTGTGAGTGGGTCAGACTGCTGGCACCAAGCTCTTCCGATATCTGACGCTGTTCCCACCTCTGCATAAGCTCTGTTTTACCCACCCCCTCCTCTGTGTGTGTCTGCGACTGACTTAATGTCTTACCTGCATGGCTGTTCAGCTTTGTTAACACCCCCTCTGCTGTAGCATTCTGTGAGTCAATCTTTTGTGTGCTCTTTATTATAGAAGAAAGAACAAATACGTCTGACAGTGCACAACCTCATGTTAGAGCATTTCAGCAATATCAATACAAAAAAAAACAACATTTAAATTATATTTAATTTTTGAAGATGTAAAGTTGATACTTAGATCAGAAATCAACACTTTCTGCTCTCATCAAAACAACCCAATCACCAAAAAGATGTTAGCATTTTACATTTCTACAAACCAGTGGCGGCTGCTGGTCTCTCAAACAGGGGAAGCTCACTTTAAGTTTCGTCAGAGTCACTTGTGGTCCATTCAGAATGGCACATTTGGACCACGATCCACCAATTGGGAACCACTGCTCTAGATGTCCATCCCTCAAGCAATGTTTTCAGCTCCTCCTGGGGTATCCCAAGGTATACTCATGCCAGATGAGATATATAATCCCTCACGTGTGTTGTGGGTATAACCTGGAGCCTCCTACTAGTTGGATGTGCCTGGAAAACCTCTAACAGGAAGTGCCCAAGAGGCACCCTGATCAGATGTCCGAACCACATTAACCAGCCCCTTTCGAAGGAAAGGGGCTGGTTAAAAGGAAAAAAATAAAGACTATGTCAAGAGATAATATGGTAATAGCATGATAATAAAAGAAAAAACACATAATATTAAAATTTCTAACTCTTGATCAGATGTTCGAACCACATTAACCAGCCCCTTTCGAAGGAAACGAGCAACGGCTCTATTCTGAGCTCCTCACCGCATCTCTAAGGCTGATCCCAGCCACCCTACGGGGAAAACTCTTTCGGCCGCTCCTTCATGATGAGTTAACTACTACAGGTTGAATTGGGTCATCAGGGGTAATGCTGCAAATCAATGAACACCACAGCATCCTGACAAAAAAGAAGAGCCAGCCGCTTTAATTTAATAGAAAGAATTAAGGAACAATGTGTAACTCTATCCCGCTGATGCAATAATACCAATGCTGGTTTATGATCTGTAGATGTGGCTACTAATCACAAAGCTCTTCCAGTCTCTGTCATCACTCCCTCCTCTTTCTCCACCCTTACTTCCTGCCTTTCCTCTTTCTCTACACCGTATCACCATCTTCTTTCACTTTGCCTGTCTGTCTCTTCCTTCTTTATCACCTCCACCTTCATTTCCTTTACCTCTTTCCTCTCTCCTTCTCTCTCATTCCCATTTCTTGCCTCCTCAAACCCCTCTGACCCTTCCTCCATGTCTCTCTCCAAACCAACAAAAACTCTTAAGCACTTTATGAAACCGCCATCATTATTCCAATGGAAACAGTCAACTGTCACAGCTTCTCTTTATCTCTTTTTCAGGCCCAGCTTCTCTTTCACTTCTTCTTACTACTTTCTTTAAATCCCAAACAAATATGTCTGAAACCACTGTCATTATTTTGAAGACAGTAGTTACCTTGCACACTTATCTCAGCATGTCTTTCTTGGCTGAATCCTTTTTCCCTCCTTCCCTCCCAACCCGCCCTCACAGCAAGTTTTATACAGATATTAAACGTTGATTTCTGCTCACTACTGACCCCAGCTCTCCTGTCCTCTTGATTTCTGACCCTGCATCTTGTCTTCTGGCTTTCTTGCCTTTTCTCTCTATTTCCCACACCCTTTCAACCCTCCCTTTTTCTCTTTCTCTCCCTCTCTCTCCCAGGTCAGGTCAGACCCTCCGTCTTTGCCAGGGCGCTGGTTGTTGCCAGGATGTGATGGCTCTGCTGAGCCCGCTGACTCAAACAGAAGCCAAAAGGCCAGCCAAACCAAAATCACTGAACAGCAGAAAGCTGCACTGCTACGTTCTTTTTTGACCCCGCCGTGCACGCACGCACACACACACACACACACACCCAACCAGTGCTGACAGACAGATATGGGCATACACACTTGCAAGAAGATGTGGTCAAACATTTCAGGCACAAACATGGAAACATGGAAGTATTGACAAAGACATTTAAAAACATGCATCCACTTAAAGTGAATTTTGCTTTCTCAGAAACCTCTATAGTACACACACACACACACACGAACACACCAGCCTTTTGTATTACTAAACTTTAGGTTCAAGAAAGGTTCGTTTCAGGGGCTTCGATCCAGCGCCCACGCGTCGGGGGATATAAGACAGATCTGGAGGCAGGACGCGACCACAGAAATGCAATCGTTACTGGGGCGGCTGAGGCTGGACACACACCAACTATAATATAATACCCACTAACTCTTGTTTAATGTTGACAGTTGTAGCAGTGAATTTGCACAAACAACTATTGGCTATACTGTAAGTTCAAATTACACTTAAGGCAAAAGGCGTGCATGTGTAAGCACACACACACGCGCATATGCACACACAAAGCCAGGGTATTTCACCATAATGTAATTACAATTGGGACAAACATGCAGAAATACAAACTCTTTTGTATTTTGTCATAATAGCAGAAAACAACAGATACTTAACAGCATAAACTATATCATTTGGAGCCACACCATCTCGTTTGTTGGATGGATGGATAATGGGGCCCAAAGTGTCACATGGCCCCCTGGCCTTCAAATTTCCAGGTACAGACCAAGAAGAGACACAAAACAACCAAATAAAAATTCTCTATGAGAGACACAAAACCTCCTTAGGACACAGAATGACCACATAGAGACAGAAAATGACCTCATTAAGTCACAGAAAGACCACAAAGAGACATAAAACTACCTCATTTAGACACAGGATGACCACAAAGAGACATAAAACTACCTCATTAAGACACAGAATGACCACAAAGAGACACAAAATGACCTCAATAAGACACAGGATGACCACAAAGAGACATAAAATGACCTCATTAAGACACAGAAAGACCACAAAGAGACACAAAATGACCTCATTTAGACAGAATGACCACAGAGACATAAAATGACCTCGTTTAGATACAGAATGACCACAAAGAGACATAAAACTACCTCATTAAGACACAGAATGACCACAAAGAGACATAAAACTACCTCAATAAGACACAGGATGACCACAAAGAGACATAAAACTACCTCATTAAGACACAGAATGACCACAAAGAGACACAAAATGACCTCAATAAGACACAGGATGAACACAAAGAGATATAAAACTACCTCAATAAGACACAGAATGACCACAAAGAGACACAAAATGACCTTAATAAGACACAGGATGACCACAAAGAGACATAAAACTACCTCATTAAGACACAGAATGACCACAGAGACATAAAATGACCTCATTTAGACACAGAATGACCACAAAGAGACACACAATTACCTCAATAAGACACAGGATGACCACAAAGAGACATAAAACTACCTCATTAAGACACAGAATGACCACAAAGAAACACAAAATGACCTCAATAAGACACAGGATGACCACAAAGAGACACAAAATGACCTCATTAAGACACAGAATGACCACAAAGAGACACAAAATGACCTCATTTAGACACAGAATGACCACGAAGAGACACAAAATTACCTCATTTAGACACAGAATGACCACAAAGAGACATAAAACTACCTCATTAAGACACAGAATGACCACAAAGAGATACAAAATGACCTCAATAAGACACAGGATGACCACAAAGAGACATAAAACTACCTCATTAAGACACAGAATGACCACAAAGAGATACAAAATGACCTCATTAAGACACAGGATGACCACAAAGAGACATAAAAATGACCTCATTTAGACACAGAATGATCACAAAGAGACATAAAACTACCTCATTAAAAAAACAGGATGACCACAAAGAGACATAAAATTACCTCATTAAGACACAGAATGACCACAAAGAGACCCAAAATGACCTCATTAAGTCACAGAATGATCACAAAGAGACATAAAACTACCTCATTAAGACACAGAATGACCACAAAGAGACATAAAATTACCCAGCAATGTGGCATTAAATGTTAGCGTAAACAAATGACAGAGCGTAAGCAATGTCATTGAGCAGTCCAGTACCTCTGGCAATCTTTGTGTGTTTAAGATGATTTCTTTATAGTCTGAAACATCATTAACGAGTAACACTAAAACTTCCATTCTCGTTCCAACACATCCACTTCTTCCTTTTGTAAAAGCGTATTTTCAAACTTGCAGTTGTGAAGGTTGTGGCATCTAGCAAAAAGAAAAAGTTTGAGGAGTGAGGGAGGCCTGGTGGAAGTGAGGCTGAGAAGTCAACAGCTCAGTGGGTGGAAATACAATTCATGCCTCCAGCTTACAAGCTTGATGCACGTCATTCTATTTTTTTTTTCTTGCTGCTCTTCTCTCTTGGATGTTTAAAAAGTTATTCTGGTCTCGCTGCTCGGTTGGATGATCACTAAACTTTCTTGATTTCATGTCAGAGTCGAGTCTAACTCCTATTGGTGCAAAGTAGGAACTAAATTACCAATGACAGCAGATTTTGTATTATTTAAAAAGAGGAAAAGGAGGTGGGAGAAGTACAAGAGTTACTGGACTGCTGGAAATGTAGGAGTTCAATGGGTACTTCTCTACACCTGATGTGGGACTGCCCGCTGGTTTACCCATTTTGGACACGAGTGGCTGAATCAGCCCTCGCCAAGCATGCCAGGTTTTTGCCTTCTTGGAGACAAATCAGTTCTACCAGCTGGACTTACAAAGGCACACTTTGGGTTACCTCTTGCAGGCTTTCTTAATGCAGCCAAGGTTATATTAAGGGACTGGAAAAATACAGACACACCTTGTTATAAGGACTGGGTTGATATCATGACTGTTAGAGCCTCATATGAGTTACTGACACTGAGTTGAAATTTATTTAAATGTGGGGAAGCCTACACTGATTTATTAATGGTGGGGATCATGGGCAGGTTATGATACAATAGGCATTGGGCACAGATATGCAAAGGGCCCCCATCCTCTCCTTCAATTGACCAAAACACACAGAGTTTGTGGTTGTTTTGTGTCTTTTCGTAGTCATTTGGGTCTCTTTGAGATAATTTTGTATCTCTTTGGTGAAATTTTGTGTCCTTCTCGGTCATTATGTGTCCCTTTGTTGTTGTTATGCGTCTCTTTGTAGTCGTTTTGTGTCCCTTTGTGGTGTTTTTTCCTGTTTTTGTAGCCAGGGAGACCCTTGACACTCTGGACCTGTGCCTAGTAGGCCCATTCAGTCATCCATCCATGGTGGCAATCATCAGATAGCAATGTGTATTAGAAAGTGAAGTTAGAACATCTATTTGAAACTTCCCAGAGGATCCTATTCCTGATTGAATGGAGACCAACACTACATATCCCATCACTGCAGACTCTAAACTGCATCATATCTTTGGCAGGAAAATGGTCAGACTGTGAGGTATACCTCAAGTTTAGAAAAAATGGCTGTCTGCAACTCACCCTGCGCTCTTTCTTCTAGACCAATTTCACCAGTATTCCAAGTAAGTATTTGACTCATAATATTTATCTTATTTTATTCTAAAGAAGTTTAGCTTTAGTAATTAAAGTAAAAGTATCAAACACATTATTTGATGCAATATGATAAAAATGGAACGTTGGGTGTCAGTGGGCGTTACTTCTTTACACAAAATGTGGCATCGCTGAGTCATGATGTGACTCCTACCCAATTTTTTCACATGTAAATTTGAAGATTATGTAGAATGAAGAACATTCGAATTTCGCAAGGTCAAAAAAGCTCTAATAACAAGTCATTTTCCTACAGTTTTTTTATTGTGCAGAAAAGCACTGTTGCATGGATTACATTTGCAGTTTAATTGGTCAGATTTATTCTCTTTTGATTGTGCTGTATCACAGTTTTGTTTAAAAAAAAAAAGATATATTTGTTAATAGTATTAAATCTTCAATGCCTAATAATCTATGGACTTTGTGAAAATTAGTGGGGTCATTTGTAAGCACAAAGAGTGCTGTTTTTTGCAGTGTTTTTACAAAAATCAGCAACAACAACAAAATCCATAATAAAACACTGACAATAAAGACAGTTTAAAAAAGCATACAAACAAAAGTAAAAATAAAAACTAAACGTCTGTTTTCTGTTTGTGCACTTTGTTACCTGCAGACAACCACTTGAAAAGTATGTTTTGCACTGTAATACTGCAGGATTTTTTAGAAAAATATATCAAAATGACAAAAAAAAAAAAGGTGGGAAGAGGTGAGGAAAGAAAAGGATGAGGACGGGAATAAGGGAGATACAGACAGAGAACAGGCAAACCATAGAGAAGACATGAAGGAAGGCAGAGATGACAAAAGATGGAGAGAAGATAAATCAGGGAGAAGTAAATCTTGCAGATGAAATATGATTGAAAGGAGAGAAAAAAGGGTCTTTAGAGAAGTAGGAAGACAAGAGGGAAGACATGTTAGATGAGGAAGAGAGATGTGAAAGAAGTGCTGGGGTGTGTGTGTGTGTGTGTGTGTGTGTGTGTGTGTTTGGGAAAGAGAAAGAGAGAGAAAGAGTTACGGGCAGAGTGAAAGTCACCTTGTGGAGCTACAGTGCACTGAGCAACTCTGTCTGTCTACCCTTATGAATTATGACAGTCGCTGGTTGGCCAAAACCCCTCTGCTGCACGCACACACACACACACACACACTCACACACACACACACACACACACACACACACACACACACTCACATTTCAGCCCTCTCTGTCTGTCTTACTCTGTCCTTTTCTCACTCTCTCCTCCTCTCTCGGCGGTACACCCTCATCCAGAAAGCCTTGCTTCATGGAGAAAAGTGATCATAAAATATGCAGCTGTTCCACTGCTCTTTAGAGTGCTTCTCAGACCCCAGGACTCAGTGTGTGTGTGTGTGTGTGCGTGTGTGAGAGAGAGGGCATGTCATGTAATGGCGGTGCGAGTCTTCTCCTCTCCCACTTGTCTAACCATCTTGCTGTTCTTCTCTCCATCTGTCTCTCTTTGTCACACCCTGAGTTTCTGTCTGTCCTGGTCACACTTTCACTCTCTGAAAAACTGAATTCATTTCAGGTCAGTGGACATTATTTCAGTGACATCTGACCTGCTTCTCGTTCACTCTCGCCGTCTTTTATGCTCAATCCCTCCTCGTCCCTCTTGTCTTTCTTTTCTTGTGGCATCAGCAGAAAGGTGGGCCGTCCTGCAGCCTGAATCAAACATGGCTTCACACTCAGACAGTGCTCCATCTTTATTTTAAACTTCGCCTTTGTCTGAACATTTGGAGCACGGTGGCGTTTTTCTGCTTTTGAGTCGTCCCATCATGAATCTGCAAAATATACTGGCAGGTTCTGTTTCTACTTAAATGCCCTGACTTTTTTAAAAAGCTATAAACATATGGAATATAACATACTGTATTTAAACTGCACCTTATCTTCATATCTTTAAAACTGGCTGTCAAAATTTCCGATGTGCAGGATTTGTCAGCCAGTCTAATAAATGTTGCTTCCCTCACTTGCTTAGTATGTTGCTCAGAAATACTAGTCAGTTTTATTATTCCATGTCATTGTGTGCATCCAGCAAAAATGCTGCTGTCATAATTAAGCACAAGGACATCTGAGTCCGGCCTACTGACTGTCCCAAGAGTCAGAACAAAACACGGCGAAGCAGTTATCATGCAGCAAAACCTGAACTGGAATAACCGCCCAGATGATGTTAGACAAGCCCTGACTCTGACCACGTTTAAGTCAAAGCTAAAAACCTTCCTTTTTACACTGCCTACTTGACATTATAATGACTGCAAAATAATTTTTAAACTCAATTTTAAACCTTTTTAAATAATCTTTTTTGTGTTTGCACCTCTTGTCTGCACTTTTGCTATTTTTAATGGTGATTTTTTCATTTCATTTAGTAATTAATTTTCTCTTTTATGTCTTTTTTTTCTCTTTACTTTTTTCTGTATTCTTCATTATGTTTTATATTTTTGTCGCACTGTAAAGCACTTTGAATTGCCCTTGTGTGTGAAATGTGCTTTACAAATTAAGCCGCCTTACCTTGCCTTTTAATACGAGCAATATTTTGTCGCACAATGTTTAACTTTATGGATTAAATTGTGCTAAATTTTGACTGTTTTCTGATTGTTTTCTCACTTTGAGACTAGTTGACTAGTCTAAGTTTAAACTTCCGTATTAACTGAAGACATGATCTTGTTCATGCCAAAATGATTACATATCATAATTAGGAACTTTGTGCTTATATGTGTTTGGTATTCACTTAAAACACGTCTCCAGACTGACTTCCAATCAGTGACGAGATAAGAATCGAGCGTTTGGTTGAAGGACACTTGAGTAGGCGCTGAATGCTGATGAACACTTATTGGATTTTTCAGGGACTGAACGGGTAGAGATTATCTGATTTCTGATGGTATCAATAACATCGAGCCTGCACATAAGAGTAATGTACCAATACTGTCACAGAGTCACATCCTATATTTGAACATGTCACTCAACAAAGATGCAAGAAAGTACTCTTGAAAGCATTTGTACCTGTTATTGCCCTGAACACTGGTCCCCAACCTTGAGGTCCCGACCTCCACTAGGGGTCGCCAAAGCTTCACAGGGGGTCAAGAGTCCTTCTTGATTTTAAGGGGTGTAAGAAACTTTTTTTTTTTTTTAAGACACAGTGGGCCTGTATTACTGTATCTACTATATATATTGCTTCCACCCCCTATTTCATCCCTTTTAATTCTGACCTCACATGATCTTGGTACTTTTTCACAGAGCAGGCTGTTGCTTCACACTCCCTACATCAGAACTAAATTAGGAAGAATGTCATTCTCTCACAGTGCACCATATACATGGAATGTATTTCTACTTTTAGCGATCATTTATTGCTATTGTTAGTGTTGTTTTGTATGATTTCATTCCTGTTTTAACTGATATGTATGACGGTTCTTTGTTTGCTTACTGATTGTTTTTAATGTCTTTGTTCACGCTCGGCATTACTGAAAATGAGGGTCTCCCTCAACTGATATCCTGAGTCTTAAAAAAAGGTTTGAATGAATATTTCAGCATTTCATTCATTTCTGTGAAAAGTCAAAATGGTGTTTTTAAAGTTCAGATTATTATTCAAGATATAAGTCTCACAGGGTGCAGTGAAGCAGTTAAGACCTCAACACAAGCTACATCCTTCACTCTCTGCTAAACTGTCTCGTCCTGCATCAGAGAAGTACACAGTAAAAAACAACCAAAGAGCTGATAGAACAATGACCAAGCAAAATGAAAACCGAAATTTCTCAAAAAAAGAAGCCTTTTTAGTGTGTATGATTGTTGAAAATAACATTTCATAATCAGACATCTTACACAAACTTCCTGCAGTTAGGCACTTGGGTGAATTATCCAGTTTATCTGTTGTTCTGTGCCGTTATTGTTGTACATTGAATATCATATGTCACCCAGTCTGGGGTTGTCCATTTACTTAATGATAGAAAATGGGTCACTAAAGCAAAAAGGCTTCCTTGCAAACAGTTAATGCTGGATTTCTTACTTCTAAAAGACACCAAATTTTAAAAAGATCCGGTTCAACAGAGTGCAGTGACTTTGCAGCAGAAAGTGGGACATACAGTATATTCTCATCACCTTGAGAAATATACTGCGCTCAGATGTGAAGATAAACGATTCACTGAAAACTCCCCCTCTTTACATTTTCTGACTGAGATAGAGACCCTTTTGAAAAATGAAACTGATTAATTCTTTTTATATCTGAAATGATCAAGTACTTATCATCTATTTTCATTAATCTTCGTTGTCAGCAGAGAGAGAGAAAAAAAAAACTCGAGTCGAAAGATCAGTGAACGAAAACCGCATCTAATTCAACTGGTTGAAAACTGGCCTATGAATAATTATTAATTAATCACCTTCATATTAGCCTGACATCGCTGCTCTCCACTACTCATGGAGTCCTTAGTAACATACACACATGTGCACACACACACACACACACACACACACACATACACACTGCCCACACGTGGCTGTGTACGTGTGTGCCTCCCTGACAAAACCATTTGTGAATTTATGATTGTGTATGCATGCATTTATTAAAACACTTCTGCATGTTTTTTCCTCTTTGTGTGTACGTGTGTGTGTGTGTGGCTCTTTGTGTGTGTATGGGTGCCCTTTTCCCAGCTCATTGGGATGCAAGGCGAAAGCCCGTCGAGTGAGAGCTGTCCAGGCTAGCTTTGGAGTCATTAGCGCGCTCGTTAGTCCAGTTATGTTAAATCTAAATTACCATTCATCATCACACAGGGACCCATCATTTATTCTGATGTGGCCTGGCAGACACATGCGCTAACTGGATTAACTCATTCAAAGACACGCAGACACACTTGCTAAAACACAGTGGAATTCCAAATCAGGCGTTAGCTGTGTGGTAAGTGTTTTAAAATAGATTATATATTATTGATTGAGACATTGCAGGGCATTAGCAATGATTGGTTTGCCCTTGTGAATGCAAATCATCTACAAATTGTGCCCTGCTGCAGACAAACGCAACAGAACGGTGAATAATAAATCAAGAAAATAAGATCTAAAGTACGATTTTTGACTAAGTGTCAAACTGGAGACTTAATTGGAAGCTGAAGGTTACAGAAATTAGCTTACAAGTTGGTGGCCCAAATCCCAGACCGCACTGAATATACTACTGTACTTAATTAAGCTGCGAAAAAAGTTGTAAAGTCATCAAAATAACACAATAAAACAACACAAAGTACAGGGAAGTTAATTCTAACCTTATACTCTGAGGATAAAAGGACGTTCTTCCTGCTGTTCTGCATTCCTCATTGATACAAATGAACACAGTGATATACGGAAAGACTTCAGGGTACGGCAGAGGAAGGCTGGCCTGCATTCAACGCTGGCACTCGGCATTAAATTCGCTCTCACTGAGTAAAAACACACTCACTCACGCTGGCACACACAGTCATTAGTCGCTACAGGAGGAATGCCTACCATCTGCGCTGACGTGATTGCAAAGACGAGGAATTCTCGGGAATCAAACCCGACAAAGTGGATCAAGTGGCTTCTCTGCCAAATATAAAGACTGTGTTTATCACATAATTACATTTCCACTTCTGCTGTGTTTATTGGCCTTACAAGTTTGAGCACATACAGCTTTTGACCATCAAAGGCTTTCAAAAAAAAAAGGTGAAATCAAAGTATTAGGAAGAAAAGCCGACTGCGGGGTTGTTGAGTTTAATGGTCATGGTGCTTGTCTCAGTCAGGCACTGGAGGAAAGTCTTCTTCCAGTTGCCATCGGTGTGTCTGTGGCGGCATCACAGCTTTGACTATTAGAACACAAAGTGGAAATATTTGTCGGAAAGTCTTTGTTTTTGTTTTCTTTATTAATCAGAGCCCATTTCTCAGTCATGCATCAATAAGACGTCCTCTAAAAAATCCCCCTAATATGGTTATTAGGTATAAACTGTTCAGGACATGCAGCTGTGAGCAGCGTCTGACCTCTGTAATGGATACAAAGAGAAAAGCGTCTCTGTATTTGTTGTTGTCAATAATCAGCCCACGGAGTCAAGATCCAAATGACAAAATGTGTTTATAAACTTAAGCCGTGCCAATCTAAAGCCTTCAAAAGCTTGTATTGAGATGAAATGGACTGTCAAGTAATCAAGATTAATCTTTTTGTTTAATGTTAACAATGAACATGGCGAGGCTCGCTGTCATGCATCAATAACATTCGCCATTAGGAAAATCACTTGTTTAGAATTATTGTGCGGCCCTAATTGATTCTGATAGGTGTTTAATGACAAATATGATAAGGCCACCCCAGCATGCAATCTGTTCATGATTTTAAGTGGAAGAATAATGAGTAAAGTGCGGGTCTATCTCAGTGTTTGTACATGACAGAGAGAAGATTTCCGACTTGTTTGATCTTTAAAGGACACTGGTTTTGGCACTTCAGCGTCCCATCACCGACCCAGTGCGGACACCTTTGAAACGACAGCTGTTTTCATATAACCCAATCAATGCTACTAATTTCTGGCGGGGCATCACAGAACACAGGCCGAGGAATGTCAGTGAATTGACTCGTCTGGTAAAACAAAGAATAACATTCAGATTAGCAGCTTGATTTGTTGCCATTTTTGTAAGGGTCTGTTTGCTGTTCAAGCAGAGCTGTTGCATCCAGACTGTTTCTGTTTTACAGAATGAATTTTCCACTTGTTTATAACTTTAATCAGGTGTACTGTACCTTAAGCGTTAAAGGTATACTATGCAGGATTTCCGAAAAATGCAAATATAGCAAGGCAAAAAGCCAAATGAGAGTGAATCTGGGGTCAGCTTTTACTTTCAGTTTCACCAAAGAGCTTGTTTATAAACCATAACTGACAATCCTACAATACTGTTAAAGCAATTTCAAGCAAGTCCTAGATTCCTTTTTTTTTTTGAGTCAATGCACCACCTGACCTGGCATCTAGGGAGACTTTATTTAAAGGCAGGTGTGCTCAAGCAAGTGTTGTTACAGTCTTTAACCACCATGTATTTGGTTAATCTTAGTTTTTATTGTTTGATGAAGTCGTTTAATACCCCATTGATTTGAACTTTTTTGTAGAGGCCTGTTTATATGGAGGAATGTTTGTTTGGGGATTTTGTTTCCACTTTTTTGAACAGGACAGTCAAGACAATCTGTTAGCGTCATCTTGCAACTCTCCATACTGTACATCCTTTACATCAGTCAACTCTAAACCAACTGAACCACCTGGATCATCAAACAGTGAGTAAAATTACACCAAAGACAGTGGGTTCATCATATCTCCCGTTATGGCGTCTGTGGGCGGCTATTTTTTACTTATATGGAAGCAGCAATAGTATACCTTTGACTACGTGTTTCAGTTTGCCAGTATTTCTGTACCTTTAACCATTCTTTAGTAGGGCTGCAACGATACGTTGACTAATCGATGACTAATCAACTATTAGAACAATCGGTGACTATTTTAGTAGTCGACTAATCGGTTTGAGTCATTTTTCATAGAAAAGTACTATAAAAGTACCCCAAAATACTCTTATTGCAGCATCTTACGTTCAGATATTGGCAGCTTTACACACTCTCCCATGACGGTGAGCTAAAACCCTTTGGCGTGAGTACGAAACAAGACATTAGATGACATAATTTTGGGGTTTGGGAGAGACAGACCGACATTTTTCAACATTTTAACACATTTTTCAATAAAATGATTAGTCGACTAATCGAAGAAATAATGGACAGATTAGTTGACAACAAAAATATTCATTAGTTGCAGCCCTACTTTTTAGCTGCCATGTGCAATATTAACTTTCTTATCAGGTGATAGGATTGGAATGCTAACTGTTAGCAGTGAAGAAGCTACAGAGACCCTGGGAACAAGACAAATCTTTGAGCTGATGTTTTTTTTTTTTTTTTTTGCTCTGGCAGATGCATCTGGTCCCCCTTCGCTTTGGACAAATTTCCAGCAGCCTGAGACGTGCTGGGCCAATCACGCCCGACGAAGACCGTAGGGACGAACAATGTTGAAGTATTTTTGAAAACAACCAAGATGGCTGCAGCTCATGTGAATTTTCTGCTAAAGTCATCATCATGTCAGTATCGAATAAACTGGCTACAATTCTTTCTCTAAAAGCAGAACAATCAACTTCACTTACAGATTTTCATGACAAGAAAGATGTTTTTGCCGTATATCCGACAGCATTTGGCAGAAATGTATTATCCAAGCTCACCTCTGCACGCTGCAGTCTGTTTATAGTTGTCTGTCGCTCAGGCAGTATTTGTTCCCCACCCATTTTGTGCCATGTCCCAACCTACTGTGCTGTGATCAGCCATCTACATCTGGCAGACCTGGTCACTGGTTGCTCTGAACTGAACTGAGAGACTCCAGACTAATTCACGTGCGATTTGGTCCGGCAATGTCAGGCCAAACAAGAACATGTATGCACTTTTCTTGTACTTAATTTCAGATCTGTGATCGGATGCAAACTCCCATCATCTGCATTTAAGTGTCACATGGCTATCCTCACACCCTGACTTTTTACATCTCTACATAAAACACACACTGATTCCTGCTTTGGCACTAAATGCTGGCGTGCACATAAAGTCTGTGCTGCAGATTCATCCACTATGAATGTAATTTAAAAAGATACCGAGCTGATCATTCATACCTTTCAGCTCTCAGGATCTCCCAGCAGAACAGAGACTCTGCTAAAGGGCACCTTCGATGTTTGATATTAAGAGATACTGTGTGAGTCTGTTTCTTCATTTCCCAACACAGTGTGTGGCTTTAAATTACACAACACTGTTTGAAGTTGATACCCACCACAGTAAATGCCAAATGTCTGCTACATTTGTCCGTCAATGAATCAATATGGTGCTTCCACTACAGTGGCTTATGTTTCAAAACAGAAACATTTGAACTCCGCAGTGATATAAAGCTTTTGGTCTTGGCCTGTTCGAAAAGTTTATCCCTGCTGTGCATGGTGCACCTTCTGACCATGAGGCAAACCGTTCAAACCAATGCAATGTTTCTGTATCAAAGCCTCACATCCTCTCCCTGTTTCTATGCCACTCAACAAAGACATCTTGGAGAACAGCATTTCAGTGAAAAATGTTAATTCATTATTGTGGTCACGAAAAGTGAATCCTGGCAGGTAATGTTTTGTGAGCACAAAAGCCCTCGCGGACAAGCCAAAAAGTTACTTTCAGAAATTGACTGGCAACTTCCCAGACTCACTCCTCTAATCTTCAGGCAATGAAAGCTTACTTAAAATCACCAGAGCATGCTAATTTCCTTCTTTAATTTTTCACCATGGCAGTAGTGGAGTTCATCTTCATTACAGGCCAGTGGAAAATGACTGGACGGATATTAAAGGGGGAGGAAAGATGACCTGTAGAAGAGGCCAAGTTGGATGCAAAGCCTCACTATGACAACAGTTTATAACAGGTCGTGCACAGGCTTAAAGAAACAGTGTGTGATTTTATGACTGACAGGTGAGTGTTGAACATATTGATGCTCACCTTTCAAGGCTGCTGTGAAGGCAATAATCAAATGCAACTGGTTTATTTATGCACTGAAGGCAATTTATGTTTGAGATTCAGGGTGTTTATCCATCAACTGGATGACTTCACTTTGCAGCAATCAGTTTTATAATCAGGGACATAAAAGTTGGTGAGCAAAACATTACATTAAAAAAATAATATATTTAATTAGTAGAAATCTACTGGTTATATAAGATTTTAAAAATACCTAATTGAAACATTAAAAACAAGAGCATAGCTCTTAATATTTCAAGTATTAAAGTAAAACCTATAATCACAGAATAGCAATCTAACTTGTAACTAAAACTGCATTTTGACCCCATATCTGCATTTCAATTTAAAGGGACAGTTCACCACAAAATCAAAAATACATACTTTTTTTCTTACCTGTAGCCCGTACTACTACTACGTATTTGGAGATATCTGCGGTAGAGATGTAAACATTCTTTCAATGTGTCTTTCGAGAAATAATGACCTGCTTACTCAAGATAATCTACAAACCTTGTTGTGAGCAGTTTCATTCAGGAACTATTTTCTTTCTGCCAAATTTCACCTGCAGACCATATCACTGCAGAGAAGGAAGCATACATCTACTGGTAGCTCACCTAGCACCACTGAGCTAGTTAACGTTACAGCTCAGCCAAAGAAGATGCCATCAGTATTTACATCTGGCACTGTCCCAAGCACCAGCCTCTCATACATGAGTAGATGCACACGTCCTTCTGCTCGGTGATACAGTTTACAGGTGCGAACTCCACTAGGACGGTGGTCCGGCACAATAAAAGTACTCCAATAGTGATAAAAACAAAAATGTTTCATGCTGCCAAAACGAACCTTACTACACTATGCTATGAAACAACTATTAAAAGTACATAAATAAGGTAAAAAAGTAACAAGTAACTCTAGCGGGCTGCCGCTGAAGACAGCGTTGGAAACACAAGCTGGTGGAAAGCTGAAACAAGGGACAATGACAGCAATATTCACCTATATTAGGAGCACTATTACTTTCCATGATGTACATTCCTGCAATTATTATCTTCAATATTTTTCACATCATGTGCAATAGTATTCTTCAATATCATAACCACTTGTCAGTGTAGTGCAATATCATTTTCTCGATCGTGTGCAATGCTACTTCTAATTGCTATATCATATTCAATATAACATTGATTATGACACGCAGTACTCTTATTGTTACTCTATCAGGCACTGGATTTGCTTTTGCTCCTTGACAATACTTCTACCTTGTATATTTATATATTTTGCCAGATGTTTGATACTCTATGTTCTAAAATGTTCTTGATACTCTATGTTCTAAAACTGAGTCCAGTGAGTGATCCTGACCCGGGGAACCCACTGGTTGTGAACATTAAATTGCGGTTACTGTACTGAGTGTTACTGTAATGTGAAGCACCCTCTGGCACAAGAATTTCCGTCAGGACAAATAAAGTTCGATTGAACTGAATTTATTTGAAGAAGTTCCTATATGAAACTGCTCACAACAAGGTCTGTGGATTATCTTGAGTAACCAGGTCATGATTTCTGCAAAGAGACATTGCTGTTGAGTTTTTTAAATGTATTGCTTTTTGTGCTTTGAGCACCACAAGTCGGGTGGCATCTAGTTCTATGATATTGGAGAGAAGGCAGACATCTCTACAGCTGATATCTCCAACACTCAGCAACTCACACCAAAATAATCTAGACTGATAAATAGCACTACAGGTAAGAAGAAAAATACGTATTTTGATTTGGTGAACTGTCCCTATCAGGACCCAGATATTCAGCACATCAGCAATCCAGGCAGGGTCTCTGTCCTTACTTTGAGAAACGCTGTTCTGAGTCTATCTGACAGCCTTGGTGGTCTGGAAACAACAAAGGGCCAAATTGAGTCAGTCACTCAGACATTTGTTCCATCAATAATTAATGCCTCCCTGCTCTCCTCCCTCTGATCCTTTCAATCTATTTTCTATCACTGGTCGTTCTTTTTTTTTTTTTTTTTTTTTTACCCTCTAACATCACATCAGTGTTTTTTCCTGCTTTTCTGTCTCCTTTTTTATCTCCATTTTGCTCTCTGATGTCCTCTACACCTTTGTGTCCTACATCTCTTTTCTTTGTCCTCTCTTTATGTCTTGATGCAATAAATGGACAAGTTTAGCATCTTTTTTTGGTCTAATCTGGTGCTTGGATTTGTCTGATCTTGTATCTGTTAGATGTATCTGTCAATCTCTTAGGTATCAGTCTCTGTCCCATTTTCCCCTTCCTACCAACCTTCTATCTTTCCTTTTCTCCACCTATATCTCTAAATCTTCTGCCTCTCATCTCTGGATTTCCCTCCTTCCCTTCCTATCTCTTCCTCTGTATCGCCTGGTTTCTCCCCCCTCCTTCTCCTCAGGTCCAGCAGCAGATAAATAAATGATGTCCAGGAAACTGGCTGCTTTTACAACACTGATACCACACTCCTCCCTTTCTTTCCCTCCTTCTTCCCTTTTCCATTTTGTGAACGCCCTCCACCTCCCCCAAATCTCTCTTGTCTCTTGCCTCTGCTGGCAAAAAAAGAGAGGAAAGGATAGTAACCGCAGTCCTTTCAGGTCTAAATAAATCATAGCCCAGCACTGCCTTGCTTTTACAACACTGATCCTGCACTTTCATCCAGGCAGCCACGAAAGCAAGCGTAAAGAGAGGAGGAAGCAAGGGAGGAAGAGACTATCTAAGGACATATGAGTAAAGGGAGTGGATATCAAAGGAAATGGTGAATGTAAAAGTGTCTTTAGTCATGTCCGTCTTTCTTCCTAAACCTCTTTGGGAAGCTAAACTCTTCTGTCAAACCAGGACGTAAAGGTTAACAGCAATACAAATCGCTTTACCCCAGACTTTTAGGTGTTTTACTTCAATGTGCTACCGTATATTATATTTCACACTTTGCTCAGTGATGGTTTGGGATGTGTAATGAAAGCGCTATATACGTGTCAAAAGTGCTGCAGAATATCATGAGATGAAAACCACAGAAAAAGAGGCACATTTTGATTTATGTCAATGGAAAATTAAAATAACATAAATACATAAAAATGCATTCCTATTTAAAAAAATGAGGAATTCTTAATATATAGCTATCACTTTGTCCAACAAAGATAAATGATTGAGCCTTTTAGACGCATCGGCACGCACAGAAATCATTCCTTTTTAATTCTGTCAAATATTTTATAAATCCAATCCTTTCAAATGCCCCATAATTTTAGCATGTTGTCTAATTTAATAAACAATTATAACAAGATGAATGAAACTACCAAACTAAAATCCATTTAGCATTTTTAAAATGAGCCCGACGTCCCAATATTCAGCATTGACTCGTCAACGCTGCTCCTGTGAAACATATTAAGCAGCTCAGATAAAGCCTAGTCTACCAAGAAGCAGCGGCTAATTAAAAATGACTAGATTAATTAATGTGGAGATTCGTTAGTGGCGCACACACACAGTGTCGTGCTTCTTTCAATTAGCAAACTAAATTAACACAAATGGCCGAAACACACATGCACACACACTCAACATGTATCCATTTGCCTTCCAGTCTACATACAGGCCTTTATACAACACTCCTGCAGGTCCTAACACATGCTTACACTGAAATGTAGAAAAGGAAATTCACACATACACAGACACACTCACACACGTAGACAGACATCTTTCAGAACGATCATCATCATCTTAAAGCTCCATCATGCATGAAGTGGACAGTTTTGACCAGTAATGGGGATGGAAATGTGTAACTGGTGCATTATTCATAAAAAACGCACACAAATGACAGAAACAAGAGCACTCACTCACAGAGGCGTACACAGATAGACTGACACACGCAAGCAAACATGCAAGGGTGTTGGCTGACACACACGCTGACACTTGCTTATCCAGCCTCAGTGAAACACATATTTCTGCTCACACATTGGGACTATTATACTTGTGAGAACCTGCATCGACATAATGCAATTCTATCCTCACAACTACATGCTTAATCCTGGATTTTACCCTAACAAGACCTTCAACTTACACATATTTTTTGTTGATTACGCTTTCGATTAACTGATAAATCATCAGTAAAATGTATGAAAACTACTTCCCCGAAACCAAGGCGAAATGTTCACATTGCTTGTTTTGTATGACCCGCAGCCAAAACCCCAAATAAATTCATTTACAATGATATGAAACAGAGAAAAGCAGCAAATACTCAACGCAAATGTTCAACGTTACCGCTCGGAAAGAGACCTAACTCGTGGTCGGCCATGGCTGGGTGTCCATATAGCTATTTTCCTGAGCACCCACGTCTTTTTTCAGTTGTTCCCAATGAGGAGAGATCGTATGTGGCCGCTGAGAGAAAACAGCACTGCTCTCAGCGTCTTTTTTGTGTCGAGATTTTTGCACTGTCGCTGCAGGCACTTCTGGTTGAAAATCTATGAAGTTTCAGAAAGGCGTTGGTGACATTACGATTGTTACTTTTTCGGCAACCAATCATAGATTAAAGGCAGCAGGAGTCGTCACCTAAAACCCAAGAAAATGGAGAAGCTATTTTTTCCAGCGCCTTGTCTATCCCATGGATGTAATATGTAGCACAAAAAGGTATATAAAGGCACGCACCATCAGACAATGAACACTGGGTGCTGGACAAAAGATCATGCGAAAGACAGAATACACTTAACCATCTTCATTATTCTTTCGCCATCTGATAAAAAGCGCGAAGCTCGAAGTGTCACCTCGGTGGTAATAAAATCAAATATATGTTCAGTGGAGCTTGGTCTAGTGTGTGTACTCTGTTTTCCCGTCTTTCGTATTCTTCGGCACACCCCTGGTCTAACCTGAGGTGTATAGTAAAACATAAACTCTTCCACCAAAGACAGAAAATCCCATTAGATTGACTCGACACTGAATGCTGCTGGTGAGTGCGATGCTTCTATCACCGAACACATTGTAGGCGTGTTGTTAGCTGTGTAGCGCTATTTTGATGAAGCGCTTCCTAGCACCCTGCCAGAGACAAACGCTATGTGGACACACCCCCTGATAAATTAATCAACTTATGATTTCAAAGCTAAGCTCAACCTCAACCTTATGATTCTAACATTAAACCTAAAACAAAGTCTTAATTAGCAAAATGTTCTCATTTTGAAGGTCTAATATACCAACTGGTCCTCATAATGATAGAAGAACACCCTCCAACACACACACACACTCATGTACAACACTCTATGTGCCCAGGTGTGCACACACACACAGAAACACACACACCTACCTGATGGTGCAGTCACATGACCTCCAATCACTGTTATCTCTATCATCCCATTTTGTACAATGGTCACGAAATCAACCCCAAGAACCGAACAGATGGGGCTGTGCCTATATATGTGTGTGTGTGTGTGTGTGTGTGTGTGTGTGAGCATGTGTATGCATATGTGTGAATACGCATACATCTGTGAGTGTGTGTGTGTTAAGATGCTTGAAATGAAGATCAGTCCAGCGGCAGAATTGCTTACTGTCATTCATGCCCTTTGCACACGTGCACACACACAAACAGACACACACATACACACACGCACACCTGCCTTTATTAAAACGTCACATTCAGTGAATATACTGTGTGCTGTCATGCTGTCTGCTGTGAATGGGAACGGCTGCGTATTTACAGTGAATTGTAAATCCTGCCGAGCACTCAGCTGTCAGAGTCTTATGAATTGCTAATATGTTGTATCTCGCGCTGCCGATCCCCCTCTCTCTGGCCCCTATCACTTCCATTGTGCACTGAGCAAAAAAGTGAGGCAGGTGAATCAAAAAAGCTAACTTTGCTAAAGGGAAATGAAAGGTAGAAATAAAGGGATGTGGACAGGTTGAATGAAAGATGATAAAATAAACCTCTTTTTCTTCTGCAGCATTTCAACTTAACTCAAGCTGACGTTAATCTATTTTCCAACACCAAAAAATATCTACAATATGTTCTCCGTGCACAACATTTAAAATGACGGTATTTGGAGTGGATGGCGCACAGAATAAGCTGTCATGTATTGAGCCATTTCCCACTGTTTCCTGCTCTCTTTAATCATTCATGTGAACACATTAGGCAGCACCAGACTGCACCAAGAACACTCACACCGACAACAGCAGGGTTCTCATCAAGATGAGCCTGATACTGTTGGGAGTCTCACTGAGCTTTTACATTACAAATACCTGCCTTCTACTGTATATAATTATGCAGCTTTAAACCTTGTCCTTGATCACGCCATCTTTTTAAATAGTTGGAGAGAAATAAACATTGTGCCAAAGGTGGAGTGAATGGTTTTTAAATAACACATCATGTAGACATTTTACATAGAGCTGTTAAAAGCACACATGTAGCCAATAGATTTTGGCGTGGGAGACTCCCATATTGTTGAATATTCATGTGATAATGAGACAGATTTACTCCAGAAGCGACCCATTAGAGTTCCCATCTTGATTATTGTCACAATGTGTCCAAAACCATGAGAAACAACAACTTGATCAAATGTCAACTTCAAAACTGTATTATTGGACACATGACACTAATCTTGTGGGTCTATTTCTGTGGATCTCAACCATGTCCACTTGGAAGAAACAGCATTTAGCTCTATGCTATGTGCTGTAATGGGGGACAGTGCTGTCCTCTTCATCTTCATCTTGCCCTCTCCTCCACTGTCTGGTCATCTCGTTTCCTCTGCCGCTTTTGTCGTTCTTTGTCTATGTGTTCCTTTGTCTCAGCCTTATTTGCCATACAGTTTTACCCTCTAATAAACATATTCAGCAACAATCCCACTAACCTTTTCACTTCTCAGCACCATACAGCAGAATATGAATGCATTGCCAACATCCCTGCAGTCAAACGAACCAATGCTGTTGCCAACCAAAGAACTGTTTAACTTTTTCCAGCTCAATGTTTCACAAAATTAAGACACGACCCTTTAACCTTTACATATTCAAGCACAAGAATTGGAAATGTATGCTTTGACAGTTCAGTTTGTTGCAGTGAACTGAAGCAAAAGATTTTGGTTCTGATGCAGAACCCACAATGAAGCATAGCGTCTGCTTCCGTGCCAGAGCGAATGCACAACATGGACACACACACACACACTTATTTGTGTGCAGTGACGCACGCCCTCACACACACATACAAGTGTCGAGAAAGTAGACACCTTTCCCGACACAACCTCGCAGTGCCCAGACGCCAGTCACACCTCTGAGCATAGTGACAAATGAGCAGCTCTAAAAATGTGGACAGATCCGGCGCACAAACTTGCACACGCTCACACATACACACACTCAATCACACACACAGCTGGAAGCAAATACGCATCAACGTATTCCCATATGCAGGAGGGAATCACCCACATGCACGGGCACACATGGTGCAGCGAAAGCGCACACCACAGCAGGTGGCAGATGCACTATTTTCTTCACTCTCTGTGTTTGTGTACCGCTGTATTGTAAGTCAAGGACAACATGTTTGCTGGTGAATGAACAGGTACGCTGCGCTTCACTCTTGTGAGCTACGCACGCAAGCACTTAGACGTGCACTTCAGCTCACACACGCACATACACATACACACACACACAAACACAGGGATATCGCCAAGAGAATTCACACACAGAAACATGTAAAGGGACAACAGTTTATCAACAAAAGCGTGTTTAAGTTGAAGCTTTTCTCATGCTGAAGACATACAGAAGATGTGTCTGAAGAGGACGATAAAAGGATGACAGAAAAAAGTGATGAAGGGGAAAGAATAAAGGACGACGTGCAAGAAAGAGAGGAGAGGAAGATGTGAAGAGGAAAAAGAAACTGAATAAGACAGAAAACAAAGCTGATAACGAGAGGAGGAGAGTGCAGGACAGATCCCTGCTTCACAGACAACACATGAAAAAGGGGGGTAGAGGAGAAGACGGGATGAGAGGAGGAGGAGGAGACGGAGGAGGAGAAGAGAGATGGAGGAGCCAGAGTGAGAGGACCAGGGTTTTTCTCTACTTACAGAATCTCCAGATCGCGCAGCGCTCGGAAAGCTCCATCTTCGATGCAGCTGATGTGGTTGCTGTCCAGTTGCCTGCACCGAGCACACACACATACACACAAACACACACACAGACAAACACACACACACACAGATGAGAGAGAGAGATGGGAGAGAGTCAGGCGCAAGTCTGCAAGGTCCGCTCAGCTGGGGGAGGGACTAACAAAAGACGGGTTGCGTGAATGAGTGTGTGTGGGGGTGTGTGTGAGGTGATACCCCAGTAAGTGGGCTTAAGGTAGCAGGTAGGAGACACTGGCGTTAACTCTCTCTCCCAGACACACTCCCACACACACACACAGCCACACACACACTCTAGGGATGCCCGGTCCAGACGATAGCACACAGGCTCAGGTTAAGTCTCTCACCTCAGCGCTGATATGGCCAGCCCTGAAGAGAGCAGGAGAGGAAAAGGAGAGCGCGAGAGAGGAGACCGGTGCGCTGAAGTGGCCTGCCTGGCGTCAGCCTATCACCTCCCTCCCCTGCTGCACGCCCAGCGCACACTGGCCATCGGGAGAGAGAGGGATGAGAGACGTAGACACAGTGAAGAAGAGAGGGAGCGAGCCATAGCTACTAAAGCCCACCCTGCTTGTCTGTTCTGTAAATATTAATTGCATTTTCTCCTCTCCCATCCTCCTCCTTCCCTCCTCCTCCTCCTCTCCCCTCCTCCCCGTGTCCTCTTTTATTCTTTTTTTTCCCTCTCTCTGTAGTGAAAGAGGGAGTAATTTCATTACATTAGGCCAGCCAATCCATTAAGGGCCTTTTACCGGCTCTGTCACTGAAACAATTTCATTAAAAGGAAAGCCTCCGTAAATCAACCTACAGTCACGACTCTCCCTCTCTTTCCCGTTCCCCTTCCTTCCTCTCTCTGTCTCTTTCTACCTCCCAACTCTTCTTCTCCCTCCCTCCCTCCCTGGCTCGCTCAATGCCTCGTCTGCCGGACTCCCAGATGCACCCTGTACCTCACTGTCATCCATCCTTTGCTTTTACTTTAATTTGCTCGGCTCTAGGTATTCAGCCCCCCTCCCCTCCCTGCCAGCATCCATCCCTCCATCCATGAACCCAACAACCCCAGAACCTCCACTCCTCCCTCCCTCCTTCCTTCCCTACTTCTTTTCCTGCCATCCATCCATTCATCCATCCATCTATACCTCTGTCTCTCCTCCCCCTCTCTTCTTCCTCCTCTGCGGAGGAGCAGATGGATGGGTTGCAGATATAAAGGGCAGACATTTAGAAGTATCTTCTTGTTTTGTTTTTCACTTGGTTTTATTTAACTCAACCAGGAAGGATGAGTGGCATTTAGACTGTTAAACACACACACACACACACACACAGAAACAGATAGACACAAATACATAGACGAAAGGATGAAACCAAACACACACACTTACAAAAACACACACACAAAAAACATGTAACAATAACGTTCCACAAACACAAATATTGTCATGGACACACACACACACACACACACATACTGAAACAGGTGGACACACACAAATACATGGAAGAAAAAACATGTAACCATAAAGGTCCACAAACAGAAATGTACCCCCATGGACACACACACACACACACCCACACACACACACACACACACACACACCGTGGGTAGTTACTGTCTGCTCTCCAGACACAAGAAGATAAAAGCATATCACTCCACCTTAATCTTCTCCTCCTTGTCCCCTTCCCCATCTCATCTCTCTTCCAGTAGATCCCTCTATCCCTAATCCTTTTTTTCTTCAACTTCTATCCCCCCTCTTCTTTTTTCTCCCCTCGTTTCCGAGCATCCATCTTCTCCATTTTTCATGTTCTCTCCCCCTCTCCATTCATAATCCATTTTTTTCCTCTCCCTCTAGTGCCCTCTCGCCTCCTCTCATCTCTAATTCCCCTTCACCTTTTCTCTTCTCACACTCCATCTATCCATTGCTAATCCATTTCTTCTCCCTGTTTTCTTTTATCAACCTTTTAAAATCCCCTTTTCTTCTTCTCTACATAGCCCCGGCATCTGCTCGGCACACTGCAGCACCTGTTAAATCAGTCATGTCAGCTTTTAACCCAGAGGAAGGTGGCTCCCAGAAACAGGAGCTGGGTGGCCTCTGCAGGGCGACAGAAATTACATCAGGGCTTCTGGAGCAACACATTCTTTTGGTTTGTTTTTATATGTACATGTTTGTGTGAGCGTGTCCTCAGAGTGTCTAAGAAATGTATTTACTATAGTACACCACAAGTGCACCTCATGGCTGTATTTCAAAAAACAGCAGGTAAAAGAAAGATTCTGTTGCAGTGACTTCAGACAAGATAAATGTGAAAAATACACAAAAAAAGTTTACTGTACACTGAGCTTCATTATCAGTTACAGAAAAAAAGAGTGTTCTTCAATGGCAACACCACAAGTGCTTTTAAACGAAATTTAAAGATAATATATAAACAAAAAAGCTGCTCTACAAGGGAATAATATTGTTGTTCTATGTTTGATCAGTAGACTATTATTTTGAAATTTGCTGGTGTGCACAACATGGTCACAACAACCAGTCTGACTCGCGGCACAGCAAGCAATTTTTTCATGTATTTCTACCTGATGTTGACCAGCTGCTGGTGGTTAACAGTTGGCATGAGTTCAGTTTGGATTCAAGACAGTAAATACCAAACAACTCCATGCCCACGGGCCAGGTTTGGCTCGCAACATAATTATTTTCGGCCCTCCAAAGGCTTCCAGAGACTGATGAGATGTTTTGATCCACTTTGATGCAATGCAATTATATTTTAGAGGTGATTTAGAGATAACCTGTTTATGGCCTTGCCATGCCGCTCTTGATTAATTGAGCACGATTTGTAAAGATTGCTGGGGTCATCGATGTGGAGTGGTCTGCTGTAACAGTATGAAAGGGGTCTGAGAGGGTTGTGTTCTGTTGGTTTGAATCTGAGATTCCTTTTTTTCTCTTTGGGGCTACTTGTTGGAAGGAAGCTGTGAGTGTGAACATCTGTTAAATGACTGGACTCTAAAATAAAGTGAGTCTGGGGATCATACCAACATATGGCGATGCCATGTTTGTGTTTTATGTAATTAAAAGGCATGATTTTTTTTAGGAAGGCAAACTGGCACACAGCCTGATCAGCCATATGGAGACACATGGCACTGCCAAAGTTGACTGTAGTTATTAAAGCTGTAATATTTTCAGTAGTCCTCTTTTTGTAACACTGAATATGAAGTATCGGCACAGGTGTAGTGCTGCCAGAGTGCATCAGAACGCAGTTCCGCCATGATGTTTTTCACCAAATGAGGAAACCGTTCCTATGGTCAAGCAGAAATTTGTATACATTTTTAGTGCTTAAAGGATAACTTTGGTATTTTTCAACCTGGGCCCTATTTCCCCATGTGTATGTGTGCGTATGCTTCATGGGTACAACTCGTTCTAAAATTGGTTCAGTATTGAGGGAGGCGGATGCAGCCGACAGCCGCGAAACAAGCTAAAATGGTAACGGGGGCAAATGCATTCTGTATAAGTTTGCGCATTAAAAGTGCTTTTTTTCGCCACTGACTGGTTCAGATCGCTATCTAGTGCTATCTATGTAAATAGCATATTGTAGTGACACTGGGGCAGTGGTGAGTGTGGTATGAGTGGAGTCAGCTGTCAGTCAGTGGTGGAGCAGAGAGGGGGAGGGCTGCCCCGCTGGGTAATGTAAGTGAGTATGTGTGTATGAAGTGTGTGTGCTACGCTAGAAGAGTCGGGACGGAGTCTTTTACGTCCTACACCCTGGAGTGTTACCGGAGTTTTTGGAGTGCTCAAATAAACCGACCTTTTTCCCGAACGCAAGAACAGGATGTCGTGCAACACCCCGTACAGCTTTCATAGGCTGCCTTTGTCGGATGGTGAGATGCTGAAGTTGTGGCTAGTTGTGCTACAAATGGATGCTAACACTCCTGTCCAGACACTGCGCCTTGGCGCCTCACTTCTCCCAAGATGACTGCTGCCAGCCGAAGAAGAGAAGACATCCAATCCCGAAACACGGCTTCCTCAAGAAAACGGCTGCCCCACGAGTAGAGAGAGCTACAGACAGTGGAGCAAAGCTCGTGACATCACACAGCCCAGAGGTAAGGGAAAGGCTTAGTATGCTATTTACAGAGATAACACTAGCGATCTGAACTGGTCAGTGGCGAAAAAAGCACTTTTAATGCGCAAACATATACAGGACGCATTTGCCCCCGTTACTGTTTTAGCTTGTTTCGTGGCTCCCAGCTGCATCCACCTCCCTCAATACTGAACCAATTTTAGAACGAGTTGTACCTATGAATCATACGCTCACATACACATGGGGAAATAGGGCCCAGGTTGAAAAATACCAAAGTTATCCTTTAAAGGTCCAATCACATGAAGTGTGCAGGGGAGACAAAAACAAATGGTCAAAGTTGTTGTGTTGACCTTTAAGGTGTGTTGACCGATTTTTGATGTCAACTCATGCTCTGAGTAACATACAAGAAAACATTCCACCTTAAATGTTGCCGCCAACCTTTGAGTGGCACAGTGAATTAAATCAACAGTTAACTAGTAAAGATGGCAGCAAAACATCGTATTTATTTTATAGTTACAGTTGACCACTGTATGTAAACTCATCACCATAGGAACGGTGTTTACCTAATCTTCAAAACTAGCCACAACTTAAATGTGTGTGCACACATATAAGGGCACATCATAGTTGCGCTCCAGTACTGGAATAAATAGCACTGAGTATAGGGATAAGTATATGCTATTCTAGAGAACTACCAAGGTTGTACTTTCCATTCTAGAGGTCTATTGAGGTTTGTCATGTTTGATTAATCTGTTATTTCATTCGTTCACAAACAGCCCAGTATCTAGTAATTATATTAACAATGGACGTCTATGGTTGATGTTCTGTGCCAGTGTAAAAAGTAGTGTGCCCACCATGTAACTTGGCAGGAGGTAAGACTGTGAAGGTTGGAGTGGTGGATAAGTGTGTAGATCATTTGACTTTCATGAAGGACACTGAAGTTCACATGCTGCAATTATTGTTAACGATGTTTCCTTAACCTAAACCCCAAGTTTATTTGGCATAACTGTGAGCTTTTCCTAACCTTAACCATAGGTTGCCATGAGGAAATATAGTAGCACTCAAGAAAAATAACAAATTGCTGGAAAAAATGTGTAAAAAAAGTATCACTGAACAAAATCTGGGGTTGGATCGTCAAAATATCAATGTTCTTGTCTGTGGATAATGTTAGGTGGTAAGACGTGAGACTGTTCTCCTCGAAGACACATGACCTGTGGCAGCTGAAGAGAATGGCAGCCCACTGAAAGGAGCAGAGGTGGAGGTAGCTCGCCATTGCCATATTGTCCTAAAACCTCTTAAAATGGACATAGACTGTACGATTTGAACCGCACTACTCCTTTTAGAGTTGGACTGAACTTTAGCTTCATTGAGCACCGTTTTCCGTGATGTGTACGGGGGGAGCAAGGACCAGTCGTAGCCCATTCAACAGCTTCCGACTGGCCGTTGGATGTTGGAATGACTTTCTTACATGTCAAAAGTTTTGGTTGGCCATTATCAGGCTTTTACACAGTTCACAGGTCACAGGTTGACTCCACAAGATCAGAGCCCTGATTTCCCATTGAGCCTGCACAGAGTGGCAAAAAGGGTGTCTAAAAGTGCCATGGCAACATGATGCATCATGACGATGGAAATATGGAAGCTAGGTTGGTTGAGTTATGGCAACAGCATACGCGCCTCTTTGATGTTTCCTCCTTCTCCTATCGAACATTTTTACAACTGGGATAAATCATTCAGTGTATGCCCAGCTTTAAGGAAGACCTTCGGAAGACCGGTTGGGTCTCCGTCTGATTTTGACAACAGAGGTAGTGGTTCGCATCCTGTTATCTACCAACAGTCAATGTTGGCTTCTTTTAACCATGATTTTCATCAGCTAATGCTCATACGTATCATTTTTGTAATCTATGTGTTGTTTTGGAAGGCACTGATAAACTACCTATTTTGTTGTTTTGTGAGAACTTGCCCATGAATAAAGATTTAAAAATGAAAATTGAAGACCTCCACATCTATATTCATTTGACTCCACTGTCTCTCTCTATGTCCGCCATCACTGACACTGATGACTTCTTAATGCGAGACTGAGGGACTCCCACCGCTCTGTAGAGCTGACAAGGACTGTCAGACAAGTGCTGAGATGTCTTCAGCTCTTAAACTCTACGTAGGTCTCCAGGACGGTTCTGATAATTTTGAGAACATATAATCACCATGCTCCTCGCATCTGTAATTTTTCTAGAATTGAGAATAACTGTTGGATTCATATTGGCGGCCATGTACTTCATCTTCCGTCCTCATCCACAGTAAACGATTCCATCATCTGTGATAAGATTGGATTCCTCTGACAGCTTTGTTCACCAAGCACCCTGATTAGCAGTGACATGATTGGTATCAATCTGGGATGAGGGTGTACTTTGTGTGTCTGTGTGAGTGTGTGTGCGTGCTCTTCATATTTGTACCATCGTGTTGCATTCACAGCCTTAGTGTGTTTGTGCTTCTATGTGTTCAGATCATGGATGTTTGTTACAACGGGGGGTCCAGAATTTAATTTCCTTCCATATAATTAGTTAGTGTGTTTAATCATGTCTATCATAAGGCCTACTGGCAGACTGATTCAATGCTTCCCTCTGCTACCATCTGGACCAGAGGGAAGCACACACACAGCAGCTCTGCCACTCCATGAATCCATCAGTGAGCAACCACTACTGACTGAGTAATTAATGACAGAACAGAGGGAGAGAAGGAGGATACACTAGCAGGGTTCCCATCCAATCCATATCAACAAATACTGCTTCATGAAATCTGGAAATTACTGTAAACAGCACAAATGTTTGACTGGAATTTACAAAAACTGCCCAACGCAGAACATTTCTGTTGATAAAGACTTTACACAATGAGTAGTGATGGAGACATATTGGAAACACATTGAATAAACAGTGATGTGCTGTGGCTCCTTTGATTTCAACACTTCTTCAATAGATCATCTTGTATGTTTTGGTCAAATGCGGCCATTGTGAGGACAACAGAACTTCCCAACTGTTCGTGAGCCTGTTTCACATTTATATGATCAACACAGAAGACAGAAACAACTTTAACTTCTTACAGGAAAATGAATTTAAAGCAACAAAAGTCTGGATTAAATGTGTTTGTTGGCTTGCAGGGAGACGCCAAGTTGCTGAGTGGCTATAGCATGTTGCACATATGCTTAATGTTTATGGTAATCACTTTCTATGGTGAGGAATGTCTTTAATCCAAATCCAAATGTAGGAGACTTAAATGTATACTTACAAATTCATATAGCTATGTTTTTATCCCTGTTGAAAAGCAAACACATTTTACGATGTGACAGCACTTTGCTTAAGGTTTGGTTATATACACACACAAGAACAACTTGGTAGGGTTCAGTGTTGTGTATGAACATGCTAAAAAAAGGGCTGTTCATTGAATGTGCTTAGTTTTTTTTGGTGAACAGTGAAATGAACGCATCACTTTACAACTTATGAACTTGATTTTGAGTGTTGTTCACTCTCAGGCATTTGACAACGCCGTTTTACAGTACTGGAGGATTTTAAGCACCTACTGTAGCTACTGGTGCTGCTGAAGCCATTTCATACGGATACTTGAAGGAATTTTATGAATAAATAAGTACAGATTCCAACGGGGGAAAAAAAATAACATTTATATGCAAATTGTGCCCATCTGAAGAAAAAAAACGAAACAAGTAAGAATGTCAGCTATATCAGCAACAAGTTTGAAACGTGGAGCATCCGACCAGTCTTGAGAAAATTGAGTAAAAGATGATCACAAGATTTTAATTAATTATTTAAAAAAATATAAGACATGAAGTTAAACTAGCTCTTTTTTGGGACTGTGAACTTAGCTCAAAATTCAAATTTTGAACCATGGATGTGAACTCGCTCATTTTAATCTGTGTGAACTGAACTTTGAGCTAGCTCTTGTGAAGTATGAACGTGCACAATATTGGTTAGGTTTATGGAAAAATAATGGTTTGGGTTGACAATCAGTACTCTCTCATCATAGTAACAATAACACAGACGTGGTGACGGTTATGGAATGATCGTGGTCATGGCTCAAGGAAACCAAAGATGAAGGAAAGGAAATGAACGGCAGTCTCCTGTGTTAAAGTCTGATATTCTGTTGATCGATCCATCTACCCCAACCATCCCTACGGTGACTTTGTCACTCTAAAGCAACAATAACCCTAACTTCCTCCCTTGCTCTTGTCATAAAGACTATGCCCGCTCAAGGGCTTTGTCACTGCAAAGTAAACAATATGTCATTGTGGGGCACTTTCTCAAACCATTGATGCAGTCGTTCTTCTTTGGAAGACATTCTTGAAACACATTTGATGACCAAAATTCCCTTTACAATATTCATAGCAGCTGTATTCTTGCATAAACTTTGAGTCTGCTCACATTTCTAATTCCCCACTTTATGTTGCTTTTCTGTCTATCAAGTGAACATATTGCTTTGCCTCTTGTTGTTTCTGGTAGATAGAGCTTACGTTTACATAGAAACAAACAAATGGGTACACGCAGAGGGGTAAACACAAAAGTCAGCCCAGTTGATGGGGGAAGTAAATGTTGAACATTTACTGCAAACCACGGATATTTACATTTGTACATTTAATAACAACATTTCTTAACTGGTTTTGTAGTATATGAGCTGACTTTGCTATCAGGAGGTGGAGAGAATGGTGGATGGCGTGACACGAAGGCAAGACTCCTGCATAGCTGTAGACCACTGTTCAAGGCCAACAAACAGCAAAGCCAGTTGCTTTTCATCACTGTGTTTCCAGTGGCTATGGCTGCATTTCTAGCTGTGATTGTGCCACCAAAACCACCTATTTCAAGCCAAAGACTATGTTTTCGTAACCGTAACCACAGTTTTTTTTGCCTAAACCTAACCATACATGAACCACAGTGTTTTTGAAACATAAAGAAACGCAATGTTTCAGCTGTCATAACAAATAACTATCTATGTCTATATCTTTGGTTTGCAGAAAGAATAGCAACATTTATTTTGGCAATTGGATAAAAGTTACTGTGGTGAATGGCCTGAGGAGGAAAAGTGATAATGAGAAGAAAAGAATGAGAACGGGTCAAAAGGAATCAGCAGAACTGGTGAAAGGATTTTTTGAAAAGCTACAAAGAAAGGGAGGCAAAAAGGGGACATGCAACGAGACACTGGGTGAAATCAGAGTTAAGAAATTAAAGAAATAAAAAGAAGTGCTGTACTGCTGAAGAGAGAAAAGCAAAGGACCAAATGAGTGGTAAAAAAGAAGACTGTTGCAGACTGAACGCCAAAAAGTAAAGAATTGAGAAAAAATACAAGGATGGAAAGAAAAAGTAGAAGACAGAAGAAAACAAGAGGGGTGAAGGATGAGCGGTACATGTAAGTGGATTAAGGATGGATGTGACAGGAATGTAGAAGGGGCCGATTAGAGGACTCACCTTCTTACTCTCTTTCTCTATCTCTGCCATTAACTCCCTTTAAATCCTTGTGTTTGCATTTAAACATCTTTCATCATCCCTCCCTGTCTCCGCTGGTTTTCTTCCTATCTCAAAATAACATTATGATACCAATATGTTTGTATAAGTGAGACAGTTAATGCTGGTTTGCAGAGCTGTTGGGAAACCTGCAGCCGTGCCGACGTAGGATTAAAGGGGAACTACAACCATTTTCAAAACTCATAAATGTCATTCCTATGGTCTAAGACAGTCCATAAATATGTGTAAACATGAATGACTCTCACCTGAATTCAAAAAGAGAGTGCTAAAACTCAAATTTGTGACATCAAAGGTATAAAGTCTGGAGCTGCTCCAAAGACAGTGACGTTAAAGATGTTCTAGATGATACTGAGAGCATCCAGGGGAATTTCCTGAGTATGTAGGTACATTTTCTGTTTCAGAACTGAGAACTCTACAACAGACTCAAGCTCATTCGGGTATAAAAAAGCGTTGGTTCTTGATGTTCTGGGATGCCGTGTCAAGTTCTGCCGATTGCATACATTGTCTTCTTTCAAAATACACTTCTGTTTTCACAGGAAATTTAACATTTAAATGCAGTCTCTTTCAAAACTATGTTGGTACATCACCGTGAATTGACGTTTTTCTCCTTCAACAACAAACGCACATGGTTGGGTTTAGGAAAAACAAACAGGTTTTGGCTTTAGAATCTTCTGGGATGCTAACACCTCTCTCTTGGGTGAAAGTTGGTGTTTGTTGGACCCATCCACCACCCCAGCCGCCACAGTTGGACTTTCACCGCCTTAACTTTCATCCTTGTCCCGCCGTGTTTCCCTCTGATGCCACTAGCAAATGGCCACGTATCACGCCAATGTTAAAGGACGCCTTTTTTCGTCGGTTCCTGACGCCGCAAGTCACTGCCCAAGCACCAGATTTTGACAACTTTGGAGTGAAAACAGGCTCCCCAGTCAGTGTCCATAGAGAAGCTCTAGACTTTATATCCTCTGACATCACCCTCATCATCATCAAGTTTGAGACCTACTTCCCTGGTTCTGGCTTTGAGAAAGAGTAGCTTGTGTTCACAGTATTGATTGAACTTTCCTAAGCCATGAAAACATCATACATTAAGTCTTAATTAAGGTGGTGTTCCCCTTTAACGCAAGGTGGATGGACATCTGTGAAGGCTGCCACTGCATGTAGCCTTCATGCAGTAAATGAGAATTTGCACAATACAGGGAAAGCTTTGACTTGCAAATGACTCGTCTGCTTTTAGTGATGTTCAAGGGTACAGGAAGCCATGTACATGTTTTATAATTATAAGTCCACCACCGCTGTCAACTGTGTTCCAGACTGAGATTGGTACATGGAATCAAGGACACCAAGTGGGTTTCCATCCAAGTCTTTTTTGTGCAACGAATTAGACAAATTGAATATAAACTTAAATTTGCTTGAAGTGCATTTAGGATGTTTATAACTCTGTAAAATGAACAGTTAAAAGACATGGAAGCACATTAGTCTAATGGTAAAGTTCAAGTTTAATAAAGACAGCACTGCAAAAATCTAATTTGATGATCAATGGGAAAAAATAATAGTGTCTCTGTCTCTGGCTGAAACTTACCACTACACTTTGAAGATTGTGTTTTACTGTGTGTGAGTTTCAGTAAATTTTACCTTAAACTGAATCCCAAATACTAACACTGATGAAAAATGCCAGCTTGCTAAATGAACAATTCAGACACAGCTATTGACATTTTCTCCCTCCTGTCTCGGTTGGTCACAACCTTTAATGAATCAGCCACATCCTGCCATTTAAGGAAGTGCGTAGGTGGTTGGTGTGGGGCAAAGAATGATGGGAATCTGAGTAAACAATTTCAGAGAGCTGGCTATCATGTCTTTGTTGTTCTTCCTCGCCACTCTTTGCATATTGGTGCAAGGCTTTGAATGCTTGATCAGGGAAGAAATGACATGGTGAAGTGTGTGTGCGCATTATCCCCCCTGGTGTCACCTTCATTTAAAGATGCTCTGCTCTCAAAAGGACGGCCATTATTAATCTTTTTTTCTATATGTTCAAACACACTCTGGCTGGATATATGCCTGGCTCTAGCTGTCCATTGTTGGAATTGTGGTAAACATAAAAACAACTGAAGGCAAACATCGGCAATGACAGAGACACACAACAGTGCAGGTAAGAAACTTGAGTGTGTGTGCGCGTGTGCACGCAGCCGACACAATGTTCTCACCTCTCTCTAAGGCGCTGTAGTCATAATTCAAACAAACGGCCATCCTGCACTGCATTGTGGGTAGGGGAGCGTGAAGCGTGGAGGCGTTTTACGAGGGAGAAGAGAAAGGAGAGGATGACAGGAAGGAGAAAGGTAAAGAAGTAAAGCCATGGGGTTGGTTCTTTTTTTGTTCTTACACTGATATACTGTGAGGTTGTATTGTTGGAAGAAATCACATATTACATTCACCGCACACATTCTTCCAAAGCACCTGAAGGTCCTACGAGTGTGCAGTGGTTGAGCATGGGTGGACCCAGTGGGAAAAATGAATTACATTTTATCACAATAAAAAAGTGGGCAAGAGAGCGAGAAGGCAGGCAGATGGAAAACAAGGTACAATATGAGGACGTGATGGCTACAGAAGATAAAAAGCGTGTCTGTGTGGGCACTGAGGTGTAATGTGAGGGCATATGAAACAGCTGTATCTTATCTGATGCGTCCATGCTTCTCTGTAAGCTAAACTACAGCTATATGCCTCCCAGCATGACTGACTCACATATGTTGTGATTTAAGCGTGACTCCAACTGTACACATACTGCATCTGTGGTTGATCACATTCATCTCTGCTTCTCTGTCGCTCCTCACTGTACACAGACGGTATCTCAGTAGCTACTGAATACCGTAGCGTAACCTTTATATAGGTTCCAAGAAAATAGGTTTAAAAAGTAGTCTGGAAAAAATCTCATTATACTATGCTGCATCAAATATATATCTACATGTCTGATGTAAACAGTTTCTGAAGAGTGTTCCACTTTTGTTGTTGGCTGTGACGAGTTTGGGATACAAGGTTGTCAGTGTCACTCACCACTCACAGAAAGTTTGCAATAAACACTCAATATGCTTTCCTCTGAGTTAGGGCTGTTGCGATAACTGCAATATTGCAATACTGCTCTACAGACAAGCCAACCACTATGTTCATGTTTTTTCTTCCTCTTTGGTAGCTACGAATATTTACACTATACCACAAACGCACGCAGCATGCCAAGGCGCTGAGTGTCTATTCTACACTGCATGTTTGCTTTTTTTTTTTTTTTCTGGTCACCGAAGTTTGAAAAATATTCAACTTTGGGTAAAACGCTGCAGCCGCTTGTCACTGTCACTTTTTACCAAGCCATCAAATCACAGTGGAGGAGGGCGGGGACAAATACCACAGAGACCAACTGTCATATTGCTGGTCAATCAATACTGAACCCACACATACTGGTGAGTCTATCCTCACTCCCTATGTGCTACAGCCTTCCCTTCATCCAGAGCAAGTTGTCTACCTAGCACCAACGATTCTACCTCCACTAATATTCCATATCATAGTAACCAGACGCAACCAAAGCCACTTGGGTGTAAAAATGCTGCACCCCTAATTGTGTTCCATTGCCCCCTCTGTTCTGTATTTTTCATGATAAGCAAGTATTTCAGCTTTTTTAAAACTGTGTCATCTTTGTCATTTTAAAAAAGGAACAATGTACCTAATAAATGCCTATAGCGCTTACTTAATTAGTCAGGATTAATTAAGTAATTTGCGAAAACAACAAAATGGCGGTAAAAATGCAAATCGTGCTGTTTAGCCATTCTTAATCACCGCAGGGGAAATTCCTTCTACAACCCAAATCTGATTGTACAAACTTTCTCGACAGTCTAGTGATCATGTGTTAGTGTATGGAAGTTCAAGGAAGGGGAGGGATGCCATCCATCCATCCATCCATCCATCCATTTTCATCTGCTTATCCTAAGCTGGGTTGTTTCCCAGCAACGTTTTCCAGCTCCTCCTGGGGGATCCTGAGGCGTTCCCAGGCCAGATGAGGTATATAATCCCATCAGCATGTTCTGGGTCTGCCCCAGGGCCTCCTACCAGTAGGACATGCCCAGAAAACCTCTAGCTGGAGGCACCCAGAAGGCATCCTGATCAGATATCCGAACCACCTCAACTGATGCTTTCGGACGCAAAGCCCAGCCACTTCCTGTATAGCTAACTTCTTCTAATGGTTGCTCATTACTTTATAAGTGTTGCTGTTATTAGACTTTTATCTTTATCTGAATACATTTAGCATTTTTTCATTGCTTTAAAATGTGTGAATTAATTGTCTGATGTGATTTTATGTTGTTATGTTTGCAAACCAGCTTGCCTCAAATTGCCTCAAATTGCACCCTGAGGGAATCGAATGAGTTGTGACACCAGTCACTTAAGCGCTGTCTTTGCAACACATCAAACTATGTTGTGAGCTGTTGGATGTTTTCTTTTTAATGAACTCACCAATGTTGCTAGAAAAACAGCATAAATGTTATTGTTGAACATCCTGCACATGGCTAATTAATCTATTGCTTTAACTGCTTGGCTGTGAGTCTTTTTCAGACAGAAACATTTCTTTAAATCTTTAACACAACTATTATTATCAATTATCAATTAAAGGTTTTACATCATTAGCATGCAGCTTGTTAGCTAGAGTGCTCTGTGGTTGCTGGTCACAGAGGAGGCAGACACTCAGTAAGTGTCAACGCAGGCTGAACATTGAGAGTTGACTGAGAGTTCTTCTAATGGATAGGTTTTATGACACATACATGTTAACACTGCATTAGCTTGACTTTGGTGGATGAAAAAGGAAGTAAAAGTGGGGATAATTTAAATTCTCAGAAATAATTTAACTTCCCACTGCCCACACCACCGACTGAAATGTATTCTTCTTTTAGTCTTATGGAGGAGGTGGTGGTGCAAAGGGTCAACCAGCTTTCTGCAAATGGAGAACTTGCTTGAGGCTGTTTAGAAGACACTTTTGTATTTGTTCTTTAAGGGATACTTCACCAACAAAATGACCACTGATATATAAATTATTCATGCTGTTTTACACTGAATTTGTGAAGAAAATGTTTTTCTCGCATGCCTCTATGGTGAACAAATAATCGATAAATGGCAAACATTGTAAATGAACTGAAGAAAACAGGGACCGGGTTAAACGACAGAAAAACTACATCTAAACATCACACAACTCGTGCAGTATTATCCAGATCTCATGTATCCAGCATGAAGTGAAAGTATAGTTTCACTTTTAGTCCTAGTCAGAAAATGCTGAAGCCAAGGCAACATGTTTAAGAAGCACTGAGCATACGACTTGATACATGAGTCTTGGATTATCCTGCACGAGTCGTGTGAGAGTTTGTAAACAGTTGTTTTAATATAGTTTTGCTGTTGTTACACATGGTCCCCATTTACTTCAATTAGTCTACAATGTTTGCCACTTTTGAATTCTTTGTTCACTGGAGGCACGTGAGAAAAAGGTTTTCTTCACAAATCTAATGTAACACAGCATGAACATTGATATATAAATGGTTATTTTGTAGGTGAAGTATTCCTTTAATTTCCTATTTGTCAGAGGGAACTTGCCACCAGTGATCACATTCGACACAGGTAATCTGGAAAAACAGAGCCATACATTGGCATCTTGTTTTCCAGACAGAATCAGATGCTTTTCCCTGCTTCATCCTGACTTTGCTACAAACTGAGGAGCAGCAAGACAAGCAGAGGTGCTAGATGCCAAAGAAGCCACGCTGATGGACATTTGCCGGTGTGGTTAACATGATGACTTTTCTGGCAGGGCAAGACAAGACAAGAACTGATGAGATGAGACACGACCAGACAAGACACGACATGACGAGACAAGATTAAATTATAGAAAACTGGATTAGATAAGATTAGATACAATAAGATAAGCATCCAGAATATGACTTACGGCACATAAAACCATAAAACACTGAGTGTATTACAGGAATTTTGGCACAGAGCTTTCTACCCATTCTAAATCTACGTTTACCTTTATCATCTGCAGTTTGACTGACAGGTGGAGTTTTGGGGGATGACAGGACCGGCAGTCAGCACAATGTATAGGGGCGCACACATGTACACACACAAACACCTACACACAGATGTATGGCATATACCTGTCTTCTTAGGTTAGCAAAACACTACAGTAATCGTATTTGCCAGGTTCTTGGCAGTTTCAGCAAAGCAGTCAATCTGATAGCAGGGTCGAAAAGGTCCGGGGCTATGTGTGTGTGTGTGTGTGTGTGTGTGTGTGTGTGTGTGTGTGAGAAAGAAGTGCAATAAATGGATACTATGCTAGCCACCAGGCAGCATGAAAGGGAACAACAGAGAAAGAGAGACGAATAGAGACCCTACCCTCTGAGAAACAGAGCGAGTGAGACAGAAAGGGTGAGAGACAAAGATTGAAAGTGAATGAGGGAGACAGAAGAGAAAGTGAGAGCGAGGGGGGAGAGAGACAAAGTGAGAGGGGGGAGAGAGACATATGAGAAAATCAATGCTGTGTCCACTAGGGACAGAATGTCATGAAGGTTTTTTTACTCTGTGGTATAATGGAGGGTTGGAGCCTTTTACTGCAGGAGTCACCTTGTCTAATGGAGGGAGGGATGGAGGGATGGAGGGGTGTGGAGAAGGAAGAAGAGGGAAATAGAGAGGAAAAAGTGGTAGAGAGAGAACTGAAGGGAGGGGGATGGTCAGAGGCAGCTGGGAATGGTGAGAAAGGAGGGATGGAGAGCAGAATAAAAAGAAAGAAAAGGAAATAAAAGAGTGGAAAAAAGGCAAAGAAGGAAAGGGACAAAAGATTGACAGATGATGGGATAAGAGAAACAATAGGGAGAATAATTGATGGTGGGAGAGAAGGGAAAGATAGAGGATGAAGATGTGATGACAGATGAAGGAAGGGAGCAAGAAGTGATGAAAGACAGAGAGAGGAGGAAAGGCAACGTGATGAAAACATGGAGAAAGAAAGACAAGAGGAGGCAAAAGTGTAAAAAAGTAAGATAAGGAGAAAAGGGAAGGGGAGGAAGAGGAGGAGGAGGAGGTGTTGTTAAACACCAAAAAAAAGGAGGAGGAAGAAATAAATGATCTTTATATGCCTGAGTCATTCCTAATTTTGGCACGAAAAAAGGGTAAAATGATTCACTTTGTAGGTCAAAGCAATTTAGTGCAAAACATTTTAACAGTGGAAGAGACAATTTTACCGTCAGATTTGATTGATATGACTTTATAGCTTTGGCAGGAAGTGAAGAGCCGAGTTAGTACAGAGAGTCTGGTGTTAAAGGGAGAGTCTGGATTTTTTAAAATGGGGTTGTTTGAGGTACTTATTCATGGTCAGGGTACCTACAGTAGAATTTGGTCAGTACATTTTGTCCCAGTTTGGACAAGAAGGCAGGAGTAGTAGCACAGAAGCTAAGAAATGCACGCCATGGACGGGGGGCAGCAGCAATAGGTATTTTACCTGGCTGTCAGACAGCCCTTCTGGCTGGGGAACTGAAACCATTGTCAATTGAAGCTATCTAGCAGAATTTAAGAGGACCTCACCTCAACCGTGTCATTTGTTCTGCTCTTGTATTCTTTCTTCCTCCCCATTCCTAAAGTGGCTGAGCTACAAACAGTCCAAGTCTTGCAAATCAGTCGTGTCTTTCTTAAATGAAACTGTAAAACGCATCTCTTTGATTGTAAGCGCCATTTATCAGTGATAAGTTTGTTCTATTGTCAGATGGTACAACTTGTTACAATACAGGGAGAAATATATTTTAGTGTAATGCTGAAGAGGTTGTTAAATATGAGGTTACTCTTCCTGTATATTTTGACCTCTGAGAATCTTAATTGTGGTCCTGTGTGGCTACCGTATATATGTGACAAATGAACAGAAGTGTAAAATGTTCAGTTTAAGAAAATAAATGAAGACAGTTGTTCTATCATTTTTTCATTGGCGTTGCTACCAAGCCTACTGAATGCCTAAGGCAGTCTCCTGTTGTCATTCAGATGTGGTTATCCATAGAAGTGAATTGAGATGAAGATGAAGACTGAAGATAGCCACTTGCTTGTGAATGCTCTCTTCAAAGCCACCAGACTCCATTGACAAAAACAGTAATTGTACCTTACTGAACACAGGAGCTGCTGTTTTACCATTGCCATGATCTTTTAGTTAGTTTATGTTATTGTGTGACTTTGGTGTTTTAAAGGGATAGTTTGGATTCACCAAAGTCAAACAATGACACAAACAATCTAACTGACTGAAGCAGCCGTAGACCAGCAGCTCCCGTTTTCCGCGAGGTAAAAATACCGTTTTTATCAAAGGAGTCTGGTGGCCTTGAAGAGAGCAATGTAAACGTTTCAGTCCCTAATTGGAAAGGGCTGTGTGACTGCAAGGTAAGGCGGTGAAAACATTCTAAATATAGCGTACACTTAAACTGATAGATTTTTACTTAGGTGGTTTATATATCCATCCACAGCAATACATTGCTTAGCATCCCTGTCAGTGCTCCTGTCTGCTTCTCCAAAGTGGGGGCATGCTGACCGCAATCTGCTGTATGTAATACCCTGACTATAGATAAGTACCTCATAGAATCCCACTTCAAAAGATCCGTACTATCACTTTAACACCGTTAGGGCAGGGGGTGGAATACAGCCAATGTGCAAAGTCTGGAAATGATGAATTTTACCTGCTGCACTTTCAGTAGGACAACTGTAGGAGACTGTGGTTATATTAGGAGGCTCTCAGGTGTGAATGTGTGCTAATGTATAATTGTGACGCAGGGAATTACCAATAAAGAGCTTGCATGCTCAGCAAACCTTCCCTGGATAAATGCAGATTAAACATTAATATCAACATGCCGGGTGCTGTAACATCGCACCTAAGATGTGAGTTGCTCTGCAGTTTTCTGGCACGTAACATCAAATACTTGTGAAACACTTGAGTGAGTCTGAGGTCAAAGAGGTAAGGTGGTGCGCAGCGTTTAGTTTGGATTGTGTCCGACGTGAGGAGGGAGAGTGGATCAGATGATCAGAGTCCAAACTGGACTCAAAGGTTTGGAGCTGGGCCATGAGAGCTGACACTCGCTCACTTACACGTACACACATGCACACACACACACACACACACACACACACACACACACACACACACACAGCAGTACAGAGTACAGGCACTTTCGGGTCCATTTAACTTAAGAGTAATCATCTCCTGTGGACTTTGGCGGCCATATTGAACTTACATCACACTTGGGAGAGGAAACTAAGCAGAAGAGCACATTTGCCTGTCGCCTAACTCTGAATTACTGATCTTTAGCGAGATGCTTATTAATCAATTCACCGATTGCCCAATGAAAAAGAGCTAGAAGCTCATAGATCTTGACAATTCAAGGGCACATAAGTTCACGTTTTAGAGTGATTATACGGACTTACTGGAAATATATATAAGTGCTTGTTGTAACTGTCTCTGTTATTGCTCGCTTAGCTTAGCTAAGAAGTGTTTTTCCTAGTGAGGTGAAATGTTGTGATGACTGTGCCAACCCAAACCTGGGCCCAGAAGTTCTCTGTTGGTAATAAATCTATCTGAAGTCATTACTTTTGTGTTGAGAAATAGATGTACACATGGGAGCACATAATAAGATAAAAAAATAAGGTGTGAAAAAAGGACTATCAAACTTATCTTGAAAGGAACTTAATCACAGCTACAAATGAGTTGTTCCGATACCAGTGTGGGAAATGCCTCTGATTTGGCCTAAAGTGCTGGAACAGGTATTGGCAAGTACACAAGTCTATGCACCGATCTGACACCATGTAATTTATTTACAGACTTCAAATCGTTTCACACCTGGATAAAACAGCACTTTCCTGGAAATCAATTCTTTTTTGATGCTCTAAAACAGCAGCCCATCCAGCAAGTGGTGCTGTGCAGCCACTGGAAACTACTGTTTTAGGTTTGTATATATAAAGTAATGTAAAGTTATGTGGGTTTGGATTAGGGAAAGAAACATGATGATGATGTACTTCAAAACAGCTTAAAGGTCACTTGGTTTCACACGGTGCTGAACACTGATCTTCTTAGGGAAAGTTCTGTGATGTGTGACCTATCCACCATTCCAACCAGCCTCTTTATGCAAACTACTTTCTCTTTACTTCTGTCTCCACATCAACCCTTTTACTGTTAGTAGGCAGTATTACATTTTTGGTGGGCTGAAGGCAAAACAATTCTCCACAGACATTAGCCAGCGCTAGCAAGTTGTGGTGGCTTGTTTTAGACAACGGAGGGAGATGATGCGAGCGGTGCATTCAGAAACATTCACTCCGAGAGCTGGAGCGAGCTCTGGCCCAAACTTGACCGTTCATAGATTCATAACGCTGTCAGAATGTACCGTTCAGTTATTCAGAGCACCGCACTCTCTGAGTAGCAGAGCACACTCTGGGCACTCTGTTTGGGGAGACAGAGCAACAGAGCGCTGAGTGGAGTAATTGTGTGATTAACTTAACCATTTGTTAATTCATGTAGAAATAAAACACTTTTTGCTGGTTTCTTTGACCAGCAGTGCTCTTATTTTAGTGTAGAGCTTCAGACTGAAATTACAAAAGCACCATGTCAGGTCACTCACTCTCCGGGGTGGCGAGTGTTACTTGAATAAGTAAACACTGACCAACGGGACCAGACTGGTTGACCCGTATGCTCTCACTCAGTGAACGAAGGATTGCTGAAGGTGGGATGGCCACCTTTGTGGTTGATTACTATGCCAATCTTTGTTGACGGGGAGTGGTGGCTGTTATGCAATAAAATTTAAGTTTTGCGTCATGACTCCTTCTATTCTGGCTCCCACTAACACTGCAAGACGACATTTTAAGACTCCTAAGTAGCCTACAGCCCTGTGGTGTTGTGTTTTGCCTCCAGTTAACAAACTCACTGTGATGTCGGCCGTAAAAGGTCTATTGGTCACGTAATCGTAGCATTCCTGATCACGTGGGTTATATGCGAATTACCGGCTCATGATTATGTGTGTTATATATGAATTGTGGTGCATCACTTTTCGTAGGTTTACGTACAAACAGCGCATGAGAACATCCTGCAGATTGAGTTCTCCCGGTGGTCAGGAACCTGCAGCTAAGAAAACTATTTCCCCCCCAAGTTCTATTTTGTGGCTGTTCTGGAGCTTTCATTCATATTACATGATCTTCATTGGCATAACAGACTGAAATAAATGATGATTTTTTCTAATCAGCACTAAATATGACAAATACAGTTGGCATGCAATCAGATATGACCCATCTTTTAATCACTAATTGCACTGATGATTAATTTAGCCCTAAGTTCAAACCCATTTTTGTGAACTTTAAACTTACATGCAGTCTTCCCACACGTGGCATATGTTCACAAGTGGGCTTATTATTATTTGTTCACATTACAACACTGCAAAAAAAACAGAGAGTATATTAAGATCACATCTTTCCCCTTCTCTTTTTCTTTCTCTCTCATTTAACCAAAGTATATTGTTGATTTGTTTTCTGTCAGTCAGCAGCTCCAGTAGTAAATTAAGGCTTGTGGAGCATCCAGAGAGACGGGTTATTATCTTTTTTGCATCTTGTAGTTATTACGTGCTGCTCTGTTTTTCTATTTCATTCTGCCTTCCTTCACTCTGTCATGTCAGTCATGGCTGATAAAACACAACAGCAAACTTTAATTTACACACACAAGATTGTTGAGCAAACCTGTTCTTTTTTTCAGCACTACCCCAGCCATTCTATTCTATTCTATTCTATTCTATCTAACCCTATATCAAACTCTCACACATTGTGGACATTGTTTACCCCCAAGAGTCTGTCTAGTAGTTCCCTTTGCAGCATCAAGTCAGATTGATCAGCCGTTATTGATGAGAAGAATTGATTGGGCAGCGTATTGATCACACTATTGGTGATTAGGACATCATGAATAAATGACAGGGGTGTATTGAGTGCTTGACGTGAGGACAAAACCTCGCTGGACAGAAGGAGAGAAGAGGGAGAGGAGGAGAGAGAAGAAGGAGAGACAAGTGGGGATATGAGGAATATTAGGGGAGGTGAAATACGTAGATAAAAGGGTGTGAGGAGGAAAAGGGAGGAATGATGAAAAGGAGGACGTTAAACAGAGTGACGAGGCTCAGGGAAAATGGAAATTACAGACACGTCATGTGAAACTAATCTAAACCAAATTAGTGATTCAGAAATTTCCGATGCCACGTCCAGGAATAACACTGATTTTCTCTGATGTGATAAAATCTAAAATATGCACACCATAGATACAGACCATGATACATAGATAATGCATCACCTCAATGTTGGGGAGTAACTGGTTACATGTAATTAAATTACAAAATATAAGTAACTGTAATCAGTTACAGTTACTGAGAAAGAATCTTTAATTAAATGACAGTTACAAATCAAATAGTAACTCCTGATCTGATGCTTCTATTTTCCTTTAACACAGCAGCAAAGTCCATACGTCAAGTAAATTTAAGTTATCAAAATCAGTCCAATGTACGCTAAAGCCTATGCTTGACAATGCATTAAGAAAGAATTACCTGCATCCAGCTGTTCCTTAAAGTTAATAAATATTTGTTTTTCACAAAATTAAAAAGTATAAAAAACAACCCTTCTCTTTTATCTTTTCAGTCTTGTCGCTGTCTCAAGGAAATTTCTCTGTCCCTTTTAAGCGACTATCCAGTGTTTGTTGCTTCAGTGCAGCCTTGCCTGTGTTACATTAATGAACTGTATTCTGTTGAGTGTTTATTTTGGTTGTCTGTAATTCTATTGTGCGGATTAGGCTCGATTTTGAATTATTCCTATTGGCCTTTTGCTTACTGGCTTTTGTTGCATTGCAGTGGTGTGGTGAGTGAGGCTGTCACTGGTTCTGCACTGCTGTCTGTCACTACTCACAACATAAATAAACGGTGTCATACTGCATTTTACTCGTGTTAATGGCATGTGCGTGTGGTGTATTGCCACGGGCGGGGCTCAGCCACTGCTCTTATACTCACACGGGAGCTCAGCGGAGAGAAAGAAAGACAGACATTGGAAAGCTGACAATGGCTGAACTCCTTGCATTGCTGTGCATGAAAGCTTCATGTGTAACACAACATCAATCAACATTAAACAAATGATCGGATTGTGCTATTTATAGATAGATATGGCTGAGCCTGTTAAGATTAAAAGTTCTTGATCAACATTTTTTCAGCTTTCACGTCCAGTTTAAAACATTTGTTAGAAAAGTAATCAGAGGACTGGGGATTTCTAACCCAGTTACACTCAAATCCATTTACATTTACTGTTATTTCTACTTCCCATGTGTTTCTGTTTCTGTTGTCTTACCTTTCAAACCAATGTTTAGACTGATGAAATAAATGTCTTGGGACCAGTTAGTAGTTAGCATTAGGTTAGTTTGATCTCCAGGTTTTTGGTTAGTCTTCGGAGTTCTGTAGGTTATTGATGTTATTGTAAATTATATGCACTTTCTTTTCTTGAATCTAGATAACACGTTCATATTCACATTTTAAAATACAGTTTGCATCATGTCTGAGCCCCTGTTCTCAAGCTTTTGATAGCTTATCATGGGGTTCCACTTCATATTTTTAGTTTCTTATGAATTGTACATGTACTTCTTCTTTATCTGCTTTTGTGAATAAATTTGTGAATCTGAATAAAATATAATCAAATGGTATAGTTTCATCAATTAAATCAATTAAAATCAATTAAAATAGTTACACACCACGATGAAACGCTAGAAACACGACGCCAGTAAAACCATTGTTTTCCTATGATATGGCGCGTCTGACCGGCGTTCAAGCGTCTTTTTAGACGCGCGTTTATGTGGACGCTTCTTCTTAGACGCTTCCTCTTAGATGTGTGTTTTTACACATTGAATAAGCGCTTCCAGCGTTTCAAGCGTCTTTGAAGCGTCCGCGTCTCTAGCGTCTCATTTCTGTGTGATCGCCCCCTTATGTTACTTATTACATTTTCAACAGGGTATCTAGGAATCTGTAACCTATAACATTTCAAAAGTAACCTTCCTAACACTGGTTATCCTTTATATGTTTCCCGCTTTTCCCTCCTTAAATAGCTTTAATGTTGGATAAATATTTTTATTTCACACTGTCTGTCAGTATAACACATACCTGTACGTTATGTGCACACTGAGTGATGGATTTTAATCACAGTCTCGATGTTTTTATGGCTGCACCATTATATTAAATGGAAAGATTCAAGTAAGTTTGGGCCTCATATTATACATATTTCCCCCAAATTCAGGCTGACATATTTGGTATGTAAAAGCTTTTTGGAGCTCTATTAAAATTTTAAGTAAAGCTACTGGATGAGTTTATAGTAATTGGGCCACTGACTGGTTGGTGAGGTTTAAGAGGTTAAAACCGCAGCAGCATTTGGGATCAACTTTTTTGTGAGATAATAATAAAAACTGGGCTCAATGACAGAGAACAGAGGAGGAAAAATAGAGGTGCAGAAACACAAGGCAGGAGAGAAGAAAGATGGAGGGAAGGGAGTGATTGTGCTTACAGGTTCTTGACACTTGTGATTCCTCTGAAAGCTTTCCTTGGAACCGCCTGGATCTGGTTCTCACTGAGGTCTCTGGAGGGAGAGAGACAGACGGACAGACAGAGAGAAAGGGAGACATTAGTTGAGGTATTCCAAGCACTCAAAGATATATATGGAGTCAAATGATAAACAAAACCACAAACATTTGATCTATGTCCTACACACACACACACACACACACACGCACACACAGCCAATTACAGTACAAAGGCACAGAAGGAGGAAGAGATGGGGAGAAAGGCAGCGAGAGGATGATATGACATTTATGATCAGTGGAACAATTTGGTCCAAAGAGCTTCAAAGACAAAAGGAACTATCAGAAATACTGCTGGCATGAGTCCATCTACTGACTTGAAGTGTGTGTGCACATATGAGTGTGTGTGTGTGTGTGTGTGTGTGTGTGTGATTAATGGAGAGGCAGTGGCGGGGAAAGAACGAGGAAAGGGGGAAGAGGGAATCAGAATAAAAGACCAGAGCGTGTATGTGTGTGCGTGTGTGTGTTCAATGTGTATGTTGTGCATGTTTTTAATGTAAAAGATTTTTTTTCCCTAACTTAAGCCCTCCAACGGCGAAGCGTTGCCGTGGCGGAAAAAACCAAGCAATCACATCTATTCTGAGAAACCCGAGAACACACACACACATTTTAATACCACCATCAAGCTTTGTATCTACTTTTTTTCTCCCCGTCAGGTTTTTCCTCTTTGTCTTCAACACATGCTGAACATGGCAGCACATACAAAGGCCCCGCTAACTTTCTTTTCTTTCCTCCGTTTTCTTCCTCCGTAATGAATACCTATATGAGGCGAATGATTTTTGACATGACACAACAGCCTGGCCTTAACTCTATTAGTGTTGTTTGTTGGGGAGAAGGCCTGGCAGGCAGACCGGGTTCAGAAAGCACAATGTAATTAGAGAGGTATGAAATATCAGACAAGCTAATCACCCTATATTCCTGCCAGTCAGGCCTGAGTCAAACACACACACGGACACACACACATACTGATCACACATGTGCTAACAAAGCCAATCAGCAGCAGCACACATACAGTATACACGGCCACGCATATTAGATAGTCGACACACACTTGGATAATCACAACAGACCACCACCTGGACTTTTCTGTTTGACCTTGACACACACATATGCAGACACGCGCGCACACACACAGAGACACACACGCAAAGTACACAGCATGGAAATCAGCCAAGCTCTCTGTGGAGAAAGGTAATTATGTACCAACCATATTCATAACATTTTCCTGTCACGCATTTAAAAAATGCCGCTTCTTATTGGTCAGTTTTCACAGACGGACAATCACACACACCTGAACACACACACACACACACACACACACACAGTATACTTTGGAATACACATACTTAGACATGCTGCCACACATACATACACCCTCACATACATACTGTATATGCTTACGGCGTCTAATTTACAGTCACGCACACGTTCACGTACGCAGGAGGAAAATTGGTTGTGCATTATTCCAGAGCCAATCAACTTTTATTAGGGCTGTGAATGTTAATTGGCGAGCCGTGCTCGGAAAACAGAAAACTCATTTCCTCACACTAACAAGGTTTCATCGTTTTGGACGTTTCCCTTTCAGCCCTGTGTTTTCTGGCTCATTCCTTTTGTTTGACAAGAGATGAGCGTTCCCCGTTTTTTCTTTTCTCCCCAGGCCTTGATGGGAAAAGTATGTGCCTGGCATTGTATACTCTTTAGGCAAAGAAAATATGTGCTTTTATGTGCAATTTTGCTCAGCGATTGCGGTAACGAAGGAGCACAAGAAAGGCAAACATTTGACGGACAGGAATGGTATTATGATATTTTAATGTGCCGCACAGCCGGAAAATATTCCTGGTGTTTACACTTCTTGTTTTGAACGTTTTGACACTTTTTGGGTAGGGATGGGATTTTTCTGAGAGGAGGTTTTCTTTCTCTTTTTTTTTTTCCTGTCTTTGTTGCTCCCATGATGACGTTGACACGGCAAATAGGAAACAGATAGAAGGCAAAGCTGTTATCTCTCCTGCTCTCCTTTTCTCTATCATTCTCCATTATCTATCTGTTCTTTCCATCTATCCACCTAACTAGCCAACTATATCCACAAATCTATCTTGTTTATCTCTATGATTTGCATCTCTTTTATACCGCCCTGCTCTCCATGGACTGCTGACAAACAGAGTGGAGAATGATTACAAAAAAATCGAGAGGGGAAAGCAGGAGAAGGAGAAGAAGATAAAGAAAAAAAACATTAAAAAGTCATATTTCAGAGGAGTTCCATGGCTAATAAATCTTTTATTGTTTTGTTTACCCACCATGATATTTATTTGTTATTGCTTCTAACAGAAGGAAAGTCATCCAAGTCAAATAAAAGCCATTATGAGACTGTGTGTCTCTCTGTTGGCCTTTATGACTCCAGCTGAGTGACTGACACCAGCTCCAGGAGTCCACGGTTTAGGCCGCCATAATAAACCAAATATGTCACAAGGCTTGAATTAAGTTTTCATCATATGAGTGGTTACTAGTCGTCCGTTTGTGCAATTGGTTTTGGAGTTATGGGAATGTTTTGGGTGGCATTTTGGGAGGTGTAAACAAAAGATAAACTTCGTCAACATTTCACTGGAAAATGAAAAAATACCACATGTGATTTTAATGAGTCTGTCAGGAATCAATGAGTGAGAGAAGGGATGTTTGCTGACCCTAAAACATGTTTATACTTAGATAAAGTATGTATCACTCTGAAAAATGCGTTTGCGGTAATTGTTTAAAGCTGGACACGGCATTTTTGTACAAATACAAAGGTCTTATCAGCTTGAAAGGAGTGAAATTCTGATGTGGTCACAGGCAAAGCACAGGGAGTCGTAAAAATGTGAAAAAAATAAAATAAAATCTTTGACCGATTGCTGACCGTTTTATCTCCACCAGACAAACAAAAAAAAATTAGGGGACAAGACAGGGACGTTAACAATGACCCATTTAACCGTTAAAAATAACGACGACAACAAAAATAATTTTGACTGATTAATTTAAGTAGCTAACAGTTAAAAATATATATTAATATAATGGCACTGTGGGGGAAGATGATGAGACAGTGGAGTGTGCTGCTGCCAAAACTGGAATCGTATGATGACCCATCCAATTCCCTATAACAGAAACGGTTCACTTCCTGTTCCAAAGAACAGTCAGTTTAATGTCTGCCCAATTAGCACAAGCTAACACAACAGCCGCGGCTAACATCTAAAACTCAGCTGTAAAATGGTCCCAACTTTCAATAGTAATGAAAAACATGCATACACACTTACAGGTTAATGGATAACGATGTGCAAACGAGGGTCGTCTATTGGTAACAAAAAGAAAAACTAAAAACTAAATTAGCATTCCTAAGCAAAAAATTCTGTTGTCTACAGCAGTGGTTCCCAACTGGTGGGGCCCAGTCCAAAAGTGGGTCCCAGGTCCATTCTGAATAGACCACAAGTGACTTGTCAACACGTCAAGTTTGTAAAAAAACACACTTTCATGCAATAACAAAAACTATTCAAACATTGGCAGGAAATGTGTTCATGTAGGACCCCACTGTTCATAATAAGAAGCTGACTGAGAGAAAAGACTTTCAGGGCCTTTAAGATTCAAGCAGATGTCCATGGCTACCTTCTGCACAGATATGACCCTTTGTACTGACAGATATTACAAACAACTCATTATCCGTGTCTGCACATTCAACATTCAGAGCTACGTTATGTTTTCATGTAAACAGTTGTCTTCCTCTCGTCTCTCTGTGAGTCATACCTGCTGACCTTTCAGTGGAGCCAAGGCTATCAGCAACAGGAGATTGGCCTGTGGCCCTTGAAAAGGACACTCGCTGATAGACTAACGACACAAACACGAACCCACACACATGGATCATTTAGATAGCTGTGCAGTTTGTACGCCGGTGTCTAGCATTCTGCACCAACATTTCAATTATTGGATTTAGCCCTTTTGGTCCTCCTCTATTGCCATAGCGTTTGAGGGAGCGGGCAATTAATCTCCTAAAAATTCTATTAAAGAGACAGATGGCTGTTTGAATTATACATCAGTTCTATTAGGATGACAAATTCTGTAAATTATAGTGATGCTGATTATGAAAACAAATGCATATCTCCTGAGGAATTGGGGAATCTCAAGAACTGGATGGAGACAAGACAAACACCGCAAAAGTTCACAGAAGTTCATGTGAGCTAAGTTTAGTGTTCTTGGGTACGGGGAGAAAAAGACGAAGAAGAACAACAAACAGAAGCAGCAGATGAAGAAAACTTAGTCCTCCATTATCCTTTCCATGTTTGTCATGGCTTCCTAAGTACTGTATGATTGATTGAATTTTGACCAAATGTCTTCCAGACCTTCAGCTTTCACCACACAGACCCCCCACCCTCAGTTAGAGTTTCCCCAGCCAAGGCCTCTCCTCTCTGGGCATGCTGACTCTCTGTGGCCCCTAGAAGTCTGGAGGGATTGAGGATGACAGCAAGATCCTCCTGGGGTTGGGGTGGTGATGGTGGTGGTGTTGGTGTGTGTGTGTGTGTGTGTGTGTGTGTTTGTGCGCACTCCGGGCAATCACCTCCTCCATATTAAGTTCCATTATTCATGTGAGGAGAATAATAACACTCGCCAGGTCGCCCTTTGCCGCTTCGGATATTACTGTTAACCCTTTAACACACACACACACACACACACACACACACAGAAACACACACACACAATGCTAAACAGGCCACGTTGTGTCTCTGTAGATGCTGGTGTTAACCCTTTACACACACGCACACACACACCATGCATGCAGTCACACATTTGCACCCACATCGTCAACAAGCATGCAGATATAAAAACAGAAACACATGCATGCACAACTATTTTTTGCTCTGTTTCAGTCACACACACGGACCAAATGAACTTTTCTCCCAGGCTGTCTCACCCTACACTTTTTTGTGTAACAGTAGACACCAGATATTAGATGAATCCGCCCTCAGGCTGGTCCAGATATGAGCGAGGGCCACTCTAAACCATTAGTCTGCCAACGGGGGAGTGGAAACAGACCTGTTTGATTCCACATGGCTTTGTGTCAGATGGCATCACAGGAGGTCTCAGTTAGATGGATTTGACAAGGAGGGTGGCAAAGGTGTGTATCCCCATGTCAGGTAAAATTTGTGTGTCTCTGTGTGAGAGAAACAGCAGGCAAGGGAGAGTGGATGGGTGACAATGTATGCATCTTTGTGTGTGTTTCTGTGTGTGTCTTTTATTAAAAGAAAAGAAAAGCAGTGGAGGAAAGAAAGAAAGATGACCCTTGGCTGGGCTCCAGGGGAGAGATGAAGAAGAGAGAGGAAAGGAAAGAAACAGGAGGGAAAATTGAGGGAGAGGAAGAAAGGGGACTGAGAAAGAAGGCAGAGGTGGCACAGTTTCTCTTTTTGAAACCTGAGAGACCTTCAATGGTTCACGCCAGCCTCTCACTTCTCCTCTCCCTGTCTCTTTTCTTCTTCTTCTTCTTCTTCTTCTCTCACTTTCTTTTTCCACCACTCCCGCTATCTTTCTCTCTCACTCTGTCTGTCTCTTTTCTGTCCCTTGGGGGCTGTAACTGCATTTAATATTGTTCCATAAAGAGAGTAATAAATATTGACTGCTGGCTAGCTCATATTCCGCTTGTTTTTTAAGGCACTCTACTATAGGGTAAGACCAAAGTCATGCAGCAGGTATTAGAGTACTTACAGCCCGTACTGTAACAGTAATTTAAATATCCTGTGGTATCTGTAACCTTTGGATCCATTAAAGTGTCCTTTAAACCATTTTAACTTTAACTGTTAAGTGCTGCCTTTAAAGGAGCAGTGTGTAAGATTTAGGGGGAATTAGTGGCATCTAGTGGTGATGATGTAGACTGCAACCAGCTGAAACTTCTCCTGGTTAGAATTCCTTCAGTGTTCATTGTTCAGCAGGTTTTTTACTATGAGCCGAACTATCTGCAGAGGTCTCTTCCTCTCTCTCAGTGCGGTTTCGCATGTCACAGGAGGGCTGCAAGCCCGGCACCTGCTAATCTGTGCTCATCTTTTTTCCCTGATAACTTATGACCTAGAAGTGTAAGAGGTTTTAACCAGTAACAGAATTATCTGCAGAGGTCTCTTCCTCTCCAAAACAAATGGACCAAGTGATTTAAACTGGTAAAAACACTGATTAAAGCAGTTTCAAGTTACAAATTAGTGTGTCTCCATTGCTGTTTCGCATGCCACAAATGAGCTGCTAGTCCAGCACCTGCTAATTAATAGGTTTTAACCAGGAGCCGTCTCTTCCTCTCCAAATCAAATAGACCCTGTGAGTTCGACCAGTAAAAACACTGAATGACAGAGTTTCATGTTAAAAAAAAATGCTGGTTTTTCTGATGCTGCTTGTTGCAGAAGGATTGCTAACTATGGTGGCCAATGCAAAAATGTAAATGACCCTATCTAGAGTCACTGTTTGGTTTGTCCGTTCTGGGTTACTGTAGAAACATAGTGGAGCAATTCAGGGATCTCCATGGACAGAGACTCTTTCCTGTGCAGATATAAATGGCTCATTCTAAGGTAATGAAAATACCATGATATTTGTTTTCAGGTGGGTATAGACTAAAGAAAATATACTTATTATATTATATTCCATTCCTGGCACCATTTCCCCCTAAACTGTACACACTGGACCTTTAAGTTACAATAAATATATGGGAATGTTTTAATGCTTTGGATAGCATTTCGTTTAAATTTATTCTTGAGGCTATAAAGGCAGAATAACTTGTTCAGTTCACGTTAGGACTTTAAATGGTGAAGACTGCTGTTAAAACTTTCCCCTCACTTTTTGTCACATTGCATAAATTGAAAACTGAGAATGACGTTCCATCATGATAGATGAACAGATTTTCCCAGATTACCAGCCGGTAACCACACAGTGAGTGTCAGCATATATTCATGTGATATAATGAAAATGGATATAAATATATTATCGAACTGCAGCAGCAAACACGGAGGTCTGCTGTTCCAATGTGGCATTTGAGTGGAAATAACTCCTTTGTAGCCTTTGTACACTCTTAACTATTATTTTGTTGGGCATGTTGAAAAGGAACTAAGAGCAACTTTTTTTTCTAACCTTCATTTATCCTGGGAAAACTTACTGACTATAAATGCTGCATTTTGGCAATGCCACAGACGTATAGCTCCATGCATTCAAAACTGGAACCTTCCCATTACAACCACGGCCTTCTAGTCTTGGCTGCATAGCTACTTCACTTGAGTGAGTCTGACTTGTGCCAGCAAACTGGGGGGATATATTATCCAACATGCTGGCAGTGCATTGCAGACAGGAGGACTGCAGAGTGGGACTGACTTTTTTTTTTTTTTTTTTTTTTTGTATTTTAAAGTTTTACAGCTTAAAGTCATTTTTCATTGCCAAATCTTTGTTATAGATTTGGCTTCAAAACTGATGATGGACTATGGACTCAACTGCATTCTGTCTTTCCAGTTTTTGTTTTTTATTTTTGTTGCCTTTAGGTTTGCAAAGTTTGTAAGTTCTTCTTTAATTCTTGTCTTTATTCAAATGTCTTTTTGATGTCAGTTATATTCCCCTGGTGCATTTTTTAATGATCCTTACAACTGTGCATGTAGTGTTTAAGTCATTAGGAAATTAGATAAAGTAATATGCAGAGGAAATATCTAAATAACATAATAAACATGTCTGGGGAAAACAATATTTAGTTTTGTTTATTTTGGTCATTTTCCAACTTATTAAACTCAAATAAACTGGTACATAGACAATACATAAACATTAAGTTAATGGGTTTTTTTTAGCTTTAGAAAAACAAAACAAAAGGTAAACCACAAAGATAACATTATCTTAACAACTGATCCATTTTACTTCACATGCTTAACATAAAACAGTATCTGTGCTCACACATACATACATATTTACTTTACTTCAAAGTATGTATTTTGTATTCATTCTATTGTACATTTTAGTTATCACTTTCACAAATATAACAAAAATAAATCCAGGTTTTTGAAAGAACAATTTTCAAGTTCAATTTCATATGTGAAGGCTCATATTTGTACTAAATGTAATTTTCAGGCGCTCTGCTCATTTGGTCTAAATCTTATTTTATTTATTAATATCTTATGGCTCTAGCCTGATGAGCAGGAAAAGCTAAATATGGCACTTTACCTTAAAAATTATTTTATTTTCAACGAGCGATGATGCTGATGAAATAAAAGTCAAAGAGACTGATATGTGATCAGTGTTGGACAAAGGATTCATGACGTACAATCTCTAGGAATGTATGATAAAACTTTTCCCCTCGATCTAGTGTTAAAAAAGCGAACAAAAATCTCAATATATCGTAATATCTAATCGCAATACATATCGTATCGGCACCCAAGTATCGTGATGGTATCAAATCAGGAGGTAAGCAAATTGTCCCAGTTCTAATTAACAAGTAAACTAAAGAAATATCTACAAACAGAAAAATAAATAAATAAAAAATATAAAATTAAAAGATAAATAAAAGATTATAAAATTTAAAAAAAAAAATTAAAAAATAATAAGCCCCCTCCTCACAAACGCCCCCCCCCCATCCTTATCTTTCAAGGTTACAACCCCCACATCCTCCCTACCGACCCTACCTTGCTCATCTCACTCTTCCCCAACTTCTTGTTTAACTCTTCTCAAAGTTTTAAGCATGTGTTTCTTCCAAACTGCAAGTGTCCCCTGAAATATTTCTCTTTACATAACAGAACGAAAGTCATTTTTATGGAAAGTGTTGCTGCAGAAAGCACTTCCCATCAGACTCATATTGCCTTCAAGTTTGTCCTCTGTGTCCTGGTGTACTCTCGTATAATGGAGGTCACACAGAATGGTCCTCCTTTCATATTTCTCCCCCTTTTGCCTTTCTCTTCCCAGTCTTTGTAATTCTTCATCAGTCTTTTGACTCGGTGCCCTTGCTTCGTCTTGTAACCCCCGCCTCATCCATCCTCCTCCCCTATTCAAACCCACCAACCCTCCTCTCCACTCCCTGTGATTTAATTAAGTGGGCGCTTTATGAATAAAAATATTGCCCCCCTCTATTGATCATGGTGGACGGGAGGATGACAGCCCAGGCTGGCTGGGACGGGACAGGACAGGACAGCCACTCTCCTAACTCGCTCCATTACGCTGATATAACTAAGTGTGTCTGTGTGTGTGGTTGGAGTTTTATCAGTGTGTGTGTGGACAGGTGTGTGTGTGTACAAGGGACATTGTGTAAGAATGCGAGTGGGTGTGTGTGTAGACGGTAGAGTGCAGTGTGTTTGTGTGTGTTAGCGAGTGAAACAGCCATCGGGGAGCTGTAGCATCTAAATCAAACTAAGCGTTCTCAAAAGCTCTCATGGGCCCTTGCAAATCCTTCGTTAGAGACACACACCCACACACACCTACATAGACACGTACGCATTCCTCAAACGCCTCCTTGATACATACACTGCATCAGCATTATAAATGGACATTGTCTGCACTTTTCGTTTCTCCCTCTCCCTCTCTTTCTCCCCCCTCCCCGCTCCCTCCTCCCCTCTACCAATCGCTCTCCGTAAGGCTGTAAGTATCTATTATGTTTTGTCGATACTGTAATTAAATTGGACAGCTTAATGCAATTCTCTGTGATCCATAGGCCTTTATGGATATAAAAGCTTTTCTGGCCCCATGCCCGAAAGACGTCCAACAAATTTAGATGAGTTACTATTGGGGGGGAAAAAATTGTTGGAGAGGTTAAGGCAGCAGGGCGCACACATGGTCATTTGTAATTGGCTAATTCACTTTAATGTCCCCGACGCCATTTTGTTTTAATATATTTTCTTATTTGAATTGTCATCTGCAGGACTAAGCGATATTACTACTCTGCCTCTCTTTCCTTTTCCTTTTTTTTTCTTGTTAGTCCTTCCTTTTCTTCTGGTGCTTTAGCTAAGCGATATTGCAGGCTCTTAGGGACATTTATGGAGCTAATAAAACTTCAGCAGCAAAGGATCAAGAGACGACATTAGAAAGGATGCAGGGAGAGGAGATAGATGGAGGGAGGAGAGGGTGGATTAACAGAAGGCGAGAAAAAGATAGAAACAGACTAAAGTGTGATAGATGGAGGGATGGTGGATGGATAGATTGGAGACAGACGGATGTCCTTCTATTGGAATAGATTTAGTATCTCACATGTACATCTAGGACAGAGGGCACCACCAGACTGCTTTATCCATGCTTAGCAATCTCCCCAAAACCACAATCTGATCACTACCAATTCAACCAGTTCCTATAAAACTAAACCCAACTGTGAGCACAATTTACCAGCAACAAGAGGCATGCTATAGTTGAGGATACAATCAAGCTCTGATGTATTCATTTGAGGAAAAAAAGCTGCCAAATCAAAACTAATATGTGCCTAAATGAAAGCAAAATAGTTTTAATGATATTCTAATTACTGACACGACAACAGTTTCAAGTGCTGTGTTTCTTGGCTTATCTACTGTACTCTGAAAGCCAAAGGAGCCGAGGATTTTTTTTTTCCCCCAACTCACAGAGGATTTTGTAATCCTTCAATTAAGATTAAAACATGAAAATAACAAAAGTGGGTTTTTAATAAAGGAGCAGGGACAGCTTATCTACTCTCTCACATCAGGGGGTTGCGATGTCAGCTACGTACTGGAGACTCAGATGTTTTCCTTTATCTTTTAAAAACTTGACAAGAATAAAGATCGTATTGGTATCAAGGAAAGAGTTCGTCCCTGCCAACAACAGATATCTGCACGCACTGATACATGCAGTGAGTAGTTTAGCATATTTCTTATAGTGAGTATGAGGTCTAGAGGACTTATCTTCAATGACCTTCAATGACTGCTTCATGCCTTGCAAATAGCTGTTAAACCTGCCAAAATAACCGGCCATGCTTATTTGTCATTGCTCTCTTTGGGTCAAATGGACAGGCATTAAACTGACCAGGTGTGTTTCGTCATCATGATCACTTCATATCTTTGACCCTATTACATATCTATTTTTGTTTTATTCATAAAGTCTCACAAATGGAGATAGCATCCAAACATTTAAAGGGACAATTCACCCCAGGATGAATGAATTACCGCTTGTGCTATATATACATCTAGATTGCTTTGGTGTGAGTTGCTGAGTGTTGGAGACATCGTCTGCCTTCTCTCCAATATCATGGGGTGCTTGTGTTGCTCATAGCACCAAAAAATACATTTGAATCTCAACAGTAATATCTCTTTCCAGAAATCATGACCCAGTTACTCAAGGTAATCCACAGACCTTGTTGTGAGCAGTTTCATGCAGGAACTACTCTCTTTCTACTGAAGTGAACCAGCCAACTGTAACACTGTACAGAAGGAAGTGTGCATCTACTCATGGAAGAGAGGCTCTGCGCTTATGACTGCGCCACATCTAAACATTAATGGCGTCTTCCTCGGCTGAGCTGTAACATTAGCTAGCTTAGCGGTGCTAAGTGAGCTAGCAGTAGATGTATGTTTTCTCCTGTGTAGTGATACGGTTAGCAGGTATAGTTCGGTAGACAGAAAACAGTTCCTGCATGAAACTGTTCACAACAAAGTATGTGGAAATTCCTTGAGTAACTGGGTCATGATTTCCGCGAAGAGACATTGCTGTTGACTTTTTCAAATGTATTTTTTGTCACGTCGAGCACCACAGGCCCAGTGCCATCTAATTCTATTACGCTGGAGAGAAGGCAGACATCTCTACAGCCAACACTCTGCAACTCACACCAAAACAATCTACACTGATAAACAGCACTACAGTGAAGAGGAAAAATATGTATTTTGATTTGGGGGTAAACTGTCCCTTTAATTGAGCTTATGCACGCATAATTGACACCTAAGTGGAATAATTGCAGCGCAATGCAATACATCTGCATCAAAAAGATAAAGTGGTAATGGATTCTCACATGTGAAATGAATGATCCTCAGCGAGAAGGATGGAGGATTTAGGCTGAGATTCTCATTCAGAGAATGGCCAAAGCTCCTTGACTAAATGGATTTGTTCTTTGAGAAATTGTTTAACCAACATAAGGCTATTTGAGAGGCTCTTAGTCCACAGACAGTTGTCTGAACCTTTTATTTGATGTGGCAATCCGAGCTTATCTGCAAGCTATATCAATTGTTGAAATGAAATAAAACATTGGATTAAAAAAAGCACAGGAAGTTTAAAGAAACAAAAAACAGAACACAACGAAGAACATAGAACATAGTTCTAGACTGATTAAATCTTTCTGGTAAATGGCTTGTCAAGCCTTTAAAGGAAATGGTGAAAGGCATTAATAAATGTAGGAACAGAAGATTGATGTTTGCCATTACGATGAGGATGAACCCAACAACCGCTGTTTGACTCCTCAGTGAACGGCTGAATCAGTCGTTGTGGAAGAAGAGATAGACATGTTTTGAAGAAGATGGGTTGTTAGAGAGACTAAAAGGAGGACGGAGGCACGAGACGAGGAGAGGAGGAAAGACAGGGGTCGACAGGAGGCGAGGTGAGGTAATGAGGAGGGCGTATGAAGCTGGCAGGTGATCGAGGGGAAACTGGTGCAGGAAGGAAAGGGGAGGAATGAGGCAATGGAAGGAAGGATCGAGGGAAATATTGAAGGGAGTGAGTGAAGGCGGGAAGGAAGGACAGGGTGGGGGGTAAAGAGAACGGTAGGTTTGAGTTAAGGATGGAGGGATGGGAGGGGCTGGTGGAGGTATGTAGAGAAGATGAGAGGAGGAGGAGGTGTGAATAAAGAAGCTGACTGTGGCATTTTGCCTTTATAAGCATCTGGGGAGCACCTCAGCACCCATAAATAATACACCGCAAATTAGCAGATTGGACGGAAGAAGGCGACTGCTGCTGGCAGTGTGTGTGTGTGTGTGTGTGTGTGTGTGTGTGTGTGTGTATGTGTGCTGCAGACATGCGTGCATGGCAGTGAATATGCACCACTGTATATGTGTGTGTGTGTGTTGGGTGTGTATCCATATTAAACACTTGCATGTTCAGTACAGCCTCGGTACAATGTGTATCTTTGAGGTTGTTTGTGTTCTGTGTGTGCGCGCAACTGCGTGTATGTTGTGTGTGTATATGTAACGCATCTCTCTGAGTTCTGATCCGTCTCTCAGCAGGTCAGCGTTGTCAAGGTTACTGCAGGCCATTTTGCCGGTGGGCCAATTAACTTTTAGCACAGAAACAGAACAGAACAGCGCAGGTGTCTCAACAGTGTCGGGGTTAGAGAGAGACAGGGAGTGTGTGTGTGTATGTGTAGTGTTTTTTTTTCTAAGTGCATAGTATTGAAAGAAACCAACAAGCAGAGAGAGGATGAGCGTGAGATGAAATGAGACAGTGTGTGTGTTTATGAAAGAGGGGAAAGCGAGAGAAAAGACAGAGAAAGGCTTTGTTGTCTCTGTGTTTGGCAAATAGCTGCATGGCCTTTCATGATGCTGAGAGAAGAATACAATTGAGGGTGAGATGCGGGCAAATGTGAGTCTGAGCCCAGCAAGACATCAGGCAGTCAAGGCTCCTGTGTGCTGAAGATGACATAATGTGTTCCCTTGTAAAGGTTGACACAGTCCCTTGAGCGCACACAAAGTTTTTTTGGAGTCACTTTGGCCCAAAATCTCATTATGTAACATGATAATGTCTGAAAGCTGATCTGGAAATTGCCTGATACTGAATATCTGAATATTGTTTACTAATAGGTACTTCTTAGTGCAACACTTAGCACAACAATGGTGCTCGAGCATAACAAACGTCATGACAAAGGAATTTAACCCTTCGAACTTTGAGCTTTTTTGCTTGGTTTTCATTGTCTTAGCTGGGAATGCCATGTATTGTTATTACAAGGTTCAATAGGCTACTACGTACTGATATGATGCTGATGTGATACTGAACATGTTCTAGGCATGGGTGGGTTATGAGACAATTGGCCCCTGGGCACAGACATGCAAAAGGCCCCACCACCAATGCTACATAGGAACACACACACTTTGCAGTCGCTGGCATCTTTTTGTGGTTTTGTGTCTCTTTGAAGTCATTTTGAGTCTTCTTGTGATTGTTTTATGTCTTTTTGTTATTAGTTGGGATCTAACTGAGGTAATATTGTGTCTCTTTAAAGTAATTTTGTGTCACATTAAGGAAGTTTGGTGTCTTTTTTGGTCATTTTGTGTCTCCTTGTGATTGTTTTATGTCTCTTTGTAGTCGTTTAGGGTCACTGAAGTAATTTTATGTCTCTTTGTGATCTTTCTGTGTCTCTTCGTGGTCATTTTAAGTCTCCTTGCGATTGTTTAATGCCTTTTTTTTAGTCGTTAGAGGGTAATTTGACATAATATACTGTGTCTTTGAAGTAATTTTGTGTGTAATCATGGTGAATTTGTGTCTTCTTTGGTCATTCTGTGTCGATTTAGACATTTTGTGTCTCATTATGCTCTTTTTGTATGTCTTTGTGGACTTTTTTGCCTCTCTGTGGTCATTTTGAGTCTCATGTCTCTTGTGTCTTTTTGTCGTCGTTTGGGGTCTCTTTAAAGTAATCTTTTAATTAATTATCCCTTTAAGGTAATTTTGTGTCTTCTTGTGGTTGTTTTGTGTCTCTTTGTGGTCTTTTTTTCTCTCTGTGGTCATTTTGAGTCTCTTCCTGGTCTGTACATATTAATTTACTTGATGTTTTGCAGGTGAAGGCCAAGGGGGGCTTCCTGACACTTTCTGCCCAGTAGGCCTGATCAGTAATCCATCTATGGTTCTAGGCTGCTTTTTATTGAAAAGATTTTACCAAGAGTTTAACACAGTTTCGCCCATATGTTCACAAGTTTTCAGCACTTAGCAAATATCTCCTATGAGGCTGAGGGGATCCAAAAAACACCAAATGCTTAGCTAAGGTTTAACTATACAGAAACTAAATCCCAACAAAGGTGGACCATAAAGCTTAAAGGTCCACTGTGTGGGGTTTAGAGGCATCTAATGGCAGAGATGGGTTATAATATTCATAACTGTTTTCATTAGTTGTAATCACAAAGTCTGCCATATTGTTCTACAGTAGCCCAAAGCTGACAAACCAAACACAAGCTCTAGATAGGGTAAATTGTATTTTCAAGTTTTCACGCCAGGGGTAATATCGCTAGCACATGGGATGAGTTTCAGTTCTGTAACCTCTGAACACTAGACCACTAAATGCCAATCTTGTTCAGCTATTAAAAAAACGTCTGGCAACCATGAAAACAACGAAAAAACAACAACCCACAGAGCCTCAAGGAGGCTGCATCATGTGTGCCCAAAGTGCAGCACAGTTCAGTCAGAGCAACCGCAAATGTGTGTAATACGTTAATGGAAACAATTGGGAAAAATCAAATACATCATAGACTTACAATGAGTAGCACTAAACTGTTAACTAGTTCCAGTGCAGTTTTTAATCCTGAATAGATTCTGTAGTCATGCTATCCCACCCAGTATATTTTAAGAGCAGTTGAAAAGTATAAAAGTTTAACAATGGTCTTTTCAATTGTTCCTCTTATTATCACCTCATGTCTGAAAAACACAAAATTTTCTCAACATTTATTTTTTGGCGTTTTGTAACAAAGTCGTGAAGCAAATGCAGAGAAAGAAAGGAAGCTTTTTACAATGGTTGTATCTGTCTGAGTGTACTTGGTGAAATAAAGTGATTGTGATGGCTAACAGAGCAGACTGTCATCCTCCCTTCCCGTGCAGTGGTAGGCTAATTCCTCTGACAGACTGTCTTCCACAATGGCTACTGGCTGCTGTCTTCTTAGCCTGAGGGCCTGTCTGGTTGAGTGAGAGTTTGTGTGTGTGTGCGTGTGTGCGTGTGTGTGTGTTGTGTGTGTGAGAGAGAGAGAATGAGAGAGAGATACAGAAGGAGAGAAGCTGGGGAGATGGAGAAAGAGAAAGGAATAAAAGAGACAACCAGGGAGGAGGAAAGCACTTTTGTGTGGACGAGAATGTGTGTGTGTGTGTGTGTGTGTGTGTGTGTGTGTGTGTGTGTGGTTGCTATGCCGTCTCTAGGCCCTAATCTCTTTAGTAAGCCCCATGATCCAGTTAGAAACAGCGAGTGGCTAATGTCAGGGCTAACTGGAAGAGAGGGATCTATGTGAGTGTGTGTTTATAAATGTTTGTGTGTTTGCCTCTGACTGTATCCATGTCCTCATTGAGACTGTCGGGGTCTAACTGTAAGAAAACTTGAGTGTTTGTGTACTAGTCAAATAAATGTTATTATGCCTGCAAACATATCCACCTCTGTGTGTGTGTGTGTGTGTGTGTGTGTGCATGGTTTTCTGTGTGTGTGTGTTGCAGGGTGTGTCTGAAAGCAGCAGTGCCCATTAAGGCTGAGAGATTAGATTGAGTGGATCCAGATTCTGTGCTATTGTTCCTCTCCAGCAGGCTCTCTCTGTGGTTTGTAAAAAAAAAAAAAAAAAAAACAGGACAGGTGCAGGAAATGGATTTTTTAGTTAATTTGCCTGGTCAAATCAGGGTTAATCTGGTTTAACATCTGGTCAGTATTGAGAAATTTTAACTTACAACAGTGATTCTTGGTGTTCAGCAGTGATACCGATGCAGCAAATACAGTTTCTAATTAGGAAAAGGTGGGGAATGTAAAGAAACATAAGCCTAAATTATTCTGCTCCTCTCAGTATTTACAAGAGATTCATATTTCTTTTCTTCAATTTAATAAAACTTTTTTAGAAAGGAGTCTCAGCTGGAAATAAAGACAAACATAGTTGGCGTTTATGAAACTACCAGTTCCTGAAAATATCAATCCATCCATCCATTAGAGGTGTACAGAGATGCTGTTATTTCTGTATCTGTTCAGCCACCACAATTATTTGCCTCTGTCTCCGTATTCAGATAGAAGACCGGAAGTGGGTTATACCAGGGGTCACAATTAATCGGGCAAATGTTTTGTCAAATCCAATATTCAGTGGAAATGCAATTGTTGTGCCCTCAAAACAATACATTTATTTATTATCGGAACATTAATACTTCTGAAATATATTCCAACATACTCATACTGCCTCTCTCTATCTCTCTGTCTAGTTTCATTTTTAACTAAACTAAGTTTTATGAACTGCCTGAACCTTTCTCACGCAAGGCATTTGATCCAGTCCACTTGTAAATGCTGCCGTGAGAACATGAACCAACTCTAGGCAATTAATACCTAATTATTATTAACTTTGTAACCATATTAGTCCCTGATTCAGACCAAAGCAAGACAACTCTAGGTCTGAAAGCACCCTAAGACTACAGCTGAAAACAACAGCTTCATTTTGATGTACCAGTAGCAAATCCAGCTGCCACACCAGGCTTTTTGTCTTACGACTCCCCAGTTTCTCAGAGTGATGGCAAGAAACCATGATGTGCAATGGTTCCAGGTGGTTCAGGAAAGCTTACAAGAAAATATCACAGGTTCAGGAGGGCTGTTCAAAGAGTGAACCCGAGGAAAACCCATGCGAACACTGGGTGAACATGCAAACTCAACACAGTAGAGCCCAAGCCCTCTTGCTGTGAGGCAACTGTGCTAACCGCTGCACCATCACGCTGCAAACACTAAAATGAATAAATCATGAACACAATATGTGGTAGATAATCTAAATATGACTGATCATGTACACGTAACTGTACATCTTGTGCAAGGAAAATATTTCCTTGTGAAACTCAATAACATTACATAATTTGACAGATATAATTTTCTGCTGTCCTTCAAACCAGTATTTGTCCCATCTTCAGATAGTGTTTATTTTATTCCAATATGCCTGAAATGCTAAGAGGCTGTGTATTATCTTGGTCCGTGATGGTATGAAATATATGGTACATTGAGTGCAGCATGTAGATGAATGTTGTAAATGTGCTTGAAGCTGTCATGGCATGATTAAAATGGACGTGGTGATCAGCAGTTTTGTCACAGAGGGTAAAAGTACAGCTAACTCACCCGCTGCCATAATAAACGATAAGACGCTGACACAACGGGAATGATGAATACTCTGAACTAATGGCTGCTCGCTCGCTCACACGCATGCATAAATATGACTGACTCTTTTTTTTTTTTTTTTTTTTTTTTTTTCCATTTCGGCCTGTCTGTCTTTTCACCTCCGTCACATGTGTCTCTTCCTGTCCAATCAGTTACTGTACGTGACGGAAAAAAAAAGACAACCTGTCCTTCAAAAATCGTATTACACCGTTCCTTCACTCCAGAAAATTCAGCACCCAAAACACATCGTATAACAGCTTGGGAGCGAATGTAGACCGCCTCAAAAGTTGTGATATGAAAATCATTCATGCCCCTGGGGGGATATATGGAGAGGAATAAAGGATGAATGTGGACAGACAGAAATTAAACCAAATTCTCCCCTCCCACCCAATCACACTGCATCACAAATCACTAGCTCCGCCGCTAATTCAGGGGTGTTACGGTGTGCAGGCCTTGGCATATGGCATATGGTGTGAGTGTGTGTGTGTGTATGAGCATTTGTGTGTAGAAGTGTGTGTTTGCATATTATAGTTGGGAGATGAGGGAGCGAGAAAGAGAGACAGAGAAAGAGAGGGAGAAGGAAAAGATGATTTAGGAGTAATGAGAGCCGGTAAAATCATGGTGCCCAGCGGCATTATGGGACTAAATCTAATCTGCTAATGGAGAGGGGGGCGTGGGCTGGGGATGGGAGGGTGATGGAGGGAGGAGGAAGGGGTGGAGTAGAAGGGGAGATAGATGGAGAAGGGAAAGGACAGCAATGGCAGGAATGAAGGTTGAAGACAGAGGAAAGGAGGGAGGGCAAGAAGGACAGAGAAGAAAAAGGGAGGTATCGAAGAAGGGAGGAGGATGGAGAAGTCTGAGACAGAGTAAAGCGCAAAAAAAGGAAACATGGAGGGGAAGGAAATTAATACAGAACCAAAACACACTGACTAAAGAAAGAAAGAATGAGGATGATGAGAATAGAAGAAGAAGAAGCGAAGCAAGATAACGGTGAAGATGCCAGAGAAGAACATACCACAAAACAAAGGAAGAAGGGAAAATTAAACAAGAAAGCAAGAATGCAGAGAGAGGAGAAAAAGGTCAAGGACATAGTGAAATGATGGGAGGTGAGTTTAGAGTGTGACGTGTGTGTACGTGTGTGTGTGTTAGAGAAATAACCTGAGGTGGAGGCACTGGGAGGGCAGGACCCAGGAGAGCACAATCAGCACATATTGCTATCACATGGTGCACAAAATGCTCTTTCTCTCTCTTCACACACACACACACACACACTCGCATGCAGATGGGCAAAGTTTGCACACCATACATGACGTACGTGAAACAACAGAAACACCATCCTCATTGTTGCTCTCTCTCTCTCTCTCTCTCTCTCTCTCTCTCTCTCTCTCTCTCTCTCTCTCTGCCACACACACACACACACAGACACACTCGTACACACCCACACACTCTGCAGAAGGCAGCCATTGGGAGGTAATTGCCCCAGACTGTTAATGTTTTCCAGGATAAAACTACACCAGTCTTTACAAGGCCGGGCTAATTTCACAACTTTACGTCGTTACCTCAACAAAATGGCTGACAACCGCACTGCAACCACTCCAAAGAGATACAAGAGAAAAGAAACTGGAAGTAGATTTTATTTTATACGTCTAATCATTTATTTAAATGTCCTGTGAGATATCGGGTGGTGCTGCGGGTATGTGCATCATTTGGAGGCTTTTTTAAATTATGCCAAGTGGGGCCACCCATGCTGAAGATGTGCAATGTGTATATCCTGCAAGGTGCTCTATTTAAACATTCCTCCAAATTGTCTTTCTAGTGTTGCACAGAGTCCCTTTATAAGCCGCACATTTCTATTTTTTGTATTGCAGCATTAGAGTTGCAGACATTAGTTGATTAATCAATTAGTTGATCAACCTAAACTTAAAGGTATACTGTGCAGGACTTTCCTAAAACACCATGTATAGACTCATACAGATGTAATCCGTCTAAATCATCACTTATGACCCATTTGAAGTGTATGGCGGTATACTTTTCTGCACGGGCTCTGTGCCCTGCCATTTTCTTATTTTCTTCTTTGGGACACATATGGGCGTGTACCCCCACAGCGCTCAGGTGAGGTCAGGGCTAGCAACCAGGTGACAGACCATAAGCAGGAGGCATCCAAGAGACACACCTTGCCCAAAATAAAAAAACAACCTGCAAATAAAGTGCAGCAGAACGACAATCGAGCGTGAATCTGGGGTTGGCTTTTACTTTCAATTTAGCTGGCGAGCCTGTTTACAAACCATTACTAACAATCCTGCACAGTATACCTTTAATTGAAACTATATTGATAACTGATTAATTAATTATTCAAGCAAAAATGCCAATTATTTGATGGTTCCAAGTTTTGCCAAACATTTTGTTGTTGTAACATCATACTAAATTTATAGTTTTCAGGTTTTGGACTATTGGTCATACAAGACAAGACATCTGCGGAAATATTTTGTGCTCTAGGACAGTAGTTCCCATCTGGTGGGCCATAATCCAAAAGTGGGTCACGGGTCCATTCTGAATGGACCGCAAGTGACTCACAAACATGACAAGTTTGTAAAAAATACATACTTTATTTTGGAGTACAGTGAATTTCCTACACAGAGCTTTTATTTGAAGTCACGTCTCCTGCTGTAGAGTGAGTGATGGACAGCTACTTAACGGTGACAGCAAACTAGTTCCATGAAATCGCCAAACGCTAGCATGATGCTGAATATATTAAAGTGTGTAGACCCTGAAGTAATGAATATAGAGAAATCTGGACCCTGTGGCTACACCAATTGGAAACCAGGGGTCCTTGCAGGAGTTCCAAACAAAAAAATGGGAAATAGTTTATTTTCACGATCTAATTTACTATAGAACTGAGCCCTATGTGAGTAAGAGTCACAAGAGTGACTTTCCTCCATGGTTATCTCCTCAGCTGTAGTTGACAACTATCGCACTCTGGTCCTTATCATATCTGAGGGTGATCCCAGCTGACGCTGGGCGGGAGGCAGGTTATACCCCGGACAGGTGGCCGGACCATCACAGGGCTGACACATTGAGACAGACAACCATTCACACTCACATTCACACCTACGGACAATTTAAAGTCACCAATTAACCTGCATGTCTTGTCTGTGGGAGGAAGCTAGAGAACCCGGAGAAAATCCACGCTGACACCTTACAGAAGAGCCCAGCTGGCTGGAAGGTTTGAACCTGGAACCCCTCTGCAGTGAGGCAGTGCTCAAATGGGGGTCCATGACCTATCAATTTAGGTGTCCTTGACAGCCAAAAGGTTCCATGTTTTCTGATGTTTAATATACCCAATGACTAATTGAGAGAATAATTGACAGGTCAATCAATGCTGAAAATAATTAGACAGACAGCATGTCAGCATGTTGTTTCTGCAGCATTGTGCTGCAGCAATTTTTCTTAAAGGGCTGCAGAAAGAGCACATGATGAGTTATCTGCAAAACCATTGCTACACAATCTAGAATATGAGTCATCTTTAAATGATATGCTATCAGTCTCTAGGATCTCTTCATTATGTGATGCTGAAACTCTCCAGTGAAAGCAAAGTAAACTCACCTCGTTCAGGCTGGGTGGCCCTCGCTGCAGTGCGGAGAGCGATTGTCAGACTGTCAGATTTTATTGTATTGCACTGTATCATATCATATTGTTTTAAATCATTTTCATGACTCATGTGTCTGTGATCATCTCAGTTTATAAATACAATCTGCAGTTGGAAATTGAACCTTGGGCCGCAGTGGTAAACTCCTACACGGGTTTGAAGTCCAGACACCCTGTGAAACTGCACCAAAACCTCAACAATCTGCTATGAGCAACACAAACAGAGCAGAGCCGCATGGCAACTCCATTATCTTGATAGTAAACAGGACCCCAGCTCTGCAAATTGCAGTATCTAAGCTACGACATCAACACACAACAACGAGCTAAGAGGTCCAAAACATACAACACACAGAGTATTGTATTGGTGCATTACTGTGTTACTGTACGACTGTCCACTGAGCAGCCCTTTACCTCAGAGAAACCTTAACTTAAACACATTAAATGTAACTTGAACTCCTAAATGAACTCCTAAAAGACATTACTTCCCCCAAAAACACTTTTCGCCCAGGTCCCCAAGAGTGTAGAAAAATAAATCCAAACTCCCTATAATTCAGCATGAGACGATAGCCGACCGTTATGGTGGCAATGATACTAAACAGCAGCCGGACACAATGTCAAGCTGTAACATCTTGTGTTGGGCCGTTTGAGTCGCAGGTCGGTAAAAGAAAACACAGATGCAACATTACCCTGCAGCTTAGACAATTACACCAAATTACACTGAAACTCTGCAGTGGCTCTTGTGTTTATGAGGTAATGTACAGTTTCAGTACATGAGATTGTAACCGCGCTCCCTTACACATTCAGGTCACAGGCACGCCGCTGCAATCAAACAGCCATTACAGTGTCGAGTGTTACTGTTGAGACAAAGCAGACGGGGAAGAGATAGGGTCAAAAGCAGTTATTGAATGAATTAAAACATAGAAAGTTCTCTTATTTGCACTAGATGAACATGAAATATCTACTGCTGTGCAATGTTTACATAGAATAGAATAAGTCGGGCAGAAAGCCGCCTGGTGGAGCTCAAGCAAACCCCACCCAGCAGGTAGGCCGCCTGCATCAGAGCACCTTGCCTGGCAGAGGGACCAAAAGGAGTTTCCGGACAGTAGATGGCGCTGTAATGCTTCTCTGTGCTTCTTTCCAAGCACAATCAATGCATTCAGATCACTATCACACACTCTGCCTGCTCATCAACATCAATACCTGCAGATCACTCAGAGACAAGGCTTACTATCTCCCATCCTGGTGAACTTCCACAGCAACACACACACACCTGTTAAATGCACCCACGAGAGCAGACATCTATTTTCATTTGAGTAGATTCTTCTACTTGCATAAATTACGGCATGACAGAGAGAGTAAATGTATCTTGTGTCTTTGCATTTAAACCTATTGTCATTTATATTAGATGTGTCATTAGCTTGGGTACACTGGAAATAATTCAAACGTAGCACTGCATAATTTCCCCGCTCCTGACTAAATGCCCTCCAAATTTGTCACTGCCGGACATGAATCAAACTGACACATTGTTCATTAAGCGGGCTGATGAAAGGCAGAGTTGGCACAGTGAGGGGAAACAAAGGGAAGAAATGGATGTCTGCATTTTTTTTCTCTCCTTCCACACCTGTTGTGTGTCTTCTCAGTCTATCCTCTCTTCGTTACGTCTGTCAGTCCGTCTGCCGTATCTGTCTTTCTTCTCTCTACAAAGAAGAAAGACAGACACTGGAGGGATCTGTGAATCATTATCCTCTGCTCACCCAGTGACACCGAGAAGCTAATAGGCTCCCAGCAGGGAATACGTGTGTGTGTGTGTGTGTGTGTGTGTGTGTGTGTGAGAGAGAGAGAGAGAGAGAGAAAGGGTGTGTGGAGAGAATTTACATCTTTGAACATATATTGTCTTGTTTCTCTTTCTGTATGTTAGCGTTCAGCTTTTCTATGTTCAAACATGCACTTCCTATTCAGTTTGTCTGTGTGTGCCGTTGTCTCTAAATATGTGTGTGTTTTGTGCACACGTGTGTGTATTTGCACACACACTCAAAAGAGTGTTTCTGTGTGCGTAAGAGTGTGTGTGTGTTTCTCATTTCCTCCATGTAGAGATTAGGGCCAAAGAAGAGCAGCATTATCAGACAGCTGGAAATGAGATCTCAGTAGGGGACTCGACTCCTCTGCCTTTCTTTTCATCCGTTCTTCCACACCTCCGTCAGTCCCTCCTCCTCTCCTGCTACTCCTCCTTCACCTCCTTCTCTTATCCTCTCTGCTAGCTGTGCTTTTACCTCTCTGTCCCTCCCTCCTGTCACTATATCCCCACTCATCTTTCATTCCATGCTCACTTTTGTCAATCCTTGTACTAACAGCCCCGCCTCACCTTTCTATACCTGCGGCTCTTACTCTTCTCTCATCTGTCCATCCATTTATTCCTCCATGTACTCATCCTCTGCCTCCCTCTGCTAAAAAATATTATGTCTGTCTAATTGTCTTTATGTGTTAGACTTTATTTCGTTAGTAATCCATTCATCAATCCAGTGTATCTACCTAATGGCGCAAAGGAGATTCTTAATATCTGAGCTGCAATCGACTTTCCTGTACATAAGATGTGAAATGCAGATTAAAAATTAAAGTAGCAATCTGTGAAGCAGAGTCTAAAAGTTAGCTATTAAAATTTATGCTCATTGAGTTCTTAATCACTGTTCAAGTGTGGCTACAACTTGTTACTGAGATTTTCACTCCAAACTGACTGTTGCTGCTGTTGAAAACAAGTCATGCTTTACTTCCTGCGCACTAGTGGTCAGTGGATATTGGTTTTTCAGTGGCTGATGCCGATATTTAGAGAGCAGGGCAACCAATGGCTGAAATAAAATGCCAATATCATGGTGCTGTTTTTTCCAATATATACAACAATCAAATTTTACTTACAAATGAGACATACTATTGCTGACTTACATGAACATTTATCTTAATGCAATCATTATTTGCATTGCCTCAGTTTGCTGATCTCAAGCAGCCCAATCAACTGATGGAGCAGCTGATTGATGGAAGAGAGTCAGCTGATAGATCACCTGATTCATTTCCATGCAACCAAATGGCAAATCTCATTCTGGGCGCCCTATTTAAACTGCTCTGGCCTGCCTACTGTTTCTGCTTCCTCTGCAAGCTGCTTTGCAACCGACCTCCACCCCAGCTCCTCCTTTTCATGCTGTGCCTGACTTATCAAAGTCATTTCTGTTTGTCATTGATGCTGCTCTGTTCTGTTCCCAGGGTTGTTTGCTGCTGCTCCCCCTGCCTTAGGCTTTCCATGTGGGCACATGGAAGGGCAGAAAGGTGTGCTCTCTCTGCCTTAAGGCTTTCCATGTAGGCGCATGGAAGGGCAGAAAGGTGTGCTCTCTCTGCCTTAAGGCTTTCCATGTGGGCACATGGAAGGGCAGGAAAGTTTGCTCTCTCTGCCTCAGACTTTCCTTGTTTGTACGTGGAAGGGCAGAGGTGTGCTCTTTGACTACAGTGTTCCTGTCTGAACTACTAATTAGTTTAACCTTACACGTGAGGTTTGTTTCTTAATATCTAAACATTTATTTAAAAAAACAAATGAATGAAACCAATTATTCCTCCTCGGTCAGGCAGGGCAGGGGGTCAGCTGAGCGGAGCAAACACAAGGCACCTCCATGTATAATATTAGGGGACAATGAGATGTGTCTGCAGACATTTTTGTTACCAGCCTCCAATTGCAGGTATCAGCCAATGCTGATTATCCCAACATGGCATTAATCAGTGGATCGACTGTATTTGTTCTACCACTACCGTGCACTCCGGTTTTCCCAGGACAGATTACCACTAACCATGTTTACAACACACAGCTGAATCAGGATGGACTGAATAGCTATTGTGTTACATCAGTTGGCAGTTAACTTGCAGAAAAGACATCTTGTATAATTGTTTTTATATTGATATAACAATCTCTTACTGTGGTGAGCATGGACTTTTGGCTTTTATTTTATGAACATTTCCGGAGTCTACTTCCTGTGTGGGCTGTTTGCTGCTGTGTTTGCCTGTCTCCAGAGGCTTCTCCCTTCCCCCGCCCTGCACTGAGGCTGAGTGCACACACCTGTGACTCATCTGCAATCAACGGGCTGTTAAGACTGCCACCGTCTCTAGCCTCAGTGCCAGAGTATTCGCAACTGTACGCAGTGGTATCTCGGCTCCTCTGATCCTCCAGTGAATTAAGTATCTTGCAAGTTTGATGGTGTTTTTTGCTCCTCGTGTGTTAACCCTCGTTCTCCTGCCTTTTTTGTTCCAGTGTCTCCCTCCGTGCCTCTCAGCAGCCCACAGCCCAGCACTCTCACCTGGTTTCCTCACTCTGCACCTCGACTCCGGATCTCCTCAGTTCTCTGCACAATTCTGACACAATAAACCTGTTAACCCTCTTCCCTCTGTGTCTGCATTTTGGGTCCTATTCCTCACTGCCATCACATCTTACATTATTACTAAGATATATCTGGACAGAGTTTGACTTTCTCAAAGTCAAAAGTAGAAACCTCAGAATGGTAAATTAAAAACAGACAAGCGCATGACAAGTGAACACGATAGTGAGCGAAGATCTTATTAAGAAAGACCCTCCGCACGCTGATAGAAACCGAACTGTTTAGGATAAACTGCATCTCTGTGAGGCCATTTCCTCGTGCCATTCTTTTCATCTTCTTCTCCTCTTTACTTTTGGCAGTCCAATGTCACCATGACGACAACAAAACAAACACGGCCCGAGCCACGGTTTTGTAGATAAACACTTCATTGTTGAGATCTGTCGTCTTGTCATGGAAAAGTTATGAAACAAATAAATCTATCTTGAACAATCTGTTGGAATTCATGTTTGGCTCCACTGGAAGCACACAGCATCACATCATCATATAGTGTGTGTGTGTGTGTGTGTGTGTGTGTGTGTGTGTGTGTGTGTGTAGGGCTGGGATGTAACAGAATCCATGTTACAGCACTACATAAATAAACTACAAAAGAAATTTAACGTATTAAAGAGAATGCTGTGGTTAAATTAAAATACAGTATACTAGAGTAATGAGATAATTACAGAAGTGGCTCTGTGAGGACTCTTGGATGTCGTTCAGCAGGAAAAAGGGAAAAAAGGATGGTAAACTCTAAGTAAAGGCAGCAAAATGTCCAGTTTCAACACTGGAAAGAACTCACTCCAAGGTTAGAAGCTACATTCAAATATATATTCATATATATATTTACGACACAGAGTGGATGGATACTTGTCTAAAATGTAATATGAAACCTTTCTAGCAGCCTGTCTGTATATCTGTGTGCACAGGGGTCAGCGTAGAGTCTATTGGGTATTTCCAGGAAGTGGTAGCCAAACTAAGTTTATTATCTCTCTTCCTCAATCAAATCAGTGAGAGTGAAACATGTAGAACAGGACACCATTTCCTGACAACCACACACACACACACACACACACACACACACACACACACGCTGCTATCTTGACTCAAACATCTACTGAGTGTGACCATTGTGCCAAAGAGAGGAAATCCCTTCGCAACCCACACCTACTCGCGACATATTACACCGTGGTCTGTGTGTCTGTACGTGTGTGTGTGTGTGTGCTTGTTTGGTCTGCTGATGCTATCTCTGTCTCTCATTGACAGCGAGGAAGGAAATGAACAGTCAGTCACACTGACAGCAACACAGTCTCAACCGGAAACAACCGTTCAGATATAACGCTTCATGTCTGTTGACACATGATGTGTAAAACGAAGTCTGTACTTTTGAAGGAAAAATAACAAATTCAAATACATTTTTACATCTCACATCTATTGTTTGTTCACAGTAACTTACGGATAGAAACCCCCTGTGTAAAATGAAACGACGCCGAGCAAACGCTGCCTCAATTGGTCAGTTTTTAGCCACTTAAAAATGGCCAACTCAAAAAAATCTATATCAGTTTAAGCATACGCTATATTTAGAATATTTTCACTGCTTCACCTTGCCTTCACACAGACCTTTCCAACGGGGAACTAAAGCTGCTTGTACAAAGAACCAAAAGCCAATGACAAAAATATTATTTCAGAAAAAGGGAATTGCTGGTGGTCTACCACTGCCTCAATCAGTTAGCGTGTGAGATAAAGTGGTGAAAATATTCCCCATATGTTGTACATTTACACTAACAATGACTTTTAGGTGAGACCTTTCATTTGAGGTTGCTAAATTATATTATGCTACAGCCCCTGTCACACACACAGTCACACACTGGCTACCATACAAGGTGCCACCTGCTCCTCAGTTTTTAACACATCCACACAGCGATGGAACAGCCATCGGGAGCAATTTGGATTTCAGTATCTTGCTCAAGGATTCTTTGACATGCAGACTGGAGGAGCCGGAGATTAAACCGCTGATCTTTTGATTAGTGGACAACATACTCTACCTCTGAGCCTCAGCCTCCCTTAAATAAGGTACAAAAAATATCTCTAAAACGTACTAAAATGTCCTCCTCAGTGAAGTGAAGTGTTTTGAAACTGTGAACTCATTAGATATGAATACACAAACTCCACTTAAAGCTTATCAAGGTCTCACTGTCTTACACCTAATCACTCTTCCTGTCTGAATAACATTTCCCATCTATCATTCAACATTTTATTCTGTTTTTTATCTCTTTCATTTTCTGTCTTAACTTCATCTTGCTCTGCTGAAGAGATACAGTGTCTATGTTTACCTCCTTGACCCCTGTCTCTTCACTCTCATCTCCATCATTCTCAGTGTCCCATCTCTGCCCTGTGCCCTCCTTGTCTCTTTGCTACTCTTGTCCTCTCCTCTAATCACAGTTTTCACTTGATTGCCCCTCTTCTCTCCTGTTCGTGATCATATTAGCTCTCTCTTTACATTTATAGACACTTTCATGTCTAGCAACTTAACCGCTAAGGGCTCTCGACATATTGCGAATGCTTGTGTGCAGTTTTTTTTGTTTGTGTTCGTGTGTTTATGAGGACATGCATCCACCTGTATTTATTTGTCTGCGTATAAGTGTAAATGTTAGACGCTCTCCTCCCAGACAGTCTGAGGGTACAAAGCCGCTGAGATTACACGTGGCGCCGTCGGCCATGTAGACACTAATCAAATATACGATCCCTGTGTCGAGTCTCAACGGGCTGATAGAGGAAAAAGAAAGATGGGGGGCAGCAGGAAAGAGCCATGCAGAGAACTGAGCTGACCAGCCTGGTGCGACCTGTTAGAGAAAATGTGGGAGGACGGAGAGAGAGAGGGAGAGATGCAAGGAGAGAGAAGGAGGGGGAGGTAGGATTATAAAAAATACACATTCATAAATCACCCCATCTAAATGTTAATTGGTGCTAAATGGCACGTTTGAATAGGTTAAGTGGATGCTCTGAATTAGTGTACTTTACGTAGGTGGTTCAATAAAAGCCCATTTCTAAACCCATAACTCCCCAAATATCATTTGTGTCAAACAGCAGAGCACTTGATAGCTTCACCTCAGACAGACTGCACAGTTTCAAAATAAAGTGAAGCATCGGATCATTTAATTCAATCAGAATCTTTCCCTTTCAATCTGTTTTTGAAAGGGACAGTTCACCGAATGTAGCATGTACCCAGTGTACCCACTGTGCACAAAGTGGCCCACCAGAATGCTAAGCACCAACAAGGGAGAAGTTGCGGAGCCTAAGTGAAGGAGTTGCGAGCATTTGACCATTTTGCCCAGTGGAGAATTAATTTCCTTGCATTGCAGATATACTTCATCTTTTTCTTCGTCTTTTTTAACAGCACGGCCCAGCGAGTATCCCCTGGGGCCGATTAAACACTCAGTGTCACTTACACAGAGGTTGGGAGGGTTAAGTGGACCGGCTGAGCGTTAGACAGACAGAGGTAAATTGCTACAATGACAAACTGCCGCACTGCTTGTATGAGTCCCACTGCGCTCTGTGACATGGTGTGCGTGCCCCATACAGTTATCTGAATAGGTACAAACACACACACATATAAATATATATATACACTGTGAAAAATGCTGCTCTGCGAGTGAGTGGCCCAGCCAGCCAGCCACCGTCTCCGTCTCCATCTGAGGTGACCTCAGTGATCATGACATCATGAGGTAGGTTTGATTTATGTGCGTGCTGCGCTGAGGAGCATATTCAAACAAACAGGCCCTGGGTGGAGCAGAGGGGGCCCCATGGGAGGAAGAAGGAAGCAGCCGGGGACACGAGGGGAGAGGAAGAAATGTGACAGTGAGAAGAAATATCACAGTGTGAACCTGTACAATATTGTATTCTAAATATAGTAACAGTATTTAATTACATTCTGTCTGTAGGTGCTATTTTGTTTGATACACGCCATGCTGTTTACCCCCTGACCAATCAGACAGTTGCAGTTGGGCAGGGTCCAACATTAAGGACTGTCTGATGGCCGGGGGCCAGTGAATACAATCAGCCAATTGCCCGATGAAGCCAGTGCTCAAAAAAGTGAGCTAGCGAGCAACATTACTACATCTGCTCTACTCTCAAAGACTTTGCTCCACTCTCCCTGTGTCTGTCTACGAAACAGGCAGGCTTGTTTGCTTAATAGATGAAATGGTGGTATATCTTAAACAACATTCGAGCTGAAATGCAAAAGAATATTCTCTGCGTCAGCTCAGTGCTTAGTGGGTATGTCGTAGAGCCAGAAAGAGTGACGGTGGATGAGCTCAGAGCAGACAGGTGCTGCCGATCAGAGAAGCAGAGAAGAAATTAAAAGTAAAGTTGTCAAGTCGTAGTAAATGTACAGTGTAGGTTTCAACTTATTTCAACTTATATAGTACAAGATCAATAGAAGCAGGGGTCTACCACACCAGACAGGACCCCAGATGCAGGCTGTGCAAAGATGCTCCTGAGACAGCAGGGTGTAAGATGCAGGCAGGAACAGTGTACATGGGACACCATATCCAAGTGGCTGGCATAGTGTACAAGAACATCTGCATTGGGTATGGACTGGAAAATCCCAAGGTCACAATGGAAGACACCTCCTAAGATGGTTGAGAATGACCCAGCTAACATCCTGTGGGACTTCCAGATCCACACTGACAGACTGGTGATGGCTAACCAACCAGACATCGTGTTGATCGACAAACAACAGAAGAAGGCAGTGGTGAGAGATGTAGCAATGCCAGGCAACACCAACATCAGGGAGAAGGAAGACAAAACCCGGAAAAATACCAAGGGCTGAAAGAGGATCTAGAAAAGATGAAAAAGACCCCCAAACTGGGAGAGTGGCTCCAGCAGATTCCAGGTACAACATCTGAGGTCTCTGTCCAGAAGAGAGCAGTCCTAGGAACAGTTAAGATACTGCACAAAACCCTCAAACTCCCAGGGCTCAGGGGACCCGAGCTTGAGGAAGACACACCACCACCATGGGGGGAGTGTGAGGAGGATTAAAATTATATACATACATATATATATATATATATATATATATATATATATATATATATATATGTTAATTTATCAAAAAACAATATCTCAATATCCAACAACGCCATCTTATATTTACTCTATATCGTGCAGCTCAAAAGGGGACAGAGGAGAGGAGAGGAAAGGAGACAAGAAAAAAGGTGGAAAATTGAAAGAGAAGAGGAAGTGAGGAGTATTAAAAAACACATATGCTGAAAGAAACAAATGAGGTGAGGACAAAATATAGAGGAGAAGAAACAAGAGGAAAGAATAATGAGAGAAGAGAGGATGAAAGGAGGGGAGAGAGGAAGTCTGATGGTAGGAAAATGAATGTATGACCTCCATCCTGCTCATGTCCTACAGCTGGCACACACACACACACACACACACACACGCGCACACACATGCACACACAGTGTCCCGGAGCAGAGTGTATGATTAACTGTAAGGATATATGATCCATTTACATCATAATCAGGTGCATTGTACTGGATTATCATCTGAGGTCACCCCTCCTCCCCTGTTCTCACTTCACTGAATATGTGTGTGTGTGTGTGTGTGTGTAGGGGCTATGTCTATGTATGTGAGTGCACCTGAGGTATTCGGCAGACAATAAGAGAAAGAGAAAGAGAGTTATATTAAGGAAAAAATTATTCAGGGTTGGCGGTGGATCTGTTCACTAATTGGATTTCACATTGAAAAATTAATACACTGCATTATCAAGGGTCAATGCAAAGCCTCAAACTACACTGAGCTACCAGCAGCACACACTGTGACACACTCTTTAAAAATGGATGCTTAGTATTGACACAGTGGTTAGAAAAATAAAGTTCTTTAAAATTTTATTTCCTCTGTTTTGGCTGACGGCAATGTTTCCCGAGCACGGTTTTGTCACTCATCACTTTCCGCCTTTTTAACCATCCTTTCATCCCCCCATACTGAGCACTGTCACATTCACACTGAAGAACACACTCACCCACATTTGACATTCCAGTTATTTTAAATATGTCATTTTGATTTGCCGCAGCAATCAAAATCCGCAGACATCGCCAACTGTGTCTGATGGATCACCCGACCACGCCGGAGCGATCACTACCAGGGAGTCAAAGTAATTATTTTCGTAAGTTCATTTGAGCCAGAGACAGCAGCAATGTTTCCTTAAAAACATTAGTCCACATAAATTTGGTCCGGGCAACCACTTCTCCACTCCTCATTTAACTCCTTTAACTTCTAAGATCTGGACCCAAATGAGCTTTTGAGACGCAACATTGACTTAAATTTAAGTCTTGAAATTCGGTCAACTTTCTCTATTAGGGAACTTTTTATTGTCTTGATAATAATTACTTTCCTTCCACATTGCCAGTCAACTTGGCCATTCTCTTCGCAATAACTTAAATTTAGAGGAAACTGGAAAAATACTTATTACGGACTGTATAAATCCTCATATATTCAGTTTTGTAAACGTTCATTATGCTCAAGTCATATTTTTACAAGTTTGGCAGGCATCACGTAACGAGCCAGTAACATGGCAATCAAAGAATAAATGCAGCTGGAGTGTTCCTGTAAATTCACAAACTCCTCTGCACTGACATAATTTGATGTTTGAGGAGTTTATGAGTGTGTGTGTGTGCGTGCACGGGGATGCTGCTACTCATGCTGAGCCATGTGGGCTTCAGGACACACACACACACACACACACTCACACACATGCAGACACAGCTACAGTAACTAACTCATTAAAACGGCTCATTTCACCCCAACCTCAGCCAACACACACACTGCTCTCTGATCCAAGTGCTACACACACACACACACACACACACATATGGACTGCAGGCTTAGCCACAGTTGCGCACACACACACGCACACACACACACTCACTCATCCATATCGGACTAAGGGTGTCACTTCCGGATTTAGTTTCCCTCTGTAGCCTCTATCTTTATCTCTTCCTGTTATTGAGGTGACGAAAAACACATCAAGAGGAACAACAGATAAAAATACAGTAATTAAGACCAGGGTGAGAGCCGGATGTTCGAATGGTGGAAACCGCATCGAAGCTTCTTTCTGATGTGGTATCAAATTACAATATTTTAACGTATTCATGGGGTTCATTCATTATTTTTTTTCTTAAAACACAATGGAAATATATTGCTGTTGATTGTTATACCAGAAAGGAATGAGTTAAAATTGCGTATATTAAATCAAATACATGAAAATCACTGCTCCCCATTTCACACACCTACTTAAAATCCAAATGTGATCGAGCATTTTCAGTTGTAGGGCCTGAATTATGGAATAGTCTGCCATTTACAAGTAGACTTACCCTTCCATTGATACCTTTGAACCTTGTCTTAAGACCCATCTGTGTTTTTTAGCTTTTTAATTATTGTCAGGTTGACATGCCAAAACTCTGGTACTTTAGTTTGTTGTTTGTGCAATGCTGTTTTTGTTTTACTATATCACTGAGATGTTTGCTTTTATTAACTTACTTTCACTGTACTTAACAAATTTATATTCTCTTATTTATCATGGTTTTTATTGACCATTCCTGTTTTTCTATTTGACCGTGCCTCAGTTTAATTTCATCTCTTTGTAAAGCACTTTGGTTAAATGGTTGTTTTTAAATGTGCTCTGTAAATCAATTTGTCTTTTTGAAGCAGGAAACACAGCAGCCATGCATTGTGTAACAAATCTGCTTCTTTTAAGGAAAAATTGGGGATAATTTTATGTTCGATAATAACGGATTTTGATAATAATATTCAAGTTTATTTCTTGGATTAAAATGATCAATTGTTTGCAGACTGCCTTCACAACATTTTTACTTAATCCCTGTGTTAAGAACACTGTAGAACATTTCGAGCTTTGATTCAAAATGTTTTCATTGAGAAGCAGCAGTATTTTGATAATATCTTTAGTACTAAGCATTCATTGCTGTGGGGCACTTTGCCTTTCCTCTTCCCAGAAACATGGAACTCAAATGTTGGAGGCAATACCACGGCATTTTAATTTTATCCTGACAAACCGCTGTTCCTGCCTCCAAATAAAAAAAAATTAAAAAAAAGACAAAAACAATGTAAATAGTTTTCTTGTCCTGCGCTGAACCGTATTTGGAGATTTTTTTGGATCGTTCTTGAACCGCAGTCTGAACCAGAGCTGTGTTTTATCAATCAACAATAGATAGCGGAAAAACTGACATTTCGTTTGAATAAAAATGGGAACAGAATTCTGCCGGCACTTGAGAAAAGAGTTACAGTAGGAAGAAAGTCGAAAGACAGGAACAGAAGACAAAAAACAGGAATGCAGATGTAGCAGAGAGAGAGAGAAGGATGAAAAAAAAAAACAGGCGAAAAGCAGAGACAGAAAGACAGAATCTCTCATCACTACCAACAAAAGGAGAGGTGATTTTCAGTCTTTCTTCTCTCCCCTACTGTTTCCTCTTAAACCACAGAAGAGCTGCTGGTGTCAAACTGAGCCAACACAGTTTCATAAAAGCCTTCGAAGAGCACAGTCAGTTTCACATGAGAAAGACTTTCTCTGAACAGTTTAACTTATCATCTTGAAAATCTATTTATTGTTTTTACAGGCTGATAATATCATTTATTCTGAGCAGGGCAATTTACAGTTTCAGTCAGTGTGCTGACAGTTTGGGCTTGAAATGTTGCACTTTTTCTAAAGTAATGAAACATATTTTAAAGCAAACGTTTTGTGCTTGTGAATCCTCGGAAAGGTAGAGGTTTGCAAAAGATATTTCCATTTTTATTTATTTTCCTAAACCATATTTATTGTGCGTTTGTGGCAGCCAGGGAACATCAGCCAAACTGGTGTTCGCTGTTAAGATATCTAAGTTTTTAAATTTCATAAATCATGCATTGTGCAATCAAAAAAATATCAGTCACACTGGTAGATTAATCATTTTAAGATTGTCTTTTATCCATTTAAGCAGATTAACTCTGCTTTAATTCAATGCATCTATCACCCTAATTGACAGAATGTTTATAGTGTTACATATTTTCAAAGTATGTGTTGCACTATTTTAAAAACTATATTAAAAATTGAGATGCTGTGGTAATACATGGCTCCAAATTTTGAGTTGTGCGAGTAATTTTCAAAATGACAGAGATAGAAATTCACATCAGCAACCTAAAAGTACTATTTATATTATACTACACCCATAAAATATCTGGAGCACTGTGCTCTTCAATCATTTTATACACTTAAACACTAACGCCAAATAATCAAACACTAATACTGCACTTGGAAACGTGAAGATTAAACCCCTGCATGTTTATTGTACTTGGCCAATAAAGTAATTCAACCTCTGAAAATATTTTCTTTGCTGCATTAGTTCATCCAACTCCGACTGATTGAAGGAAGGAGACTCTAAAGCTCAGCCTCTGTCAGTCAACCTTAAGCCCTCAGCGAAAAAAAACACAACCACCCCCGATATGTTTTTTTCCTCCCAAAAACCCCAAAACCATGAAATCTCCCCCTGCTTGATCCAATCTTTCCTTCAGGACCCAGAAAAACATCCACCACCTCCCAGCCTCCCAGAAATCTGGTTCCAGTTTGGGGCAGCACTGAGCTGGAGGGTGGGGGTGACTGCGAGGCAGCTGACGCTTATAAATAAATAACCAGGAAGAATGCAACATATCTAAAATCTCTCCACATCTTTATGATTTTTTAATGTGGTGCTTTTTTCACAAACGTTTAATTTAGAATTTTCCCTCTGCCGTTTCTTCAATTTTTCCTCTATTTCTGCGTTTTACAAGAACATGCATAGATACGGTTTTTGTTTTCATTTTTTATGGCGGAGCCGGCTAGTAATTTGAGTGTTTAGAGTCAGTGATTAATGAAGCAGGGAGTGGATGGATTGAGATGTTAAACTAACATGCCAAGTCTGCAGGCCTTCTGTTTTTATTTCTTTCTTTTTTCTCTCTGTGTATGTGCTTTTTCTGATCTCTGTGGCCTCCATGTAGCCTCTTGAGCTCTTTCTGTTTGTTGTTTTCCTCTTACCTCACACACACCTGATAGGCAGTGCTTTTCCTTTTGTTGTACCCCTGCCAGGGGAATGTGTGTGTGCATCTGTGTGCCCTGAATCTTTTCTAAAAATTCCTTATTCTTGGACTAAAGGGGGATTACTTCAACAAAATTACTGCACGAGAAAGTGACTTAAGAAAATCATCAAAAGTCAAAACCAGCTAATCACATGGATAAAAGGCTTCCACAAAAGGGATCTACAGGATCCGCAGAAGTGGCTGAACTGAGGTTACCATGTGTTGCATTGGACTTGACACCTTTATGGGACACATATGGCCACAGAGACATACCAGAGCAGAGGCGTAGCAGCCCAAAAACCACGTCCAGCAGCATCTACATAACCGCTAATCACCTCAATCCTTGGACACTTAACCTGCCCGACCAAATACGTATATTCAATACTGTGCTTTGAATCGATAATGTAAAGCCAATGCAAGATTCTGGAGCGAAAATATGGCGAACTATAAGTTTTTTTATTTCAATGAAGAAGAAAAAGATAAAAGATATATTATAATAATCTGATTCACGCACAGGCCTGAAATACACACACATGTACAATCCGGACTTGTATACGCATTCATTTGAGAGATGTCAGATCGACAGGTTCCCCGAGCAGTTGGGGATTCAGTGCCTCGCTCAAGGGCACCTCGGTAGTGCCCAGGAGGGAAACTGGTACCTCTCCAGCTACCAGTCCACGCTCCATATTTGGTCTGGACGGGTCCTTGAACCCTCTAGTTCTCAAGTCCCTGTGAGCTGAGCTAGCGCCGCCCCAATTACTTATTTATAATAAACCAAGACATCGATCTGGAGCTATATATTGATTCAGTGATCAATGATCCAATATTATCAATTCAAAGTAAAACCATAGATACATATTGTCACCTTCCATGGCACGTCTACGTCACCATTAACGTCCGAGTGCACATTCTTCCTAAACATTTAAATGGTGCCAGGGGCCTTACACTAGGAAAAGACAATGAGGATATTTTCTGATATCGTCTCATATCGATTGCAAGCCCCCCGAATAGAATCACATCAATATCATATTGTGGCAAACTTTTTGTTATCAGCAGGTATTGTATTGTTGTCCAAAGAATCGATATAATATCATATTGGGATGAAACTTGTGATCAGTGTCAGATTTTGACGAAGAAGACAAACAATTAACATGTATGCGCATTGTAGAGAAAAAAAAAAACCCAATGTGTTCTTCCTTCTTTTTGTATTAAACAGCTTGCACTTTGCTGGCCAACTCCTAAATCCCACATGCTCCCAGAACAAATCGAAGCACCCTTGACAAAAAAAAGTAAAAGCGACAAAACATACACTATGATGGATTACCTTTCTAAACCAATTTTTAGGTCTCTGCAAATAGCTTCTCATACTTTACTGAAATAACTGAAACCAACAGCTGCCTGGAAGGTGGAGAATCAATGTGAAAGGCTTTGGCGTGCTTCTAAAAGTGGTCAAAAATAATAAACCTCTAGTCTGGCGCACTGAGACTGGCCACTAACAAGACGACTGTTAGATCAGAGGAGCTCTGTAGTGAACAGTAGGCTTCATTATGATTCTGCATACAGCACCATTATCTACCAGCGGGGGGCAACAACATACTGAAATGAAATTATTCTGTGTGGCTTTCATATACCCATTAAACATTCTACTTTTATTCAGCTCTCTGCTACTGAGTGTTTCACTCTTCCGCTGCGAACCCACATATGGCTTTGACCATGCGCCTGGCTAGCATGAATGACACCTGTGAGACATAAGGTACATAGCGGTAGTGAAGGTCAGGTTACCATGTGTTGTACGTTGGTCCTGACACCTTAGCAGGACCCACGCGGGGCTTGTATAGAGTCATATAGATTGGAGCTGAAGTACAGTAGTTTTCACAGCTAGCCGCGGCTCCCCTCATATGGAAGTCATATGGAGGGAGAAACACTACAGAACAATAGGAGTCGTTAAAATAGCGGGGGGGGACCTGTGCATGTGTGTGTACGTGTTGAGAGGGAGTGCATGCGTATCAGTTTGTACGTGAGAATGCCGAGGTGTGATTGAATGTGTGTCTTTGGTGTGTGTCTGGATGACAGGATGAAGCTACAAGTCTTTCATCTGTGAGCGAAGTTGAGGGGCAACGTGGCCAACAATTCAGGCGAGGAGATGACAGGACCCCATCCCTTTCTTTTTCAACCCCTGGCCCCCTCCCCCGAACACACATTTTCTGCTTCTCTCGTCCTTTCGTCCATCTATCTTATTTCCTTTTCATCTTGCCCTCTCTTTTTCCTTTTCCAGCCTTTTTTGTCTCAGTTTTTCTTCCTCTCACACGCCGTGTCTCTACATAACTGCTTTTTTCTTTCATGTGAACTGCTGATCTACAATGCATCGACAAGCAGTAATGCGGTGTGTGTGTGTGTGTGTGTGTTATTCTGATGGGGTACCCTCTTTGTCTGTGGTCTCCAAATGGTAGCCTGCCAATGGCTCCAAGATGTACTCTACTGATGATTCTGATCTCTCATCTTACTGCCACAAATTCTCTTGACAGACACTTCTGATCTCACCAAGACCACCATGTGAGTCTATGCGTGTTTGTCTGTTTGGGAAGATAAGTGTTTGTGTTTGTGTGTGTGTGTGTGTGTGTGTGTGTGTGTGTGCATGGGAGAAAGACAGTGACTAAGAGGAAGCCAGAGCAGTGTTGTGTCGTTTGTGGTTGAGCTCTGATAATGATTGTAAATGGTGGTTTGCCCAGATGGCACTTACTGTCTGTCACTATCAGTGTCTCTCTGTCTTTTGCTCATGCTTCTTTCCCCTTTTTTCTATTTCCAAGTAAGGTGAAGGAGGTAAATAGCAAAACGCTCACTGACACTGTCTGGCAGCTATTTCCAGGCCAGACAATGTCAAGTTGAGAGAGTCCATTGAGTTGAAACACGGGTTTGCTTTTTATGTGTCTTCCAATTAACCCTGTGACACTGTAAATGACCGAAAGTGTGAACAGGTGATGCGGATGAAAAGCTAATTTTTTTTAGGGGATCTTTGTGAAGCAAAGGTTGCTTTAATCCACTCTGAAATAATTGTAGCCTTGGATATAATCAGAGTAGCCTCAGTCAGACTGGGTGATTTATGGCAAACAATCCCTGTCTCATCTAATGCAGGTCATAGGTTAACTGCCTTACCAGTCTATCGTGCAATACATCAATGCTCTCTTGTGTCCGACGGCAAAAAATGACAGGAAAATGCATGCTTCCATACCAGACTTACACCATACAGCAACATTTTTTACATGTACTGTTTTGGGCAAATGGTAACATATGTTGAAGACATAAAATGCTCTGCAAATACTGCACAAAGGTTGTTTTTACTGGCTGCTGTGGAAGTGTGGCTTATATGGAGCCACTGTAGGTGTTCCATGTTTTGAAGTCAGGTCTCGCTCTCCTTTCAGCCATTTGACGTTACAAGAAATGGTTTTGGTTGACATGAAGTGGTGTTTTCAAAATATCTTTACTTCGTGCTGTGCAATATTCAAGAAAAAACATCTGGACTAACGCAGTACAATAGAAGCCCGCAATGAATAAAGTGGGAATTTTACGATGGCTGCCACTGTCAGTGCAAAGCTAAGATTTTCAATATTCCCAGTCAGTCCTCCATCTGTAAGAGGGATCAGGAATCCATATTGTGTCTGAAATGTCAGCAACTTGGCTACTTTGATGCTTTAGTCATAGAAAAGTATGACTTAAAGGAATAATTCACCCCCCGAATGAATGACTGTATTTCAATTACTCACCCCATGTTACGTTGAATTCAGGAAGAAACCTTTGTTTTTCTTGCTTGCCTCTACAGTGAATAGAAAAAGAATCCAAAAACAGGGAGAACTCATGATGGATTGAAGTCATAGAAGTCACAATTAACAACAGCAAAACCATTTTAGAACAGTAATTTTACCTTACTGACTATGAGAGCTGCAGGTCTACAACTGCCTCACTCAATTAGTATGGTTGTGTTATTGTGTGATTTTGGAGTCTTAAAGGATTAGTAAGGATTCACCAAACTCACACAGTAACAGAAACTAACTGACCGAAGCAGCAGCAGACCAGCAGCTCCTGTGTTCAGCAAGGTAAAATTATTGTTTTTGTCAATGGAGTCTGGCTTTGAAAGAGAGCATTGATCAGTTTTACTTTTAGGTCAGTTCCCCGTCTGAGAGTTTGGAGTGTCAGGGAAATCTGTTTGGGAAGTACTGATCAACGACTGGATAAATGAAACTTGGATTATATGGCACAAATTGTGTGTTGAGTTTGTAAATGGATGTTTTGATACAGTTTTGCTGTGTACCCTGATGACTTCAGGGGACTCCATTTTTAGATTCTTTGTTCATCAGAGGCATGCGAGAAAAGCTATGTTTTATTCATGCATTCAACGCAACACTGGTTGATTAACTGAAACACAAATCGCCATGTAGATGGTGAAGTATTCCTTTAATATAGAGCATGGAGCATCAAGTAACACCAACTCTTAAATATTGTGGGGTGACACTCATCATGTACAGATAGAGTTTGGCAAAATCTCAATACGAAAAAGTAGTTAATTCACCCTTCCCTCATATTTGAGTCATTCTTTGCCTTTACCAGTAATTCTGGGCTGGTATTTATTCATTAGTAAGGCTTTTTCCTGCTTCTATCCAATCATTGAAATCTAAAGGCGAACTCCCTCTGTGTTCACAATATCCAATCAAGTACAGGTAAATCTACCTTTCCTTGTACTTATCCACATGAAACACTGAAACACTAAAATGTATTTATGCTGCTTTGGGACTGACTTGTGGAGCTTAAAACTTCACATATATTCAAAAAAGTTTAACACAGGCGATGCTGTGGGATCAGTGACTGGCTTTCTCTGATGCAGATTTGGACAAATTAATTAAGTGTACAGAGTTTAAAATACATCAGGGTTTGTATATGTATGCTGATGTTCTCCTTCCAGTTGCTAAAAACACATATTATTAACATATAATTCCTAGAACTGTTCCCAGACCCGCCTCGCTGCTTACATATTGTGTTTCTTTTGTCTCTCTCCAAGTCGAGCTCTTCTGTGTTTCTGCTTATTGTCTCCATTACAGCCGGAAACACACAGTCCTTGTCTTGATAAAACTCAGACATGCTTCATGTCTGTCCAGCTCCATAAAGTTTTCACATTCCTTCACAAATGTTTGAAGAAAGATTTTGTTTTGGACCCAGTGCCACATGATAAACACATCTATCATGGCTATATGTTGTCAGTGTCAAACAGAAACCGCGCATCTCCAATTTCAGGACTTTAATTTTTGTAATTGGTACCTGCTGTGTTCTAATAGTATGTAGAAAATAGTCAATGAGACAAAGCCAGACCACTGAAAATGTACTGAAACTACATCTAATATGTAGACAGATTGCCCTGGTTTCTGCAATTCCACATCATATGACCATGAAGAGATCCAACAAAAGGGTCTAATTTCTACAAATGATGAAAATGTTGGCCCTTTAAGATTTAAGTTTATTCAGCGTCTTCTGTTGTAATCACCACAAACTTTACCAGTAGCACTCTAAAGCTGCAACCATTAGCTGGTCGACAGAAATTAAATTGGTAACTATTTTGATTATTAAATAATCACTTGGGGTATTTACTGAATAGCTTTGGATTTTTGGACTTTTTTTCCATTTGAAGATGTCACTCTAAGCTCTAGGAAATTACACAGGGCATGTTTACAGCATTTTACTGACAAAAAGATTAATCGTACATAGCTATCGTGACGACATTGGTATGTGGGCTCCTTTTTTGCCATCTTGGTTTTTTGGAGCCAGAAGTGACCATATTTGGGTGAGAAACTGGTGCTGTGGAGAAACGAAGGGTGGATCTAACTGAGAAGCCGGGGACAGTATCAGCGCACAGCCCTTAATTATGCGTAGCTTTAAACCTTATTATAATATAAACCCTTAGTACATTTGGCATGAACGGAGACATTACCTTTAGAGACCAAAGCCGTTTTTTGTACCAGGCTGCAAACATGTTTATTTCTGCTGTAAAGTTAAAGCATTTTAACCTGGGGGTCTTTGAGGATAGACTCACTTCTGCAGCCAGCCTCTAGTGGCCATTCAAAGAACTGCAGTTTTTCTTACTTCCGCGTTGGCTTCATTTTCTAATCCGAGAGGTTGCTGCTTGGTTGGAGCCCAATAGCATGCGCATTTTAAGTTTCCCTTTTCAGGACATGTAATTGAAAACTGAATATGTGTGGTTACAATACAGACGAGCAATGATGTATTCTCATTTAAAACATTTTCAGCCATCTAAGCTAAAATATTCAGTGCTGAAAGATGAAAATATTGAAAAACTACAGTTTAAGATGGCACACGAGAAAGAATTTCTTAAACAAGGATTCAGTGTGAGGACAGTTCCTCGTCCATTGCTTGTTTGAGAACAATACAGAAACAGGGGAACAGCTGACGGTGGTGACTAGTGGTTTTTGGAAGCCGTCTCGGCTCTCTGGAGTCCAGAGCCAGTCTCTGTTTTGTGTCCAGTGCTACACTGCTGCTATGGATACATATTTGAGGAAGAAATCTATGACACACATATGGTCATCTCATCTCTCCTTGCCAAAGCCTGAAAGACTGAAATGTCTATCTGTCAGCAGGTGTCCCCCCCACGTACACACACCCACGCACACACACACTGATGCAGGCTCATGTACAAGCAAACACACAAACACCACACAATCAACAGAGACCCCTTCCGATCCCCCGCTGTCCAGTTTCTGCAACCCATCCATCTTCCTCAACTGTCAGTCAACCGTCAAAGAGCTTTTGAAAACACTCAGTCACACACACACATGCGCACACACACACAGGTCTGAATACCCTCTCATACACAAGCATTAAAACACATACATGCTCAAAAACACTCACATGCATAAAAATATGGGCCGAGGAGCACGCAGTCACACAGATGCAAAAACCCTGCTCAGCTCTCCTGCCTGTGAGTTTACATGTGTGTGTGTGTGAGTGACTGATGTCTGGCCAACCTCTGCAGGAGAAGGCAGCTCCAAAGTTGTGTATGGATGATAAACACTGCATGGTACACGGGCATCACATGGCTGCACAAAAAGCCACCAGGCAGCCGTTTTCCGTCCCTCCCTCTTTCCCTCCGACATGTCTCTCTTTGTCTCTCCCTCATTTTCCCAACTAGGTGTTGAAAAGGCACATAAAACTTTTCTGTTCCACCATGCCACCTCTTTCGAGTTGAGACCGTGTGCGTGTGTGCATGGTGTTAACGATCCAGAGCCCTCTGATGTTTTGATCTTTCCGTGTGTTTCCCCGTGTTTGCGACCACCTACAGCACAACCGCTACGTAATGCTCCCTCTCCTGCAACCTCAGCTCACGGTGAAACTCAAACGCAGCCCTGCATCAATCATCCAGCCCAGCCAGGGCAAATAATGAAAGTGGCAGTCCTCAGCATCTTTCTTTGGTGTTTTTGTACTGAATTTCTCCGAGAACACATGTCAATCAAACAGTGTGACGTCTTTTTTTCTGACTGCTCTGTTCACAGGGTCTGAATTTTTAGTAGGTTGCACTCTTTTTTTCTGTCTGTTGAGCCATGGCAAGTTCTTGTGCCTGTCTCCAGCTGCCCAGTTTTTCTTCTGTTTATTCCAAATACACCACTTTTGCTTCGACTGGAAACATGAAATGTAGCACCTCCTGTACAGACCAGATGCTCAGACGATGAATAGGAACAAAAACTTTGGCAACATGCTTAATGGTCATGCATACGCCATGACACACAGACAAATCAGTAAAACTGCTTTTTTCTTTGGAAGCACTTGAGACTGTTGGAGCAGACAGAACAAAGTATTAATATGCAAACAGGTGATTCATGTGGGCAAGTTTGGGATCAGAGTCATTGCCTCCAAGTCTGAGGCCATGGTTCTCTGCTGGAAAACAGTGGAGTGCCCCTTCTGGGTTGGGACAGTATTACTGCAACAAGCGTAGAGTTCAAGAATCTCAGGGTCTTGTTCACGAGTGAGGGTAAAATGGAGCGTGAGATGGACAGGCGGTTTGGTGCAGCATCAGCGGTGATGCGGACACTGCACCAGACTGTCATGGTGAAGAGGAAACTGAGCTGGAAGGCAATGCTCTCAATTTTCAGGTCCATCTACGTTCTGACCCTCACCTATGGTCATGAGCAGTAGGTAGAGACCGAAAGAATGAGATCGCTGCTATGAACTGCTGACATTAGGACAGCTAGGCTCAACATTAGCAATGAGGTGAGGAGGTGAGGCATCGCTACAGCTGCTGCCCCTTCACGTTGAAAGGGTTGAGTTGGTTCGGGTATTGATCAGGATGCCTCTTGGGCGCCTACTGTTAAAGTTTTATGGGCACGTCCAACCGGTGGGAGATCCTGGGGCAGACCCAGAACATGCTGGAGGGATTACATATCTCATCTGGCCTAGAAGCGCCTCAGGATCCCCAAGGAGGAGCTGGAAAGCATTGCTGGGGAGAGGGACGTCTGGAATACCTTGCTCAGCCTGCTGTCCCAACGACCTGGGCCCGGATAAGCACATGAAAAATTGAAAGATGGATGGAAATGTACATAAATGTATTTGTTTATTTGAAATCTATGGGTGCAGAAATGTGCCTCAAGCAGATACACCCACATGAAGGTTTACAAAAAAGGGACCACGTGTCAGCATAGCTTTATGAATGTGACACAAATTGTGCATATTCTTATTCTTGTCTCTGCATGTCCACCGTTTTAGTCCAGAACATACACAGTTTTATGAGTCTGGCAACTGGTGTTTGGGTCGCCACATGTAAAAGCTTGCACTGGCTTTAAGATTCAGCCCTCATCAGATGAGTTGCAAAACAGACATTTATTCTCACTACCATGTTGTAGATTATTACTTTAGTAAGTATTTGTTCCAGCAACCACCAAAAATCCACTCAAGCCAGGTCCCAGGCGCATAAAACTGGACTCAAACTTGTCTGGGAAACCAGTTAAAGACACGCTGGGAAGAGCTGTATCTTCCCTTATAGCATGCTCAATTTGTAGTGGTCACTTCTACTACACACTGATCAGATGCACACTCAGGGACACACATACACACTAATTTACTGCTGTCATATCCATGTGGGACTGTCCTACGAACAGCACTTCTGCAACAGTCCCCAGAGTAATCCATCAAGGTGTGTGCCTCAGCATGTGTGTGTGTGTGTATGTGCGTGTGTGGCAGTGTTAAATTACTGCTATGGCACATTGAGCCCTGGCCATTACTCTAGCAGGTGACACCCATTAAAAGAGGTGGTGACACTGACACAGAGAGAGAGAAGGAGGGTGGAAGAGAGGAAGAAAGAGGAGAGACTGGAAATAAAAAGGACAAAATGTGACAAAGAGAAAGGAAAAGAAATCAGTGCTGAGAGAGAAACAGAAATGTGAGAGAAACAGAGTAAGAGAATGAAGAAAGAAAAAAGTAAACAACATCAGAAGGAGGGATGCAAAGATGTAAATACTTGAGAACAACAAACAGAAACGTGTAAAAGAAAGACAGAGTAAATAAAGTAGGAGATGAGGACAGGATTGAAGAAGTGCTGGCAGAAAGTGGAAACAGAGAAAACCACCCACTGTTCTCAAGTCTGAGCCAAGGAAGGTTCGCGCACGCACGCACGCACACACACACACACACACACACACACACACGCACACACACACAAACTCTACAAGCCAAGAAAGGTAAAAAGTTAGAGAGGATTCAGACCTGGCTGACCTCCAGAAGATGTTATCAGCCTCTCCATCTGAAACTAAAATACTAGGCCAACAGCACAGACACACATTAACACACACATACACACTTACACGCGCACACACACACTGAAACCTCCAAGGTAAGAAAAAGCAGTAGATATAAACAGTGGCACACACACTCTGAGCAATATTTCCTTTTTCACAGCTAAAGGGAAACAGATATATGTGCGTGAGTGTAGAAACTGGTGAAGTAATAACTGTGTAATGTAATAAACAGTAATAACAGACCCATAACGTAATAACCTGCCCGTAATGCAATAAACATGTTGAGCATATAATGTGATAACTTTTAGAGTACGATACGTCACTGTATTTTCTACTGGTTATTTCTTTAAGATGTGGTGACTTTTGTTTTCATTATAAAATGTAATAATTTGATGTATAGTGCAAAAACAAAATTAGTCATTTTAAATTTCATGGATACATTTTGTGGTTTAAGGGCTGCATTGACTGCATTGACCTTGTCTAGTTCCTTGTTTACTCCCTGGCCAGGCAGTCTGACAAAAATGGAAAAGGGTATGGTGATGTCTACTGAACTGGCATCTGATGCTGTCCACAGTGAAACATCGGGATCGAACAGGACAGAGACACAAGGATTGAGCACCAAGGTGTGTGTATGTTTGAGAAGGAGAGTGTGACAGTAAGAGGGGTGGAGAAGGTGGACTACTGTACGCAATGTTTTTGGAAGTTATTAAAAACTTATTCGGGATGTTACTTTGTCACTTTTGACCTGCCTTCCAGGACCCAGGATATTTATTAGGGCTGGACAATTCATTTTTTTTACATTCTGTTAACACCTTTCCCACTGTGTGTGTGTTCATGTAGTGTCCCCTTAAGAACCTCATACTACTGCATGTGTAGTCACGTGACTCCGCCCTGTTCAGGCCGCAACCTGGAAGCAACATGAAGGAGAACTCAAACACCAAGCCACCTGAGCAACTTGAGCAGCTTGTACCAAAGAGAAATGCCATGACAGTCATTTGGACACATTTTGGCTTTTGTGAAGACGACACCGTACAGAAAGGAATCAAAAATGTTACCGAATATGAACAGTGCACAACCTAAATAAAAAGGAAGAGACCGACAAGCGCCCAGCAACAAGTGCCTCCATAAAGCAGCTCTCATAACACAAGCATTTACAAAGGCTAAACAATATTCAAAACATCAAAATATTAAAACTAAAGAAAGAAACATAAGCAGTTCATCTATGTGTGTTTCCTTCAATTATTCTTGTCGAGTCTTTTAATAAAAAAACTTTACAATTACGGCCTCTGAGGGGCAAATGGGGAGAACTTTTCAGACGCGTGCTCTGGGCAACAACAATAAACCAATGTCCACTTCATCCGGTTTCTTTAAGTGACCCATTTACTTTGACGTGCTCACCTTTACACAGGTAAAACATTGTATGTGCATAATTCATCTTAGGTAAGTTCCCACTTCACAGTTTTAGTGTCCGTTCAACAGTTCAGTGTCCAAGTTTCCATTCATCAGTTTTAGTTTACATGCTACAAACTCTTCATGCTGCTACACGTCAAAAAACTGTTTGCTTACCCCGTCACACACCTGCTGCTCATCACCTGCGCCTTACCTATATTACCTGCGTTTCCCTGCTCTAGTGTGCCAACCCCTGTACAAACAACAAAACTGCAACTATTCATATGTTAGTGTATTAAACAAGTAAAAAGAAAAAGGGGGCAGTCAGGCCAGCAGATGACAGTGGCAAATCTACACAATGACAATGACAATGACAAAGATGGTCGCTATACAAGGAAGGCCTACCACTTCACCCATCTAGCAGACTGCAGTTGGCACTTGGTGCAACCCAAGAGATGAGTGTAACTGCAGCCTGTGTGTGTGTGCATGGCAGAGAAATAGAGAGGGAAACTCGAGAAAAGGTGTTTACAATGCAGGTCGGTACTGTGTCTTTCTATTGGTGCAGCAGGGGCACCCCAGTATACACACACACATTTGCCTCTATTTACACCTAAAGTTGAAGTGTGCAGGGAATGCTCAAGCACACAAACACACACACTCCCAGTTCCACTTGCAGTGTATGAATAAACAGAGAGGGATGAACACACACGCCATCACACCTTTTCGTTCTGCCGTGTGCAGCGTCCCTCCGAACGCACACAAGCGCTCGTTAGTGTAATCTCCCCAGGGCTCGTTAGCATAACAGCCCACCTTAACGAGAAGAGGACACGTCTGGCTGAGCACACCTACGTCCTGATCAGCTAAGAGGGTCTCGGAGGGACAGAGCCGGGGCTCCCGTACACCTCAACCTCCACACACACACACACACACACACACACACACTCTTACGCAAGTGGAAGTTACTTTATAAACAAATGGCGTGACAGTAGACAGGAAGCAGTGATGATTAATTTTTGAGCGCTTCTGCACTGAGTATCCTGCTTTAAAACATGTGTGTTTGCAATTTGTGTGTGTGTGTGTGTGTGTGTGTGTCTGAGGGTGAGAGGTAGAGACACAGAGAGTGAAAGAAGAGAGAGATGTGCTTTGGAACAAAAGACTAATTAAATCCAATCATCATTCGGCTTAATCCTCAGAAGTAATTAGTTGGCTGCATACCTGTCTTCACCCGGTACACACACACGCACACACAATGCAGACACAAACACACACACATATACAGATGCACACACAGAGACACACCTGTGCTTTTCCTTCAGTTACATGTTAAAATGTATTTTCTGACAACACCTGTTTGAAATTAGATTTTTTTAAAGCCTAAACCTTTAAACTTTTTACGTTTGTCTGGGATGGAAAAGTTTGCGCATCGAAAAAGAGTCGACGTGATGACGACTGATGGGAACTGATTTGTAGAATACACATGCTTCTGTTCCTTCTAATGTAAAAAACATTCATGTCAAACACTCTACATGGTCCCTTTTTACGAGAGAGGCCAAAAACATTACACAAATCTAATTTAAAAAACAGAGGTGTCACGGGTGTATGTACAGTTTATGTCCTCGGTTCATGTCCAGGCCCTTGTTGCGCGTCCCTTTCCTACCCTGAGGCTGATAAAAACACCACAAGGTACACATAAAGACATAAATTAATTCATTAATGAAGCCATTTTATGTTGGATGCAGCAATGAAACACACTCAAGTAATTATGTAATCGTGACACATTCACAACACAAGCGCTGACTGACATTTAAATAAAACTTTCCCAACATACTAACTGATGTTTCTTTTATTCTGCCATCCACAGCGTTCACTCACAGATTCGTCTGTCTCTCTGCCCACACATCTGTCGGTCTGTCTGTCTGTCTGTCTGTCTGTCTGTCTCTCTGTCTTTCATGCCTCGTCTCCGTCTGCATTTGTGTTAATGTGGTGTTTGTTGCGGGGCACAGAGCGCTTTCATCTGGCCTGGCACCACGCTCACTCACAACGACTTTATGATGTGCGAGGTTCAAAACTCAGTCAGACATGTTTTTGAGCGACCTCAGCTGTGGCAATCAAGAGTGCCGTGACAGAGGGGGAGAGAGGCTCGAACTGACGGAGAGAAAGCAGAGATATAAACACGAAATAAATACAAAGAAAGGCTGGATTTAACACCTTTTTGTCTTTTAATGAAAAAACTCTTTAATCATGCTCAGACTATTAAGTTCAAATCAAAAACCCCTGAATGCTGTTGTTTTAATTAGGTGAATTAGTTTTAATCAAAGCTGTGATTTCAGACTGAATGACATTAAGTGCTGCTCCTGTCCCTGCATCACTTGTGTCGTTCTTGCTATTCATCCATTCAATTTTGTCCCTCATTTTCTCCTCCATCTCAAGTCCCTTTTCTCTTTACTCACCAAAATTTCAAGCAGCATAGAAACTGTCACTGCTGCTAAAAAAAATTGGTATAATATACTGAAATTATTTATATTTTCAAATAAAGTTCAACTTTCACTATGGACTGGGAGCTGTGCATGTTTTTAGAGTTTATTTTGGGTAGAAAATAACCATCATCATCTTTATTTCTCATTACTTCAGTAGACTTTATGATGCTAAATGTTTGCACCGGCCACTGAAAACTGGGCCTCTGAACGTCGGGTTTTCATTGAGTGGAAAAAAAGAGCATCTTTTATTGAATTCACAAAGCGTGCTGTTTCAGAAATCATCTACAAGAGGCATTTTGGAAGCAGATACAGAGCAGTTTGGTTACAAAATATGTGACACAAAGACAATAAAAAGAGTGAAGGGAGGACTGTCAGAAAGAAGAGTGGAGATGTACCACACATAAAGTGGCAAAGGGTAAACTTCATAAAGGCAGAGTTTCCTCTGACACACTGTGTTGGAAGCCGATACAGAAAGCAGGAGAAAAAGAGTGAAGAGAGGGAAAGAGGAACGCAGGAAGAAAAACAGATGATCTTAAAATATTTGTCATGGAAATTATGACTTGAACACATTAGAGAAATATCTGAGAACCGTAACAGAGAACAAGTGTTGAGCGGTTTTCCCCCTGACAAACAAAATTTACCATGATGAATTGAGAGCAAATGAGAAGAACGGAGGAGGAGAGGAAACATATGGTGATGCAGCAGAACTGTTGAAATGATTATCCCCGCAACATGGCCGTTCATTAAAATATAAATATATGCAAAATAAGGCTTTTCGTGTTCCCACTACTTCATTACATTATGGAGGGTTTAAAGCCTCACCAGTTCTGTATTACATATTCATCTGCACTTCTTTTACATCATGCATACTAATTACATTATGTGTTTTTAATAATCCATGAAAAGGACTATGCTTCACTACCACTTGATCTCACAGCTGCTTGTTAAGGGTTTTTTTTTTATGATGGCCATTTTGTTACAGTCATTAACTGGCCATAGATAGGAAGCACTGAGATCTATTCAGCTCAACAGCATCATTCAAAGTGAGGTGTTTTTGTTTGTTTTTCAGAGAGAATTTTCTGACCATATATTCTGATTTCCAGAATATTGGCTATTTTATTCTTTTCAGCAGCAATTTTACAGAACTGCACAACAATGTATAAATGGTAAACTTTGCATATTTGTTTTATTTTAATTATGATGTACCTCATAATCTGAACTTCTTTTCCAAACCATAAAAGGCGGGAAGCCTTAAAGCAAAGAGTGTCCATTCGCTGACCCCAATTATTATTTCTTTTTAAAGATATTTGTTATGGCTTTTTGCCTTTATTTGATGGGGCAACTATAGCGTGAGAGGAGGAGAGAAAGAGGGGAATGACATGCAGCAAAGGGCTGTGGGTTGGAATTGAACCCGCAGCCGCTGCGGAAAGGACACAGCCTTTGTAAATGGGTGCCTGCTCCACCAGGTGAGCTGGTGGGCACCCTCGAAATAACTCATTTTCTACTGAAGACATGGATGGATTAATAAACAGGTCAATAAGGTTCATTCCCAGGGGCCAAAAGTGTCAGCGGGCCCTCTGGCTCTCATGTGTAAAATGTCACTCAATCATAGACCATGGAGAGATGTGAAGGAACTGCAAACAGACACAAAATAACTACAAAGCAGGCAAAAACATAAAGAGACATTAAATAATTACAAAACGGGCACAAAAAACATAAAGAGACAAAAATAATTACAAATGGGCACAAAAAACATAAAGAGACAAAAATAACTATAAAAGACTAAAAAAAGAGACACAAAATAACTACAAAACAGGCTGAAAAAAGAGACACAAAATAACTACAAAAAGGGATAAAAAAACATAAAGAGACAAAAAACAACTATAAAACAGGCTTAAAAAACATAGAGACACAAAATAACAACAAAACAGGCAAAAAAACCCCAAAAAGAGACACAGAATAATTACAAAACGGGCACAAAAAACATAAAGAGACAAAAAAAATACTATAAAACTGGCTAAAAACATATAGAGACACAAAAAAAATGGGAAAAAGAAAACAAAGAGACACAAAATAACAACAAAATGGGCAAAAAGAAAAAACAAAGATACAAAATAACTATAAAATGCTAAAAAAAGAGACACAAAATAACTTAAAAAAGGGATAAAAAACATAAAGAGACAAAAAAATAAGTATAAAACAGGCTAAAAACATATAGAGACACAAAATAACAACAAAAAAGGCAAAAAAAAAACAACAACAAAAAAACACACAAAGAGACACAAATTAACAACAAAACAGGCAAAAAACAACCACAAACAGATCAAATTACAAAACGGGCCAAAAAACATAAAGAGAAACATAATAACTATAAAACAGTCTAAAAAAACATAAAGAGACCCAAAATAACAACAAACGGGTGAAAAAACATACATAAAGAGACACAAAATGACCAAAAAAGACCCAGAATCACCTCAAAGAACCAGAAAACCACAAACGATGCAATACAACGCCAAAAAAACGCACCTCTGTGCAGCAGAGGTGGTGGGGCCTTTTGCATATCTGTGCCCAGGGACCCACTGTCTCATATTCCGCCCATGAAGAATTTATTTATTTATTTTTTTATTTTATTTTTTTTTTTGTTTTAACAAAGCTGGTTGTGTTTGTGGTTGTATGTAGGTGCTTCTTCATTGAAGATTTTTTTAAGACTGCGGCTAAACTTTTTTTGTTGTTTTCTCAAAAACTGCTCCAATGTTCTCACCCAGTCTGCACTGGAAATATCCACAGCAGACACATCATATACATTTATAATATTATGTGTATTATTGTGTGAATCTGACTGAATAAAAGCGAGTGATGTGACGAGGAGAGGGCACCAAAAGACGAAAAAGACAAAATAATGAAAAACAAGCCTACTGACATCCAGATCCAAATATAAAGGAAAGCCACCCTAACACAGATAAAACTGACAAAAAAAATCAGTATGATGTCTTGTCCTCCTGCCAACAGTTGAGCGCACGTCACCTTGATCCAATCATTTTTATTTAACTTCAAATCCCTCGTAGACTGCAGGAATCTGCGCTGAGTTCACTGGAAATCCCCCCAGCTCGTCTCCTTGCCTCTCTCCCCTTTGTCTCTTTATTTCCCCTTTTATCTTTTATGTCATTTCTCTCTTTCTGTGTCTCATTTCCTTTCGCTATAATTTAGAAGTGGTGTGGGGAAGCTATCACTCCCTGTCACTCTGTCAGACTGCCTACCAATTTGTCCATCTGTTCGTCTTCCTCTCCCCACTTCTCTGTTAGTGTGTGCCTTTCAGGAATTGTTACACTAAGTTTTGCTGTTCCCTTAAAAATATCCAGTGTTTGTGGTGAGGGAACCCAGAAAACACTTTTTTTTAGGTTGCATGTCGGGAAAGCAAGTGTGCTTTTTCTTTTTTTCTGCATTGGAAAAATGAATGATGGACTTACACAACAAATGGATATGCAGTCCTGTGATTTTTACGAGTGAACGCCATCGATATATTGTTTTTATTGGTAACAAGAGACAGAGGACGTATGTGGGGAAAAAGAGCGAAGAATAAGAAAAAAAGAAGTGAAAGAGACATAGATGGAGGTTTGGGCCCTTCTGCGTTTGGAGCTTGTAATATGCTTCAAAGATCTGTTCAAAAGAGGAGACGAACTTTACAACATCTTATACAGTCCAGCATGAAGATGTATTCTCACTGAGCTAACTCAACTGATTGCTCGAGAGCTTTTGGAGAGAGACGCTGGCTATAGAGCCTCGGCCTGTAAGATATTAACAACTGAAACTTTGACAAATATTTCCATGAGTTCACACACATACACACGCTAAAATACCTACACATGTGGAGAGAGAAACGAAGGTATGAAGGGAAACAAATCCAAGAAATCCACACATCCAACAGAGAGACTGAAAAGTGAAGCACCAAAGGAATATGTCCTGTTTCGATTAATGCCGGCTTCTTTAAGGCTCACTGGAATTAGGCATTAGTATAATTGTGTTTCATATTTACATGTGGATTACATGAAGAGGCATTAACCAGGCTTATGGTGCCTTAGCTTGGCAGAGGGAGGAAAAATAAGACAGACAAAACAACACAGAGCAGCAGAGACACAATACTGAGAAACAGCAAGACGGAGAGGGTCGTGTGGTTTTCCACACAGGCTTACTGAGCAGACCAACACTAAAGCTTCTGCATCTGTTCACTGTTTAGTTTTCTGCAGGGTTTCAGCTACAATCAACAACCTGGAGTCTCTTTAAAGTGAGTGTGATTGTCTGCGCAGGGAGCGCTGCTATATGCATCGGCTGCTCTCTATTCGCCGGGCTGTGAGGTGAAGCAAACCTAACGCACCCTTACTGCTGTATCATCCCTGCCCCACCTGTACCCCCCACATGAAGGAGGCTGGAAACACTACAGCACAGCGCCACCTGGTGGAGACAAGCGTGAAACACAAGCACGACTTCATCTAGTGATGCTGCAGCACTTCACTGCCCCCCCCCCCCCCCCACCCATATATTTATGGGTTGTAAGTTTGTTAGCACTGCTTGCCTGGTTACATTTAAACACATATACACTCAATACACAAATGCAAATACACTTTTTGAGGCAGGAAGTCACCTGGTAGAACCACAGGTTGGCCTAGTAAAGGACATTTTTAAAAATATAACTTTCTGTCAACATTTTGAGTGAGCTCAGGACTCAGTGCCAGAAAATAAAGTGCCTGACAACCATGATATTGGCTTGGTTACGTCATCTGTTTATGACATTAATCCTGTGGTTTCTTTAAGGACCAATTACATAGTTTTTTTTTCTGAATAGCCCTTGTTGGACAAATGACTCTCTTCCACAAATGCTTTTTTCTATTCAAATATACATAACTGAGTGTCTTAAAATGATCAGAGCGATACACACCTCACTTTTTGACTGACATCATAAAATGCAAACCAAAAAACAAGAGTTGAGGGAAAAGACTAACTAAAAGAAGAGCTAATTAAGATAAGAGGGAGCTTAACATTTTCATTTGTTCATTTGTTGAGGCCTAATTCACATTTGGTTTATTCTAACAAAGCTGAGAACTTTTGCATAAATGATTGCTAAAGGCAAACGCTGACTTTTATTCTCCGCACATAAAGACAGGGACATGTCATTTTTATAAACAAAACAAATTACTGGAAGAGAGGGGAAGAAAAAGAGGAGCGAGAGATCAAGCTTAAAAGTGGTGACACTTCTCCAGATGTGCCCTCAATGACTCTGCCACACACATACACACATATACACAAACATGTACAGCACCCACACGCGTACACACACTGTGACCTTGACAACTAGGATGACTGTGTTTATCTGAAGCCCAGTCTGTTTCCTATCTCGCCTCAATGTCCCCGTGGACACTTTCTCTCATCGTGACCCAGACTGACACAAATGCTCCCTCAAGACACCTCAGGACGGGGAGTGTGTGTAGATCATGTCATCAGCACACAAACTTCTGAGCTCACCTCCTACCCTCGATTCAAGGTGAAACCCTCCCACACATTTGCTGCATAAATCAAGATCTTAATCCTGGTTTTAAATAGATGTTAGTATGAATTTGTTTGTTCTTCTCATGCCTAGCTTTTAGATCAGAAATTTGAATTAGATTTTAAATCTGTCACAGCTGTCATGTTGACATATTAAAGGGACAGTTCACCCCAAAATCAAAAACACATATTTTTTCTCTAACCTGCAGTGCTATTTATCAGTCTACATTATTTTGGTGTAAGCTGCAGAATGTTGGAGATATCAGCTGTAGAGATGTCTGCCTTCTCTCCAATATAATGGAACCAGATGGCACTGAGCTTGTGGTACTCAAAGCAGCAAAAAATACATCTGAAAAACTCAACAGCAATGTCTCTTTCCAGAAATCATGACCGGTCTCTCAAGATAATCCACAGACATTGTTGTGAGCAGTTTCATTGAAGAACTTTTTTTGTTTTACTGAACTACACCCGCTAACTGTATCATGGCGCAGAAGGAAGCGTGCATCTATTCATGGACAAGTGGCTAGTGCTTGTGACAACCTGAGATGTAAACATAGATGGCGTTCTACTCGGTTGAGCTGGAATGTTAGCTAGCTCAGTGGTGACAGGTGAGGCAGCAGTAGATACAGCTGATGGGTGTAGTTGTGAAGAAATAAAATACTTCTTAGATGAATCTGCCCACAACAAGGTTTGGAAATTATCTTGAGTAACCATGTCATCATTTCTGGAAATGAACAAAAACTGTTTCTTCTGCTCAAAATCTTGGATTTCAAAGTTTGGATCAGCTGTCTAACAGTGAGAAATAGGCTGAACTCTCAGGTTTTTTAGGTATGTTGATGAGAAAGCATCTTAGATTAGGTAAAGTTTGTTTCTAATAATGGGTCATTAGGTAAATACACCCTCACAGGGCCTATATGCACACAGGAAAACACACCTAATGTGTGTGGCAGACACTACGTTGCCAACCTGCTGTAATCAAAGGAAGTGGTGATTGTGCTAATATGTGTGTCCTGCTCTTTGTCAGAGTGGAACCAACTGATTGGACCGCCATGGTAGAGGTGAGAGGAGGAAGGCGGCGTCCCCGCCTGTTAACTATTCCAGCAGCCATCAAACTGTCCCTGTACAGACTTATCACATACACACACCCTTGCGCACACACACACATAGAGAAACACACGGGGAAATTAATGGGGCTCTGCTTTTCATCAAGATAGACCTCCCTCTCTGAGTCTATCCATCAGCACCATGTTTCTTTTCCTCTATCTCCGAGCGTTCTGTTTTTCTCTTTCGGCCTCTTTTAATCCCTCCCTTCATGATGTATTAAAATTACTCCCTCATAACTCTGACAGGGACTTTTTTTGATGGGCCCAGACACCGTGATGGCAGCAAAAAAATGTGTCCTGATTGGCCGAAACACCAGGAAGTAATCAAATCAAAGCCTCCATCATGCTCCACTGATTACACTGTCTGACAATGTGGTCTAGTATCATTTAATTTCTATTGTTCCCATCGGAAACCTTTGTGCAGCTTGTCAGTGGGATAACAACCCAGAGAGCCGAGGGGAGGCTGTGGTGGTGACACTGTAAATCCTCACACAATTAATACTGGGTTCCATATGGTGACTCTTTATGGCAGCCGCTGTGTGAGCTTTCACTGCTCCTTATTCCCATCGCGGACATACTGAGCTTTAATCATACTCAAGATGAAGGCTGTACCTGAGAGACCAACGCAGGTCTGCTATTTGTTAGGGGCCATTTCTTAAAGGTACAAACTGTGAGTCAAGCTGAAACTAAAGGGTCAGAAAAAAGGTGATTTTGGTGGGTGCGGTTTTATTCTCACTGAAACAAGTTGCCTTCCATTTCTAATGAATTATGCAGGGAAAAAATCGAACTTATTTGCAAGGTTCGATTGCTCCTGCAAACAAAAAAATAGTCTAAAATTACCACAACATCCAGGTATTTAGAGCAACTCAACTCCTGCTTGACAACACGTTAATGATGTTTAATGCTGTTAAAGTTTTACTGACACCATTAATGTCTTTATGGATTCTTCTCCACCTCCTTCACCTGAAGGAAATATAAATAAATATGAATCTAGCTGGAATTCAGTTACTTCTGAGTGACAACTGCTGAGCTCAACTATTCAACTGACAGTCAATATGAGATGACCTGCATCTTCTACTGTTGTCATATATCATTGTCCCATTTTAGCAACAACCCTCTTTTCATAACTTGCGCCTGTTTTTCAAAGTGCATCAGCTGTGCAGTGAGATAAACTGAATTCAACTTTTGGAACACAGTTGCATGCACCGCATGTCATGTGACGAGGACCAACCAATCATAGCCAACAGATATATTTCACTTCTTTCGTAAATATCAGTCTGTGATAAATATGAAGAAGAAGTTGATCATTTTAATGCAGGGCTGCCAGAGCTTTACATCTGTCCCACGGACAAAAGGCCTCCGCACAAACAGCACCTCAAAGAATGTCAGCTCTGCACCTAAGATTTCAGGTAAACAGGCCATGATCTGGTGCTTGTTAATTAGATCAGCAACCTCGGATGCAACTTGGTGCTGCACTCTTGAAAGCTGGCACAGAAAAGGCACAAGAGTTGCACCCAGCGCCTGACCTTGTGTGTTCCAGGTGTTAAAGACACAGCCCCTAAGTCAAATCTTCAGTAATGTGTAGGCTAGTTATTTAGCCCAAATTTATATGATTTAAATAATGCAGATTATCATGGGAAATGTGCATAATGTTTTGAAGTCTGGGTTGTCAGTGGACGATCAATGGCAAAGCATATCGTAAGCAAAGATATAGCGCTGACTGTATTATTAAACATTGTTGCAATTAACTTTATTTTATTTGTTTATTTCAACAGTTGTTGTTGTCTCTTTAATACTTTTAGAACTCTTGTAGAAATTGTTTTACATATTTATATTCAAATTAATTTCTTCCGTTAACATTTTTCCCAGGAAGAGGAGCTGTTGTAGTGGTGAGAGCTAATCGGAGTCCAAATAAACAGAGCAAACATAAATTTTGTGTTTAAATGTTCAGTGCATGTGTAACCACTGCTGTGCATGTGTATGCAGTGGTTATACATGTGATATGAGAGAGAGAGCTGAAAAAGAAGCCTTGGTGTTTACATAACCTTACACAGGTTGTGTGTGTGTGTCCACATCAAAGTGCAGGGACATATAGTATGAGCAGGTAACTGTCTTTGTGTGTATGCGTGCGTGTGATAGTGTGTGTTCACGTCCGTGTGTCAGGGTTGGCAGCAGTGGTGCCATCTGTTTGTCATTATAATGTTGACAGAACTGTTGCCCAGGTTAATTACCATAGCAACAGGTTAATTACACCAATTAAGCATTACTGGGCATACTGGGGACACTGGCTTCTCTCAACACACAGACACACACACACATCAGACGTGTGCTGTAGCAGGTATATGATGAAAGACACCAAAGGAGTTAAAAAAGAAAGTATGATATCAGGAAGCATCTATTAGAATGAATGGTAATGGTGATGAATGAATGGGACGTCTATGTGCAGAAGAAGGCCGCTGTGTTGCATCTGACAGAAACAGGAAGTGGACAGGAAGCTTTTGACAGCTGGAGGCGGGCTTAAGAGCTGACAGGCGGTTTGGTGGACGACCCACAGTGGACTGGCAGGGTTAGCGTGTGTGTGTGTGTGTGTGTGTGTTAGACTCATGGGGATAATCCTGAGTAGGACCTCTTGCCGCGTGGCTCGTGGAGGGACAGGGCAAAGGGCCAAGTCACACACACACACACGGAAGAGAATCCAACTGGTATTCCAGATTTTTCCTTCCTCCCCACTGGACCTTCACATACATGATTAACTATGTGTGTGTATGTGTGTGTGTGTCTACCTCCCAGTGCTGGACTATCAATCTGCATCAGCTGAATGTGGAAAACCAACACCTGATAGATTTATCTTTCATTCCAGTATGTGGTAGCCAGACAGGGGGTCAAATTCTGCTGATGCTATTCAGAGAGAATTTAGACTGAAAACGCTCCACTGCAAAACACAACACTTCCACTTGGGGAAGAAACACTTCCTAAAATCTCTTTGGTCGATAATTTAAAACCCAAGATAGTTAATCTTCCAACATTTTACAGGATATTTCCTTAAGATGAAAAATAGTTCTGAAGGAGAGCCATAATCAGTATTGTTTTAATGGTGAGGAGCGACTTTTAGAATTAATCCCAGTTAATATATATATATCTTTAAATTCCATGTCATGCCTGTTTCAAACTGCAAGTAAATATAATTTTACAGTGTCAGATGTTCATATTAAATGAGGCCAAAGATTCAAATAATGAGGTAGATGGTCTATTCTACTTTTGAGAGAAGATGACATCAGCTCATGACACATTTCATTATATGGTCATCTGCTCCAGGCACGCTCCTACAAGTGTTTCCATTACATAGCCTTCACTGCAACATGTAGCAACATGCTAACGTCAGGGAAACATGTTATGTAGACTGACAATGCAGAAAGCCTCTTTCATGCACCTACGTGGAGAGCTGTGGAAAGAGCACACCTCTCTGCCCTTCAACATGCCTGCGTGGAAAGCCTTAAGGCAGAGAGACCAAACCTCCCTGCCCTTCCATGCGCCTACATGGGAAGCCTAAGGCTGGGAGAACAGCAGCAAAGCTGTAGCTGGATGTGAGCTGAGCTTGACATCGTGTCCTGCCTGAACTAACGCTATGCTCAATTTTATCCCAATTACTGACTATATTCCTGCTGGAAAATGTAAAGATTTTGGTTTTTATTCTCTGTTACAGTCCTTCCCAAGCTGCAATGAAGGTACAGAGACCCCGAGAGCCCAGATGTGGAAGGCCCAGAAATGCTGACCAATCAGAGCAGACTGGGCTTTTTCAGGAGGGGGGCTTAAAGAGACAGAACTCAGGGTGTTCCAGCACAGGCAGTATGAGGAAAATAACATGGTTTTTGAACATTAAATGTTAATATATTGTGATAGAAACATAAAATACAAGTATGAACCTGGTCCTCTTTTAAAAAAAAAAAAAAAAAGGAAAAAAAAAAAAGTTTCCAAATTATATACGTGACCATAGCTTCAAACTGTTAGCATTTAATAGGCTCTTAAAGCACAGCAGCCACTAACATGTACTTTTCTAAATTGATTTATAATGTCAGATTTTATTTTCACGGGAGTTGGCTAAACATCACTTCTTTTTTTGCAAGTGGTGGAAATCTCATTTTAAGGTTACACTCTACATTAACTCCACAAAACTAATACTGGAGGCTCCCATGTTGCCAAACCTGCAACCACATACACACTAAAATGTTATTAGCCTCATTTTAAGCGCTTTCATCATCATGCTGTCATCGTAAAATCAAAACAGTGTAAGTTACTACTGTGAGTTACCATGGATTCAGACTGCAACACTTTAATATCTCTAATGTGTCATTAAACTAGCAGCTATTGCTTCCACTTTTCTCTCACAAGCTGTTTTCCTTTACTTCCACAAACTTTTCCTTTCCTTCTTAATCATCCCAAAGCTCTATAAGAAATTAACTTGTTAAGACATGACATACGGTATATCACACATGTGGCCCTGGGAGATTAATTACTGAGTTGAGTGATAGAAAGCAATTAGCATTAAGTAAGATATTAGAAAATGAGAAGCCCCGAAGCTGTAAATCACAGGGTGTCTTGAAATATCCAAGTCTATACCCTTGTTCACACACTGTACAGTATGTCAAAAATAACAAGAAATAAAATTTGAATGGGATTATGAAGGAAGATTGACAGCTCTAATGTTCAAGTGACTGTGGTTGCCAATGATAAACTGAATGACGTTATATATCAGTGTGCATCAGATGAACATGGGCTTGTTTTACATAAAGAAACAATAAGTTACATATTGCTATAACATGTTTCAGATATTCATGATATATGAATGTTCAAGCACATGCACAGGACTAATGTGCAAAGCAGATAAATAATGCATCATCGCAGCATTAGTGTATCCAAGAACATGACAACTTGACGACTTGTCCAAAGGAGCAATCTCCAAAATAACCTTCAAATTAAAGAAACAATTAAGCAATAAAAGGCAGTTTTTCCCTCCTCTTATCCCCCCATCTTGCTATACTAAGTGGCAGCATGTTTATCACTTCCTCTGCCGTCTTTACTTTTCTTTTTTCCCCAAACTTCAAAGCTTTCTTCCTCCCAACCACCTTGCCAATCCCACAGTTGAACACTAACCACCCATGAAGCCCCGCTCACTTTAGCACCAAACAACCGCCCGCCTCATTACACGCGCTAATTGTTAAGTTTCCACTCGTATTTTATGCAACTTTTTTTCTGTCTATCTTTCTGACAAACAACTCCCCCTTATTATTATTTTTATAACACTTTATGCATTTAACGTTAATTGGATTGCTACAAAAACGGATATTACATGTGACAAAGTTTCCTTGGCTGATATTAACTGAGGACGCTGGTGTTAACATGGTGTGCTTATTAGACAGCTACACCACCAGCAAGCCTTAGAAGTTATATTTCTAAACATCTGACTGTATTCTGACTTTACTTGACTCGCTTTAGTTATTTATATCTCTCTGCCTCCCCTCTCCTGTTTAGCTCCTGTTATTCTTGTCATTCTTCTTCATCTCTTCCTCTTTATGTCGATGATTAATTCAACGTATAACTGTATTAAATGTGAGAATCCATTAAAGATAAATTGCTTTTGTTGTACAATGATGGATGAATTCCATTAACACGTTGGTATTATTTATCCAAAATGTAAATAACGTTGTACCATGGCTCATTGAAATTAGGCAGCTACTGTTAATCATGTTAGAGCACGTATGAGCACATACACAGATACACAAACACGTTTTGTGAGGACATTGTGTTCACGTTCATTCATGTAAACCTTGTTTTTGAAAGGTGCTCTAAGACAGTGTTGATGTTTTTAAAAGTCGTCTTTTATTTTGTATTTAATATTATTGTGTATTTATCTATTTTTTTCTTATTAATCTGTTTTCTAGCTGGCATATTCTCTTATTTCGTTATTTATTTTAACATGTTTATTTATCTCTTTATTGACTGATTGAAAATTGTTTTCTATTTTGAGTTTTTATCCTGCCTTTGTTGTTTCCTCACTTATGATAGTGTTTCCTCAGTTCCTCAGTTATTCTTTTCATTACAGTCCTTTCTTTATGTGTGTGTTGTTTTGTTTGTATTGTTTTTATTGTGTGAAGCACTTTGAGTTGCATTCTGTTTGTATGAAAACTGCTATATTAATAAAGTTTGACTGATTGAGCAATATAAATATAAAGTTCATTTATTATTCAAGCTACTGATCTGAACAAATGAAAAGTTTTAACCCTAAAATAAAACCTCTTAGAGACCAGCCCTTTTGTCCTGATAAGGAAACGAGTCCCCACAATGTGACTGTGTGAACGAGTTTTGTCCCCACGATGTGATTAATAGAGGCACGTCTGCACACACAGACGCTAGGAATTAAAGACGTCCACACAAACATTTGTGTCCCACACATCATTTCTCTCCCTTCTCTCTCTCTCTCTCTCTCTCTCTCTCTCTCTCTCTCACACACACACACACACACACACACACACACACTGTACATACTTTATGTTAACTGAAGCTGTTCCACTGCATTAGTTTTCTTAAAAAAAAAAAAAAAAAAAAAAAAAAAAAACAGCAATCTTTGAATTATTACTGAAGTCTGTGAATTGTGTATATGTGTGTGTGTGTGTGTGTGCATTTGTTTGTGTGTGAATATGGGTGGGTGTGTGAGGGACATAAAGAGAGAGAAAGGATGGAATAAGTATTAATGTGATATGATTTTTCTTCTGTGAAATTTGTTTCAAAATTCCTCATCAATGAATTAATTAGCCAACTTCTTGATTAATAATTTAAACAGAGATGTTGTGGGCAAAACAGTAAATTGGACTCAAAGGTAAGAGCAAAATGGACTGCAGAAAATGAGGGGGAAGAAGAAAAGAGATGGAAATTGAGGAAAATAAATTATCACTTCAAACTAGCATTTTGTATCCTGTGGAGAGCTACAGATAAACAGAGGTAGGAGGTAACAAACAGACAGAGAAATAAAAACAGAAATAAAACAGTCAAACTGAGCAGAGTTTACATGTGCAGAAAGTCGGGACAGATGCGGAGAGTAGTGAGATGTCCATAGGGAGTAATTAGTACTGACAGTAGTACTAATGATCTGTCTATAGCTTGGCAGACTGGAACTCACAGAGGGGACTCCAGGGTTTAACGCTCTTTGTATTTATAATGTATGTCTCTCTCTATCGCTATGTTTCCATCCAAGTGTCATGTCCAAGACAACCTCTCAAATGTTGCACAACATAAAAGGCAAATTAGTTTGAGTGGAATTAATTAGCTTTTTTAATCTCAGAAAAAAAAAAATCGCAAAACAAATTGAGCTACTATCTTAATTAATACTGAATGAGTTGTGTTAGTTCACACTGCAACCAGCTTGATTGATGGATAACTTTATTCTGAATCACAGTGAGTCATGTGAAAGGCAACATGTCCTCATACCCGAGCAACAGAACAGGTCGTTTCCTACTGACTCCCAAAACAACATATATCACTGTTGACCGCTGGAGAGTCCTGCTGACAGGGGCCCATATTCACAGGGTTTTAAACATGTGGTCAAAAGTTTGCTTAAGTTAAGGCACCAAAACTACTTAGGTTTAAGAAAAAAATATTGTTTGGGTTAAAATAAGGATGTTTGTTATGTGTCTTACATCAGGTACAGGACAAAGGTGAAGTACAAACTTAAGTGCACCTTAACTGGGTGTCTAGACTGCACTTGTATAGAGCCCATCTAATCTTCTGAGCACTTAAAGCGCTTTAACACTACATTTCAGTTCACACACACACACTCATACACTCAGGGCCAAGGCTACCGTACAAGGTGTCACCAGCTGCTCAGTTTAATATTCATACGCACTGACATACATGATTTGGGGTTCAGTATTTTGCCCAAGAATACTTTGACATGTGGACCAGAGGAAACAAGGATCGGAGCTCCAAACTTTGGATTAGTGGATGACCCACTCTACCTGCCAGTACAGCCATAGAAACCAGTCCCACTTGATTCAAAAACAGCCTCTTTTCTACAGCAGTTACTGTACTGCACTGTTTGCATTGGTCCATCAGCCATTGTACTTTTTGCCCATTGGGCTAATTCATATGTTTGGGAACTGGACTAAACTGTACATATCATATACTTTTCATTGAACATATTTATGCATTAATGTGTTTCATTTTCGTGTGCACTGTTTTTACAGTTTTAACATTGTGTGTTCCTTGACTCTTTGTGTCTTCTCTCTTTCTCTGCACTGGAACTGAGCTAACATGCTGCACCAAAATGATTACCACCAACTACTGTGCATGGCAGTAATAATAAAGCGTAAGTATCAAGTATGTACCTGTACGTAAGTTAAAATGAGTCATTGACTTTTGGTTTCAGACAGGACACAAACAGTGGTGTCCTGGGTGAAAGTCCTGTGTTTGTTTGACCTGTCCATTCACCCCAACCTCCTCCCTGCACAGACTTGGTCGCTCTTTCTACTACTTCACTTGTCTCCTCCTTTGCCCCCATCATAATTACTCAGGCCACCTAACAATAAATATAACAAATAAGACAACCAATACTGCAGTTTTTATTTATTCATTTTGAGGAGACAGTCTGTCTATAAAGTGACCTCATGCAGCTAGTCATTTTGTGTCCAGTACTGCCCTTGTTATCACAGTGCTCGATGCCATCCTCATTAAACTAATTTATGCCTGCAGTCCATCATTTAAAAGCTGTAGATAATCTTTAACTGATATAATCAGGCTTTTTGGCCATCTTGCCTTCGCCCTGCAGACCTTATGTTCCTCAAATAGACAAAATTGCATCAGTAAGAAGACAAGAAGTGCACAAAGCTGTGGGCATTTTTTTCTCAGCTGATAAGCTAGTTGATTATCCTGGAAGAACAATTAATGTTTTGTAGCTCTGGCCATATTTCATGCTTATTAAAGTGATGTTCTGGTGTCTCTGGGGTACTATTCTCATAAATGTGGCCATTCTGACTTGACTACATGTCAATCTAACTTTGCACTTGCTACCTCCGTAGAGGTGTAGGAAATGTGACTTGTTGCTCAGTAAATAGACTTTTTGTCAAGCAGAGATACACTCATGATGAACAGAGTTGTCACCTTTTACATGGAACTGACAGCATGTGTGATGATAAAGTGATAAATAAATGTTGATAGATGACACATTTTTATAGATTTCATAACATCCACAGCCACTTTTGAACTGTTGAATCGTTCTGTGCAATAAGTCTGAACCAGACCTGCGTTATTATTCATTCAGACATTCAGACAGTTAACGTCTGATGTGTAAATGCACTGTTGAACAAAGTGACAGCCTCATAAAATACTGCACAGCAATCATCAGTTATATACTATTCAGTGCATTCTCCTCACTAGACTGCTTTGTATTAAATCATGTAATATGTGAGCACATTACGGGCAATTTTGTTCTCTTTTTCAACTGTCAGAAGATTAAAGGATTAATGATCCGGCCACCAGCCATTTCAGAGCCTGAGTTTGACGTTAAAATATGTCTTCTCAGTCCAAGAATGCTATTTCAGGTGCCTCAACAGGCCAGAGATACAGGAAAAAAAGTTGCAGTGAAGAGCCTGTATCTGCTGCTGAAGATGAATAAGTGCAGTTTCCATGAGGAGTGTTTTCATCACTAGATCTTTAACGTCTGATCTCACCTCTGGGCTGAAAGGAGCCAGCCATGTCAGACAAAAATGTGTGTGTGAGTCCGTATATATGCCTTTATGCCATACGCATGTGTGCATTAGGTGTATGTGCGTGCTTCGTATGTTATCTTCGAGGGCGAGACCATGTTGTTCCAGCAACCCATAGGTCCCAGCCCCATAAATCACAGCTATCATTTGAGTGCATATGTGTGTGTGTGTGTGTGTGTGTGTGTGTGTGTGTGTGAATCTGTGTGTGTTTTTCAAATTCAGAGCCAACACCTGCTACTAATCACCATCGATGAACAGCAATGTGGGGAGCGTGGTGACGTGTTAATATTTTTACACGTTCATGCAAACACGCACGCGCTCATATGAACACGCACACGCACACACACACAAAGGTCAGGTTGAAAGAACGACAACAAAGCAACGATGATTGATACGTCAGTGGTGATTAGGCTGACACTCCAAAGAAGGAGAATGAGAACGAGACGAGGAGGTGATACAACGGCAACAGAAAAAGAAGAAAGAGAAAGACAGAGACATATAGACAGATACAATGCACAGAAACAGGATGATGTTGATCTTCTTGCTGCTTCGCCGAAGTTGTTCTTTGCTTTTGTGCCAGCGGAGCATAATGGAATTGAAATCAAAACTGAAGGAAAGCAGAGGCTGAGACATAAAGAAAGACAGAGATGTGGTGAGCAAAGAATGCAGAAAATAATGAAGACCTGCCCGTCCATTAGCCCACATAACTCCCATTTTACAATGGTGAAAATCTTTCCACAGCAAGGTAATGTGGACGAGTGACGTCATCTTTCAACATCTCATCCTCTGCTCGCTCTTCTTCGCTCTCTCATCCCTCTTTCCTGATTCTTCTATTTCGCTCTCTGTCTGATGTAAACTTTCACTGTCATCTTTCCCTCCCTTCTCCTCCCTCTTCCTTCCCTTCATTTCTCTTTCTCTAACTCTTCCCCATCTCCGTCTACATGTGCAAGTCATCGTCTTCTTCCATTATCTTTGCTAAAAGCCAAGAAAAGTCAGATCTCACCACTTAATCACAGCCTCTTTAATGAAAAACAGCTAGATATTAAAAAAGGGAGATAAAGAAGGAAAAGATAGTGTGGGATTAAAAATAGTTGGATAAGAGGCAGCAAAACACAACTGATATGTGAAACATTATCGGCATATGGATTATTGAATAGAGAATGATGGCAGAATGGTGGTACAGATGAAGTGGTAGATAGACAGATGAGTGTCCTCTAAAAAGTGTTTCTACTATGAACTAGAAAAGCGCACTTTAAAGAGCAAAGATGTTCACCTAGCGGCCACCTGGGTTCATTGGGGCAGCTTCAGAAGCTAACAAAAACATATACAACTCATCTATTTTTGACAGAGCTGTGGCACGTTGCTGAAAATTTAGTTTTTCCTTCAAACAGGTCAGGTGAAATAAAATTCATCTGCAGATGCTCCAGGTCAGTTTTTTCTATGGATGTCAGTTTTTGAGCCGCGACAAAGGTTAAAATGTGGCCTCCAACAGATGATAAGGCTTATCGTTTTTAGCCGAGCCAATTTCCTAAAAACTTGCGTCCCCTACCGGCATATTAAGAGGAGTGGGGAGTCAGTAGCTTATGACAGTATAAAACAAGTTTTTCAACAATTGCCACCGCAACCACAAGAAGTTCTTGGGCATACAGTCATAAATGTGCTTACAAAATATTAGGCTGGTTGTTCCAGTAGTTTGCGAGATTAGCTGTGGACGGAAATATACATGCCAAACACATGATCCCCTTTAGGCTTACACCAAGCAGAGCTAATAAATATGTTTTTAATCACATTCCCCTCATAAGCTACCTACTATTATTTTAAACAGCTCATGATGTGTTTGGATTTTGTTTCTCTAGAAGTCATTTTATAGTCACTGTTTTACTTGTGACATCTATCTTCTTATAAATTGGTTGACGGAACCCTAACATTTTAGAATAAATGAAACAATAAATGAAAAACTTCAATAGCTGATGCTGTTTGTTGACGAAATGGAGTGAAACCAAATATTTCATCTATTTCTGAAAAAAGAAAAGTTGACACTGACAATAAAATCTTCCCTCAATCTTAATTTTGTTTGGATTATTAACCTTTAGGAGATAAAACAAAGTATCGGGCTGGAATAGGTGAACAGAAATATGGATATAAGAAGATAAAAAGGAGTTCTGAATGAGTAGATAAATGTGTATCAGCAGGGAAACATGAACCAACGTGAATGATGTGACAAATGAAGAGCGGCCGAGCACAGCAGTACAGCTGTGTATGTTTCATGGATGGGAGGATGGAGCGAATGATTGAGAGGTAATGCACATCAACTAGTGCCGCAGAATATGAATGGATGAAACATGGGGGTGAACAGCTGGAAAGAAGAAGAAGGTATGGTGGAATAAAAAGCCGTGCAGCAACGGTGCTTTATGGAATTTTTTTATCAATATGTTGATAAATGGCCGGAAGGACGGCTGAAGGGATGATGGATGGACAGAAAAAAGCTTCTCTAGATGGAGTGCTAGGCGCATGGATGGGTGATGGTTTAAAATACAGTCCCATCTGTTGTCTATGGTACATGAAATAAGAACCTGATGGCCAGTCATAATGTAACACTCACACACACTCAGCCTTTACCTCCGAGCGCACAAATATTTGGATTATTACTGTCGCTTTTTTATTCTTTCCTTTGTAACACCCGCCTGTTTTCTCTGGGCGATGAATTACCTCAACACACAATCTCTCTCATCTCTCCTCCGAACCCCACTTTCTCTCGGCCTCTCCGTTATTAACTCCTTGTCTTTGAGTCCCTCTCTTTCCCCCTCTGCCTACATCACAGCTCTTGTTCTGCTCTGCATTAGTTCTGCTGGTTTTGAAGCGATCAGCGTGCATGATCACTACCAGACCCGACCTGAGGAGAAAGTTGGGGGGAAAGGAGAAAGACAGATGAAGAAATAGTGAGACAGAGGGAGATAAAGGGTGAAAGGCAAAGAAAAATTTGGGCACAGAGGCTCAGAACAGAAAGGGAGAGATAAAGAAAGTCAGTGGCTGATGGATACAAAAGCCAAAGGTTTACTTCTCTTTTAAATGATGATATATTGAATAAGGAAGGAAGAACAGAAGAAGGGAAAGTCTGATTTTTCTCAGCACTGCCAAAAATGTTTTACACTCACTAAACATTTCACTTTGTCAATGAAGAGACGTCTCAATTAAAAGCAATGGAGGAACAGTGGTCCAGTAAATATGAATGTAGGCTTATAATGATCGTTTGGCTTTGCACTAAATAAATCTGTAAACTTTTAAACTGCCCTGAAATATTATATCTGCTTTCGCTGCCACGGCAAAGTCACTAATTGTGGTTGTATGGCTATTAGCTGCATTAGAATATGCCAAGTGCATTTCTCTGTTATTAAAATGAAAGCATGAAATTTGCCTATAACTACTTTAAACTAAAGAACAATAAGGATATGCCCAATACTAATTGAATCTTGAAAAGCTAGTTCCTTTTCTACTGTAAGTGTTCCTGTATGAGACTCAGGAAACACTATATGTTTGAAACATTTGCCCAAAATCTTGAAGCATTTTCCGTTTGAGCGAAAAACATGAGGAAAAAAGAGAAAGAAATTTGCTCTAAGTAGAAAGAGATGTGGGAACATTTTATTATATTAAGTATGTTTGTGTTCCATGTGTGTGGTTTGAATTGGTTTGCATGTACCTGTCTCTTCATAACTGTATCCATGAGAGTCTTTCAGTATCTGCGACACAGCGTGAAAGAAAGTCTAATCCAGCCAGGATTGGTTTTTAACTGCCCCCACAAAGCATCCATACTGAGCCATCTCATACAAGTCAATGTGCTCAGTATGTCAGTCCGACGTAGCGTGAAGCAGCTTAATTTGGACCGTATTGGTTTTTAACTGCCTACACAAAACAGATGGGTGTTGGGTTACATACGGCTCAATCAGTCAGATATAGACAGAATATTGGGGGGAAAGACAGATGGAGAGGTGAGGAGACAGACGGGTTTGGCAGGTGGTCTGGTGGGCTAGATTGACCTGTAAAAGAGCCTTGTGACCTGTCGTATCATCCTTGTGCAAAACATCAGACTCCATCTTCACTGATTGAAAATTACTCAGAGTAAGAGTGGCTTAAAGGCAAATGTACTGGGGTGTACAACAGTATTTTAAATACAAAGACATGACTTTTCGATACATAAAGAACCATGTGTACAACAGTGAACAACTATTATCATATTGAGTTTGAATGTTTCTGTCCTAGGTTTTGTTTCTAAGTTGAGTAGGACACATATAAAACAGGGAGTTTGGGGTCCTCCGCTAGAAAATGTTGAGCAACAAACACTTGATTTCCTGCATTCTTGTGAATTTTTCTGCATCAATTTCTGATGTGTTTCATCATTCAGTGTCATATATGCCAAATAGTTTAAACTAAACCTATGAAATACATTCATATACATGTTACAAATGGTAAATGAAATCTGTCCAGTGGGGTTTTTTAACCCTGGATGGCACTATCTAGCGATGTTTTGATGTGGGGTCCTAATTTATCTCGTATCTCATGCTGTAAAACCCAGTTTAGACCAATGATTCTGACGAGACAAAACCGTTTCGGAACATTGCAGAGAAAAGTTGCAGCAGGTTTTAGGTTTTAGAATGTACGGCACATCGCCTGTTTCAACAGCCAATCATGTTGTAGTGAAGTCTGCTGGTCCAGTCAAAGTGACCACCAATGGTGTTTGCTTGCTGCGGCAGGTGTTCTGTCACCGTCAAGCCCTATGATGTCGCTCTCGCTGCTGCTGCTCGCTGTATGTGCTCCCCACACACACGCATTGTCATTGACTGACTAATTGGTGCTGGTTATGTATATTATTGCATATATATGATGAAAACAGTCAATCTGATGCTTGTTTTGTTGATGTTTTTCGCTGTTTCATCACTACTACAAATGCAGCTGTAGCCAGTATCTCACTATCACTATCCTCATTCATATTTTAAGAAGCTACAAATTATTTTCAGCCACAAAATAAGCCTGAAAAGCTGCAAACAGAGTAGAAGTACAGAGAGTTGTTGCATAGAGATGATACACAGTCTCATGTAGTTGCACTGGTGTGAAACAGCGCGTTGCAAGTAGCTGCATGTTTCAACTTGTCTTGTCACGAATCTTTGGTCTGAACTGGGCTTAATAAAGAGTGTAAATGCATGCACACAAGCATGCGGTTGATGCAGACACATCCCTTCAGATGGTTTCATGTTATTCCACTAAATGGCAATTGGTGATCCTGATACACGAAGAAATGTGGGAAAATCTGGAGAAAAAGAAACATATTTAAAAAAAAAAAAAAAGTAAAAATGAAAATGTTTTATGTGGAGGAAAATGCATGTAAATGTTTCTTTGGCCTGGAGTGCAGAACTATGCAGAATTGTCTGTTTACAAGAAAACTCCACGGGGTATCTTTAATGATTGTTTTGTGATGGTAACATCACTGTTGAAATATTGCTGCATTTATCACTGCATAACAAGACCCATTACCGTCCAAACATTTATGAAACACTGCACTTTGCTGTGCTTTTTAATAAATCTATAGGCTACAGGTACATTTTAACATCACAGGAGAGGATTTAGAGCTTTATATGAATCAGCTTTCAACTTCTGTGTGCCATTCCATCTGCCTCGAACCACCACGTTGCTGTGTGTTTTAATTGGCTGTGGAGCCTGCGGTCATCACTTTGATTGATCAGTAGCCGAGCTGAGAGGTCAGCGAGTCCACTGGTCAGCAGAGTTTTGGATGAGACTGGTCCTGATGTCTGCCATTCGTAAAGACAACAAATGGGATTCAGACGTGACTCTGCGGAGTACATCTGGAGCACAGCTGTCTACACTCCGTGTGTCTGCGTGTGTGTCATCAGAAAGTTCTCCACCCTGCCGTACACCTCCACTAGCAGACAGACCGCATGCACACACATACGCTTGCAAACACATGTATCGTATATGATAGAGCACAACCAGGGACCCACATGCACATGCAGCCTAAAGTATCCCGCCTTTGAAGAATATATAGAGGAAGGAATAAGGAAAGGAAAGATCAAATTTAGGATGTTAGGATACTTTTTATGACTTTTATGACCTACCAAAACATAAAAAAATATGACATCAACCTATGGCAACATAAACGTCAGCTAAGTTGTTGCACTCTTATATTAAATTAATGGTTTCCAACAACTAGTGGCCAAAGTTACTTGCCCATATACCCACCCTAGCCACATACGCACATACACACATCTCCAGTGGGCACACTGAGGGGCAGTGCGTTGTCATAGAGATATGTTTCTTTTGGCACAACGCCCAAAACACATGTTTCTGATGGTCTGACACAGAGCTAATAATAATAATAATGATGGTTAGCTTGCTTAAAGCCAATGCTATGATTCATAAAGAAACTCCTCCCAAAATACAGTATACTGTAATTGCCTGAACACACACACACACACACACACGCTTATGTTTCTCCCTCTCTGTCTGTCTGTCTCTAAATCATAACATAATCTGTAATAGCTGAACCATTAGGGGGTGGAGAGACACATTCAGCGAGAGCTCGATAGCATCTGGTAATAGGACTCATGAGAGGCAGACGAGGAGAGATTAAAAAAAAAAGTGTGTGTGACATGACAGAGAACAAGAGCGAAGTATTAGAGAGTGAGCGAGAGGGCAAGAGTGACTGACAGAAGAGGGAGCGAGAGAGAGAGGTTTAGTGTTTCAAGACGATTAACACTGCCCCGCTGTGTTTTAATAGTACGCTCCTATGGGTATTTTTAGTCAAACATTAGTGAAATGACACTAATGACGGAGTGTAGAGAGAGTTTGACTGCAAAAACCTAATCAGACTCGCATTGCTGCGGGGCAGGGCTGCTGAAAGACGTCCACACAGTGTGCTAAGATTACATTTACATGAGTCTGGGATTTTTGGTTCCAGACAGGATGCAAGTTTAAGTACAGAGCTTAACCATTTGAAAAAATGTAGCCAGAGTGATGTAAAGGACAGTCGTATTAGGGCTGGATGATATGGACAAAAAGTCATATCTCCGTATTTTGTAGGAAATGGGCTACATGTTTTCAATTGCAAGTCGAAGCCACATTTGAGATGTCACAAGCAGTTTTATAAAAACAGACTGCGATCAAAATAAAATGCAAAGACAGGGATTTTATTCACCTGTTTGAAAATATGCAGCTGCACAACAGTTACACTTCCAAAACACTAGCCTGTGGCAGAAGTGCTATAAAGTTTAGTTGATTCAAAACACACATTAAACATGGCTTAATAGAGACAATTTCAAACACAAGTACACAAATTACACATTTTACATTGTACAAATTAGCCTAGCGGCTAGTAGACTTTTCCTCTACTCATCTGAAGCCAGGGACAAAGGTAATGTTACAAAACTCCATTACAACTCACAAGCCTCACCAACAAACAACTATCTAATACTACACGTTTTCCAAACAAATATAACATGCTAACGTTATTAGCACAAGTCTATGGCATTTTACATTGTATGAATTAGCCTAGCAAATAGCGGAGATTTCCTCTACTCATATGAAGCCACGATAAATCACACCCAAGACTTAAAATGTTATTTTTGTGGAGGCTTTACTGTCTTCACAATTTATTGTTTCTTATATGTGAAATTAAAGAAAATAAAAGCTTAATTTCCACTGTCTGCGTCGCCGCGACGTGAGGTTACATTTCTGGGGAGGTGCATGTCTGGCTACAGCTCTATAAAGTACTGCTGGAGAATTTGTGAGTGAATGAATGGGGTGGAGCTTTGCTGAAAGTGAGAGAGAGGCGAGATGCACACTGGTTTACGTCATGTAATGCAACTTTACCTTATATAGATATAATGGTGTTGTCTAGATTTATATCTTGCTTGAAAATATATTGTTATATTGTACATAGTCGTTATATCGCCCAGCCCTAAGTCGTGTATTTTGCCTTTTCTCTTTGTATCAAATTTATGTAGTGTTATATTCTGGGAGCAGCACAGCAGGTGAAACCAGAGTTCACAGTTTGTAGGAACATATGGGTTGCTTAGTCACAGCAAACGTCAAATGAACGGCACTGAAAGGGTAAACCACAAAAGTTTTTCAACTTTGGGGAAATTCAACCTCATTTAGCGTGAAAAATAAATCTGTGTTCTTTCAGATTTCTCCATAAATCAAACTGTTAATGAAGACAGAGCAGAGGGGAGACTGATGCTCCTTTGGTCACAGCTGCAGCAAGTTAGAGGATCCCTCCATCAATAACACACACAGTCAAACCACCACAACGCGCACAGACACACACTCATCTTCGTCCAGACGGCTCTATCAGTCTGTCAGGTCAGGCCATCGGTCGTAAAGTCACACATCCCCATTTCCGTTTGATGTCTACAGCTTAGCGAGGTGGGGAGGGGCGCTTTTTGCTTTTATAACGAGAATTTAACGGGCCCCTGCCGGTAAACAACGGCCATGTGGAGCTCGTAGAAGACCAGGTCTGTAAACATGACACACCTACTGAATCAGATCCGGGCAAAGGTATAAAAACAGCTTTGATAAGGGCAGGCAGTAAACTGCGTAGGCGTTTGTTTGTGTGTACGTGTCAGGGAAGGCGGGGGGGCGCTCGGTGTATTTAACAAGAACAAACACATTGTTTTGATTACTTGACATGACAATTAAATTGCTCTTGTCAGGGGAGAAAAACATCAAATCACTTCTTTTCTGAGAGTCTTCAGTGATTTGAAAAACACACTGTTTGTAATAACTTCATCACATATGGGTGAGAACATACAGACTTTCTTCACCGCTGAAAAATGCACTCTTTATGTCTGTTGACAGCCAAGCGTTGTCACTGCCTACAGAGAGCTTTGGCAAGAACAAGCATTAATGGAGGTTTAAAACTAGTTTGATGCAATCAAACCAATAGCCAATTACTTTCCGCTGATAAGAGGAAAATGTTATCTCCTACGTAGGTCCAGTTCATTAAAGAGTTGAGGCAGGGCTCTCAAGGTGCATTTCCACCCGACTGCTTTTATGTGCATTTTCGATTTTCACATAAAAAACCCTAAGTGGAAATGCTAACAATTTAGAGGGAAAAGAGCTTTAATTTTCACAAGGAAAGTTTGCTGAGGTGGAAATGTTGGGGAAAAACGCTTTATTTCACAAGCAAAAGAGGTGGAGACGTTGGCATGTCAAAAGAGAGAAGGTGTAATAAAGGCGGGTGGAACCAACACGCAGTTAAAGGTAACCACAGCAGCAGAAAGTTTTACAAATAATGTTGTCAGGGTTGTACACAACTTCCCTGGGTCCAGGCCAGATTGTGGCCGTTGTTGCACGTCACCCCTCCTCTCTATCACCACCCAAGGGTATAAAAACACCACAGGGCACACAACTTCAACTTTACTGAAATATCTGAAAGACAATCTCAGAGTGGAAGCAGCAATGGATATCAATGCTACTTCAGAGCTACTGCTGCTGCTTGATCAAAGAGGCACTCCACCGGTTTTACACATGAAGTTCTGTCAACTCGTAATTAGGAGTAACACTCAGCCTGTGAGAACAGTTGTGTAATGTCTGTGAGGCTCCGGAGAGAGCTTTAGGTTTGGAAAGTAATTATGATGATGCTGCTTCGATTTTGATAATTTTGTCTTAATCTGGTTTACAATTTGTGGACTTATATATTACTCTCACTGGCCACTTTATTAGGTACACCTGTTCAACTGCTTATTAACGCAAATAGCTGATCAGTCAATCACGTGGCAGCAACTCAATGCATTTAGGCATGTAGACATGGTCAAGACGACCTGCTGGAGGTCAAACTGAGCATCAGAATGGGGAAAAAATGTGATTTAAGTGACTTTGAACGTGGCATAGTTGTTGGTGCCAGACGGGCTGGTCTGAGTATTTCAGAAACTGCTGATCTACTGGGATTTTCACACACAACCATCTCTAGGGTTTACAGAGGATGGTCCAAAGAAGAGAAAATATCCAGCAGAAGAAGACCACACCTGGTACCACTCCTGTCAGCCAAGAACAGGAATCAGTAAAACTAGGCTTTTAATTTGAATTTATGACAACTGACACCACTATAGAATATTAATGTAATGTTAGAGTAAATTTATCTTGCCTATAGTGAGTATCAACTACCTACAGGAAGAAACTGCTGGTTCATGCCTCATTTCATTACTCTGAACTGACTTCACGGGCCAATGATGGTTTGTGACAGATGAGTAGAGATAGGTAGAAGTAGGACTTTGGCACTTTCTCTCTTTGTGTCTCTCACAGATCAAAGTGAATCCAGCTGGTAGTGATCCTAACCTCCATGCAGTGGGATGTGACCCCGACCCTTCAACACACACACAGTGGCCCGACAGCTAGACCTTCCCGCAAAATGCTCGAGGGTGTGTATGTGTAACAAAAAAAAAAACAAAAAAAAAAAAAGGAGGGAGAGTTTCCGTATGTGTGTGTGTGTGTATGTGTATGTCTGTGTGTGTCTGTGTGTGTCTGTGTGAGTGTGTGTGTTTGTCTTGCTGAACCCTCCGGTACCTTTTCACCTTGAGGTCAGAGGTCAACAGAGCAATCAAAGCCAGCTTCCATCTGCTCCCCGCCTAGACACGTCCTGTGTGTGTCTCCCTGTTTATATGTGTGTGTGTTTTTCCGCCTACAGCTATCCATTTCTCAGAGTGTCCCTGACTCTGTGTGTGTGCTGGCGTGTATGTGACTGTTTAGATTTGTGTGCTGGCATGTGTATGTGTGTGTGTTCCCCCCTCCGGCGATAGTTGCCCTGTAGTCCGCAGGAATCCCTCATCAAAGAGCAGAGAGTGTTCGAGGTGTCTGGATCGTCAAAACGTGCCGGCGACTTCTAAAGCGACCAACAGTGTTTGTAAGGTAATATTAAAACTTCTGGCTCCTCAGGTTCTGAAACATAGCCAAAACACACACTAGTGTGTGCACAGTTAATAAAGTTTGTACTTTCCTTTTCACGTTGCTTCATATGTTTATCAATGGAATAATGACTATGTGGAGAAGATTAATATGTGTTTGTCTCGCTGATTAAGGTAGCAAAATGTTGGACGCTTTATATTTGTAACTGAAAGGCTGAGAGGGAACACATCCCTCATGGGGGATGACACTGAACAGCAAGTGTAGAGTTGTTATTGCAAAACCCATGGATTTCATTGTGTGGCATGAGAAAGAGGTTTAATAAAAAGAAAGTGTTGAAGTGTGAGCCCCTGAACTCAGGTCAGTGTTGCGATCAAGGAACAATGCTTCTGCACAGGTCTGTGATCTGCCACAAGGTAAGAGGTCACCATGACCACCTACTCCAAGAAGCAGACGGAAACATGCCTCAAACCAGAGAGAAAGTTACATTTAAAGGTCATTTTTAGTTTTCTGTTTCTTTTTTCCTGATCACATATGAATCTCTGAATCATTGGGCGAGAGGCGGGGTACACCCTGGACAGGTCACCAGACTATCACAGGGCTGACACATAGAGACAGACAACCATTCACACTCACATTCACACCTATGAGCGATTTAGAGTCACCAATTAACCTGCATGTCTTTGGACTGTGGGAGGAAGCTGGAGTACCTGGAGAAAACCCATGCTGACACAGGGAGAACATGCAAACAGACGGGCCCCCCTGGTTCGAACCAGGAAGCCTCTTGCTGCGAGGTGACAATGCCAATGTAATTATGACTATTTTAATCAGAAACCATAGAATCCACAATTCCTCTGTCTCAACCACCTAACTGACAATTATCTTGTATGACTGCACGAGCTGTGTTTCATGGATTTAGTTATTTGGTTCTTGGTTCTAAGTTCTTTACTTTGGGGGAAGAAATGGTCACACACATGTTCTGACACCCTCCAAGTGGAGAGGAGCGATTGCAGCTGTGTATTGCCTTGCTCAAGGGCACTAAACAATTGGAAAAAAGTGTCACAGGTTTTAGGTAAAGCCGCCATAGTATCACCTTACGTAGTAGAATTAAATGTCAAAGAAAGCAAACAACTTTGGGTGGTCTTTGCAAACACACATAAACACAGGTTGGATTAAAGACACACACTCAGGTCATGTACACTGCACACACTCGTTCATTACAGTTGCCAAAAAGCTGATAATGAGGTCCTCACGAGTGGAATAAATCGCACACACACACACACACACACTTACGCCTAAGTAAAGTTCCTTAATAGTTTCCTCAGGTGTTAAGGTGATATTCATGTAAAAACGCAGCCCATATATTAGCACCTCAACTCCTATTATTGCACACATTATAGGTCTATAAAGGATGCCGTCATTTTGTGTGTGCAAGTATGTGTGTGTTTATGTGTGCGTGTATAAATGAGAATGTAGGTAGATGGTATATACTACAAATGTTATATACATGTATTTATCGTGTGAGTGTGTGTGCCACAGTATGTGAGTGGGTACTTATGCGGGTGTAAGTCTCTGAGTGTGTGTTTCACCCTAAAGCCAACATTTGCGTTCTGAGGGGAGGCGGCGAGTTTCTCCACAGAGCCCATATGTTTCTCATTTTTCCATACACATTCATGAGGCATTTCTGCATTTTTAAGGGAAAAAAAAATCAGAGAGAGAGGGAAGAAAGCAGGACGACGAGGAGGAGAGGAGAGATAAAAAGAAAGAGTGTATTCCCCGTAGAGATGTCAGATCAGAGAGCTGGCTTGTTTCACAACCAGCCGGGTTAGTGGGACTAATATCGGAGACCTCACAGAGTTCACCTCTCTCTGTATCTCGTTTTCCTGCTCGCATTCCCCTCGCTCTTTCTTCATCACACAAATACGGGAAATATATTCCCTTCACACACACACGGGGAGAAAATGTCTCACGCTTGCATAAACACACACACACTAGAAAACAGACCGCACAAAAAGTTTGGGCAGCAAGCATGCCCCAAGGACATAGGACAGAGCAGATGAAAACCAAAACCATACGAGAGGGAGAGAAAGAGAGGGATAAGAGTGGAGGAAAGAGAGATCGAGAGACAGACAGAGGGGAAATGAGAGCAGTCATTATCCAGCAAAATGTCCCAGCAGCCTTTTTACCAAAACCAAAGTAAAGGAAATATGCGATTGGCTTTGACCAATTGTTGTGTGTGACCATAATGTTCTATATGTGTACAAGCCTGTACAACAAACTGTGCTGTGTGTGTGTGTGTATATATAAGGGCAAAACAAATACAGGAGTGTGCCCCGTGAGATGTCAGTGGGCACATACCTGTGACAGTGTGTACAGCAAAGAGAGCTGTCTCTGTTTTACACTAACAGGCAACAAATCAGCCAGCAGCCACATCTATATGTTCTGTATAACCCACCCTGTACAACATCAATCTGGGTATGGACGTGTGTGTGTGCATGTGTGTATGTGCGAGGGCCACCGAGAGTGTGAACAAGCAGCAGCTGGTGAAAAGTGAGGGAATGACAAGGTGTTTAGAGGCAGACAAAGACAGACAGACGTAGAGGGCGGAGAAAGAAGAGACACCTAGAGATTAATATGACAGAGAGACAGAGACATAGAGGTGCACCATCAGAGGAAGCAACCCAGGCAAATGTTTTGGGCCCCTCAAAAAAAAAAAAAAAAAAAAAAAAAGGGCATCCCAGATGGCCAATCATATTGGCAAATTCTGTAATGACAACTACAAACCCCCTTAAACCTATACAGTGCACTACTGCTGCCCCAAAAAACTCTAAAGCTCCGTTTCCACTGAGCAGTATGGTGTGATACGGTACAGTTCAGTTTGGTAAGCTCTTTTTCCGTTCCACTGTGAAAAGTTGTGGACGGTACCAATGGAACCGTTCCTTCCCATCCCCATCCCCTCTGCTGGGGTACCTAGCGCACAGATCTAGTACTAAAAGGTGGAGCTGTGAGCATTGCAGGGTCTGGAGGGTTACTTTTGGTTCCAAAGGGACCATACAGAAAGTGTGAAAACAGGCCTTAAGCTTAACCCTTTAGCTATCGCTGGATACCCTTAGTTAGGATAGTCAGCTGGCTAGATGTAACTATCATTAATATGGTAGGTGTAACCGTCAGGGCCTTGATGGGCTTCTTTGAATGGGGCCAGGGCGTCAAGGTAGGGGGAAAGTGGGACTGATTATCCAGGGCCTCAATGAGAGGGGGGCCCCTTGAGAAGTTAGGAATGACAAGTTTAAGTTTGTTTGTTTTTTTCCCCCTTAAGTAATTATTGCTAACTAAAAAAAAATCAGATGAATAAATCAGTTGAAAGACTGAACTCTGTATAAAAAAACAGTGAATGCTCTCTTAGGCCCCTTTTACCCCGTGAAGGTGCAAAATGGTTTAATCCACCCTTGCAATAGGCTTCCTCTCTAAATGCAGCTAGAGCCAAGTGATGTTCGTTATGGTGCTGGAGCGCCACTGTACACTGTCATGTCTTTCCCCATAGAAGAGAAATCAGGGTTCCAAATAGAAAAGAAAGAGTAAAAAGAAAGGAAGAGAAAACAATGAAAAGGTACATGAAGGAGACATGCATCAAGAGATGAAGGGCAAGGGGCCCCACACAAAATTGCTTATGAATAGGGCCCAGAATTTAGTGATACACTCCTATCTGGGTCCCCAAGAGTCTAGGATCACCACTGAAGACCGACAGATTGTTAGATGGAGAAAATGACAATGGAACAGCAAGCAAAATAAAAAAAAATGTTGTAAAATATAAAGAGGTGGAGGTTAAGAGACGACAGTGTGCTCGGGACTGTAGGACCTGCCTGCCACATACACACACACATTCACGCACAAACATGGCTGAAATAGTATACCGTGCCTCATGCCACCCAAGCATGAACACACACAAAGGGAATTTCCTCATTTAGAATAAGTTGAAAATACACACACACACACACACACACACACACACACACATTCCTCTGCTAACCAATATGAACCTTCATGGACGGTTGGAATGTGTCTGTGCACATGAGTGTGTGTGTGTCAGAGCGATCATATTCACATTCTTTTGTATGGAAATATGAACATTAAAAGAATCCAAACTTTGTGTTTGTGCGTGTGTGTGTCTGCTTCTACATCCGAGCTGATGTATTTGTTTGTGTGTGCGTGTGTGTGTGTACATATTTGTGTGTATTCACTATTCAGACGATGTGTGAAAACTATGTGTTTACAGTCGTGATTATAAACAGAGCAGATTGAGCAACAACTGCGTCTGTTTGTTCTAATATGTTGCAAATTAACTCCACCATGTGTGTGTGTGTGTGTGTGTGTGTGTGTTTGTGTGTGTGTGTGCATGTGTGTGTGAGTGAGTCTATCCGTCTGTTATTGGGCCTTTGCATGTGTCTCTGTGTGCAGTGATAGCTTTTCCAATAGCGTTCTTCAGTAATTGAGCCCGCCGCCCTGAGTTCAACTCTTTTAATAAAAGACACAATGAAACACAATGGTGGTAAAGTGGGCGTCCCGTTTATTACTCCCTCTGTCTCTGTCCCTGTTTCTTTATTGTTTAAGACACTGGATGAGTGTTATTATCAAGCGGAAATTGTCCTGGGCGTGAAAGAAAGCTCTAATCTATTAAATCTCTCTCCCCCCCTCTCTCCTTCTCCCTCTCAGCGAGATTGAGTGTGTGATGACAACCAAGCGGAGTAATTGCAGCAACAGCATTAATCTGCTTCAATATTCGTGTCGCAGTGAAAGTGGATCTGTCTTCTCTGCCTACAGGAGCCTGTTTAAACACCAGTCAGGAGTTATTAGAGCAAATAAAACAGGCGTGGATATTATTTTTCCTGCTAAAGATGTGGATCTTGGAGGGCTGAGAGCTGGAAATGAGAATGTTCAGCACATATTAGTGTGTCCAGGGTAGTATTACGGATAAATAAAAGTAAGTTTAGCTCTGTTCATCATTCTTTATAGCTTAAAGTTAGGGTCTGATACAAAAATGAGACCACACTACAATAACTATAGTAATGCCTACCTTACACCAAACTACTTTTCGACGGATTTCACTGTCACAGACACATTTCAAATATCAGAATAACGTCATGAGAGTTTTTCTAGAGTTGTAGTGCTCTTTCTTGGAGTACGTTGGTCATAAAACTCAGTCTGAGCTGTTTTAAGTCGGTCTTTTGCTTGTTTGAGTGTTCCGCTAAAACCAAACATGTTTAATATTATCCTACATTTTTAGTCTTGGCTCATGCAAAGACGTTAACACTGTCAACAACCAATAGCTGCACTCTCTTCAGCACCAAACAGGAAGCAGCAAACTGGGTAGAAAGTAAACACTAAGGGAACTAGGTGGAGGCGCCACAACGTGATCTCTTGTGCTGAGGCAAGGGAGGAGAACAAGAGTAGGTGTTTCATTCATTATTTTCCTGATCCACCAACCAACACTTACTTTAGTGAGAAATCATCATTTTTGGAATGGTTCCACCTGTTCGCACAGCTAACCAACAGAGACAGAGTACTGAGTGTAAACCGTAAACTTTGTCCATAAATACAGTTTATCTCCATGGATTATATTGATGCCGAATTGACAAGAATACTGTCGACACATGATGCCTTTTATCTTGTGTTTCTAGAGTCATGTGTTTTTGTGGACACATAAGGAATAGTTACAGTTTTTCCCAATTGTTTACACACAAATACTGGTACTTGACACACAATGACCACAACATGTAACTCATGCACCAACCCCCTGAACCAATTTTGCTAAACTACAAGCACAATTCCTGCTTTACACTCAAATTGCAGTTCTAAAACACATTTTTTTCAAAACACTACACACAATTCTCTGCATTTGGCACAATTTTCATGAAGAAAATCTCGTTTTCACAAGGAACACACTGTCATTCAAAATTCTAAAGTTAATTGCCCTACTATGCACACTGACTCATCACATGGGCAAACACCTGTCACACTTGAGCTTTAGCATAAAAGGGCAACAGGTGAGCTCTTCTGTTTTTGAGAAATGGATGCCAACATTGGAAACAGAGGCAGAGCCAGAGCCAGAGGAGTGAGAGTAAGAGGAGGAGGACGGGGAGGACGAGGACGAGGAAGGCCAAGGACCGTAATCTCTGATGAGATCCGAGCCACTTTTTCTGCCTGGAGATGGAAAGTGTATGACCGAAATCCACAAACGCGTATAACCCTTCTCCAAGCTATGGAAGACGCATGTGGAGATATAGCAGTTGATGCTTTTCATGGCTGGATTCGCCATGCTAGGCGATATTTCCCCCACTGCTTGGCCAGGGAAAATGTTGCTTGTGATGTGGATGAGGTGCTGTGGCCAGACCGAAACAGAAGAAAGGATGCAGCATAGTGTTTTTTTTTTTTTTTTTTTTGTTACTGTAAATGTATACAGTAAATTCTTCTGTTGTTTTGTATGTAGACCACTGTATGTGCAACTTTGTGTTGGTTGGAATGTACACTGTGTACATTGTTTTTGTGGGAAAAATAAAATATATTTGTTACCATGTATTTGTGTGTTCTGAGTATAAAAACAATATTCTAAAATATTTTACAACACACTTATGTATGTACTGTCTGTAGTAAGTGCAACACTGAACAAAAAAAAGGCCTAAGTCATTATGATGAATGGAGAAGAAGTGTTTTCCATTCATCATAGTGTTTTACATTGAGCACATCAGTGTTCAACTGGTTCTTATAAATGTCTATTCATATGATGGTTTGTGTGTGTCATTTGAAAACAAAATACCATTTTGAGAAGAAATAACATTGTTTTGAATGTAAAGTTTCATTTTGCAGGAGAATTGAGGGGTTTTGCCCATTGTGTGTGTGTTTTTGGATTTGTGTGTAGAGTTCTGAGAGTATGAGGCATGCTTTCAGAAAATGTGTGTAAACAATCGAGAAAAACTGTAATATGTCATATTTCTTAAAGGGAGTTTGGCATAATGTTTTCCACCAGGAGCAGGATGTGAAATAATCTTAAAAGAAATCTAGTTGTAGTTTTGCAAAAAGTTATCCTGCAAGATCCCCAGTCTTGTAATGTGTGACTAAAACCTCACTTTAGATGGAGGAGGGTGTCAGACTTTAGTCTTTTCAAAGTCTCTAGTGTATGGTAGACATAACCCTGATATGATGATATAAAGAGATTATTGCCGGCACATGTTCATGCTGGTTTTTAATCTTTAATCTTATATCTTAAGACACCCTCATTCCAAAACAGCACATAAAGTCAGTTATTTAAAATTCTGCAAACACCCTTGAGGCTTTTAAAAATTTCATGTACAGGAAAAAGCTGAATGCTGCATTGTTGTGGATACTGTATGATCAAATTATTACATAAGTTATACACAGTAATCACATTTGCTGTCTCTACATTCCACAGATTACTGATATTTAAAATTGGGAAAGAGATAGTATATCCGGTAAAGAGGCCCTGGATACTATTTTAAATTGGTCTGATTCTCTTAAGACACAGCTGGCTGAGAGGCTTCCTGAAGGACTCTGAGTCATTATAATGGAGTAATAAAAAAAAAGAGCAAGGCAGAAACAAATAGGTGTCTATAGAGAAACACAGGAACTAAGATAGAAAAAAAAGAACTGCTAGAGGGACGGGGAATTTAAACTTCTCATTGCAAACTGATTAAGCTAATCAAAATGCAATTACAAAGAATTACAACCAAGACCCTCGGATGTCCGGCTTACTGTGTGTGTGTGAATGTGCCTGCATGTCTAGGATACGACAAGCCGACCAGGTGCAAGCCCTCTCCTTGACATGTTGAGAAGGAAGAGGAAGAAAGAAAAAACGGCAGAATAACAGTAGATTAGAAGAAGAAATACAAAGGAGAGAAGGAGAGAAGGAGAGAACAAGAGAAGGGGATGCAAGGCCAGAAAGCAACACGACAGGGGTGAAACTTTTCCAGCTGGGCCAGAGCTCCCAGAGCGACGTCTGTTCTGGTCATTATGGAAGTCTACCTGTCATTCTTTCTACGTGTGTGTGTGTGTGTGTGTGTGTGTGTGTGTGTGAGTGTGTGTGCTGTTGTTGCAGCACTAAGGAATGTCAAGAATCCCTGTACCTTAAAGTGTCACTACCACGTCAGGCACTTTTATCAAATGGCCTCATCTCTCCTTCAACTCTTCCTTCCTTTCTTCCTACTCGCCTTCCTCCTCCCTCCTCTATTCCTCAACCTTAACTGGGATCATAACAAAGGGGCCAGAGGTCAAACTATGTGTCATTACATAAAGAGAAAAGGAGAGCGGGGGCAGCAGTGGAGGAGGAAAATGAGAGAATAATAAGGCCTGTAGAAACTGAATAATGCGCCCCATTTGCATTTTCCATGTTTTACACATTGTTTTTTTAGCTGACACGCTTTTGGAAAGTGGCTTATAATGAGGGAAAAGGCAGAAGAAGCTTCAGTTCCAATATCACTGACATTACAAGCGAGCAGTAGTAAGACAGGACAAGGTCAGGACCATATGAGTTAAAATAATAATAAAGGATGTTTTCACAAAAAATTAATGTCTGTTTCACTGCTCTTTGGGTCACATGAGGTTGTGTGTTTGTGCTTACCCACAGGAGCGCAGGGTTGTTTGTTTAAGTAGTGGAAGAAGAAGCGGGTATCTAAAGGGTCACGCTGCCTGATGACATCAGGGTTATCTTCACTTGGGCTTGGGGAATAACAGAAAGCCTGTATAACACACCGGGGTGGTTGAGTTTAGCAGATATAAGCATTTGAGTTGCATTATGGGCCATCTCAGAACCCAGCGGGTATCAGTCTGATGATGATTTAGCATCTACTGGGCAACAGCCAATATTTCAGTTGTGCTGCTGTAGCCAGCGGATATCTAGATAACAGCTATCCAGGCCAAGGCTTCCTCTTTCGTACACTAGTCATTCTTTACAGTCCAATTAGCAACTTGAGATGTGAGAATGGAGTTGGAGTTGCTTGCAAACTCGGCTCTATAAACATATATGAAAAAGGGTCATAGAAATTTTAATTGTCATCCGACGCTACTTGATTTTGTCCAGTGTGTTCTGCCTCTTTTGCTCTCCCTTCAGATGTTACCTGCATGCAACGCTCAGACGTCATTGGTCAATGGTACTTGGAACAAAAACAAACTACAAATGGAAACCAAAGAAAATATACAGGAAGGAAAGGTCATGACATCAGTGACACCATTCAAGGAGCCAGACTTTGGTGTCAGTTCTATCGAAGTAAATGGGGCAGGCACGGCAGTTTAATCACTGTCAGGACTTATATGTGCGCTAGCGAGTTAACATTAGATGACTTACATCAGTACGAATGTAAATCACTGAGGCAAACCGTAAGGCATTATAACCAACGTTCAAGCCTTAGTTCGGCAGCCTATTTACCAAACCGACAGACTTTATGATTGAAATAACAATCAGCGACTAAGAGCTAATCTGGTTATAACTGCAGTCTGACCAGCTGCCCTGTTTGCTTATGTATCGTGATGTAATTAGCTACCGTGGGCCAAACAGGAGCTTGAGATGAGATGCAGCTGCTGGACAGAGCCATGATCTGTTCGGAGATCAATAGCAAGAAAAACGAACATGCATATTTAGGTAAAATAATGTCAGTAAGCATCAAATAATGTGTGTCTCTTAATCTGATGGAAGGATTTTTCAGCCAAAGGTGACACACCAAAGATATGATGAGTTATAGTGTGATTTGCCGTGCCCGCCCCATTAACTTCAATAGAACTGACACCAAAGTCCTTCTCCACGCTGTCACTGCCGTCATGACCTTTTGTTCTTTCATATTTTCCTTGATGGAAACCAGAAACCACGTTCTAATTCCAAAATCTTTCCTCATTGCCTACAGATTCAGAATTCATATGCAGATATATGTTGATGGAGAATACATTATGGAGAATGTGGGATTGTTTTTGGAGCTTGACCCATGATAGGGACTCAAAAAACAGGATATCTTGGCCTCTGCTGCTTCGATGTTCTTTCTAATATGTGTCTCTTGCAGGTCCCCCAATCTCATGAGGAGCATAATACCACATGCCTAGATTACCCTTTAAAATGGACTGCATTCATATAGCACTTAACTGGTTTTAGCGACCACTTAAAACACTTTACAACAAAAGCAACGCTCACCTATTCACACACACACATTCATACACTGGTGGCCAAGGCTACCACACAAGGTGCTACCTGGGTTCAGTGTCTTGCCCAAGAACCCTTTGATATGTAGACTGCATGCACCAGGGATCGACTTTCTGAATAGTACACAACCACTTACAACTGCCCGTTTACGCATATGCAGTAGGTGCATATAGCAACACCGACTGACAATATAATTTATGGGAAATTCAGTTCAGCAATGAACATTCAGGCCAAAAATCTCATTTTATTTGAGTTTTTCACACTAAAACCATCAGACAATACCTTCTCTGGTCCCTGTATTACCACTACTTAGTACTGACATTTTGGAATTTATACTAATTGACTCGCAGAGTTGTTACAATTAAAGGTCAGTAGTAGTTGAGAAGTTTTCCCTTTTTATATCCACGTCTTGGCTGTGTTCAAATCGGTGATATCATGGGGATGATGATGACATTTATCGTCAAACATTTTGCCAACATCAGTGTTTGCTTGAACCTTGCCTTTCAGTCAGAGCAAGAGAGTGATACTATTAAACACACTCGCCTGTGTAAAGTGAGAAGTAGCGTAATGCTCCGTGCTGCGCCATGCAACACCGAGTCATTTGTCATCCACTGACAAGCCATGCAACAGAAAATGAGCCACGGCCAACGTCAACAGTGTCTCGCTGAGGGAAGAGGAGGAAAAGTGAGATCTTACAAAGAGAAAGGCAGGAAAGAAGTGACAGAACAGAGAGGAGGAGGAGGAAGGAAGGCATGATGGGGGAAAATATTTGAGAAAGGAAGCCGATAAGAAAAAGAGAACAGCCTAGAGAGAGAGGAAATATAAGAGGAAGAGAGGAAGGAAAAAGGAAAAGTGATAGAAGGAGAGACAGAAAAATGTGAAGGAGTGATAAAGAGATGTGATTAAGGGGGATAAGAAAGAGGAGAGAATTTTATCTTGGTGAGAGAGTCCCTAAATCCTCTTGTTGACTGACATTTCCTCTTCCTTTAAATACCTTCATCTGAATTGCTTTTGTCTGCCTATCCCTGTGTTTGTGTGTGTGTGTGCATGTGTGTGCGTCTCTCAGTAATCTAAGGAGGCTTTGTGCTGCCATAGCCAGGTTAAGTCTTTCAGACCTGTATTAAATCCACTTGTTGAACAATGATGTTACAAGTGGCTGCTTTGAAAACAACAGTCAGGGTTCTCACAAAATAGTGAGAAAGAAAGGGCTGAAATTGTTTATCATTCATTTTAAATCACTCGTCTTCCCTTCCTTCCACGCTCGTTTTTCCTGCCACACACGTTTGTCGGGGCTGACAGAACATTGAGCACTGTGTTAAAATGAAAAATATAAACCTTTCAATGTCTTACAGCAACAGAGCAACTGCCAAAACAAGAAAACTGCCTCAACTTTATGTGACTTGACAATTGTTAGATTGCTGGGTCGTTCATGTATCTTGATGTTGTTTGAGCAAAATTGCAGGTTTTCACAACAGCAGACAGAGTAAACCTGACAAGAGATTTCCGAAGCTGTCATGAGGATTGTGGAAGCAGAACGAAAAACACTGCAGGGCTTCATGTCGAGAGAGTTTTGTTTCTGCCCCAACAAACTGCTTAAGGACTACTTCCACATAGGCCACTTGGCAGGAAGAGACATATACTGTGTGCTTGATGCCCACTTTTACATCCCTCCCCACCTTTTTATTCCTTTACTGACAATAAATCCATGATAATCACCAGAAAATGTCTGTCCCTAAATGCACAATTTGAGAAAGCAAAATTAAATCAATTAACAGCAAAATTAGTTCCAAACATAGACACATAAGTAGTATAGACATGGCTGATGTCAAAAGTGACACTGGCGAAGGTTGTTCAGCTAAAAAACTGCTGATTTGAAAACTTTTCTGGCAACGGTGACTCTTAAAGAGGCACCTAATGGATCAGATAAAAGTTATTTTAAATAGCAGATGAATTAAAATGATGATGAACAGCGTCCTACAGTATGACAAGTCCTTTGCAAAGTCAAAATAATGCCTTAAATAAAATTTCAAAAGACCTCAGCTGTCCTTCCTGGCAGCAGAACTTACTGAATGTGTCTTCCAGGAAGAGATAAAAGCAGTTTAAAAAGACAGATAGCTCAGTTGACCCAGTGCGTCAGCCCCATTGGAGCTCCAATGGCCCAATCAACCAATCATAGATTAGCTGCGGCAGGCTGTTATTAAAGGGTTCAAACATCCGCTCGGCAACGGAATCTCACTCCGAGCCATGATTGGTGGGGCTGCCCGGGGCGCCGCGGTAACGACGGGTCATCGCAGTGACACGGAGCTATGCTGGTGTCGACATCAGCTCAGTTGAAAGGTCAGTGCTGAGGGAGAGACCATTCACACTCCAGCACAGCCAGCACAACTAGTGTGTGTGTGTGTGTGTGTGTGTGTGTGTGTCAGCTGTCACACTCAGCCATGCTCATTAACTGAGAAGCTGATTTATTATTGGTCTAATTACAGAGCTCTGGATGCCAATCAATTATGACTCTAACCTACAAACTCTAACAGCAGCCTTCCACAGGTTAAGACGTGCATGCCCAATGTGTGTGTGTGTGTGTGTGTGTGTGTGTGTGTGTGTGTGTGTGTGTGTGTGTGTGTTCCTCAAATCAGGAAGTGCAGCAGACTAAAGCTGACTCTGTTTCCAATAACGGAAGAACTCACAACCGCTCTGCTTTTCCTAATGAACTCTTTATTAAGTGGCATTACACTACACAGATGGTAGTGACGCTGGTAATGGAGAAACAAAACGAGATCACAGATCACTAGTGTACACAGTTTGGACTGTAACTCTATTTATTGCTGGGATCATTAAAGGGAGGAAGAGTGAGCAAGGAAATAACAAAATACATATGTTCATCAGGGCTGTTCCCAACTCAGAATTTTGTCAACTGAATCAGATTTGCCTGTTCACTGCAAATAGTAGACTATTTGTTCCTGTTTTTCATAAAGACAACAATTTGGCTTTTTAACTAGGTCTGGTGGGATGTTCAGGGCATAAGCAGCATTCACTGAATGATGTAAACAAGCCAAGTTAGGTCTCCGAACAATGATCTGAATCTACAACTACAACTCTGCAATGTTCTAAAACCTGACGAGACGGTGTATCATCTCTATGCAACAACTTTCTGTACTTCCATTCTGATTTGCAGCTTTTCAGACTTATTTTGGGGCTGAAAATAATTTGTAGCTTCTTAAAATATGAATGAGGATAGTGATAGTGAGATACTGGCTACAGGTGCATTTGTAGTGGTGATCAAACGGCAAATAGCATAAAACCTGCATCAGATGGACTGTATTCATAAAAAAATATGCCACAATAATATAAATAACCAGTGCCAATTAATCAGTCAGTGAGAATGTGTGTGTGAGGGGGCAGAAGCACATACAGTGAGCAGCAGCAGCGACCTACTGTCCAACACCGTCACACCGTGAGGACGGAAAAGGTGGGCTTGACGGGTACAGAGCACCTGCCACAGCAAGGGAACACGCCATTTTGACTTGACCAGTGAACTTCACTACAAGCTGACTGGCTGTAGAAACAGGTGACGTGCTTTACCGCTAATACCAGCCACTGAGGATTTGACCACCTGAGTTGCAGGTAACACCATCAGCCGGCTTGAGTCGAGCTCAGACCGGCCAGTTAACACCTCTGCAACTTTTCTCTGCAACGTTCTAAAACTGTTTTGTCTCGTCGCAAATCTTTGGTCTGAATTGGGCTGAAGATTCCTAAACAGCAACTCTGGAATTTTTTTAATGAGTCTGTGCTTCACTAAAAGTACTGAATTATGTGTTGATGGGATTACAGTAATCTTACAAAGATACAATAATAAGGATTAAGAATTTCTTCGGTGTTTCATCTTCAATAACACAGTTTTCTGCTTTCTTACTAAACCATTTTCACTGATGATGCTTGACTAACCTGCTGCACTTCAGTTTTGCTGTGTCAGCATCATTCATGCACTGTTTAGTAAAAAGGATCATTTCTGTAAGAGGTCAGGTTGTATTACCATCTATTATAGTGTTTGCTATATGTTTAAGAAAGACAAAACATTTGCCATTCTCTCCTGTTATTTAAAACCAAGAGTTTATGACTGATTCCAACATTCGCTTCCTTCCAGAGGATTTTCTCCTCAATAAAAACTATTGTTTCAAGGATCTTCTGCAACTTGCACCATAACCTCTGCTTCAGTCATATTTGCTCCAACCTCTCCCAACTCGTTCCATCAGCGAAGATTTGCACAACGGTTCCGCTGAATGAGTGTTTCCGTATTGGCTGTCAAACACCACCCACTGTCCAGTGGTAAGACCTTGACAGTCCTGGATCTGAGAGCAACAAATCATTACTAATCTAATGGGAACAGGGCTGTCAGTAGTTCGGTGAAGATGTGTGTGCATGTGTGTGTGTGCAACTGAGAAAGGAGAGAGAGAGGAAGGGAGGAAAGGAGGAAGGAATGGCTGGAGCCAGAAAGAAAGACCAGGTGAGAGAAACTGACATCTTATCAAAGCTAACCTCATGTGAGAGTTCTGGATGTGAGAGTCGTGTCTGCCTGCCAGTTTCATCAACTTCATCTCTGAATACATAATATCATGTAATGCATACCATAATGCCCCTCCGTGAGCTGAATATTTATTTCCTGGCTGTGAAACCAGTTGCAGATACCCTGAAGGTTCAAAAGGTGATCTCATGACTGGGAGGTCACTGGTTCAGATCCCTGGACTGGCTTAGCATCTTTCCCTTCGCCTACTGTTAACAAGCCCCAGAGGACGACATATAAACCCCCCAAATCTCATCCAAAAACTAACTTACAGTCCAAGATGCAAATCTGCAATCCAGGTTAAATTAAGTCCCAGTGCTATTGATTTAGTAATGCATTTATCTGATGCCTATACATCACCTCTGTGTGGGGGCTGCTAGTTAACAGATAATGAGCAATCTATATGCACACACTGTTTTATATTGCCTGCTCTATAGTTACACCATAAAGACAAATATGGTGAGAAAATGAGATAAGGGGTGAAAGGATGAAATGAAAATGAGGGGCGAGAGAAAGAGGAAGGCAGAAAGGAAAGACAAAGTCTAAGGGAAAAAATGTGAGATGTGTTTGAAACAAATGCATGAATCATGTGTGAGAACAGGACAGAAGATAGGGAAATAATTCAGCTCGTGGCGTTAATATGGTCTAGTGTAATCACTGGAATGAAGACAGGACATGACTGCTGGTTAAAAGACTGGCCAATAAAGGCTGCTTATTACGGTGGTATTACTTGCAACTTGATTGCATTACAAGTGTGAATTTAGACATGATTAAATATTGAAAAATTGGATTATAATTTAAATAAATATGAGGCTGTTATTTATGGTCTAAATTTTACAAAGCTTGCATGTTGCCAAAATTACAAATCAAACATGGAAAATATGTTTTTGCTGCATACAAACTGTTCCCATGCATTGTTCATACATATACCAATGGAAAGTAATGCCCCAAAAATTCCTTATGTAACCCACATAATCATGAATCAGTAATTTGTATATAACCCGCCTGATCAGGAAGGCTGCAATCCCGAGAGAAATGGGCTACAGGAGTAAACAAGGAAATAGTATACAGGTTAAAAGTCAATATAAGGAGGCACGTTGGGGTGGTGGATAGGTCAAACAACACAGGACTTTCCCTCAGGAGGCCGATGTTCGGAACCGTACGAAACCAAATGAAATTAAGGTACGTTGTCGCCATATATCTTTTCCTAAATCTATCTAACTTAACTTGAATAAACCCAAAGACACCCAACTATGTTTCTTTTCCTAACCCTAACCTACATTACTTTACTTGCCAAAACCTGAAATTAACTCTGAGCCAACTGTCAAGTATCACGCCGCTCTTTAAAGTTCCTGCTTCCAGGGGGAAACTTGAGTAGATGAAACCAGTAGTTCCTGTCAAAAACAAGAAAAATATGTTTTATATCTTGAGTGCTGAGTGTTTGCAGGCAATTTCCACCACAATTTATTGGTCTCATAAGGTAATTTGCAAACAGTGCGGACTGAATTTAAATCCACCAGCATGGGCCTTTAACCTCGAATAACATGACTCACTGAATCCCAGCAGTGACTCAGACTCACGCAGGGACAAAGAGATTGGCTGATCTCCACCACACACGTATGATTTTTTCTCAAAACACATTTCCTCACCTCTGTCTTGTTGTGGATAAGATGAGAGCTGATCAGCTTCCAGAAATCCCATGTATTCATTACACACACACACACACACACACACAGCTTGTGTCTATAGTGTATGTAAACTCATTCACAGCTTCCCACAACCTCATGTATCCTCTGGCCTGTTTTTTTCCGACAGATTTATATCAAAGTGCCTTCTGGGGCCACGAAGTTTGGGAAAGTCAAACATACAAGCATGCACACAATCGCACACAACACCACCCTCAAATTTGTGCGTGCACACACACACACTCACACAGACACAAGCCATACGAGGGGAAAGCAAATACAACTCACTTGCTCATACAGGGTGGAATGTGTGAAGCTATGGTGATGCACTAACACCTACACTATAGACAGATAGATGGCTGTGTGTGTGTGCGTGCGTGTGTGTGCACGTGCGCGCAGACTCCCACTTCCAATGCTACGGTGATGCACTGACACCCAGCCTGCAGAGACGGGCAAATGCAGGTGGATTGTGGGATACGTGACACATACAAACGAGCCCGCAGAACAGCAGAATAAAAGAGGAGTCCTTTTCCTCCCTCTTCACCACACATGAGCGAAAAATACGATGCGGGCTCCTTTTGTGAATAGACACTAGCTCAGAGGCTTTGCAGGGTGATGCGCCTGAGTCAAAATTCACTTTCAGAGGGTTTAGATTTCATTCTCCCCAAAACCAGTCTGGGATCAAGTACTTGCTGGAAATGATTCGGCACATTTGTGTTGCTTGGAGAATTCCACAGGTAGGGTTCAAAGGCTTAACTCAAATCAGAAATGTCATCAGTCCCAGTAGAATATATAAAGATGGTTTTAAAAAAACACTGGGTTTTTTTAATAAAGAAACTGACTTTACGGTTTGTTTAAATTTCTGAAAATTTGCATGGCTAGAAGCTGCACTCTGTGTCACCAACCAGTCTGTTTTTACACTTTGAACAAATCTTTTAGTGTCCTGCCAAAGCTGCCACAAACCTAGCAAAGATTCAGGTAGCCCACAAGGAACAACGGCTGCTTTTACAAATGTGTATTGTCAACAAACATAATGTGAAGAGGATAAAGTACAAAACAATAAACTCCTTTTGTTTGTTGAGGATGATGAATGGATTAAGCACAAGACATTCACTCGGGAGAATCAAGTTTGTGTCCAGTGTGAGTCAATGTTGGCTTGTTATTTTCAGACTTAGATGATGTGTTATCTTCAGTTTTTAGGATGTATGAAGCTGCCGAAAGCACACTGTGTACAAAAACCTAAGAAAAATAGATGAATAGGTGAGTTCATGTTAACTTAAACTGTGTTCTGACTTTGCCAAGGAAGGACTTCAAGCTGATGGCCAGGTAATGTAACGAATTCCAGCGCAACGTTCTGGAACTATTTTTGAATCAAAACTATATGTCTTGATTGGAGGTTCATGGTCAAAGTCCTGTGATAATGTACACAGTGTGCATTTAGCAGCTTTATACATCCTGAAAACTGAAAATAATAAATCAACTTAAGCTAAAATAATATGCTCAGACTGACCTACACAGGACACAAACCCTGGTTTCCTGGGTGAAAGTCCTGTGCTTTACCCAGTTACCAATCACAAATTCTTCCTTATGTCGACTTTGTATGTCTTTACTCTACTCCACCTGAAACCTGAGGTACATCTGCAAGTTGTTTTCTCATAAATTTATCAATTTAAACTTGGATATTAATTTTCTCTCAAAAATCATTACCAGTCAGTTAAATTCAATGCTTTCAGACCTTTCCAAGACACCTTTTAACCACATTTAGGACAGATTATTTAACTTTAACTTTAAAATCAGATTTAAGTGTTGATTCCAAAAGGTTGCTTACATAAACTTTGCCGACCCTTCGTGGAGGATCTATATTGGATAATACTTGCTATATCACATTCATCAAACAAGCCACTAGACACACATGAAACACAATAATGTGTGAATTGAATTCAGAGTCTGCAGCACAGGCTGTCAAATAAAGAAACAACATCTTAATATTTCTATTTCTGTGAAGAGAAGGAATTCAGACAGTAATGTGCTCCCATATAGCTCAAATCAAATATGCATTGCTTTGTAAGGAGTAGGAGGAGATTTAAATGCATACATCCTCTCACACCTGCGGGAGCCGGTGTCACACCTGAGCAGTTTAGGTGTTCAGTGCATCGCTGAGAGCCACTGCGTGATATAATTTAGTGTGAATTCTCAGCGGCTCTGAATTTTAACAGGCTCAAGAAAACACATGACTTCAGTTGGAGCAAACAGATGCTTCATGAAGACAAACTCGGTGCTCGTTGAAGGACTCATGATCATTGCTCACGGCCTAGCCAAGTTTATTTGGCACAACATACGTCTTTTTGTACTTTCTCTCTCCGTCACCTCTCCAGTTTTCCTTTCTCTCCCTTTTTAGTTTAACTCTCCCTTTGTGCCTCCATCTCCTCCCCTCTTTCTCCCGCCCTCCTACCTCTCTGATGTATTATCTGAATTGGCGAGAGAACGCAGATTCCATATATTTTTAACAGCCCTCTAACAGATCATCCACAGCCTTCACAGAAACACACCATGGATTATTCATCAATTTAACACCTCTAGAGTGATCGAGCTCTACGACAAGATTAAAATGAGAGGTGGTGACAAGGGAGGAACAAGAGATACAGCGTAAACTGATGGGAAAAAAGGAAAACAGAGACAGACAAACTGGGAGTTTGGAAAAAGGGACTCAGTACAACAGAAATGAAAAGACAAAGGAACGCAGTAAGACAATTATGAAATTCCAGAGGAAACATTGTGTACATTTTTCATTTTCTATGACATTTAGACATGATATACAGTATTTTCTTTCACCACAGAGATGAATGGCAATCTAAATCAAGTCTGTTCTGTGAACGCTTCAATCTTTTGCATAAAATTCACTTGACAGCGCGATGGAAATGTAGCTGCAGAGACAAAAAGACAGAGAGAGAGAGACAGTGGAAGAGGTTATAAAGGGTGACATGACTGGCATTGCTGGGATTCCTTTGAAGTCTTTTGTTGTTTGTGAGCGTGCACATGTGTGTGTGTGTGTGTGTGTGTGTGCGTGTGTGTGTGTGTGTGAGAGGAGGTCACAGTTGGAAGTCTCTCACTCGGGGCCAAATTTAACAAGACTTACTTAACTTCACTAACGACTTCAAGGTCCCAGTGAGAGACGGACACACAAAGGGGGAAACAGACAAAAGCGAAAAGAGATCAGATCATTTTCAGCCACCCGGGCCAGTAATCCTCCATAAATAACACAGAGTCATTATCTCAGGCTTTTACTCACGCCAGATCATACTGATTTGGATATGGTGCCGCATCTCGGCCAGCTGATTATTACTTTAAAGGTCACAGTTACGAGTCAGGGCTCACTGTTCTTGCTCTATCTTTGTTCTTTTTCTCTCTATTAAAGTTGTTTCTGAGTACGTTTTAAAAGCTTTCCATGTTTGTTGCTTTCTTTGCTTCCCCATCTTTCATCCTCCTCTCCTCCTACTCCTTTTTCTCCATACACGCATGGACATACAGACATAAGTGTACGTAGTTTATAGACACAGACACAACCACAAAGAGGCAGTCAGCATAGGCAGATACATGCATGTATAAAAACAAACAGGCACACACACACACACACACACACACATACACACATTTAGAATTTCCAGCAGACAGTGCAGTTATTGACAGTTGACACCTGTTAACTATCAATGGACAGACTGACAGACAGACAGACCGGGGAATCCTGACAGAGGCAACGGAAATTATTAACACCCCCTTTCATGTGATTCATTCTTCTCTCCAACTCCTGTTTATGAATATTTGATTTGCTGTTTCTTTCCATGTGTTTCTCATTGATTCTTATTTCATTCCTTTTCCATCAACATCTTAATTAATGATTTGCAACTTTCTGATGACATATCAAATTATGCAACCCAATAAGAATCAGGTGATGAGAATAAATCAATTTTAAGAAGTAGGCAATGTACAATAGTTTTAGCACGTTCTGTTACTCTTTTATACTGCAAATCACTGGTTCTTAGTTGTCAACAACAGAGGAATAAAGGGAGAATTGAAGAACGTATGAAATATTATGTCGCCATTTCTTCAATAAATATAAATCACTGCCGTATTACAACATAAATAATCACTTTTTATTAGCAGCCTGCTCTCACTGAAAAACGACCACATAGGTCGACCGTGCAAGTAACTTATTACAACACATACTTATGGTTATTGTAAGGCAACGCCCTCTAGTGGCCATAGTTATTTTTACAGGAGCAGAGTGACGTAGCAGAAAAAGCAAATATCTTGTATATCGGCCAAATATCGTAGAATGGCAGTGGATGGGTTAACCGAACACAGGACTTTCACCCAGGAGACCAGTATTTGCATTTATTCATTCATTTTCCGTAACTGCTAATCCTGTTAGGGGTCACGTGGGGGCTGCAGCCTATCCCAGTTGACACTGGGTGAGAGGCGGGGTACACCCTGGACAGGTTGCCAGACTGTCACAGGACTGACACATTGAGACAGACAACCATTCACACTCACATTCACACCTACGGACAATTTAGAGTCACCAATTAACCTGCATGTCTTTGGACTGTGGGAGGAAGCCGGAGTACCCGGAGAAAACCCACGCTGACACGGGGAGAACATGCAAACTCCACACAGAAGGGTTCCGGTGCTTGTATCCCCGAATTAAAGCTGATTTCTTTTAACAAGAAAGTTGCCTACAACGTAGCATATTATGCTAGTATGCTAGTAGACAGGCATCACGTTACAAAAGTACTTATCTAACACCAAACCTTGATGTTTTTCTCAACCCTAGCCACATAGTTTTCATGCCCAAACTTATCCAGGCAGTTTTGGACCAGAACTGCAACCGTTACAATGGTAATATATGTTGTTTTGGGGCTGGTCATATGATTCGTTTTAGGAATCAGTATTCTTTATTTCACAATTCTTCACAATGAAGCAAACTCTTCAGTAATACTGAGGAAACACTATTTTTTAATACATCATGATGTCTTTCTTTTTTTCTGTCTCTGAAACTTCCTCTCTGTCTTTTACAAACCGTGTCTTTGTCCACTTTTCTCCCTCCCCCAGCTAAACCAGTGAGGAATGCAGTTGATGAGGATTCCCCGGTCTGTGTGTTAGTGTGTGCACGTGGATAAAACATTCCTGCCCCCCTGTTATGCAGAGGCGCACACCTGCAGGGCACCTGAGGTCACGGGGTCAGAGACACACACACACACACACACACACACACACACACACACACACAGTTTGTGGGCCATGCATGACTGGGCACCAACTACCTGTTGCTCTCAATATCTTTTTCCTCTACCTGAACTGTGCAAACTTGAAGAAAAAAAAAATAATACACAAGTCTGCCAGTTCTCTTCCAGCTCCTTTTAACTGTAGCAGAAAATGAGTAAATGTGAACAGACTGCGTAGAAAATGACTCTTTCTTTCTTTCTTTCTTTCTTTCTCTTTCTTTCTCTCTTTCTTTCTTTCTTTTTCTTTCTTTCCTTTACTGATTTCTATCCATCTTCCGTTCTTTCTTTGAAGCCACCCAGAGCGCAACCAGTGAGAAAGTCATTAGAGATAGTAGTTTGTACTGGGATTAGGAAACTAAGCTGGTAAATACAGCGAGCCTTTCAGCTGGCAGCCAGAAAACGGAAGGGAGAAGAAGAGACAATGAAATTGGTAGATAGAGAGGGAGGGAGGGAGGTAAGGGAAGGAAAGACCAAAAGTAGGGGGGCGAGAGAAGGTGAAAGCGAGGAAGATAGACAGACCGAGTAAGACGCGATTAGGAGCTAGTCAGTAAAAGAGAAAGCAGCTTCCCTCGTTGCTCATTAAAAGTTGAGGGAACTCAAACAGAGCTGGGGGCAGCTTGCAGTCCTTCTGCTGAAAACCAAACAGAGCGGCGGAGGGAATGGGAGGCGAAGAGAAAGGAAGAATGACAGAGAATGGAGGTACTTAGTTTTCCCAGTCGTTTAGCAGTCGTGTTGTTGTCAGTCTTTAGAGAAGCTTAGAGAGGACAGCCATTCACTCTGGGGCGGGCAGACACAGCTGCTACTCACACACACACTTGCAGACACACACATGCACACAGGGAGGCAAGCCATCACAAAGACACACACACTCCATCTTATTTTTCTTACAAAATGACTGCATTTTAAATTAGAAACAGCTAAAATCTAAAGCTAAATGGAAACAGAAAATAAACTTTCCTTTTACGCAACATCAAGAAATAATTTTGTCAACAAAGAAAATATTCCATAAACTCATGCAAAAACAAGAAAATTAAGTTGCAGACTTGACAGAAGTAGAAATCCGTTGCACAGCAGCTCAATGATGCGTATGGAGGTTCAAAAGTGTAAAAATAAAATTAAAAAAATTGCCAAACTTTCCAGAAGCATCGAATCTGCTGTCACTACAAAGAACAAGACATCTATTGTGGATTTATGGTCATCAAAGTTCATCATTTTGTTTTGTGTAAACTGCATGAAATATGATGAACATGAGCTCTAACAACTTGCACCAAAGTCCAATATTGTTTTTTGCACATTTAAAAAGTATAAAATTGTCTCAAACACATTCACAGATTCAACACATACTGTACACACACTCTCACGCACACATCCAACTCCGACTTGTTAACTGTTTCTAACTGTATTACACATACACACAGACACAAATACAGTGACACATTGTTTGAATCACCCGATTGTGAGTGTGGGACCAAAGCTCTTTGGTTACTGACGAGCGAGGAGGAATCGCCTGGTGACAAAGAGTCATCTATGGACGGAGGGATGTGGGCTTGGAGGGTGTGAAAGACAGAGAAAAACAAAAAGGAAGAGTCAAATGAAAACGAGTGTGTGTACACAGACATACAGAGGCCCTCCAGGCTAAATGAAACGGACTCTCTGTGTGGAGGGCTGAAAGCTTTTAAGCAAACTGACTGAACTCAATATCTAGAGAGACAGACAGACAGATAAACAGACAGATATGTCCAAATAAAGAGTTTTGAGGAAGAGGAGAAACACAGTTAGAGGCCTTCTTTTCCCAGAGAGTTGAGCGACCATTCAGACAAGGAAATTTTAAAGCTACTTTGCATCACCTTGATCATTTAACATGAAAAATTGTAGCAAAACAGGCATGACGACATGCAATTAAGTTTGATGTCAGCGACTGACCTGAGAGAGCACAGCTGGGACAAACAGTCCCAGCCATTATGATTAGTGGAGTCAAAGATCTCTATGTGCGCAATTACGTTCAGGTACATTACCATTAGCCCAACAAACAGGCAGGTTTAATGGTCTATCTGGAGAGGAAAGACTTTGTTTGTTATGCCATTTGGATGAAACTGAAAACAAAGTTAATTTTACTCTGAGCTAGTTTTCAAGTTCACTGCTCTAAAGAGGACCTATTAAGCTCATTTACAGGTTCATACTTGTTCTAGTAGAACCCCCAAAAACATGTTCACATGTTCTAATGGACAAAAAACACATTGTTTTCCTCATGCTGTCTGTGCTGGAACACCTGTAGTCACCCTCTGTTTGAAACGCTCCATTTTAGCGTCTGTCTCTACAAGCCCCTCTCCCAAAAAAAGCCCAGTCTACTCTAATTGGTCAGCATTTTTGTCCCTTCTGCATCTCAGCATCTGTGCTTCATCATTGGAGCTAAGACTAAAAACGACACTTTCTACCAGGAAAATCAGCAATAAAAGCTTCTAAACACAATGGGATATATTCCAGCAGTAATATGATCCAAAGTTGGACAGAAATGAACAACATCAGCAATCAAGATTATACTTTTCCCTGATGTTAGCATGTAGCTTCATGTAGCAGTATACTAGCAGCAGGGGAATGGTGGAGTATACCGGCACTTTCTCCCATTAAAAACCACCAATACATCGTTCTGAATACAACCAGACATGCTACAACATTAATATGATCCAAAATTAGGAAGAAATCCACAATATCAACAACCAAGATCACATTTTTCCCTGATGTTAGCATATAGCTACATGTAGCAGTGTAATGGCAGCAGGGGAATGACTGAGTATACTGGCACTTTCTCCCATTAAAATTCAACAATAAAAGCTTCTAAACACAACTGCACATGTTACAGCAGTAATATGACATTAGCAACCAGGGTTACATTCTTCCCTGTTAGCATGTAGCTACATGTAGCAGTGTACTGACAGCAGGGGAATGACTGAGTGTACTGGCACTTTCTCCCATTAAAAATCAACAATAAAATAAAACACAACTGTACATGTTACAGCAGTAATTTGACATCAGCAACCAGGAATACATTTTTCTCTGGTATCAGCATGTGGCTACATGTAGCAGTATACTAGCAGGTAGGGACTGACTGTGTACAGCAGTACTTTCTCCTGTGAAAAATCACTAATAAAGGCATCTCAGCACAACTGCACATGTTCCAACAGGAATATGATCAAAAATTAACAGTATCAGCAACCAAGATCACATTTTTCACTGATGGTAGCATGTAGCTATGTAGCAGTGCACATAACAGAAACACTTGCAGTAGCATGTCTGGAGCAGATGAAGACATAAAGAAATCTGTCAAGATCTAATGTCAGTTGTAGCCGTAGCAGGAAAAAGTAAACGTTGGAAACAAAGTGTTCAAAATGGTCTGACGCCTGAGGTTTTTGTGCACAGGGATTACTTAAACACAAGTTTACCTTGTTATTTGAAATGCTGGTCACATTTACTATAAACATTCTTCAGTGTAACATTACATACAATGATATAAAATAAGAAAAGGCATAATAGGTCACCTTTAAGGACTGCAGCCTTTGTGAAAATGTGGTCAATCTGTGCAGATGCCTCCTGTTTGGATGATTATAAGACAAGCTGCATTTCAGTCTTTATTTGTTCAGCTTCAAAGAGAGCACAAAGTGTTTTGTTCACAGTATGGAGCAGGTTCTAACTACAGAATAAAACATAGTCATTAAATGCGGCTGAAAAGCAGTTATTTGGAAGCTCGACATCTCAAAAACTTCACTTCTCCAGTAAACTTTCATCTCATCCATACGTCTTTTAACTTCAAATCAACAAATCACTTCTCACTGCTCCCAGTAGCGTCCATGTCTCGCTATGTTCACCTCCTTACACTGAATTCGTTCAGCAGTTTTTTTCATATTTTAGTTTGAACATGGGCCTTTGGTGCTGTATGGTAGGAATATTTTTGCATCATTAATGTCCTCCACCAAAAGGAAAGCGTTGCTGCCGGATATGCCTCAAAATGCACTTTCTATAGAGAATTATATCTGGTGTATGGAAATGTTGCATCTCATCTACAGACTATGAAAACTTAGATGCATAATTATTCTTTTTTTTTCACAAACAAAGTCCCAGTTGCTCGTGGTGTGTGTGTGTGTGTGTGTGTGTGTAATTTCAGTTTAGCGGACAGTAAAAAGAGGAAGCTGTGGGCGATCCGCTCCTCTCTGTACTCTCTATGTGGTTTGGGTCTGTGTGAGTGTGTGTCTTGCTCTGATCATGGGTGAGTAGAAGGGCAAGCTGTATGATGAGCCCGACTCTGTGTATGTGTGTGTGTGTGTGTGTGTGTGTGTGTGTGTGTATTGAATGTGTGCATGCACATTTCCTTTGCCTTCAGATCATATGAGCGTGGGAGGTTAAAAAATGCTACATCAAGCCAGCGGCGCAGGCCAAATTTGTGTGTGTGTGCGTGTGTGTGTGTGTGCATATAGATTTCCCAACCCGCCTATTTACAGCTAAAGGAAAACTGTGATTAGAGAGAAAGAAGAGAGCGCGAGAAAGAAAGAGACAGAGGGAGAGAGGGGGCAGACAGAAAACTCTCTCCATCTGGCCCAGTGGTGAGCCTGCCAGAACACACACACACACACACACACACAATGACACACACACAAGGAGGCACAAACACACTGATACAAACAGTGCTATTTTCTTGTTTTGTTCTATTCTCATCCTGTGGACATAAACAATACCTCACAAACCAACATCCTAACAACATCAGCACACTCGCACACAGAAGTGCGTTGCATCACACACACTCATTCACAAACACGTGAAAGTGTGAGACAGATATACTGACTAACAGACAGACAAATAGACCGACAAGCAGACAGACAGACAGACAGTGTCTCCACTTAAAACAACCACAGTGGCTTTTGAATTTGAGGCCTCCAACTAAGAAACCCCCCCAAAAAACCACAATGTTGGTGGGTTTAGGGATTGGGTAACACACTCACACACATACACAAACACACACACAAACACACTTTCATGGTCCTATTACAAACTTAATACTGACTTAATCACTGCAGAGGTTTCTAAACCCCTTTTCCTGGCCACAAAGAGTCTTTTCCTCTCCTCTAATAAAGACGACCTCTCTTTTGCTCCAGTCAGACAGATACCGGCGCTGCGACGGGTCAATTCATCAGTCTGCGTCCTTTATTGAATTAAACACAACATCTACCTGAATGAAGGGAAAATGCCTCTAGATGGGTACCGTAACTTAGACACTAGATCATGAAGGTGGAAACTCTTATATGAATATGGAAAAACTGTGTTTTCATAGTGCACGTTGGGCTTGGAATAACCCAAAAGTATCATTTTTAAGAAATGCTTTATGAGCAGCGTTGATGTTTTGAATAGATAAGGTTACAGCTTTTTATCCGTTACTTTAAAGGTCCAGTGTGTAGGATTTAAGAGGATATATTGACAGACGTGAAATATATTAAGTATGTTTTCTTTAGTGTATGGTCGCCTGAAAATAAGATTCTTTGTGTTTTTGTTACCCTAGGACGAGTCGTTTATATCTACACACAGCTGGGCCTTGTACACAGAGCTCTCCATGTAGCCCAGAAAAGACAATCCTCTATCTCAAGATAAGGTTCTAGATAAGGGCCATTTGCATTTTTGCGTCAGACACTGTAATAAGCAGCCCGTCGACGAGGAGCAGCGTTGATAAAACAATGATTTTTTTAAAGGTGAAATTACTTTATTTAGTGTTTTTACTGGTTTAAATCAATCAAATGATCCATTGGTTTTCAAAAGGAAGAGACCTCTGCAGATAATTCGGCTACCAGTGAAAACCTCCTCAACATTGAACACATAAGAATTCTAACGGGAGTAGTTTCAGCTGGTTGCGAGCTGCAATCCTCACAACTAGATGCCACTAACACCCCCTAAATCTGACACACTGTTCCTTTAATGTTTTATCTTAAAGCACTCATACACCGTCAGATTCAACACATTCTCACACTGACTTCGTCACATATTGGCATTTGGTCATTGGCTTTCCACATCCAGATACAACATGGGTTTTGGCAACAAAAAAAAACACGTGGTTAGGTTCAGGAAAACAGAACAGGGTTTGGCTTTAGAATCTTACTGAACGCAGATACGCTCTCAGGTCAGTGTTTGTTGGACCCATCCACCGCCCCTCCTGCCTGCCCCACTTGGACTTTCGCCACCTTTACTTTCGTCCTTGTCCTGCCACATTTCCCCGACACTACTGGGTGCTGTTAAACTGTAACGGCAACCAGCCACATATCATGCTGACGTTAAAGGATACTTTTTTTGTTGGTTTCTGACGCCACAAGTCACTGCTCAAGCGCCGGATTTCGATGACTTCACAGTGACACTGTTAACTGGATCAAATAAAAGACATCATTTAACCCCTCTTTTTGCAACTCTGCAGTGGCTTCCTGACAACTTCAAGATTGATTTTAAGGTTTTACTCGTTACTTCTAAAGCACTACATGGTCTGGCATCAGCATTCATCTGTGAACTTTTAAGTACCTGTGTACCTGCACACAAATTCAGATTGTTTGACAAAAATCTACTAACAGTCTCTTGATCTACACTTACAGCTAAATGAGACTGTGCTTTTGCTGTCAAGGCCCCAAAACAGCAATAGTAACAGTAATAGGAACAGTAATAGTGGCAGTATCTTCTTTTTATATTTTTTTCTTTAACCATATAATGTTCCCAGTTTCAGCAGTTAAAAGTACTGAAAGGCAATTTTAAACAAGAAGGTTTTTAAATTGATTTAAAGAAAAAAATGGAACAACGAGAACAGATGTGTCTGAGGATCTCAGGGTGCACGAAGGAACATAGGGCGATCTAACTTGGATCAAGGCCTCTCAGGGCTTTGTAAGTAATCAATAAAATCTAAAAATCATTTCTTGACGCAGCAGGTAGCCAGTGTAGGGACGCCAGGATTGGTGTGATGTGGTCATGTTTTCTATAAAAAAAATATGTTTGTGATTCAGTTTTGCTTGAGGCAGGACACTTTCCATGTCACCATAAATAAATCCAAAGCTTTTCTATTTTCTCCCTCTGTCATTGCTGACACCATGTATTTCTACGTGGGGTAAAACACACATCACCACTTCACTTGAGCAAAGTCAAATTTCCGCTTACAATGACTGGCCAAAGCAGTTGTTTATTTTTCCATATGTCACATGCGATATCTGAAACGCTGCTGACAGGATTTTAATGAAGCATTGGAAAATATGGATCAAAATGATTAAACCATTGTTCTCCAGCGTTCTGCGAAAAGCAATGATTACCCCACAGAGGCAGCAGAGTTACAGTTAAGAACAAAAAGACTTTGGATAGTACTTGGCCCCGAGGAGCTCTGCCTGGTTGATGCCTTGTTAACTGTGGCTGTGTTCCTTTTACAAATGGGACTATTTTCTGATAGCTGTGCAAGTTAATCCCCCCCCGCCTCTGAAACCACACTTACTGTACTGTGTGATCCTGCTGATTGAGGATCGATTGCCAGAAAAACTTACTTACTCCCCTTCGTCTTTTTTGTTCCATAATCTTGACTTTCCTGCCTTTTGACTTTCAAAAATACCAAAGATGAGTAAACTGCCAGCTCTGCAAAAAAAAAGGGCCTGGGGAAATATTTCAATTAAGTTGTAATACCTTTAAACGTTCTAAAATAAAATCCTACCTAGACAGAGGTTTTGACATTAGCCCCTATGTCTGGTTTATTACTCAATCAGCTGCATGCATATGCTAATACTGGTCCCTGTAAATGAGCTTAGCAGACGTGTTCTGTTAGAGGGGGCTGAGAGTCTCCTGCTGTGCTGTTAATGTACTGGTCAGCCACAGGGAAAAGTGCTTATTTCTCTCTAACGGTTTTAAATGACTTGAAGAAATGACAAATTAATCTCTGATGACAGGATCAAACCAGGGAGAAAACTAATAGAAGAGCTTTGTATTGCATTAAATACACTCCTTGTACAGATGCACCAGCGTTTGCAGACACACAAACAGACTTGAATGCATACACAGGCAGACACGTACAGGCAGGCGCATACACGCACGTACGCAGTGACCACAAATGCTGCTCTGTCAGGCAGCACAGAAATGAGAGAGGTCATCTGATGAAAGAGCGGAGGATAATTGATGATATTTCTGTGCTGGAGCCTCTTCCACCGTACAGCAAATTTCACATCTGTTATGTCGATGGACAGTTGACTTGAGACTTGGGAGCAGGAACTAGTCTCTCCTTGAGGTGGTGCAGGGCAAGAGAAGCCACAACTCACTTGATAGTGTCACCATGAGAGGAGCTGGAGCTGCTACATGAGCAACCAATGGTGTAGTGTAAAGATATCCAGGACTTAAGGTCGCATTTTTAGTGAGTATAACTGAAATAATTGCGCTCATTTGGCTTGTATTTAAAAAAAAAACAACTCTTATTTCATTGTTGAAGTATATTGTTAAAAAGTTTATATTATCTGTATCAATGCAAATGTAGTTCCTACTTGGCTGCAGTGCTGCAACAACAGTAACTTCTGCACATGTTCACTAATCTATTTCCAAAGAAAAGGCGAAGAGGAAAAGGAGGCAGACAAAAAGAACAGGGGGAAATAAAAAAGATAAAAGTAAAGGAAGACACCAAAGCCTTGCCCTTTACAGTTAATACTGAGGGCTCACAGAAAGGTACAGGCACACAGTCAGGACAAAAAAACAGAGAGAAAGAGGAATTCTGTTAGAAATAAAAGTTCAACTTCTACGAAACAGCCTAATAGTCAAGAAAAGCCATTAAGTTTTAGCAGGAGGGTTTAACATCCACTTCAGGCTCACTTTCTATGTTGTTGAAGAATTCTAAAAGTATCTGTAAATGCTTTTTAATGCTCAGTGAACAGCAATTAAAAGTGATTTGGGGTTTTAAAAAATCCAGAAGTTGTCTGACAAAGTGATTAGTTGCTTAAAATGACGATAAATTGACCTAAAGTCTGATTTATTAAGCCTGATGGAAACATATAGCTAATCTGCATTTTAGCTTCTTCTGTGGCATTAAAAACTATGGGCCAAATCTGTTTGACCAAGGCCCAGTCCACAAGTACTAAGGTACATTTTAAAACATAGCTTTATTTAAGGAGTTCTGGCCTTTTGTCCACACACAAACCATGTTTAACGTCACCTAAAAAATGAATGAAGAGTTTTTGGCTCGAAACGTCAGAGTGTGCACCGTAATCTCCTTTTGTGAGTCGTCACAAATAAGGTGAAATTTCGTGCAATGGTGGAGGTGATCAAAAAAGTGCTGAATCTAACCTTGTTAACAGGACTTTTTATATGTTCACACATAGAGGTACAGTTACGCTGTGCTCCTCAGATGGTTCCATTTCCCAAGTTGGTAAGTCCTTCCAAATTGGGGTGTTCGTAAGCTTTACGTCAAAATGTGAAAAAAAAAAACATGGATGCTACAGATCATATGTGTTGTATTTTATTGCTCAGAGCATTTAAACAAAACGTTAAAGCTTTATATTACAAAGTGATTTTGTCCCAGACTTGCTGCAGCACCAGTACATCCCCTAAAACTACAAAAGTATTGCTTTACCCAACTAATGCTTATGAATAACTTTACAAACTGATCTAGGTCACTCTACATGGACAGCAACTGACAGTTACAACCTAATACCACATTACAAATTAAATTATGTGAGCAAAAACATGACATGCAAGATGTGAATTCATAAAAAAAATTAACACCATCAACCGAACATTTACTTTCGTCTAACATGTTTCTGCATATACGAAATTTTCAACAACTCCAAGTTGTTGGTCTGACTTGAGAAGGCGGTCACGTGAATATATTTAGTTCGAAACTAATTTCTCCAATCACTGCGACACCACATGAATGCAGGAAAAGTCTTCTACTATCTTGAGAAACACTAATCCAGGTAGATTTTTTCAGTCTTCAGATTAGCCGACACCTTCCCCTTCTTCTTCGTGTGTCTTTAGGTGTTGATGTGGCATGGTCTTGACAGCACTTCAATTACCCAATTTTCATTTGGACGGAGATTTTTTATAACAGTGTGTATGGACATGATTTTATTTTCAGAGCGTAAGAGGGGTAAAAACATTTTCAAATATACATGTAGGTGTGGACTAGGCCTAAAGGAGAGTGTGAGACAGACAGATACTGCCTGCAAGACAGACAGACAGAGAAGCGAGAGAGAGGAGCAGAGTCAGAGAGAGGAGGACAGAAAACAGACGGAGGGATATTCTCTTGTGGTCGACTCCAGCACATAGGTTAATTCTATTATTGCAAGTCTGCAGAGTGGAAAAAGTAAGGATGACGCTTTAGATTGAAAACAAATGTCAGGAGAAATGAGTTCCTGGCTGTCTGTGTAGAGTGGATGAGAGATTGAGGTAAAGGATGGAGAGAGAAGCAGCTCTGTATATGTATGAAATATGCATTTGAAGTTGTTTCCTCATTTCATGTTTCTTCTTGCTGCCACAGCGCAGTCAAATATCACACTGTGGCTAAAAGAAACCAGGGTCTGCAGTCGACAGAAGTATGAAGAAGGACACGAGTAAACGAAGAGAACGTTGGATGGAAAAGAAAGAAAGGCGGTTTGGAGAGGACAGCAGAACGGCTGTTTCAGGGTTCAGAAATTATGCAGCGACCCTCAGCCTCACACAGAGAGCTGACAGCGCAGTTAAGTCTATTAGGGACTCAGGTGGACACGTATGTGCACATGCATGTTAAAGGTAAACAACCTGATAGGTCTGGAAGAGCACTTAGACAAAATGCTGGAGCAGCAACATCTCAAGGCAGCCTTGACCCATCACGTACACGCACACACATCTGTATTTCTCACCCTGTCAGGTACACAGGCAGACTCCACTTAATGGCTTCTCGGGTCAGCACTGAAAGCAAGGCATCATGGGAGTCATATGTTACCTCGCTGGCGTCTGCACTGCTGCCTGCTCTTGACATTTAACCCCACAGATCACGACCAATTCTCAACAACACCGATGGCATGTTTGCACGACGCGGCGCGGGATCAGCGGAAAGTTTTCACTAAGTTATCTTACACAGGAGGACCCTGGAAAGTATGTGAATCAGTGAGAAGGTCAATGTTCCGACCTTTCCCTCACTGAACTAAGAAAGAATTAAACCTGACAGAGTCATCTCACACAGAAATCCACTAAGACGCAGAATCCAAGACTACTTGCTGAAAAGGTCAAACCCCAGCGCTGGAAAATAACAGAAGTCTAGAGAGAATTTTAAACTGAGAGAAAATGACAGAACACCTGCACTGACCCGTTTACGGCTGCCCTAACCCTTTAAAAGACATGCAGCTTAAAAAACACAACCCAAACCCAAATAGGCCTATCAGTGTACCTGTTTAAGGAAAGTATTTAAAGTAAATCATAGTTTTAGTAAGGAAGACAGGGAGGAATGATTAGACGAGTGCTCTTACACACTATGCAATTAGTGGTGCAATCTGATTCTTTAATAACACACAACTACAACTACAGGAGAAACACAAAACAGGTGTTTAGACAAAATAGAAAAGCAAAGGTTTCTCCATTTTCAAACAAGCTCTTACGCATGTAATCTAATTTCTGCAGCCTAAACATTCATGTCAACATGCTCTGAATCACATTAAACACCAGCCTTCACTTCAGTTTACCTCTCTGGGAAGTAAACAAATAAAAAAGCGGCTACTGGACCAAATTTAACTGTGTTGTCACGGCAACTGTTTCCACAGCAGAGTTGTGATTGGGCCAATTAGGCTGAGGACTAATTATGGGATGTATTTAAAGCTGTGTTAATGAGTGGTTGCACTAACTGGCTAACTTAGAAGTGCCACACACTCACACTCACACACACAGAACGAACAGGAAGCCTGTACTTGTCTTTGCATGGCTGCTGTTCACTGACCCATTGACGACAGCAAGGAACTCCCTCAGTACTGCAGTCAGGTGTGTGTGTGTGTGTGTGTGTGTGTGTGTGTGTGTGTGTGTGTGTGTACGTGCACATCAGGGATCTATATTCCAAAGAAACCCCCTGTTCTATGTCTACATCTGCATGCCCTCTTACCCAGAAGCCCCTTGCTTCTGCCTGTGTGTGTGTGTGTGTTTCCAGGTGAAGGGCCCTTCCTCCCAGTTCAGTTTTCACTCAGCAGATTTCATTAACGTGGCTCCTCCAAGACTCTTTCATCTCACTGGCTTTTCCGGAAAGGTAGAATGGTCTATTTACCAGTGGAGCGCCGCCAAAAAGCTGAAACTGCTATTAAATACTACATCTACCTCCAGAATTAGACTGGTGATTAATAGAGGGTCTGTATGCGTGTGTGTGTGTGTGTGTGTGTGTGTGTGTGTGTGTGTGTGTCTACAGAGTGTGTGTTTGTGTGGCGGAAGTAGTACAAAGAGGAGGAAACACTTTGGAGGGAAAGAGGGATTATGAGAGGGGAAGAGAGACGTTCCCTTTATTGCCCATTAAGTATTTTAAACCTCAAAGTGAACCATTTAGTCTCTCTTTGTAGAAATGCAGAGATTCCTTCTGAGCATTTGTTTCTGCCATTATCCCGGCACTTCAAACAGAAAGCATGATTTGTAGTAAGGCTCAAGGGTAGGGCCACTAATGCTCACGTATAGAGTCTAAACAAATGAAGGAATGACCATAATCCCAAAGCAAAATCATAGTTGGATATAAGCTATTTTGTTAATCTGTGTATTTACATTATTCCAAAGGTTTCCAACAACATTCAAACCAAGAGAAATCAGTAATTTTAACCAAGGACACAGTACATGTCATTTGGTCGCCGCTGCCTGTCAGTGGCATCATATCCACTTTGCTTTGTCTGCCAGAAGCTGTCATAAATTGACTTTTTATCCAGTTTTAGCTACATTTTTTAGATTTTGGTCTTTTCTCAATTGTATGATTTAACCTGATGAAGAATTTTTAGCCAGTGGATGTCTGAATCTTAAGTAATCAGAGAAACAAGCCAAGTAAACGTTAGCAGCAACTCAGTTCCAGGCCCTGGCTGCCAAACCCTGTCGGAAAAACACTCACTTTTAAGGTGAACCTAATTTACTCTATGTTATTTACTATTTTGAATCACCAAGTCTGTTTGTTTAGAGAGGAAGATAATTCAGCTCCAGGTAAAAACCTCCTGAACGCCTGCGTCTTGAGTTATCAGAGAAAAAAGGTGAGCACATATTAGCAGGAACCGAGCTAGCAGCCCCCCAAGACAAGCCGAACAACGTCGGACAAACACTTATTTTTTTAAACCTTTTTTACTGGCTTTACTGGTTCTGGAAAGGAAGAGACCTTTGCGGATAATTCAGCTCCTGGTAAAACCCTTGTGATCGATGAACACTGAAGAAATCCTAACCGTGAGAAACTGACTGTGATGATAGCACTACTTTAGTTCTTGTTTTGATTAAGAGAATCCTCATGGCAGAAAATTACATATTTTACGTTTCAAGAGATTAATCAGTTGATTTATATCTGTATTTTAACTTAGTGATTCCCAACTGGTGGGTCATGGTCCAAAAGTGGGTCACCAGCCTAATCTGAATGGACCTCAAGTGACTCGCAAACTTGTTGAGTTGGTAAAAAAAAAAACCACTTTATTTTGAAGTACAGTAAATTTCCAGCACAGAGATTTTTTTTTTTTTTAAGTGCCGTTTTCTGCTATAGAGTGAGTGACTAACAGCTACTTGACAGAGACAGCAAACTAGCTCAATGACGCGGCCAAACGCAATTATGATGATGAATGTATTAACCTGTGTGGACCTTTAACTAATGACTAAGGAGAAATGTGGCTGGACCAGTTGGGAACCACTGTTTCACACTGTATTTGCTCTGAGGATGCATGAGATGAGCTGTTGTTTTCTATCTATGAGCCATTTTTTGGGAAATTATTTAAAAAAAACACTTCTATTTGTTTCAAAAACCCCTCACTGTGTTTATAAGAGTCACTAATGGTCTCTCTGTACAAGTGAACGGTACTTAGCAGTGAGAAACACACTGTTGACACTCAGGAGCTCATTAGCCCAGAAGTGGTGGCAATAATTTGGTATCTGACACACACTTGTGTATTTTTTAACCCCCACTTACAATTTGTAACACACACAGGGAAACAGGGAAGCAAATTATGAACAAGACAAGCTCTCATAAAGATCACGGACAGGCCAGCGCTGCCATCAGACACAGAGCGTCAACCTCTTCAACTGGACACACAGACAAAGGCCTGAAAGGAACGCCAATTATCCCAAAAATCCCAGAGGAGGCCACTGAGAGGACTGTATCCAGGCTACTGCTGAAAAAATACGAGCTCCCAGAGATGCCACAAGTCTTGTGTTGTTTGTAAAAGACAGAAAACAAAATAAGTATGTACATGTAATATTTCTCAAATCCAGACACGTCTCAGAGAAATTAACGTCTCCTCTGCAGGACAAACACCACATGACAGATATTGTCTGCTTTCAGGTGATATATTACACACCACATGTTTTTTGTGGGTGTGAGATTATTTCCAATGTGATCTATATCTTCTGAAGTGTCAGGACAAACATGGTGCAGGAGGTGACCTGTGCCTCTCCTGGATGTCAGCCCCCCTGGCAACAAATGTTTGTGGAGACATAGAGCAGGAGAGGAAAAACAGGAGAAGAAGAAGACGACGTGATTTATGTTGGTGTTGACTGTTGACTTACTCTCGCTGTCTCTCGCTCTTATTTCTCTCTTCCCTCCCCACATTCTGCCATTTATCTTTCAGTCCTTTCTCTTCTCTCGTCTCTCATTGTCTGGTGCTCTCATTTTTGGCTTTCTTCTGCACACACACACACATAAACATCCCCTCTGTGAATTAAAGTTTGTCAGCATGCACAGACAAACTGCCACTCAGCGCTTTGATGAAAAGGAAAATGGGAGAAGGTTGCAGACAATTAAAGAGGGCGCTAATTAAATCACAATTTGCTCTCCTTTCATTTCTTTTATTTTAATTGTCCAAGTCTGCATCGGATTTAAAGCTGGCAGGATAACGCCAAAGGAGGATTTCACAATAAGAATTCATATGATGTAACACATTAGGGCTGCGGGACAATGGCCAACATGATAATCATGATTATTCACTGATTTTTGGGGCAGAACTTTCACATTGAAATAAACAGAGCACTGTTTTTACTTCCATGTTGTGCTACATTCCTGCTAACGAACAAAGTCTGAGTTGACAGTGGACAAGCACGGAGATTCACTGAGGTGACGCAAGGCAATGCAAGGTAATGTGTGTGATGTTACCTGACATATTCTTTTTGGCCTTTTTGCATTCATTATACTGACGTTTGCAGTCTTTGCCTTCTGATCCAGACATTTGCTTTTTGTTTTGCCTTTCTGCTCTCTGTTGTGTATTATACTTCTACTCATGACTGCAGCTGCAACATCCATGTAACTGCTTATCCTCTTGAGAGTCTTGGGCGGGCTGGAACCTATCCCAGCTGACGGGGTACACCCTGGACAGGTCACCAGACTATCACAGGGCTGACACATAGAGACACACAACCATTCACACTCACATTCACACCTGCAGACAATTAAGAGGCACCAATTAACCTGCATGTCTTTGGACTGTGGGAGGAAGCTGGAGTACCCAGAGAAAACCCACAATGACACGGGAGAACATGCAAACTCCTGGGATCAAACCAGGAACCCTCTTGCTGTAAGGCAACAGTGCTAACCATACCACCGCCCCATTAATTGTGCAGCATCAAATCATAAACCTGATGGCCAGCATTGATAAAACAACTGGTCTGCAGCATATATTAACTCCCAACTTAAATAATCTGGGACATTTAATGTATAAACTTTGACTTTATAACTATTTTGGCAATGAAAAACAAGAGAAGAAGAGCAGTAGGAACAGTGTAACAGACGACCTCCTGAAAATATAAAGGCAGAGGAAGAGAAAATAAAAGCAATAAAAAAATAAACCAAATGTTGATGATGAAGAAAATCATGGATGATGATGATGATGATGATGATGACTGCTTTGCTGAAATACGCTGTTGCCTTTTCTAAATTGGGTACTTAGACACTCCAATTGACTCCAGAAGATGTTTCTGGCCAACCAGAGGCCTGTAATTATACACACTGATATGTTTTAGATGATGAGAGTGGAGCTCACACACACAAAACATATTGCACACACGCAGACACACACACACACATAATGTCTGCCACTCTAAACTTGGCAAGGTTTTCAAAGAAAGCGGGCATCAGGGCCCCAAAGTGTGCATGTGTGCATGTGTGCGTGTGTGTGTGTGTGTTCAAAGCCTTATTCCCGTCATTTAAAACATAATCCATATATGTGTGTGGTAGGTCCACAGTTTTCCAGGAAGGAGTGGGTAACTGTGTGTGAGTGTGTGTGTTAACGAGACAGTGCTAATTAAAATCAGAACAGCCTCAGAGCACAGCTATGTTCGCCGTCCATGACATTATTGCATGTCATCACACACACACACATAAAATCTTAAAACATGAGCAAAGGCGAGCACACACACACACAAAGCCACACAAAATATGATACACACAAATGCACACACACAAATCTCTGGCATCTCTGTGGTCTCTCGAAGCCAACAATGTTAGATTCTTCCCGCCTCTATGCCTCCCACAATCCTTTGTGTTTGCGCGGTTGTGACGTCAGTGACGCCTCTTGATTCTCTGTCCTCCTCTGATTGTCTGATTGTTGGCGTCAATCAAACAACAATGACAATCTGTGCTGAGCACTCCTCGGATTTCAGGCTTTTATGATTTGATTGTCTGATTCGGCCAAAGTGAGGTCAGTGTTGGTGAAGCAGCGATATGAACGAGACAAGACAGTTTATGCAACAACAAGTCTGAGTTTAGTTCATTCTTGACCTTGGAAAAGAAAAACAATCCAAGGTCTATTTAGTAGCCACTTCAGAGCTTTTGATGGTATCATATGACATTCATCAGCAGATAGAGCCTGCCAAACTGTGATGGAATGAAGATGCATGAATTTCAACCTTGGCTAAAGCTGATACGGACGGAAACTTGAACAAGAATTTTGGTATTTGAGGTCTGTAGTGAGTGCTCAGTAAAAACAAATGGAAATTTCAACATCTTTAATTCTGAGACAACTGGAAAACAGACTGATTTTTGACAACTGTATTTAAGTAACTGTGGAAGAGACAGAAGAAAGAGATTATATAAGATTTCTACAAGTTGGAAATGTTTACGCATCTGATTGAGTCTCTCCCCGAATGCACCTGTCCCATTCCCCTATTTATCTATCCTGCTTTTTTACTATGTCCCTAAATCATCACTTTCAATATCAGCCATGAAACAAATACATCATTACCACTCTAAACATAAAACTAGTATTCAATTTTTCATTCATTCTCCATAACCGCTTATGGTGGTCATGAGGGGCTGGAGCCTATCCCAGCTGTCTTTTGGCGAGAGGCGGGGTATAGCGGGGTGCAGCCAGAGTCAGGGACGAGCAAGGATTATAAACTGAACCCTCCAGAAATGGGTGCTCTGACTGACTGGCCATCGATCGTTATCAGAAGATATTCATGCTGAATAGTCTGAAGAGCCAATCAGATGAAACACAATGATGAAACATGACGGACAATTTCTCCATGTGCCTCTAAAGTAGCTTAACTGGTGTGGCTGTAGCTCACACTGAACATTCCCTGTTACGTTCATGGTTTACTGCTAACCTGACGTCTAGCTCACCTGCCTGTCCTGAGAGCAGACATGCTGTCTCTCTCTGTCTCTTTGCTCAATACACACATGCACACAAAGCACTAAATACTTCAGTAGAAGCTGCGATAAACTCGGCTGTTTTCTGACAGTGTTTAGCTTTGTTTCATCCATATTGTGCCCAGACGACCCACATGAGTCTGCCCCTGCGTGCAGGAGTGATTGTAACAGCATAAGGGGGATGGGAAGGATTTTTAAACATAGTTCGTCACCTTTAACTGCGTACAAATATGTGTCTAAAGCCCTTTTTGTGTCAGCAGACGTGCTAAATATCTTCCGGCGTGCAAAAAAATCTCCATACTTCAGCACTGCTGCTGAAGAAGTCCTAGGGGACACACTGATCTTTAGTCTCTATAATGGTCACTTCACTGACATACTGTAACAGCCGGTTCAACGAAAGCTCGACTCCCCAAGGAAGGTTAAACATTTTTGCTATCTCAACCCACAAAAGACACATTTAGCTCTGAGAAGTGTTTTGAAATCTCATCACATGATGCCTAGATCCTCAAACTAACATCACCAACATCTCAACTGTTGCTTGTGCCCCCAGTTACTGCATCAGCTAAATATGTCATCATCATTTTTTATTCAAGTATGCTCTTGATTTTTTTTCTAGAAAGGAAATCTGAAGAGGAAGTTTTGACATCATGTTGTCCACAGTGAGCTCGCTGCACAATTACATGTGTTTACCCTAATGTTGTGTTGTTTACTCATTGGGGAGAAAATGACTCCTCACACAGACATAACACACACATAAGTTTATCCCCTCCGACAGTGCCAGGACACCTTCCATAAAACACAGTGACCACATGCGCTGCAGATTCCTGAGGATGTACGTCCATATGTTCCCCCCCGTCTGTGTTTGTGTATTTGTGCACGCGTGTGTGCATTCGTTCATCTTAATAACACTACAAAGGCGGCCTAATGAAAGCCACATGTCTGTGTGACTCAGGCTTGATTCACTCACAGCAAATATGGAAGAAATGCCAAATATGCCAGAGCGAGGGCAAGAATGAGAGACAAGATGGAGAGTGAAAAAGACAGAGAGGGACACCAAACCAAAAGTTACAACACTCAATCAAATGGTGCAAAACCCCTAATGGTTAGCCAGATATATTTAATTAAAACACAAGATTGTTCCCAATGCTTTAAACACATTTTTATTGAACAGGATTATTTAATAGCTTTGGCATCAGTGTGCTTTTTCTGAAGTATGTAACCCAACTTTGTGGAGTGATTTCATTGGCTATGAACGCATGTGCAATCTACAAGACAAACTGACAAACGTCTGATCCATCTGTGGCTGGCATGAGACACTGTGGTGTAAGAAACACACTCCAACACACACACATGCATGATGGCAGGATCAGTGAGCACCTTGTCAGTGAGGTGGCATAAATGTGTTTATATGCATGTGTGTATTTGTGTGTGTGTCTGTGTGTAGACATGTCCATGCTCATGTCAGCCAGCAGCTCCTCAGCAGTGTGTCCAACACCTTGTAAAGAACAGACGTCGTGTCTGCTCACAAAGAAAGAGACAGATTTTCTTTTTTTTTTCCAAGAAAATTGTCTTTTCTTCCACAGCAGTGCCGTAAAACTGTGACATGACTGACAGTTTGATCACCAACAGTTGTGGTGGTGGGTTTGATCCGTTTCATTTCCCTCAAGACTATCACTGAACTATCACAGCTACGTCATGCAGCTCACTGTAACCAATATCTCCAGAATATCTCGAGCCTTGTAACTCAAAAAGAGAAAATTGAAAATCAATATAATTACAAAATATGGTAGGAAACTGGCAGGCTCACTCCGTGACGGTCACATGTGTAAATAAATGGTGCAAAATGATCCCGCTAATGACTTACTGATGCTAAAAAACTACACACAGCCCCTTTAAGTGCTACTAGATCCCTCTGGTTGGACAAATCTGGTGTGAATCAGCCTGTTAATCTCCTCGCAGAGCTGGAGGAGCTAAAGCAGTTGCAGCAGGGCAGTGGAAACGCAGCCAAGGAGCGGCCAGTGACATCATCTCTTAAGTGACCACTTGAAAGTAGCCACCAGGCAGTGGGTGGTGTGGACTTCAGTAGCGCTCGGCTCCACTTGACGCCTGTGGCCGTTTATTTAGCTTGGTCTATCACTGATACTAACTGGTGTCGGCATTTATTTGCTCTCCCTCTCTTTGGTTCCTGATCTCCCTCCTTTTCCCTCTCCCTCTCGCTGTCTGAGTTTCAGGAGCTCGCTCTGTCATTTCCTCCGTGCCCCGCTGCAGCATGTGTCCCTCCCAGACATTCCCCATCTTACTATCAACAACATGATTATTTGTTCTGGTCTGTGTGTTTCTAGCTATTACACGCTCTCTTTCTCTGCGTCTCTTTCTGTCAGCCTGTCGCTCTCTCTGGTTCTATTTTACCGCAGGCTCTCCTTTTCTTTTCGCTGTGTCTCTATCTGCCGTATGAGTGCATTTACATGGATTAAGTAACCAGGTTACTCCGGGCTCTCTGAAGTCTGGGGTAATCTGATTTCTGCAAAGTCATGTAAACAAGAAATCTGATTTAAGTAACAGAGATAGGGGTTATAGAAACCAGATTTCCCGAGCTAGATTTCTCTCGTTGAAAGCCAGTTTCTTAGCCATGTACATGTGTAACCAGGTTTATGATTAGCTTTTTAAATGTATACATGTTTATGAAACAGAGATTAAAGGAAAGATCTTTATACATAACCGCATCCTCATACTCAGAATTATTCTTAAAAGTCAGACAAAAATTGGACCTAACAGTAGGTAACATCTGAGTCTGAACAAGTAGTTTTCTGAATTTTTGTGACACGTTTGTGTTGTAATTTGTGATGTATCAGGGGGCAACCTCCTCTATCATTCAGTACATTTACATGCAGCTTGAGAAAAACAAATTATTGGCTTAGTCCGACTGAAATTTGACTATCCGTAGCTCGACTAACACACGTAGATAATACTAATGAAAATCAAACTACTGCTGCATGTATCCACTTAGTCTGACTGGAGTCTGATTCGGCATTCTGCGCATGCACCACTTTTTCTTTCACAGGCTTTCACTCACAAGAAGGAGGAGATGACGTAGCAGCAGTGCAGTAACTCCGGGAAAAACAAACAAACACACACCATGGCGACCGAGAGGCAGAAGACGCATTTCTTGGCGGACGAGGAAATACATTCATGCTCCAACAGCTAAAGGAGCTTAATATTATGAAGTTTATGGATTGTAGGAAAATGCGAAACGCGGATTTATTTTAAAAAGTTTCTCATCAAGAACTGGAACTAGTTCAATACGCCCTATATTAAAAAGGACACAGCACTGCCTATCAAGGCGGAGTCAGACGTACTTGGTCAGAAATTCGATTTTCTCTTCTGCATGTATACTCAGACAAGACAAGAAGTCCGACTTGACTGATTAGCCGAGCTATGAGCTTAGCTCGACTACTGCGTGCATGTAAGCGTACTGACTAAGGGCTCTTCCACACCTACCTCGTTTGGTCCTGACCTTCAACTTTTCAGTTCAATCTGATCCAAAATAACAGGTGTGGAACCTTCCATGGTTTGGTTCGTTTTCAGAGCGAAAACATTTTTTGGATAGTTTTGTCAGGCTATTGTCATGTGATCAGAGTAGTCGTGCGCCTCCTGCATGATGTGTGTGTGTGATGGGTTAAGTGACAGAGAGTTACGATGGCTGAATTCTGAGCAGACAGGTGTTGGTGAGTGGAGCAAATGACTTAGCAGTAAAGTTGTCAAGTGGTAGTAAATGTACAGTGTAGGTTACAGTTTGTGGGGGGTCGACTTTATAAGGATGAAGTTCGAAAAACTCACAATAACTTCCAACACTACAAGACACAAGAGGACAGGAGAGCAGCTCAAGTAGGTGATGACGACAGGAAATAGGAATATAATATATTGTTATTTAGTACACTTGCTTAACGCAGACCTTGCTTTGAAGCTTTGGTCTGGGCAGATGTAAAAACACCCTAAAGATGAAAACACATCGGCGCCACCGCAGCACATCAAGTGCCGCCCATAGCACACACAGGATACGTTACGCTGCAGCTCGTCAACAGACAACCGCACAAAGTTATGGTTGTACTACTTTTACTGAAAGATTTTTCTCAACCTCAACAACAAGTGTCTCCTCATCCAGTCTTCAACAACATGAGACAGCAACAGCTACAGAGTTCTTTTTATACATCAATGGTGAGGAGAGGAGTCGAGCTGTCATAGGAGCAGAGAAAAAGAGCTGCTATGGGAGTCGGTATGTACAGGCAGTGAATGAGTGGGGGAAAAACTGGTGTGTTTTAGCCTTAAGACATTTAGAAAAATTAAGACAAGGTTCCAAAGTAAGGTTCAGATATGGGAGAACTCTGATTTCTGACCTGTGCACACTGACGCATGTCCTGATTTCATGAACTCTGCCTCTTTCTCACTGTCTAATATCTTGCTGGAATCTTTCTCTTTCATCTTGTCTCTCTTTTCTTGCCCCTCTCCCTTTCTTCCTCTCTCCTTCTCCCTCCTCTTTGTTTCTGCTCTGATCATTTTTCCTCTTTCCCCCTCTCTCGGTATGCATCTCTATCTCCACAGTTTATTTCTCTTTTGTCAGTGTTGGTAACTGCAGCCGGCTGTTTATTGATGTTCAGTGGTGGAGACAAACTTTTCCACACATCAAACGTCCCTCTGCCATAATCATCATCTCCTGCTGGCACATGCGATTTGTTTTTCTTTCTCTCTCCCGCTGATTTTGTCTCCTTTTGCTTCTTGTGCCAGCTACCTATAGGAACGGCCATGTACTGAAAGTGAATATCAAGAATTCTGTACACCAGGAACATAGAATACAGTTCCTGCTTTAACACATCAACTGTTTAAATTATAATGCACACCCATGCACACATATATCTCTACTTATTTTGGCTCTAACAAGGCTACAGCTTCTACCACTTAATGGAGCAGTAAATTAGTGTTTATTTCAGTTAGTGCCAACACAAGGTTTCCATTTAATTCAAAATATAATGAACAATCTGGTGTGTGGTCGTGGTAAATACAGAATAATCAACTTTGAGCTGAAAATAAAACTCCCTGTGGAGTCAAAACCCTCTCCCAGATGGCATTTTATTTCTGTCACATATTTGTTTATTGTTCTAGTCATCCATCTCTGCACCATGTTCAGCATGTTCAGACACCAACTGCTGGATTTCGGGGAAACTTGGACAAATAATGCCACTCGCCACAAGGTGTAAAAAAACCTTGAAGCACAGGTTTCAGTGGAGAGTTATAGTTTCAAACTGTGTTAATGTTCTTTAGGAAGTATTGTCCCAACATTCACTGTCAGACCTGCAAAATTTCCAGAATATGATGTCAAACTGGAGCAACTTTGCAGCAGCAGCAGTATGAAAGTAAAGTAATCTGCAGATACTCCATAAAAGCGGAATGTGTAACGGTTCTATTGTTTTATACTGCAGAAGCTGTGGTGACTTGGTGGCCCTATAAAGTGAAGCTACTAATTAGCGGGCAGGCCACTGGAGCCTATTGTCTTTGATTGGAGCAGAGACCTATCGCAGGCACGCTGAGACACACAGAGGGCCATAGGGTTATACCACGAGCGTGACGCTGCGCTTGTAAAAGTGACCAAAATTCAGGATGACAAGTTTACAGAGAACAATGTTTGTGGCTGAGCACACACACACACTGCCATTCTTTGCTTCTGACTGCAGTATGTTTCCTGCCTTTACTCTTATTTCTAAATATATACTACATTTTTCTTCTTTTATCTCTCTCAACTACACACTAGGGTTGCACGATCTTTTCAGCATCACCATTGTGATGTGTGTTTATGCAATAATCTTGACATTGCAAGAATGCAATGCCACGAAAGGCAAATTAACTCATACACGCTACAACTTTTTTACTACTTGATACAAAAGGAAAACTCACACGGTTTTCACTTCCTGTGACTAATGTTACCGGCCTAGCCTTCGCCTTTAAGACAGGTTACATCTGCATGTGACGTACACTGGCAGCATTTTTAAGGGAAGTCTCTCCTGCATATGTGTGTGTCGAAAAGTCATAACGGTGCAGGCAAGCGCCACAGACACAGTAAAGTGTAAGCTTTTCGGAAGCTACAGTAGTCAGCAATAAGTGTCTAAATACGCTCAGGTTCCAGTATAACAACTTTCAGTGCTAAGAAAAAAGATGTGAAAGCTTAATCATCACTGCATATGATTTAGTGGGTTGGACATCATTGGCCATTCACAGACAATAGCGCTGATTCATTTTTATCTATAATGCAATATTGAGCAAACTTCTGGCCCACCTCTGCACCCTTCTGTGTGTCAGCTCCGGTAGTTACCAGCTACACTCCTCCAAGCTGTTGCTTTTTAATGTACCCCGAGATTTTATTATATCTGGGGAAAACTGCATTCTCCTACTCTGCACCTTGGACATGGAACAATCTTTAAAAAGATCTAAAATTAAACACCCTTACATCCATTGATGAATTTCAGGGCATGATAAAGAATGTGGTGACAGAGACATGTGCTTGTTTTTCTTGAGAGGCCACTATGTTTGAATAGTTGTTGTTTTATTGTGGATTTTTGTATTATATGCTGTATTTGTTGCCTTTTAATTGTGTTTTGATTGGCTGCTACCTTGGCCACGTCTCTCTTGTAAAAGAGATTTTCACATCATGGGACTTCCTGCTTACATAATGGTTAGGAAGAGAAAAAGGAAGAAATAAAGCACCTGTTTAATGCAACGTAATCATGATGTCTCCCGACCGCTCTTCTCCACAGAGTGACCAGACTATAAAAGCTAGTTACCAGCTAAAAGCCAGGCTAAAGCTAATTAAGTTAGCCTAAAGAAACCAGGGGTCTCATACCGACGGTTCGGAACCAAGAGGCTGGAAAGGTAACGTTAACACTAACACTAATCTGCAAGAGTAGTCTGTCTGATAAACAACCAAAGCATGCCTAGCTATTGCATAAACATATTGCAGAAAAAGAACATATTGTAATGTCAGTTGTTTTCTGATATCTTGCACCCCTACTACCCACTTTACATTTGTTGTTGCTGGTGCTGTGTAAAGTGTAAAGTATGTGTAGAGTTTGTGAGTTTTCCAGCCGTGTTTAGCTTAAAGAGATGGACACACACACCTGAAAGAAGACAAGGATGTTTAAATGCAGCGGGGGAATATCTGACATCTGTGGAAGACACACTGCCGTTTGGCTCCTGATGATGGTTTGAGCAGCGCACTAACAGACTCACTCAAGACATGCCCATACATAAACCCTGACACAGTCAGCTCAGAGTGCAAAAGCAGATGCTCCTGCTGAACAAACAGCACAAATAAATGCAAACACACTCGCACATAAAGTGACGAGCAACACAGCTCTGACAAGTTACTGGATGTCTACATCACATTAGCCTGCCCCTGCTTACACATCAGTTAAACTGCCACAATCAGGGTTTTGTGCAAGGCTGAACAGAAAAGGAAAAAGAAGAGGTACGAGGAAAGAGAGAAGGGTAGAGGAATCACGGTTTCCTATTTCTTTGTTTAAACACAAAAATGCACATTCCTGCATCACTTGTTTAGTTCACACTTGCACAAACAGCAGCTAATATTACGTCTCCCTTACACGCACAAACACACACACAGTGACGTCTGCACGCATTTTCACCCGTGAGAAGAATTCTCAACCCAAACAAGATAAACCCTCATGTTTGTAACTTGATTTAAACAACATACACAAACTGTCAAGGCTTTTTAGGATCTTTAATTATCTTTCTCAACCTAAAAATAACCGTCTCTCGCTTGCTCTCACTCAGCTGTCCTTTCATTCGTTCTCCTAACATCATGTGTCTATTTTCCATTGCAGTATGCCTTTATTTGGGCAGGTACAGACTCAGCTATAAACATCTATTCATATGCAACATAATTCTCAAGATTTGTATTCAACTGTGACATTTGTGCACCTGAAACAACAGGGTCAATGTTTCTTTTTAATGTAAATGTCAAACTAACAAATGTAGAGCTATTTTTAAGATCAAAGCTTCGACAGGTGGAGCCCAAACTGTTGCGTAATGTTTGAGTGTTTCTGTTTTAGAGACGCAGAGTTAGAGAGGTAACAAACAGGGAAACTGCACATACTGTGTGTGTGTTTGTGTGTATTTGTGTGTGATGTATAAATATATCTGTACAGGTTTTTAAGTGGCTTTGCGGTGCTCTGTATTTAGAGGAGGCCTAAATCTCCTCTCACACCATTCATGTGGCCGACTCTCTCTGTCTCCCTTCCTGCTGAGTCTTTCATTTCCTCTATCGTCATCCTCCTCTCCCTGACGGTCTCTCAATCATACAATCTCTGCATTGTAAAGCCAAATCTCTGTCACCTGTTCACTATCTTCTTCACAAGGCCACAAAATGTCCACACTCAGTGCTTCAAGAGAATGGAAATGAATGTAAAGTAGGTGAAGATGGTTCTCTGGCAATGTCGGTACTTTGATGTATTACCTTTTGTTGTATATCTGTGGGAGTTTGTTGGTCTTTAAAGTGATTTATAGTCACTTTTTTCCACTGTATATTTCATGCCAACCATCATTACCACTATACCGCTACTGAATGTACAGCTTTCAGCATCTCTCAAAATAAATTTCCGTCTTTGTTGCAATCACTGTAAACACTGGACAAATGGGTGACAATTTAAAGGAAAAACCAACACAAATTGCAAGGTGTTGTTTCACCACGAGCCTTGCGTCAGTGCTCCTTGGCACAGAGTCATCAGGCCTCTGGAGCTCCACTGAAGGGAGGAACACCATTCTTCCGAAAGATATCATTTGGTGTTTTGATGATGGTCGTAAAGTGCACAGTTTAAAGTTCATCTAAGGATGAAATTAGATATAATGCTGCTACAGTAATCTGCATTTTTCCTCACAATATTACGTTGTGAGGTTAAAGGTGCAATGTGCCCCCTAAGTATCAATACACTGGACATGTTTTAATGGTCAAATTAGTCGACTAGTTGCTCAGATGTTTAGGATATTAATGTAAATATTAAATTATATATTTTGGGCGGGGCAACACAATGGTTTGAGTTGAAGGTGTGAGAAAGAAAAGTATCAGTAACATTGTCAACACTGTGCTACATTACAGAGAAATACAAAACCGTACTAATGGACCTTCATTAATATAGGCCTATATTTTATCTACAAGTGCACGTCACACCCTGAGCGAGCCGCCTGTTAATGACGCTGTCAGCAAAGTAGTAATCATTGTGCTAAGTGGCTAATGGGCATGTAGCTACTTCCACGTTTCAGATGATACGTCATGTTTGTAGTCAACCAATGAAGACAAGTTTACATATCACCTTGGGTTCGTCCTTCACCTTCTCAAAATGATCCCAAACTTTGGATTTCCTGCCCGACATGTTGATTTTTTTTGTGTGACTAAGAGACTAATGAAATCTTGCCGACTTAAGACCTTTCTGGCCGACTAACGTTTGGTCAACTGTCAGCCCTACAAATTTACTGCAATAGCTTTGTAACCGTGAAAATCAAAATGATTGGTGGCCTCTGTAGTGTGTCTGTGCCATTGTTTTTCTAAAATAAAGGCCACATTTCCCACTAACCCCACTGCTTAGATCCACAAAGAGGATCGCTGGCTGTTCTGTCAAAGGTTCTCTCTTAAAAGGATAATAATGTTGGAAGTGGTTTATCAAATGTCTTTAACTTAATCTTTTATCTTCCACTGCCATCTGAAACTCTGAAATCTAGCTCCATTTGTGTTGGAAGAGCAGCAGCACCCCCCTCTAGTTTTGTACTGTGAAGCAATCCAGCAGATTCCCAGCCAAATCGACAAGGTGGCACACAATGTTAAATTCAGTTTAGAGACTGGGTTGAAGCCGCCAATCTTCTTAGTGGTGGGCTTTTTTGTTTGCGGTGTTTATTCTAATGTTTCAGCCTCAATATGGACATGATTTAGTGATGCTAAAATGTTGCATGTAGCAGCTTATGTTAGTTATTTTTGCTGTTGACTCAGAGGTACATGGATGATGTAAAAGCTTCCAGCCTCCAGAGTTAGTTAAGTCTTTATGGCCGCATGCTACACCATAGTAACGTAATGACAAACAGACAAACTTTGATTCAGTCACACTATGCAGTTCACTGCATGACACTGCAGTTTAGAGAAAATGTATTTCCAGATATCTTATGTAGTTTAGGTAATATCTGAGCACGATTTTATCTGCAACAGTTTCTATAATTAAAGTGTAAAATTACTCAAGACAGGGAGGTTTCATCACCACTTCAGGCACTAAGAAAAGAAACAAGACACATTAAAATAGGATTTAAAAGCATAAAACAAAACACCACATAAAAAGTTATCTAAAATACAATAGAATACAATAACAGTGAAATGCAAGATATGAATAAGTAGTCACAAATTTAATTTAATGAAAGGCAATGTCAGAAAAGTCTTAAGCCCTAATTGGAAAGAGCTGAACGTTGGAGCTGACCTCATGTTCTCTGGGAGTTTGTTCCAGATATGTGGTGCATAAAAAAATTGAATGCTGCTTCTACTTGTTTAGCTGTGGCTCTGGGGACAGTAAGCAGACCTGTACTAGATGACTTGGGAGGTCTGGAGAGTTCAGAACAGTGCAGATGATCAGAACTGTATTTTAGCCCTGAACCCTCTAGTGCTTTATAAACCAACAGCAGTATTTAATCATTGATTTGTTCAATGCGCGCAGTCAGTGCTTGTATGAGACCAGAGTCACCTGGTGATGATATTCATAAATGTGAGTGCTGTGCGCTTAAATATGGTAAAAAGAAAAAAAAAAACATTTTAACAACCTGAACTAAAGGGAGAAATTAAAAGGGAACAAAAAGGGGCCCGTGAACAGAGCCTTGGGGGACTCCATATATTTTACCACCAATCAGCACTAAGTAGTCCCTATCATTCACACAGGATTAACACATTTCAACTATTTCTTTTCTGTAACTGCTTATCCTGTTGGGGGCCACGGGGGGGCTGGAGCTTATCCTAGCTGACAGTGGGCGAGAGGCAGGGTACACCATGGACAGGTCGCCAGACTATCACAGGGCTGACACATAGAGACAGACAACCATTCACACTCACATTTACACCTACCGGCAATTCAGACACTTTGTGCATTAATGTGTGCATGTCTTTGGACTGTGGGAGGACGCTGGAGTACCTGGAGAAAACCCACACTGACACAGGGAGAACATGCAAACTCCACACAGAAGGGCTCCCCCACCCCCGGATTTGAATCAGGAACCCTCTTGCTGTGAGGCAACAATACTAACCACTGCCGGATTAACACCGGTATACCAAAAACCACAGCGCCAGTAAATTTCTATGCAGTTTAAGAAGTTTAAGAACTTCACTATTTTTGGTTGATTCAGATTGACAAAGTCCTAAAATGTTTCACAGACAGACACAGGCTGGAAAAGACAAAAGGAAAAATGACAGCTACTAGTTTTTAACTCTGAAACCAGTTGAGAAACAGTTGCAACACATGTGAGAGCCCGGCCCTTACATGAATGTGTTTGCATGAGAGCGAGACAGATGAGGAGAGAGGAAAAGAGCGACAGAATTGCTTTGTGTGTGTTTGTCTCTCTGCACAGTGCGTGGGTGATGTGTATATCTAAAGTGTTTCTGTTACTCTATGTGGAGTGCGTGTACAGAGAGTGTTTGTGGGTCGTTCCATGTGAGTGTGCACGTCTCTGATTACACCAGAGCAATAATAACAGTTTGAGTTCATTTGTAACAATCAGGCTTTACTTAAACAGCATAAATCACAAGCCTCACTTCCAACACGCACACAACCACTTGTCGGTCCAAACACTGAAAGTGTGACTCTCAAGACACCAACATGTGTCTGCCCATGTGTGTGACATTGGCCAGTTCCAACCATGTAGCCATAATAATGGTCAACAATGAATGCAGTAGCTATGTCGACCTCCCACAAAGTCTCTCTCGCACACGCACAGATGAATTGGAACAATTCCACTGACTTTAATTCACTAAACCCTCAAGAATGTTTATCACGTGACACAATACGTGTGGAACTGCAACGTTACTTACTTACATTGCACCTTCTGCATTAGCACTATACTGTATGTTGGCAGTGAGTGTAAATTGTGATACTGAACCATCCAATAAAAACATAACTCCTTCGTCGCTCATTTTTGTAGTTTCCTAGGACTTCCCTGTGAGTGTAGAGGTGCTTTAAAGAATAACAGGCCATGTGAGAGTTCTGCACAATCCAGGAACAGAGAGGTTTCAGCACTTTTTTGACCCCACACTGAGCTGATGCTTCGATTTACAATGACTGCAGGTCTATGTGTCACCTTACAGTAAATAACCTGGAAACACTGTTTCTCAGAATTTAAGAGGAGACTAAAGACAGACACCTTTGGATGACATCATTTTAACACTGCAGATACTGTTTAAACTGCTATAATTGTATTTTGAAATCAGATATCTATGATGAAACGAGACATTCTTGCAGCGTGATTAACAGCGTGAAATTATGTTAAACTAATATCTTAGCTAACAACACGCATGACAAAACTACAACAAATCATTCCAGGGACAATGGTAGTATCATTACAGGAAAAAGCTCAGGGAATATTTGGGCTAGATTGACTATTGTTGCTTTTTTTTTTAATTCCTCTGTGGTGATCATCACTGACTTCCAGTTTGACCTCTGCATTACAAGTCTTTCTTTCTACCCACTAATTCACTGTGCTGCCCAGGAAACTCAGAAAAACATCTTAAGTTTAACTATAAAAAAAGTGCAATGGACATAAAACTGAAAGCTTTTATTGAGGAAAGAATCTGTCTTTTCTATCATCTTATTCACATGAATGTAATTATGGGGGACATTACATTTGTTTAGTGGTTTGACTTTTGTCAGTGATGGAGTGTAGTGTGTATATGAGTCCATTGTGCTTTTACTACTGAAACCCACCCTGTCAGCGCACACACACACAAAAACACACACACAAGCAGGACAGACGCCAGTTACAAGGTTTTTTAAAACATCCTTTAGGGAAAATAAAGCATCTCAAATCAGAGCCAGATCATTAGTCCGATCTGTAGGAAGGAAAAAAAGGTCAACAATCAACAAAAGCTTCTATTCTCTCAAAGCTCCTGCTCATAGAGAGTATCAACTATCCTACGTCCTCCTCCAGCCTCCCTTCATCGCCCATTTTTCATTTTACTCCGTCTTTTCCTCTCCCTCCTTCTCCTGTCCTCACCTGTCACCCGGACTTGTTTTCTCTCCTCTCCTCCTCCTACTCCCATTCCCCTCGTGCCTCCCCATCCATCTCCTCCTCTCCCTCACTTCCCTTCTCCATCCCTCTCCTCCTCATCCTCCTCCTCCTCCTCCAGCTTTCCAGGGAGCCGAGTCTGTTTTCGATTAGCGTTCTCATGTAAACCTAAATTGTGATTAAACAAACACTGTGTGAGTGTGTTTGGCCCCGCATCAAGTTTGCCTCTCTCTTAAATATATGTACAGTCAGACAAACACACACACACACACACACACACACACAAGCAAAGCCGGAGACATGTATATGAGTAGACATGTACAAACAAATGCACGTCATATACAAACATATAAGCAAATATGCAGACGCAAGCAGAGACATAAATTAGGAAACTGTGTATACACGTTTAGCATCCATAAAAGACCATGCATAAGAATATACACACATACTGTAGATCCATATTCATATACATTACATTAAGACAGACAACCTCAATCACAATCATGTACCTAAGCACACACAGGCATGGCATACAGTATACGCCTACACACGTTAGAGTAAACAGGTCAAGAGGAAAGTCAGTGAGTTATAACTATGAGCACTAGCAGCTCTGTGGCTACTTCCCCATCCAGCTCACCTTTATTTGCGAGGTGAAATTACAACCACATGCAGCCTCTGTGCTATTTCAGTGTAAGCACATAAAAATTCTTTGCCACGGAAAAAAAAAAAAAAAAAAAAAAAATCGACAGGCCCCCTGCCTCCCACGAACATTTCACAGGTTCTGGCCCTGCAGCGAGCTAGCTAGCTAGCTGCTAAAGAAGTGCAGCTGAAAGGGAAAGGTGTTGCTGCCGTGAACTTTAAGACCGCCTGGTTGGTGAATCCTGCCAGCTAACACACACTGAGGCTTGTTTTATTCACACATCCATGTAGGAAGCCACACACAGGCCTACACACACTAAAATTTAGCCTCTGGAGTGCTTTCACAGCAAGAGAAGCAAACTCGACTTATGCAAGTGAGGCAAGAAGTTGCAGCAGAGGACACCTGACGGATTGATTTTCGGTATAATTCTGTGTCAACAGGAAGGCGAGGGAAAGGGTTGCATACAAACAAGAAGTACCATGAGTAATGACGTTTTCTTTTATTCTGCTGGACTGCTGCCACAGTGATATTTTCCCTGTCTCAAGTCTTTGTCCTGCACATGCATACCTGTAAAAAGCCAATTACAGATCCAGTTATGTGTGTAAATGGCCAAGACGTCGACTTTCTACCGGAGACACGTCACTGGGGAAATTAGGTTCCTTTAATCCCCTACACTGATTACGGAAACTGGTTTCTTGTATAGATGATGCTGCAGAAATCCAACAATAACTTGTTTAATCAAGTGTAAATAAATGCACATTAAGTACTTTTACATAGGAGAGTATTTTAGGACAGTATGAAGGAATGTGTGAAACTTTTTTAATGTAACTGGCTTTTCCAAATCTCTTAAACTATCCTGATATCATTTGTGCTCTCCCTCGTTCTTACTTTGTCTCTGTCTCTTTCTCTCCCTTGGTTTTCGGTATCTCTGCAGTGTGTATTTATCTAAATATGTCTTGGGACAAAATCGCACTGCTGTCTGGGCTGTGGGAAAACACACACACACACACGCACACACACACACACACACACACACACACACACACACACACACACAAGCCGCTAAGAGCAGCCTTATTTTAGAGGAACTCTGGTCAGGTTCCCTCTGTAAAAGTCTTCCCTTCCCTGAATACCAGCGGATCTCAGTGTGGGCCCTGTGATGCAGCTCCATCCAGGAGCCTATGGGCTTGCTGGTGCAGCTCCATGCCAGAACACCCACTGCCATCTAAGCCTGCTGGCATGTTCTCTCTTGTTTGAGGAAGCAATTACACCAAGTATGGTTTTAAGATTGAACGTAAGTAAGATTGATAAACTAGAAACACACTTGCAGCACACCGCTGTGCATGAGCCCTGTGGTGCAGCTGCATGTCAGGTCCTACAAGCCTTGTGGTGCAGCAACATACCATGGTTTGCACTTCTGAGTCATGTTTAATTATTAGGAAGTTCTGTCGTGGGTGTGTGGTTTGGTATAAAGTCTGTCATGCACCAACACACACACACACACACACACACACACACTGACCCACAATTCTGTATCCAGAGCCTGTGGTGTTAAATCAGCAGGAGAGGTGGCGTGAGAGAGAGAGATGTTCTTGTGTGTGCTTCTCAGTATGTGTCTGTGTGTATGTGTGTGTTTGTGACTTATTTGTTTCTCGCCAGCACCCAGTGGCGTGAAAACCAAACAAAGGGCCCGGAGCCTAGTGACAAGAAAACAATCATACAATTCCTGACAGCAATACAAACAACTGAGCTGTTTGTTCTGTTTGAGAGTAACAGAACAAGAGCACACAGAAAAAAAGAGAAAAGGGGAAAGAAAGTAAACGAGTGAAGCAGATTGTGATGAAAATGGGGAGACATACACACGAGCTCACACAGTTTATGTTCACCCCTCACCCTTCCAGACCATTCCCACCAATCGCCACTGAGGCCCCGTCTGTTGCAGCCAATCCTCGGACACGCAGAGTACACCCACTTCCTGTAACACTAACCGTAACATTCCAGCAGGTAAACTAAGGCAGTCGCCTCTAAATGGACAATTAGCCAAGATTAAAGGCAACCTCCTCGTCTTTCTCCATTAACTTAATTAGGAGGAAAAGACATCTCAAATGACCCCCTGCTCCCTTCAGCCTTCCCTCCCTCTCTCATTCCTCTCCCTCCATCCAGCTTTTCTTCCCCTGATTTAACTGACAAAGTTGTATTTACAGTAACTGGGGAGGGTCCACGCTTTCACATCTGGGAGCTCCACTGAAGCATTTGGAGGTTAAGTGCCTTGCTCAAGGGTAACCTAATGGTGCTGCGGAGCATGTCTCATTACCATCCACTCCTCAGTGCAGAGGTTTAGACTGGCAACCTTCCAGGTCATGATTTGTTGACTATTAGACTCCTGACGGCCATTTTCCTTCCACTACATATCCATCTGTCCCTCTCATAATCCTGTTTCACCCAGTTTCACTTCCCACAGCTATCTCTTTTTTTTTTTAATTTGCCCTCAGCTACACTTTTACTTTTTAGGAATTTATCTAATGCTGTTATCCAGACTGGCCCACAGTGAGTGAACATGCAGAGATTAACCATCCTTCTCAAGGACACTTTGATTGGATAAAATCCTTCACCAGCATCCCCCTGGACAGCAACTCACTTCTCTTTCCATTAGGGCTCCAAAAAACCCTTTTAGGCTGACTGTTGGTATCCCCGCTGTGATGCATTTTATAGTGTGCAGTGAGGACATTACGGGAGCGCAGCAGTGTTAAATAATAGGAAGAGGTTGAAAACTAAAGAAGACACAGGAGTTTACAAGCTTTACGACACTGGGGCATGTTATCAAACTGGAAGCTGACAGCTAGATTCTTGGTTAACAGGTTACTTTGTCAGTTTTTATTATTATCGTTTACAATTGCTTTTTTATGCAGATGTTTTTTTGCAATACAATTGAAAACACTGTGAAAGTGGCAGAAGAGTCATAAAGCCAACAGTCAAATGTCTAGTTTGCCTACATTAGCTCACATTAGCCACCCTGGACTACTGGTCATACCAAACCAAGCAGGGCTGTAGCCAGGCTTGAGGGGTATCACAGTACTACAGTATACCAGAGTATTTTTATTTTGAAAACCCCATGTTATGATTTTCAATACTGCCAAAAATACTGTTAAACTCATATGGAGATGCTGTATTGAGGATGTATTATATGTAATGCACATCCTGTGCAACCAGGGGCCAACATAGCCACTACCAGCGGTGGGGACAGCATTACAGGACTGTAAACAACCAGCTAGTAATGACGGAGAGAGGCCACAGGGAAAAAGAGCATGTGTTCATATCTAACGCACAGAGGGAAGGTTTACTTTGACCAATCCAGAGTATGGACAACTGGACGAACTAGGGGTGCTTTCACACCTGCTCTGTTTGGCTCGATTCAATTGAACTCAAGTTCATTTGGCCCTTAAGTGTGGTTCGTTTGGGCAGGTGTGAACACAGCCATCGCACTCAGGTGTGCACCAAAACAACCAGACCTTCTTGAAAAAGTGGTCTCGGTCCAGTTACAAACGAACTCTGGTGCGGTTCGTTTGTGGTGAGAATGTGTTCTGACCTGAATCTGAACCAACTGCAGTCACATGACACATTGTTTGGGTTAAACATGAGCATGTTACAGTCCTGGAGGATTATTAATGTGCACCTCCTCCTGTACTGCCTTAATATGCACATTCAGCACATCCAATGCATCAAAACATTGTTTTCTAGTTGGAGCCGCGCCTCGTTTTCAAACTGTATGGTTTGACTAAAATGAACAATGACAGCAATATAGTCCACGATGAGCAGCGCTAAAATCAACCTGCGTAGTTGTCCCTCCATTGTGACATTAGAAAGTGTCACATTTATCTTGCAAGTGTATTCTTCTTCAACGTTTTGTTCACTTCCTGGATTTTTCCCACATGGAAATTCTGACCAATCAAGAGCAGCTTTTTCGCACAAGGTATTTGATCTGGTCCACTTGTAAATGCTGCTGTGAGAACATGAACCAACTCTAGGCAATTATACAGCTTTGTAATAAAATTAGTCCCTGATTCAGACCAAAGCAAGACAACTCTAGGTCTGAAAGCACCCTCAGACTGAGATGACTAACTGAGAAGGTTTAGAAGGTTAAGTTGACGAGGCAATTAAGCCGCACACAAATACCATCATATACTGCGAAATTTCAGGAAGGTGTGAACTATGAAGGTATGAAAAAATAAATACCAGCCAAGCTTAGCTATAGCAGCAAAATCCCTCAGTGTTGAAATGAGCTAGGGTATGTTTTGTTGTCTATGAATTCAAGTTTTGTTTGTAGGAGGGAGACTGTATTATTTGGTCTTTTAATAGTTTCACAGTCTTGCTTTAAACAGTAGAAATAAGTATGTTTTTGAAGCATGGGCTGTATATCATATCTCTGCATTCTTGCTTGAAATAACATGATGTAAAATACACGAGGGTTCTGCATCTTTACAGCCAGACTGTGCTTTTACTTCAGCGTCCATAAATGTTGAAACATGGTCAAAAATCACCTCCTGCATTATGTAATACTCAGCATCTGAGGCCCTCCTTGTGGTGAAGGAGAAGAGGAAATATCTCTCGAGTCTGACGTTACTCTCATTTTTCTTCTTCATCGCACCCCTCTGCTCTCATGCAAACCAATCAACTGCAACCTGAGCTGCTTTAATGGGGGAGAATGATGCTGCTTCATGAGTATCACTGGCAGTAAACCAGCGCTGGTTCAAATGCACAGACTGTGCAGTCGGGGGGCCCTGCACACAACATACACTCACACACTGACACACACATAAAACATGCGCACACACACACAGACTACCAGAGCAGAAAGTGAAGATAACAGGATGAGGCTCAGTCTGGGTCAGTGTTATTAGACAGGAGACCAACAGCCATCAAGTCACTTAGCAAAGTAAACCTCCCCGATACACTGTGATGTGCACCGATGCACAAAAGCCCTCTAAACCAATAGCTTGCATTTTTCCATGCGAGCCATCGTGATTGTTGCTTTTCAAACCAGAAATTCATTGCCTTTCTAGTAAATGTATTCTACTCAAAGCTTCTTCTCAGTGTGTGTCTGGGTGCATGTGCTGCAAGACCACAGTCTCTGCAAACTGTGGGGGGAAACGACCACAGACTGCACACACTCAAACCCACAGACTCCAGTCCACAATCCATCTATCTCACCACCCCTGTCTTTGTTTTCTCTCCCCCCTACCGAGCACCTAGTGGGGTCACTAAGACTCCAATCCCTCTATCCATCTACCTGCTCCCCTCATCCTCCACCAGCATCCTTTCATCCATCCATCTCCCTCCTTCACATGACCTCCCTAATACCTATCCTTCATCTGTCATTGTCAGACGCTTACCGTCGGCACTTAATGCTCAATAAGAACATTTTCCAAAAAGACACAAGGCCAACCTCTTCGATTCTATCATACCCTTCGTTCATCTCATTTATCCAAGACTCTGGTGAAAACTATTATCCAGCCTGATACCTCTTGCCCTTACCTCCCACCCTCCTCAAGAGCAAAACCTCCAACCCATGCCTATTTTCCCTTAATGCTAGTCCAGCTCCTTCCCTCTCCTCCTCTCTCCAAACCTCAGACCACAGGGCTTTAATAGGAGGGTTAAGAGGTAATTCCTATCACACTGCCATCATTTAATATCTAACCGAGGCTGACAGAGAGGAAGGTTACGAACCCAAACCAGAAACCCACCAGCAAACCTCCCTGTCTCCTCCTTCTTACTCTCCCGCTGTTATTCTCTGTCTCAGTCTCCCTCCCTCTAACCTACTCTCTTTTTCTGCTGTCACTCTACCTTAGTTTATTCCTCCTCTGTCTTTCTCTCTCACACGCTCTCTCATCTTCGTACCTGGCTATTTGCATTACTGCCATTGCCTTCATTTGCAGAGAAACACGACACAGATGGGATAAAGAGTGCTGTAAAATGGACCAGAAAGATGAGAAAAGTGGAAAGAAGAAAAAAAATAAAGGGCAGGAGGAAACTCCAGACACTGTAATTTAGATTGTGCTGATGGCAAAGTAGGGATATAAAGAACATGAGATTTATAATGTTAAGTTTGGAACACGTTCACCCTTTCCACTCGTTCTGAGTTGTCTAAGAGCTCTATAGGGATCCATATTCGACCAGCGATAAATAAGAGCTATCAAGACCAATTACAGGTTTTACAGAATAGTAATCCAGGCGGTGGAGGAAATAAGACTGTCACTCATGACGAACAAGACAAAGGGTTGGAAAAAAAGAGCTAAACACAGCGAGGGTGTGCGGGATGGAGTGTGTGTGTTTGCATGTGTTTGCATGTGTCACTGTGTGTGTCCCTGACGTTCACATGAGGGGTTCTGACTGTGTGCGATCCTGGAAGCCACAGTTGACGTAAATGACAATTTGCTTTCAGCCATAGCAGTCGACTTCACTGTCTTCAGCAATACATCACGCATCGCCACAAATATATGAAACACACGATTGGTCTGTTTTAAGTAGAGGTTTCGCAGTGTGCACCCCGCTGAGAAGATTTCATCTCTCTGCGGCTTTTCTGCCAACACAAGAGATCAGATTGGGAAAGCGCTGCAGAAAATACAATTTATTGTCATCTTCATAAACCACAATTAGTATTACTGTATTTGGTGTTTTGTTCCTTCACTCTGTTTAGAAATAAAAGTAGAGTTGTCAAAGCTGTTTTTGAAATTCACTGTTCAGATTTCTAAGCTTTAAGAGCCTATTGTCATTGTCCAATGGGAGCCACCATGTATTACAACATTTCCACTTTCCACTTCCATAAGTGTACTTTTTAGACAATTTATTGGGATTTTAGGTTTTCTTTTCGCCTCAGGGCTTTTGCAACCAGTCCATATTTTTGTATACGTTTTTTACATCAGTCATCTGACAAAAAGCTTTACATACACCGTGCACACTGAGTCCAATGAGTGTTATTATTCTATTTGTTGTGAAAATTCCCAATACGTGACAAAATGTAAAGACAAATTTCCTCCCTTTCTTCTCCCTACTAAAATTACCTCCCCGGCTGTCACCACTTTCTGCCTGTGTCTGGCATTTAGCACTGCAGCTACCTGAAGAGGCTGAGCTGTCCGTCCTGTCTCTCTCTGTCTGTGTGCAGTCTTTACATCCTCGTCCCCATCATCTACCTGAATATTACTATCTAACCTGTTGAAAATTGGCTGTCAGTATGACTGACACAACACAAGGTTGTATTTATATTCAAAAATTTGGGACGAAAAATACAGACTTCGGGTGCAATGGCTTTATGACATAGGAGAATTGCCTGAACTCAAAAAACAGCATTTCAACCGTCAGTTCATCTGAAAGCTTGATGACAAAATATGCAGATCCACAGTTTTCACTGGACGGCAATCTATTATTTACTGCAGATAAGACCTGTGGTAATGTTTAGAGGTTTACTGCCGACAAAAGACAACACATATATTCCACGGTTCATTCCAAAATACGTTTCCTCAACTGAAAGATCAGTCAGCGTTCTTCTAAATTTTCACAAAGAGCTGTCACTTTTAGGAATCCATTTTTTGAGAATAAGATAATCGCTGTCTGCACACTTGAAAGGTGGCTTTGGAAGTTTGTAACATGGTCCGTCACAAAGGAGGGCATCTAGAATGGATTTCACTGGCGTCAGAGGTTCAAAGCAAAACAGCACAGACACTTCTCAAACACTTCTCTGACACTCCTATATCATAATCCACCACCACCAGCAAACCATTCAATCTGCTACTTCTGGCAAAGCTTTAACACTATATTGTATTTAGTCTTGTTGTGGCAAAACTATGACTGATGGGAACCCATTGAACGCACTTAACCAAGGCCTCAACAATAGGGACTGCCCAATTGCCCAGGCCAAGTAAAATACCACTTAAGGGCTGGTAAAGAAACAGATATAGATAGTAGCCAAGTACTGAGCCATCCTGCTTCTTGCTCATCTCTGTTGAAAGTTGCAGATGCACAGTACAGATCTGGTACTCATGAGAAAATGATGGCGGGTAAAGACAAAGTTTGTAAGCTGATGTACAAGTAGGCATTTCAGACTAAAGAGGCGTTTAGTCAGGTCGCGTTTGAGGATGTGGGTGAGACTCCAACTATGTGTTGCATGGTTTGCCGCAAGTTTAAGAGCAAGTCAGATAAAAGGGGTCACTTTTCATGACTTAAGTGTTTGCTGTTATTTGATAACTGCAAACACTTTGGGCAAGTCGAGTTCTGACCAACTTGCCCAACTAAGAAAGTGAAAACAACAACAACAACACTGAACCCTGCCTACCAATGGCGCAGAAGTGGATCTCAGTCCTTTGAGGCATTTCTTAGGATATATTATGACACTGGTTTGCCTTTAGAATATATTGTACCTGCTGTGAACCTAAGCTGACACTCTCCGTGAAAAAGCAAGCTACAACCTTTCACATCTTCTTTTTTAGGCTACCAGCCTTGAATTTTGATATCCAAAGGTCTTTCAGTGGAGTACTTCTTCAGGTTTTGTTTGTATAATTCACTTTTTGATCTCCAAAAACACCTTAAACTTCCAAAAATGCCCAAAACACAAAAAGACCATTCACAGAAGAATACACTTTTTCAACAAAGAAAGGTTACAGTAGCTTCACAGGCGTTCTGCCTCATGGAAAACATTATAAAAGAGAGTGAGAGAAGTGAGAAGTTTAATGTCCCAGCGCTGGTATCCCCTATCCTAACACCTCACAACAACACACACACATGCACACACAAACACACTGATATGCACATACAGTGTATTAACATGCTGAATGCATGCACACACTTACACAGACATGATATATAAGCTCAAAAATGCACACAATAATGAGTGCAGACACACACAGTTAAAAGCAACACACACACACACACACACACACACACACACACACAGGGTCTACCTCTCGCTTTACTTGAAGGCAGCCCAATATCAACAGCTATAAAGTCTAGAAGGTGTTTCAACCTTCAGCCTAAGCTGACAGAGTGTCTCTGAGGATAAGACAAATAGAAAACCTGAGTGGAAAGAAGGAGTGCAGACAGAAAGAGCACAGGGGAAGAAAAGGAGACAGGGTGGGTGCACCGATGGGACTGAAACACACAAAGAAAGAGAGCGAGAGAGTGTGTCTGGGAATGTGAGATGAAATAGAGAGAGAAGGAGGGCAAGTGGGAGGCTTCTCTGCATCAGTATGACCTGCTCTTACTCTCCCAATGCTCTGGGAAAACTCCATATTCCCGAATAAAAATTCCTCGCAGGTCCAAGCAAAACATTCGCTCCAGGCACACTTTCACCTCTTAAAATTGTGCGCACACACACATACACACACACACTTTTTCACCTCTCTACAGGAGCACAGAGCAGCACTGTGTCACCTGGCGCAGGACTTGAACCCTCAACCCCGGATGAAAGTTCTGACATTGCACCGTGGCCGTGTTTTCAAATGGATCACGTAACACATCAAAAGACGAGAGTAAAGAGCAAAGAGAGAGTGACGAAGGGAGAGCCAGAGATGGGAGATTTGAGGAAAGTAGGATGGAGAGGTGGAAAAACAAGAAAGGTGGACTCACAGTCGTCCTAGTTTGGGGTTGGACTGGAAGAGAAGCTCCGGGAGGAACTGGAGTTTGTTTCTGTTCAGACGACTGTGGAGAGAAAAATAAATGTTGAATTAAAATGGTTTACATTTTAAAAATCAAAGAGAAACATCATAAAAAGAAAGGGCACAAACACAGACTCATAAATCACTCTCATTTATCCTTTTGTGTTGACTGAACTATCACCAACCAGGCAACTGGATCACCTTGAGGGTCATCGAGTTCATGGTTCAAAGGTCAAACTCATGAGAAAGTCTGTCTGGTTTCCTGTGATCATGACCTACAGGGTTATCATGCTGTGTTGTGTGTGTGTGAGTCAGCTGCAAGTTATCGTGCCGTAAGCTCCCTAAAGCCAGTTATCACTATCATCCCTGTATGTGCTTTGACCTGTGGGTGCAAGGAGGAACAAGATTGGGTTCCTGGCGTCTTCCAGGCATCTGCACTAAGCTGAAAAATGTGTTAAGAAAAACACACTCTTCCCTGGATAAGTCCTGATTTAACGCTGGGTACGTCTACACACACACTAATATTCCACTATGATTCAGAATATGACAATGTTCCGGATTTGATAAGGGTCATGCAAACAGCAAATTGTCGTATGAATAATCCCAATTTGACCTTATTTCCGATGTAGCATTTTCCAATCAAGAAACCTGGGACATTCCAGTATCATTCAAGTTTTACCAGCATTCTTTGGATATTTATACAGCACATTTGCAATATGTATTACAACTGGAGTTTTTTCCGCAGTTTGCAACATATAGCATCTTGCTCTGTGTGTGGTCATGGTTGCGTAGTACACATACCAGCTTGCCAACAGTATGCCAGGCTGTGGTAGAGATGCATGCTCAAAAGAAAAGCCCACATATCAGGTTGAAAGGAAAAACACACCTACTTTTAAACATTATGAAAGACCTGAATATCAACAGGTTTTTGGATAAGCACAAACATCACAGTGCTGACCTTTTCAGAAGGTGGTTAAAGGAATGAAAGAGGGAGGACGTGTTTAGACAATCCAAGTCTGCCACCGGATGAAAACAAAAAAAAACAGCCTTTCCACTTTTCAATATTTTGATGTGATAGACGACATGTTAGGGCATATTAATCTAAGTATGCACTGCTGTATGTAAAAATGTTCATTTTTTTGTGGAGTTTAGTAGGACTATTGTCTTTTTAGGAATAAGGGCATGAAGTGGAATATTTTGTGCATTTATATGCAAAAAAATAGTACATTTTCAGTGTATTTTGAGAAAGCTGGTAACCTGTTTAGTCACTTTGTGGAAAGCAGAAGACTCTATGATCAATTAGGGGGTTACAAGAGAGCCACATGCACTATATTGTTTTCAGATGGCAACAGAGAGCCTAATAATATTGGCCTAATTTCTCTTGCTAGGACAAAAATGTGTAAAATGAAAAAGCTTTGTCCAAGAAATCATATTTAATTCCCATCTTTCATTACTAAAACTAAAACCTTATCCATCCTGTGTTACTCCACTAATATTGATCAAGACAAACACGTATAGGAGGTTAAGTGCTCTGGAATTAAGGCTTTTAAAAAAGTAGTATGAGCTGCGTGTAGCAAACATAAACAGTCCCGTATCATAGTAAATATGCCCACACTTTTCAAAAAAAAAAAAAAAAAAAACTATTAGAGGCTTTCCAGGTGCCAAAATCTAATAGTAATTTATTCCTTGTGTAAAACATGAATGTGAAAAAAGTGAACAAAACTTTGCCAACACCAATTTAAGACCATGCAGTTCTTAAATAGGCTACCAGACTAACAGTATGGCCAATCAGGAGAGCTTAAAGGTGTTATGCATAATCTCATTCTGCTGGTGCAGTCACCCGACCTGCAAGGATACTAGAATAAATACATAGACAACAGATCTTTGTGTATGTATACACCCATGTGTATGTTTCTTTATATGCACAAAACAAAAACTAAAGGCACCAGTAGGATGGGTGGGCTTTCATTAATATCCTACTGGATAACAGAAGTTTATCACAAAAAACATGTTGAAGATAACTCTTAATTAAGTACCTCTGGATCTAGTGTTCTCTAGCCTAAGAGTTTTCGTTTAACATTACCTCCTCTGTGTGGTTTTGTAATGTTCCTAATATTTCAAAAGTTCCAAGGGACCTTTAGAGGCATTTTTTCCTATAATATGTGACTGTTTCTAAACTAATATGAAAAGAAAACAGCCAGATGCTTTCTTGTATTTTACTTGTAAAACACAGTCTCTTGTTGCTGTTGAACTGAGCATGAAATGAACACATGGCAATTATTTACAAAGGAATGAGAGGCAGAGGAAGATGGAGAGAGTGACAGGATGGTGCTGACCAACAGGTAGACATGCCTGTTAGGTTAAAGTGAGAGATAGAGTGTTTAACATTGAAAGATGTGTCTGCCTGTGTGTGCAGGAGGAGGGTGGGGCCGGCTGCAGCAGAGACAGATGAGAGAGAAGAGGGAGTGAAAGTGTTATCAAGCTACCAAAGCATTTGGCTGAGAAACGAGGCGTGGAGGGGAAAAAGAAAAGAAAAGGAGGGTGGGGGAGGTCACGGGGTCACAGAGTAGAATCTGTGCTGGAGAAGACACAGACACCAACCTTTTAACCCCCGTGATAATGATAATAAGACCCTGACTTTCACTCCTGCATGCACCAATGGAAAGAGAGCTGTAGTCCAAAAAGAGATATCCACCATTTGAAATAATTGACCCCTGCTCCTAGAAAATAACTGCTGGTACCAAAGTAAAGCGCACGATCGGCTACTATTACAGTTATGAGTCATTTTAAGATGTTCGCTCGCAAAACAGTTACGGTTTTTATGAGAAGAATCCTTTGTGTATTCTCAAATAATAATGACGAGTTTCTTCTGCTTGGAACCTTTGAAATATTACCAGACCGCAAGTCCAGGGGCACTATATTTTTAAAATTTGGAAAATTATCCCTATTAGTCAGAATCACAGTAAAGTCCAGCAGAAATGGTTTGGAGACTGAGGGGAACTAATCTCACTGGACCACTACCTCAGAATCCAGAAGTTTGATATATTTTTGCAAGGAAAACAAAATAAAACTCACTCCCCTTTTCTTTCTGCAAAATATCCATCAATTAAGACCTTACTCAGGACTAATAACAGCCACATTTTGTCATTTCAGACCAACGCAGAGCCCTTGTTTGTTTCTGTTAAATGTCCACGAGGTGAAATGACCACATCCGTGACTTTATAATTTATGTGCTGACATACATGAATGTCCTCGCCCACGGAGACGACTGCCCAAGCTCCATGTTTTTCACATTGTGACACTATAAATCACACAGACTCAGCACTGCGACCCCTGACCCCTAAACTTTCACCCTGACAGGACAGCTACAACATCAGAGACCCTGACAGCTAAGCATTTTAAAAAGCATTTCACTATCACTGACACAAAAAAGGAACATAATTCAGGACACTTGTTATCATCACCAAAGCAGTTTTCTTCCTAATTTCAACCCACACAGAGAAAATAACTTGTTTTTCTTTGGATTGACGTAAGGTAAAGTTAAGTAACTTCTGAGAGAATCGCCGAAGGACTGACCAGCTGTGGCTAATGTAAGCTACTGAAAGTAAAACTGAAATGGACCGCAAATGATTTAATGAATATAATGCATGCATTTTATGTAACATTCAGGGGCCGCACAAAATGTTTCTGAGCTCTACCATTGGCCCCCAGGCTACATCTTGAGCAACTATGCCTTAGACAAATGAAAAGCCATCTCCTGTGTGAGTTTTGACACACAGCTATGTTGCCTCCTAACCTTTTCCCCCCTTCACCCCTCACCTCTGACCCTCCCTGACACACCGCGTTAAAGAGCCTTTTAACATTAAAGCGGCCCATCACCTCTCGCTTTCACTATCAGATGTGTGATCTCCATTTAGAGACAAGATACACATGTTGCTGCCACTCAATGTTCGCTGTCACCTGAACTGAATTAACTGCTTTCGTCTCTCTCGTCTGTGACAACGTCTCCTTTTTGTTCTTGCTCTAGTAAAATATATACTTCTTTTCACAGCAGACAAAGTCTTTAAATCAATGTCTCTGACAGTGGAAGTGGACTAAACTCGTCAGTTTTTGAAGTTTGTCTTCAAGTTACTGACACTGTGATACCGTGGAGGTACACTGTGTCAGATTAAATAGCCTGCTGTGCTTAAATAGTTAAGACACTGACATTATCATATCAGTGAAGAAATTCTCAGCTCCTGTCCAAACCCAGCAATGTGGATTCAACACTGTTAAGACAGCCAGCTCCTAAGTTCGGACATGCTGTTCTCATCGGCTGACAACCACCATTATGGCAGGTAGACTGTCTTACATGACCTGGATATCCTCTTTAACAGCTTTAAAAATATATTTATATTGTCGGAGATAATGTGTAACAATATGCAGTGTGTTACTTTCTATTTTCATTTCATGCTGCAGCATCATAAACACTCTCCTGCAGAACTGCCTGTCTGTCATCCCTCCAGCCCAGAGTCATAAACATGCAGGTGTGTGTGTGGGAAGTGTTGTGTTGTGCACTGACACCTTGATTCTGTTGACTCAAGCCTTGGTGTGAGCTGAAGGACACAACACACACACTCACTCACACACACTGACCGAAGCAATATCTGTGAGAGATTCCAAGGTGGTGTGTGAAGTGGATGGACTTGGGTATCATCCAGGAACACTCTCTGTGTGTATGTGCATGTGTACTTTAGAGAATGGACAACAGCGAGTCAAAGGTGTGTATGTTTGGGGAAATGGAAAATCAGCGGCGCCAAGTCAAATATTTGGATGTGTGTGAAGTCATGTTTGCTGGCGTGCGTGTATGCATATTTTGGGATGTGTGTGCATCTTTGTAGCCTGGGGGGGGGGGGCTTGCATCAGCCTTTTCTCACACACAACACACAACAGGTAGCAAAATAAGATGGTGTACTTACAGTCTCTCCAGCAGTCTGAGGTCTTGGAAGGCTCCTCTCTCGACAACACTGATTTGGTTGTCCTCCAGATGACTATAGCGATGGACAAAAAGACACAGAGGAAAGCTGTAGTTACTTTCATAATTTAAAAACTCCAAAATTCAAAAGCAATACCAGCAGACATATGCAACTTTGCAGTGAAAAGCCATCATGACCGGGGAGAAATAGTAGTGGATGTCAAAGGAGTAGCTAAAAATGATCAGTAAGACTTTAAGTTTAAGGAGTTTAAGGAGGCTTAATTATCAATTATGGTTTGGGAATACCTATCCAAAGCCAGCTTTCCAGGCTGACCTGGAAGTTTAAACCAAAGGAAAAAACACCAGATAAATCTTATTTTCTGTACAGTGCAAACATCAGCCGCTTGCCAGAGCGAAATAGAGAGATTTTAAACATCATGAGAGACATTTGCACTTTTTAAAAATTGGTTGTGTAAACAAGGACTCAGTGCACCGAACAAATGAATCTGGCATCGAGCAAAAGTTTTGAAAAGTTTAAGACATGCAACATTTCACAAATGTCACAATCTGGTGAGCCAAAACAAACAATTAACAACCCATCCCTCTTCCACCCCTCAGTGGATATCTTCTCCATTTCTCTTCTGTGTTTCCACTGCTGCTCCCAATGCAATGCATATTCTTCTTTCTCTCTTCCCTGCTCTGTGTCTGTGTGTGTTGTCATGTTTTGGGGGTGATCTAAGGTTTTCCAGATGGGACAGAGTAAAGGAACGAGAACATCTCCAGTGATATGTGTGTTTATATTTTCTGTCTGAGGATGTTAAGAGTGACATCTCCTGAGAGAGGGGAGGGGCCGGTGGAGATCGAAGGGGGCTAAGTGGCTGATGTGAGAGGAGGGAAGTAGGAAAGGGAAAGGAGAGAAAGGAGGAGGCAGTGAGTTAGTAAGCAGACGCAAGATGGATTGAGTGAGAGCGATATTATATAGCTAGAAAGCCAAAGAGAACTGAAGAAGCTGTATCAAAAGAGACGATGTCGGGCCCGCCATGTGGACTTTGAATTGTTCTGGCACGACCTTCCTTTAAATATTCTTTCAAAGAAAATGTTTAGACATGCAGCTGTATTACAGCCATTAATCTGTGGTCTGTCAGACCGACTCTTTCCACAAACACACATGCAAACACACTTACAGACAATCTGTTGGGCTGAGGCATGCACTTTACTGAGTGATAACAGATCCAGACACTTAAACTTGCATTCATGGACATACACACAAAGAAAATAACTAATACATGCACACGTGTATTAGTTATTTGGGGTAATTATTCACTCATTCTCAGTTTCATGATGGGGTTCTTTTTCACCCAAAATAAAACAAAGGTGTAATACAAAAATCTAGCTTAAAATTGGTTTAACATTTTGTCTTAAAGCCACTTCTTTTCCTAATTACTTATGGGGATTCTGTTGCACAATGAGAAGATATTTTCCATGTTCAAGTATTTTTCTCTTTAGGTTGCCAGGCATTTAGTCAAATCCAATCATATACGTTCAAAATCACCAAATGTTTCGTAAAAACTGGTTAAAATTGAAACAATCCAGCATGCTTAAACCTGCCTATACACACAAACACTCAGCATATGCTGCAGAAAAATAATCAGAGTTGGAGAAAATTTTCTAAGCTCTTAAACACAGGTGCAAATACACACAGAAGTTTTAAGATTTAAGATTGACTTCATTGTCCTGCAGAGTGGGAACTCTGTCTTGGGCTTCTCTCCCATGCTGCAGCCATACAGACAACATTTCACTTATGAAAAACATACATATGCAGGTACATAGATAAAAAGGTTTGTTAATAAATAAAAAGAGAAAACACAGCAAGCTTCTTAAAACACCTTGGCAAGGCTACCATTAGTTCACCTAGTAGAGCAGGTGCCCCATGCACATAGGTGTTGTCCTTGCTGCAGAGGCTGTGAGTTCAATTCCAACCTCTGGCCCTTTGCTGCATACTGTCCCCCTCCTCTTTCCCCCGTTCAAGCTAAAAACTGTCCTATCGATTAAAGGCAAAAAGCCCTAAAAAAATATCTCTAAAAATACTGAGGCAAGCAGAGCAAGCCTTTCCCTAAAAATCTTATACCTTGTAACCTGCCATTATTTAAATGTTTTAATGACGCAGGAATAAATACATTATTAAATCTATTTAATCTGCTACGAGGGACTTGGAATTTCCTACCAGAAGGCAGTAACTTTTACGCACAGAGAAGAACATGAGATGGGTCATTAACTATCGTATTGGCTTGCCTTAGTGTAGCCTTTTCGTAAGAAGACTGCGAGGACGTGTGCCGTCTGAACCCTATAATCTTCCTTGCAGTTCATGCAGATGCACAGATATATACCCAGCACCAATGAGCAATGTCAGATATGAATGTAAACATGTAGAGAGTAAACATAGGTACAGAGTTACGCACTGGTAGCAAGCACACCCAAAGACGCATGTAAACAAATGCACAGTCCTGACTGCGGCCCATCAGTCATAATTTAGAATCCAGCCAGCAATAATCCAGCATGTTTATTCTAGTCTAGTTACATTTCCTCCGTCCTGATAGAAAAAGCATATCTCGTAAACTTTAGGGTACGCTAAATCAAGACATAACTTTGAGTAACTATCAGAGTTTATTTGTCCAAACGAGGGATCAACCGCATGCTGATTTATTGAATAAGGTTAAGAGAGGCAGGAGATCTCAAGCCAAACACATGGTGTGGGGAGTCGATGCTGGCATATTGTTCAGATGAGGTATTGTTTTTATATTGGTCTGTATCAGGCATTAGTCATCGACAGTGAGATGGAGAAAGATGGAGAGAAGAGAGAAAACGTATTGATTTCATGTGTGTGGGGCCTGGTGTGTCTAATAACTCTTTCATTCAACCATATTAGAGAGTCTTAGCAACCATTATAAAAAGCACAATGATGTCACACTACCTTGTGGCAAACTCGGAGCACTTGGCGTCTAAAGGAAATAAGGAAATACTTCAGGGGATATTAACTTCACTTGTTGTTTACACACAACGGGTGAAACCACATTAACTTTCCCCGGCCAAGTGTTCGAAATCAAGCACGAGTTTTCACCTACATCTAAATTTGTTTGGAATTACTCAATTTCGCCACAGTCTGGAAGAAATCTTGCTATGTGAGGCTGCCAAAGATATTACGCTAAGTGTTGCGCATGCAGTGTGGATGCCGGGACAAGCTGTGATTACAGCAAGACAGCCTGACTCAGATTAGAGAATATTCAGACTGCTGGATTGGATTACAAGTTTTTAAATGAACACAGTATGCTAAATGTTTGATTGGATTACAGTAGACTATCTGATTAAGGTGCTTTAATAAGTCAGATACTAAGTTTGAAATTTTTTGTACTTAGCGTTGGCGTTAATGTACAACCAGCTCATTTAGCAGCTGAAAATACACCTGATATATTGCAGTTTAGTCTGGTCGAGGTGTTTAACAGACGTCAGATTATACGTAATGGGAGTCAAGTATTTTCACACGACTAATTATCAATAATTACTAGCCTGTATGTAAACATGGGCATCAAGGAATACTTTTTCTGCAGCTATTTAGCATTCCCTGGGAAAAATGTCAGAAGTGTTTAACTACATGCAAACTTTTCCCATGGGATGTATGTAAGTGACCAGGAATACCAGAACGTGTGCATGTGTGTGTGTGTGTGTGAGTGTGTGTGTGCAGAGTGAAAGGCAGATACGGAGGTCTGGTAAGTAACAGTAATACCTACAGATAAGGGAAAAGGCTACACCGGACTGTGACCATGTATGCTTTGTTCATCCCCTGGTATCATTTGCAACAATGTGTGTGCGTGTGTGTGTGTGTGTGTGTACGTGTGAAACACAGAGTGTGTGGGTGTGTGCGTGTGTCTGTGTGTGTCCTTTCTCAGACTATCTTCCCTTTCCCAAGCCATCTCCTCCCCATTTCTTTAAGAGATTTAGAGTGGGGAAATGTCACAGCAGTTTATTACCAACCACATGAAACAAGCTGCTGGCCCACCACACGCAAACACACACTCTCTTGCTCACACACACACACACACATATACAGCCTCTGTTCCTTGGTTCTTCTCACCCTGTCTCAAGTGCACAAGATGCACTAAATAAAATGATCTCTTTGTCTATTCTGCTTTAACACACACACATATATAAATAAAACCTGAAACATTAACTGAGATAAGTTCCAAAATCCATCATAAGTACAGTTATAGTTAAACTAATGTAGTCACAAATGCAAACGCACACATCCATAAACTTATTTCCAGTCCTCAGCGCAGTTTGTGCTGGGAGTGTATTTTTATCTACCAGTCTGGTTAAAACAGAGTGAGGAGGGAAGCTGCATGCAGCCAACGGTGATTATAGTTATTATAGGCCTAAGACACACACACACACACACACACACACTGTACATACACGCACACACATTTGAGCCACTTGAGGCAGAAGAGTAAGAGAGCCCTTAACATCAATTAGGACAGCTGAGAGGAGACGAGGAGTCACACTCTGCTGAGAGCAGCCGATTAGATAGAATGAGTTAGACAAGCAGGAGTAACAACAGCAATGACTTTAGCATGTTGACTTTAGCAAGAGGCTAAAAGATTACACAGGCAAATAGGAACACAATACAATAAGGAAGGTTCATACATTAAGATGTTTACTGACAGCTACATGTTGAATCTGTAGTCAGTAAATTGCCTTGAAACGGAGCAGTGGTCAGTCCTGCTCAGCTGTTTAAGGGCCCGTAGACACGCCGTTTTTTTTTTGCGCCCTCAAATCCATTGTTTCAATGTATACGCATGCAAGCTGCGCTCAAAAGCGTGAGTGTCCGAGCACACTGTTTTTCAGGGCGTGATGGCTGCGCCCTGACATTAACAAAATACAACTTTTGGAATGCAGCGACGGACACCGCATGTCATGTGATGAGGAACAACCAGAACAAAGGAATACTTCGTACATCTATTTCAAAACAGGTGCGTAGGAGAAAAACGAGCAGACCAGAGCAAGGTCCAGTCACCATGTAGTCTGAGATATGTTCCAAGTCTGATGAAGGTCTAGTCACCGAATTGTTGCAGCATTAATATCATTATTTTTGCAAGTTGGACAGTGTGCAGGAGTTTTTCTACGTGAGGAACAACCAGTCATAGTCGTCATATATCCTCCTTTAATTCCGTAACTATGAGTCTGTGATAAATATGGAGAAGTTGATCGTTTTAGTGCAGGGTTACCCAGAGCTTTACATCTGTAGCATGGGCAACAACATAGGCCTAATACACACTTAAGAAACAATGCACATGGGCAAGTGAGGTTTGTGTCAAGATAGACTTGAAAAAATGCCTCCATGTGCTGTGCATTCTGTTCTTAGGACTTGTATTAGATGTGAAAACTAATGGTTTTATTTCTAGAGAAATGTGTGTTCAAGTCATATGTTGTTCAGTTGCATGTGCACAACTTTATAAAACTTCCTTTTGTGTATCTTTAAAATAATCTCAAATGTTTGTTCCTTATTTCTCATTTTCAAAGGCATTATCGTATCTCAGGGAGTCCCACTATTGCAAAACTTCTTAAACTCCCTAATACTCAGAGACATGGGACACAGGAGTGAATTCTGAGTTATATTATCTCTTCTGATACTGTTTCATATGAACAATGACTCACATGTTCTTGCTTACAATTCAGAAATTGCCAGATTTTGTCAGCAGTCTGGTCTCTGCACACCATCATATCCACATCAGTTTAACATCTTTTTGCTTGTTTAACAAATGGGAGTCTTGCTGCTTGTTACTGGCATGTCAGCTCACGATTACTCTATTATTTAACCTCGTAAATATTCAGTAATTACGGAATGCAACTCCTTGGATAAGACACTCGCATTTTCTCCTGCTCTGAAATCCCTCATTAGGATGGGAAACTTTATTTTATAGAGACTTGTTTCCCCTATAGCCATATACAGGCCTATTAGGTAAATATAGCATTTACCTAATTGCTCCAGCATGGCAGTTTTTTGTTAATGGGATTCCTTGTAAAGACAGAATACAGAGTCACAATGAGGAAAAAGAAAGAGGTCATAATAGACCTGCTGGTAAATGGTACATTCAACATCAAGTCCTTCTACTTAAATGGCTAAACAGGCCGTTTGATAGCACGTCTCATAGGAGCGTTTTCTGATCTACCAATTGTGTAGCTGAGGTATGATTACGTTTATACAACTAAGGTTAACAGCCTGAGTAAAAGGGAAAGATCACCATCATTGTTAAACGAAAAAATACGAGCTGTTGAGGGTGGGATGCAACATTGCAAGCTTTGCATCTACTTGGTCCTACATTTTATGTAGCCACAGTTGTGGGTGGAAACATTATGTTTACAGGCTGTCAGTCTGTCCCATTCTTGTGAACGCAATATTAAGAATGCCTTAGGGGGATTTCTTCGAATTTGGCACTAACATCCTCTAGGATTCGAAGACAAACTGATTAGATTTGGTGGGAAAAGGTCAACGTCACTGTGACCTTGCATCCCTCCCCTTCTTGTGAATGGGATATCTCAAGAAATGCTTGGAGGGATGTAGAGTGAGGCTCGGGCTGCATTTTCCTGACCAAACCCAACCTGAGTCCGAGACAGTTATAACCAAGCCTGGCCCGAATCGGTCAGACTTTCTGATTTTACCCGACATAGTTATTGTTATGGACAGTGTGTAAATGACCATCAAAAGACTGCTGTTACGCACAGTCAAACACGCCGCATGCACAGCAGCGCAGCGCACACACTCAGTTGGACCGGAGTCTGTGTTGCATTCAGGCATTATCACATAAATAACAAATTCCAGCACTTGAATAGGCCATAGCACAACACAGCAGCATGTGTGCCGAACCCAAGCCGGGTTGGGTATCCACACTCTGGAGGGATGTTCTTCAGTTTAGCACAAACATCAACTCAAACTCCACTAAACTCAAGGATGACCTGATTAGAATTTGTTGGTCAAAGGTCACTGTAATTCTAGTTTTTACTGCAGTGTGACATTTTCATGCCAAAGGATGAAAGACTTGATGCTGCATTCTGGCAGTTGTAGGTTTTCTCCCTCTTGAGCAAAAGCATATTTTTTTCTCTAATTTCTCTGGTCATGTAGCACCAGTTTCAAAAGTCTATGCGACTTTCTACTGCAAAGACATTCTAGTCTCATTTCAAGGCCATCTTTTCAGCAATGAAGTACTTCATTAACAAACCCTGAGTCATGGTGGCAGCACTTAATAGCTTTTAACAACAAAATGTGGACAAAGAAAGACACAAACTTACAGAATCCTGAGGTTCTTGAGGCCAGAGAAGTCCACTTTAGTGATTCTGGTGATGTTGTTTCTGTTCAAATCCCTACAGAGAGAAACACAAAGGTTAAAAATCTGATTCAGCAAAACTAAGCGTTAATAAAATTAAGTTTAATTAACAGTTTGAAGTTAATATAATACAGTGTACATCTTGAAAACATATGGCTCCATGATAAAAAATGCTAGGAAGCAAATGAACATCAGAGAGGAACAACTGAGTGCATGTGTGACTGCATTTGTGTCTCTGTGTGTGTTCTCTCACTCAAATTAGCGAATGTGGCAGTAGGACAGAGCGTGAGAATGCCCCACAGCATATGAGCCCACACACGCACACGCACACACACAAACATACAAACACAAACAAACAGAAACCAAAACACACAAACACTCCTACCCTCCTACCGTAAAGGCACCAGGAAAATTATGCACACACACACTCTCACGTCTACACATAAATTGGGCTCCTGCTGCTCTGACTTATTGAGAAATTTTCCAGCAAAAAAAAAAAAACGAGGTGGGATGAAATTATTTTCTCTTTCCATCATCAGAGTTTAAAAGCTTATCGTGTTTCCTGGCTGTCATTCAATCTGTTTTAACTACAGGTGCACGATGTATGCACACTGCAATATGAACTGACCGCCTGAGTGTGTGTGTCTATAGACTGGTTCCCTTTATACGGGTATGCTGTTTATTGAAACGCTGTCGTACTGGAGGAATTAGGGCGAGGAAAAAAAACACACACACAAGAGAGCACAGACAAACAACACACACAATTTTCTCTCCTACTTCACACACACACACACAACCCTTTCCCTCGCTTTGCAAGATTTCACTTGCCCTCACAGCCACACACACACTTACACACATAAACAGAGTCTGGTTTTGCTATGGCGGCCCACGTGTGTGTTTTTCATAATACACCTAAACATTTATAAATCTGATTTAAGACCATATTAGGTTTCAAAAGGCTTCTCCAAGCTGCCATGGCAGGGACCACTAATAGGAGCCATACTCCAGCCTGAGACAGGGAGGGCTGGTGTGAGCAAGGGCAGCACTTCCCAGAGCCCAACGTGGGGTCCAGGAGTCCACCAGTGGTCCTTGAAAGGGCTCCAGGATAATAAATAGTCTCAACATCTCATCTGATACAAGTGAAAGTCACATAAATGACTACTGATCAAATTTCCCCACCTACCATGGCACACACAGAGGTATAAATCATAAGCAACAACAAATTAGTTCTCAGGAGGCCGGCCCCAGTCAAGAGAGGTTTCTATTGAAGGATTCTTGAAATAAAAAAGAGAAGAGTTTGTTTCCAGACAAAATTGCCCAACAAAAACTGACAAACAGGAACTAAAGAGTCAGACATTTCTCTCACGATTTGGTGGAAACTAAAAGATAGCGAAAAGGAATTTAAGGCCTTGTCTACACATATACAGGTATTTTTTCACAAGAACAACAATACAAAGATTTTTAAGACGCCTTCTAGGGTGCCAATTCTTCAGAACTCTGTCTACTTTGTACCTGTGTGGACGTATTAGATGGAGCATTGGGGAAACAGTGATGTCATCTCCTTAATCTGCGCACGCCAGTTGTTGCTTTGAAAACACTTAATTTGCTCACATTTAAACTAAACGAAACATCATTTCAAGGACACACAGAGGCGTCTGCTGCACCTGGTGTTATTTTTCCACCTTAGCATCCATGGTCCAAAGTCTGCCCGAAGCAGTGGCTTTGGATCAGACCCGAGCAATCCAGCAGATGTTGAGACAATTTTGCGAGTCGGACTGTTGTCAGTGAGGCTTGAGAGGAAAGGTTTTGTATGTTCAGAGCAGCACTCGTATATCTGAGTGCTCCTTCGTTCATATCAAAGAGGAGTCAACAATGATTAGACCTTCGGGAAGACTTTTGACGAAGGTAAGGTTAACCTCTACACTGAACTACCTTTGTGACAAGTGAAGACTGCGGACGAAAGCTATCACTGGTGACCATTAGAAGTTATTTTTGCGTACAATTGTGGAGAAAACAAAAGCTATGTTGACAGATAAAAAAAAATGTATATTAAAAAAAAAAAAACTTCCTCTCACCATCCCCCATGTGGGGTGGTGGTGGTGTGTCTTCCCCAAGCTCAGGTCCTCTACCAGAGACCTGGGAGCTTGAGGGTTCTGCGCAATATCTTTGCTGTTCCTAGGATTGCACTCCTCTGGAGAGAGACCTCAGATGTTATACTTGCAATCTGCTGGAGCCACTCTCCCAGTGTGGGGGTCACAACCCCCAGTGCTCCGATTCTCACTGGCACCACTGTTGCCTTTACTCCCCGCATCTTTTCTAGATACTCTTTCAGCCCTTGGTATTTTTCTGTTTGTTTCTTGTGTTCCTTCTTCCTGATGTTGCTGTTGCTCAGGATTGCTACGTCTATCATCACTGCCTTCTTCTGTTGTTTGTCGATCAACACGATGTCCGGTTGGTTAGCCATCACCAGTTTGTCAGTCTGGATCTGGAAGTCCCACAGAATCTTAGCTTGGTCATTCCTTAGGAGGTCTTCCATTCTGACCTTGGGACTTCCCTATATAGATGTGGTTGTGTAAATCGGCAACTGTTTGCTATCAGGTTTGTAACTTTAAAAGATGATGACATGTGAGTGCTGTGTTTCCACTTTTTGTACTGCCTCCAAGTGTTTAAAAGAGAGCAGGCCAGAGTTTTACTCGCCCCAATATATTTTCAGCAAACCACTTTTCCTATATTCATGTATTTTTTTTCCAATAATACATAAAAAAAAAAACCTTATAATTAATTCTTACAATCTGTCGGGGAGCCCTTGTAGCCTTGGGGTTAAGGTGTTGAGCATGTAATTATAACCACCCCCTCATTTCCTGTCCATTATGCAGAAAATAATAATAAATAAAGATAGCTTTGCAATCTGTCACTGAACTGACAAATACTGAAATGAATCATGAACACTAAAAATGATGTTGCTGGTATGATGGTGTTGCCTTCATTGTAATCATAGATAAACCCACATCATCAAATGATCCAAGCACTTGGAAGCAGCCGCAACATGAAAAAATTTAAAACCCAGAGAGGAAATTCATGATGATTTTGAGTCTCATCCATCTTGCCAGTGCATTCAAGACAGCAGATACATTTCTGACAGCAAGCCATTTCCCCATCATCCAGACTGGATGCTGCTGGTTCTTGTCACAGGCTTTCAGTATGTGTGTAATTGCCAGTTTCTTGGAAAGCGAGGCAGCTTGATAAGCCTTTTTGGACGCGGTGAAAAACTCAATACAGCATTGATTTATCATTTTCAACTTGAGGAAAGAGCTGCTTCCATGATGAAAGAAACTGTTTTTTTGCCTTGTTGATTTGTAATTTCCAGTATCCACTCACTTCTGAGTGACTCCGAGGCAGCATCCAATACGAAAGCTTCTGTTCCTAATTTCTCCACCTCTATCCATCTTCTCCTCCCTGTATTACCCCTGTGCTCTTTATCTCTTTCCTTCTCTTCATCTATCTCACATCTCTCCTTTCCCCAGTCACTGCTCTTTAATGTCAATCTGTCAGTCCTTCACAGCCAGCTTTAACCGTGTTCCCAGCCTTCCTCTCTTCTTTTTTCTCTCTAATCTCCCCCTTTTACAGTGTCTCCCTCTCTCAATCTCCCATGTCTTATCTTTCACTGTTTCACAGTTGACTAAACACTTTTTCTTCGCCTTCCTCTGTTTTTCTCCCTCACCCTAATCTCTCCTCTTTTATCTCAATCTTACACTCTTTTACAGTTGGCTACATTTTCCTACCCTTCTCTTTTTTCTCTGCCTTTCCCCCTAATCTCTCCATCCTTATCTCCATCTTTCTCTTGTTCACAGTGGAAACTTCTGCTCTCACCAGGGAAACCGCTCTTGACTCAAACAAACAGTGAGGAGAGAGGGCCAGGTGGAGCCCGATGGCATCACACAATCTAACGTCACCACCCAACAACTGAGAAAGTCAAGGCCATCGCCAGAGCAAAACAAGACTTGGTGTGAAATCAAATTATAACATTGTCAAATAAAGGAACATCAGTTCACAGTGATGTATTCAGATATAAAAAGATGTAAAGTATGCAGCCCAGTTGCCAGAAAAAAACATTACATTTATATGTTTCATGCGTATCATATCAACATTTCTAAAGTTACATAGTTCTGATTATGTGTGCATGAGCTGATGAAAAGGATGGTGGGTGGTGGGTGGTGGGTGGCGTGACACCCCAGACAGCTGCCAAGCTGCAGACCACAGTTTGAGATGAACAAATGACAAAACTAGTTGTATTTTTAGCGAGACATCGGCAGCATTGCCAGCCACAATTGTGCCACCACAAGTGAGAATGCAAGCCAAAACATGGTCTTTTTCTAACCATAACCAAGTGCCTTCTGTGCCTAAACATAACCACGTGTTAAACACAGTGTTGATGAAATGTGCATAAACACAAAGTTCCAACTAATCAGCTACATAAATAATATACAAATGTTACATGATCATGGTTTGCAGAAACGCATGATGCAAAAGTAATTTTGGCAATTAGTTTGGGGATGACATCGAGTCAATCTTTATGTGGAAAACAACCGTCAAATTATCAAATGAACACTACTCATGATTTTCCCTCTCAGACACCTTCCATGTTAATAACTTAATGCTATGGTACATTCTACCTACTGACATGTACATGATGGAATTTTGTTCTTTGCCAGTGCCACTAAAGTGCACTACAGTGTGTACAGAACTGTAAATGTTATTATTTTCATTTACTGTCCAATATCCAGAGAAGTACTTAATAGCCAACATGTCATATATCTAATGTAAAAGCACATAAACCAAACTGAATTTGTCTCAACCTTAAGGCATTGATATATTTAATTTATTTTGAAATGTAGTAGTTGCTGTTGCTGTTGACATAAAAAGTTGAGGATCAGTTCTATTCTGCAACTGATTACTGGGTAAATTGAGTACACAGTGGGTGGGCTCAACCTCATAAGCCTTTATTAGTCACAAAATTGCAGGTTATTAATGGATAAGCATAAACATAATGTAAGGCAAATCAAGATACATGAAGAGTAACCAGGTACCCTACATCTTTAGTATGGGTTTAATGATACATTGGTCTAGATAGATACATAGATTCAGTGATCAGTGATTCAATATTATTTATCAAAGTGAAAACACTGATACTTATTGTCATCCTCAAGATACATGTCACCATTTCCATACAAGCACACCACTTTGTTTACAGTCAGAGACAGTGAAATCAAGGAACTGATCATTTAAAGCTGGGGCTGCCTCCTGAAAGTCAGAGGTTTAAATCTTCAGTTGGAGACCTAAATCTTGGGACCAGCTTTGGTCCCAAGATTTAGGTGGCGCGGCGGCGGCGGACTCTGGGGTTTTTTCAGACCTAACTGTATTGCGGAGTTTTGCACAGCGGCGACCGGATCTTTGCTCTCAAACCACAAAAAAATGTGATGGCACAACAGTCTCCTTCAGTACATTATTCTATGCCTTCTTTTGATTTTCACATTGGCTAGTCATCCTGTTTAATTTGTCTTCTGATTAAATCGGAACTACTGAAACAAGTTGTAGGAAGCCTCTGCAAGTAATTGGTTGCTGGCAGACACTCTGTGCTGCAATAAAATGGTTAATCAGCAGTGCCGTGTACTGTAGAGCCGATACGCTGTACAGCATTTATATACTGAGCTGAGTAGTGATGCGCGGGTCGACCCGTAACCCGGGACCCGCAAATGGACCTGCGGGTCGGGCAGCAGTGATCGTCTGTTAAATCGGTCTGTAAATGATATTTTGACATTATTGGCTATTACTGTCATGGCATCCGAAGGTACTGATGCGTTGAGCAGGTGACAGTCCGCGGTCGTTTTCAAAACATACTTGTGTCACGTACTCCAAAAGAAACTTGTTGAAACTTTAAACAATAATTTATTGTACAAAACAGGGTAATGAAAATGCAACCTCAGTGCTCTTCCTGAGCTAAAGCAATGGTCCATCATTAGCCTTATCTGAGAGGGTGTTGTGCACTGAGATAAGGGCTCAGATAATCCCATACAATGAGGGGTGCTTCTCACAAAGAACTTCTAAATTCAAGAAAGGTTGTTTGAAAAGGAGCTGAGAAACAATGAGCTGCCATTATACTTGAAACCAATAGAGAACTTTTTTTTTCACCCAACCTAAAATGGTAACAAAAACTCTCCGCCAATAAAAATGGCTGAAGAGGATCTGAACGACTTCAAGTTAGTGAGGCGGCCATTTTTATGCACCTGGTCTGCTGAAGTGTGGGTGTCCGCCCCACCCAGCAGTAAAGCTTAACTCAGCTTTAAATTTAACTGACCAGCTGGCAGTCAGACGACTAACGAGTGGCTTTAGTACAAAAGCTCTAACCGCTGTTTGTTTCCATTGCAGGCAGAGGCGAGGTGTGCATGTGTGTGTGTTTGCGACAACGGGATAAGTCAAGAATGCAAACAGCAGGTGTTCTGGGAATTAATGTGCCATACAAGACCCACACAAAGGCACAGACAGCTCCCCACCACATCTCACCCCAGACCACTGAAACCAGTGAACCTTACAGTCTGGCTGCCTTGGGCCAGTGTACTGGTTGACTTTACACACACACGTTTAGTGTGTGAGGGCCTGATTCACTTAGAGCACAGCTTTATTGGTTGGCCACACCACAGAGACTGAGAAAAAACAGAGAAATAACTATTAGAAAGGAATGTTAAACAAATGACAGATCAGGTGATGAAGACTCCCAAGAGCTCGATGGAATGAAAAGCTGGACTGACCGCCGCTGTGGCAAACCATGAAATATTACGTGAATACATGCTTTGAAATGTGTGACATGTGGGGTTGCCCACCGGTCAGTTGTGTTCCCCTTATCTTAATCTGTCCTGTTTTTGTTTTCTTGACCTTTGCCCTCTTTTTTTCCTATCTGGGCCAACAGTGAGGAATAACGATTAACTGCTGCTAAGAGTTTCCTCTCTCTGTTCTGTCTCTGTCTATCTCACTCTAACACAGCGACATTTCCTTGTTACACTTTGTCTCTCACTCTATCAGGCACTGCATCCTTATCTCTCCATCCCTCCGTCCTTTCCCTTTCATCCTTTGTTGTTCTCCATCCAAACGCTTCGTTTCCAAATGCATTCGCTTCCTGTCCTAATCTCCTGTTATTTTCCACAAAGCTCTTGTACCGCTTCACTTTCTCATTCCTCCTTTCTTGCTCTTCATCCTTCTCTCTCTCAAAGATAGGTATGCTCAATTTCGCTCTCTAAATCTCCCAGTTACGCAAGGAATCCTAATTGCCCTTTTCCTTTTCCTCTGAGCTCCACGCTCCACAGTGCATCTGTCACCAGAGGCAGGGAGCAGGCGTTGAGCTGTTTCAACATTAGCTTCTGTTGGAGCTGCAATACATCCTTTTCTTACTTATTTTTCATCTAATCACTGATTGCGACCTCTCTTGATATGAGGCTTAAAAGGCAGGAGCGGCAAAACGTTTTGTGCAAACAGCACTGAAAGAAGAGGAAGCTTACGAGCCAAAGCAGTTTGCTGCTAAAAAAGTGAGTGTTGCTGTGTTTGAAATTAAATCCAATTTAACATATTCATTTTCTCTCATTTTGCGTTAGGTGCACATCTGTAGCAAGCTAAACACAATTCCAAAAAAGGTTAAACACAAGGAGCTGTAGTTTGCAGTAGCTGCAGAAAAAGATGAGATACCATCAGCAAGAGTTAGACTACAGTAACATACAAGTAGAAGAAACTGGGTTTACATAAGCAAAGACTATCAAATTAGTTGGATGGCCACTTGTGCCAAGAAGAAAAAAAGTGAGATGTAATCATTTAAAGATCAACATTAAGTTCCTACAGTATAGGAGGTTCAACACAGTAATTAAACCAGTAAACATATACATCCACAAGAGTAAAGTAAAACAAGAGAAATAAAGCTACATATTGTTAGCCAAATGGTAATAGACCAAGTCACAATGTTTGTTTAAAATAACTTCCGGTTAGAAAACCCCCACGTCACGTACATGAAACGTCACAGAGTATCAGTTGTTAAGTTCTTAGCCTTCTAAAATGGCCCACCTAAAATAACCAATATCATTTAAGTGTATGCTACATTTAGAATATTTTCACCGCTTTACCTTGCCTTCATACAGCCCTTTTTGACAGGAAACTGAAGCTGTTATCTCAAAACAACCAGACTCCATTGACAAATCAGAAATTTCAGACCACGGGAGTTCTTGGTTTGCTCCTGTCTAAATCAGTTAGTGTGTAAGGTAAAGCAGAGTAAATATTCCAAATATAGCATACACTTAAACTGATAAATAGATTTTTCTTAGGTGGGTCTTCTTTAGTGGCTATAATAAATTTTGCAACAGGCTCTGTCCACAGCAGTACATTGCCTAACTTCTCTGCTAGTAGATCTGGTCTATTAAAGATGCTAGCAAAGCAACACAGTACATAAAATAAGCACAGCAAAAAATAAGTCAAATAAGTCAGACCACCTTGTTAAACTATATCTCTTTAACCGTCACAGTTACGACTGAAAATGACAACAGAAATAAACTGATTCTACGTATCAATTCAGAACAATTGTCAGTCATCTACCAGGAAGTTTTAGCATGATGTCACAGTCATTCGGCCTTTAACCAGTTACTTATGCTGCGTTCACACTACTAGCAACACAGCAAGAGTGTTACTGGCTAGATTATTGCAGAGTCCCTGTGGAAGTGTTGCTTAAGCAGTCGTCATCAGGCTTATATGTGTCTGCGACTTGCCACAAAGTACCTTGATTAAACGTCATCTAAGGTTTATATTGGTCATTAAACTATCTTTGCTTTTGTTAAATGTCTGAGTCTCATTTTAACATCACATTTGGCTGCCCAATTACATCCCTGACACAAAGCTAGCATAGCGTCAGTTAACTTAACTAAGTAACACAGCACCATGGTCAAAAACAAACCATGTGATTGGGTGATGCTTCACCAGGTCATTTGAGTGCTGAAAAATGTTGAGGACAGCTCAACTTTAATTTGTAGCATGTCACACCCATCAACAGTGTCAAGTGTCAGGCGTCAGTTTATTGCTTCATGTCACCAGCTTCCATTGAAAATGACTTGTAACCTGTTGCTGCGTCGCTCTTAATGTGAACGCAGCATTAGAATGTTGTAATAGCAACACATTAGCTTCAGTCAGCTAGCACAATGGCCAGCTTGGTTAGCAGTAAACTGATTGCAAAAGAGACAGTGACAAAATCTATAACGAAAGGAGTGCCTACAGATAATGTCCCAACCAAGGCATTTGGAAAGTAGATAAAAGACATCTGTCTGTTTTCTTCATTACAGATTTGACAAAATGTTGGATGTAACACTGTCAGTTTAACTGTCGTAGAACTGTTTCAGGAGTGGTTGCTACTAGCAACATAATGGTCAGCTGAAATTAACTGCTGGTGACAGAACAAACACATTCAACATTAAAAATTAGTGTATTTAATTTCAGTATCAAACTTACTAAGAGAAACTCATGTTTACAAAAGGAGTTCATGTGTGAGTCAAGAAGAGAAAGTTCACTATTACAGCAAAAAGAAAAAAAGACTATGGTTCACATAGTAAAAGCATAAAATTATGAAATCGAAAGATGTAATCATGGAAAGCATTCAAAAGAACGACATATTCAGTCTCCGTCTCTGTTTGCACACCATGTATTGTCTACAAGAGTTTACGAGAATCTACAAGTTTTGGAAAATTTGGGGGTTTTGTGGCATTTGGTCTCCTGTGCGACCGTTTACTGCTGTTTTGAATCTCTGTCATAGTGATGCTAATGGGAACTGAACTCTCTCCTATTACAGAACTGCTCTCTGGGATACACAGCAATCATCACTCAGAGGTTTTGGGCATTCACATCACACACGCACTCACATGGCAAAAGGCATTTGAACACATGAGAACAAGTGAGTACAGACACGCTCATACATACTAGTCCAGGGCAAAGGCTACCTCTGAAGACACCATGTCTATTTTTTAAATCCTACAGGTTATTTACACGCTTATACCAATTTTATGTAGACTCAGCATCATTTCATTGATTTTGATAATCTCAAACTTAATCTCTCACAGTGTCTTTCCTTGACTCCACCTTCTGTCTATTTTTCCTAGTGATGAATAAAACTGGGAGGGCCATAATAACTCTGAGAAATCAAACATGATCCCTTTGTGAACTCACATGACTGTCACTGTAAGTGCCTTTACTGTATATCGAAGCACCAAGCTTGGCCAGTAAGAAAATAAATTTAAATAGAAAGCAACCAAATTATTCAAGCCTGGCTACGTACCACCTGTGTACAAAGCATGTAAAATCTTAACAGACCGCCATGAAATTCAGCCACAGTAGAATGTACACAGCAACAGCAAACATTTGCGAACACCACTGAGGGAAATCTGCTTGGAAGACAATGGGTTTCCTGGTGTGATGGGTTTATAGCCCCTGCAGCAAGACACTGATCCTACTGTTGGAGATTGCCTCTCGTGTAGGCTACGCATGCTTCTCAGAAACATTCTGACACTTGACATTTAACATTTTATGTGGCCAACGCTCCTCACCACATATTTGTCAGAATGGGTAAAAATCTTGTTCTGTACAAATACAAATCAATTTCAAGAAAAAAATGGACATGTTGAATTTGTACTATATTTTGTAGCAGATAACTTTTCATTCCTCAGCAACATGGAGTGTGGTGAAGGTGTGATTAGGTTTAGGCACAATATGTGACTATAATACTGGGATACGTTAGCCATGTTTTGGCTAACACACATACGTTTAGTGGCACAAAAGCCACTGGAAACACAGGGTCAGGTCTGTGAAGAACACTCAGGTTTGGTGGCTCAAACGCCGATAGGAAAAGCTGCAGTGTCTCATGAAAACACCCTGGGTCAGTTGCTTTAACACTGCTGGGAAATGCCGCAATGTGTTGGTGAAAACACCCAGGATTGGTGGCTCAAACACCGCTGGGAAACTGCACAATGTGTTAGTGAATAACACCAAGGTTCCGAACATTGGTCTGCACGTCACTACATTCAGCACAAAAGCCATTGGAGGAGCGGGGACAAGTAAGTGAAAACACCAAGGTTCAATGGCTCAAATGCCACCAGGTAACGCCACTAGGAAATGCTACAAAGTGTCAGTGAAAAACACGCAGGTTCAGTGGTTCAAATGCCGCTGAGAAACTACCAGATGTGTTGGTAAAAAACACCAGATTTGGTACCACAAAAGCTGCTGGGAAACAGTGCTATGTGCAACTAAAAACACCCAGCTTCAGCGTCACGAACACGAATGGCCAAAAACAACCAGTGTTGTTATTTGTTGGTCTTGAATAGTGGTCCCCAGCAGTCTGCAGCTTGGCAGCCATCTCGCCTAGATGTCACACCACCACCCTCCAATGATAAAATAAGCTCACATACTACATCACTTTCTGAAACATATGCTACTTATGAAATTTACAATTAAACGTATCCAAGGTTTGCAGGAACTTCGATGCCAACGTTTTCCTCTAGCAACTGAGCCGACAAATAAGCTACTGGCTTAGTCATTTCCAAGGTCTAGAACACTAATTAAACAGAAGTTGGGAGAACTTGTTTCCCAAAAAAGAGAGGAGCTATGAAGAGGAGTGGAGACACAGATGTTAAAGGAGAGTAAAATAATTTCCCTACAGCAGACTGAAGGACATGCAGTTTAACTCCATAAAGGGGAATCCTGTCTGAATGATGTGAGTGCAGCTCCCTCCATATCAGTTCTTGAACTCTGTCTCAATCTTATCTTCATGTTAGTATTTTTGTCATTCTGTCTGACTTCCAACCTCACTTTTTTCTTTATTTTACTCTTCCCAGATCTGTTTTTCTTCTATTCTATCCATCTTTTGCTTTAAATTCATCATTCTATCACCCCTCCTCCCATTCTTCTCCTGTTTATGTCTGTCTTTTAAATGACTTGTTAATGCATCTTTCGCCTTCAATATGCCAGACTGATCGGACTGTGTTGACATCTGGGGGAGTAATGTGTCTTGCCTCTGGGTTTCATCATCTATTGCTTTGTTTTCTGTCTGTCACACTATATTTCTCTTTCCCTCCGAGTCTTTATTCAATGTTAATCCCCCTAAACCTAACGAAACTCATAGTTTGGTGTCCCTGTTAACCACGCAGGCTTGACCACATTAGGGAGTCGCCTGTAAGCATCCCTTTCTTTTGGAGTCACGAGCCAAATGGGCAATAAACCAGCACTGTATTTGGTTAGCTCTTTTCTTTTCCAGAGTTTATAGGGCTGCATTGCTTTTGTCTAGATTTACTACCGCTGTACTGTAAGTGAATGGGGTGGGGGTGGAGGTGGAGGGGTAATTTGGCCGCTGAGAGGCCACTTGACAAGAACAAGGACCGCTGCTTCCTCAGCAGAGGCCAAGTCAAAAAAAATGAGAGTGAGTGAACGAGAGGATAAGAGAATGAGAGAGGTTAAGATGAATGAGAGACCGAGAGAGAAAGTGAATGATAGAGACGAAGCTTGGGAGAGACGGAGATGGAGAAACACACACATGCAAAGTGCAGTGACCAGCCTCTCCAAATGCTTCCAGCCTTACATAAACAGCCTGTCACTTTGAGCTTAGCTGAACACTGGACCGAAAAGGGAAAATTATGGCTCAAGTCACACTCTCATAGTGTACACACATACTGCATGCACACAAATAAACACAAATATGTACGCAGACATATATAGCGGAGGAGTACACATAGAAATACACACTGAGAAAAAGAAAGTTCCTGCAGAAGGGATATAATGTGTTGCTTTGGTGACAGTGGCCTAACAAAACAGTGGCATAGCTTGTTAACATCAAACGACTCCAAGCATACTGCACGCACACAAATCCAGACTGGCACTAGAGTATGACACACACTCTGAGGTCCTCTGGTCTGAGAACTTCTGTTTCAGCAGAAAGTCACAGAAGGTCATTTCGTGACTCGGGAGAGTTTCTATGTGACACTCTCTCTCTCTCTCTAGTTTTATGTCAAAGTTTCCATCTACAACCAATTTTACATTTAATCCTGTTAAAGCATGAGAGTGTGCTGTGTGTGTGTATGTGTGTATTTGTGCCTGCACTCGCCCAATGATGAGTGTATGACTAGCTGCGTGCATAAATTCTCCTGTGTTCGTATAATCGCTTGAAAAATAAATGTACTTTTTTTTTTTTTTTTTGCACACATGTACACATGTGTCCGTGTGTTTTTGTACCATATTTGTGAGGACCCATTTTTAGACCTCGAGAGAGAGGATATTTTTGGAGGGTGAGGACATTTTGGCTGGTGCCCACTACTTCAAAGGGCTGTTTGAGGGTTAAAATAAACTCATTACATTACTCATTACATATAACATTAGTAGTTTTGTCTGTAATAATATTACTCTACGAGACCACAAGACGATCACACAGATTTTTAACCAACCCCCAGGTTAGCAAAACTAACTTTGAAGAGAAAATGAAGGCAAACTGTGAAATAATCACCCAAATTGTTCACTGTGAACATCCATCACAGTTGAGAGAGCTTCTTTGTGATCCAACTTTGACCCACCATACTTTCAGTGCTTGTGAGCGCACACACAGTCAATTTTTCTCATCAAAGAGGAATTTCAGGTGCACTAGCTTCCAGCTTATCCTCCACTATAGCTAAGCTGGTTGTAGGCTTGTTGACAACTTGTCTGATCATCTGAGCACTCATTTCTCATGCTTCCTGGTAGCAGTGTTCCCAAATCTCAGCATGTAAATGTGATGAGCAAAATAGATAAAAAACAATGGCCGAGACTACAAAAATAAGACTCAAGTTAAAATGAAATACATTTTTCCTTTAAAGGGTCTCCATGAGACATTCAGAGCATTAATATAGCAGCAAACCGCTATTTCCGATGTAAAGATGTAGTGGACTAATGGCATCCTGAGGAGAGAATGAAGTCATACTACCTCTGTGTGTGTTGCAATTCGAGCTTCTCTGTGGTTTGTTGTGCATGTGCATGTTAGTGTATGAGTGTATCCCGCTGGCTAGCTCATCATCGCGCTTTGCACTGCGCTCATATGTCAATTACTGCTAATACCAGGTCAGCCGCATCGAGGAAGCATAGCGCCCACCCTCCTGTTAACACATTAGCTCTGTAAGCGCTGTTGGCGTTGTTTGGTGCTGTTTATAGAGTTAGCAACATAAGCTGCTAGCCAGCCAGAACTGTGTCCAGACCACTCATACGCTCTGAATTTTGCAAACAGCCCCTTCAAGGGTTAAGTTTAGAATTAGGCTGGGTTGGGGTTTGGCATAGTTGTGATGGTTAAGGTTGGGGACAGGGCCTAGGAATGCATTACGTATGTCAGTGAGGGTCCTCACAAGTGCAGTACAATTATGTGTACACGGATGCAAAGTGTGCATTCATCTGCCTTCCTGATTTTCCATATGTATGCCAGTGAGCACTTCTTTGACTGTGTTAAGTACATGAGAGTACAGTGTATGTTTTAACGCTGCCAGCTTGCTCTGTTTCCCAGAAGGGCAGTGCCCACTGTCAGTGCCAGCTGGCTGCCTCCTTGGCAGCCTGAAAGTCATTATATAGAAAGGTCAGCTGCCCGCACGTTGGAGAAACTTGGGGCAAAGAATATCACCCACTGACCTAGAACTGCAGACTAAATATCGGTTACCCTCACATGTGCCATTTGGCATACCATAACTGAATCAAACATATTTGGAAGGGCACAAAATGGTTACCACGAGATGGCCGCAGATGATAGGCGTGACATTAAGAGGCTGTTTGAGAACAGCAAGCTCATTGTGGTTTTTGCTTCTTAGTTTAGACTCGTCTGCTATAGCAATAACACTCGCCTGCTCCTCAGATGTATTACATCACCATCATACCCACGATAACACTAAAGAACGCTCTTCATTGAACGATGGCTTTAATTCAAGTTGCCAAAGCATGCGTGCTGACTTAAGCATCCCCACAAAGTGGTGCACATATACAGAAATACTACACAAACAAAATACATCACTAATTAGCTCCCCGGTTTCCACAAAAGTTGGCAAAGTACCAACACAGCATGGTTAGCAGAGATTCATGGGAATGCATCTTTGACTTATCAGACTTCTTAGCTGTGTTAGCAGCCAGCAGCACAATATCTGCAGTGACTTCAGGCGAATACTTGGGCCACAACTGAAAGGAGTTCAGCCAAAACTGAAGTCAACACCACAACACTCTCGTGATTAGAGATTGATTATGGATCCAATCAGATTATTCTAAATTTAAGGGGCAGGGAACTGTGTCTGCACAAATTAGCTGGTCTGCCACATGCGCAGGTTAGCACCAAAGTATTCAAAGATCACACACACACACACACTCACACACACAGATTTCAGTCCCACCATGGAATGCTGTTTCATAGCTGAGGGTGTGGTGCTTACAGCGTTCACTGACCAATCAACACCAAGCTTTGATAAGAGCCAGAAGCAGAGGCTGGAACGTGTGTGTGTGTGTGTGCGTCCACTCTACACACAGAAACCCACACACTCACTGATGCTTGCCTGCACACATACAGCAGCAGGATCTTATTGTTGTGTGCTCCGTGGTAGGTTGGCACGCTGAGGGGAAATGGGAGCTGTGAAAACTCTACTGGAGAGACGCTGCTGGCAAACTGGAGGTGTGTGTTTGTGAGTGTGTGTTGAAACGGGAGGTGGAGGTCAGAGAGAGACTGGTGAAGAGAGATAGGGTTAGGAGGCAAGGGAGAGGGAGATGGGGCAGAGAAGAAGGTGGAGTGAGGAGAGGGTGGGAGAAAGAAACTGAGGGAGTGAGCACGGAGAAGAAAAAAGGACGGTAGAGGGATGGGAAGAAAGAGCAAGAGATGTCAGAAAGAGAAACAAAGCTTGGGTAAAGATGAAGAGTTGGTAAGGGAAATAAAAAGAAATGCCTCTGTCTTGTGCCAGACAAGGCTAGAGAAAGTAGAGAAGGTGTTGCTCGTAAAAAACTTGCCAAAAAACTTCCTCAAAGTGCCGTTAGCGAGGGAAAAGAAAAATAGGCAGTTAAAATCAGAATTAGTTTGTATAAAGTTGGCTCAGGCGGCTAGCCGCTTCCAGCAGTGAACTCATTCAACTGCAAACACACACATCAACGCACACATACTCACTTTGACATATAGAACAAATATATGTATATATATATATATATATATATATATATATATATATATATATACAGATGTGATCATATATAAATGGATATAGGTACATTTTATAAAAGCAAATTCAAGAGTACAGACCCACAGACACAGTGCAACACAAAAAAAATTCCTGATTGCAGCTCAACCAATTGAAGGCCCCCTCTAGAGTTTACAGCATTCAATTTCCCAACATTTCACAGCAATTGGGACAACAGTTTGGAATCTGCAGTTCTAAAAATCAACACTCCAGGGTGTGTGTGTGTATCTGTGTGTATATGCGGTCCCTGTGGGGCAGGTGTGAATTGGACCCCGGAGAGAAAAGCCGTCCCTGTTTTCCAATTCATTTTACCCAGCCTCGTTAAGCCTGTTAAGCCTCCCCCCAAGACCCTCCACTCAAATTAGATGCAAATGAGGTCTCGAGTGGCTTCCCAAGGAGGACATTACGGAATTGACTGGCCTAAGGGTAATCTGTGAGGCTGCCTGTGAGTGCATGTGTGTGTGTTGAGTCGAGGCCACCGCTGTTTTTTTTTCTCTTTAACCTTTCCAAATGCTCCGTTTACAATAGAGAGGAAAATGGTGCTTTTAAAAAGATTAATTTTGAAGTTATGACAGGTGGTCTCTGGCTCTGACTGTTGCTCTCACCGTTTACTTGAGAGAACTGGATTCAAAGTTATATACTGTGTGTAACAAAGGGAGTACGTGGGGAGTAACTGCAGTTTAAAGGACCACACTGGTGATTTTTTACACTTTTACACTGCCAAACGTTCCCATTTTGATTTGATTTCTTTCCCTCTAGGCAGCCATGTTCCTTTAAAGAAAAAATCTGTGTGCTTTTTCAGCGTTGTACATGCATATATCCTGAAGCCATTTCATCATGAAGCCTTAACTTTTTTGTCATGCCCGATTTCCCGGTGTCATGTATTCCTTCACTCAACAGGGATTTTCTACATTTGTTTTCAGTAACCTCCACAAAGCCTGAATTTGTTTGATTCAGTGCATGTGGCTTGAGACAGAGAGAGAAAGAGAGAGATAAAGGGAGCAGCAGAGTAGTAGCCGAAAAAGATTTTCCACTCGAGATAAGACGGGAGTCATGTCCCTTACTCAAACGCCACATGTCTTGTGGTCTTGGTGCAAAGTATTCTGGTGTGGTGAGACTACTATCGGTGGAGAAAAATGTACCTCCTCTTTTCTATGGACTTCTCCCCATGTGACTAAACATTTCTTCAAAACGGTGAGTCCATAAAGAAACGTTCGCCATTTTAGTTTGTGGGTCAAACAAAACTTAAGCATGAGACGCAACCAAACAACACATTCTGAACAGCAGAGGTGTGACCAAGTCATTCTTTTGCAAGTCAAAATCTCAAGTCTTTGCACAAGACAGGCAAGTTTGAATCAAACCCCGATTCAACACTTACAAGTCCCAAATTCAGTTCCAAGTCCTAAACTTTGACTTTCGAGTCCTAAACATGTCATAATGCATTCTTCACCTAATGTAATGTCATCTTAATAATGGAGAAGCATCTACAGTACAATAATCAAGACGAAAGGAGGTTTGTTAGAAGTTTCTGTCTGGAATTTTCAACCCACAAGTTTTGCATACTGCAGTGCCTTTTTTGTTGACCACCACATAGTTTTGCAGGGGAACAAAATTAAATTTGGTATCATTTTTTCCAGCTGGCCCTTTGTAACATAACATCAGGGTGTCTACAGATATAACCAAGTTAAATGTAAGACTTTTTAAGACCTATTTAATACCACCATTTATGGAATTTAATACCAAACCTGCAGTGAACGTGTTTAAACTAAATCTCATCGCTGTCATAAAAGCTGTTGATTATTGCAAATCTTCGGTCTGTCCAATGATTGCAAACAGTCATTGGGTCTGTTAGGCTGCAGACACAGATACAGTTTCACAGTAATGTGACCAAAAATATTTAAGAATTTAAGACTATTTAAGACTTTTTACGGCCTTTTATCAAGACATTTAAAGACTTTCTAAGGACCTACAGACACGCTGAACATTATTTCTTCATGGTTCTCCCCTGCAACTTGACTGGATGCTGACAGATGGTTCAAACAAAGTGGATCATCTGGGGAATTAAGTGTCGACTTGTTGGGAATGAATGACGTTAATGTTAGTTGATTCAAGAAATGAAGGGAAATGACTTGATTCGTGGCACACTTCAACAAAAGTATTGAGTATTTTCAAGTCAAAAACTTTAAATCCAAATGAAGTCATGAGTCACTGGTGTCAAGTTGCAGATCTTTTTCGATTTTGTTAAGTCGAGCCAAAAGTGATTAAATTTGTGACTGAAGTCTGACTTGAGTCCAAGTCATGTGAATTAAGTCCACACCTCTGTGGAACAGAAATGCAGAGTGAGTCACTATTAGAATTTTTGAAAGAGGATTAAATGTAGGCAGGGTTGGAATTTAGCACCAGCCACCAGCCAAGTGCTGGTAAAATATGCAAGTGGCTGCTAGATTTGCTTCACTCTCCCGCCAAAAAAAAAACCTAATCTATTGAGTAGCTGGTAGATTTTGAAATCCACCAGCCAAAGTGGCAGGTGGACAAAAAGTTAATTTCCAACCCTAGATGTCTTTACTTTGATGCAAATGAGCATTTTTATTCCCAACTTAACAAACTTGGGACTTTTTGTTACCAGACTCTGTTGTCCACATGGACCTCATCCCAGTTGTCAAACCCAAATCCCTGCTCAGGGCAACAACACTCATCTCTCTTTCCTAAAAATTTTCCCATCTGCCGTAACCTTTAGAACTGGAATCTCATCCATTTTAATGTTTCCCATCTCAGACTCCCTAAAATATATCTGAGGAGAGAGAGAAAGATGAAGGCAGGCAGAGAGGGAGAGTAAGAGGGAGGAAAAGAGTAACTCTGGGCCAAAGTCACAGCTGAAACACTGACCTGGATAAATCAGGGAAACATAAACACATAGTTTCTGGAGAGAAAGGGGAGGGAGGGGGCGCTGCTACCCCAAATATTCCACCCCGGGGACCCCAGCGAGAGGCAGGGGACCCCCTTATCCCACCTCCCCATCACAACCCGCTCTAATTATTTATTTTCCTAGGGTGTAAATGTCTTCGAGGGATTGCTGTGTAAAAGCCAACAGGTCCTGGGAGGTCACAACAGTCCTGTGGGATGGCAGAGGTATGGGGTTCGTTGTTCACACTCACACAATCGCACTAGCCAGCGTGAACATGCACACACAAATACACAATCATAAACAAACACATGCAAAAGTAAAAATGCTTGCACACATGCTAATCATATGCTCATATCCACCAGTACCCCCCACATCCACATGCACATGAAGCGTCCACAAACACAGCCCCCCACCTCCCTCTGCAGCCTACTGATTGTGTTTGTTGTCTCAGGGTTAGGTCTGTTGTTGATCCCCTGCGGGGCTTTTGGCTGCTCCGTTATCACGCATAATGGCTTCCATACCTTGACAGTATAGGTGTGTGTTTGTGAATGCATGTGTGTGGCTGCAGGGGTGTAGCCTGTACGTGTCAAGATCAGGCTGGAAGGTGGCAGCAGTGGCTGTCAGGGGTCTGTGACCGCCTTAGGAATGAATATCATTTGAAACTAACTGTCACCAGGTTAAAAAAAAAGAAAAAAAAAAGAAAAGAAAGTGCTGAAAGTAATTCTTTAACAGTAAAATTACTTATTAGGATTTCACACATATCACTGAGGATCAAGCACCAACTTTAGGAACCTGTGGAAACCTTTGGAAAGTCTTACTGCAAACGGAGTGCGGAAGAATATAAAAAGATTTAAGGAGCACACTGCGTCTTCTCACCTTTCATTTGGACCTGTTTAAAAACCTAATTACTTGCTCTAAAGCTGCTTCAGGACTGTTTTCTTAACTGCCTCCATTCACCGGGGTCACTGGTGAATTTTAGGGCAGTTTCATGTGCACCATCTATTACACATACCACACAACCAAAGGGATTGTAGTATATGCTTCAGCCAGGACGTACACTTGTAACTTTTTCCAGAAAACGACCCCTTGTTTTGCATAAAAATACTGTTAATACTACAAAGAGTGGGTTATTTTCCCATTTATCAGCATCACAGGGCTCACATACTTCTATATGAAAAGTCCTCTTAATTTCACTTCATCGAGTTTTGGGGAAAAGTTTTTGCTTTATTTGTCTCCAGGGAAATTTGTCTTGGACATAAAGGCTGCCAAATAAAAATACATACATAGTGCAGAAACAGAAAGTGCATAGCACAGGCAAGTACAGAAACAGGGTGCATTTTTTCTATTCCTGGCTGACAAAATGATAAAAGTTACTCAGCTGTAGGAGCTGACATACGCCTAAAATAACCAGAAGGACAGGGTATTTTAATGCTAAATAAAATAACACTGCCTTAAGGTCAGAGTTGAAATGCATCTTAATTTAATCACTGCGTAGCAGCCTGGTGTACAAGGATGCACCATAGTATTCACAAGAAAAGTGCACTTAAATATCCTGATTAATGAATGAAGGGGTGAGCGTTAAAACGCATGAAGTTTTCATTGCAAAAGTAAACCAAGCGTTCAGTTTGAAAAGTCCAATCAGTGGTGTTTGAGAGTTTAAGATGCTCTGATAACTCATTCCTGACTTCTGCAAGGCATGTTAAGTTTTCTAAGCTTCCATGTGACAAAATTCACTGTTGTCTCCACAGGATTATGAGAGGAAAGCCAAAATAGAAACGTGCATTATAAGGCCACAGGGCACAATATGATATTTAAGAAAGATGATGACAGACAGACAATAAGATTTCCTTAAACTGACATGAAATTTCACTTACAATCGCTCGGCATTCCTCGGTACTCCTTTAGGCACAGTCTTCAAGCCCAGACCCTGGCAGTCCACATGCGACCCGGAGCAGCTGCACTTGTGTGGGCATCCAGTCACCGAGGCAGCGCACACCAGCAGCGCAAAACCCAGAGCCCAAACCCGGCAGAGCGCAGCTCGCTTCTCCGGCCCGATCGGAGGCATGATATCCACTCAAATTACTTCCAAAGCGATGTTAATTGAAAATCCACTGGGGGGGAGTAGATGTTGTGGAAGTAGGGATCCCGAAAAAGGTCAAGAGAGGCCGCTCGACTGTGTGGTTTGAAAAAAGAAGTGATGAGAGCCGAAATCAAATCAATCGCTGCTGCAGAAGTTCACCAAAAAGTTTCTCTCAGGAGACTCGATCAGTCAGGATCTCCTTAAAACGCTCCCTTGCCATTGAAGAAAAAAAGGAAGAAAATGAGGATTTAACTGCGACACTTGCAAAGAAAAAGTTTTCTTGTTCTTTAAAACATCCCACCGCGCGTCACTCAACTCGATGCGTAAAAGTCTCTCTCCAAATGCTCCCCATTCACAAACTCCCCGAGAAGTTATGAAGCCTGAAACTTTCCAAGGTGAAAATGTTTAGCTGGGGTGTAACCTCCTTCTAGGGAACATCCCTCCGCTGCCAGGGAATAAAAAGTGAGAGTTGCAGAGGAGTTGTAGGGCTAATCAGTAAAGAGGAGGAAAAAAAAGTTGAGAGAGCGGAGGCGCAACACAGACTGGTACGCCTGGAGGTTGTGAGAATGAGAGAGGCACACAGATTTGTACTTAGGTTTCCCCAAAAATCTTCTCTCTCTGCCTCTCCCTCCCTCCTTCTCCCTCTCTCTCTCTCTCTCTGTGTTGATGTCACCAGAAAAGAGCTCTACAAACTTTCACTCGTCCCTTATCTCCTCCACAGAAACATACACTCGGATACTTTCCCACACAGACGGACACAACTCCAAACTCTCAGCTCGTGGCAACAGTGCGCATATTTCAGCTCATTTCCCAGCAGCTCGTCCTCTTTTATCAAGGCCCATATATCATCTTAATGATTTACTTTGTGATCATATAGTTGGGTTTGAGCCACGTCTTTTACGAGCCATCACTCCAAATAGTCAAATGCATCACACTTGGGAAATCTGTGTCAACTTCACTGATTAATGCATGTCTGATAGATCACTCTGAGTTTGACAAACTGTCATTGAGCTGAATTTATCTTCTATTGTGTTGGAAAATGGCATGAAGTCCACAATGACTTGAAACAACATCAAAACTTGGACTTTTTTAAATTGATTTTTAATTAATAAAAGCAAAGGTTTAAGTTGACTGATAAGGTTTCATGGCTCCTCTTTAATATCTGACATAATCTTGGATTTGAGTGTACATATTCTTTGGTGTGAGCTCTGTTCAAGTCCCGGTTCATCCTGCAACTATTCATAGTCACTACACTGATTTCCACACATTTCTTCCCTGCAGCAGTGAAGTGAGAAGACTCCTTCAGTAAAGAGTGGGTGCCCTTCTGCTGCCCTCTATTGGTAGAAGGTGAAACTTTCATAACCTCACTGTGGAGACTCATCAATTTTCAGTTACAGTAATAAAATAATTTCACTTCTCATTAAATCAGTGTCCTCTAAATTAATTTAATTCATTTGGGGAATTTTCCTGCAAATGTCAGAAAGGTTTTTTTTTCCTCAGCTGTGTCTCAGTGTGTAATGAACAGTGGAAAAGTTCATAAATATTGTAATGCCTGGAATCCAAACGGAGTAATTCAGCGTCTCATTCTGGAACGCGAGCTAATTAAAACATCAGTTTTCCTGTCAGCTGGAAGCCCACCAGAGACCATACTTTGAGCCAGTTTAATATTTGATCAAGTCTAAAGGAGATACTCTCGTAAACAAATTTATCGTAATGTTTAAAATTAATTCTCCGAAGCCTTTAGAAAAAAGCATCCCTTGTTGAGTTTGAAATATGTCTTTCTGTCTCTTTCTGTCTCATGGCTGCTGAGCATGTACGCTCATTTTCAGGTGCAGCTTGATTTATGGTCAGTCAGTTATGCATCTTCATACCTGAGAGTTGCCGGTCCTCTGGTGCAGCTGGTTCAGTTTATGTGTTTGGTGACTTGTTCAGACGCACACTGATGGTAGCTGCTGAGGAGAAACAAACATCCATTATCAGTTACTGCAGCATCAGGTTTCAGGGATCATCTGAATTCAAGTCTTGAGAGACCAAACTGTCTTCCCTCAGTTGTTTTCAATCACATATAAGTATAAATGTATACATAGACAAAGTGAGCAGTGTCTAATTTAGCCTTATGTGCACATGTGAATGTCAGTGTGTGTGTCATATGTATAAAGACAACCTCAGAGAAATATGTGAGCCTCTTGTTTATTCCCTGTCTACTTTTTTAGATATGCTCTCTATTCCCTGTCTACTTTCTTAGATATGCTCTCCATCATCCAATTTTCATCTCATTTCCTTTTAGGAAGGGAAAATTCATCAGAAGTTGGCGTATTGAAGATCTCTCTCACACAGCCCCCTTTACTGTTTAAGGGGACATTAGAAAATGAAGCTGCTTTGAAACTATTCTCAGTGTCAGATCGATGGCGGCAGCAGAGCAGCACAGTTCTTTTTCACAGCCACTAACTCCAGCTCCTCCCCGTGGGGGATCCCCAGGTGCCCCCCTGCCATTCGGGGAAATTAAATCCCTCCAGAGTTTCCTGGGTCTGCCCTGAGGTTTCCTCCCTGCTGGCCATGCCTGGGGAGGCACAGGAGCGAGCAGCCTGTCATGGAGTAAGCCTGGCCTCTCAGATGAGAAAACCCATTTCAGCTGCCTGCGCTGTTATCACCATCAAGAGCTTAAACGCAGGGGTGTAGCGGTGAAACAGTACCAAGACAAACACATCACAAAAGCATTAACATTTGGGAACAGCCAGATAGTGTTAAGTAGCTGCCACACTGGCTACGGTTACATGATGGCTTCTCATTCGGAATGAAATAAATCTGAATGAAATCATTCGGAATTAAAGTCTTTCCAGGTAGTTTACATAGGAAATATTCATTCCGAATGAGGGTTTACATGGGAGATCAGTTCAATCGCCTTTATTCAGGTCTGTGCAAGGTTTGGGCCAGGGAACGTTATTGATTATTTTAGGGGGCGGGGCGGATGTTACATGTTTACGTTTATCGGAAGAAAACACTGTAGTCCTCGCTCCAGATAACAAGATGCTTGACGACGCCGTTCCTAGTGCCTTTTTCGGGCGTGTTTTGCTTATATTCTTGAAGCAGCAGTACGACAACAACCTTGTCCTGCTAATGCTTCATCTGTTGAGGAGGAGAAGGGAAGTAGAAGACCGTGCTGTGGCGAATGGAAACCGGTGAGTGCAACAAGTCCGACTGCTCTATCTCAGCCCGTTGCTATGCAGCCCATTGCTATGCACGCTATATACGTCATCGCGCCAGAATGGCAAGGAAACGAGCATGTGCAGAAAGACCGGAATGAACTTAAAGAGGAATGAGTGTATACATGCACACACAATTCTTTCATTCGGAATGACGAACGGAATAAACCACCCCCTTTAATCGGATTTAATTTTCAATCAGAATGACCATTTTTCAATCGGAATGACTGTTTACATGACCACTTTTAATCGGAATGGCCTTTCATTCCGATTAAAAGTGGAATTAAACTGTGCATGTAAACGTACTGACTATGCAGCATGTCCGAAATCTGTGCAGCAAATATTGTTGCCAGAAAATACATATTTTTTAATACATATTAATGCTAACTCACACAAACACATCTCTTACTGTTAAAAGCAAATGAGCATGGCAAACCTAAGGATTGTCAATGTTGCCAGGTGTATGATGATTATAGTATTTGCACAAAAATGGTGCCCTCTGTAGGATGCACTGTCAATAATGCCAAAAAGTGTCATGATGAATATGAGAAGGATTCCAGTCGTGCTGTCTTGTAATTAGATTTTTTAATAATAGGCTGTTACAAAAATTGTGAGACTGAGAGACCTGTGGACTCACACTCCCTTCCACACATCATAATTATGTTTGCTTGCTTTAAAAAAACAACATGGGTAGATTTGTAGACTTGTCAAAAAGTTGTTGAATATGATAAGAGTCTCAGAAAATATCGCAGTTTCACAGTATAATGATATTACAGAATTTAAGTTGTTATCAGTCAGATGACCCTTAAAGGAATGAAAAGGGAAGGGTTATAGTTGGTTAAACAAACATTTTATTACTGTAACTGAAACTTGAAACCATTTTGTTAATGGAAGTATGTGTAAAAAGTCTCCCCTTAGAAAATAACTGAAACAAAGGCCAGGCAGATTCAACGTCCAGTTGTATTATTTTTATCAATATTGTGGATAAGCGACGTGGTACAATAACCATCAACTTTTATATCGCAACCCTTCACATATGATCCTTTTATTCTCAAGATACAATATTTTAAGCCACTGATACCAACAAGCCTGTAGGTAAGTAAATTTAAACAGGCACCAACAAAAGATGCTAACAACAGATTTAATGCTAGCAAAGCGCCCACATAACTAACACTGCAAACTAAATAAGGAATTACGAATGAACAAAGAAGTTATTGACCACTCTAAGACTCATTTGAATTTGAGTAAAATACTTAACAAAATGTTCAGTTACCTGTTTTGTCGAAAGACATTAGTTATAAGCTGCTGCTGGGCCAACTGCCCCAAGGCTCACTAAGCTAACGTCAATATGAAGCTAACATGACACATCCAGAAATTTCCTCTTTATTTTAATAACAAGGCACTTTGTGTTCATTTAACACAACATTTCTATTCTCCTATATTTAAAGAATGTAGGCATTAATAGTTTTGTACTTTTATAGCTGTATATTGTAACTTTAAAGTTTTGTTAATAGTGTTCATGCCACCGTTAGCTGCTAACAGTAACAAATGTGTTTTCTCACTGACTGAGACTGGCAGTTAGCTAGATGTTAGTTAGCTAACGGTAGGCTAGCTGTTAGTTAGATGTTAGCTAGCTAACGGTAACATTAGACTAACTAACCTGTAAAAAGCTAACGAGGCTTTCTAGGCTTTAAAAATGTAATTAATGGGGAAGTAACGTTAGACAACACAACTGTCCTTACATAATATTTAATTAATTTCACAGCAAAAGTTAAACTAAAAAGGTTTTTTTTTTTTTGCATTATTTTACTTCCATTTATGTTTAACAGCCAGAGAAGTCCTCTGAGAGGCTATTTCCATGATTTATTTTCTCTAACCTTAAAAGCAAAGTTTTCAAATGCAATAGGAAAAGTTTTTCTTACCTGTCTGCTGTGTTGCTGTCTGCCAAAAGTGTGAATAAATTTGATGAACCACACGCTGCAGTCTGTCTCTGCTTCTCTGTTTCTCTCTCTGATACATTTGAGGAGAGCTGAAATTCAACCTGCCCACTGATTAAATTTAGCTAATGCTAAATAAGAAGGAAGAATTCTTTATTAACCTAAATTATGGGGAGTGTCAGGTCTCCCTGCCTCTCCAAAAAGTTACAGTAATGGCAACATACTTGAAATAAATTTCACATTTGCTCACTTGACGTCAAGTTCATGACTGGTTATACCCCACTATACTTTATAACAGTGGTTCTCAAATGGTGTGCCATGGGATTTTGTGATAACCACGCATTATTATTGCAATATTAAATCAGGTGTATACAGAAAGTTATGAAAGAATTTTTAACCTTGCTATATCAGTATGTGCGCACCCATTTCCTAATAAAGAGGCAAATGCTAGCTAAAAATGTAATTTAATTTAATTTAATTGGGGGGAAAAAAACTTTTATAGGGAACCTATTTGTTGCCGTTTGCGCATGGGAATTTTACGTGTGTGATACATTAAAAGTCCTGATTGGCAGCCAGTGTGAGGGATGATAACAATTAAAAGTAGGAAGCCATGAGTGAGACAATGGATTGCTTTATTGTACGGAGCAAATAACAACAACGCACCAGCAAAGAAGACCTACCACCAAAAGAAAAGAGAAAACTTTGAATAGACAATATCAAGAAAGCTACCTGTCTTTTTTTCTTGTCTTGTGATTTGATAAGAGTTAAGCTATTGTACACACATATAAATACAGGTGTGCTGAATTATGGCTTGCCCTTTACCCTTGGGCACAAAAGTTTGAAAACCACTGCTTTATAAAACTCATCTATGGTTTTGTTCTGGGAAGAAGAAGTTGCAAACTCTGATGCAATGGGGATCATGTCACATGCAGTACAGTAACATTAGATTCAGAGGTCGTGACCCAGTTAGTCAACCAAACAACATTCCACTCCAGGTTAAAATGTTAAAACAGATTTAATGAGCTTGAGCAGAGAATAACTATGAGAACAGGAGAGTACAACTAAATCTGTACAACAACAGAGAAAAATAATGGTTTTGAAGAAACATCTGGTGTTGCTTTGTCTCCATGTGTTGCATATCCACTAAATGAATAAAGGAGAGACACAGCGTACATAATGTACATAAAACATAAAGACACAGAGGAAACAGTAAAACAGAAAAGGAGGACACTGAAGAGGAGACGGCACAGAGACGGAGCCACACACATTAAGTCGGACTGATCCGATTTTCAGCACTCTACAAACAATGTGGTAAGTTTTATTGTTGTGCCCTTTACTGTCCCTCTTATTGTTGGTAGTGGTTCAATGTTTTCACAAATGTCTACTGGTAAACACGGATGATTATAGATCTACATTTCATCACTCATCAGGTTATTTAACCAGAAAATCAATGTACCAGAAACTTTGTGTGTATCAGTAACTCTGCCTGGCACATAGACCATGGACGTCTTAGTCTGACTCACCGAGTTTGGACTGTGGCTCTAAGGCTGACATTAGGGCACTGATTTCGGCCAGCATTCTCCCTTCCCTCTGCTATCTGTGTGTTACTGTTTCCAAATCCCCTTCGCTACAGGACACAACAACACCCATCTCCAAGCTAACAACCTACAAGATGAAGATGTTAAGTTTTGATGAAGATTTAGATCGTGCATTAAGGCGTGCCTGCTTTGTTGTTGCAGTAAATCGTTGTTAAGATCTACTACAAATAAAACAACTTGTTTTACACCTCAGAAAAGCCCAGCCTCTGTCTCAATGGACTTGTGTGCTATGTTGATCAATATTCCGAGGCAGCCAGTTGGAGTTGATTTGCCATATCTTTTAACTCTGGCGGCAGAATGCTCAAACGATAGTGACTTCACAAATGTACCATTCCATCCCACTAGACGTGAACTTCTTCTGTGATATTGTAATAATGTTCTGCTACAGCCACATACAGCCAGCAAATTGTCTGTCATTTTAACAAGTCAAGGGAGTTTCTCCAAAGCTAAATTTTAGTCAGGTTTCACCTCCAGGGCACCAATTATTGAATCGTCTCTTAAATCACCAAAAGTTGAATCACAAAACACCGGGCGCTGTTCAACAATACAGATAACTGGCTGTGAATCATGTATGAAAGGACGGCTTTCTTCGTCTGTATCTGACGCTGGAAGTCATTGACCAAGCGCTTGATTTCGACGACTTCAGAGTCAGAGACCGAGTTGTCTGGGCTTAGTGCCGTCCAAGACAACTATGATTGTTTTCACGAAACAAAAACAAACCATGGCGTTTTTTTCCTTATAGTAGAAAGATTATCAGTAATTCCAGACCTTTCTCTAGCACCGACACAGCACTGTGGCTATATTAAGAAAAACTGGATACTGCGTGTTAGAGACTTCCTCTGGTTGAGGCGACTGACTTCCTGTTGGCTCACAGTCATGATTTGTCGTCTAGACTTTTTAAGTTTTATTAAACCATCAGGATCAAATTCTGATAATACAGTGAGTAAATTGGGGGTGTTTTGGGTGCTCACAAAATTTACTCACTGTTTTATTGCTGTTGTTGTTTGAGCCAGTGTGTCATGTGAGTACAACACCAAATTCACCTTACAGTGCAGCGCTGTTCCTGGAGGGCTTGACATGGAAATTTGTCTATAGATTTTAACCCGAGTTGTCATATTTACATTGGCTGAGTCTGTCAGTCACTTCCACACAAATAACTCCATGCCAGTCCTGTTGATGATTCAGTGGGATTTGCTCATAGGAAAGTCTTATCTGAAAATCTAAACAAAACAGTAACGTACTGGGTGATTCTGAATGTAGCAAACAAGATCTGCAAATTGGCTAAACTAGAGAAAATTAAATAGTGACTAACTATTCCCTCCATGAGGTTAGGACACAAAAAAATAAGTGGTCAATTGGGAAAAGTCCCGTCTCTGAAAGCAATGGGAGTTTGGGGCAAACAAATAATGAAAAAAAATTGCACCACCACAAAACAACACATTGAAACACTCAAAATGAAGGAGTGATGGTCCTTTTCCTTACACAAACCGCTGCTTATGAGTGTATGAAACCGCTCTCTGACGGCTTTGTTTGGGCTCATTGGGTTAAGATGCATGTCATTAACTCTTGAGGTTTCGGGTTTGAAATTTTGCTCCGAACCTTTGATTCATGATCCTTCCTGAGCATTTTCTCCCTAAGTCTCCACTGTATTTTGGTGAATTAAGTGGAAAAACCCCCAAACAGGCAGAGCACTTTACAAAATGAGACATTAAGCATTTGTGAAGTGAACAGAGTTGGCTAATACTGAACTTCTCACACCACATAACTACTGCCACTCTTTTTCTTTCTTTCCTCACTCCCTCTCCTGCCATCCCTCGGGTGCCTTTTCAACCCTCCATCTTATTCCCCTTTGCTTTTCGTCTCTCAGACTTCCTCTCTTTCTCTTCCTGTCATTCTGCCACGTATTGACACACTCTCCTTTTATTTCTCTCTTCCTTCCCATTATCCCATCATCTTTTTCCTCTGTGGAACCATCTCCCTGCTACTGTTGTCCCAGTCTCTGTGTTTTTATGAGCCGCCAGACAGTGTGATAATTAGCATCTTTCTGTGGTGCAGGACCGGGCTAGTGACCGGAGTAACAGCTTCACGCTTCACTGCTCACACTCTCTCTCTCACACACACACACAGAGGCAACAAGGCACACATTAATATCACGCTGTCATGCAGAATTTCCTCTCCGATGACCAAGTCTCTCACACATGCATAAGACAATGACATATTCCAGCCCTGCCAATGTACGATGTCATGTGCTCCTTTTGTAGTATGGCTTATATTTATATCATACTATAACTGATGTTACTGGCTTTTTAAAATATTTAACCACGATGGCAACGTTTTCTTAATGTTATAACCTGTAATAACTAATTTTTGTTGGCCACTCCAGGGCAGCAGAAACAAAGCTGTGAACACAACATGAGCCACATTTACATCCAAATACACTGCAAATTTATACCGAATACACAGAAAATCTGCTTAAGAAAATGCAAATTAATGCTTGTTTTATCCACTACTAATATGCTGGCCAGTTATAAACTGTCAGCAGACAGCGTGTTAGCTTGCTGTTGCATTCTCTGACAACAGCCCTCCGTCCTTATGCATCTTATTTTCAGTCCTGCGGCTGTTGACACGTATGTCGCTCTCTTTCCTCTCGATGTGTCAGTGTCAGACAGAGCATCACTACTGCTGCTCATTTTATGTACTTTATACTCACTGACTGATTAATTGGCACTAAGGTATTTAAATCATTGTGGTGTATCTATTATGCATATGATCCATCTGAAGCTCAGGTTTTCTTTATGTTTTTCGCCATTTAACCACTACTAGAAATACAAATGTAACATATGTCTATCTTTCACTATCCTCATTTCTATTTTAAGAAGCTACAAATTATATTCATCTATAAAATAAGCCTGAAATGCTGGAAGTTAGAACAGAAGTACAGAGAGTTGCTGCATAGACCATACACCGTCTCATCTAGTTGCATTGGTGTAAACAATGTTCAGAACATTGCAGACCAGCGAATTGCAAGTAGCTACAAGTTTCAGCTCTTCTCGTTGCAAATCTTTGGTCTGAACTGGGCCTTAGTCTCTTCAGTGAAGCTGAAGCTTGAGTGATCATTTAAGTCACATATTATGTAAACGTAATCATGATTAATTTGCTTGTTTCCATTGTACTTTGCTGCATTTTGCTTTAATCATTTCATTTTATTTATTGGTTTATTTAAAACAGGGACAGTGTACAATAAATGTATTGCACCAGATATAGCGCAATGCTGATTTTCATCTATTGTCCATGGTCATGTATATAATGCACAAATAACAAAAAAAAAAAGGTACTTCCACATAACATTAGTAAATACAGCCGTAGGACACCATGGACTACAAACTTTTGGAGTAAAAGGATATAAATGTTTTGTTTTTGTTTTGTTTTGGGTGCTTTTTTCCCCCCCAAAATTTTCTGTTTCCATTCAGCTCTATTTATGCCCAAATTTAAAATGTCTTTCAGTAAACTAGTCTGCCGCTGTTCTCTTTACTATAGCAAAATGTAGAAAACTAGTGAGCCATGCTAAACCAAAAATCTCAACACTAAACAACCACAGAGATAAAGTAGAGAAGCAATTTGGCCTCAACACTCAAGAATAAAAAATCATGGATAAAAAGGTGAGGCTGTTCGTCCACCTTGTAAAATACAATGGCCTTATAGTGATGTTGGCTTAACTGAGGAATTCCACAATATGTTTGATTATGATTAGGCTACATGGGTCGAGTTTCTTTTGAACAAATTACAGATGAATTATACTTCTTTCAAACTTAATTTTTTTTGATGCAGGAAAACACTGAAACACTGCAAGTGTGCAGAAATCTTTTCTACCAGTTTAAACTTAAATATTTTCAAAGAGTGATAGCCTTTTGGCTTTCTCAATTTTAACTATACACCACTGACTCTGAGATCAAATTCAATTGTGGTAATTATATTAAAAGATTAATTAAATATGGTGTAAAAATTCACTGTAATAATTTTGGTCTTCTGGGGGCCTTTGTCTTGGTTTTCCTCCCTTAAACCTCCTAGTTTCTGCCTCTCATCCCCCTCTTCCTCTCACATATTCTATTCCGCTCTTCTCTCTGTCCCTCCTCCTCCTCCTCCTCCTCCTCCACGTCTCCTCTCTCCCTCCATCCCAACAATGGACAGATTAGAGAATAATTGGTGGAAAGTTTGGACTTCTCTTCACACTGGGCCTCATGCATTTAAATGGTTTGATATCTGATGGCACATTAATGGTCCACGCTACACAGCTGTGTGTGCGTATGCTGGCAACTATGTGTGTGTGTGTGTGTGTGTGTGTGTGTGTGTGTGTGTGTGTGTGTGTGTGTTCTTGAGGCTTTGTGCTGGTATTAGTGTAGGTGTCCATTCACCTAATTTTCTATTTTTTGCATGGCAGTGATGAAGTATGTCCTCATGTGTGTGTGTGGTTTAATGGATCCTTTAGCCAGACAGATCTTTGGCTAAGCTCGAATGCGGCCCCTGCAAAGCTATTATCTCCCCATACACTGTGTACACACTTCCTCCATGTGTGTGTGTGTGTGTGTGTGTGTGTAAGAGACAGACAGAGTGAGAGAAGAGAAAGCCAACTTTTAAAGGGGGCTATCATAATATCCCCATGTCACTTTGAACACACACACTCACACACACACACACACACACACACACACACATAATTATGCTTATATATAATGACACAGCACCACATTTGGAGTATTTTTAGGGGAAAACCCTGACCAGTACATCCTTTTCTTTATCCTCCTCCTCATCTAACTACACAAACCTTAGTTCTTAAACTCTCATTGTCGGCCACAAGTCCATTTTTCAACTCTTGGACTACTATAGTGCATACTGATGTCCAGTTAGTCTAACTGTCGACCTGAATTCAGCTGTCATTGTAGTCCAACAGGTGTAACTCTTAGGTTTGAGTTCAGTTTTGAACTAGGTACTCAATATAAATTACGTTAATACACTTTTCTGTAAGTGTAACACTGAAACCTACTGAAATAACACCTGGTCCAACTTATTTCAAGTCGCTAAATAGAATCAGCCAGTGGCCGGACCACTTTCAGACATTTCTTCACAAGCAACTTTACTAAATCTGCTTTACTCTCCAAGATTTTGTTTGTTTCTATTCACAGTCCCAAGAATAAGAGTTGAGCGCGCCACACGGTGACAGACAGGCCGGCTTGTTTATTTCATAGAGGAATGGCAATCAATCCAAACAACATAAAGAGATAAATGACTGGTGTTATGACAGTATAGCTTTGTGCGTAGTGTGTGTGTAGCAAGTGTGTGGTTAAGCAAGAGGGAGAGACCGCGGCTGCACTGACAGAAACAGGTGTTGGCGATTTTAGCAGAGAAGAAAACTGCCCATGGCCTTACTTGTGCTCGCAACTCCAGCCTGTTCTCATTCCGAGGTTGTCATACAGCCATGGTTTGTCGCTGACACTAAAAGCACCATTTAGCATCTCTGTATATTTGTTTATTTTGCCAGATCTACTGTTTCTAAAACTGGCCCCAGTGAGTAACGCTGAACCGGGTAAAGTACTGGTTGTTCTGGTTGTTACCGGCTATGAACATTAAATTGTGGTTACTGTAAAGTGAAGCAATCTCTGGCACAAGAATTTCCTTGTGGATAAATAAAGTTCAATTGATGTGATTTTATTTGATTTGATTTGAACTGAATTAAATTAAGAAGCACTGAGCATTAAACTTACTCCAGCGTAATCCCATCTGCAGCAATATTTGATGCTGAAAGCAATGGGTGTAGAGTAAGAGTGAGGAACACATATATTGGGTAGGAGGGGTGAAGGACGGGTCAAACAAGATTTTCACCCAGGTGACCGCTGTTTGTGTCTCGTGTGAAACCAAAAGTTGATGTTGCGCTTAACATAGCGTTGCCTAACTTACGTCAGTCATGTGACATATTTACATCACATTTTGTACTTATTTTAACCCAATACATGATGGGTCTCATTCATGAAACGTGAGCAGAACATTTTGTGTGTAAACTGTTCGCAGAAGGACATTTAGGTGTATTTTGCCATTCATCAATATTAATTAATTAAAATCTACACCAATGTCTTTTCAAAACCAAACCAAGCAGTTTTGTTGCCTACACTGAACATTAACCATGTGTTTCACATTAGGAGACAGCTATGCGTCAATTACAGGCATTAAAAAATGAGTCGGTATCGTAATTTACATTTTCTAATGATTCCTTTGGAAATTGGTTTAATTTGGAGCCAGTTCTCGATGCTTAACGTCAGTAGGCGCTCATACTGTGTTAACTTGCCAGAGACATATTCACTTTCAACCTATCCTAGGCAAACTGCATCAACCAAACCTGCTCAGTACACTTGATTCACCTGATAAAAAAATCAGGAGGCATGCTGTACCACAGGACCTGTTAGTCTAACTGCAGTCATAATTTTAACCTTAATCCTGATATATCAACTTTAGTGCTAATCTAAACTCTCTGGTTCAATGAGCCCAATTTCAGTTAGTAGTCGCTCTAATCATTTTACTGAATGGACTCTTTACACTATCATGACAGGTCAAAAAGTCCTCAGGTCACTAATAAATCCCTGAAAGTCCACAACTCTGAGTTAGAGAATACACAGAACGTTTCTCAAGCAGACTAATATGTGTACACAACATACACACACACACACACAGACTTGTGTTTCTGAATGGGCAGTTAAATAATGCCACATGTTGCTCCAGCGCCTTTGTTTCGTTGCGAGGATTTTTTTTTCTCTTGCTGCTTCCCATGTTGTGTTTGATTGATGGTCTAATTTACTAGAATATCACACTGACGCACGCACACACAAAGATACACACACACACACACCACCAAACCGACAGCCTGGTGGTGTGTTAGTGGGCTGATTTTGAACAGGCAGATGTAAATGGACAGGCTCAGTTAGTGATACTCTTAAAGTGCGTTTCACTCTTTTAAAAATACTGAAAGAAAATCTGCTGAGATCGTCTGTTACAGTGTGAGATGAGTTACAACGATGCACATGCAGAGAGCTTTCTTTCTCTTCTTTCTTTCTCTGTTAATCTGGACAATCTTTTGATCTTATTGTGGACAATTTCCACTCTTCTTTTATTCTACATGTAATTTCGAACATAACAAATTAAAATCCAGTCACCCTCACTGTATTGCGGTGGTGGCAGAGACAGATCTGAAAACCTTGATAAATAAAAAACTAAAAATACTTGCATATGGCATGATTGATTTGGGTGTACTGACCCTTTAAGATCTCTCCCTTGTCCATCTCCTCAAACACACAGCTCTGAAAACCTGGAAACAATTCAGAAACACTGTAAAGAAACCCTGTACAATACAGTTCTGTAAGGCTATTTGTTACTTGCTGCAGGTCTTGACACATATACAGTACACACTGTGTATTAATGGCTGGGCAGCCGTGTGTTTGTGTGATTTAGGTTTCAGTAATAATAACTCATTAAACTCTAACCTCTGTGATTAAACTACTGATTGAGCAGCAGCACATCTGCATGGCTGACCCTTTGTGTGAGTGTGTATGTGTGTGTTGTACCCCAGCTCTAAGCTATTTACTGTCAGACACAACGGCATTTATCTAGAAACAGTAAGACAGGGAACAGGTCTCTGTGAGTGTGTGTGTGTATGTACAGCCTGTTTAAAACGTGAATATTACGGACTATTACCAGTCATTTTCTGGATACTGTCTTTCTTTTATTTCCTCACATCATTGTTGGCATGAACAGAGAAACAAAATGTTGCCCAAGGACGAAATAAAAGTTATTTATTGTTCTTTTTGGCAGTCTTGTTAATGTTTCGACAGTTGCATCAGTAGAATATCTTTAAAGGGAACCCATTATGGTTTGCCTTAGTTGTTTTTTCTCATACACAATTTTACAGTGATGGATGTTCATATTAAATGCTGCCAAAGTTTCAAATAATGAGGTAAACATATATAAAAGTAATCCCTGGGATCAAAAACCTCAGGCTTCAGAGCGTTCTGGATACTCTGTTTCCAACTTTTTTTTTTCTTTTTTTTTTTTTAACTTTTAAGACAAGGTCAGCTCATGACAGATTTCTTTATATGGTCACAAGCTCCAGGCACGCCACTTCAAGTGTTATCCTACGCTGCTACATGTTGCTTCATGCTAACATCTGAGAAACATGTAATCTTGGTTGCTAATGTGTCACAGTGTGGTCTGAATCCAATAGCATCTCCTGGCTGTGTGATTTACCAGGGAGCAGATGAAGCAGGAGAGTCAGAGACAGGTGAGGTCAGCGACAAGGAAGCAGTCCGGAAAAAACGCTGGAAAGTCTTCCATGGGTGTGACAAAGGACAATCTGGCAACGAGAGTCTGTGAAGCTGGAGTATTTATAGTGGCAGGGATTAATGAAGCACAGGTGAGAGCAGTTGGTGTGATAAGGTGGGTGTGGTGGACTGGCAGGAGTGGGAGATGTGTGGATAGGTGATAGGCTGGCTGGCAGGTAGGTGTGGTGGAGAGGCAGGTTTAGTGGAGATTTATTGGATTAACTGAGAGAGTGGCATGTATGGCAGGTTGGAAGTGCACACTGTGACATAATATTCTTAAATTTTACCCAATTTTGGTTCATATTACTGCTGAAACATGTCTGCTTGTAAAGATTTTAGTTAAGTAGCTTATATTGGTTTTTCACTGTCAAAAGTGCTGCTATTCTCTTTTTCAGTCGTTACCTCACTGCAAGTACACTGCTACATGTGGCTACATGTGGCTACATGTGGCTACATGCTAATATCAGGGGTACATGTAATTTTTGTTGCCTTTATTGCTCAGTTCTCCATGATTTCAGATCATGTGCCAGCTGCAACATGTCCAGCTGTAAAAAATAAAATTAGTTTAGAAGCTCATGGTAGAAAATGCCCCTATAGGGTTACACTCTTTACCTGGCTCCAAGTACACTGCTACATGAGGCTGCATGCTAACACCAGAGAAACATGTAAACTTTGTGGCTGACGTTTTTAAATTTTCCCCTATTTCAGATCATATTCCTGCTGGAACATGTCCAGTTGTGAAGATTTTGGATCTGAATCTTGTATTGGCAATTTTTTTTACAGCACAAAGTGCTGCTGTACTCTGTCACAGTTGTTCCCGTGCTGCAATGACAGTGCAGAAACGCAGAGATGTGGAAGACCCAAAAACTGTGGTACTAAAATGTTTCAGTGTGAATTCAGGTGTAAAAAAAAATTGGTTTGGAGGCTCATTGTAGAAAATGCCACCATAGGGTTACATTCTTTACCCAGCTCCAAGTACACTGCTACATGAAGCTACATGCTAACATCAGGGAAACATGTAAACTTGGTGGCTGATGTTTTTAAATTCTTTCATTCAGATCATGTCCAGTTATGAAGAGTTTGGTTCAGAAGCTTTTAAATGGTGATTTTTCCAGCTGTACTCTGTTACAATCATTCCCATGCTGAAATGACAGTGCAGAGACGCCAAGATCTGGACAACCCAAAAACTGCGGCACTAAAATGAAGCATTTCAGTGTGAATTGAGGTGTTCCAGCACAGACAGTGTGAGGAAAATAAAGTGTTTTATCTTGTAAACATGTCCCAAAATACAAGAATGGACCTAAAAATGAGCTTAATAGGTTCCATTTAAACCTCAGTGAGTGGCTCAGACACACAAAGACAAAGTAAGAAAGAGAGATATCTAAAAGTTGTTCTCAATGGCCAAGTAAAATATCTCTGTCACACTGAGACTGGAAACCTCGATCTCCAGAAAAACCTACTAAACACACACACAGAGACACACACACACACACGAGGTTCCTGATAACTGCTTTTACAACCTTTTGTCTGACAGGGAAAAAAACAGAGCTCAGTAAACGAAACAGTGTGTGTCCAAGACGTCAAGAAAGATTGAGAATACACTAAAGTTACACTCTGTTCAAGACAATAGTGTGTGTATGTGTGTGTCACCTTGCCCTGACAGCGTAGTCTTCCTCTAAAGAAATCACTGAAGTGAATATGCTCAAAAATGTAATGATCTGAAATTAATGTAATGATAGTTTGATAATAACTAGAATAAAACACATCAGCAATACCTTAATAGAAGCTGAGCAAACTTCTGTTATAGTCGATGATTTTTCTATGTATGTAAAATAAAATAAATTTGATATCATTGTCCACTGCCCTCAATTAACCCAACATAGTTCAATTAGGAAAAAGTCCATTTGTATAAATCTGTGTCGTCTTCTGTTAATTTGAAGTGAAAGCTAATTATCTGGATCTAGATTTGTAGACCAACACTCCACAGGGAACTTTGGTGAAGGCTGTAGGACACCAAAATTGCGTGTGTGTGTGTGTGTGTGTGTGTGTGCATTCAGTGCAGAGGTTAACCTCTTCCTTTTCCTCCCTAACAAGGAAAGGTCAAAAGTCGCGATACAAATGGAGGGAAAGGAGGAAAGAGGGATGAAAGGATAAATTGTAAAAGGAGGCAGGGAAGGAGACTGGAGACTGATTGGAAGCCAGATGTCTAATAAGGTCTATAAATAACCAGGTGACGGCTGACAGAGAACCACCGAGCTGCCAGCTTCCAAAACAAAGTCTTAACACAGGATTTCACAACTCTTTGTCTCCTGTCTTTGTCTTCTTTTTCTCTTAGTTTTGTAATGTTTATTTTTGTGTCATTAGACAGATCTCACACATGGAGCCTCAAGTATAATTTCTGTCTCTGGGTGTTGAAAGCAGCCAGAATCGATATTTCAGCAAAAATGATTTGGTAATTCTCCCCCCGCATGACACTGTGAAATTTCCAAGTACATTCTTTTGCAACATAAGAGTGAGTAAAAGTCCCAAATTTCCATATTTGTACAAATAGAATCTGATTTAATAGGCACTTTGCCTTTATTTATACAAAAAGAAATGATTTATGTGTGTATGAGGAGTTGTAGAAAACACTTTTGACTTCTCCAAAACTGACACAAAAAATGTCACGGCAAGTACAAAATTTGACAAATGTGTGAATGCACCAGTGTTTTAAAAATGACACTGTCACTTTTTGTGTCAGATATAATTTTTAAAATGTGTGCTTTTGCCATAAAAAAATGTGTTGAGCACAAGAGACTCATGGGCTGATTGTACATCACTTGCAACCGCTATCTGCCCCGTCTCAAGATCCAACTTACGAAAGATACTGTGCTAATGATATTACAGCGCAAACATGCTCATAAAGTTTTGCAGCTGAGTGCAGTTTGCTCTTTTTTTTGTATCTGGTTGAAATTATCCATGTGTAAAAGTATAAATGTTTACTTTGTGCAGTAGGCAGAATCATGGCAGAACGAAAAAGAAAACTGGAATTCTCTGACCACGAGCTACAGATCCTGAACGACAAGGTGCAGAGGCATTCCTTAAAACTTCAGGCAGGGAATTTAAACATGACAAAGACAAACTGTATAAAGGTTTTTACCAGTTGATTGTGGTTATGAAAAGATTGTGTTTTGGCTTAAAATATTCTGTGTGGGGGGCATGATCCTAGCGGGAAAAGCAGTCAGGTCTAAACAAAAACATCCCGGAGTAAAAGCAGTAATGTCTCGGCACAAAAAACCAAACGCTTTTTGTGCCTAAAAAGCTGCTGCAAACATAGTAACAGGTACCTAAAAATCACCCATATTTGGTGCCTAGAAGACGCTGGAAAAAAAGGGATGCGTGTTTAAACAACAACCAGTTTTGCTGTCTGTTGGTCTCAAACAGTGTCCTGCAGCTTAATAATTAAGCTTAATAATTTCACTGCAACTGCATGTGGCTCTTAGTACTGACCTTGGTTAGGCCCTGATCATACAGAAAGAGTTTTGCAGGTTGCAGGTTGGGGTTTTTTTTCACTGTTTCCAGGCAACCACCCCATCTCCTCCTTAGCTTAACCTTCCTGTGTAATCAATCGACCGTTTATTATTATTTTCTACATTTTATATATTTCGCAATAATTAGTATCTAGTTCCTAAAATGTTGAGGCAGAGGGTACTTGCTGTAGCTCTGGTTGAGGGTGAGAGGCTGTCAGCTAATAGTTTGTTGGGTACAGGGAAACAGAGATCTGTGTGGGTACATGAGACCCTAAAAAAGAGGGTGGATCATGGAGAGTACTACCAGTTTCTCCTCCATTGTTTAACAAATGTAAACTTGTTGTCGTGACCACCACAAAAGGCCCGCCTCTCAAATCATCCGATTTGACAATGGGGAAAAAAGTGGAGATGACGTGGGTCGCTCTGCTCTGAGTTCAAGTTTCTTCAACTGGAGGAGTTCAGAACGCTTCAGGAAGATATGCCAAGTGCCTGTGTGCCAGCAAGCAAAAAGTTTAATTCTCATTATAAACAATTAGAAAAAGCCGCCTGCAGCTGCTAAAAAAAAACACCTCCAGCTCTCTTTCACCCTTTGTCGATTGTTTGAGAATTTCATGGTTTCTGTTTTTCTTATTTGTGCATGTTGAGGAGCCGCAAATGTCACACAATCCTTCTGTGAATTTGCCCCTCTGTGTTTACCAGTTTACTGTGATTCACTGCTTCATTTCATCCTGTAACTTATGGCCTCTGACAGGAGTGTGGAAAGAGAGTCGGTTCACAGTGGGAAAGCTGAGACTTTGAAAATATCTGGGAAATAAAAAAGTATACATTTGTTTTCAAAAACATCTGAATGTTGGACAAAATGACTGACTTTCCTGGAAGAGTTGGTTCGTGAGGTCAAAGTGTGAAATCAGAATAAACATTTCTGCCCTTTTATCCCTCTGTCCCGTGTTTTAACTCCCTGTCTCTCTCTCTTCCTCCACTTTCTCCCTGTCTGTCCTCCCTCAATCCATCTTTGCACTTTCTTTTCCGTCTGTCTGTCTGTCTACATTCTTCTCTATCAGATAGCTCAGGTCTTATCGGTGTGGAGGTGCTGAGTGCTGAGCAACTCCACAGCTCCACCGTAACAACAACACATTCCTGCCTGCTATGTGTCTGTGTGTGTCAGCGTATGTGTGTGTGTGTATGTGTGTGTGTGTGTTTTAGTTCAAGATATGAAAGTAAAGTTAACGGATGTGTCTGCGTGAGTGTGTCGCAGGGAAAGAAAAAGACAGGGTCTGTTTTTTCGAGGTGCGGGTGTGTGTTTTTAGAGATATGAGAGTGATGCGAAAATAAATTGGTGTGTGTGTGTGTGTGTGTGTGTGTGTGTGTATGGTGTGGACACATTCCTCTTCGCCACCTCCAAACCCGGCTGGCTCTGCTCTGAAGGCCAATCAAAACAGACGTAAATCGTGGCCGGATATAAAAGCCGAGCCAAAACAAAGGACTGTGTCTTTGTGCGTGCATGTTTTGTGAGTGTTTATGCACACACATGTGGGTGTGTTACAAGGAAAATTATTCTTCTGTTCAAGCTTAATTTAGCAGCAAAAACTAAAATTAGGGGATTTACATTATAAAAGCTTTGCCAAGGCATTTAGTTTGGCATTAATATCAATCTCATAGTTTCAAAAATATCAGATTGTTATCGAAGGATCTTAATAATTGACAATAACAAAAGTAATTGTGTATGGTTCAAATTCCATCATGGTCAAGGGCAGAACATGTTGCACAATGTACATTTCATTTTTAAGTTTAAGATCAGTATCAGAATTGTATCACGATAGAGGAAAAGGTTTTGCTGCGGATAAAACTTAAATGAAACTGGGCACTTGTGAAACGTTTTGACACAAATGTGAGCTGACTTTGGCCTGTTTAACTGCCAGCATGGATCACTGGCTAATTTACAGCATGTTACCTGATCCACCAAGGGAATACCATCACAGGTGTGTGTTTGTGTGTGTGTGTTACAGGATCTATGGTAATGCTATTACCCTATCAGCATCTCATTTCCACCCCCAGTTCTGTCTCTGTGATGCTATCTGCTCCATTTATGAAGATATGATTACAAACGTGCAGCTTTTCAACTTGGTATGAGACGTGCATACCTCAACGCATGCGTGTGTGTGTTTTCTGTCAAATTTTTGTTATGTGCATGTCAGTACTTAAGAGCCAGTGGTGCAAAGTAACTAAGTACATTTTTCTCAAGTACTGGACTTTAGTAAAGTTTTTAGATATTGTACTTTACTTCCATTTAAGCAACTTCATACTTCTGGTCTTCTACATCTCTGCACTACATTTATCTCCAACACATTCTCACTCCAACCTTGTCACATATTAACGTTTGGTCAAGGGCTTTCCTGTCAGGTATGACTTGCAAGGTAACATGGGTGAGTGGGGGGTTGACGTTCTGGGACAGTGTCTTCTTTCAAAATACACTTCTGTTTTCACAGGAAGTTTACTGTTTGCATATAGTCTCTAAAAAATGACCACACCATGTCAGTACAACACTGCAAATTGGCATTTTTTTTCCTCCAACAACAAAAACAAGTGGTTAGAATTTGGAAAAATAGAACAGGGTTTGGCTTTGTAATTATACAGGACACAAACACTGCTCTCCTGGGTGAAAGTCTGTGATTTTTTGGACCCATCCACCACCACTCCCACCCGCCCTACTCAGACTTTCGCCACCTTAACTATTATACTTGTCCCGCTGTGTTTACCCTGCACTGCCGGGCCAGCTGCATATCATGCCGGCATTAAGGGACAGCTTTTTTCATCGCACCGCGAGTCACTGCCTAAGTGCCAGATTTCGACAAGTTATCTCACAACTTTAGGTACTTTGCAGATTCAGATTACAAAATATAGTCAACAAATAAATTGTGGTGCATTATTATCAGTTAAGACTTTATTGATCCTGGGGATAAATTCTCAAGTAGCCCAGCAGTATATACAGTCATTGAAATTAGCCCCACCTTTACCAGTTGCAACATTAAAGTGCACATAAACACATCAATAATTATAAGGCAGATACTGCAAGCACCAAAGACTGTATAAAATAATGGCCTTAGCTACCGTGACGTCCCCCACTGGTTTGACGACAGCCGTTTAGAAGCCTCAAGTTCAGCATTTTGGCTGTTGCCATGTTGGATTTTTGGAGCCAGAATTTACTGTATTTGGACATGAGGTCGGAGCTGTGGGGGAGTGAGCGGTGGATTTGGCTCATAGATTGTAGCGACACCTCGCAGACAGCCTGTCAGTCAAAGCAGCTCTTTAAATATGCATAACAATACTGAATTTAGTACTGACAATAAACATGTTACTGCAGTTATCACATGGTAAACGGAGCTAAGACAAAAAAATAAAATACCTTTGAAAAACTCTGAGCTGCCCTGTAGACAGAGTAAAGGTTGTAAAATTATCATTTTGAATCCCATAACTAGCTAACTAAACTCTAAGCAGAAACGGTCAGGTGAGGGACAGAGATCCAGGAAAAGGAAGTGAAGAAGGCCAGACTCTCTTCTCCTTCATATCGAGCACCTCCCTTCTCTTGTCCTCTCCCTCAACAAAAACTCATTGCCCTAAAGCACAACACTGCACCCCCAGCTGGTCCAGAGGAGCTGCTCCGTGGTCAACACAACAAGATTACACTTGAACCGGGCAGCTCCCAGGCGTGTGTGTTTGTGCGTATGTGTTTGATGTGTGACCCTTGTCCCTCTGTGAATATCCCTGCAGCAACTCCTGTAGAAGAGAGCGAGGGCAGTTCCAGGGTCAGTTTCTGCTACACCCAACATTTATCAGGCAGATTTATAACACATTTGTGTAAATCCAGCAGGACAGTCAGAAAACCAGAGGCATATGGTGATCATAGCTTTATTCTAAAACCACAACTTACCAAAAGAATCGATTTAAAGAAATTCTATTGACAATAATGGGGGCGTCGGTGGCTTAGTGGTAAGCAGGCGCCCCATATACAAGGCTGTTGCCGCAGCGGCACGGCCCCGATGCTGTGATGTCATCCCCCTCTCTCTCCCCCTTTCACACTTAGCTGTCCTATCCATTAAAGGCAAAAATGCCCAAAAACATATTTAAAAAAAAAAAAAATTCTATTGACAATAATGTCCACATAACTGCTCTTCTTTACATTTAAAACTATTGAAAGCTTTCATAAATTTATTCAAACTCAGTTATTTCTAAACTTTTGTGGCAAAGTGTACAGAACACTTTCTACATGGCTCTCCAACAGAGCTGTACACTTGGTAAATGGACATTTATATAGTGTTTTTACACCAAATGGCTGCAAAATGCACCCTCATTTACTCATGAACACACAAACCCAGTCATAAAGAGCCTCTGAGTATATTGTCCAGTGATAACTCAACATCTGGACAGGGAGATCTAGGAACTGAAAACCAACTTTATGATAAATTTCTGATACGAGTCTGACTGGTGTGACAAAAATTAGGATTTGCCATGAGATCTGACACACAGTACCTGAGCCTTGGTTCCCTAAAGACGACCTGACTTGAAACAAAACTGGAAAGCTTAACCATTCAAGTGTCAAGTTTAGTCCTGATAAAATCCCCCAAAATTTTCAAAAATAATTACAGTGAAGGCCTTTACACACCAGAGGTGGGGGTTTTTTTCCATGCGATTGACCCACACATCATTATATTTTAAAACTTTTCTTTATGTCATCAGTACTTTGCAGAAAATGCAAATAATATGCAGCAAGAAAGTGACATCATTTTTTTCTGGAACAGGGTCAGTATGAACCGATCATGTTGCGCCTATAGTTTTAAGGATTATAAAACAAAAACACAGAGGCTTTCTAGTCCAAACCAAAACAGCAAACTTAGGTCCTCCTTTCAACTTCAAGAAAGTCCAGTCCTTCTGTTCTTACCTTTCACAATAAAAGCCGTGGACTGCATAACTGTTTACCAGAGGAATTCACTCAGAGAATTTTGCTACAAGGAAACTCAGTAAAAAAGCTTACAGTAGCTTAGGCTATACAAAATCTTACCTTCGACAGACTGCCAGACTCTGCTCTGGGTCAGTGGGATCCCAATAGCTGTTGAAATTTCGCCATGCTGCGGGCAGTCTACTCATAACAAAACCTTGTTGCAACTATTTTTGCAACTTTGTGTTGTTTATTTGTCACACCTCCAGTGTGTAAAGGCCTCAAACAACATATCCTTATACAACAGTTTGTATGATGTCTAACAAATTAGCATTCCATGAGTGACGTTGTCAGGTTACATACTTAACGTAAAGCTACGTAGGTCAAGTTTAGGAAAAGAAACATTTTTCGGCTTCGTCACGTTATGTGTTTAAGGTAAAGTTATGTGCTCAAAGCAAAGTTATGTAGGTCACTTTTAGGAAAGTAATATTGCGCTGGTTAGATTTAGGAAAGTTGAGTTTAAGAGAAGAAACGTAGAAACGTTTGGCATCGTCACATTATGTACTCATCATAAAGTTACACACTTACATCACGTACATCACGTAGGTTAGGTTTAGGAGAGTAACATTACGTAGTTCACTTTTAGGAAAGTAACGTTACGTAGGTTAGATTTGGGAAAAGAAACATAGCTGGGTGCTGTCATTTTACATACTTAAAGTTATGTAGGTTAGATTCAGCCAAGTAAAGTTGAGTAGGTCAGATTTAGGAAAGTAACATTACACAGGTCAGATTTAGGACAGTAACGTTACGTAGATTAGGTTTAGGAAAAGAAACATGGTTTGGCTTCATCACATTATGTACTTATCTTAAAGTTACATATTGATATTAGGTACATTACGTAGGTTAGGTTTAGGAAAGAAACGTTACATATAGGTTAAGGAAAGTAATATTATGTGGGTCACTTTTATGAAAATTATGTTACGTAGGTCACTTTTAGAAAAGTTACATTACCTAGATCAGGTTTAGGAGAAGAAACATGGTTTGGCATCGTCACGTGACATACTTACTCTGAAGATACGTACTTAAGTTATTTAGGTTAGGTTTAGGAAGGAAATGTTACATATAGGTTAAGGAAAGTAATATTATGTAGGTCACTTTTAGAAAAGTTACGTTACCTAGATCAGGTTTAGGAGAAGAAACATGGTTTGGCGTCGTCACGTTACGTACTTACTTTGAAGATACGTACTTAAGTTATTTAGGTTAGGTTTAGGAAAAGAAACATGGTGATGATGAACTTTAAATGAACTCAAAGTTACTTTGGTCCTTCACATGGACCACAAACACTGGTCTCCTGGGGGAAAATCCTGTCTTTGTTTGACTCATCCACTACTCAACCTATCTTCTTACATGCGTTACTATTTGTAGGTATATGTATGAACAGTGCATGAGAACATGCTGACTTAAGACAGCGACTTGCAGGCCTTGCTGGATCAAAGAGAATTAATATTGAATTATTGGACCAATACACTGAACAGAGTATGTAAAAAACACTTAATGTTTAAATGCAATGTCATTATAATGGGTAGCTCTCAGCTACCTGAGAGACTTGACCAGTTACTTGTCCTCAAGGACTTGAGACTTGTTATTACAAGACTTGGATTTGTCCCAAATGCCTTCACAACAGCTCTGCTCCAGAGTACAGGCTCTTCTAAGACTGGAGGTTGTGACATTGTTAAATATGATACCCCATTTTGGTGCAATCATCCAGTCTGTCAGGGCAAAAAAATCTCCTTCCACTAGAGAAACTAATATCTCCAGGATTTAGAGTTTGATTGGAGCCACAATTGGTGCAGCCATCACTGAGAGCATGAATCAAATCACACAAGGTTTACATTTTATCTGGGTTATCAGGCCTCCTAAAACTCAGCTTTATTTCATTTGCTGTTAAAAATATGAAACTGACTGAGCTCTAATGAAATAAATCTAGCTGCACTGCAATTTCCACTGTTTTTCACTCAAGCAAGCCCGAGACACTGGAGTCATAACATCAAAGCCACCAGCCTGCTGGTAACAGGCAACACCGACTCACCAGGAGTCAAGCTCCCATGGCAGGACACACACACAAGTGAACAAGCTTGGCTCCACGCTGCTAGCTTATCTCTGATCCGCCATCTCCCTTCCTGCGGTTTGGATCTGATGAAGCCTTGTACTTCAAAGTTTGTGTTTGTGTGTGTGCACGTACTGTATGTGCATGCGTGTGTGTATGTGGATGTAATGGAAAGCACCTGCACTCGTTGAGGCAGGGAAATATTTTGTGTGAAACAATGAGGAGACGTGGACGGATGAATGGACGGATGGCGAGTTTGAAGGAATGAAAATATGTAATTTGTTTCATCTGTAAAACAATTTTCACAAAGCAGTTTTGTTGGTGAAGCTTCAGGAATAAATGACATTAGACCTGACTGGACAGAGAAGATGGATAGATGGATATAAAAGAGACAGAGCGTCCAGATCGGTGGGCTGCCTGGGGATGAAACAACAAGATGAATTGGATTGAATGCAAGAGGTAGAAAGGCTAAGGTAGGATTGGAAACCTGGATGGAGGGATGGAAAGAGTGAGGAGGAGGGGATAAAGGGGACTGAGAGAGGGATAGCAGTGATCAGATAAAGCAAAATAAAGATGAAAATACAGAATGCAGCAGGAAAGAATAAGGAAGAGAGGATTTCAAGCCTCTGAAGGGATCATACACACACAAGCCTGACGGGATGGATGTGAGGATGAGGAGGATAGAGCACGGTTGAGAAAGTAAATGAGACAATTGAGACAGCGGGTGAGGCAGATTTCAGCTGGAGTAAGTTCTCATGACTGGAGATTTGAGGGGTTTTGGAGCAATTTTAAAGAGTTTGAGGAGAATGGATACAGCAGCTTTCTTTCATACTCATTTGTTATTCTTTATTGAGAGATTTAACTTTATTTCATAGTGGATACAGACAGGAAATATGGGGGGCAGAGAGAGTTAGTCTTGTGTCAAAGGTCAAGCCCACATATGGATGCGCCAAAACATGGTGAGCCTCAACAGACACTTAACTCTGCATGGTTGTCAGACAGCATCTACAGGCTCTCTCTTTTTTGGCTGGACTACAGCATGTGAGGTCAGCCCAATATATGTGAAATGTGTGATGATGTAAGTGGTGGTGTTTCCCCCTTGGCCGTTGCTCTTTCGAAATGAAAAGGCACTGACAGTCCAGTCTTATGTTGTGCTCACAAAAAATACAACGTGAATTTTTGCATCACGTTACTCGCACAAGTTTAAACACTGGAATATTTTGTGTTGACTCGCTTCAAATAACTCGCGACATAATTGTGACACATTGTCACAGCGTAGAAAAGCATATTGCTATCACTTATGTCTGACTCATTTTCAGTAACCACTGTAACATTAGCATAAAGACATGTTGGAATTAGCAAGCTAGTTAGCTAACTAGTAAGTCGCAGTCAAAATGGCAGTTTTGGACAGAGAAAGAGAGGATCACCTCATCAATTTGTTTGAGGACCAGCCGCATCTGTATGAAGCAAGCCTTTGATTTATTTAAATGTCACTGACTACTGCATGTTACAATATCAGAAGGAGGGCCGCCACCATTTTGAGGAAAAAGCAAAAATAAGTCTTGATCAAAACTGAAGTGACTACTACGTGCTTAAGTGTCATAACGGGTGCCGCCACTATGACCTAAAGCCACAGTGTGTAGGAATTTCTCCCATCTAACTTTGAAATCATATATTGCATTCAAACGGATAGCGCACTCTAGCGCCTCACTGTTTCAAACCTGTATTGCAACAATGGTAGCCGCTGTGTACCAAAAAGCTATGATGACATTGATGAAACCATGTCATCCGATACTTCATGGCGTATTCATTCAGGCTCCTACACAGACACACGCGATGCGAGTTGACAAACCCCCTCCTCACCATGCTGGCTGTGTTTACAACGTAGGACTGTTGGGGCGGATGTAAACCGAAACAAACCAATCAAGTCTTGTCTTTTGACAACTGACAAGTGGCTCAACCTCACACACCTCATCCCTCCCCTCGCGTCACTGCGCCGATAACAGCTGTTACGCTAACAGCGGCAACTGGCCTGTGTTTGTATTACCTTTCTCCTTCAACAGCTCTCTCCACCTGGGAAAAGCTACCCCGATGTTGACCCTCGTTTTTTGAATTCGCCGGTCACATTGCCTTTTTGATTCCCTTTTGCGCTTTCTTGGCGATGAGGATTCCGTCTCCCGTGATGCATATGCATGATCCTGCATTATGTTCAAAGAGTGGGACTTTGTTTCAAATTTGTCGGGGTAGTAGCGAAGTGCCTCTTGCTCCTTTCCTTCGGCTTCTCAACCACGCAGCGCTGGCCTGGCTCCCAACGAAAACGCTGTAGGCGGTGTTGTATGTCCCTTGCTGGCAGATGTATTCTCAAGATAGCGAAATGTTATGGAACCCCCCCAGACGACTTACCCGCACAATGTACAAACAAATCCGAAATTCTCCTTTTACAAGAATAAGTCAGACTACTGTTGGAGGTAATAGTACACCAATGATGACATATTTATGAATACATGCAGACATCGATTTTTGCCAATAAACAACTGAAAACGCTACACAATATCCCTTTAAGTCTCTTTTTGGTAATCAGCACTAATAGGACCTTTTATAAACTATTGTTATTGGTGGAACTTGCCTCTGATAGTGGCTGATGGCAGTGAGGCCTCCACCAGTCAAAAAGGAAGCTGAAGAGGGGAGAGTAGTGTTAAATGATCAGTGGGTACAGCTCCAGAGAAAGCAGGTCCCCTCTGCTGTGTCTAAATGTACTTTTCTTCATTTAACATGGATTTACATGAATTTTTGGACTGAGCCAGAGCAGCAGGGCCAGCACTGTAACCACAGATTTTAATAATAACTAGACACTGGACACCAAGATGGCGCCTATTCATTCCAGTGGAGTTGGAAAAAGTCTTCTAGCTTCTGGGTTTACTTCTACAGTACACAGCTCATTGAATATGTGCAGTGGTGTTTCTCCCAGCAAGTTCCTACTCAGCTCATAGACTTTACATTATGATGACGTCACAGATGTTTTAATCGCTTTGTAAAGTTGAGGTAAGTTTTACATATATAAAACCAATATGGATCAACAATTCAGAATAGACAGATTCATAACTTCTAGCTTCTCCTTTATTTCCACTTTTCCAAAATGTCAGATCTCCACTCAGTCATTGTTGTTTCTCTTATAAAAATAAAATGTGATTCTGTCTTTAAACTTACTTTTGCACAACTCACCCTTCCTTATCTAATCCGTGATTTTCAGATTGTTTGGAGAGTATGAAAGGTTAAACTCTCTACCTACTGTCTTAACTCCACCACCACTAACCTATAGACTCAACATGTCCTGCCTTCTTTAATCATGGATCTAAGCTTTATGACAATCAACTACACATTATAGAGGTTATAACCAAAACCTTTTTCTGCCACTATACTAAAAAGCACTATTTGAAATCGGTCGCTTCTTATTGATTTAAAAATAGATGATTGGATCAGAATCTTTGCACTTCCCTTCGACAATCTATCAAATTAACACCAGAGTGGGGAGACACACAGTCACACACTTGGATTTTACCCTTTTTACAAGAGGTCACAGGAAGGAAAGGTTTTTATTGGGTGGTGTTAACAGTCTGATCTTTGAGTCTCACTTCCCAGAAGATGATCAGTTTAATCCCTAAATGATTCACACACTACTAGAAAACTCTTAACATTTGTGTAAATCTTTGCTGGCAACAGTCAAAATGTGTCGTGTATGATTTGAGTTTAATCGTACATCACTAATGACTATCTCAGGAGTTAAACAGTTTGGATTATTTCAGAAATGTTTACACACTCTTTTGTGTTCCCGGAATGAAAATGTTGTTTCTCAATGTGCAAGTTATTAAGAAACTAAAGCTGCGTAATAACAGAGTCTCTTCTTCTCGTGCCAAAACTAGATGACTGATACCATTAAACATCAATAGAAGTCTGTGAGTCACCGACTCAATTAATGGAAGTGACGAAATGCCTGCACATCCAAATGGTGTTTTCCTGAGGGTTGTTGGGATGTTTGTTTTAGAGAAAGAGAGTGAAAGACAGATGGAGATGGAGAGGAATGAGTGTGAAAGGGGCAGCAAGTAGAGAAGTTATCCAAGTGTGAGTGGGAAAAGCCAAATAACCAGCATTCATTTGACAGAGCAGGAGAAAACCCCTTTTGAAAGTGGCTTATTAGATTTCACTGTACTTTGCTTTTAAAAGCCAGGAGTTTGGGACAAAATTATATGTTTGAGAGCACTGTTAGCAAAAAATTCTGCCTCGAGTAGCAAAAGCAAAGACATTTGTCTCAAATGTGGAGCGGCCGGCTATTCATTTTGAGCAGAGACCCATGTAATTTAGTGCTTTCCCAAGCACAATGTAAACTAAATTACGGGTTGTAATACAATGCATGGCTTACATTGATAACAAGGCCATTCGGCTACAAGGGAAAGAGTCAGAGGGCTGGGCCCATGCCCATGTGCAAGCACACAAGTCATTATCGCATATACACACACCCTCACACACACAAATCATTGTCAAGTTTAAGATGAGACTGTAAACTTTGCTGTGAAGGTCTATTAAGGCCAGATCTAGTGATAATCTTTGGATTAGTTTACTGAAGCGAGCACAGAGCGCATAGGTCTTTACAGTTTCAACTAAACATTTGTGAGAATTTTTTAAGCTCAGAGCAGAGAAGAAGGAGGAAAAAAAAAGTTTACATTGCCTTGCCCGGGCCCTCGATTTCCTTTCCCAGGATATTAATGAGGAAATGACACACACTTGTAAAGAAAGAAAGAGAGGGAAGAAGGAGAAAAAGAGGGAGTGAGGGATGAAGGTTTCAGGGGGATGAGGGCGGGTGATTAATCCCGCTTTGAGTCGACTCCGTCGGGAATTCCATCAAACGGACAGAGAAAAGGGGATTTTAATTGCTGTTCCCTCCATGTTTCCCAAAACGCTTACCTACCTCTGCCCTCCCTACCACCACCACCACCACCCGCCTTCCATTCCTTCCCCTTTCCTCCGCCATCCTGGTGAGGGGGGTCGCCCTGGAATCCGGCAGGCCTCACACACACACACACACACACACACACACACACACACACACGGACCCACAATTACTTTCAGATGTGGGGTGAAAGAAAAGGTAGGTGTGTGCTTAAAATGCCACCTCACCCTCTGCAGCCTGTGTGTGCAGCTCCTCATTTTAGTATTTAAACGTGTGTTTATCTTGCTGTCACATGTGCTGAAACCCACCTGTATTCAGTTACAGTCTAATGCAGGGTTCTGGTAGATCTAAACCTTTCGGTCCTGCTCTGTGTGTTGATAACCTAACACAAAGCACTGACCCCTTTATGGCTGTTACGTTCGTCTGTGTGGATAAAGCTGCCCGTGGAGTCAGAGCGTTCCTGCCACATCTGGTGGATGTGTTTCATCCCTCTGCTGGAGTGACTGTCAGAGTGGAGGCTGGGGACCCATCAGAGGTCCTTGAAGGAAACCCTGCGGTTCCCCAATAAAAATGAAAAATAGCTTCATTTCTGTATTATTTCAGCTACCAGTTAGTTAAATCAGAGAGTGCACTTACAGTGCCATGCACTTACACATGTCCTGTAGACCTATCCTGTCCACAGTGCCACTTCATTTAAAATTTACAGACCTCCCACTCCCCTGGATACTCTTTATATGTTAGATATCCTCAGTATGTGATATTACAAGCAAGCCAGGAGTGATTTTAAAAGGGTGCTTCACTGATTTGACTCATGAAGTTCAGTTTACTCATCAGGAGGAGAGCTACCCAGCCTGTGAAACCATTTCTGTGTCACCCTGTCTCAGCAGGGTTATCTCACTTTGGGCTTGGAGTTTAGTGTTCTATATATTTTTAAAAAACCTCTGTCACACACGGGGGCAAGGGGTTTGAAAAATGTGAGTGTTTAGCAGGTAGGGAGAAATGTATCAATGAGGAAGGAAATATTGAGCCTTTAGGGTTCAATCATTACAGGAGCCAGCATGTTCTGACCACTGTAAGGCTTTAACGAACCCTGATGACGACCTACAATGGTCGAAACATCTATTAATCATACTGTTTAAGTACATAATTTGTGTTTAAACTGTGTAAAAAGTAAAGCAAGATATTTTTGATGTATTTATTTTTAAAAAGGGGGATGGATGCGGGGTGGAGAATTTTTTTATGAGATTGATTGTGTATTGATGGATTAATAGAACAGGGGTAGGACTCTATAAGCTCCATTTTGGACATGAAATGTTGATTTATGTTGCTTATTGAACATCTGTTATATATGTTCACTGTTATTTATTGGTTACTTTTGTTTGGGTTTTACATTTATAGAGTTTTTTTAATGTTTGAAATAAAGTAAATAGAATTTTTTTTATATATAAGACTTATAGCTTTCAATAGTTGGGGAATGGTGGTCTGAATAAGGAGTACTGTTCTGATATATTCTGACTGTTACAATATGATTTTCTACTGATTTAATCTGCAGTAATGTGTAAATATTTGATTTTCAAGAGCCTTACTGATGCCAATTAACTCAACGAAGCACTCTGGATTGACTCCTTGTTTTCTTATCAAAACTTTTGTTAAAATAATACAAAATATATATGCAATATGTTTTAAAGCATTTTATTTTTTTTATTCACTAATATGAGTTAACCTTTCATAACAAAATTAATAAACTCGTGGGTTTTTTTAGGTGAAAAAAGGTCCCTTAGGTCTAGTATATAGGATTTAGTGACACCTAGTGGTAAAGTTGCAAATTGCAACCAACTGAAACTACTCCCATGTGCCAAGCCAACACATTCTCACTCCGACCTCGTCACATATCAATGCTTGGTCATGGACTTTCCATGCCGAGATACAATGTGCAAGTTACCCTGGATGCATTGGTTGTTGATGTTCTGGGATGCCGTGTCAAGTTCTGCCTGTTACATGCATTGTGTTCTTTCAAGATACTCTTCTGTTTTCACAGGTACACATGTACAGTTTGCATACAGTCTCTTTCAAAATACATTTACTACGTCAGTACAACACCACAAATTGACCCCCCCCCCCCGGCAACAAAAGCATGTGGTTTTGTTTAGCTAACACACACACACACACACGGTTGAGGTTCAGGGGAAAAAGAGTTTGGCTTTGCAATCTCACAGGAAGCAAACATCGGCCTCCAAGGTGAAAGTTGGTGGTTGTTGGGTCCTTCCACCACCTTTCCAACCCGCCCTACTCAGACTTCTGCTGCCTAACTTTAGTTTTTGTCCAAACGGATTTCCCCGACTCAGTTGGGCGCTGTTAAACAAGCGCCGGATTTCGACAACTTTGGAGTGAGACCAGGTTGGCCAAGCATGTAGGAAAACTACGGTGGCCAACGCATAAACGTGAATGGCTCTATCTATCTAGCCGGTGTTGCATTTGTCTGTTCTTGGCTACTGTAGAAACATGGCAGAACCCATGGAGATGGATATTTCTGCCAATATCTGCCCCTATATCCTACACACTGGACCTTTAAGACTATTTATCTTCATTTTAACAATTGGTGCTTGTGTTCAGATTCTATATCCTTTAGAATGGACAGAAAAAAACACAATGAAGTGCTTTAATCTTCTTCTTTAATTGCTCATGATTTATGTGAATTTAGAGTAGAAACCCACCACTACAATATGTTTTTATGCATTTGGAACACAGTTGGGATCTGCGAGTCCCTAGCCTGCAGCAGTGACATTTTTCTGTTTCAATAATCTGCGACACATGGAGAAACAGAAAAAAAAAACTGCAACGCTGTGAATACTGAGCCTCGGACATTAACCTTTACACTCCAGGAATTTAACTGTTGGTCAAAAGAAGAGTGATTTCTAATAAGTGGGTGGTATCGGGTTTAGTGTCCTCCTCAAGTGTCGTCATACCTCTGAAAATGTACCACACAGCTGTAACAGATAAACACCAAGTAAAAAATAAATAACAACAAATAACTCTTTCAATCCATTTTATTTCAGCTAATCAAACAGTTGTACTAAGTCTGTTAACTTTAAGTCCCCTCATCCACTTATTCACCTCAACTTCCCCCTTTACTTTCCCTTTACATCTAACAGGATCAAAGTAAAGAGGTTAAGGGGAGGGGGTCTTTAAGTGGAGATAAGATGGGGGTGTTTGATTTCGACCACAGCTAGAGGTCTGACTGTCATGCCATGGATAGATGACTTTAACAAACTTCCCTCAGATGAAAACTTTACCTCCCCCTGTGGGATCATATGGCCTTGGTTAGAGATAAGGGCCATTTTAAATGTATTGTGGAGTTGTCTATAGATGGATCTTAAAGGGCTGCTGTTGAGGGAAAATAACATGTAACTGCAGTTTTTGATCCTTCACTGAAACAGTACGTAGTCTCTTAAAATTATAATGGTAATTTTTCCATATCACAGATTTTATTTCTAAGATTGAACAAGTTTTCAGAAGCTTTCTAGCCACAGACAAGGTCAAAAGAAACAGGTAATGAAATCTTTCTCAGTGAACAAAACACCACCAACACATGCACTCACATTCAGTGCATGCTCACATACATTTGGCATCATATGGTCCTTGTTAAAGACTTTTTAAAAGGTCTTTTTCCGTTCTAAACTGCTAAAAATACCTTTTGCAATGCAGCGTGTTATTGTTTAGTTATCTGTGTCTTGGGAGGGCAGCCACAGGATAACATCTTTACTGTTGATGTTTGCAGGAACACAGTGTAAGTGATGGCATCTCTATATCCAAACATATATCGGAGAAGCACAGGGAAAGTAATAGTGTTTATGTGTGTAAAATACTGCTTACATATAACTCAGCAAGACAGAAATTTCTGATAATGTGTAGATTGGTAACCATAGAAGAAGAACTTGAAGAACAAATCTTCATCATGCTTTACAGCAGAAGGAAATCTTTTTGACTGTGTGGTGTCTCCTCCAAACTTGACCGACCCTGAGAAATTCAGACGGCTAGAAAAGTCCAGTTAAAGACAGAAGCCGAAAACCGCAAAAGTTTAGCAAGCACACAGCCAACATACTCCCATGGTGCCCACACTGTAACTAACTCCACTCTCTGATGAAATATTATCATATTTTTGGAAAAATGAAAGAGTGATTCCAGAGAGAAGCAGACAGAGGGGTCTACAGTCTGTGTTTGAAGGATATATCCAGGATGTCAAACTGACTCAGCAGCAACAACAGGTTAAAAAGACAAAGATAGTTAGAAGCTAAAGCCGAACTACAGGCTACAGATCACAGTGTAAAAGTGAACCACCACATCACTGCTGATCGCCACACAAGACAATGAATATAAAGGGAAACTTTGCTGATATTGAACCAGCTGTGTGGCATCGCAGTGTGTGCAGATGAACGGTGTTTGGCTTCGTCCCCGTGCTGCTGCCAGCAGTCGGACCTCTGCTGCGGGACTTCCCTGCTTCCCTTCACTGGTTCCTGTACAGCAGGGTTGATCTTTATAAAGTGTTATAATCATTAAAAAGCAAAAGCAGCATGTGTATACATTCATTAGGCTATATCTTCAGTAGCTAGCTAGCTAACCCTACCCTTTTCAGGGTCTGATTTTGGTTTTGGAACAGGGAAGAAACGTATATCTTTTTCCAACCTCTCCAGGTATCGAGTATCATTAATACACGATGTGCCCCAGGCACAATGTGCCCAATGTAGTTACAGAATCTTGATTCATATTTGATCAGCGCTGCCTAGTTTGACCCATGAATGACATGATGGACAGCTGCAGTAAAGACTACTTGTCTCTGATTGGTTGTTTTTGTTTTTGAAATAGATAACACATATTATCTGTCTCTTTTAGCGCTGTGTGAATATAGTGACAATTTCAGAAAATATGAATAAAGTCGTTTTTTATTTAAGTTACCAACTGTAGCTTCAGGTGGGGGGGGGGGGGGGGGGGGGTCTGCAAGTAATTGGTTGCTGGCAGACACTCTGTGCTGCAATAAAATGGTTAATCAGCAGTGCCGTGCATTGTAGAGCTGATGCGCTGCTGGTTCTGCCGGCCTGAATAGAATATAATGTCTACTGTTGTGTACAGCATTTATATACTGAGCTGAGTAGTGATGCGCGGGTCAACCCGTAACCCGCGGGACCCGCAAATGGACCTGCGGGTCGGGCAGCAGTGATTGTCTGTTAAAACGGTCTGTAAATGATATTTTGACATTATTGGCTATTACTGTCATGGCATCCGAAGGTACTGATGCGTTGAGCAGGTGACAGTCCGCGGTCGTTTTCAAAACACACTTCTGTCACGCGCTCCAAAAGAAACTTATTGAAACTTTAAACAATAATTTATTGTACAAAACGGGGGAAACAAACGTTGACAAAAACGGTTCCATAATTCATATTAAATTCAAAAGATAATGAAAAAACAGCTACAAGTTAGAGGGAATAGTGATAAAGTGGTCAAACTTGATCCACAGCCTCAGACGGATGCGCTCAAGCGTGCCATGTGCACAAGCTCAGTTGGTAGGCGATACTATATTTTCACATTTTTAACAATGCAATGTAAAAGTTTTGATTTTTATTGATAACCTACATTTACCAACAACAAAAAGACTACATTTAGCACCAAAAAAAATATGTAAAATAAATATATAAATAAATAAGTAAATAAAACAACGAATATCAAATACCAAATTTTCATAACGAATACCTACCTCATAGAAACGAACATTCGAATATCCGAATATTTGGGTACAGCCCTAGCTATTACTTGGTAAAAACCAACTGCTTTTCTTGCCACAGTCCTGGCAAGAAACACAGTGATGTGCTGGTAAGACAACAACTTTTCGTGGCAGTATCCTCGCTGGAAAAACAGCCACAGGTTGCTAAAAAACACCCACGTTTGGTGGATTAAAAGACACTTGAAATGTAGCAATGACTCACTAAAAATCAGATGGTTTTGTTGTTTGTTGGTCTCAAACAGTCGTCTGCAGCTTTACAGGCATCTCACCCAGTTATCACATCATCCACCATCCCTTCCACCTCCTGCTCAGTCAGCTCAAGTACTACGTCACTTTAGAAACTTTGACATGTTACGTACAGTATGAACAATGCAAATGTAACGTATGGAGGGTTTACCTAAATGTACAATGCCAACATTTTCTTCCGGTGAGTGGGCTGCGTATATCTGTCTTTACAGATCAGGTTAAAGTCCAGTTTAGGACAAGATTTTGGCACCCTCTGTTGAAACACTGTTGATGTGTCACTGGTTTTGTTTGGTGACTTGATGATCATTTTTCACTCTGAAATGTTTCGTATGACCTTCTCACACAAGGACTGAAAACATCAGATTGCTAAACATGAGTCTTATATGTATTTGTTTTGTATATGTTTAAAAAGTAGAACAAAAAAGCATATTTTATTTTAATGACAAAGCCTCCATGGTGTGGGTGAACACATTTAAATGAGCTGCAGATGAAAGATACAGACATATAAGGTGAAATCATTTTACACAGGCTTGCAATAGTGTGGGAAAGGATGGAAAAACTGTATCTAAACAAAAACTCATTATGTTCTTGTCTCGTGTGGAAAAAACCACCGGGTAGGAACATATTATTTTGCTTTGTGTATAATGGAAAGCGCATGTAAAAACCCATGTGTGGGGAAAAAAACACACAATTCATATTCTTGCAAATAAACTCCAGAGCAATGCGTGTTATCACTGCGGCTGCATGGAAGTGATAGCAGACATTTGTTTTCTCCTCCATGAAAAACAGAGAGAGCAATGTTTACAGACACCATGTAGGACACAAAATGTAAACAGGGAGACGGCGCAGGAAGAAGCGATGTGGCGGCACATTTAATTAAATACAGCCATGGGAGATGAACATAAGACATCATGAGATGGAGTTGGAGTCTTAACATGTCTTTATGATCAGATCTCTAAAGTCTTATTGACAGTGGGATAGTAGGACAAGATGCTTTAACCCTTGGTTAACCATATATGGATGCATTTAAATATGTTATAAAGGACGGAGATGCATAAAGCCTTTTAGTATTTCTTGATCTTAATCAGGTTTTATTTTGTGATTTTAATGTGTAAAAACAAGTATTAAAGGAACAGTATGTGGGATTTAGTGGCATCTTGCAGTGAGGTTAGCAGACTGCAACCAACTGAAACTTCTCCCATGTGGCAAGCGTGAAGTCCCAGTTAGGATTACTTCAGTGTTCATTGTTCAGGAGGTTTTTACCTTTCGATAATTTCCACCCCTGGACGCAGACTGGAAAAGAAGGGGAAAAAAAGGGGGAAAGAAAAAAAAACTGAATTAATGACTGTACAGCTTTTTTATTATTATTATTTATTTCTTTGGTATTGTTTTTAAATTCATATTTTGGGTATTATAATGGTTTTACATGCTCTTTTTAATCCTGCACTTTGAATTGACGCACTGATGACATTTTACCTTTTTATTTTATTGTTACTATGTTACTGTGTCTTGACCTGTTTGTCTGTTTCGTGTGGATTTGTGTGGATGAAGCCAAATCATCACTGTGAACCAAATCTACCTTCGGGTACAAATAAAGTTACCTGACCTTACCTTACCTTACCTTACCTTAGTCATAACGTAGCATTGGGCCGGCTCAGACCAGGGTCCGACAACAAAATAGCTGTGCTAAATTGTTTCAGATTTCCTTCATTTTCAGGCTGGTTTTTGGGATTTGGAGCTAAATGTTGTGCCTGGGGCATGTTGTGTATTAATGATACTCGTTACCTGGAGAGGTTGGAAAAAGATATACGTTTCTTCCCTGTTACAAAACCAAAATCAAACCCTGGAAAGTACAGGGTTAGCTAGCTAGCTACTGAAGATATAGCCTACTGAATGTATACACATGCTGCTTTTGCTTTGAAATGATTAAAACAGTGAAAAAAGGCCGACTCTGCTGTACAGGAACCAGTGAAGGGAAGCAGGGAAACTTTGCTGATATTCAGTGGAGGTCCAGGTGCAGGCAGCAGCACGGGGTCAAAGTCAAACACCGTTCATCTGCACACACTGCGATGCCACACAGCTGGTTCAATATCATCAAAGTTTCCCTTTATATTCATTGTCTTGTGTGGCGATCAGCAGTGATGTGGTGGTTCACTTTTACACTGTGATCTGTAGCCTATAGTTCGGCTTTAGCTTCTAACTATCTTTGTCTTTTTAACCTGTTGTTGCTGCTGAGTCAGTTTGACATCCTGGATATATCCTTCAAACACAGACTGTAGACCCCTCTGTCTGCTTCTCTCTGGAATCACTGGTTCATTTTTACAAAAATATGATAATAATTATTCAGGGAGTGCAGTTAGTTACAGTGTGGGCTCCATGCTTACTCTGACAGCTTGTTGGACCATCACAAAGGGGCGGGGCTTAGGGAAAGGTGAGTTGGTGCTCACCTTTTTTCTCTGATCTAAGGTCCAGACGTTCAGGTTTTTACTGGGAGCCAAGTTATCTGCAGAGCATTCTACTGAAAGCAAATGGGCCCAGTAATTAAACCGGTAAAAAAACTGAGTAAAGCAGTGTTACATTAAATATTAGTGTTCTCCCGATGTTGTTTGGCTCGTCCTGGAGGGGGGTGCTATCTATGGTGGTATCTATGTAAAAACACGAATGGCCCTTTCTAGAGCCATTGTTTGGTTTGTCGTTTCTGGGCTACTGAAGAAACACACTTAGATATAGGTACAGATATAAACGGCTCAATCTAAGGTCACAAGAACATAACGATTCATATTTTCAGGTAATTACACACTAAAGAAAACACACTTACTATATGTCCCTCTAAATCCTACACTCTGGACCTTTAAAGGTCAAATACATAATAGTTGGACTTAAATTACTGAGCTGCTGTTTCAAAGCCTTGTGTGGTCCTACAGTCTACAGTCTTTATGATCGGACGTCGATGAAAAGACAAGTGTAAGTCTAAATGAATCACATCAAGAGTTTGCTGTTGAACTCTCTCTTCTGTGTCAGGTATGCTTCTAGTTAGCAGCCGACAAGAGTGTCAGATCATAATCAACGCGACACCTGCTGGGACTACCCATAAGCCCCCGCTCATATGGGCCGCATTACCGGTCCCTCTAATTGGCTGGCTCCCCTGTGAGAGCTAAAACCTCTGCACTGTGATTGGTCGAGCTACGGTGTTTTGAGCTGGCTGGGTTTGTGAGTGTGACACTGCAGGTCTGTGAAAAGTGCAGCATGGTGTACTGCGTGTATGTGTGGAAATTAAGTGTAGATATCTTCTGAAGTGCTGCTCAGAAATCCATATGAGCTGTTGTTGTTTTGGAGAAACAAATTGCTGTTTTTTTTCCTGGTGGAAAATGAAAAGAGATGGCATCAAGCAGGAAAAACATTCTTCATATTTAATAAATGAACTGGAGGCCACTTCCTTAAGGCTGCAGCCATAAGCTTGTGGGTTCATAAAATGCGAAATGTTGCTACATCATTTGTTTTCAGAGTGATTTTACACCCCGGGATGAGGTCTGTGTAGTGTTCTCTGTAATTTAGCCGCTCTGCCAGCCTCCTCAGTCAATCCCATGATCCTCAGGGAAACATTCTCTTTAGCCCTCAAACAATACCAAGCCCTTCTGGTACATATTTTACAACCAAATGGTGTCATGGGCACGCAACAATGCCAGAACACATTGTGCAGGAAAAAATAAAAACATATATATGCATGTGTACACGCACACACACACTCACACATGTGCACACAAAGACAAACACACAATAAAAGTCAATAAAAGTGTTTTAGGATGCTCAGGAGAGCAGAGTTTTAAGACTTTCTTCCTGCTTTCACTCCTGGATACCCAACACTTAGGATTTCAATTACTATCATTCTGGCGTGTCTGTGTGTGTGTGCATATGTGTGTGCATTTTTCTGTGTGTGTGTGTGTGTGTGTGTGTGTGTGTGTGTGCGCGCGCGCTGGCCCTCCATCAGTCCATATGAGTCTAGAGCACAATTAACGACCTCTGTTCTCTGGTAGCCAGCAGCCAAGGTGGAATGGTTCGAGTTAGGAGGAGAAATGGCGTGAAAAGAAAGCTAAAGAAGGGGAAAAAAAGAAACACTAAATGCACTCTGGCTCCACGGCCGTCTCCTGTGACAGTGGAGGCTGAAGCTCTTGTAAGCCTCATTTCCACCCGGCTTACTCACTGAATTTAATGCAACACTTGTGGAATAAAGTAGATTTTTTTTGCCTCTCCTATTTGAACTTCGCTCAACCTACAGTATTTTGACACAAGAGGAAGCCCTGAAACCTATACAGCTTTAATATTGATGAAGCTCTCTTGTGTGAAGCACAGCATAGAATTTATATACTGTATTTTACCAGGTGTGGTATCGAGGCATATGACTTGGACTCGAGTCACAAATTTGATGACTTCTCAACTTGACAAAATCAAAAAAGGCTTGCAACTCCACTTGGATTTTAACACCAATGATTTATGCCCGAACTTGGACTTGAGCCTTTTGACTTGAAAATACTTGATACCTTCCCCAAAGCCCAAAGATTAAAAAGTATGTTATTTTAAAATAGTGCTACAAATCAATTCATTTCCTTTCATTTCCTGAATCAACTAACATTAACACCATTCAATCACAGCAAGTTGACACTTAATTCTCCAGATGCACTTTGTTTGAACCAATCCAACAGCATTCAATCAAGTTGTAGGACAGAACCATGAGGAACCTGCAGTGTAGCGGTAGCTGATGAAGTGGGTGTACTACCAGGCAGATAGGGAGGTTACTGAGGAAGATGTGGGTATACTCTCCGATATATTCCAATATTCCAATAGCTTTATGGCTGATAGATGGGTATACTGCAAACCAGTTCCCAACTGGTCCAGCCACAGGGTCCAGATTTCTCCTTAGTAATTAGTTCAAGGTCCACACAGTTAAATACATTCAGCGTCATGCTTGTGTTTGGCCATGTCTTTGAGCTAGTTTGCTGTCTCTGCCGTTTCTTGCTGTAGTATTCTTCTGTACTACAGTGCTGTAGTACATTTCAAAATAAAAGCTCTATGTCGGAAGTACACTGCACGTGTTTGTTGTTTTGTTTTTTTTCACAAACAACAGGTTTGCGAGCTACTTGTGGTCCAGTCAGAATGGACCTGTGACCCACTTTTGGACCGCGACGCACCAGTTGGGAACCAGTGCTGTAAACAGCTAGTAAAAGAGATGAGTATATCCCATATACCTGCGTATACCCGCCCCTACACCACTCTGAAGAACCAACTTCACACTACCAAGCATCATTTGGAAAAATGACCAAAGATAATTTCATTCATGTACAAAACCTATGTAGCGGTCAAGAAAAAATTGACCGCAGCATGCAAACGTGCAAGTGAAATATTAAAGACGAAGACGCAACAACTTCCAACTTCTTCGACAGTTGAAGTTCCACAAAGAACCATAACTCGAGAATAATATTAGCATAGTTAGCAAACTAAAGCTTAGCTAACATTAGCTTATTAGCTAAGTAACTTTTTAACAAACTTTTTTTAACAAATAAATGCAAATTTTAAAAAGCAATTATGAGTTTTGTAAATTCTGTGTGGAGTTTGCATGTTCTCCCCGTGTCAGCGTGGGTTTTCTCCAGGTACTCCAGCTTCCTGCCACAGTCCAAAGACATGCAGGTTAATTGGTGACTCTAAATTGTCCGTAGGTGTGAATGTGAGCGTGAATGGTTGTCTGTCTCTATGTGTCAGCCCTGTGATAGTCTGCCGACCTGTCCAGGGTGTACGCCACCTCTCGCCCAATGTCAGCTGGGATAGGCTCCAGCCCCCCCCCGTGGCCCCCAACAGGATAAGTGGTTACAGAAAATGAGTGAATGACTGAATGACATTTGGTGAGAAGTGCATTATGACTTGTTTGGGACCCTCAGGTTCAGGACTTGGGTCTTGAGTGCAAAGACTTGAGACTTACTTGTGACTTGCAAAACAATGACTTGTCCCACCTCTGTACTCTACTGTAAGTCCATAATGGGGACAACATAGCGGTCAGTGGGGTGAGGTAGAAACAGGAATGTCAGACTTAGTAAAGAAAAGTGTTGGGCAGTAAGGGGAGGAAAGGTTTGGGACTGTGATTATCGTGTCAGCCAAGGAGCAAAGTAACCTATCATCCAGAAAAAGTAATTTGTATGATATATCAGGTATCAATCAATTCCTGAGAGAAAGACATCAGCTATTCCAAATAAATCTTGTTTTCAGTTGCTGCTCAGACTCTTAACCCACATCCAGATTCCTCCAAACGCCGCCTGCAAACCGTGACCTTGAATGGAGTTTACTGCAGTGGGAGCACAGTCAGACTCCAACCACAGTCAGTGTGCTGCTGCACACCAAGTTAATCACACTTTCTATTAACTTTTATTGGTTACACACATGTAATGACATTTAATTGAGTAGAATGTACAAAGTTTAAGGCTATTTTTCTTAGCGTTGGAGTGTGTCCAGTGTGGGCTGGTACCAATGTCAGAACAATGTGGTGGAAAAGAACATGAATGGAGCTACACACACGCACTCACACACTCACACACACAATCATTATTCGAGACAGGGGATTTACTCATTTCTTATTACTTTAATTCCAGCCAATTATCCCTTTTTTCCTCATAAGAAATTGCATATATTGCTACTAAGGCTGAAATTAACCACTCCCTACAAAGAAAATTAATATTACTTTGTAAAACCAATTTCATGCATTGTACTCTAACTGCTACAGCGCTAATATGGAAAGATATATGGACAGAAGGTGGTGGGCTCTCTGATAAATCCAGTAAAAGCATAAGATTAACCTATAAACTCAGGAGCCTGAGGGCGCCGTCACACATGCACGAAATTAACAAAGGCGAATATTTCCCATCTGTTTACATCCATTCAATGCGAGTAGAGGGGCAAATTAAACATTCATTTCCAGGGGCAAAGCAAATTCCCAGCTTCACATCGTGTGGAATTCATCTCTGGTGAACTCTGACCAGCAAAGTCACAGCTTCAACCAATAGCAAAGAAGTATGGGTGGTTGACCCCAGAGGAAACAGTGATTGTTGCCATGTTTAACCAGCAATATTGTACAATACTGCCAATGAAATCAAAAACTGGCCCATATGAGAGATGCTGCCAGTGAGACAGGAGACAGGCATGGAAACAGAAAGTATATCAATAACATCACATTTTGCTGTGTTAATTAGCAAGCTTCCTAACACTCATTTGTCAGCTAGCAAACTAGCTTTCATGTGTGTCACATCTGCACCAAATCACCAAATTCAGCACCAATATCCAATCCCGTCTCCCTCCCAACTTGTCAAAGACAGACACCTGGTCATCATCTCCCTGCGTCAGACACCGGCACACAAGAGCACACTTAAGCAACAGGGTGGGATGCACAAGGTGGTGGTGTTTTCGGACGCTGGTTCCGTCTTATTTGTTTAGATATATATGTAAAGACAAAAACCAATATGGCCTGCACTCTCACGATATTCTACAGATGCTGGTCCCCAAGGTTCAGACAGGACAAGGTAAGGAAAAGCTTTTAAATACACTGCAAGTTCTTTTTGGAATAATTTACAGAGGGCCCTGAAATTGTCTTAGCTGACTGGTGAGTTAAAGTCAACTAAGCACTCTTGGTCAATGTGATTGCTCTTCAAATTAACACTTAAATTGTTTGGGAAAGTTGTAAATGTTTATGTATTGAACTGTTTTTTGTATTGCATTTTAACTGGATGCTGTACCTGCTCATTTGTGGTGTGTGATAGCTGTACTTGTCTGCTTGTGTTAATTGGTGTAACAATGTTTATGCTGCCCTCTTGCATTGTGCCATGTGCCTTTTCATCTTAGCCGCTAAGACACCTGACTTGAGCTTCCATGTTGTACAGAGGCAGGTTACTGGCCGGCAGTTGGATGGGTCTGCGCCCTTCTGGGGATCCTTCATGACCAGGAATGTCCATCCTTGGGTTAACCACTCTGGATGGGTCCCATCCATCAGCAGTTGGTTCAGGCGTTCATGGAGTGCAGTTAGTGTCTTTAGCCAGTAGGTGTGTCCAGCTCTTCATACCTGACACTCTTTCTTGGAAGACTACCATTATATGGTAACTGGCTCTTGTTCTGGGAGATTGCTGTGGTCTGCTCTCAGATTCACCAGCCACTAAGCACTTGCGTTACGTGATGCCTCCTTCTCCCATTCTCCCATATGCTCTTCCAGTATTGTTTAGTTTCAGCCATGGATGAATCTGTTCTCTGTAGTCACCTTGCCACTGAGAGTAATTGTAGCATACTGCGCTAATGATGTATGTCATGTATGTCACCTGAAGTTACAATACGTTAGCAACAAATGTACCTATTGTTGGCTAAACAATAAATGATGTTTTTTCTTAACCTAACCATGTTCTTTTGTTGTCAAAAGCTGAGGACGTAAACCTAAAATCAAAGTTTTCACAAGCCCCTTTTACACTGCCAGATTTTCCGCTAATGTTGGGCCGTTTTACCGGCAAGCTGCAAGAGCCGGACTGGCGAGTTGATCCGAGGTGCCCAATTTTCCGCCTCGTAGGGTAGTCATATTGGCGGAACCCTTTTAGTTTAAAAAGACGAGGTGGCCTTCCGCAACGGGAGGGGCTGTTGAAGACTTGTGGGAGGAGCTGCACGTGCGACCCACTGGCGGTTGATAAACAGGAAACAGCTGATAGCAGGAATTAGTGAGCAGCTAGTAGCAAGAGGGAAACGCAAACCTGACAGACACTGTAAAGATGAGCAACTTGGGAGACAAAGAATTGCGCGCCCTCCTTGCCCCCGCAAACGAAGAGGCCGTTAACTGTCAGATGACGGGAACGGTGAGGAATGGGCCAACTTACAAGAGAATCGCCAAAGGACTGACCAGCTGAGGCTTCCCTCCCACGTCACTGTTTACGTCACACGCTGAGCTACACGTTTTGTTACTTGCTCATGCCCCCCATTGCCCCGAAAAAGGCGCATTCTGTATAAACAAAAGTAGGCAGGCGGCAGTTTGCTACACTCCCCGATTTTGTTTTTATACTGCCAATGCTGAAAGAAGACTGATTGGGCTTTCCTGCAAATTTGCACAATTCCTATCTAAAAAGGGCTACAGTATAAGTTTATTAAGATTTAAAGAGACTGTACATATTTACCAAGGAAAAACTGCATTTTCTGTGAAAACTGAAGTTTAAAAAAGATAATGCATGTAACAAGTGTGAATTGCCACGCTGTCCCTGAGCCTCTGACACTGGAGGAGTACGTATATCGTCATAGTTTGAAGTGTTGCCTCCACTGACCATGAGTTGGAATTTTACAAGGTGGGATTGACAACGTGTTGGAATATCACCTCACTCGCCTGCATTCGTTCATATGTAACCGTGCCGTGATACTTTATCTTGGATTGTTATACGCTATCCTATTGATCAGAGGAAAGAAATGAGCCAATCAGGGATCAAAGACATGAGTACCAAGGTTGTCCTTCAGTTCAAGTGCAGGAGAAAAAGAACAGAAGGAGGAGAATGAGGGAAACAAATCTTTTAAGGTTAAAGGAAAGATTAATGAGGAGGCAAAAACAAAACAGAAACAGGGGAGAGGAAGTATAATATGAGTGCGTCTGTAACTGGGAAATTAGTCTCAATCATAACACTCATACATTCACATTATCCAGGACACAGACACATGTTTGGTCTCTGCAGTAACTGTAGATTACCGGCTGCACGGAGGAAACACAATCTTAAACCCACATTTTCAAAGCCCAGTTCAGATATATTGTGAAATTAAAAAAACAAAAAAAAACTGTTCTACCTTGTCGTTTAAGACTCAAGATATGAGTAGAAAGGCCACGTCACTACGTATCCACTCGTGGCCTGAGAACACCTGCTCACTGTTTCCTTTGGCTGTATTTATTTAAATATATAACCACATCACTCTTTCCAGCTCTAGCTTTATTTAGAATGGGTCAGTGCACATTGTGGCTGGATTATATCAGTAAGAGAAACTCCTTAATTGGGTGTGGAGTGAACTATGTTTGGGGAAACGTTAGGCTATCTATCTGTATCTCTCAGGACCCTCATCAGTGGACGTTTCCTAAAAAAATCAGCCTTTGTTTAAACACTGAGGAGGAACTGGACGGTGCTCTACAGCCTCGAGGCATGAATGAAACTGCTCAGGATGTACTGACACTAAATTGTACATTCGCAGAGTCTTTGTTGGCAATTTATTGTGCACCCTGACAGTTACTAACAGGGAGTAATTTGATAACACTCAAAGAGGCTCCAACACTGAAGATTTCGGAGTCATTCAGCTGCCAAACTTTGACTTAGTAATGGAAGAAAATACTAAAAATCTTTTTTGTTATTGTGTGTTTTCTGTAATGATCACAGCGGCTCATTGATGCTTGGTTCACAGCTTTTAACTCTTAAATATTTCCTTTCTAAAGGCTTTTTTTAAATGGACAGAGTCACTGCCTACAGTTACTTTACTGTGTAGAAAATAAGGTTCTTTGTCAAAGTAGGGTTGACTTTGAAATGTTACCTATCTCAACAAAGTTTCAAGTCTCTATAAGTTCATTTCATAATTTACCTACTTGGAAACAAGTGGGCGGCACGGTGGTGTGGTGGTTAGCACTGTCGCTTCACAGTAAGAGGGCTCCTGGTTCAATCCCGGGTGTGGGAGCCCCTCTGTGCGGAGTTTGCATGTTCCTCCCACAGTCCAAAGACATGCAGATTGGGGATAGGTTAATTGGTGACTCTAAATTGTCCGTAGGTGTGAATGTGAGCGTGTGTCAGCCCTGCGATAGTCTGGCGACCTGTCCAGGATGTACCCCGCCTCTCGCCCAATGTCAGCTGGGATAGGCTCCAGCCCCCCGCGACCCGAGGATAAGTGGTTAGAAAATGGATGGATGTAAACAAGTGGAATGAATTAAGTTTAAAACCTATCACAACAATTCCTAGTTTAGAAAATGCAGGCTGTCCTCATGCACTGTTCGTACATAAACATACAAAAAGTAATGCAACAAAATTTATATATAACCCACGTAATCATGAGTCAGTAATTTGTGTATAACCCATGTATTTGGGAAGGCTGCGATCATGTGACTAACATACTGACGGGTGTAAAGAAGTAATCCACGTAAGGAGGCAGGTTGGGGTGAAGGTGAGTCACAAAACATAGGATTTTCACCCATGAAAGCTGTGTTCGGAGCTGTGTGAAACTTTGAGTCATTTTGGGATACGTCGTCATCATGTTTCTTTTCCTACATAGAACCAACATAACTTCACGTTGGGTACTGTAATTTTAGGTTGAGTAAAATTGTTTGATGACACATTTACACAACCCTGTGTCTATGTTTTTTACAGATCATTCTTACTCTCAACTTGTTAAATACCAATGCTTGGTCAGTGACTCTCGGCATCTGACGCCAACGCACTGAGCCACCCTTTACAATCTGTAATGTGACGCATGGGGCCGTGTCACTATCTGAGGCTATGAGCAACTGGTGTAATATAAAGAGCAAAAAACACCACGTAGGGTGGAAGGTAGAGGTGGTGGATGGGTCAAACAAACAAGACTTTCACCGAGGAGACCACTGTTCATTTCCTGTGTGAAACCAAAAGTCAGTGTTGAATTATTTTTAACTACATAACACTGTATGTCACTTGATGTATGTCGCGTGACATATATTATGTAACATTGTTGGTTTAAGTTTATTTTAAAATGAGACCGCATGCATGTTCAGAGTGGAAAATGTTCATTTCTGTGAACTGAAGTTTATTTTGAAAAGATACTGTGCACTTAATGAGCAGAAACTGGCATGCCATCCCTGACCATGCAAAATTGATGATAGAAGGCTAGGCTACCAAGCGCATCATCGTTTGATTCGTAGGTCCACTGACCAAGCATCAGTATTTGATGAGTTGGGAGTGAGAATGTGCTCGTTTTTAATCAACATGACAGGAAACATTTATGCTGCAAACTGCCAAGTTAAAAATGTTTATTCTGGAAATTCTGCAAAATGTTCTTTTTCTCCCTATAGTACAACTACAGTTTAATTTTATATTTATGTTTTGGCCACTCAAAGCACTTTTTATTATGAAACCAAAAACAAACTTTAACAAATTTATTTAGTAACCTAAACCTAAGATGAGAGGACCAACACGTATTCCAGGTCCCTGGCGCCCTGAGTTTTGTAAACCCTTGAACTCCCTTCTCCTTTTCGACTTCAGAGCAGTATAATCATGTTACATTTCCCTAAACTGAAAAAAGGGTTGTAGGAAGCAGTTATACTTCCTTTAGAACATATTTGGCAAAGCAAATAAACAGTAAGTAACTGTCCTTTGTAGAAGACATGGTTGGTGTACTGTAAATACTCCCGCAACCGCTGTAGTGCAAACACAGTCCTGCTATTTGCCATTGAGCAACTTCAGGAAAACAATTAGTGAGTTCTGCAAATCAACATGTTGACAAGAACTGCTGAGGAGAGGGAGCATTTCCAAATTATGTATTAGCCTTTGATGGTTGGTGTCCAGAGGGAACAGAGTCATTCATGCTGAAACTGATTAGAAAAGAGAGTAGTAATTTGCTCCAATCAGAGCTGGTGTTGTTACAGCAGCCTCCTGGGTTCTGCTCCGTCATTCACAATCCTTTACTTTCTCTCCACTTCTGTCTCTCTTCACGTCTCCTTTTCCCTTTCCTCTGTCTCTTTCTGTCTGATGGATAAAAAAACAGCATCTCTCTCAGCTTTCTGTTTTACTCTCTCGTCATGACTCTGTTTCTCTGTCTGTGAGTTTGTCTCTCTTTTTCTCTCCGTGGGCCACATTCAGCTGACGATTCCTAGAAAATCATCCATTGTTTAAACACAGTATAAGATTGGCTGTCTAACTGGTGCTACACAGCTTGGGGGTATGAATGAAACCGCTTACCACATAATGACACACAGGAATGCAATCTTCAACTAAAGTCTTCACTATAAATTCACTTAAAGAGTACCTGACATGTATTTAGCGTTGGTGGACCCTATCTCTTCCTGCATGTCTGTGTCCGTGCCTTCCTCTGCCCTTCTCTCTTTCACTCTGTCTCTCGCTGTCTCTTGCCAAAAAACCCATTGCTGGAAACACTGTTTGGTAAAAAAGCTGTTTGTTTGTCTTTCTCTGCGCCATCTCTCTCTTTAGATGATTTATTTGACTGCATTGCGGCGCTCAGCTCCAGTTTCAGGCGGTTCGGCCAACGTAAACCTTGTCACAACTCTGAATTCCTGACTAGGCTACAGCTTCCAGGCAGAGCTACAGTGGATCAGTGCTGGATAAATACACGAGATAAGCCGCGCCAGAGCCGTGCATAGCACACGAGTTAGGCAGAGACTTCAGATGATAATGCACGGCGGGATGCTTCATCTCACAGAGGATGGGCAACTTGAAGTGGAGCCTCTGTTTCATGAACGTGTCATGCTGCCTTGAAGCAAGACTAAAATTTATTGCCATTTACACATCAGCTGCAATTAGCCACCATAAGCTACTGGTCAAAGCAGGCCAAGTAAGGCTGTAGATGAGTTTACACAGTATTTTATTGTCTATAAATTCAACTTCAAAGCAAAATAACAGCACAGAAAACATATTTTTGGTTTTGTCGTGCCAAACTAGGCCAGGCATCATTTTTAAAAGCTGAAACAGTTGTGAAATAGCTGTGGCTGCACAGGAGAACACTGTCTAATATGATTGATCACAACATTTCAAATCATATTTCATTTTTCACGCTTTAGCCACTCTCTTGTATTAACTACAATGGCGGAGACCAAAATCACTTGTAAGTTATGGCCTAAGCATTTTCACAGAGTGTGAGAGTTTATATTACAATGAATTAGACAGCCACAGTTTGCTGCTCAGATTGTTGGCAGACGCCGGAGAGCAGGGATCAGTGTGTCACTCAGTATCAAAGTTTCAGTGCTCACTTTGTGCTCAGCAACCAGCGAGATGAAGTGGTGAGAGAGAGCGAAGCCAGCTGGAGCGAGGAGGCTGCTGACTAACAAGTAAATCCCTTCAATTTGCTAAACTATGCTAACCTGACAAATATTATATGACATACATATACGATGTCATGCTGGCCGATTATTTATCCTGTGGGCCACACATGTTGTGAAAGTGCATCGACTTTGCAGTGTTTTTTGTAAGAAAATATGGCCTCAGTGTTTTCTCTGCAATAACGTCAACAGTAGGTGTCTTTGTCGTTTACTGCTTGACGTGGACACAAACATTGTTCAACAAAGTATTTATTTTCAGCCCTGCTTTGGTTAGCCATTACGCTTTATTAAATTAGTCCTTGTTATAAGTTCACCAGACTATTATATTTGCGGTGTATCTACTGCTCCGAGTGCTGCAAGGCAGCGTGGGTAACTGACACACCAAGCAATTTTAGGAGCCTGGTTTACTTCAGCATAGTGCTTCATAACATGTCTTTCACACTGAATGCACACAGCACAGGTGTTGTTGTCTGTCACACTGTCACTCAGGAGGATTCAGGATAAAACTGTGTCACTATGAAAGCTTTTGAAAGTCATATGTCACAGTAAGTTGTCATTTGTCACCTTTGATTAGTTGCCAAACATGAAGATGGCCGGCCTTATTATCTCCGCGGAGGATGTTTTCGGTGTGGTTTGTTTGTCAGCAGGATTAGGAATTACATGTAATTTGGTGGAGGGATGAAACATGAGCGAAGGAAGAACCCATTACATTTTGGAGCAGATACGAATCACAGGACACATATTACTTTTCACCTTCATTAACACTGGCATGGTGGCGCAGTGGTTAGCATTGTCTCAAGAGGGTTCTTGGTTCAAACCAGGGGTGGGGGAGCACTTCTGTGTGGAGTTTGCATGTTCTCCTCGCGTCAACGTGGGTTTTCTCCAGGTACTCCAGCTTCCTCCCACAGTCCAAAGACATGCAGGTTAATTGGTGACTCTTAATTGTCCGTAGTTGTGAATGTGAATATGAATGGTTGTCTGTCTCTATGTGTCAGCCCTGTGATAGTCTGGCGACCTGCCCAGGGTGTACCCCGTCTCTCACCCAATATCAGCTGGGATAGGCTGCAGCCCCCTGCGACCCGACAGGATAAGAGATAGTGCGAGATTGGACATTTGACCTTGGCGGAATAGAATCGTTCAATAATGGCAAACAATTGTAGAAACATTATGACTCGGTATCACAATCTATATTTGTGAGTACCAGTGATCCTCTGGGGTAGCTTTCACATTGAGTTGCTCAAACGTTATACAGAAAGCAGTTTGACAAAATTCTGAATTAGGAAATATATCCAGACGTATATAGTAGTTGCACTTGCAGTTTTGCATATCATATAAAACTGAGTCATTGGCCTTGGTTGAGGTCTGCGCTCTCCAAGTGCCCTTCTTGTTTAAAATCTGAAGGCAGAACATGTGACAGGAGGAGAAACATGGGAGTGATGTGCTGCAAATGATGACAAAGAGCAACTTTTTGTTGAGACCATAAAGTATTTCGGTTTAACTTCTGTCTGCATCTATTTGATCACAGAAATGAAACGAAAACAAGCTCAATATCCTGTTGGCAACATGAGAAGAAAATGCCGGGCCTGGACCCAACCACCCAGTCGAGGGACCTTGTGGGGATATGAGTAGAGTGACCTTAGAAAGTGAGTTCAGCTCATCAGGGTTCAGGTAAGCCTTTCTTGTTGATGGCAAATAAGGATTTCAAATCATGTTATGGCTTCTGTTCAGCCAAAAGGCTCGGTGGTACCTCTCATAAATGTGATCAGTACTGTTTCTATTAAGACTGTTAACTAAAATCTATTTGCATGTGTTGAGTCTAAATGTTCAATATTTAAAACAAAAGAATTGGATGCAGTCCTGGCCCATATCCAATAATCCAGTCAAGAGAGAAAAACTTGTCTTGGTCAAAAACTTGTGGTTCGGTCTGGACTTTGCAGCTTTCTGTTTGTCCTATGACCCAGATTTACCTAACCCTAAAATGAACTATGTGCTTTGCGTTGCTCTAAAGCTCTCCAAACAACCCAGAGTGCCTCACTCAGGGGTCGGGCAAACCTGTGAAGTCATTTCTACACCAGTGAAACAAGGATTAGAGGGGAAACAGCAGCCGGGGCCACTGGAGTATGTGTGCATCCATGCATGTGAGCACACATGCCTGCTGTGTTCTGAATTGAAAGCATGCATACATGTGTGACGCAAACCTGATATGGGAATGTGTATGCAATTGTGATCATGTGTCTGTGTGTCTGCCTGTGTGTATCTTTGTGGTTGCATATTTGTGTGTGTGTGTGTGTGTGTGTGCCCACTAACTGTGCCTGCTCTGAGCCTGGCTGTAAGGCCTGAAAGCACCCACTCTGTGTTTTCCTACCAGTGTTTGATCAAGCTGACAGGAGACCATTGTTTAGAGCTGGCTGGTTAAATCTTTGTGACCGAGTGCTGCTTGGCAGAAAAATTGCATTTCTGAGAGTTAGATACACAAATGATGGCTTAGATCAGGTCTTTCAACATTTTTCATTCCACGACCTGAGCAAGACAAGTCACTGACCCCATTAGCCAGGATAACAATAATAGCACTGCTGCTGTTATTCAGGGACCTACACCAAAGCAGCTCTGCTGCTGCCTACGACATATTTTAGGCTTTAAGGAATAATTTAAGAAACCAAGAAAGCACAAATGCTTGCCTATTTATAGGTTGTGACTAAGCAACAACCTCTGGGGCTGAAAAATGAAGCAACGTGGAAGTGCCAAAAACTGCACTTCCTCTAACGGCCACCTGAGGCTGGCTCCAAGATTGAGTCAATCCCCATAGACCCCCATTTCAAATGCCCAACTTTACAGCAGAAATAAACATCTTTACAGCCTGGTATAAAAACAGTTTTGGTCACTATGGGTAATTTCAACATTCATGACAACTGTACAGGGAGGGAACCTTTATATAACACACCTGTTTAAATGTTATTAAGGCTTAAAATTATGCATAATTAAGGGTATTGACCACTCTGAGTGAAAGGTAGGTGCCGTCTTTTGACGAGTCCCTACCACAGCAATATGTTGGTTTGGTAATGTAACCATGGCATAACCCCAGATTATAGCCGTAGCTGTCGCTGTTTCAGTGTGCTGTCATCTCATGAAAGTTAAATGTAACAATTTGGGTCGCCTAAAAAAGTCTCAGTTAGCGTTTGGTTGTACTAACAGATCCTCTAAGGAGTGTAATATTCAGTATTTCCAGGGAAAAAATTGCTTAAAGGGACTGAGGGTGGGTTTTTTTTCCGCTAACAAAAGTTAGCTTTAGCATTCTTATATGCTATACTGTGGGCAACTGGACTTCCTTGAATTTCTTGAAGACGTTTCACTTCTCATCCAAGAGGCCGTCATCAGTGTCATTGGCCGTGTGGGTCAATGACTCACATGTGACTTTAATGACTCTGAAACTCAGAGCTCACGTGACCTCAACGACTCTGTAAGGGTTCACACCCACACAGAGTTTAAAGGCTGTGACTCCACACCAGTCCATTCAGAATTGAAGAAGCCTCTTGGATGAGAGGTGAAACGTCTTCAAGAAACTCACGCAAGTCCAGTTGCCTATGACATAGCACTTCAGATGACCATGACCTGGATAACTGAGAATCTTCACCAACAGCATTAGCATTGTCACAGTCAACCATTACTATAAACACACCGTGCTAACTAAGCTAGCAGTTAGTGTGTGGGTTATCCCCACTCTCTTGTCTAAACATGGTCACTTTTGCCTCCAAATGAGCAAAATGGCAACGACCAAGATGCTGAAGTAAATGCTTCCAAACAGGAGTCCACAAACCAGTGGGTGATGTCATGGTGGTTACGTCCATTTTTTATACAGTCTATGGTTGTGACTTTATTGAGTGTAAGTTCTCCTAATGATTGGGGGCAATACATGTCAAACAATTCACAAACTGTAGCTTGAAAGAGTTCTTTACTGGTCTAATTTTAGGTTGACCTCAGTCTTATTTGTACTGTACAGTATGTCTTCAAGGTCAATATCAAAGACTAATAAATCAAACATTAAGTAGGAAGTAACCATCAGTAACAGGCTGGTAGTGTTTCACTAGCAGAGAATCTTTATGGGGAATAGGAAAAAAATCTCTTTTCCGCAATCACAAAATGGGGGTCGGATTTTCAGACTTTCTACATTCTTTACCTGAGCAATCTAAGATGTTTACATGTTTATGTTTATGTCTTTTCTTGGCCACTGAAGAGTCACAAAGCATCAGCTTGGAGCTCGAAGGCACCTCAGTGCAGTTGTTAAGGAAACACTCTCCCACATTTTCCCACCCAGCCTGTCTCAACAATATATTTAATGTGCCGCTGCATATACAGTGTGGTAAAAAACAATAAACTATCAATATAATATCAAATTCATTGTATTTTATCATATTATTCATTTAGGCCGGGTTACTACTCAGGTTTAAAACCAACAAAACGTGCAACCGCTGGAGTCTGTGTGAACAAAGTGTTCTCCAAACTCTGCACTGAAGCATCCACGATGTTCCTCCCAACTGTCTCCTAAAAGTTATAGTGCCACCCAGTGTGGTCGAACGCTGACTGTCACGTGCTGAAAAGCCACATAATTTATGTGGAGCTGCAGAAATTCTCACGGGAGACGTCTTGGAGTCGTTCGTTTCTTCTCAGGGACATCTCCCAGCACGCCTTGGTTTACAAAGCGTGCGGTTCAGAGCCGGAGCTCTCCCAGGGAAGTCCAGACTTTTGGGATTCGGCCAAAGAACATGTCTGTGTGGAGCACTACAAAGGCCGGAGTCAGGAGCGGGTTGAAATGGTTTCTGAACGTTGTTGGCCCAGGCCGATTTTCAGTGTGAAAAGGGTTGTTTCTGATAAAATAAAACAGAGACAAATTGTATCATAAAAAAAACAAATCACAGATTAGCGTGGATGTGTCTGCACGCACACATACATTGCACAATAGCAGGATCTCCCCCAGTCTGACAGTGTAATTATCTGTCTGTCTCTGGTGTTTGTAGCCAACATGGCCCACACTACAGAAACCACTTCCCCTCTGCCACAATGGACAGAAGCACAGAGGAGATAAAAACGGACTGGAAATACCTTCGGGGTCTCTGTTTCTTCCCCCCTTTTTCTATCTGTTAAATATCTGTCAGTAGTGGATTGAAAACTGAAAAGCAGCCTAAATACAGATGAAAAAAAAAACATATTTTTGCGATTGTCTACTTCCAAAGATGTAGCGATTTTTGACATTGCGGCCTGCACAGAAAATCAAAACCATGTGGAGAGCTCAGGAGCTGAGGATGAGGAGGAAGAGAGGAGGCATGTAGCAGCCGAAAAATGCTGAATTGTCATCAGTCTGCCCTCGCTTCATGCCACCAGACACCAGACGAGCTGACAAGACGACCAACCCCAGCAGAGATGAGTCAGTGCTAGGGTGGAAACATCGGGATGTTGACTTTCTTTTCAACATTTATTTATTCAGGGAAAGCTTGCTGAACACGCAACCTCTTTTCAAACTCCGTATCACACAACCACAACCAGAGTCCTCTTCTTCCAGCAACGACTCAGCTCCAGTGCAGCTGCTGGGGGTTACCTGCCTCGCTCATCTCAATATCATACTGCTGAAATAAGTGACTCATTCTTTCCTGAACCAGATTTCCACAGCGAGTTTGAGATTCAAGCCGGCGTTCGTCCAGCCACAAACCACATGGGTAGGCTTTACTGTGTAAGAACAATGGTGTTAAGTTGATTCTCATAAAGTATATTAAAGGTGCTACTTGTAACTTTTTTTCCCCTAAAATTAAGACCACGTTTCCCATAAACCCTGTTGCTTCCTGTGGCATGTGAACATGTTTTGAAAAGTAAGAAGAAGGACAAGAGCCAGTAACAACGCTCGATAACAGCAGAAACCTGCTCCAAGAGGTTTTAACTGTCATCTTGAATAATGATCGAGGTGTGATTTGTTCACAGTGAAACAGCTTCTACTTTATGTCTTACAGCTATTTCCCTTCGGGTGTGAAGAAACCAAGCAGCTTCACACCAAAATTCAACTTGAAGGCAGACCTTGCGAAACAGTGTAGAGAGAAGGTGATACAGGCTGACAACCATGTCCAAGATGACACCATTTTTTAATGGAAATACCATATCAGGTATGTTTTTCTAAGAATACTATAAAGCACAGCCACAACAACGATTATGGGTTTCAAGCCAACACAGACCGTGAGAAGTTGGAAGCTGTGAAGGATCAAGATCTTTCCAACACCTACATTACAGATAACAAACAGGTTTTATGGCCATTGAACAAAAGCTCATTCAATTTCAACTAAATCTGTTCCAGGCAACACTGTCGCCCCCTGTTGGTCAATGGCGAAAACATTTTGGGGACATGCTCAAACAGCTTAGTTAAAAATATCCACTGATTGTGGTGATGTTGTGACCATAGACTGTATAAAATAATGGATGCAGCTACCATGATGTCATCCATTGGCTTGTGGACTTCCATTTTGAAGCCTTGAGTTCGGCATTTTGGCTGTCGCCATGTTTTTTTGGGATCCAGAAGTGACCATATTTAGATAAGAGGTTAGAGATTTGAATGAGCAAGGGATTGAGCTCAATCAGCTACTAAAAATCTCAATAGGTGAGTGATATAAAAATTCACCCCCCATACAGTTGCCATGAATGTCATCAAATACCGGTGCTTGGGCAGCGACTTCCACGTCAGACACAGATGAAAAAAGCCATCCTTTCACCTCAGCATGATACGTGGCCTGGCACCACCAGTGTGTAACTCGGACAACAATGTAAGTTAAGGGAGCGAAAAGTTGGAGTAAGGCAGGAGGGAGGGGAATTGGATGGGTCCAACAATCACTGACCTTAGGAGACTGGTGTTCGTTTTCCAAATGAATGTAAAGCCAAACCCTGATATTTTATCTTAACCCAACCACGTGCATGTGTCGGCTAAACGCAACCACGTACGTTTGTTATTGAAGGAAAAAAATGTCAATTTGCGGTGTCGTACCGAGATAGTAGGATTATTTTGAAAGAGACAATATACAAACTGGACATGTCCTGTGAAACTGGAAGTGTATTTTGAAAAGACACAATTTCACAGCTTGCTTATGACCCATGTGATAGTGTGACTGCTCGTGTCTCTTGCAGCGTGGTGGTCATGTTCCCAGATTTTCGCAGTTACTTTAGGGAAATAGGCATTATCATTAAAGAAAGAAATAATGTCCGACACTAAATAAATGAATAAATATAGATGAATAAATGAGACTTAATGTTGCGTTCCAGTGAAAGTTGGAGACCAGAATTTCCCCGTTAAAATATCCAACTATCGACTTCCAACATGTTCCAGGTGCACAGTGCCAAATGTAAACACAGAGCAGGGCTTATATCGACAAACTGATGTTTCTCTGGCAAATGCACACTAAGTTTCAGCAGTGCAGCTTCCCTGTATATATATTTATCAGAAACTAAGGAGGAATATGACACATGAGTTAATCGACACCATTATACATTTTTTTCTACAGCACTTTTACACTTGCGAGTGTCTCTAAATATTTCATTCACTTGCCCAACACAAATACTGTAGTCTACAAATACAATCTTCCCCCTGCTTCTTTATGAAGTCGGGGTAGATTTGCTGATCTTGGATTTTGAGTGGGGTTCAAGGGTTTCCCACACATTCATTTATTTGTGGTGGCTCACCACGATTAAAACATCTACCGCCACGTTTTTATTTTCTATTTTTGGAGCTGGACCGCTCATTGAGTGCACTGTTGGAATATATGTACCGTTTAGTTAGTCATCGCACCACATTATCGGAGCGCAGAGCATAATCTGGGTAGAGATGGAGCAGCCAAACGCCAGGCGCAGTGAAAGTGAAACTTAACAATTAATTGCAACAAATCTAAAAGTTTGCTTTCACTCACAGACAGCTGCTACTCTTATCTATCAATCGCATCAGCTCTCATCAGACTGACTGAACAATAATTCAACACGCGACTCAACACAAATTTGCTGAGGAAAGAAAGAGGAGCTCTGTCTGTGCTGTGTTTACGGACTCGCAAAAACTTCACATTTTTAAAGCAGTAGGAGTAGGAGGTCAGAAATTTTGGAGCTGTCTGGAGTTCAGCACAAATTGTAATAAACCTGAAATTTTGTCTAAAGTCTGAGGTTAGTTGTGTCACCCTGGAAAAGCCAGAAAAACCTTCTTTTGTTCATAAAATAAATGAATGTGCTTTTGAAAACCTAATTTTTTGATTTATTTTTGCTTCAATGAGGTCATCATTGGAATGTCGACTATATTTCTGTGTGTGCGTCTGTTTTTATGGGTCAGTGTGTGTCCATAAATTCTCACGTTTCTCGGCATTACCTGAGATAATGCCTGCACCCTGATTAAAGGACAGCTGATATCCCTACATCAGTGGTTGCCATGGCAGCTAATTGGCACAAATTACCCAGAGTGTGGCGGTCATTTCCTCGTTAAGTGCTTAGGGAGGTCGCAGAGGCTAACGTTACACCAATCACATGAAGTGTTCTCAATCAAGTCCTCATATTACCGGGAGTGTTGCCGCAGCCTGGGAAGGATCAAAAAGAGGTTTAAATTTTTCCTTTCTTTTTCTTTGTTTTTGTCTTCGCTCAAGCATCTCTGTTTCTGTATCTGTTAAAGCTGCTGTCGCTCTGAGTAAGACGTCTTTACTACCTTCCCTCTGTGTGATTTCCCTTCCTCTGTCCCCGGAGAAATCATCTTCACATCTGTCTTCTCTAAAAAATGTTCATTTCTCCCTCTGTCTCTCTGTGTCTTCAATTTCAACTTCATCTTCATGTCCACTGCTTATCCTCTCCTTCCTCTATGTTTCAGCTCCTCGTTTATCTCTCTCTAAGTTTCTTCCTCTGACTTTCTCCCTGCATCCTTCCCCCTTTGTCCCTCCACCCTCTCTTTCTGTGTTTGTGTCCTTGATTTAAGCTGCCTGAGGCCGTCAGTAAAAAACAAATGATTGCAGTTTTATGATTTTTAAAGAGTAATGTGTGTAGGGGGGGAGGGAAGAGACAAGTTGGAGGGAGGGAGGACGGAAGAAGGAGAGTTTGGAGAGGAAGCAAGGAAGAAGAAAAGGATAAGAGGTGGAAGATGAAAGGGAGAGCATGAGGAAAAAAGTGGAAAACAACCTGGAGGATGAACGAAGTGAAGGAGAAAGTCATCAGGGAGGTAGAGGTAGGGCTGCCCCCTGATAGTCGACCAACTGTAGTCGACCAGAAAGGTCATTAGTTGGCAAAATTTAATTGGTCACAGAGAAAAAAAAACAGCGTAAGAAGAACTCTATTAGGAGCTGCGCCTCATCAAAATAAATCAAAACCTACATGACTGGACCATGTGGGAATTTAATTTGAAAGGACAGACACAGGAAGTGGCCACGCTCAGCAGTCAGACAGGAGTCACGTTACAAACCAATCACAGCCGACAGATATCTTTCCCTTCTTCTGTAAATATTCAGTCTGATAAATACGAAAAAGTTGATCATGTTAGTGCAGGGCTACCCAGAGCTTTACATCTGTCCCACAGACGAGAGGTCTGCACATTTATAAACAGCTCCTGGAAGAAGATCAGTTCTGCACTTGCTTAGCAACCTCAGACGCAACCTTATAACTTATTCTTAGAATCTATGGATGCAACCTGCTGCCATGCTCTTGACAGTTGGCACAAAAAAGGCACAAAAGTAGCGCAAAGCGCCCGACCTTATGGTTTCCAGGCGGTTAAAGATGCGGCATGTGTGCAGCCCCTAATTTACAGGGCTGGTACCTGCAGTTATTCCACAGCCTAGTTAATAACATGTCGGGCAGGAAATCCAAAGTGTGGGATCATTTTGAGAAGGTGAAGGACGAACCCAAGGTGAAATGTAAACTCATCTTCATTGGTCGACTACAAACATGACGTATCATCTGAAACATGGAAGTAGCTACATGCCCATTAGCCCACAGCGTCATTAACAGGCGGCTCGCTCAGTGTGTGACGTGCACTTGTAGATAAAATATAGGTCTATATTAATGAAGGTTCATTAGTACGGTTTTGTATTTCTCTGTAATGTAGCACAGTGTTAACAATGTTACTGATACTATTCTTTCTCACACCTTCAACTCAAACCATTGTGTTGCCCCGCCCAAAATATATCATTCAATAATTAAATTAATATCGTAAACATGCAGGTGACTAGTCAACTAATGGCCCTAAATGACGACTATTGGTCGACTAGGAAAATTCTTCGTCAGGGGCAGCCCTAGGTAGAGGTGAAGAATGGGGGAAGTAAAAAGATTATGAGTAGGAAAGGTGAAGGTAGGCATTACAGCGAAAAAGGTCAAATCTGTTGTAACTGTTGGCACTTTGTCAAAAACTCAGACCAACAGATTATCTTTCCCAAGACAGAATATTTAAGACTTTTTTGTGGTATTAAAAAAATGTGAAAAATGACACGGTTGTCATAACATTTGTACAGCAAAATGTTTTTAAGAATGATGGCTTCTCTGCCCGCCTCTCCCAGAGCAAGATTTAATGTGCACTGATGTCTGGATGAATAATGATGTTTCCATCGCAGCTGCAATTTTTTTTTTTTTTAAAGCAGCATCGCTTCATTTTTTTTTTGTGGCTCAGTTTCAAAGCTTTATCAACACACTGTATGTCTCTGATGGTAGAGAAGGGAGGCTCTCACTCTCTCACACACATACAATTGATGCTAAGACCCTCACAATGCCGACATACACATTCACACACGTTTAATATATACAAACACACACGTCATCGTACGCACACATGGTCCCGCTGTGTGCGGACATGAAGTTGTGTCTAATTCTCTGTGTGTTGAGTGATACAGACCACATAGGAAGGGAATGTTTCTGCTTTACATCCATTTTTAATGATGAAAAGTCAAACTGAAAGCCAACACACACCACCTGCTGACACACTCACACACACACACACACACACACACACACACACACACACACACTCCACTCTTTTCTGTACATGTACTCATTCATACAAACACACATTTCTCCCCTACACTCTGAAGTGTTTTCTGATTTTTTAATTCAACTCTGTTCTGTTCTATATTTTGTCGTTTACGTGCCGTACAAATCGTTTATGATTTATATCAGTATGTTTTCTGGATTTCATTATTGCTCCTGGTGTAGGCACTGATGTTGCCATCCCTCTGTGACAGTGTCATTTTTGACTCTACCACTAGGAGTCCCCAGAGTCGAGAATGTTCAGTACATTTTCTTGACTAGTGTCTTATTTTCGGTACAGGACTCGACACTTTTGATGAGTGTTAACAGAAATGATGCATTTTCAACTCAAAAAAGTGACACCTAGAGAACTTTGTCATGTTGCTGACATTATCAGATTTTGTTGTGCAGTGTGATCGGGTAGTTACAGAGGTGCCATGCCATTGTTCCGACAGCACAGATTTCCAAAGCCCCATTGGTCAGAAAACTGTCCCATTGGACCAAAAGCCCAATTCTCCGACAGCCTGTTATCCCCAAAACAAACGCCCATTGCTCTGAGAATATACACTCCCTGCAGGTAGTTTCAGTTTCCCAGGGGCATTCGAGCCCCCAATCCCGGGTGTTTTTATCAACCCTTCATGGCGCTTCTTAGTTTCATTTGAGCCACCAGTGCCAGGTGTTTTTAATCAACCCTTTGCGGCGTTTCCTAGCAGTGTTTGAGCAACCAATTCAAGGTGTTTTTACTGACCCTTCACAGCGTTTTTAGTGGCATTCGAGCCACCAATCCTGGGTGTTTGTACCAACCCTTTGCGGCATTTCCCAGCAGTATTTGAGTGACCAGTTGTAAGTGTTTTTACTGATTTTTACTGACCCTTTACAGCATTTCCCAGGGACATCTGAGCCTCCAATCCCAAGTGTTTTTACCAACCCTTTGTGGCATTTCCCAATGGGATTTGAGCAACACAGGTGTTTTTACTGATTTTTACTGACCCTTTACAGTGTTTTAGTGGCAGTGGAGCCACCAGTCCCAAGTGTTTTTACTGACCCTTCACGACATTTCTCAGTGGCATTCGAGCCACCAATCTTGGGTGTTTGTACCAACCTTTTGCAGTGTCTCCCAGCAGTATTTGAGTGACCAGTTGTAAGTGTTTTTACTGATTTTTACTGACCCTTTACAGCATTTCTCAGGGACATCTGAGTCTCCAATCCCAAGTGTTTTTACCAACCCTTTGTGGCATTTCCCAATGGGATTTGAGCAACCAGTACCGTTTTATTTTCCACTGACCCATCCCTGCTCTTCAAGGCACTGTTGTACCACAAAACACAGCTGTTTTAGGCTAAAACATGGCCTTTTCCTAACCCAAACAGCTTTTGTGCCTAACCCTAACCACATCATCACCACAGCATTGTTGAGAAGTTTCAATGTATCTGCAACAAAATAATGTACAAATTTAATTTATCCAGGGTACACAGAAATGTACAAACATGTTTTCTAGCAACTGGGTTGTCCAACTGCAGGGAGTGTATATTTTCCATGAAACAGGACATCGGAGAACCAGGCTTTCACTTTCAGTAGGTCTATTTTTGGACTGACTTTGGCTTCAGAGGTTTTGGCCACCACAATAATGGGCAGTCCCCATCACAGTGAGCCTCTCTGACAAACTCTACTAGAGTTTTGTGTGTCCTGCAGCATAGGGCCAGATCTGGTCAACTAGAGCATCAAAACAGTTGGCAGACATCCAAAAATATCAAAAGTGCGAGTGTTTCTTGCACTTCTGTTCCCTTCTCAGTACAAATAACTTTAAATAACTCACTGATGTCATATAGTCTGTCCATTATCAAAATGCAAAAGAATACAAAGTAGAACAAATATAGATGCAAAACAAACAGCTGCCAAAAGGATATTTGTACCGATGGGGCTCTTATAATGTAACTAAACAAGCTGGCTGGAGGACATCGTCTGGTTACCATGAAGACTGAAACCTTTGCCGATGCACATGTTGGAAAAGGTTGTAAGCTCTTTAATTTTTGTCTAGCCAAACTCATCAAATGTGTCAAGCACACTACCATAAAACGCTTGAGAGAACCACAAAAATCGCTGTGACTAGTTTTGATTAAGCAAACAGAAATACTCAGTGGTCAGATGTGGTGTAACATATTGGCAGTGGTGAGGACCACAAGCAGCCAGAACTTCACCAAACTCTAAACTTTATAATCCTGTTGTTCGGCTAATTTCATTCACAGGTCATATGTAATGTCATTTAGTGTTTAACGACTAATAATAACAGTGGACTCTACTGAAATTTTCTTTGGGTTGATTTGAAAAACAAACTACAACATTTTCCAAATGTCACTTTTCTTGTTCTGGTCGGACAAGTTCAAATATAAGACAGCATTTGCAGAATAAGCCTTTTTCATTGCTTACAGGTGCAGCATGACTCAGCTGCATCTGCTCCTTCAGATGTTGGTGCAGGACATGAGCTAATGTAATTTGGATCAATACCGGACCAATCATGTCTTAGATTTTCATCTCTTTTTATATTGTGGAACAAAAACATAAAAGACGCCGCCCAAAGAATGTGATCTTGGCATCTTAATTTCCTTACATGCTGTGAAGATTGTGCTGTGAGTGAGTAGACGTGCAATCCAACTAGTGGAGGATAAAGTAAAAAACTAAATAAAGCAGCACTATCACAGCCAGAAGACTGAGAGCGACATGATGGTAGATACGGTCTCTAACTATAGCTAAGGAACAAATAAAGCACATTAAAGAGGTCAGTGTTGAAGTCACTAAAAAAGTCCTACATTTAGTATCTACAAACATTAATAGTTTTGCTAGTGATTGCTCTGTGTGTATTACGATATTATATTCACCGTCATCATGACATCAAAGAGGCTGTAACCTGTCTCTCTCTAATTGGAGAACCAAGGTCCATCAGTCGAGTTTATTTTCATTGCCCTTAATCACACTTAAATTCTCAAAGGGTTTCGCGAGGTCCACATCATGAAACAATAAATGAAAATGACAACTTCCAAAGGCCTTGAAGTTGGCTAAAATCCCTGATAAATAAATGTATTTAGGCCATGTGGGCGCAATGATTACAAATCTGTAGATGAGACAGTATAGTTGTCCATTCAGACACAGGCAGTGGAAGTACTACTCAGAACTCTAAACCCTTTTGTCCGATGGAAAATTACACAAATGGTCAATGCAACCGAATCGCTGAAATAAATGTTGGCAGTGTACGTTTCTGTAAATCAGTTATGTTACATTTGTACATTATGATGTTGTGAATCCACTGAAACTTTGTTTCTTTACATTTAAGCAACACCGTGTTTAATGAGTGGTTAAGTCAAGCACAAAAACCACTTGGGTATGGGTAGGAAAACTTCATGTTTGGGCTTCAAAAACACAGTTTTGGCGGCACTATCATGGCTCGAGAAGCCGTCGATGTCTAAAAAAACAGTCTCTTATTGTGGCACTATCCCACCTTGAAATGTAGCTGTCTTGATAAAAAAACAACCCCTTTTTGTGGTCATATCCTGACAGAAAATGCAGGGATGTCTTGTTAAAAAAACCAATTGCATTTAGAGACACTATACCCACTGGAAAGATAGCAACAGGTCCCTAAAATGTACCCAAATTTGGAGGCTAAAAAGCCATTGGAAATATACAACACAATTAAAAAAACAGCCAGTGTTGTTGGGTTTTTTGGTCTTGAACAGTGGTCTGCAGCCTGCAGCTTTTCACCTGGGTGTTATACCATCCACCATGCCCTCCACCTCCTGATGACAAAATCAGCTCATATAATATGTTACTTTGGATTGACACAACACGTATTAACGTACAAATGTAATATATTGGTGGTTTGCAGAAATGTTCAATGCCAACAACTGTGCTGATCAGTGAGTGGGTGAAGGACCATTTTACTGCTAGCAGAACCATAACATAGCCAGCACGGTGGTGCAGTGGTTAGCATTGTCGCCTCACAGCAACAAGGTTCTGGGTTCAGGAGCTCTTTTGTGTGGAGTTTGCATATTCTCCCTGTGTCAGTATGGGTTTACTCCAGGAACTTCGGCTTCCTCCCACAGTCCAAAGACTGCTGACTCTAAATTGTCCGTAGGTGTGAATGTGAGTGTGAATGGTTGTCTGTCTCTATGTGTCAGCCCTGTGATAGTCTGGCAACCTGTCCGGGGTGTACCCTGCCTTTCGCGATAGGCTCCAACCCCCGTGACCCCTAACAGGATAAGTTACAGAAAATGAATGAATGAATGACTGACTTGCTCATGTAAGACGGGATAAACAGCATCGGTAAATCATGTGGCTTTTTCTTCTCTAAGAGAGAATCCTATCAATCCAAAAATACTGTGTAAAACTGAACATGGCACTTGGACAAAACCAACATGAAGGAGCCTTCATGTCAACAATCTCTAAAGGAACTGAAGTTGCCACGAACCACGGCCTGATCCAAGAGTTGTAAAACCATATGACTCTACTGAGACTCAGCTTATTTACTTCAATATCATACTGAGCTCATAAAAATGTTTTCATAGAGTTTATTGTAGACGATAGGGTCAGAATCTGAATGTACAGCGTAGCACTGATGAGGGGTTATCAATGCAGACAATGTTCTTCCAGCTCCTGTCATGGACGTTAAGTATTATATGCTCAATAACTGTCAGTCCCTTCAGTAGAATCAGGCTGCTCAGCACATTTCACCAGAAACTTCCAGAAACTGTGCGAAACATTACTGGAATCATTAAAACTGGTATCTTGATCTGCAGTCTGCAGTCTGATTGGCAGAGATAAACGTAACAAAGCAAGACAGCGAGCCAACGAAATAAATCAGAGTGAAAATAGTATTATTAGAGACTTTGGGGCACATACATCGCATGAAAGAGAAGGAGAGACCCATGGAGGAAAAGGATACAAAGGAGATTGTGTGTTATAATTTCAATAAGGAGGCAATGAGACAAAATAACCCGACAAGTAACAGGATTTCTGCTCCATTTATCCAATATCTGATATCTCCTTTAGGGAGTTCCCTGACCACCCAGCCAAAGGGTTTTAAAGTATGACTCACTGATACTAGAGAGGTTAGTTTACACCACTATCTCTGAAACTATCTGGTGTATCAAAGGACTGATCATGTTCTCGACACAGCAACCAGCATATTTGGAGATGTTACAGCTGCCTCTCTGGATCAGATGGTGGGGAAAATGTTGACATTCAGACTTCCAGTAACCTCACTTATCACTTGGAATCAGGTTGTGATTGCTCAATTTGTTTGTGGTAGGTCTGGTTGAGAGGCCAAATACAGTGTTGGTTGGAAGACCACTAATACACTTCCACAAATGGTAAGGGAAGTAGAAAACAGACCAGTAAATATCTAGAAATACACCCATCTTGCCTAAAAACAAAAGCAGGGCTCATCAATCTCAGATGATGATAACTCTATTCACCAAATGAAACTCTGAAAATGCAGGGAATCAAGTTCAGGAGATATTTCCATTGTCTATCAACACTTTGTTAGAAATAATTCTGACTATCCAGGTTGGTAAATCGCACCCCAGACACCAGAATAAAATGTTGGCATTCTGCATTTCTGCAACCACTGATGTATTACATTTATACATTTCAGATATTTTACATACTTCACATTACATGTATAGTAGGTAAGTACTTTATTAATCCCTCAGGAGGAAGGGGAGGGGTAGTGGACGGCATGACCCCTGGATGAGATGACTGCCAAGGTGCAGTCAGCAGCTGATCACTGTTTGAGACCAACAAACAACAAATGCAGGTATTTTTTAATGACACTTCGGGACATCCCCAGCAGTGTGTAAGGTGCCAAACTAGTATTTCAAGCCAAAACATGATCTTTTCCCAACAATTAAAAAGTGGGTTTTGTGCCTAAACACAGTCACATTTTCACCACAGGGTTGTCACAAAATAAAATTTAAAAAACTGAAGTGTAAAGAAACTGAACATATCCACTACATGTTAAATGCACAAATGTAACATATCCATGGTTTGCAGAAATGTACAAAAAATGCATCCACTGATTTACGGACACCTCTTTCGCCAAGTTAGTCTAAGAGAAAATGTTTTGTGGGGGCTGCAGGGCATCAAGTGACAGACGTAATTCCACTTTTTGGCCACTACAAATACTGGCTTCAAAGCACAACGCACTTTCTAGTGGCCTGTTCTTCACTAACAAATTCTACAAGAAAAATGAAGCGGGGCGAGGCAGAGTAGTAAAATTAACATAAAGAAAACAGGCCCCATTCACAAAAAAAAACCCTTTTGCAGGTTGCAAAATGTGAGGCGCGCTGCACTGCCTTTTTTAAAATTGAATGCCACTAGCAAAAAAGAAACGCTTGCTGCGCCATTTACTGTTGCCAGGCAAACACCTCATCACGTCCTCACACTAACCTCCCCCATTTTTTTACAGTTACGAGTATCTAGTTCCTAAAATATTGAGGCAGAGGGTACTTGCTGTACTGTAGCTCTGGTTGAGGGTGAGAGGCTGTCAGTAAATAGTTTGTTGGGCACAGGGAAACAGAGATCTGTGTGGGTACATGAGACCCTAAAAAGAGGGTGGATCATGGTGAGTACCACCAGTTGGTCCAGGAGCTTCACCTCTATGATGGTTGTTTCCAGGCATATTTTAGGATGACTCGGGGGCAGTTTGACAACCTGCTGTCTATCGTCGGGCTGTATAGCTCTGGGTATCCAGCAACCGCTACCACCAGTTTCTCCTCCATTGTTAACAGACTGTAAACTTGTTGTTGTGACCACCACAGAGGGCCCGCCTCTCAAATCATCTGATTTGGAAAAAAGACGACGAAAAAAGACATGATGTTGGCCGCTCTTCCACTCTGAGTTGAAGTATTTTCAACTCAAGGAGTTCAGAGCGCTCTGGAAAAAACACCAGGCGCCTAGACCGCAGAAACACGAGGCATGTTGCAACACACAAAAAGCAAACAAAAAGCTTCATTCTCATTAAAAAACAATACAATTTCTGAGTGATCAAAACCCTAGACCTGAACTTTAATGTCATGAAATAAGACAAAGACATAAGTGTAAACGTACATGAGGAGGACAGAGGGAAACAGGCAGAGAGGATGAACACAATGATTAAATACAGAGAGGAGAGGTCAGAGAATTTTGTTTGCGTTTGTGGGTGAGAAGCATGCAAATGGATGACATGTAAATGATGTGCATATATTAAACATAAATCAGGTGAAACATTAAATGATTAAATGTATGAGCAGCTGCTGGTGCATAAAAAAGACCTGCTCCTCCCCCCAGCTGTATATTCAGTTGACATCTATAATCATGCAGGAGTTCATTTTACATGTTTGACCTGGTTTCCTGTTTCATTTACTTCTTATTTGTGTTTTCATCATGTCTGACTGATCGCTGCTGTTAAAGAAAGAATCCAGGTGTTGTGTTTTTAACCTACGTAGAGAGACGAGAATTCATGTAACTCTTTGTCTCATTGTAAATGTGTGCTGTTTTAGGCTTTGTCATATTTCTGTTTGTCAAAAACACAACTCAGATTTAAGGAATAAAAGTCAGAGCACTTTACCTAAAAGCCAAGTTCAACAGGTACATCTGAGCTGTTTTGAAATCCTCTCCCTCACAGTTTATTTCCTCGCCTACGTGCTATTTATCTCGGTTTCTTTTGAACTGTTGCTCTCCCTCATTTTCTCTCCTTCTCTGTTTTGTTCTGCTCTCTCTCTCTCTCGCTCGTTCTCTCTGCTTTTATTGCTTTTCGCTGATTATCGCCATCAAAGAAAAAATAACAGATTACACCCAGATGTAAGCACTCCGAGTTCAAGAGGCAGGGTAGACGCACGTTAACAGATTCTGACCAGATTTACTCCCAATTAGAGAAACACAAATAACACAAATCCGAGCGTATGTCACAGTTTTCCCTTGGAGGCTCTCCTAATCCAAAAATGTATCGCCAAGGGGAACATTTCGTCTGATTAGTTAGGGAAATCTCGCAGGCCGAGTTCATGCTTTGTCAGTGTTGAGGTAATATAAACAAATGGCTCGTGAAGTATCTCTCCATTAAAATTAACATTATGAACTGGTTTAATTGCGCGGCTGCCAGCGCCGCCACAACAACAGTTACTCTGATGTTGAAGCTACGGCAGTAAACAAGTGGGTGAAAGAGAATAAATTTATTGAAGCGCACAAACTATCAAGAAAACACGATCAAAGCAGCCAAACTGGTGACGTGACTGGGTGACATATGAAGTACGGGAATGCAAGAAAATACATGATATAATGAGAGGAAGAGTGGGCTCGACTGAGTGACTGAATGAGAGGCAGCAAGGTCAATCACAAAAACAGCAACAGTGCAGTGAGGTGAACAATGTGACAAGAGAGAAAAGGTGAGATAAAGAGGGAGAGGAGAAGAACAATGAGCAGAGAAGATGAAGTTCGTAGAAGAAACAGAATCAGTCAGTTAGGGCTGGGCGATAAAACGACTATGTACAATATGTCGATATATTTTCAAGGAAGATATACATTTAGACAACACCATTTATATCGATAGAGGGTCAAGTTGTGTTACATGACGCATACCAGTGTGCATCTCTCCTCTCTCACACTCTCCGCACAGCTCCGCCTCACTCACTCACTCACTCACTCACTCACTCACAAGTTCTCCAGCAACACTCAGAGAGACACAGACCTGCTCCTCTGTTTAATCTGTCTGTTCAATAGTCTACACTGGGACATCGGTCTGTATGTTGCACGAGCTACGTTAAGTCAGTCTGTGAGATGAATGAAATTACTGCAGTATCACATGTGCAGTCCAGTGCTGCCAGTTTGTGTGTGAGGTGGATCCTAGTGGTCCTGTGCTGCAAACCTCTCAACCTCTGTAGCTCCAGTGCGATTTGCAAAAAGTTAACGTAAAACCCTGCTATTTATTTTATATAATTTTCTCATTTACATGTTGTGCAGCTGTATATTTCCAAACAGGGAAAAAAAATCCCTGTCTTTGTATTTTATTTGATCACAGACTCTTTTTATAAAAGTGCTTGTGACATCTCAAATGTGGCTTTGACTTGCAGCTGAACATGGAGCCCATTTCGTAGAAAATACAGAGATATATATCGTGTATGGCCATTCAGCCTGAAAATACTGAGATATGAATTTTTGTTTGTATCACCCAGCCCTACAGTCAATCAGGAAAATCATGAAACATAGCCCAGTAAACTAAAATAACAAAGAACTAAAACAGATCAATACAAACAGTTTGCTGCTGTCTGTAACCACTGCAGATAAATATTTAGACAAAAATATGAAAAAATATTAAAAATGAATCACTCCATTTTATGACTAATGTTCACATCAAGGTTACATCTCAGAATCGCATATTCTCTTTTAAAGGTAATTGTGTGGAAACTGGGGATGGCAGGAGAGTAAAAGTACTGCTATGACCAAGGGCACAGGTTTCATTTAAACACATAAAAAACTTTGAGCATCTAACCCTTAATTTCCTGCATTCTGGAGAAATTTTAGGCACCAACTTGTTCATTTTCAGCATCGATTTATGGTGTAAGTGTCTTTCAAGTCCTCTGCTACATTCAAGTTTTCATTGGAGGGGCTATATGCACATGGTATAGCCTAAAAATTAGCAGGGACATGCCCTCTGTGTCCCCCCCCTGAAATCTACACCTATGGATACGTCATTTTACTCAAGTAAGACTAAAGTACTTGTGTAAAAATGTATTTAAAAGTAAAAAGTAGGCCAGTTAAAAAGTGTTCTGAGTAAATAACATCTTTAGGCCACCATATACATTGCATTAAATGTTAACATAAACATCATGGAGCAACAGCAGCAACATGACAGCTTATATCCAAACCAACAATAAATTCATTCTTGGCTGCACTTTGCAGGCTGTGCATACAACTGATTATCAAACATGAACATATAACTGCCCTCCTCACTGCAGCTTCGATAGACATGACCAAAATAAGACCAAACTCAGACAGTTAAACTATAATGTGGAGCAACAAGTGATGCAGAGCGCCACACAGCAGGCCTACATTAAATATAGAATCAACTCCTTCTATAAAACATCAGCAAAACAGAAAACACAGAGATGCAGCGGCAGCAGCCTCAAACACACTATACATACACAACGCCACATTGCTAGGCAACCGAGTGGTTGTTGACGTCAGTGAGCGTGTTGTACTCACCTGTCTGAATGGCCTCCTTCGAGTTTTGAACACCGCAAAATCCTCCTTATTCTGCCCCAGGTCCGACTTCCCTGCTGAGTACAACATATAACCAGTCCACACAGCCTCAGTGTCCCAGTATAACCAGGAAGGCCTCACACTCCTCACTGAAGGTAAAAGTTCCTCAGTAAACACAAAGCTCACCCAAAGGATCCACCCTGACTGTTTAGCCTTTAGCAGGTGAGCCTTCCTGCCCAGAATGCATCTGTTCTGGTGAGGTGTGTTTGATTCGGGTCACTGAAGGTGCTGCACAGGGTGTGCTTACATCAGTGAATAACTCAGGTAGATGCAAACAACCTTGTTTTAACTGTGACGCGGTAACCTATAAGCACATGAGCCTTAATTTGATAGCATTGTTTTGCATTTATTCTATACTGTTTAATGCAAGCCTCCGCTGCTCCGCACCTCTCCTACATCCTGACACTCGGTGGTGGACGTCAACATGTTTTTATCAAACCTTTATTGACAATAGAAGTCACACACAAACAAGGAAGTTATTAATACAGGCTAAAGGTCAGAGCCAGGGGGAAACTAAAACACATCAAACAAGGAGCACAAGTATATGTTCTTTGCAGATTTCTTTCTTTTTTTTTTGTAATTAAAATGGTCATAATGTGGATATGTGGGCTACTGTTAAGCTTAATTTTCATATACTATACATAAAGGTTTGAATTAATGAATCAAGATTTATGCTGGCATAATTGTGGCAACTAAGGATCTATTATTCCTCTTGCTCCTCTGGTTATAATTGACATCTCTTATATCAGAATTTTTCATGTCCGTTTCCCAGTGTGCCCCACGTTATGCTTGCTGGGCCTGAAATTGGACAATAATGTTGGAATCCCTATGAATCTCCTATGGACACTGGGTTGCTCATCTACTAAGAGACGTATTCCTCTAAACTGGAAGGAGCCTGCTTCACAAGGGACTCTTGGCGGAAGGAATACCTGGACTTACTAAACATGGAACGTGCCACCTGCCTTGTTGAATGTGTGTTGAGTGTAAAAGAAAGAAGTAACAATAAAACTGTGAACAGCAAAAGGTTTAGAATGGCTGAAATTGGATATATGAATATGATACTTTGCTAAAATGATCAGCAAATTGATTATATATAATTCTCTTAGTTTTCTATTGTTGTTATTGCAGATACCAAACAGCACATTTTCCTGGTAAAGAGAAAATTAAAAATGTATTAGTGTTGTGAACAGATGCAGCATTGCTTCTGGATATATTTCACATGAAGAACAGTTAACACAAATGTCTTAATTATACCTGAGAACATGATGACTTGCAGGAATGATTTTAAAAAGGAACTCTCATTTATTGGTAAGGAGATATTTGTATGGAAGAAACCAAATATTTTTCCCATTCAAGTTATCAACAAATTTGGACCAGTGAGGTACAGCAGCAGGGGGACTAGTGACGTGGGTTTTTTGTTTTTTTTGTTACTAGAGAATTAAAACTCCAGAGGGAATAATTTACAGCACGTATCTCTTCCAGAGCCTCAGCTGAGTGCAGTCACCTCTCTGGAGCTCTGCCCTCCTGCGACACTCCAGATGCTTCAGATCAACAGGTGAACAAACACACCAAGAGTTTCTTCTGTTCCACAGCTGCTGATTTATGTCCTTTCTTTTGATCCATTCTCTCATCATTTATCATGACTTTTTTATGTCACATTTGTTTGTAGGCTGCCCTGTAAATGATGAGATTTGAATTGTAGTAAAGTGCAATACTTATGATAAAAAAAACAATGCTCACATAAAAGTAAAATTATTGATTTAAAAAAAAGCTCAAGTGGCCTACACAAAAGCCTGTTACAGTAACGAGAGTAAATCTAGTTTGTTACTTCCACTTCAGCTGGAGAGATGAGGAGAAGACTCAAACAGATAGCATCACTTTTTTGTCAGAGGTTGTATGCATACTGTACTGTATATGCGTTCCTATAGTGCCTCTCTGTAGTTGGGTGCAGTCCAGATGTTTTTCCAACAGGTGTCATGCTGGTTCATATTCTTGGTGGTTTATAATATTTTTTCTTTCTGTGAAATTTAAGGTCACACACCCAGTAGACTTTGTTTCATCAGAAGATATATAAAACTATCTGGTGTAATTTACACCATGAACTTGACTAATAATTTGCTTCTTTTGAGTCCTCACACCTGAAGAGTGTCGACAAAAATAAAAAGCATGATTAAAATTCAGGACATCCCGAACCGCTTATCTGAAGTCAAGTCGTGTGGACAGCAGGTTTAGCAAAGCACCCCAGACGTTCCTCTCTCCAGCAACACTTTCCAGCTCCTCCTGGGGGACACCAAGGTGTTCCCAGGCCAGATAAGATATGTAATCCCTCCAGTGTGTTCTGGGTCTGCCCCGGGGCCTCCTACCAGTGAGACGTGCCCAGAACACCTCTAACAGGAGGCGCCTTGGAGACATCCTGATCAGATGCCCGAGCCACCTCAACTGACCCCTTTCGACACGAAGGAGCAGCGGCTCTACTCCAAGCTCCCTCCAGATGTCCGAGCCCAGACACCCCATGGAGGAAGCTCCGCGCTTGCATCCACGATCTCATTCTTTTGGTCACTACCCAGAGCTCATGACCATAGGTGAGGGTTGGGACGTGGATGGACCAGTAAATCGAAAGCTTTGCCTTCTGGCTCAGCTCCCTCTTCACCATGACGGTCCAGCACTGCCCCCACATCACTACAGATGAATTCCTGAATCCCCTCACCTGGGACAGCAACTCACTCCCAACCTAGGGGGCAGTTCACCATTTTCCAGCAGAGAAACATGGCCTCAGACTTGGAGGTGTGACTGGTCTGAAGTGTAGGACTGAAATTACAGTAAAGGCAGAATTTACAGTGAGCAGGGATGTGCCGACTGTCTCACTGTGGGAGGTCGATAAAGCTCCATGACAGCCATGCCAGAGTTTGGATTCTGAAAACTGTTGGCACCAGTTGTCTAGTGGGCACATGGTCTTACCTACAGCACACATACAGGTTAGTTCATGTTCTCCCACTGTGTGTGTGTGTGTTACATCCTGCAGTGTCAAATAATGAGAAATGTGACACTGGGTGTTTACTGCGGAAGTTTATCCTTGGCAGGTGGGGAGCACCTTTGAAACAGCATGTAGAGCATCAAGAGCAGCCAAAAGCAAAGGAAAAAAGAGACAGTTTTGTATCATTTAAGGTTTCGGGTTTGATGTTGTGAGTTTTTAGGAGGGTGGAGGATGACTGTGAGGTGTGTGTTAATTTACAGGCTGTTTACAATGATGCTCTGTATGTGGAACCTGAATTATCTCATGAGAATAAACAGCAACACCTGGTAAAATATTCAGATAGACACTGTGACCATACTGCTCAGTCACACTGAGCAAAATGGTGAAAAAAAAATATGCAACAGTGTCTCTGTAACACTAATCTAATCATCTTCAGTCACAGGTGTAAACAAAGATGCTGCATTCAGGATCAAAGAGCAGTGACCATGGAAACGGCAACAAACACACCACGGTGTGCGTGTCAGTGTTTCCAGCTTTCATGTGTGAGTTATCAGTACCTGTGCAGGTTCCTTTGTCTCCATCTGTCTGCCGCATACATCTGTCTGGGTTATTTGTGTGTGTGTGAGTGTGTGTGTGTTGATGTTGGTGGGGAAGCTGTTTGCCCTTTAAACAGCTGTTCAGCAGTGTGCCGTGCTCCAACATTCACACAGTTGTGCTGCGCTCCACTTACCTGATCAGTTATTCTTTTGGAAAGGCATAAAAGGCCATTTTACGACCCTCAGAAGAATGAGACTGTTCTTTGGTGTGTTGGCTTGTTTTCTCTGAGCGGTGATGTAATTGTGTTGCAAACTGGGAGGAGGCCCCGGTTCCTGTGGTACAGGTTTATGTTAAGGCTATCAGTTTTTATTATTTCAATTTTGTTTCTGAGAAATCATGTTTTTACGTCAGTTTGAGACGGTAAATTGCTGTAAATACTGCGGTACCCTCGAGCCAAAGCTGCGGAGGTGAAACCAGCCAGAGGCATGAATGAGAGCTGTAACAAATTCAGAATGGTTTGTTGTTGCGACTGGGAGCAAAACACTCTGCAGCCCGTTCTCATTCCCAGGGCGTCAAATGCAACAGCTTAGTCAGCGGCCACTGGTATCTGACCACACAAGGCACCGCTGAGTATTAGTATGAGATGCACCAGGACTTCAACTAACTCTAATATGAAATATTATAAATCTGTTGCAAAGACGTCGTATAAAGAGCGAAAAGGTTCGCATACGGTGGAAGAGTTAAACAAACTCCAGACTTCCACCCAGGAGACCACAGTTTGTGTTTCTGTCCTTTCTCCAGCAGTGTTTGACAGATTTAAGGGCTGATTTATGAGCACTCACTTACTGATCATCATTTGAAAAGCTCAGAATCTCTTTATTTATGCTCTCAAAAAGTTTGACACCCAAATAACTAATCTGAGACAACTAGGATTTGTACCCAGGTTCACTGTAAACTCTGACTCATTTATTTCAATGTTAAGAAGCAGAAAATTACCTTAATTAAAGTCTGAATTCTTTCTTAATGTGCAACATGTTAGTCTGGAAGTTTAAACTTGTGTCCTCTCACAGAGTTGGTGATTAAAACTAAACTTTCGCCTGAATCAGAGAAAACTGATCAGAGTTCCGACTGTTTACTTACAGCTCAGCTACACTCACAGATGACAGAGGCTCCTACCTGCCTGTCAAACAGCATCAACCCAGAAACCATCTCGAGACAGTCTGATTTTTCGTCTGCCGGGAATCAACAGATGTGAAGTCTGGTGGCTGGTGGCTGCTTGCTCCACTGCCGTTTAGCAGCTAACAAGTGGAGCTAGCTGCAAACAGCCACAGTCAACTAACAAACTTCACAAACTCATTTAGCAGTTCCACCATCCACAGTCAGACAACACAGTTTCATCTTTCATAGATTTTATCTTCATTCTTATTATCAAGATCTATTTTCAGCTCGTCATCGTCTTGTTTCTGTCATGGAAAAAGCGATGGCCACAAAAAATCTTTGTCATGGTTTGTCACCAACCCAACGCGTCGGTATTTGAAGACCTGGAAATGATATTCAGCAATCAACTGTCTTTCTCAAGAGTTACATACAGCACTTTTAAAATACATAACAAACGTAGCTGTGTTAACTCAAACTTTTTGCTACGCCTAACCAAGTAATTTCATTGCGTCAACCTACTAAAGTTTATGTTGACACAACACTGTGCATGTAACAGGCGGAAATGACACACCGTTCCTGAGTGTCCAGAACTGTGGTTAGAGAGTTACCTAGAGCGACAGAATTTGAAGTTTAGGGCCACTGACCAAGCTGCTGTATTTGACGAGTTGGGAGTAAAATGTGTTGCCATAGTGGCCTGATTTATCCAAAATTGAGCAATAATCCAAAAAAAATATTTATTAATATTACATGATTATCTTTTTATACAACTTTAACTGTTCTTTTGACTAAAGTTCACCACAACCAGCTGCTGGTAGGTCTCACCTCTCCCTGACATCTGATTCTGACTGCATCCATCTTCAAAGCATCTGTCAGTCGCTGTTCTTTTCTTTATGCATCCACAATATGTGTTTGTGCACATGCATGTTACTGTATCTCAGGGGTCACTGCACTTTGGCATCGGAGAAAGGATGTTTTCACTGCCGTTGCTCTGCAACTATCACCGTAGAGACGGCCAATTGGGGGCACAGACAGGCGCTCTATTGTTAGAGGTGTGGCGTTAAGGAAGCTGATCTGTGGGAATATAAGGATAATATCAGACGAGAGATGTTCATCTGGCCGCAGCACAGGGTCTGTGTGTGGGTATTTACAAGCAAACCGAGGGGAGAAAGTGAGAAAGTCTTTGTTGACTGTGTGTTTCAGTGTGAGTATGAATGGCAGGGGTATTGTGTTTGTGTGCTTGTTTGTGTAAGTGATTGTGTGCAAAGATGAGGAGCAGAGGTGGAAAAGGCGATCAGGGCCGTGCAGCGGCGTATCGTTCACGGGTTTCCTGTTGTTTCCTGAGTCACCAGTACAAAGGAGGCTTTCATATAGATAAGAAGACAGATAGAAACTACACTTCCCCCTGTGATGCTAAATTCAGTATGAAATGCCAGGAACTAACTGTACACTACATTACATCCATATGCTGCTACATTAGGCCTTATATGTATTTATATGTGGCTTTAACAGCTTCCAGTTTTCTGATTTGCTCCCATTCAGACTCAAGAGCATTGCTGAGTTTGGACGCTGATGTTGAATGATAAAGTCTGGAGAGCAGTTGGTGCTCCAGTTCATCTAAATAGTGTTGAGTGAGTTGAGGTCAAGGTTCAGGCCTGTCAGGATCCTCCATAACGAACTCAGAGACCTTTTTCTTAACAGGCTTCACTGTGTGCACGAGCAAATGGTTGCCAAAAAGTTGTAAGCACGTTATTCCCCTCCACTCATTTCTCAATTTGTACATCCTCGATTCTTTTCGTGCTTTCTCACCTATCGTCTTAAACAAGATTTATACTTCTGCTTCGAATTGACGCCATAGCCTGACATGCACCTCCCCAGAAATATAACTACAGTACACGACAGGGCGAAGCAGACCTCCTGTCTAATTTTTGTGAGCTGAAACCATTTCCCTCACTGGAAACAAAGCTTTTATTTACTTTAATTTCACAGATAAGAAACAAAAAATTGTGAAGTTAATAAAGCCTAAGCTAGGCTAATTTATACGACGTAAAATGTCATAGGCTTGTGCTAATACTGTAGCTTTAGCATGTTGTATTTCTTTGGAAAACGTGTTTAGCATAAGACAGTTGTTTTGTCAGTGAACCTTGTAAGTTGTAATGGAGTTGAAATTTGTAATTTGTAAGTTACCTTTGTTAAATGTTGCTGTTGTCTCTGGCTTCATATGAGTGGAGGCAATGACCGCGAGTCGCTAGGCTAATTAATGGAATGTTAATTGCCATAGGCTTGTGCTAATAACGTTAGCATGATGTATTTGTGAGGAAGACGTGTCCAGATAAAGACAAGTGCTTTGTCTGTGAATGCTGCGAGCTATAGTGAAGCTGATTTGTGTAGTTGCGTTTGAAATTGTTGCAATTAAGCCATGTTTAATGTGTGTTAAATGTGTGTGTTGAATCAGCTAAACTTTACAGCTCTTCACAGAAACCCCATCACTGACTGGTGTTTTTGAGGTGTAACTGCAAAGTTGACACAAACACACCACTGCACAAGTATAAATGCTAACAACGCCGTAGACTACAGTGTTGGCTCTGCATGGAGCTGATGCACAAGTATAAATCTGCCTTTAGTCCCTCCAAACTGAGATGCAAGTGGAGAAAGGTAAAAAAGTGTCATGAGGAGTTGAGGCAAAAAGCATCTAACAAAATGAGACATCCGTGCTTCAGAGCTGTCATTTTAATCAATTAAATATGTCAGTTAAATCTGACATGTGACACACAACTGCATCATCAGCTGTGTGTCGCACGCCTTTTATATATCATTGGGTGCCAAAATAAAACTCCCGCAAAGGAAACATCTGTGCATCCTTGCTCATAGCTCCTCCAGCAAGCCTCCTCACTCCTCAAGATGCATTTTAGGAATTGATGCTGCGTTCTGAATCACATACTTATTCCTTTTTACTTTTAGTACGTAATGCAGCTGCCCTTACAAATATAAGAACTGTTGCATGCATTATGTACACAGTCAGGACACACTAATTCTTCATAACTTTCACAATTTGCCAAGCTCACCAGAAACGGAGGTAACCAGAGCACTCCTGCATACATTGTAGATTCTTACATGCAGTATTTCATTTCTAACAGTAAAATGACAGATGCATTTCTCTGTCATTGTGTTTTTTTATTTTCTGTTGTTGGTTATCTTCATGATTATTTTGTTCACTCAAATAATTAATGTTCCTAATAATACTATTCTGCTGATCATCAGTCAATTGAAAGTGCTGTCATGTGTCACTGTGGCTTCTGACAGCTGTCACTGGGCTGTCAAGCTGTCAGCTGTTTGCAGCTCAGTCAGTGTGAGGTATCTTCCGCTGCAGGATTGTGATTCAGAATAGCCAGCAAAGCAGGCTGGCTTGCATATTGCAAAATGTGGTCGGATGCACTACGACATCTTGGTATTTTTGGCATATTGCATCTGACACATTATGTTTTGGGACATACTAAATCGTATGGTCGTATGAGTACTGGAACACACAGTGAGACATCCTGGTATGGTGGCAGGAGGACAGAGGAGACAAGGAGGCTCAAACCATAGAAATGAGAAGAGCCTGTTGTCTAAAATATGATTGTATAAGATCAGGATTTCCCCTTAGTTAAAAGCAAGGGGTGCAGCCAAACTGTGAACAACAGTCTAAGATCACAAGTACATAAACAGCGGTGTCAAAACATCATGAGAAAAAACTATATTCTATTTAAATGCACTGAAGAAATATTGAATGCAAAACAAAGACAACAGTTTATCGCAGGAAGGAGTTTATTAACAGTTTCATCATCATGGTAACATTTTCACATTTTACGACATCACAGACTTTTAATATTTTTGGGTGTGAGTTCCTACAAAACACCCTCGCAGCTGATTATGAAAGAAGGTTTTAATAAAATGAAGGAAGTAAGTTGTTGAACTTCATAAAAAGCTTTTCATGAGGGTGAGAAAATGAGGATACAGCCAACACATCCAGCTGAAGTATTGCACCTCAAATATGTAATAAAGCAGTAAAAAGAAATAAGGTAGTGTGTTGGTTCGGGTTTTTTTTCCAGGACTGGCTTTATTTAGAGAGAACACATGTTTGCATATTTACAGCACTCTAAAATCTGTTTTTAGCACAAGGACACCTGACATCACCAAATGTTTTAGTGCGAGGGGCCCACACATACATGCGAATGACATTTACATCCGTCATCTTTAAATGATATTCATAAGACTGCTATGAAAATGAAACTTTATTAAATCTCTTAAAAAGTAGCTTTGATTGCACGAACATTCCCCAGCACAAATCCAATTTTAAGGTTAAATTAAATGCCATATGTTCAAGCTTCATTGGTCTTTCAACAGTCAGAATATTTAAGTTGAGTTTATGTCTTTTGTTCACAGTATCTCAAACTGTATTTTGTTATATATCAATCAAAAAAAAGTATTAGACACACGCACACTAACAAGCAAGCAACCACATTCTCACATTAATTACTGTAACTCAAGCAGAATGAGTTCATTTAATTTACCTGGTTCAAATTCAATTCAGAATTCCCTTATGCCTCCCTTCCTTCATATATTGATTTATTAATTGAATGATTAGTCCACTTATATATACGTACACACTTGTGTTGCAACATTCAAGTGTTAAAGTGATGTGGTGACTCACACAGCAGCAGCAGCAGTTCCTCTGAACACAGACTGTCAAGTGTTTCTGTCATCAGCACGCAAAGAAAAGGTTTTATTAAAACAAGCTTTATGGAGCAGAGGTACAACGCATGTTGAGGCATTAATGGGGGGCAGCTCAATGCTTCTAAATTGGCCCATAAAGACAAAGTAAAACGTAACAGAAACCTGAATCTAATATAAAAGCAGAATGCTGAAATACATACAGGCTGAATGAGCCTGTAAATCAACTGATTAGGTCTTTGCAGGAATGGTAAACAGTATAAAAATTAATGGCTCTCTGCATGGGCTCATGTGTGACTTCACCTACGTTCATATACTTCCATGTGTGAACTATGGAGTGTGTGTGTGCGTGTGTGTGTGTGTGGAGAGAGTAATAGGCAGTAAGTCATACTTGTAGTAATTCAGTGGAATTCCTGTGGACCTGTAGCAGCGCTCGCAGCCAGTAAATACAGCCTGTTAAGCCGGGCTGATAACTTCGGCTCAGGACTCTGATTTACAGGTGGACAAACACGAGGTGACTCCGGCTCTCGGTGTGGGTGTGTGACTTTTGTGTTAGTGTGGAAAAAAGGCGGAATGAGATAAAGAGAAATTAACTGCTTAACAAACAGTCTGTCAATTGGGACATGTTTGTTAGAGGAAGGAGGCGGTGAGGTAATTACAGACATGCAGACCTGATAATACTTTACTAGATGAACTCTGAACAATGTGTCAGCCTGCGGGTCTTTGTTGTTGAATGTTGTATCCTGGCCTCATTGGGTGTTTCAGGTCTTGCAACAGACGCCCCCCTCCAGGCTACCCGACCGAGATTGATCAAGCCTCGGCCTGTGTCCAAGTGGCATGCTGTTCTACTGACCCCACTGGTCACCCCTTTTCAGCCATAGCCATCTAGATGCCTTCTCTGCTGCCTCCACATTGCTGTTGATTGCTCTTCTCCTTCTTTGGCCCATAATGCCCAGGGTTCCATAGGCCTTGCTGAGAGAATGACTTGCAAACTCCCGACTGCCCACCTCCACTGGCATACACCTGGTCCTCCACCTGTTCCTGCAGCAGTCCTCTACCAACTCCTGGTACTTCGCTCTCTTCCTCTCTTGGGCCTCCTCCATCCTCTCTTCTTCTTCGTCTGGTCTCAGCGAGGCCTGGGTGATGTGAGATGGGATTTTCAGCTGCCTCTCCAGGTCAACTGTCTTCCCCCAGTCTCGTGCCATGGAAAGCAGACCAGCAGAGCAGGTCCTGGGTCTGCTCTTTGACTGCTCTCCTTCCTTGACAAACTCGATCTCTCTGGCTCTAGCTATAACTAGTAACTAATATTTCCCTCTGCATTGTTGTGGAGTAAAAGTATAAAGTGGCATGAGAAGAAAATACTCAAGTAAAAGTTCAAGTACAAGATAGGTGTACTTGAGTAAATGTAATTAGTTACATTCCAACGAAAATTCTGAAAGCATTTCTAATACGTATGGGTGTTGTGGTTTCTTTGTTTTGTTGAGTTCATTTAATTTTTTACTTTCCTTCCCAGATTTTTTTTAACTTTCCAACAGTTCCTCAGGTAGGAGGCTCAGGATACAGGTTTGGTTTGAAAATAATGGTGAGCACAGAGCAGAAAATAACAACGAGGGGCTTTTGGCTCGTGTGCCCGCTGTAACCTTTGGATTCAGTACAGAATGATGACGTACTCCATCCACATAAAACAAGTTTTTAATTAGTAAAAGGAAGGAAGCTGGTCATTTTGGTTCATAAAATTCTACGAGTGTGACAAAGGGGAGTGTCTGGAAATCTTGGACCACTAAGCCCAGGTCTGAGTATGCAGAAAAATAGAGGCAGAGGCAGAGACAAATATGGGGAAAGTAGGACAGGACAGGATAGGATAGGATAGCATAGGACGGAATGGAATGGAACGGGACAGAACGGGACAGGACGGGATGGGATAGTATAGGATAGGAAAGCATAGGATAAGGTAGGATAGGATGGGATGGGATAGGATAGAATGGGATGGGATGGGATAGAATAGAATGGGATGGGATGGGATGGGATAGAATGGGATGGGATGGGATGGGATAGGATAGAATGGGATGGGATGGGATGGGATGGGATGGGATAGCATAGGATAGGGTGGGATGGGATGGGATGGGATAGCATAGGATAGGATGGGATGGGATGGGACAGAATGGGATAGAATGGGATGGGATGGGATGGGATAGAATGGGATGGGATGGGATGAGATAGAATGGGATGGGATGGGATAGGATGGGATGGGATAGAATGGGATGGGATGGGATAGGATGGGATGGGATAGAATGGGATGGGATGGGATAGGATGGGATGGGATAGAATGGGATGGGATGGGATGGGATAGAATGGGATGGGATGGGATAGGATAAGATGGGATGGGATAGAATGGGATGGGATGGGATGGGATGGGATGGGATAGAATGGGATGGGATGGGATGGGATAGAATGGGATGGGATGGGATGGGATGGGATAGAATGGGATGGGATGGGATGGGATAGAATGGGATAGAATGGGATGGGATGGGATAGAATGGGATGGGATGGGATGGGATGGGATAGAATGGGATGGGATGGGATGGGATAGAATGGGATAGAATGGGATGGGATGGGATAGAATGGGATGGGATGGGATGGGATGGGATGGGATAGAATGGGATGGGATGGGATGGGGTGGGATGGGATGGGATAGAATGGGATAGGATGGGATGGGATAGAATTTGATGGGATGGGATGGGATGGGATGGGATAGAATGGGATGGGATGGGATGGGATAGAATTTGATGGGATAGGATGGGATGGGATAGAATTTGATGGGATGGGATGGGATAGGATGGGATGGGATAGAATTTGATGGGATGGGATGGGATGGGATGGGATGGGATGGGATAGAATGGGATGGGATGGGATGGGATGGGATAGGATGGGATAGGATGGGATAGGATAGAATGGGATGGGATGGGATGGGATGGGATGGGATGGGATGGGATAGGATGGGATAGGATAGAATGGGATGGGATGGGATGGGATAGGAGGCAAGACGAAAAGTGGGTGAGGAAGAAAAATGACCAAATGGAATGGAACGCAAATGTCAAGAAATAAAGACATAACATGGCAGAAACTTAAACAGCCTGAGAAGCATATAGACGCAGTTAAACTTTTAAAAAATAAATGCAGATGAAACTTTTACATTTGACACAGATGAGGTTAAAGGGAAAAAAATCTTGCCATTTAAAAAACAGTAAAACAATCAGTGATATTTGGTCTTACAGTATATCATAGCCAGGAAACTGTACAACCCAAGGTTGTAACAAAGTTCAACACCTTTAAGAGTGCAGAGGGAGTGAGAGAAAGTGAGATATATATGGACTGAGTGTGAAAGGTGGGGGGGCTCAAAACATGAGCTCATGACTGCAGCATTAGTGTAACATTAGTGTTAAGTGCTCATAAAATCCCTCTTTGCTCTGCATTACCTCAGAGTGTGGGGGAGCGAGAAATGAAGTTAATAATACCGCTGTTATGAAAATTTTTATTTTTAATGTTTTTAATGAAACGTCTCAGAGCAGAGTGGAGGGAACTGTACGAAACAACACCTCAGAAAGCCACCAGCTCACACTCACACTCACACTCACATATACGTATACACACACTGTTTACAGCAACACTAAAGACTCAGTCCACACAGGCTCAGCTAACATGTAAATATTCAACTGTACATGCAGTCAGAGCTTCTCCTCTCTCTCTACATATTGTGCTCTACAGCCCCCAGATGATCATAAATGTGACAAAATCACTAATGTGAGTTAGTTTAAGAGAAGTTTAATGCTGATCACTTACAATGAACAGGATTTGCTGCTGTTTGTTCCCAACAGTGCTGAGACAGAGAATTAAATGTTTTCAACTTGTTGCAATGGCATCTTTTAAACTAAATTGACACACTGTCCCAGAACGTCCAAAACTGACACAGAAGGGTACAAAGCATGTCATATCTTGATGTTAGGTCCACTGACAAGGTGGCGATATTTGACGAGTTGGGATGAGAACACTTTGGGTTGCTGCAGTCGTCTCCTGGGTTCCATCTTCGGAGCTGTTACCCGCTCTATTCCCAGAGAGGTGGTCTGTGGCAGCGGGGAGTGAAGTGAAGGGACACGCTGTGATTCGAAGCTCAACCTAACGTCAGCTATATAAACTTGAACTTGAAGCAGAAGTGAGCAACATTTTCTCCCCATCTCTGAACTTCTTTGCCGATAGTTACATGTGATTTGTTTTATGTATTGTCCAACTGTCCTTTAGACTCTCCTTTTGATAAGTCTGTCTTTCTTTTTTGGGGGTTGCTTTGCAGTGTAAACAGTTGTTGCCAGTGCTAGAGTAGCAACTTTCCCTACAGGATTCTCTGCTATACCAAAGGCACATGCACGCACATCTGCATTTGTAGAACAGCCTGTCGGAACACCCTCTCTCTTAAATGACCTGTGATTAGCAAAAGTCTCCTGTTAGGGGCTAGATTTTCTAAAGCCTGAAAATAGAGTCAAGGGGAGGTGCAGTCTAGTTCTCTCACAGTCCACTTTATTTACAATATGCTCAAATTGCCTAAATGTCCTTGTTTAAAGAATGCTGGGATAGGCTTCATTCCCTCCCCTTGTGAAAGGCAGGTATAGATAATGGATGGACTGCCGTAGAAATAGCAACACCTTTAGCTTCAAAAGACGGACTGAAATAAAATTATGGTATAATGTGGATATATCAAAATATTTACACACTCCAAATTATTATCATTTTATTTAAAAAAAAAGTTTTCTCGAAAGGTTGAAGAGATGAAATATTTTAGAAAGCATTACATAATTAACAGGTACAATTATTTAAAACAAGTTGATTTTATTGTACTGTATAAGAAATGGAAAAAAAACCACATTATACTTAAATGGATAAAAAGGCATAAAATAACATGAAACATTTTCATTTTACAACCAGAAAAACAAACAACTGAAACATTTGATTGTGTCACAGTCATCAGGGAGTCCCACACACTCGTATTACAACCTGCTTTCATTCTGCATCTGACATCATCACTGGGCAAACTGAGGCCAGCGCTGACCCTGAATCAGTCCAGTCTCAGGTTTGGTTACACCAAGTCACTCTAGGTTAGGGAATGTCCTGTTGTATTTGGTTCTGTAGCATTCTGTGCTTTTACAGCTGCTCCATTACATTACACTTTTTATTTCCCCAGTCTGGGGGCTAAATATCTCCCATTAGCTTAACAGGCCCCCATGGTCGCTTGGACTGATGCATATGTGTGTGTGTGTGTGTGTGTGTGTGTGTGTGTGTGTGTGTGTGTGTGTGTAGGTGCGGCGGGGGGTCAGACTACCTGGCATCCAGATGTGGAACAAGACGTTCTTCTTGAAACACGCCTATTGTTTCCTACAGACTGTACAGGTTTTGTAACACAAGCTGAAACAGCAGCTGTAGGAGCACAGGTATCATTGTCCTGCAGCAGCAGCAGTGCCACTTCCAGAATGCATCAGGTAGCTGCGGCGTTAGTTACAGTAGCTGAAGGATTATAGTTGTAGTAGTTGTAGGATCAGCAGCAGCAGTAGTACACTGTAGTTACAGTAGTGATTTTAATAGTAGAAGCAAAATATATAAAAAGTAAATTAATTATTTATGAGTGTATATGTTACCATAACGGCAGTTTTAGAGTGTGAAGGTGTACTTTCTTCATTATTATTATTATCATTATTATTATTTATAATAATAATATAAGCTGAGTAATTACAGTTATCAAATAAATGTAGTAGAGTAAAATGTATAATATTTGTCTCTGACGCACTGGAAGCATAAAATGGAAATACACAGATAAATTACAAGTACCTCAAAAGTGCAGCATTTTATTCACTGTTGCCTTCCAACACTGCAATTACTTGCATGTCATTAAAGTGTAGATTGAAATACACGTGTAAGAACTTTAATAGGAGTTCATATTTAAACATTTTCAGTCACAATTATTACATATTATTATTTTGACTTGAATTAAAAGTAAAAGAACAAGTGGGCTGCTGTGTTTTGTTCTGTCTACATGTAGGTTATCCAGATCAGTTATTTGTCATTTGGAGGTGAAGTATAACAAAGTGTGGTCGAGCGGGTCTCAAGCTTGGCTGCATGAATTGGGTCTTTTAAACGTGAGTACGAGCCAAGTTCAGTTCTCAGTTCAGTTTTTATGGATATTTAGTTTGAAGCATGTCATAAAAACCTCATGGCAGGCAGACAGAATAAAACACATTTGCAAAACAGCACATTTGAAAATTGGTCAATTTTGACGGGACCACAACAGCGAGGCAGAAATGATCAAGCCTCCAAGGTGGGAAAAAAACAACACACACTTGAATCCTGTTTTCAGGTACAGATCCCAGTGCAATAACAAAATAAAAAGTAATACAGCAGTCAAGTTTTTTAAATTTTCTGGTTCTGCTTCTGGGGTCAAGACTCCGTGTTCATGGCACTCGGTGGGTTCCGCCTATTAACTTTAAATTATCTCATGCCCTCTTTATATCCGTTATTCCTACTTTTCCCGTTGTTGTCCAGAGTTTGCCGTCTAACTAGAACGGAAATGATAATGCAAAAAGCCCCAGAGGAGCACATGGCAAAAAAAAAACATATTTTGAGAAATGGGAAGTGAATCCAAAGGTTGCCAAATTCCCTCTCACAGTCTCCCGCTCCCCGTCTCTCTTGCTCTCGTTCTCTCTGCAGCCGTTTTCCATTATCAGTGCCCAAACCAGCTTGTTAAAAAGAGTGAAACTCAAACCACAGTTTTGAAAATTACAGAATTCCTTCATAAATGCCCAGCCCTCCCCGTGGCTACGCTGGGTTCAGGCTTGAGGTGAGACCGCCATACTACAACATACACACACACATTAGATGTATATAATATGCAGAAACAGCTCAAGGCATAAGGACACAACAAAGTGCTCCACACTATCAATCTACACATGCTTTGAGCACATGTACACATTTACCTTCAGAGAGTCACAGGCTGACACAATAGATCGATAATGCACCAATACATGCTTAAACAGAAATACACACAAGGGCACAGTAATAGCCTTGTGGCTGCATCGCCCTCTCTCCCTCCCTCCTTTCAAACATCAACCAGAGCCATTTCCTACAACAGCTGAGGCTGCGGCATAGCAACTGGTCAGGCCGCCCTAGCAACAACAACATGATCACTCATTTGACCGCTTTAGGACGACAAAGTAAAAATGAAACATTTCTTATTTTACACATTTTGGGTTTGGTTGGAGAGTTTTTAAACTCTGTATTTGCTCTGCAGCACTGTTATCATGTTATGTAGTTTAGAGTTAACTGTAGTGCTGCTTTAAAGGTCCAGCATGTGGGATTTGGGGGGATATGTTGACAGATATGGAACACAATATAATAAGTATGTTTTCTTTGGTGTATAATCACCTGAAATTAAGATTCAGTTTTCGTTACTTTAGAAAGTGCCATTTATATTTACATATAGAGCGGGTCCCTGTCCATGGAGATCGCCATGTTGCACCACCATCTTTCTACTGTAGCCCTGAACAGACAAACCAAACACTAGCTCTTAATAGGACCATTCGCATTCTTACGTTGTACAACTTCTGTGGATAATTCAGCTCCTGGTTAAAACCTCCTGAGCGTCTGCATCTTAAACTGTCAGGGAAAAAAGGTCAGCACACATGAGCAGGAGGTAGGGTAGCGGCCCCTCTGCAACAAGCTGAACATTGTTGAACAAACAATGATTTCTAACATGAAACTGCTTTATTCATTGTTTTTTACCAGTTTTATTCACCTGGTCTGTTATTTCAGCCCGTTCTCCACCACAACTCATCAAATACTGCCACTTTGTCAGTGGGTCTTGGTGAAGAACACGGACGCACAGAGGCACCCTTCGCACGGCTGCTTCTGATGCAGTAGGCAACAACCCCACTTATCAAATACCGTTCACAACAATTTGTGATGCAGACGGCAACTACCCTGGTATTAAGAGCGACAAAGTCTGTACACGGTGAGGTGGATGGGTCAGACAAACTCCAGTCTCTTACCCAGGAGCCGTGGTTCAATGGCATCATTTTAATAACAACCTAGTGTGCTAGTATGTGTATCATGGTTAGCTAGTGACATACATAATTGACATTATGTTAGTAACAATGTGTAAACAAAGTGTTTTTCCTATGTTGCAAGTTTGTTTTGAGACACACTGTATACATGTAATGAGGTGACATTGACAGACAATCTCTGAACATCCAAAACTGACGCAAGAGGGTATGTAGCGCATCATATTTTCACGTGTAGGCCCACTGACAAAGCAGCCGTATTTGACTAATTGGAATGAGAATGTGTTTGTTATTTTTTTCAAGAGGAGGAGATTACTGCGGATTATTTGGCTCCCAGTGAAAACCTCCTGAACAATGAACACTGAAGGAATCATAATCCTGCTAGATGCCACTAAATCCTACACACTGTTCCTAAACTAAAGTAATGTTCAAGAATAACAAACAGATTTTCTATTAAAAATTGTTGCCAAATCTAAAAATGTTTTTGCCAGCAGCACACCTGGCTACTCAACAGATTGCTTTTCCAAATCTTTGAACTGGCAGGTAAATTGGAGCAGGCATGGTGATGCTGAATAAATTACAGCTTCCCGTGTCTCTGCAGCTGCTGTTTAATTTCCCCCTGTGTGTGTGTGTGAGTGTGTGACCTCCTATCACCAAACCTTCTCCAACCTGGCTAATAAATTGTAATGATTCTCAGCTGCTGCTACATCTAAAAGTGTTAAACTGCTTAAATCTAACAGCTTTTATGCCCCTGTAGAAAAGATTTAAAATGTAGAGTCGGACAGCTTGTCTCTCCACGTTACATTTAACTTTTGCAGCTGATACGGAGACAAAGCATTTGATACCGGATGAAGAAGTAAGAATGGAATAATACCAAACCACAAGTGTTTCACACATACACACCATTCAGTTTCGCTCTCCATGAGTAATTCTATGTTTTGCTTCAAGGGAAATTGGTGCACTTTGGCCATAATTGTTTCAAAACTGCTAGCTAATTATGACCTTTTGAAAACAAAGTGTACAGATTGAATGTGACATTTTGCTGCGCCTGCAGAATATAAACGCCCTCTTGCACTGGCTGAAGCCCAGTAAAACCTAATAATGAAAACAACCATGTCCTAACTAACTGAGCTGGGAGGCTGTATTCACAGGTTTCTGCCCACTGACCCCCCAGGACAAAATATTACTTGCACTGTGGCACAGTGTGCAAGACTTTTATTAAGGATTGTTTCTGATGTTGTCATAGTGCCACCATGGTGAAGTGATTACAGGATAAACCACATCATAGTCAGCCTTAACTCAACAGTCATACATGCTTTAGATTAATAAACTGGTCTGCTGCAATCAAAGATTCATTGTAATCATCAGCAGAGGCAGATTTAAAGTCTCATGCAATAAATCAAACCCATATACTTAATATACCACGATGTTTATCAAGTCAACATGGGGCTCAGAATAATGGAAATATTGAACATCTGTAGTTCCACAAGTGAGTGAGGTCTATCTGCTGATGAAGACTGTGTGATACAGTTGAAAGCTTATAAAGAAATAAGTAAGTGGACCTTGGGTCAAAATTGTTTTGTCAACTTTACCAACCCAGTCTCACTCAGAAGTCATCGAACACCGCACTTGGTCAGTGACTTCCAGCGTTGGACACTTCTGAAAATAGCCATCCTTTCACGTTGGCATGATATGCGGCCAGTCACTGTTATCAATGGCGCCTGGCAGTGTCAGGGGGAAATACACCGGGACAATAACGAAAGTTAAGAATGCTGAAGTCAGAGTATGGATGGGTACAACAGTCATTAACTTTCACCCATGAGGCCATGTTCGCTTCCTGTATAAATGTAAAGCCAAGCCTTGTTCTTTTTTCCTACACCCAACCATGTGCTTTTGTTGCCTAAACGGAAATACGTGCCTGTGCTGGCTAAATGTAACATGTACATTTGTTGTTGAAGAAAAAAAAAACATAAATTTGTGGTGTTGTACTGACGTAGTGCGTTTCAAAAGAAACTGTATGCAAACTGTACATTCTCCATCTTAAAATCACACCTTTTTAAGCTGGCATATTCAGTCTGATAAAAATTTTGTGGTTGCGCTTAGGCAACAAAACAAGGTGGTTAAATTTAGAAAAAACATCATGGTTTGCCTTATAAGGACTTTTGTTACTAACATAACGTCACGTATGTCACATGACAGACATCACAGATGTCACATCACACATGTCACTAGTGTAGTACGCTCCACATACTAGCTTACCACTCTATATAGTTATTAAAAGAAGTCAACTTCAGGGCAAAAAAAAAAAAAAACACTCTAAACGCTTACGCTAAATTCTGGCAATGGAGCAACTGGCATGGCCATTTTTAAAGGGGTCCCTTGAACTCTCACCTCAAGATACATAAATGAAAATGGGTTCAATGGGATTGCCTAACCACAAGTCTCCTCTCAACTTCAGAATCCTTGTTTCAAGTAAATGTACAGTAAAAGCTGTATGTTTGTCTTTGTAAGGAAAAGGACAACCAGCCTATTTAAAGACCAATGAATCATCTAACTCATATATATACAGATACACAAGATGATGAAATGGTATTCAAGAGAACTCAAAATGTTGACTACTGGTATTGACATGGTTTTAAACTAGCCTACATGCTTCAGCAGTATAACTGAATTCTTGAAATTCAGTTGTGGCTTATGGTTTGGTGTGCCACCCCAAGATTTTCAATGGCGCCATCTGGCCCCAGGGCCCCACTGCTCACAACAAGGTCTGTGGATTACCTTGAGTAAGATCATCTTGGGTATAGTAGTTTCATTGTATTTGAGAGAAGGCAAACATCTCTACGACTGATATCTCCAACAGTCTGCAACTCACACCAAAACAATCTAGACTGATCAACAGCACTGCAGGTAAGAGTAAAAATGTGTATTTTTGATTTGGCGGTGAACTGTCCCTTTGAGAAGTGTTCAATCCTGAAATAAAAGTACAGTACAAATACACACCCCTCACCCATGTAGGAAAAAACATCTGTCATAGCCAATTGTTATTGTCTGGCTTATTCAAAATGACTTTCCAGCTGCAGAAGGACAAAGGTTGCAGTGATAGCACGACATGTAGGAAAGTCAGTAATCCACTGCTGACAGGGGATGTTCTGCGCTGGATGAGTCATGATCATGTTCTCCTCTCGACAAACTGGCAGCGACCATCACCGCTGGCTGACCACTTCTCTCACTTAGTCTCTCTGCTTGTAGAAAACAAATGGACTCCTGGCTGCTGCTGAGCAGTTTCTTTGGGGCAGAGAGGAGCAGGAAGTGTAGCAGAGGGTAATGATATAATAAAAGGAGCTGAGAGCAGAAATCTGCCTCTCACAAAAGTGGTATTCATCAGATGATGATATGTTAGGCAGCTGTTACAAGAGGTGAAAACCATCACACTCTGCAGTAATTACATGGGATACATTATTACGCACATGATGTCTCTTCAGATAGAGAAAAGACATGACTTCAGAGATTCAGACAGGACTGAGAAAGGACACATGGTCTCTCTGTCTCTCTCTCTACACACACACACACACACACACACACACACACACACACACACACACACACACGCCAGTATTCACCCGAAATAGTTCTAGCCTACTGCCTGTCACAGTGCATGGATTTCAATGGAGCATACTTAACCATATTCCCACCATCTGTCATGATGATTTGAGAAGAAAAGCAGGTTTTTTACAACTATAGCTGAATGAAAACATAAAATACTGAATGTGTGTATGCAGGTGTGTGTACGTGTGTGTCACTTTGCTCCATTGATAAAGCCCTCTGCTACCATCTACTGGGGAAAACATGGAATTAAACTGTAATAAAACCCCTTAAAATAATGCACTGGATTATCAACTGGATTAAATCATTAGTATTTATTCATATATTGAATTATATTATTTTATCTTCTATAATATTTAGTATTGACAAGATTTATTCAGATTTAATGCATTGGTTAATAATTGCATTATGCTACATCACATCTAGTCTAATCAAGTAGGAATTCAGTCAACTTAAGTTACATTTATGAGCTGTTGGAGTGTTAATAATAATAACAAACCTAGTAATAATGATCTTCCATCTCATGCAAGGGCAAAGGTTTTCTTCTAACATTGTGTTAATGTTAATTTGGGGGACTCGAGGGTCCTCTGACAGAAACTTTTGATCATCAAACACTTAATTTCCTGCATTTGGATACATTTTTTTGCCCCAATTTGTGCCTTTTCTGTATTAATTTAAGGTGTAAATGTCTTTGACTTTGTCAAAATAAAAGTCTGGAGAAGAAGAAAAATGCACATTTCAAATACGATGGCGACCTATGATCTAATGATCACTTCACTCTCAGGGGAAGTTTTAGGGTAAAATCTTCTGAATACAATTTCTTGTGTTCAAAAGAAGAAAAAAAGTTCTATAAATGAAAAATCATCTGATTGGCTTCCAAAGATTTCTTTATAACTTTACTGTGCGTCTCGACTAACAATATATTGCAAGATTTAAAGTGCTGAAAGAAGGAAAAGGTGTTTAAAATGTTATGGGGTTTTTTTTCAGAATGGAGACATTAACGATTTACACAAAGCTTGTAGTCACACTCAGTTACTGACAGAGATACTTCTTCCTCTATTGGCCACTGACAAACTTTCATAGTTTCAGATAGACCTATAATAAACAATCAAATATACCAGAGGCCTATAATAAATAGCACACATCAATCAATAGCTGCATGCAGACGCAGCAGTGCAAAGTGCAGAGGACAGACTTTAAGCGAGAGATTTTGACTTAATGACCTCAGTCCAGGCTGTTTTTAATATTACCTTTTATAGAACAAGACTGCATTTTATGACTCCCAAAAATTCTGTTGTTCTTTGTCTTTTCATCTTTTAATACGTTTAGTCTATTCAACTAGGATGTGATGGTTTGACTTTGGTTCTTTTCTCTGGTTTCTGAATTTCTCTCATTTATCTCCAGGTAGCATTAAAAGTTCTCTCAGATCGCCTTTTTCCCAGCTGCTCAGACACTCTGTTAGACTCCGGGGAGTTTGGTCTGCCGTCTCCTGACACTGAAATAAAACACAGTGGTTAAAGCCATGGAACTGGAGCACAGCCACAGACAATACTCTGCTGTGTTTCAGAGTTTAAAAAAATCATTGCAGTAGAGATGGCTGTATTAAATGACTGTTTAACTGATCTGGTGTCTGGGTGTCCTAAAATATCCTTCAGCTCATTTCAGACAATCATGAAATCATTTGCTTTTGTCCCTAAAACACTGACCGTTTTAAACGACAATTTAAAACACATATTTTTATTATATCCTATAACTAGCAGTTCTTAGCATTTTAAACATTTTAAGTTCTTCTTTGTGTGTCCAGTGGATTTGATAACTTGGAGGTAAATGAAAAAGATTATGCTTTAGATTACATTGTTAGGATCTCCACTGGCTGTTTCTGAGTCATTCTGTGTCAAATCACATCAACTCAACTCATGTATTTATAAAGCATATTTAAAAACAACTCTAAGTCGCTAAAAACACACACAAGAGGCAACATAACTGTCAAGTGCAGCTCATATTCAGAGACACTACACACACAGGCACACGCCAGAGAAAGCCACATCAGGCGGACTCAAATGCTAATAGATAGAAGTACGTTTTGAATCTGGACTTAAACAAGTCAATGGAGGAGGCAGATCTGATTGGGAAGGGGATGCTGTTTCACAGTTTGGAGGTGGGACCTGGACGTAGAATAAGGGGTTAGGAGGTCTGCGATGTAGGAGAGGGCCAGACTGGGAGGACTTTAAAGTCAATTCTGAACTTTACAGGCAGCCAACGAAGAGAGAGGAAAAACAGGTGTGATATGGTCTCTCCTCTGGGTACCTGTGAGGAGAGGACTGACCGATACTGGTGTACAGAAAGTAACAGTAGTCCAAATGGGAGGAAATGAGAGCGTGGATGACTATCTGTCTCCAGGTCTTTGAGGGAGAGAAATGGCTTGATTTTGGAAATGGTGCTGAATTGGAAAAAGCTGGCTTTCACTACTGCATTAATTTGTTTGTCAAACTTAAAGGCTGAGTCAAATATCATGCCAAGATTTTTGACATGGGGTTTTAGAGGGGCTGCTGGTCAGAAATCCCTTTGATGGAGACAGGGGGACCAAAAAGGACAACTTTGGATTTGCCCTCATTTAGTTATTAGTTATTATTATTTAATTATATAAAATTATTATTATTTTCAGCCCCTAAAAATTGTTGCAGGAGGTCATTTTGGGGGGTTAATGTCTTTAGACATATAACACCTATAGCCATGAAATCTGATATGGGCACAGATACGGTGGAACTGTACAACTGTACATCTGTTCAACAGATCCAATTGATTAAAAAGCACAAGCAGATGTCATATTTTTAACTGGTCCTTAAAAATAGAAAAAAATGAAAATGGTTGATATGGAGGTGCCAAGCAGTCCCCCTGAAGCAGTGATGTAGTTGAGGGTATATGCAGGTATACAGGGTACAATCAACTGTCAGCCAAATAGTCATCAGAATATAAAGAAGAGTACCAACTTCCTCCTCAGTAACATCATCAACTACCTCTACACCACTGTCCCAGAGTACATAGATATGGACGTTTCCATAATTCCTGCTAAAAGATATTGTTTTTAATCAATGTTGTACCCAATTTCAAGGGCTCTAACGTCATCAGAATCCTAAATATGGCAAGCCAAGATTGCGATTTACTGACATTTTGAGTTGCCAAAATGGCAAAAATCTGTGTTAAAATGTGTGTGGGCATTCTGTGTGTAAAGTTTAAAGTTCCTTCCAGATTGTCCTCATCTTTAGATTGAACAAGATAAGTCACTAATTATGCCCAATCAACTGCCCATGCTTATATTGAGTGCTGAAAAAAAGACACCTCTCTAGTACATCTGATTATTAGCATCAGGTGTGATTGATTAAGGTTGTTTTCCAGGAGCAGGGTTGGAGACACCTGATTAAGATGATGTTATTGGATATATTTGTGCCTTCCATCAGATGACATGTGTTGGGTGTCAACTGTACATGCTCTGTCCAACAGTCAAGCTACAATTTGGAGGAGAAGACTATTTAACCCAGACAGGAGGACCACCGGAGACACTGAAGTGGGTTTTGATTTTTTTTTTTGCAAATAAGTGAATGTACAATGAACTGAGGAATAATGACCTTTTGTATCATATTTTGTCTTTGTTAAAGTATGTGTTCACCTGTTTTAGCTGTGTTCAATCTTCACCTCACCTGACAGCACTATGACCTTTTTAGTTAAACGTTAAGTTTATTCTGAGTTATTATTTCAGTTTCTGTCCTCATTGCTCAATATACATCTATGCATGGGTAGTCGGTTGTATAATAACTCTTATATCTTGTTAGATTTATGGTTTGCAGTGTGAATGACATCAACTGACAGGAAGTAAATATGGGCCAAAGCTATTGCTTACCAATGCAACTCCCATAAAACTTTCTATATAGGCTACTTACTTACTTTTTGTTCAAGGGCCAGTAATTAAAAGTAGGACATCCACTAGTGCCTTTCAAGCATTTGGATCTGTTGTAAACCACTGTGTCTGTGTCCCTACCAAATTTCATGGCTCATAGAGTTATGGGTATGAAGATACTGAGTCATGAAATCGGCTTCCTACCTAACATGCTTTCTTAGCGGGTGTGATAAAAAAATATTCCCAGTGGCAAAAATGATGCACTTCTCAAAATTCAGACAAAATATTTTATAGAACTTTGTTCTTGGTATGAAAATGCATATACATATGATTTGAACAAAATCTAAACGGTCATTAAAAAAAAAAAAAAAAAAAAAAAAAAAAAGCTAAACGGCTAAATGTAAGCTAGCCTACCTACACCACTAAATTTAGACAGACTGACCAACACTGAATGATCTACTGAATATTACAAGACTTTCCCATACCTGCAGTTACCTGGGCAAAATTGACACCTGTGGTTTTGGATGTTTTTGCATGGGCTCAGCTGGTGTTATTACCCCTCACTTAATAACACCAGTGACTTAAAAATTAGTATTATTCTTGGGAAATCATCAGGCTTCATTAAATAATCATCTGTTGCTGTTAGTATTATTATTGTCATACAATGTAGGCAGCTGGGAAAGACTATTTGACAGCATCATGCTCTCAATGTCAAGTGCCATTGAGAAAAAAACACAGTGCGCATGCTCAAAGTTTTTTGACTCTTGACGTCACTTATTCGCAGTTGGCAAACGTTAGTAATGGCGAAAATTACTTTCTGTAGTAAAAACTTGAGCACCAGCCATGGGATATTGTTATAAACCAAACCACTCCTAAAATTAATCACATTTAACTTGAAGTGGTTCTTCTATGAAAAAGTGGCTAACGCTAACGCTAACTGCTAGCTTGTCAGAAAATAGCTTTTCCGCTTCAGTGTGTTATTCGGAAGAGATGGTACCTGTTCAGCCTTTCAGGAGCTCAAGCATCACCTGAGAGGATTTAACATAAAAGCAGCAGGACAACAAGGTAAAAGTTGGCTAACATTGCCAACTTTACCCGATTGTCAGATATACAAAGGAGTTTAGTTGAATAGGTATGTGCTAACTGGGATTTTAACTCGTGTTAAACTGTGTGGAAAATGTGAAATAGTGTAACGTTATCTGTATGATTTTGCATCTGTCCGAAGTAGTTGTTGCCTATTTATTGGCCTCCTGGGGACAGAATAACTCTAGAAGCTCTGACCCATCAGAACAGGAGTTATGTAGCCTAATAATTTTCTGTGGGTTTGTCACTGTGAGCATATTAAACATAATCAGATTGATTTCAGGACAACAAATTAGTCCTGTTTCAGTTGTGCAAGACTTTGTTTCCCTATGTACCAAGCAAGAACTATGCTTCCGGTATAGGAGGAAAAAAATATTATCTTATAAATGAGCTGGGACTAATGACAGGATGTTAATTTTTCCCGTGACTTATCCACCTCCGCAGGACGGCGATGCTAGTGTGCTGTTCCTCTTATCACCAGGAGATGGCACTACTCTTCTACAGGGTGGAAAGGGAATAGAATGATCAAGGTAAACATTGTTTCCATATTAAAACAAAAGGTTTATAATGTTGTTATAATGTTTTGATAAGATTATACTACAGACTTGAAAAGATTATTATTGTTACTGTTATTGAATGAGTATGGCATACAAGGATTTAAGATCATCCAAAGTGCCACTGAGAATGTTTATCAAAGTTTGTATCAAGCTATCATAGTACACTGAGGTACAGTATATTAGTCCAAAACAAAGGTAAAAAGTAGATTTATGATTTCAGAGCATGGGTTGACATCTGGGAAATACTTTTCAGATGGGGAGAGAGACTGAAGCTCTGCTGAGAAGGAGACAGAAGCTCAAAAAGGGTTGAAAACAAAGTCTGCAGGACAATGCACAGTGATGGAAGAAGTACTCAGATCATCTACGTAAGTAAAAGCATCAATACCTCAGTGTAAAAATACTCTTTTAAAAGTAAAAGTCCTGGAGTCCCCATTTTACCAAAGTAAAAGTCCAAACGATTTTGTATCAAAATACACTTAAAACACAGAAGATGGAAGTACTCATTAGGCAGAATGGCCCATTTCAGAGTGATGGTTATTATATTACTGAATTATAATTATTGCTCCATTAATATGTGCATACCTTTGATGCAGCTGGTAAAAGGAAGGCTTATTTATTACTATATATACCACTGTAGCCTGTGAATTTCAGTAAGAGAACTCAGCCTCTAATAATACATTATTATTTACTGATCATATTTTGTATTATTAATCTGAATCTGCAGTGTCATCTGAAGTATGATGATTAGTAATCAACAAAATCTGATTAATGTAATGGAGTAAAACATACAATATTGCTCCCTGAATTGTAGTGAAGTAGAAGTATAAAGTAGCAGAAAACAAAAATATTCAAGTAAAGTTCTAGTATCTCCAAATTGATAAGTACAGTACTTGAGTAAATGTACTTAGTTACCCTCTACCGACAATTCATTGCTCTGCATAATTACAGGACTTCTGGACAACCAAAACATATTCCTGAGGGACTTGTTTGTAACAGGACAGATCAGAGATCAACTTGCCAACCACTGTCAATCACTGATAACCCCACACTGCTCTTTTTCTTTTTGTGCATGTGTAATTTATCAGCTGAAACAGAAAGAGAGACACTAATCCTAAACATATATTTATCAGCTGACTTTCCCTGGCCATTAATGCTGCAGGACATCTACATATACCATTTCTGCTGTTATGTGTGTCACATACAATGGCTTAATCCAAATGTCTGGACTTCACTGCACTTGCAGACTCACAGACTTTGCAGGCACATTCCCAGGAAGTCTGGAAGTGCTGAGGGCTCCAAATCCACAATTCAACCAGTCCACAAAGGGCCTCAAGTAGAGTTTCTACAGACTTCCAGAGAGTCTGCTTGGGGTGCAGACTTCAGCAGACTTTTCTGACTTTTCTAATTTAATAGGTTAAAAAAAAGTTGACCAAAAACAACAAAATAAGGTCTTCTTATGTAAGTAATACCCAAATTTATTGACGTAGGCCTATAGTCCTGTCCTTGGTTATAAACATTTCTGGTTTTGAATATTTAGCCTGTGATATAGAGATGTATTACTACATTTTAGTTCAGTCACAAGAAAGGTTATTTTTGGGATTGTTATCCGCAGGGATGGATGAGTGAGCACTAATTATCAACTTATATGACATAAATATGACAGCAGCAATAGTTGAACGTTTCCACAGCATCGAGTAAAACAGTATTGAGGGCTGTCCATCAGTTGCTTAGAGTTTGCAAGTTCAGAGGGTGGACATTTGGATTCAGCCAATGTGCCAGCTTCATCTTCTTTAAGCATATTGCTGTAATAACGTCCAAGTGCCATGAGGTGGCGGCGTTGGTCCGTAATGTGACTTGGAGTGAGTTCTCAGGGACCACAGAGCAAAGCAGTGCAAATACTGTACATGCAGAGGACTTCATGAATACAATAGAATACAATACAATACAATAGAAAACAGAGAGACCAATCGCTCTTCTAAAAAGTCTTACATATAAATAAAACAAATATATAGTTGCTTATTTACTATTACTACTACCACTTCTTCTTCCTCTTCTTCTTCTTCTACGACTACTACTACTAATAATAATAATGATAATAATATAGCAGCTAATTAAGAATGGAAATCCCACTTTGTGCACCATATCTGTTAATAATTAATGATATAAATTAAATGAAATTAATGTCCCCTCCGTTTCCCCCCAAACCGCTCCAAATTTGTCCCGCACGTTCCTGCTCCCTGATTGGCCCGCTCTCTGATTGGCCTGCCCTCTGATTGGCTGAAAGTTCCGTACTCGGACAGTCAGTCGACGCAGTTTGTTTTCTCGCCTGCGGCTGAAATCTGGACGGTGTGCCTGTGCCGCTGCTGGAGGCAATGTGGATACAGCACTCAGGTTTTCATTCTGCAGATAAGTGTGTGACTATAAACGCAAACAGGCGGAAAATGTAGATAAAAGTTTCTCCTCTTTTTTACTGCCTTTCTTCTCCCGGTTGTGTGAGCGGTCTGCCTCGAGCGTTTTACATGCGGACTGTCATTCAGAAATACTACAGCCTCACGTGTTTGACCTTAGACTGTGCATTGGAGATTTTTTATATGCTTTTACTCTCATATTTTTTGCTCGTTTAGTCACAGAAGACTTTGTGCACTTTGGTAAAGTCTTCACAGCGAGTTGGAGTCCCGGTGACAGACGCGTCCCTTTGCGTTTGTGAATTATTCTCTGCTTGAATCACGGATTAAGTTATCGTAATCTTAAAATCATTTAAGGACTCTTTCTGGGAGAAAGGCATGGTATACCTGCAGGTCATCAGAGGGTAACAGACTGTGGATATCTCATCAATTTTTACAGTAAGTCCAACTTTATTAATAACCCTAAAGTCAGTGTATTATTTATATAATGCATCCACAGGGTCTTAATATTTGTCTGACACACTTAGAGTGAGTTTAAAGTGAACTTGCATTACCTCCTTTATCCCTTTTCATTGTTTCTTTTCCTATCAGTGTACTGAGTTTGTTTTGCCCTGATTAAGTTTAGATTGTTTGATTTAGAGTCAAATTTATGTCATGTTCTTATACAATTTTCAACGACATAGATGTACAGAAATTGTAAGTTAAGTTTTGCCACATCTGTGTGAAACAGTTATAGAATGTTTCAGCTCTTGCAAGGTTAACTTAAACCAAATGTATAAAGTGGTTACAACTATAGACAACACATTCACATAGTTAGATATTGTTTATTATGGGAGGGTGAACGTGTCATACTGCATGAAAGCAAGAAAACAGGGTTTATAATTTAGTTTTTTTTACTTAATCGGCATGTAAATGATTGATTTTAAAACAGGTGATAAACATAAATTCATCAGACATCCAGTTTGGGATCATCATAATGCAAACAATGACAGTTTGGATGCTGTCCTCCTCCATAAAGAAACTTTTACTCCTTAAATTTATAGCCACGTCCAGCTGCTTTGTAGGATATTTATCGTAACTTTAGGGAATAAAGATTGTTCTCTCAGTAAGACACTCACTCATATAACAAATGTGACTTTTGAAGGTTGAAAATCTACTCTCGCTCACCACAAATCAAATCAATTACAATGCACTTTTAAGAAGTTTCTGGTGAGACACTGAGGTTTGACAGATGCTGATCAAAGATACAGCATGTGAAGTATTGAAATAAGATCTCAGAGGGTTCAGGGCAGAATTTATGTGGCGGAAAGATTAAAACCACTGTAAGGAGAGACATATGGACAGGTGGACGGAATAAATCTGCGAGGAAAATAGTCTGACTCCCGGAAAATCTCTGCTCCCGTGCGATAGCATTAGGACAGATTTATCGCGGTGTCCAGCCGGTGATGAACACCTTACTTTATTCTGACTTTTGTAGAGCCAAATATGGTAAAGCAGACAGAGTACACTGAATAGAAGAACATTTTGGAAGTGAGTGCATGTATCTATCTAACGTCTGCCTTGTAGGCTTTTAAACATCTGCAAAGGAATTAAAGGGTCTCTCAGATTCAGAGAAACTAGAGACCTTTACATTCATACTTTATTTTATTAAGGAAGAACTTCATTGTTTTCTATCAAGTTATTCCTCGTGTGAAATCTGAGGTCAGGTTTTCACAGATCCTCACCAGCTGTCAGCCAATTGGTAGTAAATTACGTCTTAATTCCTTTGCGCTAGCAGCTATTTTGGCTGCAATTAATCAAAAACGGCCCGTCAGATGGTGAAATACTGATGTGGCTGGTTTATTTTGTGGAATAAATCAGAGCCTGTTGGTGGATGTTACAGCAGTTTTGATAAATTGATGATTTATATTCAGAGATGGCATCTGAAAGATTAAAATGCACCTTCAAGCCGGGAAAAAAAAAATGTCATTGTCTCCTAGATATACATATAACACCTTATCCTTCAACAAGCAACTTCATTTTTTCCCCTTTGATTTTGTTTCAGATCAAACAGGCTGAAATTCTTCCAGAAAATTAAACCTAAATGGATCTTCTGTGGGTCTGTCTGTTGCTGGAGGTGTTCCTGATGTCCACTGCTGCCAGGGGTGAGTAATATATTCTGAGAAGCAGTGGAAGCTTGGAGTGTTACAGTCATCAATACCAGCAGTAAGATTAATCACTGCAGCTGACATCACTACATATGTGGCAGTACTTTCCAATGGTTCACCTACTGTAGTGAAATTTTTATTTCTGCATTCTTGCTGTCATGCTGCTGCTCCAACCTCAGTAGGATTTGCATGACAAAAACAATGAGTATCCATGGGTATAGGTTGGCAGTCTAAAAAGCATCTAAGGCAAAAAATCCTTTGTATTAATGAAGTATTGTTACTTACAATCAGAGTGCCTCGGATGATTTTCAAGCCTATACCATAGACTTCGATATTAAGTAACCTGGACAGTCATTTTATGTGACTATTTGTCCTTGAAGAGCACCTGCTTTTTTACACTCACATGCATCCAGTGTCTTGACCCAGTGCAGCACTCCCATGGTGGTACAATTGCTTTGACTTTGGTGTCAGACAATCTTATTCAAGTCAAAAATATGATGGTAAGACAGTAGTAGTTGCAGGAATGAACCCAATCCTCCATCTTTTTCGCCTTTTCTATCCGCTGTTCCTGGAAGTACTTAAGTTGTGTGCTCTGCAAACATGTTTGTTGTCCCTCATTGGCTCATTCTGCACTGATACATTTGCTCCGTTTCTGGGATATCTGCAGACACTTGTCCTTGTGTGAACTTTACTTAAAGAGTGCTTTCGCTGTGTAGATAGTCAGTGAACCTTTGACTTTGACTGGTTATTCAGTCACTGTCAGGTATACTTGCACTCGCCCTGGAGTTCCAGACTTGTAGTGTGTGGTTTTTTTACCTGCTGGTTGTTTAACAAAGATACTACCTTGTTGGCTGTTGTGTAACATGTAGTATTTCAGCTCCAGCCCCACAGGGAGATTGGTGGTCAGGGTCAGACACGGAGTAGCACCCTCAGTACTTGGCACGCCACCTTGTTCCTTCCATTGAAATTAAACAAAATCAAAACCAAACAACAACAGCCACAGACGCTGGTCATAGATGAGAACGATCCCCAACCTGCAGGCATTATGGGCAGACGGTCACGGAGTTGGCGCCCGTTCCAGAGATCACACTGATGATGAGTTTTCAGCGGGAACAAAGCTGCATTCAGCGAGGCGAAGCCGAGCCAGCGTGCAGACACAGGGCTGAAAGTAAACACAGGCCCATAGACCGCAAAGAGATGAGATTAGATTAGCCTATTAGGGATGTTTGCTGTGCAATGCTACAGCATTTCCTCCCCCCTTTACCGCCTGCAGTCTGTCAATGAAACCAGGGCAGGCAGCAGAGAGGGACAGAAGGCAAGGAAGAGGAGAGAGAAGAGGGTGAAGGAGAGAAAAGGAGGGCCTCAGGACATAGGAAGACTGGATGATAAAAGAGAAAGAAGGAAAGGAGAAAAGGAACTAGGGGGAAGGAGTGAGGAAGATATACAGAATAATGGACGAGGGAAGGAAAGAGATTACAGGAGGGGATGTGAGGGAGAGGGCAGGAGAGCATGAAGAGGACAGAGGGGACAAAATGCCATTATAGGAACCTATTAGAAGCTGAACCTCTCCCTTATCTTGTGATGGATGAGACTTGAGTTGCCTGACAAATCTTTCTTGATTAAACAAGAAAAATGGTAAAGTGTTAGGTTTCGTTTTAGGTCAGAAGTAGGCAGGAAGTTTATTTATATGCAACCCATTTTTTAAAGAAAGTAATTACTGTCATTTTTTGTTATTTATTTTGTTAACACTGACAAAAGGATTCTGAAGAGGCAGCTGAAAGACATCTACACAGTACCGTAGAGTATGTGATGAGAGGGATGCTGGGTTCTGGTGGCCTTGTGGTCTGAGGTTCATACCATGTAATTGTGAATTTGTGGTTTTGAGCTTGAGTAATGAAGCATGTCATCTGGCCTCTGTCTGTATCTCATCTTAAGGTAGTGTTTACCACAACAGAAGAATTGTCTGGAGCATGGACAAAAAAAGCAGGAACAAATTGTTTTAATTTACGATCTTTGAATGTTTCCCAAGATTTACTCACAGTCCTGTCTAATTCCTGGATAATTTTCCACAAAAAAAAATAACAAGTCTAAATTAGGATAATGTTAAGTGCCAAGGTCAAGCCAAATCTGTTTTTGATTTCTGTAGTCCAATGTGCTTGTAGGTACGTTTTTGCCAACGTAACTTGATTTGTCGTGAAATTGTCTTCTCAGTCAGCTCACACCTAGGCCTTTTATTTTCCACCATGACCTCCACCAAACTGCTGCAAGTTACTCATGGTGGTGCACTTTTTAAACGTTGCAGCTGTTTCTTGAAAAATCTCAAACAAAATGAGAGACATTATATTGCAGTTGTTTAGAAAATCGAAGGCCTGATACAGTCACTTTTGGCCACAATAGTTACACAAAGACGTGTGAGATCCTGGTGAAACAGTTGTAGCGTAGGTTGCCAAGTACTTTGTTGCTTTCCTGTTCAGAAAAGGGGTAAAGATTAAATTTAAAATGCCTTTTCAACCCCCTTCGATCACGTCCCCAGTCACATTGTGCACCCATTTAACAATGTATACCAAAAAAAGATTAAAAAATACATCTTATATCAAAATCCAATCATGTTTTCTCCCTGTAAAACAAAATATGGCGTGCTTGTGCAAGATAGTACCGACCAGTTTCAAGCAATAATATCATGGCATCCACCCATCAATCCATCTGCAACTTTTATCTGCACAGAGCAAAGATTAAGCAGTTAGCTAGCGACAGCATGCTACATCGGTGTGTCTTTTGGTGTTCGCCATTTCAAAACTTACGTTCTCCTACCGTAGTTACGCGCTGCTGGATAGAATTTATTTACTTGAGGAGAGTGGTATCTGTGACGGTTCCAGATTGCAGTTCCACTTTTTAAAGATAAAATCAAATTCCTTTTTATATCCAACCTGCCTTTCAATTTTCACTCAGGAATATGTTACAATATTGAAGCTAGATACTCTCAAAATGCAGTTTCATATGGCCTTTAAGATCCGGGTAAAGCAAAATCAGTGATTTCTTTCTAAACACATTATACACTGTAGAAAACACTGTTTTTTCCAGGTTGTGTGCCTGTGATTTTTTTGGGGCGGCCTGAAATCTAGGCTTGATGACACACTGGAGCCATCCGTAACATAACCCCTCGCCCACTATGTCAAAGCTAACGTTAGAGCACATAGCATCGGTGTTGTTTCGTTCATCCTCTGTGTTAGCGGTGAGTTTGCGACGTTCCATAAGCTCTCTTTGCGCTTTCAGTCTAATAAATACATGAATGGACATCTTTGTTAAATACCACAATCATATGAACACGAGCAAAATAGCCGTCATGAACATACCTTTCAGCTGGAATCAGCTATCTGGCACACAGGCAGTTACTGCTCACTGCTGTGGGTGTTTGCTTTGTGCTAACGTTAGCTGCTGCTAGCTGCTGAACGAGTTTGTTACTGTGGGATGACACATTATTTGGCACAGAGTATGTATGCTGTGCTACCTTAGACTGTGTGTGCGACTGAGTAAGCTAGCTGCTAACTATCTGTTGCTTCGCAGTGGCTTGTTCTTCATTTAAGGGCCTTCAGTGGACATGCTGCCAACGTCTCACAGCAGAGAGCACTGCTTTTTTTCATGATTTTGAAACCTATTTTTATATCCTTGGTGATTTTTTTTTAAACATTCAGATTTGGCTGGGTAGTTAATTACTCATTTTTCTGTGGTGTGACAAACTCACAACACATTTGTTCAAAGGGCTTTGACCAGTGGCATCTGGACAATGGGTGTTGAGGAACCAAACAGAATCTTTCCATATTGAGTTTGCAGTATTCCACCATAGCTGAAAAATGAGCATATCTTAAATTCTTTACATTGAGGATCCATATAAGACAGCCTTATATGGATATATGGGAAGTAACTGTCCCAGTCCTTCAGCAGGGTTTGGGCCAGGTGGGACTGTGCAGACAGAGGACACTTTACTACTTAAATAAATCAAAACTAAGGCAGAAAATATCATAGTGGCAGTTCAGGCACTCACTGGATCACTTACTCTAACTGTATTTGACCATTTGCAACCATGCTGCAAAATAAAGAATTAATTCAGAGCAATTCAGTACATTAAATAGGTAATGAAAAGTAAGAGCTGAAGTACAAAATTATATAAAACGGTTGACTAATTTAATAGAAATATTTGTGGAAAAGCTTCTTCTTTTTTTTCACAGTCCGCCCTCGCTGCACTCAAATGATGTAAAGAAGCATTTTTATTAGTGACTTGGTGACTACTGAGATGTTCCAGAGATATATGCATACCGGAGGTGGGTTACTCAGGGCAACTGTCTAAACAATGAACAATAAAAAGCAAGATATCATAAGACACATTGTGACATGATTTAAAATTGAAAACATTAACTCTTTTGTGGCCTCATCTTTCTGGGCAGTCCCCTTTGCACACAAGGTTCAGTTACAGTAAATGTGAGGCTGCTATTGTACAAACCCAGGAAGTTGTGTCTTATAACCACTCTGCAAAATACAGTATGGCTTATTGTGTTAAAGAAATTGCTGTATGTATTGAAAAAAGAGAACAAAATGATTCATTTAATGATAAATTAATAGATACTAGCAAGGCCAAATAGTTTTAAAGACTGTTTCTGGTAGTTACTTTTTGGTCAGGGCTGAGCATCAGATGGCAGTGAAGGCTGTTTTCCACTGTGATCACAGATTGGCAAATGGAAGCAGAAACAGTGAAACAGCTAAGAGCTTTGCTGGACTGCTGCAACACGCAGAGATAAAGAGAGAAATTAGGAGATGGAGGGCTGGAACAAGAAAGAAAGAGTGGAAGAGATACAGATACAGGTGAAGAGAGAAGAGAAAAGAAAAGAAAAGTAGTCACAGAGAGAGCAGGAGGCAGACAAAGATAAGCCGAGAGATAGAGACAGAGAGAGATAAAGACACAATATTTATGCCTCTTATTACAGCAGATGTAGAGTCACATAAACTGCACTCCAGAGGTTTACACAACCACACTGTTTGAACCAGTGTCTGGGCCACTGTGTGCGTGTGTGTGTTTGTGTAGCTGAGCATGAGACTGAGCAGCTGAGAGATTAGCATTCTCCCGTGTTAGCTGAACAACACTGAGGTTGAATACAGGGGTCAAAGACTAGGAGTAGGAGGCCAGTGCATTCTGGGCTACCTGCAGCTCCAGACAGAGTTAAGCTCAAGTGTGCACAGTGGAAAGGAAAGATCCTTCATAAAATACTTTATACACTGTTAAAAGAATTGTCTCACATCTTAGGAAATAGGCTTTTTCACTTTCTTCTCAATCTTCTCATCTGTGTCGAGAAAGTAAAAAGGCGTATTTCCCAAAATGTTGAAATATTCCTTTGAGGGGGAATTGCAGTATTTTTCAGACCCTATTTTCCCATTTTTTTGTGCTGAAGTGACTCAAACAACAATTTTTGACAATTTTGCCACAAGTACAAGAGTTACAGCTTCCTTTGAGACCATTCTTCTCCAGCACTTATCAGTCTTGAAGAGAGACCCGTTTAAGAAGAGCAGATGTTGCACTTTGAAAAGGGGACTTTATCTTCAATGGAAAATCTTCTGTAAACTGTCAGCTCTGTAGATCTCCTGGGGCTGATGATGAGGCAGGTGGCAGGTCAGGAGGAGAATACCAAAAAACGTTAGACATTTGGAATGCGCTGAACAGATCAAGCGTTTGTTTAATGGTGAGTGCATGTCTGTGCTTCTGCTTGCCTCCGCGTGCATGCACAGACACACACATTAACAGTGCATGTGATGTGAATTGTCATATGTATGTCAGATGGTTATCAGCATGTCAGATGGTATTTACGTAAGCCAGCTGTTAAACGCTTCACGGTCAAACAACTGGAGCAGGGCAGAGAGGATAATGATAATATGATGATTGAAGTTACTCCAGCACGGATTTTCATTTTTGTCTTTGCTTAAACCTGCGATATTTTGTGTTGAAATGACCTACACTGTGCATCACCGCATTACAGTCTTGTCTTGTCTACATCTTCTACCCCAGTCCTTTTGAAGCAGATTCAAAGAAAGAAAAGATACACCAAGAAATTAGATGATGACTGTGGGTTATGTACATCGTTTCCTGATGCAAAGTTTTGTCTAAACAATTTAATGTTTTCCGGGTGACCGCGCCGTATAGACCACCCATCACCCAGAGGATGGGAGAGGAAACAGACACAGAGATGAGAGGGTTCATTTGTTGTTATACCAAGTGTAAAGAGCCACAAACACATTAAAAATGCATCTTCACTGTACTGAGCTGCCAAACACAGAGATGCACATGCAGCAACAGAGAAAGACAAGAGAGCGTCATCGCTGTAGACAGTGTAAACAACCGCATACACAGATGCTGAAAACGTATACAACTAGGAGACCCTACCCATAAAAATGACTTAACGCATGTAGGCACACACACACACGCAGCCCACAATCACTTAACAACCTCCTGTCCCACACACTCATTACTGAGGAATGTAATTAGCATGCTAACACTAACAATGATGGGTAGGAGAGAATTGCGGTGAGGTAAAAAGGGCTGGAAGAGGAGGCACACAGTCATCAGAGGAGCGAACAATGGATAACTAGCAGAGCTTTAAACTTTCGTAGACAAGAGACAACTACATAGAAAGATGAACAGACAGAATAGAGGTGCCAGTCGCAGTACTGGATGCAGTTTTCCCTATTGAGATTGTAGTGCATGAGATTTAAAACACTAGACAAATGTGATGTGTTGCTACCATCTATTGGGCCTGTCAGACTCTTAAAAAAATATCTGTCTTTACTTCAAATCACATGAAGTAATGGAAGGTGAATGGGGGGAGCCACATGAACATGAGAGAGGAAAGTAAAGGTGCCTTTGAGGGCCCTGACATACCAAGCCACCAGTCAGCCGCTGGTCAGTGTCGGCCATTGGTGAGAGTCTGTCACCCTAGTTTGTGTCCCGCACACAGTACATTTATATGACGATAGAGAAAATCGATTTATTGTATTAGTACGACTTAAACCAGACATTAAAATACATGGTAACATGTTAGTCCTGCTGAAAACGTACTGAATTGAGTTTCTCAAAGTCAGACTAACACACCAAGATAATGTGATTGGGAGTCGAATTACTCCTGCATGTATACAGTCAGTCGGATCCAAACTACCCAAGGCACTCTGCGCATGCTCCACAGTTTCCACTTCGGGCTTTGACCTGGATGTCGAATAGCATTAAATGTGTAACACACAAAGTTAAGCGCACGGCACGTATGCAATGTACAGAGCTATAAAGCTGTCCACCATGGTACCTGTTTGCCACTAGTTAACTGTAGCTAACTTGTTTGTCAGTTGTTTGGTCCGTGACATAAAAGTGACATCACCACCTATGGTATCAGAGTCTGACATACTTCGGTCAGTAAATTGATTCCCCTCCCGTGCAGTAGTCCAATTAAATGGCATAGTCGACCTATAACCACAGCTTGACTTAATTGTGAATGTAAACATACTGACTGTTGGCACTAGGCGGCCCTTGTTGACTTTTTTTAGCGGTTTCAGCCTGAGTTGGTGTCAGAAACGGATGAGCCTGTTGGTGAGTGAAATCACTCTTGGTAGTTCAGTGCACAAAAAAAGAAAAAACAGAAGTGAGGAAGGTAAACAAGCGATTAAGTCAAGAAGGTGTGAAATTGAAACAAACTTGTTATATTGGGTAAGATCTTTATTAGCCATTGAGCTCTTGAGCAGAAACGGTTCATTGTTCTTCCTTCTTGTATCCGTCCTGTCAGTCTTCCAGTAGTTTTTTTGGTGTGTTCAAGTGCAACTTTTTGGCCAAGACACAGGCGACATGAGGCAGCGCAGCAGTTGGCCTTCCTTGCCACTGATTCTATGATAACGGTTTGGTGTGTGGGCCTTTAAAGGCCACAGGCAGATGCAAAAACAAGCACTATTCTCCCCCTATGCTCAAAAGAAGACTTGTCCATCTTTTGTGGTCAAAAATCCTTGTCTTTGGACAGTATTAGAGCTTCTCTGGAATCAGGGATTCTCATGGTAATGGAAAACCTGGAAAAGTCATGAAATTTCTCAATCACATTTTCCAGACCTGGTTATGTCATGGAATTAGTAAAAATCATTGAATGTTTTGGAAAAGTCATGGTATTTTGGTGTGTGTAATAAAGTTGTTACAGTAAACTTACACGGATAACCTTCCAGGTAATGTAGCATAATGGCAATTTTATTTTCTGTAGCTGTCTGCGTAACGTAGACATTCCATTACCATCATGTATGTGACTTCATTTTTCCCTGTGCTCTGTCTCTTCATTTGTGTATGCCAGCTAGCTGAAATTCTGTTTGAATAGATTTTGAATCTTATATGTTTGAAAACGCCAGGCAAGAGGTGCAAAAAAAAAAGAACAAATTTCATTATGGGTCCTTAAAAAGTCATGGAAAGGTTTTGAAATTTTGTCCATGGAAATGTGTGAGAATCATGGGTATTGTGTAAATGATTCAGGGCTACAACTTATGAGTTTCATTGTCAATTAATCAGTCAATTATTTCCTCTATTAATTGATCGATAAAATGTCAGAAAAGTGTTTAAAATGTAGTCTGAGTTGACGTTTTAAAATGTCTCTTTCTGACCAATACGCAGAAATATCCCGTTAGCAATCATATAAAACATAAAAGCAGCACCTCATATTTGAGAAGCTTAAACCAGAGAGTGTTTGGAGTTTTTGCCTGAAAATTGTGTGTTTAATCATTTATGAAAATAGTTTCAGATTAATTTTCTGTTGAATGAGTAATCAACGGCTATAATAATTTAATAACTTAAGCTCTGGTATCATTTACGTGCTGGATCAGCTTGAAGTTAAATGGTCACAGCCTGAGTAGTGTCCAACTTGCAGGGCTGAGAATGCACTTCTAAATCACTGAATATTAAGATCTGGTGTTAAATGTATACCACCTGAGTATTTCAGTATGGAAAGCACAGGCTTCAGTTACACAGGCCTCCATCAAACAAGGAGTTATGTGTCACCAATAAATAAAAAGGGTTAATATTTAATGAATCACACTGTTTTATGTTTAAACTACACCCACACTGTTGTGTATTTTCCCACACACTGAACTCTGAATGAAAGCTAACTAAAGTAAGCACTGATTAACCATGTTATTACATTACATGGTGAAACATATTATGTTAGTTTTAGTAAGAACCTGCCCTGTCTGTTGATGTGAGGAGTGGAGGAGAACATCTTGACTCCTCACAGAGCAAACAACCTCAAACAGATGCTTCAAACACACAACTTTACCTCATTGTAAACACACACACTCTATAGACTCACATCAGTAAATCCCCAAGTCCTGTTTTTTAAACATGCAATGCGTCCCAAGTCACAGCTCACTATCGTAAATACCATTTGACATGCTGATAACCATTATATGGCCTTGCGGTGGTGGCGGCATCTGCCTCCCAGCATCAGTGTGTGCAGTGGGAGAGCTGCATCCACACTAGTAAACATGGGTGAAATTTCCATCAGCATTCACATGTAAGGGTTTTAGAAAAATGCATTTTCTCGAACATTAGACAAAGAAATGAGTAAATATTCTTCAGTATTTAATGTGACCTAGTTTTAGATCTGGAAACGACAATGTTTAAGACGGAATGAAGAAAAACGTAAGTGTGTTTTAGGTGACTCTATTATGCTGCTCAATTTATTATTTGTATTCGCTGACTGGGATCACTTTGTCTCTCAAATAAGAGAAAAGCAGAAACATTCAGTGCATGTGTGTTTGTTAATTACGTGGTGATTAAGAGACAAAGGGAAGCTTCAAAGGGCACAAATGACTCTTTCAGTTCCTCTTGTTAAATCCTAATGTCAGGGCCAAATGTTGTCTTGTTGGCTGTTTGGACAAGTAGAGCTGTGGCTGTCAGAGAAAAGAGAAGACAGAGATTGTCACTTTAAAAAAAGTCTTGTATTTAAATTATAAATTTAGATTTAAGAGAAGAGTTATATGTCTTGTATGGATAATCTAGAGTGAGATGTCTCTGTGGGATCTTCAGCCAATATTCTAGTTAGGAATAAAGTTGAAACATCACATGCATGTATCACTGTCTGTGTTTTGTACTCTGAAAGAAATGAGCCAGCACTGTCATGAACCCATTTGCAGGGGACTGAATGTGGATCTTAGGGTGGCCTCTCCCCCACACCCCGTCTCTGCAACCACTGTTCTCCTTCTCAGACTTTTACAGGGTCTGTTAATGTTAGAGACTATTAGCCCACATTTAGATAAAGTCAATGTTTGCTTTGACTTTGCTAATGGTGGGTGGTAATGGGGCTGTCTGGACGCTCTCTGTGGGGGTTGATGGTGTGTCACAGTGATGTGAAGATGTGATGTGTGTTTGTGGAGGGGGTGCAGCAGAGAGAGGAGCAACAGGAGGAGCTAACGTAGCAGGAGCAGGCTTTGTGGAGAGAATAGTCAGAGACAAAGAAAGAGATGTTAAGGAACAATGGGCCTTTGACGTACAGCTATACCCTTTGCCCCCTTAAAAAGCTTTATGATAATACAATGAGCGAAATATTGAAACTCAGAGCTGCCCCATTCTTGCAAATAAGAATATTTTTTATGTCTTGAACATCATTTTATGCGTATTTCCCCAGGATTTAGCCTAATGTAGTTGGTACGTTTGGAATCTTTGGGACCTCCATTAGAATAAATAAGTCATTCTTTGTGTTTGAACTGTGTTTGACTGCACAGCACAAGTTTGATTGTTGTAGAAGACTTTTAATAAGTTAAAGGAAATCTGGGAGAAGTGGAAAATTGACACAAGATTTAGAGAAACTGTTATACTGCAAACACAGCATACAGTACAGGGCTCAACATTTGCAACATTGGGCAAGTAAACCGCCACACAGGGAAGTAAATCTAGCAACTCAGGTTGGCAAGTGGTAAAAATGAATTACACACATTTTCTGAAGCTTAAGTAACTAAAGAGTGAGCCATCTTGCTCCATTCTCGTCTCTGTTGAGAGTTGCACATGCGCTGTACCCATTGGGCACTCATGAGAAAATGACAGCAGGTAAAGACAAAGTCACTGAGCTCAAGCAAAGCTGAAGATGTGGCGAAACTCCAACTATGTGTTGCACTGTTTGCTGCAAGTTTAAGAGCAAGGCTGATAAAATTGAGACATTTTTCAACAGCACATTACTTTTCTGAAAAATGTCGCCATAACAAGAACTGTTTGTTACTTCACATCTGTGACACACTGTGTCCTTGGTCTGATTCATTTACTTAAATAATGATTAAACATGACAGTTAACCTGATTCTTTGTTGTTGCAAAGATCAGAAACATGGTGTTGTAGTTGTATTTATGGACATCTCTTGTCGTAATGTGACGTTTTACATACGTAGAAGTTTGTCTCTCTGTTCTGTCTCTTACTCCCTTTCTTCTCCCAGCTTCTCTGTCTCTCTCCTACATAGTGCAGTATTGTGTGGGTCGTGGCGCCACAGTGCTGTATTGTGGTCTCAGTGGGGTTGGGGTATGTTTGGTCAACGCTACAGCACTGCAGGTCGAAGGTCAGCCAGTGGATCAGGGAGAGGGGTCAGGGAGAGTGTGTGTGTGGGTCTGTGCGTGTGTGTGTGTGTGTGTGTGTGTGTTCGTGTGTGAGAGGTAGGGTCAGAGAAAGCACATGCCAGCACCAGAGGAGACTGTAATAACACACCAGGAACCCCACAGGACAACACACACACTCTGCTTTCACTCCTTTATCTCCTCTCTGTCTCTGTTCAGTAACCTCATTGACATGTTTGTTAGAAACTGAATTACTGAACATGAATCCATTCAGTCAAACTGAAGACGCTGATTTATGTTTTTTCTCTATTTTTGTGTTGCAATCCAAATGGAGCATAGAGTTGAAGTGTCCCCTGGAGTGAAAATCTTTGTTTTGAGGGTTAAACGTGCAGTTGTTGCACATTTTTAACACTGATTTTCCAATATCTTGTGATTCCAGTGAGTTATTTATGAGAAATTAGTTAGTGTTTAAAATATAGTTTTGATTTCCTGAAGTCTTCACATCAGCAGTCATGGACAACTATGATATCAGAAGAGTTTTCTGTATCTGCTGTGGTGAAACATGGCTTATTTATACAAGAAAATGCAGATAAAGTTCACAAATGCAAAGCACAAAAGCGTTTTTACATATGTTTACGGTACGTTAAGCACCATCTGTGGCAGAATGCTTTTTATGGTTCACCGCATGCATTTTATTGGACGTGGGAGTTTCAGTCGTTAACATTAATACAATGTTTAAATTGACACAGACACACCTAATAAACCCAAATGAGATTGAGTCTGGGCAGTAGAGGCACGATAAAAGAAATAGCTGTCATCTGTCAGTGATACACTATGTGATCACACACCAAGTATGTTGTGAATGTATATTTTAGTGATTGCAGTGAGACTTTCACAATGGGTGCATCCCTACAGAAAACACATTTCCTCTGTACCTCTGGTGGTATCAAACCATGCAGACAGATTGGATCGTGTTTTCCAGTTACGCAATGTTCCAGGTTTCATCAGGAACTATTTACTTTTAAAGGTAAAGCAAAGAAGTAAAAATTGTCCACAGGGAGGTCTCCATGAGTGTCACTCAGCTAATTGTCTGTACTCCACTGCCTTCACATTGTCTCTCTCTGATCTGTCTGTTCTCTCTGTCACTTTTTATCTCGCTCTCTGACATTTTAATTCCTCTGCCACTTTCTTTGTCTCTGCTGGTTTCTCTCTCCCTTGTCTATCCTTCAATCAGACCCTTCCAAATTCCTTTAACCCCCATCTACCACACACACACACGTAAACACACACAGTCTCCAGCTGTTATTCCTGATGGCGTTACAAATGAGATGTTGAAAGGTGATCGCTGGGACAGGAGACACAGACTCTTGTTTTCTTTAGGCTTCAGTCTGTCGGATTGGGTCTGGTGTGGCATGCAGCACTCAGGGCAGCTGTGTGTATGTGTGTGTGTGTATGTTATTACCTGTGATAGACAGACGGACAGAAACACAAAGACAACCCTAAACCCAAAATACCACCATTATGACCTCAGTCACAGGTATGATTGACATGTTGTGGACAGTCAGCCACCCTCTCTCTCCTCGGCTGTTTATCAGACGTACAGATGACATTTGACCCCAGGAAGTGGAGGCTGATCAGGGGCAGGATGTTAAGGCGGACGGCTTTAGGAAATACTTTTGTAAGCTGTTGCTGTAGATTCTAGCTGTGATGTATTGTGCTTGTTCTGTTGAGCTCTTACTCATGTTGTACCCAGTCTTTTGGTTGCAGATGTATAATCACATCACATAAACACACATACAAACATAGCATTATTTAATATAAAAGTACAGGATTCTCAAGGTAAGATCAATATGCCTGTTCCTTGTTTTTCACCACTGTCTATACAAGCAGGAAATGCTGTAGTGTTCTTTATTTATAGGCTGACAGATGGCAGCAGAAACAGTTCAGAGATGGTTTCCCTTGTTGTGGCAAGTCCAGAAGACTAAAACTAAAACATGGCACTAAGTTGAAAACCACCACACATGAGGGGACACAAACGCACTCGTCTTTCTCTGCAGTGCCAGCTGTCGATGTGGAATCCATACTGCAGGGGGAATGTGAGAGGACTGTGAGAGATGTGGGGGTGGGTTCAGCAAGACGGGAACTCTGGGGGGGGGGGGGGGGGGCGTATACACTGGTGACTGTGACTGTGTGGCCAAACATATACATTTTTAAAGTCACAAAATTAGTATGGTATGTCCAAGATTTACAAGGTTTGCAAAAATTGTAGAAATCTGTAAGGGCTGAGCTATGCTAGAAAATAGGTAGTTTGTGTTGTCGTGATGTGTTGTCCGACAACTTAAGAAGGCAAAAATGTTTCTAGCTCTTTTGAACATCCAAACTCAAAGGTGGAGTGAAAAGCCAGTGGTCATGGAGGCAGGAACAGAAAAAGTGACAGAAATGTTTTGTTTAAAGAATGAAAAAAGAGCTTGTTAAGACCCTGATTACTTTTTCACCTCAACATAGGCCACCAATCTCTTCGTGAAGTGAGTGTGAATGTTGAATTTCAGATAGTTACATAAATTGTCGGACCCAGCCCAAAGAATTCCAGCATTGGAAAGGCCTCTGAAACTATTCAGCCATCTTCAGTATAAACAAAATAAAAATGATCTCTCATTTCTTTAGTTTGTAAACAACAACAGTAACTCAGAGTGAGATTCAGATTCTGTACACAATATTAATAGTTTAAAAAATGTCCCCTGGGATCTATATATATAACTCAACGGGTGATTTCCTTCTTTTAGTAAAATCCTAAATGATTGAGTTGGAGTTTTTTTTTCCACCTGGACCTTTATGCTCTGCCATTTCTCCTATAACCATCACGCTGTAACCTGTGACAGACTGTTATGGTACCAGAACTATCACACATTCACATATATGGAGGTTTTTGTGAAGCTATAAACATCACGTAGATTTACATTATCAAAGGTTTATGACAAAATCACTTGACGACACTGACTCCTGTGTGTGCACAGCGAGAGAGGAGAGGGAGAGACGCTGTGCTGCTGGTGGAGGAGCCGCTGAATGAGTTCCCTCTGAGCAGTAAGTCGCTAAAAGAGTCCGGGGCTGTTCATAAAACATTCAGGACGCCATTCAGGAAGCTGCTCCTCTTTTTGGAACCACTGCAGTCTGTAATAATTTCGCTTTCAGCCATGCTCGTTGTTGTCGTGGGTAAACAGTATGACGTCAGTATGTCAACAAGTATCACAATCAAGAAATTATACCAGTACTATCGTGAAAGAGATGATATGGCACACCCTTATTTTTGCATCCAGTGATTTCACTTGTTAATCTGGCTTTGCATGTGTTTCTTGGACTTCAAGTTGTTAAATCAGTCTGTAAAGGCTCAGTGACCCAGGCTTTGAAAGTGTAAATTGGGTTTTGTTACTGTTTTGTACGCATGACATCTTCTTTCATGTCTGCTTATACTGGAAGAGGGACCCCCCCTCTCTTACTCTTCCTGTAAAAGGTTTATTTTGGGAGTTATTACTCATCCAAATCGGAGGCCCAAGTACTCCAAGTGTTGTATGCTGTACAACTAGTAAAGCCCTTTGACTCAAATTTGTGATTTGGGTTTTGGTGATGTAGAGAAAATTGACTTGATAAAAAATCAATAAATGCATAACAAATGCCTACACTGAGCCAGAACTCCAGCTCATAAAAGCCAAAAGTCGATAACCTCAAGACTTGCAGTGTGAACTTCTGACACAACTATTTCAGGACTGCACATGCAGCCAAAGTAGACAGTGCATCCTGTGTTGATTATTGTTCATAATTTGAAAAGCAGCAGAGAATAGCATGAGTGGCTTTTCTTGCATTTTTCCCAAAGTAACAAGTAAAACATTGAGCAGATCTGTGAAACTTAAATACAACAGAGTATCTCCAGATATTGGTTACAGCTGCAGTGAAGTAACCCCGGACATTAATCCCCTGCCAGTAACCACACAGCGCTGACGTCTAGTTAAAAGGCCTGCAGACCAGTTAACTGTGTTAATTATTTCCCACTACATGGTCCTTCATCACATTGGTCAGCTCAGCGTACGTATTATCCAGAGGTAATCCCTCTGTTGTGCTGGCACCATTATCACACAGGGACACAACAGGCCTATTCTTCCACATGTAATTAACAAAGGTACTTATGGGCTGCTTTCTGGGATTTAACGGTTGTGTTGTCGCAGCTTTAGGGGAGGCAGCGAGATCTGGTGGAAAATGGAGAACGTGGGGAAAAGAAAGCTCTCAGATCAGTGTTGTAGTGGAGGCTGAGGAGTTTAGACGTATAGCTTTAACCACACTGGATCAGACATTTTAGTTGAGAGAATTTCTGTTGCTCTCAGTGATTGAGAGTCAAACTGTTTTCTTAAGTTGTGTCTGAAGCACTTTTAGTTTATGTGTATATTGTCATGTTAGCATTACTGTTCTCCAGAATGTCAACTTTTCATGAGCTGAGAATAACAGGCCTTTTTTCAACTTTGTGACTGTACGTCTTTTAGATAATCCAGTGATTTAATTGGCTGAAGAAGCAGCAGTAAAGGAATATGTACTCCTTCAGTTTGTCAGAAAAGTAAGATTGCCAAATATGTGTTTTTCACTAGATTGGTCCATTTTAGAAAGACATATCAGACTTATTACTCCACTCTACACGTAGTTGACGGCTGTAGTTTTTAGTTAGGCTTACTTTACAGATTTTGATTTTCCATAAAAATCACGCAGAGTAATCACATGGTTTTCCTGCGCAGAGCATTACGAGGTGGCCGCCTCCATCAAATTTTGTCTCGCCTCCAGCTGTCAACAAACTGTCAGGTGTCTTCTTGCTTACAAACAATGCACTTGGTGTATTTCTGTCATTTGTAACTGCACCTGTAGCATTACACCAATGTGGTGGTTCTGTATTCTGTATACAGTTTTATTTCGCCAACTGGCACTTTCAAACACTGTTGCAACCAACTGTTGGCCTTTGTGAATGCAACTCAGGGCAGTTAGGTTAAGCTGAAAAGATATTAGCAGATTTGAACTTCGAACTGTCTCTCTCAAACCGTAATAAGGTAGAGAATAAGGCATAACCTTAATTTTCATCAAAACAAACTGTCCTCCAAGCTGGACAAATAACGAGTGTGTGAGACGAGTGTGTGGGGACCGTCTACGAAGTGCAACACCAAAAAGACAGAGCCAACTAAAAACACTTTCAGTAACTTTTCTATTATACAGTGAAGGTTCCCCAAAATCACTTCACACATCAATAGTCTCCTTTTGGTTACAACACTTTATTTAAAATGTGCTTTTGCATAATTTGGGGGATTTTTTTGTGGGAAATAATATTCAATAACTTCACTCTTATACAGTGTAGTGTCAATTATTAGAACTCCTAAAAACATTGCTTGTTAAAAAAAAAAAAAAAAAAAAAAAGAGTGTTTGCTTGAGCCACTTAATGCTACGGTAAGTTTGCTCGTGTGTGCACATGATCAGGATGGTCAGTAGTTAAAATTAGCTCCACCAACAAAGGCTGTATTTAAAAAACAATACACTAATACACACACATTTAAAGTGTCCTTTCTGCATAATGAATACTTTGACTTGTAGCACTTGAAGCCTCTACTCTCCCATGCCTCAGCTGCGCAGGTGTTTTCACTTAATGTCCTTGATTAGACCTCCTCATAAATAGCTTAACACTGGAGTATAGAGGTAGAAGACAGGAGTATAATGTGGTGGGTTCTGTGTTTCTTCCAGTTTCAGGCTGTAATTATGACACACTCACATATACACAGGACGATGAGAGGAACACAAGAACAAGAGATGAAGAAAACACCAGAGAGGCAGACTGAGAGATTAGTCCACACTGACAGCTTCAAGTGACATGATGACTGATTTATTTCAGGTGGTATTCTTGGATTGTCTGTGTGTGTGTGTGTGTGTGTGTGTGTGTGTGTGTGTTTGGTGGAGAGTGTCCACTATCAATCAACACTTCTCATGCTCTGTTCCTGGCTCACCCTGTGCATCATGGCAAATACTGTATGTGTCGGGAACACACACGCACGCACATTTAGTTTGTAAAAGGAATGATTCAACTAGTGTTCTTACTTGTTCAGATATACTGATGAGTAACAGTAAAGCTCTAGACAAACATTTTCTTCTCAACTGGGCATTGTTTCCCAAAAGCATTGCTAAGTCATGATTAGTGTTACTGTAAGTCGAGGGGTCAGTATGTGTCTTCTCCTTTCACCTGTTTGATGCTGAAATTAGGTGGACTTTTGTTGCTTTCCTGAAAGCGACAACACAACGAGCATGCCCACTTTATGCAGACTATGTGTGCAAAAGTTAGAAAGTACTTCTTTATTTTTATTTGTAAAGATTTGTTTTTATTAGCAGATGTTCAAATAATAGTGCAGGAGCAGTTCCAAAAATGTGTCAGCTTTCCATTCATGCATTTGAAAATATTATTTTAAGGATGTAGGGAGGATGTACTAAAACTAAATTGAAGGACATTTTGATGTACAAACATGTATTAATAAATTCATGAGTGGGTCAGAACTGATCAGAGTTGGTAAAGAAAAATAAGAAGTTGTCTCCATTCTTCATTTTCTCAATTTTTTGTCATTTATATGAATATGACAGACTAAATAACAAAATCAATATAAAAGTTTAAGTTAGGGTTAGTCCAGGAAGAGTCGCATCCCTGTGATTGGTTAAATCCATCAATGTTAATGAAGGGACCCCACATTTTCTGAGAGGTTGAAGGTTTTTTGCCTATATTATATAGAAAGCACTTCTCTATTTAAGCAGAACCTGACCGTAGCCTGATAGTACTTTTGGAGAATGGGTGCTGTGAAAGTGAAGTGAAAACCGACACTTGCACTTTTTTTTTTTGCTTTCATACAGACGTCAAAAGTGGAAATATCCTCAAATGATCCAGTAAAGCATTAAGTTAGTCTCTGACATCAAACTTGATTGCACTACTTGCCTTTTGAGCTCAGACGTGTTTATCAAAATGCTCAGGGTATAAATGTTTCATATATTTCAGTATTCTAGTAATGCCACAGATTGGAGATGATTTTTGCGTCACAGGGGTGAAACTGAGTTTTCCTGATAACATAACTCCCAATTGTGCCTCCTTACCCTCACCTGCCATCAGCTGACACCAAGATAAACGTTGCGTAGATTCCACCTCTGTCACAGGTGTGTGCATGATGTAAGCGTGACGGTTCGATCCCACGTTACCTGAGATAATGTCAGTGTGGAGCAGAGATGTACGTAAAACAGGTCACTCAGAGCCGAGGCAACCTCTACTGCTTTATAGGCCACAACTTTGAGGTTCGTATATGAGGTCAGATTATTACGTTTTCATCAGGGTATTTCCCTTCTGCATTTTGTTGTTTTATTTCCTTTTAGCCTTTGGGAGACATTTAAGGTGTCTGTAAGGATGGAGAGATCAGAAAAAAAGAGATATACAGTACAGGCCAAAAGTTTGGACACACCTTCTCATTCAATGCGTTTCCTTTATTTTCATGACTATTTACATTGTAGATTCTCACTGAAGGCATCAAAACTTTGAATGAACACATGTGGAGTTATGTACTTAACAAAAAAAGGTGAAATAACTGAAAACATGTTTTATATTCTAGTTTCTTCAAAATAGCCACCCTTTGCTCTGATTACTGCTTTGCACACTCTTGGCATTCTCTCCATGAGCTTCAAGAGGTAGTCACCTGAAATGGTTTTCCAACAGTCTTGAAGGAGTTCCCAGAGGTGTTTAGCACTTGTTGGCCCCTTTGCCTTCACTCTGCGGTCCAGCTCACCCCAAACCATCTCGATTGGGTTCAGGTCCGGTGACTGTGGAGGCCAGGTCATCTGCCGCAACACTCCATTACTCTCCTTCTTGGTCAAATAGCCCTTACACAGCCTGGAGGTGTGTTTGGGGTCATTGTCCTGTTGAAAAATAAATGATCGTCCAACTAAACGCAAACCGGATGGGATGGCATGTCGCTGCAGGATGCTGTGGTAGCCATGCTGGTTCAGTGTGCCTTCAATTTTGAATAAATCCCCAACAGTGTCACCAGCAAAACACCCCCACACCATCACACCTCCTCCTCCATGCTTCACAGTGGGAACCAGGCATGTGGAATCCATCCGTTCACCTTTTCTGCGTCTCACAAAGACACGGCGGTTGGAACCAAAGATCTCAAATTTGGACTCATCAGACCAAAGCACAGATTTCCACTGGTCTAATGTCCATTCCTTGTGTTTCTTGGCCCAAACAAATCTCTTCTGCTTGTTGCCTCTCCTTAGCAGTGGTTTCCTAGCAGCTATTTGACCATGAAGGCCTGATTCGTGCAGTCTCCTCTTAACAGTTGTTCTAGAGATGGGTCTGCTGCTAGAACTCTGTGTGGCATTCATCTGGTCTCTGATCTGAGCTGCTGTTAACTTGCGATTTCTGAGGCTGGTGACTCGGATGAACTTATCCTCAGAAGCAGAGGTGACTCTTGGTCTTCCTTTCCTGGGTCGGTCCTCATGTGTGCCAGTTTCGTTGTAGCGCTTGATGGTTTTTGCGACTCCACTTGGGGACACATTTAAAGTTTTTGCAATTTTCCGGACTGACTGACCTTCATTTCTTAAAGTAATGATGGCCACTCGTTTTTCTTTAGTTGGCTGATTGGTTCTTGCCATAATATGAATTTTAACAGTTGTCCAATAGGGCTGTCGGCTGTGTATTAACCTGACTTCTGCACAACACAACTGATGGTCCCAACCCCATTGATAAAGCAAGAAATTCCACTAATTAACCCTGATAAGGCACACCTGTGAAGTGGAAACCATTTCAGGTGACTACCTCTTGAAGCTCATGGAGAGAATGCCAAGAGTGTGCAAAGCAGTAATCAGAGCAAAGGGTGGCTATGTTGAAGAAACTAGAATATAAAACATGTTTTCAGTTATTTCACCTTTTTTTGTTAAGTACATAACTCCACATGTGTTCATTCATAGTTTTGATGCCTTCAGTGAGAATCTACAATGTAAATAGTCATGAAAATAAAGAAAACGCATTGAATGAGAAGGTGTGTCCAAACTTTTGGCCTGTACTGTATGTTAAGCACATGCAATCACACATAGACACACAGTAGCCTAAAATGAGACAGTGACCTGAGCTGAACAAATGGACTTAGTCACGGCTGAGGATTGGTGTGGAATGTGTGTGTGTGTGTGTGTGTGTGTGTGTGTGTGTGTGTGCTTTACGTGTTATGTGCATGCTTGGAATGTCTGACTCTGCACCCAGTGAAGCAGAAAACACACAGGTGAAGGAAATGTGAAACAGGAAAATGGAGGAAATACAGGAGGAAGAAGAAGAAGAAGAAGAAGAAGAAGAAGAAGGTAGAAAATGCAGATTGAGTCTGTGTTTATTTCTGTTTCATTTGAAATTATGGCCTGAATTAATGCGTGCCATATACACTGCCTGGCCAAAAAAAAAGTCGCCACCTGGATTTAACTAAGCAAATAGGTACAAGCCTCCTATTGGATAATTACTGCATGGGCGATTATCTTTCAGCTGGCAACAAGTTATTTAACCCCAACTGGTGCAATGAGTTGCTTCTCATTTCCTAAACAACCATGTCGAAAGACACATCCCGTGGTCGTGGAAAAGATGTTAGTCTGTTTGAGAAGGGTCAAATCATTGGCATGCATCAAGCAGAGAAAACATCTAAGGAGATTGCAGAAACTACTAAAATTGGGTTAAGAACTGTCCAACGCATTATTAAAAACTGGAAGGATAGTGGGGACCCATCGTCTTCGAAGAAGAAATGTGGCCGGAAAAAAATCCTCAATGATCGTGATCGGCGATCACGTAAACGTTTGGTGAGATCAAATTGAAGAAGAACAACAGTAGAACTCAGGGCTATGTTTAATAGTGAAAGTAAGAGCATTTCCACACGCACAATGCGAAGGGAATTCAAGGGATTGGGACTGAACAGCTGTGTAGCCTTAAGAAAACCACTAATCAGTGAGGCTAACCGGAAAAAAAGGCTTCAATTTGCTAGGGAGCATAAAGATTGGACTCTGGAGCAATGGAAGAAGGTCATGTGGTCTGATGAGTCCAGATTTACCCTGTTCCAGTGTGATGGGCGCATCAGGGTAAGAAGAGAGGCAGATGAAGTGATGCACCCATCATGCCTAGTGCCTACTGTACAAGCCTGTGGGGGCAGTGTTATGATCTGGGGTTGCTGCAGTTGGTCAGGTCTAGGTTCAGCAACAGTATGTGCTCAAAGAATGAGGTCAGCTGACTACCTGAATATACTGAATGACCAGGATATTCCATCAATGGATTTTTTCTTCCCTGATGGCACGGGCATATTCCAAGATGACAATGCCAGGATTCATCGGGCTCAAATTGTGAAAGACTGGTTCAGGGAGCATGAGACATCATTTTCACACATGGATTGGCCACCACAGAGTCCAGACCTTAACCCCATTGAGAATCTTTGGGATGTGCTGGAGAAGGCTTTGCGCAGCGGTCAGACTCTACCATCATCAATGCAAGATCTTGGTGAAAAATTAATGCAACACTGGATGGAAATAAATCTTGTGACATTGCAGAAGCTTATCGAAACAATGCCACAGCGAATGCGTGCCGTAATCAAAGCTAAAGGCGGTCCAACGAAATATTAGAGTGTATGACCTTTTTTTTTGGTGGTGACTTTTTTTTTGGCCAGGCAGTGTAAATAAGGTTGACCTTGTGCATCTATGAACTGGGATGTAATGTGTGGGGAAAAACAACAGGTTAAACTTCTGTTATCAAATATCAAATATAGGAAAACAAAGTCAGCAGCAGAAGTGAAAGCTAAGGAGAGGTAGACATTACTACATTTCCTGCTGGGATGTGCCATGAAAAACAGGTATTTTAAGCCAAAACTTAATCTTTCCAAAGCGTAACCAACCAGTACGCAGACGTACACAGATGCAGAGCTCATTGAAACTGAAGAGCGGACGAGGAGAGAGAAGGAGCAGTGTTACTTCGGTAGCACATATACTAAAATTGCAACAGGCAGAGGAACATGTCCGAATCCAGCTAAAGGTAAACACAGACGTTCATTTCTCCTTTCCGTTATGTTATCAGATAATTATACTAACAGTCCGAACCTATCTGTGTGGAAAAAAAATGCACTTTTAGTGGACGTATTTTGACATTGTTTGACGCTGTCTGAGTGCCCTATTATTTAATATAGCGCGCGCTCACGGGCTGCAGGCAGGTCAACCCAAACTTCGTACTGGAGAAATGTCAAATATGAACATCCTATCACTCATTTAGACAAAAGTAGATCAGAAAATAGGGCCCAGGTTGAAAAAAACATTAGTTCGCCTTTAACATGGCCACATTTAAAAGTGAGACATGTCTTTTATTATTTATTTAAATATAGTAATTGAAATAATATTGATGTCTTTTTTTAGCACTCACGTATATTTATAAAGTAACTAATTACTTGTCAGAGTATTTCAAGGACCTTGTTAGTTTGAGTAAACAAAACACAAAAAGTGTGGTGGTGTTTTAGCCTTCCAGGGTCACCCATTTGAATTCAACCCCTTTATATCTTATCTTTAATTATTTAACTTGCAGGAAGCCACGCCCACCTGTTGAGATGTTTATATGAAACAGTCTCTCCCTCGCCATCGTACTCCGTCTCCTTCTTTATATGTGTTATGTCAATATGAAAGGCTCCCTTGCAGCAAATATGCACCTCTTTATCATTAAAGTGGACCACAGCAGTTGGTGGTGCTGTGTGTGTGTGTGTGTGTGTGTGTGTGTGTGTGTGTGTGTGTGTGTGTGTGTGTGTGTGTGTTATCACTGCTGTTAATAAGTAACAGCGTCTGCCTCCAAAATGCTGATAAAAGTCAGGTCGAGGACATCGGTTTACTCCACACACACATGCACACAAACAATCACCCACACTCACGAGTGTTAACTATTTCTTATCTTGAGCCAACTATGTCTCCCCTTATCTTTAAGGCACGAGGCAATCTGCAGACACACTCGCACACACACACACACTTTACAAACGGATGTATTTACGACGGCTGCTTTGTTGAGATCAGTGCAGCTAAATGTAGTTGTTGACCACAGAGGGTGTGTTTAATTGTGCTTTGGTTCAGAGGGTCAGTGCTCGCTGATGTGCCCACTGCTGTTGACTGAAACCTGACATTGACTGAATAAGTAAATTGACCCTGACCTCGGATTCCTCACATACAACCGCAACACCTGCCACTGCTGCACTGCTGGGTAAAGACTCAGTCTGACTTTGTAGTCACTGGTGAAGGTTGGCGTGAGCGAAATGGTTTTCTGTCTGCATGTCTGAACGTTTAAACTGTTGCTTCTTAAAACAAAGTATGTAACTATAAGACCTTAAATGATAAATCTGTGTCTGCTCTAGGAATCACAAACACACATCATGTTGCTCACTAGTTTCCTGACATCATTTGTCTTGTATTTTAATGTCTGTGCGTAACTAGAAATTTGTTTTCTTAAACCTTAATTTAGCTGTCTGACATATACAGATCTGCAGCTGGTAGTTTATCTCATGCGGTTGCTTGATTTATTGAAAAAACACTTACACATTTATACTCATTTATGAGAAATACTTATGCTTATATGTTGGTGATTCAGACAGGACGTAAGTTGAGTATACTGTCACAGTCCTTGGTGGCTGGCTGTGGATCAGAGCGTCTGCTCCCTGTCTGTCTCAGGTCTTATTTTGCCCTAAAATGTAACCCAGTCCCCAGCCTCCATACACTGACCAGCCAGACACACACACACACACACACATACATACACACACTGAACTGGAATAGTATTTTTGGCCTTTGACCTACTTTCAGTCCGAAGCGGGCCTGCTTACCCCGTTTATTCAGTCTTTTTCCTGCTTACCTTTCACTTTCTTTCCTTCTGTCTTTTTGCCTTTAGTTAACGAGCTATAAGGTAATGGGCTAAATTTCCCTGGATGCTCTGATTTCTTTATTGCCAGTCATAATTTATAATATGACCATCTGCATATGGCATCAAAATATGGAAGCCCATTTTCCGCCAGTGTGATGGTGAATGAAAAGATCTAGTAAGTCATTACAGTGAGAAACTTTTTCGAAATAATGACGTAATATCTCAAAATAATAACTTAAAATAATTAGAAACTTTATCAAGAAGTGACTTATTTTTTCTGGAATTATTTACTCAGTATCACAATGTAATGAGAAACTTTCACAAAATAATGATTTGGTTTCTCAAAATAGTGAGACGCTTTCTCAATAGTAACGACTTATCTGGAATTATTGACTCACTAGTGCAACATATTGAGTAACTTTCCCAGAATAATGACCTGAAAGCCCACAGTGATAACTTGGTAGGTCACACTAATGACTTGGCTTCACAAAATAACAAGAAGCTTTCTCAAAAATTATGACATATCTCAAAATATTGACCCAGTATTGCAACATAATGCAAAACTTCCATGCAATAATGTCTTGGTTTCTCAAAATAATGAGAAGCTTTCTCAGAAGTAATGACTCATCTTGAATAATTGACTCACTAACACAACATAATGAATAACTTTCCCCAAATAATGACTTAGGAGTTCACAATAATTACTTGGTATCTCAAAATAATGACAGTATCTTAAACAAATTACTTTATAGCTCACAATAATGGCATAATATCTAAAAGTAATCCCTTAATATCTCAAAATATTGACTCAATATTACAACATAATGCAACATTTTCTTAAAATAATGACTTGGTAGCTCACAGTAAGTATTCCATGACATAGTATTTTGACTTTTGAGTTCTGAATTCAACATTTTGAGAAAGTTTGTCATTATTTTGAGATACTAACTCATTATTTTGTGTGTGTCTTAATATATTGTAATATATTATGCTATTAATTTGAGATACTAAGTCATTATTTCTCATTATTATGACTTACAGGATCTTTTTGTTTGTTTGTTTTTAATTACATTAGCTGACTTCCAAAATAAGCTTGCATTAATGATTCCCTCTTGTGATATAAAGAATAAGGTAGTCAGGCCGTCCTTTCCTTATTTCTGTTTATGAAATATGCTGTATGCCTCAGACAGTTGAGTATACTCTCCGTAATGTAAAACAAACCACATCAGGTCACATGGCTGTTTGTAGAGCCTCTGTGATCACAGGAGACAGGTGTGGTGTTTTAATACACTCACTGTCAAACTGTGTAAAATCTAATTTACCTTTTGCCTTGGTCCGTGAAAGACAGACGTAACAGAGAAAACATCATTTTGTGTCTTCTTTGTGAGCAACTGCCGGATCAGTTTTCAACAAGTCGTGACTGCGAGTGCTTAATGGACCGTTGAGGACATCTCTAGCTCTGTCGGTCTTTTTTTTTTTTTCTTACTGTCTCACCGGATGTACACGTTATACAAGGCTATAGAAAGCAAAGTACATTCTGTTACGGTTTTTAATCCAAGGTACTCATTAAATTGTCAGTTCCTGTCCAGTCTAAAGTTTACTTGTAAGTCCTTAAATGTTAGCAGGTAGTTGTTTGTGAGGATTAATTCTTCACTCTTTATTCCTCCTGACTCCTGAATCTCTTGACTCTCTGCTTCAGTGGGTGTGTGTGACTTTATCTCTCACACATGTTCCCTCCTTTTCTTCCCTTACTGTACTTTCTTCACTTCCCTTAATCTGCATTTATATAATGGGCCCAAGTTGTTGTTACACACACACACACACACACACACACACACACACACACACACACACACACAATGCATGATGTGGTTTCAGTAAAGCCCTTTATAAGCTTTTAAAGAATGTTCTAGGTTCAAACCGCCCTCAGGTTCTTGGTGGTTTGCAGAACTTTATGTTCTTGGTTTCCTTAAAAGCCTCGCTTCCACCTTTCCCATGTTTGAGTATCCTCTGTCTTGCCTTAATGAGATTAAACCACCGCAGCGTCTGTTTTGGGAATTTGGACTGCAGGTTTCAAAGGTTGACATTTGACTTAAGTAACTGAAAGCATTTGCGGTTAAAGGTCCAGTGTTTAGGATTTTGGGGCATCTATTGGCAGAAATTATATATATAATTCATAACTATGTTTTGATTAGTTTATAATCACCTGAAAATAAGAATTGTGGTGTTTTCGGTACCTTAAAAGGAGCTGTTTATATCTACATACAGAGCGGGTTCTCTCCCACAGGGTCTGCCATGTTGTTCTACTGTAGCCCCCAACGGACAAATCAAACACTGACTGTAGATAGGGCCGCCTGTCTTCCCCATTCTGATGCTTGGTTTGAACTTCAGCAGGTCGTCTTGACCATGTCTACATGCCTAAATGCATTGAGTTGCTGCCATATGGTTGGCTAATTAGCTATTTGCAGAGGAGGAGATGAACAGGTGTACCTAATAAAGTGGCCAGTGAGTGTATAGTGCAGATGCATGTTCCAGAGTGGAGCCTGGCAAAGATATTTCTTTCCATAAGTGTCTGCCTGGTGAACGTGTCCTCTGCATTGCAAATGGCATTTTAGTGTGATTACAATTTTTCCCATGAGAGACACTGAGTCATACGTAAAGCTGTTCTAATACTACCAAACCAGACATTCAGTAACAAATGAAAACCATTCTTCTGTAATGCCACAAAAATAAATCTTAATTTCACAGTGACATAACAGTTTTAATTAAAATGCATGGGGGCGTTAGCCACAAGCTAGCTGTAGTTATTACACAGCTGCTGCAATAAATTAAACAAAGAAGGCAACCAGTCTCTGTAAATGTTTTAATAGCAAATGTTGAATTTTTTCCCACAGTTACAAACATAAGACGAGATTTCAAAGTTGAAAAATTGTTCAGATTGTTCCCATAATTTCCTTTCCCCTCGGTTAGTTAAATTAATCGTCTTCATGAATCATTTCTCTTGTGTTCATTTGGGTGGAGTGTGTCGTTAAAATGATTCATTGCCCTTTTTTTAAGTTCTTTTTGGGGCTTAAACTGAGCAAATTTATTGCTCTTGCCGAGTATAAAGCCAATAGGAAAAGGTCTGTGGCAGAGTTTGCACCTTACCCCACTGGTTTCTGAACATTAACATGACACTCAAACATTGGTCTTTGTACAGTGTGACTATATGGTAACTTTGCAACATAGCTTTGGTGCCAGTGTAGGCGCTGTGTATGTGTGGGAGTTGAGGTGTTATTTCTAAAGCAGGTTGAGGAAAATCTTTGAGCTTTAACGTGTTCCTCCAGGAGTTAGAGTTAAGTCCCGATTGTGGAAAACCTTTCCTCCAGTGAAAAGCAGACAGGTGCAGCCACCAGAGGAGAAGAAAGGTGGAACAGTATAACCAGCTATTAAAAACACTGCAGTTAAAGGAGAAGAGAGAAGAAGATGATGAGGGAAGGTAAGGGAACAAATCACATTTCTTGGAAAGGTGTGAGATTATCATCAGGCCATAAAATGTCTAATTAAGACAAATAAAACAAGGATTACAGTAGGTTTTATACCTTTATATATCATGTGTGTGTGTGTGTGTGTGTGTGTGTGCTTCCAGAAAGCCAATGCTGTGAGTCGCTCAGGGGATCAGGTTGCCGTACCAACCACTCAGCAGATTCCTCAAAGTTTTTCTGGCCGCTGTGTGTTTTTCTTTTGTGTGGGGGTGTGTGAGACAAGTGTAAGCCCTGGGTTTTATGTGTATAAGTGTGTGTGTCTGTGTGTGTGTAGCCCTTCAGTGATGTCCGTGTATCCTCCCTGGCCTCAGGCCTAGTGTTAACTGTCAGGACAGAGTAACAAGCAGCAGTTGACCTATTGTTGGGATGGAAGTGACTGGGTCAGAACGACAAAGTGTGAGCATGTGTACCTGAAGAAAACGACAACTTAATGTGTACCCATCAGTCCGCCTGTTGCCTCGGGCCAAAGACAGGCCTGAAGTGTGTTATAGAGTGTGAGCGTGAACTACGGGACGAGAAGGAGAGACAATCAGCAGATGTCAGACGGCTTTTGTTGGGATGAATCTGACAGTGTAAGCAGCCTGACTAAAAAATTACACATCAGTTTGGTTCAGCTAATGCAGTGTCACGCAGCAAGCATTCCCAGTGGTCATAATCAATTTAGAAAGTATTGATGTGATAACAGGATTCAGGCTTGTAAAGAGAATTTGGATACAAAAACATAGCAGCAGGTGATTACAGGGTTTGACCGAAAGCATTACGTAAATAGCCGACTTACGGGTATTGGGGTAATTTGAGTTGTGCACACACAAATTCTCATTGAACCACATTGCGGGAGGATAATCCTTGTGCCTATTTTATTAACTCAAGGCTTATTTAAAAGTACAGGAAAGAAAGAAAGTTACTTGTATAACTGATCTGATAATAATGATGACCTCTTGAGGACCCAGTTGTCTTTCAGTGCTCCGGTCTTTTATAGCTCAGCATGCATTCACACACACACATACATACGCACACACCTCTACCTTGCGCAGTACATCAACGCTGTGTCCCGCTGTTAAGTGCTCTCCATCAAAAGCATTCCTCAGCTCTCCCCTCTCGCTCCAGTCTCACTTCCCTGCCAACAACAACGTTGTGTTGGACTCTGCAGACCCATCTGACTCTAAGACCAGTGGAACGTTAAGGGCATTAAAAAGCCAACTCTCGATCCAAATCCAAAACATAAAGGGCAGTCCCGGCCGTCACACTCTGCCAAAATATGCACTACAAAAATTGACTAAATTAGCAGGCATTTTTTCAGCACTTCAGAAAAATGACAAAGTATTTGGACGCTAGAACTGTTCTTCGACTTTACCTTTGTGGTGAATGGAGAGAAGGTGTTTATAGTTCTTATTCAAAAGTAAAATGTGTTACAAATCCTACTTTGTCGGCCAGTTATGGCATTGATCACTTTTCATCTAAGAAAATTTCACTCATGGAAATGTCTGTGAAAGGTATTAGTGAGTCTGATTTAAACAAACAGCACTGTGCTCAGACATTAACTGGCAATGATTGTTGAATTTCAAAGAAGTATGTAGAGCTGAGAACCAAAGAAAACATACTAAGAATGACTTTAACTCTACTGTGTTTCATCTGCTAATGTTAGCGTGTGAAAATGCAAAGGTAAAGCAGCAAAAACAGTCTGTCTGCACTTGAGTGTGACGACCAGCACCAGAATTGATGTCTGTAGATTAATCAAGAAGAGACAGAGCCAGACAAATGTGAGAGACAGACACCGAAGAGGGGAAATTGAGTCGAAATTCTTGGATTCGTAACTCACTTAAATAAAAAAAAAAACATATATGGTACACATATTTCCAGTTACTTACACTTCTTAGGTCATTTTCCCTAATGTCCATAAATCTGCATAGAAATAACAGGAAAAAAAGATGATCTGTATGACTCCAGAACCTGCCTGAGAATGATCACATTTTCAAGTTTTCATCAGTATCAATGTAGTCCAGTGATAGTTGTCCGCATAGCCATGGGTACGCCGCAAACAAGAGCTGCCAATAGTTTATTCGGCACTCTTTTAATGGTAACAATATGTCAAAATGTAAACTGTAGTTTTGATGATCATCTTTTGCTGTTTTCAGCGAAGTGCTGAAGGACCATCCCTGTAAGCTGCTCTCCTCACACTCTCTCTACCTGGTTAGCACTAGCTAATGCAGCAGCAGCGGCTAACATCTGACACCAACAATCTCACACCGACACTGCAATGGCTCAACTCAGCCGGTTAATAACTGTTGTGTAATATTAGCTGTAAAGCCCTGTTTCCACCAAACAATTTTGGTATGGTACCTTTGGAACCAAAAGTAACCCTTCAGACATGGTACCTAGACTCTAGCGTTTCCGCCTCAAACACTACTCCTTTTTCATGTGGATGGGGTTGTTGTCACTCACTGCTCCGTCCAGGATGCACTGTATTTCCTCCTTTATCAGTCTGCACCTCGTTTATCATCCACAGAACGGAGTTGCAAGCCGACATTTTCAGAACAAAATAAAACAGGCTGTAGTGAGAGTCTCTCTCCATGGGATATTTAAAAATAGTGGTTTGTGCCTTTAGTCCTTCTCAGGCAAGCTCAGGGGTGTAGTGTTGCCGGAGCCCACAGGAATGATGCTCTGCGGGTTTTTTTGTGAGGATTGAGAAATATATGAAGATCCACTCATTCCTAAAAGTTTATGTCATCCAAGAGAGACACTAAAAACTAAAGTAATGCTCAGAGTTGGGTGACCAAAAAGGGGGATGGTACGGAACGGTTCCAACGCTATTATCCACAACTTTTCACAGTGGAAACAGGAAAAATGGGTACCAAACTGTACCGTACTGCTTGGTAAAAATAGGGCTTAAGATGCTAAAAGTTGGCTCTGTCACTGTGTTTGTGACTGTCCCAGACGTGATGCTTAAATTCCAGCAGCAGTAGGCGACTGATAAACAGAGAGCAAGAGAGTGACAAGGAGGGGCATGGGAAACTCAATACACTGTGCGCAGCTCTACAGTGACTTGAGATTTGACCTGTTTTAAATAATCAAATTTGAGGTTGCTATGAATAGACAGAATTCGAAGGTTGCACAGAATTCCCAGGTATTGGCCGAATTTGCATGAGCTGATATGATTCGAAATCCTGGAGGGGCTGATCAATATTTGTGGTTGCGTCTTCAGGCTTCAGCTTCATATGGAACAGACAGATGTGAAAGCGGTATCATTCCTGTCATCTGACGCTCATGAAAAAGCATATTTCCCAAAAAGTCAAGCTTTTCCATAAATGGGATTTAAGCAGTGTATTTATTTTGGGAGTAACTAGTAAGAGAACAAAGTGTATGGACTGATTTCTGCTCTGCTTTATTTGGCCTTCAACTCCCATCCATGCAGAGGATGTGCAGCTCCGAGCTGGAAGGTTCTGCCTCTGTGGGAGTAGTGTGTGTCTGACGTGGGCTGTGTTTTCCTGTCAATAGGCTACAGAATACCAGACGTGCACGTCTAATCTACCTACACACTCCCTGCGTGTAAGGGGAAAGAAAGGGAGGGTGTGCACAGTGTGTGTGCGCTTGTGTGTGTCTGGAGGCCGACAAACAATCTTCAAGGTACTTTAGATTGTCATGGGGAGGCAGTTGCAGGCTAGGGAGCACCATAAAGCCCCAGATGGACTAAACAGACCAAAGATTTAAAGGCCTGCAATTTTCTTTCCTCCACCACACACACACACACACACACACACACACACATGCAGACACAGGCTTCCTAAACAGCATATAAACAGACAAAGATGCTCAAGCACAAAGAGACAGAGACTGTAATTAGCCTTACATGATACATACTGCATGTATAGCTCCTTTTTTTACATTCAGCACCACATATATGTTAAAAATGACCCACACATGTGCAGAGACGCGCACACATGCACACATTGACCGTGCGTCTCATGAAAGAGAAGAATAGATTTTTTACTCGCTCCAGTTTCACCCCTAGAGACAGATTTAAAAAGACTTTACTTCGGTCATGCACCGTGGAAGAGGAGGAGGAGGAGGAGGAGGACCACGATGAGGAGGGCAAGGAAGGGAGGAAAGGAGGCCGCTGGTCTGTGTTCTCTTCATTGGGGAGAGAGAAAGGGAGGAGAAGAAGAAGAAGAAGGTGGGAGGCAGTGGAGGTAGATTTAGGAGAGGTTAACTGCCGAAAGTTGAGAGGTTCAGTTAGAGGTCCTGGGTCTGTGATTCTCTGGGGAAGAAACTTGGGAAGTTATGTGTGTGTGGATCCGAAAAAGGCAGGAGACCAGTAAATCACACAGGAGAGAAAGGGGAGATACTGCAGTGGACGAAGAGGTTGGTGTAAATGAGTGTGATGAAAGAGAAAAGAGAGAGCAGGGAGTAAGAGAGCAAAATAAAGAGAGAGGTAAAGAGTGATGACAGGGGAAAAGAGAGGACAGAAGGAGGTAGTAATGGGAAGCGAGGGGTTAAGGGCAAATAGAGAGGTAGCAGGGGAGCAGTGAGAGTTCAGTGGAATGAGATTTCAATCTGTTGGAGGAAGAAAGAAGGAGAAATGAATAGAGAGGAAGAAAAAGTAGGAACATTAAAGGGACACGGTGTGTAGAGACAGTGGGGAATATACAGAAAGAAGAGTGAAAGTGGGACAAATATGCAAAAGACAGAAAGAAGCAGGTATTAAAGAAAGAAAAGAAGAATGGCAGAGGGAGATATACAATATGTAAAAAGAAAAGGCAAAACAGAAATTGAGAGAAGAGAAGGAAATCAGGCTAAAAAGTAGGAAAAGGGGAATGAGTGAGCTGAGTGAGCTGTCCAGCCCCTGATGAGAAAGCCATACAGCTCAACGACCACATTCCCCGTCCAGGAGCGAGGAGGACGGAGGGAGGAGAGGCTCCCATGAATACCTCTGTGTGACTAATGTCTTTTTCACACATTTCACCTCAATCCATCCATCATTGTGTCCACCTCCTGCTCCCCTGTTAAAACAACAGTCCGGCGTGACAGCAAATGCTACAAGACTACTGTTCTCCTTTTTTATAATCAGCTCGATGTGTATGACTCTGCTTCACCTTATTCATCTCTGACATCTACAGCTGCTCATCGGAGGAATAAATCAAGATCCTTGTTTTGTTTGGTTTAGGTGACAGTTGACAGCTGGCCACTGCTGGTCAATGATGTGACGTCTTTTTCTTTGAATGTTCTGAAGTCTGGGACCCTGTAGGAAGGATGTGAAGCCATGATGGCTGCTGTTGCTCATGCTAAACTCTTCATAAAGAAATGCAAAACAATGTATGAATATAGATGAATGCAGCTAATTGTCTGCAACTAAAGATTTTTCATGGGAAAGTCTTTCAGTTGTACTTAAAATTGCAAATGTCAAAGAAAAACATCAGTAATTCATTCATTCATTTATTTTTAGTTCAGTGTCTTGCCTTTTTAGGCTCATCCCACATGGGATTACAAGACACTTACTGGACAACCATCCTCTGGTCTCGCATGTACAAAACAAAACATGAAAACAAGCTTTTCTGATTATCTCCATAAAGAGCCCTCTTTCTTTTCTCCCAGGCTTTCTCCAGATAACTAATTATAACATTTAAACCCCACAGATACGTAAATGTGGCAGCATCATTAAGATGAACTCTGACAGAGCTAAAAACACCATCAGACAGGTTTTAAACAAACATTTAAAAGAAGCCAAACTTATGTGAGAAGAAAAAACAAATACAAAATTAAAATTAAATCCATAAATTATGTGATAAGTAAAATTATACATCCGTCACATTTATAGACCAACTGTTATTGCTTTGGTAGTTTTTCTGTGCAGTTAATCATTTCTGACATTTTGGGGGCACTCACTTTTGGTTTTACCTTCAAATTAGGTGTTTTAAATAAGGTAGACAAACTTATGGCTTGTTTACTTCATCGTACCACTTGAATCTAGTGATGCAACCGTGTTTCCAGAACTTACTTTAATGAGTAAAACATTATAACCAGTGGAACAGTGATTCTCAACAAGTGGGCCGTTGCTCATGGAGGGCCTCATAGTGTCACTTAGTTTAGATATCTGCTTTGATATACTGTTTCATGTTTGCTTTTAGCGGTACAGGAGTCTGTTAATGTACTGCTGATGAAAACTCAACATTTCTTTACAATGCAGCTTCACAATAAAAGCTTGTACATAACAAAATAATGGGGGACTTTTATTGTATAAATCTGTAGGAAATTAGCACCAAAGTAGAGAAACTTGGTCAGCAGCTTTTCTTTAATAAAAACAAGTCTACTCATACCACAGGGAGGAAGAGTAAAAGCAGGAGCAGCCACAGTGAGATGTTGAAGAAGTGTTGCAGACAACAGGCTCTTACCCCCAATTTCCACATACTCTGTCTGCGCCGTGGATCTGGAGCAACCGACGGCGCGTACCCTCACCTACTGGATGCATTTCTGGGGCACCATGCTGCATAGCGAAGCCGCAAGATCACACGTGGGAACTGCAAAATCACGCGATAAAAAGTACCATTCACTCCCAAAACTGCTGCAATTTCACACCACGTCTTCTCCTTTCGGCTTGTATCCTTGTTGAAAGGATGTGCGGTGTCATACAAAATACTATGGTTTTCCACTTCAACTATGAGTTTCTCCTCGTTCAGCTTTCCTCGGACCCTCGCACTGACTGACAACTTGTGCGACAGGATGTGACGTGATTTTTAAAAAAGAGTTTACAATCCGTAGTCCGTGCATTGTGTTGTATTTTGAAATTTTCCAGATGCTGTGTGCGTTCCGTTTCCAGTTTGGTGCGATCTGAGCTACATGGCTTGACATGCTATGGACGCGCAATCACTGAAAAATAGACCTGGCGCGTTTCTCAGACGAAGCGGAATGGGAGCGTGTATGCTGCGCAGTGCGCGTTGCTGTGGCGCAGATGGAGTATGTGGAAATTGGAGGTTACTACACTTCTGCAAACAGCTCACCTCCAACAGGTAAACTTCTCTGATCTGCCCTGATGTGTGATGGGAAAAAAAACCTTGCAGCAAAATCATAATAGGGAGTTGTGGAGCCGCCTGCTACATTAAAACGTCATCACTCCAGACAGGCCGTCATCAGTTAAAGACACTCCTTCAAGCAACAGTTGTAGTGGAGAAGCAAATCAAACTTACCAAGTCAAACCAAACCAAGCCAAGCCAGCACATGGGAAAAAGCTGAAAGTTGTTCAGGGGGTAGAGTAGGTCGCTCAGTAACGGCAGAGTTGATAGCTCAAACCCCATCTCCTCCTGTCAACTGTTTTTACCTTCCATCCACTTCTAACTTTCTTCTAGTCCACTTGTGGGACCCCGTATAATTCCCCTGTGACCACATCCCAACTTCCTGTTCCCTTACTTCTGCACAAATCAAAAAAAGCTGACTAAAAACATGTGTATTAAATCCCTATTTGACAAGGGCAAATTAAAGGTATCAGGCTGTGTTAATTCCCTTGTGATAAGAAAGAATCAGACAAGGGGGCCATAAATTAAACACACCTTAAATGTTTATATTCAAGGTGATATGTTTCTTTATCAGACTAAATGTATTCTTCTAGATAAGGCACGTTGTTAAAATCAGGCCACCCTTTGTCCTTCCTTTAAATCTTTCTTTAACTACAGGACACGACCTGCAGTGGGTTGTTTTCTTATGGTTTTTCCATACAATTGCCTTTTGTAGTTAGTTAGGACACTTTGTCCGCTACATGGTGACCTATTATGTGTTTCACTGCTATATTTGGAGCGTATTGTTTTAAGCCAAAAGGAGTAATGAGAAGACATGTACAGTATGCTTCCATATTTCTATCCTCCTGTTTGCCTTTGTTTGTACTGCTCTCCTATTCGGCCATATTTCATTCCCTGTCTCTCCTCAGACTTACTCCCTTAAATTCCATCCTCCCTCATTCCCTTTTCTTTCTTCCCTAACACCTTCCTTCCTCTCTTTTTCCTCATCCTCCCCCCTATTTGTTCTCTCCATCACCCCCACTTCTCCACACAGTTTCCTCCCACCTTCCCCAGTCAGTCAGCCTGCTCCTTCACCTCCCTCTGTTTATCTAGTGTGCAGTTTCACAGTAGAGCAGCTACTGAGTGGTCAAGGTCACGCCTGATTTTATGTCTCGACATGACATCTCAGTCCATATTAGCTTAGCTTTGTGTGTGCTCCCTGGGGTCTCTATTGTTGTCTGTGGTAAAATGTCAGTGTTTAAGCTAAGCCATAATGAACTTCTTAAAGGTCAGAGGATAATTCCTGTGTGTGTTAAATGGCATATCTTGAGGCGTCTATAGTTCTGAGAATGGTGGTGAAAATGAGAGGTGTGGCGCTGCAAACATGAAGATAATGAAAACACATTTCGAGAGGTCATCTTAACCTTGATGCTGAAGCTGTCGACACACCTACTTCACTCAAAATGTCTCCATGCCTCACCTGCCCCTTACTCTGTGGATGCAGCCACACATACTTGGTGAAACCACTCTTTGCACAGTGCATTAATCTGGTAATGGGCACATCCAGGGTATCCCTCAAAGCAGTGTCAATAATAATAGAACATCTTAACTATTCTGATATTTAATCAATCATGGCAGTCATTTTTCAAGCACAAATTGTGAAAAACTCCAAACATTTCTAGCTGCAGCTTCTCCAGATTGTAGATTTCCTCCTTTCTTTGACATAAATGATTGTAAACTGATTGTATTTGGCTGGACTGCAGCGTGCGACGCCAGCCTTATGAACACATAATTTTGTCCGTGATTAATTGAATAAGTGAGGGATGAACTGGCTTGAGTGAGTGGTGATGGAAGTGTTGGCGTTTCCCCATTGGTTGTTGCTCATTTGAGATGACAGAGCAGTGGGCGCTGACACTCCTGTATAACTGTAGCCTAATCCTAATTTTCTGTAACCACTGTAGCATGATGGCACAGCGGAATTAGCGAGCTAACTACTTAATAGCAAGCTGCTAGCTTTTGCCACATACTCTTGACACAGAAAATGAAAGCACATTGCTGTCGTCAGATAAGTGACATCTTGGTCTTATTTTTTATAGCCTGTGTAACGTTAGCATAATAGCATGGTGGAATGAACTAGCTAACTGCAGTCAAAATACCAGTTTTAGACAGAGAAAGACAGGCTAACCTCATCAATTTGTTTGAAGAAAGACATTTCTATATGGCAAACAAGCCTTAAACTTCACGTGTTACAATGTCAGAACGGGTTCTGCCACCGTTATGAGGAGAAGTGAAAATAAGATGTCAGAACGGGTGCTACCACCTTAGTAACAGCTCGTAATTAGAGGTTGACCAGTCAATCAGTTTTGTGGATTTATCTGTGTCCATAGGATGTTTTACAAGCTGTCGTTAAAGGTGGAACTTGGCTTTGATAGTGGCTGACCGTTGCCAGGCCTCCACCTGTCACACGGAGACGTACTTCTCCAATTGGAGCTGAAGAGGGGAGGGTTGTGTTAAATGATATGTATTTACATGAATTTTGGGCTGGACCACAACAACAGGACAGAGTCCATGACTGAATGAATGCCACCACTTCCTGTTCAAATTAAAAGCTCTCTGAGGTTTCATACACGGTCCAGCCATATACTACATTTTGACCGAGTCTTGTTGGGTTTTAGACAGCTGGTCACACAACACAAAATATTTAAAGAGGTCACTTGGGGCTCTGGAAATTTACAGGCTACAGGCTGTTATCAGTGGATCATATTCCTTAATAGAGACCTTGTATCTCTGCCAAAGTGTGTCAGAAGACCTATTTAGGATGAGATCTGTGTGCAGTTAAATAGTGAAAAGACTAATTAGACTACAGTAACTATGACCCAGTGATTTCCAGTCCAAACAGCTGGACTTTGCTTCCGCTGCTAACAAAAATGCACTCAGGTCACCTGGTTGTTTACACTTTCTGTAATCTGATTTCTTAAACTTTGTGTTACTAGTCTGAAGAGGGAGTTCCTTGGTGGAGCGGTCATGAAAAAAAAAAAAATGTGTATATATATCTGAAAATATGACTTTGTTAAATTAACTTCATAATCTTAATAACTCCCCTTTTCCCCTTCCATCCTTTAAGGTCCACCCAGGGTGTCAGAGCGTGTGGCCCACCGGCAGAGCATCCGCCTGGGTCGCACCATGAAGCTGCCCTGCCCCGTGGAGGGCGACCCGCCGCCGCTCATCATGTGGACCAAAGACGGCCGCAACATCCACAGTGGCTGGACACGGTTCAGGGTGTTACAGCACGCTCTGCGCATCAAAGAGGTGGAGACTGACGACGCAGGGACTTACATCTGCAAGGCTACCAACGGGTTTGGCAGCGTGAACATCAACTACACACTCATCGTTATCGGTAAGTCTGTAAAAACAATTTAACTATGACATGAGACACCAGTACTGAAACACACGTCTACAGACTTGATATATTACTTAAGTACTATTAAACAACAACCCAGAGTTATGTGCTATACAGCATTTTTCAGACAAACTTGGCATAAATCTACCACTGTCAGCAGTTACACATAAAACGATTTGGAAGACGACGTGATTGTACAGGAGAAGTCTTGCTGAAGCAGTGTGGGGGTGTGTATTTTTTTGGGCGAGTGTTTGCGTGTATGTTCACATGATGACAGACTGATAAAAACCAGCCATCCATGAGCAAAGCACAAGATCTTGCTCTTTTATTTCTTTAATCCTGTCTTGTTTCTTCCCATTAATTTAAGTTTGCTTTTGGTCTACCGTACTCACATCTTCTCTTCTTCATCACACGTGATTTTTCAGTCTTTGTTTTGTTCCTTTTTCTGTCTGTTGCGTGAGTATCCAGGATATAATTAGCCAGGATAGGTTGGTGGGGCCATTATACAGTAATCAAGTCTGTGTAGTTCCCCAGACAATGAAGCACTGCTTTTGTCTGAGTTTGTGTTTGTGTGTGTGTGTGTGTGTGTGTGTGTGTGTGTGACAACAGTTGTTGTGTTTGTGTGTTCCTGTATGGTTATGAACGAGGCATTTGTTTAAGAAGATGCTTTTGTGTGTGTGTAGGACTTGCGTCAGTGTAGTATGAAATGTCAAGTCTGTGTGTGTGTGTGTGTGTGTGTGTGTCTCAATTTTGATGAAGAGACGAAAAGACACATTGTTGTGCCTTGTTCTCCCTCGATTTTTCTTTTTTTTCCCAACATAATCATTTTCCAATTTTACATCCAGAAAGCTGAGCCGGGTGTCAGCATGTCTGGATGTGTATATTTTTATGTGTTTGTCTCAGTCGTACAGACTGTGAGTTGTCATGTGGTGACTGTAGTCTGTGACCGTGTGGATTCTGAAAACCTTCCTGCCTAAATACAGGTGGGTGTCTTTCTATACCGGGACTCAGATAACTGCCCCCCCCCCATTCATGTAAACAAAATACCTGGAGGGAAAACAGTGTGCCAGTGCACATTCACAAATGCATGTCAGTGTTTGTCTATGTGCTGCACTGTTTCTACATCCCTGTGTGTGTGTGTGTGCCCCCCATACCATGTGCTTGTCTACATGCCAGTGTGTGTGTGTGTGTGTGTGTGTGTGTGTGTGTGTGTGTGTCAGGTTCCAGCGATCCAGAGAGTCTGACTAAAGCATCTCCCTCTGCCCACTGTCGGCACTTCAAAGACAGCTCAAGTAAAATGATACTGATATTACCAGCCGATATTTTCTGTATTTTAATGAGTGCGATTAAGTTTTTCGTACCCAAAGTGGGAATCTTTAGTGAAGTCCTGCTGGCAGAAAACTTTCTTGCACCTTATGTTCATAAAACTGTTTGATAGTTAATGGTTTGGGACAATAGACCGATTAACAAACGTACATTCTTAAAAGAGAGTCTAGATTAGTTTTCTTCTTATAGATGCAGCAGTATTGTCACTTTCCCTGAAGGTACTTTTCTGTTTCTGTCAAGTTTGCATTCCAGTTGCAGTTGCACGAATAGATTTTTATCCTCGATGAAAAAGCCAGGTGATATGGATGAAATCAAACATCACAATGTTTTTACCAAATACCTCAACTGATACAATGACAATATTGTGGGGTCAACTGATGGTACTTTCACATTATATTTACACAAGATTTTTGATAAATAGTCATCAGTAATGTGAATATGATGACCAAGTGGGTAAAAGCAAACCAGCTTGAACTGCCGAATAAATTTAGAAAATTACATCACTTTACTGTAATGCAGTCTTTAAAACTAGTAAAAAACAGCACTTACAGTATTAAAATATCCAAAATCTAAGACGATATCTGGTCTCATATCAATATAATAACAATATATTGCCCAGCCCCTCTTGTTGGCACAATAAACTGGCATATTGACAGTAAATAGTAGCTCTTTTATTCTGCAGTAATCATTATCGGTATGTGATCCAAAGCTGTATCGGTCTTGACCTGAACTTCAAAGGCAAGCTGGCATACAGAGGGCAGCGGGGTGTTGGGGGGGGGGGGCAGCAGCTGCCGCTGAGGTCATCCAGGCAGACAGCTGCTGCCTCTCTCTCTCCTTCTCTCGCTCCCTAGCTTCCTCATTCGCTCAGGCTCATTCATCGTCCCTTTCATTCACTTTCATATATGTGTGCACACACATACTGTATCCTGCAGAAACAATGGATTGGGTGAACCCACATGAGCGGAGTTGGATTGTGTCATTTAATTTAGTCTCACTGGACACTAAAGACATATTCACACCAGACTAGTGTTACCAGGGGACCTCGTTATTTAGACATTACCCCCACACACATCTGTGTTTCATGCACTGCATTTGCAAGTAACATCTGTATTGTACTCAGATTTACTGACACTATTCCCCGGTAGCAATGTGCAGGTCAGGCTTTTTTTAATACCTGCACCCACCTGACCTGTCATGAGAGCCAGTCCGCAGCACCCAAACTGCAAAAAATATGCGTTAATCAACCACCTGAACCCTATCCACAACCTGCTAACTGCACTGTAGTCACACTGTTGTCAGAACTGAGGACTGGGACGAGGACTGAGAGCCACAACATATGTTTGAGAGAGAGGAGGGAAGAGAAGGTGGAAGGTGGACTATTGCACACCATGTTCCTGTGAGTTATTAGTAACTGAACGCTGCCTTGTAATTTTTTTGATCTGCCCACCTGATATTTTCTAGTGACTTGCGGGTTGTTGGTCAACCCGTGCACCACTGTTCCCTGAATATGATGTCAAGGCTTGGTTTCATGATCAATCCATTCTGCGTAGTGAGATAAGCCTTCCGACTTTGCACCCAACATGCTGTCAAAACTTTAATCTATAATTGCCAATGCAGCCTCCGTAATTCTCAATCAGGAAAAAGGCAGAACAAGGTGTGGAGAAAAAAAAAACATTACACTGAGATGCCAGTTCATATGGGACTTGTATCATCACATGACCTCTGTGTTTTGTGAAATATGGTGGAATTATTACAAACAATCTTCCCTAGCATGTGAAGTTTGCTCAGTGTCAGATGTCAGATTTTAAAGGGCCAGTGTGTAAAATGGGTTGAAAACCGTTGAAAACAGTGACATCAGTGGTCAAATTCTAGATTGCAGGGCTCACTCGCTCACCCCTCCCGTCGGGTAAATGATGGTGGCCTCGTAGGGACAAAAAGCCTTGCGCAGACACAAGTTTTTCAGGAGTAGGTCTATCCAGCGAGGAGGTGAATATTTATTTAGAAATCTAAACCATGTTACGATATTATAATGAATCCCTCACGAGCAGGAGACCAGAGGAGCGTTCGGGAAAAAGGCCAGTTTACGGTGCTAGCTGCTAGACTGACCTTGGTGCTAGCTGTTATATCGACCTCTCTCCGTTTCGCCAATCTCCCCGGCTTCTGCATGTCATCTGCCCTTGAACGGATGTCTGCAAGTGGGCTGCCATCTCTGTGGAGGCTCTGGACCATCCTGGGCTGTGCGGCTGCCATCCATCGTCGCTCGCCGGGATCGTGGCTAATGGCTAACACCGACACTCCAGGCTACTCCACCGTCATCTCTGTGCCGCTTCGGAGCTCCCATCACATCAGCACTCCTTCTGATCAACTCCAACTACCTCACCGACCCCGCTACATCCACAGAGGATCTGGTCGCCGGTTTGTTTTGTCCAAACACGGTGATCATGGTAACCCTCACCGATTCATCACATCCCTCTGGTCGGCTGGTCGCACCGTCGCACAACAATGGCGTCATCAGAACACCGCTACTCCAGTCGCAAAAGACAGGAGCGCCTATGGCCGGATGGACAGAAAACCCGGAGTGGATCACAGCGTCCTGCGCCCCCTTAATGGACTGGACTCCGCAGGCCATTCCACACTGGAATTACTAAATGTTCAGTCACTGACAAACAAAGCTGGACTTATCAATGACCACATCACAGACAAGGGAATTGACATTCTCTGTCTTACAGAGACCTGGCAACAGCCTGAGGTCTACTCTGTCCTCAATGAGGCCTGTCCCCCTGGGTATAGCTACCTCAGTAAGGCCCGGACTACCGGTCGGGGGGGTGGCCTTGCTGTTTTTCACCGCAGCACCATTCAAACCTCTCTACTGTCTGTCCCACCCGTCAACACTATTGAACATCTGGTTTTTAATTGCAAACACATCACATCACATCACATCACCTCTGCAACCATAGCTCTCATTTATCGCCCCCCCAAACCACATCCATCATTCCTCTCTGAAATTCATGACTTTCTCATCTCACTTTGCACCTCACACTCAAACATTCTGGTTTTGGGGGACTTCAACATTCTCATGGACTCACTCTCCTGCCAACTGGCTGTTGAATTTAAACAGGTTTTGGACCGCCTCAACCTCCACCAATCTGTTGTTGGACCCACCCACACTAAGGGCCACACACTGGACCTGGTCATCACAGATTCCATCCACATCTCAGACCTTCACGTCCAGGACATCGGCATTTCAGACCATTATGCAGTCACCTTCAGGACCCCTCACCCCTCCCCCCTCACCAAACCACAACGCCTTATATCCTTTAGAAATTTCAAGAACATTGACTCCACCTCCCTCAATCAGCATCTCCAGCTCCTTTCTCCTCCTTCAAACACATCACTTACTGACCTCATGGACTACTACAACCATATCCTTGACTTTCATGCTCCACTAAAAACCAGGACAGTCACCTTCACCCGTTCCGCCCCCTGGTTCACAGAGGAGCTGAGACTGCTGAAGAGGACCGGCCGAGTCCTTGAGCGGGCCTATGTCACATCTGGGCTGACGGTGCATAAGTTGGCCTATCGGGAACATCGACGGAGATATGCCAAAGAACTCTCCAAGGCCAGGTCAGCACACTACTCCAACATCATTAACAATAACCCAGGTAATTCCAAACAACTCTTTACCACCGTCAAACACCTTCTCAAACCTCAGACTTCTCCACAACACAACCAAACAGTCACCCAGTGCAACAAATTCTTGGATTTTTTTTACCTCCAAAATACACAATATCCGCGCATCTCTCTCCTCCGCCAACAGTTCTATCCCATCAGGTGACATCGCACCCACCACACAACACCTGTCTCAATTCACCCCCACAGTGCAGCAGGAGGTCGAAAAAATAATCAGTAAATCCAAACCGTCCACATGTTCCCTCGACCCCTTCCCCTCCCCTCTGCTTAAAGCTCACTGTCATTCCATCAGTCAGCTAATAACAAACATAATTAATCTCTCTCTTCAAACCGGCCACGTTCCGGCCAGCCTCAAAACAGCTATCATCAAGCCCCTCCTCAAAAAACCCACTCTTGATCCTGAATCTCTGTCAAACTACAGACCCATCTCCAATCTCCCCTTCATCTCCAAAACTCTTGAAAGAATTGTATCCATCCAACTTCACAACCATCTTAAATCAAACAGTCTGTATGAAAAATTCCAATCTGGTTTTCGTCCCTCCCACAGCACCGAGACAGCTCTCATCAGAGTCACCAATGACCTCCTGATAACCTCTGACTCCGGCTCCACTTCCCTCCTCATCCTTCTCGACCTCTCTGCTGCTTTTGATACTGTTGATCACCACATCCTCCTTCACCGCCTCCAACACGACATCGGTATCTCTGGCACCGCCCTTCAATGGTTTCACTCTTACCTCATGGGAAGGACCGAGTTCGTAGCCCTGGGGGATGCTAAATCCCACCCCCACTCTGTTGTCTGTGGGGTCCCCCAGGGCTCTGTGCTCGGTCCAACCCTCTTCACCATCTACATGCTCCCCCTTGGTCGTGTTGTCAGCAGGCATGGAATACAATTCCATTGCTATGCTGACGACACACAACTCTACCTCAAGGTCACCCCCTCCTCCACTTCCTCCTCCTCTGTCACTCAACTGGACTCCTGCCTGGAGGAGATAAAGGCTTGGATGAGTGAAAACTTCTTACAGCTGAACAGCTCCAAAACGGAAGCCATTCATATCGGCACCCCTCACCAGCTCCGTTCTTCCCACATTTCCTCCGTCTCTTTTCTTGGCCACAACTTTTCCCTCTCTCCTTCCGTGACTAATTTGGGAGTCAGGTTTGACCCCCATCTTAGCTTTGACGATCATATCAACCATATCTGCAAGACTTCCTTCTTTCACCTCCGTAATATCGCCAAACTCCGGCCATCTCTCTCTCGTCCTGCAGCAGAGAGGCTCGTCCATGCCTTTGTCTCCTCCAGGCTGGACTACTGTAACGCACTCTTCATCGGGATCCCGGGCAAGAGCCTACAAAGGCTCCAATATGTCCAAAACAGCGCTGCTCGGGTCCTGATGAGAGTGCGTAAACATGAGCACATCACCCCCATCCTTCACGCTCTGCACTGGCTCCCCGTTCACCTCCGCATTGAATTCAAAATCCTCCTTCACACCCATCACTGTCTGCACGGTGTAGCCCCCACCTACCTCACCGAACTCCTCAACCCACTTACCTCAGCCAGAACCCGGTCAGGCCAACTGCACCGTCTGCGCCCGCCCAGGACTCGGCTCAAGACCATGGGCGACAGGGCCTTCGAGGCTTCTGCTCCCCGTCTGTGGAACGCCCTCCCCAACCACCTCAGGGCTCCACAGTCGGTGGATGCTTTTAAAAAAGGACTCAAAACCTTCCTTTTTCAGAAAGCCTATCCTGACTAATCTTATCTGATTTTATCTGCTGACTGTTTTTAGTGTTTTGTTCTGTTGCTCGATTTTACTGTTATTGTTGCTTTTATTTGCCTTTGTACTGTGCACTTTGAGATTTGTATTCAAATGTAAAGTGCGTTATAAATAAAATCTATTATTATTATTATTATTATTATTTGAGCACTCCAAAAACTCTGGTAACACTCCAGGGGGTAAAAGACTCCGTCCCAAACTCTGACTCTTCTAGCGTAACACACACACTCCATACACACATACTCATTTACAGTACCAAGCGGGCACCCCCTCCCCTCTCTGCTCCGCAAATCTCCAGCCCGCACACTGACTGACAGCGTAGCCTGTAAACAAAACTCAGCTGTTTATTTAGCCTAGCAATATCTCTGGACTATAGTAGCTGCAATGGACGACTTTGAACGTGATTTTGAAGAGTTTCTTGTAGCGGACACAGACACAGAGCCATACCTGTTTGAGCCGGAGCACACAGATGAGGAAATCCATGTGTTGGATGCTGAGCGGGCGAGAAGAGAGGCTGAATCCTCCGCTCACATTTTGCTGCACAGAATGGGATTCGGTGCTACTGCCACCATTGTTGGGGAGATATATCATCAGGAGGAAAAGCGCCACAGAGAGTGCATCACAAGGAGTGAAGTTGCGTCTTCTTTTCCTCGATGATGACAGTTCGGGTTCATTCTCTCCTGTTGCGTGGTAAGTGTGGTCCATTCGCAAACTTTATAACTAAAAAAACTTTTCACTACTCTCTATTGACGAACTACTAACACTCTCTGCTGTTTCCTCTTCCTTCTTCCTTCCTTCCGCTGTCTTCGTTGGTTTATTTATACACGTGAAACGCGTTCTCTGGCTGGCTGGATTGTCCGCTCAGTCTGCTGTACATACATGGCGGCGCAAGATGGCGACCTCTCTAAAGCAAGGCCCTTGCTATATATATATATATATAAAAGCATAATTATAAGGCTACGAAAACCAAACAGATTTTATTTTATAGCGATTATACACTTATATAAACATATTAATGGGTAGAATATTCAGATTCAGATTTGACAATAAACCATGCCAAATATTACACACTGGCCCTTTAAATGTGTAAAGTTAAATATAGAGGTACCAAGGGAAATAATTGATGAAAAACCCTAAGGTGCTTATTGGTTAACTAAAGCCACCAAATACTTTCAGTATAGTACACTTGAAACCAGTATGTAGCCTGTATGGACATGTACCTAAACCCTAGATCTCTTTTGCGTCTTACTGTGGACGGTACTCTTAAATGTAGACGTCACAGCTATAGCTCTCACTGTATTTCTTTTTCATCAGCAAAACACAGGAACGTCAAAAGAACAGGCTGAAGTGTTTCAAGCTGTTGACTGGATGTTTAAAAAGTCCTTGTAGAGTAAGGCTGACAATGCGCTCCACCTTTTAGCATCTGATCGGTGTGCTAGGTACCTCAACAGAGGGGTAAGAAAACAATGCAAAGGTATGGCGTGGTTCTGTTGGCACCATCCACAATTTCTGGCAAATGCAAAAATAATCATTTGCATGTGTGACGAACTAAATTAAACTGAACCGGACTGCTTTGTGGAAACGAGGCTTTAAAATCTTAAAAAACTGACATATATTCTGGTTAAAATTGCCCCAAAAAACTCACACATAAAGGTAAGAAGGTAACAAAACTTCTACACCTCACTGCATCATATTACAAGCAAACTCAGATCAGGAAATTTGCCACCAAACGTTCACATGCTGTACAAGAATACGAGGCTACATCACTACATGTTTGCAGATCATACAGATGGTACCCAGAGATAATTTATGCTTCACCAGGTTAACCTTCAAAGATGACCCCTCCCTGTAATTCAAGCCAGGAATCATGCCACAGCATCTCCTCAGAGAGGCAGTTAGCATGGATTGCAGTGTTTTCATAGCTGGAACAATCTGCATAGGCAATGATGTTCAGAGTGTGGGGGTGATGAGGGGGGATACAGGGGTGCAGTTGTCTCCATCTAAGAAGTGATGGCTTGTGTTCATCAGCTTGGAGTGTTGTTTTCTGCTTCTCTGCTCAGTGTTCCTCCTGCTGCTGCTTTGCTCTGCCTCCTCCCAGCTCTCCTCCTCCTCCTCCTCCCTGCTTTCATCTCATCTCCTCTCCTGTGTGGTCCCACGGTAATTATTCTATGACCGCTCCGCTTCACAGTAATGAGCCCACACCTGCGTCTTATTGTCCTTCCCTCTCAATTTCTAACCCAAAGTATCTTTAACACCTTTTTCCTATTAACACTCAATCTCAGCCCTCATTCCTCCTTCCTCAGCCGGCCTGGCTCATTTTTTCTCCGACCACGCTTTAATTTGTATCAATATTTTCACAGTTTCCCATTTTTCCCGGACGTAATAGCATTGCCGTAAAACATCCACTGTACCGCTGCCCAGTGGTTGGGAGTGATGGAGAGGCGTTTTTGTGAAGGCAGGCTTTTGTTGGCGGAGGAAATTAGAAGATTCCTTCGAGTGTTTGTTCTTTTATTGTGTGTAGGTTGGCAAATGTTTGCGTGAGTAAATAGTGTGTGCGTGTGTGTATACGTGCATGTTTATCAGAGGGGTTGTGTATGTATGCGTTGGTGTGCCGAGATTTATGGGACCACCAGTGAAGTGAAACTGAGAAAGAGATTTTTCTGCTCAACAAACCTCAAGTCCTTCAAAAAACAGAGCACCAGGAGAGCTCTCGTTTCTTCCTCCCACTCCTTCTCTTGATCTCTCCTCTCTTTGTCTCTGCTGTCTGTCTCTCTCAGTCGCTTGTATGAAATTCCGAAATTGTTCCCCTCCTCACAGAAGAGTGAATGATAGAAAATTTATAGTTCAAACCAGATGTGATGACAATGGGAGCGTGTCTGGAGCAGAGTTCGGAGGCTGTGCGTAAGAAAGAAGGAAGTAAGCGGTCTGGAGTCGTGTGTGTGTGTGTGTGTGTGTGTGTGTGTGTGTGTGAATGTGAAAATGCAGTTTTAACTTTTAATGAAAATTTTCATCAACACGCTTTTGTCTGAGAGTGTGTGTGCATGCAGGTCCAAGTGACTGGTGTGATGATTTGTGGTGATTTAAGAGCTCAGCCATCGCAGCTGACATCTGGTCGTAATTGGAGAACAAAGAGGAAAAGACAGGCAGAGAAAGATATCAAACGTAGACATACTGTATGTTTGAATAAATTAGCTTTTACGTGATTTATGTTCGTCATGCGGCAGATGCGTAATGAGTGTTGAAATGAGAAAAATGGAAGCATCAGATGAAATGTGACAAATGGAAAATATACACAAAACAGGACTTGGTGGAGGATCGTTCAGGAAAAATGATTCTGTTCTACATTTTCTCAAATAAAGCTCTGCAGTTTTATGCCAGGATTAGTTCACTAATGCTGCTGAACTCAGGGTAAAATCAATTATCACTTAATGCAGACTGACATTCTGACGTCATGCGGCTCAGTCCTGATTATCATGACAATTCACTGTGATGTTGCATGCAAAGTAAATTGTTTCAAATTGTTGCTTTGGTCTGCTTTTACATCCAGTTCATTGAAAACAAATCACGCTCCATTCAGGTTTATTCTCTCTCCAGTTTAGCCGCACTGCCTGTGTGAGACTGCAGCTGTCTTCCGGCCAAAAACTAACACATCAGATCAGGTTGCGGACCAACATCATCTCTATATCCCTCAGTTCCTCCATCCTGATACCTCCTCTGTTTTTGTGTTCTCACATTACGTAGTTTTTAATTTAGATATCTGGAGCCTCGTCTGGAGAGGATGTAGAGGTGGCCAAGGTTTGCAGCCTAATTGGTATGAGTCATACACACACACACAGATAAATGTATGAGTGTGTGTGTAATTGCACAGTGCCTTAAAACAATCTCAAATAACCCAATCTCTTTCACACACACACACCCACACCCTCACCCACCTTCTTACAAACACACCAGAGCAGCTGTGCCTGTCTTGCTGTATTTTTCTGAATGTGTGTGTGTGTGTGTGTGTGTGTGTGTGTGTGTGTTTTGGATTTAGTGTTTTTACCGCCAGATTCTGCTGCTCAGGTTACACACACAGCACTTTCTCACTAATGGCAGAAATATGCACGGGGTGAACGTGGAGCTGCAGCTCGCTGGGTTGCAGGAACCGCTCAGTTGGTGTTCTGTTGAGGGTTTTGAGGGTTTGAGGCCTCATAGGAGAATTTTTTGGGGGGTCTCAATCATGATTTACAGAACATGAAAAAGAAATCATCGAGTGGTTTTGCCCCCCTCCTTTTGAACTATATTGTTGCATTTACTGGCCTTGAATCTGATCCCAGTAGAAGTTTCTCTCCAGTTTTTCTCCTTTTGCTTCTTTGTTGCTGCCTGAATAAAAGAAACCAAAGGGTAAGAGACTAGCTTTGTTTCTTTGGATTCTTAAATGAATTATTTGTACTTGGTAGGAAACAAACAAATGTTAATAATGCTGATAAGTCAGTAAATCCATAAGCTTCTCTTGTTGAGTTTTTCCTTTATTTAACAGCTGACGGTATAGACCAATAGTTCCCAGACTCTTCTACTGCTCCAATAGCTACTATGTCTGACCGCTGCAGGTTTTCTACAGGGTGTCTGCACGCCCGTCAGAAGTCTTCAAATGTTTTTAATTCAACTTTATATATATATTAGGCCTTAAAAGTCATTAAATGGTCTTAAATTTGAATTTGTGACGTCTTTATTGCCACAAACATTTGATCTTATTTAATTTATCCATCTTTAAACTTCCCTCTGTGAAAGTGAGTCGATTTCACCTGTTCTGAAGTTGCAGATCTTTAAACCTTCCACTGAACTTAATACTTAACTTTATACTTGAACCTACCTGTTGTAGATCAACAGATGCCACTCTAATCACCATATTCCTGCATAAAATCTACCTCTGCATGGATCTACTACTTACCTTTATACATACCTACAATGCTTGAAGAAGAATAAAGTGATACGTCAAAAAATCAGTCTACAATTTGGTGAAAATTTATCTTAAAACTAGTCTTAAAACCGTTAATTTAGGTGTCTAATACCTGTAGACACCCTGTTCTAAAGGCTGCATTTCCACTGCATGGTATGGCACGGCTCTTCTCAACTTGACTCGCTCTGCTGTGTTTTTCCATTATCTAAAGTTGTTTATAGTATCTGGTACTTTTTTGGCTTCCAAGCGAGCTGAAAACGCTGAATGCGTTATCCTGCACAAACCTGCTATTTTTAAATCATCAAGCTACTGTTAGTCACGACCACAAAAACCCACGATGCACTGCATACACTACGCTGTAAAACTGACATAGTGCAGACGTTCTTTTTTCGTGCCAATGAAAGGAATCATCAAGTGTTACACTGAAGACGATGTCAGAGAAGTTTCATGCAGCGTCTTTATGGTGATCAAATGAGAATCCTGACTACACTGAGGGGGTGCTACCTGCAGTGGAAAACGAAATAGAGAAAAGGACCTGGTAAAGTGAGTTAAGTCGAGTTGAGTCCCTTCAGAGGAAATGAGGTATAACACAGTGATTTCAATATTAATCACCCATTTCTCTCATTTTATATGCTTAAAATGTAGTTAATATATTTTTTCTTTATATACTTCTTGTTTTAGTCATTGTTATAAATGTACAATAACAAAGGAAATGACCAATTCTTGCAGCATCGTTGAGAACTGCTGGTATAAACAGACAGGAAACATAGGGAGAGATAGAGGGGCGTTGCAGCAAAGGTCCCCGCCAGAGACAAACCAGGGACATTGCGATTACCTGATATGCATCTTAGGAACGGTTGTACCACTGCTCAGAGTTTAACAAAACTTGGTGAATGATTTGTTAACAACTGCATAAAGTTTAAACAGACTTGAGTAAGTGAGTGCAAATGCTTCAATTTTTCTGTTTCTCCATCACAGTCATTTCATGCTGCTTTGAATCAAATCCGTTCAGTCCATGTTGGTCCTGTTGTAACAACATGCCGCCCTTACACTGAGATAGACAAAGCTGTTCCTCCGGAAATCAGGGTGGCACACAGAGATGTAAACATGCTGGTGTGTGTGTGTGTTTGCGCTCGTATGAAAGAGCATGTGGGGATTGTGGAGTTAGAGACAGGGGGATAAAGATTGGAGTCATGTTTCAAAAGCAGTTGTCTTGTTGCCTTGTTGTTGAGTCCACTTGAGACAAACATACTCAGATGCACAGAGATGTATGTCCTGTGTTTCAGTGCACGTACATACCAACAACACAGGAAAGGAAAACACCAGGTTATTTTTCCATGCGCTCACACACATCACAGACAGATGTGAACAAAATCACATACTCCTCAGAGGCCCTGGCCTCCATTTCACGGCTGTCTGTCCCACATCCTCTCGTTCTGCCTCGTTTCACTTCCAGCAAAGAGACGGAAAGACGATGGACAGGACGGAGACACACACACACACACACACACACACAGAAAATAATAAAGCTTCTGTTTTTTCCTGGCTTCAGTCTGAAGACGTCAACGAGTCTGAAGAACAAAAAAAGTTTTGGAAATCTCGTGTCCTAACAGGCTGAGATGAGCTTAAATTCAAAACACTGTGGAGATCAAGAGATGTGTATCTGGTGTAACTATAGAAACTCAAACTTCATAAAGAGAGGAAAGAAAGGAAACACTTGAGAGTATCGCTGCACTGATAGATTGATATAGTGGTGCACTGTAAAAACACCTCAACACTTAAGCATTTAACATCCGAAGCCTGGAGAAAGAGCTGAAAAAATGATGTGAATGAAAAAACAAATTTTTACAGGAAGTTATTTGTTTAATGTTTCACTGCCTCCTCACCAAAACTGCATCTCATTTCTTTGTCCTTGTCTCAGATCTGTCTGTCTTTATCCTAACTTTACCTGCTTCATCTCTGTCTTCTTCTCCCCTCTCACACAAACCCCCCATGGTCTTATTCCCCCCGCTCCACCAGCCAGAAGAAGATGTCTTTCTCTCAAGTATCTTTCAGCTCCTCATTCTTCCCCCTTCTGTTTGCCTTCATGCTCCATTTACATTTGTGTATGTGCATTTGTGTGCATGTGTGTGTGTGAGTGTGTGAGTATGGCTTGAATCTACTGATTGTATGCCAAGTCAAGCTCCCCTAGACCCCTAATGGGTCTTAAATACCCTCTGCTAGCTTTAACTTCAATTCTCCATACGAGATGCCATCTGTCAGTCAGCGGGCCTGTTTCTTGAGGACCTGAGCAGTGAGTCATTCTGAAGGAGAAATCCACCCTAAAACAGAAGCAGTGCCAGGTTTTCTGTGATTTTGGTGAGTTTAAATGGTATTGTCTCTCCCTGAGGTTTGAAATCATTTCAGTTCAGCTTCCCGAATTACATTCCTTCTCTTAAATCCTCCAGCTTTGGTGCTACATAGGCATAGGTGTAGATTTCAGGGGGGACGTAGGGGACACATCCCTCTCAATATTTAGAGCATGTGCATTAGTCCCCGCCAATAAAAACATGAAAGTAGCAGAGGACTTTTTTGGACAAAATTAAAGACATATACACTTAAAAATTCTCTATCGAGCGCAGAAAATTAAGTGTTTGATTATCAAAATATTCCGGCAAAGGACTTCGAAAGCCCCCATTACATTTCAAGTGTGGTCCCCGAATCCGTCCAAATGTTGTAACAAAAGCTACGCCCCTGTACATAGAAGCTGAGTTAGATTTACTGTGAACGCAACCTGTGTTGCCACCTGTGTTTATTTATTTATATATATATTTTTTGCATTCATTAAAAAAACAGACATGGAAGCATTAACAAGTAAAATTGATTCTTGGTTGTAACATTAAGGTGTCATGCAGCACTTCCTTTGTCCTCTACATCAGTGGTTCCCAACTGGTGGGTCGCGGTCCAAAAGCGGGTTGCAAGTCCGTTCTGAATAGACCTCAAGTGACTCTGAAACGTTTCATGTTTGTAAAAAACACACTTTATTTTTAAGTACAGTGAATTTCTGGCGCACAGCTTTTATTTTCAAGTGCTGTTTCCTGCTGTAGAGCAAGTGACTAACAAACAGCTTCTTAAAAGAGACAGCAAACTAGCTCGACGACATGGCCAAAAACAAGTATGACACTAAATGTATTACCAGTGTGGACCTTGAACTTATGACTAAGGAGAAATCTGGACCCTGTGGCTGGACCAGTTGGGAACCACTGCTCCACATGTCCCCTTTGTCCTGATACCTGCCCTCTGCCCTCTGACACTGTCTTCACCTTATAAATTCTGTTTTTGGGTGGAACTTCTTCTGCTAGCTGTTCTGAAACTCTACAGCAAACGTGTTTTCACTCTGGGTTTCCACAGCAACTCTCCCATAGCTAATATGAGGTGTAACTTTACTTCCCGGTGTGTGTTTTGGCATAGCGGGCATCCTCTGAGTACAAAATATAAGTATGATAAGTAACAAATGTAGCAGAATTTAACACGGGTCATTTGGTGCACTATTACTCATGTCATGAAGTACACTCTGTCCCTAAGAATGAGTGAAAGTATGTGAAACTGAATATATGAGGATGTGGGCTGCTTGTAAGTGTTGCAGTTCCTCAGTTTGTTTAATGTAATTAAGACCAAACTCCTCAGTGTGAGTCCAACAGTAACAAAAGATGGGAGAAGGAGGGAGGGAAAGAGAGGCGGCGGCAGGAGCAGGAGGGAGCAGGGAGAAAACGGTAGATGGTAGAAGCACTGGTGATAATGAGAAGTATGCAGGCAAGAGTGGGTGAGGGAGAGGGAGAGGGAGAGGAGACGTTTCACTGCACCTCAGACACATAATTATTTCAAAAGCAAACTGTTAAAATGAAGTGTATAGATATATTAACACATTAATGACAAATGCAGGTACCAGCAGTACTGGTTATTGAACCTCTATACTTTTCGGTAGAGACTGAAAAGTGTCAGTAACATCCAGTATCAAAAACTGATCTGAAACTGTTCCTGATTGAAATCAAAATTTCAGACGACATTTACCATTTGAGAACTTTGGTTTCTTTTTTTAAGTAAAGAAAAGGAAAAGTCAGATAATCACACTACTATTGGCACTTTTGTGGATTCGTTCAGAAATACTAAACCCTGCCGTAAAATACACAACTCGCTTTCCTCATAGTCCAGTGCTTGATTGACTCTGTGAGCTCCAGCACCACATTTCAAAGCACTATCCATGCAGAGGTGGTGACATTTTAATGTGTTGTGTTGTAAATTTTCTGCCTTTTATTTTATTTTGTGATGGATTTGCTGACAGAAAAACGACGGCGTTAAAATGTGGAAGCATAGAGCGCACTATCCGGTTTGTATTGGTTAGGTAGCCTCTGCTGCAACTCTTAGATTAGATTTTCTTTGATAGGGACAATGCAATTTCACGTAGTTCCAATGAGTATGGGACTGATGTGTTGCACAGAGAGTTTATAGCCATTGCTAATTTTCAAGTCTTGTCCCTAGTTGGGCTTTTACATGTAGACCAAAAATGGTATTAAAAATATACAGTTTAAAATATCAAAAGGGAGGAGAGGTTGGAGGTTGGGCACCATTTGCCTACAGTAACACTGTCCTGCCACCACGGCTCAGAGCGGTGTAACCAGCTGTTATCAGCAAGTGAGCAGCGGCAGCTAGCGAGGAAGTGTAGCCTGAATTTATTATTAGCTTATTAGCTTTATTCTTAATGTGGTTCAACATAATGCAGCTTATACTACCAAACTGAAGAGTAGCATACGACAATTTACATTTGACTTTGTTGCCTTTCTGGAGGAAATATACCCACAACAAGCTTTGTTTAGTGTGCTTAATTTTGTGCCTAGCTACCTGGCAAAGTCATTAGCTGAGTGTGGGTGTGTATTTAAATTAATCTATAGAGGGGCGTCGGCCATTTCTGCTCTCAGAGTGGTGCTTGTTGGAAATGTGTTCTGCACTCCCCCCTCACTTAACAACCACCCACAGCCAGCCCAAAACCCCACCCCACCTACAGCTGAAAGGAAACAAGATGCTTCAGCATCCTTCTCTGCATAGCTCTCAGTCCCTCACACGCAATTACAGCAACTCTGCATTCTCACGGCAGAGGGGTTAACCTCTCCAAAATCCCATCAGTGCAAACACACACACACAGGCACTTCAGAATTGATTGGGAGGACGAGGAGGTGGAGACGGGAGGAAAGACGAGAGGAGAAGAGGGATTAAGAAAGAAGAGGGAGAGGCAGGGAGCACGACAGATGAAGGAACACAGGGATGAGGTATTTGATGAAGTTTTGACCAAGAGGAAAAAAGACATAAATCAATCAAACAATGTTTAGGTACATATCAAAACTGAAAAGGCAGGTTTCTTAAAAGGCTTTAAAATCAGTCATTTAAAATTAAGGTGTTAATTGGTATTAAAATATATGAAATCAGTCTTTCAAAAGTCTTAAAAATGTTGAGAAATGCAAGGAAGGATTTTTTGATTTGTGTTTTTCTGACATTGCATTGTACAATCTCCAAATGATAACTTTTTTTTTTTTCTTTTTAGAAATAGTTACTAAAACCAAATGCCTCTCACAGTAACATCACACAGATCAGGATAGGGGAACCAACAGCACTTTGTTTCTGGGTTGGACGCTCAGAGCAGAGTATCCACTGTCTGCTAGCTGGCTGTCACTGTACCTGAGACCAGTGGTTCCCAACTGGTGGGTTGCAGTCCAAAAGTTGGTCACAGGTCCAATCTGAACGGACTGCAAGTGACTCATGAATGTATTGAGTTTGTAAAAACACCTTTTATTTAGAAGTACAGTGAATTTGCAGCACAGAGCTTGAATTGTGAAGTGCTGTTTCCTGCTGTAGAGTGACTCACAAACAGACAGCTATTTAACAGAGACAGTAAACTAACTTGATGACATGGCCAAACACAAATATGACAATGAACAGATTAAGCTTTGTGGACATTAATGACTAAGGAGAGATCTGGACCCTGTGGCTGGAGCAGTTGGGAACCACTGCTATATACAACATGGGGAAGTGAAAATTGATCATTGGCTCTTCAACTAGGATTTTGCTGCATGGCTGAAACTTGTACAAGCAAGGCAGCGCATATGAGTTTTTAAACTCAGCATGATGGGAATAACTTGCAGAGTGAAAAAGAAAATCACCAAGAAACACCAGACGTTTCCCAGTTCTATTCTACCCTTTTCTCCACAACACCCCCACCCCCATATCCAACATTAGCAGCAAAAGATCCCTGATCAACATTCGGGCATACGCCTAAGCAGAAAGTTGAGGTACTGCATGAGCATCACTTATTCCATGCAATGCTTATTTTAAATTAGGGTTGCCCTGTAACAGTTGTCCCAACGTTAGTCGAGCTGTAGGAACCCCGACTGTTGGTAATTCTGATATACAGTATATTGGGGGTCATTAATAGATTTTTAAAATGAATAAGTAAACACTAACTAAAAAATTTATAGGGATTCATTAAATTTGGATATTATCGTAGAGAATTGTCACCAAGAAGGATACTAAGCAGGATATTTTACTGTAGGAAAATACTGAAAGTTCTTTGTTACTCGCTGACATTTATGCCGAGATAAAATTTTCAAACTAAAATTGGGTGATAATGCCATGCAGAGAGATACATGAACGAGGAGAAGAAGAACAGGAAAGTTTCAGAAAATAATAGGAGGAGGGAGGGAGGGAGTGTGAATGGGTGAGGGCGGGTATTCGTGTCTGATCAGAGCAGTTAGCAGGGGAGCTGTGTACTTGTGAATAGACAGCTTAGTGGCCATTATGCGGTCTGGGGGATTTGTCTTGTTCACTATTGTTCCCCTCAGGAGGTAGCAGCACACACACACACACACACACACACATGCAGACACATGCACATAAACACACACTCTCGTCCTGTTTCTTTGATTTAGATTTTTTTCATTTCATAAACTAGTTTTACTTTATTACTTTATGTCTCTATCATATATAAAAAGTGATGCACCCACAATTTGGAGGCTAAAAACACACATACACACGCTGTGCCCTCAGCCCACCCCCCACCCCGTAACTCAATAATAGGCCAGTCTATTGACAGACCTGCTTGTTCGCTGAAGGAGTCTTTTCTCATTAGGGCTGGGATTTTGTCGCTGGCCCTGCAGGCTCCATTGTCCCACTCAGAGCGGGTTATTAGGCCTTCCCGCTGTAACAACCCCCCTGCTGAATAGACCTGAGAGGAGTGGAGAGCCTGCAAAGGGCAGGACAGGGTCTGGCAATTAGCAAAGACATGTTTGAAGAGAGGAGGGAGAGGGAAGAATGGGAGAATCAAATAGAAAGAGAGAGCGGACCTGTGCTACAAAAAGGCTTCTTTTGAAGTTTTAGAAACTTTTGTCTGCTTTTTGCTGCTTCGCTCTTGCGCCATCATCAAAGCCAAAGACTGGTTCTTCAACACGCAACGTCCCTCCTCCTCCTCCTCCCTCTCCCTCCTTTCTTTTCTCTGCCGTTCTTCTCTCTCATTCGTTACTCTTCTCCCCGAGAATGCATTTGTGTCAGTGCTGAAAAGCTCTGTATCTTCTGCAGCCGCTTTGATGTCTTAATGACGACGTGAAGAGCGAATTATGCTCAGAGATGCCCCCCCCTTCACTCTGCTTTTGTCACTCTTCAGATTCCAGCAGTTGCATCTGGCTTTTCCAATCTCACCTCACTGACAACAAGGAGGCGGAAAAAAATGCTTGTATTTGACCAAACAAAGCAGTAGGCATGGAAAAACTTGTTCCACTTATCAAAAGGTTTATCACAGTTTCAGCTATGTATCCCAACGCCAGTGTTTTATCTGGATTCGATAGAGCCTTGTTGCCTATTCAGTGTTTTCCTGTCATGTGGTCGTAGAAGGCGGGTAGACTAAACTGTGTTTTTTTTTTTTAAAGAGGCCACCGTGCCATATCTCAGCTCCAGGAAGTTTGATAAAATGCCTTTATCACTTGTATTTTTAAACATTTAACATAGCTGTGGTGAAAAAATGCAGACAAAAAAATACTGATTACAGAAAATGACTGCTGACTGAAATATCAAATGAAATGATGTGTAATTCGAAACAGACAATGTCACAGTAAAACAAGAAATGAGCTCTAACAGACGGGTTTTGTTTGGAGCCATCAGGTGTGCGTGTCAGCATGTGCTTACTTGCATAATGTTGCTGCATTCCACTGCATTATATTTCACATAAAAGCATGCACAATATGTTTTCCCTGTGTTCTCTGGATGTGTGTGTGTGTGTGTGTGTGTGTGTGTGTGTGTGTGTGCGTGTGCAGTTTTTCCCCATGGTTCTTAGGCAAACACAGCGATGGCTCTGCGGCGTCTCTGCTATCAGCCTGGAGTTTGATCAGTGTGACAGCATGCTGAAAACTGATACACACACAAACACACGCACACACTCTGTGGCCATGAGTATAATCTCTACTCTACATTCCTCTATTGTGACTTGATTTTGTTTTAGTGTATATGCATGTATACTACGTTTTTAGATTTAAAAGTCCAGTGTGTAGGATTTAGATGGATATATTGGCAAAAATGGAATATAATATGATAAGTATGTTTTCCTTAGTGTATATAATCACCTGAAAATGAGAGTTGTTGTGTTTTCGTGACATTAGAATGAGCCCTTTGTACATCGGGTGCAGGTCCTTGTCCATGGAGTCTGACATGTTGCACTGCTATGTTGATACAGTAGCCAGAACAGACAAACCAAACACGACCCATACGCCCCGTTTCCACCAAACACTTTTGGTGTGGTACCTTTGGAACCGAAAGTAACCCTGCAGACATGGTACATAGACCCTAGCGTTTCCACTGCAAACTATACCTTTAAGTGTGGGCGGGGTTGTTGTCACTCACTGCTCCATCCAGCACTCACTGTATTTCCTCATTATCGGTGACACAGATGGAAGTCTGCACCTCGTTTATCATCCACAGAACGAGGCTGCATGCCGACATTTCCAGAGCAAAACAGAACAGGCTGCAGTGAGAGTCTCTCTCCATGGGATATTTAGAAATAGCGGGTTTGTGCATTTAGTCCTTCTCAGGCAAGCTCAGGGGTTTAGTGTTGCCGTAGCCCACAGGAACGACACTCCACAATGCTTTTTTTTTCCCCGACAGAGGATAAGAATATATTCAGTTCACATAATTAGGTCGAAATGAATACATATTAACGCTTGAAGATCCACCCATTACGAAAAGTGTATGTCATTTAAAAACTTAAAGTGATGGTCAAAGTCGTCACATTGAAATTTAAGGTGTGCTGTTGGATTCATGTCATCACCTCATGCATTGAGTAACATTACAAGTTAACGCTTCACAAAAAAAGTTGCCAGCTGTCGGCCCAGTGAATTAAATTATTTTTTCTCCGACAAGACTTACAGTCTACTAGTAAAACTCTCCACAGTATGAACAGTGGTTACATGAGCCTCACAACCAGCCACAACTCAGCCCTGAGCAGAGTGACCGTCCTCTACTGACCAATCAACAGACTGCAGTATTCATAGCTCCACCTTTTAGTACCAGATCTGTGTGCTAGGTACCCCAACAGAGGGGGGACCAAAAATAGGGACGATACAGAACGGCTCCATTGGTACCATCCACAACTCTTCACAGTGGAAACTGAACGCAACTGAACCATACTGTAATGCTGCTGGGCTAGCAGCCCGTCTCCAACGAACCAAACAGGGAGAAACGCTGATTTGCACCGTGAAACTAATTTATGCAGTGTTTTTACCTGTTTGAATCACCTGGTTTTTAATGTTTTGAAAAGGAGGAGACCTCTGCGGATAATTTGGCTCTTGGTTTAAACCTCCTGAGCAATGAACACTGAAAGAATTCTAACTTGGAGAAGTTTCAGCTGGTTACAATCTGCAATCCTCACTGCTAGATGCCACTAAATCCCTCTAAATCTTACACACTGCTCCTTTAGAGTTGTTTCTTTCTTTGTCTAAATTCCCAAATATTGATTTAAATCTGTGCACATCCCTCAGTGGCTCATTCTCTGTCAAGCACACTACATTTTACGCCTTTTAAATTCCTTTTAAACTCCCAGAGGTTTTGAGCTACTACAAGATTGTCCACGCTTTCATTCATGGCTAACATCCTCAGACAATTTCTCTGTACACGAGCCTTGTTTTTATGAGGGTTCAGAGCGCTTCATGCCAACATTGGTCAGATTTAAGCCGCCGTGACGAGCAGAGTGTGTCCTTTTCGGTTCCCGGCTGTAACTCTGTTTGGCCCGGAGACCAAAGCTCTCACAACAAGTGGAAACAGAAGTGAGAAGAAAGGAAGGGAGAGGAGAGGAGAGGATGTGTAGATGCTGTCAGACATGTTGTTAAACGATGAGAACAGGCCGCAGAGTTAAGCTGCTGTCAGCCCACGCAGGCCCTTTTCCTCCTGCTTTACTACTGCTGGTTTTCTGCTTCTATCTGTTTTAGACTCTGAACATGTGGGATCCTAAATGCCACTGTGAAGAAATATGGTGTTGTTTTTACTGTTTAAAGTGTCTTTGTTAATGGATGTAAATCAACAGGGATTTCAAAGAATTTTTTGAGCCTAAAGGGTGTGAAATTCCCTCGACCTGGCTGACCCTAAGGGTTAAGAGGACTTTACATGACAGCAGCAGTATGTTGCTTATTTATACAAGGACACCTCTGACTACATGGACATACTGGAGACGATTGACTGTCTGATGCATCGTTACTCAGTTTTACCCAGGTTCAGAGTCGAAACTTGGAGCAGGCATGTACACATACAAGACCAAACATTTGCAAGCATCTGTCCTGATGAAATATTCTCCAGAAAACACTGACTGTTGGAGGTGAGTAAGCAGCAAGCGAGCATCCCACTGAGCGCAGATGAAAAGTTGCATTATTATTAATCCACAAACAGCTCCGTGTAACGCAAATGAGAGACGAACAAAGCAGGGGGGTGAGTCATGTTGAAACTTCGCCCAGCGGCGCATCATGATGAGCGGGGTTAGTTTTACATTGTTGTAAATAGTTGTTCATCAAAGACAGCCTGTCAGCATGTAGCCTCACACTGCAGAGTGTGCCAGCATCTTTGAAGTTCAACAAGACAGCGGTATATTCTCGACACATACACTGAAACACGCACCCAAGGGCGTGCAAACACTCGTTGGCACATTAGTAAGCATGCATGCAGATGTATGCAGGAACAACCACACATGCAAGTACCTGCAAGGCAAACAAGCTCACGCACACACTTGTGCACGTGCATATGACAGATACACACTTAAGAGGTCCAGTCATTGCTTTGAAGTGTGACTTGTTTTAAGGCCTGTCTGACATTCCAGCAGGGAGCACGGTTTAAAGCAGCGGTAGGCAGACATGGGTCACATAAAAGCCACTTATAATTTAGAAAGTGTAGATTATTTATTTTCTTTGGAATACTGGGTGGTAGCGGTGGGAAATATGGTCCTAAAATAATATCACAATACTTCAGGATATTTTTGCGATAATGATATTCTTGGCAATATTAGTATTGTTATTAATTCAAGTTTTGTATGTCAACCGAACAGTTTGCCTTTGTTTATTCCGTAAAAACTGAACAAAAATTATCTCTCATTTCTTTAGTTTGTGAATGACAAAAGTAACTCAGAGTGAGATTCAGATTCTGTATAGTGTAGTGTAAGTATAATGATTGAGTAAATGTACTGAGTTACATTTCACCTTTGCTGACTCACCAGTATGCACATGTACAAGTTGCCGACAAAAGCCCCAGATCAGAGGCAAATCAGTGTTGACTCGGTGCTCACAAATCTGCAGTCGCTGAGACAAGCTGTGAAGACAGAGAAACGGCATGCCTATGCTTTCCAAGGTGTGTGTGTGTGTGTGTGTGTGTGTGTGTGTGTGTGTGATGGAGAGAGGGGAAAAGATGATGAAAGGTGAACTCTTGCACACTATGTTTCTGTTAGTTATTAGCCTAATAACTTCATCTGAACGCTGCTTTGTCACATTTTTGACCTCGATATTTTCCATAGACTTTATAAAATAATAGACATAGCCACTGTGATGTCACCCGTTGGTTTGTGGACCCCTGTTTAGAAGCCTCGGGTTCAGCATTTCGGCCAATTCCATCTTAGTCTTTTGGAGCTAGAAGTGAAGATATTTAGGCTAGAGGTTGGAGCTGTGGAGAAGCGAGGGGTGGATCTGACTGAGAAGCTGAGGACACTATCGGCAGACAGCCAGTCACTCCAATTACCCTGTCCTTAATTATGTTTAACTTTAAGCCTTAATGAGAATGGGTGAGTTAAATAAAAATTCACGCCTCGTACACATGAACTATACAGACCAAAGCAGGTTTTTGTACCAGGCTGTAAACATGTTTATTTCTGCTATAATGTTGGGCATTGTTACATGGGGGTCTGTGGAGATTGACTCCCTTCTGGAGCCAGCCTCAAGTGGCCATTTGAGGAACTGCACTTCTTGGCACTTCAGTGTTGGGTTCATTTTTCAGCCCCGGAGGTTGCCACTTGATTTTTTTTCTCGTAAACACTCCCTGACCCTGGATTGTGTGTGATCCACAAATCAAATAACATACTCAAGATCTTGTAGTGTGTGACCGCTTGTCACCGGTCAGTAATGTGGTGTGAAAACCACAACAACTTCAAGATTTCTGATTACAAGACAGCATGTTGTGTAGTGTGAACAGTACAGCCATCTGACGACTTCAAAAGATGTGTAATATGAACTTAGCTCAGTTGGATTGTCTTCTTGTAGTTGCTACTGTGCTCTACAGAACTTGAATAGTTTGCCTGTCGAAAGCTTTTTATCTGACACATCAGATAAGAAATGAATCGGACTGTACAAGCTGTTAACTGAAAGAACATCAGGAATCATGGATGAACAGTCAGAGTAGATGAGTCTTGTGGGAACAGTGAAGTAGGTGAGATTTAAGACGAAGAGCTTGTGAAGTTTGTCGAAAACCAAAAGTAGAAATGTTCTCTTCAGTCGTCTCCTCCTCTTGTCGCCCCACAGCTGCGATCACACCTCCAGCCCGAGTCGTGAAAATGAATTCAGGGATGTAAGATGAGAAAGAGGTCAAATGGGGAGAAAACTACTAAAGTACTAATGAGTAGATATTTAACTGGAGTATAATTTGATACAGGGAAGAGCAGGGTGGGCGAGGCAGAGAGTGATTGAGAGTTCAAAGTCCTGAGCCGAGGCTGGCGGTGTGTGTTTCAAAGGCGGCGCGTGGCGATGGATGTGAGAGATTCGTTAATTCAGCAAAGTAAAGCGCTGCCTTGATGTTTACTAGAGTTACACAGGCAGCAGCTGGACGAGCGCACGCACACAGGCACCAACACAACACACACACACACGCACACAAATGCACTTGGATGCAAAAGATAGCGCACATGTCTTCGCTTTCAGGCAGATACACACATAAATGCAGGCAGATGCACTAATACACACTTAAGCACTCAATAATAAATACACATTGCATACACATGTTCACATGCTCATTCACATACACACACTTTAACGACACACACACTGTCTAACAACAGAACTACAGGCAGATACATGCACATAAAAATTAATTAAAGTCAAGTCAAACCCACAAACATGATTCACACGCACACACACCATATTCACAAATATATTCACTCGCACTCAGGACATTTGTTGTCTCGCTTTTTGACCGAACATCATTCCTTCTTAATACAGCAGGGCACGTAAACAATGACATACGTGGACCACATAAGTAAATCATCCTGTAAGGAATCACTGTAATGTTTCTGCCTCCTGTTGTGCAGCAGACCTTCACACAGGACTGAGGCTTCTCTTTACGGATGGGGACATCATCTATTTTTGGGCTATGACAGTAGTTTTTATAAGCCAGGATGGTTTGAGGTCGGAGCAAATTGCTAAATATATCTGACCTGATGCCTCTTAAACAGACCGTGCACCTCCTGCATCCTGTCAGGAAACAATACACACGGCGGCGGTTGAAATTCTTGGTTACACTCTGGAGGAGCACTTCCTAAACTTTCGTGTTATAAACTCTTAAAGAAACCATGCAGGATTTACACAAATGTATAGACTCATACAAAAATTATCCCTCTAAATGATCACTTAGGATCCACTAGAAGTGTGTGGCGATGTATTTTTCTGCAGACACTCTTTCCTCTGCCTGTATTTTCCTCTTGTTTTCTGTGTTAGGGATGTTTATGGGTGTGTACCCCTGCAGCGCTCAGATGAGGTCAGGGCTTTATAAAAAGGTGCCAGACCATAAGCAGCACTGCGCAGAAAAAACATGATTATAGCAAGGTGAAACGTCAAACAAAAGTGAATCTGGGGTTGGCTTTTACTGTCACTGTACTGTTTGCTGGCGAGCATTTTTACACACAGTAACTGATAATTCTATATAGCAGTGGTTCCCAACTGGTCCAGCCACAGGGTCCTGATTTCTCCCCAGTCATTAGTTCAAGGTCCACACAGTTTAATTTTTTCAGCATCATACTTAAGTTTGGCTATGTTGTTGAGCTAGTTTGCTGTCAAATAGTTGTCCATTAGTCACTCACCCTACAGCAGGAAATGGCACCTCTGTGCTGGGAATTCACTGTGTTTAAAAATAAAATTTGAGTTACACAAACTTGACATGTTTGTGGTCACTTGCTGTCCATTCAGAATGGACCCATGACCCACTTTGGACCATGACCCACCAGTTGGGAACCATGATATAGTATACCTTTACAGCAAGGAGTACATGTGACCCTTTGGAACAGGTTTCATGTGTCGAAAATTAAATTTAGAGACCCTAAAAAAGTGAAACTATCCAATGTCTTGGAAGAAAAAAGTTTTAAAAATAGTCAGAATTTTGTGTTTTTCAGTTAAGTCTTTATTCTTCTCTTGTCATCTTGCAGACTCTGAGTTATCTCACATATTTTTGTGTAATTCAACCCTCAGATAGGCAACCACTGCTCTAGAGTAATTCTACATTTTCCAGAATTCTTTTCAAAAACTTTGAGACAACTGGCAGGGATTTACATCAAGCCTTTAGGGTGTAAACTGGGCTTTAGTTTAATATTATCAAAATTACAATGTGGCCAAATGCAATATTCACACTAAACCCGTGACTCATATCCCAAAATGGTGTAAAAATAATCGCAAAATGTTTTTTTATTTTTCATCTTGTGCAATTGAAGAATAAATCAAGATTTCTTGGTTCTTAAAGGGATAGTGCACCCAAAAGTGAAAATTCAGCCATTATCTACTCACCCTCATACCGAGGGAGGCTCAGGTGAAGTTTTAGAGTCCTCACATCCCTTGCGGAGATCCAAGGGGAGAGGGGCTAGCAACACAACTCCACATAATGGAGGCGTAAGGCGCCTCAGATTCAAATGTCTAAAAACACATAATTGATGAATTCACATGTAGCAAAAGCACGTGAACACACATGAATGCAGTGCCCATGTCTCACGGTCTCGCGCAAGAGCACACACATGAGCGTGGTGTACAGAGAGGCAGTTAGAGCTACCGGCTACAATGAGGCTAAAAACAGAATTCAAATGACGTTTTTCCAAGCAACTTTTTTATGTCAGGGCTTCAGGACACTTGGATCACTATGGACGAGCAGTATGGAGATATTTTGTGGTTTCAATTATGTGTTTTTGGACGTTTGAATCTGGGGCGCCGTCAGCCTCCATTAGGTGGAGTTGTGTTGCTACCCCCTCTCCCCTTGGATCTCCGCAAGTGTTGTGAGGACTCTAAAACTTCACCTGAGCCTCCCTTGGCATATGGGTGAGTACATAATGGCTGAATTTTCATTTTTGGGTGCACTATCCCTTTAATCTTAAGATTTAACTCTCTCTGTCTCCTCGTACCGAAGACAGTGGCCACAGGGTTAGATCAGCCTTAAAATGCAAAGTAAATCAGTGAGAGCATCTTTTAACATTGTTAATGGGAACACTGTCTGATGCACACCTGGTGCACTGGTGTCTAATGGAGAATGAAGTCATGCAAAAGACGGTAGTGAACTTCTGCACACTGTCAGCACTGAGTGTGTTAACAAAACCAAGCTTTTGGTCCGAGACCTTCATCATATTAGCATCACTTCTATTATGTTATTCTATTACACCTCACCTTCTGTGAGTCTGACTTTATGTGTAATATGCGTAACGTGTGTACTGTACGTTGACGCACATACTCTGTTTCCACTTCTGTGATCTCAGAGCCCCCCTGTGAGCAGCGGACATGAAGTAATTCAGTAATTCCACTGAATCATTTCTGCCCTTGACTGGATCTCCTCCGTCACCTTCATCTGCTGAGGTGGAGGGTCAAGGCTTTAGGCTGCGGCTGTATGTTTGCCAGATTTCTGTGTGGCGTCTCCATTTTAGGGAAATCTCAGTCTGTGTTCCGCACTTGACCCTGCTGCTCCGTCAGTGAAGTGTGAACAGTGATTTAAAACAGCTACATGACTAAGCACACACGCATATACACACCGTACATACAAGGATTAATGCAGGATCACACACACGGACATGGAAAGACAGGAGGAAGGATGAAACAAAAAAGAGGAGGAAGACAAGGAGGCCATTTTATTCTGTGGCTTAGAAAACTAAATGAACTTATCCAGATGCACAAGCGTTTATATTAACACAAACACAGAAACCGAAAACTTGATCCCTAACTGTATGTTTTCAGAACTCATAAACCCCATCACTGTGTGACGTTTATGAGCGAGTGTGTGGAACCACTTGCACCTCGTGCCTGTATGTTATTTCATCGCTCTGTTGATATTTTACGCCTTGACACAGTCCATGTTCAGCATTTGAGGAGGCCGGGGTGCTTCATCTATTTTCTCACTGTTGGTTTTCTCAACATTTTTCATGTCATAACCAAACCCAGGCCTTGTTGTTAACCTAAACCTGACCGCCAAGGGTAAATGGCCCGTGCCTGGCCGCAGCGTCTGAAAATATACCAGCGCTGAATCTAGGAGTAACTCTGCCGGAAAATGGTTCTGGACTTATTAACGCCCCATAAAAATGTGGCATGTTAATCACATATTGTGTATTTGGATAATATCAGATGGAGATTGAACGGGGCAGGATTTGTGCTTTGTCAGCTGGAAGCGACACAGTTGAACTCTCTTTTCCTTCCCCTCACGGCTGCAGCGAGGCAGCGGTTGCAGAAAGATTCAGTGAAATTCTTGGAGTCACAATCAGTACATAATGTGATACTTTATTGATCCCAAGTGGGAAAATTTCCTTTCTTATGCCTCCTCGCAGGGAGGTCAGGGGCCAGGGTCAGCAGTAGGAAAGTAGAGAGATTTAGTTTCTTACTTTAGGATACCCGAAGGAAAATCCACCCTGAAACACATTCACAGAGCTAAAAAACAAAGGCTACTGGCGATGTATGGTACATTTCTTGTTGCATTTTGGTTGATGGTGCTAAAATCTTTTCACTAGTGGATGACTGGCTGGATGTTTTTAGTTACTACAGTAGAGTTTGATTGCAAATAATCTTTTTGCTGTCTGAAGTATAAAGGTTAGTTTTCCCAACATCTGCATTATTTTGGCCCCTATCTTACACCCAACATAAAGTAGCCAGACCAAGGCAGTTGACATTCTCACGGCCAGCGCCGACATTATGTAAGTAACAAATGTATGAACATACCCATGTGTGTGCCCATGTCCATCTAGGTCTTAAAATAAGATGTGGTCAGACACATTGTTGGGGGATTGCTATTTTGAGGCAGTGCCATTGACCATTGACCAACAAAAACCTGGTCTAAAGTCAAGCACACTGCAGTTTAAAGTGCGCATTATTCAGATAGTTAGAGGCACCTACATAGTCAGGTTCACAATGCTTGTACACTCAGCTTGTTACACATACAGGGACCAGTGAATGGGATAAAACAATGAGGAAAATATTAATTACATTCTCTAAAATGTGAACATAGCAGAGAGCAGAGCAGGGCTGCTGTCGGACTCCTCATTAAGAGAGACACTGTGCGCATTTACGCACAACTTCATTGATTTTATCAGAAGCTAAAAGTTTAGTTCTGTTTCCTCTGTCAGGTTTCTGACTACAGTTTATAGTGTTTGCTGCTTAAAGACACACATTACGTCATCTGCCCAAGTACTAGCAAATGTGTCATTGTGGACTGTACGCACCACAAGAGTGCTGACTGTGCATGTGTTAGAAAAGCAAAACTGATGCTTATTTTGAACAGAGGCCATACGAGATCTACCACTATCCACAACTTTCAATTTATCTTTAAAGGAGTATAAAAAAACAAGAAATACAATAAAAAAATATAGAAGTGTGTATTCGCTCAGTGTCTGTATAAATGTATACAAATCTTTACTGATCAGACACCATAATTCAAGTAAGACGTTCCACCACCCAGTAGTGAGTGTGCATTTTCAGTATCGTAAGTGTAAAGTGATGCATTTTCTTTCCTGGCTGGAAAAACAACTGCGCAACTCAGAGGCTTGCAGACAGGCTTAAAAGAGTCTGATTGACCAATTTTTCATTTGACGTGACAGCTGTGAAGTTGACTGCTCCTAGAAACCACAAAAGTGTGATGTTATTTACTGTTCATCCTGAGTCAGTGTGAACAAGAGCGCTAACAAGGCACTGCAGAGTTTAATGTGAATTAACGTAGAGAAGGCCAGTGCGAGAGGGGGAAAAGCGCTGCAATATAATACAGCTGTACAGTGGATCTATAAAAGTTGCCGTGCCGAGGGGTCTGGAACTATTTTCAGCCTGTAGGGGTGGTAGATTTTACTTCCTGGAACAGGATTTTATTGCCCGCAGTTTTAGCCAAAACTCTGCTCCCTGGCTTAAATTAGTTACCTGGAAGCCTTAGCTTATTGAGGATTTTGTCAAGAGGAACTGGGAACTTTGGAGGCTTTGCTGTTCTCAATGACAGTTTTTTTTTTTTTTTTAAATTTAATATTCAACACTTAGACTACTGCCTGACCTTCATCTGAAGCCAATTGTACTCACCCAAAAAAACTTAACAGTTACATTGTTGAGGAGTGAAACACAAGAGCACCAGATGTTTTGAGCTGTGATCATATTAATATTTACTACTTTGCCATAAAACCAGTTGTTTTATCTGTAAGGACAATGTGTGCGCGTGCTTCGTAGCCTGCTACACAAGTAGTTGCCTGCTGTTCATAATCAGCTACACTTAAGTACAAACACACAAGGAAAAGACAAAGAAAGACACTCTTATTTAAGACAAAGAAAGACACTGGTAATTTAAAGAATAATACTTGAAGGGTAAGACAGTAGTGAGTCTACCTGTTTGGGGTTCATTTTAAAGTGAAAGCTTTAAAGGAATACATCACCATATGACCATTTCTACGTCATTCAGTCACCCCTTCTAACATTGAATGGGTGGAGAAAAGTTTTGTTTTTCCTCACGTGCCCCCATGGTGAATGAAGAAGCCAAAAAACAAACTTTCTTGATGAATTGAGGTCATAGGGGTCTGTGTTTAACAGCAGCAAAACTATATCAAAGCATCTGTTTACAAACTCTCACACAGCTGGTGCAATTTAATCCAGGTCTGCTCAGTACTTCCCAAACACATGCATTTACACAAAAATGTTACTGTTAAAAACACTTTTGCATAAACGACGAGTAAATGCATGTGTTTGGGATGTACTGAGCAAACTTGGGATTAAACTGCACAAGTTGTGTGAGAGTTTGTAAACAAATGTTTTGATGTAGTCTTTTTTTCCCTTTTGACTTGATCAGGACTGTTTGTCTTTCTATCGTGCGTTTTGTCTGTCTGTCAACAGCTAATCTCACAAACTGCTGGACCAGTCAGCCTAATATTTTGTGCGCACATTTATGACCGTATGCTCAAGGACATCTCATGGTTGCTGTAGTTCACAGTAGTTTAAAAACCTGTATTACTGACTGTTTTATGCTCTCGTTACCTGCTGCTTTCTGAAAAATAAGCCTGGCTGAAAACAACAAGCCGTACCATCTGTTCTAGGCAACATGTTGGCCCTTGTTGCAGCTCAAAAACTTAGATTCATAGAATTGTTTGTTCTTATTTTGAGCAGGAGCATTTGGTTGATTGCATACCTGATATGTTATGATCCTCTAAACGTAGACATGTTACAAGATGAATAAATCCCAATTTTTTTTGTCATCCTTACCACAGTCTTGACTGTAAGGTAGCCAGGAGGGATAATTCCACCGGCTGCAGGTGTTTGTGGTCCGGTTGTGATCCAGTTTTGTTCGCCCTCCACAAACCTTATGATTATGACTAAGACATTTTTTTAGTATGGGGGCCAAGGTACTTTTAATTGTTTTTAAAGCCATACGTTGGTGAATATTGCTGAACTTCTCTGCTCCTACTCCAACTCCCGACCTCTTAGATCCTCAGAACAATGTCTTTTAACTGTCCCACGATTGAGGCTGGTGGGTAAGGGAGATCATGCCTTTACGGTAGCTTTGGAATATCCTTCCACTCTAAATCAAATTCCCCCCTCCATTGACACTTTTAAGACAAACATACATGTTTTCAATGGCTTTTGGTTGCTCTAATTGGTTTTAATATTTTAGTATTTTACAGTCTTTTACTGGTGTTATTCTGTTTTTTTTTTGTGTATATGTTACATTGCTATATATGTGTGTGTCATTCTTTTAATTTGTACAGCACTTTGGTCAACTGCGGCTGTTTTTAAATGTGCTATATAGATAAACCTGATTTGATTAGATTTAAAAACAGCATTAGAAGTGAGATGTTTACCCCAATGTCACATTCTTCCAATTTAACAACCGGGACTTTAAGATCATTTTTGTTCATTTGATTTAATACTTTCTGAAATGAGCCGATTGGTCACACGTTATTTAAAGGTGAAAATGTGCATCACGAGGCTTTGTTGCATACATGGAAAACGCAGCTTCAAAGGAAGCCGCTGCAAGCACGTCAGTGGATCGATGAAGCAATTGGCCCAATCTGTCTCACTCTCTGTCTTTGTCCTGCTTCAAAATGGGAACTGAGCCCAATAGATTTGAGTTTTCATGTATGTTTAGACTCAAAACGTTTTTACTGAGTGACTGACAGCTGGACTGACGGACTCAGACATGCCGCTGCCTGGTTGTGAGACATGGCCAAGGCCAAAATGAATATAACAGGCCTCACACACACACACACACACACACTGAAGGTTAACCTAAAGTGGAAAACAGCACCTCTGCCTCCACAAAGTATGACGCTACATTATTTTTTCCCCTAAATGAGTGTATGTGTGAGTGGAAACATGACCATACAGTCACCCTCCTCCCTCATGTAGCCACTCATACCTCTCACACACACACACACACACACACACACACACAAACACAGGTGGCTGTAATTAGTGCATTGAGCCCATTCATGGCACAAGATCAAACTGCGGTCCACACGGCTTCAGGAAATACTGTACAGAGCTCTGCTTAGAGTTAGACACACGCACTTGTACACACACACACAGCTACATATTCATGCACCTTCACTCTTTATTTCTCTTGTTCTCTCTAACGTGATGCTGGCGTACAAAAGGTTTCCCCCTAAAACTGTTTTTGTTTAGTCTGTAAGTGAAACTGAGCTCTGTTTGACTTCACTGTAGAAACTTACACACTCAGTGTTTACCTCTGCAGCAGCGCGACAGACGGAGAAGGTGGAGAGTGCGGGATTATGGGTCAGATAAGCTTGAAATGCTCAACATCTCCAATCTGATTTAAGAATATACACAGTTGGTTTTTGCTGCAGCAGTAAGCAGAACTTACACAGGCGGAGCAGCTGGGCACAAGGTTATAAAAGCAGTAATAATGCTGCTGGAGGAAAAGCTTGTAGCTCTGAGTAGTCAGCTCTTCATATTGATGACCAGGCATGTTTCTCTGTGCGCCACCCTTTTCAGACAGGACTGGAAGTCTTTAGACAAAAGAATTGTTATCTTGAATATTGAATATTATAATTAACAAAGGTCTTGGTGAGGTTTTTCACCCCTTGATGGTCCAGCCCCTTGATTCATTTAACACTTACAAGATTTTAGCCTCCCTGTTTTTTTATTGTATGTTGCTTTTGTCCTCCATCTGTACCCATCTGGGGTTGGATGTGCACATCGTCTGTCATTTTTGTATTGGTTTTACCATGTGACCTGTATATAATTGGTGTCATTGAAGCTGAACTGGACGAGCAACCAAGTCATTTTCAGCTATTGTTAAAGTTACGTCCTTTAACAAAAATCTTGGGGAGTGGAGATGTCTGTCCAGTGCTGTAGGTTTGTGATTGATCTGTTAGTTTTATTGATTTAATTAAATGTAATTGATCAGCTGTGGAATTTAGCCTTTGTTTTAGAAGTTATGTTTTATTTGTGTGGTTAACCAATGTGCGAGGGGAGATTTCCTCAATATTTAGAAGTTGTGCATTTGTCCTCTTGAAAATAGGAAAGCACAAAAATGAAATATAATGATGCATAACAATTCACCAGAATGCAGGAAATTAAATGTTTGCCGCTCAGAATTTTCTGGCGGAGGACCCCAAACCCCCCGTTTCATATGTGTCTGGCCCCAGTGTTGGAACAAAACCTACGCCCTTGTGTGGTGGATTTTTTTGGCCATGGGTTGAAGAAGAACTAGTGTTGAATTGAAGGACTTCCATCCACTCTTGTCAGCGGTCCAAAGCATTTTTGCATCGCAGCTAAGCTGCGGGGAATTGTAATATGACTTCAGACCTTCAGTGCTTCTTATGCAATCCTTCCTCGGCTGTTAGGGCTTGGAACAAACTCCTGCTCTGTCTGACCATTAGAGAGCTTCACAGTTACTCTACTTGCAGCCTAACTCAATTGAACTTAAACACTACACATTTTATTCCACTTAAAAGAAGTTTAAGGATCCGATATGAATCGATGAGAAAGCTTTTCTGGATCCAGTGACTTCGGAAAAACTGAAACAGGCAACTCTGAAGTTCCAAGACTTCACATCAAGTGCACGACCGATCAAACTCATTTGTCATAGTTACAGGTCTCTCTTAAGATACCTGTTCAAAGGCACATTTTAGTCAGGACTCTCTGAAGGGATTATTGTGCATTATTACTCCTGAAGGTGTGTGTGTGTGTGTGTGTAGGATGTAGTGGCATCTAGCTGCGAGGTTGCAGAGCTGAAACTTCTCCCATATGTAAAGCATGTAGCAGAACCTCCACAACCTCTTTATTTCTATCTTTTTTTGATAGAAGTTCTTTACCTAAATCTGCAAAGGGAGGAACTAGACCCTCATAGTAACACACACACACACACACACACACACACACACACACACACAGGCATCCCTAGCCTCCTGACGGTAAACCTGCCTTCACTCTGAAACTCTTGCCAGCAAAAAACCTTGGTAATCAACCACATACCAAGATCACTATATGAAATAGTTTCTGGTGTGTGTGTGAGATTGACTCACACACACACACACGCACACACACAGGTTTGTACCAAATAGGTCATAAAGCTGGAAGCAATTCCTGGCTGAACGTTGACGTGTGTTCATCATATTTCAGAGAGCCCGAGCCCAGAATGGCACGACACGTAATCACATTTGTAAATAGCATCGTAAAGTTGGGCTCATTAAAACTTTTGTTGTTTTGGCTCGGTCCAGGGGGGCAGAGGGAAGGCGGGGGGAGGGAGGTTTGAATATCTGGAGCTAAAAACTCTGTCAGGTGTCAGTGTGTGCATGTGTGTGCCTACATGTGTATGATGATGATGATGATGATGATGAGGATGAGGATGAGATCAAATGTTCCAGAAACATTTAATTGCAAAAATGTTTACCTTAAACTTAGAAATTGGCTCTGTGTGTGTATGCATGAGTGATTTAGGGATTTAATGAACGTTGGGAGATGTCATCACCTCAAACACACGTCACCAATGTGATCACGGCCCACTAAATGCTCTGGGTTTACACACACACACACATGCTGTTAATCTGTCATGTATGCCAGTGTTGTCGCTCACAGAGAGTAGCAGTTAACTGCAGTGTATGATTGTCTGTTCTGCGGTTACAGTTAATAAATTTCGCTCTGCATTGTCGCCTTTTTCTCTCCCTCTCTGTCTTTTCATCTCTGTCCTGCCGCCTCTTGACCTCCTCTAAAACTCAGTCAGTTCCCGTCTCGTTCCCTCTCTTTCTCTGTCGCAGCTCCTTTGAATGTCTCTCTCTCATGCCATTAATGGAGGACTGTGTAGCAGCCCAACTTATAATGATTTCCATAAGGCTACACAGCCTCTCCGCAGGCCAGAGTGTAAATCACGGTGACGTGTGTGTGTGTGTGTGTGAGTTTGTGTGTGGACGACAGATCTGTAGTACACGTGCACACGTGGACGTTTGTGTGCACTTACACACATATCAACTTTTTCTCTTGAGGATATGACAAGGGACAGTTACCAAACTAAGTTATTAAACAGGTCCTGCAGCTGAATTATTAAAGACTGTGGCATTGATAAGCTCCTCTCTAAGCTTCTCTTCATTATTTAGGCTGCATGAATGGTATCTTATCTTCTCCTTTTTTTTCTTACCAGCTCTGTTTCTAATTTGTGATAAGGTTAAGACGTTCATCTAAGATTCATTTTCATTATTCTCAATCCAGAAGAGAGATCTTTCTCTGAGCTTATTGTATGTGCAAGGGGCGGGAGGGCCAGCTCTCTCTGCCTTTTTCACGCACACACATCTAGAGCATTCTCTTACTGACAATAGTGAAGAGAACTAAACACTCAAAAGTATAGTTAAACTTCACTGAAGGCGATGCTGACAGCGCCCGTCACCACAAGTGCAACAAGTATTTTACATGTAAGGGCAGAATTCATAAATTAAACCTGAAGTGGATGTTCAAGCTCCTTACCCTATCTCTAAGGCTGAGCCCAGCCACCCTTCTGAGGAAACTCATTTCAGCTGCTTGTATCCCCAACCTCATTCTTTCAGTCACTACCCAGAGCTTATGAATATAGGTGAGGGTTGGGACGTAGATGGACCAGTTAATCAAAAGCTTCACCTTTTGGCTCGGCTCCCTCTTCATCACGTCAGACTGGCATAGCACCTGCATCACTGCAGAAGCCGCACCAAACCACCGATCCATCTCATGCTCCATTCTACCCTCTATTCTAAGAAAAATATGTACTTTATTAATCCTAGAAGGAAAATTCAGTTGTTTTTTTTTTCAATCATATACACACAGGCCTGAAATACACACACATGCACAAACAGGACCTATACATGCATTAAATAAAGACATGTCAGAGCGAGGGGGCTGCCTTTGACAGGCCCCCCGAGCAGTTGGGGGTTCAGTGCCTTGCTCAAGGGCACCTTGGCAGTGCCTAGGAGGCAAACTGTCATCTCTCCAGCTACCAGCCCATACTCCATACATGGTCTGTATGGCGACTTGAACCAGCGACCCTTTGGTTCCTAAGCGAAGTCCCTATGGAGTGAGCTACTGCCGCCTTCAATGTCCATAATAAAATTAGAACATATAAAATAGGTGATTTGATCCCTAATTTTAGCAAAAGCAAATTTCTTCTCTTGTTTCTCACATCTAGATTTTAAATACTGCACTTTGCTTTTGCAGTACCTGTATAGTTGTTAAATGTCAACCGAAGGCAGAGTGCTGTATCTGCACTTTGGAGTCATAGATCAGATCAGTGGTCGTGGCTTTTATCCATGAAAACTTCTTCCTGAGAAGACACTGCATGAATATATTACCACTAATCTACCTACAATATTTTTTGGTGGACAGTCTGAAACCTTTAAAGGCCTTTTCTCTGTTTTCTCTGTTTGTATAGTTCCTGCACTTTGCCTTTGTAGGGCAGTGTACACCCAGATGGTTTGGCTTGTCCCCAAATACATTAAACACCTACTGTCCACAGAGGATTACATGAGCTGCTAATGACATATGAAACACGACCTGTGCTGCAGACAGAAAGTTTCCACAGAACATCTCCACAGGATTACATTTTAGATATGGAGCCATGGCAAGTAAATCTAACTATTTATTACCATGACACTGTGTAATGTTGCAACTTGCGGCAACTGAAGGCAAATAAATGTTCCCAAAATGACTGCGGCTGGAGAGAGAAGTATGTTTGGAAGGTCGGGTCTAAATGCAGCATGTGTGTCAGACAAACAAAGAGAGAGATTTTCTATGTTTTCTCTTCACCCACAAACAACAAAACCCCTCCATTGTAGAAGACGTTAACTCTCTTGTGTTACTGCAGCAGCAGCAGTAATGGCCTTATAACATAAGATACATGTGGTTTCATTGTTTCCAGAGTATCATTGAACTGATGGAGTTATAATGACAGTGTGTGTTTTAGTAGGGGGTCGGTGCACTGACAGGCCAACGTACTGCTGAAGGACGAATGGTGTTTATCCTGCTGGTTGTTACAGTAGACGGTTTGGGGGAGGATCCATCGTTACAAAACTGTACTGAAGAATGGGGTTCTAAAGTTCATCTGTCTGACGCCCAAATACAACATTTATCATCTTATCCTGCTGCCTTGGCTCTTTTAAATACTAATCAGAGTATCTGTGGTACAGAGGGTTACTTGTCAAACATATTAAAAGGTCTTCGAACGTTTCGATTTTGAACTTTCTGCTCATGATGTCTCAGTTTTTCAGGCATTTTCTTTTTTTGTTCAAGTCAAAGTGCACTGCTTCAGAGTAACAGAAAATATTTTGTGCATCATTTCCTGCAGGCTTAATGAAACTCTGTTTTGGGGGAAGTAGTTACGCAGCAACAGATGCTTTGTAAAACCTTTGATGTCCCGCTAATAGGCCGAATAACCGTTGTTTTTAGAAAGATTAAATAGAGACAGGCATTCATTTTTTCCAAAAATGAAGGAAAGAGAAAATACCTGCAGCAATGAAACAACTAATTATTGAAATTAAAAACGTATTTTCCTTGTTAGATCTATTTTTCCATCATCACTCCATCATGTCTTTTTTAGGGGCAATGGGATCTTTAGTTCAGGTAGCAGGTCAACAGTTTATACCAAATGAAGAGGTGTATATTAACTGTAATCTGGGAACCTGAAGATTTACTTCAGATCCAGCCCAGCACTGTGTGTTCAGTTCTTCTTGTCATAATCTGTAATTAACATTGTGTTTTGGTTAGGGGTTAATTCAAGCTTTAAATGTTTAGAGTGTATAGGGCTTAGAATGCTATGATGGAAGTATATGATGGACATTCCCATGTTCAATCACGTCTCATAAGTTGTTGCAGCAATTTTTGGGTTGATACCATTTGTAACTCAGATTTGGTGTTAATTTAAAGCATTTTTCACCACTCAAGAATTTAGAAAATTGGTCAAAAATCCCTCCAAAATACTAAATCAAGACACCAAGAGCTTGAAAGATCCATGCTTGTGATGTGATTTGTTATCAAAAACTTGTGACATTTAGAGATTTCTACAAGAACTGCTTTTTAGGTGATTCAGTCGAAGCGTCTCTGTTCAGGAAACTGCTAAAAAAACAACAACTTATTGTCAGTATGCCTATCTGAATGCACAAGGTCTCTTGTTTGTCGTTGTGAACTTTCATGAGGCTGTGATTATCTTAGAGGTCACTATAGGTCATTTTATACAGTGGTGTCAAGTCTACAGTGAAATGGCATCATCACACGAGTAAAATTTGGTTTATTGAATCCACAAGAGTCTCAGCTTTCCAGTCAGACCCAATTCTAACACTGTTTATGGACTGCGGTGTGCAGAAATACTGAAATACAATTGGCAAAATATAAGGAAAATGGCTTGGTTTTTGCCCAAAACAGTTGGCGTGTCTGTAAAGGGGAGACCTGTGAGTACCCATAGCACCCATTTTGAGGTGAGAGGTCAAGGGACCCCCTGTGAAAATGTACATGCCAGATTTTGACATCACCAAAGTTTAGCTTAAATTTGGAGCATCATTTAAACCGGACAAGCTAGTGTAACATTGTTGGTACCCAAAGGATTCCTTAGGTCTTCTAGTCTCATATGATACATGGTACTTGACTGATTGTACAGCGGTTTAGATTGGTGAAGGAGCGAGACCACAACCTTTCAATTCCTGCTCTAAGCGCGAAAAGAAGTAAGTTCTTGAACTGTTCAGCAAAAAATGAATAACATCTACAATTCTGTAACAAAAGAGCAAACTTTTTCTGCTGATAAAGATCATGTACTATGGTCGTAAGCCACAGATATAATAGAAAGCCTTTGCTACTAAATGGACTTGGTGGTGAGATTGTTTTCTAAACTGATGTTTCTTGGGTCAAGATTGAACTTTGAACCTCCTAAAAAGGATAAAGATAACTTTCTTGAAACGTGCCTCATCTAGGCAGCGTATGTATCGAGTTAAAATTAGAGCCAAATTGCAGTCCATGTGAAGTTTGAAGGTTATTTTTTGGTTTCTGATCAGTTACAAATCATACAGTTGGGTTAAACTTCAACTTTGGTCAAAACTGCAATCCCCTGCCATATTTTAAGCGAGCTATTGTTGCAGAAGCAAAAATAAACCCTCCAAGGACCCAGGTTTAACTGAACAATGCCTCTTGTTCCAGAGTTATGTAAAACTGGTACACTTGTGGTAGCTCCCGTCTAAATTATGAAGTGAATAACCAAGTCTGGATGAAGTGTGAGGCAAGCTGTGCCTGTGGAGAGCCTGAAACTGTGAGCGTGGTCAGTTTTAGAGGACTAACGGCGGTTTACTTGGTTTGTCAGAAACACAAACTCTCATCAGGCTGGTTTTGGCCCTGATGTTGAAACAACCAGTCTTCACTCATGCACACACAGAGGTTCTGTCCACATATCCAGTGACTCTATATTAAAACCTGGAAGGACATGACCCTTTAGGAAAACACTGGCCCCCTGGACACACTCACACATACAAACACTCATACACACATTCACACTGGACTGTTGGGTCTCATATTTCTGAGCCTGCTCATGTCCAATTGCTGCCTTTTCTCTACAGACCTTAATGTAAATACAAGAAGGGGTTATACAAACACACACACACACACACACACACACTCACACTCACACTCACACAGGGGTACCCCGCCAGTGAAAGTGTGAAATGTAGCACACTGTTGGACCATTTCCCCCCTGCAGATGAAAAGAGGGGGTATTGAAAAGAAACAAAAAAGAAGGTTGGAATAAGAGAAACTAAGAGACTTAAAAAAACACCCTCAAAACTCACAAGTGCTAAAAGGAGTATGGCAGATATGCCTAAGTGGTACATTGTAGGCAGCTAGACTTGCTTGAGTTTCCTGAAGACGTTTCACCTCTCATCCAAGAGGCTTCTTAAAGCCTCAACAACTCTGAAAGGGTTCACGGCCACAGAGTTTAAAGCCTGCAACTCCGCACCGGTCAGTGAGAACTGAAGAGGCTTCTTGCATGAGAGGTGAAATGTCTTCAAGAAACTCAAGCAAGTCCAAGTTCCTAGGATATAGCACTAAGGATCACTATGACCTGGACTGGCAGATATGTTTTATACCTTATAGAGTGAATATACTTAAATGACACCAGGTCGCAGCAGTGCAAACTGTGGACTTTAGGGGAAGTTTAGTGTCTTTATAGTCGATGCTTGCATGGTCACATAAGGAAAAATGTCTTCTCACATCTATCGCAAGTATAATTTCAAAGTGATACATCTGGGACACGAACTTCACAATGCTTGATGGACAGTTCGGGTGTTGGTTGCGTTGCTGGTGGTCTTCACAAGAGCTGTTCAGTTCCATTGTTTGTTGTGAGTTTGTGTGTGTCATCATGGCAGAATGTGGCCTTGGTGACACCATTTATAGCCGAAACTTACACAGAATACAGAGAGTATTTTGCCAGGTGTTAATGTCGCTGTCTGTCAGGGTGATAAAGTCATCATGTATGACAGAGGAAATAAGCTCAATTATCTAATCGATTTGTGTCTTAATGTTGTTGGTTTATGACTATAGTGGTTATGGGTTTCCTGGGAAGCAGGGGAGATGGAGGGTGGATGTTGGGTATATGGTATCATACTTTGCCTTTTGTCACTTGTATGACTGCAGAGAGGCTCGCCATCCTGTTATACAAATAATAAAAAATGGATCACAAAAACAAAAAAAACGTTGCAATTGTGCAAGATGCAGTCACGAAACTTCACAGGTCTGCAGGTGAGATCAAAATGAGGGTAGAGTTTGAAGATTTTTTTTTTTTTGTTTGAAGGTTTTTTCACCCCTGATCTCGATCATTAAATACTGATATCTGCCGATCCTGAGTTTGGTGTGATACTTCTAATAACCAAAATGTTAAAATCATAGACTGTATATAATGATGGACAATGCATCTCTACTTCTTCCACTGTACAAAAATGAAGCCAGAATATCTTGCTGCAACACTAGCTGGCTAAGGTAGACAAAACGTGGAATAGTGATTGGCTTTACTTTAGCTGATACTATTAAAGTATACCTGGACTGGCCTGAGACTGATTCTTAGGATCAGCTTGGGACTCTTTGAGTATATAGCTGCCTCAAGCTTATCAGAGTTACTGACACTGTGCATACGCTTGCTTTTACAACTTGCCTTCAAGTACGCACGTCTGTGTGCGTGTGTGTGTGTGTATGTGGCCATTTAAGTGTGTCTCTGTGTGGATTAGTTGTTGTAATCACCAGCCAAAGTATCTGGCCGAGCATTAGAAGGTGGAACGGGATCAGAAGAAAACATTTTGTTTATTGAAAACAGCTGAAGCAGGGAGGGAATATGTTTTCTACTCTGCGTGTGTTCAGCTTGAACCAAACAGTGAAACATTAAATCAAACCTCCCCGACTTTGCTCTCGTATAACAGAACTGAAGAAAGGTGTAAAACTCACTCTGCTGGAAGAATCGGGTTCTGAAGCTTGGATGTCTAACACGCTGACAGAAATGTGATTTGCAGGTTTCACACTGAAAGATACTGTTACAGTTTAACTCAGTGGAGGACTAGACGGTTATAAAAGAACATAAATGTGAGGGAACGGCTTTTTTAGCAGGAGACTTCTGTTACTAAGTTGTGTTCAAGTGTGGTGTTAATAACACTTTAGTTAGTGAGGCCCCACACATACAGTTTGCTCTCTGAACATCTTTGGATGAAAGCTTCCTCTTCAAGTCATGAGTGAAGTGATAATGGAGGAGTCAGCTGGTCGTCTGCGCAACATCATGTGTTTATAGTCAAACAGATTTTGTGTTGCCTGTTGCTGATGTGCGTCACTATCACAATATACAGCTGCTATACGTGTATGTGTTTTAAATGTTGGAGCTGCTCTCATACTGTGGATGTATGGCTGCACTGTATGGACAGTGGAAGCAGTCCAGCCCCCCTCTGTGAGTGCGTCTGTAGGAGGTCTGCCAAGCGAGGTTTACAGGCTCGCACCAGGCCTGGAGGAGGGTTTGCTGTAGCTGTTAAGAGTGCTAAACCATGTTCCCCCCTTCAGATCAGACCCCCGTGCCGCTGGGCTTCAAACACGCTGCCCTTTCTCAGAACACGCCGTGCATGTGGCAGGGGGGAGGGATAAAGGGGGAGTCGGAGGGAGGGAAGAAAGAGAGAGGTGCAACGGGAATACCGCCAACTCAAGTTACCACTTAGTTAAATAACGCCAGAACGCACGCACCCACACATGCACTGACACACCCATGCAGGAATTCATATCACAAACACACCACGCAGCCTGCCTGTATGCTATTAATACCAGCCCCGAGGATGCAGGTCATGCCTCGTATTTGCATTTCAAATGCGTCTTTCACTCCATCATCCAAATAGTGATGCTTTAAAGACATTTGGCGCTGCTTTAAACGCTCTGAGCTTTCAGGTGGTCTTCTCAAACCTACGCACAGATCTGTATATGTACCAACATGCACGATAAACATATCCAATTACAATTATGCAGGCACTCTCACGTATTTACTGCAGGTGGTCCGAGGCTGTTTAGTTCTCTTCTTCTCCATAACGACCATCAGGTTTTGGTTGAAGTTTCAGGTTCAAGCTGAGTTAACCGCATGCCCCCCTCATGTATTTTGACAGACCTGATATTGCATCGTATCAGCCCTCCCCTCCTCCCTGTTAAAGGGCCCCTCGGATACATTGGTTCCATCTTGAAGCGGTTCTTAGCGTGAAGGTCCGGACAGATGTTTGTATCTACTTGATAATCAATGTGGGAAGACACACTGAGCGAGGGAAACTGATACACCAGCGTGAGAGTAGAAGCAACATGACACTGTGGGGTATGATACAGGCACATACAGTATGAAGGTATTCAAGGAAGAGTTTGATCTTTGTAGCACGCCATTTTTTTTCCCTGAAAGGTACTCTTGGGGAAATTTTTTTCCAGCTTATTTCAGATATTTAGTGAACAAATTTATGATCATGCCTCTCAGCAGAAGTTAGGAAGTAGTCATTTGAAAGGTTAAGGGTAGAGGCATGTTAGTGGACTTGTAGCATTAATTTCACAGCTTTCATCACCAGTGATTTGTAGTAGCAGCAAGTCTGTGGCGCCGTCACATCAAAGGACAGACATATGTTATTTGTCATTCGGTTTTCTGGTTTGAAGAAATGTGAAGAAAGAAAAAGAAATGTGAAGCTGGTCCATTGCTGAGCAGTTTAAAATGCATGGCAGGGTGTTGAGCAGTGATAATGTTGACATAAAATAAGACTAAATATGTTCATCATCAATGTTTTTTCCATGACTTAGGCCCTGTCTGCACGCAAACAGAAATTTTTTTATGTAGATATTTTCCCCTTTGTTTGTTGTCCCCCAATTGGAGGTCTCATCACTGTTGATTCCCCTTCGTAAGTAGGATAAAGGAGCTCACTCAAACACACAAGTGATGCTGTAAACACTTGAAAGCTTTCCTTTCTCTCCTCATTGACAGCAATCCCACTGTCTAATTGTCCCATCTGCTACCATTTCACTGGGCCTAATCCAAAGCTGCTGATGCTGAGGTGTATCAAACGGGTACAGCGAATGCTGCTGTTTGTCCGTGAAGTGCTGCAGCAGTACTTAGGTTAAGTGTGAAGTAGTTATTAGTCATTAGACTGAGCAGTGCTGATGAAATGGAAACAACCTGGTAAGAATGTCCACCTTTGTCATTGTGCCTGGCGCACGCCTATTATATAAAGCAAAAATGGGCATGTGCAAATTAAGGAGATGATATCATCCTTTCCCCAAAGCTCAACAGTTTTGAAAATCTGCACCTTCTAAGGTGTTTTAAAAAATATGTTTGTGCATAAACATGAGACCAAAACGTAGAGGAAAACATCCATTCACAAAAATGTCTGTATACATGTAGACAGGGCCTCAGGGATGAGATAAAGAGGAGATGTCACTGACATCATTTAACACTGTGACTGTGTCATCTTGGAATATTGTTGACAAAAAAGACAAGACTAAGCACAGTTTTTTTTTTTGTTTTTTTTTTTAAGCTTATTTTTTTGGGTGCTTTTGCTAACACTAGATAGGAAAGTATGGGGCCATTATGGTAGCACTTTGTTAAAATAACTCATAATAACTCATAGTAAAATGACTTTATTTTAACAAAGCTTGGCAATACTAAGTTACTCATGACAACTACTGCAGAAAACCTGAACATGTACTTACAGAGAGCAAACGAGAATCCATAGGCCTCCAAGGCTGCAGCCTGTCCATACAACAAAACAGCTCGGCAAAGTAGCGTCTGTGAGCCTGTGCTCAGGGCAAAACAATCTGAAGGTTGCGGCAGCTTAAGCCTGTCAGCCTGTGCTCAGGGTGACGCACACAGACACAAATCTTCTCACGCATTTGCGGATCTCACACAGCAGAAGAGTAGCAAAAATCGCGTGTACAAAGAGAGCCAACTGAGAGGCCCGACTGAGTTAAAACTGAAGACATAATTATTTACAAATCTGCCCACATATTTACAGATCTCTGTACGCATTTGCAGATCTGTGTACAGATTTACAGATCGCAATACACTTGCAAATCTGAATACAGATTTGTAGATTTTTTTACACATTAACATATCTGATTACGCACACACAGATTCTAAATACACATTTGCAGCAATTTTGCTACCATAATGGCCCCATAGGAAAGGTCCAGCATGAAATAGGAAGAGAGAGAGGGGACGACATGTAGAAAAGGGCCGTAGCCAGAATCGAGCCCATGGCTGCCATGGCAAGGACACGGCCCCTGCACATGGGGCACCTTTTTATAATGCAGCATTTCTGTTTCGTCAGCTACTTGCACTAGTTTCATGTCCTGTGCTGCGCCAGACCGCACCCACAATAAGCACAGTCACCACTGGACTCCACAGGGAGCAGCTGTGTCATGTTTCGGCTACACCACGGCCGCCAGAGCTGACCGCAGCCACTCTAGACAATGCTTGTGATTTCACCAGAACGCACCACAGGGCATTTCAGAAGCGTCCTAAAAGTAGCTCCCTGCTCTGCTCTGCTAAAAATAGACTCTGAGTTAGTTACTCAAGTTAAAGTAAACAGTGACAAGAACAGGACTTTGGGCCCATATTGGATGTATTTATTCCATTGATACCATCGAACAACTAGACCAGGCACTTTCTGCAAAGCTGCATTCAACTTTTTTATCTGATAATGATAACATAAAATCATATGTGAATTAAGTTTGACTAAAATGACATTTTTGATTTTGTCTGGACTAGACTGACTAAGTCTAAGTCTAGTATACTGAAGTTTGTTTTTTTTTTTGACCAAGATAAGACATCAATGCCCAGGCTTTTAGTCAACTAAAACTTGACTAAATATAATAAAAGTTATCCAGAACTGTTGACAAAGGACTAAAATTACATTTTAAAAAATAGCTGACAAAATTAACATTAGTGTTGAGGCCAGATTGCTGGATGTAAAGTAAGGTTTTGAACACCAGAAGTCTCTGTACGTGTCGTCTTTCCTCTGAGGTTTAACACCTCCGTCTCACCATTGGACCAGATTTTACCTGCCACACTTCAGCAGCGTCACCAGCCTGCTTTCACCTAAAAAGCCTGTGTGCTCTAAATATTATCAGATGTTGCAGTGATAACAGCGGTGCTTCTGCATTCCACCTCCCTGAACTTGTAACAGTCTGCATCCAATTTGTGAGAGCAGACCAATGTATCATTGATATCTTGAATTTATGTTGGACAAACCATCATACATCACGACCCCATGCTGAAACAGCTGCGTCTTATAAAACAACTGTCAGATGCTGACAGGAAACAGAAAAAACTCTCCTCCCTAAATAATCCCTCCTAATTCCCAAACACTTGTGAATCTTCGTGACTTTTTTTGTTTGAGACCCAGCTGAGCTTTGTGCACATGATAAATGTTTATTTTTCTATAACTGGAGTGAAATGTGGGTGTAGGAATCATGGCTTCATCAAGAGAGTTCAGCACGGCGATGAAAGAACAAGTGAATATTTATTTGTCTGATGCTTGGGATTTGCTTTATTATTCATGATCGATTATTAGCTAATGATGCGTCTTGTCTTTCTCTCTCCGTCACCAGATGACTCCAGTTCAAGAGGCGGAGCAGCGACGACCACTGGTGACTCTGAACACACCCCGGATCTGGCTGGGAAACTGGGTAACCACTCACAACTCCTCTGATTGCGTCACTGCAGGATTTCAAACATTTGAAGATGAGAGGGAAGCCTAGAAGTGACACTTTAGATAGCTGAGAGTGTGTAGCATCTTAAAAAGTACAGTAGCAGATTGTGCAATAAACACCCTTGCACACTGTCAGAGGTGAGGCCCACACACATACACAAAGCACACACACATCAGGGTGGTTGTTTGCTCAGATAATTGGCTCTGACAGAGTGGAGGGCAGTCTATTTGTGTGAGGTGTGATTTGGTGGGACACATTCCTTCCCCCCCCCTCTCAAGTCTCTCCGGTCCCCCTGCATGTAACTCAACCCTTCTTTGCTTTTTGTTATCCTTTTATCCACCACTCTTTCTCCTTCCCCTTCTCCCTGTGGATCTCTGCATCATAAACGTCCGTGCATACTCACACTTAAATGTCAACAAACATTTACCCTCGCTTTGTTTTCTCACACACATTCTTTGCCTCTGTCTGCTCTCACACAGCCAAACGTTCACACTCAATGCTCTGGCTGCATTCAAACCAACCTCAGCCCTATGTGAAAAAACACAGCCCCCATATTTATTTGAATGAGGCCAGTCTGGCGACGCAGCGTCATAACACAGCATCAAAGCTAAACAGCCAATCACATAGATAATCTCACATGAACACGGTATCCGCTGTTTACCTTGTGATCACTGAGACAACAGATTGTTACAAGACATTGTGCTGTGTTTTGGTGTTTGATAAGCCTTTGAACACATGAATCGGTTACTCTGACTGGACTTCATGGGTCGTATTTCATTGATAAATTTAATGATAAATCTTCAACAGCTGCATATGTGAACTGGCAGGCAGTTAGCAGCAAAAAACAGGAAGCAGGGGTAAAAAGGTAGCGTGGCTCAGGCCAAATTGTCTACAAATTGTATCTTCTAGGCATGTCAAGATACCAGACATGTAGAAATTGATACCAATACCAGTGAAATTCCACAGTGTTCAACACCCAGTTCAATACCACAATAAAAAACAAGAACAACACAATGAATCCTGCACACTCCTTCATAAAAACACTGACATTAAATTTCAATTAATTAACAATTCCTGATGAGTGCTAGTGGGTGTGGGTTCATGAGATTTTGTGCAAACATATGTAACATGTAGCACAGTATACTATCATATCTCCTCCATTGTTGTTGTTCACCCAAGCGAGGGAATTTAAGTATCTCGGGGTCTTGTTCACAAGTGAGGGTAGACTAGAACGTGAGATGGATTGTCGGTTTGGCGCAGCATTGGCAGTGATGCGGGCGCTTTGCTGGACCGTCGTGATGAAGAGAGAGCTGAGCTGGAAGGCAAAGCTTTTGATTTACTGGTCCATCTACGTTCTAACCCTCACCTATGGTCATGAGCTCTGGGTAATGATGGACAGAATGAGGTCACAGATACAAGCGGCCGAAATGAGTTTCCTTCGAAGGGTGTCTGGGCTCAGCCTTAGAGATAGGGTGAGGAGCTCGGACATCCAGAGGGAGCTCGGAGTAGAGCCACAGCTCCTTTGCATCCAAAGGGTTCAGTTGAGGTGGTTCGGGCATCTGATCAGGATGCCTCCTGGGTGCCTCCTGTTAGAGGTGTTTGGGCACATCCCACTGGTAGGAGGCTCCAGGGCAGACCCAGAACACGCTGGAGGGATTAAATATCTCATCTGGGCTGGGAACGCAGGTAACAAGCACAGCATTTTACCTAACACTGAAGCTCAAAAAATGTGCAGAGCTCACTGCAGATTGCAACAATACTTTTCTTTTTGACAAGTTGAAGCGGAGCTGTCTCAGCAGCTGTACTTGTCACCATCTTTCACGCGGTGTTGTTCTTCAGTGCTGATGGGCATCCTTCTTCATCTGCAGAACAGAAAACCTGTAGGTATAAATGCTGCCCCTATGAGTCTGGAACAGTCACATCCCTGGTACCTAAGCTACTGGAGAAAAAAAGAGTACAGCTGCATTTCTAGAATTTTGGTATCGCCTTGTTACCAAAGTATTGATTCTCTTGACATCCCTAGTATTTTGTTTATTTAATCCATACACATACAAAAATAAAGAAATAACATTTTGTGGTTTTATGGGAAGTTATGTGCTCTAACTGTTTCTTTACTCACACTACCTCTGTGCTGAATTTTATGGTGACAATATGACTGCTCCTCTTGGCTTTTGTCGACCAAGACATAGCTGTAACTCCTAATAAAACTACAAATTGTCATTCTTTAACTCCTCTGTTTGTCTATGGATTAAACAAACAATATATGTGGTAAAGACTAAGCTTAAGAGGTGCAGTCAGGCTTATTTTTTAGCTCTGGAGAGATCCAGGATCGTTCTTACACCTGCTTCCAGTCCAGTCTTAGCCGAACTTAATGTACAGACATCACAGTGGTGTCAATTTTCACATCTCACAGGAAAAAAATTAAACTGCATTGAGATAAATCTAATCCTCATTCTAATCTGAATCCGAAACCAAATCATCACTTAAACTGCTCCTGTCAAAATAAGCCAAAATGACCTCAGTGAGCAAAAATCTCCTCAGTCTCTGAATCCAAGTTGGGAATCAGAAGGCGCTCCCTCTCACACTCACACACACTCTCTCTCTGTCTGTTTCTGACACACTGTCTGATCAAAGGCGGTCAGTCGGAGGGTCAGCAGTATTTTTACACTGTGAAGTGTGGCGTTGAAGTGGCCCCTGAGACCCAGAACAAGCCTGCCCTTTCGCCCGTCCTGGCTCTCACCTTCTCCCTTTCTCCCCTCTCCACCTCGCCGCTCTCTCAGCTCCCCTCTCGCTCTGTTTTTCTTTCTCTCCACCTCCTTGTGTGCCCTCTCTCTTACCTTTGCCTTTTTATTGTTTTAACTCCATCTCTCCTTCTCTTTGTTCTCCATTTCTCTGCCGTCACTCCAGTTTTATTCGTCTGTTTTCAGTAATCTGTCAGTCCTCTGTATGTGCTAACCCTAATTTGAACTTCGCTCTGTCTCATTCCATCTGTTTTCTCCTCAACTTCTGTTTGATTTGGTTCAGCTTAGACAGTATAAATCCGTTTATTTCAGTTGCACTTTGCTGTATTTCGCTCACTCTCCAGTTCAGCTGCACTTTCCTTTGGCTCTCCCCTCCTCACCTTTAATTAATTTCAGCCCCAGCCGGTGCAGTTGAATTTATTTAATCATCAAAGTAGGACACTGCCAGAACATTAAACTGTTAATCATGATCTTGTATTTATCCTCTGCTCTCTTTGTTAGATCTATTGACTCAGTCTGGTCACAGTTCAGCTGTAGTCCAGTAGCTTTTCTCAGACCCGGGGGGGGCAGAGGCAAGACTTAAAAGCCTTTGGAGTATGTTTGTTCTGTCATCCTGCCCAGCTTCCTGCTGGTCAGCAGAGAACTATATTCCGCTGAGTAATGTAGCCGTAGTGAAATCTCCACATTTGAGCGCGCAAAGCCGTCACATAACTCTCCCCCTTGTTTGTTTACCCAGAGCTAGAATAATAACTGTGTCCAAAGAAAGAGGCGCAACTGCAGTAGTTTGAGGCTGATTTATCACCCCGGCTGATGGCTATCTGCTGCGGCTGGAACATGAGGGCTGTAAAATCAAGCGCTCCTGTGAATGATTTCCTCTCCTCTCTCCCTACTGGATAGTTTGTTTCCTCTTTGATCTGCTCTCACTGCTCGCTGATTATTGTGGTTTTCAAGGAGGGATATGTGTGTCTGAAAAGATGAACAGGTTTCAGTTTGGTTGTGTGACTGTCATATCTTTGAGCGGCCCATCATGCAACTGCACAGAGGGATGTGGATGTTTGAGTAGGCGTGTGGGGTTAACTGGCCGTTTTATGTTTCGTTAGAAAGGATTTGCATGAATGAATGGATGTTTAGTGTGATGCTAAGTCACTGTCTGGCTTTTTACGACTTGTGCACAGATACGCATCCATGACTGGATATTTACAGTGATGTCACACAGCTGGTTTTACAGTGAGGTCTCATGGAAGCATGATTTGAGGTAAAATATGTGGCTTTTTAAGAGCAGCAGACACGTACAGCCCCGGGGCCAGAGGTGCTGGATCAGTGGAAAATAGGGAATCTGGTGTGTGTATGTCTGTTGTGTGTACATGCATGTGTTTGTGCATGTAGGTTCCCCGTCATGTGAGTAAGTCCTTTGTGTCAGGGAGAAGAGGAAGTGATTCAAACATTTTTCTTAAACAAACAATTAGGTTTATTACAGCAAATTAGGTTGTATATACCAAGAGGCACGCTGCCATATGTTGTTAAAGCACAACATGGAATTCTTGGCACCACCTGTGGCGATGACCTCAGCCTGTCTGAGGCTCCTTACACTGTAAAAAATGTCCATCTCAACAAGCAACCACGTCTAAAAATTCTCTGCAGACTGAGATGATTCAATTTGTTCCCACAGTAATTCCATTTTTCTTGTTTACAAAGTCTGTGGGAACACATGTCAGTATAACGAGGTCGTCTTTTCACACAGAGCCTGAGCGCTTGTGTGTGGATGCAGATTATTATTATTATTATTATTATTATTATTATTATTAACTTCAAAGAAATTGATTTCATGGTGTGCACTCGAATGTTACGCATCAGTGCAGAATATTCGTTGGGCAGAAAATGAATTTGTAATCACATTAGTTGCTGCAAATGTCTGCGTACATAAACAAGGGTTCAACCAATAAAACCTCAGAATAAGCAACGAGGAAACAACCAGGCTCAGTTCATGAAGCCAAACAGACGTGCAGACAATATCTGTGTGATTATAGAGAGTTTCAGAGAGCCCCTTGGAGAATGTGCTCCATCGTGACATCTGGAGGAAATGTATTTATATAATTAACAGACAGTAGTTTGGATTTTCCTGTTTTGTCCTTCAGAAGCAGTGATGGAAGTGAGCTGGTATTCACTGATACGCAGCTGGCACTTTTACATTTTAGTCTCTGGTGATTTCACACGGCACTTCTCACAAACTGCCTGTATTCTTGGCCTCCCTTTTCACATCAGGTTCTCTTGGCAATTACAATGGCCCTGAATAAACTGCATTACCCAGGGGGCACTGTGTTACACTTACCTGACTGTTCCCATTCTCACCTGCCTGCTTCTTTCTGTCAGTGTCTAGTCAAAGTAACAATAATGTTGGCCTGGCTCTGAATGGGTGACACAAAGAGAACACAAACAGTGTGAAGACACAACAGATCCTTGAAAGTCAAATCCTGCGTTACTAAAGAGTTGTATGAGGATATGTTGCTCACACACACGTCAACATGCGAGTAATGGGAACATTGTTTGAGAGTTAGTTTCATTTAACCCTTTGAAACTTGAGCAAATTGGCTTGATCTCTTTTAAAAACACCTGAAGAAGATAATTAGCATCAAAAAGCAAGAAATTAGTTAAAACAAAAACAGAGAGAGAGAAAATAAAAAACAAGAAAATAAGTAAATAAATAAAAAAAAAAAAGAAAGAAAGGAAGTTAAAAACAACCACAAAAGAAAATGATCTGGAAAGGGTGCTTAAAAATTATTTTAATTCTGTAACATAATTTTAGAACGTTATAAAAATAAGAATTATAAATATAGTTTTTCCCTAGCTTTTTTAATTTTCCTCTGTTATTTATTATTTTATTTTTATTTTTTTGCAATTTGTGGGACATTTCTTACCAAGTTGCTCATTGCATTTTTTTTATTATTTTTTTTTGTAAGAAATTGTACCAATTGGTTTCAAAGGTTTAAATACTTACAAAGGCATCTGAAAGCGGCACAAGAAAAGTGATGTCCCTCCAGGTTTCAAAGGGTTAAAAGGAAAGTTGGTCTTTTCTTCAGCAGCCTAAGCTACTACTGCATTGCCGCAGAGGAAGAAGAATAAAGGTGGACAGTGCTGAAGCTTAGCTCCAGGATTTTGAGAATAAGATACCAAGAAAAATACAGTAAAATGTTAAGAAATAAAATCTATGAAAGCAGCATGTCTTCAAAATGCTAGTAGTAGGTTTCTATATAGCAGAAATAGTGAGCTAACAGACACTGTAGCTCAAAGGGCTTGAAACATTTGTGAAAGCTTTTCTCTGTGCGGTGGCCTCTTCAGATAACGTGGCTTTGAGCGTCTCATAAAAGTCTCATATACGACTCTCTGAAGAATTCCACCATCTTTCCCAATCTGGTTTCCTCTGGTCTGAAGAGCAGAACACTGCTTGTAAATATAAAACTGCTCCATAAACCATTTATCTCCACTAATAACTTCTTCTGTTCTCTCCTTAACTTTTTCCCATCTGTTGCTGACTGAGAGTGAGTGAGGAAGGAAAGTTTCTGTGTCTTTACGTTTTGAGTTTAAAGCAACTTTACATTAAGCTCCCATATTCTACAGGCAGATAATAGCAGCACACATTTTCCAAAACTACATCTCTTTCTAATCACAGTTTTATTTCTCTCTCCACCTTCTCTCCACTTGCAGTGCGTCCACGCTTCACTCAGCCATCAAAGATGAGGAAGCGCGTCATTGCTCGCCCGGTGGGCAGCTCGGTACGCCTGAAGTGTACAGCGAGCGGTAACCCTCGTCCCGACATCGTGTGGCTGAAGGACAGTCGGCCGCTGGTGGACGACGACGCTGGGGCAGGAGGAGAAGGAGAAGGGAAGAAGAAGAAGTGGACTCTGAGTCTGAAGAACCTGACGCCAGAGCACAGCGGGAAGTACACCTGCCACGTGTCCAACAGAGCCGGAGAGATCAACGCCACCTACAAAGTGGAAGTCATACGTGAGTCACTAAGTAACTGGATGGTTTAGAGATATGAATTAGTTATTAAAGTTTTTGTCTTTGGTTAAGATTGGTTGAAGTATAATGTTAGGAAGAATGTGCAACAAAAAGAAAAGGTGAAATAATCCATAGGAAGGGAAACAATGCAGAGAGGGAGGAGAACACAGTTTGGCAGTTTTGAAGAGGTGTGTTTTTTGGACACCAGAGGATTATTTGTGATCGTGAGACATCTGAGCGGCAGTTGGATAAATATCCAATCCCCCCGTGGAGTCCAGACACTGGTGGTGGTGGTGGTGGCTGCTGACTTTGGTCGATGACTGCTGAGGTGAATAGAGGCTGCGTCTGAGAAGACTAGGTGGTGATGGGGAGGTGGAGAAGAAGAGGATGAGAAGCAGTGAGATGATAGGCTGACAGAGAAGGTGTGTGGCTGTGCTGTTGGTTGATTGTAGATCAGTGCAGAACAGCTAATGACTCGATTGACACCCCCGAACACTATCAGTCAGTGTTAGGCCAACCAGCCAGGGTGAGGAAGAAAAGTACAGCCTGAGCATGAAAAGTATTTTCTTCCTGACTGAACTTTTGCCAGAGCTTCATATGAATAAACCTGAAGTGACGGCAGAAAAGAAAACCTGTCTGTTCATCAATTAATTGTTCCAGCACTACTTTCAAGAGATGCAACCGCCATAAAACGTGCCTGTAAAACATTTAAATGTATGTAAAGGATATGTTTGCGTGTGGTCATCTCACATTGTGACACATCAGAAAGCACATTTTTGGAATTGTGGTGTGGGTATATGATACAGCAGCAGGAATGTGTCTGACCCAAACAATAACATACATTATGGTGTACACAGTGTGTGTGTTATTGTTTGACTGAGAGGCCTGTCAGAGTAAATAGCAGGGTTTGAAACAGGTTTCCATTCTGACTCACAGTACAGTGATTATAGAGAATGCCTATGTTCGTATGATCAACAACACCATAATTAACTTTTCAGCTCTTTAAAGGAGAGTCTGATGCCAGTGATCGGTCTTTGCTTTCAGATTTACATCCTGTTTTAGGAGAGAAAGACGTTAAGATGCTCAGTTATCTGCTGGTTTCTCTTTCAACATTTAATGTAGTCATTACAGGAGATTATGGATTCATGAATCTGAGCCACAGGGTGAGTATCAACCACAACTTCAATGTTCAAATTTTGATTTCAATGCTATAAATTAAATTAAAGGAAGTCTTTTATGTGGTCGTTTGCAACATAAAGCCACAGTGCCCACATGCACCAGTGTGCCGGCTAATGAGTTGCACCAAGTATAGAAGTTTAAAATAGCTTTTAAGAGCTTCCTTCCACTTCAGTGGCATTTATTGATCATCAGGCATGTCAGCAAACACCAGTCACACAAGCGAGGGGGTTTTTCAGTGTGAAAAGTGAACCAGCTGCAGTTTGAGTCTAAAAAAGGTCTAGTTTTATTGCTGAGAGCAGAATGTGTGTTCTGATGATTTGCGAGTGTTTTCTGATGTAGTAGGTCGCGTTGGAGAGCTGCGAAAGCTGTTATGACACTGGATGATTTAATGTGAAGCTGTTTTGGTAGGGTCAAATTTGTGTGTGTGTGTGTGTGCGCACTGAACTGTATGTTACTGAACATGATAGCTCTGTTGAGAGGCTCAGACCAGCTCTTCTTGCTTTACTCACCACATCTGTTGTACATTAAAGTACAGCTGTAGTCTTTCCTGACACACACACACACACACACACACACACACATAGAGGAAGTAAATCAAACGGCTGCTCATTTATGTCAAAGGTGACATTTTCTCTATCAGTAGAGATTCACTCGGCTGTCAGTCATTCGCAGCTGGTAGAAAGAAAACCAGAATAAAGGACAGAAAACCAGTAAAGCTCCCACAAACATATCTAAAAGTCGAGTTGCCTGAGTGCAGGTGATCAGTAGAGCTGTACCAGACTTATGTCAATCAAGTCAGATTAAGCTGTTTATAACGAATAAATGATGATTAGTTTCTTTGAGCGGCGCTGAGCAGGACATTCAGTGTGACAGTGACATTAATGGCAGTTTGGAAATATGCAACAATATTTTTTGACACTAGACATCAAACAAAAGCCAGAGACTGTGTTGTATTATTTTTGATAATAATTATAATAATAAAAAACTCTATTTATAGAGCACCTTTCATACAAGAATACAACACAAAGCGCTTTACAAAAACGGCAGTATAAGCATTGAGTGCTTCACATGAAAACAGACAGAATGAACATAAAACAGAACTGAACTGATTCATAAAATCAAAGAGTTGTAAAACTACGAATCATAAAATCAAGTAAGATTTTAAAAGAGTTGCAGCAGCGTGATGTGTAATTAGAAAGTAAAAGCATAAAAAGATCTGTATCAGGAAGTCAGAGCTAGTTAAAGGCTAAAGTGAACAGAGACGTTTTTAGCTTTCTTTTCAAAATATTTAGCGAGCTAGCTTCCCTGATATCTATAGGCAGTGTGCTCCATATCTTTGGGGTGTAACAGACAAAGGCTGCATCCCCGATCTTCTTCCGGCTGTTACTGGGAACCTCCAATAAACCAGCAGCAGATGATCGCCGTGTTCTTGGAGGCAAATTTAGCAATGTAGCTCGGTCCCAGCCCATGTAAGGCTTTGTATACAAGGAGGAGGAGCTTAAAATCAATTCTAAATGTAACAGGAAGTCAGTGCAGAGCAGCTCAGACTGATCTGATGTGCTCTCTCCTCTTGGTTCTGTTTCATAGCCGAGCTGCAGAGTTTTGAATGAACTGAAGTCTCCCAGTGGTGTTTTTCAGGAGGCCAGTAAAAAGTGTATTACAGTAGTCGAGTCGGTTTGAAATATAGACATGAATCAGTTTCTTAGCATCTTTTTCATTTCGAAATGGTCGTACCATAGCTTTGTTTCTGACGTAGAATAATGATGTTGTCGTCATCTTGTTAATGTGGGACTGGAAGCTTAGATTTGAATCAAGGATCACACCTATTTGTAACCTCAGATAACAAAAATAAGAGTGCTCGACTTGAAGTAACCTCTCTGACTTTCAAATCTCTGACTTCCAGGAGGCAGCCCTAGTAATCAGACATGGAATTAAAATAATTTTGGTATACATTAAATGCATTTTACCCCTGAACCATTTGGCATCCCTGCTGAGCATTACCTGATCATCTAAAAGAAAAATGAATGCCCAAAGATTTCACACAGAAGTTTTTTTTTTTTTTACACGTGAGCTCTGGCAGTGTTTGCATGTGTCGTGTCTTCTGGGTTTAATTTAGTATTGTATCATTTTGTACCAGATGTCTTTGGGACGTACATGAACATGTTCAAGGTTTAAATAATTGGAACTTTGAGCAGCCTGAGACATTAGAACAACCTGTGCAGACTGTTCGTAACACTACACACGCACTAGGAACAACAAAGAAAAGGAAGCCAGCACTGCAGTGTGTACTTTGAGTCTTAACCCTTTTTCTAAAGTAAAAACATACACCTGCAACTTAATTTTCTCGGGTTACACTCTCATGAGATCATATTTACAGACACTAAAAGAGGGACTATTGAATGTCTGTGGCAGGTGTGTTTATTCTGCTGTATAAACTGAGAGAGAAAAGGCAGGAGCTACAGATAAGGGATTTGTTTGTGTATCGTCAGCAGGGGGAGAGGATGTGGTGCTGAATACAGCAGGTACTGTTCAAATAATGCCTGCAAACCATATTATATTCTCTCAGGGCTGCTGCGCTCTTTAAGTTTTCTTTAAGTTTCAGTTCAAATAAATTGAAGAGAGAGAGTCCATGCCCTCTCCTCACTGTGTTTTCTTTCTGATTGTAATGAGATTACAGCTGAATGTTACAAGTTTGCACACTTTGTCAACTGAAAGATTATTTCATATTAAACGTACTTCTCTTTTTGTTTATGTGTTGGTGTCTTCCTTCAGAGCGTACCAACTCTAAACCCATTCTGACTGGCACTCACCCCGTCAACACCACCGTGGACTACGGAGGAACCACATCTTTCCAGTGTAAAGTCCGCAGTGACGTCAAGCCAGTTATTCAGTGGCTCAAAAGAGTCGAACCAGGAGATGAGAATAAATTTAACTCCACCATCGAGGTACAAACACACACAGTGCAACAGGCAAACACAACACTCTGAGTCAACTTGACTGAACTGGTTGATAAATTTTGTGTAATTTTTTCAAAGGTTGGAGACCACCGCTTTGTAGTCCTGCCTACAGGGGAGGTTTGGTCGCGTCCTGACGGATCCTACCTCAACAAGCTTCTGATAACCAGAGCCAAGGAGGAGGATGCCGGCATGTACATCTGCCTGGGCGCCAACACGATGGGCTACAGCTTCAGGAGCGCTTACCTAACTGTGCTACCAGGTCACAAGAAGACAGAAAGAGAAACTAACATTCACACATAGAGAACTGTCTGTGATTTTTGGTTTACAATACCAGAGAGGACGACACTTGATCAGCAGGTTTCATTAGAGGAAGTTAACCTAAAAAGTTAACTATGCTTTATTAGATACATTTCCTAGAGTCCTTACAGATGGGGTTGTTTCCACGATAGAGTTGTGACGACATATATTATTGATAAGCTGAGAGTTGTTCATTAAAGCAAGTTTGTTTGAACATTAGATGATGTCATATTTTCCATCACTAATTTCCTCATCTCTCACTCCTTTGCAGATCTGAAGCCCCAAAACAACGCTGTTCCCGCAGCAACATCCCCGAGCCTCCCCTGGCCTGTCATCATTGGAATACCCGCAGGTGTCGCCTTCATATTAGGCACCGCCCTCCTTTGGTTCTGCCAATCAAAACGCACCTGCTCCTCTTCTTCTTCTTCATCCTCCTCTGCTCTCCCCGCTGCTCAGCGTCTACCTGCGGCCAACCGTGACCGAGCCTGCCCGGCGCTGCCTCCTCAACCAGCCAACAGCGATAAAGATTGTCTCTCATACGAGGACTACATCGCCCATCAGCAGCTGCTCCTGGCTCAGGGCGGCACTGGATTGGTTCCCAAAGTCTACCCGAAGATCTACACGGATATACACACGCACACGCATTCACACGTGGACGGGAAAGTGCACCAGCATCAGCACATTCACTACCAGTGTTAGCACGCTTCTGGTGTCTCACACTCTTACATGAACATGTCCCAGTGCATGCCTCCACATCGGTCCATACTAGCTGCTGACACACAGCAAAGAACAAGAGACCACACAACTCTTCGTCATTCTGCTCCAGCCTCGTTAATGTGTGAACACAGACTTATTCAACACACAAACTATGAAGAATGTAAAGAAAGATCATTATTTGTAGCCTGTCCAGAAATCTATGAGAGAAAAATCCCAAAACATATTTTATTCAAAGCTTTTTTTATATGAAATATTTTCTGTAGATTATAAATCTCTCTTTTTTGCTCAAAGGCTTTATCTGAAGAAACAATGAACTCTGCAGCTTCAAGGTAACGTCACAACCCAACAGTTTATCTCTCCTTTTAGTTCTCTGGACACAACCACAACTTCCTCAGTGACAGAAACAGCCTGCCTACGCTACTCATGTATATAGTGGAATACGATTATATGGCATTTAGCACGCTACTTCATCCTGGGTTATCTATAAAGAATAATATAGCATGTATGTAATGAAATAGCTTAATGTCAGAGTATATCTCCAACTGAGCCATAGGACACACAAATTAAGGCGAACTCCTGATGTATCCACACCCTGGGCAAGAAAGAGGGCTGCCAGGTGTTCTGATAAATGTCCAGCTGCTATCTGGGTACTGTGTGGAGAAAGAGCTGATGTCAAACTGGTTCAGGCAACATGGATCTCTCTGAGTAGGTCGATTTTAGCAGCTCCTCCAGAAGCAATCATCTCCCAACTCCAATAACTACATCTACTGACAGTTCTGCCTCTTTACTTCCTGGAGGAAAGCAGCATTTTCTGTTTCACGTCATCGCCATTTCAGCTTTGTTTGACGCTCGCTGACTTTAAAAGAGAGGGATGAAGGATATCAGTTCTCCTCGTGTCGTACGTTCAACCTCTTCAGCCACCAGTGCAAAGGGATCATCGACAATGCCTCGGTGTAAAACGGTGCCTTCTGAGAATTGTTTCCAGATTTCGCGGATCGCTGTCGGATCAGCGGATATGTCACAGACTCTTGTTAATCTGTGATGAGATTTAGAGGGCTCAAAACAGAGGAGCTTCATCTTAAACTCTTTAACTTAAAGTCCTCGACTCTTCTTCCTAAAGCGCCTCGCAGTATGACCTCATGCGTGATGGAGCAGGGTTTGCATGTGCTCTGCTCTCCTCACACGGCTTGTTAAGGAGCATCTGTTGTTTTTATCTAAAGAGGAAATGTTTTGGATCAAGTGCTGCCGTCTCACCTGCAGAGTTGTCTGTCAGTATGATCTGGAAGATGCACGATGTTGCAGTCAAAACCTTCCAGATGCTACGAAGGTAAAATGATGGGATGCAGCTTTAAAGTAAAACAGATTTAGAGCCATATATTCAGCAGAATGTTATGTTGATCACTACAGCAGCGCCCACTGCCGAGCTACAGGTACATTAACTGCTCTTAGTGTTGTACAGTGGCAATGAATTATAATAGTTACATATCTGATTCTGTGTTTTGATTCATCTGCAGATTTACCACTAGTTTTATTGACCAGAGATCTACAGATGTGTTTGAAATGCATTTACAGGTGGGGTTTAAGCATTTTCACACTATTTGATTACAGTTCAGTCTTATAAAGCCCACACACAGACACACAGAACCATGGTTCACCTCCACACTTGTTTTTACTCCTTTTGGCTGATGAGACCTCCTCTAACCTGTGTGTTGTGTGTTTGATTAATATTTCCCTCCCTCCATGTAGTTTTATCGCACCTTCAGGGTTGGGACAGACCTTTATCATTCTCATTAATACAGTGACTACGTTTACATGCACACTAATATTTCATGATCACACACAGGTCATGTAAACAGGTTATGCCGCTTGAATATTTCGAATTATGCTTTGATCTAAGATGTGCCAATAATATTCAGGTGTTACGAGCATTTCTGGCATGTACACAGCTCATTTGGAATATGTATCTCAATTTTATTTTTGCTTTACTGCAGTTTGCAGCTCTGTGTGGTGTACACAAACCAACCAACCAGCCAACAGTTTGCAAGGCCGGCTACATGCATGCCCAACAAAAGAAAAGCCCACGTTTCTTGTCGTAAGAAAAAACACAGCTACTTTTAAACATTATAAAAGAATTCAGCAGGTTTTTGTATACGTGCAAATATCGCAGTGCCGACCTTTTCAAGAAGGTCAATCCCACAAGTCTGTCACGGGTGGAAAATTTTTAAATTTCCTAATTTGTTTCTAACAAGCAAAAATGGTGCGAGTGGCTCTAGCTGTTCCACTTTTACATATTTTTGATGTGATAAACAACATGTCAGGGCTCAGCGTATCCTCATACAATGGTTTGTATGATATCTAACAAATTTATTAGCACCCCACAAATGACATTACATACTTAATGTTAACTTACATAAGTTCAATTTAGGGAAAGAAACACGGTGTCTGAAAATAACTCAAAGTTCACTTGGTTTTTCATGGGACACAAACACCAGTCTCCTGGGGTAAAGTCCTGTGTTCATTGACCCATCCACCTCAACCTGCCTTCTTACATGAACTTTCGCTCTTTTTACTACTTCCTTCTTTACTCACATCAGCGTATTGGTCATGTGATCGCAGCCTTTCTGATTATGTTGGTTATACAAGAAATACTGGCTCTTACTTCTTCATTACTTCTTGTTGGTATCATACGTACGAACAGTGTGTAAGAACAGCCTGTAGAGCTCGTTAATCAAAGTAGGCATTAATTTTCTTTATCCATATTAACAGCTCAGTGGGAATACCGCCTGTACTGGAATAAGGGCAAAACCCAGAATATTTTGTGCATGTAAACACAGTCAGTGAGTTTGGTTAACTTTGGTAATTCCCAGCGCTGCTCCTCCTGGCTTCATCCTAAGAGGCCGTTTACACGTACACAGTGATTTTGATAAACGGAGACATCTTCCTTCGTTTGTGCCCTTCGTTTACACGCAAACGGAGATTTCTCCTCTGAAAACGAGTCTTTCTAAAAACTCCGGCCAGAGTGGAGATTTTGGAAAACTCCGGTTGCGCGTTTGCATGTAAACTGAGATAAACGGAGATAAACGGAGTTATAGGCAGCCGACGTCACAGTATGCGCCGGAACTTGCGCCTGTGTCAAAAGTGCGACCTATGTTGCTATGGTGACAATGGATACATGGAAGGCTTGAGCCTCTCGTTACACTGCCACCTACAGGTTTGGCATGCTCTTGTGTATATATACACGGGTAAGTGTAAACGAAGATCTTTTTGAAAACGGAGATGGTGAAATGTCCGTTTATGAAAATAGCCGGCGACGTGTAAACGGCCTCTGAGCTGAGGTCCAATCAGCAGGATAAACTGAAAACACCTGTGTGGGCGTTCAGAGCCTGTAATTTGTAAACAGGAGATCACCAGCAGCTGTTGTGAGTAAAGCAATTAGTTCACTATATAAATGATCCCAGAATAAGCTGTTTTCAAAGCTAGTGTAAGCTCAAGGTGGAGAGAGTAGAATTAAGGTCAGATGTGTTAGGTGGTGTCATTGTTAGTGATTATAAAACCCCCATGGAGCAAACTCATTGTCAGGGATCGACAAAATCCCAGTGATCAAAATTAAATAAATGTTTTAAGTTCATTAAATGTCATTTGCGAGCACTAAAATCCAAGATCTAATTATGACTTGCAGAAAACTGCAACCACTAAAGCATCAGAGTGTCTTGTCTGAGCGGTGTTTTAGAGACAAACTGATCCCACCTTCTTTTGTTACTTGGTTTGTTCATGTATTTGAATGACTGTACTTTGTTCTTTTACATTCACTGCATCATTGTATTTTTACTTTCACTGCTCCTGATGGGGTTTTCGAAGTTTTCTCACACCATACCGTAAAAAAAAACCAAACAATTTAAATGAGCCCAGATCTCATTGGAAACCAGCTCCAACAACCCTCCTCAGTCCAGTTGGTTACAGCAGACTCTGACTCTCTCTCAGGTGTCCATCTTGTTGTTCCTGTGCTCATGAATCTGACCACTGTATAAAAACTGTGTAAAACGATATACTAAGATAAGATTTAGGTTTCAGCTGTTTTACATTACAGCTCTCTCTGAAAGGCACGCTCACGCCATGTGTGCGGTTGGAGCAGTGGGGTGACTCTGTCCAGAGATGTTTAAACAAAGAAAAATGTCCATGTGAAATATGGAGGAAATTGTAGGTTCTGTCACATAGTTGATTGCACGAGTGAGTGTTTCTCTCTGCAAACCTTCTTCAGGACAAAATACAGCAGTGAGAACTTTACAGCGACGTGTTTAAACAACCATGTGACAGGAAGTGGAATATTGAAATCACCTGGTAACTTTAGTTACACATGTGGTCGTTCCACAGTGTGTATCTTTGCACATAAATCTTAAAACTCAAGTAGAAACATACAAACATACACACGGATACTTCACAGATGCCCATTTATCATAATACTCATTTGGTGTGTTGTCTTTGTCCTGAGAAGCTTTGAACCCAGCAACTTGTCAAGCCTCCTTTTTTGTTTCGTACATGTTGAAGCCCTTTCTGAGATTTGTTTTCAACCTGTGTAGTTCTGTGTATTATTTCACTTTCTGAATAATTAGACTTTTAAGATGGTGTAGCCTGTAAACCATGCAGTTAGGGATGCACAATATGTTTTGTTTTCAGCTGACACCGATAACCGATAAAAAAGAAGTTCATAATCTGTAGTTTATGCACAGCCAAGTGTAAGAGAGGCTAAAATGTAGTGAGCAAATATGGATGATTTAATATTCTGTAGCTCTGACCTAACCAAACCTAAATGACATCACTATCGTTAACACAACAAAAACAACAACAGTTCTGACTCTTACAATGTTCATTTATTTTTTCTAGTGACTTTGTTGGGACCATTTAACAGTACAGTGTCCAGTGTTAGCCACTGCTGCTATGTTAGCGCGTGCTAACCGGGCAGACATTGAACTGACCATTCAGTGAGACAACAGCAGCTCCTTCAGTGCTGGGTCTAACCTGTGTAACAGCAGCAACAGAAAGTTCGCTGTTTCGGGGGGGAGTCAGGCAAACTGGGATCGAACCCTCATTGCAAGCGTGTTTTCCAAACCAGCAACAGCATGTTTGTATTGTGTTGTATTATCAGCTATATTTATTGGCTATTTCCTTCATTATCAGAATTATACATAATATAAATGACTCATTATCGGCCAATAATTTATCAGAGTGATATATATCTACCACCCCGGCATGCAGTCTCGCTGTATACCTGTAATAAGTCCTATTTAACTAGCTGAATCAACAAAATGTGCATCTCATACCTCCAACAGAGACAGCCTGTGACCCGCCGTCTGTCTTGTTAATTTTCCAACCAAATTTGGGGTCTTCTTTCCTGTAAAATCATTAAAATACATCTATATTACAAAGAACAAATTAAAATTGAAATACACGAGAACAGCAAATGATACACATATTTATCTCACTAGCTCAAACTAAAAATAGGACTTGAAATATTGCATTAGCTGCTCTCCCTGTGACATGTTCCTCTTGTCTTTTCTGTTTTAAAACTTCTGTGGACAGAGTCACCCTGAACAGCTGGAGCGTGTTCCTTCATTTTTAAGTTTTCCTGTAATGTCGGAGTGTGGAAACGTTTCCAAACCGTAAAACTTTCCCTCAGTCAGTGCCGTGTCTTTCAGTTAAATCCATGTAAGTTTCATTGTGTCAAAGCTAACGGACTGCCAGTAGACAGACTGTATATGTGCACGAGCACGTACATGGACTGACACTAGTGTTGAAATGATAGTGTTAGATAATGTAGTGAGAATGCTTTGGACCATACAGTAGCTCTAGCAACACATTGGCCCAGGAAACATCGAAAAAATGTTTTGAGATTCAAACAAAGTGTTTCTAATTTATTTTAAACATGTTTTATTTTTCATATAATTGGGCATTATACTGCATGAGTGGATTTTGTGTTATAATAGTAATGTAAGCTATGTAGCAAATACCATGTTCATGTCATTGTAAGATACCGTATTTATACATGCTGACGGAATATACGAAATTTTATCGATAATCTTTGTATCGACAATCCTGTACAGTCTAGTCATTTAGGTTAAAATTTTGTTTTCTCCCATTGTAATCATGTTATCTGTGCCATTAAATAAGTTAAATCTACTTATATGTCTTTGTTCTTAAAGATTGAGTCCAAGTGAGACGGTTTCTGTAAGACAAGATATTTATCGCTGTGAGGATCTGTCAGTTTCTGCCTCTGTGTGTTACATCACAAAGAGAGATTCCAGTGGAGTACAATACCTCACGGTGCCACGGGACTGTCTTTAAGTGAACGTCCTCTAAATAGTTGCAGCCCTCCGATTGTGAGAGCTGCAGCCGGCGTTTTGTCTGTCAACATGTCTGTCTGGAGAGATGAGAGATGGACAAGCAGTGCGTGCAGATGGAGGGTGTGAAGGCTCAGCGTCTCTCCGTCTCTCCGTCTCTGACTCATTTAGGGAAAGGAGATGATGAAAGAAAACACTGTTGAAAGGACGGGGCACTGCAGCAGGGCGGAGATGGCAACAGGGCAGGACATGGGAACAGAACCAGATGATAATAGACGACTTTAAACAGTGTTGTGCACATTCTGAAGGGGGGGTTTCTAGTTCGGTGTTTTTGTTCTGCACCTTTCAGCTGGGTTCCCTCAGTCGTGGGAAATGTGGAAAAGTCATGCAGTTTCACAATCACAACCTCAACTCCTGGAATTAGTGAAAATCATTCAAAGTTTTGGAAAAGTCAGGAAATTTTTTGTGTGTGCGATGAAGTTGTTACAGTAATTTTCAGTGGGGAAGCTCTATTATGTGTTGATGTGTGACAAAGTTTTGTTTACCCTCACGTGCGCTCCTTCTCTCCCTTCATGTATGCCAGCTAGCAGACATTATGTTTGAACAGAGTTTGAATCTGATGTTTGAGAAATGCTGGGCAAGTGGGATAAGAAAAAAGTTATTATGGGCCCTTGAAAAGTCATGGAAAAGTTTTAAATTTCGTTCATGAAAATGTGTGGTGACCCAGTCTTAGAGACAGCTTGACTGTGAAACATCCTTAGACTTGGAAGTTGAGTATCTGTAGGTGGCGCTCTCGAATTTTGGTCTAGTGAGCATTTGTGGCTGTCACAGCATGGGCACCCATCATCCAGGACATCCTTACATTTAAATTGACTCTAACTCTGCACATTTAAAGCAGCCATACTCATTTTTTGGCCACTTTGGGGTAGCAGGACAAGCTGTAAACACATAATCATAGCCACAATTGGTGACTTATAAAAATAACTTTTTATCATGTTTTCTGAAACTATCCTGACAGTAGTACACGAGTCACATCATCCATGACAATACTGTTTGCCTACCTCCTCGTTCTTTTAATGGCATTTGCAAGAAACCACCACACATAAATGAAAACAACCAATCAGAGCCAAGGAGACAGCCTGAGGGGCAAGTTCATCTGTTCAGTTAAATTCAGTTCCATTGTATTTATAAAGCCCAATATCACAAATCACAACTTGCCTTACAGGGCTTTACAGCATACGACATCCCTCTGTCCTTTGGACCCTCACAGTGGATAAGGAAAAACTCCCTTTAACGGGAGAAAAATGGCAGAAACCTCAGGAAGAGCAACTGAGGAGAGATCCCTCTTCCAGGATGGACAGACGTGCAATAGACGTTGTGTGCACAGAACAGATTAACATAATAAATGTACAGTAGTCCAGTGATACCAATCAAAAGGTCCGTGGTTCGGTCCCCAGCCCTGTAGTCTACATGTCAAAGTTGCAATGGGTAAGATATTGAACACCAAATTGTCCACAGTGGCTGTACCATCAGTGTGTGAATGCATGTGAGTGTTTATCTCAAGAACAGGTGGCACCTTATATGATAGCCTTGGCCACCAGTCTATGAATGGGTGAATGGCTCTTCTTTGGGCGGAAAACACCATATAAATGCAGTTTACTTACCATTCAGCTAAAGAGTCCACTACAATATGTCTCTGAAAACATTTGAGGTGAGAAATAAGCAATGCAGTAACAGAGTTTTGATTCATATTTGATCAGTTTGACCACAGTGATTGACAGCTGTGTTAAAGGCCAGAGTCAGGTACCCGATGGGTAATTCGCAAAAAGCTGTGTAACGAGTAAAATTATGTGTGTGTGTATATATATATATATATGTATATATATATGAAAATAAACGAGCCCACCCACCCATCTGCACAAGCACAAACAAAGACAGACCAGTCAAAGGGAATCCAAAAGATTTTTCAGTCCCCATAATTGCCACAAAAGTTGATCCAACAACAAACAACAGATTTTTTCCAATTGTAAATAATATGGCAACAGACTTTACGAGGGAAAGACCCACTGGTTACCACGTGTTGACAACTTTAAAGGCTCAGTCAACTGGTTTTAAGTCCGGTAAGTTGAGTTATTGTGGTTTATCAGTTACATGATGGGAGGCTAACAGACGTTTATTTATATGACTAAGCCGTTATTACTCTGCGGGACTTTATAGTTTCATTCAAACATCACTTTTGAGAACGATGAAACTAAAGATAAAACAATAAATTAAAATAAAAAGCCAGGTAGATTAAAAACCACTTCATAAAATGGTCCCAGAGTTTAACCATGACTGTAAATGATCTGCTCAGATTCCATTTCAATTGGATCAGACATCACACATATAAAAGGACATAACCTAGGATCATTAATATGCATATACTGTTTCATAACTTTTTGGATTGTGATGTTGAAGACTGAACTGGGGGAAAGAAACAGTGAGAATACACAGAGGAGGAAAATCCCTCACAGGAATCTGCGGTTTTGAAACTGTTGCAAGTTCAACAGTTACTCATGAGTGTGTGACCTAACGCAGGGATTTACAGAACCCGGATCTGCGGGGTCTCGCTGCATCTGGGAAGCTTCACTGGAGTTAAAGAAACAGTGGAGGCGGTGATTCGTAAGATTTAAAGCTCTGACAGACGTTTTACATGCTTCATTTTTCTAACTGCGAGATAAGAGAAGGAAAAACTGGCCTGATAAAAGAAACCTTACGAGACAAATATGTGACTGTTCAAGGTTTTTTTCCTCCTTGACAATCACTCTTCTCTTATCGCAGAGATTATAGCCTCTCCTGCGTTTTACTGTTCCTCCTGTGAATTTGATTGACTTGAAGAGTCGGGAGGGAGGACAGACAGAGGAGGAGAAGATGAAGAGAAGCAGGGAGGAGGATGACACAGAGCTGAGCTGCTGACAGATGTGTTGAGCTCACTGCTGCTCTGCACCGACCAGAGGAGATGAGAAAATGGAGAGGAGATGAGCGGAGAGAGTGGAGGTGTCGAGTGAGGCGGGGAAGAAATGTGCAGAGCAGGAAGGGAGGACAGAGTGTCACAGAGGACTGACACCTCCTGTCCCCTCTGCAGCCCTCAGTCAAGTGTAGTGTTTACTAATGTTCAAATTAACAAGGCAAATATTGTTTTCTTTTCTTTTATTTGTTTTCAAGGCATCAATAACTTTTAACCCTTTAAAACCCGAGCAACATGAGCTTGATTTAGTTTAAAAACATGGGAAGATGGTAATGGACAATAAAAGAAGGCAAGAAAATAGTGAAAGAAAGAAGGAAGGAAGGAAGAAAGACAGAAAGAAGGGAGTAAAGAAGGAAATAAATAAGAAAGGAAGGAAGGAGAGAAGAAAGAAGGGAGAAAGTAAGGAGAGATGGAAAAAGGAAGAAAGAAAGAAGGAGGGAAGGAAGGAAGAAGGAAGAAAGTAATGAGGGAAGGTAGAAAGTAAGGAGGCAAGGAAGGAAGAAGGAAGGAAGGAAGAAAGTAAGGAGGGAAGGAAGGAAGAAAGAAAGTAAGGAGGGAAGGAAGAAAGAAGGAAGAAAGTAATGAGGGAAGGTAGAAAGTAAGGAGGCAAGGAAGGAAGAAAGAAAGTAAGGAGGCAAGGAAGGAAGAAAGAAAGTAAGGAGGGAAGGAAGAAAGAAGGAAGAAAGTAATGAGGGAAGGTAGAAAGTAAGGAGGCAAGGAAGGAAGAAAGAAGGAAGGAAGAAAGTAAGGAGGGAAGCAAGGAAGAAAGTAAGGAGGCAAGGAAGGAAGAAAGAAGGATGGAAGCAAAGAAGAAGGAAGAAAGTAAGGAGGGAAGAAAGGAAGAAGGAAGGAGGGAAGGAAGGTAGAAAGAAAAAAGGAAGAAAGTAAGGAGGGAAGGAAGGAAGGAAGGAAGGAAGGAAGAAAGAAGAAAGGAAGGAGAGAGGAAAGAAAGAAAGAAAGAAAGAAGGAAGAAAGTAATGAGGGAAGGTAGAAAGTAAGGAGGCAAGGAAGGAAGAAAGAAGGAAGGAAGAAAGTAAGGAGGGAAGGAAGGAAGAAGGAAGGAGGCAAGGAAGGAAGAAAATAAGGAGGGAAGGAAGGAAGGAGGAAGGAGGGAAGGAAGGAAGAAAGAAAAAAGGAAGAAGGAAGAAAGTAAGGAGGGAAGGAAGGAAGGAAGGAAGGAAGAAAGAAGAAAGGGAGGAGAGAGGAAAGAAAGAAAGAAAGAAAGAAAGAAGGAAGAAAGTAATGAGGGAAGGTAGAAAGTAAGGAGGCAAGGAAGGAAGAAAGAAGGAGGGAAGCAAGGAAGAAGGAAGAAAGTAATATGAGGGAAGGTAGAAAGTAAGGAGGCAAGGAAGGAAGAAAGAAAAAAGGAAGAAGGAAGAAAGTAAGGAGGGAAGGAAGAAAGAAGAAAGGAAGGAGAGAGGGAAGGAAGAAAGAAAGAAAGAAAGAAAGAAAGAAAGAAAGAAAGAAAGAAAGAAAGAAAGAAAGGAAGGAAGGACAGAAGTGACAAGTAACTGACCTGTAGAGTGGTTAAAAATTATATTAATTCTATGACATTATTCTAAAATGTTATAATAATGATTAGTTGCCTTTGATCCCATGTTTTTTAAAGAAATCGCACCAGTTTGCTCAAAGGCTCAAAGGTTTAAATACTCGAGAAAAGCTTCGGCAAGTAGCACAAGGAAAGTGATGTCGCTCCAGGATTCAAAGGGTTAAAATAATCTAACCTTTAATGTCTAATTAAAAAAACAAAATTGTGACAGCTCCACGGCTCACATCAGTCCTGCTTTATGAAAAGTCATTATCACAATTCTTTACAGTATTTTAATGCCTTCTTGGGGCTCGTTTGGTTGAAATACACGTGTATTTATTTTTATTTATCTCACATGACATTATCTGCAGTTTAACCTGGATGAAACATGTGACATGATGAGCTGTGTCTCACTGACAGAGCTTCAGCAGGTTCATGTTGGTTTAATAGACACATTTGAATCTAGTGAAATGTTAATCTCTTCCCCGACTGTCAGTTATGATATCATGTCATAATCTGAACATGCCTCACACAGAGAAATGTTTATTGTTGTTTTGCAGAAAGATTTCTTCACTCAAAAAGGATCCTATGAATATTTCTGTACAGTAACAAATGAAGAGAAAAGTCTTTGTCAGAGTTGTACATTTGTGGCTGAAGCTTTCTCTGAATGTGACCTTTGACCTCTCAGTGCTTGTGGTTTTTCAGGTCTGTGTGCCTCAGTGTGTTCGACTGTGAGGCTGACTGAGCAGAACAGTGTGAATCCACTGGAGACATTCCTGAGCTGCTGAGATGAAGGATGAATCCTTTGTTGGGTTTAAGTCACTGTTATGTTTTGGATTTCTTCTCACATGAACCTTCAGTCAACAGAATTAGTGTCACATAGAAATGTCAATTTTTTTATTTTATATATATTTTTTTTTACTATGATTTTGATAGTTTAACTTAAATTATCAGGAATAGTGTGATGTGTGTGTAGTTGTCTTGTAACCATGGATACCAAAGAGACAATAACTTCATCCATCCATTCATTCATCTTCTAACGGCTTCATCCTCTTGAGGGTTGCCGGGTGGGGCTGGAGCCTATCCCAGCTGACATTGAGCGAGAGGCAGGGTACACCCTGGACAGGTCACCAGACTATCGCAGGGCTGACATATAGAGACAAACAACCATTCACACTCACATTTACACCTATGGACAATTTAGAGTCACCAATTAACCTGCATGTCTTTGGACTGTGGGATGAAGCCGGAGTGCCCGGAGAGAACCCACGCTGACGACATGCAAACTCCGCACAGAAGGGCTCCCACACCTGGGATCGAACCGGGAACCCTCTTGCTGTGAGGTGACAGTGCTAACCACCACACCACCATGCCGCCCAGACAATAACTTAAAGTTTTAAATTTAGGTTTTGCAAGTCCAGTTTTTCTCATCCCAATCACCTACATCAATGCTGGCATTCTGCAAACCACAGACATGTTACATTTGTACATTTCACATGAAGCAAACATGTTGAAACTTTACATTTCGTCACATTTGAATTTTCATTCTCATGTTGTGGTTAACGTGTGGTTAAGTCAAGGCATAAAAAAAACCTACTTGGTTCAGATTTGGAAAAAATTATGTTTTGGCGTAAAGGTATGTAAAAACAAGTAAAGTCCGCACACCAAAACAGCTCCAGTCAAGTGCAATTTATTTAAAGCATGACGTTTCGAGCCATGTCAGCTCTTCCTCAGATGCTTACATGAATGAATATGCAGGGAGACGCCATCTTTAAAGGTCCCAAACCCTGGTCATGTGACCTGGCACACTAGTAGTGCATTTTCATCAGTATATACAAATTAATGTCATTTCAAAAATAGTAATAGCAAAAATACACATATAAATACATACATACATCTAAACAGAATTTTATGTTCTCAGAAGGACTCAGGCCGTAAAGGCCGTCATATTACATAAAAAACTATTAGAGGCGCCTCTTTTTTGGTGCTAAATGTCAGCAACAGGGACAATAATACTCGTAGGAAACACTCAAATTTCTCAAAAATCCTGGAGATAACCAGATCTCCAATACCACAACGGAGATATACAGATTGATAAACTGGGTAAGATGTGCGTATTGTTTTTCCACTTTTGTTTGGCTTAAAGGTATACCATACGTGACTGTTGGTGACTGCTTTTAAACACACTCGCCAGTAAACTGAAAGTAAAAGCCAACCCAAGACTCATCTCACTATATTTGCACTTTTTCGGCACTGGGTCTCTTGGATGTGTGCTGCTTACGGTCTGGCACCTGGTCACATCAAGGTCACATCACCTGAGTGCTG